>NC_080774.1:26963102-29790543 GCF_020826845.1 Diceros bicornis minor | reverse complement strand
GAGGGCAGGCGACACAGGTCCACGGTCGCCCCAAGGTGCTGGAAGAGAGACTGCCTGCAACCGCCCTCCTACTCCTCCTCCCACCCCCCGGCCAGGTCAGGGGCAGCTCACTCACCGTGGTTGTACTTGCACTGCTTCAGGGCCTCGCTGAAGCCCTCGCACAGGGACAGGTCACTCTGAGTGGTGGAGCAGTCCAGGAACTGCCTGATCTCGTAGGCACAGGGCCCCATCTGCAGGGGCTGCGGGGCAGCGCGAGCGGGGGCCTGGGGGACAGCGCAGGAGGCAAGGTCAGCTTGGGGTTGGCACCCAGAGGTGGATTCCAAAGCTGAGGGTCGGCTGTCCCTCCCCACATCCCTAGCCCGGCTGCCCCAAGGGTCCCAGCCAGACTGAGTGACCCAGAGCCAGCCCACCCACAGCTCCATGTGTGAAACAAGGTAAGTCCACAGCCCTCTCAAAGCCATTCAGCTGATGCTAGCACCAGTGTAGACAGCATTTCCCTGTGGCTTCATAATGGGCATGCTGGGCAGGTGTGGGGGTGGGAGAGGGATCTAGAAAAGCCGGGTGCTCTGCTTGTACTCTTGGAGTATAAGCCCCACCCCCACAAATTCTGGCACCTTCCTGTCTCAGCCACACTGATCCTCATAACCCCTGACCCACTAAGCCCACATTTGGCTCAGGACTGGTGGGGCGCCCAGTGGGGGAGGCCAGCAGGGAACAGGTCTCAGAGTCACAGGCTACTCTTTGCCCTTGGGTCAGGGGGCTACAGTGCCTGACCTGGGAGTGGGGAGAGTGGGGACTCAGGATCCACAACATCCCTCCCCTCTACTAGGGTTAGGTGACTGTGGGCCAGTCTCTGAGCCCCTAAGGGTCTGGGTTTGCCCACCTTTAAAGGGCTGGTTGGTGGCTGTCCCCAGGAGTCTAGGGAGCTTGGCCTCAGTGGCCGGGAGGAGCTGGGAGAGCCTGCCTATGAGTGACAGAAGGCCAACAGCAGCGTGAAGAATAGGACCTCTTTGGGCAAAGTCCTAGGCCTGAGGCAGCTCTGGATACTCCTCGCTGGACATTCCAGCAATTCTCTGCTATGTGGCTTTGAGAGCCGCCTGCCTCTGCTTCTCCTGAGCCCGATGCTCACCTGCGGAGCGGGAGGCTGTGCGGGCTCTGAGCTGCCCCCGCTGAAGGCTCCGGTCAGGGCGCCGCCGACGACGTGTCCCACAGCCGAGCCCACGGCTACCCCCGCGGCCGTGGACGCCATCTGCGCCATCAGGCCCGGCTGGCCCGACGGGGCGGGGGCCGTGGCAGTGGCCGAGGGCGGCAGGTGCGCGGGCGGGTGGGCAGAGGGAGCGGCGGTGCGGCTGCGGGGTTGCGGGAAGCAGGGTCAATCCCGGCCGGACCCCAGGCCCTGAACCTCAGCGGCCTGCAGCCTCTGGAAATGCCGTGCCCTCCTCCTCCCAGTGGGGTGGGCGACCCCCGTGTTAGACACGCGTTGCGGCGCCCCCGCCCTTCCCCCCAAGATGGCGCAGTAGTCGCCAAGGTCACGCTAACGCGCCCTTGGGGGAGTGCCCGCTTGTCCCGAGCCCCCTCCCCACGGGGCCCCTGTCGCGGTCACACCTGGCTGGCCGGGCAGCTGCACTGCGGCTCCCCCGGGGCATGGTGGCGGCGGAAGGACCCGGCCAAGCAGAGTCAGAGGCGGCGACGGTGGCGGCAGTTCTGTCTCGGGGACGAACGCTGGCTGCGCTAGTCACAGCCGGCGCGAAGGGCGGGGCCCCGAGGACACACCCCCGGCGGGAGGCGCCAGGAGTGAGGCAGCTCTTCCCTCCCATGGGTCCCCGGACCTCTCCCTTCCAGCATCCCCTCGTCTCCGCGCCCGTCTCCGTAGCACATGTCACCCTGCCCCCTCCTTGCGCCTGGCTCACGCACTGTGGGCCCTGGGGACACGGGCCAGAGTCGCAGAGCGCCGAGGGCTTACGCAGGGGCGACGGGCCAGGGCCTTCAAAGAGCCCCGTGGAGTGCAGGGAGTGGAGCTGGTGCTGTCCGAGCTCCAGGGCAGAGGGTTCAGGCCAGCCGGAGGGGGACACGAGGCGCCAGGCCGGGCTCCACTCCTCCGCCTCTATCGCACAGGGTTTGCAGGTTTCGGCGTGGTCTCAGGGTTGGGGGGTGCGCGGGGCACTAGAGCGGGGAAGAGATGCCCTGTGGAAGATCTGGCGCGACCCGCCCCAGAACCCCTGCCAGGGGGCGTCCGGAACCCCTCTTCAACTCCACCTCGGTGCGATGAGGCCCCCCATGCGGCCTTGCACTCCCCCTGACCCCCCTGCCCCACGGATGCAGCGCCGGACACTGACAGCGTTCACGCGACATTCAAGCAGCGTGTGCGTCCGTCCCAAAGGCCTGACCTGAGTGCCTAGAGGCGCTTGGCGGGTTTGAATCCTGTGGCCTTGCAATTTTACCACCTCGTTCCAGGCCAAGGGGAGGGTGGAGGCGCCTTTCAGACGCTTCCCAGCCCTTCAGGAACTTGAAGTTTTTATGGTGTTTTCTGAGTGACTTGGCAGTGTTCATATTATTATCCTTGGGGAGAAGGGGCCCTGACTTCCCTCCCCTCCCCTGTCACCATCCAGTGTGCCCTGGTGGGCCCTCCGTGTGCCCTGGGGAGGCCTGGTGGCACTGGGATTGTGGGGAGGATGAAATCACTCACAGCAAAGCTGTGTGTGGGAGTCCCAAGTGGGAAGAGGAGCCCTTGGTGAGGAGGAAGGAGGGAGGGAAAGAAGAGAAGGGGCAAGGGACTGAGCCTGGCGCTCTCAGTTATGTGTGTGTGGAGCACTCCTAGGTCACACATACCTGCAAGCCATGTGCACCACTGTATTCCTACCACACAATCCTCTCAGTTGGCCTGTGAAGCAGGACTCTCCCCTGACCCCCGTCTGGGCTTGGGTCTCAGTTTTCTCCCCTCTTAAGTGTGGGTGACCACCCACCTCCAGGTGAGGTGAGTATGTGAAGGGTGGGCCATTCTCTCCTCATAGACATGCCAGGCCTGGTCCAGCCTCCACTCCTTTGCTCAGGAACCCTGCCGACCTGGTTCCTGTTTGCCAAATTGGCCCAACCTTCTATTCTTTTTTTTTTTTTGGTGAGGAAGGTTGGCCTTGAGCTAACAACTGTGCCAATTTTCCTCTATTTTGTATGCGGGATGCCGCCACAGCATGGCTTGATGAGCGATGTGTAGGTCTGTGCCCAGGATCCGAACCAATGAACCCCTAGGCTGCTGAAGTGGAGCATGCAAACTTAAACACTACACCACCAGGCTGGCACCGTACCCACTTTGAAGTCATCCTTCTAGTCTTATCAGGGTCCTCTGGCAGGAAGTGCTCTGTGACCAATCCCCCTTGCTGGGTGCATAATTGGCCTCTAATCATGGCCCTCCACCCTGGGCCTGCACTGTGGGTAGTTGTGACTCAGCTCCCATAAGTGGTGGACTGCAGGTTCCCCAAAGCACAGCCATGCACCCTGGATGCACTCAAGACTTCTTAAGGTAGTTTCACAAATAAATATTTTTATTTAAATAGTTATGTATTTTCACATGTATCAGAAAAAAATGTATAATTAGCTCATCAAATCCATAATTTCTTGGCCAATATTGCTAACAATGAGGCTGAAGTAGGCATTTCAATTTTTAAAAGTGAGTCACTTTGATGAAAAAGATTGCTAATAGTCCAGGTAGTAAAAAGCACTGTTGTCTTCCCTCTCCTCTCCCTCTAGGAGTGAGTCTCTGTGGAGCCTTCCTGGAGAAGCTGTGGAGGCTCCCTGGACCAGAAGGGAGGGAGGGTTGAATCAACCTGATTGCCCTCTCCTCCCTCCTGCCTCTCCTTTCTTGGGCCCAGGCTGGTGCCCACAGCCTCACCTTGCAGCGGCTCAGGACTCTGCCAGGATGGGAGCCACTGCTTGGATTTTGGCTCTGCAGAATGGCCCGTGATGGAGCAGATTGCCGGGTGAGATGGTGGGGCCCCCATCACCACAAGGACTGTGTGAGAGTGGAGGATCCCTTTCAGCCTGTGGACACCACCCCTCCTTCCATTCTTACCTCTGCTTCTTCAGGTCTCAGGAGGCTGGCCCTCAGGGGCCCCAAGGAGCATGCTAGTCCCTGACCAGTGGACAGCCTGGGCCCCCAGTGCCCGCTACAGACACTTACCCCCTGCCGCCTTCTGACAGCACCTTCCCTCCAGGTGACCAGCTAGAGGGCCTCCTGGTCCCTCCTACTGCCTGCAGGTATGGAAAAGCCAGCTCTGGTCCCTCCCTTTTGGGGCCTCAGTTTTCCCATCTATAAATTGTCTATGGTTCTGTTCAAGCTGGCAGGCTGGCCAGCCTCCTCCATATGCCTCAGTTTACCCTGGGACACAACCCTTTTCTCACAAGGGCTATTGTGCCACCTTCCAGATGAATCAGCTGAGGCTCTAAGGGGTGGGGGAACTTGCTCATGGGTAGGACCACCTGTCTTAGGCTAGCAGGAAGTCAGAGGTCAGGCCACCAGGGAGACCAGCCAGGGATGCGCCTTCCAAGGGTGGGGTTGGAGACGGGGAGGAGTGAAACCCGACTCCTCGCAGACTCCTCACCGCACAGCTGGGAAACTGAGGCCCGGAGTAGCACCAACCGGCCAGGGTCACCCAGCGCTAGGCTTCCGAGGCCACAGGCTCGGCCCAACCCTGGGAAAGACTGGGACTCCGGGCCCGGCCCGCCCAGCCCCTCCCATCCACCTCCCCCACCCTGGCCGCCGCCGCCGCCGCCGCCGCCGCCGCGGGGAGAGTTTAGAACAAAAGGCGCGGGGGCGGGGCCGGCCGGGGCGGGGGCGGAGCGGAGGCTATAAGGGGCGGCGGCCCGGCGCGGCCCAGCAGGCCCAGCAGCCCCGGGGCGGATGGCTCGGGCCGCCGGGCTCCGCGGCGCGGCCCCGCGCGCTCTCCTGCTCCCGCTGCTGCTGCTGCTGCTGTTCCCAGCGCCGCTGCTGGCCCGGGCCCCGCGGCCGCCGGTGAGTGCCCGCCGCCGGCCCGCCGCTCCTCGCAGGGGGGGCGCCGGGCATGCGGGCTGGGCCCAGTGGCTGAGCTGGACCCACGGGGGCGCCCGGGGTGGCCTGGCGCGGCCCGTTACCCGAAACACTTTCTGGGTCCCTGTGGATGTGATAGTGAGCTTCCCGTCCTTGGAGGTGTGCAAGGGGAGCCTGCGCCGGAGCGCTCAGACTCTGCGCTAGACGGCTTGGGGACCTTGTCTGGGGCACCTGGGCGCCCCAGACAAGGCTACGGGGATGTGCGTTGCGGGAGGTACCAGAGGGAGTGGTTACAGGGCCCTCTATTCATTGCAGGGACAAAGCGCAGCAGGTCTCAGGCTGGTGTCAGCCTCCAGGTGTGTGGCCTCCGTGAGCACACCTCCACGTGTGCAGTGGACTGGAGGGTTAAGGAAGAGCCGGGGAGGGCAGGGTGCTGGGGAAATGGGGTCTGAGCCTGGAAGAGGCGCCACCACCTGGGCACCTGTGAGTGGCAAGTTGGGGAGGCTTGGAGGCAGGACACCGCTTGAGTGTGGCTACAATGTGTGTGTGCTGGTGACGTGGGTGTGACGAAGAAGGCGGGCCGCGAGCAGGTAGTTGAGACCCTCAGAGAGCGAGGGGAGGCGGGGGAAGAGAAAGGTGAGGAGGGGAATGTGTGAGCTGGAGAGGAGAGAGAGCAGCAGAGTGAAGAGAGGAGGGACCTCACGGGGTGTGTGTGACAGCCTGCATGTGCCCGCAAGGCTGCACCCTCCCCTTGAGCTGGGCCTTCGAGGCACCAGTCACAGGGGCGCCAGGCAGAGCCTGGGCAACCACAGGCCCCTGGGTGCCCGGCCCACCCCAGCTGGCAGCCGAGGTGTCCAGCCGGTTCAGACAGGGTTGGGAGCATGAGGGGGTGTGACAGAGGCAGGAGTCAGGAGAGTAGTCTGTGAGGAGGGAGGTCTGAGCAGGCTGGGCCCTTCTGTCCAGCCATGCCAGCTCTGCCCTGGCCAGTCTCGCCCTGTGCTGGCTATGGGAGCAGCAGGGGATAGGGTGGGGGGATAGGGTGAGGGGCACCTCAGCCTGGAAGCCCTGCCTCTTCCCCAGCCCCTCCCGGTCCCCTAGACCTTGGGGCAGAGTCAGGAATCACCCTGGGTAGCTGTGGAACCCATGGGTTGGGGGATTGGAGAGATCTGGGTTTGCACCACGTGACCCTTGGTGAGCCCTCTCGTGCCTCAGACCCTCGCCCTCTCGGTGGTGTCAGGGGCGGGTGGGAGAGAGCAGTACCTATGGCCGGGCTGAGGACTGAATGCGGTGATGTGAGGAGAGGCTCAGCCAGGCACACGGGACACATTCCATCACCTAGAGCTGCCCCTCTGACGCTTGTGCAGGGTCAGCTGGGGCCGGATCTGAGCTAGGCTGTTCTCTGTCACTCTGCAGATATGCAGGGAGCATTTGGGGTCGCCTCCGACGTGTTTATCCCCAGGCTGCCTTCGGCAGGGCCAGGAAATCTCTGTAAATATTTATCCATCCCCGTTTGCAGCATTCATGGTTGATGAAACCCCAAGCCCGGTGGGATGGATGCTGCCTGCACTTCTGGAGCCAGCAGGGGAGGGAGGGCAGGGGCAGATGGACCTGCCTGGCAACTGGTTGTGTGACTTGGGCAGCTTGCTTGACCTCTCTGAGCCTCAGGGAGCTTGATGTTGCATAGAACGGCATGCTAATACTCCCCTGTCTTCCTCACAGCCTAACAAAGTGCCCTCCCATCAGAGTCACCTCTGCTATGTCACCTAGCTGTGATCAGTTATCCCTGTTGGACCAACAGCAAACTGAGGCCCAGAGAAGGACACAACTAGCCTGGCCTTACCAAGCAGTTCCCTGTCTGGGGTCCTCCATTATCTCCCCTCTACCTCCCATTTTCTTGATTGGAAGTTGGTCCAGGGGCTGACCCCGAGCCTCTAGCTCAGCTGGGAGGCTGAGTCAGCCGAGAAATGCCTCGAGTGTGTTTGAGGCTGTGGTTTGGTGCCCACCAGAGGAGGGTGGGGTGAGCGAGCGGGACACCCACCACAGGCAGGTCAAGGGAGGCTACTGGCCGAGGAGGAGGAGGGAATGCTCCGGAAGAAACACTTCTCACGAATGTGGGTTTTGGAGATAGGCCAAGAGCTGAAGGAGGGGAGAGCTCTGGGTGGGGAGGCATGAGCCCTGGGTCTAGGCCCATCTCTTGCCTGACTTGCTGTGTGACTCTGGGCAAAGTCCTTGACCTCTCTGGGCTCTGTTTCTTCCTCTGGGAAATGCCTGCTCCCTGACCCCCCTGGGCTGTAGGTGAGCCCAGGTGCGCTCTATGCCCACCATCCCACCTCACTGAATCCCAGCAGCCCTGGGAGGACCAGCGCACCCATGCCGGGCCTGCAGCTAGGGCCTCTGGCCCCAGGCCAGAAAGGACTTGGAAAGATGAAGAGTGGGAGGTGAGCGGGGCAGGGAGCATGTCTTCCATCGTGGTAATGGGGAAACTGAGGCCAAGAGCCATTACATGATGGGCTCCCAAAAAAGATCCCACTGGCTGGAGGCCTCAATTCTAGTGCTTCTTGCTGTTTCTCCAAGACCAACAGACATGACATGGGCAAGGAGCAGGAGGCCTCTGGCCTGCGAGGAGATGCTGCATAAGTCGCTCTTCTTCTCTGGGCCTGAAAGCTCCCTTCTAGCTGCGACTCCTGTTTTGAAGGAGGTCATTTAGCCCTTTGCCATGGCACCATCCCATGGGACAGATGGGGAAGTCGAGGCTAAGAGAGGGCAGTGACTTACCCAGAGTCACTCCATCCAGGGTCTCCATGGCATAGAACTGGGCCTCTGAATGTCAGCCCGTGGCTCTTCCTGCTGCACTGAGAGTACCATGATCCAGGACTCGGGGCGTGGCCTTGGTGCCCTGTGGGGACAGGGAAGGAAGGGGCGGTGTGTGTGTCCATTACCCACCTTCCCTCCATGGCTGGCTGCTCCAGGCCTCACTAGGGGGCAGAGAGGAGAGGAAGGCAGTGTGGGGAGGGGGAGGGGCAGGCCCTCGTGGCTTATCACACAGACCTGGGGTTACCTCCTTAGTGTGAGACCTTGCATATGTATCATCCCCACCTTATGGGGGTGGGGTGAGGGTTCGATGAGCCCACCTGCAAAGTGCCTGGGAAGTAGCAGGTGCTTAATAATTTCCTGTTCCTTCTCTTCTGTCACCAAGGCGAGGCCAGCCTGGGTCCCTGCTCAGAGGTAGCAGGTAGGTGAGCACAACAGCCCGTCACCTGTGGCGAGTTGTTCCCTGGGCAAGTTGCCTAACTTCTCTGGGCTCTGTTTCCTCATCTGAGAAATGGGCATCATGAAGGTGGAGTTGGTGAGAGGTCCCATCTGGGGCCTAAGAGCCTGTCTGTGGAGCTCTTGGCAGCGTCCCAGCCTAGACAGAGGGGACCTGCAACAGCGACAAGTACTTATGAGCAGTAAGGCCGAGATTGGCTGGAACCCACAACCCAGTGAGGCTGGACTCTGCCAGCTAACCAGCCATTCAGTGAGCAAGCTCTGAAACTGGGGGAAAACTGGTCCAGGGCCTCACACGCCAAGTAGCTCCACAGCCTCCCGGGGGTTCAGAAACTCCAGGTGTTCAGAAGACCCCTTCCTAGTGGGGGGCTCTGGCGGGTCAAGTTCTTGGTGGCTCTGGATTCAGGAGCTTGGGGGGCTGGGACACTGATCAGAGCCCTGGGGCGCCTGGGGCCTGGGAGAGCCTCCAGAGGCTGAGGCTGAGGGTGGGGCCTGGGTGGCCTGGCTCCGGCCCCAAATATGGCTGTGGGGAGGCCACAGCCGCCCGGACCAGACAAGCCCAGACCAGACAGGCGCTGAGTCTCTCAGCAACGGCACCGCTCCATGCCTCTCCTCCACCTCTGCACAGTGGTCTGAGCCAGGCCTTTGCCTCCGGCCTGGGATGCCCGAGTCCTCACCTGGCCCCGCCATGCCCTTGCTGGGTGACCTCACAGTCTCCTAGCTTCTCTGAGCTTCTGCTTTTTTCATGCACCAGAACTGTGATCTCCGCCCTGGGACTTGCAGAGAGTGGGGGCTCCAGGTCAGAATCACCGTTTGTGTCCTGGGGCTCCTGCAGGGGGGTGCTGAGCATCTGGTAACTGTCTACCCCAAACACACACACGGAGAGGGCACGCAGACCTCGTCTAGCCCCGCCGTGCGCCCAGCCCTGGTGGCACATGAGCAAAATTGCCCCCCCGAGAAATCAGCCCTGAGTTCCAGGTGCCCCTACCAGGTACATGGTCCGTGCTAAGGGCTTGACACCGTCGCCTTGGCTCGTCCTCAGATCAGCACTGTGGCGAGGTATCTTCCCCATTTGTCAGGTGAGCAAATCGAGGCAGGGCTGCAGGGTTGCTGCCCCACCATGCTGGGGAGTGGTGGCGGTGGGTGTCCCGGGCAGGAGCCAGCTCATAGAACCAGAGAGGGTTGGGGGGGCGGGGGTACCCAGGCAGGAAGGGAGGTGGAAAGGTGTTTGCTGGGGGGGAGTCGAGGGAGCAGGAGGAGGTTGCCTGGCTTTGCCTCAGAAGCTTTGTGGGGTCCATTCCTGGGTGTGTGGAGGGTACAGCCCTCCAGGAGGGGGCGGGAGGCAGCAGGAGGCCTTGGAACCAGTCATCGGGAACCAGTCAGGCCATGCCCAAGGGCCCCGCTGTGTGAGGCGGGAACGCCCTTCACTTGCCCAGCGACCCAGCTGGCTGGGGCTGAGCCCGGGGTGTACTGACGGCCCACACCCCTAACCATGGCCACGAGGACCCGAGGCCTGACCAAGCCTCCACATCCTCTCTCCTGCCCAGGACGCCCACCGCCGCCTCCCGGTGAGGAGGGGGCCACAGCCCTGGCATGAAGCTCCTCCTAGCAGCCTGGCGCTGGGCCCTGCCGCCCAGGAGGCCCCCCGCGCTGCCGGCAGCCCTAGACCTCCCCGCTGCGGCGTGCCTGACCCGCCTGAGGGGCCGAGTGCCCGCAACCGACAAAAGCGGTTCGTGCTGTCGGGCGGGCGCTGGGAGAAGACGGACCTCACCTACAGGTAGGGCCTGGGCCCCGAGCAGGCTCTCGATCTCTCCTGTGTGCGCGTGTGAGCCACACCTGCTGCCTGAGACACACGTTGGGAAGATCTCCATGGCTAACAGACCTGTGTCTGTGTCCGTCCACTGACCCCCGCACCATCCATGCACCGACACCTCTGAACCCCAGTGTAGACGTACACACAGACAGTACCCCCACACCCGTGCCCTCTCACGGCAGAGGGGCAGTGCCTCTATCAACATGTGGTCTCAGCATGTCTGGTGGCCCTGCAGATGTGCTGGGGCACGGCCTGCAATCATCCAGGCAGCCTCTGTGGCGACGAGGGCCAGGCGAATAAGGCAGACATGGCCCGTCCTTTCGGGGAGCTAGGGTGTTCACCAAATCATTGTTCAGATCTACCATGACAACTCGGGGTCTGTGTAGGGAGAAGAAGTGATGAGCAGGATGGGTCATAGCTCAGGTGCTTTGAGACCCCGGGAATGACGCAGAAGCCGGGACTTGTCCTGCAGGCGGGCACTTGGCCTGGGAGAGAAGGCACATGAAGACCAGTGGTGTTGCAGGGCATTGGAGCAGAGACTGCTGGGGGCCTCAGAATTGTCCTGGGTGGGGAACTGGGAACCAGGAGGGGGCAGTCAAGGGGCCAGGGTCTCCCCACAGTGGGTGGTACTGTCAGGTCTAGAAGGCAGGTGTTGGGGCTCCTGGTCCTGTCTTCTTTCCACCGAATGCAGACACCTGTGTGCACCTAAGACACACAAACCCACACAAAGATGGGCCCACATGGCAGAGGGCCTGGTGCGCCCCACCTGAGGCCCAGAGCGCACCTGGCCCATGTCTCGCGTGCATGCACCCCCACTGAGCATCCAAGGGCAACTCCTGGCCATCAGGGGCTGAGCAAGGCCCAGGCCCTTCCTCCTCCCCCCAGGATCCTCCGGTTCCCATGGCAGCTGGTGCGGGAGCAGGTGCGGCAGACAGTGGCAGAGGCCCTACAGGTGTGGAGCGAGGTGACACCACTCACCTTCACTGAGGTGCACGAAGGCCACGCCGACATCATGATTGACTTCACCAGGTGAACTGGTCACCTGGGACCCGTTTGGGAATAAGCCCTACCTGTCAGCAGCCACTGACTCTGCCCCCACCCACCCCAGGTACTGGCATGGGGACAATCTGCCGTTTGATGGACCTGGGGGCATCCTGGCCCATGCCTTCTTCCCCAAGACGCACCGTGAAGGGGATGTCCACTTCGACTACGACGAGACCTGGACTATTGGGGACAACCAGGGTATGAGCTGGGGACCTATTTTCCAGATGGGGCAGCTGAAGAGATTAGAGAATGGGGACCCACCAGGGCCTTGCGCTGGGGTCTGGAGCTCGGGGGTCTTGCTGCAGGAGGCTCAGGGATGGCTGGGCTATCTCCCCTTTCCAGGAACAGACCTCCTGCAGGTGGCAGCCCACGAATTTGGCCATGTGCTGGGGCTGCAGCACACGACGGCTGCTAAGGCCCTTATGTCCCCTTTCTACACCTTCCGCTACCCGCTGAGCCTCAGCCCAGATGACCGCAGGGGCATCCAGCACCTATATGGCCGGCCTCGGCCAGCCCCCACCTCCAGGCCCCCGGCCCTGGGCCCCCAGGCTGGGGTGGACACCAATGAGATTGCTCCACTGGAGGTGAGGCCCAGGAGGGTGGGAAGACCGGAGGTGAGGCCCTGGTCCCAGCTCCCTCAGCCCGCTAGGCTCTGTGGCTCCAACGTGGGCTCTTTCCTGGCCCTTCTCTCCCACCCCAGCCGGAAGCCCCACCAGATGCCTGTGAGGTCTCCTTTGACGCAGTCTCCACCATCCGCGGCGAGCTCTTCTTCTTCAAGGCAGGCTTCGTGTGGCGGCTGCGTGGGGGCCGGCTACAGCCTGGCTACCCTGCGCTGGCCTCTCGCCACTGGCAGGGACTGCCCAGCCCCGTGGACGCAGCCTTCGAGGATGCCCAGGGCCACATTTGGTTCTTCCAAGGTGAGTGGGAGTTGGGGGTCATGCTCAGGAGACTTCCGGGAGCCAGGAACGGTATGGCCAAGGGTAGGGACAGACAGACAGACGTGATGGGCAGATGGTGGGTGCCCCGAAGCCTTGGGGCCAAGGGAGAGTGTGGCTCACTCCTCTGGGCACAGCTAGGGGGCTCGCGGAGGCGGCGGCTCTTGAGGTGGGAATAGGGTAGAAGGTATTGCACGTGGCCTGTGTATTGGTGCAGTCAGCCCTCAAAGGCACCCCGTGGAGTGGGCAGGATTATGAACCCTGGTCTAGAGATGAGGCCTCCGGGGCTCTGAGGTGAAGTGACTCACCTGAGGGCACAGCTGGGAAAAGGCAGAAGTGGGATGTGACCTAGGTCTGGAGAGCCTAGAGCCTGTTCCGTTAACTTGCAGCTGGCAGAGACGAGAGCCTGGAGCATTCGAGGTGGCAGGGATTTCATAAACAAAGGCCCAGCCAGGGTGGTCAGCTGGCACTTGTCATGGGCAGCCACATGCCAGGGGAAGAAGTGGGAGGCCAGGCAGCCTCTCTGCTTAGAATAACCTTTCCCGCGGGCACCTCTCCGCGTCTGCACCACTCACCTTACCCCGCGGCTCCAACTGCCCTCTGGCGTGGGGTGCTGAGCAGGCATTCCTGGCCTTTGTGTTTGACAGACAAGGGACTGAGGCTGGGAAAGTCTGTGGCGGTGGTGGCGGCTGGGCAGGTCTGCGGTGGCTGGGCATGGCAGTTGGGCAGCTCCGTTGCAGCCTCCCCCCTCTGGCAGGCGCTCGGTACTGGGTGTATGACGGCGAGAAGCCAGTCCTGGGTCCTGCACCCCTCTCTGAGCTGGGCCTGCTGGGGTCCCCAGTCCACGCCGCCTTGGTCTGGGGCCCCGAGAAGAACAAGATCTACTTCTTCTGCGGCGGAGACTATTGGCGCTTCCACCCCAGCACGCGCCGTGTGGACAGCCCTGTGCCCCGCCGAGTCACCGACTGGCGAGGGGTGCCCTCTGAGATCGATGCCACCTTCCAGGATGCTGACGGTGTGTTGAGGGTGGCATGGCTGGTGGAAGTGGTGGCTGGGCATCAGCTCCTCATCACAGGTCCTTTGTCCAGTGCCCTCCCTATCCCCTGTCCTCCTGCCAGGGCAGTGCTATACCCCCGTGCTGCAGATGAGGAGATGAGGGCCAGAGAGGTACTAGGACTTGCCAGGGCCCTGGGTCATAGCTGGTCAAATAATAACCGCTGCACACAGAGGACCCACGATGCTCCAGGCACAGCACCAAGCTCCTTACACGTCTCATGCAATTCTCAGATGTAGCACCTGTTATGAATCCAGTTTCCAGAGGAACAAAGAGAGGTTCAGGCAATGAGGTCCCTAACCGGGGCCGTCCAGGTAGATGGTGGGGAGCCAGGCCCCCCACCTAGGCAGTCCCTGCTACTAACCACTGAATCACCCAGCCTGCAGTCTCGAAGGACTAGATTGGGAACTTGCAGTCCAGTACCCTCTCCTGTGCCCCCACCCCCACTTTGCTTCTGTGCCTTCCCACATCAGAACCCACTGGGAGCGCTGTCCTGTGGTGGCCTTGGGCTCTGGGGCTCCAGGTTGCCCTTATCATCCACCTTGACTCAAGATGCCCATCTGTAGTTTTGGCTGTGGGTGCGGGAGTAGAGTGACTTGGGGAGGGGGGGAGTGACGAGAGAGACTTGCTTTCCTGAGAGGTAGGAGTTGAGCCTCTGAGGCTCCTGGCATTTGTTAGGCTGGGTGGTAGCTCAGACCAGACTCTGGGGGCAGGCGAAAGGGTTCCTCCGAGGGAAGGGAGGTTCTAGAAGGGCCACCGTGGGGCCTGCAGTTTTCAAGAAACTCAGCAGCGGCCAAGGCCTGCCCACCCGGACCGCCCCCTGTGCCCATCCCTGGGCACAGCCTGAGGGGCGGGCGTGGGGCCCAGTGTCCACTTGCCCAGGCCTGACTCGCCTCTCTACTCAGGCTATGCCTACTTCCTGCGTGGCCGCCTCTACTGGAAGTTTGACCCAGTGAAGGTGAAGGCCCTGGAGGGCTTCCCCCGCCTTGTGGGCCCCGACTTCTTCGGCTGTACCGAACCTGCCAACACTTTCCGCTAACCAGCGTGGATGCCCTCAGGGCTCCTGACCCCTGCCAGGCCACTGACATCAGCTAGAAACCTGTGGCCATCTTTGTGGCTGTGGGCCCCAGGCATGGGACGGAGCCCATGTCTCCTCAGGGGGGTGGGGAGGGGGTGCTGCCACCATGACAACTGCAGGGAAGGCCACGCGGGTCGTGGTCATCTGCCAGCGACTGTCTCAGACTGGGAAAGAGGCTTTGGTGTTAATTAAGGGTGAGGGTGGTTCAGGTCGGCTCTGCCCTACCTCGTGCAGGTCACGGTCAAACCGGCCACCCTCAGTCTCCATCCCTGTCCCTCAGCAGGGCTGGGGGAGCTGGAGCCCTCACTGGTTGGTGATCCTGGAGATCTGCTCCCCAGGATCCAGGCCAAAAGGTCCACAGTCGGCTGGGGAAGAGGGGTGCTTCCTGCCAGAGACCCCAGGCCCTGGAGGCCCCAACATACCTCAATCCTCATCCCAGCACTGGGACCCTCCAAAGCCATGTAAATGTCTGTAGTGTGTACAAAGCCTTTTTTTTTTTTTTTTTAAACTAAGGACTGTCATTAAACATGGTCATTTTCTACCTGCTTGCCTGGGGTCTCTCTGTGACTGCAAGGCCAGGACGGAGAAGGGGTTGGGCCAGGAAGGTGGGAGGCCTGGCTTGGGACCTCCTCTGTCCTGGGAGCCAGGGTCACAGCCCATCCCACCCGCAAGCCTCTGGTCCTTGGGGCTGGGTGCAATGCTTGGGGCTCCTCCCGCTCCATTCCTCCATCACATCTCACTAGATGCCTGTAGTGGCTTTGAAATTGGTTCCCTGTTTCCCCGCTTGCCCCTCTGATCATGCTCCACTAAGTGGTGGTCGTTTTATCTGATCATGCCACGTCCCAGCCACCATCCTAAACTCCTGTTTCCCAATGCTCTTGGGACACAGAACAAAACTCATGGTTGCCACGGCCAACCCTTCCTAACTCTCCAGTGTCTCCTTGCCCACCACCCAGCCCGACGTGTATCTTCTTCATAGTGGCACCTATCACAGCTGCAATTCTATTAGACTTGAACCATGTGAAATTGTTAGCAGTGGGCCGTTGCTGACCTACTGCATCGTTCACTGGATACATGGATGCTCTGATGCTTTCATTAGCGTCAGTCCCCGCTCCGAGCTTTGGGTGCCACAGGGCAGGGCTGGCCAGTTTCACCGCACAGTTGGGCTTGTTGTAGGCACAAAGCACAGTCAAGAAAGGAATGAGGAGGTTCCCTCCTCTGCAACACTCATCTGGTGCACCAGCCAAACCAAATACCACCTGGGCCTGGAAATCCTGCCAGGCCCCACCCAGGGTTGTCATTCTGCCCATCCCCACAGCAGCAGGAACAGCTGTGAGCCCGGAACTGCAGTATCTGTTCCTAGGAGCCCTCTCATCTACTCAGCAGCACTGCATTCCCGGGTGGGGAAACTGAGACATGGGTAGCTCGGGCCTCCTCCCGCCTTCAGGCCTCATTTCATTCTTCTTCCACTGGGCTGAGTTCCAGTCCCAGCTGTGAGACTGCGAAAGCCACCGCCTGAGTCAGGGCCTCGGTTACTATTTCTGCCCGCGAGAAGTTTCCCTCGGTACCTCGACTCGGGAGGCGGCCTGGGAGGAATAGACACGGATCGAGGCTCCTTTAAGGGGCCCGCGGGGGCGCGCCTCGGCCTTTTGTTTGGGCGACGGCGGCGCGCGCGTCAGCGTCAAAGGCCGCGCATGCGCACTGAGGGCGGTCTGGTCGTCGTCTGTGGCTGCCGCTGAGGAGCTCAGCTGCGGCGCGAGCCCCCGGCCTGTTCTTTGCCTCGGTGTGCCCTCTCAGTCTCGCTGCCCGGCCTCGGCCCCCTGCCTCCGCCACCGCAATGATGATGATGGCGCTGAGCAAGACCTTCGGGCAGAAGCCTGTCAAGTTCCAGTTGGAGGACGACGGCGAGTTCTACATGATCGGCTCTGAGGTAGCCCGCGGCACCTCCTCGCCCTTCTCGGCCCCGGGGTCGCGGGAGCCTCAGAGCAGGCCTGCGCGCCGGGAACGCCCGTTTCCATTCATCGCGGCGGGGGGGGGGGCGGGGGGGGAGGTGGACGCGAAGCGCTGGGGGCGTGGTCGGGAGGGCGTGGTCAGCGAGCCCCCGCCCCCCCGCCCTGGCGGTCCGGGATAGGTTAGCAATTTCGCGGTGGTGGGGACGCGCCCCGCTACCAGGGCTGGGGCTCCCCGAGGGGCACCGGATCCCGCTGAGTGGGTAGCACTCGGGTTAGACCCTGAGCGCTTCTGGGGGGCATGTTGGGAATCTCACACGCGCCGCTACTCCATTGCTACCTATGGGATCCTGAAATAGCCGGCTGGAAGCGTGGGCTCAGTGAGGGCTCATCCCGTTGTGTTGCCTTTGAGGTGGACTTTGAGGAGGTGTTTTGACCTTTGTTTACCCGTTAGGAAATGGGTGGCGAGGAGGATGCTTGCTTTTGGTTCGATAAGGCCCCAGGCTACCAGCTAGCTCTATCAGCAATTCGGGAGCAAGTGCCACTTTGGATGTCTTGAACTTACTCAGAATTATGAGGAGGGAAAGATCCTAAAGGTCTTTTATCTTTGACTAGAAGTGACAGCACTTTGTCGAATCAGCTGGATGACTGACTTTAGGAACACCCTACACCTGGTCCTTCAGTGGGAATTTGTACTATGTATATTAAGTTTTTCCAGAGTGCCTCAAACTAACCCTTTCTGGTCTAAAGGCAGTCCTCAGACAGTGTATATTCCTTTTTTAAAAAAATGTTGGATATACGGTTCAGATGTGCAGATACTGAGCAGTGGAGTCTGTCTAGGTTAACGAGGCAAGTGCCGATCCTGGAGAGCTAAAGTAGGTACAAGATGCCCAGGGCTGTCTCTCCTTGTAGCAGTTTTCAGTATCAGACGCCAACATTTCATTACTGTTTTTACAGTTTTTGGGTTTTTTCTTCACAGTTGAACATAATGTGAGTGAAGCAAGCCCCATGATGGTCACAGTAGGCTTTCAGGACACCCTGTGATTCCTGGCTTGTCTTAGTTGTATCGAGTTGTGAGACCACTGTTGTCAGGAGCATCTTTAGTGTTTCCATTTTTCACTAATTTTTATAAAACAAAAAGGACAGGATGCAGTAACATTTTCAAGTTATCACATAAGTGCTGCTCTTCAGACATACCTGTGCTGGGGAAATGGAGCCAGTGCCTGTCCATCTGCCACAGCTCACATGGTCCTCATTGGCCTACTGGTCGGCACCTGCCTAAATGCAGGATAGGAGTTTCGGTATGTGATAGTGGGCAGGTTGTTTAAAGAAACCTTTACCTGATCTAGTGGGCAGGAAGAGCAGTCAGTTTGGCCTTTGAGTGGGTGGTACTTTTGAAAAGCAAGCCTTCATTTATTAGGTGGAGCAAATTGAGAGAAGAAGCACATGGCCAGATGGGGAGAACGTTGGGAGGCCTGGTTCCAGCACTGCTTGGCCTCCCAGTCACTTTTCTTATGTGTATAATGAGATGTTTAGACTAGATGGTCTCTAAGATCTTCCCCATAACACATTTTAGTTTCTAGAAAACTAACTACGGTCTTCTCTTTCAGCCCTCTTGAGTGAGAACAATTGACCTGAGACCCAGTCTGTAGAGACCCAGGGGGGAGAGGGGGGCGGTGGTTTGCTCTCTCAGACCTGGCTTGACGATCGTCAGACCTTTGGAGGTCTGGGAAGGGTTCAAGATCAGGATACTGTCTACTGATATCCAGCAGCTCCTGTGACAGCATTGAGTGGATGGCCACCAGGCCCCTTCCCCTTGGGAAACAAGCACCATATTCAGAGAGGTGGGCCGGCGAGAGCAACACATCCAGTGCCCCCATGCCAGTCCTCGGAACAGCCTTGGGAGGGCGTCTGCAGTCACAGGGAATGTGTGTCACTGTTCTCCGCCATCTGCAGGCAGCTGTGTTCCCCGAGCCAGAGTCACAGAGCTGAGAGGACTTGAAGAAATGCCCAGGTCCACTCCTACATTTTACATTTGGGAAACCTGAGTCCAGAGAGGGCGAAGGCTGGTTCAGGGAAAACCCAGGAAGGCAAGCCCCGCTCCCCTAAATTCTGAACGATTCTTGGGAAGGGTCTAGGAGTCCTGGAGCCCTGTAGTACCTGCAGGGTAGAGGTGGGGGCATTATTGTCAACGTCTTCGTGAAAACCTAATGGAAACTGGACATTTGCCCTCGGATGGTAATGGCATTCAAGCCAAATAACGTGAGGAGACTGTGCCTATTGTGTGGAGCACGAGTGACTGGCTGTGGCTGCCTTTTGTCGCTCTGTTCAGCAGCTCTGGTTGCCAGTTATATAAATCTTTGATTCATGAAAAATGGAGAAACATTTTTATTTAATAAATATACTATGCTGGATAGGTAAATGGGGAGATAATAGAAGTGGTTCTTCCTGGGCCAAAGTTCAGAGTTGCTGAGCATTTGGCAGATGAGTAAGGAGACCCAGAAAAGGAAAGTAATTCCCAGTCACAGGTGGAGCCAGCATCTGGCACCCAGTCGGCTGACTGTCCCTGCCGTAAAACTCAAATGATCATTTTTTTTGTGTGTGTGAGGAAGGCCAGCCCTGAGCTAATATCCTATGCCAATCCTCCTCTTTTTGCTGAGGAAGATCGGCCCTGGGCTAACATCCGTGCCCATCTTCCTCTGCTTTATATGGGATGCTGCTAGAGCATGGCTTGATGAGCGGTGCGTCGGTGTGCGCCAGGGATCCGAACCAGCGAACCCTCAGGCTGCCTCAGTGGAGCGCGCGCACTTAACCGCTACGCCACCGGGCCGGCCCCTCAAATGGTCGCTTTAAAAAGTAGGTGAGGGGCCGGCCCGGTGGCGTAGCGGTTAAGTGCGCCAGCTCCGCTTTGATGGCCCGGGGTTCGCAAGTTCAGAACCCCGGGCGCGCACCGATGCACCACTCATCTAAGCCATGCTCTAGCAGCGTGCCATATAAAGCAGAGGAAGATGGGCACGAATGTTGGCCCCAGGCCGATCTTCCTCGGCAAAAAGAGGAGGAGTAGCAACAGATGTTAGCTCAGGGCTAATTTTTCTCACCCCCCCCAAAAAAAAATGTCAGTGAAACAATGGGGTTTCTTTAGAAAAACTTTAGGACTAGATTTCTTTCCATTGAGGAAGTCATACTTCGAGTATTTGGTGCAAGCAAACTGAAGCTATTGTTTGGGGCAGTAATGCTTTGTGTAGCAGTCTGGTGGATTGCTGATGATGCTTTTTAAACTCTTCGGAAAGTTCCTTTGGTATCCCTGGTTTGAGTTTTGTTACCAAACAAAGCAACAGGGGCCATGGGGGGAATTATTCTGCATCTGTCTAAAATTAAAAGACCTTTTGGCTGTTTATTACGTCGTGAAAATATCAAAGTCTTGTTCTTAAGATAAAAGAAAGTCAAAGAGGCCTTACATTTCTGGCAAGTGCCAGAAATTGGAATCACTGCGAGCTTCTCAGCGACTCTGGGGGTTTTTAGTGAGCCCCGAGGGCCTGCCTCATGAGCGTCTGGTCCTATAGTCAGGATACAGATGTTATTACTCCTGCCTAGAGGGGCAGATGCAGGCCAGATGTGCACTGCTCTTGAACTCTTGATGTCAGCAGAATGTATTTTTATTGCCTTCGAAAGCCTGGCGCCTGGGGGCCAACTCCACGCCTGTTTTTCCCTCACTTGATCCAGCGGAGCCTCTGCACCAGGACCCTCCCCTTCAGTGTTGAGCCGCGACCCTCGTAATGAGCCTTCTTGCTTTACTCATAGGTGGGAAACTACCTCCGTATGTTCCGAGGTTCTCTGTACAAGAGATACCCCTCACTCTGGAGGCGACTAGCCACTGTGGAGGAGAGGAAGAAAATAGTTGCATCGTCACATGGTAAAAAAACAAAACCTAACACTAAGGGTGCGTCTCACGAGGGTTTGTAAACTTGTTTCAAAACCACTCGCTTATGTCATGAAGATAAAACGTTTTCACTCCAGTGTCTTCACTGCATCCCTGACCTTGGTGTGGCAGGGAGCATCTTGGGGGCGGGCTTGCCCTGGAGCACGCAGCTCAGGCAAGAAAGTGGCTCCAGGGAGCCTTTGACAATATCTTTGTCATGTATTTTCAGTGGGGACATGTAGGGGGTGAGGGGGGCGGGGCTGGGACAGTAGCAGGTGCTGTGAAGACATGTTGGTCTCAAAACGTTTTAGGAATGCTGTGATGCTCTGCCATCTGCCGCGGGTGTGTCACCGTAGTCACCCCCCATGTAGCCTGAGTGGCGGGTGGTGGCCCCAGCTCCCACTCCCCTCTGGGGCTTTCACTGCTTTGCTTCCCAGAGCACATCCATCTCATAGAGTTCATTCTGGCAGCCATGTGCTAGAGCTCATGTGCATGTCCCTGCTCATCATGCCTAAGGTGTGCCTGGGGCTTGTAGGGGAGCTGGCCGACACTAGAGAAACCAGCGTGCTTCAGTTGTGGCAGCTCTGTGCAGGGTGAGAGGATGCTCTTCGCACACTGAGAGTTCCACTGGGAGAGTCTCCTGTACATTTGGGTTTAGATGCAGCGCAGCGTTTGGCAGGTGGCAAAACTGCTTCCCACTTGGCAATGGCGCCTTGTAGACAGCTGCCCAGGCCTGGGTGAAGACCCACCCTGAAGCCCTGTGTGCATGTGTGCGTGCGTGTGTGCGCTTTGCAGCCTGTCCTGTTTGGTTGTGTCTGTAAGTGCTGCTGTGGTCTTGTCCACTGTGGGCAAAGTAGTGGTTCTTTTAATGCAGGAGCCGGAGCTTCTTTTTTATCCGCTGCTATGTTTCCACTCACTTGCTTAAAAAGTCTCCTTTTTGTCCTCCCTCCGCCCTCCAGTGGAGCACTAGTCACTAACGCAGTGAGTCCCTGGCTTTGCTTTCCCCTCCGCAAGCCTCAAATGAGCTCTCAGTGGCTCTCCTGCCTCGTGCTTTGGAGACACCTTCTCCATAACTGATTTGTTTCTCCAGGAGACCCAGGCTGGACCCACAGACAGGTAGCAGCTCCTGACTGAGGTTCCCCAGAAGAGCTGTGGGTCGAGTTGCCTAGAATCTGTCTTACTTCCCAGAGAGCAAGTGTTGACTGGCGCAGGGCCAGGAGTTCATGTTCCATGTCAAGCAGCTCTTTCCAACTCTCTGGGCTCTTGTTTTAAAAGAAAAATATTTGTCATCTTTCATTCCATCTCTCCACTTTGCTTCGTGTCATGGATTGCAGTGGTGTCAGACCTCTTCCCACTGGTGATATTACTCTGGAGCCTTCCTATTCTCCTGAGAGGCCCCATTGGCTGTGCTGTGCTGTAGCTGCTGCTGCTCTGTGCACGTTCTCTGTGCCAGGAGCCCGTGCTCCCGGGACAAATTCATTCAAGTAAATCCTCAGGGAATGTTGACCCAGTAGGACCTCTAATAAAGCGCTCAGTCCAGATTGCCCTTTTGGAAGAGGCCAGCATTGAGCTGTAGTAAGGTTGACACCTGCTTTTCCCACCTCCTGCATGTGAGGATCTCGATGTGCTGCATCTACTGGCTGCTGCTGCCCGCTGCCCCACCAGCAGGGTGACCGCAGCAGCATCTCTGGTTACAGATCATGGATACACGACCCTGGCCACCAGTGTGACTCTATTAAAAGCCTCAGAGGTGGAGGAGATTCTGGACGGCAATGATGAGAAGTACAAGGCTGTGTCCATCAGCACGGAGCCCCCCACCTACCTCAGGTAACACACCCCCGGCCAGGGCATGCTCTGGGGACACCCGCAGGTATTTTTATCATACTCTAGAACTGGCTGGGGATAAGTCGAACCGAAGTACTTCTAAACACTGTACCCACTGTGCTTACAAGTCATCTTAGCCAGCTTTCTAAGTTTCTTGTTTATCTTTGGAATTTCTAAGAAACATAAGCCAAGTCCTGGCTGCTGGAGAGTCATTAGGAATGCTTTGAAAGTAGGACTAATCTGTCAGAAAAATTAGTGGCCCAGGTAAACTCAGAAAGAAAACAAACAATAGATTTGAACGTATAAACTTAGAATCTTTAAAAGAGTATTTACAGTAACAGTAATTAAACAGGTAAGTAATTGGGAAGTTGCTATGTTACAGAAAGAGTCTGTTCAGATTTATAAGAAAAACTTGGATACCCCAATAAATAGATAAGTAAAGGGTGGGTGGGCCATACCAGAAGTACAGGGAGTAAACAAACTACAGGGAACAACGTTTGTCCTCATGTGTAATTTGAAAAATTCAAAGTAAAAAAATAAATAACTAGCAACATAAAGAATGGAGGAAGGCGCGATAGACCTGGCACTCCCACGCACGCTGCGTGGGCAGGGTCTTTTTGTAAAGCGTTATGACTGCGAATATGTTTGTTGTTCTCTGGCCCATTAATTTCACCCCTGGGGATTTGTCCCAGAAAAATGATTTAAAAGAACAACAACAAAAACTGTTGTATGTACAGAAACATTCTTGGTAGCTTTGTGAATCGTAATGGGAAACATGGAGCCACTTGAGTGTTCGGCCTTAGGGAAAGACGGAGTAAGTGAAGATGCAACCACCTGAGTAGACTAGGATGTGCGTCCCATGCATCATAATTAAGTGGACTCTGCAGCAACCTGAAACACGGTTCATGAGTGCAATGTGCAGAATACTTACGTTATGCTTTCAGCTCAAGAAAATATAGATTTGTATGCACAAAATATTGGAAGCACTAGGGAGGAAAAAAAAAGAGTTATTGTGCAGAGTGATGTGGTTATGGAAAATCATTTCTTTTTTTTTTTTTTATAATTTTATTTATTTATTTATTTTTTCCCCCAAAGCCCCAGTAGATAGTTGTATGTCATAGCTGCACATCCTGCTAGTTGCTGTACGTGGGACGCAGCCTCAGCATGGCTGGAGAAGTGGTGCGTCGGTGCGTGCCCAGGATCCGAACCCGGGCCGCCAGCAGCGGAGCGCGTGCACTTAACCGCTAAGCCACGGGGACGGCCCTGGAAAATCATTTCTTTCCAGATGTTCTCTCAACTTTGCTATTGGGTTGTTTCTATAATTCCCCCCCAGGAAAAAGTGGTCCCCATGCAACCTGGCCAGTGGTATAGATGTGTTCTCTGCAGATTCCTTTCTCCCTGAGGGATGTGGTAAGAAGAGAAGGATGGCTAGACTTCACCAGGGAAGTCGCGGAAGGAAATTATGTACATATGGATGGGACTTTCAAGTCTGCACACATAGCCAAGAACCTTTTATGGGGCAGTAAACACTTTCTTGATGCTTGTGTCATATGAAGGACAGCTGAGGGAGTAGAGTCCTGTTACCCCAGAGGTCAGAACTATAGGGGTGGGGGGGTCGAGATTTGAGAGAAGCCGTTTTGATGGGCTCCACACTCAGGAAGCACTTTCCCACTGCCCAGTCAGCCCCACAGGAGGACTGGCACCTCCCTTCCCTGTCATTGGACAAGTAGGCAGAGGCTGGATGCCCCCTTGGGGCTCTCAGGCAGACCTCCTTGTCGTAGAAAGAAAGGTGAATTACTTGGAAGGTTGAATCAGATTCTGCGGTTCTGTGTATGGCTGTGTAGTCATGCTCACTGTGTCTGTGACAAGCTTGCATTGTCCACTTGAGACAGCTACCAGACGGGAGGAATTGGCAGAGCAACCCAGGCCTGGAAGTGAGCGAGATCACTACTGGGATAGGATGGGATTTTTGGGGCAAGGAAGGAACCTCCGTGCAGGCTCTAGGATGAGTTCCAATTAGAATGAGGTGGTGGTCTAGCCCTGCAGTTCCCAAATGCAGGCCCAGCTGCCCTGGCTTCGCCCTTGGAAGTTGTAAAGAATCCATATTCCTGGGCCGGGCCCGGGGACAGGAGTTACTTGTGTAGCAGCAGGAGATCCAGTGGTTGTCATGTTCTCTGAACTGTAGCCAACAGTTACTGAAATAGATGGGGTGCGGGTGTTGGATGTAAAGGTGACTTATGCACAGTTGGTGCCTTCATGTTGCTCACAGTCTCACTAGGGAAGGCAGCCCAGGATAGTAAAGGGACGCACAGAGCGTAGTGGGAACTGGAGCGCTCTCATCTGTCAAACCCGGCACTGAAGCCTCAGGTTAAAGTAGCTTTTGGTATTTTCCTAGTAGTAAAAGCAACCTGTAATTTGGAGAGAAGAATGAGCCCTTTATGGACGTGGGTTACTTAAATTACTTTGAGCATCTCTTTCTAAAAGTTTTTACTAATATATCTTCTCACCTCTGCTGGTTTGGAAGCCTAGAGGCCAGAAGTGCTGCCTAGTCCATCTCAGGCTGGCCTACATGTCTGAAAGAGCAGTCTGATCACCTCTCTCCCGGCTTCAGCTGCCTCGGAGCCGCCCAGCCCCCTGCCAAGTGCAGTCAGTTCCTCACGAGCACGCCAGCCCCTGTAATCGGGACCCTCTCTGTGCCTCCAGCCCCAGGCCCTGCTGAGCCTGCAGCCTACTGCCTCCTCCCTGCTGCCGTCTGTGCTCTTCCTGAAATGCCCTCCTCCCCTCCATCCCCCTCAGTGAACCCGGACTCAATGCTTGAGGCTCTACTCCAGGGTCTGCTCCTCTGGGAAGCCTCCTTGTGCCCCTTCCTCACAGAAGGGACGGGGCTTCTGTGGAGTCAGGCCTAGCATGGAGCATGCTGCATTATGGCTTGTGCACTGGCCTGGGGAGTGCTCTGCGGTGTCTGGGGCCCCTCTGCATCCTTCCCCTAGCTCAGGTGCCTCTGAGCGGGTGCCGTGGGAGCCTAGGGAATAGACATCTACAGAGTCTGTGGTGCACGGAGGTCCCCACTGGGGTCTGGACCCCAGCAGGGATACAGTGGGCGTCCACTGACCATGACTTGATGGGCAATATTGAGCTCAGAGACTGAGCAGAGGGATTTCCCATGTCTCCCCAGGGAACAGAAAGCTAAGAGGAACAGCCAGTGGGTGCCCACCCTACCCAACAGCTCCCACCATCTGGATGCTGTGCCGTGCTCCACGACTATCAACAGGAACCGCATGGGCCGGGACAAGAAGAGAACCTTCCCTCTCTGGTGAGTGTGCCTCACCCTCTCCACTGATTCCACCTCAGTCCTCAAACATGTTTTGGTTTCCTCCTCCCCAGAAAAACACTCTGCTTTGACCTTGTGTGCCCTAAAACGCTATGCGCTCCTCCCTGAAACAGTTTTACTTTGGCTTCAGGACAACCAGTCTCCAGCTCGCCCCAGCCCCGGCTCTGCCTGCTTTGGTCTCGCTGCTCTCTCCTCCTTTCCTCAGCACCGCCAGTAGTGTTCTGGAGGCAGAGTCCTTGGACCTCTTCTCGGGGTTCCCAATGCCATCCCACTGTGACTCCTGCCGTGTTAGTTCCCTGTGGCTGCTACAACAGATCACCACAAACTGGGGGGCTTAAAACGACACCGTGTATTCTCTCGCAGTTCTGGAGGCCAGGAGTTTCATTGTGCCAAAATCAAGGTGTTGGCCGGGCCACCCAGCTCTGGAGGCTCTAGGGGAGAGTCCAGTCCTCCCTCTTGCGGCTTCTGGGGGTGGCCAGCATTCCTTGGCTCGTGGCTGCATCACCGACCTCTGCCTCATGGTCACATGGCTCCTCTTCTGTGTGTGAAATCTCCCTCTGTCTCTCTCATAAGGACGCTTGTGATGGAATTAGGGCCCGCTCACCTACTCTCGTCTCAAGATCCTTAATCACATCTGCAAAGCCCCCTGCACCTTTTTGTTGCCATGTAAGGTAATTAATGCTCACTGGTTCCAGGGATTAGGACGTAGATATCTTTGGGGGATATCTCTCACCCCCTCATGCATCTCTGCAGCCCAGCCTCACCCCTAAACACCGTCCTCGGGTATCTCTGTCACACACTGCCTGCAGACTTCTCCATCCCAGGACACGGTAATCCCGTCCTTCCGGTGCTTGGGCCCAAACCCCGGAACTCTTCCTCCTCAGGCAGTAAAGCCAGTTTCAGCAGTTCCTACTTGCTCAGCCATCTGAGTGTCTGGAATTGGACCACCCTTGGCCAGCTCCTTATCAGGCCTGGGCCCCTGCGTGCAGGTTCTCCAGATGCCCTGTCACAGATGTCTGCTGGGGCCAGAGTCCTGGCGGTGGCCGCCACTCTCTGGCTGCCCCTCCTGCTGCCCTCTGCCTCACTCTCTCTGCCTCAGGCACATTGGCCTCCTCACTGCTTTTAAAGCCACCCAGAAGCTTCTGCCCTTGCAGTTCCTTCCGCCGAAAGCTCACTTCTTGCCAGTAACTGCATGGCTCACCCCCTTTCTTCCCTTCTCCCGCTCTCCTCCTTTCTTTTGCTCCTGCCTCCTCCCCTCCCTCCTTTTCCTTCCTTCCTCTCCATTTGTTTGAATGTCACTTTCTCAGGGCTGCCTTCCCCTTTAGAGTGGCCACTCCTGCCGCCTCCCTGGCCATGCGTGTCTAGCATGCGCTGTGCTGGCTCTGTTTGTTTGTTTGCTGTCTGTTCCCTGAGCTCTCTGGGAGCAGTTCTCAGCCCTCTCTCTGTCCTGCCGATGCCCTTAGGCTTTGCCTGCCCTCCAACATCCCCCGACTTGCATCTCCTCCCTCTTTCTCTTCCTAAAATACAGATATGACCATACAAAGCCATTGCTCAGCATCCTCCCAGGGCTCCCGCAGGGCAGAGGCCGGATTCTGGAGGCTGTGGTGGAGAACTATTGGCCCCTTGACACCCTCTAGCTTCCCAGCATCTGTGTGCTGCCACCACCTACTCTGCACTCCCCCTTCAGGGCTCTGGTTGCTGCCCCCTCAGCAGCTTCTCAATTCTCCTGCCCCTCTGCCTTTGCTCAAGTGTTTCCTCTTCTGGAATTCCCCTTCCTTTTCCACAGCTTTCTGTGAAAGTCCTGCCCGCTTTGGGGATTATATCTCCCTTCCTTTGAAGTACGTCTAGGTCTTGTTCTCCTGCCCACGTCAGCAGCCCCCACTCCATTCTGTGTGTGTCCATGAAGCGTGAACCTCTACCCCTGTGGCCCTGGGACCCCTGCTGGCCTCGTCTCTGCTGACTCAGCCCTTAGGTGACAAGACCCCATCAGAAGTGGGCTCTCCCCTCTGGCCAGGTTTGCAGTGACCAGTGGTGCAGAGAGGGAGGCCCTGGGTGTGGGGACCTGAGGTACCCCTTGCTGACTTTGCTACACTTCACTTCCAGCTTTGATGACCACGACCCAGCTGTGATCCATGAAAACGCGTCCCAGCCTGAGGTGCTGGTCCCCATCCGGCTGGACATGGAGATCGATGGGCAGAAGCTGCGGGACGCCTTTACTTGGAACATGAATGGTATGTGGGTGGTCAGGCTCTGCATGGCCCAGACCTGGCTGCTGAGCAAACGGTCCCCTTTCCTGTCAGGTGGATCCTGGACTCTGAACATAACATTCAGAGTATTGTGACATAGGTTTGGAGAGTGTGGACTCTGGGTTCAAATCCTGCTTCTGCCACTGTTTCCTGAGCCCATGAGCTGTGGGTGGCTCCCCCAGTGAATGTGGGTGGCTCGGGCCTGGCACGTGGACTGTTGGTCCACAGAGCTCGATGATGACCTTGGTGCTGCTCAGACTGATTTAGCCTGGCCCTCGACATACCTGCCCCTCAGCCGCCTCGATCTCCCTGCTCTTCTTTCATGACGCTGCGTGTGCATGCTCATGCCTCTGTCGTCACCTTGGCTGGGAGGCCTGCCTTGGCCCTCTCTGTTCTTCCCTTTCCCATCCTCACTCTTCCCCAGCTCCCAAAGTCCAGGCGTGACTCTGCAAATGTAGAAGAGAAAGGTTAGGAGGAGATGTCCACCAGAGTGTTGAGAGTCCTTATCCCATCTGGGAAGGAGAATTACACGTTATTTGTTTCTTTTTTGATTTTTTCCTGAATCTTTCAGACTTTTTACAACAAACATGTTATTTATATTCAGACAGAAAAAACCAGTGAATGTCATTTTCAAATGAATAAAAGTTTAGAGTCACCAGAGTCTCACCATCCTAATAATAGTTTAAGTTTTGCATTTTCCTTTCCAGTTACTTCCACATGCAAACATATTTAAAATTGTTGTAATTATAATGCAAGTATAATTTTAGTTTTCTTCACTTATAAGTGTCTTTCTGGTTTCTTTGGTCTTCCTAATTGGTGCAGAATTTTCTGTTGAGTTGTGGTGCCCTAGTTTGCTAAAACTCACCCTGCTATTGGACGTTTCCATGGCAGAGAACATATTTGCTTACACTTTTTCTCCCAGAGGGGATTTCCTCTGGGAGGAATGTGTGTGGTTGTTGATACGCGGTTGCCTAGAGCAGGTGCAGTGTGCTGGTGACACCCCCACACAGGGACAGGACAGCTCATGGGTGCCAGGCCACTGCCAGTGCTGTGCATCGCCTGTTACACTGTTCCCTGCTTATCCCAGCTGGCCTGTGTTACAGTTGTTTGTTAATTCATCTCGCTCTCCGTTGCAACCCCTTGAAGTCAGGGTCCTTGTTTTTTTTTTGTTTTTATTTATTTATTTTTTTTCCCCCCAAAGCTCCAGTAGATAGTCATATGTCATAGTTGCACATCCTTCTAGTTGCTGTATGTGGGACGCGGCCTCAGCATGGCCGGAGAAGCGGTACTTCGGTGCGCGCCCGGGACCCGAACCCCGGGCCACCAGCAGCGGAGCCCGCGCACTTAACCGCTAAGCCACGGGGCTGGCCCTAGGGTCCTTGTTTTTTATTGCTGCTTTTGTAACAGCACTTAGCTTAGAACCTCTTCCAACATAGGAACTTAGGTTCAAATTGAACCTGTACATGTATTGTCTTATTATTTTTCTTTCAATAGCACATAGAAAGCTCCTACTGTTTATTTATACCTCTACCCTGTTTCAGAAGGGTTGTAAGGCAGCTTACGTAAGGATACTCAGTACAAAAGAATAAAGCAAATGAAAAAGGAGTGGTTAGGAAAAACTGGATGAAGGGGAAAATGAAACTAGGCGATATAAAATGAAGCCAGTGCTCTGGTTCCTACACACGGTTCAGTAGGCGTACCTTGCTAGGAGATGGGCATGGCTTGCAGCCTTTTAGAACCAGGCAGAGAGAGACATGGTGATCGGTTCTACAGTTCTCATTGTGGTCAAGATTAGCAGCAGCTGGTGGCTCAGAAGAAGCAGGATCGCGCATAGTACTTAAATCCGAGAGAACCTTTTCCCGTGGCCCTCACAAAGAGGACGCAGTACAATGTAATGAAGACCAGTACCATGAGTTTCTCCAGGCTGTGCCTCATAGGAGTCCTCTTATAACATACCATATCTCGCTAAATATAATTTAGTACAAACACTTGGAGAACCAAAATAGTATTGTTCTGCAAACTCTTCTTTAGCCCAGGGTAGTATTTAGTGTGTCTAAGAGCTGTGATTCTTTTTTTTTTTTTTTTTTTTTGTGAGGAAGATCAGCCCTGAGCTAACATCCATGCTAATCCTCCTCTTTTTGCTGAGGAAGACCGGCTCTGAGCTAACATCTATTGCTAATCCTCCTCCTTTTTTTCCCCAAAGCCCCAGTAGATAGCTGTATGTCATAGGTGCACATCCTTCCAGTTGCTGTATGTGGGACACGGCCCCAGCATGGCCGGAGAAGCAGTGCGTTGGTGTGCGCCCGGGATCCGAACCCGGGCCGCCAGTAGCAGAGCGCGTGTACTTAACCACTAAGCCATGGGGCTGGCCCCAAGAGCTGTGATTCTTAACTGGTGGATAGGAGGCCGCGTCCCTGGCATGTTAGTTGAAAGGGCATATTCAGAATTGCTGTTGATTTCCTGTTTTTTTTTTTTTTAAGTCATATCTAATTTACTTTGAAATTTCAAGTAACTTTAAAGGTGGGCATGAGAGTTTTTATCGCAAAGGAATTAAAACTGTAAAGCGGCACTAGTTGAGCAGCATGAATGAACTGTATGTCCTTCAGGCCATCCTTCGTAACCAGGGTTTGTGTTTGACAAGCTTTTGGTAGGCATCAGTTAATGCTGAGTTCGAGGTTATCTCTTCTGAGAAGGGCATGGAAGGGAGCTTATCTGAGTTGCTGGTGAAGTATGGCATCATCTGCCTCAACAGTCAGCCTCTTGAGGGGAGAGTTAAGTCCTCCAGAAAGGATGAGCTGCCGAATAAGAACACCTGCCCATGTAGATGCCACCTTGGCCCCACAGGAGGAGGAGGGAATCCCAGGGCAGGGCAACCAGAGAAAAATGATACCTTATCTACAGGAAAAGACTTAGAATGACAGCAGGTTTCTCATCAGAAACCATGAAGGCCAGAGGAAAAAGTGTTTTTCAAGCACTGAAAGAAAAGAACTGACAATTCAGAATCCTGCATCCATGAAAATATCCTTCAGGAGTGAAGGGAGACTCTTTCTCAGATGAAAGCAAACTATCGCCTGTATGTTTAACCTAAAAGAATGGCTAAAAGAAGGGAATGAGAAAAGCAGAAACTTAGGAACATCAGTAAGGAAGAACATGATAAGCAAAAATGTAGGTAAATACAATAGCTTTCCTTCTCCTCTTGAGTTTTCTGAATTATGTTTGACAGTTGAAGCAAAAATTGTAACACTGTCTGATGTTCTAAATGTATGTAGAGGAAATATTTAAGACATTTATAAATGGAGGAGGGTGAAGGAACATAAAGAGAGGTAAGGTTTGTATACTTCACTTGAATTGGTAAAATGAAGAAACCAGTAGACTGATAAGTTATGTAAATATCATGCAATACACAGGGAACACTTAAAAATGCTATGCAAAGAGATATACTCAAAAATACTAGATAAATCAAAATGGAATCTTAAAAAATGTTCAGGTAACCCACAGGAAGGCAAGAAAAAGAAAACAGAAAACAAAAATAAAATGGCAGATTTAAGCCCTAATATGTCAATAATTACCAGTTAAAAAATGGAGATTGGCAGAGTGGGTTTAAAAAATGACCCAACAATGTATTATCTACAAGAAACTCATTTCAAATATGATGATATAGGTGGGCTGAAAGTAAAAATATAGAAAAAGAGATGTTATGCAAACATTAATCAAAGGAAAGCAGGAGTAGCAATATTAGTATCAGATAAAGCAGACTTAAAAGTAAAGAAAATTACCAGAGATAGAGAGGGACATTAAATAATGATACAAGGGTCAATCCACCGAGAAGTCACAGCAATCCTAAAGTATTTAGGATTATTTAGTTAGTATATGCGCTAAACAATAGAGCTGGAAAATAATGTGAAACAAAATTGATAGAACTAAAGGGAGAAACAGACAGATCCACAATTATATTGGAGACTTCACCATCCCTCTCTCAACAACTGATGGAACAACTAGACAGAAAATCAGCAAGATGATATAAGAACCCAGCAACACTATCAACCAACAGAATATGATCGGCATTTATAGAACACTCCACCCAACACAGCAGAAAGCACATTCTTTTAGAACGGATACTGTATAAACATATCATAGGTCATAAAACAAACCTCAACAAATTTAAAAGAATTGAAATCACATAGTGTGTGTTCTTCAAATATGGACTCAAATAGTTATAAACTAAACAGCATACTTCTGAATAATTCATAGTTCAAAGAGGAAATCTAAAGGGAATGTAAAATAATACATATAGACCTGATTGAAAATACAACATATCAAAATTTGCAGCATACAGCTAAAGTAGTTCTGACAGGGTCGTTTATAGCACCAATGTATACCCTTAGAAAAGATGGAAAGTCTCAGATCAATAATTTAAGCTCCCACCTCAAGAACTGAGAAGAAGAGCAAAATGAAACCAAAGCAAGCAAAAGGCAAGACATAATAAAGAACAGAAATCAGTGAAACTGAAAACAGAAAATAATAGATAAAATTAGTGAAACACAGCTGGTATCTTTGAAAAAAATCAGCAAAATTGGCAAACCTCTAGCAAGACTGGCAACAAAAGAGAGAAACATAAATTACCAAATTCAGGAATGAAACGGGCTATCAGTACAAACCCTGCAGATATCAAAAGGGAGTACTACAAACAACTCTACACACATAAATTTGACAACTCAGACAAAATGGAGCAAAACTCAAGCCACCACAACTCACCTAATATTGAATAGATAATTTGAATTGCCCTGTAACTATTGAAGGACATTGGATTCATAATTTAAAACCTCCCAAAAAAGAAATCTCCAGGCCCAGATGGTTCTCTGGAGAATTCTACCAAACATTTAAAGAAGAATTAACACCAATTCTGTACAGTCTCTTCCAGAAAATAGAAGAGGGCACACTTGCCAATTCATTTTATAAAGCTAGTATTACCTTGATACCAAAACTAAAGACAGTACAAAAGGAGTAAACTACAGACCAATATCCCTAATGGTTATAGAAGCATGAATCCTTAATAAAATATTAGCAAACAATTCAGCAATTTATAAAAGAATTATATACTAAGACCTAAGTGGGGTTTATTCCAGGGATGCAAGGCTGGTTCTCTATTTGAAAACTAGTCAGTGTAATCTGCCATAATAACAGACTAAAGAAGAAAAATCACCTGATCATATCAATTAGTACAGAAACAGCATTTAACAAAATTCAACACTCATTCTTGATAAAAACTGTCAGAAAAATGGGAATAGAATAGAGGGAAACTTCTTCAACTTCATAAAGAGCATCTACGAAAAGTCCTATAGCTAACGTTGTATTTAATGGTGAAAGGCTGAACGCTTTCTCCCTAAGATCAAGGACAAGACCAGGGTGTACGCTCTCACGATTCTTATTCAGCATAGTGCTGAGAATACCAACCAGTGCAGTAAAGCAAGAAAATGGAATAAAAAACGTATGGATCAGAAAGGAAGAAATAAAACTGTCCCTATTTGTAGATGATATGATTGTCTACATCGAAAATCTGAAGAGATCTACAAAAAAAACCCCCAAAAAACCTGCTAGAATTAACTGAGTTCAGCAAGGTCACAGGAGAACAAGATAAATATACAAAAATCAATTATATTTCTATATACTGTCATTGAACACATGGACACTGAAGTTAAGAATACATTACCATTTACAGTCACTCAACAAAAAAGGAACACTTAGGTGTAAATCGAACAAACATGTACAAGACTTATATACCAAAAGTGACAAAACACTGATGAAAGTGATTAAAGAAGATCTAAATAGATGGACAGACATACCATGTTCATGAATTAGAATACTCAGGATATCAATTCTCCCTAAATTGATATGCAAGTTTAATGCAATTCCTGTGAAAAATCCCAGCAAGATTTTTTGTAGATGTAGACAAAATTCTAAAATTTAAATAGAAAGGCAAAGCAACTATAACAGCTAAAGCAATTTCGAAAAAGAAGAATAAAGTAGGAGGACTCAGTCTCCCCAGTTGCGAGGCTTACTATATAGCTACAGTAATCAGGACTGCATATTAATCTACAATGGTCTCAAACTAAAAAGGTTAATTTTAAAAAATGCTCTGGATAATGGACTTACAGGGTGCTTAGCCTGAACACCTTAGCTTTATGCTTTATGAGTTGCTGATCATGGGCTGGCTGAGTGTTGGTGTCTGTCCCGGTGGTGCTGTGAGCACAGTTGCTCTCTGGCCTTTCTTCTGGGCTAGTGAGGAAGTAGTGGGGTCAGTTGTCTGTTGAGCAGACCTGGTTCTTGATGACAGAATCATGCCATGTGCTTGTGAGGGAATTCATTCTTGGCTTTCTCTTATCTGTGGCTCGTCCCAGTGTGGCATGTGGTCATATTAAGGTTTAGGTTACGGGGACAGGGCAGAACGAGGAGAAAACATTTGACCACACAGGATCTTGCTGTAGTCTGGCCAGTCGCAGATGGTCCCTGCAAGCTCACGCCTGGTGTGGTTACGGTTCCATGATCCAGGATTCGTACACATCTTCCAACTTGTCACCTTGTTGAGTGCATGTGCCTGCCCACAGAGTCAGAATTTAAGGGAAGGCCCATAAAAAGCCACAAGCAGCCTGATATTATCTCTGAAGGATTTCTCTACTGAGGAAAGTGAGGCAAGGAAGTGGTGGATGGACGTGCACCTGCTCCATCCTCCAGTGGGGACACTGAGCTCAAAGTGGCTTATCCGGGAGAAATCTGTTAGTTGCTAGGGCTGCCATAAGCCTAAGTACCGCAGACTGGGTGGCTTAAACAACAGAAATTTATTTCCTCCCAGTTCTGGAGGCTAGAAGTCCAAGATTGAGGTGTTGGCAAGTGTGGAGGAGGAGGTGTGTGTGGAATGAGGACCAGAAGTGGGGTGCCCATCCTGTGCTTCCTCTCTCACCCATGTCCAGGGAGGGCCACCCTCAGATCCCCCATCATCCTCATCTTCATCCAGGAGATTTGGCAGAAGAGGAAGGGGTGGGAGAGGCCGGGCCTGAGCAAGGAGATATTAGGCCCTGTAATCAGTCAACAGTCCCTGTGCTCTCTCCTGATTTCAGAGAAGCTGATGACCCCTGAGATGTTTTCAGAAATCCTCTGTGATGACCTGGATTTGAACCCACTGACGTTTGTGCCAGCCATCGCCTCTGCCATCAGACAGCAGATCGAGTCCTATCCCACGGACAGCATCCTGGAGGACCAGTCAGACCAACGTGTCATCATCAAGGTAGGCAGCTCCTTGTCCTGTGCTGGGGTCTTCCTTGTCATGGTGGTGGGGCAGGGGGGTGTCACAGGGCACTGAGGTACACTGCGGCCTTGGCAGAAGCCTGTCTTTGGGGTTTGTGCTGTGGGACGGGGCTTCTGCAAAGCCATCCTTCAGGCAGCACATGGCTCTGTTCACCCCAGGAAGGGTGTGGGCTGACTTCTCTGAGTAAGATATCACATTCTGGGCACATTCGGGGGGTGCCGTCATGGCACTGCCAGGCACTGAGCTGAGCCGTGTGGTACAAAGGAGATGAGGCCAGCCGACAGGCAGAGCTGGGAGCCCCACAGTAAGAAGAGCACACTGCCACCCTCTTCCCATGGGCGGGGCTGGGCTGAGCACACCCCACACTGTCTCAGTAACCTGCTGTAGTCCTGGGGAAAGATGCTGCCTTACCAGCTGTGTTACAAGTGAAGAGATGGCCACATGGGGAGATGAGGTCACCTGCCCCAGACTGCCCAGCTGAGAAGTGGTGGAGGTGGGACGTGGGCTAGGCCTGCCTGCTGCAGCCTGCTCTGTGTGAAGTGGTATCTCAGTGTGGTTTCGATTTGCATTTCCCTGTTGATTAGTGACTTGAATATCTTTTTCATGTGCTTATTGGCCATTTGTGTTTCTTCTTTAGAGAAATGTCTATTCAAAGCCCATTTTTGAATCAGGTTTTTGTTCTGTTCTTGTTGAGTTTTACAAGTTCTCTATATCTTCAGATGTCGTTCCTTTCCAGATGTGTGATTTGCAAATATTTTCTCCCATTCTGTGGGTTGCCTTTTTGTTCTGTTGGTAGTCCTTTGGTGCATAGAAGTTTTTAATTTTGATGAAGGCCAGTTTGTCTATTTTTTCACTTGTTGCCTGTGCCTTTGGTGTCATATCTAAGAAATCATTGCCAAATCCAATGTCATAAAGCTTTTCCCCTATGTTTTTTTCTGAGAGTTTTATAGTTTTAATGCTTAGCTTTTATGCCTTTGATCCATTTTAAGTTAATTTTTGTATATAGTGTGAGGTAAGGGTCCAATTTCATGCTTTTACTTGTTGAGATCCTATTTTCTCAACACCATTTGTTGAAAAGACTGTCCTGGGGCAGGCCCAGTGGCATAGTGATTAAGTTCGTGTGCTCTGCTTTGGCGGCCCCGGGTTCGCAGGTTCAGATCCCAGGCACCGACCTACGCACTGCTCATCAAGCCATGCTATGGTGGCATCCCACATACAAAATTGAGGAAGATGGGCACAGATGTTAGCTCAGGGCTAATCTTCCTCAGCAAAAAGAGGAGGATTGGCAATGGATGTTAGCACAGGGCCGATCTTCCTCACCAAAAAAAAAAAAAGGGAGGAAAAGACTGTCCTTTCTCCCTTGAATGGTCTTGGCGCCCTTGTCAAAAATCGTTTGACCATATATGTGAGGGTTTATTTCTGGGCTCTGTATTCCATTGGTCTGTGTGCCTGTCTTTATGTCAGTCCATATTGTTTTGATTACTGTTGCTTTGCAGTAAGTTTGAAATTAGGAAATGTGAGTCTTCCAACTTTGTTCTTCTGTTTCAAGGCTGTTTTGACTGTTCAGGGTTCCTTAGATTCCATATGAATTTTAGGATGGATTTTTTTCTATTTGTGCAAAAAACATTGTTGGGATTTTGATAGGGATTACATTAAATTTGTAGATTGCTTTGGGTAGTCTTGACATCTTAAGTCTTCTAATACATGAACATAGGATGTCTTTCCATTTATTTTTTGCCTTCTTTAATTTCCTTCAGCAATGTTTTGTAGTTTTCATTGTAGGAGTCTTTCACCTTGGTTAGGTTAATTTCTAAATATTTTATTCTTTTTGGTGCTATTATAAATGGAATTGTTTTCTTAATTTCCTTTTCAGATTGTTCATTGTTAGCGTATAGAAATGCAACTGATATTTGTGTGTTGACTTTGTGTCCTGCTACTTTGCTGAATTTATTATTTAACAGTTTTTTTTGTGTAATCTTTAAGGGTTTCCTACGTAGAAGATCATATCATCTATGAAAAGAGATAACTTTACTTATTCCTTTCTAATTTGGATGTCTTTATTTCTTTTTCTTGCCTAATTGCTCTGGCTAGAAATTCCAATGCTCTATTGAATAGAAGAGGCAAGAGCAGGCATCCTTGTCTAGTTCCTGATCTTGAAGGGAAAGCTTTCAGCCTTCAACCATTGAGTATGATATTTGCCGTGGGTTTTTCATATATGGGTTTTGTTATGTTGAAGTAGTTTCTCTCTATTCCTAGTTTGTTGAATGTTTTTATCATGAAAGAGTGTTGAATTTTGGCAAATGCTTTTCCTGCATCAATTGAGATGATCATGTGGCTTTTGTCCTTTGTTCTGTTTATGTATGTCACATTATCACATTGATCAGTCTTGGTATTGAACCATCTCTTGTATTGTGGGAATAAATCCCACTTGGTGATGGTGTGTAATCTTTTTAATATGCTGCTGAATTCTGTTTGCTAGTATTTTGTTGAGGATTTTTGCATCAGTGTTCATAAGGAATATTGATCTGTAGTTTTCATTTCTTGTAGTGTCTGGCTTTAGTATCAGGGCAATGCGTTATGAAGTATTCTCTTCAGCTTTTTAGCAGAATTTGATAAGGATTGGTGTTAGTTCTTCTTTAAACGTTTGGTAGCATTCACCAGTGAAGCCGTCAGGTCCAGGGCTTTTCTTTGTCAGGAGGTTTTTGATTACTGATTCAGCCTCCAGAAATATGAATTTGTTTTTCTTAACCCATTTCAGTTTTACATATGGCCAACTAGCAGGAAAAGGGCATGATCGAGAAAGAAGGGGGATATCATGGGAGAGAAATAGGGATGTGTGTGGGGCAGCAGTGGGAGCCTCCTCTCTGTCCCCATGTACGGTCTGTCTTGAGGATGGCCCCAAGGACTCGGTTCTGTGCTGCATCTTTGTCCTGTAACCGTGGTTACAGGTTACAAAGGGGACGTTGCCTTACGGGGTTAGCCGCTCTCAACCACACGGTTCCAAATGGCTGGGGTCGGCCACAGGCAGGGTCCTCATGAGTCTGACCACCTGGCTTCCCTGACATTTTTCTCAGAATTGAGTGCCATTTTTTTGTTATCCCGATGGGGCTTGTGAACCATACAGTAAGTTGTCAGGCAGTTGAAAATCTGCTCCCTTGGCCGGAGGCTGTCTTGGTGACTGGACAGCTGTCAGCCTGGGGGCCCCATCAGGCCCTCCAACCCACCTCTAATCCCCACCCGTGGGATGGCATGGGCTGCAGGCTGTTGGGAGACTATCCCCAGGTTGGGTTTCCTGCCTGGCTTGGTGGCATGAGGGCTTGCTGGCACTGGGGCCAGACACAGCTGACCGGGGTCTTGCTATTGGGGGACTGTGCTGCATTTAGCAGGCTAGAGGCCTCACGGGCACTGTGACCTAGGGGACAGCATCCTGTCTCACAGGGGAGGAAACTGAAGGTCACACCCAGGGTTCCCTTTATATAACTGGGACTCAAGAAGAGCTGGGTGCTTCTGTGAGGACGTTCTTGGGCTCCTGGGACATGGTGGAGGACAGGAATCTTGGGAGCAATGGCACCTGAGGAGTGGCTCTCTCCTCACAAAGCAATGTCTTAGCTTACAGCAGCCACTTATGGATGTTCTCAGTGACGCTGGGACCAAAGCCCAGGCCCGGCTGCCTTTACCAGGGCATCTGGCCTAAGTTGGCTCCGCTCAGTTCCAGGGGACTGGGGTCTCTGTGCTGCTGAGAGTCGAGCCATCAGACTCTGCAGGGCTTGCCAGGCCCTTTCTGGGGAGGGAAGAGGCATATGGGGTGATACAGGTCGAGACTGGAGAGACAGGCAAGAGCCTGGCCCGGCTGCCTGCTTGCTTGAGGCTCCTGGCCCTGCCTTGTCTCCGTGAGCCCACCCTCTGTGAGTCCAGCCATTCCTCACCACCCTGCCACCACTGCCAGACGGCTCCCTCCGCCAGAGGTCTGAGCGGCAGCCAGTGTCTCTCCTCTGCTCAAAACACTCTGCAAGCTTTCCAGATCCCTCTGTGGAAACCAGAGCCCTTATGACAGCCTCAAGCCCTACTCTGCCTGGGACTCTTCCCTGTGGGGAGCCACATGGCCTGCTCTCTCGGCTCATTCAGTTCTTTCTAAAATGTCACCTCCCCTGAGAGGCCTTCCCTCTCTACCCTTCCCTTCTTTCTCCTGCTTAGCACTTGGCGTCGTCTGACACACCACGCATTCACAGGTGTAACTTGCTTACGTCTCTGTCTTTCTCCCCACTGGAGGTCAGCTTTTTGTCTGTTTTACCCACTGTGGTATCCCCTGGCTTCTCCTTGGTAGGCATGCAATCTATATTTCTTAATAAATTAAAGCATTAATGACCAATTGGCAGGGGATAGGCGACCTAGCCTGCATGGTGCCTCCTGGTGGCCGAGAGGACTGATAGTGTGGCGCCCGGAGCAGGACTTGCTGGGTGTGAACCGCCACAGCCGCTGGTCCTGTTTGCTCCTGTTTGCTCCTGTTGATGTGTTTCTGTGGGCTGCCTGCTGCTTCACAGTTCTTTCCGGTCTCAGCGTGCCGAGGTGGTTCACCGGGCATCCGGTTCCTGTTAGGGGAAGGGGCAGCTCTTCCAATTCCATTCCGCAAACGCACGTTGGTTACCCAGTGTGGGCATAGCGTGGAGACAGGAAAGGACTGGGGGCTCGGCTACAGTGACTGGGACATGGTGCACAGGGCTTTGTGAATGGAGTCGGGGGTGTGGTCCCACGTTTCTCTGAAGGCAAGGAGAAGTCCCTGTATGGGCTGGGCCCTGAGCAGTCGTCAATTCACTGCCTGCTCTGATCCTCATCTTAAAAGCCTAGCTGAGCACCCAGGGACAGTGGCGTTGAGTGGGCAGGTACACCGTGGCCTGCTCACCTGGCAGAGGACTAGATAGCAGTAGGAGGAGTCTTGTGGACACGAGGCCCAGTGAACACAGCTGGACCCTGAACTGTCCTTCCCGTGATTCAGTGATACCCAGTTTCAGAGCGGCCACAGCTCATCGGGGGGATGAGAAGTCAGGGTGGTGGTCCCAGGGGCAGGCGTGGGTGGGGAGCTCCTGGGGTACCTGCCTTGTTCTGTCTTAGTCTGAGTGCTGCACATGCAGGGCCTGGACCCTCTTCTGGCTGCAGGTTGCACGTCAGCAGGGTGTCTGCTGGGGAGTGTGGTGGGAGGAGCTAGCCGTGGGCCTACACTCCTCTCCCAGGCTTTGCCTGTACCTTGTGGGCTGTTAAGAGTGGGGTGTCATCTGTGAGCACACCTAGCAAAATGATTTCAGAGCGGGGCCCGCTCTGTAAAGTGACAGAGGAAGGGGGTAGACTTTGGCTCAGGCGAGCGCTCAGGGATGGTGTCTGATGAGTGACATTTGAGCTGAGCCCCCACTGAGCCGTGTAGTCACATCGTAAAGATCAAGACCAGTAGGGGTGAAGGGCAGAAAAGAGGGTACCGGCCAGTGAGGGGAGCAAGGAGGACAGGAATAGGGGTGAGGTGGGACTCAGTGCCCCGGGACCACTTCAGGGTCTTCCCTTGAGGTGACTGTGCCGGGCCCCGAACCAGAGTCCCCTGGGGCCGCCCTGGGAGGTTTGTGGGGTCAGCCGTATTTTGTGGATGGGGAACCGTGGCAGGAAGGACAAAGGCAGCCCCGGTTCTCAGCAAGTAGGTCGTGGGCAGGCTCCATCCCGGCCCGGCGGTCTAGAGCGGGCTGTCCCACCTCCTCGGGCCCCTGGCTTGGGGGCAGTTCTAACTGTCCTAACTTGTTTTATTTGGTTCTGGCCCCAGCTGAACATCCACGTGGGAAACATCTCCCTGGTGGACCAGTTTGAGTGGGACATGTCAGAGAAGGAGAACTCGCCGGAGAAGTTTGCCCTGAAGCTGTGCTCGGAGCTGGGGCTGGGCGGAGAGTTTGTCACCACCATCGCGTACAGCATTCGGGGACAGCTGAGCTGGCATCAGAAGACCTACGCCTTCAGGTAGGATTGCAAACGAGTCCTTCCGCCATTCCTCTGCAAATCTGTTCTGGGGAAGAGACTTCTCCCAGTGTGTGCCAATGCCTTTGGGACTTTCTGGAGCCTCGCAGTACGGTCTGGTCGCAGTGGGCTCAGTGGCCGTTGGTTGGCTTACCCCTCCTGCTTTGTGTGCCTCATTGCCGGGCTCCCCGTTCCCCATCATGGTGGGGGCGAGGCTAAGGAGGCGAGGTATCTGCCCCCGTACACCCTCCACCCACTCCGACTGCCCTGGCCATGCTCTGCTGCCAGCAGCCCCTCCCTAGCCCTCACGCCCCTCTGTCCTCTCTCTGCGCTCTTGGCCCGACTGTCCCTCTGTCAGGGTCACCCACCCCAGTGTTCTTCATCTGATGAACTTGCATTCAGTCTCAAGCAAGGGCAACTCCATCCGGCCCTCTGTGGCTCGAGAGAGTCAGGGAGTCCTCCAGCAGCTTCTTTTTACCGTCGCGTCTCGCCGTTGTTCAGTCGGAAACCAGTTGGTGAGCACCCAGGCTGCCTGGAGCCTGTACGGGTGGCACGGAAGATGAAGAGCCACATTCAGGCTGCCTGCAAAGGTGCAAGTGTAAACAGAATTCTGGTCCAGTGTCCTGTGTGCTGGGGTGGGGGATGGACCAGGGGACAGGGACTCCTCGAGAGACAGATCTGGCTCTGCTGTTGGTGGTGGCCCTGCAGTGCAAAGCGTGGGCCTGGCAGGTGTGGGACTCACACATTAACTGAGTATGGAGCTCACCCGCCTCTCAGGACTGTTCGTCGTATCCAGCCCTGTCGCCAGAGCTCCTTTTCCATGTTGGGATGGTGGCACTGAGTACCCCTGCATCAACACAGGATGTTAGGATTTATTCTGCTCATCAAACTGTCATTGTCCACATTTGGCAGTCATAACCTAGGGACTGCGGCTTAAAATGGTGCACGAGGGGCAAGTACGAAGGTGTTTTTGTGAAGACATGACAGTTAATGGAGCTCGTGTGTGTGTTTGTGTCTCAGCTGGTTCTCCCAGAAATCCCAAGAGACAGCTTTCTTACGGCTTCCTGTAAGTCTGAGCAAGAGAGAAGGAATGGCCGTGCACCCACAGGGCATGTGGTTCTGGGCCTGGGAAACCACTGAGCCAGCGGGGGAGGGGGCCGGCTGCCTGTGGTCCGGGATCCCAGCTGAGACAGTGCATCCAGGGCCTCCTGGGACCCTCCGGGTGGTCCTGCTTCACAGATGGGGTCTGGGCCCAGACAAGAGGACTTGGCAAGGCGGGGAGGCGGCATCTGGCCTGCGTCTCTGCTTCCTGTGGGAGGGCTGCCTGTGGTGCGGCAGTGTGTGTCTGTCCACTCTGCACTGGAGCCAAGGCGATGGGCCCAAGACCACTCTGGGGTGGTCTCACTTTCCAGAGTCAACCTTGAGGTCCTGGGAGGCAGTGACATTGCTCAGGCCCTGGGAGTGACATCCACCTGAGTACCTCATCCCCCAGATGCCAATTGCGTCGGAACCCACACTCTGAATGGCAGATGCAGGACTCCGGGCAGGGCAGGGGTCATGCTGCTCCTAGCAGCGGCACCCTGAGGGTGTCGACACATGTGGCAGCATCCCTCCTGCTCTGACGCCCAGGTGACCTGAGCCCTCTGCCTAAAGCCCTTGTCAAGCTTCGGGCTGTCAGCAGTGGGCCACGTAGCTCCAGAGCAGGCATCTCTTGGGAGCCTGTGGTGGTGATGGGTCAGGACTTACAGATGATCCCTCCCTTATCTCGGCAGGCGGTTAACGAAGTCCAGTCATAGGGCCGGGCAGCATTTCTAGTGCGGAGTGTGCAGCTTTCAAATCCTGGGGATTGAAGGCAGAGCTGCCCCACTGGGGACCAGTGTGAACACACGTGCTCTCCACAGCAGCCTGGGCCAGCCAGGCAGGAGCGGTGCAGCGTGCCCGGGGGCCTGGGAGTGCCTCTTTTGGCATCAGGAGGGCTGCTTGTGTTTTCCCAGCTGAGCAGGCCTTGAGAACTCCAGGCTGGGCCTGGCCTGCCCTGCGTGCTGTGTCTCATCTGGGCAGTGGGATGCTCTGGAGAGGGCTGGCAAAGACAGGAAGGGGACCTCAGGGTCAGAGGCTGGCTTGTTGCAGGCTTCGTCTTCCAGGGGGCAGACTACGGCCTGCTGCGGCGAGCAAGGGGACAGGAACTTGTGTCTCTTGACCCTGACCTGCATTCTCCCCGCTGCCCCCGACTACCCCTCAGGAGCTCCCCCCAGGGAGAGCGGCGTCAGCCCTTCCCTGCCCTCCAGGCCTCTGCCTGCCCTCAGGCCCTGCAGGGGGGGAAGGAGAGTGGGCTGCTGCTGGGTTCCTAGGCCTGGGGCCACTTGGCCCACAGAGAGCCAGACCAGGACCCTCCCAGCCTGGTCTCTTCTACACACAAGGCTTGGCAACTGCTGAGTCCCGTGACTCCTTAAAGGGGTCTTTAAATCTGGGCCTCCATCACCCCATGTTGGAAAGAAACGCTCTGAATTCCTGGGAGCCAGTCCTGTCCCTCACCCCCTAGATCGAGCCATGTCTGGCTGTGGTGCCCTCTTCAGTGGTGGTGGCATTGAGCTGTGTCCATGGTGGAATCGGGCAAGCTGCTGGTCACAGGACATGTGTGAGCAGGGGCAAGATGCCCACGAGTCAGTGAGCAGCCTGCAGCAGTGGGGTTCAGGGCAGGCCTGAGGTGAGTGGAGGCAGGGCACGGAGCTGTGGGTGAGCGTGGGGACACAGGCGTGTGGCCAACTGGTGGGGGCCCTAAGCTCCTAGAGAACAGAGCTGAACCAGGGTGACCTAAATGTCCTGGAGCCAGTGGAATGGGGGCAGAGAGACAGTGAGTGACAGAGGGAGACAGGGCTCCACGAGGGAAGGGGACTGGGCTTAGCAGAGCATGTGAGGGTGTCAGACAATCACTGAGACCTGTGAGCCGCCACCTATGAGGAGAGTTACATCCAGCAGAGTTACTGGCACCTCCCCTGGGCCAGCCCTGTGTCCTGGGCTAGGGACACAGAGAAGAAATTGTGTCCTGTCTAGCAGAGGAGACTCATGTGCATGGCCACCAGAGGCTGCAGGCGTGGGGAGGGGGGCGTGGAACCTGGGGTGAGGTGGCCAGGGTGGGGTGCTGGCCAGGAGGAAGCTGGGGACAGGCAGAGGGTCAAAGAACCAGGCAGCTGGGCCTGATGGGGGACAGAGAGGCATTGTCACTGGTGCAGCATCAGGGTTGGGAGACACCAGGGTCCCTTAGGACTGGTTGATCATGAGCCACAGAGGTTACTCCTGGAGCTCTGCCCACCTGCCCTGGCCGCGGGATTTGCTTGCCTGTTTGTTTTTGTAACAGCTTTATTGAGGGATGATTCATATACCAGACAATTCACCCATCTACAGGGTACGGTTCAATGGGTTTTAGTATATTCCCAGAGTTGTGCAAGCACCACAGTCAGTTTGAGGACATTTTCATCACCCCAAAAGAAAGCCCCACACCCTTTAGCAGTCACTCCCCATTCCCCTCAAGTCTCCCAGCCCTGGGCAACCTCTAATCTACATTCTCTCTATAGATTTGCCTGTCCTGGATACCTAATAGGATCATATAATATATGGTCTTTTGTGGCTGGCTTCTTAGCATAACATTTTCAAGGTTCATCCATGTGGTAGCCTGTATCAGAACTTCATTCCTTTTTATGGCAGAATAATACTTCATTGTATAGATATACCATATTTTATTTATCTAGTCATCAATTGATAGACATTGGGTTGTTTCCACTTTTTGGCTATTAAGAATAGTGTTGCTGTGAACATTCCTGTACAAGTTTTGTTTCAACATCTGTTTTCAGTTCCTGGGTGTAATCTAGGACTGGAATTGCTGGCTCATGTGGTAAGTAGGTTTAGCATTTGAGGAACTGCCAGACTGCTTTCCAAAGTGGCTGCACCGTTTTGCATTCCCACCAGCCCAGTGAGGTTCCGGTTGCTCTGCATCCTCGCCAGCGCTTGTTATCTGATTTTTGGATTCTAGCCATCCTAGTAGGGGGGAAGTGGCATCTCATGGTGGGTTTGATTTGCATTTCCCTACTGACTAATGATATTGAGCGTCTTTTCATGTGCTAGTGGCCATTTGTATGTCTTCTTTGGAAAAATGGCTATTCAACTCCTTTGTTTAATTGGGTTATTTGTCTTTATTATTGTAAAGAGTTGTAAGAGTTCTTTATATATTTTCTAGGTACAAGTCCCTTATCAGATATATGATTTGCAAATATTTTCTCCCATTTTGTGGGTTGTCTCTTCGCTTTCACGACAGTGTTCTTTGAAGCACAAAAGTTTTCAATTTTGATTAAGTCCAAATTATCTATTTTTTCTTTTGTTGCTTGTGCTTTTAGTGTCATACCTAAGAAACCGTTGCCTAATCCACGGTCTTGTGCCAGCACCATTTGTTGGAAAGACTGCTCTTTCCCCATTGAGTGGACTTGGCACCATAGTTGAAAGTCGGTCTTGAACAGGAGGGTGACGACAAGTTCTGCTGCCCCCTGCTCCAGTTGAGAGGCTGTGAGCAGCCCGTTTCCCCTGGCAGTCTCCGTTCTCTCATTCGTATAGTGGGCTTACTAATGCTCCTTAGCTGGCCTCTTAAATCACATGAGGTCATTAAAATGACACCACATTGTAAATGAACCTCAAGATACTGTATAAGCATCGGCCCTGGTCCCTTTGTTACCTCAGACATGGCCTTCCCTTGCCTGGGCTTTGGGTCCTCACCTGGACACTGTGGGGCTGTAGGAACATCTGGGGTCCCAGGCGACATTAAAGCCCATGAATCAGAAGCCCCTTGGAGGGCTGGGAGGTGGGGTGGCTCTCTGCCCACATGTCCCCCCAAACCCTAGTCAGGCCTGCTGGCTCCAGGCCCATGCTTACATGCTTGGGTCCAGCAGTTCTTATTTTAGAATAAACCCACTGGATTGGAATCTTCCAGAGCCAAGGGGAGGTAAACAAAGGGGCCTCCAGGGCGCACTCACCAGCTCTTGTTTAAGTTAAGACGAAAACGTTTTGCTCCCCTTGGCATGGCCTTGGTGCCTTTCAAGTCTGCCCTCCCGAGGACGTAGGCTGGGAGCCCTTGAGGTGAGGAATGATGTTTGGGTCTGTGGCTGAGCGGTTCCTGGATTGCCAAACCACCGCGCTGGCTGGAGAACAGCTGTCAGGAGCTGCTGAGGAGGGGTTCACCCCAGGGTACTACTTGGTGGGAACTGGTGCTGCCCGGTCACTGGGCTCTCAGTCACCAGCAAGAGCTCGGGCTTCTGGGCCTTGTGGGTGAGAACCCCATGGGCCAAGCTTCAGCAGCAAGAGGTGAGCCCTGCTTCTGCAGGGGAGCTGGGGGCAGCTCTGGGCTGTGTCCTGTGCGCTCGCTGGGTCTGAGACCCCGGCAGGAGAGCAGCACAACGGAGGCTGGAACTGGCCCTTGGCCTACACGTGCTGGCTGGTGACATGAGGAGTAGGGGCTCTGCTCTCAGGCCTGGTGGACGCTCCTCTCCAGCTGACCACTCATGTGACCTTGGGCCAGGCTGCAGTGTGACAAGGCCCCTGGCCCCTAGGAAGCTCCCTCCCTGGATGTATGTAGGCTGCTTTAATAATAGTAATCCTCTGAAAATCCTTCATAGCAGTGATATTGTCCCCATTTTCCAGAGGAGGTATCAAAACCAAGGCTGCCCCGCCGGGACCCCGTCCTCTTCTGTTCCATCGGTGTCTGCCAGGCGCCTCCCCTGGGCCCTCCCTGCCCTCCCTCCTCCCAGAGCTCACGGGGCTCTGCGGGCTCCAGGCTGCGGGGGGGGCAGACTCCTGACAGGGCCGCGGGAGAGCAGGGCGGCCCTTCTGGGGGCTCAGCCTCAGGAGAGAGGAGCAGGCCGCCAGCTGGAGGAGGGAGAAAAGGGGCCGGGGAGGCCGGAGGGGGACAGCGGGAAGGGGCGAGAGAGGACCACGGTTAGGGCCACACTCTGAGGCGTGTCTGCCAGGCCGGGGATTTGGGGGTCAACCCTGAAGGTGGGGGGCACATGGGCCCTCCTGGCGGCTGTGGCCTCTGGGCCTCTTTAGCTTCCTGCCCCGACACCTGGAACCAAGGCCCAGAGAGGAGGCAGCTCAGCACCCCCCAGCCTTCGTAGCCTTCGCCCAGGCTGACCCCACCCCGCCGTGTGTCCACCGGGCAGGAGGAGGCGCAGGTGGCCCGTGGGGCGATCACTGAGGGACCCCAGGGTGGAGTGCTCTGAAGAGGGTTCTGAGGCCGAGTTCTGTGCTCTAAGCAAAGAGCCCAGCCTCTCGGGCTTAGTTCAGCCCCAGTGAAGTGGGCTGAGGGGCAAGTGTGTGGAACCTTCAGGAGAAGCCGGCCCAGGGCCCTCAGTGAGGAGCCGTCCAGGACTCTGGGTTGGACCCTCTCAGTCTCCTTTCACTTCCATCTGTTTCCTGATTGGTGGGCCCTGGACACCAAGACGGGCAGACAGCCCTCCCCTCCCCCCAGGTCCAGTGGTGACAGCTGGCCCAGCGACATTGTCCTGTCCAGGGAAGCACCTCCACAGGGAACACCCCTGCCCAGTCTCACAGACCCAGGGATGCTGAGGCAGCAGCAAAGGGCCTGTTGAGAGTCTGCTCTGAAGAGAACCCCGGGGTCAAGAGGGCAGCACTGTTGTCACCAGGGGAGGTCCTGGCGGCTCTGCCTTGAGGTTCAGGTGACAGGAACATCTCCGGCCGCCCCTCTCAGGCGTGCTTCTCTGAGGAACTGGGCACAGAAACGGCCCCGGCGGGGAGGAGGCAGAGGAGGAGGCAGGAGAGGCCTGGGCCTTCCCACCATGCCCTGGCTCCCCTGTTCCATCTGCTAGGCGGCGAGAGGGCGTGCACAGTGGTTTCTGAGGGCCTTCCAGCTGCTGCTCCGTGGACCAGCAGGTACTCCTCTCTCCGCCCCACAGTGAGAACCCCCTGCCCACGGTGGAGATCGCCATCCGGAACACAGGCGATGCTGACCAGTGGTGTCCGTTGCTGGAGACCCTGACGGACGCCGAGATGGAAAAGAAGATCCGTGACCAGGACAGGAACACAAGGTACCCCCCCCAGGCCCCTACAGCTGGCCCTGCCCCCAGGCACTGTCTTCCAGGCAGGGTGGGACCATCGCCTTTCCCCACTGACCTGGTGTTCAGGAGGAGGGGACCTGTGTTTCCAGAGGCAGGCCTCTGGGTGACAAGTCCCCGTCCAGCCCCTAGGGTGCATTTCCCTGACCACAGCACAGACCCAGGTGTCAGGACCCCTGGAGAGGTGGGCAGGGCCTGAGCAGTCAAGACAGAGGGCAGTCTCAGAGGCAGCAGACAGGCCCCGGCCTAGGCAGGGGCTGGGGATCCCACCTGCCACGCCCTGTCTCTGTCCCCGCTCCTGCTCCTGGCTGCCCTAGATCCCTGGGGGAGGGCAGCCACCTAGAGCTGGAAGCTGGCCCTGGGTCACCGCCCTCTCCCCTCCTGCAGGCGGATGAGGCGTCTGGCCAACACTGCCCCAGCCTGGTAACCAGCCCACTGCCGCTTGGCTCCCAAGGAGTATTCAGAAGGTCAGCCCGTCTTTCCTTCATCTTTTGGCAACGGGGCAGCCCAGAGCCGTCCTGTGGAGCACGGGGGAGGGGACTGTCCAGGTCACCCTCCCCCGGGCACACATCCCATTTGCTGAGCCCCAGTCCCCACTACCCTGGTCTCTGGTCAGGGAGAGGCCTCGTTTGGGGTCGTGTTTTTGTATAGGAGCCCCAGGCAGGGCTAGCAAGACTTTTTCAATAAAAGGCAACAGGTCGTGTTCCGTTTCTTCCACGCGGTGGCATAAAAATCAGAATGGGGAGAACAAGGAGTGGGGCCTGGCTGGGGGTGGTGTGTGGCCAAGGCTGGGGGGCTAGGCCTCTTCCCCTTCTCTGCCTCAGATCCCAGGTGGGCAGGTAGAGGGTGACAGGGCTCCAGGGCCCCGCTCTCAGCCACCCAAGACCTGAGTCAGAGCACAGCCCTTGCTTTTCCTTAGGCCCTCCCACTTCCCACCCCCGACCCGTGCTCCACACGTCCTTGCACAGAGGGAGAAATGAGGAGTGTGGTCCAGAGGCTCAGAGGGCAGGGGGCCCACCTGCCTTTCAGTGACCACTCCGCCCCCGCCCCCGCCCCCTTTGCTGCTTATGAAGCAGCCACAGGCTCCTCTGCTGTCCCTGGGCTCCGCTGGGTCCAGGTAGGTGGTCAGGCCGCCCCCAGGCGGGATCGTGGCTTCTCTGGCATCCCTTGCAGAGGCCCTGTCCTGTGTGGGCACTGCAGGGACGTTACCAGCCTGCATTCCAGCAGCTGCAGCAGCCAGACTCAGACCCTCCAGTACGTAGGCTGGTGTGCACGTGCACATCACCAGCATGTGCGTACCACTCTCCTGCACCTCCCAGCAGCGTGCTCAGAACAGGTGGACTGGGGCCCGTCTCCATTGCTGGCTGGTGCCATGGCCCAGGCCAGCTCCCCCTCCCGGGCCGGTTGTGAGGAAGGAAGCACGGGGAGCAGCACACCCAGCCCAGAGCTGGCTGGGGGGGTGGGGTGGAGAGAAGGAAGCCCTGCTCTGGCCTCTGCCCAGCTCTGTCTCTGATGAGCTTGCTGTCCCCTCTGCATCCTCGTCTGTTACGTGCAAATGTCCCCACTCTACAGGAGGGACGTGGGATCCATGAGGGCCGCACCTGTGGGTCTCCTCACTGAGCCAAGCAGGACCTGGTGAACTGGGTGCACAGTGGCAGTCTTACCGAAGGTAATGGGCCTGGAACCCTGGTACCGGGCTGGCACCTCCCTCAGCTGCTGGCAGGCCCTTCCGTGCCAGGGCAGGGCTCAGGGTCACAACTGCTCTGCTCCCTGGGAGCAGAGAAGGGGCCCTGTGACTCCTGGCTCCCAGGCAGAGCCCCACGCTGGGCAAGGCCGAGCTCTGAGTAGGGACTGGGGATCCTGGTTGCCAGGATGTAGGGGGAAATGGGCCTGGCCCTCTGGGCTGGGAGCTCCTGGGAGCACATCCTAGGATGTGACAGCTCCTCAAACCCCTGCCCTTTGTCCAGGAGTGGAACTTGCTGGAACCTCACAGCAAGGGGAGAGCTGGGCTTCACTGGAAGGCCCTGAACAAAGAAGATTGCAGGCCCAGGCCCAGCTGACCTAGGAAAGTGGTGGGCTCCATTGCTGAGGTGTATGCTCAGTCCATGGGGCAGGGGACAGTCCTGGGCCCCCACAGCTGGCAGGACAGAACGAACTCTGCCTGCCTCAACCCAGCTGGGCAGGCCGGCCCACCTGCGGGGAGAGGTCTGGGGAAGGCCTTCAGAAACGGCTGGCCCACAGCACCGCAGAGCCCACTGCTGCTTCAAAAGGTTTCACTCCAAAATCACTCCAAAATCAAAATCTATGGCCAATACTTTTGTCACCCGTGAACACGACATGTGGCTGGAGGAGCCCCGTGCTGCTGACCTTCCAGGAATAAACCATAACTCGGACAGGTCGGGGACAAAGAGGAGAGCTGGCCAGGTTGTCTGATGCCCACTTTACAGAAGAGAACAGTGAGCTGCGCGGTCAGATAAGGCTCCCATAGTCCTCAGCTAAACATGGCAGGGACAGAACTTCCCAGAGCTCTCTGCTCAGCCAGTCACAGGACTCTGCTGAGGGAAAACATCTCAAGGCTTCGGGGTCACAGAAAGGGCAGAGGACCCAGTCCTGGCCCTCCTCTGCACCTGACCCCACGGGGCCTTGGCCAAGTCTACTAGCTGCTCAGCTGAAAATGGGACAAATGTCCACTTGTCGGTGGCTGGTGAGGGACAGGAGGGGCTAAGTGAGGCATCGGCCTGAGGGCATCATAGACAGGAGCCCTGCAGACCGGGCTCAGCACAACCAAGACAGCCCAGTCCCAGCCCCCGCCACTGAGATCTGGTCAGCCCCTCGCTGACTGGCAGGGAGCAGAGGCCCAGCACAGGTGAGTTTGCCCAAGGCCCATCAAGGCACCAGCAGGGCTGAGATGAGAACTCCCCGTGTGCCATCTGTGAGCTCAAAGCTCTGCTGGGCAACCGTGGGCAGGTTCGTCACCCTCTCTGGGCCTCCCATCCTTCCACTTACAATTGGTCTGAGATGGTAGGCCAGGCTTGGCGGGAGTAGAGCTGTGCCCTGGGCCAGCCCCACCCCAAGGGCAGAGGGTGGGCAGGGCAGAACCAGGCTTGGTGGCCCTGGGTCAAGGCCAGCAGCCCCTGCCCAGCATGGAAGGGGGTGGCCGGCCGAGGCAGGGGAGCAGTGCTGTGGGCGAAGAGACTGCAGGTCATTCTGTTTATTCGGGTGGGCCCTGGGCACAGGCCCAGCCTCCAGAACAGACTGCTCTGCTGCAAGCAGGGGTGAGAGGTGGGATGGAGGCCGGCCAGAGGCCGGGACACGGGCTCCTGGGGCTGGCCCTGCCCTGGATGGGGTCACTGCTGCAGGGGTCCCGGCTGCTCCTCGGGGAGGGGCAAGTAATTGGGGTCCTCCTCTGGGGCGTCCAGTAGCAGCTTCCTGTGGGGAGGGGCCCACGCTGAGCTGAGGCCAGCCGGGTCCTCCACAGGGCAGGGAGCCGGCTGAGGGAGTGTAGGGGGAGGGCTGTCATCCCCACACTCACAGGAACCTGGGGGTCAGCAGCAGCCTCTTGCCTCCAGGCTGGTTGGGGAAGACATCCTCCAGGAAGTAGTAGATGTGGCCCACGGCAATCCCTGGGGAGAGCCGGGGAATGCCGAGGCCACCCTCCACAGTCCAGAGCCCGGGGCCAGCAGAGCCTGCGCCAGGCAACCATGCACAGCCCTGGAGGCCCAGCCAGGCCCAGAGTAACCTCAGGCCCCAGAGCCCAGGTGCCCGGTGTCCTGCACACACTGCCAGCCCAGGGCACGCCAGGGTGGGCCCTGAAGGACAGGCTTACAGGGCCCAGAAGTGGGCAGGACCTGGGGAGGGTAGGGCCTGAGGACATCCAAGGAGCAGGAGCCATGGCGGGAACCCTGACCCACCCATCCCCACCCCGGTCAGGACCCACACAATCACCAGCAGGTCAGGCCTGAAGATGTGAAGCCTACAGGCTGGCTGGCTTGTTCAAGGGGCTGTAAGAAGAGAGACGCTGGGAGGGCAGGAGGGGAGGGGGACAGATGAGAGGTCCAGTGCGGGCGGGAGGCAGGGCTGTGGCGGAGCAGCCAGCCTGGGGTGGCCCCCCACAGACCCTCAGGTGACAGCCAGCCAGCTTGGGGTGGGCTGGATGGACGGGCAGGCTCACCCAGCAGGTCCACGAGGATGGAGTTGCCCAGCAGCAGGGAGAAGCCCACGAGCGCCCAGGGCAGGAACGGTGCCTGGAAGGTGAGGAGGCCGAAGAAGTTGACCCTCACTCGAGGGCTGCGGCGGCTCCAGACGTACACCAGCATGGCTGTGAGGGCCTGGCCCAGGAAGAACAGGCTGCCCAGCAGCCCCAGCAGCTGGGCCGAGTCAAGGTGCTGGGAGGCCCTCCCTGGTGCCGGCCTCAGCCCTGCCGGGGGCCCCTCTGACTCCTCCACCCCTGCCATCCTCCACTGGTTTCCCTTCCCCCATCCAGTGTGCCCTTCCAGTCAGGCCCCCAGGGATCTGCCCTGCCTCTCCACCTCACCCCAGCCTCCAACCACTGCCCGTCCCTGCCCCACGTTCTCCTGCTCCTGGCATCGGGGCTCAGCCCCCAGGCACCCCACCTGGCTCTCCTGCATCCCCCTGTGGTACTCTGTGTGCAGCACTGAGGGTTTAGCCTTGGCACCTGGACTCAGCACACGGTGCACGCCTAGTGCCTCCTAAGCTGGAGTGACCGGATCAGTCCCTCCCCTGCTGGGCGCTCAGTCGGGCCCTATGGCAACACAGTCTGGACCCACAGGCGCCCGGCCTGAGATTACAGAGCACTGAAGGATACGGTCATGAGGACGCCCCCGAAGAGAAACATGAAGACGAAGTCGGCCTTGCGGCCGCGGAAGAACCCCTCCTCCAGCATGCGGCAGTAGCGGAACCTGGGCGTCCGTATAGGAAGGGCCACCGGGCCGGGTCTCAGTTTCCCCGCTCCTGGCGCCTCCCGCCGGGCCCGCCCGCCCCCTCCTCGCCCCCGCCCTGTCCGCGCGGGGAGGATACACGAAGAGCATGTTGAAGAAGAAGCTGAATCCCAGGGGCCCGAAGAAGAGGAAGTTGGTGACGAGCCTCCAGACCTGCGAGGGGCGCGCGGTCAGGCGGGGGCGGGCCAGGCGGGGCGCCAGGTGCAGGGGCGGGGCGGCCTCACCTGGAACTTCCGGAGCACGAGGTGCGGGTTGAAGTAGAGCTGGAAAGGGCTGAGGAGCTCCAGCTGCTGCGGAACCAGGTGGGCGTCAGGGGCTGCCCGGGATCCAGCGTAACCAAGGCGACCCCCGCCCGGGGCTGTAACCATGGCGATCCCCCTTCAAGGCTGTAACCACAGCGACCCCCGCCCCGGATTGTAACAATGGCGACGACCAGACCGCCCACCCGTCCGCCTCACCACGGCGGCGGTGGTGAGGACGCAGGCCGCGGTGTAGGCCCGCGTCACCGCCGGCACCTGCAGAAACTCGGCCGCCAGCCCCCGCCACGCCATTGAACCTTCCCACGCCCGTGTGGCAGGACCTCCTGCGCCCTCTTTAACCTAACTCCAAGCCCCGCCTTCCCGCCTTTGGCCAATCGACGTCGCAGGCTAAGCGCGCCCAGGCTAGAGGGCGGGGCCCTGGGCCAGGTAGCCAATAGGAGGAGGAGGCGGGGAGCCAGGGGCGGGACGGGGACGAGGGCGGGTCGAGACTCGGGCCAATGAGCAGGCCCCTCGGTTGAACATGTGGCAGTTGTTGTGGTGGCTGTGGTGGCGCGGAGGGAGAACGTGTGGCCAATGACGACCTGGTCTCCTCGCGGCAAGCTGGCGAGGACCAACAGGGAAGACCCACGGGCCACCATGGGGCGGGGCCAAGACTACTAGTTACTGGAGAAAAGACGGGATCCAGCATTGTGACGGGAAAGGGCGGGGCCATGCGGGGGCGTCGTCCGGGCGTGCGGGACTCAGTCTGGCCGCCCGGCTCTGTCGTCCCCCTGAGGCTGCGGGTGACCCGGGCCGGTCCTTCACCCCTCTGAGAACCGGAGACGGTGCCACCTGACCTACGCAAATGAGGCACTCGGCTGCGTGTCCCAATCCCACGCATGTCCAGGGCCCGGCTGGAACATGCGGCTCCAGTGGGAGTCTTTCCTGGGGCTGGAGAAGGAGGGGATGAAGGTGAGGAGCGCGGGTGCTGAGGCGGCTGGAGCAAGTGGACAGGCTGGAGAGGCCTCATTATTTTGGTGGAAAGAGAAACTCCATTTATTCATTCTAATGAAGAAAGTCCACCGTTTATTGAGCACCGACTGTGTGCAGGCACCGTTCTCAGTGCTGGGGACACAGCAGCCAACAGACATGCTGTCATTCATGGTGGAGCCGAGGAGACAGGCAGTCACAGGCCTGTGCTAACATGAGAGCTAGTGTAGACAGGACAGTGCGCTGATGGAATTAACAGCCACATGGTGGGTGGAAGATCCAGTCATGGTCCCCATTCTAGATGGCAGATCTGGGAAGCCTCTGTGACGAGGTGATGATCGATTGTCACTTTAAAAAGATCCCTGTGGCCGCTGTGAGGACAGCGGACAGCCAGAGGAATCAGTGAGCAGGGGGAGGCTGCAAGGGACATTGGTGGCTTGGGCAGCGTGGAGCCTGGAGGGCGATGAGGGGTGGGATGTGGGTTTGCTGGCCCACTGGACAGAGCTGTGAGGGAGGAGGCAAGGATGACTTCGAGGCCAGAGTCACAGAGCGGATGGAAGGCAGTGGCCCTTGCTGAGATGGAGAACACTTGGGGAAAAGGTGGGCGGATGGAGTCCTGTTCTGGCCTCACTGAGTTCGAGGTGTCTGTGTGACATCTGTCTGGAAAAATCCAAGCGTGGTGTTGGGGTAGAGGTGAGGCAGGCTTTCCAGATGTGGGTGTCAGACATCAGTAGACCAGTGGCCTTTCTAGCCTTGGGCCTGCATGAGATGCCCAAGGGGCGAGGCTAGATGGAGAAGAGAAGAGGCCAGGCCTGGGTAGTCGACCTACAGCGGTCAGAGAGGGAAGGTAGACCCAGCCAGGGGGACCTGGGGAGGCTGGGGTGGGGCAGGAGCTGAGCAGGAAAGGGCTCAGGAGGAGAGCAGGGAGAAGCCCTGGGGGATGTGGCCCGGGAAGGACCGTGGGTGCACGAGGTCCCTGTGACCAGGACAACGGCAGGCACGAGGGAGAGGAAGAGCCCAGACGGACATGTCTTCACCAACGTGGGAGCTCAGCCGTGGACATGAGCGTGGACGATGAGGGATGCTCTGGACCCGGCCCTGAGGCCCCCCGAGGAGACAGAATGGGGGAGAAGCAGGTGAGAAAGTTATCTCAGGGAGATCCCAAGGAATGAGGGACCCACGAGGGCGCTGAGAGGGGTCTCCTGGGGAGTGGCTCCTGGAGCCCCCATTCTGGAGGCGAGCGGAGGGAGGGCGAGGCTGGGAGCACTGAAGGAATATGCATGTGGTTCAGGGTGAGGAGAGGTCAGCAGAAGCTGGTCCAGGGTGCTGAGAGGTCAGCAGAGGGAGCAGGCTGGGGGATCCCCTTGGACAGCCTCTGTTTTCCAGGGAAGCAGACCAAGGTCATGTCTGAGGTGGGCCCTGCAGAGTAGATCCCACCAGGTCCACTTCTCCGACCCTCTGGCACTTCCAGACAGTTCTTTATGGAGAGAAGCCCTGGGCACCACACGTTCTGGGGGCCTAGAGACGCAGGCAGGCCGTGTGCTGGACGCTCATATCTATTGAGCTGTCTGTACTAAGCAGGTGGCTGTCCTGCCGGCTGGGCCTATCTTCTCTCTCCTGTGCTGAGGACTGTGGTCCCTTGACAAGGTGACGATGGGCCCAGTTCCCCAAGCTGCTGCTCTGGCCTGGTGACCCTGCCTGCTGCAGAGCAAGGAGCCCCAGGATCCCCAGATCTGAGGAAATGAGGGGACCCCTAAATCTTCCACCCAGGCTCTCCCAGTGCCTCTAGGCAGGACAGCACCCCCTGCGTGCCCCCAAGCCTGCCTTCCTCCTCGCAGGCTTCACACACCAGGCCCTGGGGACCATCCAGACACCTGGGGCCATCCGTGCCCCACCTCTCTGCAGCCGCACACACACATGGAACCTGATGCTCCCACGGAACTCTCCAGTCTTCCCTCCCTCCAGCACTCCTCACCACCACCACCACCTCTTTTTCAGGACTCAGACTCTGTCTCCTGGGGATGCCCCAGATCTCTGGCTCATTCATCCACTCATTTCCTCCCTACCAGCCTAGATGTTCTGTTAAAGAGGAGAGGAAGGGATGGTGGTGGAAATGCCTCCTACACCAGGAAGCCCTCCCTGAGGGACCGGAGCTCACCTATCTTCCGTTAGGGCCCCACGCACTCAATTTCTAAGTGTATCTTATTCCAAAGGCAGCACGTGCCTGTGGTAAGGAACCGGAAGACTCAGACACAGGTGAGTGAGTGTGCGTGTGGGAGGCAGCTGTGTTTTCCTTTGACAACACATGGCGCCCCGTGCAGGCCCTGAGCATCTCCACGGGGGGGCCTTTCCTCAGGGGCTGAGAGCTCAGTGCCCACCCCCTTCCGGTACATGGACCCCCCAACTGTGGTGGGTGGGCCTCCACCGAAGCTCCAGCCAGCCCCTCCCAGGAGGAGCTGTGTCCCCTTGGCCCTTCCTGTCTGGGTCACGGGTATTTTTAGCACCGAATCCGGAACCCACTGGGCAGCAGCTGCTCACAGACAGACTGTAAGAACAACACACTGTCCAGGTGGCTGCCTCAGGCCTCGGTGGCAGAGGGGGCGCCTTGGGCCTGGCCCCTTGAGTCTGGTAGCAGAACCCGGAGTTTCCAGGAATGAGCGGGTCTCTGGGTGGGATGGGAGGGAGGAGGCAGTGCAGGGCCAAGGATGAGTAGGCATCAGCTGGGCCCTGTGGGAACAGCCTGTGCAAAGGCCCTGAGGTGGCACGGAGGGACAGAGAGAAGGTGGGGGCAAGAAGGAGGAGCTGTGTGCAATGTGAGGCTGGAGAGGGCTGGGCCAGGCTGAGCAGGGCCGTGTGGGCTGTGGCCTCTGTCCCAAGGGCAGTGGGAGCCATGGGAGAGTTTCCAGCATGGGGGTGAGGTTAGGATCAGATGGTGGCTCTTTGGAAGAAGAAAGGACAAGAGCAGAAGCCGTGGGCAGAGCGGAGGAGGATGGCAGCGGCAGGCGTGTGACAGAGAGGGAGCGGATGGGTGAAGGAGGTGGGAGCCACAGGCCTTAGTGAGCGCTTGGCAGAGGGGCGAGACCCGGGGGAGGGCCGGGTTTGGGAGGGAGACCATCCATTGGTTTGGGACAGGCTGAGTTTGGGGTGCTGCGGGGACATGACTGCCTGAGGGAAGCCCTCCCTGGTCCCCCAGCCTGGCCCTCCCAGCTCCTTGTCCTCTGGGGCTCTGGTCCCGCCTACAGAAGGGCTGCTCCAGGCTCTCTCTATCTCTGGGATGTGCTGTCTGCTGGGCACGGGCAGGCCTCGGACCTGGACTCCAGGGTTGGGTCTGCAGCTCAGGGCCAGCAGTGGACCCGGCCACTCCCTGCCTGCCTCCTCCTCAGTGTCCCTGTCTGTGAGATGGGCCGGTTGGAAGAGTCCACCTGTAGAGTCTCCTCCAGCTCGAAGGCTGTACTCTGTTCTATTGCGGGGATGTCAGAGATTCTGGGCAGGGGCCCCTTCCTGTCATAGTCGTGGCTTCCTCCCCGTCCGAGGCCAGTCTCTCCTGTGAATGAGTGCGGGCCTGTGAGCGAGAACGCACTAAGGAAGGACTCTCTCTCCCAGGCCTGGGTCCTCATCTGACTCCTCCCACTCCTCCCCTCCAGATGTGGGCATAGCTGTATTTTCAGAACAGCCGACCACGAGGACATTCTTTCCTTCTGTTAAGATGGTTTAAATCTCCCATCTGCAATCAGCCCACGGTTCAGTCCTCAGACATCAAACAGTGGCCGTGAGAGGGCGCCTCAGCTAGTTTTTGTTTTTTTTTCTTTCTTTTAAATCTTTATGTTCGAAATGTGACCCAGAATTGGAGTGAATGCCAGCTCTGAGGACGAGGGCGAAGCAGGATTTGGGTGGAGCCTGCAGAGGCTGCCCCAGGGCCTTCCCTCTGCATCCCTCCCCGGCTGGGGATGTCCAGCTAGGCTGCAGCCCGCCGTGTTCCCCCACCCAAGGGGAGGGTCTGTCTGGGGATCAGAGAGGGCCAGTGCCTGCCCTCAGGACACCCAGTGCAGGGAGCATCAACAGACACAAATGCAAACAAAGCAGCAAATGGAAATATTAGGACTTACTCATTATCCACAATGAAAATTCACCGGATGGGCTCAGTAACAGGATGGAGAACACAGAGGAAAGAGTCGTGAACTTAGAGCGATAGAAATGGGACCATCTGAGGAACACAGAGAAGGACTGAGCAACAGCTCACAGCACAGAGAAGGGTAGGATACTCAGAAGTCCTCATTTCTTGCCACTGGAACTTACGTCACCTCTGTGACTATCACCTGTGCACCTGTAGACAGGGTAGCCGTCCCTTCCTCACGCAGGGAGTTGGGAACTACACAAAGTAGGGGTGTGGAGCAATGTCTGGATGTGGTGGTCCATTAAGTGTTCACATCTGTCCCCTCACCACCTGCATGAGACTCAGAGCCACACCTAGGAGGTCACGTAGGCCTCACTGACCTGGCCCCAGCATTTTGGGTGCTCTGGGGACAATACTGGCAAGAGTTCAGCAGGGCCCGGCCAGCACAGGCTGGTCCTCTATTGGGGAAGGGGACCCCATTGCCAGAGGTGAGGATCATCAGGGTGTTGTTCAGGCTGCCGGCTCCATGCAGCTCCTGGAGCAGGAGTCCAGTCTCTGAAGGGTGGGGAGGGGGAGAGCGGAGCTCAGCTGCAGACACCCAGAGGCACGAGAACGTGTGCGCACTGACACATTTCTTCATCCCACCACTGGACACTGCACCCGTCATTTCTGGGCATCACCTCTGCCATCCTTCCCACCAGCCCAGGCCTCTCGCCCAACACCCCACCCAGTGCCCCGTCCTGGAGCAGGCCTTGCACAGCCTCAGCCTGAGCCTCCCGCTCCAGGGACCCCGGCCATCCCTCGGCACTTTGGTGTCACCCCTGTGCAGCTGCTACCTGCCACATGCTGGTCTCTGTGTTTTCTGGGATCCCATGTCTGCCCCATGGAGCTAATGGGGACAGTCTTGGGCAGGGACTGGAAGAGAGGATCCCTCACCCCCACCCCCTTCCCAGGTCACCGTGAACTAGTGGCACCAAAAGGGAAATGATAAAGGTACCCACATCCTGCAGTGGGTTGAACAGTCACTCCCCCAAAAGATACGTCCCCCTGGAACCTGTGAACGTGACTTTCTTTGGAAAAAGAGTCTTTGCAGATGTAATTGTCAAGGATCTCAAGGTGAGATCATCCTGAAGTACCCAGGTTGCTCTAAATCCAATGACAAGTGTCCTTATAAGAAGAGAAGAGACAGACACAGAGCAGAAGACACGTGAGACCAGGCAGGTGTGATGCCCAGGTGGGTGTGATACCCGGGCAAGCGTGAGACCAGGCAGGTGGGATACCCAGGTGGTTATACACAGGTGATACCCAGGTGGGCGTGATACCCAGGCAGGCATGAGACCAGGCAGCTGTGATACCCAGGTGGGCATGAGAGTCAGCAGGCATGATCCCTGAGGGGGAATGCCACCAGGCAGGTGTGATGCCCGAGTGAGAATGTTACTCAGGCAGGCATGTTAGCAAGTGGGCATGACACCTGGGGGGCGTGATCCTCCAGCAGGCATGATACTCGGGCAGGCACGTCAGCAGGCAGTGGCTGAACGGGTGGACGCAGAGCACTCCTGGGCCGTCCTGGGCTGTGCAGACACTGCAGGAGGCAGAGGCAGGAAGGCCATGCCCAGGGCACGTCTGAGGACCTAGGTGAGTGTGTGTGCATCTCGCCCACGGCCTCTCACTGATGCACAGGACCCATCCCCAAACCTACTGAGACCTTGAAGACTGTCTAGTCCACCCCTTCACCCTACAGGAAAGTGAGTGAGGCCCAGAGAGGCGAGGCGCAGCACCCAAAGCCACACTGCTGGGCAGTGGGGACCAGGGACTGGGCCACCTGGCTTCTGCAATCGCACCAACCTACTTCCATCTGCCCTGGAGTGGAGGAGGTCGGGGCACTCGAAAGAAGCCAGTGGGAACCCCCAGGGCCAGCACCTGCCCCACTCCCCCAGCAGCAACTGGTGAGGTGTCCTTGAACAGAGGGCCATGGTCAACCTCCTGTTGGGCCATCATCCTCCCCCCACCAAACCCACTGGGGCGTGAGCTGATGGCTGCTGAGGAGACGGGGGTGCTGGGGTTGCACCCCTTTGACACGCAGCCTGCCCGCAGGCCCAGGAGGGGAAGCTACCCTTCTCCAGACCTGCTTAGAGGGTCTCAGCACTTGGCTCTGCACCTGCCATGGATGGAGCTGTGCCCCCCAAACTCACGAGTGGAAGCCCTTACCCCACTGTGACTGTGTCTGGAGACAGGGTCTTTAATTAAGGCTAAATGAGGTCATAAGGGTGGGGCCCTAATCCCACAGGATTGTGGCCTTATAAGGAGAGGAAGAGAGAGCTCTCCCTCCTCTCGTGAGGACACAGCGAGGAGGTGGCCATCTGCAAGCCAGGAAGAGAATCTTCACCAGCACCTGACCTCTCTGACCCTGATCTTGGACTTCCAGCCTCCAGAACTGTGAAAAAGAAACACCTGTTGTTGAAGTCCCCCAGTCTATGGTATTTGTTACAGCAGCCCTAGCTGACCAAGACAGGACCTAACCCAGGGGCCACATCCCCTGGGCTCCGGAAGGTTCCAGCACTAACCCCAGTCCTGGCAGGATGTGGATCCACCTGCAGATTCTCTGCCTGTGTCCCAGGGAGAGGGGGAGTTGATGGCAGCCCCTCAGGGGAGAGCTGTTCATGGTACAGTTAGCTGACGGGCCTGGCCCAGACCACAAAGTTCATCAGAAAGAGTGAACCTGACAGAGGGCCAGACCTCAAAATAGGAAAGAATCGAGTTGCCTTGTGACAGCTGGGCCTGGGTCACCCAGGCTGGAAGTCTCCTGAACAGAAGAGAGCTGGAGGAACTTGGGGTTTCTGGGAGGGGATGGGGTTCTGAGAGAGGGCGGGTGGGTGGTGGGGGGCTGCGCTCCTTCAGCCAGGAGAAGAGAGCTGACCCACAGCGCTCAGGGGTCTGAGAAAACGGTGGGGAGGCAATGAGAGCCCCAGGGCACCCTGGCTGGTCTCTGGGGACTTGGGCACCAGCCCCTCTATGGCATCCCCTCTGGGATCTCTGGATCCCTTAGTTCTGGAAAGCCAGCCAGTCTTCCGAGTTGGGGGCCGCAGGGTTAGCCCTGGCTGCTCTGGGCACAAGTAGGGGTGCAGGGTCAAAGCCGGGGCAGGAGAGGGGTGCTGAATGCTGGGCCGACCCTTGCAGACTCCGCGGAGGGAGAGGCCGCCCTTGCCTCCCTCTCCCAGGAGCCGACCAGGAAGAGTCTGGGGGCAGCAGAGAGGGGAGACGGGGAGGGAATGGCAGTGGGGCTGCAAGGCACGCTGGGGTCAGCATTGACCGCTGGTGGGAAGGGCGAGTGGCCGTTTCTGGGGGCGACAATGGGCCGCCGTGGAGGGCTGTGCCCGGGGTGGCAGCAGGTGGCGGGTCGCACTCACTGAGGGTCCGCAGAACGTCTCGGGGCCGCCCGGTGGGCACGGCAGAGCCCCAGGCTCAGCAGCGAAGCCCGGCCTGGGACAGCGCATAAAGTCGGCTCCCGGCCCCAACCTCGCGCGGGGGTCAGATTCGCGCCGGACGCCGCCGGGCCCCGGAGCCGCCCCGCCCCGAGGACACGTGCAGCCAGGCCCCGCCCCCGGACGCCCCGGCCCCGGCCCGAGGACACGTGCACGTCAGGCCCCGCCCCCGGACGCCCCGGCACCACCCCGAGGACACGTGCACGTCAGGCCCCGCCCCAGGAAGCCCCGCCCCCCGCTCTGAGGACACGTGGACGTCGGGCCACGCCCCTGGACGCCCGGGCCCCGCCCCTCGCTCCCCCTCCCTCCGTGGTTCCTGGGGAGCTGGTTGAGGCGACGTCCGGAGACCCCCGAGCTGCGGCGCCAGGTGGTTCCGTGGCGGGCGGCGGCCCCGGGACGGGGTGGACGAGCTGCCAGGGACGGGCCGGGGTCGCCCGGGGGCGGCGGAGGCGAGGGGCGGTGCGGGTCCGAGGGTGCGGGCGCCTCCACCGGGGACTCCTATTCCCCACCCACTGCGTCCCGAACCGTGTCCCTGCCGCCTCGGCCTTGCTGGGCTGGCGGGCCGCGGACCGTTCGCCGGCGTGGGGTCCACACTTTTAGACCCCAGGGTTCGTGCAGGCGGCTTCGGGGGTGGGGGCCGGGTTCTGTCCAGAGCAGCCCCGCGGGGCCCGGGGTGAGGGGGGTCTGGGGTCGGCGCTGCACGCAGGTGGTGCCAGGATCCTAGAGGATGCCGCGCACCCTGAATTAGTGGAGGAGCCTCTGGCTTTCTCCCAGAACCAACTAGAAGTCCTGGGACGCCTCTAGGGACGCGAATGCCACAGATGGGGGTTGGGTAAGACGCGGCCTCAGGATGGGAGACACCCGCCTCCAGCGCTGCAGCCCCCCTTAGTGAGTGGAGCCCCCCATGTTGTGCCCGTGGAAATCCTCTGGTCTCTCAGGGCCTCCAGTCCCCCCACCCACACCCCACCAGCCAGACGACGGTGCCCCCTGGACCCTGCTTCTCTTTGCACCGCTCCACGTTAAATTCTCTGGGAAGGAAAAAAAAAAAAACCAAATTCTCCTGGGAGGAGAAACCTTGACTCTAATTAGCGTTTAGGCTTCTCATTGAGAACTCGTTTCTTACCCTCTTCCCGGCCAGCGTTGATGGAGGGAGAGAAGGCACCTAGGGTTTGGGCAGGTAGGGTTCAGGGGAAGCAGTGAGCAGGGAAGGGGCACACTCCACCTTTGTTTGAGGCCCCCCTCTGCACACGTGGTTGGCTTCTCCTGTGAGACCAGCAAGGCGGGGAGATTTAACCATCTGGGTCAGACCGCCTGGAGGGAGACAGATTGTGCCTCTCCTGATGCCCCTGGAGCACCACCTATTGCTGGGTTCTCTGAGTCTGGACCCTGACTGCTGGTCTGTGTTGCCCTCAGGCCCACCCCAGGCACGCCCTCTTCTGTGAAGGTGCTGCCTCAGGCCAGGCCCTCAGGCCCCTGCCTGGCCCAGCCAGCCCTCTGCTGCCCCCCTGTGGCCCTGCAGAGAAAGCTACCCATCCCCGCCTGGCTGTCCCACTGCTCTGTGCAGTGGATGAAGATGGACTTCATCACCAGGTTCTCTGTCAGGCTCACTGTCATTCCCCAGTCACCAGCTTATGCTGAGGTGGCCTGACTCCTGCCCCAGGTGAGATGTCTGTCCTTGCTGCCGGCCACGTGCCCTGCACATGGCCTGACCCCGCTCCAGGCCTCAGTGCCCGTCCAGAAACAGAGTAGAAATTCATAGTGTCCCCTCCAGACAAGCGGGGGCGCCCAGGGTTCCAGCCCCATGGGATCCAAGAAGCCTTGGTTTACAATCTAGAGCCTGTGACTGCCTTTGGGCAGACACACGCTGCTGTACCTGCTCTTGTCACACTTGTCACACATAGGCACCTGGCTAGTTCTGGATTGCCTGATGGGGCAGTGGGATGACTCACCGCAGCCTTAAGAACGCTTTCTCAGACTCACACTCTCACAGAAGCTCACAGGCCTTTGTGCTCCCGCAGGTGGCGCCCGGGGCCCCAGTTGGGTGCGGGGAGAAAAGAGGTCCCCTGATCACTGCAGGTCACACCCGTGGATAATAGAGGGTGAGCATTTACCCCACCTGTGTGCGCTGGTGTGCCCAAAGTACCCAGTGGACACACAGACCCCTGTGCTCAGACGTCTACACCAGGGACCCCGTGGGCGTGCCACCTGCCTCCTGGGTGCTCATCCCTCTCTCCCCAACAGTACGGCCTCTACTCTGCCTTTGTGGGTGCTTCATGTATTTCTTCCCGGGATGTGACTCTGGGCCCCACGGCCATCATGTCCCTCCTGGTCTCCTTCTGCACCTTCCGTGAGCCCACCTGTGCTGTGCTGCTGGCCTTCCTGTGGGGCTGCATGCAGTTAGCCATGGGCTCCTGCGCTTGGGTAAGACTCTCGGGCCTTCCTGCTGTGGTGGGGGCTGCGGTTCTGCTCTTCCTGGGGACCCAGACACCTGCCTGCTGGGGATGCCCCTGCCCTCAGCATTTCTCTCTTTGCATTTCAAGGGCTGTCCCTGTGTGTGTGTGTGTTTTGGGGGCGGGGGTGCCCTCAGCCCTATTCCGTTCTGCTTAGAGGCCAGGACACTTGGAGAAGTCCCTTTCCTGCTCTCCAAACCAGTCCAAAGACAGTATGTCACCCACCAGTCCTTAGCCCCAATCCCACCCACACCCCCTCTCCCGGCCCACATCCACCTGTGTCCTCTGGGGCGGGGCAGAGCTGTGACCACCTTGGTATTTCCTCCTGGCCGGCCAGGGTTCCTGCTGGCCTTCATCTCCTGCCCCGTCAGCCATTAAAGGTTTCACCTCTGCTGCTGCCGTCACCATGGGCTTCGGGCAGATGAAGGTAGGCTCGCTAGTGGGCACCAGGGCACCTGCAGGGTAGCAGGACCAAGGCCGGGTCCTGATATGTGTGACCAGTTGACGTCTTGCTGTTCCAGAGCTCAAAGCACATGGTGCTCACATGGGTCTATGAATAAAATGACCCCTGGGGGGAGATGTTGGTTATGGTCAGATTCTATAATAGGTCGTTTGGGGACCAGTAATGACAGCCCCCCACTCTTGGTGGAGTGTTCCCCCCAGTGTGCTTGGTTCCCTCACTGAGTGGTTCTGTTCTGCTGCCTCTACTGCATGCTCAGCCAGTAGCCTTCACAGGTCCCGAGCATCCTGCCAGATCTGCACAAGCAAATCATTCCCCCATGCTCATTTAGCTAGATGATTTCATTTTTATGTTTTTTTCCAATTTCTTTTGACTATTTTCAAATGCCGTGCTTCTTTATATTTCTTTTTTTTTTTTGTGAGGAAAGTCAGCCCTGAGCTAACATCCATGCTGATCCTCCTCTTTTTTTGCTGAGGAAGACTGGCCCTGAGCTAACATCCGTGTCTATCTTCCTCCCCTTTATGTGGGACACTGCCACAGCATGGCCTGACAAGCGGTGCGTGAGTGCGTGCCCGGGATCTGAACCTGGGCTGCCAGCGGCGGGGCGGAGCGCGCGCACTCAACCACTCCGCCACGGGGCCAGCCCCTCTATTTAAACCTCTATAAGAAGTACTAGATCGATGATCACTGGTTATCTGAGGACGTTACTTCTTGTCCTTTCACTGGGTTGAAGTTCTTGAGGGGCAGGAGCTGTTTTGCTCCGACCGTGGCCGCCCAGCGTGTGCTTGGTATAAAGTGGGTCAGCGCTCAGGTGGGTGTGCAGAATGGACCCGAGCTGCGTTGTACAAATGAAGCCATGGGGCCCCTGCCCGGTGACCTGGTGTCCCCACCTGGGCCTCTCCAAGGCCTGATTCCCGCGACCAGGCTCTGCTCCAGGCTGGCCCGTGACAGTCTTCCCTGACGGAGGGCAGCGAGCAGATCAAGGGCAGGAGACGTGTGTGTGAGAATCAGGTGGCTGACACTTCTTCCCTCTTACTCTGTGCTGGGACTGGATCCAACACTGTCCCCGTGCTTAATTCTACCACACCCCTGGGAGGTAGGTTTCTCATCATCTCCATCCAGAGAGGAGGAAACCCCTTAGAAAGGTGTGGGTGAGTGCGATTTATTTATTATGTACACCCATCAGTGGAAACTTGGCAACTGTTGTTTCATGGGAAAGTCTGTCCTTTATTCTGGAAACATCCTTCCTTTTTAGTGTCAGGAATGTTCCTTGATATGATCATAATGCACATAGAGGGTAGCTTCTTTATGTATTCATACTTGGTGATCCTAGGCCCCCCCAAAGTCATTAAACCCTTGACTGGGTCACGACAGCCATCTGAGAGCCCCTAGGGTAGGGCTTGGTGGGGTCCTCCTGACCTGCCCAGGGCAGAAGTGGAGGAGGTGGAGGTTGGAGGTGTCACCTGGCTAAGTAGCTGGGACTTCTGTGGCACCAGCACCTAAGGCACCTTGGCCCAGGTGAGTGGTATGTGCCCAGGGAAGCATATTGTGGTCGGTGATGGTCACGTGAACTGAAGGGGGACAAAGATTGGTGTCAAGAACAGGTACACACAATGGGGCCGGCCCGGTGGGGTAGTGGTTAAGTTTGCGTGCTCCACTTTGGCGCCCTGAGGTTTGCTGGTTCGGATCCTGGGCGTGGACCTATGCGCCGCTCATCAAGCCATGCTGAGGCAGTGTCCCACATAGAGCAACTAGAAGGATGTACAGCTGTGACATACAACTCTCTATTGGGGCTTTGGGGAGAAAAAAGGGAAAAAGGAGGAAGATTGGCAACAGATGTTAGCTCAGGGCCAATCTTCCTCAAAAAAAGAAAAAAAAAAGAACAGGTACACACCTTTTTGACAAATCCAAATGTCTTTGTATTTGTTTTTGATCACTCGTGAAAGGTAAAGCCTGATGAATTTCAATAGATGCGAGTCCTGAAATATCCCTGCAAAAGTACTGAATTATTCGTGATCCATTGTTACTTTGCCTGCTGGTTGCGCTGATCTGCATTTCTGTCTATTTTCTGATACAGAGTTTAGGATTAGATTCAGGATCAACACATAGCCTTTTACAAACACTGTTGGATTCTTTCCAGTTTTATCCTTAAGACGTCCGTCACTTCTGGAATCCACTCCAGCCACGAGGAGGAGAGTCACTTCGGTGCCTATGACACGGAAACTCTAGATGTCTTTAGTTTTAAAACTGGGAATTTAGAAGATTCACTTCTTCATGATTGCAAAGTATTTATTTCTTAATATTTTAGTATTTGCCAAACTGATGCTTTTGAAAGAGATAATGTTCACTGGGCTGTGTGGCTTTTGATGTCATCTTTGGGGTGGAGCAGTAATAAATGTGGGTCCACTCTCATATTCAGGCTGCAGATCCCTGTGACCCAAATCTTACACTTCTTTCCCATTTGATGACTTCCCTGTGTTCCCCTCCCCCTGAGTGATGATGATTCTTTCCTGACGCTGGTGAATGTTTCTTTTAAACTGTAGGTGCCTTTTTTTTAAAAAAAATTAAAACACGGAAATCCTCATGAATATTTCAGGATGTCCTGGTACCTATAACGTTAACTAATAGAATTCCTCTGGGTTTCCGTTGCCCTAGTTCAGATCCTTTAAAGTGAGTGAACGAGATTCTGTGCTCCCTTCTGGGGGTTACTTTCTATGTTGATGATGTACAATGCAGTCTGTTAACCATCATCACAGCTTTAGTGAGATATGGTTCACATACAAGTCACACTTGAAGATGTGCAATTCAGTGTGTTTTAGTATATTCACAGAATTGTGCAATTTCACCACAGTCGATTCTGGAAGCTTTCCATTATCCCTCCAAATCCCTCCAAAAGAAACACCTTCCTCATTAGGAGACAGTCCCATTTCCCCAACCCCCCCTAGGGCAAACACAGATTCACTTTCTATTTCTATGGATTGGCCCATTTTGAACATTCCATATCAGTGGAATCATACAATGTGTGACCTTCTGTGTCTGGCTTCTTTCACTCAGCACAGTGGTGTCAGGGTCCATCCATGTTGTGGGATGGGTCAGCCCTTCATTGATTCTGATGCTGAATAATATCCACTGTGTGGCTGGAGCACAGGGTATTTCTCCTTTCCTCAGTTGAGGGATATTTGGGTTGTTTCCACTTTTTGGCTATTGTGAATATTGCTGTTGTGAACATTCCTGTATGAGATTTTGTGTGGACATCTGTTTTCATTTCTTTTACGTGTATACCTAGGAGTGGGATTGCTGGGTCACATGGTAACTCTGTTTCACTATTTCAATACCCGGAAGAATTTTTTCCAAAGTGACTGCACCATTTACATTCCTGCCAGCGGAGTGTGAGGGGTCCAGTTTCCTCACATCCTCACCAACACTTAGCATCTGTCTTTCTGATATAGCCGTCCTATGGGTGTGAAATGATATTTCGCTGTGTTTTTTTTTTTTAAATAATTTTATTTATTTATTTTTCCCCCCAAAGCCCCAGTAGATAGTTGTATGTCATAGTTGCACATCCTTCTAGTTGCTGTATGTGGGACGCGGCCTCAGCATGGCCAGAGAAGCCGTGCGTCGGTGCGTGCTGGGATCCGAACCCGGGCCGCCAGTAGCGGAGCGCCCGCACTTAACCGCTAAGCCACGGGGCCGGCCCAGACATTGTGTTTCTTCATGGTTAGTGCAGCTCCCTTATAAGAGTCTTCCCAATTCCTCCCTCCCATCGTTATAAAACAGCTCTCCTGCATTTCACTTATCCATGAACTGTTATCACCAAAGATATTTTTACAATTATTATTTTGAACAAAATCTGTTAGATCAGTTAAGCATTAGAAAAATAAAAACAACGCTGTTTTATTTTACCTTCCTTTTATTCCTTCTCTAAGTTCTATACATCCATCAGCTTAGTTTCTCCTGTTGGTGGGAAAACCCAGCCCTGATCCCATTTCAGGAAGGGGTGGGACATCCCTTCTTAGACGGTTTGGCTAGGTTTCTGCATTTTAACATCTTTCTGGAAGTGGGTTCTGATGGTGGAACAGCTGATGCTGCCAAGAGCATTTCTGGGAGGTCCCGGGGCTGGAGGGGCTGCCAGCTGCCCTGAAGGGGTCCCACGGAGCAATGCGCTCTCTGCTGGACGGGGGTCCCCTGCCCTCGGCCCCAGCCTGCCACCTCCACCCCTGCCTAGAAGCCCCCAAGGTGAGGAGACAGGCCTGAACCCCCTGCCTGGGGCACCTTCTGTCTTCAGGTCGGAGTCCCAATCCGCGTCCGAGCTCCCGCCTCCGGGACCCCTGCAGGACGCCCAGCGACCGCCGCCGCCCCCTCCTCCTCCTGCTCTTCATGCTCCCCAGACCGCTCACAGGGACCCCTCGTGGTTACACCCATTTCACAGTCGCGGGCACTGAGGCTGGGACTGAGCCAGGCAGCACTTAGAGCGCAGCCCGGGGATGTGGGGGACCCACCAGCTGCATGGACCAGTCAAATGTGGCGTGCAGTGAACAGGCGCCCCCCGCAGCCAGTAGAGACGTGCTCCCCCGGTGGCAGTCGCCCCGGCAACCCGGTGTTGTTGGTGCTGCGGACACCACCACTGGCCCGCGCTGCCCTTGACCCCGCTCCTGGCCAAGGACCAGAAAGGCGCACGCCACGGGCCAGGCACAGGGCTGGGCGCCTCCCGGGCGCTTGTTCCCCTGCCAACTGGTGTGGGTCCAGCACCGCCCCCTTCGGTGGACTGGGGACGGTGCCAGACTCCAGAGCGGGGCTTAGTGCCTGCGCTTGGGGGTGGGGTAGCTTTGCCTGGCATCGCACAGGAGGGTCTGGCGACCTTGCAGAGCCAGCCACCCTCCTCTCTGGAGCCAAAGTCACGCCCCCACTCTGTGGGTCCCAGTTCTCTCTCAGGCTCCAGCGTCGCATATGCGGCTTCCTCCTCCAGGAACATTCTTCCCCAGCTGTGCTTGTAGAACTTCAGAATCTGCAGGTGTCAGCTCAAAGGTCCCTTCTTCCTGAAGCTTTCCTAGCCCCTCCTCTGGGCTCCTGCTGCCCGAATGCCATCCTGTCAAAGGACCTATAACAGCTGTCATCCTCTCAGCCCCAAGGAAGTGGGGCCAGAGGGCAGGGAAGAGGGGTTACTCCTCTCTGCACCGCAGGCCCTGGCAGAGGGAGTCTGGAGAGGAAGGGAGGCCCAGGGCAGCTAGAGCTGGGGACTGAGCCCAGGGCGGGGGTGGGGCTGGGTCCTGCCCCCAGTGGGAGTGTCCCTTTACCAGCTGCTGGCCTGGCCTGGCCTGGGCGCCTGCTTTTCCTCCTGTGCAGCTGGGGCTGCAGCTGCTCTGCTGACCCTGCTCCCCGGCAGCCAGCAGGAGCTGAGGGTGTGGGCTCCCCAGGGGCTGCGACAGGCTGGGGGCTTCTGGATTACAAACTGAGAAGTAGGTGGTGACCAGGAACTGGGGGGTGAGTGCCCTGCAGAGGCTGCTGCAGCTGGAGGTCATGGTCCTCATGGTGGGGTAAGAGAGTGGCTCCTGGGCAGGTTGGCTGGAGGGACCGTGACTGGTCCTGCTGGGCTGAGGATGAGGGTGTGACTCCTCAGGGGCTGGATTGGTGGTAGTGGAGGGGGCAGGTTGGGACAGGGTCGGGGCAGAAGGAGTGATCTCCTTCTGTCTAGAGGCAGCAGGTACAAGAGCAAGCCACATGCTCGTGTCCTCCTGTGTGCGCACCTGCCTCCTTTCCTGGGCCTTGTCTCCACCCCCGTGTTGGGCTCTGGGCCCAGAGCAGGATGGGTGTCACTCTGCCCAGGAGGCCCCGGGAGGGGCAGGAGGTAGTCCCTGACTCCTGTGAGAGCTGGCGCCCTGGGGTCCCTGAGAAAGACCACAGCTGTGGCTGGGTCAGGGGAGCCTTCAAGGAGGGAGCTGAGTCTGGCCGGGGCAGGGGAGGGTGAAGGCTGGGCAAGGAGGTGGTGGTGGGCATCTGGGTCTGAGAGCATTGGCTCTCCGATGCGTGGCCGGGGCTTCTGGGCTGAGCAGGGTGTTTGGGGTAGAAATGAGGGTGGAGAAGAGGCGGGGCCCTGAACGCTGTGCTGGGAGCCTACAGGGTGTAGGGGCTGAGTGGGTGGGGCCCAGCTCTGCCACTGCTCACCGTGTGCTGGGGACACACCACACTGCCCATCGCCTCCTCCCCAGGTGGGCCCTCCTCTCCACAAAAGGCTACCAGGAGCGGGACCTGGACCCCAGATTTCCATCATCCCCAAACTCAAGGGCTTTCCGTGATCCAGATCCAGGAGCTGGGGAATGGCTGTGGGACGTGGCCGACTTCGTGAAGCCACCACAGTGGGTGCCTTGGTGCTGCTGCCAGGCACTGACACCTCTGACCCCACCCTCGCAACGTGTGTGTGCAAGAGGGGCCTGTGATGCCAGAGGGGGTGCTGGCGCTGTCACAGGACCGGGCTCAGGAAGGGCCTGACAGAGCAGTGGCCCTGGACACGGCTCAGGGATGTGTAAGAGGTTTCCAGGTGGACAAGGGGACGGGGCAGGAAGCCAGGCCAGAGGTACTGCATTCACAAAGGCTGCATCCGGAAGAGGTGGGGGTCTGGGAACTCAAGGCTTGATCTAGAGGGAGGAGTGGAGGGGCAGGGGGCCCAGGGCCTGGAGCTCCTGAGTGCTCTCCTCCCTGACCTGGGCACTGTGGTCTGGCTCCTCCTCTGCCCTTCCTATCCTGTGTTTCTGGCCCCTTCTCCCTCCACCCAGATGCTCTACAGCCTGTTTCCACCTCTGTTCTGTTGATGCCCCAGTTGTAGCCCCGGTGACCACCTGCCCCGAGCACAGCTGCCTCCTGATGCGCACCCACCACGTCCAAAGAGAAACCCTCTCCCTCTCCCAGTGCAGCCTCTTTCCATCCACTGAGGGCCATGCCGTCTACCAGGACCAAAACTGGACCCGGCTCCACACCTCCCTGTCCCCCTCCTGTCCATTCCGTCTCCTGACGGGTTTCCCTGCTGTCCCCGCTGTGCCTGTGGTCTGCTTGTGGGCCCCCAGGTGCGCTCCACGCAGCAGCCAGGCTGAGCCCTCACAGGTGACACCATCAGAGCCTGCCAGCCCTTGCTTTCCACCCTGGGAAGGCTCCCGCCCCATGGTGGTGGCCACCAGGTCCCGAGCCCTTCCTGTCATCCTGGTGCTGCGTTCCTCCTGCTGCCCGTGAGCCCAGAGCCCTGGACCCCTGCGTCCGCCCACCATCTGGGAGAACCATGTCTGTGCGAGTGCCTGACACTTGACGGTGCTTCCTCTCCGGGGTCTGGGACTTCCAGAAAGCTTGCCAACATCCCCTCCTGGCTGATCCCAGAACTCTGTGACCGTTGCAGGCACTAATGTCCCTGTTTCACAGCAGAACAAGCAGGGAAGGGACTGTGGTCCCTTGGCCAGTGTGTGGGGTCCCACTTCCCTACAGGCTCCTGTGAGGAGGGTCCCGCGCTTTGTCTGCCACGCCCAACACCCCCACCCTGGCATGAACTTACCCTCCCAAAGTCCCTCCACCTTCCCTATTCTGTCCTCCGAATTGGACCAGAGGAGCTGGGCCTCAAGGAGTTACTTCTGCCCCCACCGGGGACAGAACTCTCAGGAGGGAAGGAGTCTTGCTCTGCCTTGGGATACAGCACTGCACCCCAATCAGGCGGAGTGCTGCTTGCCCTCCCCCCTCTGACCACCTCTTTTTATTTGTACCCTCCAGCTTTCCCATGTGCCCCCAAACTCAGGGAACCCTGGGGGATCAGAAGGGGAGGGGCACGTCCCTGCAGACTGCAGGGCTGGGTCACGAAGGAGAGACGCCTCCTGGGCCTGGGACAACTCTGCTCTCTCACCACCTCGGCACCCTCTGTCCCACTGGTGAACCGCTGGGCTGACGAGCACTGTCCCGAAGGGGACACAGGGACGCACAGCCATGGTAACTGTGGGCCTGTCTTCCAGCGCCTCCACTGGGATGGGGTTCAGGGAGCCATGCTGGGACCCTGGGTGGTTCCTGCGTGCAGGCCTGGTGGTGCCTCTGTGTGTCTTCTTTCTGCCAACAACCCCCTGCCCACTCCCTCCCCAGGCCCTGTGGAGACTTGAGGACCTGGAGTTGGTCTTGTGTTTTCAAGGCGTAAAAACGGGCCAGTGTGTGGAGTTCAATGGGACCCACAGGACCTGTGAGATCTGGGGCTGGTGCCCCGTGGAGAGCGACACTGTGCCCGTGTAAGTGTCCCCGACACCCAGGGCAGGTCCCAAGACCAGCAGAGCCTGCCCCTGACCTCCCCCACCTGCGGGAAGCCCCTGCTGGTACAGGCTGAGAACTCCACGCGGTTCATCAAAACACTGTCACCTTCAGCAAGTTCAACTGCTCCAGGTAAGCATGGTGGGTCCTGGCTGCCCCAGATCCTCCTTGTCCCCTGCCTCCCCGTCTACCCCACACTGTCCCAGGTCCAATGCCTTGGAGATCTGTGATGCCACGTATTTCAGTCACTGCTGCCGTGAGCCAGGCTTCAGCCCCACTGCCCTGTGTTCAGGTCGGGGACCACGTGGCCGTGGCTGGAGGGGGTCTGTGAGGACCTGGTGTTGCTGGTGTGTCCCTAGGGGGCAGGGTTCTGGCAGGGCTCAGGGAGAGGGTCCCTGCCCTCGTGCTGGTGGTCCAACGATGGGCTGTGTGCTGGACAGGGCTGTGGGCATCCACGTCCCCTGGGATTGTGACCTGGACACTGGGGGTTCTGACTGCGGCCCCATGACTCCTTCCAGCTGCAGGAGAGGAGCTATGACTTCAGGTGCGGCCCCACTGCCCGCCTGCTGCTCCTCAGCCAGGTCCCCCTCCACCTGTCCTCCTGTGGCGGCCGGGACAGACCCCAGCCTGGCCTGTCCCTCTGGACGCTCTGCTGTGTGTGGAGGGGTCCCCAGGGCAGGAGAGGGATCTCTCAGCTCCAGGTCCCCCAGGACAGGCTCCATCCAGCCTGCCTCCTGAGGCCTGTGGCCTCCACCCTGTGTGTCCCCCACACCCCTGCTGCAGCTGGGACCCCTCACCCCCAGCCCCTCCTCCACTCCACCCTGCCTCCAGCATCTGCCTCCGTGGCACAGGGGGCTTTCTTTACTTTTTCCTTAAGGTTTTATCTAAAAAATTACAAAAATCTATAGAAAACCTCAAAGATTAGTGCCATGAAAACCCATATAGCCTTTATCTGTGTTTATCAGGGTTGTATTTTTCTTTTTTTTGTTTTTCTACCGTTTTGCCCCATTTGTGTTCTCCCTCCCTCTGTAGAGTGAGCCGGATATATGTAGATAGATTTCACAGGAAACCGTTGGAAAGTGGCAGATATCTGGACACTCACCCTCTCAACACTGTCCTGAGAATGAGGACTTTCCCCAGCTGACCGCTGGCCTCTTGTCACACTCAAGAAATTTAACATTGGTGTATAAATCTAATATTTAAATTTCCCCAGCTGTGCCAATAATAGTTCTAAATCTTTTTATTTTCCCATCCAGGATGCACTCACGCATCTTGTGTCGCATGTATTTTCCTGTTTCTGAGTCTCTTAAGCAGACCCCCTCCATCCTTTTGTCACCTCATGTCACCTCGTCACCCTCACGCATATGTGCTCACAGCCACCAGGCCTGGAGGTGTTGCCCCCTGACACTGCTCGCTGGGCTTGGCCTGGCCTGGCGTCGCTGACCTCCCCAGCCCTTTGCAACCATGTGGGGCTGGACCCCGCCCACGCCCTGCTCCCCTCACCCTGTGCTCTCGCCCGTCCTATGTCTCTGCCTAGAACTCCTTCCTGACCCCTGGAAAACCAGCCTGAGAGTCTCCCAGCAGGAAGCCTTCCCTGGTTCCTAGGGGACAGTGAGTGCCCCTCTCTGGACCCCCACAGTCCCAGGCCTGCCCCCCCACCACTCCCACCCTCACTGCCGGTGTCTGTTTAGGGACCCTCTGTCCCCATCCTCTCAGCAGGCAGGGAGCTTCTGAGAGGCAGGTCCCAGCTTGCTTGTCCCCTGTGTCCTCAGCAATGACACAGGGCTGAGACCCAGGACTCGGGCTGGGGGTGATGGAGTCAATGGATGAGTAAGATGAGGCCTGTGAGGGCCAGCTGAGCCCAGGAGTGGGCAGAGGAGGCCACTAGACTCTCCCCTGCCCCAGGACAGCGGCTCACTGGTGGGAGGCCTGAGGCATGGAGGCCCTTGAGGCTACGGGCTCCAGCTCTATGAGATCCTTCGACATCCTGATCACTGGGCACTTAGGGGCCAGGCTGGGGCGGGTGGGGGCAGGCAGGGGTATGGGGTGGGAGGGGGCAATAGCCACAGCAGGAGATACTCAGCCCAGGTCTCCCTCAGGCAGGGAAGTTGGGGCTCATCCCCACAACCCTCACTCTGGGCACCGGAGCAGCTTGGCTGGGTGTGGTGAGTCTGGCCAACATGGCTCCCTCTGGCTGCCGGCAAGCACGTGCCCAAGTGCACACCCGAGCCCCTCTGCTGACATGAGTCTCAGGGTGAGGGCTGGGGAGGCGGCAGGATGGCAGGTTGGGGGCCAGGACATGGGTCTGCCCTGCTTCTCCCAGCTCACCTTCTCCTGTGACCTGCTGCTGTTGTACGTGGATGAGGAAGCTTGTTTATTCTGGAGGACCAGGTCTGAGGAGGGGAGCTGAGGGCCTGCCTGGACCCTGGGCCACACTTTGGAGGATGGCTGGAGGCCCAGCCTGCCGTCCTCATCTGCAGGCAAAGGCCCCGAAGGGCACTGCCAACCCTGAGCAAACAGAGCTGGCTTCCCCACCCCCACACCCGGCTGCCCAGGTGCCTTAGAGGGGGCCCAGCACCTTCCCCCACTGGTGATGCTGGGAGCTGGATGCCATCATCAGGGTGGCCCTGGGAGCCACTTGCTGGCCCATTCCTGAGGCCTGTAGTCTTTCTCTGCGGGTTGGGGGTTCAGGACTGGGAAGGCTGGGGACCTAATCTTGAGGACTCATGGATGAAGCCCTAGCAGGACCCGGGCTGGGGGGTAGGGGGAGAATTCCACCCTTCAGCTCCCAGGCAGACTGTTCCTCCCCAACTCCAGCCTCGGCAGGGTGCTGCCTGGGACCACAGAAGCCAGTTTTGTATAGAGACCTGCAGGGGGACACGACACAGGGCACTGGTCCAGTGGGGGTCCTGCTGGGTCTGGGTCTGGACAACGCTCTCCCAGTCTGTCTCCAGTGTTCCCAGCAGCTCCCTCCTTACCAGCTGTCCCCTTACTGGCTGTGGTCGACTCCAGCCCTGCTTGGCTCCCACCCCTCCTCCTCCTGCCAGCACTCGCCTCACAGTAGAGCCCATGCCCTCTCAGCGGCCCTGCATGGGGGTCTGTGCAGCCAGAGACAAGGCAAGGGAGAAGGAAGCCTGACAAGAGGAGTTGTCTCAGCTGCTCTGGGGCTGGGTTACTAGGGCAGGTCCCCTCCCAGCTCTGGGCCTCATCCATGGAGTGAGGAGTGCGGTGGGAGGATGATCCGACCCCCGAGGACCCCAGGCAAGGGCACAGGCACTTCTTGGGGCCAAACCTGCTCAGCTTGTGAGCACCAGCCCCTTCCTGGTGGCAGCCCTCGGGCTGTGAGGGGCTGTGATGAGGAGGGGGCAGGGGCTGAATTGGTGGACACGGGGTCCTTTGGGACCTTCTATATGTCTCCCTGGTGACCCCAGCACAACTCCCTGGAACCTGCTCACCGGGCTCCTGGGAGCCCTGGGTGGGGAGGCTGAATATCTGGACACATATGTCACTGCTGCCCAAGGTCACACCTGAGAACGTGTCTGGGCAGCTGCCCACCCCAGCCTGAGGCAACTACATGAGGACCACGCTCTGACCAAGACCCCAGGTGGAGCCCAGGGGCTGGAAAGAATGTCCCTAACAGAGGACATGGAAGCCCCCAGCAGGCTGGCCTGGTTCTGGCTTTGTAGTGCCCCTGGGAGTCTGAGTCTTGCCTGCTGCAGAAGTTCCCTGTGCCCCTGGGCCCAACGTCAGGAGGTAAGGGATGGGGCTGTGGAAGCCAAGTCCTCTCTTGGTCCCACGGAGGGACCGGGGTTTTGGGGGTACCTGCCCCAGGGAGACAAGGGGCTGCCTTCTCATGGGTCCCTGGTGACCAGGGGCGTGCTGGCAGCTTGCTGATGGAGCGACGTGGGGCAGGTTGGGGAGAGCCAGGGCTGGGGCCCAGGCTGGGCAGCATCTGGAATCATCTGGCACCTGAGCCTCAGCAAAGCCTTGGGGTCCCTGCTCCTCTCTGTCTCCAGAGCCGTGTCCGTGGGAGGCAGGTTCAGAAGGGCCAGGGTGAGAGAACACGGCCCTGAGCCTGGTTATTGGAGCGGGGTCACGGGTACCTGGTTGTCCTTGGGGCCCAGAGAAAGCTGAGGTCAAGGCTGCAGAGAGCTGAGGAGTAAAGCTGCCAGAGCCAGCAGCTTCCTGTGTGGCCCTTACAGGCAGGAACGGGGAGGGGGAGGTGTCTATGGTAGATGTAGCATGGCCTTAGGGAGACCAGGGGGTGGTGTAGGGTGGGGACTGGGGCCCTACCACCACCAGGTGGGCTGGAAGGTACGTGGAGAGGCCCAGGCGCTTGTGCCCCCACCTGCACGCGTGTGTCCCATCCGGAGCCTTTATCACAAAGCCCTGAGGGGCGGGCAGGGAGAGAGGCAGCTGGGGAGCTGTGGGCAGCTCTGAGCTTGGAACCAGCTGTGCCTCAGTCTGCACGTGGCTATGCACCCTCAGGGGAGCCGTGTGGGACTGTGCTGAGAGATGTGCGTACCCGGGCAGGTGGGCCTCTATACCCAGGGCCTCAGGCACGTGCCCTGCTCTCTGGGAGCCCTGGGAAACAGAGGGAACCCCGGAACTCCACTGTCCTTTCTAGGCGGCCTCCTTGGGGTACGGCTCTGCTCTCTGGATCTGCCCCTGAGGGGACATATGGCAAGCCTGGGAGGGAGCCTGTCCCCACACTGTCATGAGCCCCTCTGTGCCCAGTGTGTGTAGCTCAGCTCTGAGCTGGGCAGAGGGCACTGGACTGAGGGCAGCACCCCGGATCTCAGGCCTGGCTGTGTCCCTGACTCAGGGCTGTTCCAATGTTGTTGCCACCCCCACACACTAAGTCGGCATTTTTGCTGTGGTTTGGGGGACAATCGACTGGTTCCTGGGGCAGGTGAGGTCTCAGTGCCACGAAGAACACCACAGTGGATGTGGCAGCAGGTCACGTAGCTGGCTGAGCAGTTATTGTTGTGGATCCTTGGAGCTGTGGGCCTCTTCCTTGCCAGCCCCATTCCACCTGCCCAGGTAGCTGGAGTTGGTCATAAACTGAAAGGCCCTGGGCAAAAAGTCTACCACATCAGTGCCAGCCACAGCCCACTCCCAAAGACTCGAAGCTTGGCACCTGGAGTGAGGTCCTGAGGACCCCCCGGCATGGGCGGGCCTGCAAACCTGAGCTGCCCTGGGTTTGCAGAAGAGGCTGCAGGTCCCTCAGGCCTCCCGAGGATGTGGGGAAGGGCAGGCAGGCCCCCAGCGGTCCTCATGGACTGGTGGGCTGATCTGTGCGGTCCGGCTCCTGGGCTGGTGCCTGGCTGGGGGGCTGCCAGGCCTGCACCGTCTCCTCCAGGCTGCTGCGTGTGGCAGTCAACCCCGGCCGCTGGCGCTGGTTCTCCTTGCTGTGCCGGATGCCGTAGCCAAAATACACCGCGAGTCCTGCAAGGAGGCCACAAGCCTGAGGGGCAGTCCCAGCCCTGCTTCCCTGCTTGCCCTCCTCCTGCAGCCCACCCGGGTCCCAGCCTGGCCCCCACTCACCTATCAGCATCCAGATGGAGAAGCACAGCCAGGCCAGGGAGCTCAGGTGCAGCATGAGGAAGATGTTGAGGAGGATGCTCAGGGCTGGAGTCAGGGGCACCAGGGGAACCTGAGGGACAAGGGCAGGGCTGGGCTGGGCTGTGGGAAGGTCTGCTGGCCCAGGGCCTCATTTCTCAGGAGTCCTCAGAGCCTTTCTCTGCCTCTGGAGATTCTGCAGACAAGGGCCCACTCGCCATGTAGAAAGAGGGGGATGGGGACTGCCCTCCCCCGCCCCGTGAGCCCTGGTGCACCCTGCCACGGCAGAGGAAGAAGGGGAGAGGGGAGCTGGCTGGGCTGAGAGTGATGGCTGCTGCTGGAGGAAGTACCTGGAAGGTGTCCTGCTGGCGCTGTTGCTGGTGGGCCCCCAGGACGAGGAGACTGAGCAGAAACATGACGGAGCTGAGCAGGAGCAGCAGGGTGTAGCCCCAGAGCGGGAGGTGCAGGGCCGAGTCCCCGAAGACCAGCACGCAGTCCAGAGTGATGGCCGAGGCCACCAGGACACCGAGTGCCCAAGCCACGGCAGCTCCAGGCCTGCACCCACCCAGGAAGCCGAGGTAGGGCCTCAGGGCTGGTCGCAGCTGCCCAGGCTCAGGGCACACAGGGCTGGCTGGGTCCAGGGAACTGGATGGAGGGACCTTTTGGAAGCGTAGCCCGATAATGCTGATACCCAAACATGTATAGGGCAGCAGTGTGCCAATGGACAGAAACTGGACCAGTGCCTCAACGTCCAACAGCAGTGCCAGAAAAGCCATGAGGACCCCAAACACCAGGATGCCCACCACGGGCACCTGTGTCCAGGGGTGCACATAGGCAAACACCTGGAAGAAGAGCCCATCGGTGGCCATGGCACAGACCATACGTGGCAGGTAAAACACGTAACTGAGCAGGATACCGTTCATGGCTGTGGCAGAGGGTGGGAGACTGGTCAGCATGATGGACAGGCCCACCAGGGGCCACTACTGGGGGCCGGGGCAGGGGTGGCCCCTTGGGAACATGGGCATGAGTTTGTCTGGGCTCTCTGAGCCTGAGTGTATGTGGGGTGCTGGATTGTTCCCCCTTGCCACCCAGGAATGGGACACCTCAGCTTAGGTGACAGATCCACTGGAGAATCTGATGAGGGCCGAGTCCCTCCGCCAGGAAAGGACCTGGAAGCACATACTCAGAGCTGACATTTTATGTACAAGTGGGAGGGGCAGTGAGTAGTTCCCTCCTAACAAGCCCGGGGGCAGAGTCTAATAGCCTCTTCGTGGGCCCATGATACAGGTGGGAACACAGGCCCAGATGGAGATGTGCTCCAGGGGAGGCTTAGGGCAGGGCCCCACCGCCTTGTTCCCTCCCACCTTGCTCAGAAGGGGCCCTTACCGCAGATGGAGCCAGCCACCACGATGAAGCCCGCCCAGCTATAGCCCCGCTGGTAGAAGGCGTCAGCAAGCCCCAAGTCAGGGTCCAGGCTGTGCCAGGGCACCATGAGGGTGAGCGCAGTGGAGACGAGGATGTAGGCACCAGCTACCAGGCCAAGTGAGATGGTGATGGCCATAGGCACAGCTCGCTTTGGGTTCTGGGCCTCTGCACTGGATGCAACAATGACATCAAAGCCCACAAAGGTGTAGAAGCAGGTGGCAGCACCGGCCATGATGCCAGAGAAGCCGAAGGGCGCAAAGCCACCCTCCTCAGTGCTCCAGTTGTGCGGGCGGGCCAGGACACACCCCAGGATGATGATGAAGAGGATGACGACCAGGGTGATGGCAGAGAAGGCGCGATTGAGCCAGGAAGTGACGCGGGCTCCACAGAAGATAAATGCGGAGACCAAAAGTATGATGCCAGCAGCCAAGAAGTCTGGGTACTGGGCCAGGAAGGGCACCCGCCAGATGCCCACATGGGCCTCAGTGAAGCTGCGGATGCTGTGGCCGAAGATGACGTCCAGGTAGCTACTGCAGGCACTGGCCATAGCAGCGCCAACAAAGAGGCACTGGAGGAGCACATTCCAGCCGATGAGGAAGGCCCACAGCTCACCCACGGACAAGTAAGTGAACAGGTAGGCAGAGCCCATGTAGGGCACATGCGCCCCAAATTCCGCATAGCATAGGGCTGCCAGCAGGGAGGCCACAGCAGCCACAATGAAGGACACGAGCACCGCAGGGCCGGCCATCTCCTTGGCTACAGTACCTGTGAATACGAAGAGGGCCACGCCTACCGTGCCACCCACACCCAGCAGGGTCAGGTCCAGCGTGGTCAGGTGACGCTGCAGTGATGTCCCTCTGGTGGGTTCCTTCAGTGTCTTCAGCCGGTTCAGCTTCTGGCAGAAGCGCACCAGGCCGGCGGTGCTGGGCAGCCCCCGGGCCATGGTGGGCAGCTGAAAGGAGCACCAAGCCGGCTGCTGGCACCTATGAGAGCTAGAGAGAGTGACAAGCTGCCAACCTGGGTCCTGACCAGCCTTCAGTCCTTGCTCTGACCCTGTCCTGGGGGCCGAAGCCTGCAACCACTAGCCACCTGGAGGGCTGGATGAAGCATGGGTCAGGGCCTGCCAGCAGGGTGGCCAGGAAGTCACAGGGAAGCATGGCGATCCCTTCAGCCTACCCTTGGGACAAGAGAGGGAACCTGAAGTAGCCAGATCTGGGCCAGTTTGGAAGGGGCCCTCAGGGTGGGGAGGGGGCAACCCCAGGGACCCCGACTAGGAGACGCTCCAGTGGTCTGGGATCTGAGAACAGGTTGGAAACCCAAGGCTTCCCAGGAGCTGGACCGGACGTCCAGGACCCAGCGCAGGAGTGACTCTGTGACCCTGGGCTAAGACCTGGTGGCCACCTGGTCTCAGACAGCTGTGTTCATCCCCACCTCCTGCAACCCACTGGGCTTGTATATCAATGTACCTCGCCAGGAGTGGGGGCAATCTGGGCCCTGCACCCCAGGCCTGCGCCCCAATAGGCCCTCACCGTGCCACCCTCAGAGACATTTCTGCTACAAGCCTATGACCAGGTACCTCTGCCTTCTCCTCCTTTCCCGCCTGTGTCCCTCCCTGTAGGACTTGCTGCAACTCACCTGCTGTAGCTGCTACCGCTCCTCTGTGCACAGGTCCTGCCCTAACCCCTGGGTGCCCGATCCAGCACTGGGCCCTGCCTCGTGGTCACACATGCACTCAGCCCACCTTACCCACACCTCACACAGTCAAGACCAGAGCTCACCAGGTTCTAGGGAGGCCCTATTATGGTGCCTGGTTCACAGATGAGGAAGCCCAGGCCCCCAGGGGACTAGCCCAGGTCACCGGGGTGGCCTTGGGTGGCTGGTGGAGGTTAAGGTCCAGGTTTTGGAGGGGTTGAACCCACCCACTTTCCCTGCTGCAGACACCCTCCTTGATCCCTCATCCCAACACACGTATTCCACCAGCTGGGCACCGTCCAGGCCCCTCCACACTGGGAGGTGTGGGGGCTGCGGGATTCAGGCAAAACTCGGGTACAAGGAGGGTATGAATCTGGCTGAGAGGCCCTAGGTGGTCCCTGACCTCCCGGCACAATGGGATGGCAGGAAGCCACCCTCATCCACTGACGAGGGAGTGCCTGGCTTTGGGGAGTGTTCTGTGAATTGGCAGAACTCATGCTGGCTTTTCTGAGCCTCTAGCTAGAGACAGTGTCCTGAAAGGAAGCAGGCAGACTCCTGGGGACAACCTCCAGCCCTCTAGCTTGGGGCACCCTAGGGCCCCTCAGACACCAATGGCAGCCCCTCCTAGCTCAGGAACACCTGTCAACCCTGGAGGACCCTGGGGGACCCTAACAGCAGCTCTCCACTTGTGGATATCCATGAGAGGTATCGTGGACTGAGCATCTACTCCATGCTGGTCCCCACATCATGGGGAAACACATCACGTGTCATCACGTGACCATCAAAACCCCCCTCAGGCTTATTTATTCCTGGGTCTTTGTCCTTCTGCTCCTCCCACTTCTTTGAAGGTGGAAAAGTTGGTGAGACAGGATGTTAACTTGTTTACAGCAAAATGATGACAATCCATCCAAGCAGAGCAAAACCAAAACAGACATCATTTTCCCCCAGAACTCCCTCCATGTTGTCAGGTTTATATGTGGTTTGTGGAATAGGATTTTAGGGGCACCTGCAGGCTGTCTGGCTCAGTGGGCTGGGGACAGGATGGTGGACTCCCAGACAAGATGGTGCCACTTAGAACACTCTGCCTTAGCCAGCCCCTTTGCCCCTTCTGATATTTGGCTGACGTTGTCTTGAGGAACTTCTCAGATGGGCTCCCACTTCCTGTAGGGATGACATCCCTTACCTTGCTCCTTGTGGCCTAAACATGACTGAGAAGATGTTCCTTCTTCCGAAATGCCTTCACAGAAATCCAGAAAAATGCATTTCCTACAAAGAGGCTTGGGCAGTTTTGTAACAGGAGCTCCCCCAAGGCCTTACCGATGACCACCTGAGAGCTGGTGTGCAGGGTTTCACAGCACTGACTTCTTATCTACTCAGAGAGGGGCTCTTACCACACCCCCTTTCACAGGCACCAACATCCAATGGATATTTGTGGCCAAGTGTGGTGTCTTGACATGAGTGCAGCCATGTTTGGCTCTTCCATTAACCTACAGCCACCAGCACACAAAGAAATATAAAGCTGCTTTCTGTGTGGTGGGAACTGGCCTTTCTCTCATGGAGATAGTTGCAATTTGTAAGAATTTCAAGGTCCTTTGGGCGTCACAGCCTGGGGCAGACTGGCCATCTGTGGTGGCTAGTACAATAACCAGGGAAAACAATGCACGTACACAACTGCCAGGCTGGGACGATAGCCGGGAGGCTCAGTGCACGTATGCCATTGATAACCATTTGTGCATGGAAACACTGAATGCTTGCTCTGTAAACTCTGCAACTGCTTATATAAACTGCTGAAAACCAAGGCCTAGTGAGAGTCTCACCTGTGGAAGAGACACCTTACCCAGGACATGTGATTCCCGCCCAGCCGTGTCAATTGAAGGGACTCTCCCGGCAGTAGGGCATGGATGTGGTGAGTAACCAATCTGATGTGTTCTCTTTTCAGTGAACCTGGTATTTCTCTTTCCGGTTGATTTGTGTCATTTCCTTTCAGTCAATGTGAATGTTTTCCCTTTCCAGTCGATCTGATGTTTTTCCCTCTCATTATATGATCTATTCGAATCTGCTGCTAACTCAGTCAATGTGGATGCTTTCTCTTTCAAGTTGAGCTGATGTTTTTCCCTCTTAATATTTGACCTATTCGGATCTGTTTGCAGACTATCACCTTTACTCTCCTCTATATAATAAAATATACCTTCGGTCCATTTGTTCAGAGTGGAAAGTTTCTTTTACGTCTCTGATCGAATCCCTGAACCTCTCATAACATAATTGGCGCTGTGAGCAGGATTCCATTAAGGAGATGGCTTTCCTGTTCAAAAGAAAGGTAACTGAAGCCAAGGTGGAAGAAATTCCAGGATGGGAGGACCCTCCCTCTTGCACTCTGGCTGGGGAGTGTGCTCGTAGATCAGGGTTATGTGAAGCTTGGGATGCTCGTCTGTGCGATATGAACCATTGGAAGTGACCAAAGCTTTGCAGACAGTGAGGGGGGAAAAAGAGAGATGACGTTTCTTTTCTGGCATGGCGAGGTTGGGGTTTGTTGACTGCTTATCATTGGGCTATAGAAGATAGGGATAAAATACAAGGGAGAAGGTGCTTTTGGAAAAAGAAATTTCAGATTTGCAGTCCCGGCTGATGTCACCCAAAATAGGAACTCTTTCCTTGCCATGAGCCTGGCGTTCTAGTTTTATTTGGCCCCTCATATGTGTCAAATAGGAGCCTGAATGTGTATACAATAATAATTTGGCGAGCCAGCCGGGAGGCGCTTTGTCCGTGGCTCTTTGTCCGTGGCTCGGTGGCCCTGGGCCGGGTGGGATGTCCTGGGAAACAGTCCAGCAGCTGCCTAGGTGATTTGCCCTAGGGACTGCTCCCAGTGCTTTCCATCTGACCCAGCACCGCTGACCCTGGGCACATTTTCTTATAACAGGGAAACAGGCTCTAGAATTATTTGTTTGTTTGTTTTTGCTTATACAAAAACTCACTTCCCCTCCATCTGGGGTCTTATCTCTTTAAGAGGCAGGGCTATCCCTACTGGAGTGGGAATAGTTGTAGGACTTTTACCCGGAATCTGTTAGATGTATCTGTCTGTTCTGTTTGGGATCTTATTTGACTGTCTGTTCTGTATGTTTGTAATTTTGAAGGGGGGAATTCCATCTGTCCCCAAGAAAAGCCCTCGGGGCGACCTCTTGGCTAAATGGTCTGACTTCAGCTAGGAGCCCATGTCCAAGAAGAAGATAGTTTTTTCTTGTAACACCACATGGCCACAATATTCCATAGAAAAAGTGGCCAAAATGGGGCAATTTCAGTTTACCAAAACTGATGTATTTGCTTATACAATTGGAAAAAGCCAACTAAAAAGTTAAACTAATGGGAAGCCTATTTTAATCTTTTGAGGCTTCTAAATGAAATCAGGAATACTGTACTGCCTCTTTAAGAGAAAATAATTAAATAATTAAACACGCCAGCAGCGGAAGCTGAATCTGCTGCTCCTCTCCCCTCTCTTGCTGAGCTTCCCCGCTTCAACTCCCCCGGAATTCCTGATCTAAAATTAAGCAAGCGAAAATAAGTAAACTTTTGAAGTAATTTAAAATTGTGATGGCCATTCTGGAAAACCTCTGTTTCAGATGAGTTCACCTTAAGGGTCACCCTTAAAAGACAGGATTCAAAACCTCTCACAATGAAATGCAATCTTTAATTAATACACGAAAGCTTCTAAAAGACAAAGTTATTGCAAAAACAGCTTCCAAAATCTTTTTGGTAACTTGAAGCTTTAGAGTTTTGCTAAATTAAGTTAATAAAAATTTATTGAATCTCTGGGTCATTTCCATGTAAGATAAAACATTAAAAATTGGTTGCTAAGCATAGATTTGTCTGCTTTTGGTTTCTTTTTTCTTTTTTTTTTGTGAGGAAGATCGGCCCTTAGCTAACATCTGCCAATCCTCCTCTTTTTTGCTGAGGAAGACTGGCCCTGGGCTAATATCCATGCCCATCTTCCTCCACTTTATATGGGACGCCACCACAGCATGGCTTGCCAAGCAGTGTGTCAGTGCGCGCCCGGGATCTGAACCGGCGAACCCCGGGCCACCGCAGCAGAGCACGCACACTTAACCGCTTGCGCCACCGGGCCGGCCCCTGCCTTTGGTTTCTTATCTCAAAAAAACTAAGAGATGCTTGCGTTTATTGATAAACATGTTTTGTATATGTTGAGAAATTTTCTATGAAAAAGTACATATTTCTAAAAAGTCTGTATACAAAAAAAGGAAAATGTATGTTGTCCATAAAAAAGGTATAAAAAATAGAGATATTTTTATTTTATTAAAAAAGATAAATTTTTCCTAAAGTACTAGGGGAAAAAAAGGCATAAAACAAATTCTAAATGCACAAAGTAAGTGACAAAAGGTTTGTGAAAGTAAAACCCTGAGGAGTTTTGTACATGGTTAAGTTGGCTAAAGTAAGCTGGTGGAAAATTAGGATTTGGCTTTCTGTTATAAAGGTAATTTTCTTAATCTTTTAGTCTGCTCCTCATATAAAGATTAAAAGGTGTTCCTTTGAGTAAGTCTATATAAAAAACAGAACATCTATGTTTTTTAAAAATAATTTCCTATGTTCAAAAGGACTGAGGTCTCTCTATTAAGGTTTTTGTTTTTGTTTCTTGGCTGTTTTAACTCTCTGTTTGCCTTTGACTGTTTCTGTTGTCAACTTGATTAAATAAATAACTAGGCATTGTTTCCTATTTGACCAACTGTTTTAAAATCTTTTGATATTTTTGATAAACTTCTGCCAAAATTAAAGTCTTTTTTTTAACTTAAAAAGAATTTATAAAACGATATATGATTATGGTGCCAAAACACAATTGTTACTATATTTCATGTTGATGCTCACAGTTCTTTAATTTCTACAAAACAAAAGTATAAGTCTCATGCTGATCAGCTGGTGCAAATCCGTGCAGCCCACGACCCAGGCTTAGCACCATAGGTCCATGAAAAGAGTGGACACTTGGGAAAACAAGCTTCATACGGGTGGGCACAACAAAGGGGAATCCTTGTCACCCATGATGATGTTGCCACTGCAGCACAATGTCAATTATGCCAACAGTTAAACAAACGGGGAATTCCACACCCCTGCCAAGGTCATATCCAAAAGGGATTATTTCCTGCCCATACCTGGCAAATAGATTTTATTGGACCCTTGTCAAATTCTTATGGATATATTTATGCCTGCACTGCTGTTGATACATATTCTGGTTATTTATTAACTATGCCGGCTAAAGCAGCCACCCAACAGAGTGCCATAAAATTCTATAAAACACCAAGGCAGATTCAGAGTGACAGCGGTTCCCACTTTACAGGTAAGTTGATTCAAACTTATACAAAAAAAAAATCATGTTGACTGGATTTATCATATACCTTATTACCCCCAAGCTGCAGGCCTCATAAAACGAATGCATGGATTGCTTAAATAACAATTGAGAAAACTCAGTCATGGCTTGTTAAAGGGGTGGCACAACCATCTAAGTACTGCTCTAAATATGTTAAATAACAGGCCACTAGGCCCTAATGAGACTCCTCTGTCAAGGTTGTTACCAGCAAAGATTACAGAAGTGGCAGCCACTAGCCATGAGCTTATGACCTTAACCTATTGGCCATTGACTCAATCTGCTACACCGCCTTTTCGTGCCATGGCTGAAGCGGCTGGATTGGATTTATCTACTGTTTATTCTATTCAATTGCCCGCTAAGAAGCAATCTATAGTCCCTACTGGGATAGGGGTACAATTTCCCAAAAACACTTTTGGTGTGTTAAAAAGATGCTTTGGACTAGACGCAAAAGGTATTGATATACTAGGAGGAGTCATTAATGCAGATTACCAAAAAAATGTATAAAATTTATATTATATAATGGTAGTGACACAGTACTAACTATAAAATTTAAAAAACGAATGGGACAATTATTGGTACTTCCCTTCCTGACTCCAAGTGTGTCACGAGGACAACCTCCAACTAAATTAACTAAAAGAGAAATGCAAGGATTTGGGTCTACAGATGGATAAAAACCTAGAGCAAAGGTGTGGGAGACACACCCACCCAATGCGGCTCCCTGTGCCACAGAAGTAGTGGCCCAAGGGCCCGCTGCAACACTCACAGTCATGTATCCAGAAAGTAAGCAATTATATCATGTTCCTAAAAATTCTGTTTCTTTATGTAAATAGATATTCCTGCTGTGCTTGCTATGCTATGCTACAACTCCACACATCTGCAGACCTCCACACCAACTAATGTCTCCATAGGACAGCATTTGACCCTACACTGCTGGACCAACTACTCTACACCAGTGGGACCTGTAATCTGGACTATAAATAGCCAAAAAATTTGGTCTCAAAAATGTCAAGCAACTTCTCAATATAACATAATTTCTCTATTACCCTGCCTCCTGCTACCCTCCGTGATGGGGGCTGGTCTAGACTTCTACAAGCTAATTTGTTAGGCCTAAATATTACCTTATCTAATGTTATCTTTAATGCTGTACATGATTTGCAAGATCAAGCTAACAATACTTCATATTCTAAGGGATTGTTTGATTGGTTATCTTGGGGTTTAGGTCCTTTATTGCGAGATGATTTTATAATTATTATAGTCATTGGATTTTAGGTTCTTGGATGTGCCTTGTGTACTTGTGTAACAAAGTTCATTGTCTGTGCATATGGTGTCTTATGGTTAATGGAGATGGCCACAGCTGAAAATGTATTGACATGAGTACAGCCATGTTTGGCCGCTCCATTAACCTACAGCCACCAGCACACAAAGAAATATAAAGCTGCTTTCTGTGTGGTGGAAACTGACCTTTTTCCCGGGAACTGGCTTTTCTCCCACAGAGATAGTTACAATTTGTAAGAATTTCAAGGTCCTTTGGGCGTCATGGCCTGGGACAGACTGGCCATCTGTGCTGGCTGGGACGATAACCAGGGTAAACAGTAAACGTACACAACTGCTGGGCTGGGACCATAGCCAGGAGGCTCAATGCACGTACGCCACTGCTAACCATTTGTGCATGGGAATACTAAATGCTTGCTCTGTAAACTTTGTAACTGCTTATGTAAACTGCTAAAAACTGAGGCCTGGTGAGAGTCTCACCTGTAGAAGGGACGCCCGGCCCAGGACATGTGATTCCCGCCCAGCTGTGTCAATTAAAGGGACTCTCCTGGCAGGGGGGGCATGGATGTTGTGAGTAACCAATCTGATGTGTTCTCTTTTTGGTCAACCTTGATTTGTGTCATTTCCCTTCAGTCGATGTGGATGTTTTCCCTTTCCAGTCGAGCTGATGTTTTTCCCTCTTAATATTTGACCTATTCGGATCTGTTTGCAGACTATTGCCTTTACTCTCCTCTATATAATAAAATATACTTTCGGTCCATTTGTTTGGAGTAAAAAGTTACGTCTCTGATCAAATCCCCCAAACCTCTCATAACACGTGGTTGATGCAGTGAAGTGTAAACTCCCAGGGACGTGGCTGGTCCAAGTGCTGGGACCCCACTGAGCAAGGCTCTTACACAGAGCAACACCAGGAAGATGCAGTGAAGATAAAGCACCAAAAAATATGAGAAGATGAAGAGAGAACACTTCCCACCTCATCTTACAAAGCCAGGATCACCCTGACACCAAACCCAACAAAGATGTCACAAGAGAAGAAAACTACAGACCAATATCTTTTATGAATATAGATGTAGAATTGCTCAACTGAATACTAGCAAATCGAATCCAGCAACATATAAAAAGGACCAAGCGGGATTTATCCCAGGAATGCAAGATCGATGTAACATATGAAAATCAATCAATGTCATATGCCGTACTAATAGAATAAAGGACAAAATCAAATGATCGTCTCAACAGACACAGAAAAAAACAGTCAACAAACCTGGAACAGAAGGGACCACCCTCAAACTGATAAAGACCATCTACGAAACACCCTCGGCTACTACACTCAATGGTGAGAGACTGAAAGCTCTCCCTTTGATCAGGAACAACATCAGGATGTCCTCTCTCACCACTTGTACTCAACATTTTACTGGAGCCTCTGGCCATAGCAACTAGGTGAGAACATGGAATAAAAGGAATCCAAATTGGAAAGGAAGAAGTAAAACTATCTCTAGCCTCAGATGACATGATCTTTTGTAGAGAAAATCCTAAGGAATCCACACACAAAAAATTAGAACTAACAAGCCAGTTTAGAAGAGGTGCAGGATACAAGAGCAAAATACAAAAATCAATTGTATTTCTGTACACTAGCAATAAACTACCCAGAAATGAAATTAAGAAAAGAATTCTGCCTACATAGCATCAAAAAGAATAAATTTATGTATAAATATATTTAGGATAAATTTACCAAAAGAAATGCAAAACTCGTACACTGAAAACTACTAAACATCATTGAAAAAGTTAAAGAAGATCTAAGTAAGTGGAAAGACACCCCACCTTCATAGACTGGAAAACCTAACATTGTCAAGATGGCAATACTCGGGCCGGCCCCGTGGCTTGGCGGTTGGGTGCGCGCGCTCTGCTGCTGGCAGCCCGGGTTCGGATCCCGGGAGCGCATTGATGCGCCACTTCTCCGGCCATGCTGAGGCAGCGTCCCACATACAGCAACTAGAGAGATGTGCAACTATGACATACAACTATCTACTGGGGCTTTGGGGGAAATAAATAAATAAATAAATAAAAATTAAAAGATGGCAATACTCCCCAAATTGGTCTGCAGATTCAGTGCAATCCCTATCAAAATCCCAGCTGCCTATTTTGCAGAAATTATCAAGTTGATCCTAAAATTCATATGGAGATGCAAGGGACCCAGAGGGGCCAAAACAATCTCGACAAAGAACAAAGTTGGAGGACTTACACTTTCTGATTTCTAAACTGACTGTAAAGCTACAGGAATCAAGACAGTGTGTTACTGAAATAAGGACAGACATATAGAGCAATGGAATAGAATTGAGGCTCCAAAATTATGGGGAAATAATTTTTGAAAATTTATGGCTAATTTACATTTATGGACAATTGATTTTTTAGAAATAGCCTTTATTTTTTAGAGCAGTTTTAGGTTCACAACACAATTGATCAGAAGATGGAGTTCCCATATACCCCCAGCCCCTACACATGCACAGCCTCCCCCAATATCAACATCCCCCACCAGATTGGTACATTTGTTATAATTGATGATGAACCTTCATTGACACGTCATTATCACTTGAAGGGGAGTTTGTCATAAAATGTCCAGTCCAAAAGGCCTTTGTCATCTCAACTTTCCTTGCTTGTTAGTGCTGGAAAAATCCCATTCCAGTAGTGCTGCCCAGTGTCAGAGATTAGTGGGTCTGTAACTGGAGGCGTCCCTCACTTTCACAGGAGACCAGAAACACCGTTTTCACTACACCATCCTTACCGCCTGTCAATGAAGGTGTTTACTCTCTCTATGTTGGGTGGCAAACTTTTGGATCATGGGGGCTACATGATTGGTGCCCTCCCTAGGGACTCCTCTTGCATCCATGGTAAAGGTTTATTCTAAGCCTGGAAAGTTATCTCCAGGTCTTTTCTTAAAAAGGCCCATTGGGTTGAGTCACTGTTGGAATAAATATACGAATGGAGATCCTTGTCAATGGCCAGACAATGGATCTTTTGAATTGGAAAAACTTCTATATTTGAAAACTATTTTAGAGAGCTCTCATCACAAGCAGCTGCCTTATTGCTATTTATGGGAAGATCAAATTGAAAAGCAAACCCTGAAAAATATAATGGTTAGCCTTAGGAAATCTCTTAATAAAATGAAAGAACAGAAGTCAGACTTAGAACAAAGATTAAAAAGCAAATTTGATGAAAATTCTCCTTCTCCTCCCTCCTATACTCTATTATACCCTCAGCTCCCTGTCCCTGACTCCCCAGAAGATCTGTTGGATCTCTGGGCCCCTGGCTTAAACTCTCCCTCTCAAGATTTAGCTCCTCAGCCAGCTCCTCAGCCAGTTCTTTGTCCACCCAATTTTTAAGCCTGCCTTTATCCCTGACTGATGTTATTAACTATCAGGCAAATGCCCCACAATCTGAAAAAGACAACTAGATACAAAAGGGCACCAAACAATGGTCAGATGGATTAGACACTGGACCAAAGTGACTTCCTGTAGCTCCTTTTCTTTTGACTTTTTGGCTTGCACTTATCTCCCACCAAATGGGACATATGTGCAGACAGGGGACAGTTAAGGAACAAAAAGACAGTTGGTTTTGCCCTGGCATCCACAAAACTTCTGACCCAATTATTTCCCAGTGTACTCCTTGCCAATTGCACGAAGTTTCTGGGAGAAATCAGTGTACCCCAGGAAGCCCTCCCAGGCCCACACTGCCCTTTGCGGCACTGCAAATGGACTTTATAGACCTGCCCCCAGCTTTAGGCTATTCTCACTGCTTGGTTATCATCTGCATGGTGAGTGGATAGAATGAACGCTATCTGACTAGACATGCAGATGCCACAACAGTGGTAAAGAAATTAATGAATGAGGTTATTCCTTGTTTCGGCATTCATTTATGGATTGAATAAGACCAAGGAGCTCATTTTGCAGCAGAAACCACTTCCTTGCAGAAACTGTGGAGTACTCACTAAAATTTCATACCCCATATCATCCTCAATCATCAGGGCAAGTGGAATGTAAAAATCTAGACATCAAAAGGACTTTAGGAAAGATCTATCAAGAAACTGGACTTAAATGGCCAGAAGTTCTGCCCTTGGCCCTTAAAAGATCCAAAATACTCCAAATAGGAGGCATAGGTTGACTTCTTTTTTTTTTTTATTTTTTTTTTAAAGATTTTATTTATTCATTTTTCCCCCCAAGCCCCAGTAGATAGTTGTATGTCATAGGTTCACATCCTTCTAGTTGCTGTACGTGGGACTCAGCCTCGCATTGGAGGGAGAAGTGGTGCCTTGGGGCGTGCCCGGGATCCGAACCCGGGCCGCCAGCATCAGAGCGCGCACTTAACCGCTAAGCCATGGAGCCGGCCCGGTTGACTTCTTTTGAAATAGGTTTTGGACACCCAATGCCTACTGGCACCACTAAACCTTCCATTCCTAGATTAGGTGAATATTATGAGAATTTAGGTGAACTATTTGATGCTATGACTGGCTATAGACAAAAATTAACAGGTATACTTGAAGCATATCATCAACGGGTAAAAGAGGCGTGGCCTCCACCTTCTGACAGGGCTTGCCATCTCTTCGGACCAGGAGATCAGTTGTACGTCCAGGTCTCAGAAGAAAAAAATGCCCTGTCACCTTGCTGGGAAGGACCTTATGAAGTCCTACTGACCACCTACACTGCCATGAAAATAACGGAAACATCTTTTGGATGTTTGGATCTCTGCAAGCCATGGCAAAATAGACCCAGAACATCACTCTCAAGACAACTGGGAGACCGTCCCCACAGGTGACCTTAAACTAAGGATTTCCAGTTTAAGGATTTCCTTAAACTAAGGCCCATTCCCAGGCCCCAGAAGTAGCTAGCCTCATGGAGTAGACAGGTTTTTTTCAAGATCATGGTTGAAGAAACCTCACTTTCACCAATTTCCCCCCTTACTTTTAAAACTCCCTACACACACACACACACACAGATACAAACACACACATACATACACAAATAACCCTTTTCTTATTAATGACTATACATATGCCTTATAATCATTCATTAGAAAGCTGACTGGAGAGTGCTGGTTTCTATCTGTCTACTTCCCCTCTGTAAGTTTCCACTACGGGCTCTTTTCCAATCTGTGTCTTGCTCTTACTAACCCTCCCTTTCTCAACAGGTAAAGCACACCAAACTCTCCCTTCTGCCAGTTTACCAAACCCTGGCCACACCAACTAATCAATCTGACTGTTGGTTACATCAACAGCTAGAGAGCACAAAAGAACCTGAACTAGTCTCTGTTCCTGCTGATGTGAACACCTGGTGGACTAAGTACGGAAGATGGATGAACGACAGGGTATGGCATCCACGACAAGGAAAACATCACTCTGCCTCTTCTTCTGGTGAGTCACTTGGGCCCCAGAAAACCTCTGGAGAAGCTCAAGGACTGTCCCTTGCCCAGATAAAGACAACAGGTGAAAATTGTTCCCTTTGCATTGAAAGTAAACGTGACACTGGACCTCTCCTGGTGACGTAGCAGGACAATATTGCAATCAAATCCTGTGGTTTGATTTCACAGGTGGCATCTTCAAGCCTCTTGAGGAAATTGTAAGGGACAGTAACACTACTCCCTTTGGCACAAACATTTGCCAAATCACCAAATGTTCTGGATGGCTTATGAGCCACCCTTGTACAACTTGGGGTATTGCAGCTGCCCACGTGGTTAAGGTGCCCAATACCACAAACTATACAGGTGGGTCAAAAACCTGTTTTCCCTTGATCAGGTGACAGGACCAGGCTTTATAGCTGTCAAAATCAGACTGCAGGCCTCCTGTACCAGCTATTCCACAACGTGTTCTACTCTCCCAGGTTGACAGGAGTGCATGGAAAATGGAGATGCTTAGGCACTAACAGTACCAGTGGCAAATGTCATGGAATACACCAGACCTGGGGAACTACAGGTTCAGTTCTAGTCTCATCTGTAAACCACTCTGGTCTTTTTATTTTATGTGGCAACAAAGTACATAAAGGATTCCCAGCTAATTGATCAGGATGATGTGGACTTGGATACCTGGCCCCTTCTGTCACCAGATACTCCACCCTAAATGCCAGCCACATTGCAAACTTGGGTTCCTTTGTTCATAAGATTGTGCCACATAAAGGTGCCAGTTGAGAAATCATACAGAATACGCTTGTGTATCACAACTCCAAGTTCTTTTCAGCATCAACATTCTTATTCCAAAGCTTTGGAAATTACAAGTTGGAAAAGGTGATCTTAAATCTCTCCATGGTAATGGAACAAGAGTTCAACATCACATGCAAACTTTGAAAATGCTCCAGTCACAGATGAACAGCCTGGCCTGTGTGGCCCTCCACAATCGACCTGCTCGGGACACACTGAGGAGGAGCTTATGCAGTCACTGGGGACAAAGGTGGCTTTATGTGAACCAAAGAGGCAAGTAGTGTCTAACTTACATCTATTCAAAGAGAAGATTGACATTTTCCATCAGATAAACGAAGCTCACACATTTTACTGCACTGACTTATTCCCAGGACTAGGAAACTGGTTTAACGGGGTGTGAGGAGATGTGCTCTGATCCCTTCCTTTCTGCTTGTTCATCCTCATTCTAATCTGTGTTCTTTTCTCCCTTTGCAGATTTCTTACCACTTGCCTACTAACTCATTTTCTCTCTCCACAGTCACAGCTCAGCTTTTAATATATGAAACTTCCAGGGAGGTTTCACAGAAGGGAACTGATGGTGTTGAGGGCAGGTCACCCCAAGATGTGCCACTCTGGTATGTGGATTATTTCAAGGTGAAGACAATCAAGGCTCAGAAGACACTGGAAGAACATTTGACCTTCCCCCAAATTGCCTACAAGAATTTAAGATAGAAGGGCCTGTCCCAGGAAGGAGCTCTTAGCATGGATAATTCTAGGTGTGGTAGGAGGAAGGCATCTAGGAAGGGCCATTTTATCAAAGGATCTCTTTTGGGTCCCATTGTCTATAGATGTCTCAGCAAACATTTATTTATCAAATAGAAACTCTTTTCATCTTTCTGTAAATTGCCTTCTCCGGCTTTGAAGTCTCAGACCTCTATCTCCCTCTCCTTAGTCCAGAAGGACATATATACGTCATTTTGCCTGACTGTCTTTGGAATTCTTCATGCTTGTGTGAATTCTGTATTACATGTATTAAGCTTTGTTTGGTTATCTCCTTCTAACCTGCCCTAAGTCATTTTTAATTCTTTGTCCAGCCATAAGAACCAGAAGAGGAAAAGGAGGGGTTGGAATTCTCCCTCTTCCCCTACACCTTCCATTTGTAAAAAATGCAATACCTGCAAAGAGCAGTAAAACAAGATATGCTCGTAATAGGTGTTGTGACTTTGTCAAATTAGCATTTGTTAAGTAGAAACCTGGGGGTATTGGATTGGATGGTGAGCCTGAGTTCAACAACAGACCACTGTGGGAGATCAAGATTTGGCCACCCTGAAATATATCTCTTTACCTTGATTGTTTTCTCTGAGGGACATTTGACCTCCCTCACTACCTGCCTAAAGAATTTGACATAGTAACTCCTTCCTGGAACAGATCTTCTATCTGATGGCTGTAATATAATGTAAAATAGATGTTACAATAGAAAAAGCATCAACAAGCCCATCTGATGTCTCTCTGACCACATTCTCTGGATGGCCCTGCAAGGAGTTGCCAGACAAACATTTACATTTATAAGAGAGTCTCCATTTGTAAAGGTATCTCCCTCTCTGTATTGGGAAGAGGGGGGATGACCTCATTTCTAGAAACTTATCAATGTGAAAGGTGAGGCCTTAAATCTGCATAATGACCTTACTCTTGTTTACTGTGCTTTAGTGGTAATCTCCTGTAACTGACTCCTCCCACCCCCAAAATCCTCCTTTGGCTGAACATGGTATTTAAGATGAGAATTTCTGCTATTGTGTTGAGAAACACAGTGTCCCTGCTTTCTCCCATGTATACATGTTATTAAACTTGGTACTATTTTCTCCTGCTAACCTGTCTTGTCAATTATTTGGCCGGCCATAAGAACCTTAAGGAAAAGGGCAGAGGGAGATTCTCTCTCTCTCCCGACACCACCAAGGAATTGAAATAGAGAAGTCTGTTACTCACACGTCCTGGAGAAGGTCCACAGCACACCTTGAGGGGCCACACTGGGAGGTTAGGGCAGAGTACAGGCAGAGAGCAGGGCAGGACCTGGGGCATATGCCTTCACTGGGGTCCACAGGCAGAGTGCCTTGGGGCTCCCAGGCTAAGTCTGGATTTGTCAATTCAAACCAAAAGGAGGTTTTGGTAAGCTTCGCAGGGGTCTTATCTAAGGGGTGCACAGGGGAAGGCCCTGGGAGAGGGGGAGAATGCCTCTCACAAGGGCAGTGGCGGGAGTCATATCAGGAATTGACATTTACTTGTGACTCTCCTGGTGGTTATCTAGGGTGTGCACTCTCGGGAGGGGCTAGTGTCACTTCAAAGCCCCTGCAGGCCTCTTGGCCACATAAAATGGATGCCGAGGCAGCAATGCTGTGGAGTAGTTTAGCTAAACTCCCAAGAAACTCATACAAAAAAACGTAGGAGTAAATCTTCCTGGCTGCAGATTAGGCAATGGCTTCTTTCTTTCCTTTATTTTTTATTTTTGTTGAGGTAACATTGGTTTATAACATTGTATAAGTTTCAGGTGTACAAAATTATAATTTGACATCTGTATATACTACAGTGTGCTCACCACCACAAGTGTAGTTTCCATCCATCACCATATAATTAAACCTCTTTACCCGTTTTGCCCTCCCCCAATGGTTTCTTTAAATATGACACCAAAAGTCCAATCAACATAAGAAAAATACAGATAAATTGGACTTCATCAAAATTAAAAACTTGTGTGCTTCAAAGAATACCATCAAGAAAGTGAAATGAGAATAATCCATGGAAGAGGAGAAAGTATTTGCAAATCATATATCTGATAAGGGGTTTGTATCCAGAATATATAAAGAACACTTACAACTTAAGCATAAAAAGATAATTAGCCCAATTCAAAAATGGGCAAGCGATTTGAATAGACATTCCTTCAAAGAAGATAAACAAATGTCCAATAAGCATGTGGAAAGATTCTTGACATCATTACTCATTGGGGAAATGCAAATCCAAACCACAGTGTGATGCACTGCCTAGGATGGCTACAGTCAAAAGTCAGAGAAGAGCAAGTTTTGAAGATGATATGCGGCTCACACACTGCTGGTGGGAATGTAAGATGGTGCAGCTGTCTTGGAAAACCATTACGCAGTTCCTTAAAATGCCAAACATGAAGTTAGTGGATGATCCACTCATTTTGCCCATAGGTATATACCCAAGCCATGAAAACATGTGTCCACACAAAAAACCTCGTGTGAATTTTCATAGCAGCAGTATTCATATTAGTCCCAAAGTGGAAGCAAACCAAATGTCCACCAACTCATGATGGCAAATAAAATGTGAAATTTCCACACAATGAAATATTATTTGAGCATAAGAATGAACAAAGTGGTGATACACCGTTGATGAATCTTGAGAACACTATGCTAAGTGAAAGAAGCCAGTTACAAAAGACCACATATTGTATGAAATGTCCAGAATAGGCAAATCCACAGAGACAGTAGATTAGTGGTTGCCAGGGGCTGGGGGGAGAGGGGAATGGGAAGTGACTGCTAATAGGTACAGAGTTTCTTTTTGGGGTGATGAAAATGTTCTGAAATTCGATAGTTATTATGGTTGCACAATTCTGTGGGTATACTACAACCCACTGAAGTGTACATTTTTAGTTGGTGTGTATTATGGTATGTGAATAAAGTTGTTATCAAAATAAAAGATAAAGTACCAAACTATTTCCAAGAAAGAACTCCAGGGACAGGAAGGGCTGAGTGCCAGAGAGAGATGAAGCCTGGTAAACAAGAACAGAGTAAGAAGTTCTTGTTGAGAACCTGAGACCAGCGTTTCCCCCAAGCTGGCCCCTTGTGTGTTACCTATTTGAGGTTGTGAAATGTGAAACAAAACAGAGTCACTTATGTCTAAGGGCTTTAAAATGGAGCTGGGAAGCCATGAAGGACATGGGTCTTATGCACGTCCTCATCCAGCAGGACATGGACTTTTGAACTGACTAATGTTGCAAGAAACCTGCAGCTTATCACAGTGATGGACTTTGGCTTCCTCTAGCTAGCCTTAGCAGTCAATTACTTTTAGCCAAGATTAGTTTTCTACCTTCAACTCCAATTAACACTGTTTGTAATGCAAACCTCCCTTCTGTGCCTTTAAAGCCCCTGACTTTTACTCCCTAGCAGGACACTATTTATGTTTCTACCTGAATCTGTGATCCCTGAATTGCAATTCTCTGACCCCAAATAAATGCCTCTCTGCCTGTCATTTTGGCTCTTTATTTTTAGGTTAACATACGTGGGGTCAGAAAGCAGGACCTGAAGTGATCTCACCTTCATGGACGGGCCTCCCCTGGAACAGGGTATGGTACCTATGATACTGAACCTCTTAATATCAAGTTCCTGTGCCCAATGTGCAGTAAGCCAATCACTGAGGCATTGATGCTTGGAGATAGAGAAAGTTGTATTTGAATTGGCCAAAATGAGAAGGCGGGAGGAACATTTCTCTCAAATCTGCCTTAACAAAAGAAGAAAGCAGGGGGTTTTATAGAGCTAAGGGGCTTGGGAGCAGGAGTTTCAGAGAAACAAAGGGGAAATCCGTGTTTCTTTCAGTCCAGGTAAGCCCTTGGGCAATCAGACTTCTGGGTGACAGCTGCAACTGGGGGCTGGTTATCTGGTGATCAAAACTTCCCTGAAGGCATTCTTTTTCTTCCACAAAACAAGCTCATAAATCCTTGTGACCCTTGAGTCACCCCTCAGATTGAACAAGAAAACAGCAAACTAACAAGATTAACTTCTTTTCATTTGTGTCTGTGTTGGGAAAGAGGTTGAAGGGTAATCCTGTTCTTATTGAATATTGACAGTAACCCTCAGGTGCCCAGCTTCACCTACAGGAGCCACCTGGGGCTCACCGTTTCCATGGATCACTGACTCTTCTGATTGTGGGTCCTCTCAGGTTGACATCCTTCCATTTGTTTGAGGTCGGTGCCTTTTTTGGGGGAAGGCGGGTGACTGCCCAGAAGATGATTGTCTTAATGCCGGTGTGGTGGCCATTACCATAGGAGGGGATTCCCTCAGCATGCGTTTTTCTTTGGTTGGTGAGTACTCTCTATAAATTGAGGGATTTCTCTGTTGTCATTCCTGCCTGTGAGCTTTTCTTTCATATGGGACTTTCATTTTCCAAAGTTTCCAGAGAAGTTTCTCCCTCAGGAACTCCAGCTGGTTTTATATTTAAGAACTAAGGTCCTTGTCTTGTAAATTTCTATCTTAATGGGCCAAAATTACTAAGGATGATTTAGAATTATGATGGCCAGGAAAGAATAGTCTAGTGAGATAAGATCATTTAAAACATGCACTTAAAAGCAAAGACTTCAAAATTCTAAAATAGCTTCATTGAAAGTTTTGTTGCAAAAGGCTAATGAATAATAAAAGATATAAGAGGGACCTAAAAGAAAAGACTACACAACTGTAAACAGAAGTCTACCAAGTTAGTGGCCTTACTGACACGCTCATATCTACTCTCCTGGGAGTGCCCCTGGTAGGCGCTTTCCAGAGTTGATGAGACTCTGAGGGTTTTCCTGGTAAACTGCTACCCTATTCCCTTAAAAATCCTAATGGAAACTAAAAATAGAATTAATGGGGTTTTTTAATACTGCCAGAAATATTTACTTTTTGTCTCAGATGGAAACTAACAAGATATTTAGAAAGATTTGGTTTCCTTTTTTTTTATTAGCTCTATGGTCAAAAATTGGCCAAATTAAAAGCTGATATTCAGAGCCTGATAGCATTGTTACCACACAAAGAGCACGATCTGCTCAATGCAAGACAAAAGCCAATCATCAAGAGGCAAGATGGTGGAAAAGAAAGGGCAGTTTATTACTGCTTGCTAGCAAGGGGGAAGATGGCTGACTAATGTCTCAAAGAACCATCTTACAGAACAAAGACTACAGGCCAGTTATATAGAGGGTTGGTCTCTGAGTGGGGGAGGCATCTGGTCCCAGGGTGGTGGCATCCATCTAGTCTTAGTTCCTGACAGTCTTTTGTTTTACTTGATATGCATCAGAGACTGGAGCAATGCCCTATAACCCTAATCTTTCAGTTGTCATTGATGATGGCTGTCAGCATAGACTCTCTGCCTAGGGGCCATCACATTCCTAAGGAACTCAAAAGAACAAGTTGTCAACTTTTAGCAGCTGAGAGGGGCCATGAAATCCAGAGTTAGTCAGAGGTCATTCTAAGTTACAATATGGTTTCTTTCCTACAACATGTCTTCCCTTATGTCAACCTTGTATTGAGCCAGTATCAATCCCCCCTTTTTTTGTTGAATCCCTCAATCTTGAGGGAATGGGGTGGTGACCGCTCTAGCTGCTTCCTGCTGGTAAGGGGCATAGGCCTAACAAGGACTTGATGAATTACCAGCTTATAATTGTAACTACCCACAAGTTCCAGAGCACTGTTCCTGGAGGGATTGATATCCTTTGTTCTCTGGAAATCGACTTGACAAGAGAATTAAGAATCTTGAACCCAAACAGAAGGTGTAACAAGACCATTACCAAAGGACCTATTAGTAAGTACAGCCATACTTCATTGGGAATAAATTCTGATTTATAAAGATATGCCAGGGTGAGAGGGAAGGCGACATCCCTATCTTAGTTTTGGGGCATTGTAAATGTTTAAAGCAGATGTACAAAGCCTGCCCAACAGGCCGGTCAGGACTTTCTGTAAAAAAAATTGGGTTAGGCCAAATTAATTTTAAACCAAATGGCTCCCTCATATACTCCAGTATATCCTATTTATTTATCATTTTCCCTCTTTTTCTGTAGAAAGCATTGATGATTAAAATATCATCCCTTGGTGCCAAAATGGTTGCTGCCTGCCCTAGGTGCCTCAAGTCCCTCAGTGCTAGGCCTTTATCCCATTGGTTCACCTAGTTATCCACATTGGGGGGAAATAGTGGACAAGCATAGATATGTTTTCATATATATATATTTTTTAATAATTTTATTTATTTATTTTCCCTCCAAAGCCCCAGTAGATAGTTGTATGTCATAGCTGCACATCCTTCTAGTTGCTGTATGTGGGACACGGCCTCAGCATGGCCAGACAAGCGGTGCGTGGGTGCATGCCCGGGATCCGAACCCCGGGCCGCCAGCAGTGGAGCACGTGCACTTAACCGCTAAGCCACGGGGCCGGCCCTATATATATATATATTTTCATATTAACAGAGGAAGATTTTCATATGTTTTTCAATTAATATTAAGTTGCTGTGCAAGCATTGTATGTGTGCTTTTTGTGACTCTTTATAATTACATTGTTTACAATTATAGAAAAGACTAGTTTTAAAATAGGTTCTTAAGTTTTATCAGAAATAGTCTTTATCAGAAGAAGAAATTCATCCAGAGTCATAAAATTGATCGACCATCTCAAGTTGTTGAGCCATCATTACTTAAGCTTGCATACTAGTCTTACAACACTGAGTAAGAAAACAATAATCAGTTTGAATATTGTGACTAGTACAAGAATTCCAAGCAGCAATAGAAATAGAAATTGTAATCCAGATCTCAAAAAGGAACCAATACCTGAGGGAAGCCAACCAAATATGTCGAGACTGGGTGTGGGATGGCTCAAGGCATTTACCTGCTTTCTCATGTGGTTTAACAGGGATGACACATTGGAAGATTCATTAGGTATATATACACAGCATGCAGTCTGAATAATTGCACATGTACCACCTTGGGAGACTGTTAGAATATCTAAAGCCATTCTATTTTGAAGGACAGCCTTCCTCATTAAAGACATTTCAGTATTTAACAAGGCTATTCTTGCTTGACTATCATTAAGGGCTTGTTGAGTAAATTTAGTCAGAGCTTCTACATGTATTATGACATCTTCTAGCCCCAGGGGAGGAGCAAATATAGCCGCTAGGTGGTCATACCAGTGGAACAATGAACGAGCCCATCTGGCCTTAAGGAGAGGAAAATTAGCAACGGATGTTAGCTTGGAGTGAATCCTTCCCTGCATCCAAGGGAAACCCAGGGTGCAGCGTCCTAGCCATCCAGGCGGTAGCCAAGGCTAAGAAGTTTGTTCCACATAACCACTGAGTTCCATTAGGAGCCACCCAGTAAATGCCTGGCCACCAAGACAAGTCTGTTCCAAACCAATCACTTTCTTTAAGTATGATAGTATTTTGATATGACTCAGGGGATATCCATCCCATATTTCGAGTACAATTTGGAAAATTTTGTTTGGAATGATTTCTTTGTTCCCAACATAAGGGTACCAGTGCATTTAAAGATCCGTAACTAGGAGTAAGCCATACATATCCATCCCAGATTTGTGTAAAACCTCCCATTTCTTACAGTATTATCTATCTTCTTTTGTTTCTTTGCAAGTTGTAGGGATAATTGTATGGTCTGAGTAAGAGAGAAAGAGTAGCCATGCCCTGTATCATTAACAGTGTGGGCTATTGGCCATGTTTCAGGATCATAATTAGTAATATTGAATGTACTATGAATACTAGATTTTTCCATCATAATAAATTGCTTTAAAGCTTTCCAATCCGTACCTTGTAAGGGAGAAACCCATCAAGGTAACCCAGATGTACTAGAAAGGGGAAGTTGGCCACATATCCAACAAGTGGACTGATTTTTGTGTGTGGCAAAGGAGTGAGCCCATTGTAAAAAAACATTGCCATTAGAGGTCCATTCAGATGTGGATTGGAAAAACAAACATAGTATCAGGAAAATCTTAAATGGCATTTTTGAGATTAATCAAAAGCGTTTGTAATCAGGTTCTAATCTATCTTATAGAATTGGAGGGGTAAGGTAAAAAGCAAGGCAATCTAGAAATTAACTGTTATAGCAATTATATAGAGTTTAAACGTCATGAAGATTTAAATGAGGAGATATGTGGTTAAGAATACAGGCCTGGTCCCGAGTCTTGGGATAGCTCTCTACAACAGATGTCATCTTCTTCTCATCCTAGTTTGGAGATATTCATGTTGGTCAGTCGAAGTCAGGTGTCAGAAAGGGAGTTGAAACCCACTCAGCTTGGTACCTGGAAACCCAAGGGTTTCCTCAGTTTTTGTTGATTTTTCTTAAGTTTCTTAAGTTAAGAAAAGTAACTTAAGATCAGTTAGAGGTTCACAGGAATACTCTTGGGTAGAACTGCTGGCCATAGGCCTCCAGGCCCACCCAATGTTTAGATGATTCGGTCCATCTATCTCCTGCTGTCCATGAAGGGCATTACTTGTTTGAGAATTATAAAGGGGATGAAGGAGGTCTTGGCTGGAAATGGGTGCTATTTTTACTCGTGAGTGGTGTACACAAGGCTTAACTCCCTTTAATTTTACTGAAGAATGTGTAACCAGAAGGACTGCGTAGGGTCCATTCCACTTAGGCTGCAGTTGGCCCTCAGGGTGTTGACTTTTCCAAGTCTTGAGGAGGACCGAGTACCCCGGGTTTACGCAGTGCAGGGGAATGTCAGTGGGAAACGTGAATCAACTAGAAGCATATTTATGTATAGCAGATAAAGTAGCACCTAGAGATGGTACACATTTTATAGCATCCAATTCTTTTACAATATGACCATTTTCAAGATTGCAATAATACTTAGTCTTAAGGAAGTGTCTCCCATATAACATTTCATAAGGGCTTAATTGAAGCCTACTTCTAGGGGCTACTCTTACCCTAAGCAGGGCAACTGACAAGACCTTATCCCATGTTAGGTTGGTTTCCTGGCATATTTTAGCAATTGTTTTCTTTAAGGTGTGGTTCATCTTTTCAGTCTTTCCTGTGAACTGAGGTCTCCATGAAGCATGTAACTTCCATTGGATTCCAGGGGCTCCAGACATGTCTTGTGTTACTTTGGCTATGAAAGCTCCTCCACTCTCACTTTGAATTGAAAGAGGCAGCCCAAAATGAGGGATAATTTCTTTCAATAAGGGCTTTGTTACTTTAGAAGCCTATTCTGTCCTGCTCGGAAAGGCTTTGACCCATCCTGTGAAGGTATCCACAAATACCAGCAAATATCTATAATTTCCCATGGCTCTTGGCATAACAGTAAAGTCTATTTGCCAATCATCTCCTGGTTCTGTCCCTCGGGTTTGCACCCCTTTAACTATTGGTAGTGGCCTGGTTTTGGGATTGTTTCTGGCACAAACCAAGCAATTTCGTACCACCTTCTGGATAGTCCTTTGCATTTGTGGACCAACAATAAACTTTTGTAGCCAATGATAGGTTGCATCTCTCCCATAACGGGTTCCCTGATGCAGGTGAGTAATGATTTCTTCCATTAAGTACTCGGGTACAAGCAGTAGTCCCTGTTCATTATAAATCCAGCCTTCTTTAGTTGTTTGGTACTGATTACCATCTGAGCATTGAGAGTCTGTATGAAATCCCCATTCATCTGGTCTGTTTAAATCTGTTTCTGAATACTGAGGCTTAAACAGGGACAAATCCATACTCGGGATGAGTGCTAGGGCCTTAGGATTTGGGTCTTTGGTTCTGGCTGCCTGTTTGCCACCTAAATTATTTCCTTTAGTTATATAACTATCAGTCTTTTGGTGGCCCAGGCAAGGTACTATGGCCACTTTTTCTGGTATCTTAACAGAATCTAACAAGACCAATATCTCTTCTGTGTGTTTAATATCTTTTCTTGCTGAAGTTAGTAGACCTCTCTCTTTCCATGTAGCCCCGTGTGCATGCACCACAGAGAAGGCAGACTTAGAATCAGTATAAATGATTACCTTTCCCTTAGCTCCAAGACGCAGGGCTCTCATAAGGGCTGTGAGTTCTGCCTTCTGGGAAGATGTACCTGGAGGGAAGGCTTCTGCTTCTAGGACTTCTTGATGAGTTACTATTGGCATATCCAGCCTTTCGAAGCCCGTGGTCCATGAAGCTGCTCCCGTCAGTTAATATTTCCATATCTGGATTCTCCAGAGTCTGGTCAGTCAGGTCGGGTCTGCTAGAATAAACTTCTTCAATTATTTGTATACACTCATGGACAGGTTCTCCTGCTGTAGTGGGAAGCAAAGGGGCTGGATTTAGGGTGGATACCGCCTTTAATTTTACATTCCGGTTGTCCACTGGTATGCTGATATTTGCCTAGCCTCCCAAAGGAGAGCCAGTATCCTCCCTTCTGTTCTGAAAGAGGAATCACACAGTGAAGAGTGTGTACAGTGGTGGGCTGACTCCTGTAACAAGTCACAGGTGGCTGCTACTGCCCTCAGGCAGACTGGCCATCCTTTAGTCACTATATCCAACTGTTTTGAGAAGTAGGCAACAGGCCTTCTCATGTTACCAAAATTCTGGGTTAGTACCCTGAGGCTAACTCCGTGCCTTTCATGGACAAACAGATCAAAAGGTTTTCTAAAGTCTGGGAGGTCTATAGGAGGTGCAGTAAGCAGCTTCTCTTTAATGGTTTGGACGGCTCTATGGCATTCTCCAGTCTAATTAAGGGGTTCATTGTCTCCACCCTTCAGAGCCTCATAGAGGGGCTTGGCTATCAGTCCAAAGTTAGGGATCCGGATACACCAGAATCCTGCCATGCCCAGGAGCCCTCGCAATTGTATTCTGGTGGTGGGCACAGCCACCCTAGCTAATGCCTCTCTTTGATCTGGCAATAAGTTTCTTTGTCCTTTTGATAACTCAAATCCTAGGTACTTTACAGTCGGTTGAGAAATTTGTGCTTTTCTCTTAGATACTTTATATCCCCTTTTTGGTAAGCTTCACAGGGGTCTTATCTAAGGGGTGCACAGGGGAAGGCCTTGGGAGGCGGGGAGAATGCTTCTCACAAGGGCAGTGGCGGGAGTCATATCAGGAACTTACATTTACTTGTGACTCTGCTGATAGTTATCTAGGGTGTGCACTCTCGGGAGGGGCTAGTGTCACTTCAAAGCCCCTGCAGGCCTCTTGGCCACACAAAATGGATGCTGAGGAGGTAATGATATGGAGTAGTTTAGCTAAATGCACAGCAAACTCTTAGAAGAACAAGGAGTATTAAATCTTCATGATTGTGGATTAGGCAATGGTTACCTCCTTTCTTTTAGTTTTTATTTTTATTGAGGTAACGTTGGTTTGTAACATTGTATAGGTTTCAGGTGTACAACAATAGAACTCGACATCTGTATACACTACAACGTGCTCACCACCAAAAGTGTACTTGAGATCCATCACATGTAATTGAACCCCTTTACCCATTTGCCCTTCCCACAATGGTTTCTTTAAATATGGCACCAAAATTTCAAGCAAGCTAAGAAAAATGCAGACAAATTTGACTTCATCAAAATTAAAAACTGTGTGCTTCAAAGAATACCATCAGGAAAGTGAAAAGAGAATAATCCACAGAATGGGAGAAAATATTTGCAAATCATATATCTGATAAGATGATTGTATCTAGAATATATAAAGACCTTTTACAACTCAACAATAAAAAGATAAATAGCCCAATTTAAAAATGAGCAAAGATCTGAATAGACATTTCAGCAAAGAAGATATACAAATGTCCAATAAGCACATGGAAAGATTCTTGACATCATTAGTCATTAGGGAAATGCAAATCAAAACCACAGTGTGATACACCCCCAAGGATGGCTACAGTCAAAAATTCAGAGAAGAACAATTGTTGAGGTTGATGTGGAGTGATTGGAACCCTCATACACTGCTGGTGGGAATGTAAGATGGTGTAGCTCTTTTGGAAAACCATTGGACAAATCCTTAAATGCCAAACATAAAGTTTTTGTATGATCCAACCATTCTTCCCCTATATATGTACCCAAGACATGAAAACATGTGTCCACACAAAAACTTGTACATGAGTTTTCATAGCAGTGTTACTCATAGTAGCCCAAAAGTAGAAACAATCCAAATGTCTATCAACTCATTATGGAGAAATAAAATGTGAAATATCCATACAAGGAATATTATTTGTTCATAAGAATGAACAAGGTGGTGATACAACATGGATGAATCTTGAGAACATTATGCTGAGTGAAAGAAGACAGCTACAAAAGACCACATATTGTCCGATTTCACTCATATGAAATGTCCAGAATAGGCAAATCCATAGAGACAGAGAGTAGATTAATGGTTGGCAGGGGATGGGGGTGAGGGGAATGGGAAGTGACTGCTAATGGGGACAGATTTTCCTTTGGGATGATGAAAATGTTCTGAAATTAGATAGTGGTGATGGTTGCACAATTCTGTGGATATATTACAACCCCCTGAATTGTACATTTTCAGATGGTCATATTATGGTATGTGAATAAAGTTGCCACCAAAATAAAAGATAAAGTGCCAAACTGTTCCAAAAAAAGAACTACAGGGACGTGAAGTGCTGAGTGCCAGAGAGAGATGAAGCCTGGTAAACAGAGGAACAGTAAGAAGTCAGGAGACCAGTGTTTCCCCCAAGCTGGCCCCTTGTGCATTACCTGGCTGAGGTTGTGAATGGGAAACAAAACAGAATCACTTATGACTAAGGGCTTTAAAATGGAGCTGGGAAGCCATGAAGGACATGGGTCTTATGCACGTCCTCATCGGGCAGAACATGAACTTCTGAACTGAGTAACGCTGCAAGAAACCTGTAGCTCCTCACAGTGAAGGACTTTTGCCTCCTTCTAGCTAGCCTTAGCAATCAATTATCTTTAGCCAAGATTAGCTTTCTGCCTTCAACCCCAATTAGCATTCTTTGTAATGCAAACCTCCCTTCTGTGCCTTTAAAAGCCCCTGACTTTTACTCCTGTAGGGGAAGAGGGAGAATCCCCCTCTGCCCCTTCCCTTAAGGTTCTTATGGCTGGCCAAATAATCAACAAGACAGGTTAGCAGGAGAAAATAATACCAAGTTTAATAACATGTATACATGGGAGAAACTCAGAAATGAGCGACTCGTCCCTCTGTCTAAGCCGCTTGTTTAAGTATTGTAGCTAAAGGCGAGGAAGGTGTTGGGGGTGGGTAGTGGTCTGGGACTTCAGAGGGCAAGAAGACAATTCTTTTCAGGGTCATCTATAGATAATGTGGTCAGGGAGAGAGAGAGTTTTTTGATAAAAGGGGCTTGGTGCCCGTCCCATTGTAACATCTATTTTACATTATCATTACAGCCATCATGATAGAAGATCTGTTCCAGGAAGGAGCCACCATGTCAAATTCTTTAGGCATTAGTGGGGGAGGTCAAATGTCCCTCAGAGAAAACAATCAAGGTAAAGAGATAGATTTCAGGGTGGCCAAATCTTGATCTCCCACACTCCCTAGGGGGACACTATTTGGGTTTCTACCTGAATCTGTGCTTCCTGAATTGCAATCTCTGACCACAAATAAATGCCCGTCTGCCTCTCATTTTGGCTCTTTATTTTTAGGTTAACATACATGGTGTCAGAAAGCAGGACCTGAAGTGATCTCACTTTCATGGACTGGCGTCCTCCAGACCAGGTATAGACCTATGTTACTGAATCTCTTAATCTCAAGTTTTTATGCCCAGTGTGCAGTAAGCCAAACATTGAGCCATCAGTGCTTGGAGATGGAGAAAATTTTATTTGAATTGGCCAAAACAAGAAGGCAGGAGAATAGGTTCTCTCAAATACTCCTTACCGAAAGAAGAAAGCAGGGGCTTTTATAGAACTAAGGGGCTTGAGAGAAGGAGTTTTGGAGACACAAAGGGGAAATCCGTGTTTCTTTCACTCCAGTTAAGCCATTGGGCAATCAGACTTCTGGGCATCAACTGCAGCTGGGGGCTGGTTATCTGGTAATTGTAACTTTCTTGAAGGCATTCTTTTTCTTCCACAGAACAAGCTCATAAATTCTTTTGACTCTTGAGTCACCCCTCAGATTAAACAAGAAACCAGTAAATTCACAAGATTAACTTCTTTTCATTTGTGTCTGTGTTGGGAACAAGGTTGAAGGGTAATCCTGTTCTTATTGCATATTGACAGTAACCCTCAGGTACCCAGCTTCACCTACATGAAACTCCTTGTGGCTCTCTGATTCCATGGATCACAAATCCTTCTGATTGTGAGTCCCCTCAGATTCTGATCTCTCTCCATCTGGTTGAGGTCAGAGCCTTTTTTGGGGGATCAGGCATGACCACCCAGGAGGTGATTGTCTCAGTTTGGTGTGTCTCAGTCTGCCTCCCTCAGCAGGGTTTTTTCTTTGGTCCATGAGTACTCTCACTAAATTGAGGGATTTCTTTACTGTCATTCCTGTCTGTGTGCTTTTCTTTCCCATGTGACTTTCATTTTCCAAAGTTCCCTGAGAAGTTTCTCCCTTGGGAACTCCAGTTGGTTTTATGTTTAAGAACTAAGATCCCTTCTCTTGTAGATTTCTATCTCAATGGGTCAAAATTACTAAGGATGGTTTAGAATTGCAATGGCCAGGAGGAGGAATATTCTAATAGATAGGATCATTTAAAAGGTGCAGTTAAAAGCAAAGCCTTCAGGGCCGGCCCCGTAGCTTAGTGGTTAAGTGCGTGCGCTCCGCTGCTGGCGGCCCAGGTTCGGATCCCAGGCGCCCACCGACGCACCACTTCTCCAGCCACACTGAGGCTGCATCCCACATACAGCAACTAGTTGGATGTGCAGCTATGACATACAACAATCTACTGGGGCTTTGGGGGGAAAAATAAATAAATAAAATCTTTAAAAAAAAAACAAAGCTTTCAGAATTCTAAAATAGGAGAATTGGGATGTCAGCATCACAGAGGACTGAGGTCTTCCCTTAGACTCTCCCCCCTAAGATACAATGAAAAGGACATTCGCATACTTACAAAGGACATTCACACAACACAAAAGATGTCTGAGTGACCCACACGGCCATACATCTGAAGTTGGATGTGCTGGACCCCCTGGAGGACGTGAAACATGGTCAAGGGAACTCCTCTCCCTCCCCCAATGGCAGCAACCTAGGCTGGGAGACCACACGTGGCTCTGAGAGGAGGTGGGAGGGGCAGCCCTCCACGGGAACACTTTCACTCTCCCGGTTCTCTCAGTCACCTCTGTGTGGGAAAGACCCACACAGAGGTGACTAAGCTATTTTGGGGGTTATTTCATCAAGCCAGCACCCCAGGAAAGAGATATCGAGAGCAGAGTGAGAAGGCCTCAAGATCATACAGGCAAAAGAAAGCACCCCTCCCCCTGCCTGGCACTCCAGCTCAGCTGGTCAGTCAGCCAGAGAGCCTGTGCATATGTTAGAAAAGCAGCAGCTGTGAGCAAGTAAGCCAGGGATTGTGTGGCTCAGAATACACAGCTCTTGACCCGCACTCAGTGGTGGCAGGTAGAAGCTGCCACCAGATACTACCACTATGTGGACACATAAATCCACACCATCAAACAGTATGAAAAATGATATTAACACTCCAGACCAGAAGGAAAATTACAAGCACCCAGAAATCATCTTGAAGGCACAGAAATTTATAATCTAAATGACAGAGAATTCAAAATAGCTACCATAAAAAAAACTCAATGAGTTACATGAAAGTACAGATAGTTCAATGAAATCAGAGAGAAAATCAATGAACAGAGGGAATTCTTCACAAAAGAGATTGAAACTATAAAGACCAATCAGAGATGTTGGAGATGAAAAACACAATGGATGAGATAATGGAAAATCTGGACCCCCTGAATAACAGAGCTGATATTACAGAGGAGAGAATCAGTAGTCTGGAGGACATAAATATAGAAATGCTTCAGATGGAGAAGGAGAGAGAACTAAGACTAAAAAGAAATAAAGAAATTCTCTGAGAAATATCCAACTCAATTAGGAAATTCAACATAAGGATTATAGGTATTCCAGAGGGAGAAGAGACAGAGAGTGGAACAGAAAGCTTGTTCAAAGAAATAATAGCTGAGAACTTCTCAAACCTAAGGAGCTGGAAATACAAGCGAAAGAAGCTAATAGATCTCCTAATTATATCAATGTAAAAAGACCTTCTCCAAGGCATATAGTAGTAAAGCTAGCAAAAGTCAATGACAAAGAAAAAAAATTAATGGCAGCAAGGCAGAAGAAAATAACTTAGAAAGGAACCCTTATCAGGCTTTCAGCAGATTTCTCAGCAGAAACCTTATAGGCTAGGAGAGAGTGGAATGATATATTCAAAATTCTGAAAGACAAAGACTTTCAGCCCAGAATACTCTATCCAGTGAAAATATCCTTCAGATATGTTGGAGAAATAAAAACTTTCCCAGATAAATAAAAGCTAAAGGAGTTCATCACCATAAGATCCTTCCTACAAGAAATCATCAAGAAGGCCCTCATACGTGAGAAAAAAAGAAAGGGGTTACAAAGCCTTGAGCAAGGAGATAAATAGGCAAAAATCAGACAAAATCAATCAGAAAAATAGACAAAATCAGAAAACTGCAGCTCTCTATCAGAACAGGTGAGCAAAAAATTATAACATTAAAGATAAAGGGAAGGAAAACATAAAAAGTAAACGTAATCTCATCATTTTAACCACAAACTCACAAAACAAGATGGAATAAGTTGTGACAATAATAACTTGCAAAGGGAAGAGGAAAAAGATGGAATCAGCTTAGTCTAAGGAAATAAGAGGCTATCAGAAAATGGACTATGTCATCTACAACATTTTTTATACAAACCTCATGGTAACCACTAAACAAATAATTAGAACAGAGACACAAATGGTAAATAAAGAGAAAACTAAGAAAACCGTCATAGAGAACTACCAAACTGAATTGGTAGTCCAAAACACAAGGGACAAGAAACAAGGGAAATGAAGAAGAACTGGAAAATGAGTGATAAAATGGCAGCATTAAGCCCTCATATATCAGTAATCACTCTAAATGTAAATGGATTGAACTCTCCAATCAAAAGACACAGAGTGGCTGGATGGATTAAAAAACAAGACCCAACGAGAAGCTGCCTCCAGGAAATACATCTCAGCTCTAAATACAAGCACAGCCTCAGAGTGAAGGGATAGAAGATGATACTCCAAGCTAATGGCAAACAAAAGAAAGCAGGTGTTGCCATACTTATATCAGACAAAGTAGACTTCAACATAAAACACGTAATGAGAGAAAAAGAGGAGCAGGATATAATGACAAAATGGATACGCCACCAAGAAGACATAATACTTATAAATATATATGCACCCAACATAGGAGCACCAAAATACAAAAGCAAAATTAACAAACCTAAAAGGAGATGTTAACAACAAGACAATAATAGTGGGTGACCTTAACACCCCACTTACATCAATAGATAGATCATCCAGACAGAAAGTCAACAAGGAAATAGTGGATTTAAACAAAAAACTAGACCAGATGTACTTAATAGATATGTATAGAACACTCCACCCAAAAACAGCAAAATACACATTCTTCTCAAGAGGACTTGGAACATTCTCCAGGATAGACCATATGTTGGACAACAAGGCAAGCCTAAATAAATTTAAGAAGATCAAAATCCTATCAAACATCTTTTCTGATCATAATGCTATGAAACTAGAAATCAACTACAAGAAAAAAGCTGAGAAAGTGACAAATATGTGGAGACTAAACAACATGCTACTGAACAACCAATGGATCATTGAAGAAATTAAAGGAGAAATCAAAAAATATCTGAAGACAAATGAAAATGAAAATACACCATACCAACTCAAATGGGATGCAAAAATGGTCCTGAGAGGGAAATTCATAACAATACAGGCCCACCTTAACAAAAAAGAAAAATCTCAAATAGGCAATCTTAAATTACACTTAACAGAATTAGAAAAAGAACAAACAAAGCCCAAAGTCAGCAGAAGGAGAGAAATAATAAAAATTATAGCAGAAATAAATGAAATTGAAAGAACAACAACAAAAAACAGTAGAAAGGATCAATGAAACAAAGAGCCAGTTCTTTGAGAAGATAGACAAAATTGACAAACCCTTAGCCAGAATCACTAAGAAAAAAAAGGAGAAGGCTCAAATAAATAAAATTACAAATGAAACGTGAAATTACAACAGATACCACAGAAATACTAAGGATTATAAGAGAATATTATGAAAAAATATATGCCAACAAATTGGGCAATCTAGAAGAAATGGATAAATTCTTAGGCTCATACAACCTCTCAAAACTGAATCAAGAAGAAATAGAGAATCTGAATAGAGCAATAACAGGTAAAGAGATTGAAATAGTAATCAAAAACCTCCCCAAAAGTAAGAATCCAGGACCAGATGGCTTCTCTGGAGAATTCTACCAAACATTCAAAGATTTAAGACCTATCCTTCTCAAACTATTCCAAAAAATTGAGGAAGATGAAATACTTCCTAACACAATCTATGAGGCCAACATTACCCTGATATCAGAGCCAGACAAGGACAACACAAAGAAGGAAAATTATAGGCCAATATTGCAGATGAACACAGATGCAAAAATCATCAACAAAATATTGGCAAGCCAAATACAGCAATATATTAAAAATATCATACACCACGACCAAGTGGGATTTATAACAAGGACACAGACATGGTTCAACATCTGCAAATCAATCAATGTGATACACCCATTAACAAAACGAGGAATAAAAACCACATGATCATTTCAATAGATGCAGAGAAAGCCTTTGACAAGACCCAACATCGATTTATGATAAAAATTCTCAATAAAATTGGTATAGAAGGAAAGTACCTCAACATAATAAAGGCCATATATGACAAACCCACAGCCAAAATCATACTCAACAGGGAAAAACCAAAAGCCATCCTTCTGAGAACAGGAACAAGACAAGGGTGCCCACTCTCACCACTCTTATGCAACATAGTACTGGAGGTTTTGCCTGAGCAATTAGGCAAAAAAAAAGAAATAAAAGGAATCCAAATAGGCAATGAAGAAGTGAAACTCTTGCTGTTTGCAGATGACATGATTTTATATATAGAAAACCCTAAAGAATCCATTGGAAAACTATTAGAAATAATCAACAACTACAGCAAAGTTTCAGGGTACAAAATCAACTTACAAAAATCAGTTGCATTTCTATACTCTAACAACAAACTAACAGAAAGAGAACTCAAGAATACAATCCCATTTACAATCACAACAAATAGAATAAAATATCTAGGGATAAATTGAACAAAGTACGTGGAAGACCTATACAATGGAAACTATAAGACTAATGTTGTTATAGTTTTGAAGACATTCTTGAAAGAAATCGATGATGACATAAAAAAATGGAAAGATATTCCATGCACATGGATTGGAAGCATGAATATAGTTAAAATGTCCATATACAGAGCCTGGCCCTTGACGTAGTGGTTAAGTGCATGTGTTCCGCTGCTGGCGGCCCAAGTTCAGATCCCTGGCACGCACCAATGCACTGCTTGTCAGGTCATGGTGTAGCAGCGTCCCATATAAAGTAGAGGAAGATGGGCACAGATGTTAGCCCAGGGCCAGTCTTCCTCAGCAAAAAAGAGGAGGATTGGCATGGATGTTAGCTCAGGGCTGATCTTCCTCTCAAAAAAAAAAAAAAAAGTTCATACTACCGAAAGCAATCTACAGATTCAATGAAATCCCAATCAGAATCCCAATGACATTCTTCACAGAAATAGAACAAAGAATCCTAAAATTCATATGGGGCAAGAAAAGAACCTGAATAGCTGAAGCAATCCTGAGAAAAAAGAACAAAGCTGGAGGCATCACAATTCCTGACTTCAAAATATAGTACAAAGCTATAATAATCAAAACAGTGTGGTACTGGTACAAAAACAGACACACAGATCAATGGAACAGAACTGAAAGCCCAGAAGTAAAACCACACATCTATGGACAGCTAATCTTCGACAAAGGAGCTAAGAACATACAATGGAGAAAGGAAATTCTCTTCAATAAATGGTGTTGGGAAAACTGGACAGTCACATGCAAAAGAATGAAAGTAGACCATTATCTTTCACCATACACAAAAATTAACTCAAAATGAATCAAAGACTTGAAGATAAGACCTGAAACCATAAAACTCTTAGAAGAAAACAGAGGTAGTACACTCTTTGACATCAGTCTTAGATGGATCTTTTTGAATACCGTATCTACTCGGACAAGGGAAACAAAAGAAATAATAAACAAATGGGACTTCATCAGACTAAAGAACTTCTGCAAGGCAAAGGAAACCAGGAACAAAATGAAAAGACAACCCACCAACTGGTAGAAAATATTTGCAAATCTTATATCCGTCAAAGGGTTAATCAGTTGTTCAGTTGTTCAGTTCACACAACTGAACAACAAAAAAACAAACAACCCAATCAAAACATAGGCAGAGGAAATGAACAGACATTTTTCCAAAGAAGATATAAAGATGTCCAATAGACACATGAAAAGATGCTCAACATCACTAATCATCAGGGAAATGCAAATCAAAACCACACTAAGATATCACCTTATACTCATTAGAATGGCTAAAATCACCAAGACAAAAAGTAACAAATGTTGGAAAGGATGTGGAGAAAAGGGAACCCTCATACACTGTTGATGAGAATGCAAACTGGTGCAGCCTCTATAGAAAACAGTATGGATATTTATCAAAAAATTAAAAATAGAAATGCCACATGACCCAGATATCCCACAACTGGGCATTTATTCAAAGAACTTGAAATCAATAATCTAAACAGCCTTAGGATCCCTATATTCATTGCAGTATTACTCACTGTAGCCAAGAAGTGAAAGCAACCCAAGTGCCCATCAACTGATGATTGGATAAAGAAGATGTGGTACAAACATACAAGGGAATACTACTCAGCCATAAAAGAGAGAAAATCATGCCATTCGCAACAACATGGATGGACCTTGAGGGTATTAAGTTAAGTGAAATAAGTGAAGGGGAGGAAGACTATCCTCTACCCACTCTGGGTCCTTTCTGTGTGGGCTACAAATTAAGTTGACATGAGACCAAATAGCAGGAAAAAATCAAACAAAGTTTAATAATATGTATACATGGGAGAAACCAGGGAAACTGAGTTTCTCAAGAAATAGTGGAGGTTTTCACCTTAAATACCATGTTCAGGTAGACAAAGGAGGATATTGGGGGTAGGAGGGAGTCAGCAATGGGAGATTACCAGAAAGCACAGTAATCAAGAGTATGCAGATTTAAATCTCGCCTTCCACACCGATACAAGTTTCTAGAGATAAGGTCATCCCCCCTTCTTCCTGGTACAGAAAGGAAGATACATTTATAAATGGAGATTTCCCTTACAAATGTAAATATTTGGTCTTAGCAATGGCCCTCCCAGTCTACTGATAAAATAATCAAGGTAGGGGCTGGCCCAGTGGAATAGTGGTTAAGTTTGCATGCTCCACTTTGGTGGCCCGGGGTTTGCAGGTTCAGATCCTGGAACAGACCTATGCACCACTTGTCAACCCATGCTGTGGCAGGTGTCCCACATATAAAGTAGAGGAAAATGGGCAAGGATGTTTGCCCAGAGCCAATCTTCCTCAGTAAAAAGAGGAGGATTGGCAACAGATGTTAGCGCAGGGCTAATCTTCCTCACCATAAAAAAAAAAAAAACAAGGTAAAAAGACATAGTTTGAGGTGGCCAATTTTGACCTCCCACAGTCCCACCTTTGAAACGAAGAAGTTTCATAGTCCTTTTGAAACTTAAAGAAGTTTCATAGTCCTTTTGAAACTTAAAGAAGTTTCATAGTCCAGAAGCTGAGTTTGTAGATTGTTCCATCTCACTGAACACGTTTCTTAGTCCTGATAATAGATCAGTCCAGCTAAGTTCATTTTAGAAGGTGGTGATGCAGGTGGGCTCCCAAAGTTAGGCCTATATTGTGGAAGCAAGTAATCAGGTATTTAATAAGAAGCATTTCTATGGAAACAAAAGACAAACAAGGTTAATGGTTGGAGCAAATTATAAACCAGTCTCCGAGTTGAGAAGACAGCTAGCCAAGAAGCTTTTTAGATGTCAGTGTTGAAGCATCTTCTGCAGCTTAAAATGTCTTTGATGATGTCATCAGTTCATCTCTCTTAAGTTTATGTCAAGTCCTCCAGCTTCAATTTGCAAGGCTTCAGGAAAAAGGGCAGGTTCAATTCTCAGTGATTCCATATGAAAATGATGGAAAAAAATCAAAAATGTTAGTTTGGAGATTTGTAGCCAGACATTTCAGGAGACTAGAAGAATTCAGGATCCAGTCCAGTCAACAGATATAAAACAAAAACATCAAAGACAATTAATAAAACTACGATCTAATACCTGCAAATGTGTACTAATAGAAATAATTTTTTCTCTCTAAAATCACCCTCATTTTTATCAAAGATAGTCAAATTAAGACTAAGTGGTTTGCAAAATAAGTCTAGTTTCAATAAATTTGGCCCAATTATTTGCATAAGTACAGCAAAAATAGCAATGGATCAAATAGGCTCTTTTAAATCTACTTTGCTGGAACTTTTGCTAAGGAATCTCAGATTGAACTCCACAGGCCTCTCAAGGCCAGGAAAGCCAAGCCAAGGATTTTTGTCAGCAGACTTTGCCTGCAACACCTACAGATTTGGGTGAATTTCTCTCTTTTCGAGGTTCTCCAAAATATTTCAAGGTTCCTTGCACCTGCCAGATAAGTGACATTCCTTACTTATCCAGTAAGTGCTGCTTGGAACATAAGGTACCAGACCAATATTTCCACATGGCTTTATTCCATAAAGTCCAATCTTTGCTTCTCAAAGCTGTATGGTTGTATCTCAGTTTTTCTCAAATATGATGCTCCAGTCAAAGCCTTGCTAATATAGCCAATGTTTCCAATTGTGTCCTGTTATAAGGAGAACAGATTCTTATTGAACTTATGCAAATAACTATACTGCCATGAAATAAGAACATTCACTTACTAAGAGTTTTCAAATTCTGGAGGGATCAGGTAGAGAGAAAAAGATAAATATTTCAACTCTGCTTACAAAAGTATAATTTACCAAATTGCCATGAGTCATAGCTAGCTCAGGAGAAAAGAGAAAAAGTTTTCCTTAAATCTGAAAAAACAAAACATTAAAAAAATCAGCAATATTTCAAATGAAAAATCATAAAAATTATAACCATCCTCATCAGTTCATTCAGTCCTGTGTAATCAATTCTTGATGTTAATCTTCTGTTAGCAGTTTCACAAAGTCATCAGTTTCTCAGATACAATTCTGTAATTTCTTATCCAGTTCAGTTTTATGATCTGAAAGTTTATCAGAAATCTGTATTCTAGAGTAAGCACCAGAGTCCTTTCCATGAACTTCTTCTTCTCTGAAGATGAAATATATTTTGCAAAGGCAACAGAGCAAAGAAATAAAATTTGCCTGTAAAATTTGTCCTACAGTATAACTGGTTATAGGAAAGAAGAAAGGACAAATTATGAATGTGAAAAAGGAAGTTTGTGGAAGGGGAACCCTGAGAAAAGAGTCCTGTGCATGGTCGAGCTGGCTAAGATTGGAATGAATTTCATTAAGTAAATGAGTTTTAAAATCATAAATAAACTGGTGCAAGATTAGAATTTGGTTTCCTCTGTTTTTGTTATAAGGACAAGGTTTCTTGGGCTTTTAATCTACTCTTGATAAAGAGATTATGAAAAGCTTTTCTTTACCTTTCAGTAATCTGCCAAAAAGTCAGGGATTTTGTGTTTTATCAAAATAATTTTCTGTGCTTTATGTTAAAAGCTCTCTTTCCTACTACAAAGAGCTAAGTGTTTGCCACTATGTGACCTTCTATATTTGTCTTTGAAATATTTTTGTCACCTTGGTTAAATAGGTAATTAAATATTAAGTTTCATAATGATCTGTGATCCTATTTAGGCAAGTATTTTAAGAACTTTTTTGATATTTTTGACAAACTTCTCCAAATTTGATTCTAAATGATGTCTTTTTTTACCTCTTGCTATCGTTGGGATTTTCCAGAGGATTCCTGAAACATCTCAAAAGATTGGTTCTCTCCTTATAAAAAGAGAGATATTAAACTAATAAGGCTTATCTGACACGTCAAATTACATGAGAAGCATTGTCAAATAAGAAATAACATTAGACTTTCCTTACATTATGTCTCTACAAATATATATCATAAGAGTTCCAGAAACTACGTGAAATTCCTAGAAGTCTAACATATCCTGGGATAAAATATTGTCTGTCATCAAAATCGAGACTCACACAAAATATCAGGAAAGCTCCTTAGCTGATTTTCACATAAAGGGAGCAACAACAGGATCTCTAAAGATTGGCATATGTGGATGAAGTCCACTCTGCCTCTGCAAAAGAACAGTACCCCATTGCCAGACTTTTGCCATCCTGATGTCCTTATAACATGGCAACAGTCTGCTCCTGAGGCAGAGAAATTAAGGTGGATAAACAATGGCTGTAAATTCAACAAACAGCCAGGGCTATGGAAAACCCAAGACAGCCACTGGGCTCTTCCCAACTCTCTGGCAAATCCCATGTTTCAATTTTTACATTCCTTGACCCTCTATGGGAAAAACCATTTCTGTACCCAGAGGTCTCAGAACTCCTCGCTCTGGGTCTTTTGAGCACCTGCAGCTGGACTTCATTCAACTGCCACTTCCTATGGCTCATCAACATGTTCTTGTTATTGTAGGTGTTTTCTGGAGGGGTTAAAGCCCTCGAACCCCATTGGAAAGGACCTTACCAAGTGCTTCTGACCACTGACACTGACACAGAACTAGAAGGCATTGCATTCCATGTGCCTCCTTTTGGGTACATCTTTGTGTGTGATTACTATGGGGAACCACGGGCTTATGAATGTCTAGACAGCTGGCATATGTCAGGACAATGCCTTTTAGGATTCCATAGTATTTCATTTCAAGTTCTTGTTAAAGAAGAAACCTAACTGCAATCTCATAGTTCTAGGTGAGAGTTGGCAATGCCTTTTTACACCCCATCTACTCTCGATTGATTACCATTTCCAAAGGCTTTGTGCCTTGGATTCATGTTGTCCATAATGACCTGTTGATAAAAAATGTATCCCTAACCATCGCTAAACTGGAAAATTCTACTGCTTGGGCCTTGGTTCAATAACAACAATAATCCCTGGATTCCCCAGGGAGGGTTGTATTAGATAATCAAATGGCACTCTATTTTCTCCTTGCAGAACAGGGTGCATCTGTGCCATAGCCAACACCTCTTGCTGTACCTGCATCAACTCTTCTGGCAATGTGAGTAAGAAATTGGAAGATTATAAAAATAGCATAGGATGTCTCCAGTCCAATGTCTTCTAATGACACCCTCTGGATCCCTATCGATGTTTTCAGCTGGCTTCCTTCAGGTATAGGTGCTTGGATGAAATCAGAACTTAAAATACAGTTTATGATTATTATTAGAATTTTGCTGTGTGTACTTAATCTAAACTTCTTACACTATTACTCACTCACATCTGCTCCAAGTTACATTAATAATTATTGTCCTGATTTGTGCAATCTTTGTCACCTTCAAGCTACTGAAGATTTGCATTTCTCAATGCTGTATGTCTGTCTCTACCTACAGAATAGTGATTGCTCAGCGACTGGAGGTGATCGACCAGTTGTGAGACTCCAAATGACTTGATATTTTTCCAGACAGAGACTGTGCCTGAGACTCATTTCCTGACCGTCTCCTTATTGCTTAGATGGGGCCAGAGCTTCTAACTGCATTACTCCTGCTGACAATTGAGCATCTCGCTTTTCCCCAATGAGGGAGATGACTTCCCAGGAATGAGCCTTCCTGGAAAGGAAGGAAATACCAATATATCAAACAGTTGATCCATGATGCTTTCTGCTGAAAGATCTTGATCAGAGGGGTAAAATGCAGACAACGACAACAAAATGGAGTAACATAAGTCATGCTTCTAAAATGGAGCTGGGATGCCATTAAGGAAATGGGGCTAATGCACACATACCATGTCTTTACCTACGTGGAATGTAATTGTTGAACTGTGCTTCACTGTTGTCATCTTGACCTTCTCTCAAGAAATATGGTTACTCCCATAGATAAGAACTTTCTACCTTAGAGATGGCCTTAGCCAAAATCACGTAGAGCCAAGAGGTAATAGTTTTTGCCAGGACCAATCACAAATTTTGCAAAACAACCTGTGTTAATTTATGTCTTTTACCTTTATAAATCTTTGCCTCCTTTACCTTCTTCAGAGCACATTTTGGGTTTCTGCCTGAATCTGTCTCCCTAGTTGCAATTCTAATTGCCCAAATAAATATCTGCTATTTGAATGGTAATGGATTTTTTCCCTCAGCCAATATCTCATAGTTCTGGAGGCTAGGAGTCCCAGATCCAGGTCTGGGAGGGTTGATTTCTGGTGAGGCCTCTCTTCCTGGCTTGCAGAGGGCTGTCTTCTTGCTGTGTCTTCACACGGGGGGAGGGGGGAGAGCAAGCTTTCTGGTGCTTCTTCTAAGGATACTAATCCTATCAGATCAGGGCCCCATCCTTATGATGTCATTAAATCTTAATTACTTCCTGTCTCTAAATACAGTCACATTGGGGGGTTAGTGCTTCAACATACGATTTTTGGGGGGGAAAAATTCAGTCTGTAGCACCCTCCTTCTTCAGGGCTCCAACCACGCCATGCACATGGCTGAATTGTAGCCTGTGTCATGTTGTGTTTTTAAGTACTATTTATTTTTCTGATTTTAAGAGTAACACATACTTGAGAGGAAAGTGTGTAAAATGCAGAAAAATATAAAGAAAATAAAAATACATAAACCAACAACCTAGAGATAAACATTATTAATATGTCAGGGGTTTCAAGGTTTTTTTTTTCTGTGTATATACATTCATTTTTTTTTATGCAATTTGCATCAAAAAACATAATTCTTTTCCTTTGGTAACAGGTTTCTTGAGATATAATTCACATACCATACAATTCACCCATTTAAAATGGTGGAGAACCCAATGGTGTTTAGCATATTCACAGAGTTGTATAACCACCTCCACAATCAATTTTAGAAAATTTTTATCATCTCCAAAAGAAACCCATAACTTTAGTTGTCAGCCTCTAATCCCTCCCATCTCCCCAGCCCCAGGCAACTTCTAATCTTCTTTCTGTGTCTGTAGACTTGCCATTTCCTGGCTAGTCTAGGAAAAGGTGATCACCTTTTCCAACTCGTAATTCCCAAAACTGGGCAATAAGACCTTGATGCTGAAAAGAACTTGGAGTTGTGATACACAAGTGAATTCTCTTTGATTTCTCAACTAGCACGTTTATGTGGCACAATCTTATGAACAAAGGAACCCAAGTTTGCAATGTGGCTGGCATTTAGGGTGGAGTATCTGGTGACAGAAGGGGCCAGGTATCCAAGTCCATATCGTTCTGATTAATTAGCTGGGTACTCTGTCTATACTTTGCTGTCACATAAAATAAAAAGACCAGTGTGGTTTACAGACAAGGTTAGAACCTGTAGTTCCCAGGGTCTGGAGTATTCCATGACCTTTCCACTGGTACTGTTGGTGACTAAACATCTCTATTTTCCATGCACTCATGTCAACCTGGGAGAGCCAATCAGATTGCAGAATAGCTGGTATAGGAGGCCTGCAGTATGATTTGACAGCTATAAAGCCTGGTCCTGTCACCTGACCAAGTGAGTCCAGAGTTTTGACCCACCCATATATAGTTTGTGGTTTGGGGCAGCTTAACCACGTGGGCAGCTACAATACCCCAAGTTGTACAAGGGTGGCTCATAAGCCATCCCAACCATTTGGTGATTTGGCAAATGTTTGTGCCAAAGGGAGTAGTGTTAGAGTCACTTACAATTTCCGTGAGAGGATTGAAGATCCACCTGTGGAATCAAACCAGAGAGTTTGATTGCAATATTGTCCTGCTATGTCACCCAGGAAAGGTCCAGTGTCACGTTTACTTTCAATGCAAAGGGAAATTTTTTCACCTATTGTCTTTATCTGGGCAAAGGATAGTCCTGGAGCTTCTCTAGAGGTTTTCTGGGCCCCAAGTGACTCACCAGGAGAAGAGGCAGAGTGATGTTTTCCTTGTCGTGGATGCCATACCCTGTCGTTCATCCGTCTTCTGTACTTAGTCCACCAGGTGTTCACATCAGCAAGAGCAGAGACTAGTTCAGGTTCTTTTGTGCTCTCTAAGTGTCGACATAACCAATAGTCAGATTGATTAGTTAGCGTGGCCAGGGTTTGGTAACCTGGCATAAGGGGGTGTTCGGTCTGTGCTCAACCTGTTGAGAAAGAGAGGGTTAGTGAGAGTAGACAGAGATTGGAAAAGAGCCCACAGTGGAAACTTAGAGAGGGGAAGAGGGACAGATAAAGAAGAGTGCTCTCCATTCAGCTTTCTAATAAACTATTAAAAGGAATATATATATTTGTTAATAGTAAAAGGGCTGTGTGTGTGTGTGTGTGTGTGTGTGTGTGTGTGTGTGTGTGTGTAGGGAGTTTTAAAAGCAAGGGAGGAAAATAAGTGAAAGTGAGGTTTCTTGATCTGTGATCTTGGGAAAAGCTGTCTAACTTCACGAGGCTGGCTGCTTCTGGGGCCTGGGAATTTGCCCTGGAAATCCTTAGTTTAAGGTCCTCTGTGGGAACTATCTCCCAGTTGTCTTGAGAGTGATGTTCTGGGTCTATTTTGGCATGGCTTGCATGGATCCAGGAAGATCTTTCCTTTATTTTGATGGCAGTGTAGGTGGTCAGAAGGACTTTGTAAGGTCCTTCCCAGTGAGGTGACAGCACATGTTTTCTTCTAAAGACCTGGACGTGCACCCGACTTCCTGGTCCAAAGGGACAGCAAGCTTTGTCAGAAGGTGGAGCTACATCTCTTTTACCTGTTGTTTTGAGAGGTTTGGGGGATTCGATCGGAGACGTAAAAGAAACTTTTCACTCCAAACAAATGGACTGAAGGTATATTTTATTATATAGAGGAGAGTAAAGGCGATAGTCCACAAACAGATCTGAATAGGTCAAATACTAAGAGGGAAAAACATCAGCTCGATTGGAAAGGGAAAACATCCACATCGGCTGAAGAGAAATGACACAAATCAACCGGAAAGAGAAACACCAGGTTGACCGAAAAGAAAACACATCAGATCAATTGCTCACAACATACATGCCCCATTGTCAGGGAGAGTCCATTCAATCCACATGGCTGGGCGGGAATCCCATCATCACAGGTCCTGGGCAAGGCGTCCCTTCCACAGGTGGAACTTTCACCAGGCCTCAGTTTCCAGCAGTTTTTATAGCATCAGTGATTTTCAGAGTAAGCAGTTACAAAGTTTGCAGAGCAAGCATTTAGCATTCCCATGCACAAATGGTTATCAGTGGCGTATGTGCACTGAGCCCCCTGGCTATCGTCCCAGCCCAGAAGTTGTGTACGTGCATTGTTCTCTCTGGTTATTGTCCCAGCCCTGAAGAGATGGCCAGTCCATCCCGTGCTACGACACTCAAAGAGCCTTGAAATGTTATAACTTGCAACTTGCTCCGTGAGAGAAGGGCCAGTTCCCAGGAGAAAGGCCAGTTCCCACCACACAGAAAGCAGCTTTATATTTCTTTGTGTGCTGGTGGCTATAGGTCAATGGAACGGCCAAACATGGCTGTACGCATGTCAAGACACCTGTTGATCATGTGCTTCAAGTAGACTAGTTAATTTTTGTCTATGGCTAGTCATAGCATCAAATTGTTCACTTAAGTTCTCATAATCTTCACTTAATCCAGGAATGGAAGGTTTATAGATGCCAGTAGGCATTCGGTGTCCAAAAACTAATTTCAAAAGCAGTCAATCCATGTCTCTTATTTGGAATATTCCAGATCTTTATAAGGGCCAAGGGCAGAGCTTCTACCCATTTAAGTCCAGTTTCTTGACAGATCTTTCCTAAAGTCCTTTTGATGTCTAGATTTTTACGTTGTACTTGCCCTGATGATTGAGGATGATATGGGGTATGAAATTTCAATGCGTACCCTAGAGTTTCTGCAAGCAAGTGGTTTATCTGCTGTAAAATGAGCTCCTTGGTCTGATTCAATCCATAAAGGAATGCTAAAATAAGGAATAACCTCAGTTATTAATTTCTTTACCACTGTTGTGGTGTCCCCCTGTCTAGTCGGATAGCATTCAGCCCATCCACTAACCATGCAGATGATAACCAAGCAGTGAGAATAGCCTAAAGCTGGGGGCAAGTCTATAAAGTCCATTGGAGTGCCGCAAAGGGCAGTGTGGGCCTGGGAGGACTTCCTGGGGTACACTGATCTCGCCCAGAAACTTGGTGAGATTGGTAGTAGTGCACTGGGAAATAATTGGATTGGAAATTTTGTGGTTGCCAGGGCAAAGCCAACTGTCTTTTAGTCCCTTAGCTATCCCCCATCTGCACTTATGTCCCATTTGGAGGGACATAAGTGCAAGCCAAAAACCACAAGAAAAGGAGCTACAGGAAGTACTGTGGCCCAGTTTCTAATCCATCTGATCATTGTTTGGCTGGCTTTTGTATCCAATTGTTTTTTTCTGATTGTGGGGCATTTGCCTGAGAGTTAATACTGTCAGTCAGGGATAAAGGCAGCTTTAAAAATCAGTAATTATTGGCAATTATCTATGGTAAGAGCTCCTTCCTTGGATAAGCCCTTCTATCTTAAATGCTTTTAGGCAATTTGGGGGAGGGTTAAAATTTCTTTCAGAGTTGTCTGACCCTTAATTCAAAATAATCCACATACCAGAGTGGCACATCTTGGGGTGGCCTGCCCTGAACCCCATCAAAGGTTTGTGGCAACCCCACAACAAGCAAGTTTATTGGTGCTATTTTTCCAACAGCATTTGCTCACTTTGTGTCTTTGTGTCACACTTTAGTAATTCTTAGAACGTTTCCAACTTTTTCATTATTATCAATTTGTTGCGGTGATCTGTGATCAGTGATCTTTGATGTTAGTATTGTAATTGTTTGGGATACCATGAATTGGGCCCATGTAAGACAGGAAACTTAATGGATAAATGTTGCGTGTGTTCTGACTGCTCCACTGACTGGCCGTTCCCCCCCTCACTCCCTCTCCGCAGGCCCCCCACTCCTTGAGATACAACAATACTGAAATTAGGCCAGTTAATAACTCTATGATGGCCTCTAAGTGTTAAAGTGAAAGGAAGAGTCACATATCTCTCACTTTAAATCAAAAGCTAGAAATGATTAGGCTTAGTGTGGAAAGCAAGTCAAAAGCTGAGATAAGCTGAAAGCTAAGCCTCTTGTACCAAACAGTTAGCCAAGCTGTGAATGCAAAAAAAAAGTTCTGGAAGGAAATTAAAAGTGCTACTCCAGTGAACACACGAATGATAAGAAAGCAAAACAGCCTTATTGCTGACATGGAGAAAGTTTTAGTGGTCTGGATAGAAGATCAAACCAGCCATGACATTCCCTTAAGCCAAAGCCTAATCCAGAGCAAGGCCCTAACTCTCTTCAATTCTGTGAAGGCTGAGAGAGATGAGGAAGCTGCAGAAGAAAAGTTGAAGCTAGCAGAGGGTGGGTCATTAGGTTTAAGGAAAGAAGCTGTCTTCATAACAAAAAAGTGCAACATGAAGCAGCAAGTGCTGATGTAGAAGCTGCAGCAAGTTATCCAGAAGATCTAGCTAAGATGGTTAATGAAGGTGGCTACACTAAACAAGAGATTTTCAGTATAGATGAAACAGCCTTACATTGGAAGAAAATGCCATCCAGCACTTTCACAGTTAGAGAGAAGTCAATGTCTGGATTCAAAGCTTCAAAGGACAGGCTGACTCTCTTGTTAGGGGCTAATGCAGCTGTTGACTTGAAGATGAAGCCAATGCTCACTTACCATTCTGAAAATCCTAGGGTCCTTAAGAATTGTGCTAAGTCTACTCTGCTTGTGCTCTATAAATGGAACGACAAAGCCTGGATGACAGTACATCTGTTTACAACATGATTTACTGAATATTTTACACCCACGGTTGAGACCTACTGCTCAGAAAAAAGATTCCTTTCAAAATATTACTGCTCACTGAAAATGCACCTGGTCATCCAAGAACTCTGATGGAGATGTACAATGAGATTGATGTTGTTTTCATGCCTATTAACACGATATCTATTCTGCAGGATCTGGGCAGTAATTCTGATCATGGATCAAGGAGTAATTTTGATTTCAAGTCTTCTTATTTAAGAAATCTATTTCATAAGGCTATAGATACCATAGATAGTGATTACTTTGGTGGATCTGGGAAAAGTAAATTGAAAACCTTCTGGAAAGGATTCACCATTCTAGATGCCATTACGAACATTCATGAATCATGGGAAGAGGTCAAAATATCAGCATTAACAGGAGTTTGGAAGAAGTTGATTCCAAGCCTCATGGATGACTTTGAGGGATTCAAGACTTCAGTGGAGGAAGCCACTGCAGATGTGGTGGAAATAGCAAGTGAACTAGAATTAGAAGTGGAGCCTAAAGATGTGACTGAATTGCTGTAATCTCATGATAAAACTTTAATGGATGAGGTGTTGCTTCTTATGGATGAGGATGAGCAAAGAAAGTCATTTCTTGAGATGGAATCTACTCTTGCTTTAGATGCTGTGAAAATTGTTGAAATGACAACGATTTAGAATATTACATAAACTTAGTTGATAAAGCAGTGGCAGGTTTTGAGAGGTTTGACTCCAATTTTGAAAGAAGATCTAGTGTGGGTAAAATGCTATCAAACAGCATCGCATGCTATAGAGAAATTGTGAAAGGAAGAGTCGATCGATGCGACAAACTTCATTGTTGTTGTATTTTAAGAAATTCCCACCACCACCCCAGCCTTCAGCAACCACAACCCCGATCAGTCAGCAGCCATCAACATGGAGGCAAAACTCTCTACCAACAGAAAGATAACTATTCACTGAAGGGTCAGATGATGGTTAGCACGTTTTAGCAATAAAATATTTTTAAATTAATGTACGTACATTCTTTTTCAGACATAACACTATTGCACATTCAATAAACTATAGTAGACATAACTTTTATATGCACTGGGAAACCAAAAAATTCATGTGGCTCACTTTATTGTGACATTCATTTTATTGCGGTGGTCTGGAACTGAACCTGCAATATCTCCAAGTTATGCCTGCATAGTTTCAGCTCTTAGATTTAGGTCTCTGATCCATTTTGAGTTAAGTTTTGTATGTGGTGTGAGGTAGGAATCTGACTTCATTCATTTGCATGTGGACATCCAGTTGTTGCAGCACAGTGTGTTGAAAAGACTATTGTTTCCCCCATTGAATTGTTTGGCACTCTTGTCAAAAACCAATTGGCCATCAGGAGAATGAGAAGACAAGGCACAGACTAGGAGAAAATATGTGTAAAAGACATATCTGATACAGGATTGTTATCCAAAATATACAAAGAACTCAAAAATCAACAACCCAATGAAAAATGGGCAAAATGTCTGAACATATACCTCACCAAAGAAGATGTACAGTTGGCAAATAAGCCTATGAAAAGATGCTAACTTAAATTCCCCATAAATTTTTAAAAATCAATGACCCATACTTTTGGGCTCTCAATTCTATTCCATTGCTCTATATGTCTATCCTTATTTCAGTAACATACTGTCTTAATTCCTGTAGCTTTGTAGTCAGTTTAGAAATTAGAATGTGTAACTCCTCCAACTTTGTTCTTTGTCAAAATTGTTTTGGCTCTTCTGTGTCCCTTGCATCTCCATATGAATTTTAGGATCAACTTGATAATTTCTAAAATTTGGCAGTTGGGATTTTGATAGAGATTGCACTGAATCTGCAGACCAATTTGGGGGGTATTGCCATCTTTACCATATTAAGTTTTCCAGTCTGTGAACATGGGATATTTTTCAATTTATTTAGGTCTTTAAATTTTTTCAATGATGTTTAGTAGTTATCAGTGCCCAAGTCTTGCATTTATTTTGTTAAATTATTCTTAGCATATTTATACATAAATTTATTCTTTTTGATGCTATGTAGGCAGAATTGTTTTCTTAATTTCATTAATTTCATTAATAGAAACACAATTGATTTTTGTATATTGATCTTGTATACTGCACCTTTACTGAACTTGTTTATTAGTTCTAGTATTTTCTGTGAGGACTCCTCAGGATTTTCTCTACATAAGATCATGTCATCTGTGGCTAGGGATAGTTTTACTTCTTCCTTTCTAATCTGGATTCCTTTTATATCATGTTCTCCCCTAATTGCCATGGCCAGAGACTCCAGTAAAATGTTGAGTACAAGTCGTGAGAGAGGACATCCTGCTGTTGTTCCTGATCAAAGGGAAAGTTTCCAGTCTATCACCGTTGGTGTGTAGTAGCCAAGGGTGTTTCATAGATGGTCTTTATCAGTTTGAGGGTGGTCTCTTCTATTCCAGATTTGTTCACTCTCTTTTTCTGTGTCTGTTGAGACAATCATGTGGTTTTTGTCCTTTTTCTATTTGTATGGTATATGACATTGATTGATTTTCAGATGCTAAGTCAATCTTGCATTCCTGGGATAGGTCCCACTTGGTCCTTTTTACATCTCGATTCGATTTGCTAGTATTCAGTTGAGCAATTCTGCCCCTATATTCATAAAAGATGTTGGTCTGTAGTTTACTTTTCTTGTGATGTCTTTGTTGGGTTTGGTGTTGGGGTGATTCTGACTTTGTAGGATGAGGTGGGAAGTGTTCTCTCTCCTTCTTCTTGTATTTTTCGGTGCTTTGTCTTCACTGCATCTTCCTGGTGTTGCTCTGTGTAACTGCCTTGCTCAGTGTGGTCCAGCACTCGGCCCAATCATGTCCCTGGAAGTTTACAGTTTACTACGTCAACCACGTGTGGCCACGAATATCCGTTGGATGTTGGTGCCTGTGAAAGGGGGTGTGGTGAGAGCCCCTCTCTGGGTAGATAAGAAGTCAGTGCTCTGAAACCCTGCACACCAGCTCTCAGGTTGTCATCGGTAAGGCCTTAGGGGAGCTCCTGTTACAAAACTGCCCAAGCCTCTTGGTGGGAAATGCATTTTTCTGGATTTTGTGAAGGCATTTCAGAACAAGGAACATCTGCTCACTTATGTTTAGGCCCCACAGGAGCGAGGTAAGGGAGATGTCATCCCTGCAGGAAGTGGGAGCCCATCTGAGAAGTTCCTCAAGACAACATCAGCCAAACATCAGAAGGGAACAAGGGGGCTGGCTAAGGCAGAGTGTTCTAAGTGGCACCATCTTGTCTGGGAGTCCACCATCCTGTCCCCAGCCCACTGAGCCAGACAGCCTGCAGGTGCCCCTAAAGTCCTATTCCACAAACCACATACAAACCTGACAACATGGAGAAAGTTCTTGGGGAAGAGGAGATCTGTTTTCGTTTTGCTTTGCTTGGATGGATTGTCGTCATTTTGCTGTAAACAAGTTAACACCTGTCACACCAACCTTTCCACTTTCAAAGAAGTGGGAGGAGCAGAAGGACAAAGACCCCTCAGCCCCAGGAATAAATAAGCCTGAGGGGGGTTTGTGATGGTCACATGATGAGACACATGGTATGTCTCCTGTGATGCAGGGACTGGCATGGAGTAGATGCTCAGTCTACAATACCTCTCGTGGATATCCACAAGTGGGGAGCTGCGGTTAGGGTCCCCCAGGGTCCCTAGGCTTGACAGATGCTCCTGGGCTAGGAGGGGCTGCCACTGGTGTCTGAGGGGCCCTAGGGTGCCCCAAGCTCGAGGGCTGGAGGGCTCCCCAGGAGTCTGCTTGCCCTCTTTCAGGACATTGTGTAGCTAGCAGAAGGGGTCTCCATTGTGAAGCTCAGAACAGCCAGTGTAAGTTCTGCCAACTCACAGAATAGTCCCCAAAGCCAGGCACTCCCTCGTCAATGGATGAGGGTGGCTTCCTGCCATCCCATTGTGCCGGGAGGTCAGGGACTGCCCAGGGCCTCTCAGCCAGATTCATACCCTCATCTTACCAGAGTCTCGCCTGACGCCCGCAGCCCCCACACCTCCCAGTGTTGAGGAGCCTGTACGGTGCCCAGCTGGTGGAGTAAGTGTGTTGGGATGAGGGATCAAGGAGGGAGTCTGCAGCAGTGGAAAGCGGGTGGGGTTCAGACCTCTACACCCTCCAGACCTGGAACATAACCTCCACTGGCCACCCAAGGCCACACTGGTGACCTGGGCTAGTCATTTACCTGGTGCCAGGCAAAGTAATACGGTTTCTCTAGAAACTGGTGAGCTCTGGTCTTGACCACGAGAGGTGTGGTTAGGGGGGTTAATTGCGTGCGTGACTATGAGGCATGGCCCATGCTGGATCTGGTGCCCAGGGGTGGGGGCAGGCCTTGTGAACAGAGGGGCAGTGGTGTTGACACCAGGTGAGTCACAGCAAGTCCTGGAGGAAGGGACTCAGGCCAGAGAGGAGGCCAAGGCTAAGGTACCTGGAGACAGGAGCATAGTGAAAGTGGCTCTGGTGGTGAAAAGGCAGCAGCGTGTCAGGGAGCAGGGGTGGGGTGCAGGGCTTTGGCAGCAGGCTCAGGGCCAAAGGCACCCCCCACTTCCAGGGGCTGCGCTGATACACCAGTCTGGTGGGGCAGAGGATGGGGGATGAACACAGCTGTCTGAGGCCAGCCCAGGGCCACAGAATCACTCCTGCTCCAGGTCCTGGAGGCCTGCCCAGCTCCTGGGAAGCCTCAGGTTTCCACCCTGCTTTGGGATCCCAGACCACAGGCAGTGGTTCCCAGCTGGGCTCCCTGGGGCTGCCCCCTCCCCACCCTCAGGGCCCCTTCCAGACGCACTTAGATCCGGCTCAACCAGGCTCCCTCCCTTGCCTGTGATTCAGGCAGAAGGGGTCTCCATGCTTCTCTGTGACCTCCTGCCCACCCTGCTTGCGAGCTCTGACCCCTGCCTCATCCCAGCCCTCCAGCTAGCCAGTGGTTCCAGGCTTGGGTCCCCAGGACAGTGTTGAGCAAGGACTGAGGGCTCTTCAGGGCCTGGCTGGGCAGCCTGTCACTCCCTCTGGCCCTCGTAAGTACAGACAGCTGGCTTGGTGCTCCTCTCAGCTGCCCACCATGGCCCGGGGGCTGCCGAGCATCACCAGCCTGGCACACTTCTGCCAGAAGATGAACCGGCTGAAGACACTGGAAGAGTCCACCAGGGAGACGTCTCTGAGGCGCTGCCTGAGCATGCTGGACCTGACCCTGCTGGGTGTGGGTGCCACAGTAGGCATGGGCCTCTACGTGCTCACAGGTGCTGTGGCCAAGGAGATGGCCGGCCCTGCAGTGATCGTGTCCTTTGGCGTGGCCGCCATGGCTTCCCTGCTGGCAGCCTTATGCTATGCAGAGTTCAAGGTGCGTGTGCCCCAAACCGGCTCTCCCTACCTGTTCACTTACTTGTCTATGGGCAAGCTGTGGGCCTTCCTCCTTGGCTGGATCGTGCTCTTCCAGTGCCTCATTAGTGGCACCGCTGAGTGCCGTGCCTGGAGCTGCAGCCTAGATGCCATCTTCAGCCCCCACATCCGCAGCTTCACTGAGGCCCACACAGGCATGTGGCAGGTGCCCTTCCTCGCTCAGTACCCAGACTTCTTGGCGGCTGGCATCACACTTTTGGTCTCCACATTCATCTCCTGTGGGGCTCGCATCTCTTCTTGGCTCAACCACACCTTCCTTGCCATCAGCCTGGTCATCGTCCTCTTCATGATCATCCTGGGGTGTGTCCTGGCCCGCCCGCACAAGTGGAGTGCTGAGGAGGGCGGCTTTGCACCCTTCGGCTTCTCTGGAATCATGATAGGTGCCACCATCTGCTTCTAAGCCTTCGTGGGCTTTGGTTATATTGCTGCCTCCACCGAGGAGGCCCAGAACCCAAAGCGAGCCATGCCTATGGCCATCACCATCTCACTTGCCCTGGTAGTTGGTGCCAACATCCTTGTCTCTACTGGGCTCACCCTCATGGTGCCCTGGCACAGCCTGGACCTTGAAACAGCACTCACTGATGCCTTTCACCAGCTTCAGGACCTCAGGACCTTAGCCCAGGTGCTGAGCTTCGAGTCCTTGGGCCATGGCCAGCACTGGTATGGTGGACTCCTTGTCCAGCACCTCCCAGTTTATGACCAACTGCAGCTACCTGAGCAGGTGAAGTAGGGCAGGCAGAGAAGAGGCCTGCAGCTCCCGGGATCCAGAATAATAACTGCTTGGCCAGCCAAGTGGCCTGTCACCGTGTCCACTGTGGTGTTCTTTGTGGCACTGAGTCCTCACCTGTCCCCGGGAACCAGATGATTATTCCCAATCCACAGCAAAGGTGCTGAGGTTCTATCAGGGGGGAGGTGCCAGCCATGGGACAGCCCTGAGTCAGGGGCATGGCCAGGCCTGGGTCCCAGGGTCCTGCCCTCGGGCCATGCCCTCTGCCCAGCTCAGAGGGGAGCTACACACACCAGGAACAGAGAGGTCCCTGACAGGATGGGGATAGGCTCCTTCCCAGGCTCCCCACATGTCCCCTCAGGGGAGGATCCAGTGAGCAAAGCCTGGACCCAAAGGAGGCCGCCTAGAAAGGGCCGTGGAGTTGCGAGGTTCCCTGAGTTTCCCAGGGCTCCCAGAGAGCAAGGCATGTGCCTGAGGCCTGCCCTGGGATGTGGCACCTGCCAGGGCACACTCATCTCTCAGGCACAGGCCCACTTGGCCCACACGGCTCCCCTGGGGGTGCACACCCACATGCAGACTGAGGCACAGCTGGTTCCAAGCTCAGAGCTGCCCACAGCTCCCCAGCTGCCTCTCTCCCTGCCCGCCCCTCAGGGCTTTGTGATAAAGGCTCGGGACGGGACACACGCGTGCAGTTGGGGGCACAAGCGCCTGGGCCTGCTCCAGGTACCTTCCAGCCCACCTAGTTAGTGGCAGTGGGGCCCCATCCTTGGGGATCCCCAGGCCCACCCTGCGCCCCCCATGAGCTCCCCAAGGCCACACTATGTCTACCATAGACGCCTCCCCCTCCCTGTTCCTGCCTGTAAGGACCACACAGGAAGCTGCTGGCTCTGGCAGCTTTCCTCGGCTCTCTGCAGCCTTGACCTCAGCTTTCTCTGGGCCCCAAGGACAACCAGGTACCCGTGACCCCGCTCCAATAACCAGGCTCAGGGCCATGTTCTCTCACTCTGGCCCTTCTGAACCCGCCTCCCATGGACACGGCTCTGGGGATTGAGAGGAGCAGGGACCCCAAGGCTTTGCTGAGGCTCTGGGTGCCAGATGATTCCAGACACGGCCCAGCCTGAGCCCCAGCCCTGGCCCTCCCCAACCTGGTCCATGTCGCTCCACCAGCAAGCTGCCTGCGTGCCCCTGGTCACCAGGGACCCATGAGAAGGCAGCCCCTTGTCTCCCTGGGGTGGGTATCCCCAAATCCCTGCCCATCCCTGGGACCAAGAAAGGGCTTGGCTCCTGCAGCCCCCGTCCCTCTCCTCCTGACTGTGGTCCCAGGGACACGGGGAAATTCTCCAGCAGGCAGGACTCAGGGCCTCGGAGGATTCCAGAGCCAGAACCAGGCCAGCCTGCTGGGAGCTTCCATGTACTCTGTTAGGGACATTCTCTCCAGCCCCTGGGCTCCACCTGGGGTCTTGGTCAGAGCGTTGTCCTCATGCAGTTGCCTCAGGCTGGGGTGAGCAGCTGCCCAGACACATTCTCAGGTGTGACCTTGGGCAGTAGTGACATATGTGTCCAGATATACAGCCTCCCTACCCCATGGCTCCAGGGAGTCGAGTGTGCAGAATCCAAGGCATTGGGCCGGGGGTCACCAAGGAGACAGATAGAAGGTCCCAAAGGACCCCATGTCCACCAACTCAGCCCCTCCCCCCTCCCCATCCCAGCCCCCCACAGCCGGAGGGCTGCCAGCAGGAAGGGGCTGGTGCTCACAAGCTGAGCATGTTTGGGCCCAAGAGGTGCCTGTGCCCTTGCGTGGGGTCCCAGTGGGTTGGATCATCTGCCCACCACACTCCTCACACCATGGATGAGGCCCAGAGCTGGGAGGGGACCTGCCCTAGGAACCCAGCCCCAGAGCACTGAGATGACTCCTCCTGTCAGGCTTCTTTCTCCCTTGCCTTGGACTCTGGCTGCACAGACCCCCAGGCAGGGCTGCTGAGAGGGGAGGGGCTCTACTGTGAGGGGAGTGCTGGCAGGGGGAGGAGGGCTGGGAGCCAGGCAGGGCCAGAGTCGACCACAGCCAGTGTGGGGACAGCTGGTGAGGGGGGAACTGCTGGGAACACTGGAGACAGACTGGGAGACCGTTGTCCAGACCCAGACCCAGCAGGAGCCCCACTGGACCAGTGCCCTGTGTCGTGTTCCCTTGCAGGTCTCTATACAAAACTGGCTTCTGGGCCGGCCCCGTGGCTTAGCGGTTAAGTGCGCGTGTTCCGCTGCTGGCAGCCCGAGTTCGGATCCCCGGCGCGCACGGATGCACCGCTTCTCCGGCCATGCTGAGGCCGCGTCCCACATACAGCAACTGGAAGGATGTGCAGCTATGACATACAACTATCTACGGGCTTTGGCGGGAAAAAATAAATAAATAAAATCTTTAAAAAAAAACAAAAAAAAAACAAAAACTGGCTTCTGTGGTGCCAGGCAGCACCCTGCCAAGGCTGGAGTTGCAGGGGGACAGTCTGCCCGGGAGCTGAAAGGTGGAATTCTCCCCCTACCCCCTGCCCTTGTCCTGCTAGGGCTTCATCCATGAGTCCCCAAGGTGGGGGGCCTCCACTCTTCCCAGCCCCCAACCCCAACCCACAGAGAAAGGCTACAGGCCTCAGGAATGGGCCAGCAAGTGGCTCCCAGGGCCACCCTCGTGACGGTGTCCATCTCCCAGCAGCAGCAGTGGGGGCAGGTGCTGGGCCCCCTCTAAGGCACCTGGGCAGCCAGGTGTGGGGGTGGGGAAGCCGGCTCTGTCTGCTCAGGGTTGGCAGTGCCCTTCAGGGCCTTTGCCTGCAGATGAGGACGGCAGGCTGGGCCTCCAGCCATCCTCCAAAGTGTGGCCCAGGGTCCAGGCAGGCCTGCAGCTCCCCTCCTCAGACTTGATCCTCCAGGAGAAATGGGCTTCCCCGTCCACATACAAGAGCAGCAGGTCACAGGAGAAGGTGATCTGGGAGACGCAGGGCAGAACCATGTCCTGGCCCGCAACCTGCCATCCCGCTGCCTCCCCAGCCCTCACCCTGAGACTCATGTCAGCACAGGGGCTTGGGTGTGCAGTCTGGGGGCACATGCTTGCCGGCAGCCAGAGGGAGCCATGTTGGCCAGACTCACCACACCCAGCCAAGCTGCTCCGGTGCCCAGAGTGAGGGTTGTGGGGATCAGCCCAAACTTCCCTGCCTGAGGGAGACCTGGGCTGAACCTCTTTGGCTGTGGCTGTCACCGATCCAACCCCACACCCTGGCCTGCCCCCAGTGGTCCCAGGCTGACCCCTACCTGCCCAGTGACAAGGATGTTGAAGAGGATCCCGTAGAGCTTGAGCAGGCTCCGGGCCTCCATGCCTGAGGCCTCCCACCAGTGAGCGGCTGTCCTGGGGGCAGGAGGGGGTCTAGTGATCTGCTCTGGCCACTCCTGGGCTGGGCTGCCCCTCACAGGCCTCATCTTACTCATCCATTGACTCCATCACCCCCAGCCCGAGTCCTGGGTCTCAGCCCTGTGTCGTTGCTGCGGACACAGGGGACAAGCAAGCTGGGACCCGCCTCTCAGAAGCTCCCTGCCTGCTGAGGGGATGGGGACAGAGGGTCCCTAAACAGACACCAGCAGTGGCGGTGGGGGAGGTGGAGGGCCGGCCCGGAGCTGTGGGGTCCAGAGAGGGGCACTCCCTCTCCCCTAGGAACCATGGAAGGCTTGCTGCCCGGCGACTCTCAGGCTGGTTTTCCAGGGGTCAGGAAGGAGTTCTAGGCAGAGACATAGGGCGGGCGAAAGCACAGGGTGAGGGGAGAAGGGCGTGGGCGGGGTCCCCCCACATGGTTGCAAAGGGCTAGGGAGGTCAGCGACGTCGGGCTGGGCCCAGCGGGCAGTGTCAGGGGCTTTACCTCCAGGCCTGGTGGCTGTGTGCACATATGTGTGAGGGTGACAAGGTGACATGAGGTGACAGAAGGATGGGGGCCTGCTTAGGAGACTCAAAGACAGGACAATACATGCAACATCAGATCCTTGAGTGCCTCCTGGGTCGGAAAATAAAAAGGTTTAGGACTGTTATTGGCACAGCTGGGGAAATTTAAATATTAGATTTATCTGCCAATGTTAGATTTCCTGACTGTGACAAGAGGCCAGCAGTCACCCGGGGAAGGTCCTCATTCTCAGGACAGCATTGAGAGGGTGAGTGTCCAGATATCTGCCACTTTACTTTCCAACGGTTTCCTGTGAAATCTGTCTACATATATCCAGCTCACTCTAGAGAGGGAGGGAAAAAGCAAATGGGGAAAATGGTAAAAAAATAAAATACAACCCCAGTGACCCCAGATGAAGGCTACATGGGTTATCTTGGTACTAATCTTTGAAGTTTTCTACAGATTTTTGTAATTCTTTAGATAAAACTTGAAGAGAGAAGGAAAAACGAAAGCCCCCTGTGCCGTGAATGGAGATGCTGGAGGCAGGGTGGAGTGGAGGAGGGGTCCCAGCTGCAGCAGGGGTGTGGGGACAGATGTGGTGGAGGCCAAGGGGCTCAGGAGGGAGGCTGGATGGAGCCTGTGCAGGAGACCTGGAGCTGAGAGCACCCCCTCCTGTCCCTGTAACACACACAGCAGAGCGTCCAAGGGACGGGTCAGTCTGGGGTCTGTCCCGGCCGCCACAAGAGGACAGGTGGAGGGGGACTTGGCTGAGGAGCAGGAGGTGGGCAGTGGGGCTGCACCTGAAGCTGTAGCTCCTCTCCTGCAGCTGGAAGGAGTTGTGTGGCCGCCGTCGGACCCCCGGTGTCCAGCTCACAGTCACAGCGGATGTGGATGTCCACAGCCCCGCCCTGCACACAGTGCATCATTGCTGCACCAGCACGCGGGCAGGGACCCTCTCCATGAGCCCTCCTGGAGTCCTGTCCCCAACAGAGCCACCAGCAGAACCAGGTCCTCACAGACCCCTCCAGCCGTGGGCACGAGGTCCCCGATGCGGAACACAGGGCAGTGGGGCTGAAGCCTGGGTCATAACAGCAGCGCTTGAAATAAGTGGCATCCCAGGTCTCCAAGGCATTGGACCTGAGAGAGGGTGGGGCTGAGGGTCGGGCCAGGCAGGGGACAAGGAGGATCTGGGGCAGCCAGCACCCACCATGCTGACCTGGAGAAGTTGAACTTGCTGAAGGTGACAGTGTTTTTGATGAACAGCGTGGAGTTCTCAGCCTGGACCAGCAGGGGCTTCCCGCAGGTGGGGGAGGTCAGGGGCAGGCTCTGCTGGTTCTGGGATCTGCCCTGGGTGTCGAGGACACTTACACAGGCACAGTGTCACTCTCCACGGGGCACCATCCCCAGAGCTCACAGGTCCTGTGGGTCCCATTGAATTCCACACACTGGCCTGTTTTTATGCCTTGAAAACAAGACAAACTCCAGGCCCTCAAGTCTCCACAGGGCCTGGGGAGGGAGTGGGTAGGGGGCTGCTGGCAGAAAGAAGAGGCGCAGAAGCACCACCAGGCCCACAATGGGAGCCACGCAGGGTCCCAGCAAGGATCCCTGAACCCCCTCCCAGTGGAGGCGCTGGAAGACAGGCCCACAGTTACCGTGGCTGTGCGTCTCCGTCTCCCCTTCAGGACAGTCCTCGTCAGCCCAGCGGTTCACAGTGGGATGGAGGGTGCTGAGGTGGTGAGAGAGCAGCGTTTTCCAGGCCCAGGAGGTGTCTCCCCTTTGTGACTCAGCCCTGCAGTCTGCAGGGACATGCCCTTCCCTCTCTTAGCCCCCAGGGTTCCCTGAGTTTGGGGCACATGGGAAAGCTGGGGGGTGCAAATAAAAGGAGGTGGTCCGAGGAGGGAGGGCAAGCAGCGCCCCGCCAGATCGGGGGGCAGTGCTGTATCCCAAGAAAGAGCGAGACTCCTTCCCTCCTGAGTGTTCTCTGTCCGGTGGGGGCAGTAGTGACTCCTCGAGGCCCAGCTCCTCTGGCCCAATTCAGATAACAGACTAGGGAAGGTGGAGGGACTCTGGGAGGGTAAGTTCATGCCAGGGTGGGGGTGTTGGGCGTGGCAGACAAAAGGTGGGACCCTCCTCAGAGGGGGCCTGTAGGGATGTGGGACCCCACACACTGGCCAAGGGACCACAGACAGTCCCTTCCCAGCTTGTTTTGCTGTGAAACAGGGACATCAGTGCCTGCACACGGTCACAGAGTTCTGGTCATCAGCCAGGAGGGGACGGTGGCGAGCATTCTGGGAGTCCCAGACCCGGAGAGGAAGCACCCTCAAGCGTCAGGCACTCGCACAGACGTGGTCCTGCCAGGCGGAGGGTGGACGCCTCTGTCCAGGGCCCCTGGCTCAGGGGCAGCAGTAGGAATGGAGCACTTGGGTGGCAGAAAGAGCTCAGGGACTTGGTGGGCACTGTCATGGAGAGGGAGCCTTCCCAGGGTGGAAAGCAAGGGCTGGCAGGCTCTGATGGTGTCACCTGTGAAGGCTCAGCCTGGCTGCTGCGTGGAGCGCACCTGGGGGCCCACAAGGAGACCACAGGCACAGCGGGGGCAGCAGGGAAACCCGTCAGGAGACGGAATGGACAGGAGGAGGGGCAGGGAGGTGTGGAGCCGGGTCCAGCTTTGGCCCTGGTAGACGGCATGGCCCTCAGTGGATGGAAAGAGGCTGCACTGGGAGAGGGAGAGGGTTTCTCTTTGGACGTGGTGGGTGCGCATCAGGAGGCAGCTGTGCTCGGGGCAGGTGGTCACCGGGGCTACAATTAGGGCATTAACAGAACAGAGGTGGAAACTGGGGCTGTAGAGGATCTGGGTGGATGGAGAAGGGGCTGGAAATGCAGCATGAGAAGGACAGAGGAGGCAGACCACAGTGCCCAGGTCAGGGAGGAGAGCACTCAGGAGCTCCAGGCCCTGGCCCCTGCCCCTCCACCCCTCCCTCAAGCTCAAGCCTTGAGTTCCCAGACCCCCCCCCCCCTTATAGGTGCAGCCTTTGTGAATGCAGTACCTCTGGCCTGGCTTCCTGCCCCGTCCCCTTGTCCACCTGGAAACTTCTTACACATCCCCTAGAGCCCTGTCCAGGGCCATTCCTCTGTCAGGCCCTTCTTGAGCCCGGCCCTGTGACAGTGCCAGCACCCCCTCTAGCATCACAGGCCCCTCTTGTACACACTCGCTGCGAGGGTGGGATCAGAGGTGTCAGCACCTGGCAGCAGCAACAAGGCACCCACCTGTGGCGGCTTCACAAAGTCGGCCACGTCCACAGCCGGTTCCCCAGCTCCTCTATCTGGGTCAAGGAAATCTCTTGAGTTTGGTGATGATGGAAATCTGGGGTCCAGCTCCCACTCCTGGTAGCCTTTTGTGGCAAGGAGGGCCCACGTGGAGAGGAGGCCATGGGCAGTGTCATGTGTCCCCCGCACATGGTGAGCAGTGGCAGAGCTGGGCCCCACCCACTCAGCCCCTACACCCTGTAGGCTCCCAGCACAGCGTTCAGGGCCCCCACCTCTTCTCCAGCCTCATTTCCACCCCAAACACCCTGCACAGCCCAGAAGCCCCGGCCATGCATGGGAGAGCCAATGCTCTCAGACCCAGATGCCCACGACCACCTCTTTCCCCAGCCTCACCCTCCCCTGCCCCAGCCAGACCCAGCTCCCTCCTTAAAGGCTCCCCTGACCCAGCCACAACTGTGGTCTTTCTCAGGGGCCCCAGGGCTCCAGCTCTCACAGGTGTCAGGGACTACCTCCTGCCCCTCCCAGGGCCTCCTGGGCAGAGTGACACCCATCCTGCTCTGTGCCCAGAGCCCAACACGGGGCTGGGGACAAGGTCCAGGAAAGGAGGCAGGTGGGCACACAGGAGGACACGAGCACGCGGCTTGCTCTTGTACCTGCTGCCTCTAGACAGATGGAGATCACTCCTTCTGCCCCCACCCTGTCCCAACCTGCCCCCTCCACTACCACCAATCCAGCCCCTGAGGAGTAACCCCCTCCCTCAGCCCAGCAGGACCAGTCACGGTCCCTCCAGCCAACCTGCCCAGGAGCCACTCTCTTACCCCACCATGAGGACCATGACCTCAAGCTGCTGTCGCCTCTGGAGGGCGCCCACCCCCCAGTTCCTGGTCACCACCTACTTCTCAGTTTGTAATCCAGAAGCCCCAGCCTGTCGTGGCCCCTGGGGAGCCCGTGGCCTCAGCTCCTGCTGGCTGCGGGAAGCAGGGTCAGCAGAGCAGCTGCAGCCCCAGCTGCACAGGAGGAAATGCAGGTGCCCAGGCCAGGCCAGCAGCTGGTAAAGGGACACTCCCACTGGGGGCAGGACCCAGCCCCACCCCCACCCTGGGCTTAGTCCCCACCCCCAGCTGCCCTGGGCCTCCCTTCCTCTCCAGACTCCCTCTGCCTGGCCCTGGGGCTCAGAGAGGAGCAGCCCCTCTCCCCTGCCCTTTGGCCTCACTTCCTTGGTGGCCAAGAGGATGACAGGTGTTATAGGTAATTTGAGAGGGTGGCGTGGGGGTTGCAGTGGCCTAGAGGAGGGGCCAAGGAAAGCTTCAGGAAGAAGGGACCTCTGAGCTGACACCTGCAGATTCTGAAGTTCTACAAGCACATCTGGGGAGGAATGTTCCTGGAGGAGGAAGCCGCATATGCAACGCTGGAGCCTGAGAGAGAACTGGGACCCACAGAGTGGGGGCGTGACTGTGGCTCCAGAGAGGAGGGTGGCTGGCTCTGCAAGGTTCCCCAGGCCCTCCTGTGCGATGCCCAGCAGAGCTGCCCCACCCCCCTAGCACAGGGACTAAAGCCCAGCTCTGGAGTCAGGCACGGTTCCCAATCCACGGAAGGGGGCGATGCTGGACCCACACGGGACGGCAGGGGAACAAGCGCCCGCAAGGCGCCCAGCCCTGCGCCTGGCCCGTGCGGCGCGCTGTTCTGCACCCTGGCGGGGAGCAGGCTGAAGGTCAGCGCGGGCCAGCGCCGGTTTCCGCAGCACCAATAGCATGGGTTTCCTGGGCCACCAGGGAGGAAGTCTCTACTGGCTGCGGGCGGAGGATGAGGGGTGGGGGGCGGTGGTCGCCTGTTCCCTGCACGCCCCATTGAATCGGTCTATGCGTCTATGTAGCCGGCGGGTCCGCCCACATCCCCAGATGCGCTCTAGGTGCCCCTGGCTCAGTCCCAGCCTCAGTGCCTGCAACTGGGAAATGGGCGTAACCATGAAGGGTCCCTGTGAGAGGTCTGGGGAGAATGAAGAGCAGGAGGAGGAGGTGCTTGTGGCTGATGGGCATCCTGCAGGGGTCCCAAGGCCGAAGAGGGTTCAGATGCGGGCGGATTCAGACTCCGACCTGAGCCCATCCCACACATGCACCAGCCTTGCTCTGTGCCAGGTGTGTCCCATCCCCCACATCTGGGTGACAGATGGGATCCAGGCTATGAAGGAGATCAGGATAAGGGTAGGGGAGCCTGCAGGGGGGCCCTAATACACTGAGGGGTCAGGGAAGGTCTGGTGGAGCCTAGAAGGAGAAGCGGGTGTCCCCTGGGCCTGTGGGAAGAGGAGGGCCTGCCAATTGGAGGGCATCGAGCGGGCTGAGCCCTAGGGACAGGAGTCCAGGTAGTGACCAGCTGTGTGTGGGGCCTTCAGCTCTGGGAAGGACCAGGCCTCTCAGGCCCCTCTCTGTCCCAGGGGTCCCGGGCTCTGGCTTCTGCATTGACCTCCAATCCCGATGTCAAGCAGCTGGATTCCGGACAATGGGCTCTGTGGGGCCGGCGCAGAGGCCCTGGCAGATGCCCTGAGTAAAAGCAGCAGTATCTGTGAGAGGTGCCAAGCGTGGGATAGGTGGGCAGACTTGAGCCTTCCCTTTCCTGAGGGGTGTGGAACCCCCACAGCCAGGCCTTCTCCCCCCGGGGCCTGCTGGTGTTGCTGGGGGAGGGGCCTCATCACAGGGTGGAGTGGGTGGGGGTGGAGAGGCAACAGGGGGCTGCAGGGCTACAAATAATGGCAAAAATCATGAAGATTTTATTCCAAGTGTATGGAGGACATCAGTGGGATTCCCTAATCTCACCACTTTCTCTCATGTCCTTTGCACGGGCAGTCTGCTTTCTGAGGTACATGCAGTTCTACCTGCTTGTCCTCAACTACTCCAATCAGTTAAAGAATCACCTGGGACCCTGGGTTAGGAATACAGATTCCTGGACCTTGCACCTGCTGCGCCAGACTCTTGGGGGGGAGGCCTGTGCATCTGCATTTTAGCAGAAGCCCCAGGAGATTTGTCTGATTGAGAAAGTTTGGGAGTCACTGCTCTGTGTCAGACTGCTTAGAGTGCATAGGGTGGCACCAGCCTTGGCCTGTGAGAATCAGCCCTAGAATCTAACTGCCAGAGAACTAGGTTACCTTCTAAGAGAATTATTGTGGGAAGTCAGTGAAATTAACAGAGAAGCTCATTTCAGACTTGCAACAAACCAATTATAGGCGAGCCTCTGGGCCTGCACAGTCAGAGGGTGAGCACCAGAGTGCAGATAGGAGGGAGGGGGCTGGAGACTACAGCCTTGTGGAGACTGCTCAAATACAGGAGCCGGGGGGCGGGGGCAGGGGGTGGTCTTCAGCCTGGAAAAGGACAGACTTGGCAGTGTTATTTTGTTTCCCCAAGTGAGGATCTGTGGGTGGGCCCGACTCCCTGGAGGGTGAAGGAGCTTGGGTCTCAGTCTCCTGAGACCTAGACCCAGCAGCAGGATGAGATTTGTGGTCCTGCCAGCCTCCCAGTCACTCTGCTGCCCTCTGCCCAGCCCTCCCCTCCCCTCCTGGTTGTGCATCCCCCAAACATGCAGAGCTGTCACACGCAGCACACAGGTGCCAGCCACCCTTCCCCACAGCCACCCTGCCTTTGTCCCAGGCAGAGCTCACTACCTGCTCCCCTGGCCCCCGGCCACGTGTGCAATGAGGGGTCCACTCCCCACTAGCCTGGGTGGGCGCCCGGCCCAATTTAGCTCTGGATCTTCAGTGCCTAGAAGCAGTAGGCTCTCGGAAAATTCTGGTTGAGCGAAACAGAGTGAATATGAGAAAAAAATCTTGCCTCAAAGTGGTGGGCAGAGGCTCAGAAATGGCCAGAAACCCAGCCAGTCTCCTGACTCTGCCTCAACTTGCCTCACTGGAGGCGTTTTCCTGGGGCACAGTGTTGATGACTGGATGGGCCAGGACCCCTTCCCTCACAGACCCAGCTGCCAGCTTCTTGAGAATAGCAGAGTTACTGCCAGCTACTCTCCGCGTCCTGGTTGTCTGATCTCTCCCAGCACATGCTCTGTGCTCCTTGTAGTGTCACAGCCTCCAGCAAACACCTGCTGAGCCTCCTGCCAGATGAAGCTTGCAGAACTCCACTCTCCCCACCTCCCGGAGCTCCTGCACACACAGCCCGAGCCAGGGGGGCAGGGCCTGCGGTGGGGCAGAAGCTGCAGCTGGGAGACCCAGGGAGGCACGTCAGCCAACTCGGGGCCTCAGGAAGGGTTTCCTGCAGGATGGGAGGCTGAGTGGGATCTAGAGGATGTCCAGGCAGAGGGGCTGCGTGGGCAAAGGCCCCGACTGTGTGAGAGGAGACACCTCCAGGGTTCCCTGCTGCTGAGTGGGGTGGGGCCTAGATTTGGACTGGGGCAGGGAGGGGGTAGCCCCAGATCACAGGGGCCTGGGAGCCCCTCTAAGGAGCTGAACTGGAGATGGCAGTGGCGGGAGCCACAGATGGGCTCGGGGGAGGGGCGCTTGATCGTCTGTGCATTGGGATGGGCCACTCCGGCTGCTGGAGGGAGGTGGATGAGGGCAGAGGTGGGGCCCTGTGGTGCTCACTATGGGGTCTGTTCCGAGGAGGTGGTGGCCCAGCCAGGGTGGAGACGAGGCGGCCCTGGACAGCGGCGTCCACCCTCCGCCTGGCAGAACCACATCTGTGTGAGTACCTGATGCTTGAGGGTGCTTCCTCTCCGGGTCTGGGACTCCCAGAAAGCTCACCACCATCCCCTTCTGGCTGATGCCCAGAACTCTGTGACCGTGTGCAGGCACTAATGTCCCTGTTTCACAGCAGAACAGCCAGGAAGGGACTGTCTGTGGTCCCTTGGCCAGTGTGTGGGGTCCCACTTCCCTACAGGCCCCTATGAGGAGGGTCCTGCCCTTTGTCTGCCACGCCTAGCACCCCCACCCTGGCATGAACTTACCCTCCCAGAGTCCCTCCACCTTCCCTATTCTGTCATCTGAGTTGGATCAGAGGAGCTGGGCCTTGAGGAGTCACTTCTGCCCCCACCGGGGACAGAACTCTCAGGAGGGAAGGAGTCTCGCTCTTTCTTGGGACACAGCACTGCATCCCGATCTGGCCGGGGCTGCTCGCCCTCCCCCCTCTGACCACCTCCTTTTATTTGCACCCCCAGCTTTCCCATGTGCCCCCAAACTCAGGGAACCCTGGGGGCTAAGCAGGGGAGGGGCACGTCCCTGTGGATTGCAGGGCTGAGTCATGAAGGGGAGACACCTCCTGGGCCTGGACAACTCTGCTCTCTCACCACCTCAGCACCCTCCATCCCACTGTGAACTGCTGGGCTGGCGAGGACTGTCCTGAAGGGGAGACGGGGACGCACAGGCACGGTAACTTTGGGCCTGACTTCCAGCACCTCGACTGGGAGGGGGTTCAGGGGTCCGTGCTGGGACACTGGGTGGCCCCCCCGTGCAGGCCCGGTGGTGCCTCTGCATCTCTTCTTTCTGCCAACAGCCCCCTCCCCACTCCCTCCCCCTCCCTGTGGAGACTTGAGGGCCTGGAGTTTGTCTTGTTTTCAAGGCATAAAAACAGGCCAGAGTGCGGAGTTCAATGGGACCCACAGGACCTGTAAGATCCGGGGCTGGTGCCCCATGGAGAGCGACACTGTGCCCGTGTAAGTGTCCCTGACACCTAGGACAGGTCCCAGGACCAGCAGAGCCTGCCCCTGACCTCCCCCACCTGCAGGAAGCCCCTGCTGCTCCAGGCTGAGAACCTCACGCTGTTTATCAAAAACACTGTCACCTTCAGCAAGTTCAACTGCTCCAGGTCAGCATGGGGGGTCCTCGCTGTCCCAGATGCTCCTTGTCCCTTGCCTGGCCAGACCCCCAGCCCCACTCCCTCTCAGGTCCAATGCCTTGGAGACCTGAGACACCACCTATTTCAAGTGCTGCCACTGTGACCCAGGCTTCACCCAATACTGCTCGTGTTCCCCATCGGGGACGTCGTGGCTGTGGCTGGAGGGGTCTGTGAGGACCTGGTGTTGCTGGTGGCTCCGTGGGGGACAGGGTTCTGGGAGGGCTCAGGGAGAGGGTCCTTGCCCGTGTGCTCGTGGAGCAGTGATGTGCTGTGTGCAGGGCGGGGCTGTGGGCATCCACGTCTGCTGGGATTGTGACCCGGACGCCGGGGGCTCCAACGGCGACCCCAGGACTCCTTCCAGCTGCGGGAGAGGAGCTACGACTTCAGGTGCAGCCCCAATGCCCACCTGCTGCCCCTCCGCCTGTCCTCCTGTGGCGGCTGGGACAAACCCCAGCCTGGCCCATTCCTCTGGACCCTCTGCTGTGTGTGCGAGGGGTCCCCAGGGCAGGAGGGGGTGCTCTCAACTCCAGGTCCCTTGCATAGGCTCCAACCAGCCTCCTCACTGAGCCCTTTGGCCTCCACCCCATCCATCCTCACACCCCTGCTGCAGCTGGGACCCCTCACCCCTAGCTCCTCCTCCACTCCACCCTGCCTCTAGCATCTGCCTCCATGGCACAGGGGGCTTTCTTTACTTTTCCCTTAAGATTTTATCTTAAGGGAATCTTTAGAAAACCTCAAAGATTAGTACCGTGAAAACTCATATAGGCTTCATCTGGGTTCACCAGGGTTGTTTCTCTTTTTTTTCATACCATCTTGCTGCATTTGCTCTCTCCCTCCCTCTCTAGAGTGAGCCAGATATATGTAGCTAGATTTCACAGGAAACTCTTGGAAAGTAAGTGGCAGATCTCTGGACACTCACCCCCACAACACTGTCCTGAGAGTGAGGACCTTCCCCAGGAGACCGCTGTCCTCTTGTCACACTCAGAAAATCTAACATTGGCAGATAAATCTAATATTTAAATTTCCCCAGCTGTGCCATTAGCAGTCCTAAACCTTTTTATTTTCTGACCCAGGAGGCACTCAAGGATCTTGTGTTGCATGTATTGTCCTGTCTTTGAGTCTCCTAAGCAGACCCCCCCAACCTCCTGTCACCTCATGTCACCTCGTCACCCTCACACATACGTGCACACAGCCACCGGGCCTGGAGGTGATGCCCCTGACACTGCTCGCTGGGCCCGGCCCGGCCCGGTGTCGCTGACCTCCCAGCCCTTTGCAACCATGTGGGGCTGGACCCCGCCCACGCCCTTCTCCCCTCACCCTGTGCTCTCGCCCGCCCTATGTCTCTGCCTAGAACTCCTTCCTGACCCCTGGGAAACCAGCCTGAGAGTCTCCCGGCAGGAAGCCTTCCCTGGTTCCTAGGGTAGAGTGAGTGCCCCTCTCTGGACCCCAGAGCCCCGGGTCTGCCCCCACCTCTGCCACTGCCACTGGTGGTGTCTGTTTAGGGACCCTCCTGTCCGCATGCCCTCAGCAGGCAGAGAGCTTCTGCGAGGCAGGTCCCAGCTTGCTGTCCCTGTGTCCGCAGCAATGACACAGGGCTGAGACCAGGGACTCGGGCTGGGGGTTCAACAAAGGCCCCAAAGGGCACTGCCAACCCTGAGCAGACAGAGCCGGATTCCCCACCCCCACACCCGGCTGCCCAGGTGCCTTAGAGGGGGCCCAGCACCTGCCCCCACTGGTGATGCTGGGAGCTGGACACTGTCTCCAGGGTAGCCCTGGAACTCACTTGCTGGCCTATCCCTGAGGCTTGTAGCCTTTGGTGGTTGGGAACTGGGAAGGGTGGGGGCCCTGCCTTGAGGACTCCTGGATGAGGCTGTAGCAGGACCCGGGCTGGGGGTAGGGGGGAGAATTCCACCCTTCAGGTCCCAGGCAGACTGTTCCTCCCCAACTCCAGCCTTGGCAGGGTGCTGCCTGGGACCACAGAAGCCAGTTTTGTATAGAGACCTGCAGGGGAACACAACACAGGGCACTGGTCCAGTGGGGGTCCTGCTGGGTCTGGGTCTGGACAACAGTCTCCCAGTCTGTCTCCAGTGTTCCCAGCAGCTCCCCCCTCACCAGCTGTCTCCACACTGGCTGTGGTCGACTCTGGCCCTGCCTGGCTCCCAGCCCTCCTCCCCCTGCCAGCGCTCCCCTCACAGTAGAGCCCCTCCCCTCTCAGCAGCCCTGCATGGGGGTCTGTGCAGCCAGAGTCCAAGGCAAGGGAGAAAGAAGCCTGACAAAAGGAGTTGTCTCAGCTGCTCTGGGGCTGGGTTCCTAGGGCAGGTCCCCTCCCAGCTCTGGGCCTCATCCATGGAGTGAGGAGTGTGGTGGGCAGATGATCTGACCCTCTAGGACCCCTGGTAAGGGCACAGGCACTTCTTGAACCCAAACCTGCTCAGCTTATGAGCACCAGCCCCTTCCTCATGGCAGCCCTCAGGCTGTGGAGGACTGGGATGGGGAGGAGGGTGGAGGAGCTGAGTTGTTGGGTCCTTTGGGACCTTCTATCTGTCTCCTTGGAGACCCCCAGCCAAACGCCCTGGAACCTGCTCACTGGGTTCCTGGGAGCCATGGGGTGAGGAGGCTGTAAATCTGGACACGTCTGTCACTGCTGCCCAAGGTCACACCTGAGAAAGTGTCAGGGCAGCTGCCCACCCCAGCCTGAGGCAACTGCATGAGGACCATGCTTTGATCAGGACCCCAGGTGGAGCCCAGGAGCTGGAAAGAATATCCTTAACAGAGGACACAGAAGCCCCCAGTAGGCTGGCCTGGTTCTGGCTCTGGAATCCTCCTGGGGCCCTGAGTCCTGTCTGCTGGAGAATTTCCCCGTGACCCCGGGCCCACCGTCAGGAGGGGAGGGATGGGGCTGCAGAAGCCAAGCCCTCTGTTGGTCTTAGGGAAGGGCAGGGATTTGGGGGTACCCACCTCAGGAAGACAAAGGCTGCCTTCTCATGGGTCCCTGGTGACCAGGGACATGCTGGCAGCTTGCTGGTGGAGCAACATGGGCCGGGCTGGGGAGGGCCAGGGCTGGGGCTCAGGCTGGGCCGCGTCTGGAATCATCTGGCACCTGGAGCCCCAGCAAAGCCTTGGGTTCCCTGATCCTCTCAATCCCCAGAGCTGTGTCCATGGGAGGTGGGTTCAGAAGGGCCAGGGTGAGAGAACATGGCCCTGAGCCTGGTCATTGGAGCGGGGTCACGGGTACCTGGTTGTCCTTGGGGCCCAGAGAAAGCTGAGGTCAAGGCTGCAGAGAGCCGAGGAGTAAAGCTGCCAGAGCCAGCAGCTTCCTATGTGGTCTTTACAGGCAGGAACGGGGAGGCGGAAGTGTCTATGGCAGACATAGTGTGGCCTTGGGGAGACCAATGGGGGTGTAGGGTGGGCCTGGAGACCCCCAATGATGGGGCTCCACCACCACCAGGTAGGCTGGAAGGTACCTGCACACCACCACCTGCACGCGTGTGTCCGTCCCGAGCCTTTATCACAAAGCCCTGAGGGGCGGGCAGGGAGAGAGGCAGCTGGGGAGCTGCGGGCAGCCCTGAGCTTGGAAACAGCTGTGCCTCAGTCTGCACGTGGGTGTGCACCCCCAGGGGAGCCATATGGGCCACGTGGGCCTGTGCCTGAGAGATGTGTGTGCCCGGGCAGGTGGGCCTCCACATCCTGGGGCAGGCCTCAGGCACATGGCCTGCTCTCTGGGAGCCCTGGGAAACCGAGGGAACCCCAGAACTCCACGACTCTTTCTAGGTAGCTTCCTTGGGTTCCAGGCTCTGCTCTCTGGATCCGCCCCTGAGGGAGCCTGTCCCCGCCTTGTCAAGGAGCCCCTGTGCCTAGTGTGTGTAGCTCCCCTCTGAGCTGGGCAGAGGGCATTGGCCTGAGGGCAGGGCACCGAGACCCAGGCCTGGCCGTGTCCCTGACTCAGGGCTGTCCCAGTGCTGTGGTCTCCCCCTTGCAAACCTCAGCACCTCTGCTGTGGATTGGGGACAATCGCCTGGTTCCCGGGGACAAGTGAGGACTCAGTGTCACAAAGAACACCATAGTGGATACGGTAGCAGGAGACATGACTGGCTTAGCAGTTATTGTGCATCCCCAGGGCTCCAGACCTCTTCCCTCCCCGCCCTTCTCGACCTGCCCAGGCAGCTGGAGTTGGTCATAAACTGGAAGGCACTGGGCAAGGAGTCCACCACACCAGCACTGGCCATGGCCCACGCCCAAAGACTCAAAGCTCGGCACCTGGGCTAAGGTCCTGAGGACCCGAGGAACCCCTAGCTTGGGCAGGCCTGCAAACCCGAGCTGCCCCGGATAGAAGGGGCTTCCAGCACCTCTAGTCTCATGAGGAGGTGGGCAGGCCCCAGCGGTCCTCATGGACTGGTGGGCTGCTCCGTGTGTCCGGGCTCCTGGGCAGGTGTCTGGCTGGGGGGCTGCAGGGCCTGCACCATCTCCTCCAGACTGCCGCGTGGGGCAGTCAACCTGGCCGCTCCCGCTGGCTCTCCTTGCTGTGCTGGATGCTGTAGCCAAAATACACCGCGAATCCTGCAAGTGGGGCACAAGCCTGATGGGAAGGTCCCAGCCCTGCTTCCCTGCTTGCCCTCCTCCTGCAGCCCACCCGGGTCCCAGCATGGCCCCCACTCACCGATCAGCAGCCAGATGGAGAAGCGCAGCCAGGTCAGGGAGCTCAGGTGCAGCATCAGGACGATGTTGAGGAGGATGCTCAGGGCTGGAGTCAGGGGCACCAGGGGAACCTGAGGGGCAAGGGCAGGGCTGGGCTGGGCTGTGGGAAGGTCTGCTGGCCCAGAGCCTGATTTCTCAGGAGTCCACAGAGCCTTTCTCTGCCTCTGGAGATTCTGGAGACAAGGGCCCACTAGCCATGCAGAAAGAGGGGGATGGGGGACTGGCCTCCCCCGCCCTGGGAGCCCTGGTTCATCCTGCCATGGTAGAGGAGGGAGGGGCGAGGGGAGCTGGCTGGGCTGAGAGTGAGGGGTGTTGGCTGGAGGAAGTACCTGGAAGGCGTCCTGCCGGCGCTGTTGCTGGTGGGCCCCCAGGACGAGGAGACTGAGCAGAAACATGACGGAGCTGAGCAGGAGCAGCAGGGTGTGGCCCCAGAGCGGGAGGTGCAGGGCCGAGTCCCCAAAGACCAGCACGCAGTCCAGAGTGATCGCCGAGGCCACCAGGACACCAAGTGCCCAAGCCACGGCAGTTCCAGGCCGGCACCCACCCAGGAAGCCGAGGTAGGGCCTCAGGGCTGGTCGCAGCTGCCCAGGCTCAGGGACTGAGGCCTGCTCTGTGCCCACATCGTTGGCTGGGCCCAGGGAACTGGATGGAGGGGCCTTCTGGAAGCGTAGCATGATAATGCTGGTGGCTACGAAGATGTATGCCAACAGTACGCCGATGGAGTGGAAGTGGAGCAGTGCCTCGATGTCCAGCAGCAGCGCCAGGAAAGCCATGAGGATCCCGAACACCAGGATGCCCACCACGGGCACCTGTGTCCGGGAGTGCACGTGGGCCAAGACCTCAAAGAAGAGCCCGTCAGCAACCATGGCATGGACCATGTGTTGCAGGGAAAAGAGGCTGCTGAGCAGGACAGTGTTCATGGCTGTGGCAGAGGGTGGGAGACTGGTCAGCATGGTGGACAGGCCCACCAGGGGCCACTGCTGGGGGCCAGGGCAGGGGTGGCCCCTTGGGAACATGGGCATGAGTTTTGTCTCTCAGAGTGAGCCCGAATGTATGTGGGGTGCTGGATTGTTCCCCCTCACCACCCAGGAATGGGACAGCCCAGTTTAGGTGACAGACCCACTGGAGAATGTGATGAGGGCTGAGTCCCTCTGCCAGGAAAATACCTGGAAGCACATGCCCAGGGCTGACATTCAATGTACAATTGTCGGGGGTGAGTAGGTCCCTCCCAACAAGCCTGGATGGGGAGTCTAATCATTAGCCCCTTCCTGGGCCCATGATGCAACTGGGAACACAGGCCCAGACGGAGGTGTGTTCCCTGGGAGGCTTAGGGCAGGGCCCCTCCATCCTGGTCCCTCCCTCCTTGCCTGGGAGAACCCCTTACCACAGATAGCACCAGCAGCCACGATGAAGCCCGCCCAGCTATAGCCCCGCTGGTAGAAGGCATCAGTAAGTGCTGCGTCAGGGTCCAGGCTGTGCCAGGGCACCATGAGGGTGAGCACAATGGAGACGAGGATGTAGGAGACAGCTGCCATGCCAAGCGAGATGGCGATGGCCATAGGCACGGCTCTCTGCGGGTTCTGAGCCTCCTCGCTGGAGGCAGCAATGACATCAAAGCCCACAAAGGCGCAGAAGCAAGTGGCGGTGCCGGCCATGATGCCAGAGATGCCAAAGGGCGCAAAGCCGCCCTCCTCAGCACTCCAGTTGTGCGGGCGGACCAGGACACACCCCAGGATGATGATGAAGAGGATGACGACCAGGTTGACGGCAGAGAAGGTGTGCTTGAGCCAGGAAGAGACGCGGATTCCGCAGGAGATGAATGCAGAGGCCAAAAGTGCAATGCCAGCAGCCAAGAAGTCTGGGTACTGGGCCAGGAAGGGCACCTGCCAGATGCCCACATGGGCCTCAGTGAAGCTGCTGATGCGGTGGCTGAAGGTGGAGTCCAGGTAGCCACTGCAGGCACGGGCCACGGCGGCACCAGCAATGAGGTACTCTAGGACCACATTCCAGCCGACAAGGAAGGCCCACAGCTCGCCCATGGACACATAGGTGAACAGGTAGGCAGAGCCTGCACGGGGCACACGAGACCCAAACTCCGCGTAGCATAGGGCTGCCAGCAGGGAGGCCACGGCAGCCACGCTGAAGGACACGAGCACCGCAGGGCCAGCCAGCTCCTTGGCCACAGCACCTGTGAGCACATAGAGGCCTGAGCCCACCATGCCACCCACCCCCAGCAGGGTCAGGTCCAGCGTGGTCAGGTGGCGCTGCAGAGATGTTTCCCTGGTGGGCTCCTCCAGTGTCTTCAGCCGGTTCATCATCTGGCAGAAGCGCGCCAGGCTGGTGGTGCTGGGCAGCCCCTGGGCCATGGTGGGCAGCTGAGAGGAGCACCAAGCCAGCTGCTGGTACCTACAAGGACCAGAGGGAGTGACAGGCTGCCCAGCAGGGTCCTGACCAGCCTTCCGTCCTTGCCCTGACTCTGCCCTGGGGACCCAAGTCTGGAACCACCGGCTAGCTGGAGGGCTGGATGAGGCAAGGGTCAGGGTCTGCTAGCAGGGTGGGCAGGAGGTCATAGGAAGCATGGAGATCCCTTTGGTCTGCCTCCTAGGCAAGGGAGGGAGCCTGGTGGAGCCAGACTTGGGCATGTTTGGGAGGGGTTCTGGGGGCGGGGAGGCGGCAGCCCCAGGGATCCTGGCCAAGAGCCCTTCCAGTGGTGTGGGATCTGAGAGCAGCATGGAAACCTGAGGCTTCTCCGGAGCTCGGCCAGGCCTCCAAGACTTGGAACAGGAGTGACTCTGTGGCCCTGGGATATGCCCGGGCAGCCATCTGGCCTCAGACAGCAGTGTTTATTCCCTGTCGCCCTTTGACCAGGCTGCTGTATCAGTGCACCCAGTCTGGAGTAGGGGGTGCCCTGGGCCCTGCACTGGAAGCCAAGGCCCCTCGCTGCACCCCGTGCCCAGACACATCACCACTATGCCGCCCTCAGAGCCAGTTCCACCGTGCCCCTGTCCCCAGGTACCAGAGCACTTCCCTCCTCTGAGGACTGAGTCCATCCCTGCAGAACTTTTGACTCACATGCTGTCCCCACTGCCACTGCTCTGCGCACTGCCCTCACCCCACCCCTGGGCTCCAGATCCAGCACTGGGCCCTACTTCCCAGTCACACACACTCAGCCCACGCTACCCACACCTCACACAGTCAAGACCAGAGCTCCCCAGGTTCTAGAGAAACCCTATTACTGTGCCAGGTTCACGAATGAGGAAGCCCAGGCCACCAGGTAAGTGAGTAGCCCAGGTCACTGGCGTGGCCTCAGGAGGCTGGTGGAGGTTAAGGTCCAGGTCTGGGGGTGCTATCTGGAGCTCACCCGCTTTCACTGCTGCAGACACCCTCCTTGACCCCTCATCCCAGCCCCCATACTCTACCAGTTGGGCACCATCCAGGCCCCCTCAACAGTGGGAGGTGTGGGGGCTGCGAGCGTCAGGCAAGACTCTGGTACGAGGAGGGTATGAATCTGGCTGAGAGGCCCTGGGCAGTCCCTGACCTCCTGGCACAATGGGACGTCAGGAAGCCACCCTCATCCACTGACGAAGGAGTGCCTGGCTTTGGGGACCGTTCTGTGAGTTGGCAGAACTCATGCTGTCTGTTCTGAGGTTCTAGCTACAGAGCGTGTCCTGAAAGGAGGGAAGCAGACTCCTGGGGACAACAACCAGCCCTCGAGCCTGGGGCACCCTAGGGCCCCTCAGACACCAATGGCAGCCCCTTCTAGCCCAGGAGCACCTGTCAACGCTGGAGGACCCTTCAGAAGATCCCCACTTGTGGATATCCGTGAGAGGTGTCGGGGACTGAGCATCCACTCCATGCCAGTCCCCATATCTTGGGGAGAGATGTGTGTCTCACCCCATGACCATCACAAACCCCCCTCAGACTTATTTATTCCTGGGGCTGAGGAGTCTTTGTCCTTCTGCTCCTCCCACTTCTTTGAAAATGGAAATGTTGGTGAGACAGGGTATGAACTTGTTTACAGCAAAATGATGACAATCCATCCAAGCAAAGCAAAACCAAAACAGATGTCCTCTTTCCCCAGAACTTTCTCCATGCTGTCAGGTTTGTATGTGGTGTGTGGAATAGGATTTAGGGGCACCTGCAGGCTGTCTGGCTCAGTGGGCTGGGGACAGGGTGGTGGACTCCCAGACAAGATGGTGTTACTGAGAACACTCTGCCTTAGCCAGCTCCCTTGCCTCTTCTGATATTTGGCTGATGTTCTCTTGAGGAACTTCTCAGATGGGCTCCCACTTGCTGCAGGGGTGACATATCCCTTACCTTGCTCCTTGTGGCCTAAACATGACTGAGAAGATGTTCCTTCTTCCGAAATGCCTTCACAGAAATCCAGAAAAATGCATTTCCTACCAAGAGGCTTGGGCAGTTTTGTAACATGAGCTCCCCCAAGGCCTTACCGATGACCACCTGAGAGCTGGTGTGCAGGGTTTCAGAGCACTGACTTTTTATCTACCCTGAGAGGTTCTCACCACACCCCCTTTCACAGGCACCAACATCCAATGGGTATTTGTGGCCAAGCATGGTTGACGTAGTGAACTGTAAACTTCCAGGGATATGGCTGGTCCAAGTGCTGGACCCCACTGAGCAAGGCAGTTACACAGAGCAACACCAGGAAGATGAAGTGAAGACAAAACACCAAAATCTACAAGAAGAAGAAGAGAGAACACTTCCCACCTCATCCTACAAAGTTGGGTTACCCTGACACCAAAACCAACAAAGACATCACAAAAAAACTACAGATCAATATCTTTTATGAATATAGATGCAGAATTGCTCAACTAAATAATAGCAAATCGAATCCAGCAACATATGAAAACGATCAAGTGAGATTTATCCCAGGTTGCAAGACTGATTTAACATCTGAAAATCAATCAGTCATATGCCATACTAATAGAATATGGGACAAAAACCATATGATCGTCTCAACAGACACAGGAAAAAACAGTCAACAAACCTGGAATAGAAGGGACCACCCTCAAACAGATAAAGACCATCTACGAAACACCTTACGCTACTACACTCAATGGTGAGAGACTGGAAGCTTTCCCTATGATCAGGAACAACATCAGGATGTCCTCTCTCACAACTTGTATTCAACATTTTACTGGAGGCTCTGGCCATGGCAATTAGGGAAGAAAATGAAATAAAAGGAATCCAGATTGGAAAGGAAGAAGTAAAACTCTTTCTAGCCAGTGATGACATGATCTTATGTGTAGAAAATCCTAAAGAATCCACACAAAAAATATTAGAACTGATAAACAAGCTCAGAAAAGGTGCAGGATACAAGATCAATATACAAAAATCAATTGTATTTCGAGCGTCATGGCGGAGTGAGCTTTCCCGTGAACTCTTCCCCAATAAGATACAACAAAAGGAACAGTCACAGACCAACAACGGAATCCTAGAGAGTGAAAAGCTAGATAGGAAAGATCCACACTGCCATACATCTGCGAGTGGAACGTGCTGGGCCCCGGGAGGAAGTGGGGAGAGGTAAGGAGAACTCCTCCCCCTCCCCCATCAGGTCAGCGATCCAGGGCCAAGCCACTCCCAGAGAGGGTGGAGGGGTGGCCCTCAGTGAGGAAGCTGTAGCTCTTCCGGCCCTCTCAGCCAGTGGGAAACTCACGCACAGAGGACTCAGAAGAGCCACAGGGTTATCATCAACATCTGAGCACCCCTGAGAGCGGATAACGAGGGGCGAACGAGAGGCCCCCCACGCCAGGGACCCAGAGGGCAAAAGAGAGAGCCCCCCCCTCCCCGCAAACTGGACCCTGCAGCTCAGCCGACCAGACCAGACCAAGCGATCCCACCCGACCAGATCAAGCGATCCGACCAGCGGATCGCAGCGGAAAAACCGAGGATCGCAGTGGAAAAACCGCAGCAGAGAGCAGGGGGCTTAGATTACACAGCCCTTTACCACCACACAGTGTCGGTGGGTGGAAATTGCAACCAGAGATTTCCAGGATGAGGAAAAACAAAGCCAACACAGGAACCACAATGCAAAGATATATGAAATCACCAGACCAGAAGGAAAATGACAAGCACCCAGAAACCAACCCTGAAGACACAGAAATCCATAGTCTAAATGACAGAGATTTCAAAATAGCTATCATAAAAACACTCAATGAAATACAAGACAACACAGACAAACAATTCAATGAGATTAGGAGTTTCTTCACAAAAGAGATTGAAATCATAAAGAAAAACCAATCAGTGCTGATGGAGATGAAGAATACAACGGAGGAGATAAAAGAGAATCTGGAATCTTTAAAGAACAGAGCTGACAATATGGAGGAAAGAATTAGCATTTTAGAGGATAGGAATACAGATATGCTCCAGATGGAAGAGGAGGGAGAACTAAGATTAAAAAGAAATGAAGAAAGTCTCCAAGAAATATCTGACTCTATTAGGAAAAGTAACATAAGAATTATAGGTATTCCTGAGGGAGAAGAGGGGGAAAGAGGAACAAAGAGCCTATTCAAGGAAATAATAGCTGAGAATTTCCCAAATCTGGGGAAGGAGCAGGAAATACCAGTAAGCGAAGCCAACAGGTCACCTAAATATATTAACAGACAAAGGCCCTCTCCACGACACCTAGTGGTAAGGCTAGCCAGAGTCAATGACAAAGAAACAATATTAAGGGCAGCTAGACAAAAACAAAAAATAACGTACAAAGGAACTCCCATCAGGCTTTCAGTGGATTTCTCAACAGAAACTTTACAGGCTAGGAGAGACTGGAATGATATATTCAAAATTCAAAAGACAAAAACTTTCAGCCAAGAATACTCTATCCAGCAAAAATATCCTTGAAATGTGATGGAGAAATAGTAACTCTCCCAGATAAACAAAAGCTAAGGGAGTTCATGGCCACGAGACCCCCACTACAGGAAATACTCAAGAAGGCCCTCAGGCCTGAAAAAAAGAAGAGAAAGGGAATACAAAGCTTGGAGCAAGGAGAAAAGTAGGTAAATAAACTCAGAAAAATAGTAGATCTTTACTGGAATAGATTAGCAACCACTTAAATACTAAAATCAAAGATCAATGGAAGGAATTCACCAAAAATAAATTTAACCCCATCACTGTAAACACACAGCCACAACACAAGATAGAATAAGGTATAACAAGAACGACTTAGAAGGGGAAGAGGAAAATGATTGAATTGACTTAGTATAAGGAAATAGGAGGCCATCAGATAATGGAATATTTCATACACAAGATTTTTTACACAAACATCAAGGTAACCACTAAACAAATAATCAAAACAAAACCACATATGATAAACAAAGAGAAAACTAGAAGAGTCATAAAACAGAACAATCAAACTGAATTGGCAGTCTGAAGCAAATGGGACAAGAAACAAAGGAAATGCAAAAGAACCAGAAAATAAGTGACAAAACAGCAACATTAAGCCCTCATATATCAATAATTACCCTAAATGTAAATGGATTGAACTCTCCAATCAAAAGATACAGAGTGGCAGGATGGATTAAAAAGCAAGACCCAACAATATGGTGCCTCCAGGAAACACATCTCAGCACTAAAGACAAGCACAGGCTCAGAGTGAAATGATGGAAGACAATACTCCAAGCTAATGGCAAACAAAAGAAAGCAGGTGTTGCCATACTCATGTCAGACAAAGTAGACTTCAAGATAAAACAGGTTAAGAAAGACAAAGAAGGGAAATATATAATGATAAAAGGGACACTCCACCAAGAAGACATATCACTTATAAATATATATGCACCCAACATAGGAGCACCAATATACATAAAGCAACTATTAAGAAACCTAAAAGGAGACATTAACAACAACACAATAATAGTAGGGGATCTTAATACCCCACTTACATCAATGGATAGATCATCCAGACAAAAAGTCAATAAAGAAATAGTAGACTTAAGTGAAAAACTGGACGAGATGGACCTAGTAGACATATACAGAGCACTCCATCCAAAAACAGCTGACTACACATTCTTCTCAAGTGCGCATGGAACATTCTCAAGGATAGACCATATGTTGGGAAACAAAGCAAGCCTCAATAAATTTAAGAAGACTGAAATCATAACAAGCATCTTTTCAGACCATAATGCTATGAAACTGGAAATGAACCATGAAAAAAAAACTGGGAAAGTGACAAAAATGTGGAGATTAAACAACATGCTACTGAACAACCAACGGATCATTGATGAAATTAAAGGAGAAATAAAAAACTATCTGGAAACAAATGAAAATGAAAATATGCCATACCAAACCATAGGGATGCAGCAAAAGCGGTCCTAAGAGGGAAACTCATAGCGACACAAGCCCACCTTAACAAACAAGAAAAAGCCCAAATAGGCAACCTTAAATTACACCTAACAGAACTAGAAAAAGAAGAAAAAACAAACTTTGGACTTCTCTCCAAAGTCAGCAGAAGGAGAGAAATAATAAAAATCAGAGCAGAAATAAATGAAATTGAGACCAAAAAAACAGTAGAAAGGATTAATGAAACAAAGAGTTGGTTCTTTGAGAAGAAAAACAAAATCGACAAACCCTTAGACAGGCTTACTAAGAAAAAAAGAGAAAAGGCTCAAGTAAATAAAATTAGAAATGAAAGAGGAGAAATTACAATGGATACCACAGAAATACAGAGGATTATAAGAGAATACTATGAGAAATTATATGCCAACAAATTGGACAATCTAGAAGAAATGGATAAATTCTTAGACTCATACAACCTCCCAAAACTGAACCAAGAAGAAATGGAGAATCTGAATAGACCAATCACAAGTAAAGAGATTGAAATAGTAATCAAAAACCTCCCAAAAAATAAAAGTCCAGGACCAGATGGCTTCTCCAGTGAATTTTATCAAACATTCAAAGAAGATTTAATACCCATCCTTCTCAAACTATTCCAAAAAATAGAGGAAGATGGAACACTTCCTAAATCATTCTACGAGGCCAACATCACCCTGATACCAAAGCCAGACAAAGACAATACAAAGAAAGAAAATTACAGGCCAATATTGCTGATGAACATAGATGCAAAAATCCTCAACAAAATATTGGCAAACTGAATACACCAATACATTAAAAAGATCATACACCATGATCAACTGGGATTTATACCAGGGATGCAAGGGATGGTTCAACATCCACAAATCAATCAAAGTGATACATCACATTAAAGAAACAAAGAATAAAAACCACACGGTCATCTCAATAGACACAGAGAAGGCATTTGACAAGATATAATATCCATTTATGATAAAAACTCTCAACAAAATGGGAATAGAAGGAAAGTACTTCAACATAATAAAGGCTATTTATGACAAACCCACAGCCAACATCATACTCAACAGGGAGAGACTGAAAGCCATTCCTCTGAGAACAGGAACGAGGCAGGGCTGCCCACTCTCACCACTCCTGTTCAACATAGTACTGGAGGTTTTGGCCAGAGCAATTAGGCAAGAAAAAGGAATAAAAGGAATCCAAATAGGTAACGAAGAAGTGAAACTCTCACTATTTGCAGATGACATGATTTTATATATAGAAAATCCTAAAGAATCTGTTGGAAAACTATTAGAAATAATCAACAACTACAGCAAAGTTGCAGGGTACAAAATCAATCTACAAAAATCAGTTGCATTTCTGTATGCTAATAATGAACTAACAGAAAGAGAACTCAAAAAGATAATACCATTTACAATTGCATCAAAAAGAATAAAATACCTAGGAATAAATCTTACCAAGGAGGTGAAGGACCTATACAATGAGAACTACAAGACATTATTGAAAGAAATCGATGATGACATAAAGAAATGGAAAGATATCCCATGCACGTGGATTGGAAGAATAAACATAGTTAAAATCTCTATATTACCTAAAGAAATCTACAGATTCAATGCAATCCCAATCAGAATCCCAATGACATTCTTCACAGAAATAGAAAAAAAAATACTAAAATGTATATGGGGCAACAAAAGACCCCGAATAGCTAAAGCAATCCTAAGAAAAAAGAACAAGCTGGAGGCATCACAATCCCTGACTTCAAAACATACTACAAAGCAATAGTAATCAAAACAGCATGGTACTGGTACAAAAACAGACACGCAGATCAATGGAACAGAATTGAAAGCCCACAAATAAAACCACACATATATGGACAGCTAATTTTTGACAAAGGTGCTAAGAACATACAACGGCGAAAGGAAAGTCTCTTCAATAAATGGTGTTGGGAAAACTGGACAGCCACATGCAAAAGAATGAAAGTGGACCATCTGCTATCGCCATTCACAAAAATTAAACCAAATTGGATCAAAGACCTGAAGGTGAGACCTGAAACTATAAAACTCATAGAAGAAAATATAGGCAACACACTATTTGACATTGGGTTTAAAGGAATCTTTTCGGATGACATGCCTACCCAGACTAGGGAAACTAAAGAAAAAATAAACAAGTGGGACTTTATCAGACTAAAGAGCTTTTATAAGACAAATGAAACCAGAATCAAGATGAACAAACAACCAACCAGCTGGGAGAGAATATTTGCAAAACATACATCTGACAAGGGGTTGATCTCCATAATATATAAAGAACTCACACAATTGAACAACAAAAAAACAAACAACCCGATCAAAAAATGGGCAGAGGAAATGAACAGACACTTCTCCAAGGAAGATATACAGATGGCCAATAGGCACATGAAAAGATGCTCAACATCACTAATCATCAGGGAAATGCAAATCAAAACAACGCTAAGATACCACCTCACGCCCGTTAGAATGGCTATAATCACCAAGACAAAAAACAACAAATGTTGGAGAGGATGTGGAGAAACAGGAACCCTCATACACAGCTGGTGGGAATGCAAATTGGTGCAGCCTCTATGGAAAACGGTATGGAGATTCCTCAAAGAATTAAAAATAGAGATGCCCTATGATCCAGCCATCCCACTACTGGGAATCTATCCAACGCACCTGAAATCAACAATCCAAAGAGGCTTATGCACCCCTATGTTCATTGCAGCATTATTCACCATAGCCAAGAAGTGGAAGCAACCTAAATGTCCCTCGACTGACGATTGGATTAAGAAAATGTGGTATATATATACAATGGAATATTACTCAGCCATAAAAAAGACAAAATCGTCCCATTTGCAACAACATGGATGGGCCTGGAGCGTATTATGTTAAGTGAAATAAGCCAGAAAGAGAAAGACAAACACTGTATGATCTCACTCATATGTGGAATATAAACCAACACATGGACAGAGAAAACTGGACTGTGGTTACCCGGGAAGTGGGGGTGGGGGGTGGGCACAAGGGGTGAAGGGAGTCATATATGGGGTGATGGACAAACAAAAATGTACAACCCAAAATTTCACAATGTTAGAAACCATTAAAATATCAATAAAAATACTTTATTGCTAAAAAAAAAAAAAAAAATGGGCAAAAGACCTGAACAGACATTTCTCCAAAGAAGATACACAGATAGCCAACAGACACATGAAAAAATGTTCAAAATCATTAACTATCAGGGAAATGCAAAGCAAAACTACAATGAGATATGACCTCATGGCCATCAGAATGGCTATAATTAACAAGACAGGAAACAACAAGTGTTGGAGAGGATGTGGAGAGAAGGGAACTCTCGTACACTGCTGGTGGGAGTGCAAACTGGTGCAGCCACTATAGAAAACAGTATGGAGATTCCTCAAAAAATCAAGGATAGAACTACCATATGATCCAGCTATTCCACTGCTGGGTATTTATCCAAAGAACTTGAAAACACCAATGCATAAAGATACATGCACCCCTGTGTTCATTGCAGCGTTATTCACAATAGCCAATTCTTGGAAGCAACCTCAGTGCCCATCAAGGGATGAATGGATAAAGAAGATGTGGTACATATACACAATGGAATACTACTCAGCCATAAGAAACGATGAAATCCAGCCATTTGTGACAACATGGATGGACACTGAGGGTATTATGCAAAGTGAAATATGTCAGAGGGAGAAGGTCAAATACCGTATGATTTCCTTCATTAAGTAGTAGATAATAACAACAATAAACAAACACGTAGAGACAGAGATTGGATTGGTGGTTACCAGAGGGGAAGGGGGGAGGGAGGAGGGTGAAAGGGATAATTTGGCACGTGTGTGTGGTGATGGGTTGTAATTAGTATTTGGGTGGTGGACATGATGTAATCTATGCAGAAATAGAAGTATAATGATGTACACCTGAAATTTATACAATGTTATAAACCAATGTTATTGCAATAAACAAAAAATTAAAAATAAATAAATAAATAAATAAGTAGAAAGATATCCCATGTTCATGGACAGGAAAAATATTGTCAGGATGGCAGTACTCTCCAAACTGGTCTTCAGATTCAGTGCAATCCCTATCAAAATCCCAACTGCCTTTTTTTGCAGAAATTATCAAGTTGATTCTAAAATTAGCATGGAGATGCAAGGAACTCAGAATATTCAAAACAATCTTGACAAAGAACAAAGTTGGAGGACTTACACTTCTGATTTCTAAACTGACCACAAAGCTACAGGAATCAAGACAGTGTGTTACTGAATAAGGATAGACATATAGATCAATAGAACTGAGAGTCCAAAAATATGGGAAATTTATTTTTTAAAATTTATGGCCAATTTACATTTATGACCAATTGATTTTTTTTAAATAGAGTTCATTTTTTAGGGCAGTTTTAGGTTCACAAGAAAATTGATCAGAAGGTGGAGTTCCCATATACCCCCAGCCCTTCCACATGCACAGCCTCCCCCACTATCAACACCCCCCCACACCAGATTGGTACATTTGTCATAATTGATGAACCCTCGTAGACACATCATCATCACCTGAAGTCCATAGATACATTATCTATGCAACACATAGCAACACATAACACATAGCAACACACTATACATCGAGAGATTCACTCTCGATGTTGTACCTTCCATGGGTTTTACAAATGTATGACATGTATAGACTACTACAGTATGCCCTAAAATTCCTCCCTGCTTCACCTATTCATCCCTCCCTCCCCATGAACCACTGGCAACCACTGATCTTTTTACTGTCTCCACAGTTTTGCCTTTCCAGAATGTCATATAGTTGGTATCGAATCATACAGTATGTAGCCTTTTCCATTGGCCTTTTTCACTTAGTAATATGCGTTTACTGTTGTCTTATGTCTTTTCACGGCTTCATAGCTTCTTTCTTTTCAGTGCTGAGTAATATTTCTTGTCTGAATCTACCAGTTTATTCATCCATTCACCTACTGAAGGACATGTTGGTGGCTTCTAAGTTTTGGCAATTATGAATAAAGCTGCTGTAAACATCCATGTGCAGGTTTTTGTGTGGATGTAAGTTTTCAACTCATTTGGGTAAACGCCAAGGAGTGTGGTTATTGAATCATATGGTAAAAGTATGTTTAGTTTGTAAGAAACTGCCAAAGTGTCTTCCAAAATGGCTGTGCCATGTTGCATTCCCACCAGCAATGAAGGAGCATTCCTGTTGCTCTGCATCTTCAGCAACATTTGGTGGTGTCAGTGCGTCGGACTTTTGCCATTCTAACAGGTGTATAGTGGTACATCATTGTTGTTTTACTTTGCAATTCTCTAACGACATATGATGTGGAGCATCTTTTTATAGGCTTATTTGCCAACTGTCTGTCCTCTTTGGTGAGGTGTCTATTCAGATCTTTTGCCCATTTTTAATTGAGTGGTCGGTTTTCTTATTGTTGATTTTTAAGACTTCTTTGTATATTTTGGATAACAATCCTTTATCAGCTATGTCTTTTACAAATATTTTCTCCTAGTCTGTGCCTTGTCTTCTCATTCTCTTGATGGTCAATTGATTTTTGACAAGAGTGCCAAAACAATTCAGTAGGGGAAACAATAGTCCTTTCAACACACTGTGCTGCAACAACTGGATATCCACGTGCAAATGAATGAAGTCAGACTCCTACCTCACACCACACACAAAATTAATTCTAAATGAATCAAAGACCTAAATATCAGAGCTGAAACTATACAGGCATAGCTTGGAGATATTATGGGTTCTGTTTCAAACCACTGTAATAAAATGAATGTTGCAGCAAAGTGAGTCACATGAATTTTTTCGTTTCCCAGTGCATATAAAAGTTATGTTTACACTATACTGTAGTCTATTAAGTGTGCAAAGCTTTCTGTCTAAAAAAATAATGTACATGCATTATTAAAAAATACTTTATTGGGGGGCTGGCCTGGTGGCATGGTTAAATTCCCATGCTCTGTTTCAGCAGCCTGGGCTTCACAGTTTCAGATCCCGGGCACTGACCTATGCACCACTTATCAAGCCACGCTGTCGCAGCATCCCACATATAAAGTAGAGGAAGATGGGCATGGATGTTAGGCCAGGGCCAATCCTCTTCAGCAAAAAAAGAGGAGGATTGGCAACAGATGTTAGCTCAGCACTAATCTTCCTCACACACAAAAAAAACCTTTATTGGTAAAAATGCTAACCATCATCTGCAACTTCAGTGAGTTGTAATCTTTTTGCTGGTAGAGGGTCTTGCCTCAATGTTGATGGCTGCTGACTGATCAGGGTGGTGGTTGGTGAAGTTTGGGGTGGCTGTGGCAATTTCTTAAAATAAGCCAAGAATGAAGTTTGCCACATCGATTGACTCTTCCTTTCATGAATAATTTCTCTGTAGTATGTGATGCTATTTGATAGCATTTTACCCAGACTAGAACTTCTTTCAAAATTGGAGTCAATCCTCTCAAACCCTGTCACTGCTTTATCAACTAAGTTTATGTAATATTCTAAATCCTTTGTTGTCATTTCCACAATCTTCACAGTATCTTCAGCAGGAGTAGATTCCATCTCAAGAAACCATTTTCTTTGCTCATCCATAAGAAGCAACTCCTCATCTGTTTAAGTTTTATCATGAGACTGCTGCAATTCAGTCACATCTTCAGGCTCCACTTCTGATTCTAGTTCTCTTGCTATTTCCAGCATATCTGCAGTTACTTCCTCCACTGAAGTCTTGAACAACTCAAAGTCATCCATGAGGGTTGGAATTAACTTCTTCCCAACTCCAATTAACTTTGATATTTTGACCTTTTCCCATGAATCACAAATTTTGTTAATGGCATGTAGAATGGTGAATCCTTTCCAGAACGTTTTCAATTTACTTTGCCCAGATCCATCAGAGGGATCGCTACCAATGGCAGCTATAGCCTTATGAAATGTATTTCTTAAATAATAAGACTTGAAAGTCAAAATTACTCCTGATCCATGATCAAAATAACTGCCCAGATCCTGCAGAATGGATGTTGTGTTAGCAGGCATGAAAACAACATCAATTTCATTGTACATCTCCATCAGAGCTCTTGGGCAACAAGGTGTATTGTCAATGAGCAGTAATATTTTGTTGGGAATCTTTTTTTCTGAGCAGTAGGTCTCAACAATGGGCTGAAGATATTTAGTAAACCATGTTATAAACAGATGTGCTGTCATCCAGGCTTTGCTGTTCCATTTATGGAGCACAGGCAGAGTAGATTTAGCATAATTCTTAAGGGCCCTAGGACTTTCAGAATGTTAAGTGAGCATTGGCTTCAACTTCAAGTCTCCGGCTGCATTATCCTCTAACAAGAGAGTCAGCCTGTCCTTTGAAGCTTTGAAGCCAGGCATTAACTTCTCGTCTCTAGCTATGAAAGTCCTAGATGGCATCTCTTCCAATATAAGGCTGTTTCATCTACACTGAAAATCTGTTGTTTAGAGTAGCCACCTTCATTAATGGTCTTAGCTAGGTCTTCTGGATAACTTGCTGCAGCGTCTACATCAGCACTTGCTGCTTCACCTTCACTTTTATGTTATGGAGACAGCTTCTTTCCTTAAACCTCATGAACCAACTTCTCCTAGCTTCAGTCTTTTCTTCTGTAGCTTCCTCACCTCTCTCAGCCTTCCTAGAATTGAAGAGAGTGAGGGCCTTGCTCTGGATTAGGCTTTGGCTTAAGGGAATGCTGTGGCTGGTTTGATCCTCTACCCAGCCCACTAAAACTTTCTCCATATCAAAAATAAGGCTGTTTTACTTTCTTATCATTCATCTGTTTCACTGGAGGAGCACTTTTAATTTCCTTCCAGAACTTTTCCTTTGCATTCTCAGCTTGGTTGTTTGGTACAAGAGGCCCAGCTTTTGGCCTATCTCAGATTTTCACATGCCTTTCTCACTAAGCTTATCATTGCTTTCTTATTTATTTATCTATTTATTTATTTATTTATTTATTTATTTATTTATTTATGAGGAAGATCAGCCCTGAGCTAACATCCATGCTAATCCTCCTCTTTTTGCTGAGGAAGACTGGCTCTGAGCTAACATCTACTGCCAATCCTCCTCCTTCTTTTTCCCCAAAGCCCCAGTAGATAGTTGTATGTCATAGTTGCACATCCTTCTAGTTGCTGTATGTAGCACGCGGCCTCAGCATGGCCGGAGAAGTGGTGTGTCAGTGTGCACCCGGGGTTCCGAACCCGGGCCGCCAGTAGCGGAGCGCGCGCACTTAACCGCTAAGCCACAGGGCCGGCCCAGCTTAATCATTTCTAACTTTTGTTTTGAAGTGAGAGACATGCAAATCTTCCTTTCACTTAGAGGCTATTGTAGGGTTATTAATTAGCCTAATTTCAATATTGCTGTGTCTCAGGGATTAGGGAGGCCTGAGGAGAGGGAGAGAGGTGGGGGAACGGCTGGTTGGTGGAGCGGTCAGAACAACACAACATTTATCCATTAAGTTTGCTGTCTTATATGAATGCAGTTTGTGGCACCCCCGAACAATTACAATACTAACATCAAAGATCACTGATCACAGATAACTGTAACAAAATAATAATGAAAAAGTTTGAAACATTGCCAGAATTACTAAAATGTGACACAAAGACATGAGGTGAGCAAATGCCGTTGGAAAAATTGTTCCGATAGACTTGTATGATGCGGTATTGCCACGAATTTTTGACTGGGTTCAGGGCAAGCCACCCCATCTGGTATGTGGATTATTTTGAGCTGAATACAATCGAGGCTCAGAAGACTCTGGAAGAATATTTGACCTTCCCTCAAATTCCCGAAAAGAATTTAAGAGAGAAGGGCCTGTACCAGGAAGGAGCTCTCACCATGGATAATTCGAGGTGTGGTAGGCAGGAAGGCATCTAGCAAGGGCCATTTTATCTAAAGATCTCTTTTGGGTCCCATTGCCTGTAGATGGGACAATGCAGACATTTCTTTACCAAATATGAACTCTTTTCATCTTCCTGTAAATTGCCTTCTCCCCCCTTTGAAGTCTCAGACCTCTATCTCCCTCTCTTTAGTCCAGAAAGATATATATACCTCATTTTGCCTGACTGTCTTTGGAATTCTTCAAGCTTATGTGAAATCCCCGTGCACATGTATTAAACTTTGTTTGATTTTCTCCTGCTAACCTGCCTTATGTCATTTAAATTCTTTGACCAGCCATAAGAACCAGAAGGGAAAAAGGAGGGAATTCTCCCCCTTTTCATATTGTTTTGGCATAGCCAGCAGAATCCCCACTGGCTGGCAAGCTGCCTTCTTTGGCTGGAAGAACTGTTTTCTCCCCAGGGTGAATGCAGATGAGGAGATCCTGGGTCATCTGATGAAGCCTGGCAAGAGGTAAGATTTCTGACCACATCAGCCTCCCGGAATCTCTATCTGCAAGGTCCAGTGGAAGCAAGGGGTGAGAATTCTTTTCTCTCTTTCTAAATTTAGATTGGCAGGAGAAATTATTTGGGAAACTAGTTTCTTGTGCTTGTTAGTGACTCTGGTAAGTTTGGCAGAGTATTCTTGGCTTTATTGATCCTCTTGCTCCCAGAGATGGTTACTTCTTTTTTCTTTTTTGTCTCTGTCTTTTGTGTCCTATGCCATAAGAAGGAAATACCATAGGGTAGGACACAGGCATAGGCCCTAAAAGCCTGTTGCCTGGGCCAGCCCCACAGGCTAGAGACTTTGCAGTCTCACCAGACTGGCATATATTTAGACAAACTTTGCTGTGGGTTGATATGCACATGAGGTAAAAGCTGTTGCTAAGGGATATCTTGGAAGCCAAGAGGCCACAATATTGGTGGGCACGGGTTGAGCAGTTAAGAGCCATTAGTGTACTTGCTGCCTCAAGAAGACTCCCATGATAGGAAAAGTTGGTCACAGAACAGGGTGGAGGACAACAGGTCCCCTGCCAACCTCAAGAAAATTTCCATGCAATGAAGTACTCTGTAAAGAACACACAATCCCCAACTCCATGGTACATCCCACCTAGGTGTTAGCTTGGCTCCAAGAGATCCAAAGCATCACTAAAGCTGTTATTGTGTGTAAAATAATTTTAAAAAACATCCAGATGAAGTTTTTCCTTCCATCTTATTCTATGTCCTGAGAACTTGGCTTTTTGACCAGTGAGAAGATTCTCCTTGGTCTCCAGCATCCAGAAGGTGCATTTACTGGAGTGCACCTTGGTGGCCAGTCAAATAGACTGGGGTCTCGAGCACTCTCTGTCTGGCTGTGCCAAGCTCTCAGGGGAGCTTGTCATAAAGGGTCCAGTCTATAAAGGCCTTTGTCATGTCAACCTTCATTGCTTATTTAGTGCTGGAAAAATCCCATTCCAGTAGCACCTGCCCAGTGTCACATATTAGTGGGTCTGTGACTGGAGGTATCTCACATTCTCATGGGAGACCAGAGACACCATTTTCACTACACTATCTTTACTGCCTGTGTAAGGAAGCCCTTTACTTTCTCTGACTATTCTGGGGAGTGAACTTTTTTGATCATGGGGGCTACATCATCTGTGCCCTCCTAAGGGATGTCGCCTTGCATCCATGGTAAAGATTTATCCTAAGTCTATAAAGTTACCTTCAGGTCTTCCCTTAAAAAGCCTCATTGGATGGAATCACATTAGAGTAAATATACAAATGGAGATCCTCCTTGTCAATGGCCAGATGAAGGACCTTTAGAATTGGAAAATCTTCTATACTTGAGAAACATTTTACAGAGCTTTCATCACAAGAAGCTGCCTTATTGGTATTTATGGGAAGATCAAATTGAAAAGAAAACTCCCCAAAATATGACTAGCCTTAGGGAATCTCTTAATAAAATGAAAGAACAGAAGTCAGAAATCTAGAACAAAGATTAAAAAGCAAATTTAATGAAAATTCCCCTTCTCCTCCTTCCTATACTCCCCTATATCCCCCACTCCCTGTCCCAGACTCCCCAGACCTGTTGGATCTCTGGGCCCCTGGTTTCAACTCCCACTCTCAAGACTTAGCTCCTCAGCCAGTTCCCTCAGATCCTAAAACCCCACCTTCTCCAAACAGCACTCAGCTGCCCATTTTCCCTTCCCTCTCTTTAGCAGACTTACAGGGGCACTCAGGCCTGCCCTCCAAGCCAAGGGCATACAGGTCACTTGTGTAAATGCTGAAAGCCAGGAAGTGATTCAGTAGAAGCTGCCAGGAGAGGCAGGAAGGCTGGCTTTGCTGTCCCTCCTAAGTCTTCCTACTGTCCACGGCTCTGTCATCAGGCTCTGCCAGCTTCAGGCATTCCTATGTAGTGTCCACTGTGGATGTGTCCTGGACCTCCACTGCAGAGAATTCATGACCCCTGGACAGCAGCCAATCTATTAAATTATAAAACTCTGCTGCTTCTATTGTCAGAAGATCCTACTAAATTTAGAGAGGAATTAGAAAGATTAGTGGCTATTCATAACCCCACCACAGAGATCTTGACTACTGGCTGCTAAGGGGTAATCTTCCAGCCCAGGATTACACTGTAGTTATCAGACAGGCCAGAGGGCCCCCTGGAGGAAACCCCCCTAGTAGGGGAAATACATAGTCAGACCCTCTCCCAGGTCCCCCTGCAAATGACCAGGAAGTGGCTCTGCTAGAGGCTGATATCCAAGGTTTAATAGGAGAGATTTTAGAGGCATTTCCTCCTAAAGTTAATTGGTCAAAAATTGAATTATGCCCTCAGAATGAGGGGGAACATCCAAAAGCCTTTGTTGAACATTTTATACAAACTTTTCAAAGGCACACTGCATGAAACCTGGAAGCCCCAGAGCACAGGAATCTCCTAATTTCTGCTTTAATAGGAAATTTTCTTCCTGATATAAAAAAACAAATAGTGTGGTTGGTGGGTCAGGGCAACCATTAAGCATAATAATGGAGGCTGCTACACAATTCTTTGAAAATAGTCAGGAGGAAAACAAAAGAAAAAAAGAATTAGAAGCAACTCTTCTGGCTTTATAATTTGAATCTTTAGAGAAGCAAAAATGTAACTCTGAGAGTAAATTACAGCCCACTCAGAGGCCTCCCTATTCACCTCCACACACTTGCAGGTATTGCAAGAAACCAGGGCATTAGAAAAGAAATTGTTCGCTCTTAAGAGAAGGGAAAATTGAAAAGATACCCCCCTTAGTCCCAGCACCCCCAGAAGGCTTATTTTTCTCCTCCTGAGGGGCATTTTCCCTTAAATGTTGGGGTCATCCGATCTTCCGTCACACCCCTGAGCCTACCACTAAACTTAAAATAGAGGATCAGGAACTGGATTTCCTAATTGACACTGTGTGACTTTCTCTACTATCCATTCACAGGATTTATCTCTACCTGTCACGTCTGATTCTACTCAAGCTTTTGGAGTCTCTGGGCAGCCTATATCATGGCCCATATCTCAGCCCACTCCAACATCTTTAGGCCCCTTAACACTCATCATGACTTTCTAGTCTCCCACTGTTCACCTGATTTAAATTCTTCCCAAGAGGATAAGTCTACAAAAGATGTCCCAATTAGTCTCTGGGCTACACATGCAAATGAAGTAGAATTGTTACTGAGTGCAGAACCCATGAACATTACTTGGAAAAAGAATAACCATTTCCATCAGTAGCCCAATACCTGCTCTCCAGAGATGCAGAGTGAGGAATTGAACCTATACCAGACTCCCTTTTGCAACAGGGTGTACTAGTTTTTACTTCCTCACCTTGTAATACTCCAATCTTGCCAGTGAAAAAAAGAAGGCAAGTTTGACTCAGATGGGAACCAAATCTACAGATTTGTACAAGACCTCAGGCCATCAAGTCTTGTGTATTCCTCAGCATCCTTGGTCCCCGATCCAGCTGTCATCCTGACCTCAGTTCCTGCTGGTGCAGCCTGGGTGACAGGAGTTGACCTATGTTCGGTGTTCTATTCAATGCCTCTGCACCCTGACTCACAAGTTCTTTTTCCATTTACATTTAAAGGGAGGCAATTCACATGGATTCACCTACCTCAGGGATATTGTGAGTCCACCTCAATATTTTCCCAAATCCTCACAGCTGACTTGGATTCTGTAGTCTTTATTCAAGGCTCCACTCCTGTTCAATATGAGGATGACCTTCTACTCTGTGATCAAACTCAACAGGGAGCCCTGCAGACTCCCTTGTTCTCCTGAAGGCACGAGCTGCATGAGACCATAAACCCTCCAGATCAAAACATCAGTGGGTGCAAATGACTGGTACCTACTCAGGGCATGAGCTGTCTCAAGGCATTCAAAGCTGACCCCACACACCTTGAGTCCATTTTGTCCATCCCTCTCCTCAAAATGAAAAAACAGCTGTGTAAATATCTAGGGGCAGCTGGTTACTGTCCCAATGGATTCCTAATTCTGTAGCCCTTGCTAAACCTTTGTATGCCCTTTACCCAGATGTCACCCCAGAGCCTGCTTCCTGGTCTTCAGAGCCATTAAACTCCTTTGAAACCTTAAAATTAGCTTTGTCCACACCCCCGGCTCTTGGCTTACCTGATTTTGACTAACCTTTTCATCTACACTGCCATGAAAATAATGGAATTGCTACAGGCATTCTAGGAGAGTCTTTTGCCGCTCAGATACATTCTGTAACATATTTCTCATGCCAACTAGACCCTGTGGCATCAGGTATGTCCCCATGTTTACATGCAGTGGCCACACCTGCCACCCTGACTGACAAAGCCAGTGCTCTAACATTAGGCTCTCCCATTCATCTCTATGTTCCTTGTGCTCTGTCTGCTATTTTGCAAGTTCACAGGACACAACACCTCTCCACACGACCACAGACCACCTATGAGTAGGCTCTTTTAACTAACCCTCCCATCATCTCACATCCTTGTAACACTTTGAATCAGCCTCCTTATGACCCCCTCCCTGATGACGGAGAGCCCTACTCCATCCCACTGATTGCCCTGCAACTAGAGAAATGGTCTCATAGCCACGAGAGGGTCTCTTGGACACCCCTTTAGACACTCCAGACTTATTTCTGTTTTGTGACGACTCCTGTGAGTGGAATTTCTGGGGAAACAACAACTGGTTATGCCACAATCTCCCCCCATGAAATGCTTGAAGCTTGTTCTTTGCCCACTGTAAAATCAGCCCAAGCTGCTGGACTCATAGCTCCTTCTAGAGCCTGCACATGAGCAAAGGGAAACTGCCACTCTTTACACTGACTCCAGATATGCTTTTGGAGTCTGCCATGCTGTTCGCACAATTTGGAAATTCCCTGGATTCTTAACTTCTGCAGGAACCCCTATTGCTAATGGACACTTAATTGCTGCCCTGTTACTAGCTATTCACCTCCCTTCTCAAATTGCCACTGTTCACTGCTCAGCCCATGCTCAGGAGACTGATGTCATATCTTCAGGAAATGACAGGCTGACAGAGCTGATCAATATGCAGCTCACCACGAACCCCCTTGTCCTTTCTCCATCCAATTTTTAAACCTGCCTTTATCCCTGACTGATATTATTAACTATCAGGCAAATGCCCTGTAATCTGAAAAAGGCAATTGGATACAAAAGGGTGCCAAACAATGATCAGATGGATTAGAAACTGGGCCAAATGGATTTCCTGTAGCTCCTTTCCCTTTGACTTTTTGGCTTGCACTTATCTCCCACCAAATGGGACAGATGTGCAGACGGGAGATGGTTAAGGAACTAAAGGACAATTGGTTTTGCCCAGGCAGCCACAAAATTTCTGACTCAGTTATTTCCCAGTGCAATACGTGCCAATCTCACCGACTTTCTGGGAGAAATCAGTGTACCCAGGAAGTCCCCCCAGGCCCACACTGCCCTTTGCGGCACTCCAAATGGACTTTATAGACCTGCCCCCAGCTTTAGGCTATTCTCACTGTTTGGTTATCATTTGCATGGTTGGTGGATGGACTGAATGCTATCTGACTAGATGTGCAGTTGCCACAACAGTGGTAAAGAAATTAATGACTGAGGTTATTCCTTGTTTTGGCATTCCTTTATGGATTGAATCAGACCAAGGAGCTCATTTTACAGCAGATAAATCACTTGCGTGTAGCAACTCTGGGGTACTTATTAAAATTTCATACCCCATATCATCCTTAATCATCAGGGCAAGTGGAATGTAAAAATCTAGACATCAAAAGGACTTTAGGAAAGGTCTGTCAAGAAACTGGACTTAAATGACCAGAAGCTCTGCCCTTGGCCCTTATAAAAATCCAAAATACTCCAAATAGGAGATACGGATTGACTCCATTTGAAATGGTTTTTGGATGCCCGATGCCTACTGGCACCTCTAAACCTTCCATTCCTGGCTTAAGTGAATATCATTGGAACTTAAGTGAACAGTTTGACACTATGGCTAGCTATAGACAAAAATTCACTAGTATATTTGAAGCATATCACCTTTTACCCAAAAGAGGCATGGCCCCCACCTTCTTACAAGACTTGTCATCCCTTTGGACCAGGAGATCGTGTGTATATCCAGGTCTTAGAAGAAAAAAATGTGCTGTCACCTCACTGGGAAGGACCTTATGAAGTCCTACTGATCACATACACTGCCATCAAAATAAAGGAAAGATCTTCCTGGATCCATGCAAGCCATGCCAAAGTAGACCCGGAACATCATTCGCAAGACAACTGGGAGAGTCCCACAAGTGACCTTAAACTAAGGATTTCCAGGGCCAATTCCCAGGCCCCATAAGCAGCTGGCCTCATGGAGTAGATGCTTTTCCCAAGATCATGGATGAAGAAACCTCGCTTTCACCTATTCCCCCCTTGTTTTAAAACTCCCTACACACACACACACACACACACACATGCACTTTCCTATTAATGAATATATATATATTCCTTTTAACCATTTATTAGAAAGCTGACTGGAGAGCACTCTTCTGTATCTGTCCCTCTTCTCCTCTCTAAGTTTCCACTATAGGCTCTTTTCCAATCTGCATCTTGCTCTTACTAACCCTCTCTTTCTCAACAGGTCGAGCACAGACCAAACACCCGCTATGCCAGTTTACCAAACCCTGGCCACACTAACTAATCAATCTGACTGCTGGCTATGTCGACAGCTAGAGAGCACAAAAGAACCTGAACTAGTCTCTGCTCCTGCTGATGTGAACACCTGGTGGACTAAGTACAGAAGATGGATGAACGAGAGGGTATGGCATCCATGACAAGGAAAACATCACTCTGCCTCTTCTTCTGTTGAGTCACTTGGGCCCCAGAAAACCTCTAGAGAAGCTCCAGGGCTGTCCCTTGATCAGATAAAGACAACAGGTGAAAATTTTTCCTTTTGCATCGAAAGTAAACATGACCCTGGACCTTTCCTGGGTAATGTGGACCGATTTTTGGGACCCCTCTCCCTGGTCTAACAGGCAAATCTAGCAAGCAAACTGCAGAGGTTTAAGTCAGTACAGGAACATCCAGGCTGTCCTGAGAAGCAGCCGTGCAGGCCATCCTCAGCCTGTGCCCAACGACCTTGCAGCCCCCACCTCATGACAGAAGACACCAGCTGGACAGATCCACAGCAGGAAGAGATGAAGGGGTACCTCGCTCTCACATTCCCAGTTGCATTTCTTAGAGATTGAGGGAACAATTAACAACCCTGGTCCTCGCCTCCTCCACACGTAGATAACGTCAACATCTCTGAACTTGTGTGGTGTGGAACCAAGGAATTCTTGTTTATGTTCTCTTCAATGCAAGATCTAGAGAAAAGCCCAGATACACTCTATCCTTTTTTTTTTTTTTTTGACATATATGAACTCTAATTGTAACGTTTTTTCCTCTTCCTAATCCCTGCACCTACAGTGATTGAGAAAGAGAAAGAAGCTGCACTTAACACTCACACCCTCAGGGCAGCTCCGTCAGAGCATCTGTTGAACTGTTTTCCTGGGGTTTGAACTCCCCACGCTGATTATTGAATAAACTCGTTCACTAAGATCACCTAGACTCTGTACTTCAGTCAACAGTGACATTCCAGGACAATATTGCAATCAAATTCTGTGGTTTGATTCCATAGGTGGCATCTTCAAATCTCTCAAGGAAATTGTAACTGACTCTAACATTACTCCTTTTGGCACAAACATTTGCCAAATCACCAAATGTTCAAGATGGCTTATGAGTCACCCTCGTACAACTTGGGGTATAGCAGCTGCCCAACGTGGTTAAGCTGCCCAAAACCACAAACTATATACGGGTGGATCCAAACTCTGGACTCACTTGGTCAGGTGACAGGACCAGGCATTATAGCTGCCAAATCAGACTGCAGGCCTCCTGTACCAGCTATTTCACAATGTGTTTTACTCTCCCAGGTTGACAGGAGTGCATGGAAAACGGAGATGTTTAGGCACTAAGAGTACCAGTGGCAAAGGTCATGGAATACTCCAGACCCTGGGAACTACAGGTTCCCTTCTAACCTTGTCTGTAAACCACAGTGGTCTTTTTATTTTATGTGGCAACAAAGTATAGGAAGGGTTCCCACCTAATTGGTCAGGACGATGTGGACTTGGATACCTGGCCCCTTCTGTCACCAGACACTCCACCCTAAATGCCAGCCACACTGCAAACTTGGGTTCCATAGAATCCACCTGTGTATCACAACTCCAAGTTCTTTTCAACATCAAGAGTCTTATTCTCCATCTTTGGAAATTACGAGTTGGAAAAGGTGATCTTAAATCTCTCCATGGTAATGGAACAGGAGCTCAACACTACCATGTAAACTTTGAAAATACTCCAGTCACAGATTAACAGCCTGGCCCCTGCGGTCCTCCACAATCAATCTGCTCTGGGCACACTGACTTCCCAGCAAGGAGGAGCTTGTGCAATCATCGGTGAAAAAGGTTGCTTTTGTGTGAACCAAACAGGGCAAGTAGTATCTAACTTACATCTATTAAAGGAGAAGATTCATATTTTCCATCAGATGAATGAAGCTCACCCATTTTATTGGGCTGACTTATTCCCAGGATCAGGGAACTGGTTTAACAGGGTGTGAGGAGATGTGCTCTGATCCTTTCTTTTCTGCTTGTTCATTCTCATTCTAATCTATGTTCTTTTCTCCCTTTGCAGATTTCTTATCAGTTAACTACTAATTCATTTTCTCTCTTCACAGTCATCAGCTCAGCTTTTAATATGTGAACTTTCTAGGGAAGTTTCAGAGGAGGGAACTGATGGAGTTCGTGGCAGGCCACTCCAAGATGTGCCACTCTGGTATGTGGATCATTTCAAGCTATAGACAATCAAGGCTCAGAAGACTCTGGAAGAACATTTGACCTTCCCCGAAATTGTCAAAAAGAATTTAAGGTAGAAGGGGCTGTCCGAGCAAGGAGATCTTACCATAGATAATTCGAGGTGTGGTAGGCAGGAAGGCATCTATCAAGGGCCATTTTATCAAAGGATCTATCTAGGGCCCCATTGTCTATAGATGGGACAATGCAAACATTTGTTTACCAAATATGAACTCTTCATTTTCCTGTAAATTGCCTTCTCCCCCTTCGAAGTCTCACACTTCTATCTCCCTCTCCTTAGTCCAGAAAGATCTATATACCTCATTTTGCCTGACTGTCTTTGGAATTCTTCATGCTTATGTGAATTCTCCCTGTATATGGATTAAACTTTGTTTGAATTTCTCCTGCTAACCTGCCTTATGTCATTGTTAATTCTTTGACCAGCCACAAGAACCAGAAGGGGAAAAGGAGGGAATTCTCCCTCTTCCCCTGCACCTTCAATTTGTAAAAAAAAAATGCAATATCTGTAAAGCGTAATAAAAGGAGGTATGCCTGTAATACCTATTGTGACTTTGTTAAATTAACATTTGTTAAGTAGAGCCCTGGGGGTGTTGGATGGTGAGCCTCTGTTCAATAACAGACCACAAAGGAACTGAAATAGAGAAGTTTGTTACTCACAGGTCCTGGAGCAGGTCCACAGCACACCTTTAGGGGCCACACCTGGAGGTTAAGGCAGAGAACAGGCAGAGAGCAGGGCAGGACCTGGGACATATGGTTTTATTCGGGTTCACAGGTGGAGTACTTTGGAGTTCCCAGGCTAAGTCAGGATTGGTCAATTCAAATCAAAAAGAGGTTTTGGTAAGCTTCACAGGGGTCTTATCTAAGGGGTGCACAGGGGAAGGCCCTGGGAGGCGGGGAGAATGCTTCTCACAGGGCAGTGGCGGGAGTCATCTCAGGAACTTACTTGTGACTCTGCGGGTGGTTATCTGGGGCGTGCACTCTCGGGAGGGGCTAGTGTCACTTCAAGGCCCCTGCAGGCTGCTTGGCCACACAAGATGGATGCCGAGGCAGCAACGCTGTGGGGCAGTTTAAACTCCCAACGAACTCTTAGATGCAAACATAGGAGTAAATCTTCATGATTAGGCAGATTAGGCGAGGGTTTCTGTCTTTGTTTCTTTTATTTTTTATTTTCATTGAGGTAACATTGGTTTGTAACATTGTATAGGTTTCAGGTGTACAGCATTATAATTTGACATATGTATATACTACAGTGTGCTCACCACCAAAAGTACAGTTTCCATCCATCACCATAAAATTGACCCCTTTGCCCATTTTTCCCTCCCCCCAATGGTTTCTTTAAATATGGCACCAAAAGTTAAAGCAAATTAAGAAAAATACAGATAAATTGGACTTCATCAAAATTAAAAACTTGTGTGCTTCAAAGGATACTATCAAGAAAGTGAAAAGAGAGTAACTCACAGAATGGGAGAAAATATTCACAAATCACATATCTGATAAGGGGATTGTATCTAGTCTATAGAAAGAACTCTTACAACTCCACAATGAAAAGATAAATAGCTCAATTTAAAAATGGACAAAGGGGACCAGCCTGGTGGTGTAGTGGTTAAGTTCCTGTGCTCTGCTTCGACGGCCTAGGGTTCGTGGGTTTGGATTCTGGGAGTGCTCCTACACACCACTCATCAAGCCACGCTGTGGCAGTTTACCCCATACAAAATAGAGGAAGATTGGCACAGATGTTAGCTCAGGACCAATCTTCCTCACCAAAATAAATAAATAAAAATAAATAAAAATGGACAAAGGATCTGAATAGACATTTCTCCAGAGAAGACATACAAATGTCCAATAAGCACGTAGAAAGATTCTTGACATCGTTAGTCACCAGGGAAATGCAAATCAAAACCACAGTGCAATACACCCCCTAGGATGGTGTTGGGGAAGAGGGAGAATCCCCCTTCGCCCTTTCCCTCAAGGTTCTTATGGCTGGCCAAATAATTAAAAGACAGGTTAGCAGGAGAAAATAATACCAAGTTTAATAACATGTATACATGGGAGAAACCAGGGGAACTGAGTTTCTCAAAAAAATGGCAGAGATTCTCATCTTAAATACCATCTTCAACTAAAGACAAAGGAGGATGTTGGAGGTGGGGGGAGTCAGTTATGGGAGATTACCAGAAAAGCACAGTAAACAAGAGTAAGGTTATTATGCAGATTTAAGGCCTCAACTTCCACACTGATAAGTTTCTAGAGATGAGGTCATCCCCCCCCCTTCCCAGTACAGAGAGGGAGATACCTTTACAAATGGAGATGTCCCTTATACATGTAAATTTATATTTGTCTGGCAACTCTTTGCAGGGCCACCTAGAGAATGTGGCCCGGGAGAGACAGAATTTTTGATAAGATGGGCTTGTTGGTGCCTTTTCTATTGTAACATCTATTTTACAGTATATTGCAGCCATCATATGGTAGTAACTCCTTCCTGAAAAAGGTCTTCTATGTTAAATTCTTTAGGCAGTTTGGAGGAGGTCAAATGTCCATCAGAGAAAATAATCAAGGTAAAGAGACATATTTCAGGGTGCTCAATTTTGATCTCCCACAATGGCTACAGTCAAAAAGTCAGAGAAGAACAAGTGTTGGAGATGATGTGGGGTGATTGGAACCCTCACACACTGCTGGTAGGAATGTAAGATGGTGCAGCTGTCTTGGAAAACCATTGGGAAATTCCTTAAAATACCACACATGAAGTTACTGTATGATCCAGTCATTGTGCCCCAAGGTATATACCCAAGACATGAAAACATGTGCCCACATAAAAACTTGTATGTGAATTTTCATAGCAGCATTATTCATAATAGCCCCAAAGTCAAAGCAATCCAGATGTCCATCCACTCACAATGGATAACTAAAATGTGAAATATCCATACAATGGAATATTATTTGACCATAAGAATGAATAATGTGGTGATACAATATTGGTGAATCCTGAGACAATAATGCTAAGTGAAAGGAGCCAGTTACAAAAGACCATATATTGTATGATCTCATTGATATGAAATGTTCAGAATAAGCAAATCCATAGAGACAGAGAGCAGATTATTGGTGGCCAGGGGATGGGGAGTGGGGAATGGGAAGTGACTGCTAATGGGTACAGAGTTTCTTTTAGGAGTGATAAAAATGTTCTGAAATTAGACAGTGGTGATGGTTGCACAATTCTATGGATATACTTACAACCTAGTGAGGTGTACATTTTAAGTTGGTGAGTATTATGGTATGTGAATAAAGTTGTTATCAAAGTAAAAGATAAAGCACCAGTTTCCAAAAGAGAACTCCAGGGGCAGGAAGGGCTGAGTGACAGAGAGAGATGAAGCCTGGTAAACAGAGGAACAGATTAAGAAGTCAGAAGACCAGTGCTTCCCCAAGCTGGCCCCTTGTGCATTACCTGATTGAAGCTGTGAAATGTGAAACAACAGAGTCACTTATGTCTAAGGGACTTAAAATGGAGCTGGGAAGCCATGAAGGAAATGGGTCTATGCACATCCTCATCAGGCAGAACATGAACTTTCAAACTGAATAACCCTGCAAAAAACCTGCAGCTCATCACAGTGATGGACTTTTGTCTCCATCAGGCAAAAGTCTAGCTAGCCTTAGCTATCAATTATTTTTAGCCAAGAGTAGTTTCCTGCCCCCAAACCCAATTAACATTGTTTGTAATGCAAACTTCCCTTCTGTGCCTTTAAAAGCCCCTGACTTTTACTCCCTATCAGGACATTATTTGGGTTTCTACCTGAATCTGTGCTCCCTGAATTGCAATTCTCTGATTCCCAAATAAATGGCTCCCTGCCTCTCATTTTGGCTCTTTATAAATTTTTAGGTTAACAAGGTCAAGGCATTACTCCTCCCCACTCCTCTTAATCAGAGTCTACATGCCACATGTGACCCAGATGTCCCTATGTCCCTCTGCCTCCTGGAGTTCCCCTTTCTGTTAGCATCCAAATGAGATTGTTCAAATCACCTTGTTACCACCCAAGGGGGGATCTTCTGCTCACTGCAAGACATGCCAATAGTCAAGAGGCAAGGTGATAGGAGAGATAGGACATTTTATTACAGCTTGCTAGCATGAGGGAAGATGGCCAACTAATCTCCAGAAAAAAAAATCTTAAGGAGGCACAAAATATTACAGCAGTTATATAGGCCAGTGGATTATAGGGGAGAGGATTAGGAGTGTTGACCTTCTGGTGTTACAGATTGGGAGTGCCACAGCAGATCTTTCAGTTTTTATTGATGATGGCTATCAGCATAGACTCTCTGGGGGTCATCAGATTCCTAAGGAACTCAAAAGAACAAAGTTGTCATCTTATCGCAGCTGGGAGGTACATGCACAAGCAGGGGTCGTAAAATCTACAGAGCAGTTAGATCTCCTGGAGGGTGCATGTCCAGTTGGGTTAGTTTGTCAGAGGTCATTCAAAGTTATAATAGGGTTTCTTTTCTACAATATGGCTTCCTTCGTGTCAACCTTGTCTTGAGCCAGTATCAATTCCCCCCTCTTGCTGTTTAATCCCTCAATCTTGAGGGATATCTTATTGTTCCATCTTATTGAACCAGTCTCTTGGTAAGGCAGTGATACAGGTGGGCTCCCAAAGTTAGGCCTATATTGTGGAAGCAAGTAACCTGGTAATTAATAAGACAAAAAGAAAAACAAAGTTAATGGTGGGAGCAAATTATAAACCACCTTCTGAGTCCAGGGGGCAGCCAGTCAAAAAGATTTCTAGATGTCAGAGTCAAAGCATCTTTTGCAGTTTGAAATGTCTCTGATGTCATTGGGTATTCAGGTACTTTTCTGAGTGGCTTACACAGCAACACACATGAACCTCTCTTAAGTTTATATCACGTCCACCAGCTTCAGTTTGCAAGGCTTAAGGAAAAAGGGCAGGTCCAGTTCTCAATGATTCCAAATGAAAATGATGGAAAAAATCCAAAACGTTAGTTTGCAGATTTGTAGCCAGATATTTCAGGAGACCAGAAGAATTCAGGATCCAGTCCAGGTAGGAGATATAAAACAGAAACCTCAAAGACAATTATCAGAATTAGAACCTAATATCCATGAATGTGTACTACAGTTTCTATTGAAACATATATTTTTCTCTCTAAAATCACCCTCATTCTTTGTAAAAGATAGCCAAATTAAAACTAACTGGTTTGCAAAATAAGTTTAGCTTCAATAAACTTGGCCCAATTATTTACATAAGTACAGCAAGAATAGCCATTGATCATATAGGCTCTTTTAAATCTGCTTCGCTGGAACTTTTTATAAGGAATCTCAGATTAAACTTTAAAGGCCTCTCAAGGCCAGGAAAGCCAACCCAAGGACTTTTCATCAGACTTTGCCTGCAACACCTACAGATTTGGGTGAATTTCTCTCTTTTTGAGGTTCCCCAAAATATTTCAAGGTTCCTTGCACCTGCCAGATAAGTGACCTTCCTTACTCATCCTGGTAAGTGTTGCTTGGAATGCTGTAAATAAGGTACAAGGCCAATATTTCCATGTGACCTTATTCCATAAAATCCAATCTTTGTCTCTCAAAACCTGTCTTGTCATATCTGAGTCTGTATTTTTTTCTCAAATATAGTTAAATCTTTGGTAATATAATCAATATTTCCTATTGTGTCCTGTTATAATGAGAACAGATTCTTATTGAGCTTATGCAAATAACTATATTGCCATGAAAACAATACTCACTCACTAAGAGTTTCCAAATCCTGGAGGAATCAGGTAGGGAGAGAAAGATAAATGTTTCAATTCTGCTTACAAAAGTATAATTTACCAAATTTCCATAAGTCATAGCTAGCTCAGGAGAAAAGAGAAAAAGTTTTCCTTCAATCTGAAAAAACAAAACATTAAAAAAAATCAGCAATATTTCAACCAAAAGTCATAAAAATTATAATCATCCACATCAGTTCATTCAGTCCTGTGTAATCAATTCTTGACCTTAATCTTGTTAGCAGTTTCACAAATCATCAGTTTCTCAGTTAGTATTCTGCAATTTCAGTCAAGGGCAAACAGAGAGTTAAAAGTCAAAAAAATCTTAATAGAGAGACCTCAGTCTTTTGAACATGGGAAATTATTTTAACAAAATGTAGTTTTTCTGTCTTTTAGTTGGACTTACTCAAAGGTAAAGAAAAATCTTTTATAACCTGTTTATCAAGTTCAAGAATATTATCCTTTTAAGAGAAAGAAGGCCAAATTTTAATTTTGCACTTGCTTACTCTTGACATTAAAACTCATTTACTTAATTGGATTTACTTTAATCCCAGCCAACTTGACCAGCCATAAAACTATTTTTTAGGGTTCCTTTTCCACAAACCTTCTATAACTTTCTTTTTCCTTCAGAATTTGTCCCATGTCTTCCTTTCTTCCCTTCTAGTACTTTAGGACAAATTTATCTTTCCTAACAAAACAAATAAAAATATTTCCATTCCTTTTGCCTTCTTTACTGAAAACATACATCTAACTTTCCTTGAATACAAAGATGTTTTCCTTATTAATTTTTAGCAGAATTTTAACCCTTACAGACCTTAGTGAAAACTAAAAAGCAATTATGAATGGTCTTTTATATTAGCATTTTGTGGCTTGGCAAATTTATAAATACCTTTCATAATTTCTAAAAACATGTTACTTCATAGTACAATCTTTTAATAAAATACAAGACATGTTTACCAATAGACCCAAAGCACCTTTTAGTTTTTCTGCAATAAGCCAAAAGTAGATAAACTTAGATATGTTTAGCAATGCTTCAGTATTTTATCTTATTTGAAAATGATCCAGATACTCAACAAATTTTTATCATTTAACTTAATCTAGCAAAACTCTAAAGTTTTAAGTTACCAAAAAGAATTTGGAGGCTTTTCTTTCAAGTATACAGACCATAAAACATAATTACTGTACCCCAAAACTCTTACTTATCTTCATCTATCTAAATCATTTGTGTTTCAATCAAACCAACAAACTTAAACCAGCTTTCACTTACCAAAGATTAATTTATATCATGTTAACTTGAAAGAAATTTGGGTTAATTTCCATTACATTTAGAATTTATGTAAGCGCTTACTTTAAGTCAGTTAAACAGAGCTCTTAATTTTGATCATACCATCCAGAGGTAAAATATCACACATATGTAACATACATATAGACATACATACGTGGAGTCTCCACAGCTATGGTTTTAAAATTACTGCCATGAATCAGGTAAAGTAATATAAAGACCCCTTGTTATGAATCCAAATTTTGTTTTAAGCCTTTTTTACTAATATTTGTGGGGAAGACACTCAAGATGCTAGATTTTTGGCAAGGGTACTCTTCTGGCCGGTTTTTGGCCTTTTTCCTTTTTTCCTTTCAGTCTTAGGAACTGGTGGTGAGCTTGATAACACTTCCCAGAGAGGCGAGGCGATAATCCTTTTTTGAGATAAAGGAACTGGGTGGAATCTGAACTGCCTCTAGAGCTGTATTTCCAGTCTTACAAGGATTTTTTAGGACAATTGCTCTTAATTTCTCAGAAATTGGGTTGTAACTCAAATGACATTATAAGTTGATCTACCTGTCCAACTATATCATAAAGACACAGAGAAATCACTCAAGTTTTCTCCAAGATGGAGTTTCTGGGTCATAACCCATCCAGTAGAAAGTGTTTCCAATTAGTTAAAATGCACCTGAGGGGTGAGTCTCTGGGGATGCTGGGGGAGTTCCCCATGGCAGTAAAGCACTGTCAGTGTCTGACTGACAGAGGCCCGGAGAAGGGTGCAGAGCCCAACTACGGGCATCAATATAGCTAGAAGATTTAGTCTAGTCCCACTCAGCCCAGGCACTTGTCCCTGAGCCAGCACAAGGCAAGCTAGAGAGGCAAGAGGCAAAAGCCTGGAGCGGGCTGGGGGCCAGGGTTCTCAATGTCAGGGTTGAGAGTTAGTCCCTGGCAAAAAGTTTTCAAGTTTTTGACTTGACAGAAGATCCAGGTTCTGCTCAGGTCCAGCCCAAACTTAACCTCAACTTGGTGACAACAGAGGAGGTGACAAACGAGACAGACAAAGAAGGGAAAGAGGTGATCAGGCCTTGCCCTCACAGCCTCTTCCCAAGGGTTATCAAGATAAGGGTCACAGAAACAACAGGTCCCCGGGCAAGACAGTTTACAGAATAAATTACATATCTCCTGTCCCCATAACTGACTCAGTAGGTCCCTGAAATACTCAACAGGTTCTTGACAGAAGACAAAACAGGGTTCCAGATTGTCAATCAAATAACTGACTGAGGGGCCAACCTGGAATCATCCCAGGTGCCCAAAAACCGGAGGAGAGCGACCAGGGGTGGAGCATGGACTCTCAGAAACCAGAAACTGCATCCTTGTCAGTCAAAGGGCTGACCCACAGGCCAACCTGGAATCACTCCAGGTGCCCAAACAGATTAACAGAAACTCGAACCACCAAGAGAGGGCACATCACTTGGGGTCGCCGGGGTGATCAGGCCCGGAAACCAGAGGAGAGCTCCCGGGGTGGAGCCTTTGACTCTTTAAAGATTTCTTTCTCAATTCAAAATCTCAAAGGGAGCCCAAAGCGGCCACCATAACTTTAAATTATCCTGGGTTATCTTGCCAGCTGTTTACAGTTCTCTCCATTTAAGGGGGCTTTTCCCAAGGTGCCCATAACAAACAAGGTAATTTCTAAAGAGAGTTTGTTATGATCACTGAGAAACTCAGTCCCCATATAGCCAGTTTTAAGCTATGTACCGACACAGACATGGACACAGACACAGAAAAACCAGACACCAGCGAACTAGTTCCCAGATTTAGGGTATAAAGTCCTACAACTATTCCCACTCTGAGTGTGCACCCAGATGGTCTTAAAGGACCCCAGACAGCCCTGCCACAAATGGAAGGACCCCAGATGGAGGGGAAGAGAGTTCATGAGCATCCTCAAGATAACTCACCCTATTCCAGACTGAGCCTGTCGACTCACCAGATGTAGCCCTTTCTCTTCCTACCACAATCAGCATTAGGAGGCAGCCAGCGTCAGTACAAGAAAGCAGATAGGGCGATTCCCTGAGACCAAGAGAGCCACAGCAGCCACTAGAGACTTACTCAACAGGTTGCCCATCTGAGGTTGGCTGGGCATGAGCAGGATTTAATGTCCCATCTGGGGTGCCAAATTGTTATTGCCCGAGGAGGGGGGGGGTCTTCTGCTCGCCACAAGACATGCCAGTAGCCAAGAGGCAAGATGGTAGGAGAGGAAGGACTTATTACAGCTTGCTAACAAGAGGGAAGATGGCCAACTAATGTCCAAAAAAACCACCTTAAGGGGGTACAAAATCTTACAGCAGTTATACAGGCCAGTGGGTTATAGGGGAGGAGGTTAGGAATGTTGCCCTTCTGGTGTTACAGACTGGGAGTGCCACACCAGATCTTTCAGTTATCATTGATGATGACCATCAGCATAGACTCTCTGTTCGGGGGTCATCACATTGCTAAGGAACTCGAAAGAACAAAGTTGTCATCGTATCGCAGCTGGGAGGTACATGCACAAGCAGGGGTCATACAATCTATGGAGCAGTTAGATCTCCTGGAGTCTGCATGTCCAGCTGGGTTAGTTTGTCAGAGGTCATTCAAAGTTACAAAAGGGTTTCTGTTCTACAATATGGCTTCCTTTGTGTCAACCTTGTCTTGAGCTGGTATCAAGCTCATTCATTCCAAGTAGTCCAGGCCCTCCCCAGTTTCTGAGAGCTTTTGGGGGAAGCTTGAGGGGGTAGGGCAAAAGGAATCTTATCTTTCTCCCACGTCAGTCCTCATTGTTATCTTTTCCTCCACTTTTGTCTGTCTCCTGCAGCCTCCATCCTCTCTGTCCCCATGCTGTCCCCTCCCCCAGTCAGGTATTCTCCCCAGGGCCAGATTTAGCCCAAACTCCACCATTCAAAGCCCATTAGCATGTTGCCCCATATTACCTCTCCACAATTATCCTCATTACACCTCACCACAAACTGGCCATCCAGCCCTTCCTTCCTTTTGTCCTCCAGCCCTGGCAATGGCAGTCACATCTGTCCACATCTGCTCCAGCTCTTACCAGAGGTGCACCCTCCCCCAATTCATGTAGCCTCTCTGCCTGAGGTTGACGCTGCTTCCTTGTCCCTGCTATGTTGGGCCTCCCTGGGAAGAATCTCATGTCTGGTTCTCCAAACACCACTCCCTGGAAGCCCCAGCTAGCTGCCTGACCCTTCTAACCCCCAGACCACACTCTCTGAAATCTGCCAGAGCAAGGGACTAGTGGGTAGCTGCAGACTTGGGCCCACTGAATCCATGCAGGGTGGCAGGGATGTTGCCAAACCCAGCCCACTTGACCTGCCACTGAGAACATTACCCCATGCCTCCATTGGCCTAGCCATGATAGGCAGGATAAGAAATATACACTTTGCATCTATCATTTTTTAATTTTTACTTTATATTTATTAATATATGAATACATAATTTATATTTGTAAATTATTATGTATAATTTATATTTATGTACTTATATTCTCCATATTTAACTCCTTTTTGGTGCTGCCTTCTCTACAAGAATTCCAGCTCATTCGGGTTGTGCTTAAAAGAGCCAGGAGAAGGGGCTCTTTTCCTCTGTAGGGTCAACATAGACTCTCCCATGGACCAGCCACAGGAATGGGGTGGGAAGGGATTTGAGGGGGGGTAAACTGAGGGCAGCAGTCACCCTTCCAGGAACCTTGGGAATTCTGTGTGTCCTTTCACCAGGGCGTGTGTGGGCGGTAATTCTTTGTCCTCCTGCAATGACCACTTGTGGGGTCTCCTGCCCCCATGCTCCCCCTGCTGCCATATGCACCCCCTAGACGGCCAGTCCGGCCTGCATCTGCTGCCAGCTGGCTTCCGCCCACCCAGGAAAGCCAAACTCCTTGGTCCAGCCATGGTCACGCCAGCCCAGCCCAGAGCCGCCAGTGTCACCCTCTTCACCGCCGTCCATGTGCCCAGCTGAATCTCACAACTCTCCACCCTGCCCTCTCCACCCTTCCGTCTCTGCTGCTTGGAAACCTCGCGATACTTTCTTTAAGATCCACTCACACGGCCTGAGTGCCCCGGAAGGCAGAAGTACCCCCTCCCTCCCTTCTCAAGCCTCTCAGCCACTTCCTTGCGGGGACCCATCACGTGGTCCACACCACGTGCTCTTGCAGGAGTCCGGTTACACGTCTGCCCCTGACAGATCCGGGGCTTAAAGCTTCTCCCCAGCCCAGGACACTGACCTCAGCGCCAGTAAGAGGCCGCTGACGGAACAGCCCGCACAGGCGTTTGCTCAGCTGACGTCGGCAAGGCCTTTCACAGGGACCAGCCCTGTCCCTTCCACACCCTGCGCGGCTGGTGGTGAGACCGCACTTCACAGACGGACACGTGGGGCTCAGGCGGTGAGAGCTATGGCAGCGTGGCCTCCCCGCTCATCAGGGGCTCCCTCCTGCCCCGCGGCCGCCCCTCCACAGTCGCTCAGGCCGTCAGCCGCGCAGCTTCCCGCCGACGCCGCACCAGACCGTCAGCCGCTGCTCTGCCGTCGCCATCACTTCCCGCCCAAAGTGAAGACCAATCAAGAGAGCAATTTTGCCGGTCAAGAAAATGGCCAATCGCGATTGGATCCCGGCCGGGGGCCACCCCTGTTGGAGCCAATGGCAGTCGCGCAGGCGGCCAGCCAATCAGGATGCGGCGGGCGCACAGGCTGGAGCGTGGCGTTTGACCGAGAGGAGGTGGGAGGGCGGCGTGCAGCCTGATGGCGATCCCCGGGGTTGTGCGGGCGGCGGGGTTGGAGCGGCTGGGGAGCGGGCGGTGGACGACAGGCCCGGGTTGGGGGTCAGCAGGGCGCAAGGGTGTTGCCTCTGACCGGCAACCCAGGGTCGTGTCCACACCCTGCGGGTCAGGGGTGGGCGCCAGGCACAGTGCTCAAGTGTGGTCACCCTCTGCCCTCGCCCTTCCAGACTCTTCCTTCCCGAAGCAACACCAGGTGTTGCACTGGAACTCTCTCCTGTGTGTCTCTGCTATGCTGTGGGCTCAGGAGGGCACTTAAAAAAATAGGCAATATTTACAACGTCTTGAAGTAAGTATGATCGAAAACGGTATATGCAGAAAAATCTTGCTTTCTCCATTCTTTTTTTTTCTGGTTGTTTATACTTATAATTTTTTTTAAAGCAAAACCAAGCAAACAGGAATAGATGTGCTTATATCCCCTCTTTCTTGCACCAAAGGTAGCAGACAGTACACACTCTTGCACCTGTTTTTTGATTGTACGAAGAGTTCAGCTCCCTCCGTCTCAGCATACAAGGATCTGCATTGTCCTTTACCCCGCACAGTGATCCAGAGTGTGGCTGTAGGTTGTTCAGCCTGTTCCGTATCCCTGGAGACTGGGATGTTTTCCGGTCTTTACACATAAAGCTGCAATGAGTGATCTGTGCCTGTGCCGTTTCTTGCTGGTGTAGGTGTGTAGGCGATGCCGGAAGTGGACGGCTGTGAGTCTGTAGATATTGTCAGATTCCCTTCCGCCAGCAATATATGAGAATGCCTGTTTCCCCACAGCAGGGTGGGCTTCTGCCTTTAATCTGTTCATTTTTGTATCCTCAGCTCATAGGTATCTACTGAGTAATTGTTGAATTAATACATCATATGTTTACACATCAGTGAAACCCAGCCAACACCTGTGGCATTGTGCACTTCTAAAACAAGTGGTGCCCAAGAGACAGCCTTGTGTGGAGAGAGGCTGGAATGACCCTGGGGCACGATTTTACATGGTCCAGGTCAAGGTTCACCTGCTGCCAGGTAGTGAGGCTGATGGCTAGTCCTCTCAGCCTCAGTGTCCCCTTCTCACCACTGTGGTAGCTTCCAAACTTTATAAAATGCATGTAACTGTATAATAACTCACACTAACCTCTGCAGTCTCCTTTTGTAAAAGTTGGTTTGGGGGGTCGGCCCCATGGCTTAGCGGTTAAGTGCGTGCGCTCCGCTACTGGGGGCCTGGTCCCCATCCCGGCACCGACGCACTGCTTCTCTGGCCATGCTGAGGCCGCGTCCCACATACAGCAACTAGAAGGATGTGCAACTATGACATACAACTATCTACTGGGGCTTTGGGGGAAAAAAAAGAGGAGGATTGGCAATAGATGTTGGCTCAGAGCCGGTCTTCCTCAGCAAAAAGAGGAGGATTAGCATGGATGTTAGCTGAGGGCTGATCTTCCTCACAAAAAAAAAAAAAGAAAAGTTGGTTTGGGGGCTTTTCTTATTGGTTATTGCACAGCATGAAATCAAGCTGCTCAGAAAAATGCTTTTTAGAGGTGAAGTATTCCAAGTGTAAAGGAAAAGTATCTATAACCTGACAGGTAAAAGGAAGCTTCAGGATTAGAAGAAATTTATGCATTTCATCATTTTTTAGGAGCTGTTCTTTTTAGCAAAGGCTTTGTCTTAAAAAAGAAAAATACCATGGTAATACTTTCAGAAGAGCTTTTCAGCCATTGTTTGTTGGTATAATAGGGTCTTCTCAAGTTGAAATGCCTAAATATGATGTTATGAGTTCATGTACTTAGTTGAACCAACTAAATTGAGAAACTTCAGGTGAGGGGAGGTGGTGAGGAGTTGATGTGAATTTAACCTAAAAGAACTTACACTGATCTTCTCTGAGACAATGTTGGCCATTCCAGGTACTTTCTGTTTGTGATAAAAGGGTTTGTGTCTTAAGATAAATTTAATGGAAATCCCAGCTGTAGAAATTTTGATTAAAATCCTATTTTATGCATCAGAGCCTCATCACAAAGTTGAGAACCTTCTGGAGAATTTGTCCCTGCCTCAAAGGGTAATTATTTTTCTGGCTCAATATTGCAGTTTGGTTGGAACCAGAATTAGCCTATCAGCTGTGAATTAGCCCCTTGTCTTTCACTTACTAAGGAGGAGGCCAGAAGCAGAGTTTGTAGGCTTCCAGACCATCACTCTTACGAGCTAGGAGATTACAGTGCTAGGTTAGGAAATCAGAAAGAACTTGAAGTAGTTTGAGATTTCTGAACTGTAAAGTGATCATAATTACATGATGGCAAAATAATACCCATGCTTAAAATTATCTGGATCCTGATGTGGCCATTCTTGTCTGCCTATTTCATTTTTATTCTGGTTCTCTCTCCTTGAGTGAGCTCCAGCAGTAGGAATAAGGAAATTATCTGTTTCATCTATGTTACCAAATTTATTGTCCCAGAGTTGTTCATAATATTCCTCTACCCCTTCAATATATTGCTATCAGTAGTGACATGCTCTTTTTCATTCCTGATGTTGGTAATGTGTGTCTTCTCTTTCTCTAAATCAGTTTGGCTAGGGGTTTATCAATGTGATTGTTCAGCTCAAAGAACCAGGTTTTGGTTTAATTGATTTTTCTCTTTTTCTCTTTCTGTTTTCTGTTTAGTTTATTTCTGCTCTTTGTTATTTCTTTTTTTCCTACATAATTTGGATATTTGCTATTTTTCTAGTTTCTTAGGGTGAAAGCTTAAATCATTGATTTTGAAACTTTTTTTTAAATTTTTTGTTTATTGCAGTAACATTGGTTTATAACATTGTATAAATTTCAGGTGTACATCATTATACTTCTATTTCTGCATAGATTACATCATGTTCACCACTCAAATACTAATTACAACCCATCACCACACACATGTGCTGAATTATCCCTTTCGCCCTCCTCCCTGCCCCCTTCCCCTCTGGTAACCACCAATCCAATCTCTGTCTCTATGTGTTTGTTTATTGTTGTTATTATCTACTACTTAATGAAGGAAATCATACAGTATTTGACCTTCTCCCTCTGACTTATTTCACTTTGCATAATACCCTCAATGTCCATCCATGTTGTCACAAATGGCTGGATTTCATCATTTCTTATGGCTGAGTAGTATTCCATTGTGTATATATACCACATCTTCTTTATCCATTTGTCCCTTGATGGGCACTTAGGTTGCTTCCAAGTCTTAGCTATTGTGAATAATGCTGCAATGAACACAGGGGTGCGTGTATCTTTACGCATTGGTGTTTTCAAGTTCTTTGGATAAATACCCAGCAGTGGAATAGCTGGGTCATATGGTAGTTCTAGCCTTGACTTTTTGAGGAATCTCCATACTGTTTTCCATAGTGGCTGCACCAGCTTGCACTCCCACCAGCAGTGTATGAGAGTTCCCTTCTCTCCACATCCTCTCCAACACATGTTGTTTCCTGTCTTGTTAATTATAGCCATTCTGACGGGCGTGAGGTGATACCTCTTTGTAGTTTTTTTTTTTTAATAATTTTATTTATTTGTTTTTCCCCCAAAGCCCCAGTAGACAGTTGTATGTCATAGCTGCACATCCTTCTAGTTGCTGTATGTGAGATGCAGCCTCAGCATGGCCCAAGAAGCGGTGCGGCGGTGCGCGCCCAGGATCCAAACCCGGGCCGCCAGCAGCGGAGCGCACGTACTTAACCGCTAAGCCACGGGGCTGGCCCCTCTCATTGTAGTTTTGATTTGCTTTTCCCTGATAGTTAATGATTTTGAACATCTTTTCATGTGTCTGTTGGCCATCTGTATATCTTCTTTGGAGAAATGTCTGTTCAGGTCTTTTGCCCATTTTTTAATTGGGTTGGTAGTTTTTTTGTTGTTGAGATGCATGAGTTCTTTATATATTTTGGAGATTAAGCCCTTATCAGATGTATGGTTTGCAAATATCTTCTCCCAATTGTTAGGTTGTCTTTTCGTTTGGTTGATAGTTTCCTTTGCTGTGCAGAAGCTTTTTAGTTTGATGTAGTCCCATTTGTTTATTTTTTCTATTGTTTCTCTTGCCCAGTCAGACGTGGTGCTTGAAAATATGTTGCTAAGACTGATGTCGAAGAGCATACTGCCTATGTTTTCTTCTATAAGTTTCATAGTTTCAGGTCTTACATTCAAGTCTTTAATCCATTTGAAGTTAATTTTTGTGTATGGTGTAAGGTAAGGGTCTACTTTCATTTTTTTGCATGTGGCTATCCAGTTTTCCCAACACCATTTGTTGAAGAGACTTTCTTTTCTCCATTGTTTGTTCTTGGCTCCTTTGTCAAAGATTAGCTGTCCATAGATGTGTGGGTTTATTTCCGGGCTTTCGATTCTATTCCATTGGTCTGTGTGTCTGTTTTTGTGCAGTACCATGCTGTTTTGGTTACTATAGCTTTGTAGTATATTTTGAAATCAGGGAGTGTGATACCTCCAGCTTTGTTCTTTTTTCTCAGGATTCCTTTACCTATTCAGGGTTTTTGTTGTTCCATATAAATTTTAGGATTCTTCGTTCTATTTCTGTGAAAAATGTTGTTGGAACTTTGATAGGGATTGCATTGAATCTATAGATGGCTTTAGGAAGTATGGACATCTTAACTATGTTAATTCTTCCAATCCAAGAGCACGGAATATCTTTCCATTTCTTTGTGTGTTCTTCAGTTTCTTTCAGCAATGTTTTATAGTTTTCGATGTGATTTTGAAACTTTTGAACGACTTTCTGTGTCTGTGTTCATGAGGGATACTGGTCCATATTTCCTTGTACTGTTGGTTTTGGTACCAGGTGATGCTGGCCTCGTGGAGTGAGTTGGGAAGCATTTCTTTCTCTTCTATTTTCTGGAAGAGTTTTATAGATTGTTGATTTTAGACTTTTCCAGCTTTTTATGAGTGTTTTATATATGAGTTTTCCTCTAAGCACTGTTTTAGCTGCATCCCACAAATTTTGGTATGTCATGTTTTCCTTTTATTCCAGCCAAAATATTTTCTAATCTCCCTTGTTATTAGTTTCCAACTATTTGGGGAATTTTTCAGATATCTTTGTGTTACTGATTTCTAATTTAATCCAACATTCAGAAAATATATTTTGTAGTGTTTGAATTTTTTTATTAAGATCTTTATTAATAGATGCTTGGAGTTTGTTGAGTCTTTTGAAAATATCTAGTTGTAAACTTTTGCCGCAAATTAAAAATGAAGTTCTTAAAAAATTTAACTTGACTAGATGTGAAACAATTTAAAAACCTTTAAAGGTTTTAGAAAACCTAAGCCTCATAGAAAAAAAACACCACATTTGTCATTACCAAAAAGAGACATCTTTAGATAAAATAATAAAAGTTCTGTGCTGCATAGATAATGCAGTTAGTTCTAGTTATCTGGTCAAGAGGGAAAAAGCAGGCACTTAAGGTCTTCAGCTCTGGTCTTTTGTTCATTTATCATTGCTGGAATTTCATGTGCGTTTCTCCTTGTTGGGTGACTAAAGCAGATGGTGGAGGGATGGTGAGCCTGCATTTCCTCAGCCCGCCCGGCTCAGCCTCGGGAGGGAGGAGTTCTCAGCTGGTGGAGCAGCTGCTCGTGTCTCTCTGCCGTCGTGTGGTTTAGGGTTTTCTTGGCATCTGTGTCGGTCATTGAAGGTGCGGTGGTGCTGATGTTGAGGTGGCTGCTTACCTTAGGTTTCATCTCCTTGACCTTCCTGATCTTCATGGCGGTCCTCTCTGGGCTGTCTTTGGCCAGGTGGGTGCCTGTGGAATTGTAGGCTACACCCTGATACAGCTTCTGTCTCACTGCTCTCCCTTGTTCTCCTGCATGATAGTTGTCAGTCCCCTTCATCACTCCTCCCTGCACAGGGGGTTTGGGACACTGTGTTGTCACCCATAGGGTCTCTGCATGTAGTAAGGTGGGGACCGTGGCCTGTGTCGGGCCGGCGCTGTGGGGCCTGGCCTTCGGGAGCACTCTCTGGTCCCTGTTCTTTCCCTGCTGTCACTATTCTGCTAATTCTGCTGGTGGTTGTGTGGAGGACCCCTGCGACATGGAGAGCGTCTATGAGAGTCCAGGTCTGCTGCATGTCTGCTGTCTTGCACCGCAGCCCCCCTAGGGCCTGTCACACTTGCTGCCTCTGCACCCTTTCTCCTTCTGCAGCGTCAGACTGCATAGTCTCCCGTCTCCTGCACTGCGAAGGTCCTCCCTGGGGTTCTTCCTCTTTGTGGCGGTCTGTGTACATCTTCCTGGGTGTCCTTCCTGTTGATGAAACCATAGCCATTTTGTACATTGAACATTTTACTGTTCCCCAAACCTTTGTTACGCTTACCCTCTTGTGCCTGCACCCTGCCCGTGGTGCTGGGCTTGGTGTCGGCAGCACTGGGGGCGGGGACAGCTGAAGGTCCTGGCTCAAGGGTGTGGTGACAGTGACTGGGCTGGCTCGCCACTCAAGGGTTCAGTGACAGATTCTGGAGCTGGAGGCGACAGCAGGGCTCTCAGTGCTCTCCTGGGTCCGCTCTTACCTCCCACCACTGATCAAACTCTAATTTGGATTATGTGAGATTTGTTGAGACTTGTCTTAGGTTGGTGGAGAATGTGGTCTCTTTTGGCAGATGTCCCCTGTGCATGTGAGAAGAACGTGTATTCTGCTGTGTTGGGGGAGTGTTCTATGGTGTCAGTCAGGTCAGTGTGGTTGACAGTGCTGGCCAGGTCCTCTGTGTCCTTACTGATTTCTGTCACTCAGTTATCGAGAGAGTGTTGAATCTTTGATTGTGGATCGCCTATTTCTCCTTTCAGTTCTGTCGGTTTTTCTTTGTATATTTTGAAGCTCTGTGTCTAGAAGCTATGACTTTAATGATACATAATCATCAAGGACTGTTCTGCCTTCCTGGTGAATTGGCCCCTTTATTATTATGAAATGACCCTCTTTCCCTGGTAAAATTCTTTGCTTTGAAAGCAACATTGTTAGTCCTGGCCTGTGCTCCTCTGGCCTGGACCCCACACAAGTGCTCTGCTCCCTGTGGGGAGATGCTGTCTGGTGGTGCCTGTCCCCCACCACTGACCTGATACCTGCTGGGCATCAGAGAATGCCAGAACTGGGAGACCCTGAGTTCTCGCTAGTCCACCCCCCAGCCACGGGCTCGAGCCCACCGTGGTGCTCTTGGAGAAGCAAGAGATGAGTGGTGGAGTGAGAGGCCCCAGGCTCACCACCTGGTCCCCAAGTGCTGGAGCAAAGTGGTCACTGCCCCCTCCGTGTGCCCGTGCGCCCGTCCCACCCCTGCTGCCCGGCCTCATCTGGAGCAGAGTTTCCTCTAAACCTGCTTGGAGGGTGCCTGATGGGGCCAGTCCATCCATCCCAGCCCCCGCTCTCCTGGACCAAGGCCAGTCTGTGTGCTCAGAACATGCTGCTGTCAGCAGAAAACAAATACCAGAGAATAAAAACTTCCCTGTACCTATAGCCACTCTCACTTTCCTTTGGTGTAGACTTAGCTGGCTGTATCTTTCTCCATCTTTACTTTTTACCCTCTCGCTGGGCCTCTTGTAGTTAGCATAGAGTTAGGTCTTGCTTTTTTGTCCATCTGACAATTCGCTTTTTATTAGGTAATTCCATTTAATTTGTAAGGACGTTAATGTGACTATTGGCGTGGTTGGGTTTAAATCCACCAGGTTGCTGTTTGTTTTCTATTTATCCCATTTGTTTGTTCCTGTTTCACCCTTTTTTCTGCCTTCTTTTGGGCTAATTATTGGTATGATTCCACTTGATCCCTGTATTAGCTTCTTGGCTCTTCCACTTCACTTTGTTTTTCGTGGTTGCTGTGAGGATGACCGCCTACATCTTCTGTTCGTGCCAGTCCACCTTCAGTGACGCTGTGCCGCCTCACGACGGTCCCCTTCCGTTTCCCCTTCTGGCCTCAGTGATGTTGTTTGTCATATTTTACTTTTATGTGACTTAGTAACCCCATAATAATATAATATCCATATGCTTCCTAAGCATATGGATATATAATAGTTATTGTAATGTCATATCTACTAATTCTATCATCCATGCCATTTCTGGGTCTGTTTTTGTTGGTTGCTTTTTCTCTTCATAGTGTCATTTTTTCTCGAGTTTTTTTTTTTTCATATACCTGGTAGGTTTAGACTGGATACCAGACATTATGAGTTTTACATGATTGGGTGCTAGATTTTCTTGGTATTCCTTTAACTATTTGTGGACTTTTTTCTGGGATGCTATTAATATACCTGCAAACAGTGGGATCATTTGAGGCTTGCTTTTCAGCTTTTTCAGGTGGGTTCAGAACAGCCGTTAGTGTAGCCTCATTTGGCCCCACTTCTGAGGACTCCATCAGTGCTCTGTGAGGGGGAGGTTTTTCCGCCATGGCAGCTGGGAGCTCAGGAGCCCCTCACACACGTGTGCTGAGCAGCACTCAGCTGTGGACTCCACGGGACTCCCCGCTGGTCTCCACAGGGCTCTTTCCGTGCAGCTCTCTCCCTGCCTGTATCAGCACCATGGTTTCTAGCTGCCTTGGCCTCCATGAACCCCGAGTTCTCTCTTCTCCACTCAGGGGATCCCTGGGCTATGGGTTTCTCCTCCCTCTGCTGCAGCCTGGAAACCCCCAGCAGTCTCCTGGGGTGGGAACACAGCTGACTTGGTTTCTCTGCTCTGAGCAATCACTGTCTCTGCTGCCTGTTGTCCAGGGACCGAAAGCTGTTATTTCATATATTTTGTCTGATTTTCTAAGCCATTACCTAAAACAGGGTGGTAAATCCATCCTTAGGTGGAGGCAAAATTTCTTGACTGCTTATTTTATATTAGTTTTTAACAGTACTTACTGATTGTTTGGAAGACGAGTTTATAGTGGCTGTACTCCTATTTGTAGTTCAACGTGTCTCTGTCTGTGTTGGATGGGCAGGTGTTCAGATATGAAATGATCATTGGCAGGTCATGGGATGGAATGTCTGAGAAAACCTCCAGACACCAAAATATTTTACAAATATTAATTTATGATACCAGGTTTCAGTTGCATGCCATAAAGTGATGATTGCCTTGAAGATGAGGGTCTCACCTTTATGTTCTGGTTCCCAGCACGAGTGCATCTCTATCCACATGGGGCAGGCGGGGGTCCAGATTGGCAATGCCTGCTGGGAATTGCACTGCCCTGAACATGGAATTCAGCCTGATGGTCAGATGCCAAGTGAAAAAACCATCAGCAGTGGGGATGACTTGTTCAACACATTCTTCAGCAAGACTGGGGCTGGCAAGCATGTGCCCAGAGCAGTGTTTGTGGACCTGGAGCCCACCGTGGTCAGTAGATACTCGGGCACTCAGGGCGGCTGTCCTGGGAGGGTGGGAGAGCCTCATTACAGCCCCACGTGTGCTCCTTTGAATCCCTCTGCAGAAAGAACAGACATATAAGCATATGCCTGTGGCCACATTAAGTGAGAAACTGGGAGGTTAGTGCTTGAAATGTCTGTGGGACTCAGGCTCCTAATTTAGAAAAACCTACTGTAAGGTTGGCCAGCAGGACGATGGGCTGGGGATAGATTCACTCGTGGCCACCTCAGCCCCGGTCAGGTGGTTGTGTAGACCCTGTCTGCAGGGTGTCCGGGCACTGGTCCCTCCTTAATGCTGTGCACTCCCTCAGGCTGGTGCACGAGTCCTGACCTGCATCCTAGACATAGAAAGGTAAGGATAGAACATTCGTTGGGTTCCTCCAGATTAGGAGTCTGAGGTATTTTCCAAGGAGAGCTGCAAAGAAAGCACCTTTCAGTGGCCACCCAGGAGATGACAGAATGTCACCCTAAAGTCTGTGAGACCCAGGCCACAGAGGGTGCCCTGATGGGACTGCCCAGCAAAAGTCATTCTGACCTGGTGACTGTCTAGTATGTAAGGGATTTTTAAATTATACCTTGGCTGTAGATACAGGTATGAAAAAACATGCACGTGTAGAATCGCCTGTGTGCGGGTGTGAGAGCTCTACTCCCTTCTTTGGAAACTGGTCACGCTGGCATTTGTACCACGAGTTGACTCTTCTCTCCTAGAGCCATAGGTTGCAGTTGTGGTCTGTGTATTACACAGAGGCATTTCCTAGGAGACACTGATGCTGTTGACCTACAAGGAGCAGCACATGCTTGGTAGAATGGAACAGTCCCGAATCTGTCCTACCAGGTGAGTTAACAATAGGCCATAAAGACTGTGGCAACCATGTCATGTCCTCTTTGTAGATGAAGTGCGCACAGGGACCTATAGGCCGCTTTTCCACCTGGAGCAGCTGATCACCTGGAAGGAAGACGCAGCCAATAATTACACCAGAGGCCATTACACCATCGGCAAGGAGATCATCGACCTGGTCCTGGACCGGATCCGCAAACTGGTAAGACGAGTGCCGAGAAGGCTTCCTGTGCCCATTGTCCTGGACGGGAGGGTAGGCCTCGGATTGTGACCAGGAGGACATTTTGGCAAAACTGAGGTCGGAATCACAAGTCCACAGTCTGACTCTCCAGTGCGGCTTCGGTGCATCCATACATCTTTAACGTCTGCTTTGCTTTGCTTCTAAGTGTAATGCATGTTCACTGGGGAGGATGTGAGTCGTATGATCTTGCAGAGGAAGAGAAGTGACCGTGGCTGGTTGGAGGTGGGCGGTGTGGCTTCTGCAGGTGTTGGCTCGCGTTCTCTGCTCTCTCTCAGGCGGATCTGTGCACGGGGCTGCAGGGCTTCCTCATTTTCCACAGCTTTGGGGGCGGCACCGGCTCTGGCTTTGCGTCTCTGCTCATGGAGCGCCTCTCAGTGGACTATGGCAAGAAGTCCAAGCTCGAATTTGCCATTTACCCAGCCCCCCAGGTTTCCACGGCCGTGGTGGAGCCCTACAACTCCATCCTGACCACCCATATGACCCTGGAGCATTCTAACTGTGCCTGCATGGTGGACAACGAAGCCATCTACGACATATGTCGGTGCAACTTGGATATTGAGCGGCCCACGTACACCAACCTCAACGATCTGATTGGGAAGATCGTGTCCTCCATCACGGCCTCCCTGGGATTCGACGGGGCGCTGAACGTGGACTTGACAGAGTTCCAGACCAACCTGGTCCCGTACCCCCGCATCCACTTCCCCCTGGCCACCTACGCCCTGGTCATCTCAGCTGAGAAGGCCTACCATGAGCGGCTGTCCATGGCTGAGATCACCAATGCCTGTTTCGAGCCGGCCAACCAGATGGTCATGTGACCCTCGCCACGGCAAGTACATGGCCTGCTGCATGTTGTACAGGGGGGACGTGGTCCCAAAAGATGTCAACATGGCCATCGCCACCATTAGACCAAGGGCACCAATCCACTTTGTGGATTTAAGACAGGGCTGGGTGATGTGTAGGGAGTCTACCTGTTAGCAAGCAGCAGACCCTGCAATAGAATGCTGCCCTTTGCAGAGAATTCTCCTGTTCCCAGGTAGCTCGGCTCTTGCTCATAAGTTAGGGAACCAGAGTGATCATTTATTCAGTGGCATCTTTTTTTTTTTTTTTGGTGAGGAAGATTAGCCCTGAGCTAACATCTGTTGCCAATCCTCCTCTTTTTGCTGAGGAAGATTGGCTCGGGGCTAACATCCATGCCCATCTTCCCCTACTTTATATGTGGGACACCTGCCACAGCATAGCTTGATAAGCAGAGCGTAGGTCCACACCCTGGGGTCCAAACGTGCGAACCCTCATCTGCCGAAGTGGAGTGCGTGGACTTAACTGCTATACCAACGGGCCAGCCCCTTCAGTGGCATCTTTTGAACTTACTTCCTGAATCATCACACTATAGATCTGTGGTGAGAGTATCTTTTTTTAGCAGAATAGAAATTTTTTTGAAGGATTTTTGTTCCTTTTCTTGGGTGATAGAATTAGTGTGGGAAATGAAGTTTGGACTGAGAAATATAGGCATTGTCAGAGCATTCTGGTAATTTATGTGGATATTTAAAACTGGGGAATTACTATCAACTGATTGCTGTCACGAAATCTTACTTCATTCCATAGTATGTAGAAACTACATCCAATTTAAATGTCCTGTGCAATGTTGGATTTAAAGAAAAACTATCATGAATCTTTTTGTGAAGAAAATGGCAACATCTTTATTTCTCTCTTGGGAAGCTTAGAAATTCTGGCCTGAGTTTACCTCAGACCACAGTGTGTCCCCACCTTCCATTGGACACGGGACAGAAACCTTGCTGTCACTCTCCAGCTTTCCCCAATCCTCAGCCACTGAACCCTGTGGATTCTTTCCCTCGGGACTGTGCTTCCCTGAGCCTTTTCAGGCCTCCTCTGCTAGCTCCGACCCTCACTGCTTCTGCTGGGCCTGCTGCGGTGGGTTCTGAACTAGGCCTTCCTCCTCTGGTCCTCCTCCTCTAGCTCAGGGATCAGCATGGTGGGTGGACCAGCCACCTGGTCCTGTAAATAAGTTGTGTGTGAACACAGCCACACCTGCTCATTGGCGTATTGTTGTGGCTGCTTTTGCTGCAAAGACAGAACTGAGGAGCTGTAACAGACCGCGTGGCCCACCCAGCCTAGAATATGTAGTATCTGGCCCTTTACAGACAAAGTTTACTGACCTGGGCTCCAGCGGACCCTGCATGCTGCTGCCAAAACCTCTGGTCACATTGTCCCTTGGATCTGAAACTTGGAATGCCCCCCTTTGGTCCCAGCCCTAAAACGTCACCCCCTTCCTCCTACTTAGCACACACACAGACCACCTCCTTGGTGCAGTGGTGACAGCAGTCCCAGGACCTCTGATGGTGTGCCTGTCACCTTGCTCTGCACAGGCTGGCTCGTTTGGTCGGAAAGCAGGGGATATGACCTTCCCTCCTGATACAACCACAGTTGTGTCCTCTGAATCTGTCTGGGTGGAAAAGATTTCAGCCACAGAAATTAATCCCCATCTTGTTGAAGCCTGTGGAGAAAATAATGTTTGAAGAATCCAAAACAGTGTCCTTTTTCAGAAGGAAGATAATCCTGTCATCTTGGCACCTATCATATGTCACAGTTGCTGGGACACAGCCCTTCAGGCAGCTTGGGTGGCTGACTCCGGGGCTCCTCTTTCCCTGTTTTCCTTGTCTGGAAACCAGTACCCTGCTCTCCTGCTCCCTCCCTGGCACTAAGAAGGGCTCAAAGCCTGCAGGGTGAACCAAGCCTTCTCCTGGGTTGCCAGAGGGGACCTGTGTGTCTTCTGTTTCCGTGAAAGCAGGCACCATTTCTGGGTTTGATGGAAGCTTCACAGAGTGCTTTCTTCGTACATAAAATGACTTCTTTTGTCCTGACCATACCCTGACTGATGCAAGGTTCTAAAAGCTTCCAGAGACAAAAGATCAGCGTGCACACACAGAATGAGAAAACAGCATGGCATGGAACGTATCAACAGCCACGTTGGAAGATGGAGGAAAATGGAGCACAGCCTTCCTGATTCTGAGGGACATTGATTTCCAGGTCAGAATTCTATATCCAGCTAAATGATTAATCAATAGTGAGGGTAAAATGAAGACATTTTCAGACACGCCAAGTTTCAAAATTTTAGTTTTTGTCCACTTTTCTCAGGATGCTACTGAAGGATATGCAACATTGAAATTAGTAAATGAGGTCAAAAAACCAAGAAACAGATATAGAATCTGGGAAACAAAGAAGCCGACGCAGGAGAGATGACGAGATTGCACAGGATGGTGGTGGAGAGAAGTCCCAACGCAGCAGCTGTGCGATGGGCCTGAAAACCAGGTCGGCCAATTGGGCAGGAGGATCAAAAGGGGAAAGAAATGGAACCAGTAGATGACTCAGTGAGAGGAGCCTTCAGCCCCGTCAGAGGGCTTGGGAAGAATCGGTAACAGGACATAGAAAATGAAGCAAATGAACAGATTGGCCAATTACTCACTCCTGGAAGAACAAAATGTTGTACCAGCAGGGAAATATAATTGTGCTACACTGTATAGCCCATGAGTGAACAGTGTTTCTATAGTCATAATAAGATCCACATTAAATATCAATGTAATTAGAAATCGTGACACAGCTGCGCTGGGAGAAGGGAGAAGGGTTCATGTGTGGGGCGAGGCGGGTGGATGTTTTGTACCAGTGTTGATTTCTTATGTTCCATCAGAAGAAGTGAGTATATAATATTCAAAGGAATCAAGGAAGAAGTAGAAATTGAAGACTATTATTTAGAAATATGAAGGTAAATATCAGAAGATAAAAAGAGTTGAAAGGATTGCCTCTAGGAAGCCAAATGGAGTTGAGAGAGGAAGAATAGGGAGGACACTGCCAGTTTTCCCCACAATGCTGAGAATGCTATTTAACTTTTAAATTAGATATATTTGTTGTTCTGATAAAAAATAAAAATTAAACATCAGAGAAAAGTAAGAGAAATGAACATCCTGATAGAAAAACATGGGCAAGAGCATTCATGGGCAACTCAAAATGGACGAATTGACATGAAAAAAAAAAATACACTAAAAAATCAGAGAAATGAAAATATGCACAACAATAATATATGTTTTCCCATCAGATTATTTAAAAAGCCCTTACTCCTCTGCACGTTGTTTTCCCTGTTCAGTAAATTAGAAATGTAACAACACTTGCCTTGATGAATTCATGTCAAGGATGCAATGAGATAATGAGCAAGAACTCTCAACTCTTACATGATACAAACGAATGAAAGATGAGAAGCAGCCTCTGTGTTGCAACCCTGAGATATGGCTAAAAAGATGGTGACAGATTTCCCATTTGACATTCTTTTATTTGAATAAGTAGATAATTCCAGTTATAAAAATATCCCCCCATGAGATTCAGTAGGACTGTAACCGGAAGGACATTTTCACGTTTCCTGCTCTGGCCTTGTACAGAAACGTTTGCTCTCCCTTCATCTCCCAATCACACTGGTGGAAAGGCGACTGGGAGGAATGAATGTGTAACACACACGGCAGACTCTTTATCAGACGTTGGAAAGGCACTGGGTCTTGTTTAGGGTGACCGTCCATCCTGGTTTCTCTGAAACAGTTCCAGTGTATGCCTATTTTCTGGGAGTCATGATGAATAGCATCTACTTTTATTCTCCAAGCGTTCTCATTTGGATGATAAATTATCTGGTTCCCCGAGTCACAGTCTCCTAGAATGCGGGTATTAATTTATAAAATACAAGACAAAATGCTTTTGGTACCATGTGGGAAGAGGATAAACTTGTTTTATTAATATATATGTATTTTAGGAGATTTAGTTATATTCTTGATGACACAAAAGACTAATGTGTGTGTGGCTAATGCAGGTAGAAAGAGGCTTTCTTCGCTATCTCAAAAGATGATTGGGATCTGCTCAAGCAACTGTGCACGGTCTTCGTTGTGAGCCTGTGTTCTCGGCGTATTAACACAGAATCAACAGTTTTTATCTTGGAAAATAGTAAAGTGAAATGTTGCAAAGAAACCCTGTCCATGCAAGAGCACCAGTATAGCTCCTGTGAAACTTGTTATTTTTAGCAGAACTTTGTCTTTTTGGTGCCATCTGGCTTCCTGCAGAGCATGCCTCTTTCTATGATTGATCTTCATAAGGGTGAACTGGAAGGTCCACAGCATTCTAAACTTCTTTCTACATCATTAAGGGAAACTTAGATTATGTTTACTATGGCATCTGCCTCCCCATCAATCAACATCTCTTGGAATGGCTGAAGAAAAAGAGTGTACTTTCCTAAACTGTCAGTGCACTGGAAAGTGAGAGAGTGCCATCAGGACGCTAGAAACTGTGAGAAAGTTCTGAAAGAAGGAAAGCAGACAGGACCACCTTTACAGAGAAATGAGTCTGGAGGGAAACTTATCCAAGGTGGGTGCAGGAGAGAACTCCCGTAAAAGTGGAGGGTGCATCCCGGGGGATAAAGGAGCCGGGAGAGGCTCAGGGGCCATCACTGGGTGACTCGCCAGGACATGCTCTTCTAGCGGCTTGGCCAGTTTCGGATTGGGCCGAGCAGCAGACGACAGTGACATCTGCTCTCAGGATGAAGCAGACACCTGGGCTCTGGGGCTGGAGAGGCTAGAAGTGCCCTGGTAGCTGATGAACGCCTACTGTAAACTACCAACACAACCTTTCTAACATTGTTAGAACCTGCCCTCTCCCCCATAGTCACTGCCAGCAAGCTGCATCCACCAACAAATGAGGGTCCTCAGACACGCAGAGACAGAGAATCATCCTGCATTTGAGGAAACTCACCACGAAAGCAGAAATGCAATAAAAAGCACTAACACCTGAAGAAACAGAGTTAATAGAGCAATCAGAAAGAGACTCAAAGGGGCCGGCCCCGTGGCTTAGCGATTAAGTGCGCACGCTCCGCCACTGGCGGCCCAGGTTCAGATCCCGGGCCCGCACCGATGTACCGCCTCTCCGGCCATGCTGAGGCTGCGTCCCACATACAGCAACTAGAAGGATGTGCAACTATGACATACAACTATCTACTTGGGCTTTGTTTCTATTTCCTGTGTGTTTCTGACTGCCATTTCAGTTTTGTGATTTTCTATGAGGATTTCTCAGTTTTCTCTTTATTAATGGTTTGTGTCTCTGTTTTGATTTTGTATTTAGTGTTTACCGTGAGGTTTGTATAAAAGATCTTGTAGATGAAATAGTCCAAAAAGGAGGAGGATTGGCAATAGATGTTAGCTCAGAGTCGGTCTTCCTCAGCAAAAAGTGGAGGATTAGCATGGATGTTAGCTCAGGGCTGATCTTCCTCACAAAAAAAAAAAAAAGAGAGAGACTCAAAAATAAATATAGTAATATCCTCAAAAGTATTCAAAAGGCTGCTTGTGTTCATGAGAAAGACATAAAAATTCCTGGAAATTAGAAGCCGGTCTCTCCCCTCCACCTTGGGCGCCTCCTGCTGCTGCTGCCCTGGCTGCCTGGGTGCTCCTTGGTGCAGGTCGTCTGCTGCTTGTAATGGGGCGGCTGAGAGGCTGGTGCCCACCCAGGCCACAGAAGGCCCCAGGAAGGAGTGAACAGGCAGAGTGACCTCTTCAAAGTGACATCAGATCGCATTCACCCCCTCGTATAAAACTGTTAAGGACTTGCCGACACTCTGAGGATGGACACCAAACTGTCACCGTGGGCTTTAAGGGTCTGCGTGAGGCAGCTCCTCTCTGCCCCTCGCCTCGCTCCAGGCTTCCTCTCACCCTCTCCGCCCCATCCTCTCCCCGCACTCCCTCCTGGGCCCCCTTGTGCTGCATCTTCTACCTGAAACACATTCCCCCATCTCTCAGGGAAGTGAGCCCTGCTCTGCCTTCAGACCTCGGATCAGTCAGTCTTCTGGAAAAACAGGCTCCCTGACCTCCGTGGAGGGGTCAGGTCTTCCTATTATTGCTCCAGTGGACCTATTTGGGGAGCGTTTATCAAAGTTTCACGTTCACATTGATCTTTCTGACTCTAAACTTCCGGCAGTCAGACGTCGGTTCTGTTTTTGTTCCCCTTTATATCCCAGCATTCACTGGGGACCAGATGTCTGGTGGATGAAGTAAGAATAACCCTCCCAGATTCCTGTACAAGGAAGTGCTCAGAATACGTTCCCAGAGTTAAAACAGCCCAGGATTTGACACATTTCGTAATTTAAAAAAATAACTTTAGTGAAATAGAATTCACATACCATACAATTCATCCATTTAAAGTGAATTCAGTGTTTTTTAGTATATTCACAAAGTTCTGCAAACATCACCACAATCTGATTTTAGAACATTTTTGTCCCCTCCAAAAGAAACCCTGTACCCATTCACAGCCACTCCCCGTTCTCCCTCCTTGCCCCAGTCTTAAGCAACCACTAATCTTCTTTCTGTCTCCACAGATTTGCCTATTCTGGACATTTCATATAAACAGACTCTCACAATATGTGGTCTTTTGTGAATGGTTTCTTCCACTTAGCATAGTGTTTTCAAGTTTACCTGTGTTGTAGCGCCTATCCGTACTCCATTCCTTTCTATGGCCAAATAATATTCCATCGTATGTCCATACCAGTTTTATCTATTCATCAGTTGGTGGACATAGGGGTTTCTTCCACTTTGGGGCTATCATGAATAATGCTGCTATGAACATTTGTGTACAAGTTTTTGTGTGGACATATGTTTTCAGTTCTCTGGGGTATATACTTAGGAGCAGAATTGCTGGGCCATGTGTTTTTCTTTTTGAGGAATTGCCAAAACACTGTTGCATCATTTTACATTCCCACCAGCAATGTGTGAGGGTTCCAATTTCTCCATGTCACCAACTCTCGTTATTGTATGTCTTTTTGATTATGGCCATCCCAGTGATTGTGAAGTAATCTCTTATTGTGGTTTTGATTTGCATTTCCCTAATGACTAGAGATGCTGAGTCTCTTTTCACATGCTTATTGGCCATTTGTATATCTGCTTTGGAGAATTGTCTATTCACATCTTTTGCCTATTTTTAATGTGGGTTACTTACTTTTTATTGTTAAATTGTAAGTATTTTTTGTATATTCTAGATACAAGTGCCTTATCAAATATATGAGTTGCAAATATTTTCTCCCATTCTGTAGGTTGTCTTTTCACTTTCTTGATAGTATCGTTTGCAGTACAAAAGTTTTATTTTATTTTATTTTATTTTGTGAGGAAGATCAGCCCTGAGCTAACAACCATGCTAATCCTCCTCTTTTTGCTGAGGAAGACCGGTTCTGAGCTAAAATCTATTGCCAATCCTCCTCCTTTTTTTCCCCAAAGCCCCAGTAGATAGTTGTATGTCATAGTTGCACATCCTTCTAGTTGCTGTATGTGGGATGCGGCCTCAGCATGGCCAGAGAAGCGGTGCGTCAGTGCGCGCCCAGGATCCGAACCCAGGCCGCCAGTAGCAGAGCACGCGCACTTAACCGCTAAGCCACAGGGCCAGCCCAAAAGTTTTATTTTTGATGAAATCCGATTTATCTATTTTTTCTCTTATCACTTGTACTTTTGATGTCATATCTAAAAAACCATTAACTGATGCAAGGTTATGAAGATTGCCTCCTATGTTTTCTCCTAACAGTTTTATAGGTTTCACTCTCATACCTAGCTCTACAATAGGAATATTGGACAGGTCCCTTCCAAGGCAGTGACCGTGTCTTTCCCCAACCATTTTTGTTCAACATTAGACTGAAGAGCCCTGTCCCTGTCACAATCCTTGTCTGTTCATGTACAAATTAATTTACCCAAGTAGTTCATATTTTGGTTCCTGAGAGGTTAGGAGCTGGATGTGTATATAACAGGTAGAATAAGTATCTGTCAGACAATGTATTTATTGGGTAGCTACTGTGGTGCTGGAGCTAGAAAGATGAGTAAACTCTACTGCTTGTCCTCAAGGAGCAAATATACCAGTTGGAGATTCAGTCACAATATTTATTTATTCAGCATCTTGAAGGGCCCAGCACCAAGCAGTGGTAAAGAAGTACAGAGAGGGGCACTTAATCCAACCCGGGAGGAGGGGTAGGTGGGTGGGAGGTGGAGGGAGGGTGAGGAGGTGCTGACTGAATGGGAGGAAGTCAGCTGCCTGAGGAGGCAGGGGGACCAAGCAGACCTTCAGAGACCTGGCCTGAGGACCAGAGGACTGTGCATCTCAGCAGTGAGCATGGGGCTGTGTGTGGTGAAAACAGCACCACTTTCGCCTGCAAAGGGGGCACAGGAAATCAGTGCCCGGCCGTGGGGGGCCACCGGAGGCAGACAGCTGGCTTCACCCACCTTTCTGGGTTGCCTAGAACATAGATCTTAATGGGGAAGATTTCAGAGGCACAGACTCAGAGCTTTCCAGGTCACGTTCTGTAGAACACAGCACGCTCAGGATATCACCAGATGCCACTAGACAAATGCTGAGGAACAGTGTAGCCTGAGGGGCTTGTGAGTCACTGGAGCGGAGCCTCAGGAAAACCATGGAGCTGCGGCTCCCACACCCAGCACTGCCAGAAGGCCAGGGACCGTGTGGTCTGAGACGTGTCTGGATTTGGCCCTTTGGCAGCGGTCGGAGTGGCGGCCAGATGGCAGAAATTCCAGGCGTGAGTGGGAGCTGAGGAGGTGGAGGCAGAGGGCACAAACCACTCCTGAGGCTCCCAGGAGAGGGGAAGAGAATGGCACGGCAAGGCTTCCCGTCCCAGGCTGACCTCCCCTAAGCCGGGCCAGCAACCTCTCCCCTTGGATGTCTGTTTCCTCCTCCGCGTGTCCCACCTCCCCCCTCCCCACCCCCCAACCCATCCCCCAGCCTCCAGGCCTCCTGAAGTCCATGCCCAGCCACCTGAGCATCCTCCCAACTGTACTTCTGCCTCTGCTCTCCACCCCATTCCTCTCTCAACTCTGCAGCGAGAGAGCCCTTTGGAAACTAACTCGGGATCATTGTGAAGGTCAGGTCCCCATTGCCCTCACCTGGAAGCAGCTGGTGCCCCAGCCGCCCACTCTGCTCCTGCCTCCCTGGGCACCAGCCACTGCGGGCAGCGGGCTGTCCTTCCCACGTGCCATCTGCTCTCCCTCAGATACCGCCTCCCAGGCCCCCGACCACTGGACCCTGTCCCCTGCTTGACCTTGCCGTTCCTCTTTGCTCTTATGACTTCTGGGCTCTGCACCACAAGCTCCCGGGGCAGTGGGTGGTCCTGCCTCTTCCCCCCGTGTCCCCAGCACAGCTGAGGTGCAGTAGGTGGCTGTTTCACAGTTAATGGATGTGTGGGTGAAGTGGAGCATTTCAGTTGTGCTTTTTAGGGCGCTGGAGAGTGTTTTCAGGTGAAGAAAAAAGAGCACGAGAGAAATGTAGACGAGGGTGGTGTGTGGGAGATGAGTGAAGCCATGGAGAGAAGTAGAGGGTAAATGGGGACACCCCATCCTCGTGGACAGAGGTGGACATCCATTGGGGTTGTCACAGGGAAACAGTGCCATTGCTATCTGACCCCAGACCATCATCTCACAAAGTGTGTTCACAGCCCTTCTCCTGACTTAATGAGTCTGGTGACAAAGACTGTCACCTGTTAACATTGAACTTGTAGAAACTATGATCTCTTACTTCTCTCGAATCTGACGAAAGCAACTGCCCTGCCCAGGGAAAGGGGTCATGAACACTCAGGCCAAGACAGAGAACTCCTGGGGAGATGCTCATGTGGGGCTTGTCAGTGCAATTCAGTCCCCAGCTGCATACACGACCCTCTGAGCTTCTGGAGCCACAAACAATGCAACGCATGGCTCAGGATCGTCAGCTTTCTGTATTGACACCAACTCCGACCTGCTGAGAAGGCAAAATCCTCTGGCTCAGCCCCAGCTCCGGGCCTGTGCTGCCCGAGGCCCACTCTGGGCCCGCTTCTCCGAGCTCCTGGAGCCTGCCCTCTCCTGGCCACTTCAGTGTTATACCCACCTCGGCCTGTCGCCACTGCAAATGAACCTACTGTCTCTCTGGGGGAGGACAGCATAAACAGTGGTCTCTGCCGTCCCCAAGTGCTAGGGGACTGTGAGAGTGACCACAGTGGAGGCTGAGTCCAGGCACTGCAAGACTCAGGAGCAAGAACGGGTTTATTCACATCTATGGTCGGTTACAAATCTGGTCTGATTTTTGGTCATAGGCCCCAAATTGCCGTTGTTTTGAGTTTACATCAAAATACAAAGCCCCACATTTACAGTTGGAAAACTTAAGAACAAAGCAGGCTTGGTGTAAAATCACCGTTGAGACGTTGTTCTCTCTGGTGCGTCATCTGTGCAGTAAAGGGAAGTGTCATGATTTCTGACGGCGAACGTGTAACTGTCATGTGGTGTGAACGTTCAGGTGTCATCAAAAGGTCACTGCGTCTTTGAGCACTGGATTTTACTGAAGATACAAACAACGCTTTGGACCGTCTTTGGTTGTAGACCAGACACCCAGCTCCGGCGGCCCCGCCGCATCCCCTCCGCCCACGGGGACCAGAGCCCCCGGACAAGGTCGGGGTGCTGGGTGGCCGCTGAGCCACGGGCTCGCTGGCTTGGGGGCTGGAAGGGAGCCAGAGGTGGAGCACTGTCCCCCGAGCACCTGTGCTCCTAGAGGATCTTTTCTCCTCTAAAGGGAATCGTACGGCCCAGCCTTGGAATCGCTGGGAGAAGACCCCTGCTGGAGAATGACCCTGCTTGGCCAAATGCAGCAAAATTTAGCTTTAAAATTACGAGTCAGAGAACCGGCATCTAATTTTCTCAGCAATCTCTTTTAGGGTCTTTGATTCTTCCCTGGAGCCGGAGGCTGAGCTACTGTCCTGGTGTCTCCTGGGGACAGGAGACTGACGCCACACACTGCCCACCACAAGGACAGTGAGGACAGAGGGCCAAAGGCCCTCCCGGGGACACACTGACTCCTGAGCCTCACACCACTAAACCCTCAAATGGCTAAAGAAGAGAAAGGCCTTGAGAGCCACCGCACTGCGGGGCCTCCAGCTGAGAGGAGGAGGGAGGGCCTGGCAGCCAGACGACTCATGACCCTTTGTCACGTGACCTCATTTCAGATTATTCTGGATAGCTCCGGAGCTGTAGGAAAACGTCCCCAAGAAGCTCAAAGGTGACCGGGATCAGGTTCGGAGGTGGCCTTCCAGGTGCAAGGGAGGGGCCGTGTGGCCATCCCACTGACTTGCCCGGCGACACAGCCAGCCTGCGGTCAGAGCTGGTGCAGCTTGCCCACTCGGTCAGCAGCGTCATGGCCATGGTGTAGAGAAGGTAGCCCAGCACGAGGAGGAGGGTGCAGGGCAGGGGCCCGATGCAGGAGAGAGAGGCCATGAAGAAGGCAGCAGCAGGGACAGCATCGTCCGGTAGCTGCCTAGGAAGCGCAGGCTGAGCCTGGGCCCTGGGCACGGCTGGCCGTGTGGCCCCACTGCACAGGGCTCAGCAGGCTCTGTCCCCCAGCCCGGGCTCCCTGAGGTGGTAGCGACAAAGGCTGCCGAGGAAGTCGGCCCGGGAACACAGGGCTGCCATCTGGCCTGCAAACTGGAGCACACACAGAGGCAGGGGGAGTGGACACAGGCGGGGGCTGCACTCTCCCCCGGGCTCTCCCCAAGGCTGCAGGACAGGAAGGGGCCACGAAGATGGGTGTCAGCCCTCCTGCCCACACTCACCCTGCGGTTGATGGCGGAGGAGGCCGGAAGAGCAGGCCGACCAGGCCAGCAATCTCACAGCTCTGGATGGTCTGCAGCTCCGTGTCCCCCTGGTCCTCGGTGTCAAACCTGCGCAGCCCGTTGATGATCTAGAAGCAGCAGGAGACACAAGCCCCAGGTGAAACCTGGGCCATGGGCGCAATCCACAAAATACACCTTTGCCGATGACTCAGAAGAGATGTCTCTGCTATGGGGGTGATGGGGAGACGAGGACAGGCCGGTGGGACCAACAGCCATGCTGCGTGCAAAGCCAGACCCCTCCAGGACGTAGCCTTACCTGGTACCGGCCCAGAGGCATGAGGATGAGTCAGTCCTCACCCACAGTGCAGTCTGGGAGCTGCTTCTTTCCATTCTCATCCTGAGTTGTCCCCAAGGCAAGTGTGCGCTGGGCGAGCTGGGCCTCGCTGAGCTGTCAGAGAGAAAGGCCTCTCGGGAGGCAGTGGCCGCTTCTCACCGCCTCTTTCAGTTTCAAAGGGGAGGGAGGAGACTGGTGCTCAACCCCCGGGCCTCTAACAATGACAAGGAGGGGACCCAGATATGACACTGCAGGTATGGGCCTGCATCTCCCATGAGATGAGCCCAGGGGTCCCATGTGGCAAGAACCACACCAGGTCCTGGCACGTGGCCGGTCCCAACCAGGCAGGGGGTGAGCGCCGCAGGACCAAACCCCGGGAGGGGAGAGCTCCATGGCTCACACTGGGAATGTCTGGCACAGGTACTCCAGGGCCTCTTCCAGGTGCTCAGCTGTCTGCGGACGCTGTCCTGCCCTACCTCGTCCAGGTTGTTGGCCGGGGAGGAGTCGTCTGTGTCCGCAGGGCAGAAGCCCAGCCACGACAGAAAGGGGCAGCCGGCTCCGCTCCCCACACTGGTCAGAGACGACTGGGCGGTCTGCCGGGCCTGCGTGAAGAGCTGAGCTAGGCGCAGGACCTGCGGGGCAGACGGGCAGGTCAGCCGGCTCTGGGGCATCACCCATAACTCACGGCACCCAGCCACCAACAGATCGGTGGAGAGGGCCAGGAGGGGCGGCTTCTGCGTGATGAGGATTTTTTTTTTTATAATTTTATTTATTTATTTTTCCCCCAAAGTCCCAGTAGACAGTTGTATGTCATAGCTGCACATCCTTCTAGTTGCTGCATGTGGGACGCGGCCTCAGCATGGCCGGAGAAGCGGTGCATCGGTGTGCGCCCGGGGTTCCGAACCCCTGCCGCCAGTAGCAGAGCGCACGCACTTAACCTCTAAGCCACGGGGTTGGCAGTGGCCCTGTCCATGTTGCTGGGGCCTGAAGGCCTCTCCAGCTCCCTGAGGTCAGCCAGACTCACTCTCCCGCCAGAGGGTCCCGCTCTCCCCCGACCCTGATCACAGTGTGTGCAGTGCATGCACGCTGCAGCCCGCCAGGAGCCCAGGGGCCTCGCTGGGACACGCTGCCGGCCACCAAGGCCAGGAAGGCCCTGAGGCCCAAAGAAACTTTTCTTTTTTCTCTTTATTTATTTACTTAGTGTGTGTGTGAGGAAGATCAGCCCTGAGCTAACATCCATGCCAATCCTCCTATTTTTGCTGAGGAAGACTGGCCCTGAGCTAACATCCATGCCCATCTTCCTCTACTTCATATGGGACGCTGCCACAGTGTGGCCTGACAACTGGTGCCTTGGTGCACGCCCGGGATCCGAACCCTGGCCGCCAGCAGCGGAGCACGTGCACTTAACCGCTCCGCCACGGGGCTGGCCCCTCAAAGAAACTTTTGAGGAGCCAGTTCCAGATGGATCTGCCCAGGAAAGAAAAATATGCAATTTATTGGACTTCCCTGGGTTGTCCTGATGAGAAATTTACCAAATCGGTACATGACGTGATCAATTCCTGGGTCTAAGATCCAATCAGTCTCCTGTCCTGAATGGTTCTCTCTGCCTGGGAACTGGTTCCCAAAGGCAGCACAGGCTCACCTGACGCCCTCCACACACCACATTCCAGAAATGGTTAAAGGGCCCAAACACTCATTGGTTCTAATTCTGGGAAGACCAGCCTCTACCTCACCAGGACCCCCACCCTCCAGATACACAGAGCCTGCCATCAGTCCCAATGTCAGAAGCCCTCGAGAACCTGGCCGCAGCCACACACACCCAGAGGCAGCTGGAACCCTGAGGCTGGGACAGCCCGGGACAGCAGGGACACCAGCTGAGCGGCCATGCTGTCTGGCTCCACCCCAGGGCCCTCAGCCCTCCTCCCTGCAGTGTCCAGGCCTGCTGAAGCAGCCCCTTCAGCCAAGTGCAGCCCAGAGCCGGCCCGGCACACATCCTGCCTGCGAGGGCCACACCTCCCGCCCAAGCAGCGTGCCCCACCAGGCTTCACACAGGACAGGTCAGAGCACGTGTGCCAGACTCTGAGGAGACAGGCACAGCCAGAGACACACAGAGCAGGCCGGGAAGGAGCACAGCAACGAGGCATCGGCCCTTCCCAGCCTTCCTCCAGCCAGACCCGGGCTCAGCTGCAGCTCTCAGTGAGGGATCAGGGAGCACATGGTTCCCCCGTCAGGTCTCTGCTCCTGCCTGCGGGAACACAAGGCAGGCCCCACAGCGGCCTGCAGGGCTGTGGCCGTCTTGACTGCCCACGGGCCCCTCCAGAAGGCCCACTCACGTGGAGTGGGGGCCTGGGCCTCAGGGAGCGAGTCTACACTGGACCCAGCCATGGACCCTCTGTGGGACCTCCAGGAGATGCACTTCCTGCATCCCTAAACCAGGAACAGGGACCCAGGGCTACGCGGGACAGGCAAGGAACCCACACGGCACAGTGCAGGTCTGAATAAAGAGTAAGATGCCTCGGATGAAGCTGACCTCTGAGGCTGTCTTTCCCAGATTCCCACATGCCCCGTTTTCTCAGGTTTTGTTTTTCTGCCTCAACAGGAGGCAAAGGGCAGAACCTCTCTGGGCACCTGGTGGGGCCTTCACGGATACCCCCCACTTCCAGTCATTCTGAGCAGCTCTCACCCGCCCCTTGTTCTGGCCAAGAGGAAGCAAAGGTGGGGGAAAAGGGGAAGGCCCCCCTGCCCTGGCAGTCACAGCCTACTGCCCCTTCCCCATGTGGACCCAGAATCTTCCCAGGAGACAGCCCAGAAGGCATTTCTGGCTGGCATGTCTACTGCTAAAAATTAAGGTGGGCGTGCTTCCACTGACTCAGAAGACAGAGCACACAGGAAGGCAATGCAGCAAAGCGGCCTCTGTCTCTGCAAGACCAAGCCACATGCACAGGGGCTGAGCAAGGCTCCCAGGACCCCAGGGGAGAAGCTCCCCTGGTCCCCGACTACCCACGCACCAGCCAGGAACACGCAGCAAGTCTGCCTGGAAGTAGGAGGGCACGGCAGGGGCTCTGCAATGTGAGAGGTCCAGGATGGAGTCCCCCTCACTCTCCCCTCCTCCCGTGTGATGCCAAGGACAGAGATTTGGGGTGCTCTGCACTTTAAGAGAGCAGTGGTGGGGGCTGCACCCCAAGCATCCACAAAGCAGAGCACTGAGGCCACAGAATTGGTGGCCAAGACTCTGAAGCAGGAGGAGAACCAGCGCTTCTCCCAAGAATCACAGAGGACAAACTGCAGGTTGCCCTTCTCAATTTTAACCCAGAGATCCTTAATTCTTAAGGGAGCCCTTGAGGACTGTATCTAGCAGTGACAAAAGCCAAGTCTGAGGAAGAAATTGGTGCACAGAAGCCGTGGACTGCAGAGTTACAGGCCAACGCTGCCTGCAGCAGGGCCCAGGTGTGCGGGATTGAACTGCTTCATGGAGAGGGAATCTAAGCGCCCATCCCACCACTTACTAAGTGGACACAACTGTGCGACCCTGAGGAGTCCAGCAGGCAGCAGGGACAGCGACCCCAGGAGGGTGCCAGGGACTCAGCTGTCTCCACAGCTCTGCACACAAGTGTGCTGCCCTGGGCCGGCCCCCTGGCTTAGCGGTTAAGTGCGCACGCTCCGCTGCTGGCGGCCCAGGTTCGGATCCCGGGCGCGCACAGACGCACCGCTACTCCCACCATGCTGAGGCCGCGTCCCACATACAGCAACTAGAAGGCTGTGCAACTATAACATACAACTATCTACCGGGGCCTTGGGTGAAAGAAAGACAAGAAAGACAAGAAAGAAAGAAAGACAAGAAAGAAAGAAAGAAAAGAAAGAAAGCAAGCAAGCAAGCAAGCAAGAAAGACAGAAAGACAGACAGACAGACAGAAAGAAAGAAAGAGGAGGGAGGGAGGGAGGGAGGGAAGGAGGAAGGAAGAAAAAAAAAAAACAAGTGTGCTGCCCAGCGAGGGAAGGGGGAAAAGGCCAGGAGGAGGAGACAGGCCAGGCCGCAGGCAGGAAGGTGTCAGACCCCACCCACCACAAAAATGGCTGCGGGCCGATGCTCTGGAGGAAGTGGAAGGCAGCGTGGGTGGACCGAGGCTGTCGGGTGCCACCTCAGCGGGAAAGCAGGAGGTGCTGTGATGGTAGAGGGGACAGACCCGGATGTGACTCCCAGAGGCATCTAGGCTCCCCCACCCCCAGAGCAAGACCACCACAGCCTCATCCGTTCCCGCTGCCAGGGAGGGGGCTCTGGGAGCAGTGCGGGGAGGACCCCAGAGAGCACAGACCTCCAGCCCTCAGGGCGCACGCCCACCACAGAACAAAAGCCACCTGCTGTTCAGCAATTGAGTGAGAGGTGAAGGTGGGTTTCTGCTCCCCTCCATCCAGCCCTTGGAAACCAGCTGCGATAGAGGACAGGAAGCCGCAGGTTGACCAGGCACCAGGGCCGGAGCAGGAGATGGGGAGACAGACTGAAGCAACATACCTTGGCGTGAGGGGACTTCTTGGTACATCTCCAAGGAATAATGATGAAGCCACATTTCAACAAACACCTACAAAAGAGCATCAGCTGCTCAAATGATTTTCAACAAGGGCATCAACACCATCCACGGGGAAAGGAAGGTCTTTTCAACAAACGCTGCCAGAAAACAGGATCCCCACATGCAAATGAATGAAGCTGGCCCCTCGCCTCACGCCATGTACAAACAATGACTCAAAGTGGATCAAAGATTTAAATGTAAGAGCTGAAACTATAAAACTCCTAGAAGAAAGCATGAGGGGAATGCTTCATGACATTGAATTTGGCAATGATTTCTTTAGTTGTGACTCCAAAAGCACACGCAACACAGGAAAAAAATAGACAAAGGGGACTTCATAAAAGTTAAAAACTTCTGTGCATCAAAAGACACTCTCGAGTAAAAGGGCAACCCACGGAATGGGGGGAAATGTTTGCAAATTACATCTCTGATAAGGGATTAATATCCAGGATATATAGAGAACTCCTAAAACTCAGCAATAAAAAAACAAACCAATTCAAACAACAACCCAATTCAAAAATGGGCAAAGGATTTGAAGAGACATTTCTCCACAGAAGACAAACAAATAGCCAATAAGGACCTGCGAAGATGCTCACCACCACTAATCATTAGGACAATGGTAACCAAACTCACAATGAGATACCACCTCACATCCATGAGGATGGCTATAGTCAAAAGACAGAAAATAGCAAGCACTACTGAGGATGTGGAGAGACTGGAACCCTTGTGCATTGATGGAAAGAATGTAAAATGGTGCAGCCACTGTGGAAAACAGTATCGCGGTTCCTCAGAAAATTAAACAGAATTACCAGATGGTTCAGCAATTCGACTTCTGGGTATATACCTCCCAGAAATTGAAAGTAGGGTCTTGAAGAGATATTTGCATATCCACGTTCATAGTAGTATTATTTTCAATAGCCAAGGGGTGGAAGCAACCCAAGTGTCCATTGACAGATGAATGGAAAAACAAAATGTGGTATATCCATACAATGGAATATTATTCGGCCTTAAAAAGGAAGGAAATTCTGAGACATGTTACAATGTGGATGAACCTTGAAGACACTATGCTAAGTGAAATAAGTCAGTCATAAAAAGACAAATACTGTGTGGTTCCACTTATCTAGGTACCTAGAGGAGTCAAATTCATAGAAACAGAAAGGAGAGTGGTGGTTTCCAGGGGCTAGGAAGAGGCGGAAATGAGGAATTGTTGTTTAATGGGTACAGAGCTTCAGTTTTACAAGATTAAAAAGTTCTGGAGATTCATTACAACCATGCGAATATACTTAACACTACTGAACTGTACACTTTAAAATACTTAAGAGGGTAAATTTTATGTTATGTGTATTTTACCATAATTCCAAAAACATTTTTTAATTAAAAAAAAGAGCATCATGGGCCAGCCCGGTGGTGTAGTGGTTCGGTTCACGTGCTCTGCTTCAGCGGCCCAGGGTTCACAGGTTCAGATCCCAGGCACAGACCTACGCACCACTTATCAAGATATGCTGTGGCAGCATCCCATATAAAGTAGAGGAAGATGGGCACAGATGTTAGCCCAGGGCCAATCTTCCTCACAAAAAAAAAAAAAGAGAGAGCATCAGCGTTTCAGTCCAGGAAACAACCCTCCGGTTCTCCCTGTAAGCCCACGTCTTGGTCACCTGTCCTCCTCCTGGGCTGGCAGAGCCCAGAGCCCACATTAGCTGTGAGCTAGCGGAAGCAGCGGGGCCCCCTTCTGTAAACAGGGGGATGATTCCAGCTGCCCGGCCTCCCGGTGCTGCTGTGACAGTGACACGGAAGCCTCAAAAAGCACAACAACCCACACGCCACGGGTCATGTACAAGGTAGGAGGGACAGAATCCCATCTTATCCACATTCCAGGTGTCAACAAGCAATGCTCCTGGTTACCAACTCAGCCCCAGAGTCCAGGGTCAGAACTGGCCAAATTCCTCCGAGCCATGCTGGGAAGAGACAGGCTGGCCTGGGGGGCGGCCAGCGGGGCGCTGAGGGAGGGAGCCAGCCCAAGCCTGAGGCAGGGTCTGGAGCCCGCACATGGCAGTCAAGGGGCCCTGCCATCTCCTGTTTGGATCCCCTGACATGGAAGGGCTGGGGGCTGCCTGCCGACCAAGGTGAAGGCTTCGAGGGCCCTCTCTGCTCAGTGTCATAAGGATGCTGCTGGGGCAGGGTTTACACCCACACGAGGGTGATCACAGGAACCATCTCCATCGACAGAGGAGTGGGTCAGAGAGGCGGGGTGGGGTGGGGAGAGCATTTACACGGATCCACTGGAAACTAAAAGACTAGGCAGCGATTACATCACCATGAGAAAAACAAAACCAAATCCTGGGAGAGGGAATCCTGGGATGAAAAACACTGCCAGTGACATACAGGTTAGACAGGTGGGTAAATTTCTTCTGTCTCTGTTTCCTCAACATCATGGCAGGAAAACACTAACAATTTAGAACCACCCCCAGGATGAGGGGCAGTCTTTAGGCCTCTGCCCCATGGGGTGGAAGGTGGCTCAGCTGTTTATTTGGAAATGGAAGCAGAGAACAGCTGCCTCGGCTCTCACCCGGAGCATAGTTTCTGACCTCCAGATCTCACGGGAGGCAGGGTCTGCATTCACAGACGTCTGATGAGAGATGTGTCACTTCAGGAGGCTGGTGTGGTAGAGGCCACAGGAAGCGAAAGGCATGGCTGGTGTCCTGAGGAAGACACAGAAACAGGCCTTAGGTAGGGGCTCCTTCTGGCATAACCAGGGGCGACCTGGACATCAAAATCAATGACAGCAGTAACGATTACAGCCTGGTGGATCACACAATGACCCCCAAGTCCATGTTGATATACACAAATAAATAAATGAGAAAAGTCTTCTTTACCATAGACTGTCCACTAATAAATGCAAGAGTGATGACATCAGAAAATCATCACTTGGCAATCAACCTATTAATAACTGATCTGGCTGAGGATGCAAACACTAGTGATAACTGCATAGTCTCAGTATATTTTCCCACTAAATCCCCCTTGTTAATTAATTTAGGCACAAAGTACTTATTTAACTTTACAGCAGGAAAACCTAGCCAATACCCCTTAGCCCAGTGATCAAGCTAATGTCCCCAGTGATGGGCTACAGACACCCTGGGCCATGGCTGCAGTGCTCCTTCCAACAACGCCCAACCTGGGCCTAATCCCAAGGAAACACCCGAGAACACACACCCAGGCTGCACACTTTACAGGCTTCAAGGTCAGGAAAGACTGAGGGACTGTTCCTGACTGATGGGGACTAGAGAGACAACTGCACACAGCAAGTGACCCTGCACTGAGTCCCAGCCGGGCAGTGGACATTAGTGGGGTAGCTGGTGAAACCTGAGTGGGTCTGAGGATTAGATGGTCTCCTGGTAGCAATACTAACGCCCTGATTTGGATAGAAGTGCTGCGGTTATGAAGCAGACTGCACTCGCTTTTAGGAAATAACATTCTGAAATGTTAAGAGATTATGGGGCATCACATCTCTAACTTACTCCACTGGCCCAGAAAGAAACCTACACAGATAAACAGAGAGAGGACGAAACAATTCGAAAATCCAGTTCTTTATGTTGTGTGTAGCAGCTTTTCTGTAAGTCTGAAATTATATGTTAAAACAAGCGAACAAAATTGGGCCCCGAAAACTGCTTGGCAGCTGAAGTCTGCCTTGGAGAGGGCGTGAACCTGGCTCCCCCAAGTCCCCCTTCTCAGCCACAGCATCATCAAGGCCTGGGCAGCCTCTCCCCACTTCCGTGCCCCCCACCACTCTCCTCCTGTCAATTCCTTTTCCTTGGGGACGTCTGTCTACACGGGAATTTGGGGTGATGGCATGGCACGTGCCAGCAGAGGTGGGGTGGGCAGCACCTGCGGGAAAGAGCCTGCCTGCAGCCTCCCAGGGAGGCAGGGGCCAGCGAGGTTGAGGAGGGGTCAGAGGACCACAGGTAGCGGCTGCCGGGGCAGGAGGGTCTCCTGGGGAGAGTTGGCCCAGAGGCCCCATATTTAGGGCTCAGCAAGGCCCCGGTTCACTCTCGGGCCAAGTCTGGCCGCACACTCCCCTCCTGCACAGTCCAGCTGCAGCCCAGCCTGCTCGGACTGGCACAAAAGGCTCTTCACCCCAGGGCCTCCGGTTCAGGCCAAGACCTGGTGCTGGAACCCACACAGATGCCGACTATTCTCAGTTGTCCACAGGTCGACCTTCTGCAGCCTGCCTACAAGTCCTTTCTCTCCAGAACCATCTGCCCAGAGCCATCAATCAGCTCTCAGCTTTGTGTCCCCCACCACCCTGCTCACTGCCTCCATGTGGGGCTTGGGTGCTGCGAGTGGTGAGGGCTGCTCCAGGCAGAACACAGCCCATTCCCACACCAGAGCCAGGCCTCATCAATGCAACCACAGGACCCGATGGTGTGACGATGGCCCCTGAAAACCAAAACACAGAGGCTTCCCTCACCCCGCCCTCCAGTCCGTGCTAGGGCAGCTGAGGCTGGGGAATCTCAGGCATAAGAAAAATTGGGGAGCCCTGGAAAAAGAGTGGCACCATTGTCCCCATAAGCAATGCCCACTGACTGGGCCATTGTGTCATAGATGGGCCAGGGCTTAACAGCTAATAGCAGGCACAGGCCACCTCAGGCACTGGCCAAGAGCCTTACTTGGGAGCTGGTGAGGGGCTGTGTCCCCCCGGACTGGATGAGAGTGGGGGGAGCACACTGCTTTCTGTTGATGGGAACCAGGACAGGTACCTGTCCACGAGGATGAAACAGGCACAGTCTGAAGTACGAACGTGCAGGGCCCTGGGGAGTGGCTGGAAAATGAAACTCACATTAGTGTGTGGCTCTGGGGCTGCCCCAGGCCGCTGACCTCAGCAATCGCAGGCTTGACTCATAACACACGGAAGCCTGGGACGTGGACTGTGTCCCCGAGACCGGCCCACGAGCACCCAGGGCGATGCCAGAAAAGTTCCCACCACAGAGGGCCTGACTAGACCCCTCAGTCCTGCCAGCATGTGAACCCCGGGGCACCTCCACCCTGCCCCCACACTCAGCAATCACCTTCTGTGGGAAGCCTCCCTGACGGCCACTTGGGGTGCCCAGGTCACCTCACACTGCCTGTTAAGTCAGCCCAGCCGTCTGTGGTCCTCACTAAGTGAGGATGCCCTGAAGGGCAAAGGCTGCAGCAGGAAGGAAAGGAGGACCCGCAGAACAGAGGCGGGAAGGGAAAAGGAGAAATGGAAGACAAGGAAAGGCCGACCACCGGCTCTCAGGCAAATCCAAGCTCCCCCTCCTCTGGGTGAAAACAAGAGCCCTGGGTCGCGGCTCCGCACCCTTCACGGGGGGGCTTTGGTAAAGCAAACTGTGCTCAGAGGCATCCCTTCTGTACCTTCTGAGTGATAAGGCTCAACGCAAAGAAGAACAGGTAATACTCAAACGGATCTGATGGCAGCGTCAGGGGCAAACGGCAGGGTTGTTGGGCCACCCCCCAGCGCTGCGCTGACCACCACAGCCTCCCACCCTCCCACATACAAAATAGAGAAAGAGTGTTAACTCAGGGCGAATCTTCCCCAGCAAAAAAACAACAACAACAAAAATAAGGCAGGCTAAAAATTACACATGGCTTCAGTGCCAACACTAATCGTGAAGGCGATGGAGAGAAACCATTCAGGACAAGAACTAAGGGAATGTACCCGAGGTCACGGAGTGCAGGGAAAGCACGTATGTATCCTGACTCCACAAAGAAAACAAGCCTCTGGGCAAACAGACAAAGATCAGGAGGAAATGCCAGAATTTTAACCAAGAGGGCTTTCCCAAGGCTATCTCAGGCCTTTGTCCACCTCCAAACAGGGCTAGAGTCCACGGGGCTCAGTCAGAGGCAGAGACCTGGGCTGCCATGGTCAGATGTGCTGGCTCTAGAGGGTGCACTGAGGAAGAATGTCCTTTCAAATAAATGTTACAAAAGTATCTTCTGGGAGCTGAAATTAGAAACTTTCATCACTGATATTTGCCTCAGACGTAACTTCTCAGGATCACATTTACTACTTAAAGTACAGTTCTGGCGGCCCCCAGCACAGCAGTGTCCCTCCATTTGTCACTGATGACAGTAATGATTGTTAGAACACCTCACTTTTGTGTAAGGAATTACAAGACATGAAAATTCGGATGTACATCCTTGTCACTTGCTCTTTCTCATATCCTGGGAAGTAGAGAAACGGCATTTGAATCAACTCGTCTTATAGATAAGAAAACCAGGGCTCAGCGGTTGAGTCAACCCAGGGTCCTGCACCAAGAGGAGGCAGAGTCAAGCCTAAGGATTCTAACCCAGAGTCCAGTGTTATTTCCATCACATGCCCCAAAAACAACCACTGGAGAGTTCCTGAAGCCCGTGGAAAACACCCTCCAGGGTCTCAGCTACAGAACCATCATCACGCTGACACTCACTCATGCAGCTGGACTCACCAGTAGGAAGCTGGGCTGCTGCAGGTGAGGGAACGCCATGGCAGCCTCCCGTGGAGAGTTGGAAATGGCCGGCTCAGGTGAGCGCTGTGGAAAAGCAAAGAGGACCTCTCGCCACCCCGCCACACCACAGAAACTGCCTCGCTTCACAGTGCCCAGGAGAACACGTGTACAACTCAGCACACACCGCTCCGCCAGGCCCACGTTTCACAGAAGTGCTGTTCTGCAGTCCACACTGGCCAGCCTCTGAGCCAGGTCGTGGCAGGGAACACTTGGTATCGCTTGTACAGCACTCGCTATGAGCCAGGCCCGGTTCTAAGGCTCTCCACATACTTCTCATTTAGTCCCCGGTGGTAGGCAGAATTCTAAGGATACCCCTCCAAGATTCCCGCGCCTGGTTATTCAATCATACACTCATCTAGGCAGTGCCCTGAAGGGATTCTGCAGACACAAGTCAAGTCTCAAGTCGGTGGACCATACGATACAGAGCAGTCCTGCCTGACAGCCAGCAAGGAAAGGGGATTAGTTCTACAACCCCAAGGATCTGGATTCTGTCAACAACCTGAATAAGTTTGGAAGCAGATTCTTCCCGAGAGCCTCCAGACAAGAGCAAAGGCGGCCAACACCTCGACTTCAGCCTTGTGAGACCCTAAGCAGAGAACCCAGCCAAGCCTGCGCTTCTGACTAGACAATTGCGAGATAATACATGGAGGTAGCTTTAAGCTGCCAAGTTTGCTAAGCGAGAATAGAAAGTCCATCCTCACCACAAGCCTGCAGGGTCAGCACAGATGAGGAAATGGAGGCCGGGAGAAGGTAAGTCACTTGCCCTCACCCAGCTGGCAAAGGGCAGAGCCAAGACTCAAACACACAGACCTCCTCAGGACTCTCTCACGGAGACAGGTGGACACGTCTCCTCTGTCTTAGCTGCGCTGAGAATGAAGGAGGGGTGAGCAGCTCCCCCAAGGGAGCCCTGGAGGGAGCCGTCAGAAAATCAGGACCAGCTCCCAGATTCCTCCCTCCGCACCCCGGTCAGACACGGAAAAGCCCCCGACTCGGAGTGGGCAGAGAGGAAGCACGGCGAGTCACGGGCTACCACCGACGGCTTTCCTGCACAGCTCTGCCCACCGCCCGCCGGGAGGGCGCCGGGGTGGCAGCTGGCGGTGGACGCGGCTGGGAGAGGCCGGGGCGCGGAGGCCGTGCAGGCGACTGCGAGGCGGAGAGGAGACGCGCGTCTCCGCCACTCGGCAGTCTGGACACCCCCCGGGCCTTCTCAGCGCTTAACCAGCGATCACCTCAGCTTTAAGGAGGACTTCGGTCCACGCCGAAGTCCGGAGCCCGGCGGTCACGAGGACACCGCGCTCCTCCAGAACGACCAAGGCGGCGCCACCTCCAGACCCGCGGGCAAAGGGCGGAGCCTCGGAGAAGAGGGGCGCGCACCTCCTCGCTCAGAGCAGCCGCAGGGCAGCGGCTGCAGGAAGGAGCCCAAAGGCGCCCAAAGGGGGGCTCTCCCTCCCCGCCCCGCGGTCCGACCCGCCCGGCCAGGCCCGCCCTCCGCTCCCCGCTGCGCGGCCCCGAGCGCCCTTCCTCCCGCCGCCTCCACACCCGCGCCCCCGCGAGCGGCTCCCACCTCGTCGGGGGTTCTTCCGAGAGCGGCAGCCTCAGTCCACGCCGCTCGTGCCAAGGCCTCCCTCCGGCTGCTCCGGAGCCGAGCAGCCCCCACTGGGGCTCACAAGCGGCCTGGGAAGGGAGCCTCGGGGCCCCGTCCTACAGACGAGAAAACTCAGGCTCGGAGAACTCGAGCCCCAGGGGGAGGAGGGCTCGGCCGGGACCCACACCGCTGGATGACCCAAGGCTCAGCCGAGGCCGAGGGGAGACGGAGCCGTCCCTGCCCTCCGGGGTCCGTCCCTGCCCTCCGGGGTCCGTCCCTGCCCTCCGGGGGCGCTGCCGGGAAGGGAACGGTCGGAACGCCGTCGGAGCGTACGGTGGGGCGGGGACAGCAGCGGAGACCGGGACATCGGCCGTAGGCGTAGCCCGGCGGAGTCGGGGGCGGGCGGGGCGCGCACCTTCCCGGGGCCGCGCAGATGGCGGTGCCGGGCTCCGGGCCCGGGCCGGGGGCGCCCCAGGGTCTGGAGGCGACCCTGCAGAAGCTCGCGCTGCTGCGGAAGAAGAGGCTGAGCGCCGAGGAGACGGAGCTGTACGAGCTGGGGCAGGCGGCGGGCGGCGCCATCCACCCCGACGTGTTCAAGTGCGCTCGGCCGACCCCCGACACTCCTGCCTCTCCACCCCCGCCCAGAGTAGAGTCGGGGTCGTGAGGGAGGCGGCCACGCCTGGCGCGGGCGAGGAGGGCTCGCTGCGCACTGCGTCTGCTCTCTCCAGGATCCTGGTGGACCTGCTGAAGCTGAACGTGGCGCCCCTCGCCATCTTCCAGATGCTCAAGTCCATGTGTGCCGGGCAGAGGCTGGCGAGCGAGCCCCAGGACCCTGCGGCCGTGTCTCTGCCCACATCGAGCGTGCCTGAGACGAGAGGTCAGACTCGGGCCCAGTGCTCCCTGCCCCGGGCGGCCAGGTGGCAGGGGCGGGGAGATGGGCAGCGCCCGGCACGGCGCCGGCTTGGTTCTTAGGGAGCCAGGCCTTTCTGTCAGTCTTCTCCCAGGACCCCCTGGGCCATCCAAGGGCTCCCCCTTGGGCTCCAGTCCCCAGCTTCGGCTTGGCTGCTGCCCTTGCGAGAGCACGTCCAGATCGGGTGGGCTCAGAGGGGGGGCCCCAGAGAGGCCCGAGTAGGATGGGCCTCATCCCGGACTTTTGCTGCCCCAGACTCTTCTCACCTCTGGGCTCCTGCCTTCACTCCACAAATGCGGTAATAAGACTGCTTTGGTTCGTGTTCTCACGGTTTGTACAGCCTCCAGGGACATGCTCAGGGAGCTGGGCAGGCAGAGGCCTTCCTGCCACCCCCTCGCCTGTACCCCACCCCGGCCCAAGTCCTGCTCAGGAGTCTGGCCAGCTGAGCTTCCCTCCTCTGGTTCCCGCGGGCCGGGAGTCAGCGTGGCAGCCCCTGGCTGCCCTAGATGCTCAGGGTGCAGAGGCCTGAGTGGTAGAGCACTGGGCTCGGGTGTGAGGAGCCTCTTCTCTCTCGAGGGTCATGACTGGGGGATGAACAGGTGCTGGTGACCAGGTGTCACGGTGGAGCTCCAACTGCATCCTCCCTGTGTGTCACTTCTGCTCCCAGTGGCTATCAGAAACCCTCTGACATGCAGCCGAACCTCCTGGGCTGGCTCCTGGGCCAGAAGCACCAGGGCTCTCACAGATACCCCGAGACAGGGCTGACGTTTGGGTGGGGGGCAGCCCAGGCCCCTGTGGGTGGGAGTGCCAGGGCCTTGGGTACCCGTGTCCCCTGTCCCATGAGGCCCCGGGTACTCGAGCGCAGGCCTCCTCACTGACCCACGCTCTGTCGGCTCTCTCTGTGTCTCACTCTGACCTCCAGAGGCCTCCTTCCTCTCTGCCAAGAACTGTAGCCCCCCTGCAAGACCCTCCTTTTCCTGGGCCCTGCGGCCTCTGCGGTTCTGTTCCACAGCCCAGCTGCCCCACACTCGCCTCTCTCTCCCCGGCCTCCCCCCCACCGCCCCCCAGTGCCCTCCGGTTCTCTTGCTGCCCGTTCTCTCCTTTTACAGGTTGTTTATTGGTTTATCTCTGGGGGTTGGTGCACTCTCTTGTTTCCATGGAAACTGCTGTGGCCCCCAGAAAGCCAGAGCAGCTTCGAGCTGCAAGGGCAGGACCCTGCAGGCCATCCCTGCCACGCAGCTTAGAGACCAAGGACAGGATTTCACAGCTCGCTTTATTAGAGACAACCCGCAGTAATTCTAGAATGGGGCCAACACCCCCGCCCCCCAGAGGCTAACTCTGCTGGGTGAGATTTGCACTCTGTAGAGGTGCCCCCACCCCAGAGGAGGACAACAGACCAAGGGGCAGGGAAGGGGTAGTGTGGTGCGCTGTGCAGAGCAAAGCCCTGGGTGTGGGAGACACCTTGGCCTCTTAGATGCTGTCAGCCATCTGGATGGGCAGGTGGATAGACTGTGACTCTTCTTTTCTGCCTGGTTCCTGAGCAGGCGGTATCTTCCAGGCGTTGCCCGGGGTGTGTGAGGGAGGGCCTGAGATCCCACAGGTGCTCTGGCTTCACCCTCCTTCACGCCCCTCCCCATATCGCCCACCTGGAAGTTCCAGGTGCCACCAGGGAGCTGGGGCCAGGGAGGAGTGGGGAAGGGCAGAGGGGCAGGTCAGGGGAGGGGTGGGTGGACTAGAGACTGGGCTGAGGAATCGATGGGTGAGTTTACAGAGGGAGGGAGAAACGGAGAACACAGCCCTCCTCACTCGAGGGGGTGTTGGGTCCCACTCACTCAGGACTCTGGGTGCCAGGCCAGCTCCAGTGCTGAGGGTGCAGTGGGACTGCGAGAGGGACATGCTCTTGGTCCAGAGAGGGAGATGGCCAGATAAAGCGACAGTAACAGGGACTGGGGGGAGGCCGGTGCACCTGGCCTCGCTGGAGCAGTAAGGGTTCAGCAGGCGGGGGGCCCTCGGTGCCAGCTGCAGTCTCCTTGCCCTGCAGCCCTGCAGGTGGAGTGGTGGGGAGGGGCTGAGAGAGGAAGGGCAGGTGGGAGGCAGATGCGGAGCCTGGATCCAGGCCACTGGTGGGAGCTGGGCCTGAGCTGGGGGGGTGGGGAGAGAGAGAGTGGGGAGTCAGGAGGTGTGCCGTGGGAATGGCGCTGGGAGCACTGGCATAAAGGGGGTGGGAGGATCCAAGGGGGCTCTGAGGGAGGTGGGAAGGAAGCCCCAAGCCCAGGCGGGGATGGGAGTGGAGCGCTGGGCTCCACAGGGTCGTTCTCTCCTCAAGTGCTCAGGCCTTGTGTCCTGCTGGGCTGGGCCGCTGGCGGCCGGGAGACCAGGACACGGAGGCCCTGGGGAGATGCCTGGTGGGGTAGAGGGCAGCCTGGGAGGGGTTTGATGGGGAGGAATGGGAGGGGAGCGGGCAGATGAGGGGCCATGCCAGGAATGTGCTGTGGCCGAGAGGCAGAGGCCACCAGACAAGACAGCTCTCTGAGGCCACATGTCACAGCATCTGTTCACATAGACCTTCCGGCTACCTCATTAATGGCAGGATCTGGGGTGGAGAAAATAAACAGCTGTCAGAGTGACGCCACTGTGGGGCCCGTGGTGGCCCATGAGGACGACGGGGGTCTGGGGCTGTGGGCACTCACTGGCCTTAGGTTTCCCACAGAATCGGGGTGTGCAGTTGCTCCAGGCCGTGGGCTGGACCCCACTCAGGGGCTTGACTCTGGGTTCCTGACGCCGGCCATCGAGGTGGCCTGTGGGGACTGTCACTGTCAAGCTCACTCATTTCTGCCTTTTCCGGCAGAAAAGGGGAAACAGAAGACGCTGAAAGCACAGGGAGGTAATGCTTGTCATGGTGAGGATGGGGGTCACTGAGGAGAAGTTAAATGCAGTGGAGTGCTCTCTGTTGAAGTTTAGGGAAACTGGACGTTTTAAAAAGACGTCCCTCAGGATGTGTGAGATGAACTTGGTGAGCGGAAGCCGTGAGCCTCACGCGCAGCTGCGCCGTCCAGTGAGGGAGCCACAGGCCCCAGGGCTGGTGCGGGTGAGACGCACCGGGAGTGTAGGTGCAGAGCGCATGCCTGGATGCCGGAGGATCGGCACAGAGGGAGTGGACCACCTCACGAATAACTTTCATATTGACTCCATGCTGAAATTATCATATATTGGATATTTGGGGTTAATTACAACGTATAATTTAAATGAATTTCCAGTTTCTTTTTACTTTTAAAGTAAAAAATACTAGAATTTAGTACTAAAGTACTAAAAGTACTTTGTAAGTACTGGAATTTTTACTTCTTAAAGTAAAAAGTATTAAATTTTCTAGTAGCCACTAGAAAATTACACGTGGCTCGCATCACATTGCTATTGGACAGCGCTGCTCCAGAACATTCACAGTCGCGGCTGTGTGTGCACGTGCAGGGCGGGGTCACTGGGCACGTCCATGTGGGAGAGCACCTTCCCAAGAAGCAGAGGCTCAGTTCAGGGTTAAAAGTGCACGTGTGTGTGTGTCCATGGTGCACGTCAGTCTCTATCGTCGTGTCTGTAACGTGTTCTGGAAGCACTGATTAAACCCCTGCTGTGAGCCCGGCCAGAGAGGGCAGCAGTGCTGGCCACCACCCTGCCTGCTGGCCTTGAAGACCTCGAGGTGGCCCACTGTGCTGCCTCCCCCAGCTGCAGTGGCTCCCGCAGCGGGGCTGTCGTCTTTTCTTTCCTCTCCTCATTTCTCAACCTCCGTCCCCGTCCTCCCTGACCCCCTGTTCTTTTCCTTCCTCACACAACGTGCATTCACTGTACACTCACGACCAGTCAATAATATTTGCCTTGGCGGCCCCACTGGCCCATTTCCCCACGAGGGGGCGCTCCCACCACGAAGGAGAAAGACCGCTTTGGGGGACGGGCAGGAAGGCATGGAGCAGCAGTTCCCAGTGGGCTTTTTATAGATCCTCCTTGTCAAGCAGCTCTGCCAGGAGAGCTCGCACAGGATGGTGAGTGGGGATCACGGGGGCCACACCACAGAGAAATGGCAGAGTGGGTCCCACCGGTCTGGCCGGCCCCTCAGCTTCAGGGGCTTCCCGAGTCCTGGGTGCTGACAGGCTGGTGCGTTTTAGGGTCTGCTTCATTAGAGGGTCACAGAACACTGAGTGGCCACAAGCTGGTTTTGGGGATCGGAGGAGCACTGACGTTGAAGAAAAAGCCAGAGTGTTTCTAACATTCAGTGATCGCTGTCTGTCTTTGATGCCTAAGAGGGCCCCTCAGGAACTGGGCCTGGGACCATGGCCCACCCCAGCCTGCAGTCACCCTTGGCTCAGCCCCACCCTCCATTCCCTCTCACCCTACTAATACCTCCACGAGAGAGCTGGGGCAGGTGTGACCCGCTCCAAACAGTCCCTTGCTGGGTCCCCCAGGAGGGTGTGGCTGAGCTGGGCTTAACAACAAAGGTCTTTCCATTGCCAGGCCCTGCAGACCAGTCTCGACCTCCCCATCTCCATGGGGAAAATGAAGAGGCCTGAATGGGTCTTCCCGCTAATCCCGGGAGCGTTGATTCCTGAAGGGCCCCAAGAATCGCCCAGAGCAGGATGATGGCCTGCTTTCCTCGTTAGATGGTTTCTCGGTGCCTTCTGTGGCTCAAAGTTACATTGGTTTCTTATTTCTGGGGTTTATGGGCCTTGTCAGATTTAAAGATGAATGTTATTTGCTCTTCTCTACTTTCCTCTCATCCTTGAGTTTCCAGAAGGGCCAGGTCATTATACTGAGGGGGAGAGGAAGCTCACCGGTGTGGCAGGCTGAAGAAAAGCTGGCTTCAAAGTCAGGCCCATGTCTGAGAGCTGCCACTTGCTGGGGGTGAGCTGTGCCTGAGCTGTACTTCCGAGTCCTTCAGGAAGTGCCCCTCGTGGAGAGTTCATGGGCACCTGAGCACCCAGGTTTAGGCCAGAGGCTACAGAAGACCTACTACTGCCCGGCGCCTAGCCTGGGGTGGGCTGTGGCCTCAGGGGGGCACTAGTATGTTGGGAGACACTGCAGGGTGGTGGGCTCATGCTCTCCTGGGAGACAGGATCCTTGCAGTGGGGACCAGAATAGTGGCTTTTCTACCAAAGGAAATGGGGGGTGACGGTTCTCTCTGTGTCTGTCTTTGTGAGTCACTGGTAGGCTGCGTTGGCCCAGCTTCACCCCACCACACGCTCCTGTCTGCTCCCCCTCGGCTCTGGGTTACCTGTTATTACATCTTTGTCACATCAAGTGTATGTAAGACTTGATTGTGAAGCCCAGGGAGGTGAGGCTGGGAAAACCTGAGCTCCAAGCATGGCATCACTGTAACCCTCCCCACCGACCAGGGAAGCAAAGACCCCTGCCATCTGAGGAAGAACTTCCCAGAAATTCTAAGAGGGGCCGTCCCATCCCTGCAGGAATCCCGGGGAGAATTCAATTAGCATGAACATGAGTCTGATGTCCTTCTGGAGGAGCCAGGGTCTGCGGAGTCTCAAATGCAGATGCCTCCGCTTGCTCAAGGTGACAAATGGTGACACACAGAAGTGACCTAATGGGCCCCTAAGAAACTTCCTTATGTCTTTTCTCCAAGAACTCACAATTCCCCGTTGCAGGCTATTTGAGCAAGAACCAGGATGGAGGCTGGGGGTTAGGCAAGGCACACCTGCCCTGGTCAGAGCCTGCAGGGCGGACTCTGCTAGGCCAGAGCGAAGGAGAGCCCTGGCTGGGGCAGGCCCAATGGGGAGGGACTGTGACCCGGTGGGCGAGCCTGTTCCCAGGCACGTTTTGTCCCAAGGGGGTCCTCTCGGTCTCGCTGATGCTGTCACCCCCCTGAGCCCGGGGCAGCTACTTCAAAAACCCCTTTCCCCCCAAAAATGTCCTGACCTTACACATGTGACCCACAGTTTCAGGGATTTTGTGGACCCCCCTTCCATGGACCTCAGATTTTGAAACTCCAGTTCTAAGCTTTTATGCTTTAGTCCACATGTCCCATCAATGGAGAAGCCTGAAAAATGGCAAATTCAATGGAAAAACCTCACTCAGTTTTCCTAGGATTTAGTAAATCTTCATGCTTTGAAACCTTGGGTGGGAAATTCTGACTCTCGCCCCGGGTCATGTCACGTGAGCAGTGGCTCCTCACCGATGTAGCTGGTGCTCCACCCGCCCCAGCAGCGCAGCGCTGTGCGGCCCGGACCAGCCCCCCACGCGGCCTGTCAGGTCGGGGGTCCCCCCACTGTTGTGGGCAGATGAGTGTGTCCCCACCGAGCACCACGACAGACAGAGGTTTAACACAGAAACTTTAATAGGTGAGCACACCTGTGACGTTATAGTGGGGAGGATACACAGGGCTGGCCGCCAGCCACACGCGCCCACTCAGTACTCTTCCCCTTCTTCGGCCTCTGCTTCCACGGAATCCACGCCCACCTCCTCGTAATCCTTCTCCAGAGCCGCCAGGTCCTCGCGGGCCTCAGAGAACTCTCCCTCCTCCATGCCTTCCCCCACGTACCAGTGCACAAAGGCTCGCTTTGCGTACATGAGGTCGAACTTATGGTCCAGGCGGGCCCAGGCCTCGGCGATGGCGGTGGTGTTACTAAGCATGCACACGGCCCGCTGCACCTTGGCCAGGTCGCCCCCAGGGACGATGGTGGGGGGCTGGTAGTTGATGCCCACCTGCCAGAGAAGGGGAAGAAAGCACTCTGTGCTTTCCATCAAATGGAAATGGTGGCTGCTTTCATGGAAACAGAAGACACACAGGTCCCCTCTGGTGACCTGGGAGAAGGCACGGTTCACCCTGCAGGCTCTGAGCCCTTCTTGGTGCCAGGCAGGGAGCCAGGAGAGCAGGGTGCTGGTTTCCAGACAAGGAAAACAGGAAAAGAGGAGCCCCAGAGTTGGCCACCCTGGCTGGGTCCCAAGCTGCCTGAAGGGCTGTGTCCCAGCAGCCGTGACATGTGATAGGTGCCCAGGTGACAGGACTGTCTTCTTTCTGAAAACGATACTGCTTTGGATTCTTCATACATTATTTTCTTCACAGGCTTCAACAAGATGGGGATTAATTTCTGTGGCTAAAACCTTTTCCACCCAGACAGATTCAGAGGACACAACTGTGGTGTGGAGGGAAGGTCACGCCCCCTGCTTTCCCACCAAACGAGCCAGCCTGTGCAGAGCAGGGTGACAGGCACACTGTCAGAGGTCCTGGGACTGCTGCCACCACTGTACCAGGAGGTGGTCTGTGTGTGTGCTCAGTAGGAGGAAGGGGGTGACATTCTAGGGCTGGGACCAAAGAGGGGCATTCCAAGTTTCAGATCCAAGGGACAACGTGACCCGAGGTTTTGGCAGCAGCACGCAGGGTCAGCAAACCTTGTCTGTAAAGGGCCAGACACTACATAGTCTAGGCTGGGTGGGCCACGCTGTCTGTTACAGCTCCTCAGTTCTGTCTTTGCAGCAAAAGCAGCCACAACAACATGCCAATGAGCAGGTGTGGCTGTGTTCACGCATAACTTATTTACAGGACCAGGTGGCTGGTCCACCCACCACGCTGACCCCTGAGCTAGAGGAGGAGGACCAGAGGAGGAAGGCCTAGTTCAGAACCCACCGCAGCAGGCCCAGCCGAAGCAGTGAGGGTCTGAGCTAGCAGAGGAGGCCTGAACAGGCTCAGGGAAGCACAGTCCCGAGGGAGAGAATCCACAGGGTTCAGTGACCAAGGCTTGGCCAAAGCTGGAGAGTGACAGCAAGGTTTCTGTCCCGTATCCAGTGGAAGGTGGGGACGCACTGTGGTCTGAGGCAAACTCAGGCCATAATTTCTAGGCTTCCCAAGAGAGAAATAAAGATGTTGCCATTTTCTTCACAAAAAGATTGAGATAGTTTTTCTTTAAGTGAACAGTGCACAGAACATTTAAATTGGATGTAGTTTCTATATACTATGGAATGATGTAAGATTTCGTAACAGAAATCAGTTTATAGTAATTTCCCAATTTCAAATATCCACACGATTTTCCAAAATGCCCTGAAAACGCCTACAATTTCAGTCTAACCTACATTTCCTACACTTATTCTACCACCCAAAAAAGGGAACAAAAATCCTTCAAAAAATTCTCTATTCTGTTAAACAAAAACTCTCACCACAGATCTATAGTGTGATGACTCAGGAAGGAAGTTCAAAAGATGCCACTGAATAAATGATCACTCTGGTTCCCTAATTTCTGACCAAGAGCAGAGCTACCAGGGAACAGGGGAATTCTCTGCAAAGGGCCATGTTCTATGGCAGAGTCTACTGCTTGCTAACAGGTAGACCCCCTCCACATCACCCAGACCTACATTAAATCCAGTCGGGCACCAATCCACAGACTAGATAGTGCACTTGGTCTTATTGGTGGCGATGGCTTCGTTGACATCTTTCGGGACCACGTCCCCCCCGTACAACATGCAGCAGGCCATGTACTTGCTGTGGCGAGGGTCACACTTGACCATCTGGTTGGCCGGCTCGAAGCAGGCATTGGTGATCTCGGCCACAGACAGCTGCTCGTGGTAGGCCTTCTCAGCTGAGATGACCAGGGCGTAGGTGGCCAGGGGGAAGTGGATGCGGGGGTACGGGACCAGGTTGGTCTGGAATTCCGTCAAGTCCACGTTCAGGGCCCCGTCACATCGCAGGGAGGCCGTGATGGAGGACACGATCTGCCCGATCAGATGGTGGAGGTTGGTGTACGTAGACCGCTCGATATCCAGGCTGCGCCAACATATGTCATAGATGGCTTCGTTGTCCACCATGAAGGCACAGTCAGAATGTTCCAGGGTCGTGTGGGTGGTCAGGATGGAGTTGTAGGGCTCCACCACGGCCGTGGAAACCTGGGGGGCTGGGTAAATGGCAAATTCAAGCTTGGACTTCTTGCCATAGTCCACTGAGAGGCGCTCCATGAGCAGAGACGCAAAGCCAGAGCCGGTGCCGCCCCCAAAGCTGTGGAAGATGAGGAAGCCCTGCAGCCCCGTGCACAGATCCGCCTGAGAGAGAGCAGAGAACGCGAGCCAACACCTGCAGAAGCCACACCGCCCACCTCCAACCAGCCACAGTCACTTCTCTTCCTCTGCAAGATCATACGACTCACATCCTCCACAGCGAACATGCATTACACCTAGAGGCAGAGCAGAGCAGACGTTAAAGATGTATGGTGCACCGCAGCCACACTGGAGAGTTAGACTGTGGACTCGTGATTCTGGCCTCAGTTTTGCCAAAATGTCCTCCTGGTCACAATCCAACGCCTACCCTCCTGTCCAGGACAATGTCCACAGGAAGCCTTCTCGGCGCTCTTCTTACCGGTTTGCGGATGTGGTCCAGGACCAGGTCAACGATCTCCTTGCCGATGGTGTAGTGGCCTCTGGCGTAATTATTGGCTGCGTCTTCCTTCCCAGTGATCAGCTGCTCCGGGTGGAAGAGCTGCCTGTAGGTCCCTGTGCGCACTTCATCTACAGAGGACACAGGGGCCGCGAGTCTTTAAGGCCTATTGTTAACTCACCAGGGTGGACAGATTCAGGACTGTTCCATTCTCCCAAGCACATGCTGTTCCTTGTAGGTCAACAGCATCCGTGTCTCATAGGAAATGTCTCTGTGTAATACACAGACTAGAACTGCAACCTATGGCTCTATGAGAGAAGAGTCAGCTCGTGGTACAAATGCCAGCGTAACCGGTTCCCAAGGAAGGGAGTAGAGCCCTCACACCCGCACAGAGGCAATTCTACACGTGGATGTTTTTTCATACCCGTAGCTACAGCCAAGGGTGTAATTTAAAACCCCCTTATATACTAGACGGTCATCAGGTCAGAGTGACTTTTGCTGGGCAGTCCCATGAGGGCACCCTATGTGGCCTGGGTCTCACAGTCTTTAGGGTGACATTCTGTCATCTCCTGGGTGGCCACTGAAAGGTGCTCTCTTTACAGCTCTCCTTGGAAACTACTTCTGACTCCTAATCTGGAGGAACCCAATGAATATCCTATGCTTACCTTTCTATGTCTAAGATGCAGGTCAAGACTCGTGCACCAGCCTGAGAGAGTGCACAGCAATAAGGAAGGTCCAGTTCCCGAGCACCCTGCAGACAGGGTCTACACAACCACCTGACCGGGGCTGAGGTGGCCACGAGTGAATCTATCCCCAGCCCATCGTCCTGCTGGCCCACCTTACAGTAGGTTTTTCTAAATTAGGAGCCTGAGTCCCACAGACAGTTCAAGCACTAACCTCCCAGTTTCTCACCTAACGTGGCCACGGGCATATGCTTGTATGTCCGTCCTTTCTGTAGAGGATTCAAAGGAGCACACATGGGGCTTTAGCGAGGCTCTCCCACCATCCCAGGACAGCCACCCTGAGTGCCCAAGTACCTACCGACCACGGTGGGCTCCAGGTCCACAAACACTGTTCTGGGCACATGCTTGCCAGCCCCAGTCTCGCTGTAGAACGTGTTGAATGAGTCGTCCCCACCACCGATGGTTTTGTCACTTGGCGTCTGACCATCAGGCTGAATTCCATGTTCAAGGCAGTACAATTCCCAGCAGGCATTGCCGATCTGGACCCCCGCCTGCCCCACGTGGACAGAGATGCACTCGCACTGGGAACCAGAACATAAAGGTGAGACTGCGTCTTCAAGGCAATCGTCACTGTATGACATGCTAATGAGACCTGATATCATAAATTAATATTTGTAATATATTTTGGTGTCTGGAGGTTTTCTCAGACATTCCATCCCATGACCTGCCAATGATCATTTCACATCTGAACACCTGCCCATCCAACATGGATAGAGACACATTGAGCTATGAATAGGAGTACGGCCGTTATAAACTCGTCTTCCAACCACTCAGTAGGTAATGTTAAAAATTAATATAAAATAAGCAGTCGAGAAATTTTGCCTCCACCTAAGGATGCATTTACCACCCTGTTGTAAGCAATGACTTAGAAAATCAGACAAAATATATGAAATAACAGTTTTTGGCTCTCTTTCTCGCGCTGGCTCCGCGGCAGCCGCGGTCTCCATTCGGCGTCATGGCTGCCCTCAGACCCCTTGTGAAGCCCAAGATCGTCAAAAAGAGGACCAAAAAGTTCATTCGGCACCAGTCAGACCGATATGTCAAAACTAAGCGTAACTGGCAGAAACCCAGAGGCATTGACAATAGGGTGCGCAGAAGATTCAAGGGCCAGATCTTGATGCCCCAAATTGGTTATGGGAGCAACAAGAAAACAAAGCACATGCTGCCCAGCGGCTTCCGGAAGTTCCTAGTCCACAACGTCAAGGAGCTGGAAGTGCTGCTGATGTGCAACAAATCTTACTGTGCTGAGATTGCTCACAACGTCTCCTCCAAGAACCGCAAAGCCATTGTGGAAAGAGCAGCCCAGCTGGCCATCAGAGTCAACCCCAATGCCAGGCTGCGCAGCGAAGAAAATGAATAGACAGCTCGTGTGCACATTGTATTTTTGTTAATAAAACCACAAAACTGCCAAAAAAAAACAGTTTTTGGTCACTGGACAACAGGCAGCAGAGACAATGATTGCTCAGAGCAAAGAAACAAAGTCAGCTGTGTTCCCACCCCAGGAGACTGCTGGGGGTTTCCAGGCTGCAGCAGAGGGAGGAAAAACCCTCCTCGCTCTGGAGGGATCCCCTGAGTGGAGAAGAGAGAACTCGGGGTTCATGGAGGCCAAGGCAGCTAGAAACCATGGTGCTGATACAGGCAGGGAGAGAGCTGCACGGAAAGAGCCCTGTGGAGACCAGCGGGGAGTCCCGTGGAGTCCACAGCTGAGTGCTGCTCAGCACACGTGTGTGAGGGGCTCCTGAGCTCCCAGCTGCCATGGCGGAAAAACCTCCCCCTCACAGAGCACTGATGGAGTCCTCAGAAGTGGGGCCAAATGAGGCTACACTAACGGCTGTTCTGAACCCACCTGTGAAAGCTGAAAAGCAAGCCTCAAACGATCCAACTGTTTGCAGGTATATTAATAGCATCCCAGAAAAAAGCCCACAAATAGTTAAAGGAATACCAAGAAAATCTAGCACCCAATCATGTAAAACTCATAATGTCTGGTATCCAATCTAAACTTTTCTGGTATACCAGAAAAAAAAAATCCGAAAAATATGACCATAGGAAGAAAAAAAGCAATCAATAAAAGCAGACCCAGAAATGGCATCAATGATAGAATTAGTAGACAGGACATTAAAATAAACTATTCTATATCCATAGGCTCAGGAAGGTAGAGGAAAAAATTGGCATGATAAGAGAAACATGTTTGATATTAAAAAGACCTAAATCAAACTGCTAATGATAGAAAAAGATAATGTCTGAAGTTAAACACACACTGGATGGTATTAACAGCAGATTCTATACTACAGAAGAAAAGATTTGAGGATGATGCAAAAGTTCTGGAAACAGACAGTGGTGCTGGTTATACAACATGTGAATGTACTTAATACTACTGAATTATACACTTAGAAATGGTTAAAATGGTGAATTTTGTGTTATGTATATTTTACACAAAAAAAGGTGATACTCAGCAATAAAAGGAACCATGTTGACACATGCAACAACATGGATGAATCTCAAAATAATCATAGCATGTGAAAGAATCTGAAAAACAAAAAGTGAACTCAGTGGTCCCATTTACATAAAATACTAGAAAATACAGAAAAGTAGATTAGTGGGGAGGAAGAGATGGGGGGCAGGAGGGAGGGCTCACAAAGGGGCACAAGGGAACTTGGGGGTGATGGATATGCTCATTATCTTGATTTTGGTGATAGTTTCATGGGTTATCAATATGGTAATAAATGTTAAACCTTATCAAATAATACACTTTAAAAGAGTACTTTATTTTTATGTACATTATACGTCAATAAAAATGTAAAAAAAATAGACTTTCTCAGACATTCAAACACTGAGAGAATTAATCATTGGCAGGTCACTACCACAAGAGGTGTGAAAGGGAATCCCTCCAGGCAGCAGGAGAACAGCACTAGACGGATAACTGGGACCACACACAGGAATGACGATCACCTCAGCTGCTCACTGTGGGCAAACAGCAAACACCTGTACCACATTAAAAAATATAATTGAATGTTAAAGCAAAAGAATGATTTATTGTGGGGTTCATAACTCAGATAAAAGTAAAATATGACCAACAACATCACCGAGGCCAAGAAGGGGAAACGGAAGGGGCCGTCGTGAGGCGGCACAGCGTCACTGAAGGTGGACTGGCATGAACAGAAGATGTAGGCGGTCATCCTCACAGCAACCACGAAAAACAAAGTGAAGTGGAAGAGCCAAGAAGCTAATACAGGGATCAAGTGGAATCATACCAATAATTAGCCCAAAAGAAGGCAGAAAAGAGGAGGAAACAGGAACAAACAAATGGGATAAATGGAAAACAAATAGCAACCTGGTGGATTTAAACCCAACCACGCCAATAGTCACATTGACGTCCTTACAAATTAAATGGAATTACCTAATAAAATGCAGATTGTCAGATGGAGAAAAAACCAAGACCTCACCTATGCTAACTACAAGAGGCCCAGAGACAGGGTAAAAAGTAAAGATGGAGAAAGACACAGCATGCTAAGGCTACACCAAAGGAAAGCGAGAGTGGCTATGGGAATAGTGAGGGTTTTTTTTCCTGGTGTTTGTTTTCTGCTGACAGCAGCACTTTATGAGTCGGGAGACTGGCCTTGGTCTGGGAGAGGGGAGGCTGGGATGGATGGACTGGCCCCATGAGGCTTCCTCCAAGCAGGTTTGGAGGAAACTCCGCTCTGGATGAGGCCGGGCAGCTGGGGTTGGGGGGTGGGGGGCACACAGGCACACAGAGGGGGCAACCGTGACGTTGCTGCAGCACTCGGAGACCAGGTGGTGAGCCTCTGCCACTCTGCCACTCATCTCTTTCTTCTCCAAGAGTGCCAGAGTGGGCTCAAACCCACGTCTGGGGGGTAGACTAGCAGGTCTCTCAGTTCTAGCCTTCTCTGATGCCCAGCAGGGTGCTAGTTGGGGGTGGGGGACAGGCCCCACCAGACAGCACCTTGCCTGCAGGGAGGCATGCACTCACATGTTGTCTAGGTCCAGACGGGGGAGAGCGCGGGCCAGGACCAACAGTGTTGCTTTCAAAGCAAAGAATTTTACCAGGGAAAGAGGATTATTTCATAATAATAAAGGGGCCAATTCACCAGGAAGGCGGAACAGTCCTTGATGGTTATGTATCGTTAGAGTCATAGCTTCTAGACACAGAGCTTCAAAATATACAAAGAAAAACCGACAGAACTGAAAGGAGAAATAGGCGATCCACAATCAAAGATTCAACACTCTCTTGATAACTGAGTGAACAACCAGACAGAAATCAGTAAGGACACAGAGGACCTGGCCAGCACTGTCAACCACACTGACCTGACTGACACCATAGAACACTCCCCCAACATAGCAGAATACACGTTCTTCTCACGTGCACAGGGGACATCTGCCAAAAGAGACCACATTCTCCACCAACCTAAGACAAGTCTCAACAAATCTCACATAATCCAAATAAGAGTTTGATCAGTGGTGGGAGGGAAGAGGGGGGCCCCGAGAGCCCTGAGAGCCCTGCTGTCACCTCCAGCTCCAGGCTCTGTCACTGCACCCTTGAGTGGCGAGCCAACCCAGTCACCATCACCACACCCTGAGCCAAGACCCTCAGCTGTCCCTGCCCCCAGTGCTGCCGACACCAAGCCCAGCACCACGGACAGGGCGCAGGCACAAGAGCGTAAGCGTAACAAAGGTTGGGGAACAGTAAAATGGTTCCATGTAAGAAATAGATATGGTTTCACCAACAGGAAGGACAGCAAGGAAGATGTACGTGTACACAGACCGCCACAAAGAGGAAGAACCCCAGCGAGGACCTTCGCAGTGCAGGAGACAGGAAGACTATGCAGTCTGACGCTGTGGAAGGAGAAAGGGTGCAGAGGCAGCAAGTGTGACAGGCCCTGGGGGAACTGCAGTGCAAGATAGTAGACATTCAGCAGATCAGGACCCTCACAGACGCTCTCCATGTCGCAGGGGTCCTCCACACAACCACCAGCAGAATTAGCAGAATAGTGACAGCAGGGAAAGAACCAGGGATCAGAGAGTGCTCCTGAAGGCCAGGCCCCACAGCGTCGGCCCGACCGCAGGCCACAGTCCCCACCTTACTACATGCAGAGACCCTATGGGTGACAACAGAATGTTCCAGCCCTCCTGTGCAGGTAGGAGTGATGGAGGGGACTGACAACCAGCGTGCAGGAGAACAAGGGAGACCAGTGAGACAGAAGCTGTATCAGGGTGTAGACCACAATTCCACAGGGGCTCTCCTGGCCACAGACAGCCCAGAAAGGACGGCCATGAAGATCAGGACAGTCAAGGAGCTGAGACCTAACGTAAGCAGCCACCTCAACATCAGCACCGCCGCGCCTTCAATGACCAACACAGATGCCAAGAAAACCCTAAATCACACGATGGCAGAGAGACACGAGCAGCTGATCCACCAGCTGAGAACTCCTCCCCTCCCGAGGTTGAGCCGGGCGGGCTGAGGAAATGCACGTTCACCATCCCTCTACCATCTGCTTTAGTCATCCAACAAGAAGAAACAAATATGAAATTCCAGCAATAAGAAATGAACAAAAGATCAGAGCTGAAGATCTTAAGTGCTTGCTTTTTCCCTCTTGACCAGATAACTATCTGCTTATCTATGCAGCATGGGACTTTCATTATTCTATCTAAAGATGTCTATTTGGTCATGACAAATGTGTTTTGTTTTGTTTTTTTAAAGTCTAGTTTTTCTCAACACACCTTTAAAGGTTTTTAAATTGTTTCATATCTGGTCAAGTTAAATTTTTAAGAACCTCATTTTTAATTTGTGATAAAAGTTTACAACTTGATATTTTCAAAAAACTCGACAAACTGCCAGCACCTGTTAATAAAGGTCTTAACAAAAAAATTCAAATACTATAAAATATGTTTTCTGAATGTTGGAATTAAATTAGAAATCAGTGACACAAAGATATCTGAAAAACACCCCAAATATTTGGAAACTAATAACAAGGGAAATTAGAAAGTATTTTGACAGGAATGAAAATGAAAACATAAAAAATTTTGTGCGACACAGCTAAAACGGTGCTTAGAGGGAAACACATATAAATCACTCATATCAGAAAAAGCTAGAAAGGTCTAAAATCAATGACCTATAAAACTCTTCCAGAAAACAGAAGAGAAAGGAATGCTTCCCAACTCACTCTATGAGGCCGGCATCACGCTGGCACCAAAACCAACGACAGTACAAGGAACCTACAGACCAGTCACCCTCATTAACACAGACACAGAAAGTCTTTCAAAAGTTTCAAAACCAATGACCTAAGCTTTCACCTTAAGAAACTAGAAAAAGAGCAAATATCCAAATTATGCAGGAAAAAGGGAAATAATAAAGAGCAGAAATAAACTAAACAGAAAACAGAAAAAAAAAGAGAAAACTCAGGGCCAGCCTAGTGGCATAATGATTAAGTTCATGTGCTCCACTTTGGCGGCCCAGGGTTCTCAGGTTCAGATCCCCGATGCAGACCTACACACCGCTCATCAGGTCATGCTGTGGCAGTGTCCAACATACAAAATAGAGGGAGATTGGCAAACATGTTAGCTCAGCGACAATCTTCCTTAAGCAAAAAGAGGAAGATTGGCAACAGATGTTAGCTCAGGGCCAATCTTCCTTACCAAAAATAAATAAATAAATAAATAAAATAAAAATAAATTTAAAAAAGAGACAACTAAATGAAACCAAAACCTAGTTCTTTGAGCTGAAAATCACTTTGATAAACCCTAGCCAAGTTGATTCAGAGAAAGAGAAGACACACGTTACCAATATCAGGAACAAAAAAGATGTCACTACTGATACTAAAATATTGAAAGGGTAAACGGATATTATGAAAGACTCTGCACCAATAAATTCGACAACATAGATAAAACAGACAGTGTCCTTATTCCTGCTATTGGAGCTCACTCAAGGAGAGAGAACCAGAATCAAAATGAACTAGGCAGTCAAAACGGCCACATCAGGACCCAGAGAATTTTAAGCATGGGTATTCTTTTCCCATCATGTAATTATGATCACGTTACAGTTCAGAAATCTCAAACTACTTCAAGTTCTTTCTGATTTCCTAACCCAGCACTGTAATCTCCTAGCTCATAAGAGTGATGGTCTGGAAGCCGAGAAACTCTGCTTCTGGTCTCCTCCTTAGTAAGTGAAAGATAAGGGGCTAATTCACAGCTGATAGGCTAATTCTGGTCCCAACCAAACTGCAATGCTGAGCCAGAAGAGGAATTACCCTTTGAGGTAGGGACGAATTCTCCAAAAGGTTCTCGACTTTGTGATGAGGCTCTGATGCATAAAGGAGGATTTTAATCAAAATTTCTGCAGCTGGGATTTCCATTAAATTCATCTTGAGACACAACCCTTCTAACACAAAGGGCAAGTGCCTGGAATGGCCAACATTGTTTCAGAGAAGATCAGTGTAAGTTCTTTTAGGTTAAATTCACACCAACTCCTCATCACCTCCCCTTCACCTGAAGTTTCTCAATTTAGTTGGTTCAGCTAAGTACTAGGAACTCTTAAGATCACATTTAGGCCTTTCAACTTGAGAAGACCCTATTATATGAGCACACAATGGCTGATTATCTCTTCTGAAAGTATTAATCACGGTATTTTTCTTTTTAAGACAAACGCTTTGCTAAAAATAACAGCCCCTAAAAATGATGACATGCACAAACTTTTTCTAATTCTGAAGTTTCCTTTTACCTGACAGTTAATAGAAGACACTTTTTTCATTTACATTTGGAATACTTCACCTCTAAAAAACATTTTTCTGAGCGGCTTGATTTCACGCTGTGCAATGACCAATAAGAGAAGCCTCAAAACCAACTTGTACAAAAGGAGAATGCAGACGTTAGTGTGAGTTATTATATAGTTACACACTTTTTGTAAAGTTTGGAAGCTACTACAATGGTCAGGAGGGGACACTGAGGCTGAGATGACTAGCCATCAGCCTCACTACCTGGGAGCAAGTGAACCTTGACCTGGACCATGTAAAGTCCTATCCCAGGGACATTCTGGGCTCTCTCCACATAAGGCTGTCTCTTGGGCACCACTTGTTTTAGAAGTGCACAATGACAGAGGCATTGGTTGGGTTCCATTGATGTGTAAACTATTAATGTATTGATTCAGCAATTATCCAGTAGCTATCTATGAGCTGAGGATATAAAAATGAACAGATTAAAGGCAGAAGCCCACCCTGCTGTGGGGAAACAGGCATTCTCATATATTGCTGGCGGAAGGGAATCTGACAATATCTACAGACTCACAGCCGTCCACTTCCGGCATCCCCTACACACCTACACCAGCAAGAAACGGCACAGGCACAGATTACTCATTGCAGCTTTATGTGTAAAGACCGGAAAACATCCCAGTCTCCAGCGGTACAGAACAGGCTGAACAACCTACAGCCACACTCTGGATCACTGTGCGGGGTAGAGGACAATGCAGATCCTTGTATGCTGAGACGGAGGGAGCTGGACTCTTCGTACAATCAAAAAACAGGTGCAAGAGTGTGTACTGTCTGCTACCTTTGGTGCAAGAAAGAGGGGATATAAGCACATCTATTCCTGTTTGCTTGGTTTTGCTTTAAAAAAAATTATAAGTATAAACAACCAGAAAAAAAAAGAATGGAGAAAGCAAGATTTTTCTGCATATACCGTTTTCGATCATACTTACTTCAAGACGTTGTAAATATTGCCTATTTTTTTAAGTGCCCTCCTGAGCCCACAGCACAGCAGAGACACACAGGAGAGAGTTCAAGTGCAACACCTGGGGTAAGGAAGAGTCTGGAAGGGCGAGGGCAGAGGGTGACCACACTTGAGCACTGTGCCTGGCGCCCACCCCTGACCCGCAGGGTGTGGACACGACCCTGGGTTGCCGGTCAGAGGCAACACCCTTGCGCCCTGCTGACCCCCAACCCGGGCCTGTCGTCCACCGCCCGCTCCCCAGCCGCTCCAACCCCGCCGCCCGCACAACCCCGGGGATCGCCATCAGGCTGCACGCCGCCCTCCCACCTCCTCTCGGTCAAACGCCACGCTCCAGCCTGTGCGCCCGCCGCATCCTGATTGGCTGGCCGCCTGCGCGACTGCCATTGGCTCCAACAGGGGTGGCCCCCGGCCGGGATCCAATCGCGATTGGCCATTTTCTTGACCGGCAAAATTGCTCTCTTGATTGGTCTTCACTTTGGGCGGGAAGTGATGGCGGCGGCAGAGCAGCGGCTGACGGTCTGGTGCGGCGTCGGCGGGAAGCTGCGCGGCTGACGGCCTGAGCGACTGTGGAGGGGCGGCCGCGGGGCAGGAGGGAGCCCCTGATGAGCGGGGAGGCCACGCTGCCATAGCTCTCACCGCCTGAGCCCCACGTGTCCGTCTGTGAAGTGCGGTCTCACCACCAGCCGCGCAGGGTGTGGAAGGGACAGGGCTGGTCCCTGTGAAAGGCCTTGCCGACGTCAGCTGAGCAAACGCCTGTGCGGGCTGTTCCGTCAGCGGCCTCTTACTGGCGCTGAGGTCAGTGTCCTGGGCTGGGGAGAAGCTTTAAGCCCCGGATCTGTCAGGGGCAGACGTGTAACCGGACTCCTGCAAGAGCACGTGGTGTGGACCACGTGATGGGTCCCCGAAAGGAAGTGGCCGGGAAGCTCTAGGAGGGAGGGGGTACTTCTGCCTTCTGGGGGATTTAGGACTTGTGAGTGGGTCTTAAAGAAAGTATCGCGAGGTTACCAAGCAGCAGAGACGGAAGGGTGGAGAGGGCAGGGTGGAGAATTGTGAGATTCAGCTGGGCACATGGACGGCGGTGAAGAGGGTGACACTGGCGGCTCTGGGCTGGGCTGGCGTGACCATGGCTGGACCAAGGAGTTTGGCTTTCCTGGGTGGGCAGAAGCCAGCTGGCAGCAGATGCAGGTTGGACTGGCCATCTAGGGGGAGCATATGGCAGCAGGGGGAGGATGGGGGCAGGAGACCCCACAAGTGGTCATTGCAGGAGGACAAAGAATTACCGCCCACACACGCCCTCGTGAAAGGACACACAGAATTTCCAAGGTTCCTGGAAGAGTGACTGCTGCCCTCAGTTTAAGACCCCCACCCCCACGCCCCCCCACCCACCCCCCATTCCTGGGCCCACGCCAAGATCCCCTTCATTTCTTCAGCTGGTCCATGGGAGAGTCTGTGTTTACCCTACAGAAGGAAGGAACCCCTTCTCCTAGCTCTTCTAAGCAAAACTGAATGAGCTGGAATTTTTGTAGAGAAGGCAGGATGAAAAAGGAGTTAAATATAGGGAATATTAATACATAAATATAAATCATATGTAATAATTTACAAATATAAATTATATGTTAATATATTAATAAATATAAAGTAAAATTTTTTAAAAACATAGGTGCAAAATGTAGATTTCGTACCCTGCCTACCACGGCTAGGCCAATGGAGGCATGGGGTAATGTTCTCAGTGGCAGGTCAAGTGGGCTGGGTTTGAGCAACGTCCGCCCCCCACCCCCATGGATTCAGTAGGACCAACTCTTCAGCTACCCACTACTCCCTTGCTCTGGCAGATTTCAGAGAGTGTGGTCTGGGGGTTAGAAGGGTCGGGCAGCTAGCTGGGGCTTCCAGGGAGTGGTGTTTGGAGAACCAGATATGGGACTCCTCCCAGGCAGACCCAACAGAGTGGGGACAAGGAACCAGAGTCAGTCTCAGGCAGAGAGGCTACAGGAATTGGGGGAGGGTGCACCTCTGGTGAGGGCTGGAGCAGGTGGGGACAGACGTGACTGCCAGTGCCGGGGCTGGAGGACAAAAGGAAGGAAGGGCTGGGAAACCAGTTCATGGTGAGGTGTAATGAGGATAATTGTGGAGAGGTAATGTGGGGAACATGCTGGTGGGCTTTGAATGGTAGAGTTTGGGCTAAATTAGGCCCAGGGGAGAATAGCAGACTGGGGGAGGGGACAGCATGGGGACAGAGAGGACAGAAGCTGCAGGAGACAGACAAAAGTGGAGTAAAAGGTAGCAATGAGGACTGACTTGGGAGAAATGTGAGACTTCTTTTGCCCTACCCCCCCACAAAAAAAAAGGTATCAGAAACTGGGGAGGGCCTGGACTACCTGGAATGAGTGAGCTGATTTGAGCACTCTCATTTGGATACTAACAGAAAGGGGAACTCCAGGAGGCAGAAGGACATAGGGACATCTGGGTCAAATGTGGTGTGTAGACTCCATGATTAAGAGGAGTAGTGGGGAGTAGTACCTTGAGCTTGTTAACCTAAAAATGAAGAACCGAAATGAGAGGTAGAGAGGCATTTATTTTGCGATCAAAGAATTGCACTATGGGGAGCACAGATTCAGATAGAAACACAACTAGTGTCCCCTAGGGAGTAAAAGTCAGGGGCTTTTAAAGGCACAGGGGGGAGGTTTGCATTACAAAGAATGTTAATTGAGGTTGGCAGCAGAAAGCTAATCTTGGCTAAAAATAATGGATTACTAAGCCTAGCTAGAAGGAGGCAACAGTCCATCACTGTGATGAGCTGTAGGTTTCTTGCAGCGTTACTCTGTTCAAATGTTCATGTCCTGCTGGATGAGGATGTGCATAAGACCTATTTTCCTTCATGGCTTCCCAGCTCCATTTTAAAGCCCTTAGACATAAGTGACTCCATTTTATTTCACGTTTCACATTCACTCCCCTTTTTTTATTGATGTCATAATAGTTTATAACATTTTGAAATTTTAGTTAGACATTATTGTTTGTCAGTCACCATATACATGACATTCGCCCCTTTTGATCAAGATCTTTCTCTGAAAGCATGATTGATCAACCATAGATTTGTTTAGTCCCACATCTCTGGGATGGACCTGTCCCAGAAAGTCATGTTCCATGTCGGGGGGAATTTCTTTTTTCCCAATGGTTATTCCGAGGACCAGTGTCATAAGGGTTAGGCCATATTTGAACAACAAGGAGGCGGTCAGGAAATGATACTTAGGCAGTTTCTTTGCCTGGGAATTTCATCTGGTTGCTTGAAGGTTCAGATGAATAACCCCTATCTGTCATTTCAATACATTGAGTGACAATAATCTTGGTGTTTGTAGAAGTTCTGGAGCAGATCTGAGTGAGTAGTAGCATAAGAAGTTTAAGTACAAGTACACATGGCAAAATTCCAATAATAATCATAAACAATATTAGAAGTCCTGATCTTATACAAGCATCTATATGTGAAAGCCAGTTGAAAACATCAATAGGGAACCAGAGATGGTCATTGAAAGGCATTGGACCAGAGACATCCTGTGCTATTTTTATAATATTTATTATAAAATATTATTTTTATAATTAAAATATTATTTTTATAATGGTTGGCTATGGCACAGATGCCACACTGTTCTGCAAGGAGATAATGGAGTGCCATTCAATTATCTAATATAACTCTGGTTAGGGAATCCAGGGGACATTGTAGTTGAGCTAAGGCTCAAGCGGTAGAATTTGCTAGATTAGCTATAGTTAGGGAGATATTTTTTATCAACAGGTCATTATGGGGGCTGGCCTGGTGGCGTAGTGGTTAAGTGCATGCACTCTGCTTCAGCAGCCCAGGGTTCACAGGTTCGGATCACGGGCATGCACCGATGTACTGCTTGTCAAGCCATGATGTGGTGGCATCCCATATAAAAAGTAGAGGAAGATAGGCACGGATGTTAGCCCAGGGCCAATCTTCCTCAGCAAAAAGAGGAGGATTGGCATCAGATGTTAGCTCAGGGTTGATCCTCCTCAAACACACACAAAAAAAACAGGTCGTTATGGACAACGTCAATTCAAGGGACAAAGCCTTTGGCCATGGTAATCAATGGAGAGTAGATGGGGTGTAAAACAGGGTCAACAAGTCTTGCCTAGACCTATGAGATTACAGTTGGGTTTCTTCTTTAACAAGAACTTGAAATGGAATACTATGATATCCTAAAAGGCATTGTCCTGCCATATGCCAGCTGTCTTGACATTCATTAGCCTATGGTTCCCGATACTCATCACACACAAAGGTCTATCCAAAAGGGGGCACATAGAATGCAATGCCTTCTAATTCTGTAGCAGTGTCAGTGGTCAGGAGCCCTTGGTAAGGTTCCTTCCAATGGGGCTTGAGGGCTGTCTGCCTCTGATGATGCTTCCAGAATACCCAGTCACCAGGCTCTAGACTGTGACCACCAGGATCCTTTAAATTGGAATCTGGGAAAGTGTCTTTAACCTGTTGATGATGGGCTTGAGCATAAGACAGTAGAGACTCACAGTAGCTGGTCAGACTCGCATAAGACAACACGGGATCAGCAGAAGGTTGTGTACCAACAGACACTGATCTGCTGGTGACTGTCTCATGTGGAGTCGGTGCATGTTTTCCAAATAGGGCCCTGCAAACAGTCAGCAAGACCAAAGGCCATACCTTAGGCCAGGGGAGTCCAGTCTACAGTATATAACAAACCTCAAAGACAATTAACAGGACAAGAATCCAACATCTACAAAGGTACAGACAGAATTTTTCTCTCTACAATTACTCTCAAAAATTTTTTTGCTAAAGATAACCACAGTAAAACTAATTTGTTTGTATTAAAAACTTGGCCTGGGCCGGCCCCGTGGCTTGGCGGTTAAGTGTGCGCGCTCCGCTGCTGGCGGTCCAGGTTTGGATCCCGGGCGCGCCCCGACGCACCGCTTCTCCGGCCATGCTGAGGCCGTGTCCCATATACAGCAACTAGAAGGATGTGCAGCTATAACATACAACTATCTACTGGGGCTTTGGGGGAAAAAATAAATAAATAAATAAAATTTAAAAAAAACTTGGCCTGATTACTCACACAAGTGAAAATAAGTTTACTCACTGAGAGTTTCTGAATTCTGGAGGGATCAGGTAGGGAGAAAAAGTCAACATTTCATCTTTGTTCACAAAGATATGTCTTGCCAAATTATTCATAGCTTAACAGAAAAGATTTCTTTAAATCTGGGAAAACAAAACATTAGAGCATCTTTCTTGGCTCATGTAGTTCTATGCAATTTAATATGCCTTCTGCTTGAATCTAGTTTTTCCATTAGTTTTCTTGAGTTGGCCTGATGATTGAGAGTGATAGGGACAGTGATAATCCTAAGAAGTTTGCGAAGACTTGGTTAAGGTTCGTATGATTTGCCCAGTGAAGTGGGTGCCTTGGTCACTGGAGATTGTGGAAGGTACATCCCAAGTGGGAAGCACGTGTTCTGACAGTTTCTTTGCTGTTGTGACGGCATCAGCTTTGTGGCAAGGGAAAGGCTTTAACCCATCCAGAAAACACATATAGTAACAAGAATATATGTATGAGCCATAGGAAGTGGCAGTTGAATGAAGTCCAGCTGCAGGGGCTCAGAGGACCCAGAGGGAGGAGTTCTGAGGCCTCTGGGGACAGAAATAGTCTTTGCTATAGTGGGTGAAAGAATGTGAAAACTGAAACATGGGATTTGCCAGAGAGATGAGAAGAGCCCAGTGGCCGTCTTGGGTTTCCTGTAGCCCTGACCGTTTGTTGAATTTATAGCCATTGTTTCTCCACCTTAATTTCTCTGCTTCAGGAGCAGACTGTTGCCATGTTATAAGGACATCAGGATGGCAAATGTCTGGCAATGAGGGACTGTTCTTTGCAGAGGCAGAATGGATTGGCCACATTTGCCAATCTTTATAGATTCTGTTGTTGCTGCCTTTACATGAAAATCAGCTAAGGAGCTTTCCTGATATTTAGTGTGAGCTTCAATTTTGATGACAGACAACATTTTAGACCAGGATATATTATACTTCAAGGAATTTCACATAATTTCTGGAACTCTTATAACATATACTTACAAAAACTTAACATAAAGAAGGCTTAGTGTTATTTCATATTTGACAATGCTTCCCATGTAATTTAACATGTCAGATAAGCATAATTAGTTTAATCTCTCTCTTGTTATAAGGAGAGAAAACAAATCTTTTGAGATATTTCAGGGATCCTCTGAAAAATCCCCATGTGAGCTACAAGTTGAAAAAAAAGACTTCATTTAGAATCTGATTTTGGGAAGTTTGTCAAAAATATCCAAGAAGGTCTCAAAATGCTTGCCTAAATGGGATGACAGATCATTATGAAACTTAATATTTAATTATGTATTTAACAAAGGTAACAAAAAGATTTCAAAGACAAATATCAAAGGTTACATAGCTTCAAAACTTTAGCTCTTTGTAATAGGAAAGATTCAGCTTTTAACATAAAGCATAGGAAATTATTTTGATAAATCACAAAATCCCTGTCTTTTAGGCAGATTACTCAAGGTAAAGAAAAATTTTCTTTTTTTATTTTATTTTTTTTTATAATTCTTTTTTTTTTTTTTTGTGAGGAAGATCAGCTCTGAGCTAACATCCGTGCCAATCCTCCTCTTTTTGCTGAGGAAGATCAGCCCTGAGCTAACATCTGTGCCTATCTTCCTCCACTTTATGCAGGATGCCACCACAACATGGCCAGACAAGCGGAGTGTTGATGCGCTCCCAGGATCCGAACCCAGGCCGCCAGCAGCGGAGTGTGTGCACTTAACCGCTATGCCATGGGGCCAGCCCCAAGAAAAACTTTCATAATGTCTTTATCAAGAGTAGATTAGAAGCCCAAGAAACCTTGTCCTTAAACACAGAGAGAAAACCAAATTCTAATTTCACACCAGCTTGTTTTTGATATTAAAACTCATTTACTTAATTAAATTCATTCCAATATTACCCAGCTTGACCATACACAAGACTATTTTCTCAGGGATCCTCTTCCACAAACTTTTTTTTTTACATCAGAATTTGTCCTTTCTTCTTTCCTATAACCAGTTTACTTTAGATACTTTCTTGACAAAAGTATCTCCATTCCTTATAACTTCTTTCACTGAAAACATACATTTTCTCAGAGCACAAATTTTTTAATGTGGCACAAGATGTGTTTACTAATAGACCCCAACATCTTTTAGTTTTTCTGTAAGAAGAAGCAAAAAGTAGATAAACCCCTGTTCAGTAATTAACATTTTCCTGTTTTATCTTATCAGGAGATCTGTTTTATCTTTTCTAGATATTCAATGAATTTTCCATCATTTACTTTCGTTTAGCAAAACTCTAAGGTTTCAAGTTACCAAAAGATTTGGGGAAGCTGTTTTAAAGTACACATACATAAAACAAAATTATTTTATTTAAAATTCCTTATTTCACTAACATCTATATAATTCATTTATTCTTAATCATACTTACATTATTCACGAAAATTTCATGAGACATTAAAACAGTTAACTATCATTTTAAGTTAATATTTTCTTGCTGACAAATCTTATAACAGTGATAGCATCAGTTTATTAGATTAATAACCCAGATAGAATAAAAATTGTATGTTTCCATTACACCAGTGATGGGGTTCAGGGCAGGCTGCCCCAAGATGCACCACTCTGGTATGTGGATTATTTCAAGCTGAAGATAATCAAGGCTCTGAAGACTCAGGAAGATCATTTGGCCTTCCCCCAAACTGCCTAAAACAATTTAACACAGAAGGCCTGTTCCAGGAAGGAGCTAATACCATAAAATAGCTATAGTATAATGTAAAATAGGTGTGATAGAGACACCTCAAGTGTCCCATTTTTGGCCCAGGAAAACTTGTTTAACAAACATTTGCATTTCCATCTCCACGTAAATTGTCTTCCTCCCCTCTGAAAGCCCAAACCACTACCCCCAACATCCTGCTTTGTCTTTAGCTGAAGATGATATTTAAGGTGGCAGCTTTGGCCACCTGGGAAAGTTGCTCAGTTTTCCTGGGTTTCTCCCATGTATACATGTTATGAAACTTCGTTTGCTTTTGTCCTGCTAACCTGCCTTTTCAATTATTTGACCAGCCATAAGAATCTTAGGGAAAAGGGTGGGGAAATTCTCCCTCTTCCCGGACACCAGTGCTGATAACTCTGAAGAAATGCCTATTTTAATTAAGCCAACAAACTTAAACAAGCTTTTATTGACCAAGGATTAGTTTGTATCATGTTAACTTGAAAAATATTTGAATTAGTTTCTATTATATTTAGAAATAATTTATATAAGCTCTTATTTTAAGTTCATTAAATAGAATTCTTTTTAGAAATCAATTTTGTTAATGTTACAGAACCAGGTTCATTTTGCCTGCCACCCAGAAAGCCAATCACCAAGATGACGAGATTGCAGAGAGAGAGGGTTTAATCACAAGGCAACCAAGTGAGGAAAACGGGAGAACAAGTCTCAAATCCGCCTCCCCAAAAATAGGGACTCAGGGTTATTTATGGAGTTGGCACAGTGGTCTGAAATGTGGAGATAGATGATTGGAGGTGAGGAGAGGTGATGCAACTGATGATCTGTGCAAGCGCAGTCAGACTTTGTTCCTCTTCATAGGATGCATGTTCACAAAATGGTGGCGTTAGAATGACCCGAGAGTGGAGTTTTTAGCCTCTTGACATCCAAAAGTCGGACATCTGCGTGGGCCCAGTTTATGAGTGGGTGGTCTCAACCAGCCTGAAGTGGACAAGGGGTTCTAATTCCTGAAAAACAGCTCAAACATCCATTACCATGGTGACCCAGGCTTCAAGGAGATGTTATCGATAGGAACCTACTGGGAGTCAGATGGCATATTGCCTAACGAGCACAGTTAACAATGGGCAGGGGAACAACTAAAAGCTACAATCAGTCATTGCAAAAAGGAAAAAGACTTTAGTTCCTAGCTACTTAATCATCAATGGCTATCTGTTTGCCAGTTTTGTTACCACCCAATGTGGGACCTTCTGCTGCCGCCAGACATGCCAATAGTCAAGAGGCAAGGTAGTAGGAGAAAAAGGACTTTTTATTACAGCTTGATAGCAAGAGGGAAGATGGCTGACTCATGTCCAAAAGAACCATCTTAAGGGGGCACAAAATCTTACAGCAGTTATATAGGCCATTGGGTTATTGGGGAGGGCGTTAGGAATGTTGACCTTCTGGTGTTACAGACTGGGAGTGTCACACCAGATCTTTCAGTTTTCACTGATGATGGCTATCAACATAGATTCTCTGTTTGGGGGGTCATCACATTCCTAAGGAACTTAAAAAAACAAAGTTATCATCTTATCGCAGCTGGGAGGTACATGCACAAGCAAGGATCATAAAATCTACAGAACAGTTAGATCTCCTGGAGTGTGCATATCCAGCTGGATTAGTTTGTCAGAGGTCATTCAAAGTTACAAAAGGGTTTCTTTTCTACCACATGGCTTCCATTATGTCAACCTTGTCTTGAGCCGGTATAAGTTTCATTAATACCATCTGGAGGTAGAACAATATCAAACATATATACTGTACATACATATATATAGACAACACAGACAGAGATCTTACAGCTTTTATTTGAAAAATTTCAGTCATGAATCAGATACAATACTGTGGGAGATCAAGATTTGGCCACCCTGAAATATATCTCTTTACCTTGATTGTTTTCTCTGAAGGACATTTGACCTCCCCCACTAACTGCCTAAAGAATTTGACATGATGGCTCCTTCCTGGAACAGATCTTCTATCATGATGGCTGTAAAGATTATGTAGGATAGAGGTTACAATAGGAGGGGCACCAAGCCCCTTTTATCAAAAAACTCTATATCTCCCTGACCACATTATCTATAGATGACCCCGAAAAGAATTGTCTTCTTGCCCTCTGAAGTCCCAGGCCACTACCCACCCCCAACACGCTCCTCGCCTTTAGCTGCAATACTTAAGCAAGCAGCTTAGACAGAGGGACGAGTTGCTCATTTCTGAGTTTCTCCCATGTATACATGTTATTAAACTTGGTATTATTTTCTCCTGCTAACCTGTCTTGTTAATTATTTGGCCAGCCATAAGAACCTTAAGGGAAAGGGCAGAGGGAGATTCTCCCTCTTCCCCCGACAATACAAAACTCACAAGTTTGTAAAAAATTGTGTCTCTAGCAGATGGAACAACTTAAGGTGACCCGCTTAAAAGTTTTTGTTGTTAATATTTGTGGAGAAGACTTTTAAGATTTATCTTTGCTGTAGATAAGGAGGCTATGAATTAGATTTGGGGTGGGAGACCCCCTCTAGAAGCCTGCATTTAAAATGAGACATTTTGGGCCAGCCACAGTGGCCTAGTGGTTAAGTTTGGTGTGCACTGCTTCAGCGGCCCAGGTTCAGTTCCTGGATGTGGACCTACACCACTCAGCTGTCAGTGCCCATGCTGTGGCAGCAGCCCAGATACAAAAACAGGAAGATTGGCAACAGATGTTAGCTCAGGGCAAATCTTCCTCAGCAAAAAAATAAACATTAAAAAATAAAAGGAAACATTTTCCCCTTTTTTTTTCTTTAACCTCAGGCTTTACTGATTGAGGTAGCCAGGTTTAGTCCTAGATGATTGTGGACTGTTATCTCCTGGAATGTTTACATTTGAATATGGAAAAATTAACAACTCAAAGGACAGAGGGGAAAAACTGCAAGTTTATTCCTAGGAGTTTCAGGGTAATTGTGATTTAAAATTTTCCTTCAGTCTTAGGAATTGAGGATGGTCTAAATAAGAGTTCCTGGAGAGGTTACCAGGCTTTGAGTCAGATCAGGGAGGTTTTAGGATTGGTGAAACGGAATGGGAGGAATCTGAACTGCCTGTAGAGCTGCATTTTTAGTTTTACCAAGATTTATGGGGCAAGGACACTTGTTAATGCACCAGGTCTGTTTTTGCCCGCCACCCAGAAAGCCAATCACCGAGACGAAGAGATTGCAGAGAGAGAGCATTTAATCACAAGGCAGCCAAGTGCGGAAAACAGGAGAAGTGTCAAATCCACCTCCCCAAAAATAGGGACTCAGGGGTATTTATGGGGAAGGGGGCAAGGTGATCTGAAATGATTGGAGGTGAGGAGACATGAGGTAATTGATGATCTGCACAAGCATAGTCAGGCTTCATGTTTCTTCGTAGGACACATCTTCACAGATTGGCAGCATTAGCATGCCCTGAGGGTGGAGTTCCAACCTCTTGCCATCAAAAGGGCCCAGTTGATGGGTTGGTGTTCTCAATCCGCCCTGAAGTGGACAAGGGGTTCAGTTCCTGAAAAAGAATAGCTCAAAAACCCATTACCATGGTAACCCAGTCTCCAGAGAAATGTCATCTATAGGAACCTAGTTGGAGTCAGATAGCATATTGCCCAAACAGCACAGTTAACAATGAGTAAGTTTATCATGCAGATTTAAGTCCTCACCTTCCATTCTGATAAGTTTCTAGGTAAGGCCATCCCCCCTTCTTCCTGGTGCAGGGAAGAAGATACCTTTACAAATGGAGATTTTCTTTACAAATGTAAATGTCTCTCATAAAGGGTAACTAGAACTAAGAATGGGCTTAGCACGACCCACCCAGGTACCCGGAGATATCTATAGTAATGGCCTTTTCTGGGGGCAGGCCTCCCACCCCAAACTCCTTTCGTCAGTTAGTGGGGGTAGGGGTCAAAATGTCATTCAGGCAGAGACATATTTTGAGTTCACAAATTCCAATCCCCCATAGTTACTAGCTGTTTAATCATCAGTGGCTGTTTGCAGTTTCACACTTGCTCTCAATGCCTCAGAAATTGTGTTGTAACTTAAATGACAACATAGGTTGATTTACCCTTTCAATTACATTATCCCCAATTTGCTTCCTTCTCCTGGGTACATAGTTTTATTTTAACTTAAGGAAAAAAGCCTATTAAAAAAGTTCCTGTCAGGCTCTGAATATCAGGTTTTAGTCTGGCCAGTTTTTAACCATAGAGCTACTAGAAAAAAAAAATCCTAAATATCTTGTTAGTTTTCAGCCAGGACAAACAGTAAATATTTCTGGCAGTATTAAGTAACCCCAATTATTCTAATTTTAGTTTTCACTGGACTGTTTAAAGGAATAATGTAGCAGTTTACCAGGAAAACCCTCAGAGTCTCATCAACTCTGAAGGAGCCCATCTGGGGTCCTCCTACAAGAGTGGATATGAGGGTGTCAGTAAGGCCACTAACTTGGACTTCTGTTTATGGTGGTGTAGTCTTTTCTTTTAGGTCCCTCTTGTAGCTTTAATTTTTCATTAGCTTTTTGCAACAAAACTTTCAATGAAGCTATTTTCGAATTTTGAAGCCTTTGCTTTTAAGTGCACCTTTTAAATGATTTCATCTCATTAGAATGTTCCCTCTACTGGCCATCGTGACTTTAAATCATCCTTAGTAATTTTGGTCAATTGAGATAGAAATTTACAAGAGAAGGGACCATAGTTCTTAAACATAAAACCAGCTGGAGTCCCTGAGGGAGACACTTCTTGGGACACTTTAGAAAATGAAAGTCCCACATGAAAGAAAAGTGCGCAGACAGGAATGACAATAGAGAAATCCCTCAAGTTAGTGAGAGTACTCACAGACCAAAGAAAAATCTCTGCTGAGGGAATCTTCTGAGGCAATGGCCGTCACACTGGACTGAGAAAATCATCTCTTAGGCAGTCACTCTCAATCCCCAAAAAAGGCACTGACCTCAACAAATGGAGGGAGGTCAGAAACCGAGAGGACTCACAATTGGAAGAGTCAGTGATCTATGGAAATGGTGAGCCCCAAGGGGCTCGTGTAGGTGAAGGGTACCTGAGGGTTACTGTCAATATTCAATAAGAACATGGTTACACTTTGACCTTTTTCCCAACACAGACACAAATGAAAAGAAGTTAATCTTGTGAATTAGCTGTTTTCTTCTTTAATCTGAGGGGTGATTCAAGGGTCACAAGAATTTATGAGCTTGTTTTGCAGAAGAAAAATGCCTTCAAGGAAGTTACAATCACTAGACAACCAGCCCCAGCTGCAGTTGACTCCCAGAAGTCTGACTGCCCAAGGGCTTACATGCATTTCCCCTTCTTTTCTCCAACACTCCTCCTCCCAAGCCCCTTAGCTCTATAAAACATCCTGCTTTCTTCTTTCATTAAGGCAGATTTGAGAGAACCTATTCTCCTGCCTTCTTGTTTTGGCCAATTCAAATAAACCTTTCTCCATATCCAAGCACCAATGTCTTAGTGATTGGCTCATTGTGCATTGGGCACATGAACTTGACATTAAGAGGTTCAGTATCATTGGTACCATACCCAGTTCCAGGGGAGGCCAGTCCATGAAGGTGAGATCACATCAGGTCCCACATTCTGACACCATGTGTTAAGCTAAAAATAAAGAACTAAAATGAGAGACAGAGAAGAGTTTATTTGGAGACCAGAGAATTGCAATTCAGGGAGCACAGATTCAGATAGAAACCCAAATAGTGTCCCATTAGGGAGTAAAAGTCAGGGGCTTTTAAAGGCACTGAAAGGAGGTTTGCATTACAAACAATGTTAATTGGGGTTGGCATCAGAAAGCTAATCTTGGCTAAAAATAATGGATTACTAAGGCTAGCTAGAGGGAGGCAACAGTCCATCACCGTGAGGCGCTGCAGATATTTTGCAACATTACTCAGTTCAAAAGTCCATGTTCTGCTGGATGAGGACGTGCATGAGACCCATTTCCTTCGTGGCTTCCCAGCTCCCCTTTAAACGCCTTAGACATAAGTGACTCTGTTTCGTTTCACATTCACAACCTCAATCAGATAATGCACAAAGGGCCAGCTTGGGGGAAACACTGGTCTTCCGACTTCTTACTCTGTTCCTCTATTTACCAGGCTTCATCTCTCTCTGGCACTCAGCCCTTCCTGCCCCTGGAGTTCTCTCTTGGAAACAGTTTGGTGCTTTATCTTTTATTTTGATAACAACTTTATTCACATACCATAATACGCACCAACTGAAAATGTATACTTCAGTGGGTTGCAGTTGTCGGGGGAAGAGGGAGAATCTCCCTCTGCCCTTTCCCTTAAGGTTCTTATGGCTGGCCAAATAATTAACAAGACAGGTTAGCAGGAGAAAATAATACCAAGTTTAATAACATGTATACATGGGAGAAACTCAGAAATGAGCAACTCGTCCCTCTGTCTAAGCTGCTTGCTTAAGTATTGCAGCTAAAGGCGAGGAGCGTGTTGGGGGTGGGTAGTGGCCTGGGACTTCAGAGGGCAGGAGGACAATTCTTTTCAGGGTCATCTATAGATAATGTGGTCAGGGAGAGACAGAGTTTTTGATAAAAGAGGCTTGGTGCCTTTGCTGTTGTAACCTCTATCCTACATTATCTTTATAGCCATCATGATAGAAGATCTGCTCCAGGAAGGAGCCACCATGTCAAATTCTTTAGGCAGTTAGTGGGGGAGGTCAAATGTCCTTCAGAGAAAACAATCAAGGTAAAGAGATATATTTCAGGGTGGCCAAATCTTGATCTCCCACACAGTATATCCACAGAATTGTGCAACCATGGGCACCATCTAATTTCAGAACATTTCCATCACCTCAAAAAGAAACTCTGTTCCTATTAGCGGTTGCTTCCCATTCCCCTCTCCCCCCATCCCCTGGCCACCACTAAGCTACTCTCTGTCTCTATGGATTTGCCTATTCTGGACATTTCATATAAATGAAATCATACAATACATGGGCTTTTGTAACTGGCCTCTTTCACTTAGCATAGTGTTCTCAAGATTCATCCATGTTGTGTCACCACTTTATTTGTTCTTGTGGACAAATAATATTCCATTGCATGGATATTTCACATTTTATTTATCCATCATAAATAAAGTTGATGGACATTTGGATTGCTTCTATTTTGGAGCAATTAAGAGTAATGCTGCTATGAAAATTCACGTACAAGTTTTTGTGTGGACATGTGTTTTCATGTCTTGGGTATATACCTAGGGGGTGGAATGGCTGGATCAAAAGTAACTTCATATTTGGCACTTTAAGGAACTGCCCAATGGTGTTCCAAAACAGCTGCACCATCGTACATTCCCATCAGCAGTGTATGAGGGTTCCAATCACTCCACATCATCTTCAATACTTGTTCTTCTCTTTTTGACTATAGCCATACTGGGGGTTCATTGCACTGTGATTTATTTGCATTTCCCTAATGACTAATGATGTCAAGAATCTTTTCATGTGCTTCTTGGACATTTCTAAATCTTCTTTGGAGAAATGTCTATTCAGATCCTCTTCCCATTTTTAAATTGGGCTATCTTTTTATTGTTGAGTTGTAAGAGTTCTTTATATATTCTGGATATAATTCCCTAATCAGATATGACTTGCAATATTTTCTCCCATTCTGTGGATAATTCACTTTCTTGATGGTATCCTTTGAAGCACAAAAGTTTTTAGTCTTGATGAAGTCCAACTTATCTATATTTTTCTTAGTTTGCTTGAACTTTTGGTGTCATACTTAAAGAAACCATTGGGGAGAGGGTGAAATGGGTAAAGGGGGTCAATTATATGGTGACGGATGGAAACTACATTTTGGTGGTGAGCACACTGTAGTGTATACAGGTGTCAAATTATAATGTTGTACACCTGAAACCTACATACTGTTATAAACCAACGTTACCTCAATAAAAATTAAAAATTAAGGAAAGAAAGAAACAATTGCATGATCCAAGATCATGAGGATTTCCTCCTATGTTTTCTTCTAAGAGTTTGTTGGGAGTTTAGATAACTACTCCATAGCATTGCTGCCTCGGCATCCATTTTGTGTGCACCAGAGGCCTGCAGGGGCCTTGAAGTGACACTAGCCCCTCCCTAGAGTGCACACTGTCGGGGGAAGAGGGAGAATCTCCCTCTGCCCTTTCCCTTAAGGTTCTTCTGGCTGGCCAAATAATCAACAAGACAGGTTAGCAGGAGAAAATAATACCAAGTTGAATAACATGTATACATGGGAGAAAGCAGGGACACTGCGTTTCTCAACACAATAGCAGAAATTCTCGTCCCAAATATCACCTTCAGCCAATGACAAAGGAGGACTTTGGGGGTGGGGGAGTCAGTCACAGGAGATCACCACCAAAGCACAGTAAACAAGAGTAAGGTTTATTATACAGCCCCAAGGCCTCATCTTCCACATTGACAAGTTACCAGAAATGAGCTCACCCCCCCTCCTTCTCAATACAGAGAGGGAGACACCTCCACAAATGGAGACCTCCCTTGTAAATGATTGTCTGACAACTCCTCGCAGGGCCATCCAAAGAATGTGGCCAGAGACAGGACTCCCGATAAGATGGGCTTGTTGGTGCCTTTTCTATTGTAACCTCTATCCTAAATTATCTTTTATAGCAGTCATGATAATAACCCCTTCCTAAAACAGATTTTTTGGTTTTAAATTCTTTAGGCAGTTTGGGAGGGGAAACTCAAATATTTTTCCTGAGCTCTCTGAGTCCTTATTGTCTTCAGCTCGAAATAATCCACATACCAGAGTGGTGCTTCCTGGGGCAGCTTGCCCTGAGCACCATCAACACCCTACATAACCACCAGCAGAGTCACAAGTAAATGTAAGTTCCTGATATGACTCCCACAACTGTCCTTGTGAGAAGCATTCTCCCTCACCTCCCAGGGCCTTCCCCTGTGCACCCCTTAGATAAGACCCTTTCGAAGCTTACTTAAACCTTACTCTTCTTGGTTTGAATTGACCAATCCAGACTTAACCTGGGAACTCCAAAGTACTCCACCAGTGAACCCCAATAAAGGCATATGCCCCAGGTCCTGCCATGCTTTCTGCCTAGACTCTGCCTTAACCTCCCTGTCTGGCCCCTCAAGGTGTATCTGCTGTGGACCTTCTCCAGGACCTGTGAGTAATAAACTTCTCTATTTCAATTCCTTTTTGGTCTTTTGTTGAACCAAGGCTCACCATCCAATACTCCCAGGTTTCTTCTTAAAATGTTGATTTAACAAAGTCACAACACCTATTACAGGCATACCTCCTTTTATTGAGCTCTGCAGATATTGCATTTTTTTACTAATTAAGGTGTAGGGGAATATGGAGAATTCTCCTCCTTTTCCCCTTCTGGTTCTTATGGCTGGTCAAAGAATTTAAAATGACATAAGGCAGGTTAGCAGGAGAAAAACAAAGTTTAATATGTGTACATGCGGAATTCACATAAGCATGAATTCCAAAGACAGTCAGGAAGAATGAGGTATATGTGTCCCTCTGGACTAGGGAGAGGGAGACAGAGGTCTGAGACTTCAAAGGGGGAGAAAGCAATTTACAGGAAGATGAAAAGAGCTCATATTTGGTAAACAAATATTTGCATTGTCCCATCTAAAGACAATGGGACCCAAAAGAGATCTTTTGATAAAATGGCCCTTGCTAGATGCCTTCCTTCCTACCACACCTAGAATTATCTGTGGTAAGAGCTCCTTCCTGGGACTGCCCTTCTATCTTAAATTCTTTTACAGAATTTGGGGGAAGATCAAATGTTCTTCTAGAGTCTTCTGAGCCTTGATTGTTTCGGGCTCAAAATAATCCACATACCAGAGTGGCACATCTTGGGGCAGCCTGCCCTGAACCCCATCAGTTCACTCCTCTGAAACTTCCCTGGAAGGCTCACATATTTAAGGCAGAGCTGGTGACTGTGGAGAGAGAAACTGAGTTAGTAGGCAAGTGGTAAGAAATCTGCAAAGTGAGAAAAGAACATAGATTAGAATGAGGATGAACAAGCAGAAAAAAAGGGATCAGAGCACATCTCCTCACATGCCATTAAACCAGTTCCCCAGAACAAGTCAGTCCAATAAAATGGGTGAGTGTCATTCATCTATTGGAAAATATTAATCTTCTCTTTTAATAGATCTAAGTTGGATACTACTTGCTCTGTTTGATTCACATAAAAGCAACATTTTTCACTGATGACTGCACAAGCTCCTCCTTGCTCGGCAGTCAGTGTGTCCTGAGCACATTGATTTTGGAGGACCACGGGGGTTAGGATTTTAATCTCTGACTAGAGTATTTTCTTTTTTTTTTTTAAAGATTTTATTTATTTATTTATTTTTTCCCCCAAAGCCCCAGTAGATAGTTGTATGTCATAGCTGCACATCCTTCTAGTTGCTGTATGTGGGACGGGGCCTCAGCATGGCCGGAGAAGAGGTGCGTCGGTGCGCACCCGGGATCCGAACCCAGGCCGCCAGCAGCGGAGCGCATGCACTTAACCGCTAAGCCACGGGCCCAGCCCTGACTAGAGTATTTTCAATGTTTGCATGTTAGTGTAGGAGAGAAAGAATTATGCTTCTACCCTCTCTGTCCTTCTGACTGGTATAAGAATTAAATTGACATGAGACAGAATCTAACAGGATAAAATCAAAGTTTAACAACATGTATACATTGGAGAAACCCAGCAAAATGGAGTAACTCACCATAATGGCAGAAGATACGACCTTAAATATCATCTTCAGCTAAAGACAAAGGAGATCGTTTAGGGTTGTGGTTTGGGACTTCAAACGGGAAGAAGGCAATTTACACAGAGATGGAAAAGCAAATGTTTGATAAATAAATATTTACTGGACCTTCTATAGAAAATGTGATGAGAGAGAGAGAGAACTTTGATAAAAATGGGCTTAGCAAGGATCCTCCCAGTCTACTATACAGAGTTATCTATGGTGATATCCTGTCCTGGGGACAGGCCTTCTGTCTTAAATTCTTTTAGGCAGTTGTGGGGAAAGTCAAAGTTTCTTTCAGATTCTTTTTTCCTTAAAGATAATCAAGCCAAAGAGACACATTTTGGGGTGCCCAATTCTGATCCACCAGAGTGGTGTTGAACTCTTGTTCCATTACCATGGAGAGATTTAAGATTGCCTTTTCCAACTCATAATTTCTAAAGCTGGGGGATAAGACTCTAGATGTTGAAAAGAACTTGGAGTTGTGACATGCAAGCCTATTCTCTACGATTTCTCAATTCGCACGATTATGTGGCACAATCTTATGAACAAAGGAACCCAAGTTTGCAATGTGGCTGGCATTTAGGGTGGAGTATCTGGTGACAGAAGGGGCCAGGTATCCAAGTCCACATCTTCCTGATCAATTACGTTGAAATCGTTTCTATATTTTGTTGCCACATAAAATAAAAAGACCACTGTGGTTTACAGACAAGGTTAGAACTGAAACTGTAGTTCTGAGGGTCTGGAGTATTTCATGACCTTTGCCAGTGGTACTGTTAGTGCCTAAACATCTCCGTTTTCCATGCGCTCCTGTCAATCTGGGAGAGCAGAACAGATATGGAATAGCTGGTACAGGAGGCCTGCAGTCTGACTTTGGCAGCTATAAAGCCTGGCCCTGTCATCTGACCAAGTGAGTCCAGAGTTTGAATCCACCCATATACAGTTTGTGGTTTGGGGCAGCTTAATCATGCGGGCAACTGCAATACCCCAAGTTGCACCGGGGTGGCTTGTAAGTCATCCCGAACATTTGGTGATTTGGCAAATGTTTGTGTTAAAAGGAGGAGTGTTAGAGTCACTTACAACTTCCTTCAGAGGTGTGAAGATGCCACCTGTGGAATCAAACCACAGAGTGTGATTGCAGTATTCTCCTGGTATGTCACTGTCGACTGAAATAAAGAGTCTTGGAGATATTAGTGAAGGAGTTTATTCAATAATCAGCATGAGGAGTTTGAACCCCAAGAAAACAGTTTGGCAGATGCTCTGATGGAATTTTTCTGAGGTGTGTGAGTTTAAGCACAGCTTGTAGCTCTTTACAAACAGTGTACGTACAAGGAAGTGGAAAAGAAAAAAACTACAATTACAGTTCATATATGTCAAAAAAAGGATAGAGTACACCTGGGCTTTTCTCTCGATTCTACATTGAAGGTAACGTAAAGAAGAATTTCTTGGTTATACATCAAAGAAATTCACAGATGCTGACATTATCTATGTCTGGAGGAGGCAAAGACCAAAGTCATTAGTTATTCCCTCAATCTCTAAGAAATGCAGCTGGGAATGTGAGAGCGAGGTACCCCTTCATCTCTTCCTGCTGTGGATCTGTCCAGCTGGCGACTTCTGTCACGAGGTGGGGCCTGCAAGCTTGTTGGACACAGGCTGAGGATGGCCTGCACGGCTGCTTCACAGGACAGCCTGGATGGTATTGTACTGACTTAAAGCCTCTGCAGTTTGCTTGCCAGATTCGCCTGTTAGACCAGGGGGATGGGTCCCCAAACTCTGTCCACCTTACCCAGGAAAAGTCCAGTATCATGTTTACTTTGAATGAAAATGGAAAATTTTTTACCTATTTTCTTTATCTGGGCAAGGGACAGTCCTTGAGCTTCTCTAGAGGTTTTCTGAGGCCCAAGTGACTCACCAGGAGGAGAGGCAGAGTGATGTTTTCCTTGTCATGGATACCATACCCTGTCGTTCATCCATCTTCCGTACTTAGTCCACCAGGTGTTCACATCAGCAGGAACAGAGACTAGTTCAGGTTCTTTTGTGCTCTCTAGCTGTTGACATAACCAACAGTCAGATTGACTGGTTAGCGTGGCCAGGGTTTGGTAACCTGGCATGGGAGGAATTTGGTCTGTGCTCCACCTGTTGAGAAAGAGAGGGTTAGTAAGAGCAAGACACAGATTGGAAAAGAGCCCATAGTGGAAACTTAGAGAAGGGAGGTAGGACAGATAGAGACCAGCACTCTCCAGTCAGCTTTCTAAGAAATGACTAAAAGGAATAATATATATTCATTAATAGGAAAAGGGTTGTTTGTCTATGTGTGTGTCTGTGTGCGTGTGTGTGTGCATGTGTGTGTAGAGAGTTTTAAAAGCATGAGGGGAGAATAGGTGAAAGCCGGGTTTCTTGATCTGTGATTTTGGGAAAAGCTGTCTACTCTGCGAGGACAGCTGTTTCTGAGGACTGGGAATTGGCCCCGGAAATCCTTAGTTTAAGGTCACTTGTGGGGACGGTCTCCCAATTGTCTTGAGAGTGATGTTCTGGGTCTATTTTGGCGTGGCTTGCATGGATCCAGGGAGATTTTTCCTTTATTTTGATGGCAGTGTAGGTGGTCAGTAGGACTTCATGAGGTCCTTCCCAGCAAGGTGACAGTGTGTTTTTTCTTCTAAAGACCTAGATGTACACCCGATCTCCTGGTCAAAAGGGATGGCAAGTGTTGTCAGAAGGTGGAGGCCACGCCTCTTTTACCTGTTGACCATATGCTTCAAGTAGACTAGTTAATTTTTGTCCATAGCTAGTCATAGCATCAAATCATTCACTTAAGTTCTCATAATATTCACTTAATCCATGAATGGAAGGTTTATAGATAACAGTAGGCATTAGGTGTCCAAAAACTATTTCAAATGGAATCAATCCATGTCTTCTATTTGGTGTATTCCAGATCTTTATTAGGGCCAAGGGCAGAGTTTCTGGCCATTTAAGTCCAGTTCCTTGACAGAGCTTTCCTAAAGTCCTTTTGACGTCTAGATTTTTATGTTCCACTTGCCCTGATGTCTGAGGATGATATGGGGTATGACATTTTAGTGAGTACCCCAGAGTTTCTGTAAGGAAGTGATTTAAGTCTGCTGTAAAATGAGTTCCTTGGTCTGATTCCACCCATAAAGGTATACCAAAACAAGGAATAACTTCAGTCATTAATTTCTTTACCACTATTGTGGCATCTGCATGTCTAGTCAGATAGCATTCAGTCCATCCACTAACCATGCAGATGATAACCAAACAGTGAGAATAGCCTAAAGCCGGGGGCAGGTCTATAAAGTCCATTTGCAGTGCCGCCAAGGGCAGTGTGGGCCTGGCAGGACTTCCTGGAGTACACTGATTTCTCCCAGAAACTTGGTAAGATTTGCAAGTTGTGCACTGGGAAGTAATTGGGTCAGAAATTTTGTGGATGCCAGAGCAAAACCAATTGTCTTTTAGTTCCTTAATTATCCCCTGTCTGTACATCTGTCCCATTTGGTGGGAGACAAGTACAAGCCAAAAAGTCAAAAGAAAAGGAGCTACAGGAAGTCACTTTGGCCCAGTGTCTAATCCATCTGATCATTGTTTAGCGCCCTTTTGTATCCAATTGTCTTTTTCAGATTGTGGGGCATTTGCCTGATAGTTAATAACATCAGTCAGGGATAAAGGCAGGCTTAAAAATTGCGTGGAGAAAGAACTGGCTGAGGAGCTAAGTCTTGAGATGAGAGTTGAAACCAGGGCCCCAGAAATCAAAAGATATTCTGGAGAGTCAGGGACAGGGAGCTGGGGACATAAGGGAATACAGGAGGGAGGGGAAGGGAAATTTCCATTAAATTTGCTTTTTAATCTTTGTTCTAAGTCTGACTTCTCTTCTTTCGTTTTATTAAGAGATTCCCTAAGGCTAGCCATAATATTCTTTGGAGTTTTCTTTTCAATTTGATCTTCCCATAAATACCAATAAGGCAGCTCCTTGTTATAAGAGCTCTCTAAAATAGTTTGCAAATATAGAATTTTTTCCAATTCAAAAGACCCATCGTCCAGCCACTGATGAGTAGGATCTCCATCTGTATATTTATTCCAATAGTGACTCAATCCAATGCGCCTTTCTAGGAAAGACCTGGAGGTAACTTTCCAGGCTTAGAATAAATAAATAAATACAAGAGATATCCCTTAGGAGAGCACAGATGATGTAGGCCCCGTGATCCAAAAAGTTCACTCCCCAAAATAGTTGGAAAAAGTAAAGAGCTTCCTTGCACAGGTGGTAAGGATGGTGTCGTGAACATGGTGTCTCCGGTCTCCCACGAGAGTGTGGGATGCCTCCAGTCACAGACCCACTAATCTGTGACACTGGGCAGGCGCCACTGGAATGGGATTTTTCCAGCACTAACAAGCACCAAAGGTTGAGAGGAGAAAGGCCTTTATGGACAGGACCCTTTATGACAAACTCCCCTAAGAGCTTGGCACAGCCTAACAGAGTGTGCTCAGAACCCCAGTCTATTTGGCCACCAAGGTGCACTCCAGTAAATGCACCTTCTGGATGGTGGAGACCAAGGAGAACCTCCTCACTGGTCAAAAAGCCAAGTTCTCAGGACATAGAACAAGATGGAAGAAAAAACCTCATCAGGACTTTTTTTTTTCTTTATAGGAAAATAACAGCTTTAGCTATGCCTTGGGTCTCTTGGAGCCAAATGAACACCTAGGAGGGATGTGCCACAGGTTTGGGGCTTGTGTGTGTTTTACAGAGTACCTCATTGCACAGAAATTTTCTTCTGGTTGGCGGGGAGCCTGCTTTCATCTACCCCATTCCGTGACCAACTTATCCTACCACAAGTCTTCTTGAGGCAGCAAGCAACCTGATGGCTCTTAACTGGTTGACCTGTGACCATCAATCTTGCAGCTTCTTGGCTTTGAAGATATCCATTAGCAACAACTTTTGCTTCGTGTGCATATGAACCCACAGCAAAGTTTGTCTAAATAGATGACAGTCCTATGAGACCAGAAACTCACCAGCCTGTGTGGCTGAACCAGATAACAGGCTTATAGGGCCTATGCCTGCATCCTACCCTATGGTATTTCCTTCCAGTGATATATGACACAAAAGACAGAGACCAAAAAAAAAAAAGAAAAACAAAACAGTGACCATCTCTGGGAGGAAAAGGATCAATAAAGCCAAGTACACTCTACCAAATTTACCAGAGTCACAAAAAAGCACAAAAACTAGATTCCCAAGTATTTCCTCCTGCCAATCCAAATTTAGACAGAGAGAAAAAGATTCTCACCACTTGCTTGTACCAGACCCCACAGATAGAGATTCCAGGAGGCTGATATGGTAACAAATCTTACCTCTTGCCAGCCTTCATCAGATGACTGGGATCTCCTCATCTGCAGTTATCTTGAGGAGAAAGCAGTTCTTCCAGCCAGAGAAGGCAGCTTGCCAGAACGTGGGGATCCTGCCAGCTATGCCAAAACTGTAGGGGAAGAGGGAGAATTCCTCTCCTTTTTTCTTCTGGTTCTTATGGCTGGCCAAAGAAGTAAAAATGGCATAAGACAGGTTAGCAGGAGAAAATCAAACAAAGTTTAATGTATGTACATGAGGAATTCACATAAGCATGAAGAATTCCAAAGATAGTCACGAAAAATGAGGTATATGTCTTTCTGGACTAGGGAGAGGAAGACAGAGGTCTGAGACTTCAAAGGGGGAGAAGGCAATTTACAGGAAGATGAAAAGAGCTCATATTTGGTAAACAAATGTTTGCTGGGTCATCTATAGACAATGGGACCCAAAAGAGATCTTTTGGTAAAACGGCCCTTGCTAGATACCTTCCTGCCTACCACACCTAGAATTATCTATGGTAAGAGTTCTTTCCAGGGTCAGGCCCTTCTATCTTAAATTCTTTTACAGAATTTGGGGGAAGATCAAATGTTCTTCCATAGTCTTCTGACCCCTGATTGTCTTCAACTTGAAATAATCCACATACCGGAGTGGCACCCTTGGGGTGGCCTGTCCTGAACCCCATCAAAGTTTTGTGGCAGCCCCACGTCAAGCAAGTCTGTTGGTGCTGTTTTTCCAACAGCATTTGCTCATTTTTGTGTTTGTGTCACATTTTAGTAATTCTCACAATATTCCAAACTTTTTCATTATTAATTTGTTATGGTGATCTGTGATCAGTGATCTTTGATGTTACTATTGCAATTGTTTTGGGTTGCCACAAACTGCGCCCTATAAGAGAGCAGGCTCAATCGATCAATGTTGCATGTGTTCTGGTTGCTCCACTGCCCAGCCCTTCCCCCATCTCTCTCCCTTTCCTCAAGCCTCTCTATTCTCTGAGACACAACAATATTGACATTAGGCCAATTAACAACCCTATGATGGCCTCTAACTGTTCAAGTGAAAGGAATAATCACACATCTTTCACTTTAAATCAAAAGCTAGAAATGATTAAGCTTAGTGAGGAAGACATGTCAAAAGCCTAGACATGCCAAAAGCTAGGCCTCTTGCACTAAACAGTTAGCCAAGCTGTGAATGCAAAGGAAAAGTTCTGGATGGAAATTAAAAGTGCTTCTCCAGTGAACACATGAATGATAAGAAAGCAAAACATCCTTCTTGCTGATATGGAGAAAGTTTTAGTGGTCTGGATAGAAGATCAAACCAGCCACAACACTACCTTAAGCCTAAGCCTAATCCAGAGCAAGGCCCTCACCCTGTTCAATTCTATGAAGGCTGACAGAGGGGAGGAAGCAGCAGAAGAAAAGGTTGAAGCTAGGAGAACTTGGTTCACGAAGTCTAAGGAAAAACGTCATCTTCATAACATAAAAGTTCAAGGTGAAGAAGCAAGTGCTGATGTAGAAGCTGCAGCAAGTTCTCCAGAAGATCTAGCTAACATAACTAATGAAGGTGGCTACTCTAAACAACAGATTTTCAGTGTAGATGAAACAGCTTTATATTGAAAGAAGATGCCATCTAGCACTTTCATAACTAAAGAGAAGTCAATGCCTGGCTTTAAAGCTTCAAAGGATAGGCTGACTCTCTTGTTACGGACTAATGCAGCTGGTGACCTGAAGTTGATGCCAATGCTCATTCACCACTCTGAAAATGCTAGGGCCCTTAAGAATTATGCTAAATCCACTCTGCCTGTGCTCCATAAATGGAATGACGACGGCTGGAGGACAGCACATCTGTTTACAACATGGTTTACTAAATACTTTAAGCCCCCTGTTGAGGCCTACTGCTCAGAAAAAAAGATTCCTTTCAAAATGTTACTGCTCATTGACAATGCACCTGGTTGCCCAAGAGCTCTGATGGAGATGTACAATGAGATTGATGTTGTTTTCATGCCTACTAACACAATATCCATTCTGCAGGATCTGGGCAGTCATTCTGATCATGGATCAGGAATAATTTTGACTTTCAAATCTTATTATTTAAGAAATACGTTTTATAAAGCTATAGCTGCCATATAAAGTGATTCCTCTGATGGATTTGGGCAAAGTAATTTGAAAACCTTCTGGAAAGGATTCACCATTCTACATTCTATTAAGATCATTTGTTATTCATGGGAAAAGGTCAAAATATCAACACTAACAGGAGTTTGGAAGAAGTTGATTCCAACTCTCATGGATGACTTTGATGGGGTCAAGACTTCGGTGGAGGGAGTAACTACAGATGTGGTAGAAATAGCAAGAGAACTAGAATTAGAAGTGGAGCCTGAAGATGTGACTAAATTGCTGCAATTGTGTGATAAGACTTTAATGGATGAGGAGTTGCTTCTATGGATGAGAAAAGAAAGTGGTTTCTTGAGATGGAATCTACTCCTGGTGACGATGCTATGAAAGTTGTTGAAATGACAACAAAGGATTTAGAGTATTACCTAAACTTAGTTGATAAAGCAGTGACAGGGTTTGAGAGGACTGACTCCGATTTTGAAAGTTCTACTGTGGGTAAAATGCTATCAAACAGCATCGCATGCTATAGAGAAATCACTCATGAAAGGAACAGAGAAGTGGTCACAGTAAGAGGGCTTTCCTAGAACCTGGTGAGCTCTAGTCTTGACTGTGTGAAGTGTGGGTAGGGTGGGCTGAGTGCCTGTGTGTCTGCAAGGCAGGGTCCAGTGTTGGATCTGGCTCCCAGAGGTGGGTGTGGGTGCAGAGCTGCGAGGGCAGCTATGGTGACAAGTGAGTTGCAGCAAGTCCTGTGGGGACAGACTCAGGCTAGAGAGGAAGTGAAGGCTTGGGTACCTGGGGACAGGAGTGGTGAAAGCGGCTCTTGTGGTGGTGGGGTGGCAGCGTGTCTGGGTGCAGGGGTGGGGCACGGGGCCTTGGCTTTGGGCACAGGACCCAGGGTGGCCCCTACTCCTGGCCGGGTGCACTGATAACACCGGCAAGGTGGGGTGGGGGATGGGTGAATGAATGCCTCTGTCTGAGGCCAGGTGGCCGCCTGGACATAGCCCAGGGCCACAGAGTCCCTCCTGCTCTGGGTCGTAGAGGCCTGGCTCAGCTCCCAGGAAGCCTCGGGTTTCCACCCTGCTTTGGATTCCCAGACCACTGGAGCAGTTCTTAGCCAGGTTTCCCGGGGCTGCCCCCTCCCCACCCTCAGGGCCCTTCCCAAACGTGCCCCAGTCTGCTCCACCAGACTCCCTCCCTTGCCCAGGAGGCAGGCCAAAGAGATCTCCATGCTTCCCTGTGACTTCCTGGCCACCCTGCTAGCAGGCCCTGACCTTGCCTCATCCAGCCCTCCAGCTGGCCAGTGGTTCCAGACTTGGGTCCCCAGGGCAGAGTCAGAGAAAGGAGTGAAGGCTGGTTAAGACCTGTATGGGCAGCCTGTCACTCCTCTCTGGACCATGGAGGTGCTGGCGGCTGGCTTGGTGCTCCTCTCAGCTGCCCACCATGGCCTGGGGGCTGCCCAGCACCGCCAGCCTGGCACTTCTGCCAGAAGCTGAACCGGCTAAAGACACTGTAGGAGTCCACCAGAGAGACGTCGCTGCAGCGCCACCTGACCACACTGGACCTGACCCTGCTGGGTGTGGGTGGCACAGTGGGCTTGGGCCTCTATATCCTCATGGGCACCATGGCCAAGGAACTGGCTGGCCCTGTGGTGCTTGTGTCTTTCGGCGTGGCCACTGTGGCCTCCCTGCTGGTAGCCCTATGCTACATGGCGTTCAGGGCCCGTGTTCCCCACAGGGACTCTACCTACCTGTTCACCTACCTGTACACGGGCGAGCTGTGGGCCTTCCTCATTGACTGGAATGTGCTCCTCCAGTGCCTCATTGCTGGTGCTGCTGGGCCCCGCACCTGGAGCAGCCACCTGGATGCCATCTTCATCCACCCCATCCGTAGCTTCACTCTGGCCCATGTGGGCATCTGGCAGCTAGCCCTTCCTAGCCCAATACCCAGACTTCTTGGCAGCTGGCATCCTACTTTTGGTCTCCACATTTGTCTCCTGCGGAGCCCACGTCTCTCCCTGGCTTAACCTCACCTTCTCTGCCATCAGCATGGTCAGCATCCTCTTCATCATCATCCTGGCGTGTGTCCTGGCCCGCCCGCACAACTGGAGCACTGAGGAGGGGGGCTTTGCACCCTTCAGCTTCTCTGGCATCATGGCCGGTGCTGCCACCTGCTTCTACACCTTCCTGGGCTTTCATGTCATTACTAACTACATGGGGAGGCCCAGAACCCAAAGCAAGCCATGCCTATGGCCATCGTCATCTCGCTTGGCCTGGCAGCTGGCGCCTACATCATTGTCTCCACTGTGCTCACCCTCATGGTGCCCTGGCACAGCCTGGGCCCTGACTCAGTGCTCACTGATGCCTTCTACCGGCGGGGCTATAGCTGAGCGGGCATCATCATGGCAGCTGGTGCGATCTGTGGCAAGGGGCCCTTTTGGGCAAAGTGGGAGTGACCAGGACGGTGGGGTCCTGCTCTAAGCCTCCCAGGGAACACATCTCCATCTGGGCCCGTGTTCTCAGTTGCATCATGGGCCCAGGAAGGGACTAATGATTAGACTCTCCACCCAGGCTTGTTGGGAGAGAACTGCTCACCGCCCCTCCCAATTGTACATGGAATGTCAGCCCTGGGCACGTGCTTTCAGGGCCTTTCCTGGCAGAGGACTCAGCCCTTATCAGATTCTCCAGTGCGTCTGTCACCTAAACTGGGATGTCCCATTCCTGGGTGGTGAGAGGGAACAATCCAGCACCCCATATACACTCAGGCTCACTCTGAGAGCCCAAACTCATGCCTATATCCCCAAGGGGCCACCCCTGCCCTGGCCCCTGGTGGGCCTGTCCACCATGCTGACCAGTCTCCCACCCTCTGCCACACCCATGACCACTGTCCTGCTCAGGTATGTCTTTTTCCCGCCACATATCATCTCTGCTATGGCCCCCGATGGGCGCTTCTTCCAGGTGTTTGCCTACATGCACCCCCGGACACAGGTGCCCATGGTGGGCATCCTGGTGTGTGGGGTCCTCACAGCTTTCCTGGCACTGCTGCTGGAACTCCAGGCACTGGTCCAGTTCTACTCCGTTGGCGCACTGCTGGACTACACCTTCATGGCCACCAGCATTATTGTGCTACGCTTCCAAAAGGCCCCTCCATCCAGTTCCCCGGGCCCAGTCAACCCTGTGCGCACAGAGCAGGACTCAGCCCAAGCCCAGGCAGCTGGTAGGGCAGCCCTGAGGCCCTACCTCGGCTTCTTGGGTGGGTGCAGGCCTGGAGCTGCCGTGGCTTGGGCACTCCATGTCCTGGTGGCCTCGGTCGTCACTCTGGACTGCGTGCTGGTCTTCAGGGACTCGGCCCTGCACCTCCAGCTCTGGGGCTACACCCTGCTGCTCCTGCTCAGCTCCGTCATGTTTCTGCTCAGTCTCCTCGTCCTGGGGGCCCACCAGCAACAGCACCGGCAGGACACCTTCTACTTCCTCCAGCAGCACCCCTCACTCTCAGCCCAGCCAGCTCCCCTCGCCCCTCCCTCCTCTGCCGTGGCAGGATGCACCAGGGCTCACAGGGCGGGGGAGGCCAGTACCTATTCCCCTCTTTCTGCATGGCTAGTGGGCCCTCATCTCCAGAATCTCCAGAAATGGAGAAGACCTTGTGGCCTACCGAGAAATCAGGCCCTGGGCCAGCAGACCTTCCCACAGCCCAGCCCAGCCCTGCCCTTGTCCCCCCAGATTCCCGTGGTGCCGGACTCCAGCCCTGAGCATCCTCCTCAACATCTTATGCTGCACCTGAGCTCCCTGACCTGGCTGGGCTTCTCCATCTGGCTGCTGATCGGTGAGTGGCGGCCAGGCTGGGACCCGGGTGGGCTGCAGGAGGAGGGCAAGCAGGGAAGCAGGGCTGGGACCTGCCCCTCAGGCTTGTGCCACCCTTGCAGGACTCGCGGTGTATTTTGGCTACAGCATCCGACACAGCAAGGAGAACCAGCGGGAGCAGCCGAGGTTGACAACCACACGTGGCAGCCTGGAGGAGACAGTGCAGGCCCTGCAGCCCCCCAGCCAGACACCTGCCCAGGAGCTTGGACACATGGAGCAGCCCTCCAGTCCATGAGGACCACTGGGGCCTGCCTGCCCCTCCCCACTTCCTCAGGAGGCCAGAGGGGCTGGCAGCCCCTTCTACCCAGGGTAGCTTGGGTTTGCAAGCCTGCCCACGTGTGGGGGTCCTCAGGACCTCAGCACAGGTGCCGAGCTTTGAGTGTTTGGGAGTGGGCCGTGGCCAGTGCTGTGATGGTGGACTCTTTGCCCAGTGCCTTCCAGTTTACGACCAACTCCAACTGCCTGGGCAGGTGGAATAGAGCAAACAGGGAAGAGGCCCCCAGCCCCAGGGATCCACAATAATAACTGCTCAGCTAGCCATGTGGCCTGTCACCATGTCCACTGTGGTGTTCTTTGTGGCACTGAGTCCCCATCTGCCCCCAGGAAGCAGATGATTATCCCCAATCCACAGCAGAGGTACCGAGGTTCTGTCAGGGGGAGGTGCCAGCCATGCGACAGCCCTGAGTCAGGGATACAGCCAGGCCCTGGTCCCAGAGTCCTGCCCTCAGGCCATGCCCTCTGCCCAGCTCAGAGGGGAGATACACACACTAGGCAGGGAAGGGTCCCACACACGGTGCAGTCAGCCTCCATTCCAGGCTCTGCATAAGTTCCCTCAGGGGTGGATCCAGAGAGCAGAGCCTGGACCCCAAGGAGACCGCCTAGAAAGGGCAGTGGAGTTCTGGGGTTCCCTCGGTTTCTCAGGGATCACAGAGAGCAGGGCATGTGCCTGAGGCCTGCCCCAGGGTGTAGAGGCCCACCTGCCTGGGTAACATGCATCTCTCAGGCACAGGCCCACACAGCTCCCCTGGGGGTGCACACCCACGTGCAGACTGAGGCTGTTTCCAAGCTCAGAGCTGCCCGCAGCTCCCCAGCTGCCTCCTCTCCCTGCCCGCCCCTCAGGGGTTTGTGATAAAGGCTCCGGACGGACACACGCGTGCAGGTGGGGGCACAAGCACCTGGGCCTCTTCAGGTACCTTCCAGCTCACCTGGTGGCAGTGGGGTCCCAGTTCTTGGGGGTCCCCAGGTCCACCCTGCACCCCCACTGGTCTCCCCAAGGCCACACTATGTCTACCATAGACGCCTCCCCCTCCCCGTTCCTGCCTGTAAGGGCCACACAGGAAGCTGCTGGCTCTGGCAGCTTTACTCCTCAGCTCTCTGCAGCCTTGACCTCAGCTTTCTCTGGGCCCCAAGGACAACCAGGTACCCGTGACCCTGCTCCAATGACCAGGCTCAGAGCCGTATTCTCTCAACCTGGCCCTTCTGAACCCGCCTCCCACGGACATGGCTCTGGGGAAAGAGAAGAGCAGGGACCCCAAGGCTTTCCTGAGGCTCCAGGTGCCAGATGATTCCAGATGCTGCCCAGCCTGAGCACAAGTCCTGGCCCTCCCCAACCTGGCCCATGTTCCTCTACCAGCAAGCTGCCTGCGTGCCCCTGGTCACCAGGGACCCATGAGAAGGCAGCCCCTTGTCTCCCGGGGGTGGGTATCCACACATCCCTGCCCCTCCCTGGGAGCAAGAGAAGGCTTGGCTCCTGCAGCCCCGTCCCTCTCCTCCTGACCATGGGCCCAGGGGGCACAGGGAAATCCTCCAGCAGGCAGGACTCAGGGCCCTAGGAGGATTCCAGAGCCAGAACCAGGCCAGCCTGCTGGGGGCTTCCAAATCCTCTGTTAAGCACATTCTTTCCAGCCCCTGGGCTCTACCTGGGGTCTTGGTCAGAGCATGGTCCTTGTGCAGTTGACTCAGGCTGGGGTGGGCAGCTGCCCAGACATGCTCTCAGGTGTGACCTTGGGCAACAGTGACATATGTGTCCAGATATACAGCCTCCCCACCCAGGGCTCCCAGGAGCCCGGTGAGCAGGTTCCAGGGCATTGGGCTGGGGGTCACCGAGGACACAGATAGAAGGTCCCAAAGGACCCCATGCTCACCAACTCAGCCCCTCCCCCCCTCCCCTATCCCAGCCCCCCACAGCCCGAGGGCTGCCACCAGGAAGGGGCTGGTGCTCACAAGCTGAGCAGGTTTGGGCCCAAGAGGTGCATGTGTCCTTGCCTGGGCTCCTCGGGGGTCGGATCATCTGCCCACCATACTCCTCACTCCATGGATGAGGCCCAGACCTGGGAGGGAACCTGCCCTAGGAACCCAGCCCCAGAGCAGCTGAGACAACTCCTCCTGTCAGGCTTCTTTCTCCCTTGCCTTGGACTCTGGCTGCACAGACCCCCAGGCAGAGCTGCTGAGAGGGCAGGGGCTCTACTGTGAGGGGAGTGCTGGCAGGGGGAGGAGGACTGGGGGCCAGGGATGGCCGGAGTCGACCACAGCCAGTGTGGGGACAGCTGGAGAGTGGGGAGCTGCTGGGAACACTGGAGAAGAGGCTGAGAGAACGCTCTCCAGACCCAGACCCAGACCCAGCAGGAGCCCCACTGGACCCATGCCCTGCCGTTGTGTTCCCCTGCAGGTCTCTAGACAAAACTTGCTTCTGTGGTCCCCAGGCAGCATCCTGCCAAGGCTGGAGTAGGGGGAGGAACAGACAATCTGTCTGGGAGCTAACAGGGGAATTCTCCCCACACCCCTGCCCTGGTCCAGCTAGGGCTTCATCCATGAGTCCCCAAGGCAGGGCTCCCACCCTTCCCAGTCCCGAACCCCCAACCAGCAGAGAAAGGCTACAGGCCTCAGGAATGGGCCAGCAAGTGGGTGCCAGGGCCACCCTGGTGACGGCATCCAGCTCCCAGCAGCAGCAGCGGGGGAAGGTGCTGGGCCCCCTCTAAGGCACCTGGGCATCCAGATGTGGGGGTGGGGAGGCCTGCACATGAGGGTCTCCAGCCACCATCCTCCAAAGTATAGCCCAGGGTCTAGGCAGGCCCGCAGCTCTCCTCCTCAGACTTGGTCCTCCAGGAGAAATGGGTTTCCTCGTCCACGTACAACAGCAGCAGGTCACAGAAGAAGGTGATCTGGGAGAGGCAGGGTAGACCCATGTCCTGGCCCCACCCTGCCATCCCGCCACCTCTCCAGCCCTCACCCCAAGACTCATGCCAGCACAGGGGCTCGGGTGCACACTTGGGGGGCACATGCTTGCCGGTAGCCAGAGGGAGCCACAGTGGCCAGACTCACCACAACCAGCCAAGCCACTCTGGTGCCCAGAGTGAGAGTTGTGGGGATGAGCCCCAACTACCATGCCTGAGGGAGACCTGGACTGAGCCTCTCTGGCTGTGGCTGTCACCCCCTCTCACCCTGCACCCCTGCCTGCCCCCACCCTCCCCAGCCTGGCCCCTACCTGCCCAGTGATGAGGATGTTGAAGGATCTTGTAGAGCTGGAGCCCATAGCCTTAGGGGTCTCCACGCCTGAGCCCTCCCACCAGTGAGCAGCTGTCCTGCAGGCAGAAGAGTGTCTAGTGACCTGCTCTGGCCACTCCTGGGCTGGGCTGCCGCTCACAGGCCTCATCTTACTCATCCATTGACTCCATCCGCCCCCAGCCCGAGTCCTGGGTCTCAGCCCTGTGTCACTGCTGAGGACCCAGGGGACAAGCAAGTTGTGACCTGCCTCTCAGAAGCTCCCTGCCTGCTGAGGGGATGGGGACAGAAGGGTCTCTAAACAGACACCCACAGTGGGTGTGGGGGAGGTGGCGGCAGGGGGCACTCACTCTCCCTAGGAACCAGGGAACACTTCCTGCCAGGAGACTCTCAGGCTGGTTTTCCAGGGGTCAGGAAGGAGTTCCAGGCAGAGACGTAGGGCGGGCGAGAGCACAGGGTGCGGGGAGCTGGGCGTGGGCGGGGTCCAGCCCCACATGGTTGCAAAGGGCTGGGGAGGTCAGCGATGCCAGGCCAGGCCGGGCCCAGTGGGCAGTGTCAGGGGCTTCACCTCCAGGCCTGATGGCTGTGCACACGTATGCGTGAGGGTACACAAGGTGACATGAGGTGACAGAAGGATGGGGAGTCTGCTTAGGAGACTCAAAGACAGGACAATACATGCACACAAGAACCTTGAGTGCATCCTGGATCAGAAAATAAAAAGATCTGGAGGATTATTGGCACAGCTGGGGAAATTTACATATTAGATTTATCTGCCAATGTCAGATTCCTGAGTGTGACAAGAGGCCAGTGGTCACCTGCGGAAGGTCCTCATTCTCAGGACAGCATTGAGAGGGTAAGTGTCCAGATATCTGCCACTTACTTTCCAATGGTTTCCTGTGAAATCTATCTACATATATCCAGCTCACTCTACAGAGGGAGAGAAAAAACGAATGGGCAAAATGGTAAAAAAAAAAAAAAAAAAACCTGGTGAACCCAGATGAAGGCTATATGGGTTTTCACGGCACTAATCTTGGAAGTTTTCTACAGATTCTTGTAATGTTTTAGATATAACCTTAAGGGAAAAGTAAGGAAAGCCCCCTGTTCTGTGGAGGGTGATGCCGGAGGCAGGGTGTAGTGGAAGAGGGACTGAGGGTCCCAGCTGCAGTAGGGGTGTGGGGACAGATGGGGTAGGCAAAGGGTTTAGGAGGGAGGCTGGATGGAGCCTGTGCTGGGGGACCTGGAGCTGAGAGCACCCCCTCCTGCCCTGGGGACCCCTCGCACACACAGCAGAGCGTCCAGAGGGATGGGCAAGGCTGGGGTCTGTCCCGGCCGCCACAGGAGGACAAGTGGAGGGGGACCTGGCTGAGGAGCAGCAGGTGAGCAGTGGGGCCGCACCTGAAGTTGTAGCTCCTCTTCCGCAGCTGGAAGGAGTCGTGGGGCAGCAGTCAGAGGTCCCGGCGTCCAGGTCACAATCCCAGAGGACATGGATGTCCACAGCCCCGCCCTGCACACAGTGCATCACTGCTCCACCAGCACGCGGGCAGGGACCCTCTCCCTGAGCCCTCCAGGAACGCTGCCCCTCACAGACCCCTCCAGCTGTGGCCACGAGGTCCCCGATGTGGAACACGGGGCACTGGGGCTGAAGCCTGGGTCACAGCAGCAGTGCTTGAAAGAAATGGTGTCCCAAGTCTCCAAGGCATTGAACCTGAGAAGGGGTGGGGCTGGGGGGTCGGGCCAGGCAGGGGACAAGGAGGATCTGGGGCAGCCAGGACCCACCCTGCTCACCTGGAGAAGTTGAACTTGCTGAAGGTGACAGTGTTTTTGATGAACAGTGTGGAGTTCTCAGCCTGGAGCAGCAGGGGCTTCCTGTGGTGGGGGAGGTCAGGGGCAGGCTCTGCTGGTCCTGGGACCTGCCCTGGGTGTCGGGGACACTTACACCGGCACAGTGTTGCTCTCCATGAGGCAGCAGGCCTGGATCTCACAGGACCTGTGGGTCCCATTGAACTCCACACACTGGCCTGTTTTTACGCCTTGAAAACAAGACAAACTCCAGGCCCTCAAGACTCCACAGGGCCTGGGGAGGGAGTGGGCAGGGGGCTGTTGGCAGAAAGAAGACACACAGAGGCACCACGGGGCCTGCACGAGGGAGCCAGCCAGGGTCCCAGCATGGCCCCCTGAACCCCCTCCCAGTGGAGGCGCTGGAAGACAGGCCCACAGTTACCGTGCTGCTGTGCGTCCCCGTCTCCCCTCAGGACAGTCCTCGTCAGCCCAGCGGTTCACAGTGGGATGGAGGGTGCTGAGGCGGTGAGAGAGCAGAGTTGTCCAGGCCCAGGAGGTGTCTCCCCTTCGTTACCCAGCCCTGCAGTCCACAGGAACACGCCCCTCCCCTACTTAGCCCCCAGGGTTCCCTGAGTCTGGGGGCACATGGGAAAGCTGGAGGGTGCAAATAAAAGGAGGTGGTCAGAAGGGGGGAGGGCGAGCAGCCCCCCGTCAGATAGGGGGTGCAGTGCGGCATCCCAAGGCAGAGCGAGACTCCTTCCCTCCTGAGAGTTCTGTCCCTGGTAGGGGCAGAAATGACTCCTTGAGGCCCACCTTCTCTGGTCCAATTTGGACAACGGAATAGGGGCGGTACAGGGACTCGGGGAGGGTAAGTTTATGCCAGGGTGGAGGTGCTGGGTGTGGCAGACTAAGGAAGGGACCTTCGTCAGAGGGGCCTGTAGGGAAGTGGGACCCCACACACTGGCCAAGTCCCTTCTAGGCTTGTTCTGCTGTGAAACAGGGACATTAGTGCCTGCAAACGGTCACAGAGTTCAGGGCATCAGCCAGGAGGGGATGGTGGCAAGCTTTCTGGGAGTCCCAGACCCCGGAGAGGAAGCACCCTCAAGCGTCAGGCACTCGCACAGACGTGGTTCTGCCAGGCGGAGGGTGGAGGCCGCTGTCCAGAGGAATGTAGCACCAGGGTGCCAGGAAGGGCCAGGGACTCTGAGAAGCCAAATGAGATGGTAGGACTTTGTGGGGGTGGGACTGTGAGAAGTGGGCAGAGGACAGTGTGGGGCCACCTGCACTGCCTCACTCTCCCTACCTATGGCCTGGGTCTGCGCTTCCTCTCAACCCTGGCTGGGCCACCACTTCCTCCGAACAGACCCCACGGTGACCACCATGGGGCCCCACCTCTGCCCTCATCCACCTCCCTCCAGCAGCCTGAGTGGTCCCTCTCAAAGCACAGACGATCAAGCACCCCTCACCTGAGCCCATCTGTGGCTCCCGCCGCTGCCATCTCCAGTTCAGCTCCTTAGAGGGGCTCACAGGCCCCTGTGGTCTTGGGCTACCCCCTTCCTGCCCCAGTCCAAATCTAGGCTCCAGCCCCACTCAGCAGCAGGGAACCCTGGAGGTGCCTCCTCTCACACAGTCGGGGCCTTTGCCCACGCAGCCCCTCTGCCTGGACATCCTCTAGATCCCACTCAGCCTCCCATCCTGCAGGAAACCCTTCCTGAGGCCCCGGGTTGGCTGACGTGCCTCCCTGGGTCTCCCAGCTGCAGCTTCTGCCCCATCACAGGCCCTGCCACCCTGGCCGGGCTGTGTGTGCAGGAGCTCCTGGAGGTGGGGAGGGTGGAGTTCTGTAAGCCTGGTCTGGGGGAGGGTCTGCAGGTGTTTGCTGGACGCCGTGACACTACAAGGAGCACAGAGCACATGCTGGCAGGGACCAGATGACCAGGACCCTGAGAAGAGCTGGCAGGAACTCTGCTATTCTCAGGAAGCTGGGGTGTCAGGTCTGATGAATTACCCAGCCCTTGGCAGCTTCGAGGGAAGGGCCAGAAGCCTGTACATGAGCAAAGAGGAACCACGTGGATTCCAGAAAACAGAGAATCGTGGCCCCAGCACAATTTGAGGACACTCTACAAACCAAACATCAACTAGACGTCTCTGAGCATTCAGAAAGGGAGGGACATCATGTGTGTTTCCAAACTTCAGCTCATCCTCTGTGTACGTGCCTCACCTCATTTGTGGACGGGGCCAACCAGGGACATGTGCCCCCCAGCAACTGTGGGGGGACCAACGACCAGGACTCAGGGGACAGGGGGCCACACAGTGACCCTCCAGCCCTGCAAGATTCCATGTTGGACTCAAAGAAAGATGTCACCAGGGAGGGAGGCTTCCAGGGTATGTGCCGGGTCCCCAACTGGGGAACCTCATGGACAACAACGGTGGAAGGCTCTGGAAGCACACTGCTCAGGGGTGTGGAGGCCCATCACCCACAGGCTGGGAGGCCTTGGGTCAGTGACTCAACCTGGCTGGGCCTCAGTCTTCTCATCTTTTTCTCTACATTTACTGTGTGTGTGTGCACGCGCGCGCACGTGTGTGTGTGTGTGCGATCAGCCCTGAGCTAATATCCGATGCCAATGCTCCTCTTTTTGCCGAGGAAGACTGGTCCTGGGCTAACATATGTGCCCATCTTCCTCTACTTTACATGGGACGCTGCCATAGCGTGGCCTGACAAGCGGCACTTCGGTGCGTGCCCGGGATCCAAACCTGCGAACCCTCGGGCCGCCGAAGCAGAGTGAGCACACTTAACTGCTTTGTCACCGGGCCGGGCCCTCAGTCCTTTCACCTTACATGGGGACTGAAGTACTTCCTGCCAGGCAGGGTGTTTGTGAGATGAAATGAAATGATTCATGAAAAGGTTTTAGCTCAGTGTCTGGACACAGCAGCACCTACTGAGACCTCAGTCACCTGGGAAGGAGAAGGGGGAACATGGCTGGTGACCCAGGGCTGGTGGAGGAACGAGGGACCCGCGGGGAGGCTCTCAGGCAGCCTTACCTCTAGGCATCTGCCCTGAACTTGTCCTGGTGTCACAAGGAAATTGCTCACCAAGAAGCGCACATTCTCTCCCTGGAGGCTGACCTACTTTATACCAAGCACAGCGCTGGGCAGCCCCCCATGAACTTCAAACCCAGTGAAAGGAGAATAAATGACATCCAAGATAACCGGTGATCATCGATCTAGCACTTCTTATAGAGATTAAACAGAAATATAAAGAAGCACAGCATTTGAAAATAGCCAACAGAAATTGGAAAAATACATAAAAATGAAATCATCTAGCTAAATGAGCATGGGGGAATGATTTGCTTGTGGAAATCTGGCAGGATGCTCGGGACCTGTGAAGGCTGCTGGCTGAGGGTGCAGTAGAGAGAGCAGAACAGAACCACTCTGGGAGGGAACCAAGCGCACTGGGGGACACTCCACCCAGAGCGGGGGCTGTCACTATCGGTCCCCAAACGACCTGTTATAGAATCTGACCTTCCGCCAACGTCTCCCCCAAGGGGTCATTTTATTCATGGACCCATGTGAGCACCGCGTGCTTCGAGCTCTGGAACAGCAAGACGTCGACTGGCCACACATATCAGGACCCGGCCTTGGTCCTGCTACCCTGCAGGTGCCCCGGTGCCCACTAGCGAGCCTACCTTCATCTGCCCGAAGCCCATGGTGACGGCAGCAGCAGAGGTGAAACCTTTAATGGCTGACGGGGCAGGAGACGAAGTCCAGCAGGAACCCTGGCCGCCCAGGAGGAAATACCGAGGTGGCCACAGCTCTGCCCCGCCCCAGAGGACACAGGTGGACGTGGGCCGGGAGAGGGGGTGTGGGTGGGATTGGGGCTAAGGTGGTGGGTGACCTGTCCTGTTTGGGCTGGTCTGGAGAGCAGGAAAGGGAGGCTGGGGTCTGAGGCCTCGGGCACTTCTCCAAGTGTCCTGGCCTCTAAGCAGAATAGGGTAGGGCTGAGGCAGCACGTCCTCTCCCCCACCCCCCCACCACACACACAGGGACAGCCCTTGGAAGGCAAAGAACGAAACGCTGAGGGCAGGGGCATCCCCAGCAGGCAGGTGTCCAGGTCCCCAGGAAGAGCAGAACCGCAGCCCCCACCACAGCAGGAAGGCCCGAGAGTCTTACCCAAGCGCAGGAGCCCATGGCTAACTGCATGCAGCCCCACAGGAAGGCCAGCAGCACAGCACAGGCGGGCTCACGGAAGGTGCAGAAGGGGACTAGGAGGGACATGATGGCCGTGGGGCCCAGAGTAACATCCCGGGAGGTGCCCAAGAAGAAATACATGAAGCACCCATGAAGGCAAAGTAGAGGCCATACTGTTGGGGAGAGAGAGGGATGAGCACCCAGGAGGCACGCGGCACACCCATAGGGTCCCTGGTGTAGACGTCTGAGCACAGGGGTCTGTGTGTCCACTGGGTACTTTGGGCAAACCTGCGCACACAGGCAGGATAAACGCTCCCCCTCTATTATCCACGGTGTGACCTGCAGTGATCAGAGGACCTCTTTTCTCCCCCCACCCAACTGGGGCCCCGGGTGCCACCTGCGGGAGCACAAAGGCCTGTGAGGTTCTGTGAGAGTGTGAGTCTGAGAAAGCATTCTTAAGGCTGCGGTGAGTCATCCTGCTGCCCCATCAGGCAATCCAGAACTAGCCGGGTGCCTGTGTGTGACAAGTGTGACAAGAGCAGGTACAGGGGCGTGTGTCTGCCCAAAGGCAGTCACAGGCTCTAGACTGTAAACCAAGGCTTCTTGGGCCCCACGGGGCTGGAACCCTGGGAATCCCGCTTGTCTGGAGGGGATACTACGCATTTCTACTCTGCTTCTGGGAGGGCACTGAGGCTCAGAGTGGGGTCACAGAATGGAAACAGGACGTGGCCAGCAGCAGGGGCAGTCATCTCACTTGGGGCAGGAGTCAGGCCACCTCAGCATAGGCTGGTGACTGGGGAATGACCTTGAGCTGGACTGAAAGCCCAGCAATGAAATCCATCTTCAGCCATTGCACAGAGTGGTCAAGCAACCAAGCCAGGACAGGCAGTCTCCTCTGCACCGCCTCAGGGGAGCAGCAGCAGGCCTGCTGGGGGGCCATACAGACACCTGTGGGCCTGGCCTAACAGCACCTTCACAGAAGAGGGCATGCCTGGAGTGGGCGTCAGGGCAACACAGACCAGCAGTCAGGGTCCAGGCTTCAGAAAACCCAGCAATAGGGCCGGGGGTCCAGGGGCATCAGGAGAGGCACAATCTGTCTCCCCTCCAGGGGGTCTGACCCAGATGGTTAAATCCCCCCCTTGCTGGTCTGAGAGCGGAAGGCAACCACCTGTGCAGAGGGGGCCTCAACCAAAAGTGAAGTGTCCCCCCTCCTCTGCTCACTGCTCCCCCTGAACCCCACCTGCCCAAATCCTAGGTGCCTTCTCTCCCTCCATCAACACTGGCCTGGAAGAATGTGAGAAATGAGTTAATGAGAAGGCTAAACGCTAATTAGACTCAAGGTTTTTCATCCCAGGAGAATTTGTTTCCTTGTTTTTTTTTTACTCCCCAGAGAAGTTAACAAGGAGCAGTGCAGAGAGAAGCAGGGTCCAGGGGGCACCGTTGTCTGGCTGGCGGGGTGTGGGTGGGGGGACTGGAGGCCCTGAGGGACCAGAGGATTTCTATGGGCGCACCATGGGGGGCTCCACTCACTAAGGGGGACTGCAGTGCCGAAGGGGGGGTGTCTCCCATCCTGAGGCTGCGTCTTACCCCAACCCCCATCTGTGGCATTCGCGTCCCTAGAGGGGTCCCAGGGCTTCTAGTTGGTTCTGGGAGAAAGCCAGAGGCTCCTCATTAATTCAGGGTGCGCAGCATCCTCTGGGATCCTGGCGCCCCCTGCGCGCAGCGCCGACCCCAGACCCCCCTCACCCTGGGCCCGCGAGGCTGCTCTGGACAGAACCCGGCCCCCACCCCCTAAGCCGCCTGCCCGAACCCTGGGGTCTAAGGGTGGGACCCCACGCCGGCTAACGGTTCGTGGCCCGCCGGCCCAGCAAGGCGGAGGGCGGCGGCGACACGGGTGGGGAGGCGGTGGGTGGGGAATGGGGGTCCCCGGTGGAGGCCCCCGCACCCTCAGACCCCGCACTGCCCCTCGCGTCCGCCGCCCCCGGGCGACCCCGGCCCGTCCCTGGCAGCTCGCCCACCCCGTCCCGGGCCCGCCGCCCACCGCGGACTCACCTGGCGCCGCAGCTCGCGTTCTCTGGACGTCGCCTCAGCCAGGGCGGCAGGAACTGTAGACAGCGGAGGAGCGAGGGGCGGGGCCCGGGCGTCCGAGGACGGTACCTGACGTGCACGTGTCCTCGGAGCGGGGCGGGATGCCAGGCGGGGTCTGGCAGGACCCCGCCCCCGGCGTAGGGTTGGGACCGGAAGCCGCCTCCATGCGCTGCCCGGGGTCGGGCTCTGCTGCGGGGGCTGGGGCTCCGCCGCGCGCAAGGGGCGGCCCCGGAACGTGTTGCGGACCCTCGGTGAGTGGGACCCGTCGCCACCCGGGCACCGCCCTCCATGGTCGCCTGTTGTCGCCCCCAGAAGCGGCCACTCGCCCTTCCCACCAGGGGTCAGTGCTGACCCCAGCGTGCCCTGCAGCTGTTACCAGAGGGGAGGGGGTTGGGGGCTGGGAGAAAGGGGTAGAGGGGCACATGTACATGGTGACGGATAAAAATTGGACTATTGGTGGTGAGCGCGATGCAGATGTTCTATACAGAACAGTGATAAATCATAATGTACACCTGAAATTTCACAATATTATAAATCATTATGACCTCAATAAAAAAGAAAAAGTGTGGTGGCTTACTGAAGACTCAGTTATGGCACAAGTTGAGAGATAACACCCTGAAATATGGGCTTCGGTCGTGTAGGATGCACTTTATGCCTTGAATCAAAGACCGTTATGAGGTGCAGTCCCCCCTAGAGCCAGAATACATGAGACTGGGAATCAAGGGATAGACGTGAGAGTGGCTTCTCTCACAATTAATCCTAATAATTCACTCAAAGAATGTTTGCTTTCTGTCCTAGCCACTTTGAGCTCTGCTACTTTGGAGATCTTAGTTCCCAAGAAGATAGTGCTTCCACCAGGGGGCACTACAATGGTTCCATTGAGTTGAAACCAACAAGGAGAAAAAGGGCCACTCTCCTGGTTGGACTGATGGATCCAGACTACAAAGGAGAAATTGGGCGGCTGGGACACAGTGGAGGCAGGGAGGACTTTGTACTTCTTAGTCCTCAGAGTCTTCAAGAATGGAGCTTAGGATCCCCCCACACACACCAGGTAAAGATGCGTGACCAGCTGAGGTTCCAGCTGAGGACAAGAGAAACATCGAATGGGTGGAGGAAGAAGAAGTCATAGATATAAACTATGACCTCATGACTAGGGGCACTAGATTTAGCAAATAAAAATACAGATGCCCGGTTAAATTTGAATTTTGGATAGACATCAAATAGTCTTTTTAGTGTAAGTCCCTAAATATTTGGGACGGACTTATGCTAAAAACTTATTCACTGGACATCCTGTATTTTATCTGGCAACCCTATTCATGACCAACGAGAAAAGGGGAACTGTGGGAACTTTGCACCTTTTGTCTTTGCTTGTTACGTGTAAGTACGTATTTGTGTTTATTAAGCATGTTCCCTTTTCCTCTCGTTATTACTTTATATACAAATTCTTGGAGGTTAGCAGAATATTCGGTGGGACGGTGACTGAATTTGAGGATAAATTAATGTAGTTAACTGTGGATACAATGACCCTTGAGAGCCGTGGGTTTCCTCCTTTGGGGGAGCAGGTGAGGTCTTTGTATAAAGGGTAGCCGCATCTTATTACACGCAAGCAGGTTTGTTCCCAGCTGGTGCAATGCTGGGCTTTGCCAATAGAGGGTGCTGGAGAGTGGCTGCAAGGCCATAGAGGAAAGAAGGCACCTCTCGAGTTCTGGCTTTCCTTTCTTTTTATTGAGCCCAGGAGCCAGTGAGGGGTGTGTGGATGGCCCAGTCTCACCTCAGCAGCCCTGGCTGACCAGTTCCAGCTTTGCACTCAGGCCCCACTCTGTCCACCTGACAGCCATTTTCGCAAAAGGTCCAGCCCTCCTCTAGGCAAAAGACCAGCTCCAGCCTCCCACACCTTCTGGCCAGGGTGGGCCACTTCTCTGCACCAGCCCTGGCCCATGGCCTCTGGCCAGGGGCCAGATGATCTGCGACCAGATTCAGGCTGTTACCTGAGGGCAGCCGGTGGTACACAGCCTCTCCTCTCAGACTACATCTTTTCCCTTCTGAACCACTCATTCATTGGTTCAGGTATTTACTGATCACTTACTATGAGCCAAGCAGTGTTCTAACAAACATCTGTGTACACATCTTCACATAGACATTTGTTTCTTTTCTCTTGGGTATATACCTAGGGGTGGAACGACTGGATCATTTGATAGATGTAGTTCATTGCTTAACTTCTTAAGCAACCACTGACCTGTTTTCCAAAGTGGATGTACAATTCTACTTTTCCAAGAACAATGTGGACACAGAAGTGAACACAACAAAGTCCTTGCCTTACGTTTAAGAGAGGGAGAGAGACCATAAACAAGTAAACTTATACACATAAAAGGTCATAACAGGTCATGTGAAGCTGTGATAAGAAATTTGAATTTGTTTCCAAGTTTTGAATTTTACATAAATGGATTTATGCTGTACATATCTGGCTACATTTTCTTTCACTCAACATTATGTTCTTGAGATCTGACCATGATAATACATATAGATCTAGTTCATTCATCCTAATTGCTGAACAGTCCATCATATAAAGGTATCCCTATGTATATATAGTACATATAGGCATTTAGGTTGTTCCCTACTTTTGGCTACTACAAATAATGCAGCAATTAGTAAATAATGCTCTTCCAAATAATTCCCAGAGGGGGAACCGCTGAATCAAAAGGAATGCACACTTTCAGTTTTCCTGCTCCCTCTTGTGGCTGCACTAATCCACACCCCCACCAGCAGTTCGGGGAGTCCTACTTCCCTAAGTCTCTGCAACTCTTGATTTTATCAAGCTTTCCATTTTCACTCCCCAATGCTGTTACCCCACCGTGCCTTATAGCTCTCAAATAATGCAGGCAAAACCCCACATATGTGCCGGGTGCCAGGTGAGCCCTCCACTGCAGTGACGTGTGGAGTCTCCCTCTCCCTACTGGGCAGAGGAGAGGGACCCTTAACTCGTTATCTCCGCACCTAACTCAGTGCCTCACACACAGCAGGGTTCTCTTCCTGTTCTGCCACTAATTCAATAAACTCCCCAAGCCTCAGTTTCCCAGTTGGTGTTACTACAGCCAGTGATGTGCTGGTAAGTGTTGAACAACTAACTTGGAGGGCAGGGTGGGGGAAGGAACCCTAACCTGTAGCATTTGCCAATTTCACATCCACTGTGTAAATACTCCCACCATGGCTGATTTCAAGCTTCGGAGGTGCATCACTGAGCACAGAGCTGGGAAGAGACGTGTTCAGTCATCAGTCCTCGTGAGCTGGTGCAAGCAGGCTCCAGCACACCACTGACTCTCTGCAGTGCCCTGATCCTAATTCAGTAGTCGCTTTCCTGTGCTTCTGTAGGAGTAGACAGCGACACCTGGTGGCAAAGCCAAGCAAATCCTGGACCACAGAGAGAAGGGCCTAGAATGTGAGAAAAGGGGTAGGAAACACCCACCCCCACCCCCTACCTCCCTAGGGTCTCTCCTCTCGCTTGTTCAGCGCCAGGGCCCATCATCTCCAGGAAAGACTCAATGCCTGGGGGGCTCCCATAAGGGGACCCCTGCAGGTCTCCCTCCAGGTTGGGGCTGGGGTGGGGTGGCTTGGCTTCTGGGATTGGAGTAAGAAGTGACCTTGTAGGGCAGTAAATTCCCACTTCCTGCCAGCAGGTCACCCCTGCAGGCCACCAGCTACACCACTGACTGAGAATTACCAGAAGAGTGCCCCAGCCTGAAGCAGTCACCACAGCATCCCGAGAATAAGAGTCACTCAGCTAACACACCCGGAAGCATTCGTTCATGACCAGTCTTTCATCCTGGGACCTGGAATCTGGCCCCATACCCAGGGCTTTTCTTTGGTTCAAGACTTCCCTCTGATTCTATGTGTAATCCTCTATTGTAGTGTAGGTGGAGAAATGAGGGTCGCCCTGTAATAGCAAAACCATTACACAGCCCTTAGCCACCCAGACTGCTGACCACCAAAGGCTGACCTCCCCTCCCATAGTGTATTCTTCTAGAAAGCATCTGCTTAGCCCAGGACTCCATTTTCCAGATCCTGGGAGGGGCAATAGAAAACAAGATTACTAATTTAAACATATGTCCCCTGCTGCCACTTCTGTAGACCAGCTCCTGCTGCATCCTCAGGCAACCGTCTCCCCACCCCAGGAGCTGCTCCTGCAGACCTGCCCAGCCCACCCATGCCCTCTGCAAGGGTGGGCCACTTCCAGGGACCAGCTCTGGCCCACGCCCTGTGACGTGTTTCCGTGCCTATGACAGGCTGCACGTCCCTGCAAAGCCACGCCCTCCTCAACAAGGTCTGACTCTCAGCCTTGTGTGGAGTCCCTCTCCTCAGCCCTTAGTTCCTCCACTGTCCAGTCTTCCTGTTATGAGAGGTTCGGGGATTCGATTAGAGACGTAAAAGAAACTTTCCACTCCAAACAAATGGACTGAAGATATATTTTATTATATAGAGGATAGTAAAGGCGATAGTCTGCAAACAGATTCGAATAGGTCAAATATTAAGAGGGAAAAACATCAGCCCGACTGGAAAGGGAAAACATCCACATCGACTGAAGAGAAATGACACAAATCAACCGGAAAGAGAAACACCAGGTTGACCGAAAAGAGAACACATCAGATCAATTACTTCACATCAAATCAATTACTTCACATCAAATCAGTTACTCACAACATCCACGCCCCACTGCCGGGAGAGCCCTGTCAATCGACGCAGCTGGGCAGGGATCACACGTCCTGGGCAAGGCGTCCCTTCCACAGGTGGAACTCTCACTGGGTCTCAGTTTCCAGCAGTTTTTATACCATCAATAATTTTCAGAGTAAGCAATTACAGAGTTTGCAGAGTAAGCATTTAGTGTTTCCATGCACAAATGGTTATCAGTGGCGTACATGCACTGAGCCCCCTGGCTAACGTCCCAGCCCAGTAGTTGTGTACGTGCATTGTTCTCTCTGGTTATTGTCCTAGCCCGGCACAGATGGCCAGTCCATCCCGTGCTATGATGCTCCACGAGCCTTGAAATGTTACAACTTGCAACTCTCTGTGGGAGAAAGGCCAGTTCCCAGGAAAAGGCCAGTTCCCACCACACAGAAACAGCTTTATATTTCTTTGTGTGCTGGTGGCTGTAGGTCAATGGAGCGGCCAAACATGGCTGTACTCATGTCAAGACACTTCCTCAGCCTAGTAGGCAGTACAGTAGTGCCTCTCAGAGCCCCCTGTTATCCTTTTCACCAGTTAACAACTCTTTATAGTAAAGGTCTCTGTTCCAGTTACTGGTGTGGTTTGTCCTGACTCGACTCTGACTGACACAGCAACACAGCATCAAAAGATAGCCTGCAAACCAGGGTCATCTGCAAACTGTTGCTATAATTGATCTAAAAGGCAAAACCAAAGTGAAAATACCTTCTTCCAGAGGGAAGAGGGAGATGGGAAATGGGAAGTACTGTGAGGGAATTAGTTCAGGGTCTGTAGATACAGCTCACTCACCCATGGCCCTGTGTAGTCAGATAAACCTAAAGCGACCTGGTGTGTGGGGTAGGGGGCGTGGGAAAGATTAATTCAAACATAAATCCCCTGGTACAGGTGGAAATCACTTACCATTCGCTGAAGGGAGAAACCCACTGCTCCACAGGAGATCAGGCCGATGGATACGGGGTCGTCTTTATCCAAGTCTTCGTGAGAAAACTGCCTTCCTGTGGGACACAGTCCACTATTTTGCATCTGGCTCTCTCAGAACCTCCGGGCTCATCCCCTCCCCTCCATCCCACGTCCTCTGGGTTCTAATGGATGAAGCCTCCAGGCACTGGGTCTGCAGAATGCACACAGCCAGCTGCCACAGGGAGCAGCGGAAGGCAAGTGTGGTGACCAAATACCCCGACTGCTGGTCAGCCCAGTCCAGGCTGGGTCACACCGGATGGGGGAGATCAGCCACTGGGAACACAGGCAGCTTCCTTTGGGCTGGCCATGGCGGGAGGGGGCAAAGAATGGACACAGGTGTTCTTCCCTCTCCACGAGCAACGTGGGGTGCAAGGTCTACTAGGGCTCGTGAGACTTAATCCCAGGACAGCTGCGTTAGAGAAGCCTGCCCAGGGGTGTATAAAAGAAATCCAGAGTTTCTGACGGACTCAGAAGCGACAGCTTGGGACCAAATACATCAGGCATAGCTCGAGTAAAGAGCGATGGCCAGGCATGTGTCCAAGAGCACGTACAGGCTGCCTTGCATGTCAACAAGGAGGGACCAATTTTCCTTTACCCTTGCCTCTCCCAGAGGCTTCATATGGTGAGGGTGAGGCTGGGCGCTCCACTCTCTGTCTCTTCAAACATTTCCCTGTTTCCAGGTCTCACGGATGGAGGACATCACTCTGTCCTCTCTCCGCACCCCTACTGATGTCTGAGAGTGCAGAACTTCTGACTTCACGGGTGGCCTCACACAGGATGGCCCCAATGTTATGTTTTCAAAAATGACCATCCCTCAATCAGTTTTAGGGCTTTTCATACGGGAAATCTTGTAGAAGGGGAGAAGGCAGGGGAGGTTTGGCCTGCAGTAATTTAAGCCAACCTTCCAGAACAAACTACTACCAAGGAGGTTGGATTTTGCTTTTTCTAAACGATCCTTCACAAATAACACAAGGACCTGGAGTCCCTGTACTGGTCGTCCAACAAGCTACATGGAGCACAGGATGCAGCTCAGGAGCACAAGAGCACAGCTTCTGACCGGCCACAGGGACAACAGACTTCTCAACCTGTGGGTCACAAATTCAGGCGATGTGGCCTGACGGCCAATAGAGGGCTAGGGTGGTGGGTCATCTGCAATTAGATCAATACCGATGGATGCCCCATCTCCTGGAAGGAAACTGTGAGAAGATTTGGCTCTAAATCGTTACGGTGATCCCCCATTACTCAGTGGGATGGGGGAAAAGGATCTGGGATAGTAGGAACCCAGCAAAGGAGGGAGATGGATGCTCTATGTCCTTTGAAGATCAAGTTGTAAAACAATAACCCCAAACCAGCCTCTCTTCTTGGTCTTTTCACTGCTGGCCAGCAAACTGGGAGGAGGACTATATATGACAGCCCCCTTATACCCTTCAGAATTACCACCCAAATCTGCCGAGTTAGCTGCATGAGTCCAGAACCATGAGGGTAACTCTGGACACTGACCTGGGAGGAATTCTGAACTAGAGACCTGGGGAAGCACATGTCTTGAATGCCTCACAATGAGCCCACACCTGACCCGCCCCAGGGGCAGTGCCAGCCAGCAGCCTGTGGACGTGGACACAGGCTGATTACTCTGGCCCCTCAGCCAACCAGCTCCAGACCAGCTTCCTTGTAAAGGATGATCTTACTCACTGGGTCAAACAGCACTCATCACAAATGAAATATGGTCCAACCACCACAACACACCAGGCTGAGACGGCTCATCACTGCAGGGTGCCAGAGACCACCAAATCCAGCCCAGGCTCCAGGTGGTCCAGACAAAACCTGCCCACCAGGTGGTGCGGCTGCTGGAAGAGGGCTGGCACTTACAACTCGATTGTTCCCATGTCCCCTGTCCTCTGATGGTGTGGAGAGAATGATGATTCCAATCCTGAAAGAGACTGCCTTAGGGGCTACCTCGCTTATGAGTGCTCCTTACCCCAAAAGGGCTCAGAAAATTTAAAGTCAAGGTAACAAGAGTTTTAGTCTATGAACTAATGTGTGACCACCAAAAAAAAAATAATAATAATTAATTTAAAAAGAAGATAGGAGGTTTGAGTTGCTGGGGCTTCTACCTCTAGTCCTTCTGCAGTGGGGATTAGTGTCAGCATCCAGCTGGGCATCCACATCTGGAGTTCCAAAAACCAGCTGGGGAGGGGAGAGTTCCAGTTCCAGAACGGCAATGTGAAGACCTCTGCAGACCTGCTCCCCAGCAAAACTGGTGAAAAGTTTATATATGTATAATATTTTTTAAATACTATATTCTTTATATGTAAATATTTGTCTTTATATATGTATTTAAAGTCTTTTTATAAGTATATTTAAAGTCTCTGGAAACGGGCCTAAGGGCATACAGTAAATGAAGTCCTTACTCAAGAAAATCTACTAAAACTTGGCAAGAGCAGTGAGAGTCTGTAGCACTTCAACCATGACCTGTCCCTTCCTCTCCCATCCCAGCCCAACATGGCAGAAACTCCACTACAGGTAGTGCAGCCAGGAACACAGGGCACCCTTTCCACCCAGCTCCAGGTCAAGGGTGATGGCATCTTCCAGAGAGGGGCAGTCCATCAGCATTTTTCATCCCATCCGCCCCCAGCTACCTGTTGCAGAGGCTAAATTCCAGGTGAGTGTGGCAGGAAACGGGGGCTCTCTCCTGCTCATCCTTCACTGTAACACTGTGACACAGAGGCTCTACCTTGGAGTCAGCACACTGAAAATACTGGGACACCATCACTCTTGCCCAGGCTCATATGTAAAGTGGAGATTTCATGCTGGGAGAATCTAGCCAAGAAGATCAAAGGCCCCCTGAGGAGTGCCCAGCTCCTAAGACAAGGTTGTCATTCAGAGAAGCCACCACTGTCCCTGGCCCAGCCCCAGAGCTATGGCTCAGAGATATTTCCCAGAGAGAAAGGCAGGACAAGACAAAGAGAAAGGCAGGTAAAACAAAGAGCTCTAAAGTCCTTCCCAAATGAGCTGACTTTATTCACAACAGAGTGTGAGGAAGTTCAAACCTAAAGGCACTTGCAAAACAATGGAGCTTGTGGTGAAAAGCGATTAAGAGGAGACTGGTAGCTTCATCAGATGTAAGCTAAACCACAGGCCAGCTAATTTACCAGAGAGAATCAGGAAAAGAGACCACTAAAAAGAGCCCTCCTGGGATTAGAACAAATCTCAAATACTGACCTCAAAAACTATCCCTGCAAATGAGCCTAAATTTAATTGGATCAGCCTGTGAAGCAATGGATGCCCCAGGGTATTGTTGAAAATGATGGAGCAATCGGCTGCAATTAGTGAAGCTTATCAGATGAACACGGTCAGGAAAAGAGGTTCTAGCCAGGGCAACCAGGCAAGAAAAAAAGAAAGGCATCCAGATTGAAAAAGAAGTAAAACTATCTCTACTCACAAATGACATGATCTTCTATAGAGAAAATCCTAAGGAATCCACAGAACACTACTAGAACTAATGAACAAGTTCAGAAAGGTTGCACAACACAAGATCAATATACAAAAATCAATTGTGAGATGTTGAACAAATGGTACAAAGTTTCAGTTACGCAGGATGAATAAATTCTGGAGATCTAATGTACAGAATGATGGTTATAGTTAATAATACCATACTATATACTTGAAATTTGCTAAGAAATTATAACAGACACCTCAGAAATACAAAAGATTATAAGAGAATACTATGAAAAGCTATATGCCAACCAATTCGACAATCTGGAAGAAATGGATAAATTCTTAGAATCATACAACCTTCCAAAACTGGATCAAGAAGAAGTAGAGAATTTGAATAGACCAATCACCAGTAAGGAGATCGAAACAGTAATCACAAACCTCCCCAAAAATAAAAGTCCAGGACCAGACGGCTTCCCTGGTGAATTCTACCAAACATTCAAAGAAGACTTAATACCTATCCTTCTCAAACTCTTCCAAAAAATTGAGGAGGGGGGGAAGCTCCCTAACTCATTCCACGAAGCCAACATTACCCTGATACCAAAACCAGACAAGGACAACACAAAAAAAAGAAAATTACAGGCCAATATCACTGATGAACATCAATGCAAAAATCCTCAATAAAATACTAGCAAATCGCATACAACGATACGTTAAAAAGATTATACACCATGATCAAGTGGGATTTATTCCAGGGATGCAGGGATGGTTTAACATTCGCAAATCAATCAATGTAATACACCACATTAATAAAATGAAGAATAAAAATCACATGATCGTCTCAATAGATGCAGAGAAAGCATTTGACAAGATACAGCATCCATTTATGATAAAAACTCTGAATAAAATGGGTATAGAAGGAAAGTACCTCAACATAATAAAGACCATATATGAGAAACCCACAGCTAATATCATCCTCAATGGTGAAAAACTGAAAGCCATCCCTCTAAGAACAGGAACCAGACAAGGATGCCCACTGTCACCACTCCTATTTAACATAGTACTGGAAGTCCTAGCCAGAGCAATCAGGCAAGAGAAAGAAATAAAAGGGATCCAAATTGGAAAGGAAGAAGTGAAACTGTCACTATTTGCAGATGACATGATTTTATATATAGAAAACCCTAAAGAATCCACCAGAAAACTTTTAGAAGTAATAAACGAATATGGTAAAGTTGCAGGATACAAAACCAACATACAAAAATCAGTTGCATTTCTGTACACTAACAACGAAGTAGCAGAAAGAGAAATTAAGAATACCATCCCATTTATAATTGCAACAAAAAGAATAAAATACCTAGGAATAAACTTAACCAAAGAGGTGAAAGATCTGTACACCGAAAACTATAAAACATTTCTGAAAGAAATTGAAGAAGACACAAAGAAATGGAAAGATATTCCATGCTCTTGGATTGGAAGAATTAACATAGTTAAGATGTCCATACTTCCTAAAGCCATCTATAGATTCAATGCAATCCCTATCAAAGTTCCAACAACATTTTTCACAGAAATAGAACAAAGAATCCTAAAATTTATATGGAACAACAAAAGACCCCGAATAGCTAAAGGAATCCTGAGAAAAAAGAACAAAGCTGGAGGTATCACACTCCCTGATTTCAAAATATACTACAAAGCTGTAGTAACCAAAACAGCATGGTACTGGCACAAAAAACAGACACACAGTTCAATGGAATAGAATCGAAAGCCCAGAAATAAACCCACACATCTATGGACAGCTAATCTTTAACAAGGGAGCCAAGAACATACAATGGGGAAAAGAAAGTCTCTTCAACAAATGGTGTTGGGAAAACTGGATAGCCATATGCAAAAAAATGAAAGTAGACCCTTACCTTACACCATACACAAAAATTAACTCCAAATGGATTAAAGACTTGAATGTAAGACCTGAAACTGTGAAACTTCTAGAAGAAAACATAGGCAGTACGCTCTTCGACATCAGTCTTAGCAACATCTTCTCAAACACCATGTCTGACCGGGCAAGAGAAACAATAGAAAAAATAAACAAATGGGACTACAGCAAACTAAAAAGCTTCTGCACAGCAAAGGAAATCATCAACAAAACAAAAATACAACCTAACAACTGGGAGAAGATATTTGCAAACCATACTTCTGATAAGGGCTTAATCTCCAAAATATATAAAGAACTCATGCATCTTACCAACAAAAAAACTACCAACCCAATTAAAAAATGGGCAAAGGACCTGAACAGACATTTCTCCAAAGAAGATATACAGATGGCCAACAGACACATGAAAAGATGTTCAAAATCATTAACTATCAGGGAAATGCAAATCAAAACTACAATGAGATATCACCTGACGCCCGTCAGAATGGCTATAATTAACAAGACAGGAAACAACATGTGTTGGAGAGGATGTGGAGAGAAGGGAACTCTCATACACTGCTGGTGGGAGTGCAAACTGGTGCAGCCACTATGGAAAACAGTATGGAGATTCCTCAAAAAATCAAGGATAGAACTACCATATGATCCAGCCATCCCACTGCTGGGTATTTATCCAAAGAACTTGAAAACACCAATTTGTAAAGGTACATGCACCCATGTGTTCATTGCAGCGTTATTCACAATAGCCAAGACTTGGAAGCAACCTAAGTGCCCATCAAGGGACGAATGGATAAAGAAGCTGTGGTATATATACACAATGGAATACTACTCAGCCATAAGAAACGATGAAATCCAGCCATTTGTGACAACATGGATGGACATTGAGGGTATAATGCAAAGTGAAATAAGTCAGAGGGAGAAGGTCAAATACCGTATGATTTCCTTCATTATGTAGTAGATAATAACAACAATAAACAAACACATAGGGACAGAGATTGGAATGGTGGTTACCAGAGGGGAAGGGGGGAGGGAGGAGGGTGAAAGGGATAATTCGGTACATGTGTGTGGTGATGGGTTGTAATTAGTATTTTGGTGGTGAACATGATGTAATCTATGCAGAAATAGAAGTACAATGATGTACACCTGAAATGTTTACAATGTTATAAACCAATGTTACTGCAATAAACAAAAAATTAAAAAAAAAAAAAAAAACAGATCCTAAATGTTCTCACCACAAAATAAAAATTGTAAGTGTGTAAGGTGATGGATATGTTAATTAGCTTTATTGTAATAATCATTTCAAATATATATGTATATCAAAACATCACATTGTACACTGTAAATATATACAATTGTTATTTGTCAATTATACCTCAATAAAGCTAGAAAAAAATCAATTATATTTCTATAAACTAGCAATGAATAATCCAAAAATGAAAGAAAATAATTTTATTTACAATAACATCAAAAAAAGTAGAATACTTAGGAATAAATTTAACAAATGTAGTGCAAAACTTATACTCTGAAAATGACTAAACATTGTGAAAAGAAATTAAAGAAGATCTAAATAAATGGAGATATAGCCTATGTTCCTGGATCAGAATAAATATTGATAAGATGACAGTGCTCTCCAATGTGGTCTACAGAGTCAACCCAGTCCTTATAAAAATCTCAGCTGGCTTCTTTGTAGAAATTAGCAAACTGATCCTAAAAATAGTACAGAAACTCAAAGGACCCATAATAGCCAAAATAATCTTAAAAACAAAGTTGGAGGACTCATGGTTTTCTATTTTAAAACTCACTATGAAGCAACAATAATCAAGACAATGTGGTACTGACAGAGGGATAGACATACAGATCGATGGAACAGAATTAAGAGTCCAGGAAAAGGGGCCGGCCCTGTGGCGTAGTGGTTAACTGCGTGCGCTCTGCTGCTGGTGGCCTGGGTTCAGATTCCAGGCGTGCACCGAGGCACCGCTTGTCAAGCCATGCTGTGGCGGCATCCCATATAAAGTGGAGGAAGATGGGCACACATGTTAGCCCAGGGCCAGTCTTCCTCAGCAACAAGAGGAGGACTGGCATGGATGTTAGCTCAGGGCTGATCTTCATCACAAAAAAACAAAAAAAAAAGAGTCCAGGAAAAAAACCATATTTCTACAGTCAATTTATTTTCGGTAAGGTGCCAACACCATTCAATGGAGAAAGGATAGTCTTTTCAATGAATGGTGGTGGGAAAACAATATATCCACATACAAAAGAATTAAACCAGACCCCTACCTCACACCATATACAAAAATTAGTTCAAAATAGATCGAAGGTCTAGATGTAAGAGCTAAAACTATATTACTGTTAAAAGAAAAAATATGAGTAAATCTTCATAACCTCAGCTTAGGCAATGATTGCTTAGACATGACACCAAAACCATGAACAACAACAACAAAAATACATAAATTGGACTTTATCAAAATTTAAAACTTGTGCTTCAAAGACACTATCAAGAAAGTGAAAAGACAACTCACAGAATGAGAAAAATATTTGCAAATCATATATCTGACAAGGGACTTGTATCTGGAATATATAGAGAACTCTTGCAACTCATTGACTTTACAATGATGTAAAAATGACATACATTTAACAGAAAATGTACTTTGAATTTTGAATTTTGATCTTTTCCTGGGCCGGCAAAATACAGTATGATACTCTCCTGTGATGCTGGGCAGTGGCAGCGAGCCAAAGCTCCCAGTCAGCCATGCGATCCTGAGGGTAAACAACCAATACACCTACCACCATTCTGTACCCACACAGCCATTCTGTTTTTCACTTTCAGTATTCAATAAATTACATGAGATATTTAACACCTTATTATAAAATAGGCTTTGTGTTAGATGATTTTACTCAAGTGTAGGCTAATGTAAATGTTCTGAGTATGTTTCAGGTAGGGTAGGCTAAGCTATGATGTTCAGTAGGTTAAATGCATTTTCGATTTATGATGTTTTCAACTTACAATGAGTTTATCGAGACATAACGCCATCATAAGTTGAGGAAGATCTGTAATGAAAAGTGTTGGTGAGGATGTGGAGTAATCAAAACTCATACACTATTGGTAGGAATATAAACAACACTGGAAAACCGTCTGGCAGTTTCTCAAAACGTTAAACATAGAGTTACCATTTGACCCAGAAATTCCACTCCTAGGCATACACTGAAGAGAAAGGAAACCATATGTCTACACAGAAACGTGTTCATGAATGTTCACAGCAGTATTATTAATAATTAATATTAATAGCCACAAGGTGTGAACAATTATCAATTTTAGAACATTTTCACAAGCTTGAAAACATTATACTAAGTGAAAGAAGCCAAACACAAAAGGCCATATATTGTATGGTTCCATTTGTATGAAATGTCCAGAATATGCAAATCTATAGAGACAAAAAGTAGATTAGTGCTTTTCTAGGGCTGGACTGGGTGAATTGCAGGGTAACAGCTAAAGGGTATGGGATTTCTTTTGGGGGTGATAAAAATGTTCTAAAATTGATTGTGGTAATGTTTGCACAACTCTGTGAATATACTAAAAACCACTGAATTGTACACTTTAAATGAGTGGAATGTATGGTATGTGAATTATATCTCAATAAAGTTGCTTAAAAAAAATTGGACATTCTGGCCAATATGGAGTAGTAGGGACCAGATTTACTCTCCTGCCTGAAACAATGAAAAAAAGAGCAAAAGTATATTTAAAAATGGTTTTTAAGTCATTGGCCATCAGGCAATGAAAGACAGTGGTCTATGAGAGATGGGGAACAAACAAGATGAGCCCTACAATTGCCCCAGAGAGAGTTTCCAGGCTGAGACTCAGGGAGGGGAGAATGCAGAGCCCAGTGGTCTCCTCGAGTTGAAGAGAGAGAGGCGGCTAGGGATCCTATGCAGCTGGAGTTCATAGGGCAGAGTGCAAAGAAGAGAGAGCTGAACAGAAAGAGAACTCTGCAAATCTGCAGAGGGTCTCCCTCAAGTGTTAAGCTGAGTAGTGATCAGTGCATGCATATGAGGAAAACACTTGAGGCCGAGGAAAAACTACTCAAAACAATCAGAGAGAACAAACCCCAGAGAAAATGTAGGGCTGAGAATAATGCCTGTCCTCACCAGTGAGCATGGAAAACCTCATAATTCCTCAGGCATTGAGTAGAGTACTCAGAAGAGTTTGCCTGACTAGTGGAGAAAATTAATTCTAGACTTAACACTCCTGCAGTCTCACTTAAAAAAATCTTGGGGCCTGCCCAAGTGGCGTAGTGGTTAAGTTCGAACGCTCTGCTTTGGCGGCCCGGGGCTCACAGGTTTGGATGTTAGGTGTGGACTTACGCACCACTCATCAAGCCATGCTGTGGCAGCATCCTGTATACGAAGTAGAGGAAGATGGGCACAGATGTTAGCTCAGGGCTAATCTTCTTCAGTAAAAAGAGGAAGATTTGTAATGGATGTCAGCTCAGGGCTGATCTTCCTCACCAAAAAATAAAAAATAAAAATCTTAAAAGCAAGCCTGGGATGATTAAACTATTTCCAAGTAATTTCACCACATAGCAGAACAAAACACAAGAATATTCGCAGGAATACAAAAATATCTAGCACCCAACAAGATAAAATTCACAATGTCTGGCATTCAACCACAAATTACCAGGCAAGCAAAGAAGTAGAAAAATATGATCCACAATAAGGAGAAAACCAACCACTTAATTCCACAACCAGAATAATATATGAATAAACAAGGACATTGCAGCAGTTATTATAATGTCATTTTATATGTGAAAGAAGATAGAGGAAAGATCAAATATATTAGGGAAATACATGGAAGGGCTTTTTTTGGTTAAACTTCAAGAACTACAATGTCTGTGATGAAAAATACACTACATCAAATTAATTGCAGATTAGAAATTGCAGAAGAAAAGATTAGTGATCTTGAAGACATAGCAGTAGAGGGCCAGCCCCGTGGGCTAGCAGTTAAGTGCGCGCGCTCCGCTACTGGCGGCCCAGGTACGGATCCGGGGCGCGCACTGACACACTGCTTCTCCGGCCATGCTGAGGCCGCATCCCACATACAGCAACTAGAAGGATGTACAACCATGACATACAACTATCTACTGGGGCTTTGGGGAAAAAAGGAGGAGGATTGGCAATAGACGTTAGCTCAGAGCCGGTCTTCCTCAGCAAAAAGAGGAGGATTAGCATGGATGTTAGCTCAGGGCTGATCTTCCTCACAAAAAAAAAGAAAAAAAAGGAAGACATAGCAGTAGAAATTATCCAAAATTTAAAACAAACAGTAAAAGGACTGAGAAAAATAAGTAAACAGAGCATCAGTGACCTGTGGGATAACTTCTAGTGGTCTAACATACATGTATTTGGAGTCTCTGAAAGAAAGGAAGGGGGGCATTTGAAAAAAATTATGGTGAAAATTTTCCTTAATTGGATGAAAACTATATACTCACAGATCTAAGAAGTTCAAAAACCATAATCACAAAAACATGAAGAAAATCATACCAAGGCACATTATAATTATCACATTTCTTAAACCAACTCATTTAAGAGGAAATCTTAAAAGTGGCCAGAGGAAAAAATATACATTATGTAAAGAGAAACAAAGATAAAAATGACAGCAGATTTCTCATGAGAAACAATGCAAACAAGAAGACAGTGGAGCAACACCTTTAAAGCATTGAAAGAAAAAAGCGTCATCCTAGAATTCTTTGCCTAGTAAAAATATCTTTCAAAAAGAAGGCTAAATAAAAATTTTTCAGACATATAAAAGCTGAAAAGTATGACCAGCAGACTTGAACTACAAGAAATGTTATAGGAAGTCATTCAAGCAGAAGACAAATGACACAAGATGGAAATGTGGGTCTACATAAAGGAATGGAGAGTGCCAGAAATGGTAACTATGTGGGTAAATATAAAGACTTTTTTTACTATTTAAATCTCTTTAAAGGATAATAAACTGTTTATAAAAGAAACATTAACATTTATAAATTAAAATGTCAAATCTATAAGAAATGTAAAGTACAATGTATGATGACAATATCACATGGGCTGGAGGGGAGGAATGGAAGTATGTATCCTGAAGTTCTTATACTATAGTGAAGTGAAATAATATCCCTTGACGGTACACTGGGTTAAGTTAAAGATGTGTACTATAAGCCTTGAGCAACCACTGAAATAACACAACAAGGAGTCATAGCTAATAAGCCAACAAAGGAGATGAAATGAAAGTGTGCACATGCACACACACACACACACACAAACACACACACATCAGTTAATCCAAAATGAGGATAAAAAAGAGAAAAAAGAACATATGGGACCAATAGAAAACAAATAGCATGATGGTATATTTAAACACAACCACATCAATACTCTCATTAAATGTAAGTGGTCTAAACATGTTAATTAAAAGTAGAGATTATCTTATTAAATAAAAAAGAAAGACCTGACTATATGGTGGCTAAAAGAAATCTACTTTAAATATAAAGATACAAATAGATTAAAAATAAAATGATATGGGCCGGCCCCGTGCATTAGTGGTTAAGTGCGCACGCTCCGCTGCTGGTGGCCCAGGTTCGGATCTCGGGCGCGCACCGACGCACCGCTTGACCGGCTATGCTGAGGCCGCATCCCACATACAGCAACTAGAAGGATATGCAAGCAACTATGACATACAACTATCTACTGGGGCTTTGGGGGAAAAATAAATAAATAAAATTATAAAAAATAATAATAATAAAATAAAATGATAGAAAAGGATACATCATGCTAACACTAATCAAAAGAAAGCTGAAGTGGTTATATTAACATAAGAATAGAATTCAGAGCAAATACTGCCAGGTACAAAAGGGGTCATTTCATAATAACAAAGGGATCGATTCATCTAAAGGACATAATGTTTATGCATCATGCTGTGGTAGAGCTATTTGTTGAGTGTGTAAAAAAAATTAAAGATAATAAATGTGAATTTGATAGAAATATTTGCTCTCAAAGGTAAAAAAAAAAATTATAAAATTAGTTGCCTGGAATCAGAAATAAATTTCAAAAAAAAGAGCAATGATTTTAAACAGAATTTTAATTTGTAACTTTGACTAGCTTTAAAACAGCTTGGATTCTTGCATCAAAAAGGAAAACAATTTAGATGGAAAGATCACAAAAGAAATTATTTCAGTTATGGAAATTTGTTAGAAAATCATGAAAAAATGCTATAAAAAAGATATTTTACAAAAAGTGAAAGATTTTTCAATTAAGCTTCAAAACAATTGCCCATAAAATACAAAGCCTTTCCAATAATACCAAAAATGAACAGATTCAAAATTTGAAAATTTGCAAGTACCCTTTTTTTTTTTGGGGGGGGGGGAGGACTAGCCCTGAGCTAACATCCAATGCCAACCCTCTTCTTTTTTGCTGAGGAAGACTGGCCCTGGGCTAACATCTGTGCCCACCTTCCTCTACTTTTTATACAGGATGCCGCCACAGCATGGCTTAACAAGCGGTGCGTGAGTGCGTGCCCGGGATCTGAACCCGAGAACCCCAGGCCGCCGCAGCAGAGCGCGCACACTTAACCACTGCGCCACCAGGCCAGCCCCCTGCAAGTACCCTTTTTCAGCTTTAGTTGACTCATGTAATATGAGACACTGCCCAATTAATATTTTGAATGCATTTTGTCTCAAAGGACACCCAAACCTATGAAGAAATGTTGCCACTTCATAACCTAAAAGATCAAACTTGTGGCACAGATATTTTTAACCTTTTACATTTATCAAAGAAGAAGTTCAGCTAAATATGAAAAAAAAAAAGTTTTTATCATGATGGACAGTGCTCCAGCTATGTTAGATCAAAACTCCAGATTTAATGGGATTTTAAAACAAGAGACTGATGTTTCCCTTTCTGCTTTATTCCACTCTGTGACACATATTACAAATATCTGTGCTTATTTTTTAATAGTAGACTTTATGAAAAGCATCATGGATGGATACAGTTGTTGAAATCATTCAGTATATATGTGCAAATAATATGAGTCATCACCATTTTATGGAAAGAGAAGGCAATAAATTTAACGATGTTGTGCTTTTGCCAATGCTCATTGGTTGAGTCTTGGAAATTTTACAAAGAATTGCTGTAATGTCAACTGCAATTCAATCTTTTCTTGAAACAAAAGGAATGCTTGTCGAATATTCAATAATCAAAGACCAAAAAAAGGCAATTTGTACGTACGTTTCTCACTAACAGGTACTGTCTATGAATGAGCTAATTTTGAAAAGTCAAAGACTGGGCCAGCCCCGTGGCTTAGCGGTTAGGTGCGTGTGCTCCGCTGCTGGCAGCCTGGGTTCGGATCCCGGGCGCGCACCGACGCACCGCTTCTCCAGCCATGCTGAGGCTGTGCCCCACATACAGCAACTAGAAGGATGTGCAGCTATGACATACAACTATCTACTGGGGCTTCGGGGGAAAAAAAATTAAATAAATAAAATTAAAAAAAAAAAAAAGTCAAAGAAAGGAAAAGCTTATTTGTAACCCAGCTAGCCAAGTATAAGAATTTATGTTAAAATTGAAACTTCATAATACAAATGAATAATAATGATTTTACACATTCTCCTAACATGAGTCAATATGTCAGAGATTTTCATTGTAACTGGCTGTGTTATGTAATTGGCAGCAAAAACTACATGAAAAATTTGAAGAATTCTTTGCGATATTGATCAATTTAGAAATGCTTTTCAAATTATGTAATGCCTCCTTGAATTCAATGTTAATAACACTGAGTTGACAACAAGAGTTAGTGAAATACTTAACTTGGACAGACATAATTTTGAAACTGATATGCTTTTGCTTCAAAGTCAAATCAACTCTTCTAAAAAGAATGAATAAATTTTGTCATTGACTTAAAGGAAAATGAAATTTTGGTACTATATTCAGTTACCGGAAAACTTTTAAGTATGTTTGGAAAAACTGGGTATGTGAATCTATTTTTTCAATTTCTAAAGACAGATAAAGTATTTCTGATGAAAAGTTAGTGCGTGAATTGAGATGTGCTCTAAGTATAAAATATACACCAGACTTCAAAGACCTAATGTGGAAAAAAATATATATAAAATGTCTCAACAATTTTTACATTAATTACCTATTGAAATGATACTATTTTGGACACTCGGTTAAATAAAATATATTATTTAAATTAATTTCACCTGTTTCATTTACTTTTTTTAATGTGGTTACTGGAAAGTTTAAAATAATATCTGTGATACACAACAAAGGAAACAATCAACAAAATGAAAAAGCAAACTATAGGATGGGAGAAACTATTTGCAACCATATATCTGATAAGGGGTTAATACCCAAACTATATAAGGAACTCATACAACTCAATAGCAAAAAAACAAATAACCCGATTAAAATTGGGCAAAGGCCTTAAATAGACATTTTTCCAAAGAACACATATAAATGGCCAACAAGTATAGGAAAAGATACTCAACATCACTAATTATCAAGGAAATGCAAATCAAAACCACAATGAGCTACCACCTCACACATGTTAGGATGGCCATTCTCAAAAAGTCAAAAGATAACAAGTGTTGGCGAGGATGTGGAGAAAAGGGAATACTGGTACACTGTTGGTTGGAATGTAAATTGGTACAGCCATTATGGAAAACAGCATGGAAGTTTCTCAAAACGTTAAACATAGAACTATCATATGATCCAGCAACCTCACTTCTGGGTATATATCCAAAGGAAATAAAATCACTATCTCGAAGAGATACCTGCACTCCCATGTTCACTGCAGCATTATTTACAGTAGCCAAGATATGGAAACAACCTAAGTGTCCATGGCCAGATGAATGGATGAAGAAGAAAAAAAAATATATATATACACACACACACACACACACACCACACACACACACACACAATAGAATATTATTCAGCCTTTAAAAAGAAGGAATTCCTGCCATTTGCAACAACATGAATAAATGTGGAGGACATTATGCTAAGTGAAATAAACCAGACACAGAAAGGCAAATATTGCATGATCTCACTGATATATGAAATCTTAAAAAAAAAAAAGTTAGAGGCCAGCCAGGTGCCATAGTGGTTAAGGTCTCCGGCTCCGCTTCAGCAGCCTGGGGTTCACAGGTTCGGATCCCAGGCGCAGACCTACATACCATTCATCAAGCCATGCTGTGGTGGCATCCCACATACAAAATAGAGGAAGATTGGCAACAGATGTTAGCGCAGAGCCAGTCCTCCTCACCAAAAAAAAAAAGTTAAACTCATAGTAACAGAGAGTAAAACAGTGGTTACCAGAAGCTAGGGGGTTGGGGAAAAGGGGAGATATTGATCAAAGGGTACAAACTTTCCATTATAAGACAAATAAGTGCTAGAGACCTAATGTACAGCATGGTGACTATAATTAATAATAATGTATTGTGTACTTTAAATTTGCTGAGAGTAGATCTCAAGTGTTCTCATCACACACACAAAATGGTAACTGAGGTGACTGATACATTAATTAGCTTGATTATGGTAATTATTTCACAATGTATACATACTCAAAACATCACGTTGCACACCTTAAGTATATACAATTTTTATTGTCAATCATACCTCAATAAAGCTGGAAAAAATTAAAATAAAATCTGTTGTTCACATAACATTTCTTTTGGACAGCAGTGAACTAAAGTAGGACTACAGAATTCGGCTCTGGAGGCTGAGACCATAGACTTCTGACCGGCTACAGGGACAGGCCTCCCCTCCCTTGTGGTCACAGACTCAGACTAATCGGTTATCGAGAGAATTAGATGGGTTAATATATGCAAAGTGCACAGGAGGAGGTCTGGCACCTAGCAAGAGCTCAAGTGTTAGCTATTATTATTTTTATTAGTATTATTGACCAATATTTCTAAAAATACAATTTAGCAGAGAAACACACCGAGAGTAATGCTTGACCTAGACTGAAAATTCGAACATCACCAGTAAAAGATAAAAGTACACACAAAAAAAAGATGAGGACCCTGTGTGATCAGCTGATCTATCAGGGTCATGACTAGGGCGAGGCGAGTGGGACACTTTCCTTGATGTAAAAGTTAAGGGGGCATCAAAAAATTCAGGACTCAAGATAAATAATATTCTAATAAATCCAAATTAATGCCAAAATCCACACTGAACACAATATCAAAATTGTAAACAAAGATGGGAGCAGTATTACTGGCTTCGTTTGCCCCAGGCTCCAACATGGTGGTAAGGACACACTGTCACTCACCCTGCCTCGGTAGCCCCACGCGAGCCCCGCCCCGCGACCGACTCTTAGTCCGGGAGAAAACGACTGCGGCCGAGAAGGGAGAGCGTTGTGCCCGGACTAGCAGCGAAAAACGGCTTTCCGTCATCTCGCTAAACGGAGCAACTCTAAGGAAGCAGGTCTTCGTGACCTCGCGGGAAGTGGGCCGCGCTGAGCCGCGGAGCCTGCCGGGAACTCCCAGGCTGCCCCGCGGCCCTTCCCGGGATGCCCTGCGGCGGCGGAGCAGAAGCCAAAGCCGTTGAGGCTTCCGTGGACGTTCGCGGTGCCCGCCTGGCTATGAGCTTTCCCTGGTATGGCAGCCCCTCGAACCGGAGCGTCCTGGGCTCCGGCGCCCACAGTGTCCTGGACATCCTGGTGATGGTTTTGTACCTCCTGCTGGTCCTGGGCGTCGGGTTGTGGGTACGTGGGGCCCGGAGGGGAGGACAGGGCCCCGGACACAACCTGGGTTTGAGCCTCCCTGCCAGTCACGCGCTCCCCACCTCGCTCCCCGCCCCCTGCCGCCCCAGCACCCTCTCATCCCGGCCCTGCCTCTGCGGAGCCCTCAGTGGAGACCTCCCCACCCTCCCGTCGCCTGGCTACTCCCCGCCCTTCCAGCCAAGACTAAGGGCACGTCCTCAGCGGGGGAGCCATACTGGACCGACCCCGCCTTCCCTCCCCACCGCCAAATGAAGGAACAGGTCAGATCCTCCTGTGCCCGCTGCCTGGACCTGAATCGGTATGTCATAAGGAGTCGTTGTGATCATCATGATGTGGTGGTAATAATGTCGGCTACCAGTGATTAGACGCCCAAGTGCCAGGTCTGTGCTGAGTGCTCTAGGTGCATCACGTCCTCACAGCCATGCTGTGAATAAAATACTGTTGTTTCCTCCAGTTTCGCAGATGAGGACACTGAGGCTCAAAGAGCTTAAGTAACAACCAGGGAGTGATGGAGTTCAGATTCCAACCTAGAGCTGCCTGATCTGACTCCTGAGCTTAAGCACTTTGCCTTGCTAGCGAGACCTCAAAGGTCACATGTAACTTAGGGCTCTAAGCGTCCCCTTAAATTTGAATAAAGAGCTTGTATTTTCTCTTTTAGTGCAAGGTTCTCTTAATAGGGTGGAGACCATGCCTCCTTTACTGCCATCCGCCTGCTAGACCTTAGCATGTAAACACTCAAAAAGGTGTTGCTTAACCATACTACCCAGACCCTGCCCAGAAGGAGGCTGCCCATGTTGCAGTGAAAGATAGATGGCTATGAAAGCTTCAGCTGGTGTCATGGTATCCCCCCTGTGCTAAGCCGTTAACCGTCAGAGGCCTCTCCCTGGCCTGCCTCACCAAGCAGGGCTGTCTGGCAACAGTGCCACCATTTGCTAACCAGTGGGAGAGTTTTTATTGTGGACGGCGCCCAGCCAGCTGAAGCTTTCATGCCCATGTGACCTTTACTTTGGGGTGCTTCACCAGGTCACAAGGAGGATCTTACTGTGCAGAATCTGGCCCTTCCAAGTACCGTCATTGGACATTCTTTGGAGGGCTTACGTGAATCATGAGGCTGCTAATGGACAGAGTAATGGAGACATCGGTCCATCCTGTTAAGAGAATTTTGTACCAGAAGAGAAAATACAGGCCCTTTATTCCAAATGTAAAGGAGAAACCTGAGGATTTATCCAGATCATTCAAACATCTGATTTTTTAAAAATTGGCCTCAATTATGAGAAACATCCTTCTAGGTGGCCTGGGCAGGGGCTCTGAGTAGTGAGTACTTGTTTTGGGATCCTTCCCCCAGTGCTCTTACTGAATTAGGAAGCCCGCACCCAGCTTCCTTCTGGGCCCAGTTGGAGCCTAAGTCTGGCCAAGATCAGAGGACTAGTAAGCCATCTGGTCACTTCCAAAGGCAACCTGCTAGTCCCTCTGTTCTTCTGGGATCCGTAAAATATGTGTGGTTGTCCTTGTCTAGAATGCTTTGATAGTTTCCTTCTTTATATTATTATCTTTCCATTGGTTCTTTTAAAAAATCATACGTATATATATATTTTTTTTTTTTTTTCCTGCTGAGGAAGATTTGCCCTGAGCTAACATCTGTTGCCAATCTTCCTCTTTTTTTGCTGAGGAAGATTCACCCTGAGCTAACATCTGTTGCCAGTCTTCCTCTATTTTGTATGGGCCACCACCACAGCATGGCCTCTGACAAGTGGTGTAGGTCCACACCCAGGAACCGAACCCAGGCCACCAAAGTGGAGCATGCTGAACTTAAGCACTAGGCCACTGGGGCTGTCCCCCATATATTGTTTTTGATTTCAGAAGTTTTACAAGCTCAATGTAAGAAGTGAAAAGATGCATGAATATTTAAAGACTAAGTTACTATTCTTCCCCTATCCATTCCCATCTCTCTGAGGTAACCATGGGCTGTGTGTCCTTCCTCCCCTTTCTCAGTGCTTATGCAAACATAGACACATATGTAGAGCTTTTGTTTTTGTCTTTACAAAAAATGTGATCATATCATGCACATTCCTCTGCAGCTTGCTTTTTTCACTTGCTATATAGTGGAGAGTCCTACAAGTCGATAGAGATCTAGCCGATGTTTTTATTAGCTGCATAATAGTCATACAAACATGTACTGTTCAGCTGTTCCATACTAATTGACACTGAGATTGTTGCCAGGTTGTTAGGTTTTTTTTTTTTTTTTTTAATGTGTTAGTGCTTTTAATTTATGTAGCATGGATTCCTGAAATTGGAATTGCTGGGTCAGAAGGGTATGTTTACTTGAAATTTTAGTAGATGCTGCTAAATGGCAATCCCCAGAACTTGCTGAGATGTACATTTCTCATAAGCAGCGTATGGGCGTGCTCTGTTCCCCAAGCCCTCGCCAGCCCCGCTATGTTTCTGTTGTTGTTGTTTGCCAGGCTGTCGAGTGAAGAGCGGTATCTCGTTGTAGCTTTGATTTGCACTTCATGGACTCCTAGTGAGGGTGAGCATCTTTCCATGAGTTTATTGTCCCTTGATTTTCCTCTTCTCTGAATAGCCAGTTTATTTGCCCATTTTTGAATTGGGTTGTTTGACTTTGCTTTTATCAACTCGTCTATTATTTGAATTGCTAATGTGTTCCCCAAACTATCATGTATCTAGACCAGTGTTTCTCAACCTCAGCACTACTGACATTTAGGGCCAAATAACTCCTTGTTGTGGGGGTCTGTCCTGTGCATTCTAGGATGCTTAGAAGTATCCCTGACCCCTCCCCATTCATGAGCAAAAATGTCTCCAGACGTTGCCAAATGTTCCCTGGGGGATGGAGCAAAAATCACCCCTGGTTGAGAACCAGTGGTCTAGACTCTGTTAATGGTGTCTTTTTGTCATTGGAATTTTTGTTCACTTTGAAGCAGTCAGCTCTCTCTGTTTTCCTTTACGTCTTCTAGATTTCTTGGCTTACTTAGGAAAGTTTTCCCCCACTCCAAGGTTGTACAAATATTACTCTATATTTTCTTCTAATATTTTATAAGTTTTTAAAAAATATTTAAATCTCTAGAACATCTGAATTTACTTTTATGAATGATGTGATGGAGGAGTCTGGCTTTATTTTCTTCCAGTTGTTAAAGAAACCACCCTTTTCTCACTGAACCCAGTTCCCCACAGTTGCACAGGTAGGGCTCCTGTCTGAAAGTGTTCATGAGCTCTGTCTGCTGAGTGCCCACAGGGAAATCTTAGTCTTGGTTGCTGGTGCTTTGGCTCTCACAGGATGTTAAGGGGGAAAAAACTTACACTTTTTATTGTTTGTTTTCCCTATCAGTCTCAGCCCAGAGATCTTTGAGAAACTGTTGGATGCGTCTTCTGCCCCACCAGCCTGGGTGCTGTGATGGTTGTATTAGTCCAGAAAGAGAGCAGGGAAGAAGGAAGAGGCAGGGACGTGTGCTTAAGCCACCTTCTTTCCAGGATCTCCTCTTCTTCCTGCCTGGTTCTTTCTTTAATGGAAAGAGGGTGCTTTTATTCATCTGAGAACAGTTTGTAAACTCCTTTTAAAAGTGCTGTTGCCCCTCTACCTGCATATCACTGATACCTTAGAAAGGTCGGCTCTGCACATAGCAGGCCTTTGATAAACATTTAAGGAATGAATGAAATGAAACTAACTTAATGTGTCTGATTTAGAGAGTTGTTTCTTTGGTTTAAGGCTTTATGATGTGAGGGTACCCCGTTATAACGCAGATACCTCAGATGGCTGTGGGCAGTTCACTCTTCCCACAGAAACACATTTCTGTCAACCAGCTGCCATCCTTGGGTCATGCTAGTCCTAGGCAACCCAAGAAATCCCCAGTATTGTCTCTTGACCACACCGGGGTCTGGGAATCAGGGCTGACCCTGAGTAGAGAGGACTTGGATGTGTTGGAAGGATGCCACCGTAATGGCACCCTGACTGCTCTCTGGAGCAAGCCAGGTGCACGTTCAGATTTGCTCTTCCTGATTGATCCATACATTCACTAAACCATTTGTCTCCAGACTGTGCCAGAAACTACGGTGCTGGTTGACTAGTTGGAAAAAAAATACAGCAGTATTATTTTCACAAGAGTGAGGAGAAATGGACATGCCTGTGCAATCTCACAGCTGGAAGAGACTGTAGCCTTCAGCAAGGCAGCCATGAGCCCTCCTCCAACTCAGGGGGTCAGGGCTTCTCTTCCTACAGAGAAAGGAGGGGAGAGTGGATTTGGGGATCTCTGCTAAAGACGTTTACCCGTAAGCAAAGGTCAGCATTTGAGAGACCTGTGCCTTTGGAGCAGTTTGGTTTCTTGTACGCCATTGTTCTGTCGTTGTTGTTGTGTGTTTGAAGGCTGTCCTGTCAAGCAGTCGTGGGACAGTAGAAGACTTCTTCCTGGCCGGCCGAAGTCTAGCGTGGTTGCCGGTGAGTAAACCTTGCAGGTGGCAGTCCATGTCGGAGGCTGCCTGTTAACTTGTTTATTACTTGAATTTAGGTGTCTTATACCCAAAATAATTTGAAGTTGCTAAATCAGGAGTCATTTCATTAGTAGTTCCTTAACTCTTAAGTAGTTTCTTACCTAAATGTTTCCGTTTAACTCAGTTTAGTTCAGTAACCATTTATTACGTGCCTGGTATGTATGAGGCATTGTTCTGGGTTCCAGGACATAGATAGGAAATACACAGTCCTGCCCCGTGGAAGCGCACAATCTAGAATGAGGGCATACATGTATCCAGCAAATTCCAGTGCATCACAGGCAGTGCATACAGAGTGAGTCTCGTAGGAGGCGCACAGGCCTGGTACGGACGAAAGGCAGACTCAGGCTTGCTGGGCGCACAGTGTGGTGAGACGGAAGACGGCTTACAGGGGGGTTGTGCAAGCGGGGTTGGGAGATGGAGTAGGTGTTTGCCAGGGAGAGTGTGAGGGCATTCCAGGCAGAGGGAACAGCATGTGCCAGAACATGGAGGTGTGGAACCGCTTGATGCTGCATGGAGGGAGGTGGGGTAGAAGGGCTAGAAACATTGTTTGTTGTTTCTGTGTTAAATAATTATTCATTGTATAAAGTGATTCTCTCCCAGAGGAGTGCCTCGAAACCCCCACAGTGGTGGAGGCAGCTGCCCCCCATGGCCCAGTACCCATGATGGGTTGAGTGGGGGTGCCCCAGGGAGGAGGAGGACGTGGGGTCCCGGCAGGGCGCAGAGTCTGAGGGACCCAGCCAAGCCTGAGCCAGGACAGCTTTGTAACTTATGTAGAAATATGCATCCAGTTCTCACACAGGAATGTAAGGTATACTTAGAGAATTGTGCAAGAAGCAGGCCTTGTTCACTAATGTATTCTTTGTCCTCAAATGTTGACCAGTCTTGTGGTGAGGATTCGGTTTTCCATGTTAGGGTAAGGCTTCATGGAGAGAAGTCTTGTCTGGGGAGGAGGGGATGCCTGTATTCCAAGGGAAGAGGAATGCGCACTCATTAACTCCAAGGGATCAAACAACCACACAGAAATGGCTTTGCCTCGGTTCACTGGGAGATTTGGGGACAAGCATTTTCCTGGTGTTAACTCTGAATTATGTTTGAATCTTCTGTTTTTGTAAACCTGGTTTAAAAAGAGATTGATTGTGGCAAAGAAATGTTTGCAGCGGGCCTCCTGCCTTCGTTTATTTGTGAGCAGAGGATTCTAGCAGCACCGTCTCTCCCTGGGCTGGGAGGCCCCCAGTCTTTTGCGTGAGCCACTCTTGGCCTTGAAGTCATGTTTTCTGTACCCAGAAAAATGGCAATGTGCTGCCCACGTTCTCTTGTACAACTGTGACACTTGTAGTGGTTTTCAGAAGACATTAACATGCTTTGGCCTCTCAGTGTTTGTGTGTATGTTTATTAATTTATTATTAGCAATATCAGGATTATTGCTTAATGAACAAAATATATTATGGTATTATTAAAGGCAATTGAAATAAAAGAACAATTTTGCCACTCCAACTTTCTTTTTCTGTTATATTTTTCTTCAGTCAGCAGATGTCTGTTGGGTATCAGTTGCTCTTGTCAGGGCCCTCCACATGGCTTATTCTTGGGGTTGGATCCCGGTCCTCCTCTCACCGGCTCGGCAGTGGTGACGCTCTGACACTCTCTGTCCTCCTCCCTCCCTGTTCTGTCACCTGGCTCTCCTCTCTTGCTGCTCACCAGCCACATGCGCGGTCTCCCTGGCCGGTTCTCCCCACCTCCCTGGCTTCTTAACGCTGGAGCTCCCCGGGGCCAGCGCCTGTCCTCTCCTTTCCAGTTACACTCGCACACTTGGCGTCCTTGTCCAGTCTCCTGACCTTAAATACCAGTTACGTGCTGACACATCCCAGGTCCCTCCCTTGACCTCTGCACTGTGTGTCCAGCTGCCTATCTGATACCTGCCCTTGTGAGGGCTGTCAGGTATCGAACTGAGTGAGTCCAGAAGGGAACTGGACTTTCCTCTGCAGATCTGCTCCTCCCCTCTTCTCTGTCTCCGGAATAGCAGCTCCATCCTTCTGGTTGCTCAGGTTGGCAGCCATGGAGTCGTGTTAGACTCTGTTCTCTCTCATACCCAACATCCAATCCCTCAGGAAATCCTGTGACTCGATCTAAAAAATGTATTTGAAATCTGACCACTGCTCATCAACTCTGCCTCCAGGCCCATGCTGCCGTCATCTCTCACCTGGATTAATCATAACAGCCTCCTCTTTGGGCTCCCTCCTTCCACCTTTGCTCCTCTATATCCTATCTCAACAAAGCAGCTAAAGGGAGCCTGTTAAATCTCGTCAGACCATGTCACTTTTCTGCTTAAAACCCTCTGGGGGCTCCTGTGTCACCCAGAATGAAAGCCCAGCTGCTTATAATGGCCTATATCAGGCCACGGGTGGTCTGTACCTCCTTACTCTCTGACCTTGCCTCTCAGGACACCTGTCCCCAGCTCTAGCCAGTGTCCTTGAACACTCCAGCCATGCTTCTGCCCCAGGGCCTTTGCCCCTGCTGCTCCCTCCACCTGGAGTGCTCTCCCCGGGGATGCCCATCGCTTGCTCCCTCATCTCTTCTGGTATCCCTCAGCTCTCCTCTCAGTCTACCCCAACCACCCAATTGCTCAGCACTTCCTGTCTACTTTTCCTCCTTTCTTTTTCTCTCTAGTACTTATCACTGTCTGTGATGCTATAAAATAATCCCCTAATTTGTTTTATTTATTCTCTTCTTCCCAAAAGAATGTTAGCTTCATGAGGGCAGGGATTTTTGTCTCTTTTACTCACTAATATATCCCTAATGCCCAGAACAGTGTGTGGCACATATTTCACAGTGGATGTTTATTAATAGTTATTGAATTAATGAATGGTGACCTTTTAACCTACCTTTTCCTTTAATAATGTACTAATATCTTCCTAGGTTTATATAAACATAGATAAGTAGATATAGATATTTTATACTTATATGCAGTTGCATAGTATTATATAGTAAGAATATTCCACCATTTATGCACCATATTATTGGGTAATTCGGACTGTAGATAATTTTTCACTATTATGATAAATATAGTGAACATTCCTAGTAGTAAAAATAACTACCATTACTTGAGTACTTATGTACTCAAAAATCTTCTAAGATTTTTTTTCCTTATGTTTGTCACTGCTAAGATGTTTGGTGCCTGTATGTCTCACCTCTGTCTTATTAGTGCATTTTACCTTTTATAGTTATTAAAAAAAACAAGTCTTGTTTAATGCTTTTGGTCTTGAATGCTACTCTATCTTATGTTAATATTGTCAATGCTGGGTTTTGTTTGTTTGTTTGTTTTTACCTAAAAGGCTGTTATTTTCAGCCTCTCTTGTTAATTTGGTTTTAAGGGTGTCTTGTGTCAACAGCATAATAGTTGGATTTTGATTTTGAATGGAGTGGCTATCTCTACTCACTTAAAAAGCTATTATTGGTTTAGGAGGGATTTTCTTCATTTTAAATGCCTCTGGGATTTTTTATTTTGAAAGTAACAGATGTTGGATGTAAAAAAAACCAAAAAATTACAGTCCAAGTATAGAACTTGAAATTTTCTCCCCATTCCATCTCTATAACCGTAATTCTAGTCCCCGGAAGTATTTTGTTATATATATACTGCCAGCGTCACTCCCGTGTACATATAAGCATATATGTGCACAGGTGTAACTGGTACACACAAAATTTTTCTGAAATGATATTATGCATATTGTTTACCTTGTTGTTACCACTTACTAGAGCTCCTTTATTCTTTCTGTGTGCTGCATTGTATTTCATTGTATTCATGTACCTTAGTATTTTAACCAGTCTCTTATAGAGAATCAGTTAGATGTTAGTATTTTTAACTTATTTCAAAGAATGATGAAATTACACTCCTGCCAATATTTCTGCATTAGGGAATTGCAAGTAAGTCAGTGGAGCATGTGGAGGCTGGCAACGTAAGAATGGCTGTTCTACTTTTTTCTCTTTCTCCTTCTTTTTGGCTTCTAATTTATGGTTAGGGTTTGTATAGAAGAAGCACGAATGGTAATTCTGTCCAGGGAATAATCCCTTTTGAGAAAATGTAAAATTCAATTTGAGTTTACATTTGTGAAAATTAATTCTTGGAGTTGGACTAAGTTCTGATATGTAATCATCTCTGATTTTCAGATAGGTGCTTCTCTTTTTGCCGCAAATATTGGCAGTGGCCACTTTATGAGCCTGGCTGGGAAAGGAGCGATGTCAGGGATCGCTGTTGGGGCCTTCGAGTGGAATGTAAGTGATACCTTTTGCAGCAACTAACCTTCACCTTTATTGTTGTCCAGATCAAATTCATAAACATAAAAACTTGCTCTCAATGCTGAGTAAATATTAAAGACTTCTTGAGAAGTCATGGAAGAAAGGAACCAAGTTTCTGATTTCTCAAAAAGATTGTGCTGGTTTTCATTCTTCTTGGTAAATTAATGAAGAGATAGAGAATGTTTACATTTCAAGGACCATAGGAATACAGTGAACAAAGAACTGTTAGGAAGCTAGTCACGTAGGGTAAAGATCATATTAATATTTAAATATATGTGTGTGTATGTATGTGTGTGTGTATATATGTATGTATATGTGTGTATATGTATGTGTGTATATATTTGTATATACATATTTGCAGTATATACTAAGAATAGGCTCAACTGAGCTCTTTGAGATATTCAGCTAGTTACTTCAAAACTCCTAATTGGTCTCTTAGGAATACCAGGTCTCAACTATAAAACTTATAAAATGGATTATTTATTTAATCTGTGGAATATGTTTGTTGTAGGATAAAGAATTTGTTCACCTAAATTATAAGTGAATTTATAAGTCTTGGGTTAATTAACCTATCTCTGTATGAATCATCTGGCTTTTTTTTTAATAAATCAGAAAGCTCCCTACTTTCTGAGTCTCATCTTTCTTCTTATAGACTACAAAAATAAAGACTACTTTTAGCAGAGTTAATTCCAAATCTAATAAGCCCTGGTCTTTACCATCATTTACCTCAGAATTTACTAGCATCTCATTCATATATTCAACTTACCTACCCCTTCTTTGTAAAGAAAGCCAGAACCAAATTTAATTACTTAATTTCATTAACTTGTGTGAAATTTTGGTATAGTTTCTCTCCCATTTCTCTGAATGGATTCTGATTTTTCTTTTTTTTTCACTATCTTTTATATTTAATTATAAGACACCTTCATTCCTATCTGGAAGTAGGCAAACAAATTAAAAATAAATACCTTCAAAATTGTCTCAGTTAATCCCCCTGAATTAAAAATACACCTTTTTATTGGCAAAGATCAAGTGTCTCTAAGTCAAGTTTGTTGTACTGGAAGGTGTCTGCTGGGCTGTTATTTGTAAGGTCCCGGGAGTGATACATTTATGAAGCTCAAAACAGGTAGTAACTGAGCGTGCGGCTCATTTGAGGGCTTGGCCTAGATGGGACCCTGATGTAATTGTTCTTCTTGTTTTCAGGCTCCACTTTTGCTCTGTGTTCTTGGTTGGATATTTTCTCCTATTTACATTAAAGCTGGGGTGAGAGTCCATTATCAGTTACTCTATTCTTTACAGTATTTTTCTTACAAATACTGCATGTGTACATAAAAACACCCTGGAGGACAAGTTAAACTCAGTCTTTTGATCCTTGTACTGACTTCCCTGAATACTGTGAAATGCCTGAAATAACATCATTCTGCCCTGGGTAGACAGACGCCAGTAACTGCCTGCTGTTTCACGCTGGACCTTACTCAAGAGTTCACCTCTTAAGGCTTTCATAGAAAACATTTTAAAACTTTATTAAAAAATAAGACCTAAATAAATGAAGAAAACAACTATGTTAATGATTGGAAGACAATATCCTAAAAATATTAGTTCTCCCAAAATTGGTCTATGCATGGAATGCAGATCCAAATAAAATCCAAACAAGATTTTTTGAGGAACTTGACAAGCTGATTCTAAAATGTGTGTAGGAGATAAGGGGACAGAGATGTGTCAGTGCCCAGCTGAGAGAGGAGAACAAAGAAGAGACGGTCCAGGCTCCATGTCTGTGGGCATGTGTGGAGTGACGTCATCAACATGACAGAGTAAGAGTTTTCTAGCGTCTTCTGCCCAAATAACACCAATTTAGACAATCACTTAGGGACAAGGGGGCCTTTGTGGAAGTCCAGGAGCCCAGTGGGGAAGTTCTAGCACACTCCTGGAGCAAAAAAAAAAAATCCAAGATTGGATGCATTGAAGAGGGTAAGAGGAACAGTTTCACTTTACCTACATCACCCCTCCCCCAAGGTGGCAAGAGGGACCTTCTCCGCCTGAGATTTCTCCCAGGGGGCAAATGAGAGCACGTGAGTAAGCTCCCAGCTACTCCACCTGTGTGGGGTGCTGCCAAAAAGACCCGCTTCTCTCTCACCCCATCCAGAATACTGAGGTGTGCTGCATGGCTAGGGGACAGGAAGTGGCTGAGAGAACAGCAGCCAGGGCTCTCAGATGGCATCAAAGGAGCACGGATCCTACTAACTGCTTGGCAGACGCTTAGGAAGCCTGCCAGTGAGCTACTGGGGACTCCTCACCTGCAGACCTGTCACCTGGCTCACAGGCACCCCAACATTCCGTACACCTCACCCACATAGACCTCCAACCTGTGGCCATCTCCCTTGGAACACCACTGATGGTGGCAAGAGTGAGCCTTTGCAGAAAGCTAGTGAGCACGCACAGAAAGCCAGTCTGACTCTGTGGGATTGAGAGAAAAGACACAAACCTGAGCATTCAGCACTGCCCTAGGGGAAGCAAGCAAAGAGGAAGCTGTTGGCCCTTAGCCCAGCTTTGCTGGATCGAGAGAAGATATAAAATCTTAAGAATTCCTCCCCAAGAGGGAACAAGAAGTGCGGAGCAGGTGTACCCATAGAAAAGGTCTGAGAAAGCCTCAGAATCCCTAGCAGTCCTGACAGAAGGTATTTCTTTCCAAAATCCAGGAGGAGGTGACTGCTTCCTCAAATGCAAAGACAGCAATGTGAGATTTCAAGGAACGTGAAAAATCAAGAAAACTTGACATCACCAAAGGAACACAATAGTTTTCCAGTAACCAATCCCAAAGAAATGGAGATTTGAGGTTTGCCTGAAAATAACTAAAAACAGTCGTTTGAAGGAAGCTCAGTGAATTACGAGAAAACACAGAAAGACAGTTCAACAAAATAAGGAAAACAATACAAGAAGAAAACGATACGTTTAACAGAGAGAAGTCATAAAAATATCTGAACAGAAATTCTAGAGCTGGAGAATACAATGAATGAAATGAAAAATGCAGTAGAGAGCATCAACAACAGACTGGATCAAGCAGAAGAAAGAGTCTGTGTAGTAGAAGACAGATCATTTGAAATTATGCAGTCAGAGAAGAACAAAGGAAAAAGAATGAGAAAGAGTGAAGAAAGCATGTGTGAACTATGGGATACCATTAAGAGAAATAATCTACACATTATTGGAATCCCAAAAGGAGAAGAGAGGGAGAAAGGGGCAGAAAGCTTATTTAAAGAAATAATGGGTGAGAACTTCCCAAATCTGGGGAGAGATTTGGCTATCCAAGATCATGAAGCTCATAGGTCCCCTAAAAATTTCAACCCAAAACTATCTTCTCTGAGACACATTATAATAAAACTATCTAAAATCAAAGAAAAAGAGAAAATTTTAAAAGCAACAAGAGAAAAAAAATTCTTGACATACAAGGGAACCCCCATAAGGCTCACAGTGGATTTCTCAGCAGAAGCCTTGCAGGCCAGGAGTGGGATGACATATTCAAAGTGATGAAAGAAAAAAACTGCCAACTAAGAATACTTTGCCCAGCAAAGTTGTCCTTCAGAAATGAAGGAGAGATAAACATTTTCCCAAACAAATAAAAGCTGAGGAAGTTCATCACTGCTGGAGCTGTCTTACAAGAAATACTGAAAGTTCTTCAACTTGAAATGAAAGGATGCTGATTAGTAACATGAAAACATATGGAAATATACAACACACTAGTAAAGATAAGTATATAGTCAAATTCAGAATACTCAAATACTGTAATGTGGTGGTATGTTAATCACTTAACTCTAGTTTAAAGGTTAAAGGACAAAAGTATTAAAAACTATAGCTACAAGTATTTGTTAATGGCTACATAATATAAAAAGAGGTAAACTGTGACGTCAGAAACGTAAAATGTCAGAGGGGAAGTAAAACGTAGAGTTTTTGTATACAATCGAAGTTATCAGCTTAAAATACTCTTACATCTATAAGGTGTTTTATGTGAGGCTCGTGGTAACCACAAAGCAAAAACCTGCAGTAGATAGATCGAAGATAAAAAGGAGGGAATCAAAGCATACCACTGTGGAAAAATCATCAATTCACAAAAGGAGACAGCAAGAGAGGAAGAAAGTAACAAGGGCACTACAAAACAGCCAGAAAACAACTAATAAGATGGTATTAGTATATCCTTACCTATCAATACTTACTTCAAATGTGTTGTTAGGCAATTTCATCATTGTGAGGACATCGTACACAAACCTAGATGGTATAGCCTACTACACACCTAGGCTATATGGAACTAATCTTATAGAACCACCATCGTATACGTAGTCCATTGTTGCTGGAAACATCATTATACAGTGCGTGACTGTGATGTTATATGTCAATTATACCTCAAAAAAAAAAAACTTATTGCTAAAAGAAAAATGAAGGTGATTGGGTACATAAAGATTTCTTAGCTAGGATACAAAAAGCACAAACCATAAAGGAGGAAATTAATATATTGGACTTCAAAATAAAACTTAAAACTTTGACTCTTTGAAAGATATTTTTAAGAAAATGAAAAGTCAAGCTAGAGACTGAGAGGAAATATTTATAGAACATATTTACAATAAAAGACTTACATCCACAATTTATATATTTTTAAAACCTCTTTTTTTTTTCTTTTTTTTTTTGTGAGGAAGATCAGCCCTGTGCTAACATCTGCCAATCCTCCTCTTTTTTTGCTGAGGAAGACTGGCCCTGAGCTAACATCCATGCCCATCTTCCTCCAGTTTATATGGGATGCCACCACAGCATGGCTTGCTAAGCAGTGCGTCTTGGTGCACCCGGGATCCGAACTGGCCAACCCCAGGCTGCCACAGCGGAGCGCGCGCACTTAACCGCTTGCGCCACTAGGCTGGCCCCTAAAAACTCTTCTAACTTATTAACAAGAAGAACGTTTGTTCAGATGTTTCACCAAAGAAAATATACAAATTGCAAATAATCATATGAACAGATGTTCACTGTCATTGATCATTAGGAAAATGCTACTTAAAATAAGACACCACTACACACTCACCAGAATGGCTAAGATTACAAAGACTGACACTGGCAGGAGTTGGAGAGGCTGTGGAGCAACCAGGACTCATACATCTCTCGAGGGAATGCACAGTGGTACGGCCACCCTGGAAAACAGTTTGGCAGTTTCTTAACAAATTAAACCTTGTGAACCAGCCATTCTGTTCCTGGGTATAGATCTTTACCTCCCCCAGAGAAATGAAAACATACGTCCACACACGCTTTGTACCTGAAGGTTCATAGCAGTTTTATTCATAGTAGACAAACCTAGAAAGGATCCACATTGCAATAGGGGAATGGACAAACAACGTGATATGGTACACTGCTCAGCACTGCAGAGGAATTATGCAACAACGTGGGTGAGTCTCAAAAATGTCATGACAAGTGCAAGAAGCTAGACATAAAAAGATACATAGTGTATGATTCCACTTATTTGAAATTCTAGAAAAAGCAAATCTGTGGTGACAGGTGATACTGGTTGTCTGGGACCAAGGGTGGGGTAAAGGCCTTGACTGCAAGCTCTAGGGGGCTTTGTGGGGGTGTTGGAACTACCTTATATGTTGAGTTGTGGAGATTACACAGCTGTATACATTTCCCCAAACCTATCAAACTTTATAATTAAAATGAGATAATTTTGCTGTGTGTAAATTATGCCTCATAAAACTGTTAAAAATTTTAAATATTTGTAGAGAGGGCAGATGTGAAAGGTTTATTTGCCCTGCAGTCTAAGACTTGTAATTGTGAAGCCATATCCCAGGGCACTTACCTCAGGTTGTGACTGTATTTTGAGATGAGATCTTTAAATAAGTAATTAGGTTAAAATGAGGTCCCTAGGATGAGCCCTAATCCAGTATGACCTTACGAGAAGAGGAAATTGGACACAGACATGTACAGAGGGAAGATGATGTGAAGACACAAGGAGAAGACGGCCATCAAGAAGCCACGGAGAGAGGCCTGGAGCACATCCTTCCCTCACGGCCTCAGCAGGAACCAACCCTGCTGACACCTTGACCTTCCAGCCTCCAGGACTGTGAGACAACACTGAGCCGCTCAGTCAGTCCGTCCTACTTTGGGACGGCAGCCCTAGGAAACTAATTCAAGTAGTAAGGCTAAAACAGCTTCGACCCTGACTGAGAAAGTGAGCCATCTGTGGCAGTATATGGTTATGAACCAAATGGAGGGTGGAGGTGATAAAAGCTGTAGGTGCTCAGGAGAGGGCCTACGGTCCCTGTGAAGCCCCAGGTAAGTCTTCTTGAAGCAGATGGAGTTAGAACCTGAAACAAATGTGTGAGGTAGGTGGACAAGAGCACCTGAGGATATTCGGGACAGAAGGTGGCACAGTATTCCTTTAGCAATTATTTACTCACCTGCCATGAGCCAGGCACTGTGCTCGGGTCCAGGAGTCTAATGAATAAAGAGGGCGGCTCCCTGCTGCCCAGGTGCACACGGCCTGAGACGATGGGAGTAGAAATGAAGAGGATTGTTCGGGGCACCAGCATGCACGTGAGCAGTGTTGGCACAGAAGACCAGGTGGGAGAGCTGTCTAGTCAAGTTCAGTCTCCCTTGAGCGCTTGTTGTATTTGTAACGTGTGATAAAGCATTTGATTTTGCTCTAAGATTATTTCATAAAACTGAGTTGTTGGGGCCGGCCTGGTGGCGCAAGCGGTTAAGTGAGCGCTCTCCACTGTGGCAGCCCGGGGTTCGCTGGTTCAGATCCCGGGCATACACCGATGCACCACATGGCAAGCCATGCTGTGGTGGCATCCCATATAAAGTGGAGGAAGGTGGGCATGGATGTTAGCCCAGGGCTAGTCTTCCTCAGCAAAAAGAGGAGGATTGGCAGATGTTAGCTCAGGGCTGATCTTCCTCACAAAAAAAAAACAACTGAATTGTCATCATTAGACATTTCCAGTTAGCTGGATTTCCTTCTGCATGTCAAAGATTGCACAGGCAGCTAGATTCCAGGCTTCTTGAAGACAGCAGTATTACCTCTCCTTTCTTATTTCTCCCATCTTAACTGGTGCTGTGTAACACAAAGCCGGAGTCGGTGACCCTGCACTTGGTGTTCCTGGGCCCCTCCCACCATCACCTGCACCTGTGGGACAACCAGCACTTTGTGAGCAAGGCACATGCCTGTGGGCCTGCCTCTTCTGGCACTCTGTCTGATGGTGACTTCTCTCGTTGCTTGTACAGGTGGTGACAACGCCAGAATATTTGAGGAAGAGGTTTGGTGGCTACCGGATCCCGTTCCTCCTCGCTATTATGTACTTATTCCTCTATATCTTCAGTAAGATCTCGGTGAGTTGTGTAAAAGCCAGCCCAGGAAAGAACCCCCCCAAAAACCAATCCCTAGGCAGGACTATGCTAGATTTGTCCCAGCAGTTCACTCTGGAGCCCCTCAGTTGGCCCCTGCTGTCAAGACTAGAGGAGAGGAAAAATAGCTTCATAATACTTTGCAAAAAATGAAAGGCAGAGGCATCTTCTTTGTCTCCCAAGCCTGGGTTACAGGTCCCTCCTCTGGATTCTCAGAGAACCTTGGTCTTACCCGTGTCATGTCATTCGGTGATGTCACTTCCTACCTAAAATAATCCAGGAGTTTCCACCACCCTTACAAGACAACCTGAACCTCTTGTTATGACCTGCAAGGACTGTGCTGTTCTAGCCTCTGCCTCTCTGGCCTTGTCTCCTCCCCTGTACTCTCCATGCTGTAGCCACACTGGCTGCCTTATTGTTTCTCAAATCCAGCAAGCTTATTCCCACTTAAAGCGCTTGACACTTGCTGTGTACTGTGTCTGAAATGTTCTTCCCCCAGATTTTTCAAATGTTTCCTCCTTGGAGAGGCCCTGCACAGATGTGCCCAGTCAGTCTCTACTCCATTACTCTGTTTTTATTTTCTTTGTAACATTTGTCACCATGTCAGAGTAATTTGTTTCCTTGCTTATTGTCTGTCTTCTTCACATCAGTGCAACCTTTTTGAGGCCCCCAGGGCCTTGCCTGGCTTGTTCACTGCACTACTTCCTGTTCTGAGAACATGTTCAGCACATAAGGCATTTGATAAATGTTTTTTTTTGAATGACCAAAGGAGTGTCACTTATCACGCTGCATGGAAATTGCCTGTTTGGTGGTCTGTCTCCTTCATTAAACGTAAGCTACTTGGAGACAGTGTCTGAGTTTTGGTAACCCCTGTGTCTTCTGAACCCTGCCGAGTATCTACTTCATGGTTGGCGCTCAGCAAACGTTTGATGAACAAATGGGTAGATGAATGTTGGGAGAATCTCTGCCCAGTGTATCCCTGGCTTTGGAGACCCGAATAAGAAAGCAAGAGGTTCGCCAGTTCAGTGATGTGCAAATGCTTCAAAATCAGTGTCAACTAAGCCGGAGTCCACAAATCCAGCCTGTAGGCCAGTCCGCCTAGTGGTCTGCTTTGTACCGTCCTTGAGCTAAGAATGGTTTCTACAGTTTTAAGAAGTTGTGAAAAACAGAGACAGGGTGTGGCCTGTAAAGCCTGCAGTACGTACCATCTGGCCCTTTACAGAACAAGCTTGCCAACCCCTGCTAAGCTGTCCCCTTTGCCTTTCCCGATGGCGGAACTGCAGGAACAGCTTCCTCTCTGAGCACACTCCTTGCTCTGGGCTCCAGGGGGGAAGAGACTAAGTTGTATTAACTGGATTAATTGGGTTAACCTTGGCTGAACTCCTGGGGCATCAGCCTTGTTGCCCGACAGAACTTGCGTAGACCTCACCCAGTGTCCACTAGTGGTGGGGTGGATGTGCTGACCACAGACCACCTGTTGCAGATGGTTTCTGAGGTCAGTGTCTTTATGGGATTGCTATCGATTGAGCTGGAAATGAAAGTACAGCCCGCTGCCTTTGTGCTCATTTCAGGTTGAGATCTGCACTGGTGCCATGTTCATGAGGCTGGTCTTGGGGTTGAATGTTTACCTGGCCACCATAGTCTTGCTGACAGTTACTGGCGTTTATACCATCACAGGTGAGGTTACTCTAACCACACATGTATTTATATTGACACAAAAGCTCTACTTCTTCTCGTGGAGTCCTGGTAGACATTGAGGCACGGGTCTCCAGCTTTTGCCTTTTCCCTAAGTCTGTGGATCACATTGCTGAGGCTGGAGGGGGGCGAGTAGTGAAAGTAATCAAGGCAGGGGTGCCTGAGTGGCGTCCTACCCTAGAAATCAGATCCGGCTGGCAGGGGCTGGCAGGGACTCAGTGATCGTGTTTGGGGTCGGGCAGAGCCTGACCCCACAGGCCCCCAGGTAGAACAATAGAAACCCAGAAAGAGAGTGAGGGAGAGGCAGCAGCTTCAGGCCACCTGGTCAGGCCATCACATGAGATCTTTTATGCAGGCAGTTCTGTCCTAGACAGTGTCTGCCAGGATGTTGGGGGAGGGGGCGGCTCTCGTCACTTGTGTTTTCCAGCCACAGTGCAGATCTTGGGTGCTGGTGAGTGTCCCTGGCAGTTCACCACAGTCCGAGTGGAGAGAATGCACTCAATCACTGGTCCTCGAAGTGTGTATGTCGGGGAGCAGGGGTGGGTTTTCCTTCCCCAGGGCCATGTGGGAATGTCTGGAGACATCTTTGGTTGTCAAACCGGGGGGTGCTACTGGCATCTAGCAGGTAGGTGCCAGAGATGCTGCCAACTGTTGCTTCCAAACTGAGATTTTGTGATTAAAGGTGTACTTTTTGCTTAGGAAAAACTACCAGATGTTCATTCATCCAAAAGTGGAAAGTAAAGGGAAATTGGGACATAGAAGGGCAAGATAAGAATCCAACAAAAGAGCATGAAGGATATTAAAGAGAGAAAAAGGATGTACCAGGACTAAGCATAAGTCGTTGTAAGACCCACTGAATTAAAAGGCACAAAAGGTGTGACTGTGGAGATCTGGGAGGAAATAAGTACACAGAATAGGGACGCGGAGTAACTTTCACAGAGAGAGTCAGTGTGGCTTTCCTTCTCTTTTTCTTGCCTATTCAGGTGGTTTTGCAGCTGTGGTTTACACTGATACCTTACACGCTGGCATTATGGTTCTGGGGTCGGTCTTGCTAATGGGCTTTGGTAAGTACATCTTGAGGGGACCAGCTCCATGGGTAGAACTGAACCTAGAGCTGCCTGGGTCCATTTCAGCACCATCATCTCGCAGATGAGGAGACTGAGGCCCTCAGAACCCAAGAGCATTGTCTGCAGTCGTGCTGAAGGTGGGGGAGGAAACTTGTGCTCACTTCAGAAGGAGGAGGAGTCAGGGGAGAGGAGAGGCAATGACACACTCTGGTGCTTTGGAACAGTGGTCAGGAGTGGTCGGCCACATTCCCCCAGCTCTGTGCCTCTGTCGGTGGTCCTCCTCTCCAGTTAGAAGCCCCTCTCCTTTACATCCACTCAATCCATCTGTCAAGGTCAACGGAAGATCCACCCCTGAAGGTGTGATTCTATGATTATTCCATCTACATGTCTTTCTTCTCTGGACTCGCATCACTACTTAACATTTTTTTGATACATACCTTCATTTTTCATTGATTGTGTCACATAAATAAATTATAACCCCCAGGTCCAAAACTTCTTAAGAACCAGAACTATTGGTCCCTCACATAATATGCAGTCTGAGGCACATAGTAGGTGCTTATTAAGTAACAGGAATGAAGATAATAGCTGATATTATCAGGTACCATGTAGGCATTTATCTATATTGCCTCATTTAATCATCACAATCGCCATGAGGCATAACTACTATGGTTATCCCCATTTTACAGACGAGGAAACTGAGTTTCAGTTAAGTAACTTGCTCAAAAGACACACCAAGAGCAGAACTCAGAACTGGGTCTCTAACACCAAAGCCCAGTATGCAAACTAACATATTACAGTCCCTGTAATGACAAGTACACTTACCCTAAAATGGAAGTTTCCTTCCACTAGCTAGAAGTGTGACCTTAGTGAGGCTGGTGTTACCCACTGCTCCATGGGTCAGAGATTGGTCTTGCAGAAACCTGGGAGGAAAAGCTCTTGGCTTGGGTATTGAAAAATGATTGAAATTATGTGTGAGTACAGTTGAAGGATTATGGTTCCATGGAACACGTTGTTGAGCCCCATGGAATGAGAACAGATAGAATCAGTCACACAGTCCTCAGTCTTACCAGTCAGTGAGCGTTAGTGCACCATGAAGTATACTCAGTGATGTGTTGCTGGGACACAAAATACATTTCAGGCATAATCCAAGAAATTTTTAAATGAGCTGAGAAGCAGTAACTAATTTGAGTGACAAAACTATAAACTGTAAAACACACTAAGCCATTGTGTTTAGTTGTGTGCTAGTGTTGAACATCAGCATTTTAAAAACCTGCTAAGTCCACCCCAATAGTTGAGGAAGACATCCAAATAAACTTTAGGAGCAGGTGGAGTATTCCATTTAATGTTAGCAATTATGTCTCTTATAATTATGTATTCTTTACTATTGTAGACTGAATGTTTGTGTCCCCCCCAAATTAATATATTGAAATCTTTACCCCCAGTGTGATGATATTAGGAGGTGGGGCCTTTAGGAGGTGATTAGGTCATGAAGGCAGAGCCCTCGTGAATGGCATTAGTGCCCTTAAAAAAGAGACCCCAGAGAGCTCCTTTACCCCTTCTACGGTGTGAGGACACAGTGAGAAGATGGCCATCTGTGAACCAGAAAGTGGGCGCTCACCAGACACCCAAATAGCCTTGATCTTGAACTTCCTAGCCTCCAGAACTGTGGGAAGTAAATTTTTTTTTTATGTCACCCAATCTATACTATTTTGTTATAGCAGCCCAAACAGACTAAGACATTTTCTGAGAAGTTTAATGGGATTTTTTAATTAGGGTATTCATGTCAGTTTTTTTTGGTAAGTGAGCTATTGTAAAGTAATGGACTAATTATTTTCTTTTAAGCATATACAAGAACTTGTATATCCAAATGAGTGTTGTCCTTCAAACTTGTCACTGTGGGAACCCTTGCATGTACAATTTTATTTTTTTATTTTTAATTTTTTGGTAATATATACACAGTAAACAAAACAAAAGGGTACAGAGTAAAATACTTGTTGCCCTCAGTTTCTTAGTTTGACTCCCCAGAAGCAACCGTATGATAAGTTTTGTATATATCCTCTCAGAGATATTCTTCATATATACCAATACTTTTTTATCAATGAAATACATATTTTAATAGAATCAAAACAGAAAATTTTGCAGCCTGTGTTTCCACCACTGGTTCTATATCATAGGCAGATTTCTGTGTCAGCAAATAGAGATCTACTGCATCTTTTTTGTTTTTGTATTTGTAATAAACTTTTTATTGAAAAGGACACAAGTCTGCGTTCCTAGCTAGATGAAATATCACGAAGTGTACACTCTGGTCACCAGCACCCAGGTTAGGAAATTATCTTTTTGTTTCTTCCTTTCCAAACTTTATACCTTTTGTTTCTTTTTCTTGTCTTACACTGGCTAGGACCGTTAGTACAGTGCTGACTAGAAGTAGAGACAGCAGGCATCCTTGTCTTGTTCTCAGTTTAGAGAGAAAACTTTGAATATTTCACCATTAAATAAAATGTTTGCTGTCGATTTTTTGTAGAAACTCTTTGTCAGACCAATGAAGTTCCTTCTATTCCTAGTTTACTAGGACTTTTTATCATGACGGGGTTTTAAATTGTGTCAAGTATCTTTTCCACATCCACTGAGATGATTATGTTATTTTTCTCCTTTACTCTGTTAACACGGTGAAGTGTAGTGGCTAGGTTTTGAATGTAAACTCAACCTTGCATTCCTGGAATAAACTCAGCTTTGTCAAGAGATACCCCAACTTCCTCTCCAAAATGGCTATATTTACTTATATTATCAGCAATTTATGAGAATATATGTTTCCTAACATCCCAGCCAACACTTGATGTTTTAAGACTTTAAAAATTTACCCAGTAGGTGAAGAAAAGAAAAAGATGTCTCATTTTTGTTTTCATTCAAAGTTTCCAGATACTGGTGAGGTTGAGCATCTTTTCATATACAGTCAGTCATCACCTAATGACATTTTTGTCAGTGACAGACTGCGTATACAACAGTGGTCCCACAAGATCATAATGGAACTGAAAAATTCCTATCATCTAGTGATATCGTAGCCATCGTAACATCATAGCGCAATGCATTACTCACGTGTTTCTGGTGGTGCTGGTGTAAACAAACCTACTGCTTCATCCCAGTATCAAAGCGGCATTTCTCCCTCCAAACACCACTTCTTTGATCCAACCAATCGACCAAGGACTTAGAGCAGCTTTTAAGGCCTACTAGCGCAGGAGGACCTTTGTCCAGGCTATTGCTGCAACTGAGGAAGATGCTGATGCAAGTCTGGAAGGATTACAACGTCTGTGACTGATCAAGGACCTTGCCCGGGCTCAGGATGATGTCACCAAGGAGTGTATGAATGGCATCTGGAAGAAGACACTCAAGAGTTTTGTCCATGACTTCAAAGGATTTGCCGAGGGTGAGGAGGTTGCAAAAATCAGCAAAGCTGTGGTTTAGATGGCAAACAACTTGAACCTGCGTGTGGATAAGAATGACATTTAGGAGCTCCTAGAGGTGGTTCATGAGGAATTCACTAATGGGGACTTGTTGGAACTGGAACAGGAATGCATAGCTGGAGAAGAGGCAAGAGAAAAGGAAACTGCAGGAGAAGAAAAAGAAGACGAACCCCCAAGAAAATTCACAGTGAGTGGTTTAGCAGAAGATTTTGCAGACCTCAACAAGCTCCTTAAAATGTTTGAAAACGGGGACCCTAATACCGAAAGGTTTTCGTTAATAGAGAGAAACGTTTATGATATGTTATCTGCTTACAAGCAAATCTATGATGAAAAAAAGAAACAAACCAAGCAAACCACCATGGGCATATTTCTGAAAGAGTGACACTTCCTCAAGAAGAGCCTCAGGCAGGTCCTTCGGGAGGTATTCCAGAAGAAGGCACTGTTCTCATAGGAGATGACAGCTCCATGTGTGCTATTGCCCCTGAAGACCTTGCAGTGGGACAGGATGTGGAGGTGGAAGATAGGGATAGCGATGATCCTGACCCTGTGTAGGCCTAGGCTAATATGTGTGTTTGTGTCTTAGTTTTTAACAAAAAAGTTGAAAAAGTAGAAAGAATTTAAAATTTTAAAAATAGAAAAAAGCTTATAGAATAAGCATATAAAGAAAGAAATTACTTTTGTAGAGCTGTACAATGTGTTTGTGTTTTAAGCTAGGTATTAATACCAAAGAGTCAAAGTTTAAAAAGTAAAAAGTATATAAAGTAAAAAGGTTATAGTAAGCTAAGATTAATTTATTATTATTATTGTTTGTTTTTTTACATTTTATTTATTTTTATTTTTTTATTTTTTTGTGAGGAAGATCATCCCTGAGCTAATATCCATGCTAATCCTCCTCTTTTTGCTGAGGAAGACCAACTCTGAGCTAACATCTATTGCCAATCCTCCTCCTTTTTTTCCCCAAAGCCCCAGCAGATAGTTGTATGTCATAGTTGCACATCCTTCTAGTTGCTGTATGTGGGACGCGGCCTCAGCATGGCTGGAGAAGTGGTGAGTCGGTGCGCGCCGGGGATCCGAACCCGGGCTGCCAGTAGCGGAGCGCGTGCACTTAACTGCTAAGCCACGGGGCCGGCCCCTAGATTAATTTATTATTGAAGAAAGAAGAATATTGTTTTATAAATTTAGTGTAGCCTAAATGTAGAGTGTTTATAAAGTCTACAGTAATGTACAGTAATGTCCTAGGCCTTCACATTCACTCACCGCTCACTCACCGACTCACCCAGAGCAACTTCCGTTCCTGGAAGGTCCATTCATGGTAAGTGCCCTATACAGGTGTACCATGTTTTATCCTTTATACTGTATTTTTACTGTACCTTTTGTATATTTAGATATGTCTAGATACACAAATACCATTGTGTTACAGTTGCCTACGGTATTCAGTACAGTAACGTGCTGTACAGGTTTATAGCCTAGGAGCAATAGGCTGTACCATCTAGGTTGGTAAGTACACTCTATGATGTTCACACGACGACGAAATCACCTAAGGACGCATTTCTCAGAATGCATCCCCATCGTTAAGTGATGCATGACTGTACTTAGTGGCCATTTGTATTTCCTCTTTTGTGAATCATCTGTTCATATTCTCTACTATATTTCTTTTTTTCCTACCATATTCCTTTCCAGTAGTTTCCTTTGGCTGTTGAGGTATGAGTCCTTTATACATGATGCAGGTCTCTTCTTTCAGTCTAACAAATTTTTAGCTTAATTTCAGTCATATAAATTTGAAACTTTGAGGTCAAATTTATCAACCTCCCTTTTCCTTTTTGTGTCTTATTTAAGAATGTATTCCCTAACCAAAGTTCATAAAGATACTCTCCCATTTTCTTCTAATAACTTTGTAGTTTTGCATTTCACCTTTTTTTTAATCCACATGGAATTCATTTTTAGAAATGCCACAAGGGTCCAGCCTGGTGGCATAGCAGTTAAGTGTGTGCTCTCCACTGTGGCGGCCCGGGGTTCGGATCCCGGGCGTGCACTGACACACTGCTTGTCAAGCCGTGCTGTGGCAGCGTCCCATATAAAGTGGACGAAGATGGGCAAGGATGTTAGCCCAGGGCCAGTCTTCCTCAGCAAAAAGAGGAGGATTGGCAGATGTTAGCTCAGGGCTGATCTTCCTCACAAAAAAAAAAAAGAAAAAGAAATGCCATGAAGTGTCTTATTAATTTTATACTCACTGAGTATCCTTTCATCGACTAGTCTTGACTCCAAATGATTCTGAACCCATTTCAAAGATCAAGTCTATATCAAATGAACGTGGTTTAATATGCCAAAATAAAAGTTTTTTATAGTTAAGTAAGTGGAATTATGGGTGTTTTAGTGACTTTTAAAAAGTATTTTTCTTTAATGTTAAAATTTTACACCACTTAGGATATTGAGGGAGAAATGCCATAGGCTGTGAAGAAAATTTTGAATACAAACTTTCATAAATATTTTGCTGGCGTTTCAGGAAAACAAGCATTAATTTCTGTTTCAGTTAAGTTTATTCAGATAACTTGTGATAGAACTTTAGTTCAAAACTATTGTGAGCAAATAAGTACTCTCTTGGCTCAATAACTAAAAATTCGGGGGGGCACGCCACCTTCAGGCAATGGCTACATCCCAGGTTCTGAATAGACAGACAAAAGAGCTTCAAACTGCCATACCAGCTTAGAACCCCAAAGGAAGGAAGCAGGCTTTTTTGGTTCCTTAAGCATAAGGGTCCTGGGACAAATTCTGATTAACCCAGCTTGGGTGTCATGTCCATTCCTGACATATCAGTTGTTGCCCAGGGGAGAGGGAACATTGGCCCAGCCTGGGTCATGTGCCACATTGGAATGATGAACAGTTTGACGATGCCCACCTAAGCCACACAGGATGGAATGTAACTGGAAAGAGAGGTTCTGCTATCAGAAGCTGAGGGATGGGGTGCTGGGCACACAACCACCAGTGTCCAATATCCTCTTCTTTCTCTTTGGAGGAGATGCTGTCTTTCCTTAGGCACTTAGAATCGTGACTGTTTGTTAGTCCATTGCGCTTTATATATAAGATACAGTCAGCCAAACTGGGTGTTACTTTGCAGTCTTGGTTTTTCAGATATGTGTATTGTGCATTTTTAGGTACTGATAAATTTTGTGGTGTTTTAAGCCTTTAAGGAAGTGGGAGGATACCAGGAGCTACTGCATAAGTACATAGACGCTAAGCCAAGCATAATCCATGAAGGAAACTGGACTGCCAAGCCAGAATGCTACATGCCTCGCTTGGATTCTTTCCATATCTTCCGAGATCCCATCACTGGAGACCTCCCCTGGCCTGGAATTGTCTTTGGTGTCTCCACCCTCTCCTTGTACTACTGGTGCACCAATCAGGTAATTAGGTACTCTGCGGCTGAAGTGACTGCATTGGGGGCTGGTGGTCGTCGGTGCGTTCCAGGCTCCACCACTGTCTATGCAGTGGCAGGCGAGGGTGGCCCTCTCTGTACTCAGTGGTCAGTTTTCCCTTCCAATCTTTATTGCCTAAATAACTTTATAAGAAATTCTTTTTAAAAGGACTTTCTCCCAGAGTCCCATCTGTAATTCACCAACTGTTTTCTTTTTTTTGTTCTTCCCTATCATTATCTAAAAAGCACAGTTTTTTTGAATGTAAAATATATGTCACTTCTCCCCAGTTGAGTCTTTAAATTAAGTGCAACCAATCAATATTTCAGTTGGATTTTTTAAGGACTCAAACTTATTCTAAAAATTATATGGCTCTCTAACAATGGTAGATCATTACACAAATTGTAAAATATTCGTATAGTAAAAAGCCAACATAGAAATAAAAAGGAAGTACAGCTACATGCAATAATAACATGGATGAATCTTCAAAGCATGATGCCGAATAAAAGAAGCTAGACACAGAAGGCTAGGTACTGCCTGATTACATCTGAATAAAGTTTAACACATGCAATGGCAAGTTATGTTGTTTAGTGATACACAATTAGGTGGCAAAAAATTAAAAGGGAAGAAATAAAACAGTCATGAAAGTGTTCATTTTTGGAGCAAGGGAAGGGGTTGAGGTTAAAAAGAGGCACACATAGCAGTATTATTCACAATTGCCAAAAGGTGGAAACAACCCACATGTCCACCGGCAAATAAATGAAGAAACGAAATGCGTATCCATGCGTTGGAATATTATTCAGCCATAAAAAGGAATGAGGTACTGATACATGCTACAACTTGGATGAATCTCAAAAACATTATGCTATATGAAAGAAGCCAGACACAAAAGGTCACCAATTATAAAATTCTTTTTATATGAAATATCCAGAATAGGCAAATCCAGAGAGACAGAAATCCAATTAGTGCTTGTCAAGGGAGGAGGAATGGAGAGTGACTGCTTAATGGATATGGGTATTCTTCTGGAGTGATGAAATAGTTTTGAAACTAGAGAGAGGTGGTGATTGCACGACAGTGGGGATGTACTAAATGCTACTGAATTGTTCACTTTAAAATGGTTAATTATATGTTATGCGAATTTCACCTAATTTTTTAAAAACAAGTCAGAGAGAGGCTTCTGGGGTCCCTGCAGCATTTCATCTCTTGATTTGGATGATGGTTACACAGTATGCTCTGTAATGTGCTCCAGTGTACTTGTCGTCGTGTGTTATATCACAGTAAAGAAGGTTTAAACATTTTGTAGAAGGAAATGCCAGAAATAGCTAACTCAAGTTTGAAAATGAACAACAAAGAGGGAGAACTTGCCTGACCAGATATTTAAACATCTACAAAGTAGCAGTAATAAAACATTTGAAATTTCCGAAAATAGACACATAGCCTAATGGAACAGACTAAAGAGCTGAGGGACAGACTCATGTACTTATCAGATTTAATATATATTCAAGGAAGCTCCACGAATCAGTGAGAGAGATACATGCTCTTTGATGTTGTTAGAAAAACCAGCTTGCTATTTGGAGTAAAAAAACTTCATCTCTAGCTAATGCTTCTACAAAGGTGGACTTGAGATGGGTTAAAGACTTAAATGTGAAAAGTAAAACTATACAGTTAAGGGAACATAATATTAGAGAATATTTTTGAGACAGAGGGGGAAGTACAAATCGTATCGATTTGATCACATTCCATATAAGGACTTTTAAACAAAGAATACCATAGACGAAGTTGACAGATGGCAGATTAGAGAAGATTATTAGAAATGTTTATAAGGACAAGGGACTAGTAGCAAATCCACAAGAAAAAAGGAGCTCCAACAGAAACGTGGGCAAAAGATAGTGGCAGGCAATTGATAGAAAAGGAAATGTCAGCAAGCATACAACCCAGAGTTATCAGGGAAGCGCAATTTAAAACCACAGTGAGACTGGCAAAAATTAGAAAGCTTTGTAATGGCAAGTGTTGGGGAGGATGTGGATGTTTAGGAACCGTTGTGCACTTCTGGTAGAAGTGTAGACTGGTGCAGTGTGTTCTAGAGTGTAATCTGGCAGCATTCAATAAAATTAAATTTATTGTACTCTGTGACCTAGCTGTGATGTTCCTCAGAATCTACCTGGAAAATCCTCATGCAAGTTCATAAGGGATTATGTATGAGACATGGATCACAGTGTTGGTTGTGTCAGTTACTATAAAGGGGGTAGATGAAATGGGGAGGGTGATACTTGTGAAATACTATGCAGCTGTTAGATGTAATGGACTAGATGTACACATAGCAACACTGATGGATCTTTAAAATGTACAGAGTGGAAGGACAAGGAACAAGATGAGATCCAGAGCACAATACATGGGTATATGTAGCTATAATTTTTTTATTTGAATTCTTTCCCTTCTGTTTATTATGTGTTTAATTATCCTACATTACCCAAAAGATAAGAAAAATCTTTCTGTATTTTTCTTTCAATTTCTTCTATAACCATAACTTTAAAAGTTGCCCCTGGACTTCCCCTTCTGACAACAGGTAAACTAGATTTCCTGAACCACCTCCCACTACAAAACTCCTAGGAATGCTGGGTAAAATATAACAAACATCTTTTGTAGTCATAGAGGAGCTCATAAGAAAGGAAGAAAATCTCCGGAGGCTGAAAACAAAGAGAGAATTGAAATCTGGAGAGCTAAGCTGACACTGACACTGACAGTGCCCTCACAGCATTTACCAAGCTTGGTTTTCAAAGGCCTAGGTTTAAATGGCCAGATGAGAACAGGAGAAAAACCTTGAGTTCATTAGTGGTGAAGAGTGAACCCTTCCTGTAGAACTTGGATTCTTGAAAGGCTGTAACCTCAGTGCTAAGACTAGGAAAACATCTGCCCACTAGCCGGGAGAAACAACTTGAAAAAACAGTGCCCCAACCTGGGCTCCAGGAGGAGGAGAAAAGCCTCCTCTGGGTTTTCATAATGGCAGGCCTGCCTCCCTCTATGTCTGTGTTTTTAATTTACGTGTGTGGTCAGGGTAACCTCATGTGAGGAAATGAACATAAAATCATCCAAAATTTGTTACCACTGAACTGGCAGAAGTAATGACAAATTCTCTCTAGAGCGATGTACCCTCAACCAAGGCCTTGCAGGATTCCCATTAATAAATCCCTGCTCAGCATGAGCCCCCACCCAAAAGTAGAAAACATGGAAGAATCTAACCACCATGAGCAAGAAACAGCAGAATTAGTACTCTAAACTTCAGAAAATTGAAGTATTAGATACCAAATACAAAATAAATGTTTAAAGAAATAAAAATTGAACTGAAAACATTAACACAATTCTATCAAAAAAGATCAGTCAGATTTAAAAACTCAAACTTATAGAAATGAAAAATACACTTATTGAAATGTAAAACTCAGTAACTGTTAAAATAGCAGATTAAATATAGCCAAAGGGGAAAAAAATTAATAATCTGGAAGAGAGAACTGAAGAAATAGCCCAGAAAGCACAAAAATGGAAAGTGTGAAAGAAAAATGAAGGGACATGAAAGATAAAATGAGGATTAAAATACATCTCATTGGAGTTCCAGAAGAAAAGGAGAGAAAAACAATATTTGAAGAGAAAGTGGCTGAGAATTTTTATAATTGTTGAAAGAGCAAGAATCATCAAATTCAGGAATCGCAGTGAATCTCAAGCAGAAATAATTTAAAAATCCACACAGAGCCACTCATAATGAAAGTCCAGAACATCAAAGACAAGAAGATTTTGAAAGCCACCTGAGAGGAAAGATTACTTATAAAAGAAGACACTTATACCAACAACAGACTCCTCAGCAGCAACGATGTAACCCAAAGGTAGAGGAGTAAAATTTTCAAAGTACTGAGGAAAATGTCAACCTTAAATTACATGCCCAGCGAATGTATTATTCCTAGCCAAGGGCAAAATCAAGACAGAACCTTACCTAAAGAAAGACTGAAATATGGACGTAAAGGAAAAGGAAGTACTGAAGAGCAAGGGGGACTAGTTAGCAAAGATGTTGACAGGCACATGAACAAATCTAAAGCGTTGGCTGAAAAACAATAATAATTACAAATATAGAAAGTAAAAAACAGGACAGAACTGAAATATTGGACTACAGTTTGGAGGTAAATCTATGAACCATAAGGGTGGCCATATTGGTTTACGTTGGACTTAAAGTTGTATCCCTGCTAAAATTTTAAGGGTAATTATTAAAAGCATAGAAGGAGAATATGTAATTCCTAACTAGTAAAGAAAATGATTTAAGAAAAAATTTTCATTAAAAAAGAGGCAGATAAACTGGCAGAAGGCCAATTGTTAACCTTTGGCCCATCACCATTTTAAACAATAGTCTTTCCCTCACCCCACTTTGAAATATATGACAATATACGGAAGTGCTCAGGACTTTCTACAGGGAGTGATTTTGCTCTTCTGATCGCCCTTCCCTCTTCATCAAGAGCCATGTTTCTGCCCTTGCCCTGCTTCTTCATCCCTCCCTGAGAGACCATCTCTTCTGGGCACAGGGCTTACACCAGGCCCTGCAGCGTGGCTGCCCGTGCCTGCTGAGCAGAGGCCTGCATACACTGAGAGGCCAGCAGCAGGAACAGCAGACCTTCTGAGAAGCAGTACGTGTTGCATGAGGCAGGACCACTTTTGGGTTCTTCCTCCTGTTATTAAAATAATGCATTTGGAAAACAATGAAAATGTAAAGAAGAAAATGAAAATCCTGCCTGTAAATTCTCCCACCCCAGAATTAACCACTATTATCATGTTGGTTTATTCCTGTGGGCTTTTTTCTGGGTATAGAGCCACAGTATATATGCTGCTGTTGTATCCTGTGCCTTTTAGGTACCATCACACTGTGAGCATTTTTTCACGTTATTTAAATATTCTTCAAGAAATGTTCTTCAGTAATTTTAGTGTATACATAATACTGCATTGTTTTGATGCACTGGGCCATGTCTTTATGTTCTTTCTTAAGTGCTTCTCCACCTGCCAGCTGTACCGTTCTGTTCGGCCTGAGTGCACACTGCCTCTTATAACAATAATGCCATGAAATGGGTCATGAAACATCTCCTAGGAGATTTTTGCATTTTTAAGGTCTATACTAGTTCATTTCAATTTAGATGAATGAAGTTGGTCCTAGTTCTAAACACTCATTTACTGCTAGGGGCCTACCTTTGCTTTGATGTCACAAGGGCCCTTTTCCTTCTGCCCGGCAGACACGGTCTGTGGCCTCTAGGAGGGAGTCTTGTCCTTGCCAGGGGACAGCTTGTAAACACTGCGCTGCTATGATTGGTGTGCAGTGCTAGCAATGAGGCCAAAGTCATGCATGCTATCCCTGTCCCCTCCAGCAGCTGTGCACTGAGCAAAACGTGCTCATTGGTCACACACGTCTCCTCTGGCCCTAGATGTCCAGAGTTGTCTGGATTGTTGAAGTGAGCAGCTTAGCAAAAACCTACCAGAGGGCACAGCCTGCCACTGCAGCAGGTCACAGTTGTCCCATCTGTGCCAAGGAAGCCCAGGCTTGATACATTCTGATAAAGCCACCACCCTACCCACCACTTGTGTTTGTTTCTTTGGCAGATTTTTGTCCAGCGGTGCCTGGCAGGGAAGAACATGTCTCATGTGAAAGGCGGCTGTATCTTTTGTGGGTACCTGAAGCTGCTGCCCATGTTTAGCATAGTGATGCCAGGAATGATCAGCCGTGTCTTATACCCAGGTAAATTCTTGTTTCTGATGTGTTCACACTCATCAACTTCTCTCTTAAAGATCCAGAGGGTACTGGGGATTATCAGGTCTCCCACAGTGTACTGGTGTTGAGATGCCCCAGATTACTTTCTTGGGAGCTAATGGGTTTAGATTAGGGACATAGCTGAGCAGAAGTCTGGCAGAGACCGTGGATGTAGGTGGCAAGCAAGAAATTCCAGAGAGATCAGTTCAGGCAAGGAAGAGGTGATCAATGCTGGTTCCAGCCAGGGCCCAATCTCTGCGTGGCACTGAGCCACAATCTGCAGGAAGGTTCAGTGGCTCCCCTTGCATCACAGGCATCGTCGTGCCAGGCACACCTGTGTGCCAGGTGCTGTACTGGGGAACTGACAGATGCTGCCGTTGCTCTCACTGCCCCAGAGGTGGGCTTTCGTAGCCTCATTGAACAGAGGAGGCATATCAGAGGGGGAGCTCCGTGTAACTCCCATAGTGGGTCTGACTCTGAGGCCCAGGTTCTTTCCATTAAATGCTATTAAAACAGCCCTGTTGTCCTTAATGAGCTCTCATAACTCTGTGGATGTATCTCATCCCCATTTCAACCTAGTTTTACTAGCTATACTGCCTCTCAGGGTACCACGTTTGTTTATTCATTAAACCTTTATGGAGCACGTACTCTGATAGGTGCAGCCACTGGGGCAAAGCAGGCGGCTTCCAGGGGAGTCTTCTGCTGCAGTGCTTTGACAAAGCCAAACAGAATGTAAAACACTTTTTATTGCTAAGTAACATGTGCAGTAGACATCTCTAACCCTAACTCATCATTCAGTCTGCCCCTGAGACAGGCCTCTTTTTTTAAATCCTAATTCCTTTCCAGTTTCAACAGAGAGAAGTACTTTGTTTCAACATTCACAGATTTGGTCTTCGGCTGTCAAGTGACACTTTTTTGGGTCTCATAGGTGGTGCCTCCTCGTTGAACAGAAAATAGGCCCCTGTGCTTTCTAGGACCCAAGTCTCCTGGGCTTCGCAGCCATGGGTCCCCACCTCCACTCCACAGTATGGACTGGCCTGCTCACTGAGGAAGAAGATTGGGCAGAATATCATGTATCTTGGACTCTAGAAGCTGCTAAGGGAGGGGGAAGAAGAGTGAGGAATAGCTTCTGCCCCTGGCTGGAGGGGGCCTCAGGAACCCAAACTCTCTCCAGCCCTCTAATCAAGAGGGAAATAGAGTTAAGAGACTGCACTGGTGGAGAGCCCTTGGGGTGGAGAAGGGCCTGGAACCACTTGTCCCTAGTCCTCAGAAATGGCAAGACTCAGATCCATTTATACTTGCCAGGTGTATAAAGCCAGAAAGCCATTTGTCACGACAGCTCGGCACCTGCCCATGTTTCTGGAAGAACATGCTTTTCCAGTGACCCAAATGTTTCTGGCCCTAGATTCTGGTCTCTCTCCTGGCCAGAGCCTGTCAAGGTGTGATTCTCTAAATCTAGTTTTCTGGGTAGGCCACTGTATTTGTTGGGATTCTTGGTTGAAAATGATGTGCACTTTTACATCCTTTATCTTCTGAGCAGGTGTCATCCTCAGGCCACCTGGTAGCAAGATGGTCACCAGCAGCAGCAGGCCTCTGAACCGCCAGCTCAACAACCCCCACAGAAACAGTGTTTCCTTTCCCAGTAGTTCCAGCAAAAATCTCAGATGAGTCTTAGTGAACTCACTTGAGTGATAGGGACCAGTCACTGTGGCCAAGAGGAAGGAATTTCCAGAATGGCCAGGCCTGGCTCTCGAGCCCCCTCCAAACCACATTGAGTGAGATGGAGCGGGTGGGATAGGGGGCAGATGAAAAGGGATGTTCACTGCAGCCACCCCCTTGAGTTTTCACATTCTTTCTCTAGATGTTTGGTAACCACTTCTTAAGTGACATACCTGTCCCCAGTAAAATAGCTTGCTCTGCCCATAAACCTGGGCAACATCCTGCTTCCTTCTAGTCCATGTTGATTCATTGTTTTGGGTTTTTTTTTCCCTCAGATGGTAACTTTGTATCCCTGATAGCTTTATAAGCTCTTGAAGGGCATGTCACATTCACTCCCTTTACCTCTCTTTGTCCAAAATTTCTTCCAAAATACTCTGAAATAACACCTCTCTCAGGCTAAGGGAGTAAAGTTATGCGTTACTCATACATTAGTATATGGATGAATAGTCCACTTGCTTTCCTGACACCTAGCGGGAATCATGTTGAGGTCAGGGGACTTGCTTTGGTTCAAGCAGTGACTTGGTAGGAGCACCAATTCACTGGACTCCTTGGTGCCCAGCTCCTAGCCCCTGCCTTCACCCCACACTCCTGAAGACCCTCTAGGATCATGAATTGGAGCAGTCACCAGTAGACGACACGGCATCCACATGCAATTCCTAATTTGCTTCCTTTTCCCTGAGCTCAGATTTTGGAGCTCTCAGGCCAGCATGCTGGTGTGACTATTATCTCTTTGCAGATAAAGTGGCGTGTGTTGTACCTTCAGAATGTGAGAAGCACTGTGGCACCAGAACTGGTTGTAACCCCATTGCCTACCCAGTGGTGGTGGTAGAGCTGCTGCCCAATGGTAAGAAATGGACCCTGCCATCGAGGGCCATAGAAGCCCCATGATCAGTGTCCCCCCTGCAGCCTGTGCCCGCAGGCTATAAGTGGATGGTTGGGAGTGAGGGGACTAGGGGTGGCTTTTCTACCAGTCAGCCCATGGTTCTGGGTGGAATGCAGGCTGTGGGTGGGAGGGACCTTAGTGATGTAGAGGGAGCCTTGCTGCCCTGAGGGAAGGATCTGGGCCTCCTCCCTCTTCATTCCTCACACACTCGTAATGCACATGCTCTCAGAAGCACAACCTGTGCATGTGATTTGCATTATTCCTCTCCCCACCTTAGCTCGAGCCTTTGCTTCTTCATTCTGCAGATGGGCTCCACGCTGTGCTAGACATTGTTCTAAGCCATGAGAATGCAGAGATGAGCAAGACCTAGTTTTGCTCTCAAAGAGCTCACATCCAGTGGGATGGGCAAGAGTACGGGCAATTCACCAACAGTGAGATGGCATTCATTGCGAGGTGACAGTGAGCCCATGCATTCTTTTCACCTGCTTCCCCAAATCCCACGGAAATGGCCAAATGAATAATACAACTAAAAAAACAATTCCAGGGGCCAGTCCGGTGGCGCAAGCGGTTAAGTGCGCGTGCTCCACTGCGGCGGCCCGGGGTTTGCCAGTTCGGATCCTGGACGCGCACCGACGTGCCACTTATTAAGCCATGCTGTGGTGGCATCCCATATAAAGTAGAGGAAGATGGGCACAGATGTTAGCCCAGGGCCAGTCTTCCTCAGCAAAAAAGAGGGGGATTAGCATTGGATGTTATCTCAGGGCTGGTCCTCCTCACAAAAAAAAACAATTCCATATTAGCTCTGGAGATCAATAGGCTGGGAAAGTTGAAACATTTCCATTAAATACAATATAGATGGAATCCAACTGAGAGAAATACTGACCATCCCAGAGTTCAGGAGGGAAGTTGTCTGAATTCCCCAGCTGAGCCCATCTTAGAGCACTCAGTTCTGTGAGTGAGAGTAGGCTGTGGGACTCTTGAAGGAAGGCAAATACAAGGACTCTAGTCTTTGCCTGAATACAGTGGGGGCCTTGCAGCGCTGGGCTCCAATTCAGGCCCTGGTTATGTAACCTCAGGCTCTCCCAACAACACATAGAAATCTCCAGACAGAGCAAAGTCCCTGCTGCAGCGCGGCCTTTCGGGTAGTAATACTAGATTGTTATGTTTATAGCTAACATTTGTTCAGTGCTTGCTCTGTATTGGGCATTGTGTTAACCCATCTACTTAATTTATCTTAATCTTAACAACAGCCCTATGTGGTAGGTACACTTATGCCCACTTACAGATGAAGACACTGAGGCACAGGGAGCCACATGATTTACCTACAGTTGGAACCTTCTCTGAGCCTCTGGCTCCTCATCTGTCAAAGGGGGGGTGGCAATGATGTCTATCACACAGGCTGTAGGGAGGATCGTGCAAGCTAACGCAGGCTAATGCTAATGCTGAAACGTTCTGGGACAAAGCAAGGACAAATGTGATGCATTAATCTATCTTAGGTGGAATTCCACTCCAAATAAAATTTGAATGTTTTGTAGGGGAAAATTTAGTATGTGGAAAAGTTCCTTAGGAGGCCTAAGGCATCTCCTGGTGTGGCCAGAGAGCTGGAGGCCCAGGAAATGTCCCTTCTCTTCCAGGTGTACGCGGCTTGATGCTATCCACAATATCAGCCTCTCTCATGTCCTCCTTGACTTCTGTTTTCAATTGTGCCAGCACCCTGTTCACAATGGACATCTATACCCGAATGCGGCCTATGGCCACTGAAAAGGAACTCATGGTAACAGGAAGGTGAAGGATTCCTCTAATCACATTAGTTACTACTGCTGTAAATGAAATGATGCCCCTAATATGTTATAACATGAAAAATTTAGCCTGATAGTACTGTTAGAGAATTATCCTGTTTATATACAGTATGGTTGTTACTGTTTTTTTTTTTTTTGGCTGCAGTTTTACAATGAAGGTGTATTGCTTTTATAATCACAAAGAAAATTGTTTCCATTTGGGAAAAAAATAAGTAATAATCACAGTGATAAAAATGAGCATAGTTTGGGGCTGGCCCCGTAGCCTAGTGGTTAAGTTCGGGGCGCTCTGCTTCGGTGGCCTGGGTTCAGTTCCCGGGCACAGACCTACACCGCTCATTGGTGGCCATGCTGTGGTGGTGACCCACATTACAAAAGAGAGGATGAGTGGCACAGATGTTAGCTCAGGGCGAATCTTCCTCAGCAAAAAAAAAAAAAAAAAAAAAAATGAGCATAGTTTAATGTACCTCCTAAACTAGTCCTTGTGAGGAAATTTACATACATTATCTCATTTAGTCCTCATGACAACCTTTAAAGGAAAGTTTTACTGTTCTTATTCTCATTGTACAAATGGGGGTAAAGTCACAAAGAGAAGGGAATTGATCTGCCTCAGGTCACGTCTTAAGTAGGAGAACTTGTCCATGTCAGGGGCATGGTGTTAACCATGATGCCTCATGGCACCATGCTTGGCGTGGGGTGGAGGATACAAACGTGTAAAACATGGTCCCCGTCTTTATTCCGTAGGGTTTCACATCAGCTACCCCTGGACCACATCCAACCACACATATTTAAGTTGGCCCACATTATGTCTAAAATACTTCCTTTATCTCACATCAGCGTGCATGTTGCTCATCTATTTTATGTGTCTAACCCCAGCATTTGAGTTTGCCTTTACATTTTGATTAGCATTCGATGGTTAAAAGCACATTGATAGGGGCCAGCCCAGTGACATGTTAAGTGTGTGCGTTCTGCTGTGGCGGCTGGGGGTTTGCAGGTTAAGTGGTTAAGTGTGTGCGTTCCACTTTGGCGGCCGGGGGTTCGCAGGTTCAGAACCCCAGGCGTGCACAGACGCACCGCTTGTCAGGCCATGCTATGGTGGCATGCCATATAAAGTAGAGGAAGATGGGCACGGATGTTAGCCCAGGGCCAACCTTCCCCAGCAAAAAGAGGAGGATTGGCATCGGATGTTAGCTCAGGCCTGATCTTCCTCACAAAAGAAATAAATAAATAAAAGCAGGTTGATAAATTTTAAGAAACAGATGCCAGTTTTATTTAAATTGTTATGGAACATAATGGAAAAAAAGGAAGGCATAAATTCATTTTATGAAGCTCAAGATATTGATACTAAAACTTAACAAATATAGCGCAGAAAAAATTAAAACTAAAGACTAATTTCACTTTTAAATACCAATGCAAAAGTTGTCAATAAAATATTAGACACAAATCCAATAATATATTAAAAGGATATTAAAAGAATGAGATCTCATTACCAACTGTAATTTTTTTCCAGAAATATAAGGATGGTTCAATATTAGGAAATGTAATAATATAACTCACCATATTAATACATCAAAAGAGAAAAATCATATATATCTATTCATAGATGATGAAAAAGTATTTAGTAAAATGGGTACCTTTCAACATGATAAAATATATCTATATCACCCTACAAGCCTCCATCATGCTTATGAAGAAACTAGAAAGGAACAAGGCAAGACTGTCGCTATTACTACTGTATTTATACTAATATGTATACGTAAAAATATATATGATAAATAAGTAAAATATATGATATATATAAAAGTAGACCCACAAGTGAAGTTAGCAGACAGGGACTTTAAAATAACCATGATTAATATGTACAAGAAAATAGAGGGGAAAGTGTATAAAATAGATGAAAAGATTGAGAATTTCACCAGAGAATTAGAATTTATAAAAATGAAGAGGTTTTTCTAGAATTGAAAAATAATTATCTAAAATTGAGAACTCAGTGGGTTAACAACTGATTGGATATAGCAGAAGACACAGTGGATTGGAAATGGATCAATCAAGAAAATCCAAATTGAAATACACAGAAAAAAGGAAGATACACATGGAATACAATCAGAAGAATAATATATATGTAATTGGAATCACAGAAAGAGAAGAGCAAATTGGGTAGAAGTAATTTTGAAAAGATAATGGCCAAGAATTTTCCAAATACCTGGACAACTATCCAGAGATTCAAGAAGTTCCACCAATTGCAAGCAGGATAAATACAAATGAAACCATACCTAGTCTACATTATAGTAAAACTGCTGAAAATTGAAGATAAAGAGAAAATCTGTAGAGCAGCCAGAGGAGAATAAATCACATTACCTACAGAAGAGTGAAAAAAAAGACTGATGGTAGAATTTTCAACAGAAACTATAAAAGCCTGAAGACAAAAGAATGATATCTTCAAGTGCTAGAAAGAGAACTGCCAACCTAGAATGCAATACCCATCAAAAATATTCTCCAGAGTGATGTCAGCATCACAGCAGAGTGAGCTTCCCCCATTGAACTCTCTCCCTCTTAAGACACAACAAAAAGGACATTCATATTCCAACAGAAGCTATTCATACAACACGGGACGTCTGAGGCACCCAGGCAGCTGTACCCCCAAGGACTGAGGTGCTGGAATTCCCAGAGGAAGTGGAAGGAGCTCCAGCTGCTTCGGCTTGGCCTGTGCACAGGCTCCAGCTGACTTGGCGCCAGCAACTTCGGCCCACCACACTCCAGTTCCAGCTTCTTCGGCCCAGCGGTGCTCTAGCTCCTCGTTTTTCAGCCCAGTGCACTCCAGTTCCAGCTTCTTTGGCCCAGCGCACTCCAGTTCCGGCTTCTTTGGCCCAGCGGCACTTCAGCTGCAGCTGCTTCAACCCACCCGCACCCAAGCCCCAGCTGCTTCGGACTAGCTGTGCTCCAGCTCCAGCTGCTTCCACGCTTCCCCCCCAGCAACCTCCACTCAGTCACACTGCACATCACCCAGGGGCCGACAAGAGTGCCCACGGATTGAGGCCGGCCAGAATACACAGCCCTTGACCCCCATCCAGCAGCAGCAGGAGGAAACTGCGACCATATATTTTCACTATGAGGAAAGGTAAGCCAACACCAACAGGCACCATGCAAAAATATATTAAATCTCCAGACCAAAAGGAAAATGACAAGCACCCAGAAGTCAACCCAGAAAGCACAAAAATGTATAACCTTAATGACAGAGAATTCAAAATAGCCATCATAAAAAAGCTTAATAAAATACAAGAAAGCACAGACAGACAATTCAGTGAAATCAGGAGTTTCCTCACAAAAGAGATTGAAACTATAAAAAAAAAAACCATCAGAAATCTTAGAGATGAAAAACACAATAGAGGAGATAAAGACAAATCTGGAAGCCTTAAGCACCGGAGCTGACAATATGGAGGAAAGAATTAGCAATATTGAGGACAGCAATGCAGAGGTGCTCCAGATGGAGGAGGAAAGAGAACTAAGACTAAAAAGAAATGAAGAAACTCTCCGAGAAATATCCGACTCAGGAAATCCAACATAAGGATTATAGGTATTCCAGAGGGAGACGAGAGGAAAAAAGGAGCAGAGAACTTGTTCAAAGAAATAATATCTGAGAACTTCCCAAACCTGGGGAAGGAGCTGGAAATACCAGTGAATGAAATCAATAGATCTCCTAAATATATCAACATGAAAAGACCCTCTCCAAGGCATATAGTAGTAAAGCTGGCAAAAGTCAACGACAAAGAAAAAATATTAAGGGCAGCTAGACAAAAAAAATAACATACAAAGGATTTCCTATCAGGCTCTCAGCCGATTTCTCAACAGAAACTTTACAGGCTAGGATAGAGTGGAATGATATATTCAAAATTCTAAAGGACAAAAACTTTCAGCCAAGAATACTCTATCCAGCAAAAATATCTTTCAGATACGATGGAGAAATAATAACTATCCCAGATAAACAAAAGCTAAGGGAGTTCATTGCCACAAGACCCCCACTACAAGAAGTGCTCACGAAGGCCCTCATCCCTGAGGAAAAAAAGAGAAAGGGGATTCAAAGTTTTGAACGAGGAGGAAAATAGGTGGACAAAACCAGAAAAAGTGCAGTCCTTTATCAAAATAGATTAGCAAAAACTTAATTATAAAACCAAAGATCAAGGAAAGGTAAGCACCAAGCATAAATATAACCTCATCATGTTAAAAACAAACTCACAACACAAGAAGGAATAAGATGTGACAACAATAACATAGAAGAGGAAGATGAAAGGGATCAAATCAACTTAGTCTAAGGGAATAAGAGGCCACCAAAAAATGGACTATCACATCCACAAGATTTTTTATACAAACCTCATGGTAACCATTAACCAAATAATCAGAACAGAATCACACACGATAAGGAAAGAGAAAACTAAGAGAACCCCCATACAGAACTACCAAACTGCATTGGTAGTCTGAAACACATGGGATGAGAAACAAAAGAAATGCAAAAGAACCAGAAAAAGAGTAATAAAATAACAACAAGCCGGGGCCAGCCCGATGGCGCAAGCGGTTAAGTGTGCACTCCGCTGCGGCGGCCCGGGGTTTGCTGGTTCGGATCCCGGGCGTGCACCAACTCACTGCTTGTCAGGTCATGCTGTGGCGGCGTCCCATATAAAGTGGAGGAAGATGGGCACGGATGTTAGCCTAGGGCCAGTCTTCCTCAGCAAAAAAAAAAAAAGATTGGCAGATGTTAGCACAGGGCTGATCTCACAAAAAAAAAAAAAGAAGAAAAAAAAAAAGAACAACAAGCCCCCATATATCAATAATTACTCTAAATGTAAATGGACTGAACTTTCCAATCAAAAGACACAGAGTGGTGGGATGGATTAAAAAGCAGGACCCAACAATATGCTGCCTCCAGGAAACACATCTCAGCTCTAAAGACAAACACAGGCTCAGAGTGAAAGAATGGAAGACAATACTCCAAGCTAATGGCAAACAAAAGAAAGCAGGTGTTGCCATACTTATATCAGACAAAGTTGACTTCAAGATAAAACAGGTAATGAGAGACAAAGAGGGGCAATATATAATGATAAAAGGGACACTCCACCAAGAAGACATATCACTTTTAAATATATATGCACCCAATACAGGAGCACCAAGGTGCATAAAGCAACTATTAACAAACCTAAAAGGAGATATTAACAACAACACGATAATAGTAGGGGATCTTAACACCCCACTCTCACCAATGGACAGATCATCCAGACAGAAAATAAATAAGGAAATAATGGACCTAAATGAACAACTAGATGAGATGGACTTAATAGACATATACAGAGCACTCCATCCAAACACAGCAGGTTACACATTCTTCTCAAGCACGCATGGAACATTCTCAAGAATAGACCATATGTTGGGAAACAAGGCATGTTTATATAAATTTAAGAAGATTGAAATCATAACAAGCATCTTCTCAGACCATAATGCCATGAAGTTAGAAATCAACTACAAGAAAAAAACTGGGAAAGTAACAAAGCTGTAGAGACTCAACAACATGCTACTAAACCACCAATGGATCATTGATGAAATTAAAGGAGAAATCAAAGCATATCTGGAGACAAATGAAAATGAAAATACACCATACCAACTCATATGGGATGCAGCAAAAGCGGTCCTGAGAGGGAAACTCATAGCAATACAGGCCCACCTTAACAAACAAGAAAAAGCCCAAATAAGCAACCTCAAACTATGCCTAACAGAATTAGAAAAAGAGGAACAAACAAAGCCTAAAGTCAGCAGAAGGAGGGGAATAATAAAAATCAAAGCAGAAATAAATGAAATTGAAATTTAAAAAAAACAGTAGAAAGGATCAATGAAACAAAGAGCTGGTTCTTTGAGAAGATAAACAAAATTGACAAACCCTTAGCCAAACTCACCAAGAGAAAAAGAGAGAAGGCTCAAATAAATAAAATTAGAAATGAAAAAGGAGAAATTACAACAGATACCACAGAAATACAAAAGATTATAAGAGAATACTGTGAAAAACTATATTCCAACAAATTGGAAAATCTGAAAGAAATGGATAAATTCCTAGACTCATACAACCTACCAAAACTGAATCAAGAAGAAATAGAGAACCTGAATAGACCAATCACAAGTAAAGAGATTGAAACAGTAATCAAAAACCTCCCCAAAAATAAAAGTCCAGGACCAGATGGCTTCTTTGGAGAATTTTACCAAACATTCAAAGAAGGCTTACTACCTATCCTTCTCAAACTATTCCAAATGATAGAGGAAGATGGAACACTTCCCAACACATTCTATGAGGCCAACGTCACCCTGATACCAAAGCCAGGCAAAGACAATACTAAGAAGGAAAACTGCAGACCAATATCCCTGATGAACATAGATGCAAAAATCCTCAACAAAATATTGGCAAACCGAATATAGCAATACATTAAAAGATCATACACCATGATCAAGTGGGATTTATACCAGGGACACAGGGATGGTTCAACATCCTCAAATCAATCAGTGTGATACACCACATTAACAAAACGAGGAATAAAAACCATATGATCATCTCAATAGATGCAGAGGTTTTTGACAAGATCCAACATCCATTTATGATAAAAAGTCTCAACAAAATGGGTATAGAAGAAAGTACCTCAACATAGTAGAGGCCATATATGGCAAACCCACAGCCAACATCATACTCAATGGGGAAAAACTGAAAGCCATCCCTCTGAAAACAGGGACAAGACAAGGGTGCCCACTCTCACCACTCTTATCCAACACAGGGCTGGAGGTTATGGCCAGAGCAATTAGGCAAGAAAAAGGAATAAAAGGAATCCAAATAGGCAACGAAGAAGTGAAACTCTCGCTGTTTGCAGATGACATGATCTTATGTATAGAAAACCCTAAAGAATCCATTGGAAAACTATTAGAAATAATCAACAACTACAGCCAAGTGGCAGGGTACAAAATCAACTTACAGAAATCAGTTGCATTTCTATATACCAACAACGAACTAACAGAAAGAGAATTCAAGAAGACAATCCCATTTACAATTGCAACAAAAAGAATAAAATACCTAGGAATAAATTTAACCAAGGAAGCGAAAGACCTGTACAATGAAAACTTTAAGACGTTATTGAGTGAAATCAGTGATGACATAAAGAAATGGAAAAATATTCCATGCACTGGGATTGGAAGAATAAACATAGTTAAAATGTCCATACTACCTAAAGCAATCTACAGATTCAGTGCAATCTCAATCAGAATCCCAAGGACATTCTTCACAGAAATAGAACAAAGAATACTAACATTCATATGGGGCAACAAAAGACCCCGTATAGCTAAAGCAATCCTGAAAAAGAAGAACAAGGCTGGAGGCATCACAATCTCTGACTTCAAAACACACTACAAAGCGATAATAATTAAAACAGCATGGTACTGGTAAAAAAACAGACACACAGATCAATGGAACAGAATTGAAAGTCCAGAAATAAAACCTCATATCTATGGGCAGCTAATCTGTGGCAAAGGAGCTAAGGATATACAGTGGAGAAAGGAAAGTCTCTTATCAATAAACGGTGCTGGGAAAACTGGACAGCCACTTGCAAAAGAATGAAAGTAGACCACCTTCTTTCGCCATACACAAAAATTAACTCAAAATGGATCAAAGACCTGAAGGTGAGACCTGAAACTATAAAACTCCTGGAGGAAAATATAGGTAGTACACTACTTGCCATCAGCCATAAAGGGATCTTCTTGAATTCCAAGTCTACTCAGACAAGGGAAACAAAAGAAAAAATAAACAAGTGGGACTTCATCAGATTAAAGAGCTTCTACAAGGCAAATGAAACCAGGATCAAAATGAATAGGGAACCCACCAGCTGGGAAAAAATATTTGCAAACCGTATATCTGACAAGGGATTAATCTCCATAATATATAAAGAACTCACACAACTGAATAACAAAAAAACAAACAACCCAATCAAAAAATGGGCAGAGGAAATGAACAGACACTTCTCCAAAGAAGATGTACAGATGGCCAATAGGCACATGAAAAGATGCTCAACATCACTAGTCATCAGGGAAATGCAAATCAAAACCACACTAAAATATCACCTTACACCCATTAGAATGGGTATAATCACCAAGAGAAAAAGCAACAACTGCTGGAGAGGCTGTGGAGAAATGGGAACCCTAATCCACTGCTGGTGGGAATGCAAACTGGTGCAGCCTCTATGGAAAACAGTATGGAGATTCTTCAAAATATTAAAAATGGAAATACCTTATGATCCAGCTATCCCACTACTGGGTATCTACCCAACGAACCTGATATCAACAACCCAAAGAGGCTTATGCACCCCTATGTTCATCGCAGCATTATTCACTGTAGCCAACACATGGAAGCAACCCAGGTGTCCCTCAACTGGTGAATGGATAAAGAAGATGTGGTATATATATACCATGGAATACTACTCAGCCGTAAAGAAAGACAAAATCGTCCTATTTGCAACAACATGGATGGACCTGGAGGATATTATGTTAAGTGAAATAAGCCAGAAAGAGAAAGACAAACAGGGCATGATTTCACTTATATGTGGAAGATAAACCAACACACGCACAGATAGAACTGTTTGGTGGTTACCAGGGGCTGGGGGTGGGGGGTGGGCACAAGGGGTGGAGGGATGCACTTATATGGTGACTGATAATAATATACAACAAAAATTTCACAATAAAAAAAAGAATTAATAAAAAAATATTCTCTAAAATGAAGGTGAAATAAATATATTTTCAGATAAATGCTAGTTGAGAGAATTTATTACATTAGACTTGCACTATGAGAAATACCAAAGGAAGTTCTTCAGGCCGAAGGAAAACAGCCCAGATAGAAGAGTTGAACTTCAGAGAAAAATGAAGAACACCAGAAAGGGTAAATATAAATGAATACTGACTGTTGAAAACATCAGTAAGAAAACAATATCTATGGGATTTATGACATATGGAAGCAAAATATCTGACAATAATAGAGAAAATGAGAAGAGGCTAAATGGAACTTACTCTGAGGTTCTAGAATTACTTGGGATGTGGTAAAAGTAAAACTTGTTCCAGACTATGACATATCAAGGTTACATGTAATCTCTAGACTAAGCAATAAAAGAATAATTAAGGAATGTTCAACTAGTAAGTTAATAGAAGGAAAATATGGAACATCTAATAGAATGTTTGATTAGCCCCAAAGAAGTCAAAAGGATAAAAAGAACGTAAAGGTTAAATAGAAAACTAGGATGATACATATAAACTCAAATATATCAGTAATTTCATGAACTGTAAGTGGACTAAATACCTGAGTGATTATGTGGCGTGATAGAGGTGCTAATTATCGCTACCATGGCAATCATATTACAATACATAAATGCATCAAATTAACATGTTGTACACCTTAAATTTACACACTGTTATATGTCAAATATATTTCAATTAAAAAATATACTAAGGAAAAAAGGTTAAGGTTATCAGGCTCTTTTTTTAAGCCAACTATATGCTGTTTAGAAGAGACACCTTTTTTCCGGTTTTATTGAGTAATAATTGACATATAACATTGTATAAGTTTAAGGTGTACACCATAATAATTTGATATATGTATATTTTGTGAAATGATTACCACAATAAGTTTGTTAACGTCCATCACCTCACATAATAACAAAATTTTTTTCTTGTGATGAGAACTTTCAAGATTTATTCTCTTCACACCTTTCAAATATACAGTACAGTATTGTCACTATAGTCACCATGCTGTACATTACATCTACATGACTTATTTATCTTATAACTAGAAGTTTGTACCTTTTGACTATCTTACCCATTTTGCCCACCCCCCACCCCCACCTCTGGCAACCATCAATCTGCTCTCTGTTTCTGTGAGTTCAGTTTTTTAGATTCCACATGTGCGATTATACAGTTTTGGCTTTCTCTGTCTGACTTATTTTGCTTAGCATAATTCCTTCAAAGTCCACCTGTGTTATTACAAGTGGCAGGATTTCCTCTGTTTTTCTGGGTGAATAATATTCCATTGTGTATATATACCACATTTTCTTTATCCACACTTAGATTGTTTCCATGTCTTGGCTACTGTAAATAATGCTGCAATGAATATAGGGGTGCAGATATCTTTTCAAGATAGTGATTTTGTTTCCTTCAGATGTATACCTGGAAGTAGAATTGCTGGATCATATGGTACTTCTATTTTCAATTTTTTGTGGGACCTCCATACTATTTTCCTTAGTGGCTATACCAGTTTACATTCCCACTAATAGAGCACAGAGGTTCCCTTTTCTCTACATCCACACCACACTCACCTCTTAGCTTTTTGACGACAGCCATTCTAAGAGGTGTGAGGTGATTCCTCATGGTTTTGATTTGCATTTCTCTGATGATTAATGATGTTGAGTGCCTTTTCATTTATCTATTGGCCATTTGAATATTTTCTTTGGAAAAATTCTGTCAGGTCCTTTGCCCATTCTTTAATTGGATTATTTGGTTTTTTGCTGTTGATATGAGTTCCTTATATATTTTGGATATTAACCCCTTGTCAGATGTGTGGTTTGCAAATATTTTCTCCCATTTGGTAGGTTGCCTTTTCATTTTGTTGATTGTTTCTTTTGCTGTGCAGAAGCTTTTTAGTTTGATGTAGTCCCACTTGTTTATTTTTTATTTTGTTGCTTGTGCTTTAGGTGTCATGTCCAAAAAATCATTGCCAAGACCAATGTCAAGGAGCTTATCCCCTATATTTTCTTCTAGGAGTTTTATGGTTTCAGATCTTACATTTAAATCTTTAATCCATTTCAAGTTAATTTTTGTGAGTGGTGTAAGATAGGGGTCTAGTTTCATTCTTTTGTATGTGAATATCCAGTTTTCCCAGCACCATTTATTGAAGAGACCATCTTTGTGCCATTGAATATTCTTGGCTCCCTTGTCAAGTATTAGTTGACTGTATATTTGTGGGTTTATTTCTGGGCTCTTGACTCTGTTCCATTGGTCTTTGTGTCTATTTTTATGTCAGTACTGTGCTGTTTTGATTACTATAGCTTTGTAATATAGTTTGAAATCAGGAAGTGTGATGCCTCCAGCTTTATTGTTCTTTCTCAGTATTGTTTTGGCTATTCAGGGTCTTTTGTGGTTGCAAAGGAATTTTAGGATTGTTTTTTCTATTTCTGTAAAAAATTGGAATCTTGATAAGGATTGCATTGCATTTATAGATGGCTTTGGGTAGTATGGACATTTTAACAATATTAATTCATCTAATCCATGAACACAGGATATCTTTCTATTTATTTATATAAGTATTTTATTGTTTTTAATGCTATTATAAGTGGGATTATTTTATTTCTTTTTCAGATAATTCATTATTAGTGTATAGAAACACTACTGATTTTTGTATGTTGATTTTTGTATTCTGCAACTCCATTGAAGAGAGAGATCTTTTCTAAAATAAGATTGAGAAAGGCTTAAAGAAAACATGGGAAAATATATACTATGCAAATATGAACACAGATGCAGAAATTTTAAACAAAATATGAGCAACTCAGGTCCAGCAACATATAAAAAGAATAATACACCATGACCACCTGGAGTTTATTCCAGGAATGCAAGAATAGTTCACAAATCAATCAGGTACTTGACCACATTGACTAAAAACAGGAGAAAATTATATAGTCATCACAATCAATAAAAATCATTTAAAATTTTTAATATCTATTTATTTTTTTAAATCTTAGCAAATTAGGGAATTTAAAGGAACTCCATTACTCTGACTCTTAAATATATATACATTTTAAAACCTATAGCATTTATCGTACCTTATGTTTATATGTGCAAATCTTTTCCCCTGAGATTGGGAACTAGACATATATGTCCATTAGAGCCACCTTTATTCAGCATTGTACTGAAGGTGACACTCAGTACAAAAAGGTGAGAAAAGGAAACAAATGGCATAAGGATAGAAATGGAAGAAATGAAATTGTCGTAAAAGACTTTCTAGACAACTGTTAAAATTTAACAGTGAATTTAACAAGACTGATACGAGATCAAAATACAAGAATTAATCATATTTTACACATTACACATTTTACACATTACCTTTTACAGTATCATTAAGCCATATCAGATAAATACCTGGTAATAAATCTCACAAAAGATGGGAGAAAATTACAAAGCGTTGTTGAGAGAAATTGAGACCTAAGTATATGCAGGAATATACCATATCTGTGAATTAGAAGATTCAATATTGACAATATGTTTGTTCTCCCCGTGTTATTCTACATGTTCAGAGTAATCCCAGTCAAAATTGTAGTAGCTTTTTTTGTGTGTAAAAATTGACCAACCAGTTCTAAAACTAATATAGAAATGCAAAGAGCAAAGAATAGCAAAGGCAATTCTTGAAGATGAGCAAAGCTGGAGGATTTATGCTAACAGATACCAAGATCTATTATGAAGTGATACTAATTAGACACTGTGGTTTTGGCACAAGTATAGATGAATCAGTGGAACAAAATACAGAATACAGTAAAAGGCCCACAGGTATACAGTCACCTGATTTATGGCAAAGATTACAGTATAGTGCAGTCAGGAAAGTGGTAGGGGAGAAGGATTTTCAATAAATGGTACTAGGTAATTTGGCTACTCGTGGGAAAAGAATATTGACCCTTACCTCACACCATACACAAAAGTCTATCTCAGATGGACTGTATATCTGAATGTGAAAGGTAAAACAATAAAGCTTTTATAAGAAAAAAGTTGTCACTGGGACACTGGATTGCCAACTGCACATCATCTGCCTCAACAGTAGCTTTCTTACCATGACTTAAATTTTTGCATCATCAGAATACAGACTCCAACATCTGATTTATAACTTTTGGCTCATATTCTGTAATCCCCAAATCCTTCAGGAGTCCTGTGCTCATCTGTGCATCTTTGGCATGCTCTTGGGAGAAGCCATCTTGCCAGACTCCATGATATTTGGTGATCAGACTCCTCAAGTTAAATCGTCAAATTAATGTATTTCAGTCCTGATCTTGATACAAGTTCTTTGCCTGGTATGGTTTTTCCAACCCCTGGTGTACCGGTGAGCAGAACGTTCAGAAGCATCCTCACAGTGATGGCTCCAAGCACCTCGCATAATTTTACCTTTTTATCCTTTCAGTATCTGAAGGATCTCCAGTAATGATCCCTCTTTCATTCTTGATATTGGTAATTTGTGGGGGGATTTTCTTTTTTTCTTGATCAGACTTGCCTAGGGGTTTATCAATTTTAATAATCTTTCCAAAGAACCAACTTTTTGGATTTGTTAATTTCTCTGTTTTTTGTTTTTTTCTTTTTTATTTATTTAATTTTTTTTTTTGCTGAGGAAGATTCACCCTGAGCTAACATCTGTGCCAGTCCTCCTCTATTTTGTATGTGGGTCGCTGCCACAGCATGGCTGCCGACAAGTGGTGTAGGTCCACGCCCGGGAGCCGAACCTGGGCTGCCAAAGCGGAGCATGATGAACTTAACCACTAGGCCACAGGGCTGGCCCATGTTTTTCATATTTTTTTCCCATTGATTTCTGTTTATTACTTGCTTTTTTCTATTTATTTTGGATTTACTCTGCTCTTCTTTTTTCTAGCTTCTCAAAGTGGGAATTCAGATCATTGGTTTAAAACCTTTCTTATTTTTTGTGATTACCATTTAAAGCTATAAATTTCCCTCTAAGCCCTGCTCTAGCTGCATTCCACAAATTTTGATATGTTGTATCTTCATTTTCATTCAGTTCAAAATATTTTCTAGGGGGCCGGCCCCTTGGCATAGTGGTTAGGTGCGTGTGCTCCGCTGCTGGCGGCCCGGGTTCGGATCCTGGGCGCACACTGACACACTGCTTGTCAGGCCATGCTGTGGCGGCATCCCATATAAAGTGGAGGAAGATCGGCACGGATGTTAGCCCAGGGCCAGTCTTTCCTCAGCAAAAAGAGGAGGATTGGCATGGATGTTAGCTCAGGGCTGATCTTCCTTGCGCGCGCGCGCGCGCATACACACACGCTAAAATAAATAAATATTAAAAAACAAACAAAAACAAAATATTTTCTAATTTCCTTATGATTTTTTTCTTTGTTCATGGATTATTTAGAAGTGTGCTGTTGGGGCCGGCCCCGTGGCTTAGCAGTTAAGTGTGCGCACTCTGCTACTGGCGGCCCAGGTTCGGATCCCGGGCATGCACCGACGCACTGCTTGTCCGGCCATGCTCAGGCCGCGTCCCACATACAGCAACTAGAAGGATGTGCAACTATGACATACAACTATCTACTGGGGCCTTGGGGAAAACAAAGGAGGAGGATTGACAATAGATGTTAGCTCAGAGCGGGTCTTCCTCAGCAAAAAGAGGAGGATTAGCATGGATGTTAGCTCAGGGCTGATCTTCCTCACAAAAAAAAGAAAAAAAAAAAAAGAAGTGTGCTGTTGGATTTCCAAGTATGTGGCACTTTCCTATTTTATTGTTACTGATTTCTAATTTACTTCTACTGTGATCCAAGAACGTGCTCTATGATAATCTTTTGAAATGTATTGATACTTTTGTATTTTTACTTAATTTTTGCCTAGTTCCTTCTGTTATATATATTTGTGTAGTGTGTATATTTTGTATATATATATACACACACACCCACACATATACATTCTGTATATTCTATACTAAGAGAGGGGTATTAAAATCTTCAGTTATGATTGCGGAGTTGTCTAATTCTCCCTTGCTGTAGTTCTTTCAGGTTTCTTTGCTTCAAACATATTGAAGTTCTGGTATTAAGTGCTTGTACATTTATGCTTGTTATGGTTTCCTGAGAAATTAACCCTTTCACCATTATGAAATGTCCCTTTTTATCTCTGACGATACTCCTTGCCTTGAGGTTTACTTTGTTGTTAATATAGCCAACACCAGCTTTCTTATGCTTAGTGTTTGTGACATGTTTTACTTTTAACGTATAAATATATTTAAAGTGAGTCTCTTGTGGAGCACATATAGTTGAATCTTGATTTTTTTTATCTAATCTCACAATCTCTGCCTTTTGAGTGTTAAATCTGTTTGTGTTTAATCATTAATATGGTTGGAAATAGTTTTGATATTCCATACTCAGAGTTAATATTGTGTCATTTTATGCAAAATGTAAGTACCTTGCAACAGTATATGCCATCTTCCCTTCCCATCTTTTGTGTTATGGTTGTCACATATTTTATATCTACATACATTATAAACCCACAATACAGTGATAGTGATATAATTTTTTGCTTTAATCAGTTTCCTTTTAAAGAAATTAAAATAAGAGGGCTGGCCCCATGGCTTAGCAGTTAAGTGCTCATGCTCCGCTACTGGCGGCCCGGGTTTGGATCCCGGGAGCGCACCGACATACCACTTCTCCGGCCACGCTGAGGCCGCATCCCACATACAGCAACTAGAAGGATGTGAAACTATGACATACAACTATCTACTGGGGCTTTGGGGGGTAAAAAAAAGGAGGAAGATTGGCAATGGATGTTAGCTCAGGGCTGGTCTTCCTCACAAAAAATAAAAAAATAAAAATAAAAAATAAAAACATAAATAAAAAAATAGAATAAAGAAATTAAACTAAGAAAAAAATATATTTTTTTTATTATTTTTGCCCATATATTTTACTTTTTTGGTGCTCATCATTCCTTCTTCTAGGTTTGAGTTTCCATCTGTGTCATTTCCTTTCACCCTTAGGAACTTTCTTCAGCATGTCTTATAATGCAGGTCTGCTGGTGACAGATTCTCTCAATTTTTGTTTATCAGAAAATGTTTTTATTTCATCTTTATTTTTGCTGGATGTAGAATTCTGGGACAGTATTTTTCTTTCCCCACTTTTAAAGATGCTCTTCCATTCTCTTCTGTCTTACTGTTTCTGATGAGAAGTCAGCCGTAATTCATAATATTGCTCTCTGGATATCCAGTGGCTTTCAAGATTTTCTCTTCATTTTTGATTTTCAGCACTTTCATTATAATGTGCTTAAGGGTGTGTGTATTTATCCTGGTTGGATTTTGCTGAGCTTCTGAATCCATAAATTAATGATTGTCACTAAATTTGGGAAATTTTTGACTGTTATTTCATTGCATATTTTTCTGCTCTCTCTCTCTCCTCTTTTTTTGTGACTCTGCTTGCACACATATTAGCCCTTTTCTTATTGTTCCGCAGATCATTGAGGCATTGTTTATTTAAAAAAAAATTTTTTTCTCTTTGCTCTTCAGTTTAGATTTTCATCAGTCTGCCTTTACGTTTATTGGCCCTTTCTTCTGCCATTTCCAATCTACTGTTAAGGCCAACCAGTGAATTTTTCATTTCATATATTGAACTGGAATTTCATTTCTGGAATTTCTATTTGGTTCCTTTTTAAAGTTTTTATAGTTTCCAGTTTTCTGTGATGATCTCTCATCTGTTCACTCATAACCATCATTTCCTTTAAGTCCTTTAATATAGCTATAACAGCTGCTTTGAAGTCCTTGTCTGCTAATTTTAGGATCTGAGTCATCCTGGGGTCAGTTTCTATTGATTGCTTTTTTTCTTGACTGTGGGTCACATTTTCTTATTTCTTCACATGTCTAGTAAATTTTATTACATACTGAACATTGTGGATAATACATTGTAGAGACTCTGGATCATGTTCCCCTGAAGAGTATTGGTTTTTGTTCTAGCATGCAGGTGAATTACTACTTGATCACCTTAAACTTGTGGAGGCCTGGTTTGACAATTCGTTAGGATGGATCTGTTTCAGTTTTGCTCTTAGGCAAATTCTTAGTCCTGGGATATAGTCTCTACTTCTAAGGCATGGCCCCTCAGGGGTTTCAGTGAAAAGCCTGAGGTGGTTACATAGCCCCTCTAACTTGGTGAGATTCAGACTCCAATTTCTGTCTCCCTTACTCTAGGCAGCTGCTAAAATGTGTGCTCAGCTTTTTCTGCCTTCCAGCAGTTGCTAGTTGGTGGACTATTTGGAGATTCTCTGCTTCATGCACAGTTCAGGGGTCAGCCAAGGGTTTAAGGGGAGTTTATACACAGATTTGGACCTCCTTGCTCTGGGGCTCCCTCCTTTCTAGAATTTCCCCCCAACATTTTCAGCCACTCTGAATCCCCAACCTCTGTTTTCTGACACCTCAACCCAGTAAGAGTGAGGCTTTCTGCTTAACTTCTAGGCACCCCACACCATGCAGACTAGCGAGGGGCCCTCAGGAGAAATGCTGGATAAATGTAGACAGTACCCAGCGTGTTCCGTTCTTTCAGGGATTGAATCCCCTCCCACTTCTGCCTGCTTTTGGCTGCTCTTCAGTGTTGTTGTTTTATATTTGGCCCAGACTTTATCACTGTTACCTGTGGGAGGGTTAGTCCCATGGCAGATATTCCATCATTACCGGCGCTGGAACTCACATCCTTGCCTCTTCTTTGACTGTCAAGGAATTAGTCCTTTCTAGCTTAATACAATCATTCTCTCAAAATTATAATTTTTAAGTCCTTGTTGACACAGAACTAAGATTTATTCATCTTTGGGTGACATTTTATCTAGTGCAATTTTATATATGGATACACATTAAAAAATCTTTTACTTAAAAAAAGCAATGGATATTTGGAGCCTTTACTCATTTTCTTAAAATTTTCAGCAAAACTTAGAGGATTAAGTAAATTTCTGAACTTAACTTACTGAAATCTTTAAAATCATATGCCATACTAATCTGCCCAAAATTTTTTTCTTGGTTGAGGAAGAGTCACCCTGAGCTAACATCTGTTGCCAATCTTCCTCTTTTTTTGCTTGAGGAAGATGAGCCCTGAGCTAACATGTGTGCCAGTCTTCCTGTATTTATTATGTGGGTTGCTGCAACAGCATGGCTGATGAGTGATGTAGGTCCGCACCCAGGATCTGAACCCGTGAACCTGAGCCGCTGAAGCAGAGCACGCCAAACTTAACCACTACGCCATGGGGCTGGCCCCTGTCTGAAATTTTTAAAAATGTGTCTACCCCTCAAGAAATTAATGTTTTCCACATATTATATATCTTAAGCATGAATGCCCCAAACACACCCTCCAAATGTGGTAAAAATCTACGCATGATCCAGTAACAGGCAAACGGACACTCAGTTTTATTTGTTCAGAAGTTGAAGGATTTTTGTCTGTAGCCCTATGGTCCTATTATGAATGGGCACCTGAATTTAACCTAAGGAATAATTGAGTTAATAGTTTATGGTCTGTAGGTATTTTATTGGCAGGGGGAAAAAACTCATGAAATTGCCATTGACTGTTGGTTTCACTTACAGGTTTTTTGTTATAATCTTATTTGCTGTCACCATCGCCTGGGTCCCTGTTATGGAAACAGCACACAGTGATCAACTCTTTGAATACATGCACGCAGTTATGAGTTACCTGACACCACCCATTGCTGCCGTCTTCCTGCTTGCCATCTTTTGCAAGAGAGTCACCGAGCAGGTAAGTGTGTGTTGGCATGGCCGCTGAATGGACAGTGTGAGGACTTGCCTTCACAGCAGAGTTGTCTTTGCAAGGGCTGCCCTAGGAGAATCTGTTGTGCTTCAAGAGCTCACATCTTTGCATCATTTGCTTTCTGAGAGATGGTTTCCTCCTGGGCAGATTTGGTCGGAGCTCCCCTTATGCATGCCGGGAAAAGGCAAGCTCTGATTTGCTTTCTCCCTTTGCAATGTAATCCACTTTCGACCTCATCAATGCACGGTTTTGCATCTTAGATGATGCAAAGTGTGCATGATTCTCCCTCATGCATAACTGGCTCTAGGAAAATATTCTTCTCTTGCCTCTGTACATGGATGTGTCATGCTCAGAGATTTCATACTTACAGAAGGCTGTACAATCGTGGTCTCCTTCTACCTTCCCTACAGGGAAGACCATCTCTTCCAGGCACACATAAAACTAAATAAAGATCCCAATGAATGGTTCGATCTTTTCATCAATAAGACTTTAAAAGCACAGTTTGCCAGAATATTTTCATTTATTACTTGAATCATATCTTAACTTGTTTACCCTAACAGCAGTAAGTAGCTGGGCCTTGCACAAGTTCCTGAGCACAGTGTCTGAGGTGCTCTGTGATCTGGCCCCTGCCTACCTCTCAGCCCTTGCCCCCCCCTCATGCATAGCCCCTAGGCCCCAGCCACTCCTAACTGTCTACAGTGCTGTTTCCTAACTGTCCCATGCTTTCTTTGGCCTCCTTTCATTCACATAGACTTTGCCAGGAATATCTTCTTCCTCCTCCACTTGGCTGATGCCTCCTACAGGCTCATCTCAGGTGTTCAATCCTCTAGACCAACCTGCTACTGCTCCCTTCTCTGCCCAGCTCACCAGGACTCAATTTAGCACCAAGAAAGTGGGGGGAGAGTGGCTGGCCTCCAGAGATGCCAGAGATGCTTCTCTTTGCCCTCCTGGGAAGGGCATGGGCAAGAGGAGCAGGCAGTCAGGAGAACCTGCCTCCCACCTATGATGCCAGCTCTGAATTATCGGGGCTTGCCACCAAGGAAAACTGGAGATCTGGGCAGTGGCTCTCCCGCAACCCCTGGTCCAAGGTTACAAGCATTTTACAGGTACCTTCTTCAACCCAGAGAATCCAGGCCCTCTCTCCCACCCTGTTTCAGATGGCATGCTCATCTGGCTTCTGCTGCCCATCTGTTTCTGGATCTTCCCTTTCTGCACATCTCCTTCAATCAGTGGCTCCCATGGATCATCCACTTGGCTTTTGGTTTCAGCTTTTTCTCCAAGATGTTTGCCCCCATACTATATCTTCTGTCTCTTCCAACATCTATCCCCACCTGAGTCAGCCTCCAGATACAGCTCCAGAGCCAGGATGCAGTCTTTACTCTCTGTTAACCAGGGGACAGTCTAGTTGGAGGAGACAGATGATATCCAAAGAACAAAGATTTATGATAGTGATGCAGTGCTGTTTAAAAGATAAACAGATAAAAAAAGATCATGGAGGGTAGCAGGGCAGGTGCTGGGGGCAGCAGGAGACACAAGGACATTAGCCAAGGTGGTGGGAGAATACTTCTCCTCAGAACATATCATTGAATCTAAACCCTGAAGAATGAGCCAGAAATGAAAAGAGCTAGGGAGACCCAAGCAGCGAGAAGGGCAAGTACAAAGGCCTGAGCCAGAGCAAAGCAGGCAGGTTCAACATGCAGGAAGAGGGTCACAGACAGTGGCTGAAGTGGAATGACCAAGGGGAGAGTGGTGGACAGATGGGGTTAACTGAAGAGCAGAGTTGAGATTGGATTCTCATGGCAGGCCATGAGAAGCCATTGGAGAGTTTAATTAAGCAGAGGCATGGCATTCTCCAATATATGCTTTGAAGAGATCACTCTGGCTTCTGTGGGGACAGGGGACAAGCAGGAGACCAGGTAGGGAGCCCACCTGTGTGTGAGAGAAGTTGGCGGTTCAGGGTTAGAGTGGTGCTGTAATGATGATGGTAAGAGGTTGGATTCCAGATACATTTTGGAGGTAGCGCCGACACGGTTTGCTGATGGGTTAGTGGTAGGGAAGGATGGAAAGAAAGGAACCAGGGATGACTCCTGGGGTTTTGACCTGAGCAACCAGGGAGATGGAGGTGCCACTTACAGCGCTGGGGAAGACCGAGGTCTTTTTGGACATATTATATTTGAGGTGCCTATTCATTATCTAACTTAAAAGCATTTCCAATGTTTCTTAAGTTCTCCGATTGACCTAAGAGAGAGTGCAAGTTCTCAAGTCTTTGTTCAGCCGAAGAAGGTCTCATCTCCTCACTGTGCTTACCTTGCGTCTGCGAGGTATCTGACGCCCTTATTATGACAAGTTTGACTTTAGAACTCAACTAGTCAGGGAGGGAAGGCTGAAGATGGTTTGTCTCATCACCCATCTTCCTTCCAGATGACTCTCCGGGGGCTCCTCCTTTGGCAGGGTGCCTTCTGGGGGCTGACTGGAGGACTCCTACTTGGCTTCTTTCGAATGATGTTGGAGTTTGTCTACGGACCCTGGAGCTGCCCGGCAAACAGCAAGTGCCCTCTGGTCATCTGCAGCATGCACTACCTCTATTTTGCCATCATCCTCTTCGTAGTCAGTCTTTTCACCATGCTGGGGATCTCCTTATTCACAGATCCAATTCCGGATAAGCATGTAAGTGCTGCTGTTAGGATGTTCTTTATTTTTTTGGTGAGGAAGATTGGCCCTGAGCTAACATCCGTTGCCAATCTTCCTCTTTTTCGCTTGAGGAAGATTGTCCCTGAGCTAACATCTGTGCCAATCTTCCTCTCTTTTGTATGTGAGATGCCACCACAGCATGGCTTGATGAGTGGTATGTTGGTCTGCACCAGGGATCCGAACCTGCAAACCCCAGGCCGCCAAAGCAAAGCACACGAACTCAACCACTATGCCACCAGGCCAGCCCCAGTGGGTCAACCCACCGTCCCAGCATGTCCCAGTGAGCAGTCACTCAGCTCTGCCAGCTTTGGAGAATAGTGGCTGAATTCCTGCCTTGTCTTTGAAAGTGGGAGGTGGGGATGGGTGGGTGCAGGGTGGGGTCAGAAATAGGCAAAGAACACAGAAAGAGACCTGCCTTAAAGACAAAACTAAACTAAAAAGATTTTTAACAATCCACCAATTAGGTATTCACTTAGAATGAGAAGTATAGCTTCTAAAATGCAAATTTTCCTTGAAAGTATTAAGATCACTAAACTCAGTATGAGTTAATGTAATCATGGCAGTCCCAGCTGCCACCTACCCGGAAGGAATTAAGCCAGCAGGAACGGGGAGGGGACATTAAGGCTGGCAGCTGCGTGTGGCCTTCTCAGGCTGGGTGCTCTCAGCCTCTCCTTGCACGGCCATTTCCCACTACCCAGGAGGCAGGTGTCAGTCACCCCAGTTGGGATGTTAGAAAGCCTGGGCTCAGAGAAGTTAAGTCATTTGTCCAAGGTACCAAAACTAGTAACTAGCAGGGCTGGGCCCCAACCTGGCTCCACTATGTCACCTACTTCGGCACGGTCAGTAGGCTTAGCAGGACAGGGACTTGGCAGAGCCGGAAAGCAGCAGGGAGGGTCCCGGTGTCTGAAATGGAGGGAGGCGCTCAGAAGGGAGATGGGTCTATAAGACCATGTGCCTTTCTTGCAACTTTGCCTGGGGTCTCAGTAAAAGGCAAAAACCTGGAAGACGGCCTCAAGGTCCCCAGCTCAACCTTGGGCTTTCCTTCTGGCCATGACTTCTGCTCAGTAGTTTCCATGTGATTCATTCCTCTCTCGCACACAGAGCCCAGTTGGAAGAGGGACAGAGCAGATGGGGAGAACAGCCAGGATGGTCTGGGAGGCACATGCCCACCATGCATCCCCCTGTATCAGTGACAGCGGGGAACCTTCCCTGCTCCCAGCACCTTGAGAAGCTGGGGGGTGGACTTAGTTTCTTGTTGCTCAGGGTCTTAATTGGTTAGATTGTCTGCGTTCTTTTCTGCTCTTCTCTTACTCTCAACTTGTTGATTTTGCCCACTTCTCAGGTAGCCAAGTACTTGTTGAGTGTTTTCCATCTGCCTAGCAGTATGCCAGATGCTCTGGAGAACATAGGGGAGGGGGAGATGAAGAGGGAAGTAAGTGTTTATGGATCAGTGTCAGTGTGCCAGGCCCTCTGCTCACCACTACCAGGGGAGGCAGGATGGCCTGGGAACCCAGGCTCATCCACAGGGGTCTAATAATGTGATTGGGAAGGCAAGTGCATGCACATGGCATCCTCAGGAAGCAGTCAGAGGCTAAACTCAATCTCTGTCATTAACACAACAGAATTTTAGTTCTAACATTTTAGTCTGAGAGGAGGGGCTCGGGCGGGTCTTGGAGTGGGCTGGCGGGGGAGGGGGCCCAGCCCAGCTTATTCACATCCCTGCCATGTGTTGGGGGGAGGGGGTGGGTGGTGGCTGAGATTCAAATATACTGAGGCTGGTATAAGAGATTAAAATCTATTCCAGGACAGACTGGGTAGGAATGTTCACTTAGTTGTGCTTCTCCTGACCTCAACCCTTAAAAAAAAGCAACAATTAGCTGGATTTTGTTACTTCCCAAAGTTTCCATATACGTTTTCAGGAAGAGAACAAAATCACAGACTGGAAGGGAAGGGATGTTCCCCTTCTGCATCTGCAAATGCCCTGTTGAGCTTGGGCGACTGAGCTGGGCAAGGGCCAGGTCAACCAGGTAAAGCCTCTCCTGGGCTGAGTTAATGCTCGTCTCGGACGGCCAGTAGGGGCTTCTGGAAGGAAAGCAGCTTCCTGGGCTGCCCTGTCCTCATCGGGTAAGAGACTTCCTCCTTCACCAGAAGCAGCAGCCCGGGGTTGATGGGCGGCTTCTCCCAGCTGAAGGGCACAGGTTCCTGGACTCTCAGAACCGGAAGGATCCCGGAGCACGTTGCCTCCTACCCTTTGCTTTTCAGCTAAAGGACACTGGGGCCCAGGCAGGTTGTGTCACTTTCGCCAGGGCCACAGTGGACATCCAGAGTTCCCAAGTGCTGCACCTTCCCTACCCTACATTCCTTCCATCTTTTGTTGGAGGCTAACAACCAGATCTCTTTTCAGTCCATGGAGACCCTGGTGCCCAGCTATTGGGTACCATAAGACCTGCGTGACAGGGCCTTGGGTGATGACATGCCCTCGCTCTCCCCCTAGCTCTACCGGCTCTGTTGGAGTTTACGAAACAGCCAAGAGGAAAGGGTCGATCTCGATGCAGAGACACAAGGGAAGAGACCCGCACCCCAGGCACAGCCAGGTGAGAAGGAAGATCCAGAGCCTGTAGGAGGGCTCTTGTTGAGAGTGTTCTGGGGGGATGTGGCCTATGCTGCCACCCTAGCACCCCTGCGCCACCGTCTCCACGCCCAGACATGCTCTTCCAGCCAGAGGCTCCAACTTTCATTTTTCCTAAGCTGCCTTTGGGGGTGTTTGGGGTTTGTTGAGGTTGAGATGCCTCTGGAACATCCACATGCAGCAGTCTGGGCTGGAGAGATCCATGTGGGAGACATCAGCAGATATACCAGGCTGGCCCCTGGAGGACGGGTGCAGGGAGGAGGGGGGCCAGCATGAAGTGAGGGGCACTCCAGGCAATGAGGAGGAACCAGCCAAGGGGTGAAAAAACAAGAAGTGTTTGTTGACCTAGAAGCTTTCGGGAGTGGAGGGGTGATCCACTGAGGCAAATGCTGATAGGTGAAGAAAAATGTGGCCTGAGAACTGGCTGTGGGATTTAGCCACACAGAGATCATTTCCTGTCTCAACCAGAGCAAGCTGGTGGAGGGAAGTGGAGTGGGGGAGGGAGGTGAAGGGGAGAGCAAGACAGAGATTCAAAAGGAGAGGATTTCTCGGAAGGGGGCGGGAGATGGTCTCTAAGGGGGAGAGGAGGAAGCAGCCCCATCTAAGAGGGCACCAGGGGAAAGAGGTCCAGGGACAACTAGATTTCAGTCCCAGCAAGAAGAGAGAGAATGTTCCAGGAGAGGCTCAGACTGTGGCCTCAGGCCCCAGAGGAAGAGTTTCAGCAGATGGGGTCAGAAAAGGAGTGTTCGGGCCATGGGGGAGCGTGACCTGAGCTTCTTAGGACCCTGACGCAGACAGGGATAGAAGCCTAATGAGATTAGTCCGGAGGCTGGGCAGAGGGTGCTGGGGAGGCTGTGAGTCTGGGGGAGGGAGGAAGGGAAAGGCCTGCCTGGGGAGAAGGCAGCGTTCTGGGGCCCCCTCTCCACTCCTGCCAGCAAAGTTCAGAGCCCAGAGAGGTGTGCAGCTTCCTCCTGACACTGGCAGAGGAGACCCCGGGTTGGAATGGGCTCCTTGGACTTCTATGGGGGTGGGAGTGGAGAAGGGGAGTGGCCTCTCCTAAGCAAGGCTGCCCCATACCCTTGGAGGATGCAGGGCTCCCTGGGAATTCCTCCTCCCTAAGGTGGGTGGGGGGAGCAGTAAACTGGCTGCCCATGGTGTGCCAGGTGCTTGTAACTTGGTGGACGTCCCAGTTCCCAGGTTCCCTCCTTGATGACAAGACAAGCACATCTCAGTCCCAGCGAGTGAGCAGGCTCCAGTTCCCAGGAACTTGGTGCACGTCCCAGTTCCTCCTCTTCCTCATGCCACTGTCAGGGGTGGATGATGATGATGACAGTGGCCAATGTTTATTGCCCATTTGGGATGTGCCAGGCACTGTCGAAATTATACCCATGTGTGATGGGTACAAATATTATCGCCATTTTAGAGATGGAGAAACTGAGGCAGTGAACAGTTAAGTAACTTGCCCCAGGCTCCACAGATAACCAGGCAGTGGTGGAGCTGGGATTTGAACGCAGGGAGTCTGACTCCAAAGTGTGTACTCGGTCACTGGCCTCCCCACCACCCATGACACAGCCCTTGGGCTGTGGTCAAATGATCATTTGCCTTTTACATACGGCAGCCTCTTTGGGCCTGGCGGCTCCGTGATGATACGACAACATGCACATCTGAGAGAATGGGGCCAGAGGGTGCTGCTCAGGACTTCCCAGCACCCACAGCAGATATCTGTGTCCCTGGCTTTAGGGTCCTCCAGCTGCAGGCACTCTCACCTTGTAACAGAGGCTCCTCTGTCCCTGGCTGATGGGTTGCATCATCCCTGGTGCCACTTCAGCCTCAGGACACAGCTGGCCTGGGGGGTGCCCAACAGGATGGGACACAAAACATGTCACAGCGCACACTGCGGGGAGCCAGCTCACTCGCTGGGACTGAGATGTGTTTGTCTTGTCATCAAGGAGGGAACCTTTCCCAGGCAGAGGCTGGGCCCACAAGGGAGTGCCAGAGCTGGCCGTGGTGCTGACCCGCGCCTGAGCAGACCCAAGGAGCAGCCAGCTCAAGCTGTTCTGACAGACACGGGAGGGACGTGTCAGCCTCAGAGTTAGGTGTTCTCCCTAGTTTGGCCTAGAGAAATGAGTGGAAACTTTCCTATAATTCCTAGACTTCCCTCCTTTGCCTCCTAGAAAACACCAGTGATTCCCCTTCAAGGGCCCAGAAAGCCTTATTTTAGGCCAGGCCATGAGACCGGAACCTGCCTAGAGAAGACACTCCCCAAGAGATTGCCAAGGAGAGCAGTGTCTGTTTCCAGAAGTCAGAGGGTTTCTTCCATCCTCTGGAGAGTAGCACTGGGGAGGAGGATTCAGAGGAGCAGCCACTTGCCCTAAACGTATAGAGCTGTATTCGGCCATGTGCCTGTGACAGGAAAGGTGGGCATGCTCAGGGCACACCAGGGAGGACCTACTCCTGTGACAATGGAGGCCCCCTTGACACCTCTGCCACCCAGTCCAGGGGATCTGGGCCCAGCTGAAGGCTCTGCCAATGGAACGCATGCATGGCCCCAGGCAACTACCACTTTGCCCCTGCCATGCTGCCCTCATCCCTTGTCCCATTCTCCGGGGTCTCTGAGAATGGTGGTAGGTTTTCCACATCAGGGGCTGAGGACTGTTCTTCATATTAGGAGCAAGTTTGTCGGCCTTCCTGTTGGACTTGCCACTGAAACGTGACCCCCTAGAAAGTCCTCCCTCCTGTGTCCTGGCCTGTGCCTCCTGACCTCTGCCTGTTCCCTTGTTGCAGATGTATTCAAGGAGGCACAGAGCTGCCTCTGGAAGGCATGGGACATGTTCTGTGGCCTGGAGCCGCGGCCGAGCCCCAAATTGGTCCCAGAAGAGGCAGCCGTGGAGAAGATAGAGCGTGGTGCCACGTCTAAAGGGACAGAACACAGTGCCATGTGGGAAGGGACAGTGCGCCATGACACATCTGAAGGGACAATGCACAGTGCCATGTTGGAAGGGACAAAGCGCCGTGAAACTTCTGAAGGGACAGAGCGCAGTACCACATGGGAAGGTACAAAGCAAGGTGACACGTGGGAAGGGACAAAGCGTGGTGACATGTCGGAGACGCCCTTCTGGAGAAAAGTTGCCAATGCCGGCGCATTCTTCTTGATATTGATCGTAATCCTGTGCCACATCCGCTACTCCTAAAGCAGCTGGGGCCCAGGGGCGTCTGGGAAGAGCAGACAGACCGCTGCCTCCTCAGACTCCCTCATCACTAAGGACGAAGTGTTTCCTACCAGGAGACCCACGGATACGGGACCAGGGATGACATTCATGAAAACGCTCCCTCATTGTGACACATCAAGTGCCACCAGCTGCAGGACATGCGTGCTGACGGAACAGAGTGAAGTCTTTTTGTGATTGCAGAGACTATGCAAATGAGAACATCTGTTCCTTTACAAAATGAGTCATTTTCTCCAAATGGCTCTACTGCATAAACACTGACTTTCACTTTAAATTTAATTTTGGCTTTTTATCTCTAGATATATTTGGGATTTTTGCTTGTGTTTACTTTAATGTCCTCATTTCCTTCCTATACCCAATCTCCGTTTGCTTTGTTCTCTCCTCCTGCTTAAAGGTATGGCCCTGCTGGCAAAGCTGCCACGTAGTGTAAGCGTCCCCCCAACACCACGGTTCCCACCCACAGGTGCCGTGCCCACTGCTGGTGACCTCACAGGCCAGCTGGAGCCAAAGCTGCCTGTGGATGGAAACTTCAGCTCCTGCCTGGACCAATGGTGGGGCTGAGGCAATCTTGGCCGCAGCGGAACAGGCCTCCCTACCACTCAGCACTGTCTGGCTGCAGCCACACCACACGCCGAGGGCAACCAGAGAGGAGACCTCCCTCTTTGCTGAGCTCTTCCCAGTCCCCACCAGTCTGTCTGCTGCTGGGACATTCTTAGGCGCTGGGCCCCGGGGTTAGAGGCCCTTTAGCTGTCCAGTATAGGCCACTCCTGGGCTGTGTCTCTGCAGGGGCTCCCAAAGCCGTTCCTTCTTCCTCTTCTCAGACCAAAATAAATGATTTGTGTCTTTAGGAAAAGTTTCAGGTGCCTTGAAGTGATTTGTGGGAGGCCCACACAGCATCACAAAAATCATACTCTGAAGGCATGCTCACATGACCAGTCCCTCATCCCTAGTTTACTCCTTCAGCTGACGTTTTTGAGTGTCTACCATGTGCCAGCCACTGCAGGGAGATAGCCGTGAACAGAGCCCGGGGCCAATGGAGGAAACAAACAGTGAAACACTAGCGGTGATAGCCGGCGTGTAGTCTGGCCTGCTGCTTTCCTCCCTGGGGTAAGTACATTATCACGTTGAAGCCACAGAACCACCGTCTGTGGAAGGACTAGAATTAACCACATCTCGCAGGGGAGGAGAATCAAGCTCAGCAAGGCAACTTGAAGCAGCTCTGCCTGACACCAAGTTTACACACTGCTCCTCCACACATTGTCCACACTGCAGGAGCACCCTGCAGAGAGCCCCACCTAGCCCAGGAGTCAGGGAAGGCCTCCCGTGACCAAAGGAGGAGGTCAGCTGGATAACAGAAGGGACAATGTGTGGGAAAACATGAGGCAAGGGTGCGAGACATGTTTGAGGATGCCAAGACGTGGCCTGTGTGTGGGAGAACGGTGGGGGATGGGGAGGGCAGGGTGGACAGAGGCCTGACCTGCGGGGCTTATATACTTTGGGATCCTAAATCCCGTAGAGTTTTAGCAGGGAAGTGAGAGGATCAGATTTGCTGGCTGTGCTAGAAAGATGCAAGGGAGGCAGGAACACCCACCGGAGCCTGTTAGGGCAATGAAGGCAAATTAGTGGCAGAGAGGAAAAGAGAAGGGAATGGCATCAAGAGAAGCCAGCAATTAGAAGTCACAGGACTTGAGTGATGAGATTTCTGGAGGGAGGGGCCAGGGGTGCCTCTGGCTTGAGCATGTGGGTAAAGGGAGCACCAATTCCAAAGACAAGCCTCACTGGAAAAGGGCAGCTGTGGGAGAAAAGTTGAGCGCTGTTTGGGACATGGTGAGTTTGAGTTGCATGAAGATACTTATTGCCATCTTAACAATATTAGTCTTCTGATCCATGAACATGGGATGTCTTTCCATTTATTTAGGTCCTCTTTAATTTCTTTCAATAATGTTTTGTTTTCAGCACTCAAGTTTTGCACTGCTTTTGTCAAATTTATTCCTAAATATTGTAGTCTTTTTGATGCTATTGTAAATGGAATTGAGGTTTTGGGCGGGGGGTTCGGGGGGGGGGTTGCTGAGGAAGAGTCGCCCTGACGTAACATCTGTTGCCAATCTTCCTCTTTTTGTATGTGAGCTGCCACCACAGCATGACCACTAACAGATGAGTGGTGTAGGTCCGCACCCAGGAACCGAACCCGGGCCACCGAAGCAGAGCATGCTGAACTTAACCACTAGGCCACCAGGGCTGGCCCTGGAATTGTTTTCTTAATTACATTTTTGGGTTGTTTGTTCTAGTGTATAGAAAAACAAGCTTTGTATATTGATCTTGCATCCTGCAACTTTGCTGAACTCATTTATTAGTTCTAATAGTTTCTGAGCATGTTCCTTGGGATTTTTCATATACAAGATCACGTCAGCCTGCAAATAGAGATAGTTTACTTCTTTCGTTCCAATCGGGATGCGTTTTATTTCATTTTCTTGCCTAATTGCCCTGGCTAGAACCTCCAGTACAATGTCAAACAGAAGTAGTGAGAGCAGACATCCTTGTCTTGTTTCTGATCTTAGGGGAAAAGCATCCAGTCTTTCACCTTCAGTATGATGTTAGCTATGAATTTTTGCAGATGTTCTTTATCATGTTGAGAAGTTCCCCTCTATTCCTAGTTTGCTGAGAGTTTTTTTTTTTTTATGAATGGCTGTTGGATTTTGTCCAATGCTTTTTTTGCATCTTAAGATGATCGTGTGGTTTCTGTACTTTATTCTATTTATAAGTTACATTGATTCATTTTCATATGTTAAACAAACCTTGCATTCCTGGGATAAATCCCAGTTGGTCATAGTGTATAATACTTTTTTTATGTGGCTGGATTTGGTTTGCTAATATTTGGTTGAGTTTTTGTGTCTATATTCATAAAGGGTATTGTTCTCCAGTTTTCTTTTCTTGTGATGTCTTTGGTTTGGGTATCAGGGTAACATTAGCCTCATAGAATGAGCTGGGAAGCGTCCCCTCGTCTTCTAGTTTTTGGAACAGTCTGTGAAGGACTGGTATTAATTCTTGCCTGGAGGGCCGGCCCCGTGGCTTAGCGGTTGGGTGTGCAAGCTCCGCTACTGGCAGCCCGGGTTTGGATCCCGGGTGCGCACCGACGCACCGCTTCTCCGGCCATGCTGAGGCCGCGTCCCACATGCAGCAACTAGAAGGATGTGCAGCTATGACATGCAACTATCTGCTGGAGCTTTGGGGGAAAAATAAAAATAAATAAAATTATTTTAAAAAAAAATTCTTGCCTGGAGACATTTAAGGGTAGATGTGAAGTTGAAGAGTCCAGAACTCAGGAGAGAGGCTGGGGCTGGAGACTCAGATTTGGAGAAGAGAAGGCAGCGAGTGGGCAGGCCTAGCAAAGAAGGGAACCTGGTAGAGCAGGCCCACAGCCAGGCAGGTGAGATTGTGTGGGAGAGTGGGAGGAGAGAGAGCCTAGAACAAAGCTGGGAGAAACACCAACGCTACCAGTCATGGAGAGAAAGAGGGTTCTACAAAGTAGACCAAGAGGGCACAGCCAGAGCCTTGGGAGGAGGACCAAGACGGCTGCCTCGGGAAGGGAGCCTTCACACCTGGGCCTCTGCACAGGTCAAGCACAAAGAGCACCCGGTCCTGGCTGCAAGGAGCCCAGAACCTTTGGTCAGAGCCCTTTGGTGAGGCGGTAGGGGTGGAGCCAGCCTGCTGTGGTTGGGGGTGGGATTGGGGCATGAGGAACAGGAGCCGCTCAAGCACCTGTTTTCCTAAAGGAGAAAAGGTTACCTCTTTTGGGGCCTTTTCTGAGAATGAGGTTTAACCTGAAACTCCAGCTGGGCCCAGCAGCCAGTGCCTTCTGGAACAAGAGGGCCTACTTGGGCTAATGCTCTAATTCCAGGGACACAAACTTCTCTGTGTCTTTTAGGAGAGTGAAGGCCCAGCCACTGAAAGGACAGCAAGAAGGTGCTCACTTGGGGATTCTGATTCTGCTGATGGTGTTTACTCTGGGAAGAGTGGGCATCCCACAAGCCGGGAGGTTCTGTCCCACAGGAAGTATGGCTGCTGGTGGGTGACGTAATGAGGGAAACCTTGTTAGAGGCAGGGAGCCTCAAAGAGCTCCCCTGAAGCTGAGCTGCGCTCCTACAGCTTCTCCAACCGAGGTCAGAACTGGCTGGAGAACTGTCACCCTGCGAGACCAGGCAGGGATGGGTTGGGGAGATTAGGGGACCCCCCCACACCCTGGGTTCTCCTCCCTACCCCGCAAGCTCTCCAACCTCCTCGGCCAGTGTCACTGTGGGGAGAAGAGGGGCAAGTGGAGGCACAGGTGGAAGGCTCACCAGAGGGCCGCCCTGGTGCAGGCAAAGAGCAGGGGGAGGGCTAGGGGTGTGGCAGCCTCAGGCCAGCCCAGGAGCTTACTCAGGTGACTTCCAGGCTTTGGAGAAGAATGCAGCTGTCTGGGGGAAGATCTTAAGAAGGGCTATCCCTGTCCTGAGCACTCATCTTGCAACTAGCAAGAGCCCACATAGGATGGCACCTTTGACCTTCCTTTCTGCCACCCAGTGTGGGAAGGGGGCAGACCTGGCTGAGCAGGGCCGTGCCCTGCTACACTCCAAGGGCCTGGTCACTAGAGTGTCTGAAGCTTGGGTGGCGCCTGGTCCAGCTGTGTTCCTTTCCACAGCCCAACTCCCTGCCCCCGGCCTTGTCCCTGGAGGGCTCAGCCCTGCTCTCTCCCTTCCGAGGAGCCTCTCGGCCCAGCAGAGAGCAGGATGCCTCCCGCCTGTCCCTGGGCCCTGGATTCAGCCCGTGCTGCCTCTCCTGGCCTGGCACTTCCCCTCTGGCAGGTGAGGGGAGATGTGACCATGCTCCGGGAATAGAAAGTGCCTTTCAGACCAGAGATAAAGAGATTCAGCCCTTGTATTCAGGCATGGCGCTTATCAGGTCTGGCCTGATAAGAGGCTCAAGGTTTCCACTCAATAACTTTGATGGCAACCTGGGCCGCCCTCCGCACGGCCTCGTTGGCATCTCTCTCGAGGACACGGAAGTTGGGCACGTGGGCCTGCAGGAACTTGCGGCCCTCAGGGGCCTCAGCCAGCATGGTGAGGGCCTTGATGGCGTTCAGGCGGGCCCTGCTCAAGGACGAGCCGAGCAGCTCCAGGAGTGGGGAGATGGCTTCTGCGTCCAGGGCTGCATACTTCCCTGTGGGCCACCAACACCAGGGGTTCCCGATGGGGCCTCTGACCTCCCAGCCCTCCCCTCACCCCGCAGCCTGCGCATCTTGGGGAGGCGTCCCCTTTACCCGGGCTCCCTCCACTCAACGCTTACCTTCCTCTGCCTCCAGCCTAGGCCAGGCCCCATCATCTCCTGTCCCTCCAGCCCCCTATCTGGCTTCTCCATCCACCCCGGCAACTGTCCTCACAAGGCAATGCACATGGTCTCTTAAAATTAATATCCAATCATGCAAATATTTCTTGAGCACCTACTCTGCCCCAGGCACAAAACACACATAGTTCTCGCCTTCATGGTGCTAACAGTCTAGTGGCGGACACAGACATTAATGTGTAAAGGAAATGCACTCCTTGACCCTTCGCTGCCCTCCCCACCACCTCGCCTGCTAGAAGGCTGTGTGGCTGGTCTCTGCCCCTGCCCGTCCTGCACTGAGCGCTCTTCTCTTTGCTGCCGGGATCTGTCCAGCCCCTGTCTGCCCTGCTAACTCCCATTGTCCTTTAGGTCGTCACCCACGCCCCTCTCAGAGGAGGCTTTGCCCTGTCCTGGGCCCACCCATGCTCTACTTCTTCCCCATACACTCATCATTCTGCCACTCCCACCAAATCGTAGACACCCAAAGCTGAGACGTCTGGGTCCCCACTGCCCAGCGCAGGGCCTGGCATGTGGCAGGAACTCGGGGACCCTTGCTGGAGTGACAGCTCGGGAAAAAAGTGTCCTTGCATCCCTGTTCTGGCTGTTGCCCAGGCCCGCCACAAGCTCTCTGGCCCTCCAAGAGATCTGACAGGAAGTCCAGGCAGACACTGCGCTGAGGATGCTCATGAGATAGACACACAGGGGGAGCCCCTACGTGGTGGTCAGCATCCTGACTCCACAATCAAAATGGGACTGTGGACTCTGGGAAGGCCCCAACCTCTCCTCACTAGTGTGTATCAGATTCCACCATTAGGCTCGGGGGGGTGGTGGGTAGGAGGTCCCTACTCCGGGGGGCTTTGCAGCATGTGGACTGAGAATCAGAGCCCAGACAGTCCTCCATGGGACACCCAGGAAGCACAGGGCTCAGGGCTGGTGCTGGCGAGTGTGGGCCGTGGGGAAGGTCGAGCAGCTCTCAGAGGTCACAGCGGGATGGCCCACCCCGGCCTCCAGGTGCGGGACCGGCCCCGGTCTCTCCTGTTAGCCCAGGGTAGGGGCTAGGAGATCATCTTATATTCTTCTTTGCCCCTCCCCCCATCAAAAAAAGTAATTTCAATTAAGAAACATCACGGAAGCAAGGGCTTAGACCTTAGTGTTTGCTTAGACCTCAGGATACCCAAATCATGGATGTGAAACTAATCAATCCCAGAATCGTGGGAATTCCAGGCCTAGGGAGGAGCCTGGCAGGAAGGGACAGAGGTCCTAATGCAAGTGACTGGGGACAGGCCACAGGCAGGCAGCCCACTGTAGCCAGGAAGAAGAGGGAGGGCGGAGCCTCAGACCTAAACTTGAAGGGACCTCAACATCAGGCCAGGAGGAGCATTTCGGCAGGGCAGGGAGGGGGCAATACCCAGACTTGCCAGGGCAGCTGGCATGCCGGGGGGCCGCGATGACCCCTGCCAGTTAGCTCCAAGACCCGCACCAGGGACGCCCCGCCCACCTGGATGCCCGGCTAGCAGGCTGCCTCACCTTCAGTGGTCACCGTGGCGTACATGAGGGCCCCAGCAGCGTTGGCCTGCACCTCCTCCACCTTGTCTTTCAGCAGGTGCACCAGGATGGGGATGACGTCATACTGCCACAGCTGGTTCTTGCCCTCCAGAGGGATGCTGGGCCAGAGAGGGCACAGCTGGGTGGCTCCACTTGGGGGGAGGAGGGAGGCTGGGCCCAGGAGCACCCCAGGGGGACAGCAGAGGAAGGGATTTGTGTTGGGACCACCCCTGGCGGTCCAGGCCTGGCCAGGGCTAGGGGACCAGGGTTCAGGGGAGCACTGGTGTGAGATTTGGGCCTCACCTCCATGCTCAGATGACCTGGGAGCATGGATTGGGACCACTGAAGGCAAGACCACCCAGGAGCCAGGGGACGATGGAGCCTCGCCCTAAGGTATCACATGAAGAAGAAACTAGGCGTGTTCCCTCTGGCCCCAAAACGGGGAGGAGCAAGACCCAGGGGCACGAACCACAGGGAGACTCATTTTGACTCCACATAAGAGTCCAAGCTGCCAGGGATGGGCTAAGCTATGCAAAGGGCAGCAGGCTGCTGGGGGGACACTGGTGAGGAGCCACCCTCAGGTGAGATGACTTTTTAGGTCACTTCTAATGCTGGCATTGTATGAAGCTGTGAAAATGAAACGGTGGATTCCTCGAGTTTCCCAAACTATGAGAGGGCCAATACCGTCCCCCAAAAGAGAAGAGTTCCTTGCGCCAGGAAACGCTGACCACAGGGCCTATGGGAGCGTCACAGTGCACGTTTGTCCTGCAGCAAAGGACCCTGAGTCACTTAGTTGAATCAACCTTTCCCAAACTTTGCTGCCCACAGAGCCTTCTTAATAACATCTCAAAAGTCACAGGTGCCTCGTGTCCTCGGAACCCAGTTTGGGAAGCATGGGGATGGCCAGCCACTAGCTCTGACATTGCAAGGCTGCTGCTTTAAGGACAGTGGACCTCCACCCTCGGGAACTTGCAGAGTCCTGGGCCCTACCTGCAGGGACCACATGTTCACTCCCAAGCAGGTACTGACTGAGCACCTGGCCCCCAGCAGGCCCTGGTCCAGATGCTGAGGCAAGAGCAGGGCTGCTCCATCTCGGCACCATTTATGTTTTGAGCCAGATAATTCTTTGTGGTGGGGGCTGTCCCGTGCATTGTGGGATGTTGAGCAGCATCCCTGGCCTCTACCCTCCCAATGCCAGGAGCAGCCCCTCACTCCCAAGTTGGAAATGTCTCTGGATGGTGCTGCATGTCTCTCAGGGGGCCAAAGCTCCCCCTGTTTCGAAGTTCTGGTCTTGAGCAGCGAACAGAGCAAAGCCCTGTCCTCAGGAGCTCCCCTTGGGGGCGACACACAGGATAGCAGGGAATAGTGAAAAGCACAAGTGGGGCTGGGGGCGGCCCCCAGTGGGGAGGCCACTGGTTTACAGAGATGGCACTGTCCTCAGCGCCTCACTGGATGGGGACCTCTGAGCAAAGACCTGAGGTGGATCGATTTGGGCCGCAGCCCCAGAATCCACTTGTTCACAAGCCGGCCCGGATCAGGGGCCACACTTGCAGAAATGCAGGCCCAGGTCTCTAGTGAGAATCCCAGATGGAAGGAAAGCCAGAACTGGGGGAGGCCAGAGGTGCTGGGGCAAAGGGAGGTGGCCACAGCTAAGGCACGGGCCTGGGGCCGGTGAACAGCCCATCCTTGGGAAGCGTGGCTATCTGGGATCACACACCACCTCCCTCCCTTGCAGCTCAGAGGCTGCATGCTTCCTCAGGGTCCTGGCCAGGATTCAGACTGTGATCACATGTGACCAGGTCACTAGTGACCAGACACCCGCCTCTGTCTCCTCACCTGTAAGGGGAGATGATCACCCTCCTTGGAGGGGTGTCTGAACGTGCAGTTTGTAGACAACGCCTGGCACAGACTGAGCACTAAGTGACCACTGTGACCACAGTTGTTCTCCTGCACTTGCCCTCTTCAAGGGGAGGGGGTGACCAACCGTCTCGTTTTGCCCAGGACTGGGGGTTTCCTGGGATACAGGACTGTCTGTGCTAAACCCAGGGCATTCTCAGGCTGACAGATGGTGATCGCCCCAGTGGAGAGGGTCTCCTCCCCCCGGGCACAAGCAGGAGAGAAGCAGACCCTGGGGTGCACGCCCTGGGGCTCCGGGCAGTTGGCAGGATGATGTCCCCACTGCCGACTTGCTGCGGGGCTGGGGCAGCTTGCTCACCTTCTCTGAGCCTCGGCAGTGGCCCCAGGGCCAGCCACTCCCGCCCTGCCCGCTATCTCTGCACAGCCAGGCCTCACCTGATGGCCATCAGTGTGCAGGCGGCTTTGCTGCGGATGCTGTTGTTGGCACTGAGAAGCTTCTCCTTCAGGAAGGGTACCACGCGGCTGCTCAGCGCCTGGGTGGCATCCTCCATCAGGCAGGCCGCCAGCGTGTCCAGGAGGAGCTCCTGGATATCTTCCTTCTCCCTCTGCAGCTTCCATACCAGTGCGGGGATCAGGCCGCTGTTGACGATGCCCTGGGCCCCTGCAGGACAGGAAAGGGCACTGAGGGTGGGCCAGCCACCCCGCCCCCAACCCATGCAGGGGCGAAGAGAGTCCTCAGAGCCAGAGTGGGGGAGTTGACAAGACGAATTGCAACCCTCCTTCCCCCCGGGCTGCCAGGCAGGGGGCTTGAGCAATCAACAGGGGGCTGTGGGTGACAAGCTGAGGTGAGAACCACGAGGCCCCAAAGGACCCCAAAAGGTGCCAGCTTTTGGTTACCTGTGACTGGGGAGCATCTGTCTTAAACAGATGGTCAGTGGCCTGAGAAGCAGCAGCCACCTCTTGGGGAGCAGAGCAGCTCACCCCTGCAGGGCCCAGGCACCCGAGGAGCCTCCCTCCCCTTCCCACCCAGCACCAGAGAGGAGCACAGGAACAGGGGCACCCAGCCAAGCCCCTCCTTCCCACCCACAACATCTCTAAGCTGCTGGAGACCCCAGACCAGTGTGGCTGGCTCTTGGGGACAAGAAGAGCTTGGAATGGGGTCTGAGGTAGAAGATTTAGAGTGAACTAGCCGGCATCTTATATACCAAAAAGAGCTGTGCCCCCAACCCAAGGTGACAGGAAATCCATAGACTCTGGCCAAGGGGTCTGCAGGAGCCTGGTGCCCCACAGGAAGTGGGGCTCCACGCAGCACGGCCGGGGCACAGAGGCTGGGAGCGGCACAACACAGTGAGCCGCCCCCTGGGTGGGTTCCACCTCACTCCCTCCAGCTCCTCTTCCCTCCCAGGGGGTGTCTGCATGTGGCAGCCTGGAGGAGGACTCAGAACCGGCCCAGGCACCCCCGGGGGGCCAGCCCCAGTGAGCCCAGAACTGCTCGCAGAGCAGCCCTCACAAGAAGTGAGCAGGCACCGCCAGGGAGGGTGGCCCTTCCCCATGGCACACAGGTGACCCCAGGACTGCCCTGTAGCCCACCCTCTCCCTGGCCTCCCCAGCAGCCCACACCACCCACTGTGAAGCCATCTACAGCCCCCACAGAGATGGCCAGCAGCAAACACCTCTCTCTTCCGCCCTCCCCAGCTAAACTCTCTAATTTACTCCAGAGAGACAAATAAACAGGTTAATTAGCCTAAAGGTCTCTGATTGCCAATTAGCACCAGGGATTTCCTCTTTGAAGACATCACCCCAGCCTTCCTCCCTCACTCCCCGAGGACATCAAATGGGAGGAGACCCCGGGTGAGGGGGTGGAGAGGCAGGGCTGCGCGTCCAGGGGCTCCCAGTGCCCCTGGCCAGCTTCTCACTGGTGTCGTGGTAGAGCAGCCAGCTCTGTCCCATTTGTTCTCAGGGCGCCCACGACACAGGAGGAGCAGTTTCCGATTGCTTCAAGAGTATTAGGCTTCAGGGCCGGCCCCGTGGCTCAGCGGTTAAGTGCGTGCGCTCCGCTGCTGGCGGCCCGGGTTCGGATCCCTGGCGCGCACCGACACACCGCTTCTCCGGCCATGCTGAGGCCGCGTCCCACATACAGCAACTAGAAGGATGTGCAGCTATGACACACAACTATCTACTGGGGCTTTGGGGGGAAAATAAATAAATAAATAAAATTATAAAAAAAAAAGAGTATTAGGTTTCTTAAGATTTAATACACATAGATTTCCAAAAAAGCCTGGGTTGGACTCCTAAACATATCCAGCTGTGTGACCTTGGACAAGTCACTTAACCTCTCTAAACCTGGTTTCCTCATCATCAACAGAAGCCTACCTGGCAGGGGGTTGTGCAGTATCAGTAGAGTAGTGGGTAGGAAAGTGCTCCCAGTAAGGGACTGTCACTGCGTGCCCTAGGTCTGGACCTAGCACAGCAAGAGTCTCCTGAATCCCCCAACACTGAGTCCCAGCTACGAGCAAGGGCCTGTGGGGTGGGGGGGGTGGGGGGGAGTGGGTTACAAAGACGAAAGCTGCACAGTCCCTGCCTGCAGGAGCACCTACCAGTGGTCCCCTCAAGCCGCCTCTCCTGGGGTCCTGAGCCTCTCTGCCCCTCAGCCCTGCCCTCTAGCCGGGCCACTGCCAGACCGCACCGCACACCTGGGTCTCCTGCTCTCACTGCACTCCCTGCTCAGGCACTGCCCACAGTCACCCTACCTGCCCAGGATGAGTCCTGCTCAGTCACAACCTGGCCAGCCCCTCCCCAGCTCACAGTGGAGAGGTGACAATTGGACCTTCCAAGAAGGATTGTGCTGGCTGATGGAGGGATAAGGTTCCTGACGGGGGACACCTAAGCAAAGGCCTGAGAGGGAGAAATTTGTGCATCATCAAATCAGGGCTTCGGTGTGGCCTCATTTGCACCTGGTTCTGGGCCTCCCAGGAAAGCCCAGGGAGAGGGCTGCCACTGGAGCCACAGAGGCACAGGCTGCGGGAGAGCGGACAGAGGGAGTCAAGTCAGAAAAGTCCAAGTGTTGGAGGTGATGGCCTCCACTGCTCTCCCCCTTGAAAAGGATACGGCTACTCAAGTGCCCAAGGCCACACAGCAGACGGGCGCAATGCCAGGGCCCTCAGCTCCCCAGGTTCTGTTTGCAAGGCATTTGTCTTGGGCCTCTGCTCCTAGAAATGCTGAGCACCAGGACATGGGTTCATTTTGAGACAGAGGGAGAGAATTAAAAATAAAACGCGTGCCGGGTGTGCCTCTCTGCTCGTTCATTTTGCTTCTTTTCAGCTAAAAGGAGATTTGCAGGCCCGGCTATTTATAACTAACCCAGATCTGAATGGCTTGTTCAAGTGGGGGGCAATGGGGGCAGTGCGCACAGACCCCAAGGAAACAAACCAGAGAAACCCACAGCCCGGCCACAGCCTGAGAATCGGTCGGTAGGGGTTGGGTTGAGGGAGCGGGAGAGGTGGCGCACAGAGGAGAGTCAGCCAGGAGCGAACCCTTCCAGAGGTCCAGAGATGAGCGAGACACCACCACCCCCACCCTGGGGGAGTGAAGAGACAAGTGGGAGGGTCAGTGGGGACTGGTCATTCCAGCACAGGTTGACATGTGTAGATGAGGAATTCCAGGGTCCTTGGGGCTCCGGATGTGCAAGAAGGGAGGCCCAGGGGAGCTGGTCCGCATGGGGCAGAGGGGCAGAGGCATGAGGCACGGGGATGTTTGGGGAGGGCCCTCAATCCAGTGATCCAGCGTGGCTGGTGTGCCAGGATGAGTTGGATGATGAGCCAGGAAGCTCTGCTGGATTTGAGGGGTGACGATGCCCATGGCATGGAATGCCCTGTGGCTGAGGTTTGGTCATTTGCTGGGGGTGGGGTCAACACTACCCCAAGGGGCCACTCCTTGGCCAGCTGTCTCTGCTGGGTTGGTGAGGTGCCAGGTGAGTTCAATCAGCAGGGCCCCTTCCTCTTTCTACCACAGACCCCCAGCTCTTGTCTCCCGGCCCTGTTCTCCTGGCCAGTAAGGGCGGAGGACAGAGCACTGGCCCCAGCCCTGGGGACTACGTACCCACGCCGGGCGCCCTGGGCCCACTGCACCTTATTGTGACCCACCTGTTCAGCTTTAGCCTCGTGTGGTCCCCATGCCCTGAATTCCTGGCACACTGACCCCTCCCCCGTGCCTGCCTTTGCTCCAGGGGACACTTCTCTGTCCTCATCTTACTCGGCCTCCCAATAGTGCGTGACATGGCTGACTGTGTCTTCCTTCTAGAGACACTCTCTTCCCGTGGCTCTGGAACCCTCCACTCCCTGGTTTCCTGGTCACCTCTCCAACCGCTCCTCCATCTGCTTAGCAAGTGCCATCCCTTCCTCCAGTGTCTCCTCTCACGTGGGCCCCCTCCTTGGTCCCCACTCTTCCCCCTTTGCCAGGGCCAGCCCAGTGCCACCCAGCCGTCTCCTGACACACACGGTTGCCCGGTGATCCCACGGCCCTATGCTGAACTCGGCCTCATGGACCGCCTTCTCTGCTGGCTCCTTTTCTCTGGCTGACTAGTTGACGTTTTTGTTATTTGATTCTGCATACTAGGACACCGCACTGTGGGACCATGCCAACAGAAATATGAAACGACTTGCCGTCCTTCTCAAGTGTAAAAACCTAATCTTAAACTCTCCAGTGGTTCTTAGGCCAACGTCCCCAGTACTACACGAGGGCCAGCTGCCCGAGGTGACTGTTCGCAGCCCCACCTCAGCATCGCGTTTTGTCCTCCTCGCCTGCTCGCTGGCTCAAGCCATGCTGGTCTTCTCTGGGTTCTTCCAGGCCTCATGCTCCTTCACGTCCAGCGCCTTCCCCACCTTGGAATGCGCTTCTCTCCTGCCTCAAGTCATGGGCCACCTCCTTCCCGCTGTCCCAGTGCCCAGTTCTCCCCCTGCCACGTACCCCAGAGTCCTGGCCAGTCTCCTCCATCAGGGCTCACACAACTGTAATGGTGGAATATTGGCCTGCCGTCTGCCCTGCCCCTCAGACAGGAGGGTCTAGCAGGCAGGGTTGAGTCTGTCTAAATCCTAGCACTGTGCCCAGCACAGAGAAGGCCGTCAGTAAATGATTGTTGTGTGAAGGACTACAACCAATGGTTGACGCCAGGTGACCTGTCACTTTAAGGTGGCCACCAAGGTCTGGTAAGGGGGCAGCAGCCAGCCCCATTGGGCCCCTCCATGAGCTAGCCTCTGATCTCACACCTGGACTGCTGTAGGGGTCAGCCCATGTTTGCACCTATTTTGCCCCTGCAAACAGCTCAATTCTGACCCCTAGTCCTGCAGCAGGAACTGCCCTCGCCCGTCTCTGAACGTGTGTCAAGGTGCATTTCCACTCAGAATCACCCTCGAGGGACAGTCTATTATCATCCCCTTTTGACAGAAGAGGAAACTGAGGCTCAGCCAGGTGAAATAAGTCACCCAAGCGTATACAGGTGATGGCAGCAGAGCTGGGCCTGTGCTTCACCCCCAGCCACCTCTCGCCTCTGACCCACCGCAGGGCAGGGCCTGTGCTCCTCATCTTCCTGGTATCACAGCTGTTGCCTCTGTGTGGTCCTCCCGGCAGACATCCAGCCTAACCCAGCCTGGTGGCTTGGAGGGCATTTACACCGGGGAGCCCCTCAACTGTTGGCCACTTCCAGAGAGCACTGTACCAGGTCTAAGTCTAGGCTCACCTCAAGATGCCCATCCCCAGCATCCTTCCTGTCCCTGACAGTTTAGGCAGCACCTTCCCAGGTGGGGGGTATGTAGCACAGTGGCCTCCATTTCACAGCAGAGGAAACATTCCCAGAGAGGTTATGGGATGACGACATGTCACAGCGTCCAGCTGGCAGAGCCGGACCCCCGCTCCTGCCTTGTGACCACAGATCTGAGCTGGGGCCACCACTCCATCTACCTCTGCCAATGGACAGTTCCAGTGCTTCTGCCCACGAGTGGAGTGATCCTTGTAACAGGACCACGACGGTGTAAAGTGATAAGGAAGGTGTGGGCCAGGAACACCTGTATTTTGCTGGGATGCTCCAGGATGCACAACGCTTCAGGTTACAACCATGCAAAAGACAGCGAGTGGCATTAATGTCTGGCTCTCTGGACTGACTCCTTTAAGTATAGGAGTGAGCGGCTAGTGGCTCTGAGGCCCACAGGTGGGCTCCCCCTGAAACTGAAAGCAGAATTTGCCAGACTGCCCTCAGGTGCCTTTTGCTGAGCATCCGATGCCTTCTATGAGCTTCCCCAAGGCACCTATGGGATCCTGGCCTTAACCGAGCTGGCTCCCTCCCGCCTCTCTGGTCTGGGTGACAGCCCCCGGGCCCTTCTCCCTCCCCTCCTTCCAAGGCAAACATCCGTGGCCAGGATTGCCAGGGACTCTGAAGAGCCCCTACAGGCTGGGGCTTGAGCAACGAAGATGATTAACGTCCCCTCCCATCACCGCACAAACCTCACCGGTGTAAACCTTTAGAGGTTGCATAGCCCTTTCACACGTTCTAGTGGATTGTCGCGACAATTCAGGGAAGCAGGTGCCACCAGCCCCACTTTGCAAAACAGGCTCAGAGAGGTCAGTCGGTTGCCCAAGGTCGCGGAGTTCAGAAACAGCCGAGCTGGGTTCGAATTCGGACGGGGACAGGGGCAAGCAGGGGCCGGGGCATCCGCCGATCTCAGGCTCGGTCTCCCAGCCTGCAAAAGGCGGTCTCGCAGGGCCGGCACCCTGGCCGGGGCGCAGCCGGGTTCCGGGGACGCCGGCGCGGGCAGCGCGCGCGGGACTGCGGTGAGAGCGGAGCCGCGGCCCCGCCCCTGCCCGTCGCTATTGGACGCGGGCGCGTCCGTCAGCCACTCGTGCCCAATGGGCGGCGAGCCGGCGCTCGTGGCGGGGCGGTGGCGCCCGGCGCGTGGTCACCGGCAGGCGCGCGGCACCCCCGCCCGCGGTTGGCCTGGCAACGCGCTGCGCTCGCGGCTCCGCCCCCTGCCGGCGGCCGCGCGGCGCGGGGCGGGCGGACCCGCGGGCGGGCGGCGGGCGACGCGGGAGAGCGGGCGGAGGCAGGCCGGCCGGAGCGTGTGCGCCGCCCGCGGTCCGGTCACGTCCCCGCGCGGGCGCCGCCGCCCGCGTCGTGCGGAACGAGGGCTCCTGGGCCCGCGCCCGCCGCCTCGCCCCTCCCGCCTGGAGCAGCTCGGCCGGAGCACCGCGCCGCGGCCCGGAGGTGAGTGAGCGGACCTGCGGCCAGGGCGCGCGGCCGAGCCTCCGGGGACCCGGGGCGCGGGCGGGGCGCCCACCCCACCCCCACCGGGCCCCGCCCGGGCCTTTGTGCCAGGGATCCGCCCGGGCTCAGCGGCAGCGATGCCTGGCCGGGGTGGGGGCGGTGAGGGCAGGCACGCCCGCGAGGTGGGCAGGGGGCGGCCGCGGCCCGGCAGGTGCTGGCGGGGGGCGCCGCCGGGCGGAGGAGTCGGCGGGAGGGGGCGGCCGCAGGCCGGGAGGGTGGGCAGGGGCCAGAGGAGCTGCTGGTGCGGAGCCGGGCCGGGCCGGGCCGGGCGAGCTGCGGGAGGGCCCCGAGGCGGGGTCTCCCTCCCGGGGGAGCGGGAAGGAGGCGACCTGGACAGCGGGGGCGCCGACGCGGGGCTTTGGCTAAAACGGAGGCGAGGGCTCCGGAGGCTTGGGCCCGTAGACGGACGGCTCGCAGTTTTCGGTCATCGCTCTTGCAGCGAGCAGGTTCCTTGGAGGCATTTAGAACAAGAGATGAGTATCGACCCGCTGCGATTGTGATATGTTCCCGGCTCAATATTTTTTTTCCCTTAAAAGGCGGTGGGGGAGGTTGGGGGGAGGGGTGTGAGGGCCTCGGGGCCGGGGCTCCGTATCCTGCGGGAGATCCGAGGGGGCTCTGCCGTCAGGGCGGTGCTGAGCCTCTCTGGGCGATGACGGCAGGAATCCGCCTAGGCCCCGAATTGGGGTGCTCTGCTACCAGAGAGAAGAGGATGGAAGGCGGTGCCGACACAGGGCTCCCTGGAGTCCAGCGTCTTAGCATGGAGGGACCCGCCTGGTAGGCGAGCTCTGCCCGGCTTAGGGAGGCAGCCAAGTGATTTCCCTGCCCTGGGGACCGAGTCCCGCTGCCTTCCGCTCTGTCTGGAGGAGGCTCCTGGGCCAAATTCGATTAAGCAAATATTTACTGAGCGCTCGCTCCCCCAGGGCCTGGCGCTGGGGTGGGAGTGGACTGGGCCTGCCCTCTGGGGACTGAGTCACCACCCTCCAGGGGAGAAACCTCTGCTCAGATAACCAAACCCTGAGTGTGGGTGCAGGGGCCTCGGGAGGGACCTCAGAGAGGTGACCTGGGCTGGGGCCTGTGGGCAAAGTGGCATTTGAACTGGAGCTTGAAGGACACGGGCACAGTTGGGGTGGGCGTTGCGGGCAGAGGGGAGAAAATGGAGTGAGGCACAGAGAGGGCACTAGGGCAGTTGGGTCTGGCAGGAGCGTGGGGTCTACTTAAGAGCATAGGAGGCATGGCGGGAAAGGTGGGTGGGTGCGGCAGAGGATGAGGGAGCTGGGGAAACCAAACCACCCATTTTTTGTTAGCTGTGGCTGTTTCACTAGAGGCTGCAATCTCCTCATCTGTAAAAGGGAGCAGCTCTGTGACCTGGGGTGGGCCTGGGGAAGAGCTTCAGAGACCTGGGAGGGCTCCTTGCAGCCTAGGACTGCTCCTCCAGGTAGTCCCTGGGGACAGGGCCAGGGGTACTGGGTAACCAACCACCCAGCCTCCTTCCTAGCCAGGATGGAGGACGATGTTTAGCTGATGACTCTGTCCCTTGGTGGGGTGGACGTTTTCCAGCAGTAACCGTGGAGGCCTGGGAGTCTCCGTGTGGGGGCTGATGGTGCGAGGGCCTGGCTGCGTGTGGATGAAGTGCTGTGCCTCCAGCGTTCCTCGTGCTCCAGGGACGGTGAGACATTGGCGTTTGGTTTAACACTCGTCTTGTGTGTTCCTCGCACAGACGTTGATTTTCTGAGACAGGAGGTGAATAAGCCGGTGTCACCTTCTACTCTAGATGTGCTTGCTTGCTTGCTCCTGGGGATGTTTTTGAAGGGGCTGTTTGTTACTCATCTGTGTGGCATGCCCCCTCCCTGCCCCGTCCCCGAACACACACCCACTTTCGGCTTCTGGCTGAGGCCCAGGTTGCTGCAGCGAGAGCAGGGCCGCCCGCCTGCCCTCATGGGGGTGCAGTCCACGCCGAGCAGGATGGAGCTGCTTCACTCTTGTGCTTGTCGCCTGGCCCTGCTCCAGGGGCCTGCCGTGGGGCTCTAGATTTGGGACACAGGGGATGAATTCCTCCTTCTGACCCCAGCTTCTCAGCTCTTCTGTTTCCTGGAGTCCTAGGAGGAAAAGTGCATTGGTCTGGCCCTCAGGAGCTTCTAGGGCGATTCCAGGAACTTTTGGCTAACCAGGCAGACTTGGCAAGGCTGCCCAGGGCCCCTGCAGAGAGGCTGGTGGGATGGATGGCTTCAGACTCAGGGTGTGGCCTCCGTGGCCTCGACCTAGCCAAGTGGTTGTCTCACGTGCACACACGATGACAGTGTGTGCCACGCCTTCCTTCCAAGGACATGAGGACGAGGCAGCCCTGGACTATCCCCTGCTATCCGTCAGAAGACCTGAAGGCTTTGCGGCTCTAGGGCATTCTCGCTGCCGCTGACTGTGGCTGGGCTTGCAGGAACTCTGGAAGAGGCAGATTAGCACACTGCTCCCCTGCAGCCCCCAGGAAGGAAACCTGGGGTCACAGAGCCTCCAGGGCCGGGTTGCAAGCGCTGTTGGCAGGAAGGAGGGCAGAGGGAATGGACAGAGGCAGCAGGGCAGACACGGAGGATCAGCCCAGGCAGGAGCCCAGAGCGGTGGCTGACATAGCTCCTGCAGACTGGGGAGGGGTGTGGAGGGCCCAGACTCCCCACGGAGGAGAGGGGAGAGCTCCAGTCCAGGCATCAGAAGACTTGGGTCAGGCCCAGGCCCTGCCACTCCCTGGCCCAGCCCCGTCCTCTCTGGGCCTCCTCGTCCTCATCCGTAAACAGAGCCAAGACTGCCCTGCCTGGTCCGCTTGTGGGTCCTCACCACACATTTGGCCCCGTCCACATATCCATGCTGGTGGGGGAGGCACCTAGTGAGCTGACAGGACTAATTCACAGGGACTATCTGATGGATCCTGGAGGACGTGGCAGGAGACGTCAGCCCTCCGTACGGAGCTGGAGGAAACAGAACCTCACATGTTCGTTCATTCACTCATTCCTTTGGCCAGTATTTACCAGCACCTGCTGAGTGCTAGGCGCTGTGCCAGGTGCGGGGACATGGCGGGGAGCAGGACAGATGCAGCGTCCTCTTTCATGGCGACCACATCAGATCGGGAGAGGCTAGCACAACACCTGTGTAACTGAACAAAAGATAGGATGGGTGCTGTGAGGAGAACGAAAGCAGAAAGTGGGGGGAGGCCATCTCTGTGCAGGGGCTGTTGGCGCAGTGCCGTGGAGGTTGGGTGACTAACAGGGAAGAGCACCAAGAGAGGGGATGGCAGGTGCAAAGGCACTGAGGCCAACACAGTTCAGCTGCAGGAGGCACCACCAGAAGGCCAGGGGCCTGGAGCCGCGGTGGGGGGGCGTGCAGAGCAGGTCAGTAGGGCTTGCAGGCCCCAGTGAGGCAGGAAGCCCTGGGCAGGTTTGGAGCAGAGGAGACACTCGACCTGATTACACTTTTAAAAGACCTGTCTGGCTGATGGGCACGGGGGCAAGACCAGAAGGCTGTTAGGGGCCGTTGCAGCATTTGGGGTGGGGAGGCTGCTGACCCAATGGGATGGGAGCAGGAGCGGTAGTGAGAAGTAGTTGGATGGGGGATTTATTTTAAAGAGGACCTGCCGATGGAGAAGAGGCAAGGACAGCCCTGGAAGGACAGAGTTGGCATTGGCTGAGAAAGAAAATTCGGACTCGTTCGTGGGAGACGGGGAATTGGGAGTTGGGTTAGACCCTGGTAGACATGGGCATATGTGATGGTCAGAGGGTCAGTGGGAAGCCAGGGACCGGCCAGAGTCATGGGTGTCGAGGGCAGGTGGGACTGAAACGGGCTGGGTCGGGCCTCAGGACCTCCGCTGCTCAGAGCGCAAGCTGAGAAGGCGCGTCCAGAAGAGACTGAGAAGGACTGACGAGCCAGTGAGGTGGGAGCACAGTCGTGATGGTGATGTGGGGGGCTGCAGGAGAGGGTATTCCCAGGAGGGAGGCTCCCCTGCAGCAAACACTGTGGTAGGCTTGGGGTGCATGGGGACTAAGCAGCGTGGGTGGGACTGGCTGCAGAATTTTTGAGGCCCTTGTTAAAAATTATTAAGTATTTCAGGGGCTGGCCCTGTGGCATAGTGGTTAAGTTTAGTGCGCTCTGCTTCGGCGGCCCCGGTTCACAGGTTCGGATCCCGGGCGTGGACCTAGACCACTCATTAGCCATGCTCTGGTGGTGACCCACATGCAAAATAGAGGAAGACTGGCACAGATGTTAGCTCAGGGCTAATCTTCCTCAGCAGAAAAAAAAAATTATTAAGCATTTCAAGACAGCAATAGCAGAGCATGAGACCAGGCATGGCCCTGTGTGACTACCCATGTGCATCCCCATGGATCCCGGCTGTGGTAGCTGCCAGGACAGTGCCCAGGGCCCGCCGCCCACTCTCCCGTTCATTTGCCTCCCGTGGGCAGGCAGGCTGTGTTCGGCACTCGGGGCCACTGGGGTCAGTCAGAGCTGGCCTGTGAGCCTCACCCTGGCCTCCTGTGAGTGTCGCTTCTTCCCCCTCTGTCCGTTGGCCCCCAGTGGCCTGGGCCCCTGGGGCAGAAGGCACAACTCAGTGGTTGGCGGGACCAGGGCGAGCGTGGCAGGCGGCTTCACACAGCAGTGGCTTCCATGAGTTCGTCTATTCCAATGGAGGCTGCTGCATCACAGAGTTTTGAGTTATTTGCTTCTAAATTAAGGTATAACTCTCTTTTAGAGACGTCCCTGGAGAATCCATCAAAAAGTGCTAAGAAGTGAGACTGTTAAAAGCCACAGTGCAGGGAGGGGCCCTACACACAGTGTCAGTGTTCCTTCCACCAGCCTCTAACCAGACACACGCCCGACCCCAGTGCTCATCCCGGCCTCTGTGACTTTACTGGCCCTGCAGGCTGTGGTCAGAGCAGACCTTCCAGAAGGAGTCCCTCCCCCCTTGGACAGCCCTCCCCTGACCTCTGGAGTGGAGAGAGAGCTGTCCAGACAGGGCTTCCTGAGTGGGGTGGGGGCTGGCCCTGGAGCCTGGGGCCTGGGCCCTGACCCCCAGTGAGGCCTGCCTCTGTGAATCATGGAGGTCAAGGTCCTGGTGCTGGAGGGGAGGAGAGTGAACCCGATGTGCATGTTTCCCCCAGAGCCCAGATCCAGGCATTCGCAGGATGGCACGGAGGGCAACAGAATACTCTGGATTACGGGGACAAGTGCCGGGGGGTGGTTGGAGAGGGGGCAGAAGCTCACCATCCTCTCCTACAGCCAATTCTGCCAAGAAGGGGCCTATTTTTACCTCAGTTTTCTCCTCAGAGTTGAGGAGACTGAGACCTGAGGAGATGGGTGGCTTTCCTGAGTGGGTGACTGACTGGGCCCCGGGCAGGGAGTCCAGGAGCCCTGAGGGCTTGCTTTTCAGCAGCAGGGGGCAGCCCACGGTCCTGCAGGTAGCCTGCCTCCACCTGCCCGGTGGTCACCAGGAGCAGGAGGAGAGGCTGATTGGGCCTGCTGTGCTAGAGGCCGGCATGGCAGCTGGTGCAGGCTCTTCGGCTCGGGCCCCACCCTGGCAGGGCTGGTGGGCTGCAGCCGCCCTCGTCCTTTTCACTGGAGAGACTGGCCTGATCCTCACAGCTGCTCTGTCTTCTCACCGACCGTTCTCAGACAGGGTCCACACCTGTCCTTGTCCAGGATAAGGGTCTCCAGACCTTCTACTTCCTTCTTCTCATTTCGAGGCCCGTCTGGGCCCTCTATCTAGAGCAGCACCCAGCTCCCCACCCACACATATCCTGTACCCCTTCCTGCCTCTATTTTTCTCCCTTTGCACTCGTCACGGCGTGACCTACTACCTGTTGTGTTTATTTGCGTGTGTTTGCCATCTCTCTCTTGGACCTGAAGGTGAGCTCTGGGAGGTCAGGACCTTCATCTGCCGCCCACCACTGAGAATCCGCCCCAGAGCTGGCCTGGCTCACGCGGGGCCTCGGGAGGTGGCCGTGGAAGGTGCAGTGAGTGCCGGCAGGTAAACAGGCCTCACTGCCGTGACCTGTGGGGCCACTGTCGCGTGGAGGCCTGGCTTCCTAGGCTGCAGCCCTCATGCCGCAGAACCACTGCTCCAGCTCAACACTCTGCTCCCGAAAGGTTGTGCCTTTAGGTCCCAAAAGGTGTGTCTTTGGGCCTTAGGTTTGACCGACAAACACAGACCACCATGGGTGGACACCACTGGCTGGACCCTGGCAGGCCCGACCCTGGTTCCTCACGAGCCAGAGGCAGGGGGCTGCCCAGCTTCTCACGCTGCCATCACAGGCCCAGGTCCCTGCTGCCAGGAGTTGGATGCCTTGGCTGACACCTGGCCCCTCAGTGACGTGGTGTGACCTGGCAAGGCCTTGGTCAGATGCAGGGGATCCACACAGTCGTGACAGATAGAGGCGTGTCCACGGCAAACCGTCCTAAGAGGACGAGACAGGATCCTGGTGGTAGGAAAGGAACTCGGAGCCCACCATGACCACGTGATGGCTGAGTCGCCTTTCCCGATAGTCCCTGAGCCCCAAGGTTAGCTGAGAGGGCGGCTCAGTGCAGGGGAGCACTGGACGGGAAGTCGGGAGACCTGGGTTCTAGCCTGGCTCTGCCTGTCATGCTGACGCTGGTGAATCGTCTTCACCTCTGGGCCTTGGCGTCCTCACCTTTATGCAGGGCTGGGCCAAGACTGCAGATAGTCTTCATTTCTTATACCGACTCGGGAGTGGCCGCCCTAAGCACACAGTTTTGAGAAGGATTCTGAGGGTGTGTTGTGCCTCAGAGGGCAAGCAGTCATGGTTGAGTGAGGTCTGCAATGCCCAGAGGAGGCAGGATTTAGACGTCCTTGCCAGGGGCGGGCCAACCCCACCCCACATGCCCTCCCTCTTGCCCAGCAGCTTCAGCTCATCCTTCATCTCTCCTTACGTGCTCCTTCTTCCCAGACACTGACCCTGACCCCCAGATTAGGTGAGGACTCGCCTCCCTCTTCAGTGCTTCCCCGCTTAGCGTCCTGAGTCTGACGGGCAGCTCGGGTCACTGTCCAGTGTCTCTTTCCATGGCATCCTCTCTCTACTCTGAATGAATGAATGAATGAATGAATGAGCAAGTGAGTGAGCCTCATGCTGAGTTCTGCTTTGGCAGCACAGAGCTCTGAGAAGCCCACCTGGAGTTGGGAGACCAGATGACCACAGAGACACGCTAAACTGTGTGGTTCCAGCTCTAGGTGTTGTAGGAGTGGGAGGAGGGGACGAGTGACCAGGGAGGGCTGTGGTGTGTGAGTCCCGGCTCTGGGGCCTGCGGGCACCCAGTGGTCCTGTTTGCCCTGGGCCATGGAGTGGCTCACCACGCTTCACCAGGGCTGAGTGATGGGAAGGCCCTGATGACCCTCCTTGACCGAGGGTTAGAGGACTTGACCCCTACAGCCTTCACCCTGGCTCTAGCAGGCCCTGGTGACCTAAGCTGGTGGTGCCCCACTCCACACACCCCTGCCACTGTGCCAGCAAGGCTGTGGGCAGGGCAGGGTGGCGAGGAGGTGGCCGGGCCAGTGAAGGAGCCGGCTCCATGTGAGAGACCTTTCTCTGAGGTCGTCCGCCTATGTGCTGACTGAGGGCCTGGCCCTCACACCCCCCACCCCCTGCCCACCCCAGTGTGGCTCATCCTCTGTGACCCCAGCTGCCCTAGCTGTGTGTGGCCTTCCCCACCTGTCCTCTCTTGTTTCCTGTGGCCCCATGCAGTGGCCAGCAGGACCCCGGCCGGCCGGCCTGCCATCCAGCCCCATTGGCGCATGTGGGTACGGGGGCCCCGTCCCCTGCTAGGCTTCCCTCCAGCCTGGTCGCCCCATCAACCGCCCCGTTACCTCTGATATGCTACGCAAACATATTTCTCGATAAAGTGCTGGGAAGAAAAATAATTAGAGTGTTGCCTCCATTATCCAATTTCTGATTAATCAAACTGTCTTTGTCCTCGGCCAGAATCTATTCATTTCCCTTAAACACTGGGCCAGTGCCAGGCATCGATTTCCTCTGTGATAACACCACGCACGCACACACATCCCCAGCCCTGCCCCTGCCCCATGGCAGGAATGGGGGCGCCGGAGCACTGCCAGGGCTGCCCTGGTACACCCAACACCACCCACCTCCTCCAGGAAGCCCTACGGGCCTGCCGCACCCGCCATCCCTGCTCCAGCTCCTGCAGTTCCCCAGCTGGGCTTGGCCCCTATGTGGCCTCAGTCTCTGGGTGTGTCAGTCTTGTCTTGCTGGCTGTTCTGGGGCTCTCCTGGGGCAGGGCGAGGGATGGAGGACGGTGTGGAGGGGGTGGAGGGGAAAGGGAGGGTGCAGCCACTGTGCTGCTGAGGACTGGGGCAGAAGGGTAAGCTTTGGGACTTTGGGAAATGTCCCCGTCACTGGCACAGGAAGGCTGGGGCTGGGCGGGAGGCCGAGGGTGAGGGCCAGGGCTCGTGAGGGGGCCTCAGGGTGGGGGTGGGGGTATACTTTTAGTGGCAGCAACAGAAGCCCGGCCCTGATGGGCTTACCAGATGAAGGGACATCCTGGGCTGGGGGCTCAGAGGCCAAGGCCAGGCGGGAGGTGGCACATCTACTGTGTCCATATGGGGCCTTTCTAGAAGACTTCCCAGAAGTCCCCAACTGTCCCCTCCCTCGGTCAGTAGAAAGGGCTGGGGTGGGTCGGTCAGCACCTGCTTCCTGCCAGGACAGCTCAGTGATAATGACCAGCAGCCCCTGCCCCGAGGGGCTGGCATTCTGTGAGCACATGGGGGGCCGTAAACACGATGAGTGAGTTATGCAGCAGGTTAGAAGGTGGCATTGCTGTGAGGGGGTTGTAGATAGGAGGGGCAGGGAGGCCTCCCGAGGAGGGGACCTCTGAGGCACTGGTGGGAAGGATGGAATGGCTCTCTGGACAAAGAGTTCCAGGTGGAGGGAGCAGCCAGTGCAAAGACCCTGAGTTGAGAGCATGCGACGTGTGCTTGAGGGATAGCAAGAGGGCCAGTGCAGCAGGAGTGGAGAGTGGAGGGAGCAGGGGAGGAGAGTCAGAGAGCAGGGGCTGGTCACAGAGCCCTGGGGCCCTGGAAGGACTTGAACTCGGCTCCGAACTGAGATGGTTAGCTGTGGGAAGGTTTTGAACACAAGAGAGACCCTCTGCCTTATATTTTTATAAGGATCCCCCTGGCTGCTGGGTAGAGCACAGAGTGCAGGGGCCAGGAGAGAGCAAGGAGGCCTGAGAGGTCACTCTGGCAATCCAGATGAGAGGTTGGGCCTGGATTCCAGACAGAGGGCTCTCCTGAGGCCAGCCCGGCCCAGCCCTGACCCCGGTACTGGGCTCTGTTAGAAAGGAAGGGGGAGGGGCAGAGGGCAGGCGGGCTGGGCCTGCAGTAGACGCAGCTGGTGCCCCCAGGTCCCCTTGCCTGCCTTGCTCCGTCCCCAGCCCCCAGCCGCGGTCAGTTTTGCCTGCTCATAGCTCACAGTGGCGCCCCTTGCCAGAGGACTGCCCTGGGCCCTCGGAGTCCCCTTGCCTGGGAATGCCTGGGAGGCCCTGCCCCTTCCCTCAAGGTGGGAGAGCGTCAATGCATTCATGCTCCAGAGCTCCCCGTGGAGTCAGACCAAAGCAAAAGGCGGCTGGAACCACACCTGTGGCTGGTTCCCTTCCTGGCCCGTCCTGCGTCCCTCTCTCCTGAACTTGCTCCCTCAACCAGTCACATGCCCAGGAATCCCTGACTCAGGCTCTGCTTCTTGAGAGAACTCCATTGAAACAGGGTCAGAAGGGTGCTGCAGGCCTGGAAACTCCTGGGGGTGGCCTGTCACAGACAGGAGGACTGGAGCCAGCCACTGAGAGTGACCTGGAGCAGCTTCAAGTGCAGGGGCCTCAGGCTGCTGGCCTCAGGAGGACCCCAAGTACTTGGCACATGCACGCTCCTGGGCCCTTCCTCAGACCTGGGGGTGGCCCCGGGCATCTGCACTTCTCTTGGAGCCACACTGGCCTGGAGTCTCCGAATCCGCAACCTGCAGGCCCGTGTGAGTTTAGGAGGCTCAGGAAGCAGTCTGTGGGGGATGGCAAAGAAGAAAAAGGGGACCCAACGGGAGGTGGTGCCCACCTTCCAGGAGAGGACAGGAAAGGAGCTACAGGGAGGCAGGAGGGGCTGGGGAAGGAGCGGGGCACTTGTCTGGCCCTGTGAAGCCCTCACCAGAGAGAGTGGAGGGATGGGATGGTGGGGTGTGATGCTCAGAGGCAGGGAACAGGAAATCGCAGGGTAACAGACACCCAGAATGGTTAAATCAGAGCCCCCACCCAGCCCAGGGGCCCGAGAGAAAGTCAGCAGTTACCTTCGCTGTGGAAACTGGGGAGCCAGGCTCTCCCTGAGGCAACGACCCCTTCCACCCAGCTCTTACTGAAGGCCACAGCTGTGCATCAGTGCCTCCTTCCCCTTGTACGTGGAACCTTTCTGCTTTGATGTATTTATTTACTCCTGGCCCTGAGAAGTCTCTGGCCTGATTTGCTCCTGAGTCAGTGTTCCTCAGGCGATGCTATCACATCTGGTCTGGTCAGACACGTGGCTGAGGGCATCCAGAGCCACAGGACAGCACGGGGCCATTGGGAAGGGCTCTCCTGGTCATCTTTAGCAGTACCCTGAGGCCAAGAGGCTGCCTAGCTGGGGCATAGCCATTTGTTGGGGCCTGTCTGCAGCTGGGGACACCACACACCAACCCTGGGCCTTCTCCCATCCACTTAGACTCGGGGTCCAAAATAAGCAGGGAGCTAGGAGGAGGCAAAGAAAGAGGGGCTGCTTTTAAGGGGAGACCCGCTGCGGGTCTGCTGGTGCCAGGCCAGTCAGGGAGTTTAGGGGCCATGGATAAGCTAACCCAGTGGCCTGGGCCCAAGTGGCTGTGGAGTGGCTGCAGAGAACCCACACACAGAGTCGTGTGGCCCCAAGCCCTAAGCAGTAGTGTCTCACATGTGCAATTTGTACCACTTTGTCAAACATTTGCAGAAGCTGTTGTGATAAATGAAATGCAAAGTCATTTACAAGCCTTACAGACATCTTGGTGCCCAGACACCCTTTTACGCTGTCACCAACACTCGCTGGAGGAATGGACTTGCTCTGTTCTCATGCTAAAACGTGCTGGCCCATGTCCACGGCAGGAGGGCAGGCTACCTGTGCCATGTGCTTTGGTGCCCGCCCCTTTGAGTCAGTGGTGTTTGTCCCAAACCTGTGTGTGCCAACTGTACTTGTTATTGTGATTACATGCTTGAATGTCATATAAACTGATGAGGTATGAATGTAAAGAGGGCTTCTATGGGAAGTAAGTGGATGCTTTGGAAAGCCTCAGTAAAAGCTGTGGTTAGGTTTGGTGTGGGCAAGACAACTCTAAGGTTGGGGACAGGGAGCTGAGACAACCTAGGATTCGGTCCCAGCTACTTTGCCACCTCCCGACAAGTGGAGAAGATCAACTGGACGTTGCGCATGGTGTGCTGTGCTTTAAGCAGGCACGGTGACCACGACTCCAGTGAGTGAGCCTGTGTTCTGAGAAGAGATCTTGGCTCACTCCAAAAATTGGCAAATGAATGTACATTTATCTGTTTTAAGTTAAAATAAGACATTTAAAGTACATATTATTATTTCTTATGACGCCCTGCTTTAAGTCACTTCCCATTATGCCAGCCAGCCAGCAGTCCCAACTTTGATGGCAACTTTTGGTGGTTAATGGATCTGAGAAATGTATCTATAATAATGGTGGACTCTGCAGAATTGGTTTGTTGTTGTTGTTGTTGTTGAGCGTTAGAATGGGGAGGGGTGGGTGCCTCTACTTGGAAAGGTTGTAAAGGAGGGGTCTGTAGCAGACAAGTGGTGGGGAGGGGGCTGCTCGGCCGTGTTGCAGAGCTCCCTCCTGGCCAGGCCAACCTGGAAGCCCCTTCCTTGGGACCGCCCCAGGAGAGAGTCCAGGGGCAGCTTGTAGGGAAGTGTGGGGTTTCCTGGCATGAGGGCACGTGCAGGGTGCACATGGGGTGCAGAGTCCATGCTGACTCCCCCCATCCCCCAGGCTCCTGTTTTATTTTCAGCCAGGTGTGAAGTGGTCAGGAGAGTGTTTTGGGTGGGGCACAAGCCGGCTGGGAGGGGAAGGGGCAGGGGGAGCTGCCAGGGTGGTGGGAGGGAGAGAGGAAGATCGGGCAGGTGGACAGCTCAGGAGGACTCCAGGCACTCAGGAGGATGGGAGATGGGAGGAGGAACTAGAAGCTGGGGCAGGGGATGACAAAAGCACCGCTGGCCACGCTGAGTCTGAGATCCTTGGGGCTTAGCCTGCAGCTTGCGGGGGGGGCAAGATGTCCTGGGGCGTTTGGGGGAGGGGTAGGCACAGGCAGAGGGGTGCCAGAGTCCCAGGGGTGTTGAGGGCTCGGTACTGGTCCATGGGTTAGTGGAGACCTGCAGGGCCCCGGGCAAGGTCATGTGAGGTAAGGCGCTCAGAAGGGCGTGCTGGGGAAGCTCTGGAGCTGTATACCAGTGTTTTTGGTGTTCGTCCATCTTCCCATCCATCTGTTCTGCACATCTTTTACAGAGCACCTGCTGAGAGGGAAGTAGAGCTGGTGACCGGGGAGGGTGGGCAGGGAAGAGGCGGCATGACGGGTGTGGTCAGGGCAGGCGCCTGCAGGGGAGCCAGCAGCCCAGAGGCCAAGGAAGGGCCCGTCCGAGGGCATGCTTGCCGCTCTCTTCCCAGGGTGAAGTCCAGTCCCACTGCTAAGCCAGGAGTGCATGACACCCTGCTCAAGGTCACACAGGGCCAGCGGCGAGTCTAGACTGAGGCCCCCAGGGCTCCGAGGGGCAGCCTGGTGCTGCGGCGGTCAGGGTTTCTGTGGGGTTCATGGGAGGGCAAGGGTGGGGCTGTGGAGGCTGGCTTTCCCCAGAGGGCAGCTCCTGGAGGGTAGCCTGTCCCTGTCGCCTCTCCAGTGTCACTGGCATCAAGGCAAGCAGGAGTTTTTATCTCCTCAGGGAGACGTGGCTTGTTAGTCCAAAAATATGTGCCGTTGGATGAGAAACTGTGAGCGTGTTTGACGGGCGGAGCCGGGTTCCGCCGTATGTGATGTCGGCCAGGCCCACGAGCTGTAAGGTGTGAGGGAGACATGGCACGTTAAGCCTCACTCACTGGCCTTGCTTTGCTGGCCTTTCGGGGAACCCACGTGTCCAGCATCCCACGTGGGGAGGGGCAGCAGACTGTTCTGGTGCCTCGATCCAAGCCGGGTCCTGGGTGCGGGTTGCTGCCCGCCCTCACCAACGGCACTTTCGTGGGAGAAAGGGGGACTTGAGGGGGGCAGTTTCTGCCTTCTTCCCTGGGGGTCCCTGCCGGGGCCGCCACCACTGAGCCACTTCCTCTGGGGCGGACCTGCCCTCAGCTGGGCCTAGGCCAGGCAGGGTCTCCCACTGCCCAGCCGAGCCCTTGGGGCAGCGTCCCCTTCAGGTGTCCCTACCCCACCTGCCTCCTACCCTACCCCTGCCTCCCAACTCCTACGTGACTGGTGGCTTCTTGTCATCATGTCTCCTCCAGTGTCACCTCCCTGGACCTCCCCGCCCAGCCTTCTAGTCAACACCCACCACACGCCTCTCCTCCCTCTTCTCCATGGCGCTGCTCTTTATCAGAAATGGCCTTGCTGACTTAATTGCTCATGGTCTCCCCAACCAGAATACAAGCTCCTTGATGCACAGACTCAGCTTGTTCCCCACCCCCCGTGTCCCCCCATGCCCAGAGCAAAGCCTGCACACGCCGGGGCTCAAGTCCCAGAGGGCATGGTGGTCATCCTACAGCCCAGTGGTCGATTGATTGACCGCCTGTTCGGATCTGAGGGTGCAGGGCCTCGGGCCTGGGTGTAAGAGCCCACTGCACCTCATGTGGAGTTATTTAGTGACGGAGAAGCAGAGGAGGGTGCCCTGATGAACAGGCAAATGGAACCGGGCAGAGGAGGGGGTGACAGTACATCAGGGGTGGTGCCCCTGGCTTGAGTGAGGACAAGGGATGCAGCGCTGACACCACAGCCCAGGAGCCGCCGTCCCAGCCCCACTGCCTCTGCCTTGGGCGTCCCAGGAGAGGGGGCTTCTGGGCCCAGGTTCCCTGTGCACCCCATCTGCATCCGCAAGGGGCTGGGTGGCCACCAGACCATACGAGGTGGCGAGGCCACAGCTGTGAGCAGCACCAGCCCTCCCTGTGAGGAAGGTAATCCTTGTTTATTTCTCTCTCAATCCTTTTCCTTCAAGGAGAAAATCCCAGTTTGGTGCCAGTGTGGCGTTCACACCCTCCGCACCCGCTAATCCCTGTTGTTTAACAGACAGCGAGGGCCTCGCCCAGCCCCTTCTGCGGGGGAGTCCCTGGCCAGCAGCCGCTGTGTTGCCCTCACACGCGCTTGTATTCAGGGCACTTCTGTCTATGGCGAGTGACACTGGCTTTCCATTTAAACTAGGAATATGAAGTTTTTAAAGTGCACCTGTGTAAGGAAAAAATGCAAGTCAATTTAAAGGAAAACATTGAGTAGATAACAGAGCAGGTGGCCAGGTTGTGCTGTGGTCGCTGGCCCTGGGGTCCTGGGGTCCGAGGGCCTGGAGGAAGCTGAGTCCTGCAGGCTCCCAGCTGGGCTGCCCTGAGGAGCGTGTCCCCCTCCTCAGACCTGAGTTTCTACATCTGTAAGTTTGCGCCCATCTCCCAGGCACACTGTGAGGCAGACGCACAATGACACGTGTGTACAAGGACAGGCAGGCGCCCAGCGGTAGGAGCCGACCCATGCGGGATGGAGGCCCAGGCTGTCCTCCGCTGGTCATGGCTGAGGCACCGCCTTCCTTCCTCCCTCCCAGTGGCCCAAGGAGGCCCACTGTGGACGTGGGAAGTGCAGCCAAGCCCTCTCCCTGACCCTACCATGCCCAGCTTCTCTGAGACAGACCCGCCCCAAGGCCCAGCCCACAGCTGTCCCTGATGGTCCAAGAACACTTGGAAAAAGCTCCATGAGGAGTCTGCAGGGCCCTAGACTGTGATCAGACCATTATTAGGGTGATGTGCAGACAAGGCCAGTAACACACTGCTTTAGGACACCCGCTTTTGAATGCGGGAGAGAAGAAACACACCATCTTGGGGCCACAATGCGTGTTCGGGCTGGGCAGAGGCGGGGAGTTGAAAGGGGAGGGAAGCTATTCAGAACCATCAGAAGAACCAGGCAGCGCGGAGGACATCAGCTTATAAGAGACCACAGAGGAGCTGCTGCCACCAAGAAGGCCCCTGTGGGTCCAGGCCAGGCTCTGGGAAGACCTAATGAGGGATGCAGACAGGGAACCCAGCACACGACACTCAGGCGGCGGGGAGCATGCAGATTGTCGACCGAAAGTAAAACACTGATTCCAGTAGGCCAGGCATGAAAGGGCAGTGGGAAACGTTTCCTTATTAAGAGGGGAGGAAAACTGGTAATCTGGCTGCAGGCAGAGGCTTTTCTGGACCTTCCGTTTCTAAAATAGAGCCATGATGGGAGCTGATGTAGGGATGGTGGTTCTGGAGGGTGAGAGAGGGACCTACCCTTTAGAAGAAGATGATGGAGACGACGTGGGTGGGTTCAGGCCGGGGGACTGGGAGGAGCCCCTTCTGAGCTGCAAGCCAAGGCGGACCCGAGGCCAGCAGCAGAGGTGTGTGGACCCCAACATGCATCTCCTGCTCGTCTCTGCAAACTCTGAGACATTGGCCTAGTGGGACTTGGGCCTTCCCTGCTCTGCCCAGAAGTCCTTTTGTGAGGAAGGGCCTGAGGACACAGACACCTGGCCGGCCTCCTCCCTCCCCCCTCCAGGTCACCACAGAGCAGCTGCTGGGTACCAAGGTGGAGCTGGCAGGTGGAAGGGTGCAGCTGCCAGAGCGGAAGGCGTCTGAGCAAGCTGGGTTGGGGGGAGGGCAGGGGGACAGTAGTGCTGAATCATAGGCCAGGCAGGCTGAGGTTCAGCTTCCTCAGGGCCAGGGGCAGGCCACTCTGGGGGAGGTGGAAAGCCCCAGGACAGGACCTCAGACACCCTGATCCCCACACTGGGGCTGGGCATGCTCCAGCCCGGGCATCAGGCTGGGGCCCATCACTGCTCTGGGTATATGGTCTCACTCTGCCTTGCTGGCCCCATGACCTGACTGCCCTCTGCCTCTGGGGTCCTACCCCCATTCTCTGCACGGCTTGCCATCTGAGTGACCTCTGCTTGAGCCGCAGTCATGACCGTGCCTCTCTATCCTTTCAGTGTGCGTGTGGGTCTGTCTCCTCAACTGGACCAAACTACCTCCCTGGGGGAGGGTCTTGCCCCCTCCCTAGCTCACCCCTTTCTGGTAGCCCAGGTTCAGTGCGGAGCAGGCCCTCCTGTCGGGGAGGGAGTCTGAAGAGTGAGGGCCTTGGCTTCTTGTCTCCGCTCTGTCTCCCTCCGAGGATGTGGGGGCCTGATGAGGAGGGAGCCCCGCCCGCCGGGCCCAGGCCTTCTCCAGCAGAGTAAGCTGATAAGCCGTCTTCTCTCCTTGGAGACCCTCTGGCTTAGCCTGGCTTGGGCAGCAACACTTTAGGTGACCTTGGCCCTGGGCTCCCTTCCCCCATGGGGGAGGGCCCAGGAGGGGCTATTCAGAGAGGAATCGGGCTGGTGTTCCATGGCCTTGCTTTGCCCTGCTCTGCTGTGGCGCTAACTGGGCTGTGAGTGAGGGTGATGCTGGGTACCGTGTTACATTTCTGGAGCTCTGTGCCAGGCCGTGGGGGGCATGCCCAGGGAGAGCCGAGGCCTGGTGTGGTGGGCGTCCAGGGTGCAGAGCCGCAGAGAGGTGGCAGCACCGTACTCCACCACCGTGTTTCCCCACCCCTGGCTCAGGGCTGTCACCCCGACGTCTGTGACATGAATAGAGACTTGAGAGGGTCGTGTCTGGGGGAAGGGGGCAGTGTGACATGAAGGCAGGCCGAGCCTGCCAGGTGGTGAGCAGGGACCAGGCCCGGGGGCCGGGTAGGGAGGGTCTTGAAGGGGATACGCCCTGCGTGTGCTGAAGCTTCCGGCCTTGAGACCGCAGGGAGGGGAGCAGCTTTCAGCCAAGGGGTCCCTGAATGCACTCTGGATTTGGGGGTCACACCCTGGCAGCCTTGGGTACAAAAGCAAGTGGGTGGTCGAGTCAGGGAGGCCCGTGAGGGGCCATGATGGAGCTTGTCAAGAGCCACAGCCATTATAAACCAATGTTACTGCAATAAACAAAAAATTTAAAATAAAATAAAATAAAAAAAAGAGCCACAGCCAAAGGAGCCAGTTTCCTGGGGCTGCTGGGGAGCCCGAGCCCTGTCTGCATATACTGAGCCTGCCATGGGCACACCTGCTGCTTCTGCCCAGCGTGTCCTCCAAGAACGGCCCACTCCCAGCCTGCTGGCCAGACCCTGGGGCTCCCTGAACCCAACCACCACTCCGTCACCAGTCGCTGGCCATCGCACAGCCCACACTGCTGCCCTGGCGCCTGGACAGCTGCATGCAGGATCCCCCCTGATTCAGGGATGCCGTTCACACGTAGGGCAGATCACTGCCCTCCTCACTCAAATGCTGGCCCCCGACTTGCTCAGAGACAACGCCAGAGCCCTTACAGTGACCTCCTGCTTCCGCCCCTCACTCCCGGTGCCAGTCACCCGGCCTCCTTCCTGTCCCTCAGACTGGCCGGGCACATCGCCACCTCAGGGCCTGTGCACCAGCAGTTTCACTTCCCTCGCCAGCTGCCCGTGATCACTCTTACCTGTCACCTGGGGGGGCAGCCTGCAGCCTTTACCCCAGCACCCCCGACCCTCCTCGGCTAGCACTCGGCGCCTTCCGTCGTCACTGTGGATTTGCTTCTCTGGTATGCCTCTCGCCCTCCCCACCTCCATGAACTCGGGTACAGGTTTGCTTCCTCCAGCAGTGGCCCCCGCCCCAGGTGCCAGGCCCAAAGCCCGGCCTGGTACATAACTGTGGATGAGACAGCCCCTGCCACCTCCCCTCGGCCTCTCATCCACCTCAGCCTGGTGCCACGTCAGCCCATACCCCTCCACATGCACCTCTGCTCCTGGCGCACCACACATAGCCACACGCAGACATGTGTGTGCACCTGCGTACTCCCACACATGTACATGGACCTGCACACACACGCATATGACTAGACCAGTACATACACACGTACGCAGTCCTACAGACTCACACACAGATCTGCATGCATGCAACCACAGACACGCACATAGACACACGCACGCCACCACACAGTCACAAATGTGCAGCTGCACGGTGGGCTCTTCCTGGTTGGCTCTGCCCGCCCCTCACCTGTACCTCTCTCCTTCTCTCTCTCTGTCCAGCCACTCTGCCTTCCTTTAGTTCCCCGGTCACCATGGTTCCTCTCTCCTCCCTGCTTCTCCATCTTCCACAGGGCCTTTGCACATGTTCCTCCTCTGCTTGGTACACTGTTTCCCTCCTCTGTTCCTCAGTAATTTCCAGCTGGACCCAGCAGTGCTGTGGTGGGGGTGTCGGGCCCTGGGGACCCACGAGCAGTTACTGGGCCAAGGAACAATGTGGTTGTCTAGCCCTTGGCCTTTTGCCTCTGGGCCAACTCGGGGAGTCCTTGGAGGTTCGGTAAAGCCCAGGTTAGACTCCAAGAGAGGAAGGACTGGCAGGAGGCTCAGAGAGGACTCCTGCTCGCAGCCCTCCTTCTCTGCATCCACGCACAGCCCTGAGCCCCCGCGGGTTCCAGGGCACTGAGCACTCACACCCCCCAGAGCGGGGCTGAGCCCTGCAGACCTGCAGGGAGAACTGAGTGGGGCCTTCTGCCTGTTGGGCTCTGGTGATCTGAAAGAAGAGAGTGCCTCTAACAGAGGGACCCACCTCGGATGTCACTGTTGGTGGCAGCCCCATGTGGATGGCAGAGAGCTCCGACACTTGGCTGTCCCTGCTTTCACTTCTTACGGGTATACACCCAGAAGTGGAATTGCTGCATCACATGGTAATTCTATTTTTAATTTTTTGAGGAATCGCCGTACTGTTTTCCATCCCAGCTGCACCGTTTTATATTCCCACCAGCAATGCGTGAGGGTTCCAATTTCTCCACATCATCACCAAGGCTTGTTATTATGTTTTGTTTTTTGATAGTAGCCGTCCCTCTGGGTGTCTGGGTATGCAGTGGTATCTATTCATGGTTTGGATTTGCATTTCCCCAATGATTAGTGTCATTGAGCATCTTCTTATGTGCTAGTGGCCATCTGTGCATCTTTGGAGAAATGTCCATTCAAGTCCTTTGCCCAGTTTTGAATGGGGTTGTTTGTGTTTTTGTTGCTGAGTTGTCTGTATAGTCTAGATATTAATCCCTTATCAGATAGGTGACTTGCAAGTGTTTTCTTCCATTCTGTGGGTTGCCATTTTACCTGTTGATAGTATCTTTTGATGCACAAATTTGTAAAATTTTTGTGAAGTCCAGTTTGTCTATTTTTTCTTTTGTTTACTGTGCCTTTCGTGTCATATCCAAGAAATCATTGCCAAATCCAGTGTCATGCAGCTTTTGCCCTATGTTTTCTTCTAAGAGTTTTATAGTTTTAGGTCTTACATGTAAGCCTTTGATCCATTTTAACTTAATTTTTATATATGATGTTTGGTAAGGGCCTCACCGCTTTTAAGGAAATCCCAGCCTGGCGGGAGAGACCAGAGAAAGGGAAGTGGCAGTGGGGAGGCACAGGCAGTGGAGGGGGACAGGGTGCCCGCCGACAGGGGCGGCAGCCGTGTGAACTGGCCTGTGAAGAACCAAGTTCTGGTGCAGGAGGGAGGCGAGAGGCGCCGCTGCCGAGGAGCAGCTGGGGTCAGGAGCAAGCCCTCCGGAGAACAGCCTGTGCTGGGCCTGGCGGGCTCCCCGGGCCCAGGCTGCAGAGGGAAGGATTTGGGTTTGAGAAGCACCCAAGGCAGGGGGATCGTGCGCGGCACTGCGAGGAAGCAGCCGACATCTCCTGTTCAGGTGCAGCTCTCCCAGAGGCAAGGGAGAGGCCGTGTCATCTGCCTAGGCTAGACCATTTCCCAAGAGTGGGTCACTGCACGGTGCCCCGAGACATGGAGACCTAGCATCTGGGAGCCCGCTTGTCTCAGGTGGCAGTGAACAGTGAGAGGAACTTGCTCTTCTGGGTGGTCTTTGTCCCTGTCCCTGACCAGCTGGGGGACAGGTGGTCACTTGGGCCTTGCTATACCTGATTTTAAAACATAAAATTGAGAAAAATGGGGGCCGGCCCGGTGGCGCAAGCAGTTAAGTGCGCGCGCTCCGCTGCGGCGGCCCGGGGTTCGCTGGTTCGGATCCCGGGCGCGCACCGAAGTACTGCTTGGTAAGCCATGCTGTGGCGGCGTCCCATATAAAGTGGAGGAAGATGGGCACCGATGTTAGCCCAGGGCCGTCTTCCTCAGCAAAAAAAAAAAAGAGGAGGATTGGCGGATGTTAGCTCAGGGCTGATCTCCTCACAAAAAAAAAAAAAAAAAAAAAAAAAAAAAAAAAAAAAATTGAGAAAAATGGTAATGAAGAGCATGGGGCACCCCGGCCTGGCTGGCGTTGCCTCCAGGAGGGAGGGCACTGGCTTTCCTGCTGGAGTGACAGCGCTGGCAGGGAGGGCCCCAGGTGCCCTGAGTGGCTGCTGCGGTGGAACAAGATGTCCCGGGCAGCTGGCTGAGGATTTGGGACTCCTTTCCCCCCCTGAGGGGCTGCCGGGTCATCAGCAGGGACCGGGGAACAGCCACTGGGTCCCTGCCCCACACGCTCACAGTCCATGGCAGAGGGGGCAAGGCCCGGGTAGGACGAGAGATGGGGCCTTGTTAATGCCATGACACTTGTTTACAAATCTTTCTTATGACAAAACTTCTTTGAAGAAAAAATAGGAAATATGGTAAAATGCAAAGAAGAAAAAGAATCCCTGTAATTCTACAACCTAGAACTCATTGCTGCTTGGTGAGTACCTTCCCAGACCTCTGCTCACATGGCGAATGCTCGCACATGTGCGAGCGTGTGTGCTGCCTGTGTCATGTACATGTCTTCCTGCAACATGCGCTCCTTGAGCACCCACCCTGCACCTGGGGCCGGGGCTCATCGCAGGGCTTCCATTCTAAGCATAATTTCTTACGTTGTTGGGACTGTGCTGACTGACCATCCATTTAATCACAGCTCTCTTGGCAGAGACGTTTCCTGGTTCATCCCTTATCTGTGGGCTGTGAGACTGCGGAGAAGCAGGAAAGTTCCTCATCCTCTCCACGTCTGACTCCTTCCCTCCTTCCTCCCTCCCACCAGCGCTTACTAAGTGCCCGCTCTGTGCCGCCCCGCACTGCTCTCGGGCCCTGCTCTTCCCGCACTCTGTCCCGGGAAGAGGCGGCATTAGCACACGGGCCATGCTTGGTCCCACGTTCCCAGGCATGCCGCAGAGGGCAGGGCAGGGTTGGAAGCTATCTGAGGAGGCGAACAAGGGGGCGCTCAGAGGTGATGGGGACAGTGGGGGACGGGCTGCCACTTGCTGGGTACCAGGCTCTGCACTGGACACTGTACCTCTCACAGACACTTGTGACCAGTGAGGGTCAGGCTCTGAGATGTGGAGACACATGCCTGGGGAACGGTGGGGGCACATCGCCCTGGGGGGAGAGGCGAGTGAGAGGTGCTTGAAGCGCCCCTGGCTGCGGAGGCAGGCGGGGGCCCCAGGGAGAGAAGGGGCACAGGGGGTCTGCTTCAGAGCGGGATTGCTGGGACCAGCGGGCACGGAGCCAGCTGGGAGAACGGACAGGTGGGGAGACCAGACAAGGCCCTTGGCTCCCAGAGTCTGTCGGACTCAGGTCCTTCCTGCCCAGGGCCTGCCATGGAGGGAATGGGGGCGTTGGAGGGGTGAACACTGGCCATGGCAGAATGGTAAGGCTGCGGGGGTCAGCCAGGCAGGGACAGAGGTTGGAGGAAGGCGGCAAGAGGGGGGGGGGGGGGAGCAGACACTGCCCTGGGCTCCCAGTTGGGGCCAAAGCCTGAGCTTTGGGGCTGCCTGGTGGGGAGGGCCCTGGCCCAGGTGCCCGCAGTCATTGGGGGAGCCCTGGGAAGAGCATACAGGTGTCCTGGGTCAACAGGTGTCTGGCAGAAATTGGGGCTTTGAGGCTCTGCCCTAGCTGTGAACACAACTGTTCCTTATTCACAACAGAGCAGGGGTGAGGACATGAAAGACTTGGCCTGGGACCGGGGAGCCTCTGGGCTGCCCCTGACTTGCCTGGACTCAGTGATTCTTGATGCCCTTGGACATGCTCTGGCCTGTCCTGCCTCCCACACCTGGGCTGCCGCCCTGTGCCACCCCGTCCCCTCTACCTCCCCGTCCCCCCTCCACCAGCCCCTGCTCCCACCACTCGGCCTGCCCAGCCCAAGCCTCCCTCCACCTCACCCCCAGGAGTGAGGCCACCCTGCCCACCCGAGAGCATCATCCCCAGGCTGCTGTCCACCCTGTGGTGCTTCCAGCCTGCGGCCTCCACTTTGCTCTGTTCCTTGCCTGTCTGCTGCCTCCCAGGCCTGGACAGCCTCCTGGTGAACATCCTGTCCTGGGAGAAAGCAGGAGTGACCAGCTCCCACGGGGGGCGGGGTAAGAGTAGGGGGCACTCAGTTACCCTGGCCTGGGACCCCACCGTAATCCAGGGAGAGGCTAAGCCCCAGCGATGCTGCAGCACACGTGGGTACAGCCCCAGCAGCTGCAGGAGAGGGTGCAGGGGGCATCAGAGCGGGATTGCTGTATTGAATCCTAATCACCACCAGACGGGAGACCGAGGCTCAGGGAGGGTGAGGTCGGCGAGGTCCAGTGGGCAGGGAGGGGCAGCGGAGCCCAGATTCACTCCCATCTTCGAAGACCCTCAGGCCAAGGTCCTGGTATAGCACTAAGCCCTCTTTCCTGAGCACCTGGCTTCAGGCAAACTGGCCACTGGGAGGGGCTTGTGGTGCTATGGCCGGGTGTGTTTGTTTTGCTGTGATTTGGGCAGGAACTCTGCAGACCCCCACGGCGGGGAGGGGGTTTGATTCACTGTTCCCCAGGCCACTTCCATCCCGAGGGCTGCCATTCCTGCCCTGCCTGCGGTGGGAGGAGGCTCACCCTGTTTTCTGTGTTGGCAGGTGGAGGGCGGATGCCCAAGGCAGGGGGGCCGCAGGGAGCGCCCATAGCACCGGCCCCGGCAGCCAGCCCTCCAGCCGCGCTCTGCAGCATCACCACAGCAACCTGTGACCAGACGTCAACAGCCTAGGCAGGCGCCAGCGGACTACTTCCCACCCTCGGGGAGACAGGGAATGACTGCGGTGAATCAGGCCCCACGGTGGCCCGGGGAGGTGGAGTGTCACTAGAGGGAGGGCGTGGCCGCCTCCGCAGCACGAGAGCGCCATGCCAGCTGGAGAAGAGGCACTGGGGCAGGGGCTGCACTGTGGCACGGCCTCGCCCCCCAACCCGCGCTGAGCACCTCAAGGGCAGCTGGGCTCTGTCTGTCGGGCACACCTGCCCGCGTCTCAGTGTCCCCGCTGCGTGGCGACAGGGAGAGGCTCCCCGTCCGTGCTCCGCCTCTGGGCCTGCCGCTGCCGGACCATGGGATGTCGGCAAAGCTCAGAGGAGAAAGAGGCGGCGCGGCGGTCCCGGAGAATCGACCGCCACCTGCGCTCAGAGAGCCAGCGGCAGCGCCGTGAGATCAAGCTGCTCCTGCTGGGCACCAGCAACTCGGGCAAGAGCACCATTGTGAAGCAGATGAAGATCATCCACAGCGGCGGCTTCAACCTGGAGGCCTGCAAGGAGTACAAGCCCCTCATCATCTACAACGCCATCGACTCGCTGACCCGCATCATCCGTGCCCTGGCCGCCCTCAAGATCGACTTCCACAACCCCGACCGCGCCTACGACGCCGTCCAGCTCTTCGCACTGACAGGCCCCGCCGAGAGCAAGGGCGAGATCACGCCCGAGCTGCTGGGCGTCATGCGGCGGCTATGGGCCGACCCTGGGGCACAGGCCTGCTTTGGGCGCTCCAGCGAGTACCACCTGGAGGACAATGCTGCCTACTACCTGAATGACCTGGAGCGCATCGCCGCGCCTGACTACATCCCCACGGTCGAGGACATCCTGCGCTCCCGAGACATGACCACCGGCATCGTGGAGAACAAGTTCACCTTCAAGGAGCTCACCTTCAAGATGGTGGACGTGGGCGGGCAGAGGTCAGAGCGCAAAAAGTGGATCCACTGCTTCGAGGGCGTCACGGCCATCATCTTCTGTGTGGAGCTTAGCGGCTATGACCTGAAGCTCTATGAAGACAACCAGACGGTGAGTGGCCGGGCTTTTCCTCTCTTGTTCCTGCCGCCACTGGCTCCTGGGATGCAGGTAGGCTTGTTGGTGTGTTGCAGGGCGGAGCGGGAGAGGCTGCTGTCAGGGGAGCCAGGGCTGCTCCATCAAGGCACCGTCTCTGGGAGCGTGGCGGGTGTCACGGGCACCACAGGACCTCAGGGTGGCGCCTGCTGTCAGGACGTCTGCCCCGTCTGGGGGGCTCCGCTCTCACCTCAATGCCGTGACAGGCCCTCAGGGCTCCGAACACCCTCCAAGTAACTGCCATATGCGGGGCTCTACCGGGCAGGGATGCGCTCTTGGCCATGGCCGCCCTCACCCAGCTGTGGACAGCACTGCGCTCATAGCACTCGTAGGCCTCACATGGCCAGGCAGCTCCTGTCTGGGTACCTCGAGCAGACCACACCCCACGCCTGACACACTCAGGGCGCAGAGGGCCAGTCCTGCTGAGCGGGACCTCGGCCCCGAGACCCCCATGTTGCTCGGAGCCCAGAGGAGGGGCCCTTGGCCGCCGGGGGTTGGAGAAGGCTTGCTGGGGAGGAGGCAGGGGAAGCTGGACGCCATGAGGGCCTTCGCTGCAGGTGAGGTTGGGCTGCAGTCAGGTGCGTGGGGAGTAACCCTGGAGGCCGGGAGGGAGGTTGTCCTCTGCAGGACAAGAGGGGACAGAGCCCAGGTCAGGCATCTAGTTGTTGGTCCATATGGCTGTTCAGTAACTGCAGAAAGCTCCTACCAGTCCCAGGCACCATGCTGGGTCCCAGAAACAGCAGCTACGGCCCCACAACCGCGTCCAGATCTTGAGAGTCTTGTAGCAATAGGGTTAAGATCCATTTCTGAGGTTTCATCCCCAAGGGTTGGGCGGGTGTGGGGATTCTTTCAGGCCTTCAGCCCACACTGAGAACCACTATGTGGGGGAGGGGGCTCAGAGGCACACGGTGGGGGAGGCCCCAGAGGTGGGGGCAGTGCAGGGAGGTGCCGAGGGCAACCTGGGCCCAGTGCTGACCGGTGGGGGCTTGAGGGGGAGCTGCCAGGCCCCTGGCAAGGAGAAGGTGGGCAATACGCTGCAGGCCCAACTGAGGCAGAAGGCCCAGCACACGAGGCTCTGCGGTCTCCCTGGGTGCCCAGGAGTGGCAGTGGTGGAGGCTGCGCAGCCAGACAAGGGCTGAGCATACCCAGGGCCGCCCCGCCCAGCTGTCCCTGCAGCAGAGGCTTTGTGCCAGGCAGGAGCACTGGGCAGAGACCCAGAATCTGCCCTTAAGAGGCCTTTGATCATGGGGGTTGGGGGCAGGGGGGCAAACAGGGTGTCCACAAGGAGTTGTAAGTGGTGTGGGGCTGTGGGTACCAGGGGCTCAGGGAGGCTGCGAGCTGGCAGGACCCTAGGGGAAGGGGTGATGATGCCCTGGTGGAATCCACCATGCTGGGAGATGAGGGGTCAGCCTCCAGGGTCCAGGGGACAGGGGAAATGGCAAAGAAAGGGCTTGCTCCTTCACCCGGTCTTTTTAAGGCAGGTGGTGGCTTTATTCTTTGAGTTCAGCCGGAAGTCCTGCTTGGGCCTGTGGCCCTGAGGAAGTCTGTGGACAGCTGCAGGCTGTGGCCACTGTGCTGGGCACTTGAGTGTTTTTCTGGGTAGAGAGAGGTCTGCAGCTTTCATCAGGTCCGAAAGCAGGCCCAGCTCTTGGAGGAAGGGAAGCAGCTGCAGGCGGCCTGGAGACAGGAGGCAGGGCTCTCCTCACTGCCCATCCCTGCATCTGGAGGTCTCCCCAGGGCTGTGCCCAGGCTGTGATGGTGTCCCCAGTGGGAGGAGCCTGAGCCGAGGACACTGCATCCGCAGGGGCAGGGCAAGTCTTGCTCTTGGTGCTATGTGGTCTCTCGGGCTTCAGCCCCTCCTACTCCTCCGCCTGCCCCCACTTCAGCACCACGTGTGGTTCTGGGCAGAGGCGACAGCCCAGCGGATGAGTAAAGTCAGGCTCCTTGACAAGGCATCACTGTGGACAGAGGGCCTCTGGCTGACCAGGCTGTAAGGCAGGGCAAGGTACCCCAGCTAGGCCCCGGGACGCGGGCTCGATGGTCGGCTCTCCAGGCTTCTCCCTGTCGCTACTGTGTTCTGAGGCTGCTGATAACCTGTGCTCTGAGGCCTTCTGGGGGCCTGGATCTCAGGGCTGCCTCATCTGTCATCTCCAGGGTGGGTGTGGCGAATTCCCCAGGTGTCAGGCCGGGCTCCCAGACCATCTTTTGGCAGGCTCTGCCCGCCAAGCCTGTGCCCACAGGTGTGCCAGGATGTGGGAGGCAGGATGCCTGGGCACTGAGTTGGTCCCGTGTTTCATGGAGGGATTTGGCTATCATCTCTGCTCTCTAAACCTGTAACCAGGAGGTGGCCCAAGTGTCCTCAAGATAGGCCCAAGGCCAGGCCTTCTCCTGCCCGAGGCTTTCCCAGGCCCATCCCCGCCTCCTCGGTTCCTGTCTCAGCTCTCTGCTCTGGCCTTCATGGCTTGTTTCACTCCTGAATGTGCTCTGCTCTCTCCAGCCTTAAGTGCGTGACCACCCTGTCCCCTGCCCCTTGCTCCCCTGCCCCTGTCCTCAGGTCTTATCTCAGGTGTCACCTCCTTGAGAGGTCTTCCCTGACCCCAGCCTGATGCCTACACGCCCTTCCGTTGCCATCATTCCTTACAGGGTGGGTCCCCGCTTGTGTGCAGGCCAGTGGCTGCCCAGCTGGGCTGGGTGGACGACTGGGCGGAAAGGTAGCCCCATGGAGACTTGCATCTCTAGCTGTCTCCTGGCCGTGTCCCTATGGAGGGCCACAGTGGGCAGCCCTGGGCGGGGACAATGGCCACTGGCCTGGCTGTGGGGTTCTTGTGAGGCCCATGCTTACCCCCTGGAGGCAGCGAGGCTCTGGGGCCATCCAGAGCTTTTTCTGAAGGGAGGGGCTGGCAGCCAGGCCTGCGCCCCCCACCCCCCACCACCACCCTAGTCTTAGCAGTCCTGGGGAGGTAGTTGTTCACCGGAAAAGGAAATTCTCGATGAGAAACAAGTGAGGCTGGAAATTCACTGGATTCCACATGCTTCTGACCTTTCACGCTCTACCAGCAATATCTCAGGATGGAAAACAAACAGGCTGCCGAGGAAAGACAATACCCTTCGTGATTCCTCCAGCCGGCTGACCGCCGAGGTGGGCTGGCCGCCCGGGGGAGAGCCAGGCCAGGCGGCGAGGAGGGCCTGGAGCTCCCGGCGCCTGCAGGCAGCTCCTGTCACCACCACTGGCACTTCCCTTCTGTGCCCTGCCCTCTGCCCGCCCGGCCAAGGCGAGTGCGCCCTAGGGGCCGGGACACAGCTGCCACCTCTGCCTTCTGAAGGGCCCAGAACTGTCCTCCTCACGCCCTGGCAAAGGCAAGGCAGCCAAGGACAGGCCATGCTGATTTTTGCAGACACCAAAGGAACCTGGGGCCCTGTGCCAGGCTCTGGACACGGCTCCTGAGAGCTCTTCTCCCCACCGAGCTCCCAAGGCCTTGTCTTCCCTCTGACAGAAGGCTGGCGGAGTCCCCCACCCCCACCCACATCCGCCCGCTGGCATCTGCGTCAGCACATTGCCAAGGGTAACGTCAGGATCTCTGGGCTCCTGGGCGTGGAGGGCTGCAGCGGGTGCCGGGCAGCACCTGGGCAGGGGGAAGCAGATTCCGGGGCGCCCGTGGACCATGGCAATGAGCAGATACAAGGAGCTACACCCAGCCTTGACGATGACTCCTGGCCCTCGTCCTCGAAGGATTTAACGGGTCCTCGGCCTGCCTGGGGCTGTGTTCCCCTGTGCAGTCCTAGCAGGCACCTAGAGGCTCCAAAGTCGAGTGGGCTTTCACTCTCCCGACATGGGGCGCCCCCAGACAGTGTGGGTGGCCCAGGGACACATCACCTGACTGATCCTATGGAGCCACAGCCCTGCCTGTTGTCCTTGTCATGGGACGGGGGGCAGGTGGGGGCGCAGGACAAGTCATGGGCCAAGCTGGGCCCAGGGCCCAAGCCCGTAGTTTACAGCAGCTGTGGGCCCTCCCTAAGCCACCTGCTGCAGGGGCCAAGCCAGGCCGCCTTGCCCCCTGGCCTGCCCTCTACGGGAGCGCCACTTCTTGGCAGCTTGGCCTTCTGTCTCTGCCTGTTCCGTGGCCTCTTCCAGGAGTGAAGAAAGACAACGGCTTTAAACTTGGAGGCTCGCTGTGGCCTCACTCAAGCACAGGGGTGCTGGCTGGCTGCCCACCTCACCATGAGAGCCCCGAGAGGTCACGTGCCCCTGCATCCCCGTGTCCGTTGTGGGTTCCTCACTCAGCTGGCTGTCGCAGGGGCTCTGCCCCCTCCTCTTTAGTGCCCTGCCAGGCGGGAGCCTAACATCCTGCTGGGAACTGTGGGAAAGTGTGGGGGGCAGGCACTTGCCGCCCAACCTCTGCCCCTTCAGATCTGCTCATGGGCTCGGCGGCCACTTGGTGGAGTGATCCTTCCGAAGGGACAGATTAGAAGGCCTGGTTATAAAGTGTCAGAGTGCTCTCACGTGAAACCCCCAGGGAGCTTGCTCACTGTCCATTTCCTGGTGGAGCTGTTGGCCTTCCAGCACTAACTGCGGCAGGCCTGTTGTACACCTGCTAGGCGCTTGCTGTGTCCCTGCCGTGCAGGTGCGAGGCCCAGGCTAGGGGCCGGACGCCACGGCAAGCCTGACTATCCCCGCAGCACGTGGAGCTGGGGGAGGAGGCACTCACACACAGCACAGTCACAGCATTTTTTCTACAAACCCTCACACTGCCTGGGGACACCTGCCCCCTCCTTCAGGACCTGGTAGGCAGCAGTTCCCAGGGGGGTCCCCTCTTTTGCTTTCATGTAGGACCAGCTGTGGCTACAGGTGGTCTGGGCCACAGCAAGGCTCACTGTGGGAGGCCTGGTGTCCCTACCACTTATCCAACACATAACTGGTCGATGTGTGTTGAGGAGGGTGCCTAGGGGGACAAGTGGCACACAAGGACATGCCCTTTAGGGGGTCAAGTTCAGCAGGTGGCAGGTGCTACACAGCCAGATTCCAGACTGAAAGAGGTTGCCTCTGGCCAGCCCTGGCCAATGGCCCCTCCTCGGCTTGTGACCCTCAGCTCCCAGGGGAGCCCCTCCCCATCCCCGGACGGGTCACAGCCCCACCACACCATGAGAGCAGGCTCGCAGCTCCCTTATCCACCCACCATACGGTGTGTGCTGTGGGCGCAGGGCCTGGCACACAGTGGTGCTCAGCTGACATTTGTGAACTGGGGAGAAGCGGGCGGGCTCGGGAAGAGCCGGGGTTCAGGGCCCTGGCTTCTGGGTGCGCAGCCGCTGGGACGCTCAGCCCTTCCGGGCCAGGCCCTAATGTGGCGTGTGCAGGGCCCCCTGAGGATGGGGCTGCTCAAGGCTGTCCTACACACAGTGTGTACCCTCCGCCCTACCATGTGCTTTGTCATTCAGCCTGAAAAGGGAGCTTGGCGTAGAGCTTTAAAGATGGCGTTGTGTCGGGAACCGGCGCTCTGAGGGCGATGCGCGGTGCTGCAGGAAGATGGGCTTTTACCTGTGGTAATGGCCGGTTTTGTTTGCCCAAAGGAGGCGATTACAAATGGGAAACAGGCAGATGCGGATGATAGCCTGGCTTAGATTTGGAAGGGACCTTAGGTGCCCTTTAGTGTCCTTAACCAGCCAGCTTTACAGATGAGGAAACTGAGGCTCAGAGATCATCTGTCCTGTGTCCCAGAGCAGAGTCTGATTCTTGGTGACCGCCCTGGCACTGTCCCCCCATGGATTCTGGGGGACTCTGGAATCCCCATGCTCTGTAGGAACAGGGGTGCTTCAGGCAGGGCCCCGGTGTGGAATGGCTTCCACTCTTGGGGCTGGGAGCCATCCACAGGGAACCAGAGTGGGGGGCTGCCATGTGGCCAGCCTTCCTGTAGGGAGGGGGGAGGGTGGTCAGCTAGGCTCGGGAGACTTGAGTGGTCATCAGAGTTAGCACTGCCCGCTGCCCCCGGCCTCATCAGTGGCAGGGCCACGGGAGCTGGAGCAGAGCACGTCCCCCCCCTCTGCCTCCTGCTTCTGACCCACAGAAGGACACAGATCCAGGAATTGTGCTATGGGACTTGGGAGAGTGCCAGAGAGGCATGCCATCGACCCACCTAGAGGCCACCGGCCTTCCCCCGCCAGGCACTGGTCTGCCCAACAGCTCCTTCCCATCTTGTGATCTGCCAGGGCCACATGCAATTTGTCTGTGACCTCTGCAAATCATCCTGGACAGCAGAGACCTCTCGGACCAGAGCCAAGACGCGGGGCACAGTCACCAGAGGGGGACTTGGGTTCCCTCAGAGTGGACAACCCAGGCACAGATTTGAGAGGCTCTGCAGAAGCAAAGGCAGCAAGAGGGCCAGGCCGCCGGCAGGGCCATGACGGCGCCTCCCATGGCAGGTGCAAGTGGACGCAGGGCTCAGCTGGCTATGTGCTCTCCCCAGCCAGTGTCCCCTCACAGCTTGGACCAGCTCTTTCTCTCTGTGGTCTGATACCCCTCCTAAGCATTGGAGAGACCTGCAAGGGGGATGGGCACGCACTCACAGCTAGATTGCTGGTGGCCCAGAAGCACTGCCAGCACTCGTGAACAGTCCCCCCACCTCCGTGCAGGCTCCTCAGGCCCTGGCCCCACCTGAAGTCCCTTGCTCCATTTCTCGGCCCTTGTCTTAGGCCTTACGAGGCTAAGGCCATCTGGTTCTCACCTCGGTGGATGCTGGGTCTGAGCCTGTGGCCCCCACTCAGTGAGTGGCTGGCGGTGGTGGGGATCTGCTCCCCCAAGGCCCTGGGCTTCACGTGAGCGCCTGTGGGGTGCTGCTCCATGCTGGGCAGGGCTGAGGTGGAGGGAGAATGGAGAAGGTAGTAGCCAGCAGCCTTCCCTCGTCTGCAGCACAGCCAGGTGCCTGTGTGTGGCCTTTAGCACTTGCCAACTGACATCTCAGCTCCTTGGGCTGAGACCTCCTTCCCTCTGCTCCCAGGGAGACACATAGCTACCCAGGCCACTGTCAGCAGCTTCCTCCGTCCCTCCTTCCCTGTCGCACTGGGAGCTTCTGAGGTCTCCCACTTCTTGTCTACCTTTGTGCTTGGCTCCTTGCCCCGAGTAGGTCCTCTGTCACCTGTCAGCCTGACAGAAGGAGGAAGGTGGGCCCTGGGCTCAGGCCCACCTGCTGCTCAGTGTGGGCCCCACCTCCACGCCCACTCCACACTGCCTGGTGGAGCTTTGGGATCCTAATAGGACCTTTTCATTCATCCCCATCTCCTCATCCTTGTGGACCCGGCTCTGCCATTAAGCATATCAGCCACTCCCCCGTGGTGGTCGCCTCCTGCTGTGTTCCTAGAGACTGCACTCACTGCTGTTGCCGCCGCCGGGATGCCATCCCCATCGCTTGGCCTCTCACACCATGACAGACTTCTTGGATCTCTGAGACTGGTGGCCCTCCCCAAACGGGAAGCTGACCAGCTTGGGCTCTGGTGAGGGCCTCCCTCCTAGACAAGTTGGGGTCAGCCTCTTGTCCTAGCACTGACGAGCCTTGAGGGAACGGAGCAGGTGGGGCCTCGGCATGGTGCAGGCAGAGCTGGCCCCCACCCGTGGAGGAGGGCGCTGAGACCCAGGGTTGGCAGCAGCAGAGCCTCCCTCTGCACACCAGTCCACACGGTCAGTACCAGCTCTCACAAGGGCCAGTTTTTCAATTTTTAGGAAGTTTATGAGTTGCTCGACATCATGTTAGGAGCTTAAAATCAGCCAGGTGAGAGTAATTACACCACGGAAATTGGCAGACGGTACAGATCAGCCCCCTCCCAGCTGACTGTTGAACATTCACCAGCTCACCACAGCCAGTGACCCCTAAACCCTGCCAACGGGCCTGCCCCGGTCAGGGTCATGTATCAGTGAAGTATAGGGTTCACTATCGGCACCTTTTTGAAGAACCGGGCAGTGTCCTGTTTTTCAGCCTCCTCCGTGACTCCTCAGCGATTCCCTGTGGCCCTGTGACCACACGTGTTATTTCTGTTCACATTCATCCCGTTTGAGAACAGTAATTCGCCAGAGTGGCTCCACGCTTGTCCCAGGCCTCCCTGCTCCTACTCTCCTCAGGCAGATTTACGAGAATCCTTCTGTGCAGAGAAGCAGACTCGGAGCTGAGTTCTCCTTTCCCTCTATCGGCACGTTAGCAGACTAACGAGAGCATAACGAGAGCTCACGCTAGGCCCATCCTGTGTTCTCCATCTGAGAGAACAGGCCCTGTGACACACCTTCAGGAAGCATTCCTTACACACCTCGTACGTGCAACGAGCTCACCATCTGGCACAGAGACAAGCGTGTCCCTTCCTCCCCTGAGGTCAGATGGGGATGGCCTGAGTGGTGGGGGTGGGCCACGGGCTGGCTCCCCCAGCTGCTTCCACTGGCCCCTGGGGTTGGCCTCGAGACACCCCTGTGACGCATCTGAGTCCAGAGAAGCCAGGAGGGCCTCCTGTGTCCCAGAGACCAACTTGCCCGAGAGAAGAGGGGCCCAGACACCAGGAGCAGGGCATAGCGGATTGGGACGCAGGTGGGGTGGTAATCTGGACTTGATCCAGACCTTGCAGAATCCAGCCTGGGCCCTGGGGGTTGTGGGAGGAGCCAGCAAAGGCAGGACTGAGGATCTGTTTTAGGACCATGGAGAGCTAGGGCACCAGGCGCCCTGTGGAAGGGGCAAGGTCCCAGGTTCCGTATCCCATCCCCAGCACGGTCTGGGGTGGGCGTTGCTGCCCACACACCCTGGAATGGTAGAGCTAGGGTTTGCGAGGGCCTCAGCGACTCCCACGTTTATGTGCTTCCCCCTCTGCCACATGATCAGCTCAGGACGACGCCCTCAGACCGGCAGACAGTCTCCATTCCAAGCTTGCTGGGAGCTTCAGGGCAGAGGAGCTTCCCAGGCAGCAGTCCGCTCAGCCACCTGGGCCAGGGGGGCCATTAATTTCCTGAGTGCATTAGCTCTGCTCCTTAGGTACACATCAAAGCAGCTCTGGGTTTTAAAACGCAGATTATTATTGTTTTAAGGGATATCTATAATCCAAGGACTGAAAAACAACTTCACTACTTATCAAGAACAGACTCCAGGGAGAAGGCCTGGGGGCCAAGCTGACTCAGGGACCCTCGGGAACTGGTGTAGATGGGGAGTGGGGGTCTGCCACCGGGGGAGTCCCACGATTGGCCCTGAACGACACTGAGATATGTTTTTATGTTGACAGGATGCAGGGGGCCCTTTTTGCCCATCTGTAGGGGCCCCCCTGAGGCCCCATTGGCTCCGATAGTCTAGAGTTTCTGGGGAGACTGGAATAACAGTCACTAGGGGGAGGGGCCTTGGGCATCTGAGCGGGACACCTGGGATGGAGCGAAAGGTGCCCTTACCCCCTGCACGTGGCTCCCAACTGGACACGTGTCCTCAGACCCAGAGAACAAGCTCGGGCTGGACCGGGAGCCTGGGCTGCAACTCGCCTTAATCCTGTCTCCATTACCCACCCAGTTGGCATCTCCCCGGTTCATGCACTTTCTCTAATTTCATTAATAAAACATGGTCAGCTGGAGGCTCTAGGCCTCTTGTCCCGAGATTTCCGCTAAGGCCAACCCCAGGCCACAGGCCCGCACAACTTTTCTGGCCTTCAGTAACCTCGGCAGGCTGACAGTGTCCTGACCAAGGAGGCCCAGAGCCTCCAGGCCAGACTGGCCCAGCCTGGGGAGTGGCCGTGGGCAAATCCTGCCCCGTAGAGCCACACAGCCTCCCTCAAGCAGGGACAGGTGGAGCTGGAAAATCTGTGACCTGCTCCACGTCCCCTAGAAGCCACAGCCTCTGGCTCCTGTATCCCAGGCTCCAGGAAACCAGGTCTGCAGCTAATTACCATCCACCACGGAAAGAGGACGCTTTGGAACAGCTGACCGGGCAACCTGTGGTTCTTGGGCGGCTTCCCACCCTCAGCCCAGCATGAAAGACACTAAGGGGAGACATCTCCCCCATGGCTCTTGTTCAGCGTCTGCCGGGCTTCCAGGCACGCCCCCTCGGACTCTTTTAGCCTCATCTGCCCAAGGACGGGGCCGTGGGAGGCGAGAGGGAGCAGTACCCAGCCAGACGCGGCCCCTGGCCTTGTGCAACCTCAGCTTGGACGAGCTGGGCCAGTCTTGGCTTCCTCGTCTAGAAAGGAGCACAGGCCTTCGGCTCAAGGACGAGACATAGTTTTGACGATACCTATCATTACCTGTGCCTGCACTTGGCACCTGCGGGGCCTGGAACTCAGGAGCTGATGGTCTGATGGGGGAGAGCACTGGGCATTGGAGCTTAGACCCTGGGCGGCTGGGCAGGTCAGCGAACCTCTCCCAGCCCCCATCACCTCCCCCTGTGGCCCGGATGACCCCGCCTTGTTTAGGTAGCTGGGAAGGCTATATGGGAATCGGCATAGGCCTTCCGGGAATATGGTGCCCTCCTGCCATTTCTTTTTCCTCTCACAAGAGGCAGCCACAAGCTCCCCCTGGAAGCAAGGAGGCTGAGCCTGCACACAGCATGCAGCCCCCCCAAGGCCAAGGCCAGCCTCCACAGAGAGGCTGGGACGGTGTGTGGCCCAGGCTGAGCCCAGTCCCCAGGGTGGTCCACACAGGGCAGAGGGATAAGCCCGCCCCCCGCGGCCTGTCCCTAGTGCCCCTGTCACCTGGCGAGGAGGCCTTTGTGGAGCCCATTGGCAGCTGCCCTGCCCTCTTCCCCCCAGTCCCACAAAGGCCTCCTGGGACGAGGCTGCAAGTGCCCCTCAGGATGTAGCATCACAGAGGCCAGAGACCCCACTGAATCGGGATGGGGATGGCACCAGTCAGGCCCATCACACTCTCCTCTGACACCCAGACTTAGTGGGCTGGCCTTTGGTAACTCAGCAGACCAGGGCACCTGGTGTAGAGGTCTCAGAGCAAAGATGCTGGGGCACTGCATGGGACATGTACCTCTGGGGGCATCCTAGCCCCCTAGCTGCAGTGGAGTGGGGCCCCATGAGGGTAGGAAGTCTCTTCTGGACAGCAAGGAATGCATGGGAGCCAGAAGCCTGACCGTCCTCCAGGGCTGTGGGGGACATGGGATGAGACATTGTGTGTGGCCCCAACCTGGACTGAGAGAGACTGCAGCCATGACCTGCTGACCAGCCCAGCCTCTGGTGCACCCTTCCCTTGAACCTTGTTCCTGCTCCAGCCCAATGCTCTGTGCACAGACACAGCTGCTATGGCTCTGTGGCCCCACCCCCACACTGAGCCACTCTGCCTGGCCACCCCAGGCCACTCACAGTGCCAGCCTGTCTTTGGGTCATCATGGCCCTGTGGCCCGTACTGTCCTGCCTGCCTGTAGCCTGGCCTGGGCATCACCCTGAGCCATCTCATACTCTCTTCCCGCACTGCCTGTCTGAGAAGACAGGCTGGCCCAGTCCTGGGAGTGATGCGGGTGCGGACATGGGTAGAGGTGAGATGAGATGTTTGGGGACCCACCAGGAAGCAGGGACACCTGAGCTGCACAACTCAAAAGCCAAGATCATCCCTCATGAAAATGCACTCAGACACCAGAAATGCAGTCCCACCCAGCTTATCTCACCTCCCTGCCTTGTCTGTAAATGGGCTGGTAACATCGTTTGTCATAGGGCTGAGAGGCTGTGATGGTGCCAGCCAAGGCGAGCGCCAGGAGAGCGCCCTCAGCTGCTGAGAACCAAGTGGGTGCGGGGTGTGTCACGACAGTAATAGCCTCACGCACACCCTACACGCACGGCACTCTGCTCTCAGAAGTCGTGAACCCTGTGTCCTGGCGATCTGATCCCTCACGAACTCCTGACAGCTCCTCCAAAAGACCCCATTCGGAGCCCTGGAGGCATGCCTGACCCCTGCCAGCCCTCCACAGCCCACTCTATCCTGGGCAGGATAAAGCTGCCAGCTACCCCTTGGGCACGTGCAGTGACGTGCACTGGGCCAGTAGCAGCCATTCTCAGGCTCGAGGCCCCTGTTGTGGCAGTGCCTGGGAGCCACGGAGGGTCCCAGGGGCCTGAAAAATTCCCTAAATCCTGTCCCAGTTGTGTGGCTGCACCACCACATGCATGGGCACCCTTCCTGGGAGAGGCTCTGTTGCTTTGATCAGATTCTCGATGGAGCCGAGACCTCAGAAGGCTGTGCTTGCCCAGCACCTGCCACTTCCTGCAGATGGAGAAGCCAAGGTTAGGACAGTGATGACCCAAATGCTTTTGTTTAAGGATGAGCATTTCTGAAATCCATCTTGTTGGCCACAGGCAGAGGATCCCCACGGGGATGTCTACCCCTGCCCCCAACTTCTCATGTCCCTGCAGGATGGCCCCTGCCTACTGCCAGGGGTTTCACGAGCCTTTGCTCCTGGAGGCGTGGCCCAGGGTGGGGCCCAGGAGTGCAGGAGCGCGCACCTTGATGAACATGTGTTAGGGTGTTAGGCTCCTATGTTCCAGGGGGTCCTCTGGAGCTGAAAACAGGAGGGGCTTCTTGAAGGCCAGTTTCCTCTCCTCGCTACAGTGACGATCTGCAAGCCTCAGGCCAGACCTGCGTCTGTGTTGGCGTCTGTGTTGGCGGGTCCCAGTCTGCCTGCACCTGCATCCCGCTGTTTGCTAATTTCCCGTCAGTGACTGACAGCAGGGGGACTTGGCTCAAGCCGGGCAAGATTTAACACAAAAACAAATAGGAAATAGTTCTCATTTCAGCTGAAGCAGAAATGGACTGGGGCTTTGGAAAAGGTGTTTCTCCCTGCAGGGGAGGGGTTTGAGGCGAGAGCAGGCTGCTGGGTGGCCCACGGGCCCCTCCCCTCTCTGGGCCTGGGCGTGAAATGGGGGAGCAGGACATGGGAGCTCCAGACCCTTTCAGAACAGATGCTCCCAGTGTCGCCCTGGGAATTTGATGCCCTAGAAGTGGGAGTCGTTGAGTGTACCTGAGTCACCCTCTCACGTTAGCAGATTCCCACCACCCATGTCACATTTCCCCTGGGGCTCTGGCCAGCACTTGTGGGAGTGGGAATGGTCCTTTCCGTCACAGATCCTATAAGGCATTGATTCTGAGATTCAGTGAGAGCAGAAAGCAGAACGCAGTGATGTGTGTGTTTGGGGTGCTGGGCCTGTGCTGGGGAACGGCAGCGCTGACGTGAGGGCCTGGCAGCGTGCTGGTTCCCTGATTGGCGCACTCAGACTGTCTGAGGGACAGCTCAGTCAGAGGGGCAAAGTCCCTGGCTGGAGCACGAGAAAGTACTCTGGGTGCAGGGTTCACACTGGGCCCCTGGAGGTGGGGACCAACCTGCCTGTGGCCCCAAGGTCATCGTGTGGCCACCTGTGTCCATCTGGGCTGCCCAGGTCCAGGCTAGCCCAGCGGCACAGCTCCAGGCCCCCTCGTCCCTAGCACAGCTTCTGAGGAGTTGGGGCAGTCCACAAGGCACAGCGTGGGCTCAGAGCTCGCAGCGGCTGTGTGTTGTGATTGGCCACAGACCAAATGGAGGCTGAGGACTAGGGTGACCACACCTGTACTGAAGCGCCTGGGACCCGGCCACAGCCTTTCCTCTCCAGGGGTTGATGTCCAGGTAGGAAGACGAGGGCAGGGCCCAGGAAGGAGGCTGGGCCCCCAGGTGCTGTCAGGGGGCCCTACACGCACAGCCTCTAAGCCCCTGGCCCAGCAGGGGATGGCACAGCCAGTCCCTCTGGCACCTTCCAAGGAGGACCCTCGGCTCTCCCCTGCCCAGGGGTCTGGGGGTACTGGGAGGCTGCCACACTTGCTGTTACTTCAGGTCACCCCAGCCCCCTCCACGCTGTACACGTGGGGAAACCAGAGACCAGAGAAAAGGACAGCCCCTGGGGAGTGGGTGCCCAACCTGGCAGTGAGCCTCAGAGGCGAGATGGCCCAAGGCTGAACTGCTGCGCGGCAGGAAGTAGCTCTCCGCTGTTTCTGGCAGGTTCAGAACGCAGGTTTCAGGCTATTAGGGCCTGAGTTACAGCTTTACTGGCAGCTTGTTATCTTGTTTAAACAGCCCTTGCTCTTTGAAGTGGCAGGCCTGGCCGGTGCTGTTACTAGGAGCGTTGCAATTGTCACTGGAAGGGGGGGCGGGGGGACAGGCAAGCAGAGACTCTGACTTCTGGACTCGGTGGGAACACACCCCTACCCCAGAGAAGGCCATCTGTCGCTGGCCCGAGGCCTGCAGGGCTGAGTCCTCTAAAATGGGCTGCTCCTGAGCATGCAGCGAGCACCAGGGACAGGCGGGGTCTGGGAGCAGAGAAGCTGACAAGGGAAGGGAAAGGCAGTGGCCCTCCGCAGAGCCCCTTCTCTCATCCCTGGGGGAAGGCCAGGGCAGGTCAAGGGCCCCATGAAAACACAGGAGTGTCCGAGGGCAAGAGGTGTGCCACCCTCCGTTGCTCATCTTTCTGTTCTCACTCCTCTCCGCTGGAGTCCTGTAGCCTCAGGCCATCTGTCCGCAGGTGGCATGGAGGCTGGGGATGGGCAGGAGCAGGAGTGGGACAGCCCCACTGGACGTTCTTCCCGACTACAACGCACCAAGGGAGCTGCGGCCTGGGACCTCTGTACACAAAACCCCAGGGGTTGGCCACAGGGGCTAAAATAAGAAAATAAAACCCGAGGCTTCATCCACCAGGACCCAGGATCAGACAGTTCCTGATCATTAAAGCCAGAAGAGCACTTGCTTGTCTAATGCCTTTTCAGCCTGTTTCGCCAGATTGAGCCACTGAACGACGGAGCTGGAGTGAGAAAGGACGTGGGCCAACTGTCCGTGAAAGGCCAGGACAGCGCAGGGCCTGCTGCCGGGGAGGGAGCCCGGCCCTGCTGTCCTTCATGGCCCCAGCCGCACGTTAGGGGGCCTGCGATGGGGAGGCTGGGAGAGTGCGAGGCCTGTGCCCCTCCCCACCCGGCCAGGTCGGACCATCCACAGGCCGGCCCAGGGAAGGCGTGCCTCTGCAGGCGGGTGGGCAGGCGGCGGGTCCAGGCATTCAGGCACCCGCACCTCCTCTCATCCCAGCCCTGCACATGGCTGCCACCTGAATGCCTACAGCACGCACCACCTGCCTGCCTTCCCCCCAAGTTCGGCAGACCCCCCTGCTAGGTGCTAGAGAGAGCAGTCCCCCGGACAGACAGGGCGTTGTGCTCGTGGGCAGACGATGAGTGATAACAAGAACGGGGTCTGATGGTGCTCAAAGCTGTGCAGCAAATTAATGGGCAGGGTTAAGGTCGTGACTGGGGGTCCTTCAGGTGGGGAGGTCAGGGAAGGCCTTGGGGAGCCACCCAGCTCCGTGAACCCCGGGGAACACACCGCACGGAAGCCGAGGAAGGGAGCTTGCGGCACGGGATGGGTCAGGGAGCCAGGCAGGGTGTAGGGGTCATTCAGCTCTGACGGAAGCCATTGCGGGCCTTTGCACAGGCAGTGGAGTGATCTGGTGGCTGTGGTGGCGTCACAGGGGAGTCAGAGAGCAGAAGCGGGGAGATGGGTCCCAGTGAGAGACAGAGGTGGTGGCAGTGGGAAGGAGAGGCATGGACAGATGCCAGGTCTGTCTGGAGGTGCCTTTGATGGAACAGATGCAGGCAGAGCCCACAGCCTGACACCAGGCCCTCTGCGCACTGTACCCCACCTCCCCCGACCTCTGTTGGTGGGGTTGTGCCCGTGGCCTGGGGTGCCTCCTTCTCTGGCAGAAGTCAGCTCTTTTGTAATTGCCCCTTCATGCTACTTGCCCTTCGGCTAGGGTGGTGTGGTACTGGACAGTTAGTGGCATGGGTGTCCCTCGCCTGGGGGACTCAGTTCTCATAAGCCAGGACTGCTCCTTGCTCCTCTCTGTCTGTCCCTTGAGGCAGAGGCATGCTCTGCACTCAGTAGGAGCTTAAGGTGCACCTGAGAGTGACCGCCTGGGGTCCAGAGAAAAGATGCTGGAGGATGGCCGAGGCGGCCGGGGGAGGCTGGGCTTGCATCTCAGTGCTGCGCGCAGATGACGGCACTCGGCGGGTGGGAACACCGGGCCTCCAGCCTCCTCGTTATTGCCTGTTGACCACATTTCTCTTGTGACTCATTTCACCGTAGCCCAGAATAACTGCTGTCTCACAGCTACCAGGACCCGCAACTCTTGGGTAAAATAAAGTTCAAGGAGAACCAAGGCAGCCCGCAGTGGACCTGGTAGCGGAGCGGGTGGGCAGCCCTATCAGAGACCAAGGAGCCGGCTCCGCCAGCAGATCGGGGTTCGGGGTAGAGCCAGCCCTTGCGGGCCCCTCTCTCAGGCCCTGCCCCTAGGGCTGCTTGCTAAGGCATCAGCTGCTGCCCTTTCAGACTGTCCGACACATGTCACCCGGGGAGCCCTAGGGCTGAAGTGAGCCAGGGAGAAAAGGGGTCAGATGGGCTGGCTGTGACTGGGAGGGGGAGGGGAGGTAGGAGGGGTGGGGGCCATGAGCTGCTGTCCCTGCAGTGTCCCCAGGGCTCACACGCAGCTAGGGGGGCAGCGCAGCTCCCTGGGCTCAAGGGGCTCAGGCTTGGGGAGTGGGTGCAGCTGACTAGGGCCTGGGAAGCTGTGGGGAGCAGGGGCTGCCCTGAGGGAGAAGGCTGCTCACCCCGAAGGCCCTGAGTGCCCCAGGAGAGGGGAGGGCGGGCAGGTGGGTGGCAGCACTTCCCGGCTCACCCCGTTGCCCCTGCAGCTGACCGCAGCATTGCCCGCTCTCTGCTGTCCCTGCAGACTGGCTCCCGGGGCAGTCAGGGGCTCATTGGTTCATTAACCTCATTAATCCAATTCTCCAGTCCGGCAAGGCAGCATTTAGGTTGGTGGGAGGAAGAAGTGGGGAGCGCTAACCAGATTGGTCTGGAAGTGACCCCGGTTATCCAGCTCTGTCTTCAGACACCTCCCAGTTTCCTAAGGCCAGTAGCAGCGGGGGGATGACCAGGCCCGAGGGTGGCTCTTGCTGTCAGGCTTTCCTTGGGGTGGGGGTGGTGGGCCCGGCAGAGGGGCCTAAGCAGGCCAGGCAGCCCCAGTTTCCACATCTGTTAAGGGGAAATATTGGGAGGAGCCACTGTGGCTTCCCTCCATGGCACGTCTGGAAACGCCTCACAGCCACTTCTCTGAGATGAACTGAGCTAGAGCTCATCTGGGCATCAAGGTAGCCCCCAGACAGGGGAGAAGTAAAGCCCAGAGCCATCAGGGGTGCTGTTGAGGCTAACACAGCCACACGGTGACAAGGGTGAGACATCGTCCAGTGCTCCTTCAGTAACAATGCCAGCATCTCACCTTCCCTCCCACCAGGAGGCCCACCCCATCCAGGGGCATTCTAGCCAGGAGCAGGTCACAGAAAGGACCTCCCCTCTTCCCTGCCTACTGCCCTGCCCCTCAAGGAGAGTGGAGTCTCCTCGACTCCCAGAGGCTCTCCTCCACCCCCCTAGTAAGTAGACAGTGACGGACAACGTTTGGCCAGCAAGCCAGGCCCAGGCTTGCGAGCCCCTGTGGAGGGACGCCTGGCCCAGCTCAAAGATCCGTAGCTTTCTCTTGCCATAGGTCTGTGTTGCTGTGTGAGGCTCTGAGGGTGGAGGCTTCCTCCCCAGTTGTCATGGAAATGGCAGCAAGTCTGCTGAGTGTCTGCTGAGCGTCTGGGTACTAAGCTCTGCAGAGGGAGAGGAGCCCCGCCCTGGGTGGCAGCTGCTGTCATAGACTCAGCAGCTCAGCACTGGGAAGGACCCGAGCGGCTGCCATGCTCCTGACCCTGGTGAGCGCAGAGAGCAGCTCGGAGGCCTCCTCGCCCACCATCTCCCTTTGGGAGGCTGGACCATGACCACATTTGCCCTCTTGTCTGCACGGGGTTATGATGATTCCATCCAGGCCTGGGTGAGCCGAGCACACAGGTCCTGCCCTCCGGGAGATACTTCCAATGAGGGGGCTCAGTACCGTGGGACGGGGCGGGGCGTAGAGAAACATGGATTCCAGCAGGCAACAGCCTGGAGCTGGAGCTGCCTGGGGAGGCCTGAGTGCCCCGTCCCCATCCCTGCAGCCGTGAGCAGAGATGACTCAGGCCTCCTTCACCTGCTCCCACTCTGGGCCTCTGCCGAGGAGCTGCCGTGCTGCCTTACTGAGTGGTTTCTGTCTGTCTCCTCCCATTGCCCCCCATACACATCACAAGCTCCTTGAGGACAGGCGAATGTGTACCATGGCCTCCCCCTAAGGCTCAAAAGGAGAGAGGCAGAGCCAGAGAGGCTGCCCTGCAGCACAGCCACCTGTCCACCGGTCAGGGGTGCAGCCATAAGTCTCCAGGGCCAGGCCAGCTGAGGGAGGCATGCAGGCACAAGACCCAGTCCAGTAGCAAAGGGACACCCAGGAAAGTCTCGAGCCCTTGGGGCAGAACCCAGCTGCTGCCCTGATGTCTCTAGGGGGGGTGGTGGGGCCCGGAGACGGGGAAGAGGCTATCAGGAGAGGCTCCTCAAAGGAGGTGAATGGAAGGGATCCTCGGAGCCCAGAAAGGCCTGCGTTGGACAGCTGCGTGGCCACAGTTCCCCTCTGCGGCCGTAACTCCTCTGGAAGGAGAGCAGAGTGTCCTAACATTGACTAAATGGCATCTTTGTGACAGCAGCACAGGGCCTGGTGCCCAGATGAGGCCCTGCTGTTGCCAGCATTCTTCTCACCCCCAGATCCCACCCTGTCCCCTGCTCTCGACAGCACTTGACCTCCTCTGCCGTCTTCCTGTGTCCCAGTCCTGCCTGTCCGCCTCCCTCAGGGACAGCCAGGAGGCCGCCTCCAGCCCATTCTGGGACTCGTGTTCTGCTTCTTGCCACCTCCACCTGGTTCCCAGGGGAGCCCTCCTGCCTGTACCCCTCAACCTGAGGGTAGACACAGGCCAGGGTCTTGCATATCTGAGCTCCCCTGGGACAAGCTGGAGCCCCAAAGGGAAATGAACTCCGGAAGGATGAGGACCCTGAGTGGACTAGCTGGGGAAGCACAGGGCTTTGGGCCACCAGGCAGCCTGCAGTCTGAGCCCAGCCTGGCCTGTTCTCCACGGAGCCCAGGACCAGGGGCACCCCGGGTGCAGCCTCCACCTGCCCCCCATGCCCACCCAGCAGGGCCACCCAGGCAACCCCAGGTGGCCCTAGATTTTTCTGCAGTTTTGCATTAAGAGAAACACAATCCCTATCTCACCCCCAAAGACCTGCCTCACGATTTCTTTGGCGGTAAAGAATAAGCTGTGTCCCTGAGTGACCAACACTGTCCTTGGCGTGGTTTTACTCTGGAGGCACAAGCCCATCTTCAGACTCTTGCACAGCCGCAGACCCATCTAACACAGCCCCCACCCCACCCCTGCGCACCTGCCGGGACCTCGGGGCATGGGTGTGAGGGTGAGGCCCGCTCAGCCTCTCTCCGCTGGAGAAGTTTGGGGGCATCTGAGCCTAGACTTCCGGCAGGGCTCAGATGGGCAGGGAGGTCTAGGAGGCTCCCCCCACCACCAGGCCCAGAACACAGGACTCCGGGCCTCCGCTGCCTTCGCTGTTGATGAGGGGGAAGGGGCAGCCGGCACCACACTGAGGTTGGACACCAGACTGCCTACTGGGACGTGCCGCTCACTGGGTCAGCAGCACCCCCACGCCACTCAAGCCACCCCCTACTGGCTGACAGGCAGCCCCCCACCTTGATGCCCCAAGTCTTCCGCCAGAAAGGGAACCCAGGGGGGCCAGAGGCATGGCTGTTACTTTGTGAAGGGTGCCAGCTTGACGTCCAGCACCATTTGAAACCTCCCTCTCGGCCCATCCAGCCAGGATGCTGCCAGGCAGACTCACTGCCCGGGTCCTGCTCTCAGCACCCTTGGAGGCTGGCACTCTGTTACCCGGGCCAGGCCTGATGGCTCAGCTGCAGAATAGGTGGCCACAGGGCCAGCTCCGTCCGTGGTGAATGGAGCTCATTCATGTCCACAGCCCAGCCTCCCAGCTCTACTTCCAGTGTGAAAGGCTGAATTCACGGTTCCCATGAGCAAACACTCCAGGCTTTTCTACGAGGGCAGACTTGGGCTTTCCAGACCAAACAGAACAACAGAACTGAGAACTCGTCTTAGAGATGAAGAAACTGAGTCCCAGGGCAGGACAGAGGCTCCCCAGGCTCTGGAGCCCCAAACAGCTGAGCCAGTGTCAGGGCCCCGGCCCCTGCTGCGTCCTCTCCACCACCACTCCCAGCACACTCGGGCTGCAGCTCTTTCCAGGCCTTTCCCTTCCCCTCCCTCTTCCTTTCAGAGCTCTACCCCTGCTCCAGGAAGCCTCCCCTTTTATCTCAGAGTTAAAGCCATGATGGCTGCTAGCAGGCACTGGTCCCTGGGCACGCGGACTAAGCTTTCCACGCACATCACACTTCAGCCCTCAGCCACCTCGTGAGGAGGTACACCCACAAACCCCATTTTACAGGTGGGGAGACCGAGGCTCAGAACAGCTAAGAGCTGGTGGCTGGCAGAGCAGGGGTTCCAACCCTCACCGGCCACTCCACAGCTGCCACACCACCTCGTTCATTTCATCCTGCCGGACTGGCTTGCTGAGAGCTCCCGCTGGAGGTTACCCGGCTTGTTGAGAGTAGGGCTGACAACTCGCTTCTCTGTCTCCCTCATACCTAGAACAGCATCTCGTGCAGACGGGCACCTGGAGCGTCTGCCCAGGGAGGCAAGGCAGGGAGGGGTGTGGAGTGCGGGGGCTCAGCAGTGCAGGGTGTCAAGGTCAAGGCAAGCTGGGCCTTCCAGGTCACCCAGGCCCCAGGGTTCAGGCTGGTTCTGGGAAGAGCTGAAACCTTGACAACACCTGCATTGCATGTGAGGTCTAAGCCTTGAGATCCCTGTGGACCCCTGGCTGGGCCAGTTGGCCTTGCCCTGTGCAGTGACCACAGCAGGCCCTGCACTGGGCCCTGAGGGGTGGGGACCTGGTGGAGGGTGAGTGGACAGGGTGACAGGATGGGTCGGTACAGAGCCTTCCCCGGCCACACGCTGTGTCACACACTCCCACCTCACCCCGTGAGAACTGCCCATCAGTACAGGATGGCCCCCACATGACAAGGGTCTAGTTGATGGCGCATTCAGCATGAGTCAGCATTTGCATTTGGCCGCCCAAAACCAGTGTGACCTTGGAGGGTAGAGAGTGCCGGTCCCACCCCTTCTGGAGTGCACGTCCACACGAGAGACAAGAGGGTGTCGGGAACAGGGTGGACTGAACCAGTCTCCCAGGAGCACTGCCTCTGGGAGCTGGTGTGGAAACCAAGGCAACCTGGAGTGTTCCTTGGCCTCCCGGAGGGGCTGTCAGGGTGGGAGGAGGCGCTGGGGGCCCTGAAGGGAGCAAGTAGCAGCGTCCCCGTGGGGAGGCGGCCAGCAGCCCACACAGCCTGCCACTAATCAGGACAGGAGGGTGGGAGGCCTATGTTACCCCAAAAGGCAGCGAGGTTGGCCAAGGGCCCACATCAGGACAGGTGCCCGCACAGCATGCCTGCAGCTCCACTGACCCTACAGCCAGATGAGGACCTGAGACCTGAGAGGTCGGTGAAGGGCCCAGGGCCCTGCAACTAATGATAACAAGAGCAAGTGCACGTCTCCATTTGCATTTTCTCCCTTAAAAACCATATTTCTTGAGCCAGCCCTGATGGCCTAGTGGTTAAAGTTTGACGCACTCTCCACTTTGGTGGCCCAGGTTCATTTCCTGGTCGCAGAGCCACACCACCCATCTGTCAGTAGCCATGCTGTGGTGGCTCACATAAAAGAATTAAGGACTTACAACTCGGATATACAACCATGAACTAGGGCTTTGGGGAGAGGGAAAAAAAGAGAGGAAGACTGGCAACAGATGTTAGCTCAGGGTGAATTTTTCCCTGAAAAAAAACCCACACTTCTTTGTGAGGCTGGTATCGCTCCCCTCCTCAGAGGTGAGGGGCCAAGGCACCGAGGAATGAGCATCTTGCCCAGAGTGGCACTGGCAAGGGGCTGGCCTGTGCCAGGCGCCAAGGAGCAGGTGAGATGCAGGAACGGAGTACGTGGAGCTGGAGGCTGGACCCCGGGCCTCCATCTCCCCCACGTGGCTGCCTCAGGACGTTATGAGCCGGAAAGCAATGTGTATGGTATCATGGGGGGTGGTTAGGCTGTGGTGAAGAGACACTGAAGGTTCCCCATCTCCAAAAACAGGGCCCTCACCCCTAGTCTGCCCCAGAGGCCTGTTAAATTGCAAATATGCCACACATGGGACCCCACACTCTATCACGTGTTGGAGGCCAGCACAGGGAGATGCAAGAAGTGGACTCTGAGGTTTCCGGAAGGATAGCCTCCGAACAGGGAGGGCCAGAGGCTGAAGTGAGCCCCCAGGAGGGCACAGGTTGGAAAGACCCTAGGCAGGCTGGCAGCCTGAAGGTTGTTGGTCAGCTCCCTTTCCTCCTTCTAGAAACTACAGTGCCTTAGAGGGGCTGAGAAATGCTCCCCCCGTGCTGAGTGGGGAGTCAGAATTCACTCTGAGAGGGACCTGGGACCCAGGGGACACCTGCTGTCCCCTCTCCCTCAGGCCAGCCGTGAGCTCTTGAATCAAGGGAGGCAGATATGCTGGAAAAGGCCATGCGGGAAGTGTTTGCAGACTCCTTTCCCTGTGGGGTTCCCATGCTCCTCATTTGTAGAGTGCAGGGCTGGACTCAGGTGTCCACAGTCGGGTCCAGCACCAGGTCTCTGGGAACCAGCCAGCTCATAAGGAAACCTCCCGTGACACAGCTCATGGGCCTGACCGTTAAATCAGGGAAACAGTGGTAACCGGACATGCTCGACCTGGCACTTGGGGCTGTCCTGTGCCCCACAAACAGTGAGGGGAACCTCACAAGGAGGCAGGCCTAACAGTGAGCGAGAGAGGAGCCGAGCGTATAATACAAGGTCCAGATGGCAGGTGGGGAAGGCCCTGGGCGGCCATCGGATCTCCAGGCTGAGCAGTTACAAGAGCCTCCCAGAGGAACCAGATGGACCTGGGACCTACAGCCAGCACGGAGATGTTGCTGGCCCCAGGAGCTTGGCGAGTGCTGGCTGAACCCCAGTCTGCAGAGTCAACCTCTCTCCCTCTCCATCCCGGGAGCTGCCTCTGCAGTTGGACAACCGCATCCCACAGTGGCTCTGTGCTGGGAGTGGGGGAAGGCAGGTCTTCCGGTGAGAGGAGACGACAGAGGCCCCAGTGCCCAGGCGAAGGGCAGTGAGTGGCATGGGAGAGCACCCACTGGGGTGGCCACAGAGCCACGGGACAAGGCCCAGCAGATGCGGATTCTTCTCACAACAGTCCTGGCGTTGAGTGCCATGACCATCTCATTTTACAGATGAGGAAACGGAGGCCCAGAGAGGAGAAATGGCTTCTGTAGTGCATGGGAAGCACTGGTGGTGAGAGTGAACCCCAAGCTTCTGGCCTGAAACCCCAGGCTCATAACCAGGGCTATCTGCCCTTCCATGACACCAGGAGAGCCTTCGTGGAGAATCAGGCCTGGGGGCCGAGGCCCCTCACTAACCAGGCAGAGGCTTCCCTTTGTGCCTCAGCCCACCCTGGTCCCCAGCCTCCTCAGAAGGCCGTTCCAGGAACCGGTCTGGTCCAGGCCACCACAGGTGCTGTCACATGGCAGCCACGCTCAGGGTGAAGGCCTTTGCTCCGAGTCGGCACTTAGCAAAGACTCCAGACTCACTGGCCAGCAAGCTGGAAAATCCTTTGAGACCGATCAGCAGGTCCAGCCTCAGCCTAAGCAGGCGACACCCACGTGCCACCCTGGGGGAAAGTCCATTCAGTGGTGTTGAGTAGATTTGGACCTATCTGAGTAAGGGCTTTCTTTTTGTAAATGGCCAAGAAATGATTTCTGCAGCACCCTGGGGACTGCATCCAGCCGCCCCACTGCCTCTCCATGTCTGGCGTGCTTTGTTACCAATCACTGGTTTCTTACCACCGAGCAGTGAGATTCCTGCCATTGCACGGGCCTCTGACAGGACTCGTCTGCTTTGTATTACTTATCTGAATGAATGTGCAGACAAACCCCCGACTCCTAGAAGGTGCTGTCTCTGGTGAGCAGGCCCTGGAGAGAGCTGGGTGGGCATCAGAGCCCTGGGCTGGCATTGCAGGCAACTCTAGCGGGTGCGTTTCTTCCTGGGAGAAGCATCCACGACTGCTGCTCCATGGCCCCTGGAGAGGTAAGAGCCAGGAGGGCTTCTCGCTGGAAGAGAATGTGTGCTTGGTGGAAACACAGGGCTGTCACCTGAGCCCTGGGAGTCGGCCTGTCCAGGCCTCCATCTCCCCATGTGTGACATGGGTAGCCCGCCCATTGCAATGCAGCCATGGTTGCAGAGGCAGCTCCTCTGATCCCGAGTCTAAGGAGAGGATGTTTGCATCAGGCTGATGAAAGTCGTGGCAGGACAAGGGGTGATGTGGGCAGAGTCCAGTGACGCCAAAGCTGCCCTGGCTTCATTCGCCCCAGCGGCCCAGTCGGCCCACACAAGGGTGGTGCCCAACCCTGTCTCACCACCTCCGGGCCCTCAGCAGCAGCAGACCCATGACACCAAGTGGGCAGAGTCACAGGAGAACTGGTAGCAGGCTGGGACCCCAGGGAGGGGTTGGGGAGGAGAAGAAGAGAGCCACAGCTGGCACCCAGGCCGTGCACACCCACCAAGGGCTGGGAGGTGCCAGGGCAGGCCCCAGAGGCCAGACTGAGGGGCTGGGACTTTGTCCTGGTGCAGGGGGCACAGCCAGACATGTGCCACAGGAAGATGATCAGGGGTTCGGGGCAGAGAAGTCAGGCGAGCTTCCAGGAAGAAGGGACCTTGAGTGAGGCCAGGTGGGGAGATGGGCGGAGAAGGGAGGCCTGTGCTCCTGCTGCCTGCAGGGGGGCCCAGGAGGCTGGGCGGGAGGTGTGCCCAGGGCGCTCCTTCCCATGCTCACACTGGTGCACACTTCACATGGTTTTCAGCGTTACAGCCCAAAATAGCACGCTCCTTTTACAGTGGTTTGTGATTTGCAGTGTCAGGATGCTGCTCTGCCCCCCCTGGCAGCACTCGGGTTGCAGGAGCGCACGCAAGCACCACAGTGACAGCAGCACCACAGGCACCCAGTCAAACGACTGGGGACCCCACCCCACCCACCCACCACCTCCTGGGCTCTGCTCCTCTCCTCAGCCAAGGCGCCTGGGGCGCAGCGCCCCCTGTGGGCTGTGAATACCCAGCAGGTGTTAGGGGATGGCAGGCGGAGGGAGGCGTCTAGCCTGGTGCTTCACGTGCCCTGAAGCTCCTGTGGATCTGCAAGCATGGCACCAGGCCCTGGCCTCCTGCAGGCTCTCCTGCATCCTGTCTGGCAGAGGCCATGAGGCCGGGCATCCACACTATAGAGGTTTCCTGGTTTTCCTTTGATGCCCATCGTCTCCCAGGTGCCTAAATGATGGCCAGTTGGGTTCCCCATGGTTTGTCCCAAGGAAGAGAGGGAACTGGGAAAACTGAGCCCCCAAATGCCAGCAAAGCAAGAGGAGCCCCAGGAGCGGGCGAGGGCCCAGGATGAGGGAGACACCTGGTCTGTGGTCCTGACGACACTGCATAGCAATCGCGATCCTATGTGTGAGTGTGAGGGACCCCCAAGGGTGTGGCTGCTCTCTAGGCCGCCTCTTGAGGCAATCGCCTGAGTTGCTGGGATTTCCAAGTAAGGACCATGAGGCTCAGAAAGATGTCCAGACTCCAAAAGGTCTGAGAGGTGTTCATGGGGCCGAGGTTCACATGGTGTGGAAGGGGCTGGTCAGTGGGGCTGAAGTCAGGAGTGGGGGCGTGTGCTGAGTAGGAAGAGGGCCAAGACAGTGGTGCGGGTGGGGGTGCTGCATGGCCTGTTGACCCCTCCACTGCCACGTGGCGCCTGCTCCCCTCAGGATTCAGCAGCTGAGCTCTTCCCTCACACACATGCCCTACAGAAGACCAACCAACCAGCAGTGCCCTCGGCATGACCACTGGGCTGCACATGTGCGCCCTCTCAGCGTGTTGAGGAGGCCCTCCTGCCCCTTTGCTTCCCGGACTCCACAGCCTGCCCAAGAGCAGCTGGGCTGGGTGCAAGAGCCACCCCAGCTCTCACCCCAGGTGACTCAGCCAGGCTCAGGGGGGCAAGCCCTGGCCTCCGCTTGGATACCCATTCCAGGATTCTGACTGCTTCCTGCCCCTTTTACCTGACGCCACTCCATGCTTGCCCACCATCTCTTGAACCCAAGCTCCATACCCAACCACTGGCCTGCTGGGTCCCACCTGCTGGTGGCCAGACCATCTCCCCTCAGCCCTGGGGGAAGCCCCCTGCCTGGCCGCTGTTCCCACAGCCCTGGGGCTCCCTTCTCTGGGTCTCCATCACCTGGAAGGAGAGCTGGGACCTGTCGCTGGCCCTCAGGACGTGCTCAGCAAGTGTTTGCTCAATGAATTAATGAATACGTGCTAATGGCCACCTCTGTTATTCATTGGATGTGAAATCTGGGGTCAGAAGCACAGCCCCTGATTATGACATCATGCTACGAGAAATGACAAATGACAGCCCCGCTAGTCTTTAAGATGTGGCTTCAGGGAATCCATTAGAGCTCATTAGTCTCAGTAGAACGTGACATTCCTAGACCACCGCTTCTTTCTTGCATTCTGGAACATCCTGCGGCTCCACCAGGTGCTGCTGGGGATGGGGAGCCTGCGTCCTGTTTCTCTCTGCAGAAAAGTCACACACACACACCCCCAAGACCTGAGACTACTCACTTTTCAGAGTTTCTCTTATTCCTGAGCTGGTTCTAAAGAAGGCGCAAGATTGGTTTTGAGAAACATTTCCCAGGTGGAGCACGGGATCTCAAGGCAGCTTCTCTGTGGTTGGCGAATAATGACAGGTGCCCCGGGCATCCTCCCCGCTCTTAACCCTGTTCCTTCTCAGCACTGACGCTGGTGGACCACGTACTTCAGCCACCTCAGGGTCTCTGGGAGAGTGAGATCTCGGTGTGGATCCCCCAAGGCACCCCACCCAGGAGGTGACCTCCCTGCCTCTCCAGGCCTCAGTTTCTTCATCTGTAAAATGGGAATAGGAAGGTGTAAGGGTCAAACAAGCCGGGGCCCTGTGTCCACACTGTCAGTGCCCGCCGCCACTTCCATTTTTGTCACTTGTCATTGGTGATATAATCCGGTTGGAAAAGTCCTTAAATCCAACGCCTCAGATCTAAACTAGTTCCAGACTTTGGACACTCAGCTCATTCCTTTTATCTTAAATGAGGGCACCTTTCACCAACAGTTCCTTGTAGAAGTCAGAATTGTCAGTCCTGTGTGGAAACAGTGGGTTTGAGAGTCAGACAAGTGTGTTATGTTCCTTAAAAGCCATAGTCACTACAACATGTTTACGGTCCTCAGAGGGAAGGTAAGGAAGGGCTGGGTGCCGTGTTCTGTGGTCACTGCATCTCCTGGGCTGCCATCCTCATGTTCTCTGTACTGGGCGGCAGGGCCACGGGATCCTGCCCTGGGCAGAGGCCGTGCATGACTTTCAGTGAGCCCGACGGCCCAGCAGGGGCAGCGGGCCGAGCTGTCCCCAGCTCTCTGAACTGGAGCCTTTGGTTTCGGAAGTGCAGGCCACCCCCTCACAGACTGGCTGAGGACTGGCAGTACCACGTGGCAAGATCAAGGCTCAAAGGACTGAGTCAAACTCCAGCAGGCCAGAGCTGACTGCTGGGCAGAAGGCTGCTCACACTCACGTTGAGGGAGGCGTGATGACAGCGTGCCCCATGGGAGACTTGAGCTTGCCTGTGATCAAGTGTGGGGTGCCGGGTAGGCTGGGGACGGGGCCCTCAGGCTGTGAGGTTGGAGTTGCCCAGGTCCATGGGGCCGAGGGAGGCCATGCAGCAGCCCCAAAGCCACGTCTCGAGGTCCCTGACAGGAGTGCTGAGAGGAGAGGCCACCAGGGCAGGAGGGCCTCTCACAGACACGTGCCAGGCTGTCAGGGCACGGAGGGCGGTGCCAGCCACTTCAGGGGCTCCAAAGCCTGTGGAGGCAGGTGGAGACAGATTTGGCCTGGCAGAGGACAGCCTCTCAACAGAAGGGTGCTTTTTGGGGGGCCAGCGCTGGGCGGGGAGACCCTGCCAATGGGGCTTCCTCCCAGCAGGGCTGTGGGTCCAGGCCCTCCTTTGCTGTATGCCCTAACTAACACTGCATTTTCCTCCCCCAGAGCCGGATGGCAGAGAGCCTGCGCCTCTTTGACTCCATCTGCAACAACAACTGGTTCATCAACACCTCCCTCATCCTCTTCCTGAACAAGAAGGACCTGCTGGCGGAGAAGATCCGGCGCATCCCGCTCACCGTGTGCTTCCCGGAGTACAAGGGCCAGAACACCTACGAGGAGGCTGCCGTCTACATCCAGCGGCAGTTCGAGGACCTGAACCGCAACAAGGAGACCAAGGAGATCTACTCCCACTTCACCTGCGCCACTGACACGAGTAACATCCAGTTTGTCTTTGATGCGGTGACAGACGTCATCATACAGAACAATCTCAAGTACATAGGCCTCTGCTGAGGAGCCAGGCCAGCCTGTCTGCCTGTGGCGAAACCCCTGGGGTATCACACCCCCACTCGTGCTAGGGAGACCTAGCCCAGGGGCAGAAAACGGGGGCCTGAAGAATGCCCCCCCGCCCCTCCGCCTCCTTGGCCCCCACGTTTCCACAAACATAAACATATATGGATAGATTGCTAGGTAGGTAGAGACACACACACACACACACACACGTAGTCTGGAGACGGCAGAGTTCCCCAAAGCATCGAGGTCTCTTGAAGACTTGAGAAGCTGTCACCAAGTTCACAAGCCCTTCCTGCCCCTTCACTTTGCCTTCCCAAGTTCGGCTCTGGTCTGCATCTGGGTCCGCGTGGGACTATGGGGAGAGGCAGCCGGGTCACCTGGAGGAGGCCAGCTCTGCCCCAGCTCCAGACTGGGGGCCTTGCTGCTGATCAGGAGGGGGAACCAGAGCAGGGTCCATGCGCCTGCCCTGCTGGCCACGCCCACCACTGGTCTGCTCTCTACCACGTTCTTTCTGGAACCAGGGTACGAGGCCAGACGACAGCACTAACCAGACCTCCAGCCACTCACAGCTCTTTTTAAACAGCTTCAAAATATGCAGCAAAAATCCACACAATAACATGAGTGGCACGATTTGTTTCAAACTAGGCCAGCTGGGTTCCAGCTTTTCTTCTACTAGTCTGATGTTTTATAAATCAAAACCTGGTTTTTCTTCTCTGACATCTTTTTTTTTTTGGCCAAATCTCGTGGTGTTTCGCAGAAAAACAAATACAGAAAATTTCAGATGCAGTCGAGTATTCTTTTTTAAATGCAGATTTTCAAAACATATTTTTTTTTCAGGTGATCCTTTTTGTGTCTGGCTTGCTGAGTGTAAAAGTTGTTATCTGGACGAGTCTGCCCCTCTGCTCCCAAGCGAGGCTGGGGCGGCCGGCGCCTGCGGCAGCCGGAAAAGCAGCATTGTACATACGCCCATGCAGCGTCCTCTTGTTACTGGTGCGGTTTCTGCTTTGTTTTTATTTCAGAAAATAAATGTGATGTACTTAAAGAAAGTTCTTCACCTCGGAGCAAATGAACAATAGCTAAATGTCTTGGTATTTAAAGAGTAAATTATCCGTGGCTTTGCAAGTGGAGGAAGGGGAGGCGAGAGACAGGGCCCCGGCCCCCACACGCCCGGCGCCTGAGACGGGCTGAGAGCGGCTCCAACTCCTGTGAAGGCTCAGCCAGTGTTGTAGCCTGAGGGAGGCCTGCTGGTACCCCCGCGATTCGGCCCTTCCTGCCCCAGGGCCGGGGACGCCATGAAAGGACCTTGGCCGAGGGCCGCGTGTAAATAGGAACCCCGCCGCTGCCGAGAGGGAAGGCACCGCCAGAGCCCTTGCCAAACCTCCTTCTCTCTCAGCCTTTGTTCGGTACCCGGGTGTCCCAGGTCAGTGCGTGGAGTCACAGCCAAGGACTGGGAGAGACGTACAGAGGGAACGAAGAGCTGGTGATGGTGTGAAGTCAAAGATTGTCTACTTTAACAAAATAAAATACCCTGAATGAGCTAAGCCTTGTCCCAGCGTGCTGTGTGCATGGCTGACGTGTGCCTGTCCTCGTACCATCTGGGAGGGCAGCCACAGACACCTTCCGTGCTGAGGTTCCTTTTTCCCTCCCCTCTACACACATTTAGGTAAAAACATTTTGAAATGAACGTCAAGAATAACCTCAAGAGAGGAAAAAAGCTGCAAGAGACAGGTGATCTGCCGGACCCATGTGTCCCCAGGGGCTGGTTTGGGGGTGGTGAGGGCTCCTGCTGTCCCCAAGACCCCACCCAGCACTGGCCCAGGCTGCACTGTCACCCAGACCTTTCACACCCTAAAGACACCTCTGCCAGGGCAGAGTCATCCCCACGGAGCAGAAGAGGTTCCCGGAGAGCCTGAGGGTGCCCACAACCCCCAGCGATGAGGGTGGGGGGGGCGCCCTGCTGGCCCAGCATTTGCTGATTCTAGCTTGTACCGTTAGAGGCATCTCTGAGTGGTAGAAAACACTAATTAGAAGTCAAGGAAGTTTGTTCACGCTGCACCAGGCTCCTTATAAATTACTTTATTTAACACTCAACACCACAGGAGGTTGTCACCAGTGACCCATTTTACAAATGAGGGAAGATGCCAAAGGTGAAGATGAGGGAGCAATGGAGTTGCCCTCCCAAGGAGGCACAGAGGGGCCCGGTGACTCCTGAGGCCTGGGTCCTCGCCCAGTTCTGCACCTGGACGGGTCAGGTAGGGGTCCACAGTGAGCACAGGGCCCCTGCGCCGCCGCCTCCAGTCCAGGACCATGCACGAAGCCCTGAGCGAGGGGATGTACATGCACGCACACGTGCACACACAGCACTCAGACTCACACACGGAGCCAGCTCTCTCACCTCTCCCACCCCTGAGCCCATGTGGGGATTCCCTTCACACCTTCCCACGTCACCAAACAGCAAAAACCCAGGGGGGCTTTTGTATAAGAGGAAATAACGTGTGACTTAAAATCTTTGAGACTTATTTTGCGCTTTTAATGCCAACTGTGAAAAGAGCAGTAATCTCACCATGAGCATCTTTACCCTAAAAATACACAGCTAGAGGGAAGTAGAAGGGTTCTGCCTTCTGTCCTGATGTGTTCCAGGATGAGCAGAGGCTTCCCTGGGACAGTGCTCCTCCCCGCTCGCAGAGCTCAGTCAGCCAACTCTCCAGGGCCCCGCCCTCTGCTGCAGTCTGTCTGCACCGGTTCTTCCCCACAGAGCCTGCTGCACCCCGCTGTGCTCCACTGATGCCTCTGCTGATGTGCCCTTCCCCATCCTCACAGTCCAAGATCCCTCGTTCCTCAGGGCCCAGTTTCCTGGGCATTGAAAGTTCCCTCCCTCCCCCACTCCCCACAGAGCATCCACGCCAGGGCGAGGTAGATGGGGGTGTTTGCACCATCTGACCCACTCCCTTCCTCCACTGGGCCCTGGGGAAGGCACGTGTGTGCTGAGCTGCAGGTCCAGGAGAGGTCCACAGACAGTGGCGTCAGCCAGAGAGAAAGTGAGCGAGGGGACCGTTGAGAGGAGGCTAGAGTTGCTGGAGGGCGGCCCTAAGGGGAGAGGTGCTTCCCTGTGCAGGGGAAGCTGGTCCAGCCTCACCCTCTGCAGGCCACTAACCACAGCCCAGGTCTCACCATGGGCCCAGACCCCCTCTCCCAGGACACACTGAGGAGTGCGGGCTCCAGGGGTATTGCCATCCTCACTAGCCCAGGTGGCCACCCGAGCTGGTACAACTGGGCAATGACAGTGTCATGATAACCCCAGTTCCCCTCAGGGACTGCACTGCCGCCAGGGCCTTGGCTGAGCCCAGGACTCACTTGCTTATCTGATTCCATCCTCCACTGCTCCTGGGAAGCCGAGATTATTGATTCTATTTTACAAAAGAGAAAGCAGAGACCCTGAGAGGGGATGACTTCTGGTGTGTCACAGAGTGTAATGAGTGGCCCGACGGGGCCTGGGTCCCCAGGGGCTCTGCTTGTCTGTCCACACTCCCCAGAGCCCACACAAATCCCCTGTCATCTAGGAGAAACCGGTGTGGGCTGTGGGTCCAGCTGGCACTGCAGCAAGTGCTGGGGAGGGCAGCCTGGCACCATGAGGACGAGGGGCCACACAGGCTGACGACACCCTGGAGCACTCACCTCACCAAGGGATGAGCCAGGCGAGGGGCTTCAGTGCTGAGGTAGGTCCTAGGCCAGCTGCCAGCTGGTTCTGCCCAGCACGTGCCCTGGGAGGACTTGACCCCTCTGGTAATTCCATGTGTAACGGGCTGTCCCAGACCACCTGGGGATATTACGAAACCTCATGGAAAAGGCTGAGAGAGGCCGCCTGCCCCGAGAGAGAGCACAAGGATAGCCGCTGGGCCTGTGGCCAGGCCTGATGGGCCAGACAGGGAAGGGCTGTCCGGGCTGGAGTGGGCAGGTGGGTGGGGAGGGTGAGGGGAGAGGAGGCATTGAGCAGGGCTGCCAGGCTGGGAACCAAGTGGGCAGTGTCACCATTGGTGGGTGTCACCTTTCCTAAGCCTGGGGAGGGGCAACTACCCACCAAAGACTGTCAGGCTGACGACATGCCCCAGGCCCTAGTGTACCCCACCCTGAAGGCAGATGAGAAAGGAAAGGCCAGCCCCACTGAGGCAGCCAGCCCCATCCCTCCACCCAGTGGTGTCAGGGCCAGGAGGAGCAGGGGGCTGCTCTGGGCCACCCCGCCAGCCAGCCCCCGAGAAGGGAAAGGGTGTAGCAGCAGGCCTGGCTGAGGCTGCCTGGCCGAGGTGCACTGTGGAAGGAAGAGGGACAGCACCCCATTTTGCTTCTCCAGCAGCCACTCCACCTGGCTTCTGCTGCCCCCACAGCTTGAGTTCCCCCTGGACACAGCCACCCCCTGTTTCTCTCTAGCCCAGATGAGATGACTTCAGGAATGTCCCTCTGCCCTCAAAACTGCCAGGATCAGGGGCCGGCCCCATGGCTTAGCGGTTAAGTGCGCACGCTCCGCTACTGACGGCCTGGGGTTTGGATCCCGGGCGCGCACTGACGCACCGCTTCTCTGGCCATGCTGAGGCCGCGTCCCACATACAGCAACTAGAAGGATGTGAACCTATGACATACAACTATCTACTGGGGCTTTGGGGAAAACAAGGGGAAAAAAAAAAACTGCCAGGATCAGACCTGCATCCAGACATGTCACTCCACTATGCCCTGTCCCTCCCCAGCCCAGCCCTGCTCCCTTCTGAGGCCAAGGAGCCAGTCTCCACAGCAAAGGCCTGAGCACATCCTCGCTGCCCCCCTCCCCGCCCTGGCTGGTCCTCTCCTCTGGGCAGGGAAGGGTGCCTGCCTCCGCCCCACAGCCCCACCCAAGCCCAGGCTGCCCACAGAGCGGTCCCTGCACCGTGCTGCTGCTGAAGCTGGGCCAGCGGCTCAGAGCCTGGCACAGGGAGGGGCGACGGTGGGGGTGGGGAGCAGGCCAGACTCACAGGCGCGCCAGTCAGGGCCTGAGGCCACTGTCAGAGGGCTCAAGGGGGCCTGGGCCGTGGCCAGTGGGACGATAGGGAGACACTTCTGGGGACCCTGGGGCTATCCAGCTGCACCCCACAATCCAGGTACAGAGGAATCCTCATTTCAGCATCAGCACTCTCTCCCACAGAACGCCTGGCCACAAAATGAGGCCTGTTTCCACGTGGGGTTAGCAGAAGCAGAGGAGACACAGAGTCCTCCAGAATCCCCGGCAGTCACTCAGAGCCAGCTGATGGGGGGCCTGGGCTGGCAACCTCTGCCTGGCGTCTGCCTCTACAATCCTGGTTTCTCCTTGCCTGACACTGCACCACCACCCCTGGCCTGAGAGCAGAGCCAGCCCTGTGAGGCCATCATCGGTCCTGTGGCACCCCCTGCTGGTTACTCTGGGAAAACACGCACATGCCAGACTGGGCCGAGCACAAGGACTGGGAGGGAAGACCTCGGTTCCCCCACAGACACCCCACATTACAGAACGAACAACTGAGGCACAGTGGCTGGAACAGAGAAAGGGCCCAACACGTATTTGTTGAATGAACAAAGGAGCGAATGAGTGAATTGCAGCAAGAAAACAACTAACAAATGGTTCTTAAAAATATGGCATAAAACCTGCTAAACAACTAATATCTGTTGAGTACCAGCCACGTACCAAGCACTCCGCCAGGGGCAGAGGGTGCCTTCCAGTGTGGCTGTGGACAGAAAACCCATACTAATGACCGCCGGTATGAGCCGGCTGAGCCCTGGGTATAGCCTGTCCTGGCTAAAGCACACAGGTGCCCATGCTCACTGATGAAACTGAGGCTCCAGCGGGCTGTGCTACTGCCCAAGGTCACACACGGATGCGAATGGAGCCACCGAAAAAGCTCTCACCCCACCCCGAGGCCCAGCGGGGACACCTCCCGGGACACAGCCACGTTGACCAACCCAGAAGCCACAGTGCTTGAGCCTCGAGATGGACCTCCTGGGGTGCCCACCACACTGCATGTCTCCCTCCCTCCCTCTAGCTATCCTCCTTCACCACAGTGTCCCAGGCCTCCCTTCTGGGCACATCACAGGCAATGAGCAGCGCCCAGGAAATCATGTGACAAAGAGCTGAGGCTCACCACTGGGACCCTCAACAAGGCTCGTCAGAACCACAGCCCCCCTACTCCTCCTGGTGCGCCTAGTGCTTGTAGATTCCAGAAAAACGTGCGGGGGGGCGGGGGGGATGGGGGGCAGGGTGGGCAGGGCCTGTCCACCAGAACACAGATTACCACAGAGCTTTGGTAATTAAGACAGTGTTGGCTCAGCCAGGGCTACACAAGGAGACCTCGGAACAAACAGAAATCCATCCCAGGTACCTTCACCAGCTAAATGTGAAAATCAAAACTCTTACACTTTAGAAGAAAATATGGCAGAATATCTTCATGAGCTCTTAAACACCACCAAATTCTCTTAAACAGCACTCCCCCCAAAAAAAAAACATAAAGGAAAAGATTGATCAAACTGACTATATTCAAATAAAAAGCTGCTGGACCGATGAAGAAACAAACAGCAAAAGCCACACAAACAGCCCGGGAAATGATGTTTGCAACGCGTGTGACCAACAAAAGAGTTGGAATCAGGATAAATGAAACACTCCCTCAAATCAATAAGAAATGGAAAAACAGCTCAATAGAATGGGCTCCGGCTCCGAGGAGGCACCGGGCAGGAGAGGAGATCGAGGCGGCGCCATGGAGAAAGATGCCCCATCTCCTAGTCACAGGGGACAGCAAAACCACACAACAGTGACACGCACAGTGCACCATCAGGTTGCTGGCGAGGATGCAGCTGGGGGAGGGAGGTGGTTTAGGAAGCAACTGCAGAATCCAGCCAAGCTGAAGGCTTGTTATCTCTGCGCCCCATGACTACGAGCCCTCCTCCAGCAGAGGCCATGGAGGGACTCCAGGGAAACCCCAGCAGGAATGCTCGGAAGCAGAAACAACCAGCGTGCCTGTTAGCTGAGCATGGGTGAGTATACTGAATGTAAGTAAGCATCCAAATACCAGAAGGACACGTCACCGTTATAATGATGAAACAGAGCCCATGATACCACATAAATCTCAAAACTATAACATTCCTTTTTTTAAGCAGCAAAGGGATACACACAGCAAGATCCATTTACATAGTTTTAAAACATGCAAAGAAAGATCTATATACAATTCCATCTGTGGTAAAATATAAAGATATGCATTGGGGATATAGTCACCAAATTATTGGTGGCTCAAGGGAGGGCAGGAGAAGGGTGCTGGGTGAGAGGGGTTCACAGGGTGCTTGGATTATGTTTTTTTTTAAAACAAAAATCTCAAGCAAATATGAAATATGGTAGAATGTTAAGATTTAGCAAAGCTGGGTGATGGTACCTGATGTTCATTATCATTGTCTCTACATTTCTCTGATACTTAAATAGGTCACAATAATTTCAAGAGCCCTGGGTGAGAGCCAGTCCCCTCTCTCCACACTCCAAGAAGGAGGGTTCCTGTGTGGTGAGCACAGGGCATTCATTTAGCTCAGCCCTGAGCAGCAGTCCTTCATAGACACCCCAGTATTCCAGAGGCCCTCATCCTTGGCCACACAGGAGAATCAGCCAAGGTGCGTTTAAGAAAGATGTGTGCAGGGCCCACGCTAGAGACAGATTCTGGTGGCCTGGGATAGGGCCAGGGATGGGATGGTCTTTTTAAAAGACCACCAGGGGATTCTGTGGTCCAGGCTAGCATGCTCCCCAACATCCAGCCAGGCTAGAGGGTGGCGTGGCAGCAATCCCAGACCCCAAGGGCTCTGCTCTGTTCAACCTGCCTCCCGTAGTCTTCTCTCTGGAACCTTAACTCAGGGAGTGCTCACACCTAGCCCTGAACTCTGGGACCTTAACTCGGGGAGTGCTCACACCTAGCCCTGAACTCTGGGACTTTAACTCGGGGAGTGCTCACACCTAGCCCTGAACTCTAGGACCTTAATTTGGGAAGTGCTCACACCTGGCCCTGAACTCTGGGCCCTTAATTCAGGGCTGCTCACACCTGGCGCTGAACTCTGGGCCCTTAATTCGGGGGCGTGCTCACACCTGGCCCTGAACGTCGACGGCGCACTTCATGTAGGGCTGTGCTACATGCTTTGCGAGCATCTTCTCACCAAGAACTTGGCCCTCACTTCAGGCCTCTGAGGCAGGTACTTTCAGCCTTGCTTTAGAAATGAGGAAATAGCCTGTCCAGGGGCACACAGGGGACGAGGGGCAGGACAGAGGGAACCCAGGTCTGTCTGGCTCCTGGGCCATGATGTCCGTTTGTCCACCTTTAACTGAAGGCATCCCCGTTAAGGCCTGATATCTCGCCTCTTGGAATGAGCCCCTAATTTAAAAATGCTCATTGCATCACGTGACAGGCCGGCTGTCAATCTGACACAAATCTCAGCCCTCTAGCTGTGGTCAGCCGGTGGCCGTTACCTGGAGTCCACGTCTAATTAGGGGGAGCGGGGACACTGAGCCAGAGGGTGGAGTGGCCTTTGGGACAGGCCTTCTTTAATCCTTAAAAACGTGCTATGGCACTTCACCAAAGAGGACATGTACAGGGCCATCATCACCAGGTAAATACAAATTAAAACCAAAATGAGATGCTACCACACACCCACCAAAATAGCTAAAATAAAGGGACAGGAAGATCACATGTGGGTGAGGACACGGAGCGCCTGGAACACTCATCCACTACTGGGGCAGTGTAAGTTGGCATACTATCTTAGGGAACCGTTTGTAGTACCTTCTAAAGCTGGAGGTAAATGTATCCTATGCCCAGCAATTCTCCCCCTCGATATATCTCAAAAGACACACACACGCATGTCCATTGAAAGGTATTTGTAAGAATGTTCACAGCCACTCTATTCTTGGTAGCCACACACTAGAAACAACTCAGATGTCCCTCGGCAACAGGGTAGATACATAAGCTGTAGTGAACTCATATAATGTGAATACCACACTTCAGCGCAAATCCGCAAAAATCAGCAATGCATGACATACGTGGAGGCAGCGTGAAGCAAAAGAAGCCGGGAACAAAATATTACAGAAGGCATGTTTCCACTTATGTAAAGTTTAGAAAGAGGCATAAACTAGTCTACGGTCTTAAATTGCAGACAGTTTACCTGTGGTGAGGGTGGTCACTGGAATGGGGCAAGTGGGAAGTTTCCAGAGTGCTGGCGAAACTACATATTTCTCAATCTGGGTAGTGGTTCCGCGGCATGTTCACTTAGTACAACTTACTCAAACTTTCATGTATGATTTGTGCCTTTTTCACAAGTATGTTGTACCTTAATAAAAACATAACTTTTTAAAACTGTGCTGTAGACCATGATATGCAGCATGGCACACACCTGACCTGGACAGAGACCAAGGGGCCGCCTGAGCGCCCAACGCGAGCCTACCTGAAGGCAGCTGGGCCAGGTGTTTGTATGCCAGGTGCAGGTTCTGCCGGCAGGCGGGCTGCGGGTCGTTCAGCAGGAAGGACAGGGCAAGGATGATATCATGCTCCAAAAAGCCTTCTCTGGGGAAGAGAAGTTGGATTTAGACACACTGAGAGCATGCCCAAGAGGATCCCCTAAGAACAAGAGGCTGCTGGCCACCCGCACCCCGCCGTGGAGTCAGCCCGTGCTGGCTGGTGCAGACCACATTCCTCTCGCTTCCTGAGAGAAGACACAGGCCAGAGGCAATAACACATCACGGAATCCCTCGAGGTCGGGAGAGCAGTGGCTTGTGTGGTGGAATCACACAGCTCTGCCCCTTCCTAGACAGGACTCCAACTTGGGCTCTTTGTGCCCCTGGATCCTTCCTTTCATTCTTCTGAACCCCAGTCCTATCGTCTGTAAAGTGGGGATGAGGCAGCAGAAACTGGTACCCAACCTCCCCACCCTTCACACACACCCACGGATGCTCCAGGGCAGGGAGCTCGCAGGCCCCCACAGCCCTTCCCTCTTCTCCCAGCTGAGTTGCAGGCTTGCCAGCAGCCAGCTGCTTGCCTCCAAACCTATGCATGCCTGTTATGCTTGTTGTTATAATTATATAAGTTAATTAAATATTAGGTATGCCAATTAAATGAGAAGAGTTTTTTTTTTTTTTTAATTTCCTTAGAAAACAAAGTTGAATGCTTTGGGAAGACTGAAAAATGAGTCTCTAAAAACAAAAGTGAGATGATTGTAAAAGATTCTAGAAGGTTTTTGCATGCAGATTACTTCATTAATGTCTTTGAGTTCTTACTCTACTTTAAAGAAACCAAAGCTGATGTTATAGCTGTGGTTTAAGCAAAAAATGATGACAGGAAATGCCAACGAGTGGGCCCATATCCAAGAAAAGGCCTGGGTGGCACACAGGGATTGGTGACTGCCTCAACATTTGTGTTTGGGGTTAAAATGAACCGTTTAAAGGGAATATACAATTTCTTCAATTCCTGGCTTTTTAACTATTTCTTTTGATTAACGAACTAACTGTTGGGCCCATCACTTCTGGTGAGAGGGCTTCCGAGGTCACATCTCTCAGGGCTGGGGTCGGGCAGAAGTGAGAGCCCAGGGTGAGGCCCCTGCCCAGTGCCCGGCATACAGGAAGTGCCCAACCAACTGTGCTCTGCCGTGTTGGCCAGGACTTAACCTTCTGGCGAGTTCTGAGTCACTCTGGGAGAAGACAATCACCACCCCTGACCACCAAGTGTGAGGCGCCTGGGCCTCTCCGGTCGGCACCCGGTCGCCCACTCCGCGTCACTCCTGCTCTGTAGATTGGCTCTGTTTGTGGGCCATCATATGAACTATCTCCTCAAGGTGACAAGACGCCAAGCCCCGGGCTTCCGCCCTCATCCCCCTTCCTGTCACTACTTGTGCGGGGACAAGAGGGCAGAAGGTTTCAACACGGCTATTCAGAGCTTGACGGGCTCTGCAAGCAAGTGGCTGTAGTTGTAAGATCACCACTGGACCCGGGCGAACTTCAGAAGTCGGCCCAGGTTACTTTTGGCCCTTTGCATTCTTCACCCAGCACGGAGTGGTGGGGCGAGCTGGGGACTTAGAATCCTGGGCCCTGGGCACACAAGTTGCCTCGCTCTGGTCAGTCTGAGGGGTGACGGAGAACACCGAAGGAGTGTGTGAGCCAGGCCATATCAGGTCCTCAGTCAGTGATGGATTCTTCATGGAGTCCCTCATCTGCTAAGACGGCCACAGCCAGGAGCCCCCTACCCCCGTGCAGACCTCCTAGTGCTGCTAAACCTACAGTCACCCTCACGAGGCTTGTAGTTTCCTTAGAGTTGCTGGAGCTTCAAGCATCTCTCCTCTCAGTGTCTGTCACACCTCATTGGGGGTCACTACCTAATGTCCATATCAGGTCCAGAAAGAGAAAAAAGGAGCAGGAAGAATGAGAGAGGCTTCGCTCCTCTGTGCCCCTAAGGTATTCAAGCATCTTCCCTGGGTCTCTCTCAGATAAGCACAGTGAGACTGACCAAGAGTCTTGCCAAGGCACAGAGCAGGAAAGGGCAGGACCCCCCAGGCCAGGGCTCATGCCCCCACCCACCCGTCTGCCCTTCCTGGTGCAAAGCGTGTGAATTAGGTGCTCACTGTGGCCCTGCCTCCGCACACACATCCCGTTCATAGCAACCCATTGGGCCAGGGCTGCACGTGGGATCAGGCTGGCACATCCCCTTCCAGGGACCTGGAATTAGAACCCAGAAAGGAGACAGAGAGCTGGGAGGTCAAGGGGACCAAGGGACTGAGGCGGCCATTAGGAGAAGGCCCTGAGCAAGCGGTGTGTGAGTTTACAGAGACAGTCCATGGGGAGAGGGAGGCAGCAGTCCCCAGGGAGAGGCCACCCAGGCCCACGTGGGGTGGACGTTTCCGAAGTGTCTCCAGGCTGAGCACTTCACGTGCACTAACTCACTTAACTCCCTTCCCCTCGAGTGAGGCACCGAGAGCTTGGGGAGAGGCAGGACCAAGCGACCTGGGGTTCTGTGAGCTGCCCTGACACCGCTGAAAGTATCTGAAGGGGTGTCTATTGTTTACACCACACAAGCCCACAGACAGTGAGCACCCCACCCCTCGTGTTCTCCATCATCACTATTATTAACACTCTTCCTCCCACCTTCTTCTGGGCATGTGCACACTGAACAGTGGTCCCTGGGCAGGGCTTGGGGGCTGTTTGTGATTTCTGGATCTGTTTTCAATACAAAGTAAAACTAGTGATCCCAGGTCAAGAGGGTGAACTGAGCTGATGGAAAGCACCTCCACCCCCTCACATACACACAAACTGACTGCTAACCAAAATGCTGGATGAACTATTATTTAAGTGTAAGATGCAAATCTGTGCTTACACAAGAAAGGGATATTTCCAGTGTGAGAAACCTAGAAGAACCTCAGCATGGTGAGCAGGGGTTGAAGCCACCACCCCAGACCAGGTGTACACTTTGAGGCTGGTGTCTTGACGACTGTACAGCAACAAAAGCCAAAGCTGCAAGCCCTGTCGGGGTCTGAGAGAGGGAACTGGGCTCCCCATAAAGAGCCAAGAAAAGGCTAAATTGTTGCTGGTGCAGGGCCTGAACTTTCTTTCCACCTTCAAAGGATGAAGCTCAGAGCTGAGAACTAACATAACAACTGGTCTGGAACAGAAGCCCTATTAGGCCCCACAGATGCAACCAAAACCGCCCCACAGAGACCTGTTCTGGCCAAATAGAAGTCCTGCTGAAGAACCGTGCTACAGAGAACTCAAGGTCATTCAAGGGCATGCCACTCAGGGTTGGGGTGTGGCTCCAAAATGTGACATTGGTTTCCAGAGATAGCTGCCCACCTGCCCACGTTATGGGTCGCCATGATGTAGAGAACCTCGGTGGCCTGGATCCGCACCACATCATTGCTGTCCTTCAGCAAAGCTTTCAGGCTCTCCAGGCAGCCTGTGGCAGAAAAACTTGTGAACGTTTGCCAGTCTCAGAAGTCAACTAACCTAGAAGTCAACAGGTGGGCCAATATCGGGGAACAGGAGAGCACCCGAGATTCTGCTGCTCAGAATTCGTGTTGGTTACGAAGTATTGCAGTCACCAAAGGGGGCTCTGGGTGCTAGAAAGGCTCCCACCCAGGGACTTTTTCATCTAACCCCCCTGCACACTTCCTACCAGTGTCTTCTCTTGCAGTCCAGATGGGGTTAAGAAAATGGACTTTGCATTTGGAGAGACCGGGGGTCAAATTCCAACTCTGTCCCCAACTAGGCATGTACGCTTGAATGCGTTACACCTCAGGATGCCAGATTGAGGCAATAAAAGTCCTGCTTTATTTATTTATCAGGCAACCCTAGTCTCACACCCACTCTCTGAGCCTCAGTTTTCTTATCTGTGGGGTGAGGATGCTCCTTCCTCCCAGGGCCAGTGCTATGAGGACTGAGACAACACGGGCTCCGCACGTGGAGTGGTGCTGGCCCGGAGTCAGGCTCATTACATGGCAACCCTTATTAATGAAGCTCCACTCGGTGTCCAAGGCCATGCTAGGTCCACCGCCGCCTCTAGAATTAAGCCAGCTCTTCAGATAAGGCTGCGGGGAGAAGCAGCAGTTCACTCATCGTGTGCCTGATCTGGGAAGAGTATGACCATGCCACTAAAGTCACCTCAATTCTTATTTTGGTACTTAGGAGAGTGGGAAACAAGGGATACAGGTCCCAGATTTATGTGTGGTTTCAGTAGGGCACGTGCCTATTTTTTGTGACAGCCTCGTGGATGACACAGATAAACAGGGCTGTTTAGTGGATTTGTGGTCACCTGGATGAGCCATAGCAGAGCAAGCTGATTCGTGGCTCTGGATGGGCTGCTGGTAGTGTCCGGGCAAGGACTGACTGACCAGCTGGGAGGGATGCTGTGAAGGGGCCCCTCAGCTCCTCCCACCTTGAGCCACTCTCTATCTGTCCATCCAGACCCCAGTCATGGTCACCTGGACTGTGACACACTCACCTATGTCGATGGCCACGTAGACATGCTCGGGGTCATGCATCAGGTCACACAGAGCCCTGAGGGCTTTCTGCCTCATCAGCAGGTCCTCAGACTGCAGCTCCTCCTTCAGCTTGGGCAGGGCCCGACAGCCGTAGGCAATGGCAGCCTGGGCAGGGTTGATGTCAGAGGGCAGGTACATGGAGATGCGGGCATGGGCCATCTTCCACACTTGCAGAGGGCGACTCTCTAGCTTTCAAAACAAAGCTCTGCAGAAACAACTGATTAAAAGAACCCAAAAAGTTGTCGTTATTACTATTGTGATTTAGAAGTTATTTCTCATTTGATCCTGAAAAATGTAAGGGCAGCAGTTGGATATTTTTACTTCCATTTTACAGATGAGCAAACTGAGGCTGAGAGCAATGAAGACATTTGCTCAAAGTCACAACAAAGGTAAGTAGCAGCCCAAACTGCAAACTCCAGAGTTCTCCCACGTTTAATGACAGAAGAAACTAGTCATACTTTACAGGCTGGGCCGTGGGTCAAAGGCACCGAAGAGACAAAACAAACCAAACAAGCAGACACTAACATGGTCACTACATTTAGTGCTTATCTTGTGCCAGCAATACCTAGTAGCTAACTCAACTACCCCAGGAGTAGGGGACTTGTATTATCCACATTTTACAAAGGAAGAAGTTGAGACTCAGGGGCAAGGAGCTTGCTGGAGGTCACAGAACTGGTACAGCTAGCAGCAAACGTTCAAATCTGGATCTAGCTCATTTACCTACCAGGGACCCATATTCAGATGCTTCTGACATATCCACAAAAAAGGAACTAAGGTTAAAGCGTGATTTATTTTGATTCCACACAAACACACACTATGAGCAACTATAGGCAGTGTGGCTTAGTAGTTAAGAACTGGCTCCACAGACAGGCCATGGGTGGCTTTTGACAAGTTACTTCCTCTGTGTCTTTCTGTAGCTACAAAAGGGAGATGATAGTAGCATCTCCTTCCCCTCCTCCCAGAGTTGCCATGTTAACTTACAGTCATGAGCCTGGCACGCCAGGACTCCGGGTATGTTGGCTCTGGTTATTATCATGGCGGCGCTGGTGGTTGTTACCACGTTTAGTGGTACTGACAGGCCCCAGCCCTGTAGAAATCTACTCCACTAAAAGAGGTAAGCTGGACTCTGATTCCGGGCACCAGGTGACAAGGGAAGGTGGAGCGGGGGCCGGGCTGGGACGGACGCGGCCATTTCGACCTGGGCTTCCCTCGCAGGGAGCGATGGGTGCTGGGGACAGGGTCCTGCCCTCCTCTAAGAGGCGTGGCCTGCGGGAGTCCGGCCGCGGATGACAGAGCCTTGGGGTGTGAGGCCGCGGGCCCCGTTTGAGCTGGAATGGGTGAGTCTGGGGGGCCCTGTTCCCGGGCCCCTGTCGGGCCGCAGCCTGCTCACCTGCATCCCCGCGCGCGGTCTTAGTAGCGCACGCCCGTTGCCAGGCGACGCGGTTGCCAGGCGACGCCGTCGGCGTCCACAGCACCGCCCTCCGTACACTCGGCGCCCACTGCGCAGGCGCGAACAGCCCCGGGCTGGGGCTGGCTGTAAAGTGGCGACAATAGTAGTTTACAGGGTCACTGTGAGGAACAAAGGCTCAGCTTTGTTCACGGTACAGAAAAGAAGGGAAGGGAAGTGACTACGTACGCCTTTCTCTGTACTGATCACTTTGCATGGCCTTAATCCTTAGAGTAAACCCGTGAGGTTATAACATCCAGTTTACGGACAGGAACCTCAAAGAGATTCAATAGCTAACCCCAAATCATACAGGCCTGATCCCAGGACTGCGTAACCCTGGCCTATGCTCCTTCCTCTGCAGGCTGACTGGTTGGTAATGACACGATTGGCCCCTGCAGTGGACCCAACACACTGCTGGCAGGAGCAATTGTTCTTGAAAACAAGCCAGACCCAGCCACCACCTGCATGAAGCCCTCCCACGGCTCCCCACTGGTCTCAGGACAAAGTCCAAAGTCCCAGCCTGCCACTCAAGGACTGGGTGATGGCCTCTTCCAGCTATGCTGGACTCTCTCTTAATCCCCCAAATGGCCAACTCTTTCCTGCAGCCTGGGCTGCCTATAACAACTTGGTGGACACTTCCTCCATGAAGCCTATCTTCTCTCCAACTCCAAATTAGTATGTGATCCCATACCTTAATTACTCATTGGCACACTTCCCTTCCCTAATTCTCTGTTTACTTCTCTGTTTCCCCCTGCAGACTCCAGCTTCCCTGAGGGTAGAGGCCATGTCAGTCTTGTTTACACCCCCAGTGCTAGGAATATACCGGGACACTTTCAGCAAGTCTAGAGCAAATGAGTGGTTAATGGACTTGAATCAAGCAGTTTCAGCATCTTGTGTGATCCTCACAACAAACCCTCAAGGTAGATATTCAGGTCCATTTTATAGCTGGGTAAACTGAGGCAGCGGAGGAGGTAGAGCAACTCAGCAACTTAGGCCTGAGCCCTTAGCAGTGAAACTCGCTAACAAAGACACCAAGCCTCAGCCTCCAGCACTTTAGCTTTGAACTGAAGATAAGTGACTTAGATCTGTGTGCAAAGGATCACATATGTGACGTGGAGATCTGCCCCCTACTGCCTACTGCTGTCCTTCAAAGGACCAAGTCATGAAGGGTCTCTCTAACCCAGCGCATCCTAGCGTTTTTAGGAAGCTGGTGTGGAGAGCGCTGGGCTGGGAGTCAGGAAATCTGGGTTCCAATTCTAGTTCTAGCTCACTAGGCAAATCCTTTTGCCTGTGTGAGCCTTAGTTTCCTTGTCTGTGAAATCAGGGAGCTGAATCAAGTAGATTCTTTTTTTTTTTTTTAATAATTTTATTTATTTATTTTTTCCCCCAAAGCCCCAGTAGATAGTTGTATGTCATAGTTGCACATCCTTCTAGTTGCTATGTGTGGGACGTGGCCTCACCATGGCCCGAGAAGTGGTGTGTTGGTGCACGCCCGGGATCCAAACCTGGGCCGCCAGCAGCAGAGAGCGCGCACTTAACCACTAAGCCATGGGGCCGGCCCTAAATCAAGTAGATTCTTAAAGCTGGGAACCCTGGGCCTCTCAGAATCTGATTACACAGTCTTTTTTTTTTTTTTTTTAAATTGCCTTTCAATTTTATTATTTTTCAATCTCATTTTTATCTTTTTAAATATACACATAACATTATATGTAGCATTTTGTCAATTTGTGAAACATCAAAATATAATAACCACCTGTGAATTCACCACCAGGACATTCTCGATGCCTGCATCTTCTTTCCCTATCCCATACCCCATCCTCCTCTCCAAAGCTAACTGCGGTCATTTTCACGATTACATTTTCATGATTACACCCTCTTACAAGTGCCTCTGGAGGCTGTCTAGCCCTGCATGCCTCATCTCCAAACAGAAACTAGCTTTCAAGAGCTCAGTGACTCAGGTCAGCTTTTAAACAGCCATTAATTATGGAAATTAATTTTGTAGAATGAGCTCTAGAAGCCAGGGACATGATATTCAGGCATCATTAGATTCAGAACTATGCAGATTAAGGTCACTAAATGGTAGGCCTGTCCATTCCTTGCCACTGCAGGTGCTGGACTCCAATTAAAGGCCAATGCCACAGCAAGAGCTCTAATGCGATGATTGCTCAGAGGAGGAGGTGTCTGTGGGAAAGGCTCGAAGGAGGGAAGCACACCGAAACACATCAGGGCTGACCTGGAAGAACCAGCGATGGGGGATGTTATTGTATTCTCTGTGTTCCAAATTGTTTATTTTCATTTGAGTTATTTATCAAATAGGCAATATAGAGAGAGGAAAACACATAGAGGAAAATCCAAAAAGCATGAAAGTAAAATGTCTCCCTCCCTCCTTGGTCCCCAGCCAATGGGTTGTCCTCACTTGTGGAAACCACTGGTATCTTTCCAAAGATAAGCTAGACTTAAACAAGTAAATATGATTTATTTACTTTTTAATGTTGTGGCAGCATACTTCAAACACTGTTCTCCGCCTTTTTTAAAATTTAATATTTGTTTACTCACTTAACGTTTACTAAGTGCCTGCACATACCACTGTTGGGCCAGTGCACTACACTGATGAACCAAACACAAAATCCCCTGCTTTTAGTGCTCTTAGTGGAGGGAGCTGGACAAGCAACATAAAGGATAAGTTATATAATATGTTAGGAAATAGAGAGTGCCTGGGAGAAATAGAGCAGAATAAGGGGTGGGGAGAATGCTGCAATTGTAAATAGGGTGCTTAGGGAAGGCCTCATCTTGAGGTGACAGCTGAGCAAACTTGAAGAAGGTGAGGGAGGGAAGCAATGTGGATATCTGGGGGAAAAGTATTCCAGGCCTAGGGAACAGCCAGTGCAAACACCCCAGTGCCTGGAGTGTTGGAGGAACAGCAAGGAGGCCGGTGGAGCATGTGTGGGATGGGGTGGGGGTAAGTAGGAGATGAGATAAGAGAGGAAATGGAGCTGAGGCAAATAATGTGGGGCCTCTTGGGCCATTTAAAGACTTTATTAGGGCCAGCCCCATGGCTGAGTGGTTAAAGTTCCTCATGCTCTGCTTCAGTGGCCCAGGTTCATGGGTTCGGATCCCAGGCACGGACCCACTCCACTTATCAGCCATGCTGTGGAGGCATCCCACATACAAAACAGAGGAAGATTGGCACAGATGTTAGCTCAGGGCAAATCTTCCTCACAAAAAAACAAATAAATAAAAATAAAGACTTTATTAATCTCAGAGAGATGAGGAGGCACTGGAGGGTTTGGAGCCGAGGACTGACGTGATCTGATCTGTGTTTCAACAGGAGGATCTCTGGGGCTGCTGAGCTAGGACTAGGATAGGGGCAAGGGTGGAAGCAGGGAGGCCAGTCAAGGGGAGAGAGGATGATGCTTAGACCAGGGTGACACCAGTGGAAGTGGGAGGGAGAGAGAGGATACTGGATACATTTTCAGGGTAGAACCTACAGGATTTACTCATAGATCTCATATGGGATGTGAGACAAGGGAGTCAAGGGACCTTCAAGATCCCTCCATACCAATATATAAAGAAAAACACAAAATATTTAGATAACCAGAAAAAATAATATTTAATATATTATGAAAATAAATACTTAAACACTTCGCATAATCCCTACCAGTTTGAGCCACCACCTCTCCCAGCCATGCAGATCCGGGATGCGAGTCTCTCCACGGTCAGCCCCGCCCAGACCCCGCCCCTGGAGCCCAGGCTCCACCCCCGGCCGCCCTGGCCACACCCAGAGCCCACCTATCCGGGCCCGCCCTCGTTGCCGTGATGATAGCCGGCGATCGGGCAGCGCACCGGCGGCCGCCTTGCCAGGCGCCAGCTGCTCCCGCGAGGCTTTGGTTGCTATGGTGATCGCTCGAGCAGGCCGCGCGTGAACTCTCGCCGCTGTGAACCCCGCCCAGACCCCGCCCCCGTCGTCCAGGATTCGTCAGACGCCGCGGGTCCCTCGTGGCGCCGGTTGCCATGGTGATCGGCGCCGCGAGCCCCACCCGGCCAGGCCTCGCTGAGTCCGGAGATTTTGCAGCCGCAGCAGGTGAGTCCGCTGCCCGCTCTGTCCCACCCTCGGCCCACTCCAGTGAGGGGCGCGTCTCACGCCGTGGTCAGAAGGGTGCCGCGTCCTCTGCCCACCTCCCACCGCCATGACCTGAACGCGGCCTGCGCCCCGGGGCCTCCTCTTTGCCTGAGCGCCCACCCTGGGCCAGGCCCATGCTGGTGCTGGAAGAGAGCCAGGTCAGATTGGGGAAGACAGCAGGCCACGGTCAAGGCCACACTGGTGGGGGCAGGGGGCGGACAGGAGAGGGAGAGACAAGGCTGTGGAATAGGTGTGAGGAGCTCAGCGCTGGGGGAGATGAGGGCGTTTGGGGACGGCCTACCTAGGGCCTCATTCCCCCCCCCCCCCCCCCCCCCCCCCCCCCCCCCCGCAATACTGCCTGCAAATTGGTGAAAGAGATGACCTCTAGGTCCTGACAGAGCAGGAGGCTTGGATCTGTTTTTAAAGCTACTGAAAAGTTAGGCATGAACTTGCAGGTGAGTCCCCAGGGATTTGCACAGCTCCCTAACTCTCTTTCCCATGTTGGGTCCACAGGACTCTGGAAGGATGAGGTCCTCCCTGATGCCTTTTGGGCCCCCTGTGAGCCGGGACCGCGTCATCACCAGCTTCCCTAAGGTAGAGAGTCACTAGGCCAGCCCATTATGTGTGCACTGCTCTCCTGACACTATGTCCACATCCAGCTCCCCCACCTGCACTCCCCACCAGAAACAAGGCAGGTGAACTAGGGAGGCCAGTCCCTCGCCCACAGACCCCAGGGAGTTACCAGACTTCTCGAGAAGCTGGGGTACTTGGCATTGACTTGCCCAAGTTGGGCCAGCAAGTTAAGGGTGACACCAAGAGGCAGTATGGCATGAAGGTTAAGGGCATAGACTCTGCAGCCACACAGTCCTGGTGTGAATCCTGACTCTGTCATTAAGCTCTGTGACTGTGGGCAAGTTACTCAACCTCTCAGAGCCACTGATACACAAGGATAATTCCTCTCACATCGGGTGTGTAGCTCATGGTAAACTGGAGCTCCCTTGCCTGAGTTGTGGTCGCTGTGGTCGCACTCCGGTTTCCTGACACCATATCCAGGGTTCTCCCCGCTTACCATTCTGCCTTTGGTTCCTGCTGAAAACTCACCGCTCTCTTCCATCTGTATTAAAATCCGTTATTAATCACAGCCGGGAATGCAAATCAGTACAACCTCCTTAAAGGCAGTGGGACATTATTTCCCAGCACTGCAGATGCCCCTACCTTCTGATCCAGCCATTTGAGGCCAGGCATTGCAGCAATTTATAAAGCAGAAGGTCAGACACAATATAAATATCCTCAGACAGGGGCTGCTTAGACAGCAAAATGCTACTTCCTGACACAGACATGAGGAAAAACAAGTGCGATGAGAGCCCAAGTAAATCTTTTTTTTTTTTTTTTTTTTGTGAAGAAGATCAGCCCTGAGCTAACATCCGTGCTAATCCTCCTCTTTTTGCTGAGGAAGACCGGCTCTGAGCTAACATCTATTGCCAATCCTCCTCCTTTTTTTCCTCCCCCAAAGCCCCAGTAGATAGTTGTACGTCACAGTTGCACATCCTTCTAGTTGCTGCATGTGGGACGCGGCCTCAGCATGGCCGGAGAAGCGGTGCGTCGGTGCGTGCCCGGGATCCGAACCCTGGGCCGCCAGTAGCGGAGCGCACGCACTTAACCGCTAAGCCACGGGGCCGGCCCCCCAAGTAAATCTTTAAGTGAAAATGCAAGGAATGGAGCATGTGTGTAGTGCACTCTTGTGTGCGAAAAAAGGAGAGGGGAGAAAAGAAATGTATGTGTTTGCTTATACATGCAGAAAATACCTCTGGAAAGATACGTAAGATCCTGCTGTCAGTGGTTGCCTCCATGTGGCTTGGGACTGGCGTGGAGGGAGAAATCCGCTCCACAGAGAGGCCTGTGTATCTTTTGAATTCTGTGCCCAGGCTGGTAGGGAGGAAGGAGGTGACCGTCAGCTCTGGGATTTGGGGTCTGCAGTCATTCCTCCTCCCCTGTCTTCTGCGTCCCCCCTGGAGTTCTTTCTCCACACAGCCACAGAGAAAGCCTTGGTGCCTCAGACTCGTGGACAATTCTCCCAGGATTTTCCATCTCCTTAGAGGCCCAGGCAATTGCTTCCCTACAGAGCTTGACAGTGGCAACCAGGAATGACGGAGACTAGTGTTTAATGAGCCAAAAGGAAGGGAAGCGTGATTGGCACAAAACAGTCCAGGTCTCGTGGGATGAAGGATCCTGTTTACAGAGCAGAACAGGGAGGCTCGGAGAGGTAGGGAGGGCTGCTTGAGGTCACACAGCTGGGCTTGGTGGAGCCGGGACTTGACCCAGCCAGGACTTGACTCTGGCTGACTCCAAAGCTCCGCCTTTCCACTACCCTAGGAAGCAGCCTGGGGCATCTGTGCTGTTTCCACAGAAGGTGAGATTCTCCCCCGACTGCCTGTGGCAGTTAGGGGTCATAGGCCACTGCTGGCCAAGTTCATCCTGTGCCCCAGGGTCACACCACTTCAGACCTGGGAAATTTGCAGTCAGGTGGGGCAAGTCCTTCCCTTTACTCCCTTTACTCATTTTTTCTAATTATAAAACAAATGTGCATTTGACACGTGTCACAGCGTCCTAATAGCTGTGGACGTTTGTTGAGCTCTTAGTGTGTGCTAGGCTGGCTCTGTGCTGATGGCTTTACAAAGAGTATCTCATTTTTTGCCCCCAAGTCTGTGAGGTTTTATAGACAAGGAAATTAAAGTTCAGACATATTAGGCAACTTCCCAGGGTCACACAGCAGGTAAGGGTGGACACAGGTCTCCCTGACCCCAAGGCCGTGCTCTTAAACCACTGCCCAGTTCTGCATCCAAGAAATGTGGAAGACGGAAAGTGCCGTCCGGGACATTTTCCATGCACTTATATGCATATTTTTTTTTTAAAGATTTTATTTATTTATTTATTTTCCCCCCAAAGCCCCAGTAGATAGTTGTATGTCATAGTTGCACATCCTTCTAGTTGCTGTATGTGGGACGCGGCCTCAGCATGGCCGGAGAAGCAGTGTGTCGGTGCACGCGCGGGATCCGAACCCGGGCCGCCAGCAGCGGAGCGCGCACACTTAACCGCTAAGCCACGGGGCCGGCCCTATGCATATTTTTTTAAACAAAAACGGCATCAGAGATCCACAGAAGGTATGGGGAGATCTTGGAGCTAAAAGGGCCCTGACAGCCCACTCCTCATCTCACCCTGAGAGGACCAGAGATGACAGAGGCCTGCGACACGCCTGCAGCAAGGGCACAGCTGCCTGCAGTGAGAACCAGCTGAGTCCCCGCCTGGGCTCTTTGGTCTGGCCTGTCCCCTGCTGCTGCTCCTGGGAACTCACAAGACCCTGGAGTCTCAAGGCTACTGACAAGATAGAGACAGATGTGACAGTAGGATCAGGGGAAGCTAATGAGGCTGCCAGCCTGGAGGCTCGGGAGGGAGGGAATGCTGGGAAATAAGTCACCACCTCGCTGCCCTGCTTAGCTTCGCAGGATGATGGGCCCGCCTGTCTGTCTGTCTGTCTCTTTCCAGTGGTACATGCCAGACGCCTGCCTGCAGCTCAAGGAGCACTTTCACGGGCAGGTCAGTGCCGCCTGCCAGCACAGGAACATGGGCACTATCGGGTGAGTGCCGCCTCAGCCCAGGGTGCAGGACGTTGGGGGAGATGGCGTGAAGGAATGGGTGCATGAATGAACGTGTGAGGGAACAAATGAAACACTTACACAGGCAACCCAGTACAGGACTGAAGACGACCGGGAGTTCTGTCTGGCTGTCCTTAACACACCTCTGCCCTGTAGAACAGCTTTTCCTCCTCTCAGTCAGTTGGGCACATGATTTTTCAGCCTGAGGTCTCAGCACATGTCTATTTCTGGTGTCTGGAATGTCTTCCTACTTTTCAGGTCTCTGTAGAGTGTCAGGTCTGGGGGCCTTCTCTGAACCCCTCTCACGACCCCTGCCCCCAGCCTGAGCTGGGCGGGGCGGCCCTCCTGCGTGCTCCTGTGCCCCATGCACTTCTCTCATGGGCTCGCCAGACTGCTTGTCTGGATTCCTCACTAGACCTAGCCCATGAAGGCCAGGGCTATGTCTGTCCTGTCTCTGCCCCCGTAGCATCTGGCACCGCCTTATTCCTGCCCCTGTAAGCACCTGGCACCGCCCTGTTCCTGCAGCACCTGGCACCGCCTTATTCCTGCCCCTGTAGCACCTGGCACCGCCCTGTTCCTGCAGCACCTGGCACCGCCTTATTCCTGCCCCTGTAGCACCTGGCACTGCCTGCACAGGGATCTTGCAACAGTCACTTCTTCTTGTAACAAGCAGGGACAAGGGCCTGCTTTTGCCTTGTCCTGAGGAGCTCACAGTCTGCCCAGGGAGTCAGCTGAGCTCAGAGATATGGGGAAGCCGCAACAGACGCCCAGCTCTGAGGTTCCCAAAGCGACACAAAGTGAGGCAGGGCTCAGGTTGGAATGGCTCAAGCAGCCGTGGTCGTGGGATGAGAGTAATGGCCACCAATTTGGGATTGCTGGTTCCATACAGGTGCTTCATGAAGATTATCTCCCTGAGCCTTCACAGCAGTGCTGGGAGGTGGGGAAACTGAGGCACAGAGGGTACCCCCACAATACCTCAGCAGCACCTTTACTTGTTCATCTGAAAAGTGAAGTCAGCGCCACCCTGTTCCAGAACTAGAGGCTGCCTGGCAGCAGAGTAGACCCAGCCCCTGCCCTCACAGACATGGCCAGGTGAGCTGCACCAGGTCACACGTGACAGAGGTGCCCTCTTGCCGTCTGGTCAGATGTTTACCTGTTGAGCTTTGGCATGAGCTGCAGAAACTCTTAGAGCATCATCACGAATCCCAGGACAGCTGCTGGGGGAGTGCAGGACACACACAGCGTGAGGTGGCGGCTGCCCTCGGTGAACAGGGTCCCCAGAGAGCCCAAGAACCTCAGAGCCGATTTGCCTCAAGCCACAGCCCGGACATACAGACCTGAGTCCTGTCTGTGACATGCCACTCAGCCTGCCTGGCCCTTGCAGACCCCTCCAAGGGAGCAGGTGACAGTAGTGCCCCGGTCAGTGAGTCCCTGCTTGTGAGAAGCAGGAGCCCATCAGGCACACAGCCCCAGGGCTGGGTAGGACGTGCAGGAGCTCTGCCTCTGTGCCTGTGTCCCCTGCATATTGGTGCTGTGTGTGTCACCTCAGTGCGCTCCAGGTTCCTGGCTGCACCCCCCGGCTTGGACACAGCCCCACCTGGGGCTCTTCCGTCTGCTCCTTCCCTCAGCCTCTCCTCATGCCCGTTTCTAATCCTCACACCAGGGACTTGGGTCCAGCGGGGTCAGGGCTACAGCCCCAGGGACAGCAGAGTCCCCAGAACAAATGCAGGCTCTCCTACCCTCCCCTCGGAGGGCTGGGGATGAGGATAGACAGTCCAGAGTGTCTCAGCAGGTGGCCCATCCCGTATCCAGTATTGAGGGGTGGCTCATGAGTGGGGAGCACAGGGAAGGAAGGGCCCGTGTGTATGAGGATGTCTTGTGACCATGCCTGAGAGCAACACGGCTGTATTCCCGATAGGCTGAAGCTCTCCAAGGTGGTTGTCGTCGGCGATCTCTACGTGGGCAAGACCAGCCTCATCCACAGGTGCGCCCACCGGCCACACCTCCCAGCAGCAGGTTGTCACACTTTTGCCTGCGAGGCCCAGAAAACATTGTTGTAGTCAAGGTCATGTGGCTGCTGGAAACCACACCCCACGGAGGGGGTGCAAGAAATCAGGGAGATGGCGGGGTCGGGCGGAGAGTGGCATCCCAGGAGCTTGGCATTGGTCACATTGTCCCCCTGGGGCCACGGGCTCACACCTCACCGCCCTTGCTGCAAATGGATACCCAGTTTCTCTGTCACTGTCCCTGACTTGCAGTGCTTGCCATCTGGGCTGCTGCAGCCTCTCTTCCCCCACATAGTTCTCATCGGCTGTCCATCTGTCCGTCTATGTTCTCCATGGACCATCATCTCTTTAGCAATTCCCTGCAGGTGGACTTGTCATTGCCTCCAGACTCTCAGTGTCACGAGTGAAGCTTCGTGCACAGCCTCTCTCATGACTTCCTCGGCTCCCATAGGTTTTGCAAGAATGTTTTTGACCGTGACTACAAGGCCACCATCGGGGTGGACTTTGAAATCGAGCGCTTTGAGATCGCTGGGATTCCCTACAGCCTCCAGATGTAAGTTGCCATCGTGTTGTGCCATTCCCTGTGTGGCTCATGGGCAGGCTTCACCAGGACCCGTGGGAAAGGCGGCAGCGAGCTCCTCAACTGTGCCCCGTGGTGCTCAGCAAGGACCCGTCTGGGCAAGCAGCCCTGGGGGCTCGTGAGAAACCGGGCGTCCCTCGTTCCCCGAGGCCCTGGGTGCTCCCTCAGTCCTGACGGGTGACTCGTGTTGGTTGTGGGACCTGGGAAAGTCCTCATAGCCTGACATGCCCACCCTCCCCCATCCTCCCATGATGCCCCCACCTCCCCAGGTTCTGGCTCCGGGTTCCCGTTGTTCCTCCGCCTGGCCCTCTGTGATCTCACTTACCAGGCCAGCAGGGTGGCCTTTGGCAAGTCACTTCAGACCTGTGAGCCTCTGTTCCCATCTGGAAGATGGGCCAAAATTCACCCTACTGCCCTCACTTTGCTCCCGCTGCCTCTTCCCCTGTCTTCTTCCCTGCCAGACCCCATGCCTCTGCCTCTTGGTGGCCTACTGGCTTAGGCCTCTCCCCTCTAGTTTCCCTCAGAACAGCCCAGAGTCTCTCCCATAGGCTCACGCTTTCCCACCAGAGCTCTGGACCTTGCCTTCCCTCTCCTCTGGTACCTGGAGGATGCTGCAGGCCTGCCCACATCTCCAGCCCTGCCCTCTCCTGCATGGCTCCCTCCCATCCCAGGCCCTCCTGTGTGGACCCTTCCCCCTCATCACTCTCCTTCGTGGCTGCCTCTGCCCCCCACTTTCCTGCTGGCATTCACCAGGCCCCTGTCCTGGTCCTTTTCTCCCTTCCCTTCCTGGGGTTCACACCTGCTCCTCTGGTTTCATGCTCAATCCTCCATGCCCTGCCTGGGCTGGGCCTGGGGATCCATGGTAATCAGGATGGAGCTCAGCGTCTCGTGGACCTCAGCTCCTAACTCTGTCAAGACAGTGCCCCCTTCTTTGAGGACAGCCCCAGTGCAGTCTGGAGTAAGATGGTGCCACTGAATCTCGCTCAAGGGAGAGTACAGGGTCAAACCAGAGCAGAAGAGGCTGTGAAAATGCAAGGCTGCAGGACCGAGGGGATTTAGAGCCAGGAGAGCTGAGAAGAGCAAAGAGCTGTGCAGAGAGTGGCCTGTGGCTGGGTTCACATGTGGCCATAGGCCATATGGAATTAGAGGGCCCAGGACAAGACAGGGATGCTGTCGTGGCTTGGCCTCTCATTGTCCTACCTTGAGGCCATTGCCAGCCACCCAAGTGTCCCTACCTCTAGGCTACCCTCCCAGCTCCCCACCCAGAGTCATCTTCAGATATGTGAAAGAAAATATGAATGAATTAATGAAAGAATAGTGTCAAAAAGTTCGGCATCATGCTCGATCACTTGAGAAAATTTCAGACTGTTGATGTCTTATTCATGGCTTATCTACTTTTCAGTTTACTGAGAAAAGTTAAATTTTGATCTGTTGAGCTTTAAAAAGAGATGGATTTTCAGACTCAGTCTTACCTATTTTTCTCCTCTCTGGTTCTAAACCAGGACTGGTAGATCTCAGCATGTGCACCCCACTCTACTATACTGTGCCCATGGCAGACATCATTAATCGATTGTTGCATTCTTTTCCATGGAGCCAGGACTCAGCTTCTCCAGAGAGCCAGAACTAACTGATCAGAATCACCCAGGAGATGCAAACCGTGTCCCTGTTAGACACCCCCTCCCCCCACCTGGGGAGGTGAGCTTCCCCTCCGCTGCAGTGAGGAATGTGAAGCCATGGCTCGGTGACACATGACCAAGTGCAGAGCCACAGCTGGCGGCTTGGCCTGGAGCCCCAGTCCTACTCACAGGGCCTCTTCTGCAGGTGGCCTTCCACATCTTCAGAGCAAGCACATCAGGGAGCATATTCTCTTTTTGAGTGGCATGGTCAGAGGGACTGAGCTACAACTCCCTTTATCTGGGCAGTGGAACTCCCAAGGCTGTGTCCCTCCCCTGTGGGCATGGTGAATCCAGCCAGGGAATTCCCCTGTGGGGCACCCTAGGAAGGGATCATAAGGAATTGGGGGCTGAGGGACGGCTGGCTGGCAGCAGGCACTTCCTGAAGTCCATGCAGCTGCCATGGGCCCTCGGATCTGCCTGCCCCTTGTCCCCCATCCTGCTGGCTCAGACCACTGCAGTCGCTTAATCTGCCATCTCTCTGTTTCCCTTTCTCTCTCTGCCACCACACAGCTGGGACACAGCAGGGCAAGAGAAGTTCAAGTGCATCGCATCCGCCTACTACAGGGGTGCCCAGGGTGAGCAGCTGGCTGATGGCAGTCGTGGGGCCCTCAAGCACGTGCAGCAGGGGGCTCCCCCCTGGACTCCACAATGAGAAGTGCCGGTGCTCTGTGCAGGCGCCAGTGTGTCCTCTGAACACCACTCAGAACACCCCCTGGGCCAGTTCTCTGGGACGGAGAAGCTGCCTTCCAGCCAGGGCCGGTGCTGGCCTCGGCAGTCACACCCTTTAGGGACCCCGGGCTGGTGGGTGCTCCATGTAAGGCTCAGCCCCAGTTTCAGCTCAGAAAGACACTCAGAGGGGGAAGTGCGTGTCCAGTGAGCCCAGAAAAGAAGTGCAGAGACAACTCCAGGAGGAGGTGGGAGAGAGGCTAGGCCTGAGGGGAGGAGCGGAGGTGACCACCGGAGGACTTCACCCCCAGGCGGGGGCAGTGGGGGGAGGACACCGGGCAGCATCAGCATAAGCTCCCTACTCCAGCCCCCCGTCCCAGGAAGAAGACAGAAAGAGGTTTCAGTGGGAGGTGGAAGAGAAATATCCACAGTAACCCAAATCAGGATCAGATTATGAGGCACAGCTATGTCTACACAGAACTAGTGTAAAACATCAACATTTTCGTTAAGATTTGAAAAAAGCAAAGACAGGAAACAAACCATGAGCCTCTCCACCGTGGGTTAAAATTCAGCTCTGCCACGTCCACTGTGGCCTTTCTCTTCTCTGGGGGGATGACACCTCCTGGGGATAAGCGATGTAAGGCACAGCACACCCCTGCAAACAGCATCCCCAGGCCACCATCCTGCCCTTCCTCAGTTTCCTCCTTCACTTCCACTCCCCTCCACTGGGCGGCGCTCCTGCAGCCTTCAGCCAAGGAGCAGAGGAAGGCCCTGTCCAGCCCTGCTCATACCATCGGGGGCCAGTAGACAGCAGGCCTTTCTGGAATGTCCTCCAAGTGGGGCTCCCCTCAGGACTCCAGCAGGGTCCTGGCCACTCAGGACCAGTGACAAGAGGAGCCGAGGGGGCTGTATCTCCCAGTTTTCTGCGCCAGCCCCCAGCTCCCCAGAAGTTGTTTCCCCAAAGCTGGTTGTCGCTAATCACCTTCACAGCCGTAGCTGCTGTGGTGGAAAGTCTGCCCCGCATCAGGCCCGGCACTCAGAGCTTTTAGAATAGCTGCTCTTGCTTAATCCTCAAGCAACCCTCAGAGCTAGAGGTATCGTCTCACCATGTCACAGATGGGGAAACTGAGGCTCTCAGTGGTTAAGGCCCTCACTCAAGCTCCCTTAGCCATCAATGGCAGAGGAGAGATTTGAACACAGGAGCCCACGAGCTCCATACCCACCTCATCTTGCCCCCTGGATTCCCCACTGTGGCTGGGAGGCTGGGTGTGAGTGGGAGAGGGAGGTGGGAGAGGGTCCTGAGGGGCAGCCATGGGTGTCTCCTTCCCAGCCTCCTTCGTGGGTTCCAGGGCTGAGTGTCTGAGGGGCCACCCAGCATTTCTGCAGGAGCTGGGCTCCTCTCTGGGCTCCTCCTGGGGAGCAGGGAGCTGCCCGAGGGGACCCCACCATGTTTGCCTCACCTGTCTCTGACCTGGTTGTGGCTTTTCTGCATGTGTGCAGTGATCATCACGGCCTTTGACCTCACTGACGCGCAGACTCTGGAGCACACCAGGCAAGTCTGGGCTTTGCCTCCCCTAGGGTCCCCCTGGGCTCAGGAAGCTGCCTGGCAGGGATCCCCAACCCTGGGCCCATGGGCTGGGCCCCCGATGGTGGGTGTGAGTGACCAGATCGCTTGTCAGAACTGACTGCCCACAGGCCATGTACTATCCAGTCTCCTCGTTATCCTTCAAGATTTGCGCCTGTCTGCTGAGGGCAGGGCCAGCTCAGGGCGCAGCCAACGCAGTCACATGGGGGCCGGCGCTCAGGAGGGCCTGCACTCGCTTTAATGCTCTGCTGTTGCCGTCTTGAAAGCCTTAATACTTGTTGGATGAGGGACCTCGCATTTTCACTTTGTCCTGGGCCCTGCAAAGTACCTAGCTGGTCCTGTCTGAAGGGACGTGATTTGGCACTTGCTGTCTTGGGCAGAGCGCTGGTGAAGAGAGCTGGCCACATGACCAATTCCAGGAGGCATCCTGCTTCTGCTGAGAATCGCCCAGCTAATGGACCAAAGCCCCCTTCACCTCGCTTTTGTTTGGGGCATTCGCATCCAGCATCTCCCAAACCCTGTGAGGGAGGCTGGGGCGATGGTGGGTCAAGGTGCCCTCCCTACACCTCCTGGCTCAGTGCTCCCAGCCCTAGGGAGGACCTGGGTCTGCACCCCTGTCCCCGGGCCCCTCTAGATGGGTGGGTGCCGTCCCTCAGCGTGTCTCCCCTCTGTGCATTCCAGGCAGTGGCTGGCAGATGCACTGAGGGAGAACGAGCCGGGCTCCTGCTTTGTGTTCCTAGTGGGAACCAAGAAGGACCTTCTGGTGAGCAGAGCAGAGCTGAAGGCCTGGGGCAGCCTGGCCCTCCAGAAAATGCGTCTGGCTTTCAGCCCAAGCTTGGGGGATGGAGGGGGATTCTAACATGCCTAGATGGGAATTTGAAGACCGCAGGCCCAGGAGTGGAAAGTTAGGGGCACTTGAGTGGCCTGTGCTTGTCTCATCAGAGAGGGACAGCTGGCACTCAGACTTGTCTGGGACCGCTGGGGTCTCACCCCCGGGCAGGCATCCCCCACCCTTGCATGGGGCTCCCCAGTCCAGGGGGAGAGGGGGAGGGAGGAGGCACAGTGGGAAGCAGGCAGCCACCTACCCCAGGCACCTTCCCGCAGGAGGGCCCGGGAAGCTGGGTCAGCAGGGCCGCTTCTCCCAGGCAGGGACGGCGTGTGAGCAGGCGGAAGCGGAGGCCGTGCGCCTGGCCAACGAGATGCAGGCCGAGTACTGGTCGGTGTCAGCCAAGACGGGTGAGTGGGCGCGGGGCTGTCACCATGGTGGGCATGGGGCCAGCAGTGGGAGGCTCGCGTGTTTCCTTCTGCGACTCTATGGTGTGCCCGTGTCACAGCTAGCTGTGCTGGAGCATGCTGTCTGAGTGGAATCTCCTTGTCTCTAGGGGGGACTGGGAGCCCTGCCTCGGGGACGATAGGAATAGTGATACCTGGCCCTGTGCCACCGTGTTCTCTAACGAAACCACCCCCTGCCCATGAGGCAGGTCCATTTTATCCCTGTGAAGTCACTTCCAGGGTCACAGGGAGGAAGTGGCAGGGCTGGAGCTGGAATGCAGCCCTCTCCTGTAACACTGCACTGTCCTGCCCCTGACCTGTGGGTGCCAGGTGGGAGGACCACCAGGTACAGAGAAGGGCCTGGTAACTGGGGGCTCCCGTCCCTTCCCTGGGAGTCACCATGGAAGACACTGAAACATCACTCACAGTCCCCTAGCCCTCATCCACATCCCACCCGATCTGTCCCCGCACCCTGGGCCCAAGCCCCTGAGCCGCCTTTACCCATAGGCCACTGCTTACCCGGTCCCGGCAAGATGCCACGTCTCCGAGCCTCCGTGTCCTCCTCCTCGAGGAAGCAGGGTGATGCTGTTCATCTCATTTTACTTTTAACGGAAAAACATGTTTTAAATTACAAAAGCCATAAATACTCACTGTGAAATATTAGAAAATGCAGAGAAGCAAAGAACAAACTGAAAACACAGGTTGTTGGGGGGATGAAAGGAATAATATGCAGTGCCTGGCACAGAGTAGCCCCCAGGGACTTGAGGACTCAGGAATTACGCCCGGTAGTCCTTGTCCCAGATGAGGGGCCACAGTGGACATCTGGCCAGGGACTGGGTGAGGCGGCGGCGGGAGCACTGAGGATAGATGCCGCAGGTGGAAGCGCCACCTCTAGCCCAACACAAAAATGTGGTAGTGCCAAAGGCCTGGTTCCCTCTGCTCCCTCCTGACGTGTCCCCGGTGCCCTATGAGAAGCCGCTTTCTTATCAGAGTAACAGCACTTACACTGAGAGCCGCCTATGGGCCAAGCAGGATTGCCCTGTGCAGTTGTACAGGTTGCTAGCTGCACAAGAGCAGCGTGCATGCCAGGGACTGGAGCTCAGCCCTGTGCCCGGATGGGCAGCCTCCTCCACCTGAAGGAGGATGCACAAAGGCTCCACAGGGGGAGCCAGTGGCACCTTAATTCTCATGGCTGCCCACTGGACAGGTGCTCAAAAGTTATAAGAGAGCAGGTATCCTTCTGATCGCCACATGTCCCAGCCTGGCCTACAGGAGGTGCTCAGCAGTGCCTGGTTAGAAGAGTAGATGCTGGGAAACCAAGGCTCAGAGATCTGAGGGAGCGGCTGGGGCAGATATCTGGGTTGAGAGGAGGCTGGAGCCAGGTGGGAAGCCAGGCCAGCCCCTTCCCTCACTCTGCTGCCCTGGGCAGCCCAGAGGTGGGCCACCCTGGCCCCCACACCCCCCAGCTCCCACCCAAATGCGCGTGCGGGCAAGGGCAGAGGCGGACGGGGTCACAGTGTCCCGTGGGCCCGCAGGGGAGAACGTGAAGGCTTTCTTCAGCCGCGTGGCTGCCCTAGCGTTCGAGCAGTCGGTGCTGCAGGATCTGGAGAGGAGGAGCAGCGCCCGGCACCAGGTCGGCGACGGAGACCTCATCCGTGCGTACAGGCGGCTGGCTCGGGGCTGGGGAGCAGGCCTGCGGCCTGAGATCCACATCCACCATCCTCCCGTCCCGAGACGCAGCCATTCCCTTGACTTGTCACCCCCTGCTGTCCTCTCTGGGCTGTCCTTTCTCCCCTCACTCTGACCTCGGGCCTGTAGCCTCCCTGACCCTGCCTGCCAGCCCAGACTCCCTCCCTGGCTCTCCTTGTCCTGCTGGCAGCCTCCTCATGGGCCAGGCTGGGCTTCCTGGGCTCCGTGGACGTGTCCTGGCTTTGGCTCTCCTAGTCTGTGCCGTTGCCCACTCTGTCCCACCACCAGAATGCATCCTGGGCCTCTCAGCCTGTGCCAGGTCATCAGGCCTTGAACGAGAGGCCCAGCAGTTGAAGCTCACGGCTCTGGCTGGCAGAGTCACCAGTGGGTCGCAGCGGGGGGCCTGCCCAGTGTCAGCTGCAAGTGCTTGGTTGACACCCAGTGACTTCTCCCCTCCCTGCAGGAGTGGAGGGAAGTCCACCCGAGACCCAGGAGAGCAAGAGGCCCTCCGCCCTGGGTTGCTGTTAGCTGAGGCCTGCGTCAGAGGCCTCCACTCCCCACACGCGCACAGACAGTGCCTTCCGTGACTGGAGGGGTGACGTGGATCCCAAGCTCTGCAACGTGACTGTCCACCCACTGTGCTGAGCCCCAGCACTCAGCCACTTCTGTTTAGTGGCTCAGGAGCCAGGAAAGGCCCCCCAACACTGTCCAGTTGGTGGGAGCACTGTGGTGATCATCTGGAAGACCAGTCACACCTCCAGAGTTGCCAGACAGTCCCCTCTGGCCTTGAGACACTTGTGCCCCATGGCCCACAGCCCTCGCCCTCAGCACACATCAGCAGTCCACTTGGACACTCTTCCCCAGCTTTCCTGAGTTGGCCTCAGAATCCTTCTCATCTCAGTGGTGCAGGCAAGCAGGACTTATCAGAGTTGGCCATGAGGGAATACCCACCTACCATCCCTGCTTGGGCCTTTTCTGTCATCAACAGGACTTGCAGTTCTGGGCCTCGGAGCCCCAGACCTCACTGTCCACTCTCCCTCTGCCACAGACTCATGAGGTCCCTGGACAGCCCTGCCTCTCTGGAGGAGGATGGACGAGAAGGTCTCTCAGGCCCCTTCTAGCCGGGGGACTGTCTCTGGCTCCCCCATGATCGCCAGGTCCTGCCCTCCTGGTCAGTGGGCGAGGATAGGCAGAATAGGCCAGTCGTGCCCACCTGGACAGTGAATTTCCCCAGTCGTGCTGCAGGAGGAAGACTGCCCAACTGTCCCAGGGGGAACTTGCTGCTACATCCCATGTACGTGTCACTGCCTGGCTCTGCCACCAGCAGCAGTCACCCAGACTCTCCTGGCCTGGCACCCACTGTTGCCCCCACCACCTCTCTCTCCCACCAGGCTGCACAGGAAGGGCCTGGGGCCAAGAAAGCGCTGGGCCTTTCTTGTCAGGACCTTTGTGATGGTCCAGGACGCATCTTTGGAGGACATCCAAAGTCCTCCGGAGTCTAGCGTGCTCCCTGTCTCCACCACCCACTCCTGCACACTCCTCCCCTCCCCAGTTCCCGCCCAGAGTGCCCTGCCCTCCTCCATGCCCATCATGTTGCTCCCCAACCCGCCCCACACCCCACAGCCCTGGGTTTGCCCTCTCATCCTCGCCCACCTCGTGCCATAGGCTGGTGGGCACGTCTGGCCTCCCACCTGCTTCTTGTAGACAGCTAGGGTTTTTTGGGCAGCCTTGCTGGTCAGCGCCGTCTCCCGGTGTCTCAAACAGTGCCTGGCACACTGCAGGCGCCCGGTGGATGCTCATCGGCTCACAGCGATTGCCAAATATCATTGCAGAGGAACACTGGCATCTTCTGTTCATTCCCCTTTCACCACATTTTTAGCTCTCTTTTTTTATAGATATGAAAAAATACTTCTTTATATAAATCATTCTTAAAGCAATTACGTTCATGCTTATTGTAAAACAAGACAGTGCAAAGCTTTGTATAAAATGCAAAGTGGAAGTCCCCCTCCAGTCAGTGGCACTCCCTGGAAGGAAGCGTTAACAGCTGGTAGGATTCCTTCCAGACTGTTTCTACACGAGCTTATTTGCTGTTTAAACAGAATGACCTCTCGCCACACCTGCTGCCAGGCAGCCTGCGTTTTTGATGACCTGCCGAGGAGCCCTCACTGTGGGCGCACGCTGAGCCTGCTGGTTCCTTTGGCAGCTGCCAGTTATCCTTCGTGTGGCTGGCCCATAGTCCGCCTACCCTGCCCCGTATGTGGGCCATTTGGTTTGTGTCCAGCTTTTAGCTTTTACCAAGGTGCCACAGTGACCATCCTTGTGATTACAGCTTTGCACACTCCAGATTCCCCAAAGGGGCCTTGCTGGCCCTTCTGTGGACTGTGGCCCCGGCTCAGTCCACTGGACACAGTCTTGGGTGGCAGGCCGCATTGGGGGTACGTCAGGACCAGGTTTGCAGCACACGGCAGGAAGTGTCGCAGGATGGAAGAGCCCGCCACAGTGGTCTGGCGCTCTCCATGGCTCCTCCCCTCTCCCCTTCAGGCCCAGGACGGGGAGGAGGGTGCAGTAATGATGCCCTGCTATTACTAGCTCCTCGGCTAGAAACATGCTGTCTCCTGTGCTCCCACCCTCTGTAAATGGCCCTTTATTAAACTCTCCCCGTGTTGCCCGCTGTGTGTGCTCAGTTGTTTCCCACCGTTGATGTGGCGTCTCCTCCATCGGTATCACTTCAGTGTGGTCCCACTGATAGGACAAGTCACCAAAGACATTCCCAGCAAACACCTCACAATTAGGCCGTAAATTTCTGCAGAGACCCAGGACCGCGTGCAAGTGCTTCAGAAACGGCTTGTCCCTCTGCCCTGTCCCCCGCCTCCCTGCTCTCTGAGCCCGCCCTGCTCTTGCCTGGCGTTCGCGGCTCCTCACAGTCCCTGGCCCGCCCCGCAGGGCCCCCATGCTCCAGCCCCTGTCCTCAGGCCCCTCCGCTCCTGTCATGACGCAGTCTTCACAGGTGCCGGGCCCTGTTCCGGGCCCTGTGGCTCAGGTGCCTCTGCTCCAGGAGGACTTTGTGGGCACCCCCACAACTCTTGCAGCACTTGATACCTTTGGGTGTGGTGGTCCATCTCTGGGCTTTCTCCCCTACTCGTGGGACCTCAAGAGCCAGGATGGTGACCTTGTGACCTCATCTCCCCAGCACCTCCTGGAGGAAGGGCCCACGATAGGTGCTCAGTAGATGTGTAAGGGAGGCAGGAAGGTTGCTGGCTACTCCCAGCAGACGTATTTCACTCTGATCCAAGATGCCCCCTGCTCGAACCATAGACCTGCCTGGGGAACAATCCTGTGTGTGGCTCTCCTCAGGGGCCCGAGATGGACGTGCCTCACTGCTCACTCAAAGGCCCCTGAAGTCCTGTCTGGAACAACCAGTGAGGGCTGTTACGGGCTCAAGTGTAAGTTCTGTTCTTAGGAGGAGCTTGGTAAGAGCCAGCCACAGAAAATTCCAGAGGAAAGCTTTGCAAATCTAGGGAAGGAGCCTCATGCAAAGTGGAGAGTGTCTGGACACAGGAAAGAATTGGACCTGGGATGTGGGGGCAGGAGAGTGTTTGGGTTATTTATTGCTATGTAACAAACCACCCCAAAACTTAGTTGCTTAAAGTAACAACTATTTATAATTTCCCATGATTCTATGATTTGACCTGCAGTTCTGCTCAGTGGTTGGTGGCTGGGGCCCTGGAATGACTGTCCAGTGGCCCAAAATGCCCTTGCTCCTATGGCTGGCAGTTGGTGTGGCATCTGCCTGGGTGTTTGGCAAGGCCTCTCCACATGGCGGCTTGGACTTCCTCACAGCATGGTGGCTGGTGTCAGAGGAGTGTTCCAAGAGTACAGGCCCCAGTGGGTGTGTGCTCATCAAGCCTCTGTTTGCATCACACTTGCTACAATGGAACATTTTGGCCACATGTCCCGTTGGCCAAAGCCCCAACGCAGGGTGGGAGGGGACTACATAAGGGTGTGGATTCTGGTAGAAACGACTCACTGGAGGCCACAACAGGGAACTGGAGGTGGGGGGCTTGGGGGGAGAGCGGTGAGAGATGAAGGGCTCTAGCAGTTTCTGCTTCCCCTCTGTCCTGTGGCACGGAGAGGCCTTTCTTGCCATGGAACAGCCGCTTACCCAGACCTCTGCCAATGAACTTGACGTCAAGGTGCTTCCACGGGGAAGCCTGCTTTGGCCTCCTCCACAGACCAGGGCACCTTTCATCCGGTCTCCCGACTGTCAGCGGCCTCAGCGGCCTGCCTTGTTCACTGCTGCATCCCAGCACCAGCCTGCCAAGAATCTGAACGCCTGAGTGACTCAGTCACGTGGTGCAGCCTCACATGATTTATGTACAACTGGAACTTTCCATTTTGGGTCCCAGGAGAGGGAAGCAGGAGCGGTGGTCACCCCTGACCCCAGCAGGCACCACTCCAACTCACTTGCCATGGAAACTCTGGCCCAGCATTCCTACAGCAGGGGCCGTCCAGGAGTGGGGCAGGCCTCTTGGAGGAGTAGCGAGGACTCCCCTTTACTGAGCACTCAGTGCGCAGAGAAGATGCTGTTTAATCACAGCAACCCTGTGGGCTGTGTATCCTGACCCTCCTGTCCCATCTAACAGGTGAGGGGACCAGGCACAGGAGCAGAAGTGATGGGATGCATCTGAGCACCTTCTCCTCCGAATTCCTGGTCCCTCCTCTGCCTCCGCCCCTCATCCCAGCTTGGGGCCTGATCCCAGTGCGAATCCCACTCCAGGCAGCCTCGCCCGTGGGCACTGTGTCCGTTACGTGTGTGTCCCCAGTCAGGTGGTCCCAGCACTCTGCAGCCCAGGGTTGTGACCCTGAAAAGGGGTTTATTTACATGGCCCCAACCACACCCAGCCCTCCTCAGGGTCCCCAGCAGAGCCAGAAATGAGCTCATCAATGACTTCCCCTATGGCAGCCTCCTCCCTGAGCCCCCACGGTTTCAGTCAGTCCTTCTCCAGGCCCCACAGCTTGTACTGAAGGCTCTGCAGTGACCTAGAGCAGGGCGCTGGCTCTCAGCCTCCTTAATCTTATGCCCTGGGAGCCTGCTTGCCCCCCTGCCCCCAGCCCTACTGCAGCCCCTGGAGGGGAGGGGAGACCACCATCCATTCAACTCCCATTCCGACCTGGGGATCGGAGAGGAGCCACTGCAAGACTAACCTTACCCTCCAGAGGGACCCAGGGCATCTTAAGCCAGGGACCTAAGGTTACCTAAGATCTAGGGAACTGGAACACAGAGACGACAGAGGATCAGTTACATTCACATGTTCACACGAATAAGAATTAGTGAACCTGAGAGAAGGCATGGGGCGGAGGGAGCTTTCAGAAGAAGCAGCACACAGCTCAGTGAGGGCCCTCCTCTTCTGAGGAAGAAGGGGCTCCTCGAGACCGGAGGGCCCTGAGCACACTGTCACCCAAGAAGCCTGCAGCTTCAGGCACTGCCCTGAGATGAGACACCCTCCCAGCAGCTCCCCAGGCTCCCCTGCCATCTGCTGTGGCCTCCGAGTGTCATCTCCCATATGTCGGAACTGCCCCTGAGGAAAGTTGATCGGCAGATGGGAAGTGTGGCTGTCACATCGCCTCCTTCCAGGCAGTGTAGATCCTTCCCAGCCTCCAGCCCCTCGTCCAGACGCCTCCCCTGCATGCAGGGCCACCAGCCACGTGTCCGAGCCTGCGCCCCAGGCTGGTCCAGGAGTGGTGCCTTCTGTCCCCTCTACCCACAGCCCCTTCACTCCGCTTGCTCTCCACCCCATCTTCAGGGATAAACGGTGGGTGGATTGGGAAGGAAAGCAGCCCCAGGGCTCCCTCATCCCCCACAGGTGGGTGGCCAAACCTGGCCAAAGGGTGCTCTGGGCCTCTGACCACTAGAAGCCACAGCCTGGACCATGTCACTGGCCATGGCTTCCAGAACAAGCTCATCTTGTCCTGGCCCCTTCGCTCTCTGTGAAAGCTGGGAATGGCAGCCAGGACACTCCGCTGGGATTCCCCTGGCTGTACGGGCCTCATCCATAATTGATTTCGCCAGAGGTAGGTGGAGTTACAGCTTGCGGCGGGGTGGGGGTGGGGGGTGGCGCCTGGGAGGGAAGGCCCGCACCCTCACTCATTCGGAGCCCTTGGCTAGGGAAGTCCCACAAAGATCTCTGCTCCCCACTCTGCGCTGGGGGCTGGGGGCCTGGAGGAGAGCCCAGCCAGGCACTGCTCAGCACAGCACAAGCAAGCAGGAATAAGAACAGCTGTATCGATTGCCCCAGATTTCTGATCTCGCCTGCAGCTCTCTGGGGCTGAGAGATAACAGATGAGGGATGACAGATGCGGGTCACGTGGCCACATCCCGCTTGAAGGGAGCCCTCCTATGGCCTCTGGCCCCCAAAGAGGGTAGAGATGAGGGTACAGACAGGGCAGGAAAGATGGGAGAAAAGCCCCAGGCTTTCGAGTCCGCCTCAGGTAGGTCTTCAGGCAGAAAGCCCTGCCGTCTTTACAATGCCACGTCTGACAATCCCACCTGACGGCACGGTGGTCAGGAGCACGGATTTGGAACTGGGGCAGGCTGGCCTCAAGTCTGAGCCCTCCACTTATTGCTGTGTGACTGGGGGGTGTCACTGTCCCTCTTTGAGCCCCTTCCCCTGCCTCTTGCCCAGATGATGGCTGTGAGGGTAGAAGGAAGTCACATCTTTGGAGCCCCTAGCTCCAGGCTAGGCAGCTGGTGAGCACTGGGTGGACGGGAGCCCTGAAGGCTGTGTGACTCTACAGGCAGTGCCACTGCACCCACTCACATGGTGCCCTTGTGTGAATTAGAAAAAGGCACCCATGCAGTTCCTCCAAAAGTTAAACATAGAATTGCACATGACCCAGAAATTCCATTCCTAGGTACATTCCCCAAAGAATTGAGAACAGGGACTCAAACAAGTATGTGTACACATATGTTCAGAGCACCATTATTCACACTAGCCAAATGTCCACCAACAGAAGAATGGATAAACAGAATGTGGTATATCCATACAACAGAATATTATTCAGCCTTGAATGAAGTACCGATACATGCTACAGCATAGATGAACCTTGAAAACAGTATGCTGAGTGAAAGAAGCCACACACAAAAGGCCACATATTGTATGAGTCTATTTATATGAAATGTCCAGAGTAGGTGGATGCATAGTGACAGAAAGTAGATTGGTGGTTGTCAGGGGCTGGAGAGAGGGGGAAATAGGGAGCAACTGCTTAACGGGTGTGGGGTTTCCTTTCGGGAAGATGAAAATATTGTTTAATTAGATACAAGTTGTGGTTGCACAATGTTCTGAATGTACTAAATGCCTCTGAATTTTTCACTTTAAATGGTTAATTTTAGGGGCCAGCCCCGTGGCTTAGCGGTTAAGTGCACGCACTCCGCTACTGGCGGCCCGGGTTCCGATCCCGGGCGCGCACCAACACACCGCTTCTCCGGCCATGCTGAGGCCGCATCCCACATACAGCAACTAGAAGGATGTGCAACTATGACATACAACTATCCACTGGGGCTTTGGGGAAAAAAAAAAAGGAGGAGGATTGGCAATAGATGTTAGCTCAGAGCCGGTCTTCCTCAGCAAAAGGAGGAGGATTAGCATGGATGTTAGCTCAGGGCTGATCTTCCTCACACACACACAAAAATAAGTAAAAAATAAAAAAAAATAAATGGTTAATTTTATGTTATGTGAATTTCACCTCAATTTAAAAGAAAGCACTCCTTGCTCAAGGCATTTGATATCCATCTGTTAGAAAACTGCCATTACAAACTGATTTTTGTAAGAACAAGACATCTTTTTGCGATTGCTGTCAACAACAGTAATCATATCTACCCGTCTAAGCTGGGAACAGTATCCCCTTTGATGTGTGCCCTTGTGCAGTGCACATCCTGCCCAACTGTAGCTGGCAGATCTGCTCAGGAAGCAGGAGGACAAGGGTGGCCAGTCTTTTTTTAAATGAACAAATGCACATTTGAAGGATAAGTCAGTCCCTTCCTAGTTTCACACTAATGGGGCCTTTTGACTTCAGAATGATGCAAAGAACACAGGCTCTGAAGCTGGAGGACTGGGTCTGAAATCTGCCCACGGCTGAAGGGCTAGATGACCTGGGAACATGTCTTTGTCTGTGAGGTGGGGGTGAATCCCAGGGCTAGTGGAAGGATTGAAGGAGATGCTAGAAAAATGCTCATCCTTACCCCTCAGTGAGCAGGACCATGGGCTGCTCCCACCCCAGGCCGGGGACCCAGGGGCCTCCTTAACTTATCCCCAGGGATTTTTGTTTTTTAATATAACAGCTTTATTGAGATATAATTCACATACCACACATTTCACTCATCTCAAGTGTACAATTGAATGGTTTTTAGTATATTCCCAAGGTTGTGCAACCATCACCACTATCTAGTTCTAGAACATTTTCAAAAAGAAAATCAATGGCCTTTAGCAGTTACTCCCCATTCCTCCCATCCCCTTATCCATAGGCCACCACCAACCTACTTTCTATTTCTATAGATTTGTCTATTCTGGACATTTCATATAAATAGAATCATACAATATGCCGTCTTTTGTGACCGGCTTCTTTCACTTAGCATAATTTTTTTAAGGTTCATGCATGTTGTAGTTGTGTCAGTACTGCATTCCTTTTTATGGCCAAATAATATTCCATTGTATGGATGCACCACATTCTGTTTATCCATTCTTCTGTTGTTGGACATTTGGGTTGTGTCCGTCCCCAGGGTTTTGCTGCATCAGAAGTTCTGTGTTCTGTCTAGCAGAGGCAGGTGTTGGGTCTCAGCTTCTCCTTCCAGCAAAGGGACAGGGCAGCCTTGAGGAGGGGTTTATGGGGAAACTTGGTCTGGGCTCATGGACCCCTGAGGGTGCACCAGAGTGTGTGTGTGTTTGATTTTTAAATAAATTATAGAGCCATATAACTACATCCCAGAAAATGAAGGAAATTGAGGGGAGACATCACCAGTAATCCCACTTCCCTGTCCTGTTCTAGTTTTTAGATGAAAAGAAATAACAACATCTATTGGGAGTCATGGAAATGTTTGTTATCGGATTGTGTGATGGTTTCACAGGTGTGTACAGATGCCAAAACTCATCAAATCACACACTTCAAATATATGCAGGTCAATTATACCTCAATAAAGCCGTAAAAAAAAGAATAAAAAATCACATTTTTTTAACTACAAAAGATAGACATTTTCATTATGAAGAATTCAGAAAAGTAAAATGATGAAGAAAATAAATGTCTTGCTGTTCGGAGACCGCTGTGGAGCCCCCGGTGACGTTCCCTCTGCCTGTGGAACCCCTTGGAAGGCTCCTTGGGGCCAGCACTTGTGGCCCATCAGCCTCCAGCATGTGCAGCCAGGCTCAGGGCCCACCGTGGCTCTACTGGCTTCGCGTGGCGCCAGACCCAGTGTCCTTCCACCTGAGGGCCCAGCGCTGCGGCACAGGGGCCCGGCCCTCACTGAGTCTGCACCCCCATGACTCCTGGGTCCCTGTCACTTCTCTGGCCAGTGCCTTCTCAGTCTCTCCGCCTCTACGTCCCTCCTAGTCCAGCCCCTGCCCTTTCCCCATCCAGTCCCCTGGGGGCAGGGGGAGAGTCTCCAGCCCTGTGGCTGTAAACACAAACTATTCACTAACAACACTTCCCTCTCTGTCTCTGGTCTTGGCTGCTCCTCAGTGCCTCAGACCCACCCTCTCTCCACCTGACTCCTCCCTGTGGGTGGGCTGTGGGCGCCTAAAGCCTCGCATGGGCACCCCGGCTTCATCACAGTCAGTGACCCACTGTCCATCCCGTAGCTGGTCCTTCTTCTCCACATCCAATCCATCTACAAGTCCAGAGAAGACCTGGCATCCGAGCCCTCCTTTCTGTCGCCTTGCTTCCACCCTAGTCTGGGTCACCAGTGCCCCCCATCTGGACCAATGCCATAGCCCCTAACCACTCACCCTGCTCCATCCTCACCCCCCAACTGTCCATACAACAAATCTGAGCAAGTCACTCCACTGCTTCTGCTTACAGCAGCTCCTGTGGCTATTTGAATTTGAATTCATTGAAGTTAAATCAAATTAGAAATTCAGTTCTTCAGCGCAGCAGCCACACTTCAGGTGCTCAGAAGTCGCATGAGGAAGCCAGTGGCTGCTGTATTGCTCAGCCCAGAGAATAGAACACGCCCATCAGGGTGGAAAGTTCTATCAGACAATGCAGGCTTGGAACCTTCCAGAGGCTTTTCCTTGCATTTAGAATAAAACCCAAACTTCTTACAAGCCCGCAAAGCCCTTCCTCACCTCTGATGTCACCTCCTGCCACCCACACCAGCCTCGTCTCCTAAGCCAGCTGTTCCTCAAACACACCTACAACTTTGAAGTCTGCCTGTCTTCTCCTTTCTGCTCCTTGTCCTTAGGATAGGCTCAGATGTCACCTCCCTGGCAAGCCTTCCCCCGACCTCTGCCTCCTCCTGGATCCCTCTGCTATGGCCTGGCTCTGCTTGCCTTATCCTTTCCTCCCACACACACATGCGCCTCTCTCCCTGGGACGTGTGCTTCTCCGGGCCACACACATATTGGATTCCTCATGCGGCCAGCGCCTGCTGAGCACTACTACCTACTGAGCACCGGGGGTCAGTGGGGAATGCGACAGACACATCTCTGTCCTCAGGAGTTTAGATCTAGCTGGGGACAGACACCGAATGGGGCATTACAGAATGTCATGTGTCTGGACCCTATGTTCCTCCTCCTTCCTCCCTTCCTTGGGAGGGATGGATGATAAGAAAGCTCTGCAGGAAAGCACAGGGACCCAGCGTGGAGTGCTTTCAGGAAGGGACTGAGGACAGGAAGAGTGTCCTTGAGGCCCGAAGCTGTCCCACGGGGGAGAGAGCCACTATCTTGCTGTGTCCTTGTGCCCAACAACAAGCCATTTGTTCTACCAAGAGAACAGAGCCTGCAAACCCAAACTGAACAGCTTCAGAGGTTCTGAAGTGAGTTTACTTATGTACAATATTTAACATGGGGCTGAGTGGGGCCTGCAAACCAGATAAAAGGACACCTCACTGATAGTTGAAGCCACCCCTCCAGAGTACCCTTTTCTTTCCCATGTGGTTCATGATAATACCCCAGATGAGCCCACAATTCCCCAAGGTCATCCGAGGAAGGCAGCTAATATTGATGGTGAGCTGCTATGTGCCACACCCCGCGAGGTCAGGACTTATTACACCCATTTTAAAGAAGAGGTCACTGAGGATGTGAGCACTGCTGGGATTCCAGCCTCACTTTGTCTGGACCCAAAGGCAGAGCATCAACTCCTTCTGTTTCCTCAGCTGCAAAACAGGCTTCAGAGGGCCCTACCTGCCTGCAGTGGATCTGCAATGTAAAGGAGCTGGGTTGGAGGCGCCAAGGGGGCTCAGGAGGGGCGACAGCAAGAGGGTGGAGAGGCCTGCAGGGGGTGGCAGTGAGCCACACCTGGAGGTGGCTGGAGGGCGGGCCCCAAGGGTTTTCAGGCGACTATCCCAGGGCACCAAGGGCACTGACGTTAAACAATCATGCCTTTTATCGGAGCGTGTTTTGTTTCCCTCTCTGGGTGCTTACACACAGTGATCATGGCATTTTGCACGTGAGGGTGAAAACAGAGACTCAGAAGAGAATTGCCCAAGTCACAGAGCGTGGAGTGGGGGAGACCTGATCCTGAGCCAAGCCCCCTTGGCCACTAGCCTTAGGCTCTGTTCCTCTAGATTAGACTTTGGGGCATTGGCTCTGGAACCGGGTGGAGGGCAAGATAACCCCTCACATCCACGCAGGGACAATAGCCCTCGGAGGCAGGTATTCTTGTTCTCATTTCAACCGCCGGGAAACCGAGGCGGAGAGAGGCAGAGGCAGTCAGGACTGAAGCCCAGCTCTCTGGTTGACAAATCCTGTTTCCTTTTCCCCTGTCCCAGCAGGCTGGTTTGGGTATTTTCATTCTCCCCCCATCAGAATCCGTATAGAGTGCTCTCTGCTGTGTGTCTAAGATCTCTGGGCTTCTGTCGGGTACCATCAAAGATTTTGTTTCACTGCCTGCCCTGGGCTGTCCTGTGTTCCACCCGGCCCTGCCCGCCACAGTGGAAGCCGGTGTACCCTAGAGGGAGATGAAACAGGTAAATTCTGAGTCAGGCAACCCCAGAAAACTACACTGGCTTCTGGAGCTCAGGAGAGGCCAGCGGACAAACACGGCTCAGGACAGCAGAAAGGGAGACTTGGGTGTTGAGTGACCTAGGGGAGAAATTCCTATTGATTATCTCTGTGACAATCCCGTGCGGCAGTTGTTGCTTCATCACCCACCCCTGGGTCCACAACGCTGGAGGCCCGTTGGCACACAGGGGCTGTTGGCTGCCCAGCCTGCCTCGCCGGGCGACCTGCCTGTCCCGGCTCCATTCTGGGTAGGGCCCGCTGGGTGGCCCCTAGTGCGCTCAGCCCTGACGCTGGTGAGTGGCCGCCGGGGCGTGGGGAAACGAGGATCCAGGTGTTCCTGTTCCCAGAGCGCAGGAGGCCTCTGCGTTGGACTGCTGGGTTTGCCGCCGTCGGGGCCTCAGTTTTCCCAAGCGCGGGAACCGAAGGAGAGCAGAGGCTGGGTGGAAGGAGAAGGAGGAGGGGCCACCCTGCGCCCCCGCCCGCGCCCGCGGCGCGGCCCCTTTAAGAGGCCCGCCCGGCTCCGTCAGCCACGCCGCGGCCACCGCCCCCCGGCCCTCCCCTTCCTGCGGCGCCGAGTGCGGGCCGGGCGGGAGTGCGGCGAGAGCGGGCGCAGCCGAGCGCAGCGCCGGGAGAGGCGGCGGCGGCCGGGACGCGGGGCGGCGCGGGGACACTGCTAAGAGCGCACGGGCGGCTGCCATGGGCTAGCGGCGCCCGGCCGAGCGGAGGGCAGCGCGTGCCCCGCCCCGCGCCGCGCGGAGGAGTCCCGCACACAATAGCGGCGCGCGCAGCCTGCGCCCTTCCCCCGCCCGCGCGCGCGCCCGCCCGCCGCGCGCTCCTCGCCGCCGGGGAAGCCGAGCCCGCCGCCTCACCTGCCGCCCGGGAGGGGGCGGGCATTGTTCGCCCGCCGCTGCCGCGCGGGGTCATGGGGGCCGCCCGGAGCCCCGGGCCGGGCCTGACGAGGCCGCCGCGCCGCCGCTGAGGCGTGCCCCGCGCGCAGCCCGGCGGCGCAGGTGAGGCCGGCCGCGCCATGGTGGACCCGGTAGGCTTCGCCGAGGCGTGGAAGGCGCAGTTCCCGGACTCGGAGCCGCCGCGCATGGAGCTGCGCTCGGTGGGCGACATCGAGCAGGAGCTGGAGCGCTGCAAGGCCTCCATCAGGCGCCTGGAGCAGGAGGTGAACCAGGAGCGCTTCCGCATGATCTACCTGCAGACGCTGCTAGCCAAGGAGAAGAAGAGCTACGACAGGCAGCGCTGGGGCTTCCGGCGCGCCGCGCAACCCCCCGACGGCTCCGCCGAGCCCCGCGCGCCCGCGTCGCGCCCGCAGCCCGCACCCGCCGACGGCGCCGACCCTCCGTCCGCCGAGGAGCCCGAGGTCCGGCCGGACGGAGAGGGCTCCCCGGGAAAGGCCAGGCCGGCGGTCGCCCGGAGACCCGGGGCCACCGCGCCCGCGGACCGGGACGACCGGGGGCCCCCCACTAGCGTGGCGGCGCTTAGGTCCAACTTCGAGAGGATCCGCAAGGGCCATGGCCAGCCCGGGGCAGCGGACTCCGAGAAGCCCTTCTACGTGAACGTCGAGTTTCACCACGAGCGCGGCCTGGTGAAGGTCAACGACAAAGAGGTGTCGGACCGGATCAGCTCCCTGGGCAGCCAGGCCATGCAGATGGAGCGCAAGAAGTCCCAGCACGGCGCCGGGCAGGGCCTGGGGGACGCACCCAGACCATCTTACCGGGGGCGCTCCTCGGAGAGCAGCAGCTGCGGCCTCGACGGTGATTACGAGGACGCCGAGCTGAACCCCCGCTTCCTGAAGGACAACCTGATCAATGCCAATGGCGGCAGCAGGCCCCCTTGGCCGCCCCTGGAGTACCAGCCCTACCAGAGCATCTACGTCGGGGGCGTGATGATGGAAGGGGAGGGCAGGGGCCCGCTCCTGCGCAGCCAGAGCACCTCGGAGCAGGAGAAGCGCCTCACCTGGCCGCGCAGGTCCTACTCCCCTCGGAGCTTTGAGGACAGCGGAGGCGGCTACACACCGGACTGCAGCTCCAACGAGAACCTCACCTCCAGCGAGGAGGACTTCTCCTCCGGCCAGTCCAGCCGCGTGTCCCCAAGCCCCACCACCTACCGCATCTTCCGGGACAAGAGCCGCTCGCCCTCGCAGAACTCGCAGCAGTCCCTGGAGAGCAGCAGCCCCCCCACGCCGCAGTGCCAGAAGCGCCACCGGCAGGGCCAGGTCGTCGTGTCGGAAGCCACGATCGTGGGCGTCCGCAAGACTGGGCAGATCTGGCCCAGCGATGGGGACAGCTTGTCGGGCAGGCTGCCTCAGGACGGCACCTTCCATGGAGACACAGGTGGGTACCTCCACCACCGTGGGTGGGCACACCTGCACCCTGCCTGGAAACCGTTGAACATTTAGGGAGAGAAAAGGGGAGGTGGAAGGAGGAGGAACAGGTAGATACTTTCTTGAGTGATTTTCAAATTCTGCTGTGGATAGGAAGGATTTGCACTGATCCTGCGCCTGAACGGAGTCCATCCCGCCTCCTCCTGAATGCGGATTTCCAGGGTTTGGAATGGGATTGGGTTGGGAGGGGTGGTGTGTGGATGGTAGGTGGTTTGTTCTTTGGTTCTAGAGTGGTGTGCTTCTCTGTGGGTTGGGACCGGGATGCCCTGGACAGCCATCTCCTTGCCCTCTGATCCCTCCAAGCTAGGCAGTGGGGATGGTATAAAGAGGGGGTCATTTCTGCAGCCTAGAACAGATGCTTTTAGCAAGGATTGTTGTGTGTCTTGGACATTCCCCGCCACCCCACCGTTCCGGAAGAGATATGACACATTTGGGAACCCAAGATTTGCTAGCTGCTTCCAGGCCATCAAAATGCCAGATTCACTTGCTAGCCAGCAGCCCCGAACATGAGTCCGGGCTGGTGAGAATATGCATTAGAAGGAAGTAAGGTGACAGGCTGTTTTGACTCAGTGGGCCTCGGAAAATCAACAGGGTGAAGATTTTATCCAGGGCCCGAGCAGAGCTACACCCATTCTGATCTGCCCTGCTTGGATGGGAGATATCACCCGTCATTACTCACCCACCTTCTCCATGCGCCTTACCCCTGCTCCATTTTTTCATCTCGTTGTGCTCTTGCCTCCTCGTCTTCCCAAGGATGAGTGCCCACGGGTGCTTGTTTTGGGCTCCCAATCCGTGGTCTGACTCTTGGCCCTAAGATTAAACCTGTTGGAAGTCTCTAACTTCTGGGCTGTGTACCATTAGGTGTTGGGGCGATGGCACTAGGTTTTGAGATCCAGGCATAGTTTGCGATTGGGGCAAGGAGAGGGTAGGTGGGTGTGGGAGAATCTCACCGAGTCCTGGTCCCTGTTGGACTGATCCGGTTTTCCGCTCCATTGATTTTTCTTTTTCTGCTGATGGAGTTGTATGTGCTTCCTTGTCAGAATCCTCTTGAAATAAGTGAGGCTATTTTTGGCTCTGTAAGTGGCCTTTTTGTGATCAGCACTCTGTCCTGTTTGTTTTAGGTACAGCCAGTTGCTGATCTTCCATTTGCGGCTGGGGGTGGCTGTGATGTGGCCTGGCCCAGCTGCATGCCCTAAGTGCCCCGTTAGCGGGCGGGGGGGTGGGTGGGTGGGGAGCCTGTAGTATTTAGAAGCCTGCTTTGCAGGCACATCAGCTCTTCCGGGGTCTGGAGGATTGCTTTGTGGTCACTGGGCACCAGCCTTGTCTGGTCAGCTGTCAGCCGAGAGAGCTAGCTTCAACTGGCCGTCAGTGCCATGGTTTGGGAGAACGTTATTAATAAAAAAGAAAATGAGAGGTTTTCGTGGAGACCTGCAATCTGAAATGGTCTTTTGCTGGTGGGGAATTTTGAGTTTCCAGAAATGGGGCCCATTCGGATGGATATGTTTCAGTGGGCCTCCTTGCGGGCCCGCCTCTCTTAGAGCTCCTGCTCCTGTAGACGTGAGACCCCAGTGCCCTGTGTAACACAGGGAAGGTTCTCAGTAAATGGCTAAGGAGTTACTTTTACAACTTGGACCCACTCTTAGTACTTTCTGGATCCTTCTCTGAATGTCCTCAAGGTCCCATATTCTGTCTTCGTTAGGTCCTAAATCTTCTGGTTGTTTTAGCTCTGGGAGCCTTCCGACTCTGTACCCTGTACTCTCCTCTGAGGGTTGTGGCTGGCAGGGAAGGAGGGGCTCAGCCATCTGTCTCTGTCCGGACTGTTGACTGATGTTCTTTAGATGGCTGTGCGGCCTGCTGGCCAGGGCTGCGCCTCTGAAAAGGGACAGTGAGGGAAATCACAGTGTGAGGAGGGAGTAGAAGTCACCCTAATTTGCTGAAGCAGCAGCAGCAGTAACAGCAGCAGATGAGGGGCCCGGATCTAATAGTCTCCGATTCCCTTTGGATGGATGAGCGGGCTGTCAAGTTTCTGAGTTCAGGGCCCCTGGGTTTGAGGGAAGGAGCTGAAATGACCACCCTCTGCTCTGTGCCAGGCATGCTGACAGTGTGCTTCATGCAGGGCCCCTCGTGGGCTCTTACATCACCCCGTGGTGGAGCTGCTCATCTACAGGTAAGGACGCCACCAGGAAGTGGCAGAGCTGGGACTCCGGGCCCCTGTGGGAGTGCTGAGCCATTCCTTCTGGAATGCGATGGCCTTAGGGTATTCTTCCCACTGCCCCACACTTCGCCTGAAAAGCATGACTGTGTCAGTCCAGGGGTCCTTCCAGCCCCCTATGGGGCCAGTAACAGCTGTGAGCCCTCCTGTGTGCAAGCCCGTCTGTTTGTACTGTGTGGGTTCCATAGAAGGGGAGAGTGTGTTCCTTGCCATCTGGGAGCTTACAAGTCAATGGGAGAGAGGAACACACACATCATTTGTGTGTTTAGAAGAAGTGAGGTCAGGGAAGCTTCTGGAAGCAGCAGCACTAGAGAGGGACCTTGCCTATCAGCACAAGTCTAGTGGCAGGGTGGGGGGAGCCGTCTGCCCGCAGGAGCGGTGGCTCAGGGACACCCATGTCACCCTTTGTGACTCTGAACTGTGTGCCTTTTAATTTTATTATCGTAGTAAAATATACATAACATAAAATTTACCATCTTAACACATTTTAGCCGTTTTTAAGTGTACAGTTCAGTGCCATTAACTACATTCACATTGTTCTGCAACCGTCACCACCATCCACTTCCAGAACTCTCTTCGTCTCGCAAAACTGCAATTCCATACCCGTTGAGCAACAACTCCCCATTCCTCTTCCTCAGCCCTTGGCAACCACCATTCTACTTTCTGCTTCTGTGATTTGACTACTCTTGGTACCTCATGAAGTGGAGTCATACAGTATTTGTCCTTTTGTGTCTGGCTTATTTCGCTTAGCCTCAAGTCCCCAAGGTTCACGCACGTGGTAGCACAGACTGTGTGCGTTTTGAAGGCAGGTATCCCTGGTTCATTTCCCGGTCTCCCGTGGAGCCTGGCTCAGAGCCGACACAGTACACGCTGACCATCCCTTCCTTGTTTACACGGCTGTGGGGTCGGGACGGGGAAGGTGGCAGGTGGGAAGCGTCTTATCAGCTGCGCCTTCTCTTCTACACTCCATCCCTGCCCTTTACCTTCCCTTTCAGAGGACTTCAGTGAGTGCTTGCTTGAGAGAGAAGGCCAGAAAACCCAAGGCCCTTTCCTCTTTTAGGTCCGAGGAATTCTTGATCTGAATACCCAGCCCCGTGTGCCCCTCGGCCCTTTTCCAGGTATGACTTGTGAGATGTGACCCAGCTCTTGTGTTTCTTCGTGGGCTCTCGTGTGAGTTGCTGCCCTGTGTTTTCACATTTCTGCTGAGCAGCTTAATTTTGCCTTTTGGATTCTGGCAATGTGTTGTTGCCAGAATGATCACTGCTTTGTTTTTCCCTTGGGTGATTGAATGGACTGACGACCAGTCTGGGTGAGTAACTGGGGCCGTAAAAGGTCACTGGCCTCGCTTTGGCTCCATCATCGTCTCTTTAGACCGGAGCCTGTGGCCGCCTCTGGTTTCGGTACAGGCTCCTCTCCATCAGCAGAGGCAGAGTGGACAGATCTGGCTGGAGTCTGAGACGGCTTAAGTCATCAATAGGGTGGAAACGGAGTTCAGATCAAATTTTACAAGGGTTCTCGGGCTCAGGAAGGATGGCTTCCTTGTTGGGGGAACAGAATGAAGCATTCTGGAAGCTTTCACCAAAGAAGGAGCTGGGAGTGCTGTTGGTTTGCGTGGGTCCAAGGGAATGTGCCTCTCCAATTTCTCCCTTTTGGCTCGTTTGTTGCTTCTGGCTTCAGTTGCCACCCCCCCCCCCCCACCTTGGCCAGGCGTCGTGTGGCCGAGGGCTTGTGTATGTGACTGCTGCCCTCACCAGGACCGGGAGTCCAGGTGAGCCATGTGCTAAGGCCCACCTGGGAGAGGACACAGCAGTGCATAAGGCACGGCTGCGGCTCGTGCCTGTAGTTGGGGGCAGGGAACGACGACGCCATGTTCATGGTGGATGGTTTGGCATCTTCAGGTGTTCTCAGGTTGCCAGGTAATAGGCCTGAGTTTTGACTGAAGCTACTTTTTAGATCAAGGCTCAGAGGGTAGTGGTGGATTAAATTAACTATGAACCCCGCGGGGGTTCTTAACTCTGACTGGGATACAATTCCTGTGGCTCATGTAGGATTTTTTTCTTTGAAAAATGTAATTTTAATTAAAATGTGTTATTTATGTAATGTGATAGTTTTTTTATTATAAAATATACATAACAAAATGTGCCATTTTAACCACTGTTAAGTGTACAATTCGGTGGCATTAAGTACGTTCAGAGTTTTGTGCAGCCATCACCACTGTCCATCTCCAGAACTTTTTATCACTCCACCCAGAAACTTGGGACCCATTAAGCAGCCTGGGCCTCCAGCCCCTGACAACCGCCACTCCCCTTTCTGTCCCCATGAATTTTGCTTATCCTGAGTATCTCATACAAGTGGAGTCTATGATATTGTTCCTTCTTCTTTGTCTGGCTTATGTCATTCCAGTAGGGCTTTGAAGTTGCTGGGAGCAGCATTCTCACCCTTAACCCTGGTCTCTGGGCCTTGATAAGTGTTTCTCTTCAGGAAAGCACCTGTTAGTGAGATCTGCTGGCTTTCACACCCTTGTTTTGAAGTGGCCAGTGTACTAGTTGCTAGGGCTGCCGTAACAAAATACCACAGACTGGGTGGCTTAAACAACCGAAGTTTATTTTCTCTTCAGTTCTGGAGGCTGGCAGATTGGTTTCCTCTAAGGCCTCTCCCCTTGACTTGCATATGGCGGCCTCCTTGCCGCCTCCTCACATGGTCTTCCCTCTGTGCATGCACACCCCTTGCTGTCTCTTTCTGTGTCCAAAATTTCTTCTTATAAGGACACAAGTCATGTTGGATTAGGGCCCACCCTTATGACCCAATTTTAACTCAATTACCTCTTTAAAGACCCTGTCTCCAAATACAGTCCTGTTCTGAGGTACTGGAGTTTAGGACTTCAACATATGAATATGGGGGGAGACACAGTTCAGCCCACAACTCTCAGTGAGTCCCTAATTGGGCAGCAGAGGAATGGGCTACCGTGGCGGAGAGATGGTGCTTGTGCTGGCCTCACCAGTCATGTTTTAGGAGGAATTTGAGTAAAGCATTATGTGGCGTTAGGCGGCCTGGTGGGGCCGATAGGACACAGCTGGGCGTCAGGAGAGCTGTGTCCTACTGCTTCACATGCTGCCACGTCTCTCTCCTCATTGAAAGAGTTAGGGGTTAGACTCTGTTATTGCTAAGGTCTCTTTCAATTCTTTAATATTTTTTGCTTTAAAATTTTAAATTGTTAATGCAACTTTTTCTGTGTGTTTCTTTTTTATCCTGGTTTATATCTACCTTTCCTTTACCAAGGCAACCACCCCTCCCCACTCAGTCACTCAGAGGTGTTGATCGAGCATCTACTACAGTGCCAGGCACTGTCTCCATGGGCGTTCTCTCATGCCTCTGTTCATGGATTTGTGGAAAGGCTTATCTCCACGGGCCTTGTCTTTAAAAACCAACACACAAAAACAAAACCTTCGTAATGTCCTAGTGTCTTCCCAAACTGTGTGTCTTTCCTTGACTGTATGTTTGCAGCTATTTCCTGTTAATCCTGTGTCTGTCTGGCTTCCTTCTTCAGGGTGGTGAGATCCTTAAGATAAGGACAGAGTCTGTCCTGCCTCACTCTGGGTCCTTAACAGTGTTTGATGTGATGGTGGTCATCTGAGCCCACGTGGATCTGTCTGTGTCTTGGGTGCTGTGGGTGTTTGTGGGTCAGAGCTGGAATGAGAGCCTATCTCTGAGGTTTCCATTTGCTCAGACCCTTCCCTGCTCTGGCCCAACCCCCCTTACCCCATCTAATAAGCCACAATGGATTTTCGGGGGCCTAATGATGCAGATGCCTCAGCAAGGAAACTTGTTGGCTTTGGAGATTATTTTTCCTTCTTTGCTGAAGTTTAGTCTTCCCCTGCTCAACCTTAGAGAGCTTCCCAAATCTTCAGACTGGGGCCTGCTAATTAGCTGTCTTGGCTTCTAGCACTGGCCGCTGCGACCTTGCAAAATGACTGTGGACAGGGGTGGTGGCTGGTGCCCAAGGGAGATGCTACTGGCAGGTTTGTCAACGCGCCTGCTGAGTGCCAGGGTGGGAAGACAGCAGTGCCCCGCTTGTGTAGTGAGTATCACTTTGGTGGAGGCTGTTTCATGTGCCCTCGGAACATTCCTGTGGAGTGACTGCAGCAAGATAATCGTCATAATTATATGCTACTGGCTGATTGGGTCTGAGGGGGTGTGAGACAAACACTCGCCCGAGGTCAGGTGGTCAGCGGAGGGGCCGGTGCTGGCCTTTTTTCTCAGGCTGCGGGGTGACGCCAGTCACATGAGGATGGGCACAGAGTGACAGAGATGGAGGGGGTCTTCATCAGTCATTTGGCAAACACGTTTCAGACAGGAATGGTGCTGAGTATCATGAGACAGGCCTCCCAGCAGGTCATTTCGAGTCTGCCGGAGAGATGGCCACAAAAACTGAAGTGCCATGGTAGGAATCGTCTGGTTCCGGCCTTCAGGCAGGTCCATGAAGGTGTCAGCCATCCAGGGATGTCATTTCTCTCTCTTATTTTGCAAATCTCGCAGAAAATTTCCTAACTCTCTGTACATCCTCCTGGGCACTTTGCTAAGATTGCTCCAGCAAGTTGTGTGGTGCAGGGCCCAAGAGGGCAGATGTGTTGGAAGGACACTGTCCGTCCATCTGCCTTTTCCATCCAAGAGTGAAGGGCAGACTGGTGGTGGGACATTGGTGCATGCTGACCATGCTCTGCTGTGAGCAGGTTCTGGGGGGTGCAGAGGGACAAGGCCTGTCTGGGAAGATGTGATAGAGGTGGCCGGCCACGTGCACAGAGGGTCAGGTGATTGGCCCAGGGAGCACTAGGAAGGAGGCATCTCCAGCTGGCCGGGAGACAACCAAGGGGGCAGTGGAAGGAGAGGGAGAGACCTGCTGCACCAGCCACAGGGGAGCCAGCCCAGCAAAGCCAGGGACGGAGCAGCCCGAGGGGCTCCTTCACTCAAGGGCCTCTGTTGGCTTAAGAAGAGCTTTTGAAGATCACTTAACTTTAAAGGCCAGACATGTTCTCTTTTTAAAAAATGCTGCTGGGTGAGTTGGTATGCCAGTAGAGCAGGGAGAGATTTTCTCCGTATAACATATATGGGTATAACCTTGCATGTAACAAAGTGAACGTTCTAGAAGTGACCTAGAGGCAACATATGTTGACCTAGTCCGGAGAAAGAATGCAGACTTTGAAGGTGGAAGATCTGGACTCACCCGGGAGCCAGCGTGTGGACTTAATCCTGTCGGCTGGTGGGGACAACCCCCTTCTTGGGAGGCTCTATGGGAGCGTAAGTGCACGGAGTCGTGGTCGCTGGGGGTCTGGCCCCTGTCTGGTCTCACGGAGTCACCCCCTCGGGCATGTAATCTCTGTTGATTGAACACCACTTAGCAAGAGACTTTGAAAGAGAAATGCATAATTCAGTAGGTGCAGGCCATTTCACCCACTCGCCTCAGCAAGAGTGCCCAGTATGAGCTCCGGGGGACCCAGGGGTCTTCCATGGCCTTCATCCCCCTCTCCTAGTATGTCCTCCTAGGCCGATTGGAGTTCTTATATCTTAAAGGTACAGTATATATTTTTCTGTATTATGGCCCCAAATGAAAGCTAGCTGCTTCATCTGGTGATGAGCTAAAGTGACATCAGCCCAGAGTACCAGGGGCCATGCACCGATGTCGCCTGAGCCCTCCGTGCTGGGTTCACACCCACCTGCGGTGGGGTAGAATGGGATCCTCTCGCAGTGTTCCTGGACCAGTTGGCCTTGTGGCTTTTGGGGGCCTTGAAAACCCAAAGCTGGAGGAAGAGAGACCTCTTGATTTTTGTCATAGAGCACCCCCACCCCCCCACGTTTGTAGAGGGAAGGCTCAGAACAACTTTGTTCTCATTTTTAGTGATTGTGAGGCCTCAAGAGAGGAAGTACAGACTGCAGACTTTCTTATTTTCATGGGAAACAGAGGAAGACGGGAAGCTCTGAACATTACTAAAACTTTCGCATATCCAGGCTACCCCTGCAGATTGCCCAGGGCTCTGCAGACCACAGGGTGCTGCCCTGTACACCATGTGCTGAGGACACTGGAGAGCTGGGCCCGGCCCTGGTGGGGTGCCCCTGAGGGGCTGGGACAGCCATGGTGTGTGGGGCAGCCCCCGGGGTGGACGGGGAGCTGGCCCCCTCTGAGCTGCAGAGCGCGGGGAAGAGCCTCCGGGGTGGCTCCCCGCCCACAGTGACCACTGCCATCCGCGGTCCCCCAGCTCCGCCTGACCCCCACTTCCCGAGGGCCGGGACAGCTGGGCCTGCAGCACACCTGGGGAGGAGGGTGCTTTGTCTCTTTCTCCCCACCCCGTTTTTGAGAGCTCCAGAAAGCCTTTTGCTTGGAGACCTGGAGGTGAGTGCAGTTTCCATCGTGTCTGGTGTCCAGGGTGGGGATGGGCAGGTGATTCTCTGGTTTCCCTGACAATGAGCTATGTTCCTGAGTGGTGGTGGTGGTGGTTTTTGAACAGCTTTACTGAGCTATAATTCATACCATGGAATTCACTCGTGTAAAGTGCACAGTTCAGTGTTTTTTAGTATATTCACAGAGTTACGCAACCATCACTACTGTCTAATTTTAGAATGTTTACATCACCTCATAAGGAAACTGTGTTCCCTTCAGCCATGACCCCCCTCTTCCCCCCAGCCCCTGGCACCCATCACTCTACTTTCTATCTCTGTAAATTTGCCTTTTCTGGACATTTCACATGAATGGAATCGTATAACATGACCTTTTGTGTATGGCTTCTTTCACTTAGAATAAGGTTTTCAGGGTTCATCCGTGTTGTAGTGTGCATCAGTACTTCATTCCTTTTTGCGGCCGCATAATATTCCAGAGGGTGTTTTCGTACACGGAGGATGGGGCCTGATTCCTGCCTGGGCTCTCTGCTGGCTCACGGGGTTCCTGGCCAGACCCATCTTTGGTCCTTGAGGCCTGAGAGGGCTCCAAGGTGGAGGTTCTGGAGGGACTGGAGCAGCCTCCTCTTCATCAGGGAGGGGCCGCGGGGCAGTGGGATGCTGGACACCCAGTGGTGGCTGAGAGCTTGCTGGGCTTACAGGGAGGGGGGTGCGGGGGTGACTGAGCTTATTTCAGCCTCCAGCCTCGTGGCTCTATCTTATAGGCCTGTCCATCAGGAACCTTGTTCAGAGGCAGTCCTTTCCATCTGGGACCTGTGGGCTGTGTCTTCCCCTAGCCTTCCCCCCTTTTTTATTGTGGTGAAATAGAGATAACATAAAATGGACCTTGTTAACCATTTTTCAGTGTACAGTTCAGTGGCATTAAGCACATTCACAGTGTTGTGTAACCATCACCACCATCCGTCTCCAGAACATCTTCGTCTTTCCAAACTGAAGCTCTGTCCCCATTAAACAAAAGCTCCTTATTCTCCTTCCCCTAGCCCCTGGCACCCACCATTCTACTTTCTGTCTCTGTGTGTTTGACTGCTCTAGACTTTTCTGTCTCTTTGCATTTGACTGCTCTAGACCTTTCTGTCTCTTTGTGTTTGACTGCTCTAGAACTTTCTGCCTCTGTGCATTTGACTGCTCTAGACCTTTCTGTCTCTGTGCATTTGACTGCTCTAGACCTTTCTGTCTCTGTGCGTTTGACTGCTCTAGACCTTCTGTCTCTGTGCGTTTGACTGCTCTAGACCTTCTGTCTCTGTGCGTTTGACTGCTCTAGACCTTTCTGTCTCTGTGTGTTTGACTGCTCTAGACCTGTCTCTGTGCGTTTGACTGCTCTAGACCCTCTGTCTCTGTGCGTTTGACTGCTCTAGACCTTCTGTCTCTGTGCGTTTGACTGCTCTAGACCTTTCTGTCTCTGTGTGTTTGACTGCTCTAGACCTGTCTCTGTGCGTTTGACTGCTCTAGACCTTCTGTCTCTCTGCATGTGACTGCTCTAGACCTTTCTGTCTCTGTGTGTTTGACTGCTCTAGGCCTTCTGTCTCTTTGCGTTTGACTGCTCTAGACCTGTCTCTTTGCGTTTGACTGCTCTAGACCTTCTGTCTCTGTGCGTTTGACTGCTCTAGACCTTCTGTCTCTCTGCGTTGGACTGCTCTAGACTTTCTGTCTCTGCGTTTGACTGCTCTAGACCTTCTGTTTCTCTGTGTTTGACTGCTCTAGACCTTTCTGTCTCTCTGCGTTTGACTGCTCTAGACCTTTCTGTCTCTGTGCTTTTGACTGCTCTAGACCTTCTGTCTCTCTGCATTTGACTGCTCCAGACCTTTCTGTCTCTCTGCATTTGACTGCTCTAGACCTTTCTGTCTCTGCTTTTGACTGCTCTAGACCTTCTGTCTCTCTGCATTTGACTGCTCTAGACCTTTCTGTCTCTCTGCATTTGACTGCTCTAGACCTTTCTGTCTCTGTGCGTTTGATTGCTCTAGACCTTCTGTCTCTCTCCATTTGACTGCTCTAGACCTTCTGTCTCGATGCATTTGACTGCTTTAGACCTCATATAAATGGACTCAGACAGTACTTGTCTTTGTATCTGGCTAGTTTCAGTTAGCATGATGTTTTCAACGTTTCTTCCTCAAACCTTTTGTTGCCGGGCCTGGGTGGTGGCTGGACAGCAGGCCCTGAAGAAGCTGAGCTGACCGAGGCCTCTGCTCGAGGGAGAAGGGTGGACGGTGCTTTGAGTAGCCTGCTGCATTTTGCAGAGTACCTTCCCTCATGGGGGTCCCAGTGGAGGAGCAGTGGGGACCCCCATAGCTGAGTTGTCCAAGGTTTTAGATGAAGGACTTGAGGCCATCTGCAGGGCTCATTTGGACTTCTGTGGTTGAATAGACGGAGATCTTTTTCTCGTGGCCCTCCCTGAGGTTGTGGCGTGGCTCCGCATGCAGCAGTGGTGTGAGCCAGGGGATGCACAGGCCGGGCCAGCGATGCTGGTGCCCGCCTCTCCTCCTGTCCTCTCTGAGGCACGGAGGTTGCTGTGCTGGTTGTCTGATTGGCAGGAAGTCCTGGTGACCTGACTTTGCAAATTAACTTAGGTAGATGCCCAGCACGGTGTTCACTCTGTGGGTGTGTGCTCAAGTCAGCACGTCAAAAGCAGTGCAGTCGTATGTCACTTATCAACGGGGATACATTCTGAGAAATGCATCGTTAGGCAGTTTTGTCATTGTGCAAACCTAGAAGATCTAGCCTACTCCACACCTAGGCTATGTGGTATTCATCTTATGAGACCACCGTCGTATGTGTCATCTGTCGTTGACCGAAATGTCATTATGCGGTGCATGACTGTATTTGTTTTTGCCGAAATGTTAGACCAGAAAATGTAACTCATTTATGAATATTGACTTCTGAAAGCTTTCCACTTTCTCCCTTAGGAACATGGGTGAAAGTGTCAGCCTTTGTATTTGGAGGCATGAGATTGTTACCTGAAATGTACTTTGCAGGTGCTTTCTTCGTGTAAAAAAGTCACCATTTTCAAACTCCCATGAAGGTGAAAAAACAGGACTAAGAGCCCCCTTGCTCATCAGCCACCTTCAGCGGCACCAGGATCTGGCTGAGCCCGCTTCACTGGTCCCTTCTCTCTCCCTCATTTTCAGTGTTTTTTTTAAAGTGGAAAAAATTACACGTAACATAAAATTTACCATCTTAACCATTTTTAAGTGTCGAGTTCAGTAGTGTTAAGTATTCAGTGTTTTTTTGTGTGTGTGTGAGGAAGATCAGCCCTGAGCTAGCATTTGCCAATCCTCTTCTTTTTTTGTTGAGGAAGACTGGCCCTGGGCTAACATCCGTGCCCATCCTCTTCCACTTTATGTGGAACGCCACCACAGCATAGCTTGCCAAGCGGTGCATCGGTGCGCGCCCAGGATCCAAACCGACGAACCCCGGGCCGCCACAGCAGAGCGCACGCACTTAACCACTTGCTCCACCGGGCCGGCCCCAGGTATTCAGTGTTTTTTAAGAGGCAGAGTTGATGGGAAGACACGGATATGTTCTTCAAGAGAGTTTGTCCTTCCTGATGTCCTAGGAAATAGAGAGATGGTTCAGACTCAACTCTTAACTGGGGCGCAGGGAGCCTGTGGTCCAAGGTGGGAGCCGGGACAAGCTGGCCCCTAAAATACCGTAATGTGGGGCAGATCTTGAGCTCTGTAGAGAGGGCAGTGCCATGGAATGTGCTGGGGGGAGGCCTCACGCTTGTCCCGTGTCTTTGGGGAAGACGGGGTGGGGATGTTCCAGGTGGAGAGTGTAGAGTGGGCAAGAGCTCAGAGACTGGGAAGCATTGGCTTGCTCAGGTAATAGCAGGATCTGTTTGGTTGGAGAATTGGTGTAAAGTGTGGGCAACCAGGGAAGTGAGGATGGATAGAAGTGTTGGGCTCATACTGTGCAGGACACAAAAGCAGGGCTGAGGATATTGTGCTTTTTTGGAGGGCGATAGGGAGCCACTGAAGGTTGTTGAGCAGGGGAGAGGATGCCTTTGAAGCTTTGCCTCAGGAAGTGGAATTTGGCATTAGTGTGTGAGATGGTCTGGTGGGAGTTGGTCACCTGGAGATGCTGTCTTGAGGGGAGGTGGGGATGCGGTGGGTGGAGAGGATAAGAGTAAGGCGACTGTGGGAGGGGGTGACTGAAGAGAAGGGAGGGAGGCTGTCTGAGCCTTGGGGTGTGAGGGCTGTGCTGGAGGGCCTCAGGGTGGGCAGCAGGATGCAGCCTTCGGGAGAAAGGTCTAGGCCAGGAAGGAAGAGGGATGGGAGCAGGGGAGGCGGTGGTGTGGAGAGAGGAGAGCCAGAGCAGGCTGGGGGCCTTGCCTGTTTGGGGGCCACACGGGAGAGAGAAGGAGTCCTTGACGAGGTGGGAAGGGTGGTGGGGGAGTTTATGTTGCAGAAAGGCTAAAGGGAAGTGACCTCTAGGAGGCAGTGGTGGGAGAGGCAGAGGCCAGGCTGCAAGTGGGTCAAGGGAAACCAGACCACTGCGTGTGGACTGCTGTGTCCAGAGTTCTGGCAGTGGGGAGGAGACAGTGGTGTCGCATGGTCAGGGGTTAGGATCAGGGGTCCAGGTGCTCCCTGAATGTCCACCCGTGGGCCTGCTTGGTTCCTAGGGCAGGGCCTTGTCCCCATCTGCTGGAAGAGTGAGATGGACAGCATGTGCCAGGGAAGTGACTGATGGGATGGAGTCCTGGGGGACAGATGGTCCAAGTAGGGGCTTCAGGGAGGTGATCCAGGTGTGTGTGGGTCTTGTGGGGAGGTTGGTGGCCCCAGCAGAGGAGTGGCCAGGTTACTACTGAACAGTGGCCGAGGGTGATATAGATTTGCACAAGGTCACAAGGGCCTGGTGTGCACGTGGCCATGTTTTCAGGGTGTTGACATGACTCATTCTGGGGCCTGGGGGCTGAGGAAGGTGGTTGAGCGGGGAGATGATCAGGAGGGGAGAGAGACAAAGGTGGCAGTTAGGCCAGAAACCAGGTTCAGAGCAGGTTCAGGAGGGCTGGGTTGGGGCCCCCAGGGAAGATCTGAGAGGGGACAGGAGGTCTGCCCTGTGTCTGACACAGAGGGAGGCGGCTGGCAAGGGGATTGAAAGAGTGGCTGTGGGAGTGGAGTCCCTGCGGCTGGAGGCAGAGGGTGGGTGGAGAGGAACGTGGTGACAAGCCTGTGCTGATGGGGTGGTGGGTGCAGAGCCTGGCTTTGGGGCCCAGTGAAGCTAGGGTAATAGTCTGAGATCTGACACCGCCGTGCGCTAGGGCAGGCGCATGGGCGCGGGGTCGGGAGGCCCTTGTTGAACGGCATCTTGTCTGGGGCCTCTTGTTTTTTTTTTTTTCACAAAACACCCCTGCTCAATGACCTTTGCCAGTAGCCATCAGGAGCATCTTCTTTTATTTTTTTTTTTGTGAGGAAGATCAGCCCTGAGCTAACATCCATGCCAATCCTCCTCTTTTTGCTGAGGACAACCGGCTCTGAGCTAACATCTATTGCCAATCCTCCTCCTTTTTTTCCCCCAAAGCCCCAGTAGATAGTTGTATGTCATAGCTGCACATCCTTCTAGTTGCCGTATGTGGGACGCGGCCTCAGCATGGCCAGAGAAGCGGTGCGTCGGTGCGCGCCCGGGATCCGAACCCGGGCCACCAGCAGCGGAGCGCACGCACTTAACCGCTACGCCACGGGGCGGGCCCTCGGGCCTCTTGTTATAGAGCAATCGGATGGGCCCACCCTCATCTCCCGAAGCAGCTGGTGAGCCACTGTTAGGATTTTCGCAATCTGGGTTGTGATTATTAGCATAAGTCTGGTTTCCTCTCCTGTGGTATTTCTTCAGCTGCCAGATAGTGTGAGCCCCTGCAGCAAACTCTTCTCTGGAAGAGCAAGCAAGGCTCCAGAAGGGGCTGGACAAGGCTCCAGAAAGAGGTATGTGAGGAAGCGTTGGAGACTTGGTCCCGGCACTCCTTTGTCATTTCCCGGCGTCCCCAGCCCCGTGAACCCTGTGGTTCCTTATTTATCCCCGCTAAGTCTGCAGTCTCAGGTTCCAGAAACTGGCAAGGAAGTCCGGGGAAGATTAATGGGCTGACACGTGGCCTGCTGGCTGGGAGAGGCATTTTGTTCTAACTGCTCGGGAAGTGGGGGGCTTCTTGTGGAAGTGTCACTGTGTTGTTGGGCTGGGTGGCGGGGCCACCAGGAAGCCAGCAAGGGGCCTGCTTTCTAATTCTGCAGGTGCAAAACTGTCCCAGTCGGCTCTTGGGGTGCAGCAGGCAGGGACGTGGCTGCCAGAACCGGAGTGCACTGCCTGGTCGCCCTGCGAGTTCAGGGGCTGCATCTGGGAGGAGAATGGAAAATGGATGTTTCTTTCTCTTTCCTTTCTTCCTGGCCCCCAAAGCCCTGAGCTCTCTCAAGTATGTGCATTAATTGGAGCTGTTCCTGAGGGAAGAGGGTCACATTTTATGTTTATTGAATTCTGAGATAGGTGTGATGGGGCATGACTGTGAATAAGACCTTGGACATCAAAGGCTGAGGTGGGACTTGCTCGTGGGGAGCACCCTCAGACCCGCAGCGTCACACTGTGTGCTCACACCCATGCCGGCCCACGCTTGGGCTCCGGGTGTGCAGACCCAGCCAGGAGCAGTGGGTCAGGACTCGTGCACTGTCCTTGCCGTTCCCTTTCAGAGTTGTTTTGTTTTGAGGCTTCAAGGAGGCTTTTAAAAGGTTGGGCTGGGCTGTGGTTCACTTGGGAAAGGTCAGGGGGTTTTCATCTGACTGGGACCTCCTATGGGCAACAGGACAGCATGTTTAGGAGCATAAGTCTTGCCTGGTATCCATGGAAGTGTCCAGGCTCTGGGAGGCCATAGCTTTACTCTGCTCAGTGCCATTGAGCCCAAAGATTGTCAGCAGAGTGGTTATGGGAAGTGGGGGTGCTTGGCCTGGCAGAGATTGAAGGCAGTAGGTCTCCACCCTGGCTGTCCATGTAGAACGCCTCTACTGTAGTTAAAAAATCACACAGGCACACGCACCCATGGCTGGTCACTCATGGAGAATCTGATTGGTGAGGTTTTTCGCGTTTTTGTTTTTTATTTTATTTTTGTTTTATTTATTTATTTTTTGTGAGGAAGATTGGCCCTGAGCTAACATCCATGCCAATCCTCCTCTTTTTGCTGAGGAAGAGCAGCTCTGAGCTAACATCTATTGCCAATCCTCCTCCTTTTTTCCCCCCAAAGCCCCAGTAGATAGTTGTATGTCATAGTTGAACATCCTTCTAGTTGCTGTATGTGGGACGCAACCTCAGCATGGCCGGAGAAGCGGTGCGTCGGTGCGCGCCCGGGATCTGAACCCGGGCTGCCAGTAGCGGAGCGCGCGCACCCAACCGCTAAGCCACAGGGCCAGCCCCGCGTTTTTGTTTTTAAATCTCACAGCTTCTATGGGTCCTCAGTCTGGGCACGGCTTAGCTGGGTCCTCTGCTCAGGGTCTCCCAAGGCTGCAGTCAAACTGTCGACTGGGGTTGTGTCCCTGTCTGGGGTTCTGTGTCCCCTTCCAAGCTCATTCAGGTTGTTGGCAGAATTCAGTTCCTGGTGGTTGTAGGACTGAGGCCCCCATTTTCTTGCTGGTTGTCAGCTGCTCCCAGGAGGCTGCCCCTCTTCCTGGGCACTTCTCTTGTGGCTGTTTGAGTTCCTCCTCGGAGAGATCCTAGGTTTTTGGAATGGCTCCTTGGGTGATTCCTCAGCAGCCAGGGTTGAGAACCTTCATCTCTGGGAGTCCGTGTGCACTGGCTCTAAGTTTTGAGTGGCTGGCATGTAGAAGAGGGAATGGATTTCTTTGGGGTCATATCTGGAAGGCTGGTCTGTTATTAATGACTAGAAGCTTCAGAGAGACAGGTTCCTGCTCAATGTAAAGGGAGATTTTCTTTTCCTGACTTTGTATAAAATCATATCAATAATTATTTTATGTAACAGAGGCCCTGCTGCATACTTGGATATCCTGCTTTTATCAATTAATGGGAGCATTTTTTTGTTTTACTAAACAGTTTGTGAACGTTATTTTTTATTATTATTATTATTATTTTTTTGGTGAGTAAGATCGGCCCTGAGCTAACATCTGTTGCTACTCTTCCTCTATTTTGTACGTGGGATGCCACCACAGCATGGCTTGACAGGTGGTGCGTAGGTCCGTGCCTGGGATCTGAACCAGCGAACCTGGGGCCGCCGAAGCAGTGAACTTAACCACTACGCCACCAGGCCAGCTCCTGTAAACATTATTTTTAAGGGGCACTTTATTACTTTGTAATAGAGTTATAGTTTAATTTATCTAATTTTAATGAATTTTGTTGGACATTTAAAGTGTTTACTGTATGTAGCTGGTTCTTGTAATATTTCATTAAGCACCTTTTTTTTTAAAAAGCTTTATTGAGATATAATTTACATACCATACAGTTCACCCATTTTAAAGTGTACAAGTTAATGGTTTTTGGTATATTGCGTTATTAATTTTTTAAAATTGTGGTGAAATATATGTATAACACAAAATTTACCATTTTAACCATTTTTTATTGTACAGCTCAGTGGTATTAAATACATTCACATTGTTATGCAACCATCCGTCTCTAGAACTCTCTTCATCTTGCAGAAGTGAAACTCTGTACCCATTAAGCAATACCTCCCCATCCCTCCCTCCTCCCAGCCCTTGGCAACCACCATTCTACTTTCTGTCTCTATGAATTTGATGACTCTAGGTCCCTCCTATAAGTGAACTCAGACAGCATTACTGTCTTATTTCACTTAGCATAATGTCCTCAAGTTTCAGCCATGTTGTAGTGTGTGTCAGGATTTCCTTCTTTTTTAAGGCTGAATATATCCCGTTGTTTGTATATACCACATTTTGTTTTAAGTGTACAGTTCAGTGGCATTACATTCAGTGAACATCTTTCTCTATGGTTTCTGTTTACAGTTCTGCTTCTTTCCGTGAGGGTGGGCGTCTGTCAGTGGATTTACCAAGTCAGAGGTGTGGATGGTTTTAAGACCCTTGACAACTGCTGCGAAATTACCTTCTGGAAACATTGTTCCACTTTACCATTGGTATTATAGTTAATCCTCTGCTCTCCTTTGACTTCTTCCTTGCCCTTGTGCATTTTGCAGGACTTTACTGAAGCAGTTCCATCCATGAAGTGATGAGAAAGGAGGGCTTGGTGGGGCCTTGCCTCTCAAAAGTCCCAAATTGTGATCTGGGGTTTTTGTTCAGAGAAGCAGGATCTGAGGTTAAGGTTTGCTTTAGGAGGCGTCTACCCTATCTGGGTCCCACCTTAACTCATGATTCCTTGATGCTCCCCAGAAACCAGCAGGTCCCATGGGCGCTGGATCAGGAGATGCCCTGAGCTGGGGCCATGCCTCTCCAGTCTCTCATATGGGAAGATCCCTGAGGCTACTGGCTACGTGACACTTAGTTCTTTGTCAGCTCCATGGTCCTTGGTGGGGAAAGAACTCACTGTCCCCATGTTTATCATGACACTTGCTAGATTATTGCTGCTCTGGACTGCTTGTAACTGAATCTGAAAAGCATTTCGGCCTCTCCCGTGCATCCTGGCCATGGATTATTAGCATTGTCCAGTTAATTCTGGCTTGTGGAGTTCCTGCCTGGCTTTAATGGAAGCTCCAAGGAAGCCGAACACTGTGGTGGAAAAGGGATCTTTCGGAAGGGAGAGAAGCTCTCGTGGCAGTGCATGGCTGCACTCAGCCGGCAGAGGCTGGCAGAAGCCAGGCCAGGGCAGCAGGACGCTGCTCTGTTGGTCAGGTCAAACAGTTCAGTGTGCCTGAGGACTTGCAACATGTAGGTTGTGTAGGTTGGGAGTAGGGGAAGATACAACAAGGTCATATTTGAAGGGAGGGCACGGTGGTGCAATGGGCTTGGAGAGGAAAAGAAAGGAATGGACATTTCTCCAACACTACTGAGTTGTCTCACACTGCAGTGGGCCTCCGTCTGATTGTTTTACTACTCATTGCAGCTGAGAGCCTGCAGTTCAGGAGTTTTAGCTGTCCTGGCTCGTGGATTATGGAGCTGGGCCCACACTTGCTCCTCCTCCTGCTCTGTCTTGCCCGTCTTGGCTGTGCCCTCGGCTGCCACTCTGATATTGGGTAAATCACTTAAACTCTGTGGACCTCTGAATTGCCACCTGTAAATAAGAAAGCCAGACAGTAGCATCTTTAAAATCCCTTTCGTTTTGTGATTCCAAATAAAATTAAGTCCTATTGCTCTGAGTTCCCAGCAAATTACTTGGAAAACCTTCCTGGCAGGTATCCTGAAGCAGTCTTTTGGTAAGACCCCTAGTGGGTCTGGCTGCCTGTGGTGACTGGGGTCCAGGGAGCCCACAGTGGGCCAGGGGTGGATTTGGCTCTTCATGCAAACCAGGATGCTCTTTGCTGGTTGATTTTTCATCTTCCTTCACTGCCCACTGGCCAGTTCTCAGTCTGGCACAGATGCTCAGAGGCTGTGCAGGTGTCACCATGGGCAGTGTGCTAAATTGCAGAGCGTAGGCGGCATGGAGGGCAGCTGCCAGAGCGGAGGTCATGGTGTCCAGGCAGGTGGTTGGCAGTGGGAGGCCTGGAAGTGCCAGCTGGTGTCATGCCAACCGGAGCACAGCCCTGTGGTCAGGAACCCATGTGCTCAGGCTGGCTCGGAGACAAGCAGGGCTTGCACGCGTGGCTAGCGCCTGCGTGTATCTCTATGCCGGGGTGTTGGGGGGACGTTTGGTACCTTGGGGCTGTTGTTTTCCTTCATCACCTATGACTGGTCCTCCAGCAGCCTTCCGCCTTGTGAAGGCCTCACCTGGAATTGGAGTCCGAGACTCACTTCCTGCAGGGGTAAGCTCTCTGGTCCTGGTTGCACTTTCCTGAGCATTCTCAGTGCCAGCTGGAGCAGGGACTGTCTTGTGCCCAAGCTGGGCAGCCCCAGGGATGGGTTGGTCAGTCTGGGGGACACGAGGACAGGAAGGAGACTGTGCTGACTGTCTGCATGCCTATGGGGTGTGGATGCCTCAGCAGAAGTCCGTGCTTTCCTTCAGAACTTGCCGTCTGGCATGCTCAGCTCGCTGTGCGCTTTGACTCCCAGGGACCCACGGAGTGTGCCGGCTTCCCTCCCTGGCTGTCTTGCTGAAGAGAGAGAACCCCTCGCTTTACCAGAACTTTGCACCTGGGTTTGGCCTTACACTTTGTAAGGGAATCTGCTGTGCCTTCCGGGATCTGAGCCCCACTCCACCCTGCAGGGAGCTAGGTGGTGCCTGCCACGCTGATGCTCAGAGAGTGGGAGCTTAGACGGGTAAGAAGCTTTCGCGGAAGAGCCTGGCTTTGAACCAGGGGTGGTTATTTGACCCTCTGTTCTTTCCTTTGCAGTATTGGGGTTGGTGGACCTTTTCTTAAAGTGCCAGATAGTAACTGATTTAGGCTTTGTGGCTGAGAGGCAAAATGTAGGCAGTTGCGTAGGTACTTGTATAACCATTTACAGTGTAATCATTTAAAACTACAAAACCGTTCTCAGATCCCTGGTCACACAAAAATGGGCAGTGACAGGCTGGATTCAGCTTGTGGGCTGGAGTTTGCCAACCTCTGTTCTACAATGAGCTGCCTCCTAATTCCTGGTGATTATGAAATAAGATGACAGAGCTGTGTGTGGGTGTCTCCCATCTGTGTTCAGGAGCTCACAGGAGCTTTCCTCATGGAACCTGTGAGGCAGGTGGTGTTGGTCTTCCTATCTCCATGACGCCTCTTTCCACCAGGAAGTTGCTGGAGGTGGTAGAGCTAGGGTGGGAGATGTTTGCCTGGTAAACAACTCCCTGTTCCTCCCCCAAATCCTGCTGCTTCCCAGGGGTGAATGTTCATCCCCTGAAATAAGGCTGGCCACGGTTAATAATTGTTGAAGCTGGGTGATGGGACATGGGCATTCATCATGGGCATGATGCTTTGCTCTCAATGTTTGTATGTGTTTGAAATTTTTCATAATAAAAATTTAAGAAAATAATCATTTATTGATCAAAGCTATAAAAAAAAACCCTCCACCTTGAGAGAACAGGGTGTTGGAATCCTTAATCTTCTTCAAGCCCCAAATATGTATGAGTAAACTCTTGCTCATCTGTTTCCTAGTAGCAGATGTTCTTGAGAAAGCAGTAGCCATGTCTAAGCCACTCCATCTGTCTAGCTATCTATCCTTCCATCCATCCAACCATCTGCCTTGGTCTGTACCGGCTGCTATACCAGAGTACCATAGATGGGGGTTTTGTAAACAACAGAAATGTATTTCTAACCGTTCTGGAGGCAGGAAGTCCAAGATCAAGGCATCAATAGATTCAGTGTCTGGTGGGGACCCACTTCCTGGTTCATGGACGCTGTCTTCTTGCTGTGTCCTCACATGTCGGAAAGGGTAAGGGAGCTATCTAGGATCTCTTATAAGGTCACCAGTGCCATTCACGAAGACTTCACCCTTATGACCTAATCACCTCCCAAGGGCCCCACTTCCTAATACCATCACAATCAGAGGTCAATTTCAATATATGGATTTTAAGGGAACACAAATATTCAGTCCATAGCACCATCCATCATCCATCCATCCATCCAAACATACATCCATCTATCTATTCACCCATCATCTAGCCATCCATCATCCAACAGTCCATCCATCCATCTGTCTGTTCATCTGAAGTTTGTGTAGCACCTGCTGGGGTCCAAGCCCTGTTCTTAGGTTTTGACACAATCCTGGAACCCATAGACACCTAACACCTGATAAAGGAGTACTATGATGGAGGTCAGTACCAAGCGGGCACTGAGAAGGGAGTAACTACTGGGTTAGCTCAAGGAAGGCGTCATGGAGGGGGTGGGTCATTAGTTGGGTATTGAATGGGCCCAAATGAAGAGAAGTCAGGCCACTGTGGGGGCAGTGGAAGGGGGCATTCCAGGCAGAGGCAGACGTGTGCACAACAGAGGAGAGGGACGCACAGCTTGCTGCAGGGTTCTGTGAGGCTTGGGGCAGCTGAGTGTGGTGCTGGGTGAGGCACTGGCTGGCAATGAGAGGGGACGATCTGGTGTCACCTCTTGGGCCAGGGAAGGCCCCCAGTGGTGCTTACATGGAGGATGGGGTGAATGTGGGGTATGAGAGCCCACCCTAGCAACCACAGCCCTTGCTCAGTGCCCCACCTCCCCAGTGTGCCTGGGCCACGTGGGCTCCTGGGCACTTTCTGGACAGAGCCCCTCCCCCAGCTGAGCTGACGGCCTTGCTGTGGCTGAGGCGGTAGCGCCTACCTGTGCTCACCTTCATTTTGGCTGTTTGGCTCACCGTCTCCTGTTGGCGAACACCGGTCCAGACAGTGTGGTATTTTGTGTCTGTGTGCAAAACAGACACACTGGACCTTCAGTGTTTGTGGAACTTTGCACTTGACTTGGCATCTCCCAAGGCCGGTGTGGGGTGGCTGTCCAGAAACCTCCAGCAGGCCCTCTTGGCAGTCGTAAGAACCTCGGGCTAGAACCCACTGGCTAGAAAGGCAGAGAGAAGCAGCACTTGCTCCTCCAGTGCCCCAGCCTCCCACGCCTGTGCCTGCGTCTGCGTGACGTTGAGGGTCTGTGGCTCGTTGGAGGCCGTGGCCAGGGCTGCGATGTCAGGGCCTCGCCAGGCCCAGAGCACTCAGTCACTTATTCTGTGGGAAAGAGTCCTTGCGTTTGTTTATTTGCTTTGCTTTCTGTTTTTTTAGTTGTGGTAAAATAGATGACATAAAATTTATCGTCTTAACCATTTTTAAGTGGACAGTTCAGTGGCATTAAGCACATTTGCGTTGTTGTGCAACCATCACCACCATCCATCTCCGGAAGTCTTTTCATCTTGCAAAACTGAAACTCGATACCCATTAAAGGATAACTCCCCATTCCCGCCTCCCACAGCCCCTGGCAGTCTGTATATTGGTCTCTATGGATTTGACTACTCCAGGTGGCTGATATACGTGGAATCATACAGTATTTGTCCTTTTGTGACTGGCCTGTTTCACTTAGCATAGTGTCCTCAAGATTTATCCATGTTGTATCATGTGTCAGAATTTCCATTCTTTTTAAGCCTGAATAATAATTCCCTTGTGTGGATAGACCACCTTTGTTTATCCATTCTTCTGTTGATGGACACTTGGGTTGCCTCTACCTTTGGCTATTGCATTATGAAGAGGGGTTGACAAATTCAGTGGTCTTTTTTTAATATCAAATTTTTACATTTTTTTGCCTTCCCTTTCAGCTATTTGGTTTGTTTATTTTTTATTGAGATATACTTGACATGTAACATTGTGAAAGTAACATTATTAGTTTTAGGCCTACAACATAGTGATTTGATATATATATATATGTATGTGAAATGATTATTGCAGTTAAGTTTAGTTAACATCCGTCACCACACATAGTTACAAATTTTTCTTTTCAACTATTTTTTTTTTCAGCCAATTCTCTTTTCTCTTTTAACAGATTCCAATTATAGGAATTTTTCTCTGTGTTAGGAAAACAAAATTTTGGATTGAGGGTGAAAAAACACATATCTTGTAAATTACCTGTTCTTTTTAAAAAAAGTACTAAAGAGTCAAAAGATGCTATGTCAGTGGAGGTGAGTGTGCATCTGTGCATTGAAATGTAATTTACAGACAGTAAAATTCACTCGTTTTGGGGTACTACTCTGTGAGTAATGACAGAGTTGTGTAACTACCACTATAATCAAGATACACAACAGGTCCATCACCCCAGGAAGTTCCCATGTCCCCAGAAACTTCCATCACCCCAGAAAGTTCTGTCACCTTAGAAAGTTCCATCACCCCAGAAAGTTCTGTCACCCCAGAAAGTTCCATCACCCCAGAAAGTTCTGTCACCTTAGAAAGTTCCATCTCCCCAGAAAGTTCTGTCACCCCAGAAAGTTCCATCACCCCTGAATGTTCCATCACCCCAGAAAGTTCCATCACCCCAGAAAGTTCTGTCATCTCAGAAAATTCCATCACCCCAGAAAGTTCCATCACCCCAGAATGTTCCATCACCCCAGAAAGTTGTCACCCCAGAAAGTTCCATCATCCCAGAAGGTTCCATTACCTCGGAAAGTTCCATTAGCCCAGAAAGTTCCATTACCCCTGAAAGTTCCATTACCCTAGAAAGTTCTATCTCCCCAGAACATTCCGTCATCCCAGAAAGTTCCATCACCCCAGAACGTTTTATCACTCCAGAATGTTCTGTCACCCCAGAAAGTTCCATCACCTCAGGAAGTTCCATCACCCGTGTCCCTTGTAGACATCTTTCCCACCTGCAGCCCCTGGAACCACTGACGTACTTGATCTCCTGGTGGTTTTACCTTATCCGGAATGTCATAGAAATGGAATCCTACAGTGTGTAGCCTTTTGGGTCTGGCTTCTTTCTCTTAGAAAGTGCACATAGGTTCATCCAAGTTGTGTGTGTTAATAGCTTGTTCCCTTTTATTCCTGAGGAGTAGTTCATCCCCTGGGTGGTTGACATGGTCTTTCTCCTTTCTGTTGTGTTCTAACAGCTTTACTGAAATATAACTTGCATACCATAGAGTTTACACATTTCAAGTGTACCCTTCAGTGGTTTTGAGTATATTCACAGAATTGAGTGATGCAACCACCACCGCTGTCTAGTCCCAGAACGTTTCATCTTCCCCCCAAAAAAGCCCTGTACCCATCAGCAGTCTCTCCCCAGTCCTTCTCCCTTAGCCCTGGACACCACTAATGTGCTTTTCATCTCTATGGATTTGCCTTTTCTGGATATTTCATACAAATGAAGTCATATGGCACATGGCTTTTTTTTTTACGGTTTCTTTTGGAAGGCCTGTCTTCCAGGCCACACCACATCGTGGGGGGCCCGGGGGGTGGGTGAGGAGCTGCTCCCTTCAGTGTGCCCCCAGCTCCTTCCTGAGCCTGGGCCTTTCTCGCCAGGTTTGAGGCTGCTCCCCTCAGGGTACGAGGGAACAAACCTCTTTCTCTTCTGGTTCCCCTTCCTTGTAACTGGGGTCTTGCCTTTCCTGTCCTCGGCCTCTCCCAAGGGTTTGGATCCCGGAGGTGGTACCTGGATGGGAGGTCGGACCCTTCAACCTCCAAGAGGGGCCTGCAGCTTGCCGGTGTGCTTCTCTTCTTCCCTGAGTCCAGCTGCTGAGTTCCCCTTTGTTATTTTTGCTGCCAATTGGCTAGGCCCTGGGAAGGGGGCTGGAGGCAGGAGAAAAGCTGCCATGGCATGTGGCCACGACGCTTGCCCCCAGCCTGGAATCTGAGCTGTGGATTGAGGACTGACTTCAGTTAGGATTGGCAGGCGCGCTGGCTCTGTGCGAGAGGGAGAACCTGCAGGGTGGCTGTGATCACAGTTGAGTCCCTTGGCTGCCCATAGTCATTGGACGTCTAACTGCTGATGTGTGTCCCTGGGAGCTGCTGCAGTACTTGGAGTCTACAAGGACACCCATTGCCCAGGACCCCAGGGCCTTAGCAAGGAGTACGCTGGCTTCTGGAAGCTAGTTGGAGTTGTTGCTGCCTAGGTATGCAAGACCCACAGGGCTGCCAGGGCCTGGAATAAGCATCCCCTGGGGTCTCTGGGGCCGGCGCCATCAGCTTCTCCAGCAGGAGCACAGTTATTGTTCTGGGAATGCAGGGGGCTTCTAGAACCAGATGACATTGTAGACGTGTGTCCGTGGATCTTGCGCCCCCGTGAGCATTGCTGTGTATCTCCCAGTACGTGCTGTAACCTCCATGGGCCGCCTACTGTGAATCTGATGGACAGGTGTTTATGATTCTGTGCTTTGGTTTGTTGCCTCGTTTGAAGGGGAGAAGAGATGCACCTGCTCTCTGGCTAGATGTGGCAGCTGCAAGCTGCACGCCCAGTTCCAACTATTACCCGGACCGAGGAATGAATTGTTTGGTCATAAACCAGTGTCTCGTCTGCAGAGGACTCGGAGGTGTGAGGGATGGCTGCCTTTATCTCCATCGCTGGGAGGGTGGAGGCCGCAGAAGAGAAGAGAACTGACGGTGCGATGAGCACTCTCTGATTTGGGAGGCTTTCATGCTTCGCTGTGGAACAGCGCTCCTCGGGGGGTGCCGTGAGAACAGCCTTTGTCGGGTATTGTTCTGACCCGTGGCCTCATCTACCTGCTGTCCTCTTGCTCATCTGGGTCGGGGCTGACTGTCCCAGGGCAGCCATCCTGGAGGAGATGTGGCTGACCCCTGCAGCCCTTTGCGGACACTCAAAGGCCTGGAGCCCGGTAGGAATGTCCAGTGCTTGGCCAGCCAGGGCGGACGCTGGCCAGGCTGTGGGATGGCAGCATTGCTGACTTGCGCTCCCCAGCCCCGGGTGTCCTGAGTGAGGCAGGGGCTGGGCCAAGAGGTGTGAAGAGCCCCTCCCTTGAGGGATAGTTGGCCTCAGACTCCCAAGTGACACGGAGCCGCTCCCAGCCTAGGTCCTGGTATGCATTGGGCGTTTCATCCCATGACAGTCCCTGGATGGTGAGGCGCACCATTGGCTGATGTGCTGCTAATAAAGGAAGGCAACACTTCCTGTTATCATTGTAAGAGGCAGAGATGATTGTAAGATCCCACATTCGATTATCTTGCAATCTGTGGAAATGCATGTCTAAGAATTGATGAAGGATAGTTCAGTTTCCTCATCTGTAAAATAGAAGTCAGCGTGGTCGTCTACTCAGAGACTTGCTGTGAAGATTCAGTGAGATGACGCATGTGAGGAAGGCACGACCCGGCTCCTGGCATGCCTCGAGGGCTTCAGGACACTTGTTATTCTCATTTTATTCTAGTTATTGTTGTTGCTGTTATGACAGACAGCAGGAGAGGATGTTGGCTGCTTCATCAGCTGGCGGGAGGTTTGGGTTTGTGTTTTTTTTTAAGGGGCCAAAGTGGAATATGAGAAGCTGCCTTTTCCCATCCGAGTTGGAAAAGCCCAGAGTATCCATCTCCAAGCAGTGGTTTTTCACATGGTTTCGTTTTGTTTTAGGAACAGAGCCCTTCTTTTCAAATGCCATTTTGGATGACACCTTAGTACATAAAACAGATGAGGAAGGAGCCACGGTAGCAGAGCCTGGGCCCCCTCAGCCTCTCCAGGCCACCCAGCCACAACCTCCCCACAGCTGATTGTCTCATTCTGTGTGTGCTCTCCGGGGGTGGTGCCCAGGATCTGTGGGGAGGCTTTTCCTGGAGATCAGAGTGCTGTGTCTTCTCTAAGGTGGAGTTGGCCGAGCAGGGAGCCTGGCACAACTTCCTTCTCAGAGCAGAGAAGCAGAGTTGGTCCTGGAAACGACCAGCTCTTTCTGGCGGTAGATCTGGGGTCTGGTGAAGGTCGCCATAGCCACAAGTCTATATTTGTGAGTGTGTGTTATCCAAACCTGCATTTGGAGGGGGTTAAAGGTGAGGCTTTCGGCCGAGCTTTCCTTTAGTACTCTTTTTCTTTTCAAATTGTGATAAAATTTTTAAATGTACAGTTCAGTGGCATGAAGTATATTCACATTGTTATGCAACCATCACCGCCATCCGTCTCCAGACTTTTTCATCTTTCCCAGCTGAAACTCTGCCCCATTAAACCATAGTTTCCTGTTCCCCCTTCTCTAGCCCCTGGCAGTCACCATTCTGCTGTCTGTCTCCATGAATCTGACCACTGTAGGCGTGTCACATGAGTAAAATCTTAAGAGTATCTGTCCTTTTGTGACTGGCTTCTTTCACTTAGTGTAATGTCTTCAACGTTCATCCACATTATAGCATGTGTCAGAATTTCCTTCCTTTTTAAGGCTGAATAATGTTCCTTTGTGTGGATATATCACATTTATTTATCAATGCATCCATCGATGGACACTTGGGTTGCTTCCCCCTTTTGCTATTGTGAATGGTGCTGCTATGAACCTGAGTGTGATGCTTTTACTCTTGGCCCCTTGCATACAGGTCCCTCCTGCATGAGTGCCCAGGGCACCACTCAGACCTGTTGATGGGAGAGGGGAACCGTTCTCTTGCAGTAATTGCTGTGAGCCAGCCACTTTCTCTGCCAAGGAAATGAGTCAGCTGCTCCTGGGAAGTACTGAGCCTCCGATGAGGTTCCAGGGAGATGGGGGAGTGTTTCTGTGTGATTCCAGCTGCCCTTGGGCAAGTCAGTGATGAAACCAGAGTAGAGGCAGGGCAGGGACCCCGCTTGGTTTTGACACTTTGCTTCCCGAGCTGAATGGGGTAGACAGGTTGGGCCCTTCCTCCAGGCAGCGCCATACAATGTTGGGCCCAGCTCTGGGTTGGGACTGTGGTTCTGCACCCTGGTCGGCAGTTCAGGAATCGGGGTTGGAGCCTGCCTTCAGGGGACGGGGAAGAGGGATATGCGACCAGTGAGTCAAGCAAGGAGTTAGGTGGTGACGAAGACTCCAGGAATTGCACCATTCCTGGAAACCTGGGTCATTTTCTAGAATAACCAGATTCCCTTGAATTTTGCCCCGTTCAGGAAATCTGGCTGAGCTGGTAATTAGGAGGTCTAACTGAGAAACGTCTTGTACGTAACCTTCTGTTTCCCTTGAGTGTTTGGGAGGAAGCTGTGGGTGCATTTTGTAGAAAGGTGGTCCAAGCTCTTTCCTCTTTGGTTGGGCCTGGGGGCCTTGATAAGCGTCAGCAGCACCAGTTTGGTCTGAGTGGGGCCTGGCTTCAGAACACGAGAAACCTGGCAGAACCTTCAGAACTTGGCAAAGCCGAGTCTACTCCTAACCCCTTTTCAGCATGCTTCAAGGGTGTCTTTCTCTTTGAATTCTAGTGTCTACATTGTTCAAGAGTCATTAACATGTTTATAAGCTCAGATCCAGTAATCCCACCCTAGAGTATTTTCCTAAGGAAATAGGACTTTTTTTTTTTCCCTTTTCCTTTTTGGTATTATTATATGAAGCTATTCATTGTATTCCTAACGGTGGAAAACTGGAAACAAACTACACGTCCCATGAGAGAAAAGAGGTTCCATTAGCTTGGTGGACTATTATGTCGTCATCAAATAGTAATGATGGAAATGACGCAGCAACGGGGAACATAGCCATAGTGGGAAAAGTGACATATGGAGTTGTGTGTGTGAGGATTTGTATCTGTCATCTCTTGTTGTGTAACCACCTATCTCCAAACTTAGTGTCTTCAAACACATGATTTAATCTCGTGTGACTGTGGATTGGCGGGTGGCTCTTCTGTCACCGGGTAGGGAGACTGGGAGGCTGGAACCTCTCTCTCTCCTGGTGAGCTGCCATAGTTCTGCAGTATAGCCTGAGCGTCTTCACGTGGCGGCTGGGTTCCAAGTGCCAGGTTAGAAGCTGCAAGGCCTGTTGAGGTCTGGGCCTTGGAACTCATACCTCATCACTTGTGCCATATTGGTCAAAGTGGGTTGAAACTAGACGAGACTAGAGCTAGGCTCTGCCTCTTGATGGGAGGAGCAGCAGTATCACGTTGCCATGAGGCACAGACACGGTAGGTGTGATTCCCGGTGCCCTGGTTATGCCGCCTACATGAGGTTTCAGTTACGTAGTCATGGGGCAGGGACTGAGGGAAAATGAACCTAGATGATTGGTCAGGGAGGTGAGGTTGTGAGTGATTTCTTCCTTCAGGTCCCGTAGACTTCAGGCTTGGCTGGTGCCAGACCTCTATAGCATGAACTTTGGGAACAAGATGTCTGGAGATAGTGATTGGCACTGTGGGGTGCCTTCCAGCTTCACGGTGCTCTGTCTACCTTGTCTCCTAGACGGAGGATGGACGGGCCTTGGGTGCAGCACCGAGGGACCTTAGGCCTTTGGAGGTATTGGTCGACCACCTTTGTAAGGCAGGTGTGGGCCCAGCCAGCACCAGCTGACCACCCTTATGTAGGATTATTGGGTCGTAAGGAGCCTCATGTCCAAGGACAGTGCTGTCTGGTGATTTTGAGTTGGGGGCACAAGGTATATTTGTCTACCCCCCAGGTTCCTTGCTGTTCTCCTAAACAAATGGTTCTTTGTGCTCTTCTTGCAAGTTTTCTGTGAGTTTGAAAGTGTTTCAAAATAAAAAGTTAAATAAGTAAATATTCTGGAAACTGTGCTCTTCCTGCACAGGGTATGGTTGTGAGGACTGGAGGAAGGGTGTTTCCACGCTGGCTGGGGCTCTGGGCTGTGCGGGGTGGGTGGTGGGCTCCAGCTACAGCCGCCTGCCTGCCTGTGAGTAGGGCTGTCTGCTGGGACAGGAGAGGCCTCAACGCCCAGATCCTGCTGGAGGGAGAGCCGTGGCCCAGCTTCCTGAATCTGCCTTGTGGAGAAGAGTTGGGTCTTGCACAGCTGTGCCCGGGAGAGCAGGGAAGAAGTTTGAACCTGCCCTGAGCAAATGGGCCTTGCTCCAGGGGAAACTGCTGGCCGTGGAATAACCCTCCTCTGATCAGAGAAATTCCTGCCTTGTTGCATGGGGACCTGCCTCCTCTCAGCAGTCTGGCCCTTCTCTTCCTCCTGGACTCCCAAGACTTCAAGACCCCGTTGGCCGGCTCCGCTGGTCCCCCTGGCGTGGGGTTTGTGCTCTGACCTGATCTTCAGGTCTGCCAGTGCCCTGGCTTCCCAGGTGGATTGGGGGCAGTGGGGAGCCCTCAGAGCTGGGTCAGCACCGCGGTCTGCTCCTGCCTCTGGTCAACCTTGGAGCTTCTGTCCCCTCACCCCTCTCACCTCCCCCAAGGCCGTGTAAGGATCTGGGAAGTGACCCAGGACAGTGCCTAGTGCCCAGATAGGATGAATCGCCCAGAAACTGAGTGCCTTTCCCTGACCCGCTGGGTTTCAACTGCTTCTTTAACAACTGCAGAACTCTTATCCAGAATTCCTGGCACCAGAATTCCTGGCACCCCTCCCAGGATATAAGGCAGATGAGACTGATTGATGCTCCCCTCTCCCCCACATTGTCCCAGCTCAGCTTTCATCTTGGGGGCTGCTGTGGGGTCTAGAGAGCTGGGAAAGCACTGCCTCAGGGCCTCCTGGTCTCAGGGATGACGATGAGGAGGAGTCTGGTCATCTTAGCAGCATGGTGCATGGGTGGGGCCCGGTGACTGATCGTCAGCCCTGTGACTTGTCTGGAGGCTGGCCTCAGCCTGGGAACCAGCCTGGCAATGTGCTGGCCTTTGCTCACCACTCAAGCCACAAGTGCCTGGACAGGCACGTTAGACCTTGGTCCTCATTGCGGAGATCCTTTGCTCCCAGCCCAGGGCAGCTGTGCTGTGGTCCAGGCCCCACTGCTGGGGGAGGGGAGGGGAGGTGGATAACAGCCGCTTATAAAGGGCTGTTTTTTCTGTCCTGGAATGAGCCAGCTCCGAGGGCGAGTGACTGTCAGCAGCTAGGATGAATTGCCTATTTACTTGTTTCATTAAGAGACCCCTTGCCTGTGGGAGAGGTCGCAGCCCGGCCCTGCGCGGGAGGAAGTGGTGTTTACAGAGCGACCAGCTGGTGCAGGGTGAGGAGGTGGCTAATCCCTCGTTATGGAGCTGGGAGCGCTTGCAGCGTGGCAGCCTGTTCCTGCCCTGCCACTGCCCTAATGGCCGTGATGACGGACGGCTGGACAGAGGGCCGGGCCGGCCAGAGAGTGAAAACAGGAAACCTAATCTTTTAAAAATAGTCCTGGGGGAGGAGATCAAGTGAAGAAGCAAAGAGCATAAACCAACAGATGGCCCTTGTTGGGGAGCGTCTTCCAGCGTGGCTGTGGCTTCTCAGAGCTGGAAATTCCAGTGAGTCAGTGAAAACTGGAGACTGCTTGCTGAACACGCTCGAGTGGGTGGTGAGCATCTTCCAGGTCTGTCCCTGATGTTAGATGACGTTTTAGCAGGAAGTGTCCGGCCTCCGGCCTCTCCCCACCACGCCTCCAAAACCATCCCCTCTGACCTTGACTGTGACCCCATCCTGCCCTTGGGCTTGCCCTGACGCCTCCCCAGGTCAGCCAGTGTGTGCAGCAGATGTGTCTGTACAGGGCTCCAATGTCGCTTGCTTCCCAGAAACCCCCCAGCTGTACTTGGCCTGGGCTTCAAGCTGCGCTTCCCAGGAAGTCAGGCCTGAGGATCGCCTACACTCTGCTTTTCCAGCTTTCTTGGGCACTGGTGGCAGCAGAATAGCTCTCCTCCCCACTAGTTTTGAGATCTTACTACTTTGTGCTTCGTGCACTCCTCCCTTCTCCTGGAATGCCCCCTGTGTGTCTCCACCTGCCAAGATCTATGTGTCCTCCAGGGTCCAGCTCCCATGCTACTTTCTTTCTTTCTTCTTCTTTTTTTTTTTTTTTGTGAGGAAGACTAGCCCTGAGCGAACATCTGTTGCCAATCCTCCTCTTTTTTTTTTGCTGAGGAAGATTGGCCCTGGGCTAACATCCGTGCCCATCTTCCTCTACCTTATATGGGACACTGCCATAGCATGGCTTGACAAGCGGTGCATCGGTGCACGCCCAAGATCCGATCCTGCGAACCCCAGGCCGCTGAAGCAGAGCGTGCACACTTAACTGCTGTGCCACTGGGCCGGCCCCTGCTACTTTCTTCATGAGCCTCCTTTGTCCTACCCCTTGTCCCTCTCTCTCCCTAGACTTGTCTCCCTCCTCTGACCTCTCCGGCCCCTCATTTGTGTCTCCTTTATTCACTGTCCAGGCTCCCTTTGGTACTCGTGCCTGCACCACCTCACCACCTGGAGTGTAGAGCCATCCTGTTACTGCCACCTTTCCCTTGGCGGACTCGGCCTCCTGGGGCTGACCACTAACACATGTGGCTTGCCAGTGTCAAGTGGGGACGCTGCACAGAGCAGGGGGGCTCAACTGCCACCTGCTCTTTGACGCTGTCTGGTCACAGGCTCCTTGTGCAGCAGAGCATGCAGGGGTCCTGCTGTGCCCCCACCCTTACAGGTCCAGGAAGCACTTCCATCCCTCGTGTGGGGTCCTACCTCCCTCCATTGAATGTGCTTCTGAAAGGGGGAGGGCTACCTTGAGGTTTCGCCTACAGTGTTGTGATGGCCGTGTCAGCGTCCAGGAGGGCCGTGCTGGGGGCTGACCTCCTTGGGGAAGTGAGATGCAAGCCACACCAGGTGGTGGGGGAATGGCCTTGGTGTCTGCCAGCCCAGGCTGCTGCCCTGCCCAGGTCGTTTTGGCTCAGCGGCTTCACCTGTCTTTGGGACAGGGTTTGCTTCCAGGCCTGAAGTCTGAGAACTTGGGCATCTTTGATCCCGAGGTCCCCAGGCTGCATGAGGAGTGCTTTTCCTTCCCCGCCCATTGGAAAGCTCAGCTCACTTCCTGTCACTGTCTATTTGGTGCTTTATTCACACTCTTTGCAGTAAGCTTCTGAGATGTAATGAAAATCAGCCATGGATATTGATGTCAGAGGTGCTGTGTCTGAGACCACTGACTACATGGCAGTCCTCTCTGGGCCTCAGTGTTCCCATCTGGAAGATGGGAGTAGTGACCGCCATATTCACTGCTCCCTGGGCTTGTTTGAGCATCAGAGGAGAGGAGCCAACATGTGCTGTGGACTTCCAACGAGATTTATATCATTCTGTGGTTATAGCATTACATCATTTTGGATAAGGCGTCAGACTTGCTCTCACTTTAGCTCTCACTTTATCAGACTGTCCCTGGGGACCCCAGGAAGTCTTCGTCCTGTGGAAGCCTCTTGGCATCTTTGAAGCCTGTCAACCGTCCGTTGATGGCAGGGCAGGATCTGCAAAGACGATGGCTTCCATGCCTCGAGTGTCTCACCCTAATGGGCTCACAGTGTGTTATAATTGTCTCCTGGTTCCAGCCTCCTTGACAGTGAACCAGAATTGCTTTGGGTGCCATACTTCATTCTTCCCAGTGCACAAGTGATTCATATCCGTTATTTCTCTCTTTTACAAATTGGAGAATCGGGATCCAGATGTAAAATGGCCTGTTCACGCCCCAGGTGGAGACTTCAGGCTTCTGATGCTCACATCCAAAGGCAACCCTCCCCAGGGAGAGCTGAGGCAGCTTTGCTTCACAGGGGAGCCATGGGGGCCCGTTTCCTGGCTCCCCTGGTGGGTTCTGTACCCTGCCTGATCCTCTTGCTGCTTCTCTCCCCCTCACCTTCACCCTAGTTTCCCTTTGGCAGCAGCATAGAGGGGGTTCTCCTGTTTCTGCGCTGCCTCCCCCAGGACCAGGGCGGATGGGAGATGTCTGCATAGGAGGGGTCCCAGATGATGGGTTCAGAGCAAGGGACTGGAGGATTCCGTAGGGGAGGGGAGCAGGGGGCCCCTGTCACCCACCTTCATGCTGAATGCAGAGGCCAGAGCAGGGCACCATGTTGCTCAGTGCTTCTCAAGTAAAGTTCCCGGCTCCCATCTGCTCTCTGAGGGGTGGGGTCTCACTTCCAGGGTGAAGAACACTCTTTATTTCTCAGGACTCAGGCGAGATCCCTAATTGGTGGCAAATATAATTTTTGTTTTCCTGGTTGGGTTCACTAGATTTTCTGCCTCCCCTCCATTTCTTCAACAGACAGCTTTTGGTAGGGGGGTCATCTTTGTTATGGAAAGTAACACTCAGGCCAGCCCTGGTGGCCTAGTGGTTAAGTTTGGCGCACTCTGCTTTGGTGGCCCGGGTTCGGTTCTCAGGCACGGACTTACCCCACTCATCTCTCAGTGGCCATGCTATGACGGCGGCTTACATACAAAATAGAGGAAGATTGGCAACAGATGTTAGCTCAGGGCGACTCTTCCTCAGCAACAACAACAACAACAAAAATGACTCTCATCAAGTGTTCCCATACTTGTCCCTACTTGCTGGTCTCCCACCAGAGCCAGCTCCCCGAGGCCCACCATCACTGTGTCCTGTGTTCACTCCCACATCCCCAGCACCTAGAGCATCACTGGGCACACAGTAGGTATTCAACTGATGTGTGCAAGGGGGAAGGGATGACACACCTGCCTGTCTTGTCACGGGCCCCCACCTTGGCACAGTGAGGCATAGACAGAAGTTTGATATGGGCAGAGTTTCCAGCCTAAATGGGAAGGTGGAACACAAATACATGAGAATTAAAGTGAGAAGTAAAGTGATAGTTCACAATATACTAGTGAAAAAGGTTGCTATGGTTGTCAAGTAAATTACACAAATGCTAAATACTGGAAGGTCAGAGCAGGGGGACTTGTTCCAGGGCAGGGGGTGAGATGGAGATTTTGTGGAGAAGACTCAGGGAGGGTGGGATTTGGTGGAGGGCAAAGGGCACAGGAAGATGTGGTCTGGCAGGAGGAGGGTGGCTGGAGGCCCTGCCGGTTTGGGGGCCCTGACCAGCAGCATGCCTGTGAACAGAACAGAAAGGCCGAAGCCAGATCATTGGGTCCTGTAATGACACTGAGTTCAGGAGCCTGAGTGTTTCCCTGGGGCAGTCAAGACCTCGAGGCCGGTACCTGGGTGGAATTCCTTTCCCCACCTCTGTCCATCTGAGTCTCAGGGCGACATTTCACGTGGAGCAGGCAAAAGGGTGTCACCAATATGACAGGGGCTCACCCGAGGGAGTCTCGGAGCGTGTGCACAAAGGTGTGAGTACACATGAGCATTTGTGTGTATGTATGTGTGCATGTGCACACGCGTCTGTGAGTGTGCACACGTAAGTGTGTGTGTGTCCATGCTTGCGCCTGTGCCTGTGCAGCCCACTGGGGGAGAGGACCACTGGCTCTGGAGCTGGGTTTTGCCTGTCCGCACGTTTCTTAGTGTCTCTGAGCCTCGGCTCTCGGATGAGGATGCCGACTCCCTCCTCATGTGCCTCTGAGAAGATGAGATGATAGCACGTGCAGAGTCCCGCACGTGTCAGTGTGTCCGTGATCGGCCCTTGATGCCCGATGTACATGCACACAGATGGAGGGCTCTCCTCACCCTCAGAGCATCAGTCCTCCTGACTTGCTGGGCCTTACTCGGCTCAAACAGAGGCTAGGTGAGTGGGGTCTGTGAACCCCCAGACCTCAGCTGGCGAGGGGCCAAGCAGGTCTCCACACCGGCCCCCTGCCCCTGGCACAGAGTGGGGCTGTGGCACCAGCCTTGAGATTGCAGGGTTTGTTGCTAGACCCCAATGGATACAGCTGGTTCTCTCCTGGCCTCCGGCACAGGGATGACCGGGGCTCTGGTCCCCTTCCTCCTGCGGCTCCAGCACTTCGCCGACCTCCTTTCATTTGCCCCTCCTCCAGTGGGCCCTGACCAAGGCCCCGCCTCTCCAGCCGAGCCACCTTTTCCTGCCTTTCCCGAGGGCAGAGGCCCTGGTGCCTGGGACCCCATGTGCTGCTCCAGGGCAGTGACAGGAGCACCCTTATCTCGGCCGCAGGCCTGGAGGGCCAGTTTATCTCTCCTTTCCACATGGTCTAAAGGAAGCTGGTGCTGAAACAGCAAATGCAGGGACTGACTCCACAACAGGAAGACGGGTGTGGGCGCGGGACCCTGGGCATGGACTGCAGCCGCCACACAGCAGCCACTCCTGCTGTCCTGGGGCCCCCTCTCTGGTCCCCAGGGCTCTCCTGTCTGGATGGCTGCCTCAGAGGTGGTTTTTCGGACTGGCATTTATACTTTTGACTTGGTGAACTATTCTTAGAGCTCTTTGTAGACTGCAGGGGACACTGGGGATGACCTGCCTATGGCACCATGGTCAAGGTGGATGTGGCTCAGGGCCGGCCCCAAGGCTTAGCGGTTAAGTGCGTGCGCTCCACTGCTGGCGGCCCGGGTTCGGATCCCGGGCGCGCACCGATGCACCGCTTCTCCGGCCATGCTGAGGCCACGTCCCACATACAGCAACTAGAAGGATGTGCAACTGTGGCATACAACTATCTACTGGGGCTTTGGGGAAAAAGAAAGAAATAAATAAAATTATTAAAAAAAAAAAAAAAAAGGATGTGGCTCCTGCCCTCTCCCTGGCAGCCTGGGCGGTGCCACGGGGGTAGATGCTCTTTCTTCTAAAGCTTCCACCACCATCTCCGGGAGGGTCAGATGTCCCCTCACTCTGAGCCACCTTGTGACTGAGTGAGCTGCATTCTCCCAGGGGAGGGCAGAGGGAGTAAGGAGAGCCCACTGCCACCTGCCCACCCACTGTGATGCCTCAGTCTGCCCAGAGACTCGTCCTTCATCAGAGGATGAGGGACTTCCTCCCAAACCTGGACAAAGTAGCCCTTGACGAGCCCAGAGCACGTGGGGCTGGAGCTGAGTGTTCGCATAGATGTCTCTGGTCCTCTCAGCCACAAGGCATCGGGACAGCCTTGGAGACCTCACAGGCAGACCAGGCATCAGAGGCAGTTGGCCAGGCTGTAGCAGGGAGGGTGTACCCCAGCGGGAGGTGGCCGAGCCTGCCGGGAGTGGTACTGAGATCAGCTCTGCTCTGAGACATGTACGTCCCGTTTAATGAAAGAAAGAGTTCAGTGTTGTGCTTTTTCTATGCTTGCTTCCCTCTTCTGTTTAAATACAGAGAACACCTGACCCTGAGGAGCCTGGACCAAAGACGTCATCTGAGCCCAGAGTAACGCACATTGTGATTATTGTGGAACTTCCTCTCTGTGCCCCTCTGGGCCCACTCGCTTAATGGACCCCACCCTGCTTCTCAGACCCCACCTGCAGCAGGCTGGCCAGGCCAGGTGCAGGGTGTGGGCTCTGCCAAAGCCAAGACCACTGGCGGGAGACTGGACTGCAGGGCTGGCTCCAGGCTCTCACGCCCAGGGACTCGGAGGGCGTGGCCTGAGCTCACTCTTTGCCCAGTCTGTGCTGGCAGCTGTTCAGGCTGATGATTGTGGGGAAGTCCCTGTGGATCTGGAAGTGGCCGAGATGACCCAGGGCTTGTTTCTTGCCCTTTATCTCTAGTTTATATCCCACTCTTGTCATTATCTGTTTGCAGTGCACTCTAGCAGACTGGGGCACAGGGTAGAATTGCAGACCTGAGGAGTCCACGGTAAGCAATTCCGGGCCCCTCCTGTCGTCCTACATCCCAGCTCTTCCATCCAGTGGCAGCACTTACCCGAGACTCATCCCCTTTTCTGACCTTTCATATCAGGAACCTTGGGGGCCAAATTCAGTATTCAATTGGCATAGTTAATGCATCCCAGGGACCTAAAACGTTCTTTGAGCCTTCATTTTTGTTTTCTTCCCAATGGTCTTATTTTCGCACTGTTTAATTTCTTAAGGCTGCCTCAGATCCTTTTGGAAATAGGCACGTAAAAACCTACACAAACAACCTCCCCACCCAGCCTGGCACGCTCCCTTGCCACATCCTGCTCTCCTTCCCCAGGACCTGGAGGCCCTGCTGAAGTGGGGGTCCCTTCTCGGGGTGGGGCAGGATGGGGTGGGGCATTCGCTAAGAAACCATGCAAACCTTCTCCTCCTCTGGCTCCATAAATGATTCATTTCCTTCAGGTGTTCTGTGCTGTTTTCCAGCAGAATCTCTGTTATGTATGAGTCAAGATCCTGCCTCGTACTTTTTGCTATGACTGAAGTGAGCTTTCGCTTTAGAAATATTCTTCCCACGGGGCCCAAAGTCATTCTTTTATGCTTCTTGGTACTAAGAGTGTGTGTGTGTTGTTATTGGGTATTGCACATGAAGGGAGCTAAGGGAGACATTCTTTTATGGTGTGTTGCCTGTGTTGATGGTTCTTGGCAGCATTTAAATGGCTGGGCAGAGAGGAAGAGAAAGCTTCCTAGGCTGCATGACAAATTTCTAGGTCTATGGTGACTGCAAGAAATAGCCAAGTTCTGAAACTGAGGAGAGGAAGGTGGTTGGGTCCTTTCCCTGTCATTTAGGCCAGGGATCAGCAAACTATGGCTCAGTCCAGCCCACCGCCTGCTTTTGTAAATAAAGTTTTACTGGAACACAGCGTGCTCATTGGTCTACGCATGATGTGCAGCTGCTTTCATGCTGTAATGGCAAGGTTGAGTAGTTGTGACAGATACCACATGGCTTGCAAAGCTGAAAATATTTGCTAGCTGGCTCTTTGTGGAAAAAGTTTGCTGACCCCTGGTTAGGATAAAACACAAAGGTAGAAGACCTCAGAATAGCAGCCCAAGTAGAAAGTCTCCTCCTTTCAGCAGTTTTATTTTATCTTTTAAATTAGATTGAATATGGATAACATGAATCCCCTCAATCCCACCTGAAAGGGGCCAGAGGACTGGGGTCCTGGGATTTGGGTTTGGGGGGAGACTGAAGCTTGACTTGGCTTGGAGGCCAGGCCCAGCATCGAGCGGGTGGTGATCTGGAGGTAGCCGTGTATACACTTCTGTGACAGGGTCCTTTAGAATAGGTGAGCTGCCTGCTGTGAATGCAACTTCACTTTAAGCTTCAAAAAAATTCCCTCAAAGCCAAAATCCATGCGAATGTTGAGCTGCCTGAACAAGCTGAGTGATGAGAGGGTAGAAAATAGAGCCTTTCAGAAAGTATTTGAAGATGTGGATTTTTATAGCCTGGAGATGCCACTTGCTATTGGTAGCCACCACTTTCTGCACCTACTATATGCCAGGCGCTGTAGGAGGCAGGCACTTGGTCATCACGTTCAACCTCAAAACAGCCCTGCCAGGTAGCTCCCATTATCCCCTTGCCAGCAGAGGGTGTGTCCCTTGCATGACATCACCCTGCTCAGAAACAGGGAGGGAGCCGTCAGAGCGTGCTGCCCTGTGGTCCAGCCCTTGCACAAGAGAATGGGGAATTAGCCAGCCTTGTGGCTGCCCTGCAGGACAGAAGGAAGAACATCTTGACTGTAAGCGTGGTTAAACACTGGGATAAGCTGTCAGGGGAGTGTGAGAAATTCCTATCTGGGGAGAGCTTGGGGAAGGATAAACCATTTTTAATTGTATTTTCAGTGCTTGGGTTTTCAGCTGCTTGGTGACAGAGCATTGGCTTTGTTGGCCCCTGAAAGAGAACCTTTTGACCTTTGTGATTCATCAGTTCTCTCTCCGTCCTCATAGCAGATTGTTTGCAGGTCAGGTCACAGCAGCACTGAGCCGCTTTAGAACTTCAGGGCCCTGAGTTATTGGAGATTTGGTTTCTGGGGTGGTCCTTAACACCAAAGAAATCTTGTAGAAGGCTGGACCATCTCGAGGTTCTTGTGCTTACTACTATGCTGATCCTCTCTGTGGCTCAGGTTGCTGTTAGTGTCAGGGCATTTTCTTGCAGCCTTTGTCAGTCCCATGAATGGGTAGGAACATGGAGGGGTCTGGGTGGGTGGGTCCTCAGCAGGTTCCACTGAGAGGAAACCAGACTCGGAAGTTGCAGGAAGTTTCCAAGAGAGAGTAGAATGGGTTGGGGCTTCCCTTTCCTCCAAGGCAGATGCCATTTACTGTCTTGGTGGACTGAGCAACGTCCACCTCGGTTTGTCTGAGGCATCTCCTGGAGGAACAGGCTTGCAGCCTGGTCAGAGGCTGGTGGGGAGGATGGCAGGGCAGAGGTAGCATGGAGTTTGCTTTGGTGAGGGCATACTTCAGCTGTCTCCTGGCGTCACAGCCAGGAACCCTCCCCTCAGATTGTGTGTGGGGGTCTGAGTGGGTCGTCCAGCGGTGCACTTGGCAAGGGAGTTTACTCTTGGTGTGAATTCAAATCAGAGTCTTGGAAAGAGCCTCCCTGAGAAACAAGCACACAGCTCAGTAAGTGTCGTTTGTATTTCTCATCTTCTGCCTAGACTGCACAAGGAACTGCTGGCAGCGGCAGCGGCAGCGGCAGCCAGTGCTGATCTGGTGGGCACCTGTGGGGTCAGATGCTTTCTCTGCATCTGTTGCATCATGTGGTTTTTCTTGTTAAGTCTGTTAATTTGGGGAATTTCAAGTGAGTTTTAATTGTTGAACCAGCTTTGCATTCCGGGGGATAAACTCGACTTGGTTGTGATGTATTATTCTGTATGTGTGTGTATTGCTGCATTTTATTTGCTAGTGTTTTGTTGAGCATTTTGGCATCTAGATTCATGACAGATATTGGTCTATAGTTTTTTCTTGTACTATCTTTGTCTGGTTTCAATAAGAGAGTAACACTGGCCTCATAAAATGATTTTGGAAGTATTCCCTCCCCCTCTGTTCCCTAGAAGAGATTGTGAAGAATTGGTATTATTTCTTTTTTAAATGTTTGGTAGTGAAACTGTGTCTAGAGTTTTTTGTTTGTTTGTTTAAAGTTTTTTAACAGCAAATTTGGTGTCTTTAATAAATATGGGACTGTTCAAGTTATCTGTTTCTTCTTGAGTGACTTTTGGTAATTTGTGTCTTTCAAGGAATTCGTCCATTTCTCCTAAGTTGTCACATTTATGTGCCTAGAGTTGTTTTATTATTTCCTTTTAACATCTGTGGGATCAGTAGTAATGTCCCCTCTTTCATTCCTGATTTTGCTAATTTGTGTCCTCTTTTTTTTTTTTTCTTGGTCCCTCTGGCTAGAGGTTTATCAGTTTCACTGACATTCCCCACCCCCCCCCAAAGAATCAGCATTTGTTTTCTGCCCTTATTTTTAATTGTTTCCTTTCTTCAGGTTTTTTTGCTCTTTTTAAAAGAATTTTTTTTAATTTTTAAGATAGGAATTTAAATTATTGACTTGAGGCCTTTCTTCTTTTCTAATATAAGCATTGGATGCTGTAAATTTACCTCTAAGTACTGTTTTAGCTGCATCCTACAAATTTTGATATGCTGTATTTTTATTTTCATTCAGTTGGAACCATTTTCTAATTTTCCTTGAGACTTCCTCTTTGACCTCTGGATCATTTAGTAGTGTCTTGTTTAATTTCCAAATATTTGGAGATTTTTCCAGATGCCATTCTGTTATTAATTTTTAGTTTAATTCTGTTATAGTCAAAAACACATGTATTAGTTTCCTATTGCTGCTTCAACAAATTACCACAAACTTAGTGGCTTAAAACAACACATATTTATGATCTTACCATTCTGGAGGTCAGAAGTTCAAAATGGGTCTTACAGAGCTAAGTCTTAGTTTTCCTTCATTTGAGACGGTTTTTATTTTGCCTTCATTCCTGAAGGATATTTTCACTGGATATAGCATTCTGGGTTGACAGTTCTATTCTTTTAACACTTCAGAATGTTTTTTTACCCTCTTGTGGCCTCCATAGTTTCTGATGAGAAATCTACAATCATTTGAATCCTTGTTCCCCTGTATGTGATATGTTGTTTTTCTCTGGCTTCTTTCAAGACTTTTTTTTTTTAATTGATGTTTTAATAGTTTTTAACATTGTGAAATTTTGGGTTGTGCATTTTTGTTTGTCCATCACCATATATATGACTCCCTTCACCCCTTGTGCCCACCCCCCACCCCCACTGCCCCTGGTAACCACAATACAGTTTTCTCTGTCCATGTGTTGGTTTATATTCAACATATGAGTGAGATCATACAGTGTTTGTCTTTCTCTTTCTGGCTTATTTCACTTAACATAATATGCTCCAGGCCCATCCATGTTGTTGCAAATGGGACGCTTTTGTTCTTTCAAGACTTTTTCTTTATCTTTGGTTTTTAGCACTTTGATTATGATGTGCCTGGTTGTGGTTTTCTTTGTTTATCCTGTTTCGGGTTCACTGCATTTCTTGGATCTATAAATTTATGACCTTCACCAAATTTTGGAAGTAGTCAGCTATGATTTCTTCAAATATTTTTTCAGCTCCAGTCTCTTTCTGGGACTCCTGCAACATGAATGTTAGACTTTTTGATGTTGTCCCACAGATCTTTGAGGTTCTGTTCCAGTTTTTCCCCACTCTTTTTTCTCTCTCTTGTTTAGAATTGATACTTTCTTTTGCTGTCTTTAAGTTCTCTGACTCCACTATCATCTCCATTCTGCTATGGAACTCCTCCAGGAATTTTTTGTGTGTGTGTGTGAGGAAGATCAGCCCTGAGCTAACATCCATGCTAATCCTCCTCTTTTTGCTGAGGAAGACCGACTCTGAGCTAACATCTATTGCCAATCCTCCTCCTTTTTTCCCCCCAAAGCCCCAGTAGATAGTTGTATGTCATAGTTGCACATCTTCTAGTTGCTGTATGTGGGACGCGACCTCAGCATGGCCGGAGAAGCGGTGCGTCGGTGCGCACCAGGGATCCGAACACGGGCCGCCAGTAGCGGAGCGCGTGCACTTAACCGCTAAGCCATGGGGCTGGCCCCCAGGAAATTTTTTATACTTGGTATTTTTTGGTTCTAAAATTTCTATTTGGTTCTTTTTTATAGTTTTATATCTTTGCTGGGAACTCCTGTCTTTCCTTTTGTTTCAAGAGTCATTGCTCTTACTTCTTGGAGCATGGTTATAATAGCTGCTTTAAAGTCTTATTCTCATAATTCCAACATTGGGGTCACCTCAGGGTTTGTTTGTTGGTTGCCTTTTCCCTTGACAGTTGTTTAGGTTTCCTGGTTCTTTGTCAAATAATTTTAGATTGTATCCTCGACATTTTGAATATTATATTATGAGACTCTGGATTCTGTTTAAACATTCTAGAGATGTTGATTGAGTTGTTTAAGCAGGCAGTTAACCTGGTTAACTGGTTAGAATGCATGTCCTGGCCCACTTTCTGTGGCCTATGGTTCCACCATCCACTCTGCTGTGCAGCACCCAGAGGTCAGTCTGAAAGCTGGGTAGTGGTCTTAGGTCTCAGCGGTGTAGTTCGGTTCCCAAAACTGTGCTGTGCTGATTCCAAGTGGTTTCACACATATGCAGCTTGGGGGTGAGCTCAGGGCTTCACACACAAATTTAAAGGATTCTTTCTCCAGCTCCCTCCTCTTGATGATTTTCCCCACACTGTCTGCTTCCCCATGTTCAGATTGGAAAGCTGTGGCTCCAGCCTCTGTGTACTGTCACCTGAGTTGAGGGTCCACCGCCACTGTGCCAGTAAAGGCAGGGGCTCCACTTCTTTGGTGGCACTCTTCCAGTGTAGAGTGGAAAGAGTCCACAGGCTCCACCCCACAGGCACCACTGCTGCCATGTCTATGGGGACGGGAGTGGCTGCCTCATTTGTACTGTGTTCACCTGGAGCAGGGTGGGTGAGATCAAAAGAGTTTAATCTCTCCTTCCTAGTCCTTGGGTTCGAGAGAGCAGACTTTTCTGTTTTTTGGGTTTTTTTTCTTTTCTGTCTATGACTATTGGCAGTTTTGGGCTGCTCTAGTGACCAGACTGAGATAGGAGGGCAAAACACCGAAACTATTCTCTGTGATACCGTAATGGCGGATACATGTCGTTATACATTTGTCCAAACCCTTAGAATGTACAACACCAAGAGTGAACCCTAATGCAAACTGTGGACTTTGGGTGATAATGACGTGTCAGTGTAGGTTTATTGATTGTAGCAAATGTACACTCCGGTGGGGGATGTTAATAATGGGGGAGGCTGTGCATGTGGGGACAGGAGGCATAAGGGACATCTCTGAACCTTCCTCTCAGTTTTGCTAAACCTAAAACTTTTTGTGAACCTAAAACTGCTCTAAAAGAAGTAAAGTTAAAAGAAAACAAAACAAAAAGAGAGAAGTCCCTGTCAGGGCCTCCCTCAAGTCCTGAGATCCCTACCCAGATCTCTCATGTCCACCTTCCGGATCCCTCGGTACTATTTCATGTGTTTGGTCCAGAAATTTTAGTTGTGGCGAGTGGGAAAGGGTGGAGTGTGCTCTCTCTGTCTTGCCTGGAACTGAAAGTTCAGCTTCTGCCTTTGAATTTTCTTCTTTCTGGGCGGTGGTGCTCCCTGGGATTGACCACTGTCCTTAGACATCATTCTGAGGTCTGTGGCGCGGCCCGTCACCTTCGCCTTCCCCAGTAACTTCCCTCCGATACCCCCGAGCCTGGCGCGGCCGACACTCGACATATGCGCTGCAGGTTCAGGCCCCGCCCTCGGGGCCCTCCTGACCTTGTCCCTGACAAGCCAGAGCGGCTTCCAGTTTGTGATGGGTGGAAGCACCTCTCTCTGCCTCCCACTGCCTCCTCCAGCAGCACAGCGTGGTTTGCCCAATCCCTGTCCTGCCGTAGGCCCTCCTGTTGATTTCCATGGCCTAACTCAGTGGTCCTCGCAGGGTAGGTACAGCTGTCTGCACATGCAAGTTCTCACCCACATTTCCAGGGGGAGAAAGGCTTCAGGCCACGAGTGCATGGAGACCTTTGGCAACGTCGAGGGTTCCTGTCCAGAGGTTCCCAGAAATTGCCTCCTCTCCTGCCTGTCCTGCATGCCAGACCTGCCTTCCCAGCAGCCCACTCGCCAGCCCCACATCCAGCTGTCATTCCCTAGAGCGTCCACCCCATGCAGTTGTCATGGACACATAGCGTTCCTCCGTGGAATGTGCCCCACCGTGGTCTGGGGTTCCTGCTTCTGTGTGGTGGGGGCCACAGTGGAGTGGGGAGCATAGCGTCCAGAGCCATTTGGCTGGTCAGATGGCATCAGGTGAGTTATTGTTCTTCTCTGTATCTGTTTTCCCATTTGTTAAATGGGAGTGATTCTAGGAGTTTATGGGGCTGTGTTGGGGTTAGCAGTAAGGTCCACAACAGCTAGGCTCCTTGTAGGTGCTCAGGAACGGGGAAGGAGAGATTTCGTTTGAGACGATGTCCCTGCTGTACTCCTGCATGGGCACCAGCAGAACGTGCTGGCTGGAGCTGTGATGTTGAGAGGCCTCGTGGTCGCGGGCTGCCTTGTGTGGAGGCTGAGCTGGCTGTGCTCTCCCTGCCCCCTTCCTGCTGCTGTGCCAAACAGACATGGAATCCAGCAGGAATGTGCAGTGCATTCTTCCCAGGATACCCGGGCCACCTGCACCATGTGGCTGGGCTCTTGGAGCACATGGACCCATGAGTTATGTCCCCACCCACACCCACTCCCACATGTGCCCCATTTTCAGAGGGAGAATCTGACACCTGGCTAGAGCTGCAGGTGAGGGAGGGAAGTCCCAGATAAGTGAGTGAGTCTTTGGAGTCTTCCTGTCCTCTTTCTCAGCCCTTCCAGGTTCCCCCCATGGCCCTGCCGTGCCTGCCTGCTCCCTGGGATGCCCTCGGCCTGTCTGAAGGCCCCTCATCCTTTAGACGCTGACCCGTCTTGTCTTCTGTAGCCTCCTAGTCCAGGGACTCACTATCGACTTAACTCAGACCTTAGCATTATTTCCTAGTTTTATGTTGCTTTCTTGAAGCAAATGGAAGCCTTGAGACCCCATTTTCGGCAGAGGACAGAGCCTGCTGATTTCAGAGCCCTGGCTCAGCTGGGGTGATAGAACCCAGGACCCCAGGTATCTCTGGGCAGGTGCCATCTTGGATGCTGTGCTGTGCCAAGCACAGTGCCTGGCACCTCCTTCTTAGGGTGTGCCGGCTGGCCAGCTGAATCCTCTTTTTGTTGTTGAGAAGCCTTGGGGCCCAGAGAGAGGAAATACCTTGCCAAAGTCACCCAGCTGGGCAGTGGTGGGGCTGGGGTTGAACCAAGGTCCGTGCTGCCAAGCATGTGAGTTCTGCCCTGAGCCAGCAGCTCAGGTGCAGCCAGCATGGGGGTGGCTGTGGGCCTGTCAGAGGGGATACCCAGCCCTGCCACCTGGAGAAGCAGGACCTGGGGCAGAGGGGATCTAACTGGGATCAAGGTTTCGGCCACTCACCAGCTCTGTGTCCCTGTGCCTGGTCAGTGAGCTCACCTGACATGCCTGTGGGCACACGTGGCCTGTCGTGCCGCAGCCTTGAGGTGAGATGGCTGGTGAGAGGGACTCAAGTGCTGCTGCATTGCAGGGATGTAGGGAGGCCTTATTAACAAGGCCAGGCCGAGGAGCCGCTGTTGTGCATCAGTTTGGTGAAAACAAGCGCGAGCTGCCAGCCTGAGAAGCTGGGATTAGGCTCCCTTTGGTGGATGCACACGCTGCACACCCATGCACATGCGGCAGTGCATGTACCACATGCACATGTGCACATACATGCCACACACACAGGGACACTTCTCCACAAGGAGGAGGAGAATGTTGAGGGATGGAAAAATGCTCAGATGGTTTCAGCCTGGACTTAGGTCCAGAGCCTCAGAGAGAAGAATCTTTCCGGACTATTGGGATCTGGTGGAAAAATCTCCTCTCTGGGGCTCCTCTGTGCCCTCTGTGGTCCCCTGAGACTCCCTGACATCTCCCAGCAGAGCCCTGAGCAGAGCATCTGCGTTGGAGCCTCCCATGGGCCTGCGTGCCTGCCTGCAGCTCTGCCTCCCTGCTCAGATGCTCAGTTCTTGAAACATGCTTCCGAGCAGCCTGCGCAGGCTCTAGGCTCTGGCAGCGTCTCCACGCTGCTCCCAGCGGCCCTTCTCCTGGCAGAGGCAGCCTGCGGCAGCTCTCCACCCAGTGGTGACAGGCTGCTTTTGTTTGGAAACAGAAGAGACACCATTGCTGCCTTTTTTGTCCCTTTCCCAAAACACGAGGCTCGAGTTCAGTGATGCCTGTAAAGCTCTGTCTCCACGTGTGCATGTAGTGGGCCCCCAGCCCTTAGCATCCTGCCCCCCTCTCTGTCCACATTCTCCTCCAAGTCCTTAGAACATAGTGACCTTGCCTGCTGCCGGAGGTGTGCCAGCCAGGGTCCCACGGGAAATCAGTCGTTTGGCTACAGACGTGTGGGGTCACTGGGCAGACGTTGGAGGCTCTCCTGATTGTCACTGACCCAAAAGATCACTTTCGGTTTTTGTGACTCAGAAATGAGCTCAACCCACCCACCCCTCAGATGTTCTAGACCTGGGCTGAGTCCTCCAAGTGGCCGTCAGCTGTGGGGTGTCTGTGTGAGCGTTTTACAGAGACCCACGCAGCTGGACTCTCCAGAGAGGAGAACGGAAATTTGACTACGTGTCTTACCAGCTTACAAAGAAGGGGGTTTGCGTTTGGTCTCCTGTTTCCTGCACCCCCGTGTGTCAGTGGTTGTTTGTTTATTTTGATCTGGGCCCTGGGTGGCACTATGTGTTGAATAAATAGGATAGGGATGGCTCCACAAATGTTCCCTGGTTCCTGGGTGGTCAGGGGGCCTGAGGAGGGACTCGGGGCCATCCTAACGACCTTATGAGTAGTCAAGGAGGGTTCTGGCATCTGGACGCCGGTTGTAGTGTAGGTGGAAAGTTGAAGAGGCTCTTAGACACAGCAAGTGGGAGAAAGAACCTGGGAGAGTGTGCCCCTGGCCAAGGAGGTGGGTATCAGGTTGAGTCACATGGGGGAGGGGTGGTTGGAGTGGCGGGCTGTGAAGAATTGGAAGAATTCAGAGGCCCAGGGAGGCCATCTGGATGGAGAGTGTGAGCCAAGGCCCAGAATGGAGCATCAAGGGGATCCAGTCTGGTCGGGCTGCAGGGTGTGGGAGGGGGCTGCAGGGTGTGGGAGGGGGCTGCAGGGTGTGGGAGGGGGCTGCAGGAGCTAAGCCTGCGAGACAGGAGGAGGCTGGTGGTGGGAGCGTGGGCACCCGGCTCCCCGACCATAAGCCCTGATGGGCCTGTGTGTGTTGGAATGCTGGGACCAGGTCAAGCCTGAGGACTGGACGTGCTGCAGGGGGCCAGGCACCCAGAGCAGCCCAAAGCCTGTGAGAACAGTGCAGGGAATGTGGGGGAGACGGTTGTGTGAACACAACCTGACCACTGCTCAGCAGGGCAAGGTGGCGAAGGTCAATGGTCCCTTTTTCTGACGCTCTTGGTCTCTTAGCCATAGTGACCATGAAAACTGGAGTGGACTTGAGATTAGAGTCTCAGTTCCCGTTTCACCTCATGGGTCTCCTCCTGGCTCTGAATTCCCTGAAAGCAACTCTGCCCTCTGGGAGGGACGACTGGGTGTAAACCTCGCATAAATGCTTCTGATGAAGGGAACCTGCCCACGGAGTACTGAGGATGTAAATGTGCAGGCCCATGTATTCTAAAGTATAGTGGGGGGCTGTAGAAAGAAAGGGACATGTTTATGTCATGGGTCTCTCTGGAAACTTGGAATGTGGGTGTGTGTGTCAGAGGGCTGAGGGGCTGTGCCAGTGGGGCTGACTCCCCAGGGCCAGTGGCGATGGTGGCTAGAGGCCTGGCTTATCACCCCAGCTTGTCACCCCAGCTCTGAGGCCTTCCACCTGCCGCTGTTCTAGGCACTAGCTGCCCCCAATGCCCTCCAGTGTATGGTTCCAAGTGGCTCCGAGCATCCTATGGCTGCCTCCACCCCTTGTCTCCACCCTCGACACCGGGGCGCACCGTGGCTGAGCAGTGTAGGGAGCTGGGGATGTTTGTCTGCACTGCTGCTGCGTGGCTGACTCAGGCGGCCTCTGTGGAAAGATGGGAGAGAGCTGGTGGCTCTGAGATGGTCTGGGTCCAGCTGTCCAAATAGACCAGTTTAGTCCTCTGATTGCCCTGGCTTTCCTAGTGTTATTCCCTACCCTCCGGCCAAGAGCAGAGCACAATTCAGGTGAGAACAGGGAAACACACTCGCACAGCTGATTTTAAGAAGACAGAAAGTATTTAGAATGGGAAGGATCCATGTGGGCAGAGTGAAGAGCCCTGGGCGTAAGTGGTTGGGGTTCCCTTCACGAGGACCAAGAGGGGACTGACACCTATTAGACACCTGCTGTGTGCCAGATGCTGTCATGAGTGTGTTATCTGGCTGGGTCTCCACTGCTCTCCTCTGCAGGGGAGATGACAGTGCCCGATCTGGTTGTAAAGAGACTCTGGGGGCCGGCCCCGTGGCTTGGCGGTTAGGTGCGCGTGCTCCGCTGCTGGCAGCCCGGGTTCAGATCCCGGGCGCGCACTGACGCACCGCTTGTCCGGCCATGCTGAGGCCGCGTCCCACATACAGCAACTAGACGGATGTGCAACTATGATATACAACTATCTGCTGGGGCTTTGCGGGGGAAAAATAAATAAATAAAATCTTTAAAAAAAAAAAAAAAAGAGACTCTGGGACGGCGACCTTAGGCAGTGGGCTGGGGTCCAGGTTGTGAGGAGCAGGAATCAGCCTTGTTCTCTCCAGGCCTCTCTGGGAAGTCCGAGCTCAAATTCTGTGCCTTTGACAGTACCCGAGTGAGGTGCCAGCCTTATGGCATGAGTGCTGGGCAGGGTGACCTGGTTGAGCCAAGCTGTTATTTACCACATGGGGTATTTCTGGGAGAAGCGCTGGGCTAAGAGCTGGTGTCGGATACCTCTGGGAGCCTTTCTAAATTCCTTGTCTCCTCCAGGATCACACAATTCTTGAGAAGGGCCTCTTCCTAGTATGTCTACACCTGCTGGGCCCAGGGCCTTCTGCGATGTGGTGGTCCACACTGCCCTGTACACGGGTTTAATCTCTCTCTGGAGGATCCGCATTTCCCAGAAGGTGCTTTCAGAACCAAGCATACCTCAGACCCTCGTCGGGACCTGCTCTCTTGGCTGGGTTGGCAGATGGCCAAGTTGGAACACTTGGGGGCATCTGGCAGCTGTGCCCATCAGACGCATCTCGGGTGTGTGAGTCCCATCTGCTTCCACAGGCCAGGGAGGGCAGGATGGGAGCCTGGCCAACTGGGGAGTGAGCCGTGGGGCCTGGACCAGGCCGTCACACTGCGATGACAACTGGGATTATCGCCCTAGGTGGTAATTCCCACATGACAGTTTCAAGTTTCAGGTCAAGAGCTGAGGCTAGTCCTCTGTTTCCTCTTACATCTGGACAGAGATCCTCGCCAGCTTGTTTTTCGGCTGGTTCCTCAGCTGTTTTGGAGACACTCTGCTCCATAGAGACCTTTGTAGCCTGTAGATTCTGAGGCCCCAGGGGAGTGGGGAAAGCTCTGCTGCTGCTGATTCTTGCTGCAGAAGAGAACTGTGGAAATGCCTTGCATCCGAGACAATGGAGGTTCCTGGTGGACCAGCTCTGGGCCTCTGAGAAGGGCAGAGAGGGACCAGCATTCGGAGCTCTGGTGGGCTTTGCAGTGGGCCAGATGAACAGAATCACTGTGCCAGGTCACCCTCTGACCCACAGCAGCCTGACAGGTGCCACAGGCCTTGCTGACAGGTGGCTCCCAGCCCTGGGAAGAACTTTCCCATTAGGCACAAGCACGTGGGCCCTGCCACATTTCCCAAAGCAAAACCCTCAGCCTCACACAGAGGTAGAGAACCATGACAAGTACACCAGGAGAAGTCAGGCAGGAGGAAATCCTGCGGTTTTCTGGAAAGGAGCGACATAGTGCCGATAACTAGCACAGGTTGGACCATATGAACAGCCAAGGCTTGTGATCATTATGATAAATGATACTTGTGCTTCTGGACGCTTCCTCCCTCCGGCAGGGGAACAGTGGCCTGCTCATTACCCCCTCAGGGTGTGTGGGTGGAGTGTCATTATCCCATTTCATTGGTGGGAACACCGAGAGATGAAACGGGTCTCTTTGGGGCCATGGTAATCCTGACTTGTTTGTTGTCTCTGTTTTGCAGGGATGAGTGAAGAAGGCCCCGGAGGTTGGGTGCGGGGGAGGCTGGGAACAGAGGAATTATATTTCCTCTTCCAAATGTAAGTCAAGGATGGGAGAGTTCCTGGCCACTTGACTCATGTGCACGGAAGGTTTTTAGGAGAAAATCCCTTGTGGCCTAGACTTTGATCCCCTCCTCCTGGTCTGTTCCTTGGCTTTTGACATCTGCTCATATCTGGTACATCTCAAATTCTGGTGCAAAATACAAAATATCACTCCCTTGCCCCAGCCCACCCCAAGTTCAGCCCCAAGATGCCTGAAGTTGGGATCCAGCTCAGGGTGTGGCTAAACCCTCTGAGGCTCCAGGCGGTGGCCTTGGCCGGGCGGACCTGCCTGGGTGGATCCCTGCTTTGCAACTCAATTTGCTAGCTGTGGGGCTCAGGACATGTTGTTTTCACTTCCCAACCTTCAGCTTTCACCTGTAAAACAAGGTACCGATGGCTGCCTTACAGAGGTGTGAGGATTCAAGGCAGCACACCTGGCCAGTACCATTGCCGCTGTTGTGTGTTGTCCCCTGGGTGTCTCAGAGCCCCTGACTCAGGCTGGCATCTGGGTGTCTTCCCTCTGTGCATCTATAAGCCAGTGAACCTCCCAGGAGTGCCATCGATTGGGGTGACCCGTGACTAGGGTGGGTGAGATTTGCAGACTAGCCCCCAGGACTGACCCAGAGAAACGCCTCTCCAGGGCAGGAATACGGGCAAGCAGATGGTTCCCTCTCCTGGTGTGGGGTCTCCAGCTCACCACTGGCCCATTTCCTCATTTGTTCCTCCAACAGAGAGGACCTGGGGATCCACCGAGAACAGAGTGGGGCTGCCATAACAGAACACTGTAGACTGGATGGATTAAACAACATTTATTTCTCACAGTTCTGGAGGCTGGGAAGTCCAAGATCAGTGTGCCAGTTGGTTTGGTTCCTGGTGAGGGCCGTCTTCCTGGCTTGTGGATGTCTACCTTCTCACTGTGTCCTCACGTACCAGAGAGAAAGCGAGAGCTGGTGTCTCTTCCTCTTCTTATAAGGCACTAATCCCATCCTGGGGTCCCTGCCCTCATGACCTCGTCTAAACCTAATTACCTTCCAAAGACGCCATCTCCAAATACCATCACATTGGAATGTGATGTTAGGGCTTCAGCATATGAATTTGGGGGGGACACAGACATTTGACCCATAATGTGCTCACAGGCACAACGTCAGTCTGTCCCCAGTGTTGGTCTCTGACTTCTGGATGCTGCGAGCTTGTCACTTTAGTCCCTTCAGTTTCCTCACGTCTGCATAAACCCCCTTTCAGAGTGGGGCAAAGGGAGTGTAGTGAACCCCCTTCTCAGGCCCTGTGTTCAGGGAGAAAGAATCTGAAAGTTCAGGGGCTTCCCACTCTGCCCTTGAGGGAGGGGCTGACTTCATTGTGCAGGGAGTTCAGAATGTGGCTCAGTTTCCATAATTTCTGACTTGTACAGTCGCAAGATATCCAGGTGGTTCCAGTCCATTCTTGAGTAGGAGTCTCGGGCAAATCCTCAGTGACTTAGCTTCTGAGCAAGAGCGGCACTGGTAAAAGAGAGTCCAAGAGGACACAGACATGTTGGGTGGCTGCAAGGTGCAAGGCCTGGCCTGTTGCCTTCTGACTGTGTGGAGCTCAGTGGCTGCCCTTTTCTTCTCTCTCTGCTGTCTGAATCCAGAATGTGGAGGTGCTGTGGGCACGCTGCTGAGTGTGGGCAACACAGGTGGCCACAGCCACCTGTGCACGCGCTTGGGATCCGAACTGGCCAACCCTGGGCTGCCGCAGCAGAGCGCGTGCACCCAACCGCTTGCGCCACTGGGTTGGCCCCCATCTTAACCATTTTTAAGTGTACAGTTCAGTGGTATTAAACACATTCATATTATTTTACAACCATCTATACCATCTGTCTCCAGAGCTCTTTCATCACCCAAACAGAAACTTCATATCCGTTAAACAATAATTCCCATTCTCCCCTCTCACTCCAACCCCTGGTGACCGCTATTCTACTTTCTGTCTCTATGAATTTGCTTATCCTAGGTCCTGGACTGAACATTTGTGTCCCCCCCAAATTCACATGTTGAAGCCCTAACTTCCAGTGTGATATTTGTAGTTGGGGCTTTTGGGAGATAATTAGGGTTAGATGAGGTCATGAGGGTGGGGCCCTCGTGATGAGATTAGTGCCCTTATAAGAAGAGACACCAAGAGCTAGTGTACATGCTGCTTGCTTGCTCCCTCCCTCTCTCTCCCTCTCTCTCCCTCTCTCTCCCTCTCTCTCCCTCTCTCTCCCTCTCTCTCCCTCTCTCTCCCTCTCTCTCCCTCTCTCTCTCTCTCTCACCCACCATGAACACCCACCAAAGTGAGGCTGTATGAGCACACAGCAAGAAGGTAGCCATCTGCAAGCCAGAGAGAGCTCTCACCAGAACCTGGCCATGCTGACACCCTGATCTCAGACTTCCAGCTTCCAGAACTGAGAGAAAATAAACTGTTGTTGGAGCCACTTAGTCTGTGGTATTCTGTTACTGCAGCCCTAGCAAACTAATACGTTCCTGTAAATGGAAGCATACAGTATTTGTCTTTTTGTGACTGGCTTATTTCACTTAGCGTAATGTCCTCGAGGTTCATCCATGTCATTGCATGTTGCAGAACTTCCTTCTTTTTTAAGGCTGAGTAATATTCCATTTTATGTACGTGCCACATTTTGTTTATTCATTTATCCGCCAGTGGACACTTGGGTTGCTTCCACCTTTCTGCTGTTGTGAACAATGCTGTTGTGAACATGGGTGTGCATGCACCCCTTTCCTGACCCTCCTCAGGCTTCCTTCAGGAGAGGCCGAGGTGGAGGTGGGGAATGCAGGTGTTCCTCCTGCCCTCCCAGGCTTGCCTGGTGAGTGCCTGCCCATGGGGCTATGATGACTACCAGATGCGGGGAACCCTTCCCTCCCACCATCTTTTCTTTCTTACCCTCCTCTTTGTAGTGGGAATGGAGGGGGACGGGAGGACCTGCAGCTGTGCGGTGACCGTGGCCCAGATCCTGGCTGAGCGCCATTGCCGGCATTGAGGGACTCCACTGATCACTTTCCAGCCTCGCTTCCCATACCGCTCCCAGACCGCGGTCCTGCCCTCCATGCCATTCTCTTGAAGGGCACTGCCCATCTTCACTTCTTTGCCTCCTTCCACCAACTCTTCTGGCCTGTTCCCTGCTACCAGGTCTTGGCCTCAGGTGCTGGAAACCCAGGCTCCCCTTTGTTCTTCCTTCTCTCTCCGTCCACGTCCTCTCAGTCTGGCCCTCTTCATTGTGTGTTCTATGTGCCTGGCGTCTATTCCCACTGAAGCTAGGCCCTCCTACCCGTTCACCTGGAGTGACCATCCCAGAAGCCTCTGGCCCAATCCCACCTGCACTGCCACACCTAGAGTGTCACCTGCCCCTGTGTGCCTGGGGCCCTTCTCGTGTTCTAGACCTCTGTGACCCCCAGTACCTCCTAAATGAAGCCTGGAGTCCTTGGCCCGCAGCCAAGGCTCTCCATAGAATTGCCCTGTCCACCTTTCTCTCTTATTCCCAGCATGCTGCCTTTCCTAGCCTTTCTGCATTTGAAAGCCACCGGAGGTCCTGCAGTTGACTTGGCCTGACACTTTCTGTGGGGCGGGGAGTCTCTGCAGCCCCTCTGCTGGTTGGAGGCTCTGTTCTATCTCACACAGACCTCGCCTCCATAAAGCCCTTCCACGTTGCTCCCAGGGCGGGGCCGTCTCTCTGTCTCTCCGACTCCACGCAGCACTTTCAGGCCCCTGGCAGCATCTGTGTCTGTCTCCTGGGGCTGCCATAACAAATGACCGCAAATTCAGTGACTTAAAGCAACAGAAATGTATTCACTCACAGTTCCTGAGGCAGAAATCCAAAATCAAGGAGTGGGCAGAGCCACACTCTCTCTGGGGGCTCCCGGGGAGAATCCTTCCTTGCTGCTTCCAGCTCCTGGTGGCTGCATCATTCCTCTCTGCCTCCGTCTTCACGTGACCTCGTCCTCTTCTCCCTGTGCGCTCTCCTCTTCTGTCTCATAGAAGGACACTTGTCCTTGGATTTAGGGTCCATCGGATAACCCAGGGTGATCTTGTCTCAAGGTCTTTGACTTAATTACAACTGCAAAGACTCTTTTTCCAAATTAGGTCCCATCTAGAAGTTCCGGGGGTTAGGATGTGGACATATCTTTTTGGGCCACCACTCAACCCACTACAGTGTCCTTCTCACCTTTGTGTTCCAGGGGAAGCCATTGTCTGCTTCTCTCACTCCATTAGGTCTTGGCTTTGTGGTCACTTCCTCGGGAAGGCAGTCTCTGCTGTCCTGCCTGAGGATCCGGCTGCCCTTCATCATGGCCTTGCTGTGATGCACACGTCATGTGCCTCCTGGGATTTTGCCAGCTCCCAAGGGCAGGGGCTGGGTCTGTGGTGCTTGCCATCATGTACCCAGCACAGTGCTCGGCACGAATTAGGGGTGCTGCACATCTTGGCTGAATATTGGGTGCTTAGTAAATACATTAGTTTGATTGTCTGGAACCAAACTGCCTCCAGGAAATCTTTCTGAACCCTGTTATTACAGAGTCAAGGTGGTGCTGAAGAAGAATAGTTACATCATCCCATGGCCAAGGGCTGCGGCTCTTCCCAGCTGGTATTCCAGCCTCTTCCTGGCCCGCCCTGGCACCAGCCGGGCCCAGGCCCAGAGCATCAATTATCTTTCCCTCCTCCAGGATCTAAGAGCTTTAGGCACAGGTGAGTTCTTGGAGACAGAAGAAGGTCCTTTATACTGATTGTGGGGCCTCGTCTGCCCACATTGGGGGCACTCAGTCTTCAGTGCTGAAAGTTACCAGCAACACTGGCCTCCTGGTGATTCAGTCTCCAACCAGCTGGAACCCAGACCCCAAGTGGGAAGACCCATGAGAGCTGTTGTATCAGTCGGCCTGTCTCCTCCAAGAGAGCTCAGCCCTGTTCAGGGCATCTAAGGCTGCCTGGAGAGCTGAGCGTCAGGCCATGAGCAGGGCAGGCTCAGGCCCTTCCAGACTGGCATTTTCCAGCTTGTCAGGGGACGTGACTAGCCTCGGGGCCTTATCTGCGGCACACACTGGTCTGAACTGTGACTTGCCCCTGCCCAGGCAGCTGGGGCTTTCCGTGCTGGCATGGTAATGTCGTTGTCAGGGTGGCAGCGTGAGGGCTGAGAGGTCCCTCTGTGCCCCTCCTTTTCCTACAAGGGCTCTGATGGCAGGCCTCTTGCCAGGGTGCAGTGGCTAACTGGATGGGGGACATCTCATTTATAAAGAACTTTGACCCACTTGATGTAGATGCCAGAAGGGGCAGCTGCCAGCCTGACAGTGGAGGAGAACACAGAAGAACCTCCCAGGGGGCTGGCCCAGTGGTGTAGTAGTTGAGTTTGTGCACTCCACTTCAGCAGCCCGGGGTTTGTGAGTTCGGATCCCGGGCATGGGCCTACGCACCGTTTATCAAGCCATGCTGTAGCAGCATCACGTAGACAAAATAGAGGATGATGGGCGCAGATGTTAGCTCAGGGCCAATCTTCCTCACCATAAAAACGAACCAACCAAATATCTCAGAAAGTACAGCAGCTTCTCACTGCCCGAGGGTGGCCCCTGGTTCTGGTGCCAGGCAGTACTGACGTCTGTCCAGAATGATGCTCTTGGTCTTCAGGAAACAGCTGGATTATGTTCTGGGTTCCCTGTTTAACAGAGAAAAACAGGTCAGTGGTTTTTTTTTAGAGGTGAAATTACGTAACCTGAAACTAAATATTTTAAAGTGAATAGTTCAGGGGCCAGCCCAGTGGCGTAGTGGCTAAGTTCACACATTCCACTTCAGCGGCACGGGGTTCACAGGTTCGGATCCCAGGCACGGACCTACGCACCGCTTATCAAGCCATGCTGTTGCAGGCGTCCCACATATAAATTAGAGGAAGATGGGCACAGATGTTAGCTCAGGGCCAGTATTCCTCAGCAAAAAGAGGAGGAGTGGCAACAGATGTTAGCTCAGGACTAATCTTCCTCACAAAAAAATAAAAAATAAAGTGAGCACTTCAGTGGCATTTAGTATATTCACAGTGTTGTGCAACTACCACCTCTGTTTAGTTCTAAAACATTTTCATCACCCCAAAAGGAAACCCCGTACTCATTAAGATTAGGTATCTACTGTCTCTCTCTATGGGTGTGCCTCTTCTGGACATTTCATATAAGTGGAATCAGAAATACATGGTCTTTTGTGGCTGCTTTTTCATTTAGCATAATGTTTTGGAGGTTCATCCATGTGTAGCATATATCAGTACTTCATTCCTTTTTAAGGCTGAATAATATTCCATTGTATGGATATACCAAAATTTTTTTATCCACTTATCAGTTGATGGACATTTGGGTGGTTTTACCTTTTGGTTATCGTGAATAAGGCTGCTTGAACATTCCGGTACAAGTTTTGGTTTGAACACCTGTTGCACTTCTTTTGGTTATATACCTAGGAGGGGAATTGCTGGGTCTTATGGTTATCAGCTTGGCCTTTTAGAAATGTCTTCTCTTTGGAATATGTTTGGAAAGCGACCAAGTAGGCAGGTGATACAAGTGGACCTGGGCGTGGTCAGGCGCCACCTATTTCTCTTGGAGATTCAGTTTCCCTGTCTGAAAAATGGGCATCTAGAAGTTCCTGCCCATTAAAGGGAGTGGGACGAATTCAAGGAGATGACATGTGTGGGTGATCAGCCCTGTGCGCAGCCCAGAGGAAGTGCCCAGCAAAGGGTAGCGGGTATTTTAGTGGGTACTTTGTCAAATATACATCAAAGATTTGAGGCTTTTCGCCTGTTTGGGAAACTTACTTCCCTGAAGGACCGCAGATGTTCCCTGACTATATGTGGGATTCTGCTACAAAGGAAAGGAGCCAGGCTTGAACACCGAGCCATAGGACCCTTGGCCCATCCCATGGATAGAATCCACTATCAGCGCACACAGTGGCTAGAGGAAGGCTCGAGGCTGTGGATGAACGTGGGGTCCAGAGCCAGTGACCATCTGTGGAACCTGTGGGCTCTTAGGTGAGACCTGGACCTCTCTGTCCCAGCCTCAGTTTTCTGAGCCTCTCCCAGAGGCGCCATGCCTCCCTGGCAGGACTCACCCCAAGGATGTGAGCTACTATAAAAGTAGCCAGCACTGCACGCCCACTACCACTGTGCTGCCTGCCTGTGACCCAGGAGAGGGCGCAGGGCTGGGAGAAGAGGGCAGGAGGCTGGAAGGAGGGCTTCTGCAGATATGATGAGTGGGGGCTCCATTCCTGCCACTGCAGAGACCTCCCACTGCAGCTGGCTGAGCCACCGGAAGGAAGATGGTGTTTGATCCGCTTTTATCTTTGCAAATAAATACAGCCCAGCTGCTGGCTTACAGTGTAAACAGGGATGGGAGACCACCCAGCCATGGTCTTTCCAAGTGATGGAGTGCCTCCCACCCCACCCAAGTTCCCCATGTCCCCTCTCCTTTCCTTCTGACCCCGGTGCATGTTTATCAGAGACTGATTCCCCTGTTCGTTTCCAGCTGTCTCCTTGTCTTTTCTGAGTGGGGAGGGCTGAGAGCATGACTTTTGTTCCTCCTGAGGGCCTGCTCCAGGCTCACGCTGGGGCACGTTGGCCTGAGGGTGGGAGAGGAGCTAGGATCCTGGAGCTCCACACCTCTGGTGGCACCACAGCAGCCAAAGGCCAGATCTGGGGACCCTCCAGGCACAGCGGGTCCAGGAGACGAGCCCCTGCAGCAGGGGAGCCCCTGCAGCAGGGGTCCCAGCAGGGCCAGGAGAGGCCTCGGAGGGAGACTCTTGCTCCATGACTTGCAGAAACGAAAATGGGGAGGGGAGTGTTGAAGTTACTGGGGGCCCGTTGAGGGGCTGTGGGGACCGAGGCTGGTCTGAGTGCAGATGGGGTCTGGCTGGCTCTCTGAGAGGAGAGACAACAGCGACTGCAGGCACGTGCGGTGCAATTATCGCTGGGTGGCAGGAGTCCTGCCTGAGCACGGCGTGTGATCTGTGATTGACCAAATCCCCCTTGACCCTCAGAAAATTGGCTGGCAGGAATCTCATCCAGCCTGGATCGGGATAGTGTGGGGGGCCAGGGAAGTGGCCCTAAAAGGGGGATGTGTACAATCTGTAAGAAAAGAGGTGGGCTGGCCCCGTGGCTTGGTGGTTAAGTGTGCGCGCTCCGATGCTGGTGGCCCGGGTTCGGATCCCGGGCGCGCACCGAGGCACCACTTCTCCGTCCATCCTGAGGCCGAGTCCCACATACAGCAACTAGAGGGATGTGCAGCTATGACATACAACTATCTACTGGGGCTTTGGGGGGAAAAAATAAATAAATAAAATCTTTAAAAAAAAAAAAAGAAAAGAGGGATATCTCAGAACCCGGCATGTGACTGCTGGAAACAGTGGCTGTGCCAGTTTGACTGGTCAGTCGGTCAGTGTGATGCCAGGAGCTCCTGTTGAGGCTGCATTTACAGAGCATACGCAAAGCTTTCCTTTATTGTCCTTATTATTAAACGAATACACAGGTAGAAGAATAGAATGAAGCCCAGGTACCCATCACCCAGCCCACTCTCATCAACTCGGGGAACACACCACTTGCGATTTTCAATTCTGTGCTTATTTCATGTTTATTTCCGATGTGGTTGCAGGGGGCTGCTGGTGATTAAGGGAAGCCCCCCTCATGCCCTCCCCCAGCACAGCCACCCCAGTATTGCTACTGGTTGGGAGGGACCTTAGGAATTTGTGTGTGCGCGTGTGTATGGTTAAGTACACATAACGTAAAATGGACCATTTTAATCATTTTTAAGTGTACAGTTCAGTGGTAAGTACATTCACATTATTGTGCAACCATCACCACCACCCATCTTCAGAACTTTTCGTCTTCCCAAACTGAAAATCTGTCCCCATTAAACAATAACTCCCTTTCCCTCCCCCCAACCTCTAGTACCCACCATTCTATTGTCTTGTCTCTATGAATCTGATGACTCTAGGGACTTCTTAGAAGTGGACTCATACAGTAAATTTTTCTTTTTGTGACTGGCATATATCCCTTAGCATAATGTCCTCAAGTTTCATCCACGTTGTAGCACGTGTCAGAATTTCTTTCCTTTTTAAGGCTGAATAATATTCCATTGTGTGTCTCTACCGCATTTTGTTTATCCATTCATCTGTTGATGGACACTTGGGTTGGTTCCACGTTTTGGCTATGGTGAATAATGCTGCTGTGAAAATGGGTGTGCAAATCTGTTCAAGTCCCTGCTTTCAATTCTTTTGAGTACATACCCAGAAGTGAACTTGCTGGATCATATAGTAATTCTATGTTTGATTTTTTTAAGGAGTTTTTTTAAACCAGTGTTGTCCTTGAGGTGTAAGAAGGGGACATGATCTGGACACTGACTGGGACTGCCTCCTGGGACTTATTCCTCCTGCTTTTTCTTTTCTTTCCAGCTGCCTTTTTTTCTTGCATCAAGGAGCATATTTTGGATTTGCGGAGTGCCGGGATTGGGGCAGCTAAACCAACTTGCCTGGAGTGGAGGAGGTTTCAAATTTCACTGTGCACATCCCTTTTCCACATTAAGCCAGTCACTGACTGCCCAGCTCTGAATCCCCAAGCTCTGAAGGGACCTCCCTCCCCTCCTCCCCATGGTTAACTGGTCACTTGATCTGCCCTCACCTCCCTGAGCCTCCTTTAGCCGTGGGATCCCAGGCCCACGCCCTCTGCTTTCCAGTATTTGGTTTCAGCTTTGGGTAGAACTTTGCAGGAAGTGCCCAGCTGCTGAGGCCACCAGGTCCCCAGTCCTGCCCAAGGTGATGAGGCCCAGAAAGGTTTTTCCCCTGGATGTTCCTGGTAGAGGAGGGGAGAGCAAGGCCTTTCTCTCACTTTTCTTGGGAGATGGCGGCTTTCAAAATTCCCAAGTAACATGCTTTATGCTCAAGCAGAGGGGGACCTTGTGTGGTGTGGGGAGCGCGGGTGTGAAAAACTGCAGAGTGAGAGGAAGGCAGGTCCCTGTGTGCTGGTTAGAGTGGGAGATAAGGAAATCGAGGGCTTCCCCCCCCCATCACCTTTGCATTAGAGCAGACTGGGAGAATCAGCGAAAAGAAAGGTATCACATCTAGATTAGTTGGGACAGTAGGCTGAAGCCCTCAGATGGAATGCAGCAGGGGTGACTGGCCATCTGGAACCCAGACTTAAAAGCATCAGCTATTCAGACATCAATTTGGGGAGATGTGTGCAGAGTGAGAGAATGGCCAGATTTCTAGCCGCCTGGATCTTCATAATTACCATGGAGTCTGGCTGCGTCCTGGTCCCTCAGTCTCACCTGGTGGAGGTGAAGTGTCCACGTCAGAGTCAATGGTCCCCCTCAATACTGGCTGGCAAATCCTCACTGGGCACTTGGTTTTGCACCAGGTTTTAGCCAGAACATTGTTTTGCAAATGTGAAATCTTGCAGTTTCTCTGGAGTGAGCCCTGAGGCTCCGAGTCTCTCCTGGAAGTTCTTACTGGGGACACTCGGTGTTGATTTGACCTTGGACGTGAGCTCAGTGTAGTCACAGGTCTGGAAATTGGGTGGCAGTGGTTAGATAAAGGGTGCTCTTCCAGGCGATGAAGAATATGTTGACTTTTTAAAAGATTGTTATTTAAAAACAAATAAGCAAACAGTTTAAAGGTTATTAGAGAGACATATGGATGCTGATAATTCTGAGCTAATGTAAAAGCCGATCCAGAGGAGGAGTAGGGAGCAGAGTCAGGGAGCTGGTGAAAGAGATGGGCTCAGGAGGGAGGGAGGGGCGTGGCTGCCGCCCTAACAGCGACAGTAAACGTGTTAGAGCTGAGTGGGCCTTTGTCAGTTGTCTAGTCCAGCGGCGTGATTTTAAAGTCAAGAAAACTGAGATACGGAGGGCTTAAGTGACCTGCACTAACTCACAGGTATGCAGCTGCCGGGGCGGAACCAGAGCCACACTTCTGAGAAATTCTCACTACAGCTCTCAGAGCCGGCCCACCCGCCCCACCTGGAGGACACCGGGTCGCAGGACTAGAGCAAGACCCCTGTGGCCCAGGGAGATCGTTCAGGTTGGCTTTAAGGAAGGCCCTACCTGACAGCTGAAGCCTTTGACCCGGGCCCCCGCCGCCTTTGGAAGCAGCTCCGTGGTAGGCAGGTTGCCAGTTGGGGCTGCTGTGACATAGGGTTCATATTGTGGATGCTGAGTGGACAAGAAGGCCTCTGTGTTTATTATATTTAAAAAAAATCTGGGCTGGCCCTGTGGCCTACTGGTTAGGTTCGTGCACTCTGCTTCGGCGGCCTGGATCCCAGGTGCAGACCTGTACCACTCAGCCAGGCTATGGTGGTGACCCACATACAAAAAATAGAGGAGGACTGGCACAGATGTTAGCTGGGGGCTAATCTTCGTCAAGCAAAAAAAGAGGAAGATTGGCAACAGATGTTAGCTCAGGGCGAGTCTTCCTCAGCAAAAAAAAAAAAAATTGTGATTCCCTGAAAGGAAGTAGAAGCTGTTTTTGGGGTGGGGTGTGGGGTTGGGGTTCTACATAAACAGGATTTTGTTTTTTTAACGCTTTTGAACTCTCCCCCACCCATTCTCAGGGATGCTGGGCGAGAGCTAGTTTAGTGCCTTTGCAAAATTTTGGGAGGAGGAAGCAACATGACCCTGGCCTCTGACTGTCCTGCAAGGACAGTACAAACCAAAGGCCAGCGGGGCTGAGTGTTGGTAACCAACTCAGTGGTCTTGGTACCCGGAGCCCCTTCAATGACCCGTGGGTTAAGGAGACCAGGGCATCTCTGTACAGCTTGTTGGGGGAGTCAGTAGGAGCCCACCCAGCTCTCGGGGTTCCCCCACCCTGTCTGCTACTCTCAAGCCACCACTGCCCTCTGCTGGGACCCTCCTGTGGACACACACACAGGCAGAACCTGCCCTGGCCTTTGCAGTCACTACCTCTGTGCAGACACCGGGGACACGGTGTGGGTCAACGTGGCAGCGATCACAGTGCCAGGTGCCGGGTTGGGGTAGTGCAGCGGATCTTGGCCCTGGCGGCCTGCTGGAATCCACCGGGAAGCCTTTACAGTCACCGGGACCCGGGCCTCCCTGAGCGTCTGATTCGGTTGGTCTGTTTGGCCCCAGCTACATTATGTTTTTGAAGCTCCCCAGGTGATGCTGACGTGTAGCCAGGGCTAAGGCCCCTTGTTAGAGGGCGTGTGACCTCTTGGGACAGAAGTGGAGAACCTGGGAGAGGCTGAATTGTGTGAGGAAGCTGGGACTTGGGCCATCTGTGGGCACCTGCAGCGTGGCAGAGGAGCTGTACAGGGCACTGGCGGCCAGTCTTAACCTGTGGTCAACGCCCAGTCACTCCAACCACGGCTCTTCTCAGCCGCCACATGGAAAGAACTGAAAACAGTCCCATCTGGGATTGCTGGGTCGGCTCTGGAAGCCCAAGGGTGGCCCTGTGCCCACCTGGCCTGCGTGGTCTGGATGCCACTGGCACCCGGAGCCTAAGCCCAGTGTGGGTGTGCTTGGTGGCAGAAATGGTTAAAAACCGTGAATGCCCGCCACAGGCGTCACCTATGGTGGTGACGTTCGGGCAGGGCTGCTTGCAAGTGAGTCGTGGTGAAAGTGACCTAGCCCTATTGATGTAACCCAGTCGGGATGACCTCTGGGAAATCCCATGGACCGTGAAGCGCCCTTTGGAAAGAGTCAAAAGTGACCTCATGTGAGGCTTGGAGCAGGCTGGGCCATTGTGGGTTGATGTCCTGGTGAGGGGTCTGCTGGATTAGAAGAATTCTGAGAACAGAGCTACAGAGAAGCCAAGGGGTATGGGCTTTGCCAGTTTAGCCAGGGAGGAAGAGAGTGACCATCTTCAGGTGCCTTTAGGATGGAGGTGTTACTCTCTGTAACTAGATAGTGCTGAACTCCAGGGAGCCTATTGTAGGAAAAGCCACTCTGTGTTTTCACAGGGACACTCAGATTGGGGTAAAGGTGGTCTAGGGTTTTGCCAGACCAGCTGGGAGGTGGGCTGAGAGTCAGTGGAGGGGCCGGGTGAGGTGAGCGGAGGGGAGGGGGCTGCAGCACCCATTCCCTGGGCAGGGCCTGGCAGACCTGGAGCGCTGATCACGGTGGCCACAGCTTGCGCCTGGACCAGTGTGCTGGCCCGTGCTCCTTGTCCCATCAGATCCTCACAGACAGGTGTGCAAGGACCGTCCCTGACAGCAAGACGCTAGCATTTAGGGTCCACCTTTTCGTAACAGCTCAGGCCCACTCCTGGGACAAGGGCACATGTGCCCCAGACAGTATTCAAAGCCCAGCCTCTTATTGTCTGGGGAGTGAGCCACTGTTTCCTCCCCTTCTTGCCCTGTGGTCTTCAGCCAGTCAGTTGTGAAGGTGAGGTCAGCGTACTTGAGGTCCTTTTTGGACATCTACGGGTGACGGATGGTGTCAGCTGGGACAGGTGGGGCATGGATGCTCCTGGGCAGATGGTCTTCCAGCCGTCCTCCCTGTCTCTAACCCAGGCTGCTTCTCTGCACACACAGATGCGTCGTTCGGAACACCACCTGGGTATGGCTGCACGGCGGACCGGGCCGAGGAGCAGCGCCGGCACCGGGAGGGGCTGCCGTACATCGATGACTCGCCCTCCTCCTCGCCCCACCTCAGCAGCAAGGGCAGAGGCAGCCGGGACGCACTGGCCTCAGGAGCCCTGGAGTCCACCAAAGCGGTGAGTCCCCAGGCGGGTGGGCCAGGTGTGAGACGGGGCTTGGGCTTGGCTCCGAGCCAGCTGTCCTTGTCCCAGTGGCTCCCTGAAGCACAGCCACTCACTCAGGGTTAGGTAGCAAGTGGGTGGTGGAGCAGCCAATGGTTGGAAGTCGGAGTCACTAAAACCTCCTTCCTCATCCCTCCACCTGGGGCACCTGCTGGTGTGGAGACCACCTGCCAGGTGCGTTAGCGGGGCAATGGCAGAACTCTGAGCCGAGCACGGAGGAGGCAGGCAGCGCGAGCTGAAAGCCACCATCTAACCCAATGGGACCTGTGGTGGGGGCTCCAGCAGTGGTGCCAAGCGGGATAGTGTCCCAGCTCCTGTCCGTGTGCCCCACACAGTGCACTTGCTCCCTTTGACCAAAGGGGGTGTTGACGATGATGCCATCCATTTGACCAGGGTCTTCCCCTCAAGGTCTCATTGTCATTAACTGTCCTGCTGTCACCTCCGCTTTACAGACATGGAACTGAGACCCCCAGGTCACGTGGTCAGTATGTAGTGGCACATTCAGCAAACGCCCTGCCACACACTCAGAGACGCCCCTGGGCTGGCCCCTCTCTCGTGGGCACATAGCTCCGAGTTGTGGCAGAGCTGGCATGCCAGCCTAGCCTGGCACGCCGACCTTACTGCTCTCAGCCATCCCACAGCTCGGGAGGGGCACTTCTGAGGTGCCCTGGGGCCCAGACATGCACCCGCTGCTGGTGGGACAAGGGCACCCCTTTGACCTCTTGGGTTCCTGCCTTCTTGGGCTGAGAAGATCACTGGCCCCCAGGGTGGGTTACACCTCTCTGTCTGTCTGGTCCATTTGCCCTGATGACAGATACCTTCCCCCTTCTGCGTAGCTTGTTTCTGGGTGATTTCCAGCCCGAGTTTAAAAACAAGAGAGAAGAACCTGCTTTTCCCTGTTGCTGTAAGGAAGCGCTGGACGCGTTATCTTTTTGCTGCGGTTGCTTCTCTGCTGGGGCTGGCACTTTAGCTGCAGGACTGCTTCTGATTTATGCTTTTGTCATTTCTAAAGTCTCCAGGGCTGGGCAGTCTTCTCTTTCTGAAACGTGAGGATAAGAGGGGAAGCCAGTGTGTGACACATACCTGCCTCGCACAGCTGCTTACCCAATGTCCAGTGTCACCGTTTTGCACATTGGGGAACGGAAGTTCAGAGAGGCGAAGTAACTTGTTCGAGGCCACACGGCTACCAGATTTGAAGCCTTCTCGATTCCTCAGCTGACACTTTCCCTCAACTACCTTGCCTGTCTTGGTGCACCCCCTCACTTCTTGCTTCGCGAGTACGGTTTGGTATAGACAAGGATCCTTACGGCCTTGAAAAAGTAGGCTGAGTCCTGAACTTGAGACGGATCGTTTCTGTCCATCCGTCATCTCTGAGGGCTGCCTTCACCTGGCACTGTCTTGCTTCACCTTCAGGCCCGTCCAGGAGGCTGATCTGCCCTTCCGTGCCCCTCAGCCCTGTGCAGCTTGGCCACCCACCCCCACCAGGATCCTGCCCTCAGACCCTCATCTACACTGACTTGGAGTTCTGCCCTCATCTTTTAGCCCCCAGTTCAGGGGTTCGTCTGCTGTGGAGCCTGTCCAGATCCTGGTCCCCCCTCCCTCCTTTAGCCCCCACGGGAGCCCGTAGACATTTCTCACGTTACACACACAGCAAGAGGCTGCACATGTGTGCCTGCTGGAGCTGGGGTCTCCAATACCAGGCCCACCTCCTGGCCCAGAGCAGGTGTCAGGAGGCGCCTGGATGAGATGGGAATTTTTCTTTTCTTTTTTTATTGTGTTAAAATACACGTAACGTAAAATTTACCATCTTGACCATTTGTTGAGTGTACAGTTCAGTGGTGTCAAGTACGTTCATGTCGTCCTGCAGCCATTGCCACCATCCATGCCCATAACTCTTTTCATCCTGTAAATCTGAAACTCTCTGCCTATTAAATACTAACTCTCCGTTCTCCCCTCCCCCAGTCTCTAGCAAGTGTAATTCCACTTTCTGCCTCTATGATTTTGACTACTCTGAGTACCTCATATGAGTGGAAGCCTACGTTATTTGTCTTTTTGTGACTAGCTTATTTCGCCTAGCATAATATCCTCAAGGTTCATCCTTGTTGTAGCGTGTTGCAGAATTTCCGTCCTTTTTAAGGCTGAAGAATATTCTGTTGTACGTATAGACCATATCTTGGTAATCCATTCATTGATTGATGGACATTGGGGTTGCTTCCATGTTTTAGCTATTGTGAATAATGCTGCTATGAACATGGGTGTACAAATATCTCTTGAAGACCCTGCTTTCAAATGCTGGGTCGTATGGTAGTTCTATTTTTAATGTTTTGAGGAACCTCCCTACTGTTTTCCACAGCAGCTGCACCACTTTACATTCCCACCAACAGTGCACAAGGGTTCCAGTTTCTCCACATCCTCGCCAGCACTTATTGTCTTCTGATTTTTTGATAGTAGCCATCCTAATGGATATGATGTGGTAAGATGGAAATTTGATTGGAGAAAGGCTGTGGAGTTTTGTTCCAGAAGCCTTCTGGTTAGGTGCTTGGAGCCCCAGGGTGGATACCCCTCACTGCCCCAGAGACAGACACAGCTTCGACTTTCTGGTTTCCCTGCCTGCTGTGCACTGAGACTTTCTTCTTTCGTTTTTGATTTCTGGTTTGAAGAAGACACAGCTGTCACTTTATAGCACCCACAAGGAGCGTGGTTGTCTTGAGGCCATAGGCGCATGATCCCAACCAGTTAGGGGTGGGGGTCCCTGCCCGCCTCTCTCCTTTCCCTGCCCTCCTGGGTCGGGCTCATCCCCTGGTGCCAAGCTCGAGCCCTTTGGGCCGTAAGGCTGTTAGGAGGACCCTCCTGGGAACTCCATGGCAATGCAGGGGCTCAGTGGACTCCTGGGTTGCAGGTCTGCTCTGTGAACACCCGCCCCAGGGGTAGGTAGGGAGTCAGCAGAGGCTGGCACCCTCTTGCCTGAAACACTGTGGGAAGGACTCAGGCAGCCACACGGGGTGGATCCTGGTGCCTGATGCTCCCTGCCAACGCTGAGAGTCTATGATGTTCTCCATCCCTGGGCGTTCTCAGAGGTTCCTGCCTGACTTGACCAAGCTGTCTGCGTTTGCTCCTTGAACAATGACTGTGGAGACCCAGACGGGGACAGAAGCCCCAGGAGAAGGCAGGCTACCCCCAGGGGCACACATCCTCCATCTCTGCAATGCAGGAGGAAGATGCGCATTAGTGAGCCCCTTGGAGGCACCAGGAAGAAGAGCAGGCTCTGTGCAGGCCGTTTCGATGACCACTGCCCCTCTCCCCTGGGAGGGCAAAGCTGGCACCACTGGCCCAAAGGAAGCAAGGCAGTGTCATGGACACTCCTGGGAGGCTGGGGCCAGAGCTGCTGGCTAGTGAGTGTGACCTTCCTTCAGCAATGTCAGGAAAAGGGATGAGGATCCAGGCATCACCCCTAGCTGCCATCCTGGGGTCAGGGGAGGCAGGGCCTGCAATCTGCCAGGTCAGTATGGTCATTCCTTCCTGGGGTCCTCAAGTGTCCTGGCACCTTCCCACCTGTTTGTTCATAGGGGGGATGTCAAGGCACAGAGAGGGGAGCTGACATTGTCTAGCAGCCTCTCCTCACCAGGCTCCATGCTTTGTGACATGCTCCGTAACTTTGTTTGCTCCCCACAGGGACCCTATCCCCAGGGTGCCAGCAAGGGGAAGGCCCAGAGACATGGCTGATACGACCCCAGCCCCCACCTTCTCATGTTCAGGGTCCTTCAGTGATGGGAGGAGCCAGACAGGGCCTCCAGCCAGAGGCCTCTTGTGGGCATGTAAGGTCCGGAAAGCACATACACACTTGGGTTCAGCTGCTGCTGCTCTGCAGAAGTGGCTGTGCCCCTGTGCTGCCTTGGCAGGTGGCTGGCAGGGCCCACGATGTTTTGGGTTTTTTTGTTTTCTGTTTTTTTTTTCAGACAGAAGCCAAAGTAAATGCGTATATTCAGTTGATCACTCAGAAGTCAATTTTGCATTTTTATAAAGGAACTGAAAGCTGTCTCAGGAGTGTTTGAAGACAAACAGGCCTGCTTTATAATTTTGCCACTGGCCATCCCCACACTTAGGACATCTGGTCAACAGTTGTGTCCATGGAACAGAAATTGTGACTCTTGACTCATGCTTTTATCTGAGCAGCCACAAATTCACTTTTATGATTCACTTGTCACGGACTTGGCGATTGTTCAGATGCCCTGGGGTGGCTCTGCACTGGGCACAGCAGGATAGACATCGCCTGCACCCTGGGGCTCAGTACCCCCTGCGTTACGCAGCTCCAGGGTCCTGACTTCAATAGGACCTTAAATAGGTCCTAACTTAAATGGTCGTCCTCACCTGTCCTCCTGCAAAGTTGGGGAAACCAGGTGTTTGCGCCCGGCTGGCCTGTTCTCTTCTCACCCGAGAGCCTGCCATGGTGGGCACAGGAATCAGACTGCCTGCCTCCCTATTTGGAGGACGGGATCTGTAGGAGCCTCCTAGCCCCTGCCCTCTGCTGGCTGGGCTCCAGGATGATGTACAGCCCCGTTGCTGATGAAAGCATGGCCCCTGCCCAGAGAGAAAGAGAGGGTCCTTCACCCAGCAGCTGTGCTGGCTGCCAGCTCCTAGCCAGGAGCAGCCCGCTGCTTCAGAGCCCAGGTTTTGCACCCCCCCGCCCTCTTGGGGTTGAGGATGAGGGGTGCTCCTTGACTTCTGCCCTGCTGTTCACATTCCTGCAGCTCAGTTCCAGCTCTGGCCCTCGGCTCACCTTGTGGGCGTGGCTGACAGGTGGCAGTTCTGTTTTCCTGTGTGCCTTGGTCAGTTTTTCCTACCTTGTTGTCATGCCCAGGTCTTCTAGCCTCAGGATTTGTGTTGTTTGCTCCCTCCGCAGTCCCCTGCCCCTTCCCTGGCCTTCCTTCCACCTTCTTGTCTTCTTTTTCCAGTTGCTCTTTCCCCCAGCTTCCTGCCTCCCCACTGTTGTTTCCCCACTGTCATGGTTCTGACTGGATTCACATGCCCTTTCCAGAACTGGCACGTGTGAAAGGCAGAGTCATAAGTAACCCTGGCCCTGGGCCTGCCCTTTGCTCTTTCTTCTGTGCCTTCTCTCCCGCCCTCTCTCCTCTACAAGACGGAGCTGGCTGGTGACCAAGTTATCCCTGTCTGATGCCGCCAGCACCATTTGGTTCAGGGTTCAGGAGCAGATTTTTAGTCTAGGAGAGGTACCCACACCGTATCTTTCCTGGCCCAGCACATTCCAGGCCAGACATTCCCTGGAGCTGGCCGCGCCCTTCAGAACAGGGAGAGCTGGACTAGGCGCCATCCTGCCTGCGTGCTTTTTCCTCCAGGCTTTCCAAACCTGTGGGTGGAAGTGAGTCGTAGTGCTACCACCCACGTGAGCACCAGCGTCTCGTGCTGGGTGAGGCTCTGCCAGCTGCTGGCGCTCACAGGAGCAGGATTGTCCTCAGGACACAAGCAGGGCTAGGCGGGTTGCTGCCGCTGCTGGAAGGGCCTTCCATTGCCTTCACCTTCACCTCTTCCCTTGCTTGAGGTGAGAATGGTGCCCTGACACAGTGGGAGGCATGTGCAGGGTCAGCTGAGAGCTGCTTCTCTGAGGCCCCCCTCAGTTACGGTGTGGCCTCAGTGGACTGAGATGAGAGGAGGCGACAGGATCCCCCCACCCTGCACGTGTGTGCACCGTGTGCAGTGGACTTGCTGACTGCAGTAGCACTTCAGGGTCCTGGAGCAGGCTGTAGTGATAGTCCTGGATCCCAGGACCTGCCTGTCTCACAGACGAGAGTTCCCTGAAGGAGCCCTCAGAGCTTCGGAAGGATGCAGCCAAAACTAGGGCACAGCCAGTTCTAGATCCATTCACTGGTTGGTTTATTCGTGAATCTTCATGGAGCGCTTGTGTGTTCCAGGCCTGTGCTGGGCGCAGCAAGTTTCAGGATCAGGCACAGGGTGTCCTGAGGCTCCCACCTATGGAGCTGCTGCCTAGAGTCCTGGGGGGAGGAGGGCTGTGTGGTGTGGACCTGGGTGTCCTTTCCTGGGGTGGCTCTCAGTGAAGGTCTTAATGGCTCCCCCATACACATGTTGCATGCACTTATGCACACATACACATGCACACACACATGCGTGTACCTAGCTCATGCACACTTAGAAGATTCTCAGAGCCAAGTGGTGGTCCAGGAAGGCTCTTTGAGTGTTCCTACTGGGCAGCAAGGATGTGCTGCAAGCCCCAGGAACACAGAAAGCAGAAGCAGGTGGGACATGGGGATTGGGCCCGCTTCCCCAGCTTATGCCCAGGCAGCAAGGCTCAGGGCAAGAGGGCAGTTGCCTGAGACGGTGGGGCTCATTGGGTAGGCCTAGCTCTAGGGCCCTGTCCCCCAACTCCTGGGCCTGGGCACTTCCTGCTTGGCCTGCCGTCTGTACCACGAAGTGCTTGCCTCCCACCAGGCCAGGGAAATGGAAAGGGACATCAGGGTTGGGAGCACAGAGGGGCCACACTGGGGGTCCTGATTCCAGTCAGATCCTTCCTGGAACCCAGTGGTTCTCTCCTGGGGGCAGTTTGGGCCCTGGGGAACATGTGACATCTGCAGATAGTTGTGGCTGTCACAACCCAGGGTGGGGAAGTGTTGCTACTGGCATCTGGTTGGGTAGAGGCCAGAAATGCTGCTCAATGCCCTCCAAGGTACAGGATGCTCCCCACCCTGTACCCAATAGAGAATTCCCCAGGCCCAGATGTTGGGTGCTGAGGGCCAGGAGCCTGCCCCTCATCAGTGATCTCCCTGAGAGGTTTGGGAAAGCGGTGACTGAAGGAACAGTGCTCTGCTTCCACACCTCAGGGCTGCCACGGCGGGGTTGTCTCACACTCGCCTGTGGGTTGGGAGACCTAGTGGTGGAATGGGCAGGGCTGTTACATCACCTTCCATGAATGTGGGGCCCCTCCCCACCTGGTGCCTCCCTCGGACTGCAGTGGGGCCCGTGGGTACAGGGCTGGGCAGAGAGAGCACAGCCTCAGCCTGGTGAAGCGCAAGTGGGCCGTGGGCATGGCCAACCTCTGGCACAATTGCCTCACTGGCCAGTGGCCAGGGAACAGGTGGGGGGATTGGCCAGGAAGTCACACAGCAGTTTTCACAGCCTTTGGCATCATCGTCTGTATTAGTTTCCTGGGCAGCTGTAACAAAGTACCCCAGATGGGGGGCTTAAACAACAGGGAGTTGTTTCTCATAGTTCTGGAGCTGGAAGTCTGAGATCAAGGTGTCGGCAGAGTTTGTTTCTCCTGAGGCCTCTCTCCCTAGCTTAGAGACGGCTGCCTTCTCCCTGTGTCTCTCGCTGTGTGTGTCAATGTCCTCCTCTTCTTTTTTTTTTATATTGAGATATAATTGACATATAACATTATATTAGTTTCAGGTGTATAACACTCGATATTTCTTTTTTTTTTTTTTTTAATTTTATTTATTTTTTCCCCCAAAGCCCCAGTAGATAGTTGTATGTCATAGCTGCACATCCTTCTAGTTGCTGTATGTGGGACGTGGCCTCAGCATGGCCGGAGAGGCAGTGCGTCGGTGCGCGCCCAGGATCCGAACCCGGGCCACCAGCAGCGGAGTGCGCGCACTCCGGCCACGGGGCCGGCCCTAACACTCGATGTTTCTGTTTGTTGCAAAATGATCACCACAATAAGTCTGGTTAACATCCATCACCACACATAGTTATAAGTTTCTTTTTCTTGTGATGAGAACTTTTAAGATCTACTCTCTTAGCAACAAGTATGCAATACAGTGTTAACTGTAGCCACCGTGCTATTACCTCCCCAGGACTTACTTATTGTATAACTGGAAGTTTGTACCTTTTGACTACCTAATCTCCTCATCTTATAAGGACACCAGTCATATTGGATTAGGGCCCACCCTAATGACCTCATTTTAACTTAATTACTTCTGTAAAGACCCTATTTCCAAATACAGTCACATTCTGAGGCACCAGGGGCCACGTTGCACATTATCACAACTAGGATTGGAACCCAGTCTTCCAGCTGCATGGACTCTACCCCCTGCATTGACATCTAGTGATGTCGGCTCTATCTTTTGGGAGCAAAGGCAGCAGAGCCTCACTGACATTTAATAGGGGCATCGACGGGAGGGTGAACCTTGCCATAGCCCACCCGTAAGAGAGTCTCTGCCAACAGAGTCAGAAGAGCAGATTCGAGGGACAAAGGCCCAAGCCCAAGGAATGGGGTTCCCCTTGAGGAAGTGGCAGCAGCTCCAGCTCCACCCCTGTGGCCAGAAGGGAGGGTGTGTGCAGGGAGGCGGTGCTGGTAGGCCCAGTCGGTCCAAGGGTCAAGTGGCAGCAGCAGAGAATCCAGGTGAGGCGAGCACCAGGCAAGGAGTGGGGAGCAGCAGAGGGAGTCCGGGTGGCCGTGTGGTGACCCCCAACACCCCCTCGGCTCAGCCTCTTCCAGAGGTCACAGGCAGAAAGTGTGGAAGGAGGCCTTCTCGGGCCTGCTCAGCTCCAGACTGCCCATTTCCTGGTGTCAAGACCAAGGGTGGCCCTTGGCTTTGCTGGGTGACCCTTCAGAATTTGCAGTGACCACGAGCGAGTGGCTGACATGCCAAGGCTCCCCTGCCTCCCTTTATTTCCCCATGGAGACTTCTCTGGAGGCTTGTCCTCAGGTTGACAAGCAGGGCCACCTCAAGCATCATCTGCCGGGTCTGACTGTTGTCTGTTTCTCCTGCAGAGTGAGCTGGACTTGGAAAAGGGCCTGGAGATGAGGAAATGGGTCCTGTCTGGAATCCTGGCTAGCGAGGAGACTTACCTGAGCCACCTGGAGGCGCTGCTGCTGGTGAGGAGGGTGAAGGGGGCTGAGCGAGAAGGAGTAGGGGCACAGAGAGCTGTCTGCTCACACGTCCCAGGTCATCCGTCGGAGCCTGGGGGCAGCCCACCCTCCCCCGGAGTCATTGAGATGCCTGTGGGTGGGGGGGTCAGAATATTCCACCTCTGTAGAAGCTGGACCTCTTCTAGGGGTGGTGGGTACCAGAGTAAGACAGGTGCCAAACCAAGCTGGCTTTAATTTTTTATTTTTAATGGAATTTAAAAATAAAAGCACGTGGGGCTGGCCCTGTGGTGTAGTGGTTAACTTCGACGTGTTCCGCTTTGGCAGCCCAGGTTCACGGGTTTGGTTCCGAGGCGCGGACCTATACCACTTGTCAGCCACGCTGTGGTGGTGACCCACATATAAAGTAGAGGAAGACTGGCACAGATGTTAGCTCAGGGCTAATCTTCCTCAGAAAAAAATAAAAAATAAAAAAATAAAATCACATATGTCACATAATCGTGATTTTCTGTGGTCATACCATGCGCCTGACAAATGGTGAGCCCTCTCATCTATGCCGCCTCACTTGTGCCACCTCACCTGTCACCTGTTCCCTCTTCCAGCCCATGAAGCCTTTGAAGGCTGCTGCTACCACCTCTCAGCCAGTGCTGACGAGCCAGCAGATCGAGACCATCTTCTTCAAAGTGCCTGAGCTCTACGAGATCCACAAGGAGTTCTACGACGGGCTCTTGCCCCGCGTGCAGCAGTGGAGCCACCAGCAGCGAGTGGGCGACCTCTTCCAGAAGCTGGTGAGTGAGTTGGCGCAGGTGCACGGCAGCCGCCCAAGAGCTCGTGGCTGGGCAGGGGTCAGGCCTCTCCTTCGACCTGCAGGGGTGTACCGTCCAGGGCTCTCAGGACACCGAGATAACAGTGACAAGTAAGAGTCTGGGGTATGTCTCACTACCTCAGATGCCAGAGGGCAGGTTGCTAGAGGGGGGCTCTTCCACAACACCCACACTGGACCCTGGCACGAGGCCCACCCCTGTGTACATCGCTGGGTCCGCTCAAGGCTCCCAGTCTCCAGACTGGTCCAGCTGCCCCTTGAGGGCCTCTTTGGACCAAAAAGATGCTGCTGCCCAGGAGACCAGGACTCGGACATGGGGCAAAGGAGACTGGGTGGGGATCGGGGGGATCCTGGAGGGGCAAGCGCAGGTGGGAACCTAGCGGAGGTTTATTATACTTTATTTCATTTTTGCAGTTATCTGAATTAAAGGCTCTTGAATCACTTGGAAAAAATTATTTTTTTAATTGGGCAGCAGGGGAGACTTGGTCAATAAAAAGCAAGGTAGTGGGAAAGAAAAGTGCTCCCAGTTCTCAAAGGAGGGCCCTGGCAGAGAGCCGTGGTGAAAATGGGCCATCCAGGTGGCCCTCGGCTCCTACCAGCAGCTGTTTTCAGAACAGCTGTTTAATGCTGGAGATTTTGACAGCGACACCTTGCAGGAATCAGGACTAGTCTTTGTGGACAGGCTGGAGAAACGCAAGAGGGGTTGGCTTGTAACTGGGGAGCGAGGACCGAGGGACATCGGCTTGCGATGTGAGGGGGTCTGGTTCCCGAGTAGCAGGGCTCGGCTCTGATCAGGGGCACAAGAGGGCCCGGGCTGCCCATCTCGCCTGAACAGAGGCAGCCTTCTAAGGCAGGTCCCATCTTCACCACCGTGCAGCTGAGGAGACTGAGGAATGGTGGGTCACTTGCCTGGACACTAACCCTGGTTTGTCTGTCTCCAAGAAGAGTGCTTTCCCCTGCCTTCAAGAGCCGTAAGACTGAAAGGCAGGTTGTGGTGGATGAAAGAAGGATTTCTGAAAGGGTTTGATGGGCCAAAACTGCCAGGAAACCGTTCGGCAGAGATGGCCATGGGTCTGGGTTCGGGTCCCAGAGGCGGAGCCCCCTCACAGGACAGGAGAGGCCCGCTGTGAAGGTAGGTCAGGGGCCTCTCGGGCCTTTGCTGACCACAGGGCCCAAGAGGAGCCAAGGATGTGGCTTGTAAAAAGTCAACAGGATCAGTACAATCTGGTGATCAGACGGAGGGTTGGCAGGCCGGGCCACACCGGGACAGGGGATGCATTCGGGGTGCACACTTAACCAAGATGTGGATAAGGTGGACCTTGTCCAAAAGGAGGAAACAGTTAAGGGACCTGGAATGAAGGAGGAAACTCTCAGGTGGGAGCTGCCAGATCAACATTTGTATTCCAACATGAGAGGTTTATGTGTAAAAAGGAGTCCCCTGCTCTTTGTGGGTCTAAAGAGGGAAGCCAGTCAGTCTCTTTAGATGGAGGCTGTGGGAGATCAGGATAGAAGAGCCTGGCAGCTATCGGCGCTGCTCAGCAAGGAGGTCACCCCCAATGCTGGGAGCCCCCGTCCTGGGAGAGTTGCTTGAAGGCTCGTGCCAGGCAGGCTTGTGTGACGGGGATTCCGCCTCTGAGGTCCGCTCATCCTGATTCCAGGGTTACCCGGTCGTCTTGTGCACGTGCACTTTCCCTGGAGTGTTCTCCCTCCCAGGGGAAACCAGTCTTCCAGGGGCAGGAGTAGCCCAAGGTCACCAGGCCCCTCTAAGTGCGCAGAGCATGGCATTTACTGAAAAGCAGGGCCCCCAGCCCTCCAGGCCGCCCAGACATCCAGCTGGCCCTGACCAGGCCAGCTGGCCTCACCTTGGCTCTCGCTTGGGCTCAAGCATTCCGTTCCAAGGCATGGCTTTCCTGTTGGTGGTCCCCGCCCTCCACGGCCCTGGGCTGCAGACATACTGGAGCAGAGATGCAAGGAACATATGAGGCGCCTGTTTTGTTGATTCTCGCTCCCTGGGACCCCTTTCCCTGTGGCCAGAGAGCAGGAGGCTGTATTTTGATGCAGGTGCTCCCATCTTTGAAGAATCATGTTGTGGGAAGAAACTGCAACCGGCACTCTTCCCCAAATAACGTTCCAAAATTACTTGGAAACTTTAAAAAAAAATTTTCATAGTCTGATGAACACTGGAATTTGGAAAGTTTCCTTTGGTTTGCCTGGTGTCCTGGAGCTACCTTTGTGCGTCAGATGTTGTAGCAGAAAGACTGGATAGGGAGGTGGGGCCACGTGTCAGGCCCCAGGAACCTTGTGTTGAGTGTTCACATGTGTGCCACCCGGGCTGGGTGCTGGGGTCTCCGCAATGACAGACAGACACGTCCCTGCTCTGTCCCTTTCAGATCAGCATGGCAGGGTTGGCCCAGCACTGCTGTCAGGCTTCCCAACTGGGAGAATCTTAAGACCAAAGGGCCCACGATGCCCTCCCCCAGCCATGGCGCTTCTGCCTCTCAGGAACTCGGGAGCCACACCTGGTAGCTGGAAAGCCGGGTCTGGACTGTGCCTGTCCCCTTCCTGTGGGGCTGCACGGGTTAACTGCCACCCATCAGGGTTTTGTTTCTGGCTGAAATTTTATCGGCTCAGTTTTTTGTTTTTCTAATTATTTCAAACTTCCAGAAGAGTTGTAAAAGTAGTACAAAGACCTCCTATGTGTCAGATAGACTGATTGTAACATTTTGCCACATTTGCTTGATCTTTTTTTCTCTTTTTCGTACATGTGCGTGCGCGCGCGCGCGCACACACACACACACACACTGAATAGTTTGAGAATAAATTGCAGATATCTGCCTTTTTACCCCTAAATACTGCAGTGCGTATTTGCTAAGAACAAGGACGTGCTCTTCCATAGCCCACAGTACAATTATCAACTTGAGGTAATTTCACGTTGATGTGATACTGTTACTTAACATGCAGTCCATAAGCAGATTTCTCCCAGGTCTCCCTCGCGTGCTTTATGGCCATTTTCATTCTCGGGTTGAGGATCCAGTCCAGGTCACGCGATGAACTTGGTTGTCATGTCTCTTTAGTTCTCTTCGGTCTATACCGGTTCCTTGGCCTTTGCTTGTCTTCTGTGACATTTTTTTGAAGGGTACCGGCTGGTTTGGGTCTGTCTGCTGTTTTGTCAGGAATAGATTTGGGTTCTGTGTTTCTGGTGGAAAAAACCACCCCAGCAGTGGTACTGTGTCCTTCTCCATGCCTCGTATCAGGAGGCATATGATCTCTGTCCCATTATCGGTGCAGTTCAGTTTTCAGTTTGCTGAAAATGTGGGAATGAATTGCTTGGAACTTCTCAAAGGCACACGGAAGATGCAAACTCCTTGAGGAAAAGAAGTAGGAGAAGAATTAACGAAAGCGGTTTTGTGTGAGTTTGCTAGGGCTGCCAGTCTGGGGGCTGAAACAACAGAAATCCATTTCCTCACGGTTCTGGAGGCTGGAAGTCTGAGATCAAGGTGTGGGCAGGATTGGTTTCTCCTGAGGCCTCTCTCCTTGGTGTGTAGACGACTGTCATGTCCCTGTGTCCTCACATGGTTGTCCCTCCTTGTCTGTGTCCTAATCTCCTCTTACAAGGACACCAGTCATGTTGGATTAAGACCCACCCTAATGACCTCATTTTTAACCTAATCACCTCTTTAGGCCCCATCTCCAAATACCGTCACATCATGAGGTGCTGGGGGTTAGGGCTTCAACATAGGGATTTTGAGGGGATGCGGTTCAGTAGTAACATGCCCTCAGGGCTCAGCTCAGCTGCCACCTCTTTGGAGAGGCTGTCCTGCCCACATCATCTAAAGTAGCCCCCCCCACCCCCGCTCTCACCCCTGCTCTGCTCTCAGCCATCCGCTGTGTTCCATGTTTGTTTACTTATTTATCGTGTGTCTCTCCTGTAGGCCACTCACAGTGTTGGAGTGATTCACAGCTGTGGTGACAGTGCTTAAAGCAGGGCCTTCGTTTTGGTGGGAAAAGCTCAGTGACCAGCGGAGGAGGGAGGGGAGGAAGTGCCCTGGGGCTGACCATTTGATGAAGAACCTGGTGGGTGGTTGGGGATGCAGTGACTCATTCGGGGTGATCAGTGCAGTAGGGGCCAGGCGGGGCCTCCCGTAGCTGCTGCCTTTCCTCCTGCGCCCCCAGGTCCTCTCTGCAGCCGCCACGGGGAACAGGGCCAGAGACCAGATAGTGCCAAGGGTGCCTGGCTCACCCAGCACCTGGGATTGTCATCTGAAGAAACATAAAATTCAATATAAATGCAAATGCCTGTAGAAATAAAATTTAGGTTCGACACAGAACAAACGTCAGGATCAGCAAAAGCCTTAGGCTTCTAGTTCCTGGTCGGCTGCAGTGGGAGGCCGGGCCAGCAGGCCCCGGTGTCCGCCCTTATTTTCCCCAGGCCTGAATTTGCTGGTGCAAGATGAGGGCTGGTTTCCCATGGCTGCCTCTCAAGGTGACCTGGGGCCCAGAGATGGTGGTGGCTGCACACACCCCGCCCCGGAAGTTGTCACTCAACTGAGTGTCTGAGTAGGAGGCTAAGTGAGGAGACCCCTATTAATGCCTTTGGTTTGACAAAGGACAAACAGAATGCCTCTAGCCTTGCAGCTGGCAGCCAGGGGTCACCCACCTGCCAGGTGCACAGTTTGACACACCTCGGCCCTCTCACCAGTTCTGGGCTGGGCTCACGTCTGGGCAGCAGGAGCCTCTCTTCTCCAAGAGCTGCTGGACTGTGTGGTTCTTACGTGTCTGAAGAGATGGGACATGAGCAGGGCCCCATGGAGGGGGAGTGACCTCCTTCTTCACTGTGGTCTCCTGCAGCCAGAACGAGAAGGTGCCATTCCATGCCACCTGCATAGAGACACTTGTCCACGTTCACTGACAACCTAGAACTTTGCTGCTGGTGGCACAGTTTAAACGGGTGGGGTGGGAGGAATAAGCAGCTGTGGAAGGGAACCGTTACCTGCCCGGGGCTGTGAGTCACTTCTCAACATATCTGGGAGAGGGAAGCGTGCTCAGTGCGTGGGGAGGGGAAGCAGGTGGGAGGCAACAGCGCAGAAGAGCTGAGGTTCCTGCAGCTCTACACTGGCTGCTGCATCTGGGGTTTTACCAGAGCTCTGCACAGAGTCCCATTTCTCAGAAAGATGGAGAGCAACGGCAACTGTCCCGCACCTGTCCCACACCTGTCCCACACACTCTTCCTTCTTCCCTGCAGGCCAGCCAGCTGGGTGTGTACCGGGCCTTTGTGGACAACTACGGAGTTGCCATGGAAACGGCTGAGAAGTGCTGTCAGGCCAACGTTCAGTTTGCAGAAATCTCTGAGGTATGCATGATGCTGTTGACAGGTGCATCCCTCTACCTCCCACAGGTGGGCTGTGGGCTGGTCGTTGGTACACTGTGACCTGGGAGAACAAGATGCACCAAACTGAGGTCTGGTCATAAACCTCAGCTCTGTTTCCAGAAGCCTCTGGGTTGGCTCTGTGAGCCCTGTGCAGGGGACACTGCTGTGAGCAGACAGAAGGAGCAGCCCAAGAGCACCCTGCCTCACAAAGGACCAGGGCCTGATTCTGGGGCTCGGCCAGGTCCCCTGGACAGATGCTCTCTTGCAGCGTCTGTGTGCAGTGGGGAGTGTCGTAGTTGCCCCCTCCCCGCCCCCGTTAACAGAGGTCTCAACACAGGAGTCCTGAGGCTGACTTTGCACCTTGTCGCTGGAGAGCAGGTGGGGAGGCGTCATGCCCTATTCCTCTAGCCTGCCAGCCACCTTGAGAGCTGGGGCAGCTGAGCAGCTGGCACAGGGGAGCGGGGCTGCTGTTGCTGCGCTCTGTAGACCCACATGGGAGGAGAGCTCCAGGCTGGTACCACACCAGGCCCTGGAGGACCAAAACCTCAAGCTCTGGAGTGTTAGCATGAGGGGCTTCGAAAGAGCCCCTCAGATACAGAGAGGACAAGTGGGCCGTCGGGGCGCTGGTGGCCGTGCTGGGGACGGAAGCCGCAGCACCCTCCCCAGGCTCCAGACGGGGGTTCTCCCTGCCCTTCCACATCTTGTTTCTGCCCCCATGGCAGTTGGGTGACATTTTCCTCTTTCTGGGCCTGTAGTCCCTTTTGATGTCTCTGACTCCTCGGAGCTCTGACTTGCCTTCCTTCCTCCACCAGACAAGGATTCTGGGTGGAAAACCTCGTGTAAGAAATCAGCATTAGGAAGAGAAATGAAACTAGAAATAGGGAGAGTTGGGTCCCTCTTGCTGGGATATAGTCACAGCCAAACTGTCCTACCTGGCTCTGTTCTGGGGCTTTGTGCCGTTTTATAATTTATTACAGGAGGTGGGGTGTGGTGGGTCCTGGCGCCGATTGTCTCCCGTGGTGATAACATGTGCCTCACTGTTCCTCCAGAGCCCATGGGGCGCCCCACTGCCTGCCTGGTGCTCCTGGGAACGGGCTACACGCACCCACGGCTCCAGGCTGGCTCCTGACTTTCCTCCCTGCCCTGGTTTGCCTGGAGCATTCAGTCCATTCCTGTCTTTAGCTCATTCAGTTAGCAAACCCCCACACCCCTAACAGCTGGAATGTTGGCACAGAATCCTGAGTGACCTTGACAAATTAGAGACCTCATCCTTTAAGAGCATGGTTAAATGGGGCCAAGTTCAAGTCTACCTGGACAGGTTTCTACAGAGGAGGGAAGAAGCAATGGTGGGACGCCACTCAGGGGTCACACGGTCCCACCGACCATGCCCAAGTGGGAATCTGAGCCGAGCCCGGGATGCAGGGAGTGGGATGGCGTCTGGGGCCAGCCAGAAGCCAGCCTTCTGTGAAGCTTGCACCGTCAGGTGGCATCCACTTTGATTCTCCATCCATGTTTCAAAAAAGACTCAGAGAAATTGGAGCCACCTAGACAGAGCAAAAAGAAGCCAGAGGAAACAGAAGCAGCAGGCCATGTAAAGGTGTTGGGGGTTGCATTCTGGGGCATCAGAGCTCAGATGTGGGGGCTGGATGATTGCCTCCAAGGACAGGGAGTGGTGGAGCAGTGGTCCTTCATCTCCTCCCGGGACCAGTCCTGAGCAGTGGGTGTGTGGCTGCGTCCTGTTAGACTGGAGTTGCCCAAGCTGGACTCTGTGGAATACTGGCTCCCAGCTGATAGATAATAGGAATTTTGGGAAAAGGGCTTCTGGAGTCGAGTCAAGTTTGGGAAATGTCAAGTTAAACCAAATTTGTAAGTTTCCTTGAGGTAGGACTTCCCTGAGCTCCGAGATGCTCGCGTGCATTGCGCTGTCCAGGGGCACGTGGCTGCTTCCCAGGCTCATGTGACCACGGCACCTGATTTTTGCAGTCTCTTGTTTAGCTCCCACACCTCCTCACACTCCCTCACACCCTTTGGGAACTGCTGGTGCAGATGTATGGAGGAATAATCACCGTGCATGAGGGGTGTTGAACTCTCAGGAAAGGTACCAAAGTGCACTGTGGAGTTTGGCCCCAGTGAACTTAAAACAGCGTCATTTTCAGTCTTGAGAGGTTTCCTGCAGCACAAGAGGTTGGGGAAGCAAACTCCAAGCCCTTTCCCGTCCCTGTGCTGTTCTTTTGTTCAGAAGCCTGAGATTAACCTCAGCTTCTTTCCAGAGACGATTTCAGGCACACAGGGATCTTTTATCCTCATTTCTCTTGGTTACCTTGGACCAAATCAGTGATGCCTTCGACGCAGTTGTGTCGAAACACGATGTGCCCACTGAAAAACTCTGCTGTCCTCAGGACTCTTAGCGCCTCATACGTTAGCAAGTATGTTTGCAAGTCAGGAGAGGGTGGGGTGGAGGTGGATATGGGTGTGAGTCTCAGTGGTGGTGCGCCCCCCGCCCCAGCCGTCTCCAAAGGCAAGTGCTCTTCTGACCCACCAGCCTCCTGCGCGCTAGTTAACTGCGCCGAGAAAGTGGTTCTGTGTGCATTTACGAAGGGCCCTGTGGTTTGCCTCAGTTTGCAGGATTCTCTGTGTCAGAAACTCTCAACCAGGGGTGATTTTGTCCCCAAGAGACACTTAGAAATGCCTGGGGATTTTTGATTGTCACAACAGGAGGCGGAGGTGCTACCACACCTGTAGGTGGAGGCCAGGGATGCTGCTCATCATCCTACAGTGCACAGGATAGGCCCCCACAAGCAGAATTTCCGACCCCAAATGTCAGTGGCGCTGAGGTTGAGAAGCTGTCCTGGGTGAACCGCACGTAGCACCCAGGACGTGCCGTGTGCTCAGCTTGCCCTGTTTTTCATGCTGTGGCCCAGGACTCACCCGTGAGGTTTGCCGCATCTGTGGCTCTTTGTGGTGAGAGAAGGGTGAGATTTCTGCTGAAGGTTCCTGACCATGGAACTTCCTGCCACATCAAAGCTGCTTCAGTCGTCCCGGGTGAAAATATGCTTTTTTCTCTGCAGAACCTGAAAGCCAGAAGCAACAAGGATGCCAAGGACCAGACGACCAAGAACTCTTTAGAAAGTGAGTTCTTTCTGCCAAGGCCTCTTCTTGCCCCTTGCGGGGGTGGCTGCTGCAAGCAGATGGGGCATCTGGTGGAAAAGTGAACACAGCGCCCAGTTGGGTCACCTGCTAGTGCCTTTGCTGCTGTAGACTTCCAATAGTGAGAGCAGGGACGAGGAAGGAGCAGCACTGGGCATGGTCCTGGATGCGGGCAGCATCAGGCTGCCACCAGCAGTAGCAACCAGGAAGAATGGCAGGAGTTAGCAAACGCCCACAGACCAGACACTGCCGAGCATTTAAAATGTCATCGTGTTGTCCTCAACAGCCCTGTAAGGAGGAGTTCATCTTCCCTTTTTTTCAGATGACAAAACAGGTTTAGAAAGAAGGTAACCCGCATGTAACACAGGTCCTAAGGGGCCGGGCAAGGGGTGAAGCCAGAGTTGTCAGGCTCCAGGCCTGCGTGTTCAGCCTCCTCACTCCGGGCAGACAGTGGGATCAGGGATGATAGGTCCCTTCTCACTTCCGATTGTTAGGATGGTGTGAACAATTATACTCACAGAGAACAGCAGACGTGGCTCCCGTGCCAGAGCTTCACCACGCTCTCAGCCTTGGTTTCCCCATCTGTAAAATGGGGTAACAATGCATGTCCTACATTAGTCATGGGAGTCATGTGAGGAAATGCACCTGATGTGTGTCAGAACCCATCTAAGCATCTGTGCCCCTGGTGGGCCAGGCTCACCATCATCACAGAGAAGTAAGATGGCCAAGGCTGGCTGGGGCTCCTGTGTTGCTGGAGTCCAGGTGTCCACAGACACTTGTAAATCCGAGAGGTGTGTCAGCACCTGAGTCAGTTCCTGCTGTTCTCAGAATCAGGCCTCCAAACTGTGCAGGGGTGGATGTGGAGAGCAGTGTGCTGGTCCGCTCCCGGGGGACCCTCTGGGCTGGAGAGCGGGCCTCCTACCAGGGTTGGGACCCTTGCCAGCCCATCCTCGCCAGAGTGCTGCCAGGCTCCCCAACCCCCAGGGGCGGGGCATCAACACTGAGCCCTTTTTAGCACTTGTCACTGAGTCAGCAGGCTTGGGTTCTGACCAGCAGCTTGGCCTTCTTGGTGCTCTGGGTTTGCCCTGGTCACTAAGCAAAAGCTGCTCAAGGTTTGCCCTTGTCATTGAGGAGGTGGGAGTTCCCAGGGGATATGGAGGTTGGGGCTGCTCCCTCCGCCCCAGCACTTGCAGTGAGGGTGGGCAGACGGATGGTCTGGGTCTGCTTTCTCTGTGTGTGGCCATTTCTCACCCTGCTCCTCTCTCCGTAGCCCTGCTCTACAAGCCTGTGGACCGGGTGACGCGCAGCACGCTGGTCCTGCATGTGAGTCGCTCCGCCCGGGGCCTTCTCACCCTGGGGTTCTTGACTGCTGCTGTCCTGGAGCTGACGCTGATGTCTGTCAGTTTTTCCCACCTGCTCCCTTATCTGTCACCTTTATTGAGGATGTGGAAATGGGTGCCTCTGCCACCCAGGGGCCCACGGGAGATGGAGGGGTGAATGGAGCAGGCTCTCCAGTTGTCCCAGGTGCTCTCCCAGGGCTGGGCGCAGGGAGGGAGCATCCTGTCGCACGTGGGAAGGGCCTTGCCATCGGGGTGGGGGCACAGAGGGCAGGTGCATTCTGGCCCAAAGGGATGACCGCTGCCTCCCAGCTGGGGACAGGGTGCGTGGGGAGGCCCCCACCTCGGTGGGGCTGCCCCTGAAGGCAGTGGGGACTCACTGAAGGGGTCGTCTTACTACTGAGAAACAAAACCAGAAAAAAAAAATGGCCCCTAATCCTACTGCCTGGGTGACTCTGTTCATATATATTTAGAGCAAGTTGAACACATGTGTTTTTTTTTTTTTTAATTTACAACCAAGTCGCTGAAGTATGTGAAGTTTTCATTTCCTTTCCTGCTTCCTCCCCACAAAGGAGCAGCCACCACCAGGATTCTGAATGCGTGTGCCACATGTGTGAACATCTTTTTTAATACACAGGTGTCATGATGTACATATCATTCCACACCTTGCCTTTTTTCCCCTTAATATTATACCATGGAGATTGTCCCACTTTGCCCCAAACAGCTCTGCCTTGTTCTTTTTTAAGCTACATAGCATTCCATCAAGTGGACATTTCATAATTTCTTACCATGGTCTGATTAAGGGTTATTGGATGGAGGGAGATGAGATGAGATTTGTGGTTTGGAAGGCTCTGGTGGGTGACCTGTTGGAATCTCAGAGACCCTCTATTCCGTCCCCTCGCCATGATTAGCCCAGGCCTGCATGGCTGAGCATCCTGGCAGGGAGAAGTCTGAGCTGCCCGGGAGCAGTTGTGGGGGGCTGACCTGTGACCCCCAACGCAAGAACCTTCCTCTGCTCTTATGTCATCTCTCTGGATTCTCCTTGCAGATAGGATTCAGGAGCTATAGACCTTGAGCACGAATTACGTGCATTCCTAGTGGAGGAGTCAGTATTCCCATCTCCATTCCAAAGAGGCTTAGGCTCTTATCTGAAGGAGGGGGAGCCGGGAAGGCCCAGGGCTTTCCCCTGACCTTGCAGGGACCAGTGGATCAATCCCTTGCAGGGACTGAAACCGACACTGCTCCCTAGGGTACATGCTGCAATGTCTGGAGACAGTTTTGGTGGTCACAACCACAGACAAGGAGGTGCTACTGGCATCTAGTGGGTAGAGGCCAGGGATGGTGCCAAACATCTCAGAGTGCACAGGCCAGCCTCCACCACAAAGAGTTATCCAGCCCAGAATGTCACCAGTGCTGAGGTGGAGAAAGCCTGCCCTAGACCCTTAGAATGGGAGCCCTTCTAGCAGTATGCAGCCAGCATGGGCTTGTGGGAGCGCCATTTAGGACCTGCTTCTGGAATGCTGCTTGCATAAGCACTGTCCAAAGAGATCCAAGCCCAGGCCTGTCGTGAGAGGTGGCGGTAACACCTGGGGAACCAGTAGCCCTGGGTTATGCACTGTGTGTGTCTGTGGTTTGCACACCACAGTGGATGCCAGGGCCGCACTCGTGTCCTTTCTCTCGGGCAGGACTTGCTGAAGCATACTCCCTGCAGCCACCCCGACCACCCTCTGCTACAGGACGCCCTCCGAATCTCGCAGAACTTCCTGTCTAGCATCAACGAGGAGATCACGCCCCGCCGGCAGTCCATGACCGTGAAGAAGGGAGAGGTGAGCGTGACCGGAGGTGGTCTGGGTTTGCCCAGCCTGTCCACGCCAGGGGACACAGGGCCCCTCTCTGGTCCTCAGCAGACTGTCCCTGGACAGTTCAGCCTAACACAGGAAACACATTGCCCTTTGGGGTCCTTGACTCTGGCTGGGTAAAATCAGTCCTGTGTGAAGGGCGTCAGGGTGGAGCGGCTGGGGTGTGCGCCTCACTTGGACACCTCTTTCCGTTGTGGCGGATTCTGTCCAGGGCCCACCTTTTCTTCCCAAACCCTTGCCAGCACGGGGTCCCCGCTGAGGAGGCCGGTGAGAAGGAGGGCAGCATTTTGTCTGCCTAGAACCACCTAGTTCCTCCTGAGTGTTCTTTCCTTAAAAACAGTTGTCACCGGATTTAAGGATTTAAAAGGGGGAAGAAAGGCATGCGTGGTTTATATTTGTGACAGGAGGAGGGCTAAGTCTTCAGCCAGAAAGGTTCTTCTTCCCCCTCCTCCCTCCCTCCCTGACAACCACCTGGGTCTTTATCTCCCTGCATGTCATCAGTAAGAGGGTGTAGAACACAGGGGCCCAGAATGCACTGACCCAGCCCGGTGGCCTCTGACCCTTCCTGGGAGGGGCCCAGCGTGGCGCTGGGCTGGTGCTGTCCCGGGCGGGCAGCGCATAGTGAGATGGCAGAGGTGTGCCCGTTGGGGAGCCGGCATGCAGCATAAACACCCTTTGTCGGAAGCAGCACCGAGGCAAGGCGAGCTGGCCCATGGCTTCTGGGGTCTCATGTGGGGACAGGAGCCAAATGACCTGGGCAGGACACGGGCTGGCAGAGAACCTGACTGTAGCTGCCCCTGAGAGCCACTTCCTCCGCTTTCTTCCGGTTCGTGTGCCAGGTGCTCTGCACTGAGGGCCGATCTGCCCAGCATCAGGGTTTCTTTTTCTCCTCCCGCCCTGGGCTGGCAGGCAGGCCGCCTTCGGCCCCATCCTCTGTACACCTCTTTGGGAAGTGGTACCCTGAGTGCTGGGTGGAAAACTCCCACGTGCCCGGAGTCTCATCAGACTTGACCACGTGTGAGGGGTTTGGTCAGTTTCTCCTGCTGGGCTGGCTCAGGAATGGCTGTGGAGGAGGGAGCTGTCCCCTCCACTCTACTCTCTGGGTTTGTCCAGGCCCTGGAGCCAGGCCCACTCTGAGATGTGATCACAGCATCACTGTTGACTCACACAGCAGGCATCCTGGACCTTACTGCCTCCCCTCCCTGGCCTGTTCTTCATCTTTATAGCAGGGTGGAAACACAGCCCCACCACACTGAGTGCCAGGGTACCCAAAGGGGCACAATTTATGGGAAGAGCCCCACCGGCTGGCACATGGTGGCAGTCCCGGCCATCTGTGTTAGCTCCTCGGCAGTCTCTGAGCTTGTGGAAGGCAGGAGTGGGTCCCCAGCACCTCCAGGGGCCCCACACCTGGTTGTCTGATGGCTGGAACCTGGGGGGATGGGGTTCAGATCTCGTTTCCTGGAGCAACAACGGGGTCCTGGTTCACCCCACCCCCGGCTCAGGGACGCCAGAGAGCAAAGCTTTGGCCTCCCTGTAGGCAGTTCACCTGGATCTAACCGGATGTGCAGTTTGCTTCTGCCAAGACTCTTTATACCCAGTCGGTTCGTACCCTACTCTCTCTTCCTCCTGGGATGCTGGCTCTTTCTCTTTTGCCGACTGTTCTTTTCTTTTCTTTTTTTTTTTTTTTTGTGAGGAAGATCAGCCCTGAGCTAACATCCATGCTAATCCTCCTCTTTTTTTTTGCTGAGGAAGACCAGCTCTGAGCTAACATCTATTGCCAATCCTCCTCCTTTTTCTCCCCAAAGCCCCAGTGGATAGTTGTATGTCATAGCTGCACATCCTTCTAGTTGCTATATGTGGGATGTAGCCTCAGCATGGCCGGAGAAGTGGTGCGTTGGTGCACGCCCAGGATCTGAACCTGGGCCACCAGTAGCGGAGCGCGCGCACTTAACCCTAAGCCAGGGGGCCGGCCCCTCACCAACTGTTCTTTAATGAGAGTGCTGACCTCCTGGGGAGCAAATTGCGAGTTCTTTTCCCCTTAGCTTTTTGTATGGTGTATCTCTAACTGCCATTCAGGATCCCCGGAGAGAAATGCCTTCTTGATCCTTGAATCATTGGAGGCAGCTGCCTTAGGGAATTGAGGAAAATCAGATGTTGCCTGGGAGTTGGCAGCCTGGCCCTTGTCCCTGCATCTGTCATAACAGGCCTACTTCCGTGCTGACCCCCAGTCGGGGTCTCGGGGTGACTGAGCAGGAAATGTGTAGGGGCCAGGGGCTTTTATCTGTGCCCATCCCCACCCCCTGCCAGCGTCTGGCCTTGTGGCCTCAGTGATATTTGCTTAGTGAGAGGGATCACTTGGGTACCTCAACTGTGAAAAAGGGAGGAGGGCTGTTGACCTCTGAAAGGTCATGAGTCCGACTTGCACGAGCCTTCATGCAGACCTTTCCGTCTGGTGCAGGGTAAGGGAGATGGTGGCTAGACCAGGATGACAGACAGATACCCGCACTCGTGCCCCTGCCCACAGCCATTCCAGGGGCAGGCATCACTAATCAATCGGGCACTGACAGCCTGAGCTTCCTCTTCAGTGTACCCTTCCGGGCTGCCCAAGCCGGTTTGCAATCCCCGTTGCAGTATAAAGGACGCTGGACAGGCGGTCTCCCGACCTGGGTTCAGTCCTACCCACTGCTTACCTGCAGTGTTGCTTTGGGGACACCCTTTTTCTTTGCAGGATGTCCATACTCTCTGAGAGCAGTGACTCAGGGCGTGGGGCCTCTCCACAGGGTTGTTGTGAGGCTGAAAAGGTTTTACGACCTGAGGGACTGTATGAAAGCAAGGGGCAATGATTTCCCCATGTGGGCACCATCTGTGTTGGAGGTGGCGGGAGCGCCTTCTGCATCACCAGCCAGGAGAGAATGTACAGGTCCCTGGACGGGTGCGAGCTGCAGGCTGCTTCCTTTTAGAATTTGCAGCTGAGGGGCCCGCCCAGTGGTGCAGCAGTTAAGTGCGTGCACTCCGCTTTGGCGGCCCAGGGTTTGTCGGTTCGGATCCCAGGCATGCACCAACACACTGCTTGTCAAGCCATGCTGTGGCGGCATCCCATATAAAGTAGAGGAAGATGGGCCCGGATGTTAGCCTAGGGCCAATCTTCCTCAGCACAAAAGAGGCATTGGATGTTAGCTCAGGGCTGATGTTCCTCACAAAAAAAAAAAAGAAGAAGAATTTGCAGCTGGGGAGGGGCTGGGCTTGGGAAATACCTATTTTTTTCCCAGGTGCCTGTCTCTAAATTTGGTATCTGACATTGAATATCAAGTTTTCAAAGAGAGAGGATCTCTGCTTCTGAATTCTCATGACAGCTCCGTGAGGTCAGAGGTGTTCTCCCATTTTACAGGTGAGGAAACCATGGCTCAGAGAGGTTGAGTGACTTGCCCATGGTCACACAGCCACTAAGTAGCGAAACCAAGATGTGAGGCATGTGTCTCCTGACACCTGTGTGTACCCCCCAGGTGTATTATGATTTGGGTCCCTCTCGCCCCCTATGGACTAACGGGACTGTCCACCCTCCTCTTGTCCCTACGTAACGGGCTACCTGGAGGTGGGTGGTTACAGGAGCAGGGTGTGCCCCTTTCTGCTTGGCACACTGCCCTGGTCTTAGGCATCAGGTGGAGCCACGTCCACGGCTTCTCCTGCTGGGAGTATGTGGTGGGGGCTCTGTTTCCAGCTCCCCTGGCATTTGGTAGGGAGAGGACAGGTGCCTCCTCCGCTTGGGCGTTTGGAGGCGTTCCATGGGCGCTGCTGGCCTCCTGGGAGGTGGCATCTCCCCACCTGCTCGGCCTGGGTTAGGGTGTGTGGAGAGGCCCAGGTGTGAGCCCTGAGCAGGGCCAACAGCCCCCACCCTCTATGGCTCCTGTAACTTCGTCATCCTTTTCAGCCAGTTCCCACAGCTCCAGGAAGTGGCTTTGGACAGCATACAGGTGACTTCCTGACGCTGAACTGTGGCCGGCAGCGTCCTGGCCCTGGCACCCCTGGGGCCTGTGAGCAGCATGTGCTGCCTAGGAGGACACCCTCCTCGGCCTCCTAGGAACCTGTCAGGATCCTGCAGGCACCTTTTCCCCCAGGCCCGGGTCCTGTGGGCTGGTGGGTGGGTGCTCATTCGTTTAGCTGAATTAACTTTGCAGTTCAATGCCCAGATCCACACTGCTGGGTGATTGCCCCATGTGGCTGCCTGTCTGTCTGCTCCGAGCTGTGTGCCGTGTGCTGCACAGCATCCCCAGCTCAGGCTTGCAGGGGAATAGGATGATCCTGTTTGGATATTTTGTTTCCTAAGAGCCAGCTGTATCCTGGAGCTATTTTCTGCCGGGGGTTCTGGAGGCCCCTCATGGAAGAAGAAGGCAGGCAGACGGGCTGAACAGGAGCTGCTGGGAAATGTCACTGGTGCAGGCTGAGGCCGAGAGGTGGTGAGGCTCAGGTGGAGGAGACAGGAGGCCTTTTGGTTGAGGATTAGAGTTTCAGGGTCCAGACTGTGGTGGGGGTGAAGACAGGGCAGGGGCTGGGGTCCCCAGGGCCACCAGATGCCAGCCTGGTGGTATCAGCTGTGGGATGGGGGTGTGCCTAGACCACGTGATGTTCACAGTTTCAAAGATGTCCACCATCTGGGGGCCATTAGTTCTGCCTTCCAAGTCCCCCATAAGAAGCTAAAGGAAGCCTTGGCAGGCAGAATTCAAAAAGACCGTGAAGCCATAAGGGCGGCCAGTGCCCCACATGTAGGCCTTTTCTTGGCCCTTCATAAATATTTGCAGGTGGAGCTTAGATTCTTGACCTCTCTGGACCCGGGTTCTGATTATTCCAGGAGCTTGGGTACATTACTCACCTCTCTCAGCCTTGCCTTCTCCGTGGAGCAGGATCCTGCTGCCTGGGACAGTTGTGCCAAGTGAGATGAGATGTTCCGTGTAACGCCTTCTCCACATGGGGTCCAGCGCCTAGAAAGTTCTCAGTGAACGATACTGCTGTGAATCGGCAGCGTGCTTCCCAGGCCCACCCCGCCCTGCACTCAGCAGGTCCCTTCTGGGCCACCTCGTGCTGACTTCATCCCCCTGATGTGTTGTCTTGTGATGTCTCTCTCTAGGGCGTGGGAAATGAGAGGCTTTCTCGGGGACCAGGGAGTGGAAGTTTGCTCTGCAGGGAGGCCAAGTAGCCAGGTGCTGAGAGCCCAAGAACAGGCGAGAGGGAGGGAGGGATGGACAGGACCCTCAGCGTCATACTCGGCTGCAGGTGTGTGGCGGCCTGACTGGGGACCCTTGTTGTTCCACCTGCTGAACCTCCAGAATCCACCAGGTCACCTCACAGCCAGGGCTGTGTCAGTGGGCCATCGCACTCAGCTAGCTCTCCTGGGGTGCAGGCCTTGCTCTGGGGGCACAGGAGTGGGGGCTGGGGCTGCTGGCCTCCACCAGGGCTAGAATGTGCCAAATCCAGCCCATGCTTGGAGCAAAGCCAGGCTCCCTCTCACCTGGCAACTGACGCCTCCACCTTGGTCCTTGCCCCAGCCACCTTCCTTCTCTTCTCACCCCCAACCTGCGCCGTCCTTAGCGACTTCCTGGTCTCACCTGGCAAGGCCCTGCTGATTTGTTTATCGTCAAACTCCATTTTTCTGTGCCTGAGGAGACTTCCCAGCACCCCCTGTGGAACCGTGGTCTCTGGCTTCTCTGTGTGTGTGTCTTGGTCTGTTTGGGCTGCTGTGGTATGCCATTAGTTGAAGGGCTTAAACAGCAGACCTTCATTTCTCACAGTTCTCGAGGCTGGAATTTCAAGATCAGGGTGCCAGCGTGCTAAGGTTCTGGTGAGGGCCTGCCTCCTGGCTTGCAGACGGCCATCTTCCTACCGTGTGCTCACGTGGCCTTTCCTCACTGCCTGCGTATGGAGAGAGATCTTTGTCTTCCTCTTCTTGTAAGAGCACCAGTCCCATCATGGGGACCCACCCTCATGACCTCACCTAAACCTAATCACCCCAAAGGCCCTGACTCCAGATACCATCGTGTTGGGGGTTGGGGCTTCAACATATAAATTTTGGGGGGATGTAGACATTCAGCCCATAACGGTGTGACTCTTCCAGACTGGTCTTCCAGAGAGGCTCTGGGTGGGCTCTACCTGGGGTGGTGGTGGTGTGGCCCAGGTGACAGCCAGAGGAAGCCGGCCAGCCTAGGGGAATACCCCTTGGGAAGGAGACACCCTCCTCAGGAGACTGGACACATGATGTAGCCTTATCAGTTTCCTTGTCTGTAGAAATGGGGGTGACAGTGCCACCCCACTAGTCACGTGGCGTGCAGGAGGACTTATGACGGAGAAGCTCTGAACGTGGGGCCTGTGCCCACAGGGAACTCAGCAAATGGTAGCCGATAGCCCCGTGTGAGGCTCATTTAATCCTCTAAAAAATACCACCAGGGGCCGGCCCCGTGGTTTAGTGGTTAAGTGCGCGCACTCCGCTGCTGGCGGCCCGGGTTCGGATCCTGGGCGCGCACGGACGCACCACTTCTCTGGCCATGCTGAGGCCGTGTCCCACATACAGCAACTAGAAGGATGGGCAACTATGACATACAACTATCTACTGGGGCTCTAGGGGAAAAAAAGGAGGAGGATTGGCAATAGATGTTAGCTCAGAGCCGGTCTTCTTCAGCAAAAGGAGGAGGATTAGCATGGATGTTAGCTCAGGGCTGATCTTCCTCACAAAAAAAAAAAAAATGCCACCAGGCAGATCTTTCCATCTACATCTTTTTTTATTTTTATTTTTATTTTTTTGAGGAAGATTGGCCCTGCGCTAACATCTGTTGCCAGTCTTCTCTTTTTGCTTTGTTCTCCCCAAAGCCCCAGTTCACGGTTGTGTACCAGAGTTGTAGCTCTTCTACCTGGGCTGCCGCCTCAGCATGGCTCAATGAGCGGTGAGTAGGTCCGCGCACGGGATCCGAACTGGTGAACCCTGGGCCGTGAAAGCAGAACGCAGAACTTAACCACTATGCCACCAGGCTGGCCCCCATCCACATCTTATCTTTAAGGAAACTGAGGCTCAGAGTAATGAAGTGGCTGAGCCAGCGTTACCTCCATGGAGAGAGGAGAGGGAGGGGCGGGCTGCCGGCAATGGCGGTGCCTGAAGGCCTGAGATGCCTCACTCTCTGGGGGGTCCTGGCGGGTGATGTTATCGGTTATTGGAGGACGCAGTGATGTTCCCCACCTGGGATGTGGAGGGGCTCCCCAAAGGGAGTGTCGCCTCACCACCTGGTGCTTTTTCTCCTATCACCACCACTTCACCCCACAACACACATGGGATCATGTACACAAGGACACACACATACACATAGGGATATACACAGACACCCAGGAACATACACATGGGGGCCCACACATGGGCACAGGGACACAGACAGACATGGAGAGACCAGGACCCGCACACCAACAGGGACACTCACATATGGAGACGCACAAACAGATTCTCTCTCTTACACACACGCTCCTGCAGTCCCAGGAGGACCTGGCTCTTCTGAGTCACTGCCCCTCAGACACTCTAGAAGCCTGGTGCTGTCCCTGTCCTGGGGTCCAGTGGGGTCCCAGCCCCTTTTCTCTCCGACAGCTGCACACAGGGGTGCTTGCTTTGGGTGAGACGCTGAGTCAAAGGACAGTCCTTTCCAACCATGTGACCTCACACCATCTCTAGACCACAGCCTGGGGCGCCAAGTGTGGCCAGAGCCCTGCCCCTGCCTGTGTCCTCTAGAGGACCTGACGGGTGGGCTGGACCGGAAGTTGGTGCTGGTTTTGAGGACCCTGGCACAGGGCTGGTGAGCATTTCTGAGAGGGGCTTGTCCTGGGCAGGCACGGGCTTCCTGGCTGTGCACTGGTCCCCTGTAGGCTGGCAGGGTTTCCCCGCAGGAGCCAAGGTTCTAGCGAGGAGGCCCAGGTGATGATGGTACAGGGTCCAGCGGCCCGTCTGGACCCCTCGCTCACAGGGCAGAGCGGCTCCTCACGAGGCCTCACGCAGATTCGCTGTTGGACCTCCATCACTGCTGTCTCTTCCTTGCATCTCCTGTCCTCCTCCTCTGGATCACTCCTCTTTCCTGAAACAGTGTCTGCACAGAGATGGGTTTGTTGCTGGTTTTTCATTGGGGGCTATTTCAGTGGCAGGATCCTCCTGGGGCTTCAAGCTAGGCTCTGAGCAGGGCTGATCCCAGGCCCCGGCTGGCCAGCCTCCTGAGCCAGGAAGGGAGCATCTGTCCAGGGGTCAGGGCCTAGCCTGTGGGTCAAGGTGGGACCACCAGGCTTGAGAGTCTGAGACCCAGGCCTAGGGGGCTGGAGGGTGTGGATGGAGACAGTGTGACACCCAGCCCCTCTGCCAGGGTCTAGGCTCGCCTCATGGATTTGCCAGTGTCATAGTTGGGAGCCCTGTTTTCCCGGGGCTGGGAGGCCCCTCCTGCCCACTTGCTGGACTGTTTCTGTTTGGGCACGCAGCAAGACCCTGGAGTGGGCTGGGGTTCAGCAGTGAGGCTCAGCTCCTCCTCGGGAGGGAGGGCAACTGTGACATGACTGGGGAGCTCGTGGTGAAAGAGGCTTACACTCAGAGGACAGCCACTGCTGTCCACCACCCAAACTGCAAGGGGCTGGCGGGTGACATGCACTGACTCACGTGCTACTCGCATGGCTGGGATGCCCCAGGGGTGGTGAGGCTGGCTAGGAAGTGTCAGGGCCCCTGCAGCTTTGGGGCATCTCTTAGAAAGATGAGGGTTTGCACAGGCAGGGGTGCGTGGAGAGAGGCCAGTTGACTGAGTCCGCCCATCAGAGCCTTGCAGGGCTGTAGTCCCAGCCCCAGGGCGGGCCACGTGCTCCCCACTGTCAGCCCTGTGTTCTCTCAACGTGGCAGGGCAGGTGTGTGGGCTGCCACAAGTGCCAGGGTGACACTTGGTGGCCTCGTGGAGGATGAAAGTGGCATCTGAGGTGGGACTTCAGATGAACATGTGAGCAGCAGGACCTGGCAGGGAGAGAGGGTGGGCCAGCTATGGGCTGGGGGGTGGTCAGGGCTGGGACTTGGGGCATTTCTGACCTGCCGACAGAGGGACGAGTCCACTTCTGAGCTGGGCATACGGGGCCCTCTGCTGGTGATGGCCAGAAACTCAGCCTCTTTGGAGAAAGAAGGGCTGTCTCCCCATGTCTCCACCCCTCACAGAAGATCCCTTGGTCTCCACCTCCTGGGCTGGGAGACCGTCAGCTGTGTCCCTGCTGAAGAGACATCCATCTATTCATTCCTCAAGGACCTCAGTGTCCCAGGACCCTTCCCGGACCTGCCTCCCCACGCAGTCAGGTCTGCCCCTGGGTCTCCAGCCAGGTATTTCCAGGTGCACACACTTTCCCGTGGGTGCCAATGCCAGGTGAGCCATCTGCCCATAGGCGGTGGGCTGAGGGTGAGTGGTGATGAGTCACAGCCTTGGCACGCCAGCAGCCTTCCAGCCTTTAGTCTCATAGGCACCAGCAGCTCTCATTTAAATCATCAGTTCCCCTGAGCCAGAGGCTGGTTAGCCATTGTGAGCTGAGCTGCATATGACGGTGACATGCAGCCTTCATACCCAGGAGTATTAAGAAGCCAGGCCCAGGCTGCGCTTGCTTCTGAGGGGCCCTGCTGTCTCCAGCTCCTGCAGAGAGTGTGGGAGAGTTCAGGGAGGCAGGGACTCTCCGAGAAGACTCTCAGGCTGCAGATGGCGGCAGAGCCAGGCACAGGGACCTGCTGGGGACATGAGAGGATAGGGATGAGCATGCGTCTTACTGGGGAGATGCTGTGGGTCTTTGCCTGCTCTAGGGTATGTACCTGACCCTTGGGACCCTTCCCTGGCCATCACAGTGAGGGGCGGGGAATCACCCTCTCTAGGGGCCTTCCTTGAGGCCAGGCTGGCTGGGTGCCCACTAAGCACTTGGTCTCTCTCTCCTGGGCTTGTGAGCTCTGAGGGCAGACCATTGAGCGTTGCCGCTTGCTCAGTCACTGGGCTGCCTGGGACAGGTGGTGGACCTCTCTAAGGCTCAGGTTTCTCATCTGTGAAATGGGCATGTGGACCTGCCCACAGGGTATTGTGGGGATTACATCAGATAGTCAGGCCACATGCTTGCACAGCACACCTGGAACGTGTATGGGGAGGGCTTACTATGTTAGCCTCTTGTTCTGTCCCTGTGTCTTCATCATAGCACATCCGACCTGGATGAGGTGCTAGACCCTGTTTGTCAGATGAATTACCAACTTACCTCCCTATGCCCATTGAGCAATCCCTGAAGCTGTGCGAGCCAGCGGGACCGTCCCTTGGCTTTCAGATGAAGCACCCGGGTGCAGAGGCACAGGTGCCTCCCGTTCCCCTGCTCATTCTGGGTCCAGTGGACCTGGGAAGGCTGCCTGGGGGTCAGCTTGTTGGCTCAAGCTGCCTACCTCAGGGTACAGGTGTCCAAGTGGGCATCAGAGGTGTAACCCCCTTCTGGAACCCTGCTCATCAGTGGGCACTGGCCTCAGGAGGACTAGGATATGGGGTCCCAGCTATGGGCCCCCCGCCTGGCTTCCCGCTGCCCTCAGAACCAGGCGAGACCTTACCGTGATTGCCAGGGCTGCCCCCTTCTTGGAGTGCTCCAGCCCACCTTCTCTCCAGTCACCAGGCTACCCCCTCCATCCCCGGAATGCCAAGCTCTTCTTGCCATGGGCCTGCGCTGTGATGGTCCCTGTATGAGAATGTCCCCTCCTTTTCATGGCTGGCCTCTTGTCCGTTCTGGGTCTCCAGTTGCTTGCCCTGGAGAGGCATAGGCCACCCTGTTTAGAGGGGTTCTCCCGCCAGCGTTTTGACAGCAGACCATTGACTTGGCTATAACATGCCCTCCCCAGCCTCCAGGCCAATGATCACTACCCCGTCCATTCACCCTCTTCCACAGGCCAAGCACACAGGAGGGGCTCAGAAGCTTTGTTGAACAAAGAGGAATGCTTGTGGTGTGTGTGTTTGCGGGCTGATGAGATGGAGGGAACACTTGGAAAGTGGATCTGAGGGTTGGAGGTGGAGGGATGAAGGCCCGTGCCCCCGAGCTGGACCGCTGCCCTAACGAGAGCTCCCCTCCCCCCTCAGCACCGGCAGCTGCTAAAGGACAGCTTCATGGTGGAGCTGGTGGAGGGGGCCCGCAAGCTGCGCCATGTCTTCCTGTTCACTGACCTGCTCCTCTGCACCAAGCTCAAGAAGCAGAGCGGAGGGTGAGTGACCACGCAGCCCTCGCCCCGCCGGGAGGGGACAGTTTCTCTCGGGGGACATGAGCTCTGTTTTGTATATGGAGGAAGCCTAGGGTTTTTTTCCATTCGACTTGAGCCTGGAGAGGTCAGTAACTATGTGGCCAGGCTGCTCTCTTTAAGCTATATTCTGTTTCCAGCTGGACATGATCCTAGGCTCAAGGTCAGAGGTCGTCATTAACAATCTGGAGACATTCTGGGTCAGGGTCGGTGACCCAGCTATTAGCTTCTCAGGTGAAGGGGAAACCTATGACTTCACAAACTGTTGGAGGACTGTCATGTCATGAGCCATCCAGGAAGTGAGAGACAGGTTGAGGGCTAGAGAGTCTGGTACAGTTCAGAGGGTTTGATGGGGAGGATGGAGGGCATCCACCCCTCCCCTACCCTTGACAGACATCACTAGATGATCACTGCACTTTGTTTCCCTGAGCCTGGTGATAGCTTCTAAGTTATCCTCAGCATAGGCCTGCAGACCCCCCACACCTCTCCTCCCAGGGATCAGATCACCCAGGTTGCACAGGCTGGAATGGAGGAAAGAAGGTCGCACTGGGAAGGGCCAGGACTGGGCTCTTCCCCCATTCTGCCCCGTTGCCATGCTGAGCAGGTTTAACCAGTCAACTCAGAAGAGAGCCTCGGTTTCCCCTTTTGCCAAGGCAGGCGATTAAACCGGGTGGATCTGCAGCCCTGGGGACGACTGCAGTCCTGTCCTGACTGTCCTTGGCAGCCTTGACGTGCTCCCACATCAGAAGCCACAGAATAAGGCACCACAGAATAAGGTGGATCAGGGCTTGCCAGACCCCTTGGGCCTGTGTCACGTGTGCGGAGTACTTGTTCCCAGGGTGCTCTGAGGCTGGTCTGCCAGTGGCCTTATGCCAGCCTGTCACACGGACCATGAGCTGGGTTTTAAGATCGGGTAAGCTGTGCATGGCCATTAGGGTTCTCCGGCTTTTGAAAGCAGTGACGTCAGCAAAGGAAGGCGGTTGGCACGTCAATGTGCTCCTTCTCCCCCTAGCAAAACCCAGCAGTATGACTGCAAGTGGTATATCCCGCTCACGGATCTGAGCTTCCAGACGGTGGACGAGTCAGAGGCGGCACCCAACATCCCCCTGGTGCTGGACGAGGAGCTGGAAGCCATGAAGATCAAGATCTCGCAGATCAAGAGTGACATCCAGAGAGAGAAGGTGGGGCTGGCTGGGAGGGAGCAAGGCCAGGCTCTGCAGTAAGTGGGCAGCAGCCCCTTACACATGGGCCAGTAGGCGAGCTCTGCTGGGCATCTGGCCCCTCTTCTGGTCTCGGGATCCCTGTGAGCCCTAGAGCGCTGGGCACCCTCGTCAGGCTTGGAGCCAGGATGTGAGGTGGGCTTGGTGCCTGGCTGCCCTGATGGGCAGTAAGTCCCGGCAGGGGTGCAGCCCCTCCAGGTGTTCTGGACTGCCCCAGGCAGGCAGCTTGTTCTTTCCGGAGAGGTTCAGAAGACTAGAAACAGTGAGGATGAGCCCCTCTTGTGTAGGGTCAGCCCAGGCTGGAGCAGGTGGGTCCCTAGAAGGTTGGGTCTTGGTCCAGGGACTCCTGGCTGAGGTGGGCGCAGCAGGACAGGTGTCCTCCTCAACCCTCACCCACCTGCCCAGCCTACTGCACCTCAAACCAGCAGGTTAAAGAATGTGCAGGGAGGGCCGGCCCCGTGGCTTAGCGGTTAAGTGCGCGCGCTCTGATGCTGGCGGCCAGGGTTCAGATCCCGGGCGCGCACCGACGCACCGCTTCTCTGGCCATACTGAGGCTGCGTCCCACGTACAGCAACTAGAAGGATGTGCAACTACGACATACAACTATCTCCTGGGGCTTTGGGGGAAATTAAATAAATAAATAAATAAAGAGTAAAAACAAAAGAAAAAAAACAAACAAGAATGTGCAGGGAGCCCCAAAACCGGCATGGACACTAGGTTGTTTATTCAGCTGGATGGGCCTGTGGCCTCCATGGCAGTGTACCCACGCAGAGGGGAAGCCAGGGCTGCGTCCTCAGGGCTTTCACTGCACTCATCCCCATTGTGCCCTTCGTCTAGCAGCAGGTGGCACCATCTCCTCCCTGGGATGGAGGGGTTGCAGGAGGGAGGCACATGGCACAGGGCAGGCAGGCCCTGGGGATGCGTCTGGCCCTCCATAAGGACCCTCACAAACACTATTGGAGGCTGCTGCTGACGTGTGGTTGGATCCAAGACAAGGGACTCTCGGGGTCATAAGGGGCCCCTGAACATTGTCCAAGTTTAGAGAGATTGAAAGAAGGGAAGTTTGTAAAGGTCTCTCTTCTCTGCCCTCATGAGAGGAAGGACTTAATTGCTTCAAGAAAGGCTGACTGAGCATGTCTAGCAGCCTGCGCTGGGCCTTGACCCTGTGGCCAGCAGTGGCTGACCGAGGCCATGCGCCATGCTGAACCACCAGATGGGGTCACCACCCTCTGCGGGCTGCGCATCCAGGGCTGTGGGGACAGGCCGAGTGGGAACAGGTAGCACTGGGCCCCAGAATGGAAACGTGACCGTGCGGCCTCTCCTTGCAGAGAGCAAACAAGGGCAGCAAGGCCATCGAGAGGCTGAAGAAGAAGCTGTCGGAGCAGGAGTCGCTGCTCCTGCTCATGTCCCCCAGTATGGCCTTCAGGGTGCACAGCCGTAATGGCAAGGTGAGTGCCCTCACCCCCACTCCACCAGCGGTCTTCCCTCAGCTCCCCCAGGCAGACCCTCCTGGCCCCCGGCTCCCAACCACCTGGAATCCTGCTGTGCTACAGCCGAGACCTGCCAGCCTGCCCGTGTGGTGGCTGTGGTCCCCCACTACTGTGTGGCCTTTGCAGTGGCAGCCCTTGTCCTCTGGAGGGTGTTGCTGCACTGAAAGAGGCTTGTCCAGAATGTCACACAGGCACAGGGGCCCCTCTGCCTGGTGCTTCGGGCTGTAGCCTCCAGGTTGAGTGGCAGCTGGCTCCACCCCCACAGCTGGGAGGTGGCAGACTCCCTGGGGTCTAAATAGGGCGGGTGGGAGGACTCACAGGTTTGTGCAGACCTGGCCCTTGGTAAGGGCCTGCTCTCCAGGGACCTCTCATGAGTCTGGCTCCTGGTGCCGTCTGTAGCCTGGGCCTCTCCCACGCACATGTGATGGGTATCACACACTGCGTGTGTGTGTGTCAGCGTGCAGCTGGGCTGTACGGGAGCCCTGTGTCTGGGTCATGGCTCAGGGCATGTGGGTTGGATGGAGGTGGCCAGGCGGCATCAGCCCTCACCTCTGCAGATCCCACCTGGTAACTTCCTCTGAGGCCCTAAGCCCCAACACGTCACCCCCTGACCCAGGCAGTCTAGGCGGGGGGCTTGTGCCTGAGGCGGACCTGCACAGGGCACAGGAGCTGTGGCCTGAAGCCCAGGTGGCAGAAAGGGCAGAGAGTGCCTGAAGCACCAGGCCGTGCTGTGAGCACACCCGGCCAGCAGCACAGAGGTGTCATACCCTGGAGGGGCGGGCCACAGAACCGGAAGTGGACGGTGACGGGGAACAGCGTCCTGGGCCTGCCGAGTGTCAGCTTGTCTGGGGTGGAAATAACGGGTGTGTTCTCCTTGCCCCCTAGAGTTACACATTCCTGATTTCATCTGACTACGAGCGTGCCGAGTGGAGGGAGAACATCCGGGAGCAGCAGAAGAAGTGTAAGTGGCCTCTGCATGAAGAGGACTTGCACTTGGGAGCGTAAGGGCTGGACGGTCATCAGTTCCTGTGGTTTCAGAGCTTTTTTCCCCCAAGGGGCTAGCAGTGGGACTCTTTTATCCAAGTGAGATGTACGTGGAGCTCTAATTTAGAAAAGAAATTGGAGAGGAACTGTCCTGATAGGGCTTCCTGCCCTCTGCTCTCCCTGCTTCCCGCGTCTCCTAGCGTCTCCTGTGCACCCCCCACCTGCCCTCTGACCTCTCCTGTGAACCCCTGCCCTTCGCCCCGGCCTTCCCTGAATTCCTTGCCTGCCTCCTGGACCTCCCTAGCCTGCTCCCAGCCTGCCCCTGGGGCCACCCTCCTCCACCCCTTGGGCCTACCACACACATAGCCCACCCCCCTTGCCTGCCCCCTGGGCCTTCCTCACCCCCAGCTGATGCTGATCCAAAGGATCCTTGGGCTGGGCAGCTACACTCTGCTGGCCCCACTGCCTTGTCCAAGTGGCCAGCCTTGACTGCTCTCAGGACAGGGTGCTTGCTTCCCTCTGGGACAGCCCATTCTCTGGGCGCCTCCCTCTGTTAGTGGTTCTTTGCCTCTCCTCCGCTCAGAGCTGCCCCCTGTCCTGCCTGGCAGTGTTCAAGTCCTGGGGCTGCAGCTGCCTGGTTCCCTCCCCTGCCCTTCAGCCGTGTGGTTTGGGATTCCTAAGCCATCATTGCTAAGAGGTTTCCAAATGCGCCCTGTATGCCCTGTTCCTCTTGCAGGGGGAGCTGGGCTGAGCACCATATCCCAAGTGGGCTGGGGCGCCACACGCCTCTGTCCTGTCCTGAGGTCCCGTCCCCCCAGGCTTGTCATTCATGCCTGTGCTGAACCACACCTTCCCCCAAGGTGCCCCTGCATCCGGGGGATGAGGCACTCCTGGCAGCTCTGATGGCTGGTGCCTGCAGCCCTGTCCGTGTGCCAGGGTTTTCTGTTATGACCAAGGGACCCAACCATTTGCAGCGTGGTAGCATCTGTTCCCTGCTCAGTGCTATACCCAGAAATAAGCCCCTTTTCCTCACCTGGTGGAGAGATAGGGGCCTGTGTTAGCAGAGTAGGGGACAGAGCTGTGCCAGGGGTCTGTTTGGGGGGACCCCACAGGAAGATGCTCCAGGTTGCCCTCAGAATTGCCTTGTGGCTGTGCTAAGGAGGCAGGCTGACTCTTTTGTTTGTAAGAGCAATGCTGAGATTTCTCCCACCCTCTGAGCCCAGCCTGGGCCCTTTGGGGCCACACCTTGCTCTGCGGCTTACCAGCGTCTCCCCAGGGAGTAGATCGCCGCATCCTGAGCCATCACAGCCTGTGCTGTGCTCCTTTACCAGGGTGGGGTGAGGGTCCAGTGGGTCAGAGAACGTGCCCTCGGTGTCCTGGGAGGTCCGAGGAGCCATGCCGACTTGCCGGTTGGTGCACCTGTGTTCCCTGCTTTCAGGTTTCAAAAGCTTCTCCCTGACATCTGTGGAGCTGCAGATGCTGACCAATTCGTGTGTCAAACTTCAGACTGTCCACAGCATTCCACTGACCATCAACAAGGAAGGTGAGCTGTCATCCAGAGGGCCGCTGTCCCTTTCTGCTGTTAGCACTGTCCTTGGGACCAGTGGGTTTTTATTCCAAAGGAATGTGTGTGCTGCTTAGGGCCTGTTGGCCTCTCCCAGAAGTGGACGGGACAGGTGAGGAGTGGCCTCTCCCAGGAGTGGACTGGACGGGTGAAGAGTGGCCTCTCCCGGGTGTGGACGTGACAGGTTAGAAGTGGCCTCTCCTGGGAGTGGACAGGGCGGGTGAAGAGTGGCCTCTCCCAGGAGTGGATGGGACAGGTTAGAAGTGAACAGGACGAGTTAGGAGTGGACTCTCCCAGGTGGCCACCACTGGGTGGTTGAGAAGACTGATGACTTCCATCCCTGGTCACAAGACACTCCTCAGACGCCCTGTGCTCTGGGTCTGGTTCAGCCCCCCTGTCCTCCCAGCCCTCCCCTCAACCAGGTGCTTCCTGCCCACACCTTTGGTCATGCTGCATTTTTCATTCACTGTTGCGTACACTCGTGCACACACAGTCACACAGGTATACACATGCACACATGCACACACACACACCATCTGTGTCACATGCTACCCTGACCCCTCTTCTGTTCTGGGAACCCTGTCACGTGTTGTCTCAGTGACTGGTCTGCCTGTGTTGTGGGCCCAGCTCAATCCTAAGGTCCCCGAGAAAAAGGCCACGATGGATGTGTTTCTGGCTCATGACGTCACCTTGCCCCGTGCTGAGCAAATGGCAGCCACACGGTGCCCCCTGCAGGGCTGATTTTGAAGCAGAGCCTGTCTTCTGCCTCCCTCTCCCAGGAGCACAGATGCTCACCTCTCTGGTCTCTTGCACAGATGATGAATCTCCTGGGCTCTATGGGTTCCTGAATGTCATCGTCCACTCTGCCACTGGCTTTAAGCAGAGTTCAAGTAAGTGGCTGGTTTGGGGAAGAAGGCAGCAGGGCACTGAGCCACAGGATGTGGGGAATGAAGGACGTGGCTTAAATTACCATCAGGAGCCTTTGACCCCTGATCCCTGCGAGGTGCCAGCATAGGTTGACTTCCAACATCCACCAGGTGTGGAGTTGTTTTCCCCAGTGGATCCTGCCCTTTCTGGTGCCTGTCTCAGGTCCTGCGAGCCGGTTAGCTGCCCCCTGCAGGCAGGTCCTATAATCGCAGGGGCTGGCGTTTGATACAGACACTAAATGCAGCCTACGTTCGAAGCCTGGAGGGCTGTGGGCAGCGGCACCCTGACCCCGATCAGCACAGTAGATTTGGCTGCTCTGACGAGCTAGACGGATGCTCTTTTCCTCCCTTCCCTCCAGGGGGCCCCTCCCAGCTACCGGAGCTGTCAGAGCAGGGAGGGCTGGTCATATTTCAGTCCAGGTGCAACACACACAGCACCTCTCCGCATGGCCCCTCCACACAAGCTCTCAGGGTCCCTTGTAGAAGGACATAGGGCAGGCACCGTGCTACTGACCTTTCCTGCTGTTGCTACAAAACACCAGGAAGTCCCCAACAAGCCACAGAATAGGAGAAGATATTTACAAACCATATATATATATCTATATATATATATGATAAGAGACATGTATCCAGAATATATAGAGAACTCTTACAACTCAATCCCAAGAAGACAACCCAGTTTAAAATAATGAGCAAGAGATTTGGGGAGACACTTCACCAAAGAAATTCAATTAGCTAATGAGCACATAAAAAGATGTTCATCTTCGTAGGGAAATGTAAACTAAAACCAGAGTGAGATACCACTTCATACCCACTTGGACAGTGATAATCAAAAAGATGCATGGTGACAAATGTTGACAGGGATGTGGAGAAACTGGAACCCTGAGACTCAGCTGGTGGAGATGTAAAGTGGTGCAGCCACTCTGGAAGACAGTTTCACAGTTTGTTAAAAAGTTAAACATACCCCTACCGTATGACCCAGCAACCCCGCTCTTAAGTATTTACTCTAGAGAAATGAAAACATACGTCCACATAAAGACTTGGAATGAACGATAAACAAAACAGTTCATCCATGCAGTGGAAAACTGCTCAGCAATAAAAAGGAATGAGCTCCTGTTACAGGCAACAACATGGATGAACCTAAAAAAAAGCTAAACAAAAGACGCCAGATGCAAAAGACTACATACTGTATCATTCCATGTGTATGAAATTTCTAGAAAAGGCAAAATACAGAGATAAAAAACCTATTGGTGATTGTCTGGGACTCTAGTGGGAGGAGGATTGACTGCAAATGAACCCAAGGGGAGTTTTTGGGGAGAGGGCAGTGTCCTGAAACGGTGGTGGGGTTGTTTGCACAAGTGTTTAAATTTACTAAAAATTCTCAAATTTACAATGGAGGATGGTATGGTATGCAAATTATGCTTCCGTAAAGCTGTAGCACGTGGATAACGGTTCCCCTGGGCCCCTGTCTCTCGGGCTGCCCATAAATGCTGGTGCTTCTGGGGTTCCATCTGGGCCTTCCTCCATCACTGCATAAACTCCCTCCTTCCTGCTCCTGGGGGGCTTCCCATCAGCAACGCAGATGACGCCAGAACTGCCTCTCCATCCCCACCTCTCGGCTGGCCTCCCTCTCTTACCTTGCTGTCTGTCTCCTCAACATCCCACTCTAAACTCCACATTCCCAAACTGAACCTGAACCTATCACTTGTGGCCCCCAAACTCATTCCTCTTATTTTATGTCCTGCCCCACTGAGGAGCGCCGCCCTCCCCCTGTAGCCAGGCCAGAAACCGCCATCCTGTTCACCGGTCCTATCAGTGAGGTGCCGTACTCCGTCAGTGGAGTTTATCATCTCTGGCCGCCTGCCACAGCCTCCATCCACCCCCGGCAGTGGCCTCCTCCCTGGTCTCTACTGCCAGGCCTCAGCCCCCTTCTCTCCCTCTGTATCCATGACCCTCCCACAGCACTGAGCTGCCTTCAGTTCCCTGTGCTGGCCTGCAGCACCCTTTGCCCCAACTCTTCACCTGGTAAAATTCATAGTGAGGTCTGCACAGCTTGTAGGCGCTTCTCCTGGCCCCCTGCCCTTCTCTGTGGGGCACTTGTTCCCCTCGTGGTGATGGCGCATTCACCTTTGCCTAGCCCACCAGCTGTAGGGTCCTGCTGGCATGAGGGCATTAGCCAGGCTTTGCCTAGTGACCAACTGAGTGAATGTCCTATGAGGTGCTGGTTCCCAGCTGCGCTACTGAGCAGGGTCACTGTGTGAGGGCTGGTGTTTGTGCTGGCTGGTGGTTTGGTGTCTTATTTAAAAAAGAAAACTGACACCATTTTTTCTGGTTTTGAAAATAACACCTGCTCTTATAGAAAATTCAGGTAATGTGGTAAGCATGATCACCCTCTCCTGTCGCCCTCTGCAGATCTGTACTGCACCCTGGAAGTGGATTCCTTTGGGTATTTTGTGAATAAAGCCAAGACACGTGTTTACAGGGACACGGCTGAGCCGAGCTGGAACGAGGTGAGGCCCTGCTTCCTGGCGAGTCTGGCCAGGATATGGTCCATGGGGTGTCTGATCCCTCATGGTTTCCCTTGCAAGTGACGCTGCCAGCTTTCCGGGAATCCCGAGGGGGCGGGGGTACGAGTCTAAGAGATTTTATCTCTGTGTTCCTGAGAATCCTACCCCTTCCCTCCCCATCACCAAGAAACGGCCTATTTTGCTGGAGAGCTTGGTGTTTACTTAGTAGGTTTCCTTAGTGTTTTTCCTCAGAAGTTAGAATGAGCTCGCCCTCTCAGTTTCTGGAAGCCTGGGGCTCTCGCACTTCTCTGGATGTGGGGCCTGGAGTAGGGACCACAGGCCCACTCCCTGGGCCTCGCTGGGCTGAAGGGTCCTTTTGCTTCTCCCGGGGTGTTGGGTCTGTGTAGTCTGCTGCTCTCTTTTCCTCCATCTTGGAGAGCTGTTCTGTGACCCACTTGTCGTCTTGCCTTGAGCCTTCGGGAGTGGAGGAATGACTGCAGAGCGGCTAGTACTGATGAAGCCCCCAGATCCGGGAGAATGCCATCTCCCACCTCCTGGGACAGCTGCGGCCCTCAAAGGCGTCATGCTTGAGGATGCGCGTGGAAGTCGCTGGGCTTCAGAGAGCTGCCTGCTCCCCCGCAGAGGAGGAAGCTATGACCCAGCGGTCCGCCTGGTCCACCCTGGATCATGTGGCTGATGGAGCAGCGGGGCTGTTACCTGGGTCTCCTTCCTTGGCGTCTGCTACTCTGGTTGTTAGACTTACTGCCTCAATAAGACTCGGGCACGGGGAGCCGATAGAATTACCTGGTCGTTATAGCCCTGGGCGTCTCTGCAGAAAGGGCTGATGGTTGCTGTGACAAGGAGGGATCAGAGCCAGAAAGAGCCACAGAAGAAGGCTTTGCAGAGAGCAAGAGGGCCTGACTCCACAGAGGCAGCGAGAAAGGGGGTCTAGACGGTATGCAAAGGGTTCAGGTGTGAGCCAGCAGTGGAGGCTCAAGACACCGAGGCACGGAGGGATCCCGAGCAGCAGGTCATCTGGCAGCCACCCTAGCTGTACGTAGGGATTGTCCAGGGGTCTTACATGTTCCTGGCACACATAGCCTTCCCACCTCGATTCAGGCTCAGAAATATCTGCTGTTTTTTTCCCTTCACCCTCCTCCATTTCCCCACCAAGAACCCATGCCTGCAAAAGCATTGGTGTGAAATGCAGAATTTCCTGACGACACCATAGGGCGATGGAGGAGAAAGTTAACAAACACCGCACAGCAGACCTCAAAAGCCTGCAGAAGCAGTGCTTTCCTCCTCGCGCCCTCTCTCTCCTGTATCACCTCCCCAGATCGATTTTTTTTCCTTTCAGATAGACTTTATTTTTAGAGCAGCTTTAGGTCCACAGCAAGATTGAGCAGAAAAGACAGAGATTTCCCCTGTATCCCCTGCCTCCTGCTGCAGCCTCCCCCACTATCCACGCACCAGAGTGAGGTGTTTCTTGTAATCAGTGAACTACACTATCACCGAAAGTGACACATCATTATCACCCCAAGTCCATAGAATATCTGCGTTTGTAACCAGCACCCCTAAATTCTGATGCAGGTGGCCTAGGGACCGCCCTCTGAGATGCTTGCTTAAGGAGTTTGGATTAGGATTGAGAGACATTCAGAGCTTCCAGAAGCGTCCAGACTGAGCCACAATGTGGTGCTCACAGGGAAGTAGCTTCTGGGGGTCTGTGTCCCAGGACTAAAGTGAGGAAGGTCCTCCTGGGCAGCAAGGAAGCTGTCTGTTGAGGAGCCATGGCTCGGAGGGCCTCTCGGGCCTGTAGTACTGACCACCACACACTTGGACCTGTTAACTGGGGACTTTCCTCTTTTCTTGGGGCTGCAGGAGTTTGAGATCGAGCTGGAAGGCTCCCAGACCTTGAGGATACTATGCTACGAAAAGTGTTACAACAAAACAAAGATCGCCAAGGAGGATGGCGAGAGCACAGATAGGATCATGGGGAAGGGCCAGGTCCAGGTAAGGCTGCCACCCTCCTGTCCCCCCCAACCCGCCCGCACACACACAGACATCGTCACGCATCTGCCCCTGGACCCGCTCACACCCCACCTCCAAATGCTCCATGTTCTTTCCCCATTCCACAGTCAGGGACACTGAGGTGGCCTGGATCTGGGTGGGGTGCGCCTGGGCTTGCAGAGTGAGGCAGGCCCATCTCTGAAATATCCACTGTCGGAGGCTTGGGCTGGTGCCTTCACAGGTCCTTTCCTGCTCCCTCTGTCTGTCTGTCTGAGTGTCTGTTATGCCCCATCTTGTTCCCAAAGGAGTTTCAGTTCAACTTGTTTTTCCAGCCGGGGCCTCAGTTCCTCCTTAGCCTTAAGAGAGCCCAAAGGCAAAACGGGGAGGTGGTTATGAGGCCACCTCTTCTTGGAGGAGCACAAGAGTCTCAGAGTCAACCCACGTAACATCCCCTCTCTGGCTTCTAGACCCACCTGGGGGTGGGGGCACAGCTGCATCCCTAAATGGGGTGGGCAAAGGTCCTCCCAAGAGTTGGCATAGAAGCCCCCAGTGGGCCAAGAGTAAGTGCCCATACAGGACCAGCAAGGGGTCCCCAGGTCCTCAGGGAAAACCATCCAGGCCCTCAGTCCTTCAGAAGCTTACCCAGCTCCTGGAAGCCCACCACCAGCTTTCTCACTTCTTGGTAGATAGGAGCTGCGCCCCCTGCTGTGTTTCTTGCAGCCTCACCTGCACAGTTCTGTACCCTGATGGGAGAAAGCCCTAATGTCTATTCACTTCCCTTGCAGAACATCTTGCCAGAGCCAGCTAAGTGGTTCCTCCCCGTCCTCCCCTGGAGGTGGGCACTGCCCCCCACCCCTGCAACCCACTTGGTACCCTTGGACCCTCAGATGAGGCCTCCAGGGAGAGTGGGTTGGGTGTTCCAGGTGGCTGTGGAAGGACAGGGCTCTCCAAGAAGCCCCACCTCCCTTCCCTAAGGGCAGGAAGTAAAACTCCTTTTGTGGTGAAATACTGCATTACAGGAATGATGGAGAGAGAGGCTGAGTCGCCCCGGACTCATTCATTGTCTTTGCTGCTGAGGGCCCACATGCTCATCATTCAGACCAGCAAGTCCTTACTTAGTGGCAGCTCCACACCCCACTCTCATTCACCAGGTTCTCGGGAGATACACGCTGCCCGTTTTCCCACCTTGGAAGCTTGTTAGGAAACTCAATGGCTCAGGGCCTCCAGGGACCAAGTCTAAAAGCAGAAATGCTCATGTGACTGCCGTGTTCCTGTCCCCAGGCCCACCCACCTGCAGACACCACCCAGAGATGGGGGGGCCCTTCTGCCTTACAAAGACACAGGGAGAGGAAGCCGATGAAATCTTCCACGCCACATACCTTCCTAGGGGAGCAGGCCCAAGGCCTCGGTCAACGCCACAGGCAGGACTTAGGGCTGGGCCTCTGAGGTAGGGAGTACCCAGGGGGTAGGGGACATCAGCCCAGGGTGACACTTGAGCAAGTCCACCGAGGTTTAGAGTGCATGTCGGGGAGCAGTGCAGCAGCCTTTCCCAGCACAGGGAGGGCAGGATCCTCGGCCTCTCTCCAATGGGGATGGTCTCTGAAGGCTACTCCCTGTCCGGGGCCACTCGGCAGATGTCCTAGAGCTGCGTCCTTCCTGTGGCTTAGCTCGCGGGTGAGGAGGGGCTGGTTCCTCCTTGCTCCCCATCAGCTCCACGTTCCATCAGACAGTCGTAGGGTTTTGGTAGAGCAGGGCTTCCGGGTGGAAGAAGCAGAAATGCAAGCTAGCATCTATCAGTCATCCCACTTCTGGGGTCCTGACCAGAATCTGTGACCAGCCAGGTCCACTCTCGACCAGAGTTACCCCATGAGAGCTTGGCGTGGGTCCCACTGTGACAGATGGGGCATTGCACGGGGGTGGCTCGCACGCGTGACGTGGATACTTAGCGCTCTACAACTCGTGTGTTGATTCTCCACAATGTCCTTGAGATCCAGCCCCGTATTTCCACACAGATCTCGTTCACCCTTTTGGCTTTACGGGGAATCCCGTGGAGTGAGTCGACCGCCTGGATGGGCTGTTCAGCTCTTGATGGACGCTGAAGTGGTTTCCAGATTTTGCTGTTCCGTGAGCGTCCTGGTGCTGGACTCCTTTGAGAACCGACATGTTTTGGCACCTCCTGGGTGACAGTGTAGTTCGGGCCCGTTCAGTCTTTACCGTCTACTCTGCTGGACAACTACAGCTCTCCCTCTGCTCCCCCTCCCTCCCCCTCCATGTTTGCATCTGCTCCCATCCCGCGCATCCCTCACCACACCAGGCCCTGACCCAAATCTTGGAGAGGCCCACGGTGAGCTGAGGACGCCAGTGGGCTAGGTGCCTGGCTCTTTTGTTCGATTCAGATTCCACTGATCTTTGACTCAAATCATCCAGATCCTCCACCACTAGAGTCCCGAAGATGGCGAGATTTGAACCAGGGCCTCAGCACTGTCGCTGGGTAACCGGGGGTCTCAGTGGGAAAGAAAAAAGAACCAATACTGATCTTCCTCTTATTGAATCAAGCCCTCTTTGGAAATCCTTTGCTACAGTACTACTGGATGCAAACAAAATATTTCTTGATGCACACAACCTGTGCTCGCAGTCAGGCGAGCACCCTGCCCCATCCCAGGAAGAAGAGAGCAGTAAGGTTGTGGGGGGCGGCGAGGTGCGTGTTTGACTTGCTGACTGTTCTCAGCTCCGTTCTGCTTTTATGCCGTTGTGCTCGGAGGGATCCTCCTCTTGAGAGCTCTCCCTGCCGTTCCTTTTAGGAGGACCCAGATATAAGATGGGAGGGAGTAGAGGACGTGGACCCGGCCAAAAAGAAATAACTCGTGACACTTGTCGAAACAGCAAGGCAGACTTTATTTAAAATGTAGACTTTATTTATCACCAGCAGTCCAGTTTTAGAATATTTGCATCACCCAAAACAATTCCCTCATTCCCATTTACAGTCACTCCCTGTTGCCACCCCCAGACCCAGGGACTGTCTAGATAGGTGTAGGCACCACTGCAGTGGGGAGAGAGATGGGGCTCAACTCTGAATACCACAAGGAAAAGTGGGGATTTATAGCCAAGGAGCAGGGGGAGGGGTCAGCAGATGGAAAATTCCTAAGAGGAAACATCAGGGGTGAGGGGGATTCAGGTGACATGGACCTGATGGTATTCTAGCTGAAGGCAGGCCAGGTGACTAGACATCCCCCGGGGGCAGAGATGGTGGAGGAATTGAATGAGATGTCCGCGGTGATCAGATGTCCAGGGTGGGGGATTCTTGCTAAAATTGGGCCCTTGAGGACATGCCCAAGGATGAGGCCTAGTTGGAAAACAGCTCAGCGGAGCCTGCTGGAGTTTGGTCAAGGAGAGACTGTCAGCATCCACAGCGCCACCACACCTCTTGTGACCTGGGACAAGTCATCGCTTTACCCATCCAGACTTGTTTCCTCATGTAAACTGTGGTGGGGGCCGTGGAGCCATCTGGGGGGCCTCCAGTGTCAGCTGTTGCCATTACTACTGTTTGTCATCATTGTTAGAAGTGAGTGGGAAGCCTGGCCCTGAGCCATCCTGAGCCAGGAAGGAATCCCAGTGTGACAGGAGGGGCATTTGTGACTCATGCCGAGTAGGTGGCGGCTGGCCCGGCCCCTAGTGACCCAGCTTCCAACAGGGCTTGTTTATGAACCAGGATCCCCAGGAGGGAGAAGGTAGGAAGTCAGAGGAGAAGTGATGATGCCCTGCAACCCAGCCAGGCCTCTTCCCCTCCTCCCGCCCACGGATGCTGTTTTCTGTGTGGGGATTGCAGGGGGCAGGGCGTCCATGACTCCAGGGGCCCAGACTAACTGAGCCCAGGTTTTTCCCAGTAACATCAGGCACCTTCTGAGCATGCCACGTAGGAGGGGAGAGGGCCTATGCCCCCCATACACACCTTGACTCGTAAGTTGAGTGGAGAGCCCTTCCCATGAGCTGGGGAAGGGCAATACGCTGGGAGTGTCCAAGGGGGGTCAGGGAGAAGTCCAGAGCCAGCCAGGAGGGCAGAGGCCAGGCAGGCCCCGAGGGTTCCCCCCGCCCCCAGCAGGAGGCCAGGGAACCAAGTCTCCAGCAAAGCTGCTCACAGCTGTCTGGGCAGGAGGCATCAGAATCATCTGGGGAGCTAAGTCCCACTCCCCTGGGTTTGGGGTTCGGATCAGTCTACCTTGACTCCTCTACATGGTGCTGATGAGCCGAGGGTTTAAGAGCCGCTGGCCCAAGGCTCAGGTTTCAGCCCTTGCTCTTCAGGGGACTGTCCTGCGTGAGTTGCCAGGTCCCCACTTCCCTTCCCGAAAGATGGAGGCTCCATGAGAGGAGAGTGGAGGGCTCCCCCGCCAGAACCCAGGGTGGGTGAGCTTGTTTGCTCAGAGCATCAGGCCACAGGCCAGTAAGGCAGAAGACACAGTGTAGCAGAGATGCAGCCCTGGGGAGCTGACTATCCAGGAAAGAGTTGCAGGCACATGAATCATAACCCTGGAGTGTGGAGGTGCAGGGGCCCCTGGCGAGGGTCCTTTCCCAGCTAGCTCTGAGCCTCAGCAAGCCGTCTGAGCGAGTAAGGCCATCCCAGTCCATCCTCAGACACTAAGAGCCTATCGTGCCACCCTAGTGGTCGAGGGCCTCCTGCATGCCGGGCCCCAGGGACCTCGAGAACAAGAAGACGTCTGTCACCTGGCTTCACAGCCCAGAGCATAGAGGCTTGGAAGAGAGGATGCTGCCAATGTGCCGAAAGCCAGAGCAGGCGCTGCCCCTGGGCAGCCAGGTGGCTTGGATGGTGTGGTTATTTGGCAAGAGTTGGGGTAGAGAGAAACCTCCACAGAGTTGGAATCACTGAGTCTGAGACTTCAGGGGAAGGATTTTCCTAAGCAGAGATGTCAACATCCTAAGTTCCGAGAACAGCAGGAGCACAAGATTCTTGGGGGGGTGCACTGGTCCCAGCGTAGCTGGAGGGCTGGCCGAAGGAGTCCAGTCAGTACCTGACCGGGTGTTGCGGGGCCAGGACGGGGGCCCAAAGGCACTGCCTGAGTGCCTGGGGCCGGGGCGGGCATCCAGGGATAATCACCAGGGTTGGCAAAGCCCCGGGAAATTGGAGCCTTGCAGCTGTTAAGAAGTTCTTCCTTCAGCCCTTTCCTTCTCTCTTCGCCATTTGCGAATTTTCTGTTGCTAAATCAGCCTGTTTCCTCTCATTAGCAAGCAACTTTATATCAAGTCCTAGAATTTTGTCCTCTAGCATTTCTCCTGATATTTTTTGTGTCTAGCTGGGCTCACAACTCACGTTCCAGTGGGGGCATCAGAGTTGATTTTTTAAGATGTTTTATGTGAGTCTCAAATGAGACTGGAGTCTCAGGTCTCTGGCTTGACCCTTTGCTTTATTCGAATCTGGTGCTTGGGGATGGCTGTATGCAGTTTCCCAAACTTCTCTGCCTGGGTTGCTTGCCTCATGCATGGAAACCTGGCTGGATACAGGCCAGCAGGCCCGAGTGTGCCCCTTCTAGGTGCGCCCTGGCACCGGCACTTCAGCCCTCACCAAACTGTGAAGTCTGCCCACTCTCAGGCAGTCTCCCCATTCAACCGCCAGTTCTGTAGCATTTGGCCCCAACAGCCCACCAAAGTCCCTGAGAACAGCTGTGTGAATGTGGAGATGCCATCAAGACTTGTACATACGTGTTCACAGCAGCACTGACCATGACAGCCCCAAACTGGAAAGAACCCAAGTGTCCATCAGCTGGTGAGTAGATAAACAAAATGTGGCACATCCATACAGTGGAATGTTATTCAGCCCTGAAAAAAGAAGAAAATTCTGACACATGTTAAAACATAGATGAACCTTGAGGACATTATGCTAAGTGAAATAAGCTAGACACGAAAAGGACAAATACTGTATGATTCCACTTATATGATGTACGTAGGATGGGCAAATTCCTAGAGACAGAAAGTGGAATAGAGATTACCAGAGGCTGGGAGGAGGACAGGAATGGGGAGTTATTGCTTAATAGGTAGAGTTTCTGTTCGGGATGATGAAAAAGTTTTGGAGATGGATGCTGGTGATGGTTGCACAACATTGTGGATGTACTTCATGTCACTGAATTGTGCACTTAAAAATGGTTAAAATGGTAAGTTTTGTTATGCATATTTTACCACCATTTTTCAAAAGAGTTAAAATGACCACAGGGTTCAGGATGGACATGGGAGCCTAGACTCAGCGAATCACCCCCTCCGTGAAATCCCCAGCCATCAGAGGGCGCAGTCGGCCCCTGCTTGGTGCAGCCTGGTGGAGAAGCCCTCCACTCTGCCTCCCTTCCCACAGCCACACCTCGGAGCCCTAGCACGCTCACCTGTAAAAGGGCAGGCACCTGGCTCTCAGCAGCCCCCAGTGCATGTAGTAAATGCTCACTCTGTGCCAATAAATGTTTTACTGTATATATATATTAAATATATTTACATTATATATCATATACATCTATGTCTGGGCACAGAGATACCACAATGAATGAAATAGACAAAGGCCCTGTCCTCAGGGAATTTACATTCTAGCTGGGAAGGCAAACATCAACCAAAATAAAGATAAGAGCCACGGAGATGCGCCAGACAGGAGGGAGATGGGGCATGGGGGAGATGTGGTTTTCAGTTGGGTGGTTGGGGACGGCTGCTGTCAGAGGATTATCTCAGAGCCATGCACCTTCGGTCCACATGTGCCGGGGCTTCCTGTGTGCCTGGGGGGAGGGAGGGTGCCTTCCTGGGTACTTTGTGGGGGCTAAGAGATAAATGAGACGTGGCCCATGTTGCAGGGACATGAGCAGGAGAGAAACCGACAGCGAGTCCCAGGGGTCTCTTGCACCAAGAACATAGAATGGGTAGTGATTGTTTTCAGCAGACACTGAGGAAGATTTTAGGCTGCAAAAGTTGTAAACGTGTAAAACCACTTGAGAAAATCCTTGTACCGATTCCCCAGGATTTGTCCTGGAGAGACATACTACTGCCACCGTGGAGAGAGTGTGGGGATGGTGAACTGGGCCCTGCCTGCTCTGTTGCGGTCCAGTTTGCTACCCTCTTATCTTTTTTTCTTTAACTGGCATACCATACGGTGCATCCATTTTTAGTGTATAATTCAACGCTTTTTAGTAATTTGCAGAGTTCTACAAGTATCACCAACAGTCCAGTTTGAGAATATTTGCGTCATCCCAAAACAGCATCCTGGTTCCCACTCACAGTCACTCCCTGTTCCCACCCCCAGACGCAGGCTGATCTGCTTTTTGTCTATAGATTTGCACATTCTGCACGTTTCATGTAAATGGAATGATGCTCTATTATGTAGTCTTTTGTGACTGGCTCCTTGCACTTAAGCGTAATGTTTTTGAGAGTCATCCACGTCATAGCAAGTATCAGCACTTCATTCTTCTTTATGGCTGAATCAGATTCCGTTGTATGTATTTATGTACCTTGTTGTGTTTACCCATTCACCAGCTGACGTACACCTGGGTTGTTTCCAGCTCCTGTGATTATGTTAACGCTGCCATGAGTGTGAGCACATGAGTCTCTGTGTGGACACCCTGGAGTGGAAGGCTTGGTTGGGCAGCCAAGTAGAACTTTGTAAGGACCTGCCCTGCTCTTCCAGAGTGACTGCAGCATTTCACATCCCAGGGGCAGTGTGTGAGGGTTCCTGTTTCTCCACATCCTTGCCAACACTTGCTACCACATGTCTTTTTGATCATAGCTGTTGCAGGGGGTGTTGCTTTATCTTTTAAAGTGATGCTGGAGCCTGCTTGGGATCAGAGAAGGGCAGCAAAGGGATAAAGATGTGGATGACAGACCTCAAGAGAACAGGTTGTAGTAATAAAAGGAGGACCGGGAGACCACATTTTTCTCCCAGGGAGGTCCTCTGGTCGTCTCTGAGAAGACCCACCTCAGGGAGTTGGTTACGGTGTAAACAGGGGGAGCTCAGTCAGGAGCGCTGGGGAAGCCTTGCTGGACCGTCCTGGGTGGTGAGGGTGGGCACGGAGGAAGCCAGTCTACAAGGTGGCAAGTGAGGAGGGAATGGGCATTTCCTCCTTTGGACAGTTTAGTCCTTGCCCCCCGAGGCCGAGGGTGATGAGTGAGAGGACCCTGCAGTTGTCCATCGGTGGCCCACCTGGTCGTGCCTACTACACAGCAGGCAGAACAGCCCCTGGTCCTCACCAAAGCTGCTTCGGGGCAGCGCTCAGCCCTGCTCAGCTTCGCCCCCACCACCTCCCTGGCACGGATGCATGCGGTAGTTTTCTAGGCAGACCTCAGGGTGACCGTCCACCACGCCCACCACCCACAATTGTTCCTTTGAGGCCCCCACCTTGTCCAACCCCAGAGGAGACAAGCAAGGATGCAGACCATCCTCCTGAGAGCACTGGCCGTGGGCCGATACCCAAGCCTGCCCAGTCCACATCCCCAGCAGCAAGCGTGTTCCTCGCCTTGACGTTGAGACCCCGAGGGGGCCCTCATGGGCGTCTGGAGTGTTCTCGGGTTTTTCCCTGGACTGCCATTTCCTGGTCCTCTCCCCTCAGTCATCTGTTTTTCCAAACCCTGTCCCCCGCTTGTTTACTTCTCTGGTGCTTTAAATAGCCACATGAGAGTGTACCAGCCTTGAATGTTGTTTGGGGCTGGACTGAGTTGAGCCTCAGATCTCATGTGTCATTCTTCATGCTGTTTCCACTCTGCTCTGCAGGCTCTGGCCTTTGGAGCTGAGCCAGCCTGGGGATGGCCTTTCCCACTGGGAAAAGTCCAGGGTCCCTATCCAGGGCCACCTCGTGGGCTGGGGGCCCAATGAGGAGCTACCTGCAGCGCCGTGGCCCAAGTCTGCTCTGGAGGCCAGCTTGTGCCACTGCCTCTGGGGCCAGGTGACTTGGGCCTGAGTATCAGTGCTGGGGGTAGACAATGGTGCCAAGCCTGCTCATCACAGGCCCGCTGTGCTCTCAGGGGTGTGGGCCATGGGGTGCCCCACCCTCAGCCCAAGATACTGTGTGCTCGTGTGTGTGTGTGTGTGTGTGTGTGTGTGTGTGTGTGTGAGGATATCAGCCCTGTGCTAACATCTGCCAATCCTCCTCTTTTTTTGCTGAGGAAGATTGGCCCTGGGCTAAAATTTGTGCCCATCTTCCTCCACTTTATATGGGACGCCACCACAGCATGGCTTGCCAAGCAGTGCGTCGGTGTGCGCCCGGGATTCGAACCGGCGAACCCCAGAGCGCGCGCACTTAACTGCTTGCGCCACCAGGCCGGCCCCAGCAGTGCGTGCTCTTACTGGGGTCACCGGCTGGGGTGGTGCAAGCCCTGGAGGGTCCTCAGGGCACGTCCAGCCGTGAGGGCGACTGGCCAGGCAGACACGTGTTACTCAGCGTCTCCAAATGCCCCCACAGGAAACCAGCCACTTGAGAAGGAAGACTGGCTTTTCTGGGCTTTAGAGAAAACCGTGACGCATTGGAGTTCCCGTAAGCAATAGGCTGCTGGTGGGGGGCGGGGATGTTTTTTCCACGCAGAGACCAAAAAAGTAGAGCCCAGGGGTGCTCGGAAGCTTTGACCTTACTGAGCCAGGCTGCGGGGCGGGGCTTCCCGTGAAGCCACTCAAAAGGCAGCCGAGGCCTGGAGCTCTCTGTGCTCCCGTCAGCTGCACTCCTGTCCGGCCACGCAGGCCTCTTGGAGCAGCAGGGCCGAGGATGCGAGAGACGCTGTCTGCCCCCGCCGCCATGCAGGGCCTCCTGCGGTACTTCCACCCCCACTGGGCAGGCCGGAGCTGCGCGGCCTCTGCCGAAAAGTACCTGTGTGCTCGAGGCACTGCCCTGTGGACCTGCATCCGAAACCTCACATGCAAGGGCAAGGTGGGCCAGGGGTGTGGGTGGGCCGTGGCTTCCCAGGTGGGCCGTGTCGGGGCAGGATCCCTGCCCCCCGCCGATGTCGCAGATAGCTCCTCTCCCTGTCCCTCTGCCTGCTCAGACTCCAGGCTGCTTGTCCACTGTGATTGCTGGTTCTCAAGGGGAGAGGGGCCACTGATGACCCTTCATTAGAGGGAAAGACAAGGGTCTCCTGCCACACCTGCTCCTGTTTCCATTTTTTAAAACTCCCAGAGGTGGTGGTCAGCTCTCCCTTTCCCGGGGAATGAGAGGAACGGCGCCTGCCCCCTTCCTTCCTGGCGGCCAGGACACGGGCGTTGGAGGTGATGGAGTCTGGTCAAGAGCCGACTCGATCTGCTGGTCCCAGAGCGTGGAAGGGTCCTGGCGTCATCCTGCTGCTGCCTGCCCTGGTGAAGACCCACCTACCCCTGGGCCCTGCCCGAAGCCTGGGATTCACTCTGGTGGAGAAGCGCCGCTGGGAGGTTTCCTTTTCTGAGTGGTTTTTAACTGACCGGTCCCCGCTCACGGACCCTGCCTCTCGGGGTAGAGTCCCCGTGGCCTGGGAGTTGTGGCCTCTAAGGACCTTCTGGGACAGATGCAGAGGAAGAACCTGTGGCCACACAGCCCTGGAGGGAGACGCTCTGTCACCTTGTGTTTTTCTGTGTCAATCTGGCCGTACATTTCAGATCCTTGGGAGTGTTAGCCAGTAGGACCTAGAAGAGGAGGTGAGCAGGGCTCACCCCCAGGAGTGCCTGTGATGAGCCTCTGTGCTGAGCAGGTCCAGGGGGACAGGCCCAGGAGCACACACCGGTGAGGGAGAGGCAGCTGGGCCCTGTTTTCCAGTGCCTCAGCTCCAGAAGGCCCAGCTGCCACCCCTTGGGTCCCTTGCAGTGGATAAACGTACGATGCCTGTCCTGAGCGCCCCTCTAGACCTGGCACTGTGCTTAGTACCGTCGTGTGTGTGTGCATGTGTGCAGAAATCGTGAGGCTTAGTCCCTGCTCTTAAGCGGCCTGCCTAGTAGCAGAAAACCGTCGCTCAAAGCAAGTGATGAGGAGTGCCAGGTTACATGGTGTCGGACAGTGTTTCCTGACCTGGCTTCACCCCAGAATCTCCTGGGGAGGTTTCACTTATGCGAACCCCAGATCCCACCTGGAGCCACTAGTCCAGCTCTGCATGTGGAGCCTGGGGAGGTATTTTTTTTAGCAAGATCTCCCCAGGTGCTTATTCACCCAGCCCAGCCCGCTGGTGGGGAGTGTGCACTTCCCACAATGGGGGAGATGGAGCCCTTGTGGATGGGGGACACGTGGCCTGCCCACGAAGGTCAGGATGTCTTAGAGCACACAGATTGTTAGGTGGTATTAAACAGCATGGTCCTACAGACCAGTGTTTGGACAGTGCTCTGTGGGGGTAGAAGTTAGAGGGGCTTCCTCCAGCTCCCCTCACTTGCTGCATGATTTGGGGCTGGGCTCTGGGTCCTTCTGGGCCTGACCTTAAGCCACAGGACTGGCCTGGGCTGGAGGCTCCTCCCGCCGTCGTGCACACTAAGGGAGAACGCAGTGTCTCAAATACTTGGATGGCATGCCCCCAAGAAGTTGCTATTGAAAATGGGCTTCCAGAAATGTCACTTAAACTGACTGCTCAACCCCCACTGAGCTGCAGGTAGCGATGGTGGGGAGATGGCTCCCACTGCCGGGCTGCCAGCATGGACTTCAGTTCCCATCTGGAAGGGGTGAAGGGAGGAGCTGGGTGCAGGGCCCTGGACTATTGCCAGTTCATACCTGGGGTGAGCCTGAGACCCAGGCAGCAAAGGTCTGAGAGCAGGAGGACCAGCCATAAGGTTCCAGGGGTTTCCACCAGGTTCTTTTCTGTCTCTGGACCCTTCTCTGTCTTGGCCTCTGGATAGAAGTGTCAGCCACAATCCAGCTCTGACTCAACTCAGGAGTGGAGAAGTAGCACGTTTGGGCTTCTGCCCAGCAGGGCATCTGATAATCGTGACTCCTTGCTTTCAGCTGGACCCCCAGGCCCTGCAAGACAGAGACTGGCAGCGGACCGTCATCGCCATGAACGGGGTATGTACCCACAGGGTTCTCTTGGCGCCCACTTCCGCCAGAAGGTTATGGTGGCCCCGGAGCCTTCCAAAACAATCAGAAAGAGGCTAAACCTGGGCTCGCATCTGAGGGAGAGCGTGGCTGGAGGAGGAAGAAGCCCTGCAGGTCAGAATTGAAGCACAGTAAGGAATCAGTTTGGTGTCTGTCACTCGCCAGGCGCTGAGCATCCCTCCTCGAACAGTGATCCAGTGGCATCACTGGGACAGACAGGGCCTCGACCCTGGGGTCTGCCTCTGGAAACTAAGACCCCTGATTAGCCTTCAGATTTAGATCTTAAAAAAAGACACTACCATGCAGCAAAAAAGGTCCTGGCATATGTGACAGAATGTTAACTTTTGATAGATGATTTGTGGCTTTTCGTTATAATATTCTCTACTTTTTCTCTAGTTATTTTTTAATTATGATTAAGAAAGGAAGAGCAGCAATAGGGATTGTGGAGTGAGGTTCTGCGGAAGTCAGTCCTTAAATCACCATAACTGTTCCTGGCTCTTGCTGAGTTGGCCGGGGGGCTGCCCCGCACTTGGCCAGCTTGCCCAGGGCGTGGAAAGATTTGACAAGACCCCGGGGCCCGTGGGAACTTGGGCTGTGAGGACCAGAAGGGTGAGGGGACCATGCCCCTTCTTCCCCTGCAGATCGAGGTGAAACTCTCAGTCAAGTTCACCAGCAGGGAGTTCAGCTTGAAGAGAATGCCTTCCCGGAAACAGACAGGGGTCTTTGGAGTCAAGATCGCCGTGGTCACCAAGTGAGTGGCAGGGGCTTGGGCTTGCATCTGGTGTTTCTGGAGGAAAGAGTGGGTGTGAGTCTCCCCTCCCTGCACAGCACGGTCGCTGCACAGGATGCCTCCCAGGCCCGTGGGACACTGTGCGCTTAGCTGCCTCCTGTGTTTACTGCGAAACTTGTCCTGTCAGCTCAGGAATGTCCTTGCCCTCTTCCTATGTGGATAGGCTGGCCCCCACACGACTCCCAGAGCTGCGCAAGGGCGGGGTTTTCTTCCCTTGACTGGAATTTGTCATAATCAAGGTTCCTGTTGAATGATGAGAACCCCTGTGCCTTTGTCACAGGTCAGTTGTCCAAGGCCTGTCTGTTGGTTTGAGGGCAGTTCTCAGAGACACAGGCTGCTTCCTCCCAGAATCTGTTTGCTTCCCTGGGATGGAATCTGACTGGGCCCCTGACCTCACTGGCCGTCTGAGCCGGGGCCTGCATCAGGCGTTTCCCGGACACCTGATTGTGTCTAAACACTGATTCCCACCTCCAGCTGCACCCCTGCTGTCCCCACAGTGCCTCTGGCCGGCTCTGGGTGTGAGCAGGAAGGCCTCTGTCAGCAGCTACCCCAAATAAGTGCCACTAATGAGGGTGGCTCAGGAGAGAGCTTTGCTGGCTCCTGAATCTGCTTGCTAAACTAGACTAGTTGCTAAAGCTAAGCCTCCAGACAGCACCGTCTCCCATTTTTTAAGTATTCTTACTCCGGGGTCCTACACAGAGGTGCTGCAATTGTCTGTTGTTAAGACTTAGAAAAGCGTTGAGGATCCCAGGATTCCGAGCGCTGGCATTGGGCAGCCCCGTGGCGCCGTTCATGCAGCAGGCTCCGGTTGAGTTGCTGCTGTGTGCAGGGTTCACCTCTCGCCAAGGCTGGAGGGGGTGGGATTCATCTCTGGAGCAGCAAGAGGGTGGCAGGCTGAGACTGGGTCCCATCTCCTGACTCAGAGACCAGACCGCTTTCCAGGACGCTGTGCCGCTGCCTCGTAACCCCAGGCCTGGGCCAGCTTTGCTCAGAAAAGCCTGCTGACCTTCCCCCAAAGACACCAGGCCCTGATGAGCTATAGGCAGTGATGATCGTGAGCTCACAGAGCAGACGAGGCTGTGTGTGCAGCCGGAACCCAAGTGCCTTCACCACCCCATCTCCAGGTGTCTGGGTGTGTAGACAGCCACGCGAAGGCTGCTGGGCACTGAGGTGTTTCCCTCCCCCGCAGGAGGGAGAGGTCCAAGGTGCCCTACATCGTGCGCCAGTGTGTGGAGGAGATCGAGCGCCGGGGCATGGAGGAGGTGGGCATCTACCGCGTGTCTGGAGTGGCCACGGACATCCAGGCGCTGAAGGCAGCCTTTGACGTCAGTGAGTGTCATCTTGGGCCGTGGGGCCGGAGGTGTGGGCATGGTGCCGAGACCCTCAGGGCACCTCTGTGGCCCATGCTTGTTATCTCCTGCTCCGCACCTTTGCTTCACTTACTGTTCTGTTATTTTTTAAATGAGAGGAAAAGGGAGTTGTGGGAGGAGGTTCTGCAGAAGCCACTTCTTAGCCTGTCCTAACTGTGCATGCATGGATCTTGCTGAGTTGGACTGGGCCCCCACCCCCGTGGAGCCGCCCCGCCTCTCACTGGGACTCGGCCTCCTTGCCCGGCGGGGGGGTAAGAGGTCTGGAAGCCGTGCAAAGGGCTCTGAGGTGACCGAGCTTCTGCCAGTGCTGTGGCATCTCGTCTTCCTCACCCTCGCACACTGAGAAGTTGGTGGAACTGCCCCAGTTGCCAGACGAGGAAACTGAGACCCCAGAGGGTCCTCAGAGTGGAAGGTGGCAGAGCCAGGACTTTCGTGCTTGTGTATGCTGCCTTCCCTGGCCTGGAGCCCTGGAAGGCCGAGCTCCCCTGGGTGGGCCCTGTCATAGTTCTTGCTCCCTCTGGGCCACCAGAGTGGACCTGGCCTGTGGCTGGGAAGACCAGTGGCCACCTGAGCCCAAAGGGAAGACCAGTTTAAACGCTAAAACGGAGCAAATAATCCCAGTGTCGTCCTGTTATCAGGAGACACTGGCAGCCAGGTAGTGGCTAGAGGGCAGAGCCACCCGATTACGGCCCAGGCACCATGCCTGTCCTCCTCCAGTAGCCTCGCAGTTTCCTTGTGGCAGCTGCCCCCTTGCCCAGCAGGGCAGGTGTGAGGAGGACAGTTGGATGAGCTGCTCAAGGGGGAGGAGCCCGAAAAGTGGTCAGTGCCAGCTGTGCTGAGCTGAGGCAGGGAGAGCGGACCCTGATTAGGGATCCACGAGTGCTCCATCTCTGCTCCATCCAGATAACAAGGACGTGTCTGTGATGATGAGTGAGATGGACGTCAACGCCATCGCCGGGACGCTGAAGCTCTACTTCCGCGAGCTACCTGAGCCCCTCTTCACTGACGAGTTCTACCCCAACTTTGCCGAGGGCATCGGTGAGCACAGGAGGCGTCTCCCACCTCCCCTCTTGTCTGCTGGTGCCCTTGGGGGGTTGTCAGTGGTGAAGTGGGGGAACCCAGGCTGTTCCCCCTCCCTCACAGTCTGCTTTGCAACCCAACTCTGCAAGTGGCGGGGGGACCGAGAACCAAGCGGGTCCTGGAAGGGCTCTGCCCGTCCTCCAAGGGCTGCCCGCTCTCCCCGTCTATCCAAGTAGCCCGAGGGTGAAACAGCCACAGGCCTCCTCACTGGAGCAGCTGCCCTTCTCCCCTAACCCCAGGTCCTGGCCTATCAAGCATGGCTTCATTGCCCGACCTGACCTTAAGTCAATCTGAAGGTGGATGTCCAATGTGGCACTGCTGGTGTATGGGGCAGCTGCAGCCCCTGTGCCTGTCTCCCAGGGCCATCCAGCAGGGGACCTGGTCCGCCCAGGGTGCACAGAGTGATGAGGCAGCTGCCAAGGCCTTGCAGCCCTCTTGCCCCTCACTTCCTGCTTCCCCCTCTGCCCAGCTTCTCGTGCCTCAGGCTCTTCCAAGCAGGAGGTAGGAATGACCAAGTTGGCCAGGAGGGCAGCTGTGCCCGGCGCCTCCTGCCACTCTGGTCCCTGTGGTTCCTTTGACCCCTTTGAGATGTAGACAAGGTTTTCATGATGGCCCACCGCCACACAAGCACCCATTACAAAGTCCTCACTGGGGGCCAGTGCTGTGTGGGCCAGGACGATGACGGGCCTGGACTGTCCTGTGCCCTCTGACATGGGCCCCGGGTGCTCCATCTGGCCACTCGAGAGAGGTCTCTAGCCCGTGGTTGTGATCACGAGAAGTTAAGAGCTGCTCCCCCTTCCTCTGCAGCTCTTTCAGACCCTGTTGCAAAGGAGAGCTGCATGCTTAACTTGCTGCTGTCACTCCCAGAGGCCAACCTTCTGACCTTCCTCTTCCTTCTAGACCACCTAAAAAGGTAAGCTCAGCTCTTCTACAGGGGCCCAGGGCTCTAGGACCCTCAGGCAGCAAGGGGTGATCTACCCACGCACCACTGGCTCCTGTCCGACTCCCCAGCACCTAGGGCCGTCTCTCTCCTCCCCTGTTGGCAGTTACTTACCCCCTCTGGATACTAGAGCCATTGCCACCTCCTCCCTCTTTGCCACCCTTCCCCTCTGCACCATGGCCCTAAGTAAAGAGCATGTTTTAGCCCCAGCCAGCTGTGTGCTCGGGCTTCCTCTCCCTGCAGGTCATGGCCCAGAGCTGGCCCAGCAACCTACCAGCCTCAAGTACCCTTCATCCTGGGCCCCTCCAGCCCAGAGGAACCAGGGTGGGGTCTGCTTTCAGCACAACCAGGGGTGGGGTGGCTGTGCTGTGGAGCCAGCCCAAGGCAAAAAGGGGTGGTGCCCTCCACTGCATTCCCTAGGACTCCAGGGTGGCCCATCCCCTCTGCCTCGCCTCCGTCCTGAAGGCGGTGTCCCAACAGCAGCCTCTGCTTTGGCCCTTCGCAGGGTGGCAGAAAAGGAGACAGTGAACAAGATGTCCCTGCACAACCTTGCCACGGTCTTTGGCCCCACGCTACTCCGGCCCTCAGAGAAGGAGAGCAAGCTCCCTGCCAACCCCAGCCAACCTATCTCCATGACCGACAGCTGGTCCCTGGAGGTCATGTCCCAGGTACGAGGAGAGAGGCTCCAACCCACACCGCCCAGCCTCACGGAGGTGGCCTCTGCCTGTCCCACCTGGGTCCTGCCAGTCATTTTCACCCGAATTGTACAAGGGAGGTGGCCAAGGTTCAGAGAGGACTTGCCCAGGGCCCCGTGGCTGGGAGGGGCAGGGAGGGCTCTTCCCTCTGTACCTTACTGGGCTTCTCAGGGCCCATCCCACCTGGTGGTCCTTCAGGTGCATCCAGATCTCTTGCTGTGAGGGGCTTGTGTCACCAGCACTTGCAGCATGAGGGTGGCCTCAGTCACCAGGCCCTGGGCTCTGGCCAGGAAGATCTCCTGCCTGTGCCATGAGCACCTCTTTGAGCCCCTTTCTTCCTCCTGCTCTACCCCGGCAGGTCCAGGTGCTGCTGTATTTTCTGCAGCTGGAGGCCATCCCTGCCCCGGACAGCAAGCGACAGAGCATCCTCTTCTCCACCGAAGTCTAAAGGTCCAACTCCATCTCCAAGAGGCCGGCAGAACGGCCTGGAAACCTCCTGGCTAAACAGGCCATCCAAAGAGTGGGAACCAAACCTTCTTGAGGAATAATTGGGCCACCATCAAGGGCCAGGCCATCTGCCAAGAGACGACTACCCATGGCAAAAGGCCAAGTGGCCTAGGCAGTTCTAGGCCCCTCAGCCCGTGGGCCTGTGAGCTCCCAGCTGGCATCAGACTGGTTTTCCACGCTGCCACCAGAGGGCACCCCAAGCCAGCACGTCTCAGAGGACGGGCCTGACCGGGGACCAGGCGAAGGGAGTGGTTGTTATGAACTTAACATCAGAGTTTAAAAGATTTCTAATGGATCACTCATCAAGATGCACCCTTTCCAGGGAGAAGGGAACACAGCCAGATTCCCTTACTGTTGTGTCTTGAATAAACACTGCTGCTGCTTCATACTGTAGGGGCCATGGCCCCGTCCCTGTGTGGGTGGGGGCATTTCAATTTCCCTGACTTAGAAATTCGACTCCTGTTTGTAACAGGGTTTGAAAAGCTAAGTCGACACTGTGTAACATTTGACCCTTTTCACCTCCTTTCTTCTCTTTTTTTCTAGAAGGATCTCTGTGCAGAAGTGAGTCTTCTTCCTGTTCTGTCCTGTTGCTTTGTTTTTGCTGTTCATGTGCTCCTCGGAAGACAGCTCCCCAGGGAGCCGTGTAACTTCCTGTCCCGGACACCAGGGGGAGGGAGGCCCAGGCTGCGCACTTTATGGCTTGTTCCCTGGGAGAGTGACCCTGTTCGCCATCCCGACTGCCCACCGGGCGGATGCTCTCCTCTTCGGCTTACAGTGAAAGGCCTTGATCGCTCTGTCTTCCTCCGGCCTGTCTCCCTCTCTGCCCGCACTCTCTCTGCCCCCTTTCATCCCCCACACAGATCACTTCATTCCCTTGCTCTCTGCTGAACAGACTCAGTAAACTTTTGTAAAAGTTTGCTCTTGGCAGCAGCTTACTGACAGCTTGTTTTAAACTTTGATCCGAATAGCCTTTTGATACTTGAATATTTTTAAGTTTTATACGTAGTTTCTAATTTTTTTCTTAACAGATTCAGATACCTAATAAGATATTAGAATGTACTCCAGGGACAGTCCGTGTCCCAGCGGCATTTTGTCTTCCTCTAAGCACCCACTCTGCTTTCATCAGGACCCCCTTCTGAAGTCTCCTGAGCATTGGAAATGTCGGCAGTTAGGATCAGGGGCTGCTCCCCACTCCAGGCCGAGGGTGGGGGCTCCCATCCCGGAGCAGGTGGAAGGACAGACCTGCCCTCCCTGCTCTCCCTGCTCTCCGTGCACCTGTGCAAAAGCCGGGCGTTCTTGGTGACCCTCCTGACTGTCTGACTTAGAGGAAGGAGAACTGCGGAGGCCACTAAGTATTTTGAAGAAACAAATCTATGAACAGTTGCATCACTTTTTTTAAAAAGAAGAGTTGGGGCGAGGAGAAAAGAAAAGAAAAAGGAAACAGAGAGGCAAATTTTCCACGTTGGTCTTGCAGGAAGAGAGGATGTAGATGACAGAGGAGAGAAGTGATGATGTGACTTAGGAAAGGGTGTTCGCTTGTCACAGGATTTCACCAGTAACGGGTGGCACAGTCCCATGATCCTTCCCGTGTCCCTGGGTGGGCGGGGAGGTGGGAGGGCTCACCTGGTGTGTCGATGGCAGTTCTTGCCCGAGCTTGCAGCACATGAAGGGCAGTGCTCCCCCTACTCTCCCTGCTTGTGGACCTGCCAAGGCAGGGGGCAGAAAGCGAAGTCACTTGAAAGTCTTACGTCTGCATACTGTATTTAGTTGTACTTTTTCCTTGCAAGGAGAGCAGACCCACCCTTTTAAAGCAATGCTGCTCTCCTGGGGGATGAGGGCAGGGAGCAGGGTCCTCTGCCCTCCGCACATTTCTGGACTCAGTGGGTTTCTTGGGCCTCCAGCTCTAGGCCTCATTCGACCTGGCTTCCCATCCCTGTCCGTCTTAGCAACCCTCCAGCCCTGCAGGGGGGACCATTTTGCTTAGAAAAGCTAAGCCCAGCCCTCATTTCTGTTTCCCCTGGTGTCTCAAGATTTGCATCTGCGGCATTGAAACTGGAAAGCAATATATCAATGTCTGTGCCAATTTTCATCCCCTCCCCCAACCCCTCCCCCTTTTTAGTTTTTATTTATACAGGATGTGTGCTGTTTCATGATGGAATGACCACTCTTCCTTGTGTAGCTGTAAAAGTGCCCTTCGCTGGGCCACGGTGGTGGCTGTCACTTGGATCCCAGCCACCTCTGTTGTCCTGTCTCACACGCAGGCCTGTGGGTTGGCAAAGCCAGCATGAGGCGAGTGAAGGCCTGGAGCCCAGATGTGACCTTCCATGCGGCTCGGCTGCTGGACTCGGCCACAAGAAGTGATGCTTTCCTGCCTCAGGCCTTGAGTCTGCAGCAGCGAGCTCGGCGCCCTCAGACGGTAGCCCGGCCTTCCGTTTGTGGGTGGCTGGTCTCAGCAGCTGCATCCCTGCTTTTGGGCTCAACCATCTATATGCCACCTGGGGGAAAGGACCGCTGACACTTTGATTAAAGTTACCTGAGACGACTTGGCATTAGTGGTGATTGTTGCAATAAAAAGGAAAACCATGCTCAGTGCCTCTGGGATGGGGGTTGGGATTGGGCAGCGGAGCTGGAAGCAGCAGCAGGTAGAGTGAAGGGCGTGGGCAGCCCTCCGGGAGGGTAGTGTGCACATGCTATGGAAAAGCCAGGCCTGGTGGGGTCTACGTGCCCACAGGCAGGCACCGCCAGGCAGTGTTAGGACACGTGGAGCAGCAGCAGCTTCTCTGCCAAGTGTGAGCTTGGGCTGTCTGGTTTGGGGCGGGGGGGGGCACCAGCCAGGCACTCTTGTGCGGGGCTGTGCCGAGCCCGGGGGCAGGGAGGGCCCCAGCCACACACAGCCTGGCCCTGCACAAGCCCCTTGGTCTTAGTGGTTTCTGCTGGAACTGAGCTCTTGATGGTGCTGCCAGGTCCAGCCTTTCTGTTGCCTGTAGGCAAGGGTCACTTAGCTACCACCGGCCTTGCCCTCAGAAAAAACCCATCCAGCTTACAGGGATGCTGTGCCCGGCTGGAGATTTGCGTGCAACGTGGGCCCTGTGCTTAGTGCAGCTTGGGGGGAGCTGGGGCCACACCTGCTCAGCCCCACATTGCCATCAGCAGTGCATGTATCAGCCGTCACCCCGAGGCTTCCCTAACAGGCTGCAAGTGACCAGTGAGGTGGGCAGAGGGTGGTTTGCTCAGGGTCTTCCTGGGACCCCCTAGAAGGGTCTCCTCATCAGCTGCGTGGTCAGCTCTCTCGGGTGAGGGGCGTTGTGGTACCTGGTCACCTGGCTGGACTGTGGTTCTCTCCTGCTGGCCTCCAACACTGCTGCCTGTGGAGCATCACCGTGGCCATTTCACTGACTGGAGGGCATGGAGTGTCCTGGTGAGAGACGGGGCCAGATGGCAGCAGCCCTGAGCTCAGTACAGCCCTTCACTGGCCCCAGGAGACCTGGGGGAGGTCATACCAAGGGTGTGACAAGATGCCCTGGGGAACCCTCATACGTGGCTCATGGGAATGCAAACTGGTGCAGCCACTATGGAAAACAGTATGGAGATTTCTCAAAAAGTTAAAAATAGAAATGCCATACGATCCAGCTATCCCGCTACTGGGTATTTATCCAAAAAACATGAAATCAACAATACAAAGAGATTTATGCACCCGTATGTTCATTGCAACATTATTCACTATAGCAAAGAAGTGGGAGCAACCTAAGGGTCCCTGGACTGATAATTGGATAAAGAAGATGTGGTATATATATACAATGGAATACTACTTAGCCATAAAAAAAGACAAAATCATCGCATTTGCAACAACATGGATGGATCTTGAGGGTATTATGTTAAGTGAAATAAGCCAGACAGAGAAAGACAAACACCATATGATTTCACTTATATGTGGAAGATAAACACATGGGTAAGGAGAACGTGGATAAACAGATAAGGAGAGTGGGTTACAAGAGGGGGAGGGGGTGGAGGGGAGGGCGAAAGGGTTTGTAAAGGGGCACATATGGAGGGTGATGGATAAAAATTAGACTTGGGAGAGGGCCGGCCCTGTGGCTTGGTGGTTCAGTGCGCGCGCTGCGATGTTGGTGGCCCGGGTTCGGATCCCGGGTGCGCATCGAAGCACCACTTCTCCGTTCATCCTGAGGCCGAGTCCCACATACAGCAACTAGAAGGATGTGCAGCTACGACATACAACTATCCACTGGGGCTTTGGGGGGAAAAAATAAAATAAATAAAATCTTTAAAAAAAAAAAAAATTAGACTTGGGAGTGAGCAAGATGCAGTCTATACAGAAACTGATATATAATAATGTACACCTGAAATTACGCAATGTTATAAACCAATATGACCTCAATAAAATAATTTTTTAAAAAAAGTTGCCCTGAGGATGCACCTCCACCCTCAGAGGCTCCAAAGGCCTAAGCACCCCCTTGCACAGCATCTCCATCCCACAAAGTATAAGGGTTGACGTTGGGTCTTGCCCACATTGGAAAAGCTGCATGTACGCTGTGCCATCTGTTCACTCTGATAACTGCTGATGAGGAACAGGTTGCCACTGGCCCTTCTTTGAGTATTTGGCCCCTAAAAGGCTCTCTATCCCTACCTCTCTGGTCCTATTTGAAGTCTTTAAGAAAAAAATGTCCTATGGCATCTCTGTTAGGACCATTTGCTGCTGCCCTAAATCTCAACTTTTATACCTCGAAGAACCCTCAGAGGCTTCTTAGACCAATCCCTTTACTTGATAGATGAGGAAACTGAAGCACACAAAGCCACCCCTACCCCAGCATCCCAGAGCCGGTTGATGAGCTGAGGCTGGGATCTCAGTGTCTTGATGGCCCCCCAAGCTGGCTCCCTTTCTGCTGTACTAGACACGGCCAGACCTCGCCCACTAGCCCTGGCCTCGACGTGACTGTGCTGGTGCGGGCACTGGGCCGAGGCCTCCTGGTGTCACACACGCACATGCCCTGCACAAATAAAGGGAGGGCAGGATTTTGTATAGAAATCTCAGAAGAACTTGTCCATCTGCCCCCAAAAGAATGCCCCCATTGCCTTAAAAGGAAGTGTTTCCATGGACTAATGATGGGCTATCATAAAGAGTTCTGGAAAGATAAACAGAAAAAGGAAGGAGGCGACACACACCCAGCTCTTAAAGAGGCCCAAATGGCCTCTGAGAGCAGCCACCACGGATCAGCGGGCAGCATCGGGGCTGAGGGTCACCCCTGGATGGGAGGGGACCGTCAGATCCGGGGAAGAGGTGTTGGAGCTCAGTCGGTGTAACTGGAGTAGGGGAGAGTGATGGGTCACCCCAGTGTTCACAGTACAGAAAGGCCAGCTGGGGCCGTGACAAACAGGCACTCATGTAGATGGTTTCCTGGAAGACAGGGCCCTATTGTATCTCTCAGATTGGATGGGAAACTAGCTGCTTCGGGGAGCCGAGGCTGCCCACCTGTAAGCTCCCGAACAAGATCCGCCAAGTGCCCTGGACCAGTCAGCTCTGCCGCACATCACATGGCCATGTATCCCCAGAAAGGCCTTCTCAGGGCTTCTCTGGCCAGTTCAGCTGGAACAGTGAGGGCTCAGTCCACATACCAACTACTTTTCTGTCCCCCTCCTGTGGGTGGAACTGGGCAGAACTGACCAGAAAGTCTCCCTGAGGGTTTTCAGCCATTTTGTGGAAACTTGAGCCAGCAGTTGGGGATGTGTAAATTTACATGGGATTCTGGTCAAAGAGGGGGCCTGAATGGTGGGGCCTTAACAAGCTTAGGTCCCAAGTAACTGCCAGCTGAGCAGCCACCAGAAGATGAGGCAACAGGATGGTGGCCACCCCAGACTCGGGGACACCCCAAGGGCTCTAGGGCTTGAGTGACCATGGACAGGCAGACCTCCTAAACCCATGGCTCAGCCCCAGAGGCCAGCATGAGAAATCCAGACCCATCCAGAGAGGCAGATGCTGCAGGTGCCCATTTAAAGACAACTACAATTTAACTACACAACCAGTGCGGCCGTGGTGGGGTGGCGCTGACTTGACTCCCGTCTGTGGCAGCCCAGCGCCCAGTGCGCCCCATCTCCCCCCTGCAACTGGTCTCCAGGGGGAAATGGGGCCATAAGGAGAGAAAAACAATGGGGAAAGGGGAATGGCTGCTATTTCTTCTATTTTCTGAAAACAATATTTAAAATGTTAGGGGGTGGTGATCAGAAGTAATTTGGAATAAGCTAAGGTGTCTGTGACCTCTGTGTTCATTAGATAAACACTCCTGAGCTACATTCCCCAGCAGGGCCCTTTCATCTGGTGGCAGCCAGGAAAAGACTCCTGAGGCTCCGGGTCAGTGGGCAGCAGCTGCAGGAGCCCTGTCCACCCCACAGCCTGGCCTCTGGCCTCTGTTTGAGTCTCAGCCCACTCAGGCCACCTCATACTAAATGCACCTCCTAATGATGCCACTCTGGGGTGCCTGAGGATAGCAAATGCCTCTCCCAGCCGGCTGGCATTACCCACACCTCCCCATGCTCCTTCCTGGCCACCCCTTCAGCTACTCAGTCTTGAGTAGGGAGGCCCAGAGTTCTGAGGTGCACGTGAGGAGCAGCAAAGCTTGAGAAGTTGGACAAGGCTGACCCCAAAATGGGGCAAGGGTGGGAGGCCTCGGGGCACTGAGGATTTCTTAACCCACAATGGAGCAACTTCTAACTGAGAAAGAAGGCTGACTGCCAGGCTGACTGGCGTGCATTGCCAGGAGGCACGTGCTGTGGCCTTTGGCCTCGGTAGTGCAAGCCACTGCTCTCAAGATGCTCAGAACTGAAGCCACATGCCTGTCCCAGCTGGACCATTTCGTCCCTAAAGCCCACTCATGGCCATCATTCCTCTGATTCTCTTTGTGAGAGCACCCCCATGTTCAGACAACATGAAGCCTTTGAAAGGGGAAGTGGCTCCTCCACAATCCCTGTCATGGGTGAATTCCTCCCACCCTCCCAAGATAGTCCACCTGGAACCTCAAAACGTGACCTGGTTTGGAACAAGGGTCTTTGCAGATATCCTTAAGGTAAGGCTCTTGAGATGGGATCATTCAGGATTCGGGTGGGCCCTAAAGCCAATGATGAGTGTCTTAATAAGCGACAGAAAAGGAGAAGACACAGAGACACACACAGAGGATGCCATGTGAAAACAAAGGCTGAGATTGTGGTGATGTGTCTACAAGCCAAGGATCGCCAAGGATTGCTGGAAGCCCCCGGAAGCCAGGAAAGAGGCAGGGAACCGATTCTCTGTCAGAGCCTCCAGAAGGAACCAACCCTGCTGACACCTGGATTTTGGACTTCAACCTCCAGAACTGTGCGAGAACCCACTTCTGTTGTTTTAAGCCATCCAGTTTGTGGTTATTTGTTACGGCAGCCTTAGGAATTAATATAGTTGCCCAGCTAGTAAGTCAAGACACTGTGACCAGATCCTGGCTCTCCAGTGGCTTGCCAACTCCCTCTCCTGGTCTCCTACTTCCAAATGCATTCCTGCTCCAAACAGATGTGGATCCGTCCCTCCTGTGCCCCTAGCTATGGCCCTTCGGTCTCCTTCTCCCCCAAGATCCCGGGAAGAGCTGCCAGCTCTTGCGGCTCACCTCCACTGCCCATTTCCTTTGTGCTCAAGTCAGCCAGGCTTTGGCTGGAAGCCCAGGGCCCCACGTGGCCAAGCTGATGGCAGCTCCCAGCCCTGACCGCCTCTGACACGGCTACCTGTCTCTCCAGCTGGTCCCCTCTCCTCCCTTGGCTGCTGCAGCAGGTGTGGCCTGCTGATCAGTTTTAAATTAGTTCGCTAGGGTGATTTTATGTTTTTTCAATGGGCTTGTCTTTCCTCCAGATCTTTCTAGAACTTCTCTGAACTGCCTTCAGGTTTTCCCACAAAAGCAGCATCATTTACTTATAGCCATGCTTTGGGCTCAAAATAGCGTAATGATACACTGTTATCTTCCTCTCTTTTTACCCATTTGCTTAAAATTTCCCCATGACAAAATCTACCCTCAAAGGGAGAATTTTTCTAAAAGGGCTGTGAGTCCTGAATATGATTCTCCAAGAGGAGATGCGGGCACGTTCAGAGCCTTGGGACGTGTGCAGAAGTCCCAGGAGGCTCATCTGGTGGGGGCAACACCAGCAGCGGGTGTGGACCCAGGATTTAGAGGCCAAGACTTGGATGACTAACTCAGCTCTCTGGGCCTTGCTTTCCTCACTTGTAAAATAAGGACTCGCTTAGACACTTTGTCACTGGGAAGTGCACACACAGGCCAATGAATATTATTTAAGCCTCAGGCACATTGTGTTGGAATCCCTTAGTCTGGCTCATTCCTGCTCTCCCTGTGTCCCCACTGTGATGTGTAGTTGTTTCTTGAGGTCCCCAGTGTTGGATGGAGTTGAATCAGGAGGCTGGACAAGGGTTACTGCTTTCTGTGGGTGGGAACCTGGATACTGAGAGATAAGAGGAACTACGTCCTGAGTCCTTACCACACGCCAGGCCCTGGCCTCTGGACGCTTACAGTCTCCAGGTCTGCAGATGCTAAACGCACCACTACTGTTTGTTAGCCATGTGAGTGCCGTGTGCCAAGGGCTTTGAAGAGAAGTGTGGTGTGCAAGGAGCACTGAATAGAGTAGGGACCTGTTATTTAGTCCCCCAACACCCTTGACTGGTGTGGGAGTACTGCCATTGTTCACAGAAGAACTGGAGGCGCAGAGAAGTTGAGGAATATACTTGAGGTCACACGGCTGATGGCTGTCTGAGCTAGGTTTTGAGCTCATGTCTGGGGACCCACAGAGTCCACATGGAAAGCACCAGCTCACTGTTCCCCTGACTGTGACATAAGAGGGTCTAACGATGTCTGATCTCTGTAGGCCATGAGGGAGAATGGACACCTTGTCCAGAGTTGGTCCCCTACCTGTATCTCTTCTGGGCCACCTACAAGCCAGCTGGGCATCCCAAGGGGCTTCCAGGGCTTCAGGCTGTCGTCGCCGGGTACATGTGTCCCTCCTGGCATGAGCAGGGTGGCTGTGGAAGGCAACAGCCCATCTCCGCTTACAGACACATCATTCTCAGCTGACAGTGGCACATTTCCCGGGACCTAGAGCTCCCCTGGCTCCAAGGGAGGCATGTCAAGAATCCCAAACTTGATGTCCTGGCACTCAGAGCTGATGGCTTGCTAACTGTTGGGAACAGTTGTTTTCAGATGAAAACTTGGCCTACAGCCGCTGCCTGTTGGCTCTTCCAGCTGTGGTGCAGACAGAGCAGCTGGGCCCGAGTGGGGCCGTCAGTGACTGGGATGGGTGTCACAGTGAGCTGAGCAGATCAGCAGGAAACCAGAGGTGCTGAGCTCAAGGGGGTCCTGGGCTGCAGCGCTTGGCCCATCTCAAGGGTGACGAGACACCAGCATGGCAGGGTCAGCCAGGCCTGACCAGAGCGGTGCTCTTAGCCCATGAATGGAGGTCATCGTAGCGTCCCAAAGCCTGCCAAGTGGCCAGGTGGAGGCTGGGCCCTGGGAGGAGCTCACACACTGATAGATAGTCTCCTGCACAGGCAGTCGGACACCTGCTTCCCCAGGTCCCCTCTTGCCTCAGGCCAGTAGCTAGCTGCCCCACTTGCCTGCTCTTTCTGACCCTCCAGTTCTGGGGAGCCGAGGAGGATGAGCAAGGTCAGGGGACAAGGTGTGGGTGAGGCTGATGGGACCACTCAGATGCCAGGACTGAGGCCTAGCCACAGACTGGTGTGAAGTCTAGAAGGTTCTGTGTGCCCCACCTTCAGATCTTTCTCCTCCCCTCTGACCCCATAACCATCCCAGACCTCCCAGCTGCCCCCAGATCATGAACAAGTCCCCTGACTGCTAGGGTCACCCTCCCCATCCTGTCTGTGCCACGAGGCCAGTCTTTCTAAAGAAGATCTTACTGCGTGTCACTCTCCTGTCCCAAAGCTGCAGTGACTGGCCCCCGTCCCCACTACAGAACCCAAGTTCTGGGGCCTGGTGGTGTGCACAGCCACGCTCCCCACTCTCCCTGCACCCTCGGTCTCTGCTCACTGAGGATGCCCTGTTTGCCTGACCTGTTTGCCGTCATTTCCTTGCTCTTTCTCCTGCTGTTGCCTGTCCCCGATATGCCCTTTTCTTATATAAACCTGCTCAAAGGCCACCTCCTCCCAGAATCCCGCTGATTCCTCCAGGACACCTTAGCAGTATCTCATTTGAGTTAGGACCAGCCAGAGAGGCTCTTAGAAGCTGAGGACCTGGTCAAAGCCACCTCTGCCCCCTCCCCAGCCCCAAGCCCGAGGTCCAGCTCCACAGGCCTGGTTGCTGCTCAGGGAATGTCAGCAGCCTCCTGCTTGATGGAAAATGGCTCTTTTGCTTTGAAATTTCTTTTTCTTTTCTGGGGGGGGGTGGTGGTGGTGGCAGCCTGTCTTTATTTAAAATGTTGATATTTTGTTCCTTGTGGCATTTATTTGCATTCATTTATATACATATTTTTTCAATTATTTTATTGAGGTCATATTGGCTTATAACATTGTGTAATTTCATGTGTAAATTATTATATATCAGTTTCTGTATAGACTGCATCGTACTCACCACCAATAGTCTAATTTTTATCTGTCACCATACATATGTGCCCCTTTACCCTTTCCACCCAATCCCCAAACAACCTTCCTTTCTGGAATTTCAATGGCAGAAAATCTAGTTTAGTAGTTTTGACTTGTTAGAAGCATTTTGCTGTGTACAAGAATGTTCATTAGGAACTTTATTCCTAATGTTAGAAGGTAATTAAAAAAAGAAGTAAAATATGATTCTTAAACAAAGAAGAATATAAAATAAATCTGTATCAAAGAGTTTACTTAACTCAATTAAACAAGGGAACCAGTAAGATGTTACCATCAGTTCAAAGTAGAATTCAAAGATCAGACACATGTATAGATCAGAAATATTGAAATAAACTTGCAAATGGAGACAAAACAGGCTTTTCCACGGTGGGGGCAGGTTGTCCTTAGGTACGAATCAATTGCAAGTAAGTAGACAAGAATTATTTGCATCCTCATCAGTTTTCTACCATTTACAGAGTTGTGAAAGAGCTCAAAGACAGTAAAAGACTCAGAGCCCCCAGAGAAATCAGAATCAGATAACCTAGAAGAGTGTGTTCTAAGGATGCATAGCTTTCCATTGGAGACACCAGGAATCTTTTTCGCTTAATCCAATTTTCCTTCCACTAATAGCTCACAACTGGAGACAACCAAATGTCCATCAGTAGGAGAATGGATAAACCATGGTACAGTAAATTCATACAATGGAACACTACACAGCAACCAAAATGATATTCATTTTGCATGCCACAGATACATGCAACAAGATGGATAAATCTCACAGACCTAATGTTGAGCGAAGGAAGGCAGACACAAAAGGATACATCCTTATAGTAGGCTGAATAATGGCTCTCAAAGATACCAAGTCCTTACCCCGGAACCTGTATATGTTACCTTATTTGGAAAAAAAGTCTTTGCAGATGTGAGATAAATTAAGGATCTTGTTATGGGGGATTATCCTGGATTATCCGAGTGGGCCCAAATGCCATCAAAAGTGTCCTTATATAAGAATCAAAGAGAGCTTTCACACGTACACTGTCTGAGGCAGAGATTGGAGTGATGCAACCACAAGCAAAGGAACACCAAGGAATGCAGGCAGCTGGCAGGAGGTAGAAGCAGCAGGGAATGGATTCTCCCCCGGAGCCTTTGGAGGAAGTTCAGAGCTTCTGAGATAGCTCTGTGTGGGAGTTCCAGCCTCCAGAACTGCCAGGCGATACATTTCCATTGTTTTAAGCCACCAAGGTTGTGGTAATTTGTTACAGCAGCCCTAGGAAACCAATGCAATATGATTCTATTTATTTAAAGTTCAAAATCAGGCCATATTAATCCTGAGTTAGACGTCAGAATGGTGGTTACCTTGGAGGAGGGTGTATTGTTGGGGGAGGGTACTGGGAAAACCGCTCAAGGGCTTTTTCTTGATCTTCACTTTTTGATATTTCATTGAGTCATACATTTATTTTGTGCACTTTAATATAAAAAAGTACCTTTTAGCAGTGTGCATAGCTTGTCAGTCGCAGTGCAATGATGGCAGGTGCCTGGGGCCAGATAGTTCTGTTGCTGCCATTTGCTAGCTGGGTGGCTTTGGGCAAGTAAAATAACCTCTTTGAGCCTCAATTTTGTCCTCCATACAGTTTACAGGGCTGGTGTGAGGATCTAAATGATGGTGAGTCCTTTTTGAACTGTAAATGCCTAAACAGATGCAACATGAACGCCCCTCACATTGACCAGGCATTTGCTGGGTGCTGGGCATCATGCTAAGCCCCTTCATGCATTATCCCACTTTATCTCCACAACCCATAACAGAACCCATTTTGCAGATGAAAAACCTGACAGGTAGTAATTGATGGAGCTAGGATTCAAGTCCAGGCTGTCTGGTTATGAGGACCATGACCTTAGTCCTATGCTGGTGTTGAACGATTGATTACCTCTAGAGCATTAAAACATCACGGCTATTCTGGTTTTAAAAAGAAAGATCCAGATCACTATGCATAGTAGACTGTCATTTGTGTAAAAAAGAAGCAAAAGAACATATCTGTTTATTTTGGATATCTGTTTTTATTCATAAAAAATCTTTAGAAGGGTATCAAGAAACTGAATACATTTAGTTGCATCTGGGAAGAGGAACTACAGGAATGGAGATGGGGTTGAGATGGTGCTTTCTGAATTTTGAAATATGTAAATGTATTATAAATGTATTCAGAAACAAATAAAAAAATAAGATTAAAACAAAACCATAAGAGAATTAAATGAACAACTTCATGCCAATGATTTTGAAAATATCAACAAAACAGACACTTTCCTGCAAAAATATAACTTAGTAAAAATAAAAATAGAAATTCTGTCCAGACTTACAACCATTAAAGAAATGAAATGCTTAGTTTAAAATCTGCATCCCATCTCAAAAATCTCACAACAAACAAAACCAAAAAAAACCCCACCAGGCCCGGATGATTTCATAGGCAAGCTCAGCAAACACTAAAAATAACAGAAAATCGTTATACATAATCTTCCAGATAAAGAAGAAATGGAAGTCTCAACTCATTGTGAATTTATGAGAAGCTTAATCTCAAACCAGACGCGGACGGTACGAGAAAGCAAAAGCATTGGCCAATATCACTTACGGATAAATATGCAAAAATGCTTAATAAAATATTAGCAACTAGTCCAGCAACGTATTAAAAATATATCAAGTTGTCTTTTTCCTAGGAAATGAAGATGATGTAATAAAAATCTATGAATGTAGTTCAAACTATCAAAGGAAAAAACCCGTAAGATAACTGCGACCTGATAAAACTTCCTTAACTTGACAGAGGATACCTGGCCTCATTTTTTTGGTGGCTCACTTGTTTACTGCCTGTGTTTTCTGCCGCACTGGGAGCGCGACGACGGCAGGGCTTGTGTGTTTTTCTCACCACTGTCTAGCTCACCACCGTCCTTGGCACACTGTAAATACATGCCGCCTGAATAGCACACCTCTGGGCTCAGGAAAACCTTTGGGACTACGGACCTCTACACGCACAACCCAGCCTCAACCAAGAGCATCCATCGCCAGGAGAGCAGCGCGAAGCGTCACGCGTGCGCACTGGCTGCCTGGGCTTTTTTTTTTTTTTTTTGGTCACGGGCCTGTTGGTAGGGCGCCTGCGCGACCCAGAGACGGGAGGGACACGAGCGGAGAAGGCGGGGCGGTAGGCGCCTGCGCGGCGGCGAGATGTGGGCGGGGTCTGTACAGCGCCTGCGCAGGCAGCGGCGGCCGTGCGGGGCGGGCAGGGGGCGGGTAGGGGGCGGGGGCCGCGAGGGAGGCAGGGCGGGCCGGGAGAACGGCGATGCGGGGTTGGCTGTTTCCCTGAGGCCGGACTCAACGGATTCGGGCCGCGCCACCGGGCGAGCTCGCCGCCCGGCCCCAACCCGGAGCTAGCGAGCGAGCGAGGCGGCGCCGCGCGGTAAGAGCCAGGGCTTGGCCCCCTCAGCATGCGCCGGCGGGCTCGTCCATCTCCTCAGTGCCGCCGGCGAGGCCAGGCCCAGGCGGCCCCGCGGACCCCGGCAGGCCCGCGCCTGCGCCGTCCCCCTCCCGGGCCCCCAGCCCATCCCGCGCCTGCGCCATCCCTCTCCCGGGCTCCCGGGCCGACCGCCGATCCCTCGGCCAGCCGGCTACCCCTGCCTGGTGTTGGGGCCCTGCTGGTTCCAGGCACCCCGTTCCCCGGCCCGGTTTGAGCTGAGGAGCCGGGTGCGACCCTCGCTCTCTGCTTTCCCTGCGCCCCAGGAGAGGCCGGGCCGCCGCCCCGTAGCCCTGGTCCCAGGTCCCCCGGTCCCCTGGTCCCCTGCCCCCGGCGGGGACAGCGCTGCTCCGGGGCTCCAAGGACGCGGCGCGGGGAGCAGGGCCGCGGGCGGCGGACCCCGGGCCCTCTGTGCGCTCTGTCTCTGCAGGGGCCGCGCCCCCATCCCCGCCCCGCTCCGCGGTCAGCCCGAAGCAGGCGGAATGTCCTTTTTCTCTTGAGACCTGGTGAATTGCATCAGGTTGGATATGAATGATCTGGTGTTTTGTTGAGGAAATTTTTCATTTCCCGTAGTCTGGTAATTGTATGGCTTAAGGAGTTATGTTTAAGACATCATAGTTCGTTCTTGGGCAGCTCCCCTGGAAATGAAAAGAAATCGGTTTCCAGGTAGTTTCAGCCTATTTACAAGACCAAGTAAAGATTCCAGTGCTCATTCAAATGCAAAGAACCTTGATTTGTTGATGCCCTTGATAATTTGCCGGCAAGTACGGGAGGGCCCAGAAAAAATTCCCATAAATTCGTCGCCTTATATTGATTACAAGGAAAAATGTTTGTGTTGTAAAAAGAGCATCTCAAAGCACTGATAGTGTTTCCTGAGTTTACAACAGATTTAAGAAACTGAGAATGTTGCAGAGCCCAAAAGCGTTTGCAGTCACCCAGGAGGATGCATCTTGAGTTGAAATCAGAGCCGTGAGCTTGGTCGATATCAGTAGATGTCAGCATAATACTTGCAGGTTATAAAATAGCCACAGCAATACAGAGGGGCATATGGTGTAAGGAGAGGTAGGGTGTTGATCTGGGTAAAATCTTTTCTATAAAGAAATAGCTAATCCGATAATTTTTTTCTCTTTAAAAATGTCTCCTTTCCCCCTTTGATTTAGTCTCCAGCAAGCAGAGTCTTTAGAGACTGAACGACTTCAGATAGCTGGAGAATGCTTCTTAAATGGCCTGTGTGTACTCTAGGTATGTAGGAATTTTCTTGACATTGATTTTCAGTAAGAAAGTGAATATTGTGCCCTAGAAAAGCTTTATCACTGCGCCTTGGTAACAGGCCAAATAGCTGATTGTCAAGTACAGTATCATAGTGGGTGGAAAGTAGTTATAGCAATTGTGGTTCAGGTGAGGTTTTCATCAAAATTTATATTTTAAACTTGAACTTTCAGGGTGTGTATCTGCAGTGTGTGATGTTGAGATGGGATTTCTCTGGAGCAGTGGTTCTCTTTATAACTGCCGTGACACAGTACATCTTGTATTTCAGATGACTCAGGTGATAGTGTTGCTTTGGTTCAAAATTACTATCAGAGTTGACTTTTCATAATGCCTCAGACTTGTGGTATAATCATATACATATTTAATCACATGGCTAACTTGTACATAGTATTACGCAACTCTCCAGCTCAGTAGAGTAAAGGAACAGTGACACGGTGTCAGTAGGCTAGAGAAATTCTCCTGGCTTTATGGCTTTGGGCAAGTCAGTTTTCCTTTCTGGACCCTCATTTTCCCATCTGTAAAGTGTGGGGGTGGAATGAGGAGATGGAAAAAGGAGCTTGAGTTGCCAGTTTTAACATTTAATGGATCCTTGCCTACAGAGTCCTCTTCCGCCAGGGATAGAACTGAGTATTCGCACCAGCTCCATGATACTGTTTGTGGTCCCACCTCAAAGATAGGGAGAGGGGGCATCATAAAGTTGGTGAAAATGAATCTTGGAGACTCTTGGTCAGGCCCTTGAAATCGAGTGTTGAGTGGGCCTTAGTGTACTGAGAAAAACAAGGGCAGTGTGGGGAGTTTTTCATAAAACTAAATTTATTCAATTAAAGGACTGCACTTTCTAAAAAAAATTGTTGTTTTCTTGTTCTGTTGTTAGTAAATGGTGATATTTCACGATGATGGTAAATGGTGGTATTTGGTGATTGTAAATGGCAAATACAAGGTTGGTTATCTTATCACAATAAGATATTTTTAGAAATAAAGAGAGCCTAGACCTATTGTTTTGCTGTTGTTAGGAAGTTTAGGAAAAAGTTCCTGGGACTTTTGCTTCTAAGAAGATTAAAATATAGATTATTTTTTTTAATAGTAAGTACGATACTTTGTGGTCATGTGTCAAAATCCATAGGCAATTGAGAAAGCTCTGTTAAATTTGCTTGGTATTAAAGATGTTCCTATTCTGATCATCTTTTCCTACTGGATATAAAATGTCAGGGTTTTTTTTGTATGTGTTTGTGACAACAAAATAAGCCTAGGCAGGGAAATTCCTCCTGGTGGTTGGAATTGTTAATACTGAATAGACTGTCTGTGGCGGTAAAGAATCCCCATGGGGGTTCTCTGTCAGCTCAGACATCTTTTAGTATTGTGGCTTGAGTCTTTTGCTGTGAAACAACGTAACTATCAAGAAATTAGGCTCACAGATTTTATTTCAGATATGCCGAGGGGGAGAAGTGGCTACGGTCTGTTCTAAAGTGAATGAAGTCTTTAAAATTTGTCCTGGTCTGCTGTTAATAGCAGGTAAGATTTAGAGTTTCTGTAAATCTTTTTTTTTTTTTTTGTACTCACAAAGCTACAATATATCAAAATGTATCAAACATACATTTGAAAGTGTCTTGAGTTAAATTAATAATGCAATCTCTAATTCTTCATAATACTCATTTCAACATTCAGAGGACTAACGGCTCTCAGCTTACTTCTGAGTTCTCTATTTTCAAGAGATAATTTGGTAACCCCATAAAGAAAATGTGTCCACGAGAGAGAGAAGAGAGTGCAGATCTATTAACAATGTTTTTCCTGACCTTTTCCCACATCTTTGTTGTAGTTCTTTTCTTTATTTTTTGGTTAAATCCACAGGTTTGCTCCTGCCTCTGTCTTTCCAAAATGTTAATCTGTTCACGGTTACCCTTTCCCCCCAGACCCCTAATTTAAAATCCTTCAATGGCTCCCACTGTCTTCATAATCCACTCTACCAGTCCCTAGTTTGGTGTCAAGGACATTTGCATCTCTGGGCTCTGGCCTCCATTCTCATCCTTCCCCCACGTCTTTCTGGGTACTTCATTGAGCTTTGCTGAACGACTCTTGGTTCCTTGAACTCTTTCCAGTCTCCTTGTCTCCCTCTGCTGGAACGTTCTTCTCTCACTTCATCCAATTATCACCTTCAAAACTCAGCTCCGAATTATCCTGTCTCCTGCAGCCTTGTCCAGCACCCTGTCCATTTAGGGTTTGGCACTGTGTTTTTGTCTGCTGCCTCCATTAGCCGGTGACACTGCAGTGCACAGCAGAGCGTGTGGCTCGATGGGAAGTTGTTGCATCTGCGAGGTGCGTTGTGTGCTACGTGTCAGCGCCACCGAGGAAGTGGGTCACTTAGTCCCTGCCCTCAAGGAGCTTTTTACTCTGGGTGCACTTGACCTCACCAGCCATGAGACACCTCTTAGTTGTGCACACCAACTTGCAAAGTCCGTTTAATTGTATCTTAGTGTCTCATTTAAATCGTATTTCTTTTTTTTTTTTTAATTTTACTTATTTATTTATTTCCTCCCCAAAGCCCCAGTAGATAGTTGTATGTCATAGCTGCACATCCTTGTAGTTGCTGTATGTGGGACATGGCCTGAGCATGGCCGGAGAAGCGGTTTCTTGGTGTACGCCAGGGATCCGAACCCGGGCCTCCAGCAGCAGAGCGAGAGCACTTAACCGCTAAGCCACGGGGCCAGCCCTAAAACTTATTTCTTGAAGGAGAAAACTCGAATGTATATTTTATCATCCAGAAACCAGGTGGGCGTTGTCTTTGTTCCTACCTCTGGAAGGAATATGCATTTGGTGCATATTGCTTCCCCTTTTCCCCTTGTATACCTTCCACCTTGAGGTTTTTTTTTTTTAATTTGATGTGTTTGGACAATAAAGGTTTGAGAGATTAAGATATTAAATTGCAAGTTTGTTTATTTTGCGTATAACCTAGGGAAAACAGAAAAGTTAAAGGCGGAAGAGACTTTGTCTCTTAAGGAAAAAAAAAGCCTCATATATACTTCTTTTCAAAAGAACTGAGCTTACATAAACAAAAAACAAAAGACCCTGGTTAACTTAGGAAGGAGGCATACAAAGAAACTGGCAGCGGTGTTAAGGTTTGTCAAGAAATACCTGTTAAAAATTAAAGTTGTTCCTTAATTCCACTCTCCCTGCTCATGTTTTTGGGAAAAATCCCAACTCAGCCATTTTCTGGTGGTACCTCTTCTGTTGGGAGTTCCTGAGGCAGTCCATCGGGGCTGTGGTTTTCCAGAACAGTCACAATTGGACACACTTTCTCCCAAGAGATGCCTCTTTTCTCCTACTTAGGAGACACAGTGTTCTGAGTAGCACTTCCTTCTTTTCCTGGAAGAGCCCCCTTGTCATGGTTTGGTTCTACCCCACGAGGCCCAAGAATTCTTGAGCAGGAGCTAGTGAATTTTCTTCTTGCGTACTTTTTTTTTTTTTTTAAACTTTGGTGGGTTTGGGCCAGTCTTAAATCTTCTGTCCCATGTTCTTGTTCTTCTCCCTTTCTGGCTGTCTGCATTTTCTGCAAACTCCATTGAATTATTACAGTTACTCAGGTTTGTTTTCTCTCCCCCTTTACGAATTACCTGGTGGATTTTTCAGTCCTAGTTCCCTTATTTTTATTTTTTACGCTCACCTCATTCGCACTTACTCAGCCTTGCTTAGTCCCCTACTCAAGGCCTCCAGCCTTAGGGGTTTTTTTTTTAGTATTTTTTTGTTCATCTCCTTCTTGCCTCAACCGTTGTCTCCCTCTCCCCTCCATTCTCCATCACCAGAATTGTCAACCTTTCATACCATTCTTCATCATTTATGTATTCATTTGAATACAAGAATACATCATATATTAATTTTCAAACGTGTATAGTTTTTTTAAATAACAGCTTTTGCCAGCTCCAGTGGCCTAGTGGTTAAGTTCGGTGCGCTCCACTTTGGCAGCCCGGGTTCAGTTCCCAGGCACGGACCTATACCACTGTCTGTCAGTGGCCATGCTGTGGCAACGGCTCACATACAAAAAAAGGAAGAATGGCAACAGATACTAGCTCTGGTGAATCTTTCTCAGCAAAAAATAAATAAAGCAAGAAAATAACAGCTTTATTGAGGTATTGTTCATATACTATAAAGTTCACCGTTTTTGAGGTGTACACTTAAGTGGTTTTTAGTATGTTCACAAAGTTGTGCATTGATCCCCACTCTCTAATTCCAGAACATTTCATCACCTTAGAAAGAAACCTTGTACCTGTTAACAGTCACTCCCCATTCTCCACATCCCCCCAGCCCCTGGCAATCACTAATCTACTTTTTTTTTTTTTTTTTTTTTTTTACGATTTTATTTATTTATTTCACCCCCAAAGCCCCAGTAGATAGTTGTATGTCATAGCTGCACATCCTTCTAGTTGCTGTATGTGGGACACGGCCTCAGCGTGGCCGGAGAAACGGTGCGTCGGTGTGCGCCCAGGATCTGAACCTGGGCTGCCAGCAGCGGAGCGTGCGCACTTAACCGCTAAGCCACGGGGCCGGCCCACTAATCTACTTTCTATCTCTATAAATTTTCCTATTCTGGATTTCATATAAATGGAATCATACAATTTGTGGACTTTTGTCTGTCTTCTTTCATTTAGCATAATGTTTTCAAGGATTATCTATGTTGTAGCATTTATTGGTGCTTCATTCCTTTTATGGCCAAATAATAGTCCATACTTTATTAGTTGATGGACATGTTTTTTTTCCACTTTTTGCTATTATGAATAATGTTGCTGTGAACATTCATGTACAAGTTTTTGTCTGTGGACAAATGTTTTCATTTCTCTTAGTTGTATACCTAGGAGTGGGATCACTGAGTCATAGCTATGTCATTTAACTATGACAAAAAATTAAACTTTTTGAGGAACCACCGAACTGTTTTCCAAAGCTGCACCATTTTACATTCCCACCAGCAGTGTATGAGGGTTCCAAATTTTCCACTTCCTCATCAGTGTGTGGGTTTTCTGGGTATACTTTTTAAAAAATGGGATATTTTTGACACTTCTGCTTCTTGTTTTCTTCACTTAATGCTTCTGGAAATTACATTAAATCAGCTGGTATCACTCTGACTCATTGTGATTAGTGGCTTCACAGTAGTATTCCACAGTATGAAGTACTATATAAAAGTACCATTTATTCATTCAATTCAGCAGGTATTTATTAAGTGGCTGCTGTGTACTAAGCACTGTTCTAGGCCCTGGGGCAATAGCATTGAACAAAGCAAACAAAACCCCTGCAGAAAGTAAAGAAGTAATATAGTATGGAGTTTTACCAGTGCAGTTTGGGTCTGTGACAGCTTTCTGAGTACTTTTCTTTTCTTTCTCTCTTTTTTTTTTATTTAATTTTTTGTTTATTGCAGTAACATTGGTTTATAACATTGTAAAAATTTCAGGTGTACATCATTATACTTCCATTTCTGCATAGATTACATCATGTTCACCACCAAAATACTAATTACAACCCATCACCACACACATGTACCGAATTATCCCTTTCACCCTCCTCCCTCCCCCCTTCCCCTCTGGTAACCACCAATCCAATCTTTGTCCCTATTAACAACATGTGTTGGAGAGGATGTGGAGAGAAGGGAACTCTCATACACTGCTGGTGGGAGTGCAAACTGGTGCAGCCACTATGGAAAACAGCATGGAGATTCCTCAAAAAATCAAGGATAGAACTACCATATGATCCAGCTATTCCACTGTTGGGTATTTATCCAAAGAACTTGAAAACACCAATTTGTAAAGGTACATGCACCCCTGTGTTCATTGCAGCGTGATTCACAATAGCCAAGACTTGGAAGCAACCTAAGTGCCCATCTGAGTACTTTTCTGAGTAGTGCTCTGCTACTGTATATGAAGTAGCAAAGGCTAGATTACCCTAAATGTTGTTACAAGTTAACTCTAAGTCAGTGTTAGTATTAATCACCTTGCAAAAAAAAAAATTTAAAAATCACCTTGCAGGTGAAAGTGGAAACCTTTTCATAAAATAAAAAATTGAAAAAAACCCACAACTGTTTAATAGGGATATGAAGTTTTTCTGAGAGATAAACTGATGAGCCTGAAAGATAAGTGTATATAAGTCCTTGGTAGCAAAGTTTGCACATTTATATTATTTTTGTTATTATTATTATTTTTTTATAATTTTTTTTATTTGTTTATTTTTTCCCCCAAAGCCCCAGTAGATAGTTGTGTGTCATAGTTGCACATCCTTCTAGTTGCTGTATGTGGGACGTGGCCTCAGCATGGCCGGAGAAGTGGTGCGTCGGCGCGCGCCCGGGATCCGAACCCCGGGCCGCCAGCAGCGGAGCGTGCACACTTAACCGCTAAGCCACGGGGCTAGCCCTATTATTATTATTTTTTGTGAGGAAGATCAGCCCTGAGCTAACATCCATGCCAATCCTCCTCTTGTTGCTGAGGAAGACTGGCCATGAGCTAACATCTATTGCCAATCCTCCTCCTTTTTTTTTTTTTCCCCTTTCTCTCCCCAAAGCCTCAGTAGATAGTTGTATGTCATAGTTGCACATCCTTCTAGTTGCTGTACGTGGGTCCCCGCCTCAGCGTGGCTGGGCAAGTGGTGCGTCGGTGCCAACTCGGGATCTGAACCCCGGGCCGCCAGTAGCGGAGCCTGCGCACTTAACTGCTAAGCCACGGGGCCGGCCACCTGCACATTTATCAATTGTATCCAAATCCTCTTACTCTGGGGATAAGTAATGGACACCCTTCACCAAAAGCCAGGTAAGGTGTATGTGTTGGAAGTTTCTGATGGATGCAGCCAAGAGTACTTTGGGGGATGTGCCAGAAATTCCAGGCCACATTCAAGAGTCTTGTTTTGTTCCCGAACTTTTATGTATTTATTATATTGCCCAATGAATTATTGAGATTGTCCCTACAGTAAAGCCTACTTTAAATTATTCATGTGGATGCTTAGGGAAGGTAATCTGGGTCATCTGGAGTGGTTAGGCTTGGAGGGAAAAATGATGTCCTCCCACAAGGGCAGATTTGTATTGCTATGCAGCCTGGTTGGGCCTCAGCGAACCCCTCTCTGTTAGCCCTAGAAGTAATGCAGTTAAAATAAACGTTTCTGGGCCGGCCCCGTGGCTTAGCGGTTAAGTGCGCGCGCTCTGCTGCTGGCGGCCCGGGGTTCGGATCCCAGGCGCGCACCGATGCACTGCTTCTCCGGCCATGCTGAGGCCGCGTCCCATATACAGCAACTAGAAGGATGTGCAGCTATGACATACAACTATCTACTGGGTCTTTGGGGGAAAATATAAATAAATAAATAAAATTATAAAAAAAAATAAACATTTCTGTTCTGATTTTGTTTTTTTCTTACATTTGACTTTGAAATGAAATTAGAAATGCACACTTTAGACACACATTTACTCAACCTTCCTATTATTCATCCAGGTCAAAAGTTTGCTCAGCCAGACCCAACTCAATCATGACAGAATGCAAATAATTTATGCATAATCGGGCCGGCCCCATGGCTTAGTGGTTAAGTGCGCGCGCTTCGCTGCTGGCGGCCCCGGTTCGGGTCCCGGGCGCGCACCGACGCACCGCTTCTCCGGCCATGCTGAGGCCGCATCCCACATACAGCAACTAGAAGGATGTGCAGCTATGATGTACAACTATCTACTGGGGCTTTGGGGGAAAAATAAATAAATAAATGAAATTATAAAGTAGTATTTCTGAAGGTCTAGTGTAGAATGTAAAAGTCAACCAGGATACTATCTAGCTGTGCTGGGATTCTTAATCACCTCCTCTCCTGCCTTTGCTTCTGACTCTCCCTCCCCTACCACGTGTGTGCTTAGTTGGGTTGGGTTCCAAAACTTTGTTTATAAAACTAATTTAATTCATAAGTTTTATGAATTTTGTGTTAAAAGTACTGTGGAATCTAACAAGCATCTATAGTAGCATAGTTGAAGTTGAAAAAGCCTTTCATTAAATGTGGTCCTCTCACAACACATCTTGAGGTAATCAGCACAACTATTGTTTTCCTTAATTTTATAAATGAGGAAACGAGGTTAAGAATACAGAGTTAACCAGTGGCCAAGCTTGGATTTGAGCCCAGGTTTCTGACTAAAAGTCCTTTTCATTGTGATATACTGCCTTTCAGCTAGAATACATTTGTCATATGATTGAAGGAACTCCAGTGCTATTTAGCATGGAAAATAGAAGACTTAGGTAGGGCATTGTTTCTCTTGTATTTGAAATATTTAAAGAGCTTTCACATGGAAAGAGGGATGGATTTATTTTGTGTTGCTTTGGCAGGTACTCTGACATCTGGTTCCATATGTGAAAAACTGTGCAAGAATTGAATGGGCTGCCCTTTCAAGTTCCCACCCAGGAGTAAAGGCTGTGAGGGTGTTGTAGGACGATGAGTGGGGGATTAAACTTGATGCCTGCCCTGTCTTACCAAAGTCCACTTCCATCCTTCACTCCTCCCTCTACACCCTTTCTTGCCTGAGTCTTGGCTGGGCCTCCTCTCTTCTCTTTCCTAATTTCTGCCTCTTCTCCCTTAAGCCACTCAGAGGCAAGTTTTAAATATGGGATGGTCTCTTGATAATATTTAATGAAAATTTTGTTTGGTTCATTTTTCTCACATTTGAAATGTATCCTCATTCCTTCCATATTATTTTAAATAAAGTGACAGTAAAGTATGAATTTGGAATTTATAATTTTTTCCAATATTATTCCTATAGGGATTTTTTTTAAACTGGAAATAAAAATTGAAGAGTGTATACTGTGATGATAGGCTAAGGCGAGGATTTATTATATGAGATACTCTGCTGAAAGGCTAACACAGTATTTGCTTTCTCACCCAAGGTTTGTTATCCTCAGAGATAACCAGCCAGGGTTCTTATCCTATTTCATTTCTAGTTGCATGTGGTTGTGCAAAATATTGTATAGGAAAAACTACACAGCGCTGCATTTGCCTGGCCAAAGGAACTATATACTTACTGCAAGTGGGTGGTCAGCAGTTGCAAGTTCTGTACAGACAGCAGGGAGTGACTTGTGAGAAAGGATCATGAGAATTCTTAGTCATTGAACATCTTTGAAAGTAAAGTTTCAGAGAGTAGTGAGGTCAAGAAGAAAAAGACATGTTATCTCTCAAACAGCTGATGAATTTTTGCATAGCAGTTGCTGGTTTCTTTGTCTTTTGTCTACATGCTTTTAAAAAAAAAATTAATTGTTAGAAGCCTGGAGTTTAGATATTTCTTTGGCGATCAAGTCTCTGTGCCACTCTGTGTCAGAAGTGAGCTTGGGAGATTCAGGTGATAGGGGTAGCTGAAATGAAAGACAGGTTACCTCAGGAAACAGGCAAGTGAGAAAGTAAGCTAGGAGAATTCTCCCCTCATAAGTACAATATAATGCTTTTTAAAATAATTGAAGTTATATTACTGTTGTCTGGAGCCTTTAGAGATGAACCATTGTGAATATCTCAGTATCCAGCTGACTAAGGTGAGTGCAAGATCTTCATGTTTCAGCTAATGTCTAATGATGCAGCAGTCCTCCCAGCCCCATGGGAATGCTTTTGGTCAGTGAGGAGGACCCAACCACTTGTAAGGCAGCTCATTGGTGTAGGGGTGTCTCTGGTTATTAGCTGGCCTGGAATCTGCCTCTTGATAACTTTCACTCACTAGTCCTAGTCTTGCCTTCTGGATCTTTTCAAATTTGAAAACAGCTGTTTTTACTTACTGAGTCGAACGTCTCTCTTCTTTGAGTTGTTTCCAGAGCCCTCTGGACTGGAAACAGGCTGGTTATTAGACTCGCTCCTTACAGTCTTGTTCTAGAACTGCACACAGTACCCTACAAGTCCTCTGAGGACCCCAGAGTCTAACTGGGACCCCTGTCTTCCTGGATGCAGACAGTGTCAATGAAATGATTAATTTCAGCCCAGGACTGTATTAATACTCTTGGAGCAGCCCTCCCGTGCTGTGGGGACACAGTAAGCTTATGCTCAGCCAAAACTCCTGCATTGCTTCGTGGAAGCATGTCTTCCAGAGTCTGTCTTTCACAGTTTTCCTCTTCCTGGGAACTTGTGGATGATAAGATCAAATCCTGACCTTTGACAGCACCTGCACCCTTCCAAAATCTGCCTCCTCTCAGTTGTCCCTTTATTTTTTGTGAGGGAGATCAGCCCTGAGCTAACATCCCTGCCATTCCTTCTGTTTTTGCTGAGGAAGACCAGCCCTGGGCTAACATCCGTGCCCATCTTCCTCTGCTTGATATGGGACGCCGCCACAGCATGGCCTGACAAGCGGTGCATTGTTGTGCGCCCGGGATCTGAACCTGGGCTGCCTACAGTGGAGCGTGCGCACTTAACCACTACGCCATGGGGCCGGCCCCTCAGTTGCCCCTTTAAATTGGAGATGATTCTCACCAGAAAAAAAAGATAAATGTGGGAGGTGATGGATATGTGAATTAACTAGATGGTGAGAATTCTTTCACAATGTATATGTATATCAATCACCATGATGTACCCTTTAAATATCTTACAGTTTTATCTGTCAATTATATCTCAGTAAAGCTAAAAAAAAATTGGGCATGAAAACATCACGTCTTGGAAAGGTCAGGGTTTCTTATCTGGGACTTTAGTCACAGAGATACGTTCTGGATTTCTTATTTGTTTCCAAATGGCATGCAAGGATGGTAGTGATCCCTGGGTTTTAGGCCCAGCGGGTTTGACACCTTATTTAGTGTACCGGCTTGAGGAAGTCAGGACACCCGATGGGCCGAGGTGTTCCAGCTGAAGCTCTGCCGTGCCTCTCCTTCGTAGGCGGCTTTGACAAACGCCCAGTGAAGGGGTGACTGTCCCTTTACTTGCTGGTGTCTCCACACTTTACATTAACTGCAGTTTGTGAGAGTCTCTAGGTTGTTGGAATGACAGGATTTCTTCTCTTTCCCTTCTGCCTCTCATCAGCTTTTTCTTTCTTATTTCTTTTTGGAATTGTGCTATCTTGAGTTGGTATCTGGAGAGGCATTCTTCTGACTTTCACCTGTACTGGTAACATATGATAATGAGAACATTCCAGGCAGGGAGACTGACACATTACTCAGATGGGTTAGTTGAGCAATTTTCTCAGTGCCCTGCGTTATGTGCTCTCCCCTTCCTAGCTGCGAGCCTGCCAACCTGCTTTGAAAGGTTGGAAATGAATGGGGGGTCATCAGCTACCCCTTGTACACAGAGGGACAGCATGTCCAAGGCCTCAATCTCTATGTAACAAGTAATGTTTTACTTACCTGCTTCTACATAAGCTGCTGATAATGGTTAGGATGTGGAAAAGGGGAAAAAGGGAATTTGGGTTTTTAGGAGTAGCTGGGGCTTGAACAAAGGAGAGGCAGTAATGAGCCTTCCTGAAGTGAGGAATTTAGTTATCGAGGGAGGGGAAGGGATATCGTTGAGTAGAGGTTGACACATTTTTTCTGTAAAGGGCCAGATAGTAAATATTTTAGACTTTGCAAGCCTTATGATCTCTGTTGCAACTAATCAACTCTGTCATTGTAGTGCAAAAGTAGCCACAGAAATACTAAATGAATGATTGTAATTGTGTTTCAGTAAAATTTTTTTTTTTTTTTGTGAGGAAGATCAGCCCTGAGCTAACATCCATGCCAATCCTCCTCTTTTTGCTGAGGAAGACCGGCCCTGAGCTAACATTTATTGCCAGTCTTCTTCCTTTTTTTCCCCTTTTCCTCCAAAGCCCCAGTAGATAGTTGTATGTCATAGTTGCACATCCTTTGAGTTGCTGTGTGTGGGACGCTGCCTCAGCATGGCCGGACAAGCCATGTGTCAGTGTGCGCCCGGAATCCGAACCTGGGCTGCCAGTAGCGGAGCACACGTACTTAACTGCTAAACCACGGGGCTGGCCCCACAGTAGAATTTTCTTTGTGGACACTGAAATTTGAATTTTAAGTTTTTGATGTCATGAAATATCCTTTTGATTTTTTTTCCCAGCTATTTAAAAATGCAAAAAATATTCCTAGTTTGTGAACTATATAAAACCAACTGACGGGCTGGATTCGGCCCATGGACTGTTTGCTGACCCCTGTCATAAAGAAACAGGAAGTGGAGAGGACGGGTTAGAGGGCCTGGGAAACCAGGCTGGGGGATAGACTGAAGGTAGTATGAAGAAGGAAACCATTTTTGTGATATGATGAAAATTTTATAATTTATAATTTTATTTATTTATTTATTTTTCCCTGAAAGCCCCAGTAGATAGTTGTATGTCATAGTTGCACATCCTTCTGTATGTGGGATGCGGTCCCAGCATGGCCGGAGAAGCGGTGCGTCAGTGCGCGCCCGGGATCCAAACCCGGGCTGCCAGCAGCGGAGCGCGCGCACCTAACCGCTAAGCCACGGGGCCAGCTGCTGAAAATTTTAAAGGAAGGAGAATTTGTGTTTATGCATGTGCCTGAAAGCATCTCAGTCTTTATTAAAACAAAACAAAACACTTCTTCACTATTGAAAATTTCAAACATATACTAAGTAGAGAGAATAATATAATAAAAAACCAGTGGTGATGTAGTCATCATGTAGCTCCAATAATTACCAGTTCTAGGTCCTTTGCATTTCTATATGAATTTTATAGTCAACTTGTCATTTTCTACGAAAAAAGCCTGCTGGAATTTTGATGTGGATTGTGTTGAATCTATAGATAAATTTGGGGAGAATTGACTTCCTAACAATATTGAGTCTTCCAACTCATGAACATGGTGTTTCTCTCAGTTTATTTAGATCATTAATTTATCTCAGCATATTTGGTAGTTTTCAGTGTATAGATCTTTCATCTCTTTTGGCCAGATTTACCCCTGAGTATTTCATATATTTTTGTTACTGTAAATAGTATTAAAAAAAATTTCAATTTCCAGTTGTTCATTGCTAATATATAGAAATACAATTGATTTTTGTATACTGATCTGATATTCTGAGATCTTGCTGTACTCACTTATTCTGGTAGCTTTTTTATAGATTTCATTGGACCATTCCATTCCATCAATGGTGTCTACAGATAAAGAGTTTTACTACTTTCTTCCCAATCTGAATGCTTTTTATTTCTTTTTCTTGCATTATTACACTAAGAACTCGTAGTATGATAATGAATAGAGGTGGTGAGAGTGAATTTCCTTGTCTTATTCCTGATTTTAGGGGGAAAGCGTTCAGTCTTACACCATGAAGTAAAATAGCTGTAGATGTTTCATAGGTGCTTTTTCTCAGGTTGAGGAGGTTCCCTTCTACTCCTGTTTACTTGGAGTTTTTTTTTTTTTTTTTAAATTGGGAATGAATGTTGCATTTTGTCTAGTGCTTTTTCTGTATCTCTTGAGATGATCATGTTTTTTTCTTTCTTAGTTTGTTAATATGGTGAGTTTCATTGATTTTTGAGTGTTAAACCAACTTTGTATTCATGGGATAAATCCTCCTTGGTCATGATGTATTATCCTTTTTCTAGATTTTTGGATTCAACTTCCTAAGAGTTTGCTTAGAATTTTTACATTTATTTTCATGAGATATATTGGTATGTAGTTTTCTTTCTTTCTTTTTTTTTTTGTAATGTCTTTGTCTGGTTTTGGTATCAGAGTAATGCTGGTTTCATAGAATGAGTTGGGAAGTATTCTGTTCTCTTCAATTTTCTGGAAGAGTTTGTGCAGAATGTTTTATTTCCTCTTTAAATGTTTGGTAGAGGGCCGGCCCTGTGGCTTAGCAGTTAAGTGTGCATGCTCCACTGCTGGCGGCCTGGGTTTGGATCCCTGGCGCGCACCGACGCACCGCTTGTCAGGCCATGCTGTGGTGGCGTCCCACATAAAGTGGAGGAAGATGGGCATGGATGTTAGCTCAGGGCCAGTCTTCCTCAGCAAAAAGAGGAGGATTGGCATGAATGTTAGTTCAGGGCTGATCTTCCTCACACACACAAAAATAAATAGATGTTTGGTAGAATTCCCTAGTGAATACGTCTGGGCCTGGAGTTTTCTTTATGAGAAAGTTTTTAACTAGAAATTCAATTTCTTTAATAAATATAGGGCTATTTTGGTTATCTGTTACTTCTTGAGTGAATTTGGTAGTTTGTTTCCTTTCAAGAGATTTGTTTATTTCATCTGTGTTGTTTTTATTGGCATTTTATTGTTCACAATAGTCCCTTATTATCTTTTTTTCTTTGTGAGGAAGATCAGCCCTGAGCTAACATCCATGCTAATCCACCTCCTTTTTTTTTTTTGCTGAGGAAGACCAGCCCTGAGCTAACATCCATTGCCAATCCTCCTCCTTTTTTTGCCCCAAAGCCCCAGTAGATAGTTGTATCTCATAGCTGCACATCCTTCTAGTTGCTGTATGTGGGACGCGGCCTCAGCATGGCCGGGGAAAAGCGGTGTGTAGGTGCGCGCCCGGGATCCGAACCCGGGCCGCCAGCAGCGGAGCGTGTGCACCCAACTGCCAAGCCACGGGGCCGGCCCGCCCTTATTATCTTTTTATAGCTGTAAAATCTGTAGTGCTGTCACCCCTCTGGTTCCTGATGTTGGTAATTTGTGTCTTCTCTTTTTCTTCTGGTGACTGTGGCTAGAGGTTTATGAATTTTATTGGTCTTCTCCAAGAACCCACTCTTGGTTTTATTGATTTCTATTTCTCCTTTTATGTTTCATGGATTTTTGCTCAGATCTTTATTATTTCCTTTCTTCTGCTTATTTTGAGTTTCATTTGCTTTTCTATTTCTTGTTTCTTAAGGTAGAAGCTGAGGTTTGATTTGAGACTTTTATCTTTTCTCATGTAGGTGTTTAGTGTTTTAAATTTCCCCTTAAGTACTGCTTTAGGGACATCCTACAAATTTTGAAATGTCATGTTTTCATTTTCGTTCTATTCAGAATACATTCTCATTTCCCTTTTGATTTCTTTGACTCATGGGTTATTTAAAAGTGTGTTAGTTTCCAAGTGTTTGAGAATTTCCCAGAGATCTTTCTGTTATTTTTTAATTTATTTAATAGAATCTTTTTTTAAAAAATGCAACCACAATACTCTTATCTCATTTTAAAAAGCAACAATTCAAAAAAAAGGAGGATAACTTGAGAACGCAGAAAGGATCAGGGAGAGAGCTCTGTCACTCAAGAAAGTGTGATGCAAGGCCAGTGGAGTGACTGAAGCAGGGTGGAGGGAGTGGATGAGAAGCGAAAGGGTTGGACACTAGGGACAAAGGAACGAGAAGGGTAAGTTTGTAGCTGACTGAATGAGGAAAGTAAAGGAAGGCTTTGTTGAATTAGACCGCAGCAGTGATGGCAGCAGTGGTGGTTAGAATTGGGAGAGGGTAGCACACACTTAGAATGCAACAATGAAGTTTTTAGTTGCTTGAAAGAACCCCTGAAGCTTCTCTGCTTAAGTCTGGGAGTAGAAGAAGCCCTGGGGATTGTAATGTGAAGAGAGAGAGTGTTGTAGTTTTGCTAGTACCGCGAGGAGAGAGAGAAAGAAGATGTAAGAAGTTTAGAGTAAAGAGAAATTTGCCTTTCTGGTTGTAGTGAGGAAGAAAGGAGACTAAAGCTTATTGTATTTCTGTGTGCTGAGAGCTTTCTTTGTTAGTTTACGCATGTTCGAAGTGGTTCTTGTTGCCGTCCTATGTGGTTGTTCCTAGTCTCCACTTACAGATGAGAAAACTGAAGTTTGGAGATGAGTAATATGCCCAGAGCCACATAACTAGTAAGTGGTGGAGCTAGCAGTTGAACCCAAGTTCTACCCGAATAATCAGTTCTTTCCACTAGATATGTAGACTCGTGAGTATATGCCAGCAAGTGTAACAGGAGCAGTTGAAAGATCTGCCTGCATGTATCATATGCTGTATGTTTGGTGTTGCGGCCTAGAGCAATGCTCTTCTTCTCTTTTTTTAATCTGTCGATTTTGTGTTTTGAAGTCCTTAGAAGAGATGGCTGTTTTTTAAGATAGTCAAATTACTCATTTATTCGGTAAATCGGATTAGACAGGCAACATTCTCAGAGGCATGTGTATGTGTACAAGGTTTTGGTAATGTTTCTAACGTAGAAAATAGTTTTGAGGGTTTAGATTTTGAAGACTCCCATCTGCTAAGTTGGGGGTAAGCTGCTGTGATGTTTGTACGGTGGTCTAGTATTCTTAATATCTGCTGCTAGTAACCTTTTACTGAAACTCAGAGTTTGCTAATATCTTGTAATATTGTGCTGAAATTTTACTTTTTTAAAATTCTAATGAAGCATTAGAAAGAAACATTTATTTTACATGTTCCATTTTCTTAATACCTAATTGGTTATGTTATTTGAAATTCTGACATGTAATTGAGCTTTATTGCTCGAACTTGCAATACATTACTCATGCAGTAAAGACAAACAGTATGATCCTAAATTGGTAACAGCAGAATCAGTGTAATTGAATTATATGGTGTGTTTCAGCATTTTAACAAGGAAGGGTGGACCATGACATTTTGAACTCAGAAGGAAATGCTTTCCATTGTTTTCCTCTTTTTCCCTCTTAACATCCTCATCCTGCCACTAATAAATAAGTAGAAGTTCTACACTCAGTTACAGGTTACAGTTACAACTGTCTTGTAACAGTCGGGCTTTGAACTGTGCAATAGGTGATTAACTCACCTGTCTAGAAAGAGTTTACTAGGATTTACTTCTGACACACGTCTGTTTTCAGCAGTGATTCGGGCTATTCACATCATAGATTTGATTTTGTCTGTTTTCGAGTGTTTGATTTCATTCTCTATATAATTATTGAATGATATCTTTAAGGCACGTGCCCTGCTTTGCCTCATATTTATGGCATTTGCATTCTAAGTGAGTCCAGGGGGGGAAGTCCCCACACAACTGCCATCTGAGAATGTGTTGATAAGTGCTAGAACAGTTATAATCCAAGTGCTGGGGGCTTCATGAGGTGGGGGAGCCCAGGTGTGATTGTGGGTGTTGGAAGATGTAGGTCCTTTGAGCTGGACTTTGAGGGGTCTTGAACTGAATTTGTCCTTTGAGATTGGCTTTGAAGGAGGAGGGAGCTTTTAATTAATGGCCGTTGGAGTTGGGGGAATAGTACAGCAGTTGGAGGGAGCTGTGTGAACCAGGCAGCGTGACTGGCACAGGGTGGCTGGTTTCATGAAAGAGAACCAGACCTGCTGCTCTAAACTTAGGCTGTTTGGAGGGGAATCCCAGTGAGTGGTTTTGGAATTGTAGGTCAGGCTGTTTTGTGGCGGACTTATGGTCAAGCAAGGGGATTTGGGCTTAATATTCTTGCTGGTTAGGGCACAAGACTTCTGCCCATCTTTTTTTGTCATGGTTCACTTTGTATATTATTTCTTGTGTTCTGTGCCTGTGTCATCCCTTCCACTCTCCTTGAGGGTCTGTGTGCCAGGCCTAGGGTTGCCGGTTAAAATACAGGATACCCAATTACTTTTGAATTTCAGACAAACAGCAAATACTTTTCTACTCTGTGACCCAAATGTTGCCTGGATAAAATGTAGTGAGGTGAGTGCGGTGGTGCCAGAGAGGAGGGGTTAAGCCAGGGACTAAGGAAATGATATTTGAGCAGAATCTTGAGGGGGCATGTGAACAGTTATTTCTCAGGCAAGAAGATGATAAGGGGCTCTCAGGGAGAGGGAGGAGCAGAAGTGTGGGTGTTTGAAAGAGTGTGGCTATGTTTGTGTGTAAAATGGGAAACGAGGTGGTGAAGGTGGGTGGGAGCCGGAGTCTGGAGGGCTGGTGTTGGTCACTGGGGTGTTTGATCTGAGCAGGCGGTGAAATAGTCCCCTAAAGGGGAGTGGCGGGGTGGGCTTTGTGCTTGAGTGTGGAGGAGCGCTTGTGGTACAGGAGCATTGAAGGCAGGGAGAATGAACGGCAGGAGGCTCTGGTAGGTAGTTGTCCAGCTGCACTTCTTCCCTGACACAGAAAGAGGCTGGAGCAGGGCTGGCAGGGGTGGTGGGGACAGAGGGAGGGAATGCTGTAAGCTGAAGACCTTTTCAGTTGCCAAGACATGTCTCCATCATTTCTTTTTCTTTCTTTCTTTTTTTTTTTTGTGAGGAAAATCAGCCCTGAGCTAGCATCCATGCTAATCCTCTTCTTTTTGCTGAGGAAGACCGGCTCGGAGCTAACATCTATTGCCAATCCTCTTCCTTTTTTTCCCCAAAGCCCCAGTAGATAGTTGTATGTCATAGTTGCACATCCTTCTAGTTGTTGTATGTGGGATGCGGCCTCAGCATGGCCGGAGAAGTGGTGCATCAGTGCACACCCGGGATCCGAACCCGGGCCGCCAGTAGCGAAGCGCGCACACTTAACCGCTAAGCCACGGGGCCGGCCCTCCAGCATTTCTAAATGTCTCTGAAGATAGAGCACGCCAAAGACCCTCTGTAGTCTCACTGCACAGGCCACCCCTTGAGATAAAGACAACCCAGGGAGTTACCGAGCTGTGGTAGAATGGCGTGGGATTTGGAGTTAGACCTACTCAGACCCCCGAGAAGGTTCTGCCAGCTGTGGAAGGCTCAGGTTATCCTTTGTACAGTGGACCTGATAATCCTACCCACCTCCTCAGAGGAAGGAGGATCGAATGAAATGAGGTGTGTGAAATCCCCAGCACAGCACTTGGTGTATAGCAGGCCCTCAGGTTTAGTTCCCTTCTTTCCCTGTTGCCATTGAGGTTTCAGGGGAACTGGAGAACAGTGGGTTTTGACCATCCGTTTCAGGTTGTCTGTCTGTGCCAGGCAGCTAGGGATTGCAAAAGGAGGTAGGGGTAAGCATTGGGCCCCTGTGACTCTTTACATTTCATTCTGGGAGATCAGAGAGAGCCCTTCCTTTGAGCTGTGTCCTTTCCCAGGAAATGTGGATGGAAATCTAAGGGAGTAACAGGCCCTGTGGCATAGACTTTCCTTTCTCTTTCAGCCAATTCTGTTGAGTTGGCTTTCTGAACTCAACAGAATGTGTATGCGGATGAGACCCTATTTATGGTATGGTACAGAAAGATGAACATCCATCCTTTCCCCCAGGTTTAAACCAATCCCTTTATGCCAAAGTTTCTCAGCCTTGGCACTATTGATATTTTGGTCCGGATGTTTGTTGTTGTGGGGGCTGTCCTGTGTATTGTAGGATGTTTAGCAGCATTCCTGGCCTCTACTCACTGCATGCCAGTAGCACCTGTCCCCCAGTTGTGACAACCAAAAATGTGTACAGATAGTGCCAAATGTTCCCTGAGGGGCAGAATTCCCCACTTTTGCGACCACTACCTTATACTCAGTAGACACAAGGAAAAAGTACTCCTTAGTATTTTTTATTAATTTTCTTTTTACCTAACCAGTGAAATGCTTGTTGAAAATATTTAGTTTTTATTAAACTGAATTCAAATTCTGATCTATTTTAACTTGTTTATTTTAGAAAGACTTCCTTTGTGCCATTGGCAAAACAATTCTCAAATCTAAAGTTTTAAGCTTATTTTTAAAGGATTTTTTACATTGTTACATTTCAATGGTTAGTGAAATACAAAAGAAAATGTTTCATTTTGTATTTTATTTATTTTATTTATTTATTTGTTTTATTTTATTTTTTTCCCCCAAAGCCCCAGTAGACAGTTGTATGTCATAGTTACACATCCTTCTAGTTACTGTATGTGGGACCCGGCCTCAGCATGGCCGGAGAAGCGGTGTGTCGGTGTGCGCCCAGGATCCGAACCCGGGCCACCAGCAGCAGAGTGTGCGCACTTAACCGCTAAGCCACGGGGCCGGCCCTCATTTTGTATTTTAGATCAGAGTTTGTTATAAATGTCAAATGTATCAAATTGATGTTTTAAATTAAAAATATGGCCGATAGTTAATTTTATGAATACGATATTGTGCAAGTTTGTAACTGCCTGCCAAAAATCTGAGTGTAAAGTCATGGTTTGAAAGGGTCCTGAATAAACGTTTTCTTTTTGTAAATATTCAGAAACCTTGGCTGAGGAGGGAGTGGCCAGAGGAGACTCAAAATTTCTTGCATTCTGGGATTTTGAATTTTGGGGAACAATTTGTTTTGGACTAAATCTGGAAAAATAATTTGTGTACTGTAGCCAAAAATTCTTTTAGGCTGTCCTCTTCCAGCCTTGTCACTTGTCTGGAATGTTAAGTATTGTCGGTAGTTTAACGGCTTTTCAGCAGTTTGTATTAAAAAGAGAGAAGATCTCCAGAAATGGATCTGAAGAGGTCTTGATATAAGATTAGGTTTTGTTATTATTCTTTGGAAAACAGTAAGAAGGAGAAACCTTATGGTTCTACGTTTGAAAAATCCAGGGAGCGTCTAGTTGTTTCTAAGTATTTCCTTGTGTTAAACCTTGTAGAACAATAGAGAGAAATCATAAATTAGTATGAGCGGGCTTTTCTATGGCCAAAACAAGTGATAGAGTTGTGCTTTTGAATTTTTGTTGCTGATAATTAACCCCTTTTTTCTAGCATCCTATCTGTTAGTAATTGTGATTTAGTGGAAAGAGCTCAGACTTTGGGCAGGCTGCTTACCTCTCTAACCTCAATTTCTTCCTCCTTTCCAGCCACATAGGGCAATTATGAGAATCAAATGTGCTGGTGCAGCGCGGGCCTTCCACAGTGGCTGGCTGGCAGTCTCCAGGCAGCTTGCTCTGGTATTTAAACAATAATAGCAACATCAACAAAGTGTCTCAACCTCCTCATTACTCTCTGACTCTCTCTTCACAAAGCCAGATTTTTAAAAAGTTCTTTATCCTTCGTCTCTTACTCAACTTTTTATCCCATTCCACTGCAGTCTGACTTTGCCCCTGTCCTTTCAGTTGGAGCTGTGTTGGCCATCACCTCCTTATGGCTAACTTGAGTGTCCACTTGGGCATGGCCGATCAGTGTGACCTTTCTCCTGGTGATTCACCTCCTGGTGCCCTTCACAGAGTGTGGCCAGGCAGAAAGGTAGCTGTGAGAGGAAAGGAGTGGAAATTGGAGAGGAGCTTCCTTCTTCTGTGACCATGAGAGCGTTTAAGGGGAGTACACACTTGGGGTAAGGAGAGGACACTGGGTTAAAGTTCCTTCCTTCGCAGGGCTGGAGGTGGAAGTGGAGGACTGGTAGATCTAAATGCTATCTTTCCTCAATCAATCATAATTTGCATCACTGATTTCTGGAAACAGGTAGAACTACCATGTTAAATGTGCACATTAGTTGACATATAAAATTAGTCACACCCTAATTTTATAAAATCTCTTAAAAATGAGAAAATATCATTTTATAATGAAAATAAGCATTTTAAAATTGTCAATAAGCATTAAAATTGTCAGTAAGCTCCTTAGTCAGTAAGCACTGAAGTATTTTGAGCAGTAATGGACTTCTGTATGTGGATCCAGACTAAGCGGAGAATCGCATTCCCAAAGGCCTCTCACCTGGGCTTTTCTTGCCTTCCTGTCTCTGTTTCATGCACCTTTTTTTTTTTTTTTTTAAATTTTATTTATTCATTTATTTTTTCCCCCAAAGCCCCAGTAGATAGTTGTATGTCATAGCTGCACATCCTTCTAGTTGCTGTATGTGGGACGCAGCCTCAGCGTGGCAGGAGAAGCAGTGCGTCGGTGCGCGCCTGGGGTCCGAACCCGGGCTGCCAGTAGCGGAGCGCGCGCACTTAACCGCTAAGCCACCGGGCCGGCCCATCATGCACCTTGAATACATGCCCACTTGCACATGTGCAGGTTTTTGACATGACAAGGCTCAGGCTTTTCCTATGAAAAGCCTTGACTTTTTCAGTGGAGTATCACTCCAAGTCTGTTTTTAAAATGTATACATTGAAATGCACTTTTCTTATTGTGTGTTATAATTCACAAGAAAGGTTAAAAACCTGTGTATGTTGAAGAATTCAGTATAGATTCAGTCTATTGCATTATGATTTATTTAATTAAAACATTTCCTATTGAATTTCTTTTCAGCGTTTTGTTTGGTGTTTGTAGAACACATGCTTTTATCAGTTGGGTTGTTGGTTTTGATTCATTTAGCAACATTTACTTAGTGACTCCAGTGTGACTAGTTTGCTAAATTTCAGTTTTCCCTTAACTGCATGATTCCTTCTTCTCAGTGTTTTAAGTCTGTTCTTAATTTACAGTTTTAATACCCTGACATTTCAAATATAGAGTTTGTGAAATAAGAGAGAGAAATGTATTTGGATTGCTTGGGTTGCAACCCTTTTTGGATTTTTAGTGGGATATTGATAGGCATAAAAAATCATAACCAATAAGCAATTTCCTTTTTTAAAGAAGTTTTGATTCCTGGTTCTGAGGGTACAAATCATGAAATAGAATTTTTAAATTTCTGAAAGAAAGATCCTGATCCAGCCTCCTCGCCTTATAAATGAGGCTTGCAGAGTCAGCGTGACATGCTTAAGGTCGTGCAGACGTGTCAGGCCTCCAGCCACAAGCCAGGTCTCTTGCTTATTGTTCCAGTGAACTCCCTACCCTATATTTTCAGAATTTCCTGATATATAATTTTCAGTGGGAAAGAATCAGAAGCAAGTGTTGTTTGTTGACATCTATGCACCATACTATATAATTTAATGTAAGTAATAAGTAAAAATCTTGTCATTCCTTATAAAGGGTTTCTCTTACAAAGTGTCTTTTGAGTTGCTGCTTTTATTTTAATAAGGCATTAGTCATGCTTGGGGCATGCAGTGTGTTTTCTATAAATTATGATAGGTCACATTTATCCCATCCTTACTGTGGGCTGTCACCCTGCTAAGCACTTCAGGTTCGTTATTTCATTTAATCCTCTCGACATCCTTATAAGGTTGGTACTGTTTATTGCCAGCCCATTTTATGTATGAGGAAACTGAGATTTCAGAGAGGTTAAGTAATTTGCCCATGGATGCAGATTTGATCAGACATGATGGGGCAGTCTCCTGGATACTGGCTTTTTAAATAAGCACAGTGGATTTAAAACTATCAATTAAATAACAGTTACATTTAAATAGTTTTAAATAACGATACGTTTTGTATAACAGAGGGAAAAAATGGTTCTAATTGGAGGTGAATAGGAGAGGACAAAGGAACAATAGTGACAGGATCAATATCCTGGTGTTAACACAGGAGGGAAGAGTTGGGGACTGCCCCTGTAGTTGCCACCAAGGTTCCTGTCCCACGCTGTGCCAGGGTTGAAGGTGCTTCTGGTGGGAGCGGGGGGGGGGGGGGGGGGGGGGGGGCTGGCTTCAGAGCTCCCTTGTGGTTTCCAGGACGATCTGTGTTCTCCTTCATTCAGAGTAGATCCTTCCTGATGCAATATAATGACAGTTAAGATGAATTCTTAAGGTCTTTTTGACATTATTTCTGAAACTCGATTGGTGTGTTTTTCATGGCTGGATGGTTGGGGAGGGTGGAGTTTCTGAATCACACAAATAAATTGCCATCCCTGATCTTGGATTGTTGCACCATTTTTCTGACCTTTGAGCCCTGGTGAAATAACTTCTTCTGGAATGAGTATGTCAGGATTTTTGTTCTTTTTCTTGTTCTATACATGTTATTTTGTACAAGAACTCTATAAGTTAGATTTTATCAACTCCTCTTTGTAGGAGAGGAAACAGTTGCAAAGGTATGAAGGTGATGAAGTGATCTGAGTGACTTGCCCGTGGTCACACAGCTTCTATGGCCAAGCTGGAGCTGCAACCCGACTCTCCTGACTTTCATTTCGGTCCTCTGCTACTGCTTTTGAGACCTGGAGGGAGGTTCTAGTGGTACATCACAGAGCCTTATATTGCTTTGTCCTATATACTTAATATTGCTATCAGTTATGTGAGTTATGTTAAATTAGAAGGTTTTTGGAGTCAGAAGGTACCTTCGAGATTGCTTAGAATCCAACCTCCTTTTCTTGTAGATGAGGATCCTGAGTGGACAAATGACTTAGATTGAAGAGAGTGTTTGTTAGAGGGAGAACTAATGGGTTTCAAGTCAAAGTCAGAATTTAAAAATATCCCCGAGTCTGAGCTTCAGGTTCATCTGACCAAATGAAAATTTTCACAGATATAGGTGTAGATTTTTTCAGAATATAAATTGCACAGCTATGAAAAGGAGAAAAGTGGAAAGTGTACTGTACAATTTCTTTAACATTTCTGTGTGTGTGAAAATTTTTGTAATAAAATGTTAGGAGAAAAAAGAGAAAAGCAGCTTAGCAGCTGTTTGTGTGAAAAAAACTTGCAAGTATAAGGTAACTGTGAACTCAATATGAGTTTCTGGTAGCTCCTAGAAAAGCAGGGGTTTTTCTTAGATTAAGTTAGAGAAGCTCAATGTCTGGATAGAGAGAAGTAATAGTTGTGCTGAACTCTGTGCTTGCCAGACCAGATCTGTCTAGTATCTGTGCCCAGTTCCGAGGGGCCACACACCATGATGCCGATGGACATAGCTGGTGTGGAGTCTGGAGGAGTGGCTGGGGATTCGTGGGGCTGACATGGGAGAAAGGCAGACTTAGAGAAGTGGCATTGTGGTCTTCAGATCCTGGGAGAGCTGTGGGGTGAGAGTGGGGCTTCTGTTTTGAGTGTCGAGCTTACCGTCAGTTCAGAGGACAGGAGTTACAGGGAAGGAGCTGCCATTCGGATGTCCTCGTACGTGCTTCCCCATTCTGTGCCCTTTCAGTCCATCCTCCACGACAGAACCAGCTTCGTCTTTAGGAACTACAAGTCTGATTTGTGTCAGACGAAGCCAGGGCTTCACTGGCTCCCTAGGGCCTTCCCCACCAGTCCTCGTTTTGACATTTCCATGTTCTAGCCAGACCCAAGTCCTTGGAGTTCTTCAGGTGAGCCCATGCTTTCCCACACCTCTGTGAGGTGTACCTTCCATGCTGTTTCCCACAGGCAGAACTGAGGACTAGACCTTTCTGCTCCCATTGGACTTGTACATATACTTACCTTGTTTTTTCAGTAGAATTTATAAAGGATGGGGACCTGTTCACTGTTCATTTGTGTATGTCGTTTCATCCACTAGACTGTGAGCTCCTTGAAAGGAGGTATTTTTGCCTTAATTATTTTTATATGTCCGTGTATTTATGCCTTGCTTCCCAGAGAATTGGCGTTTGGCTTGCCATGGCACAAAATAAGTGTTCAGTGAATGTTGAGTAAATAAAAATTTTCTTCACAACTTTTTAGTAGTCAATATCCTCCAACAGTAGATACTTGTAGCTAGAAGAATTTTTTTCAGTGATATTGCATGTGGGATTTTCTATAAATGACCTCCAAGATATTTTCCATTTTTTTTTAAGAGTCTGTGGTTTGATTTTTAAATACTCATTTATCTACCACGGGTGGAAGGTAAGAGATGGCCCTTTATTTGTTTTCCTGAGTAGGTCAGTAGGTTTTAATGATATGATCTCCTCATCGATGTGAAGGAAACTGAAGCTTCCTGTGTGGCTGTGGCTGTGGCTGTGTAATTAGCTGTAGGCAGGGCTCCTGAGCTGTAAATCCTGTCGTGAGGAGCCACGAGTACTGGGACATCCTGGTGAGAGTTCCGGCCACTCAGACTGCAGCCTTCTAAATGCAGGGTTATTTCTATAAAAGAGCAGTTGTGTCTCTGCTCATACCTAACAATTATTTTAAATAACAAAGTACCAGCTATCTATATATTAATATGGTTATAGCTAAGAATTTTCTTTTACAGCTGTTACTGCATACTGATTTAGACTTGGTAATATATTTTCTGCTCTAAAAAAAGATTTCGTATTAAATAACATGGTAATTAGTACCTTCAAAATGAAAAAATTTTGGTCAGGAATACCAGCACTGACCCATAGGACAATTAGATAAATCTAAAAGGGGCAGATTGAGCAGTATAGTTTTAGTGTTGTTACATTTTGTTCCTATCTTGTGACATATTCATTGAGATCAAAACTGCACATTCCTGAGGAAGCTCTTATGAATGGTTGCATTGGAGGCCATTTTGAGTGGCCGGCACAGTGTAGGGTTTGGATTTAGACTACTGTCACTTAAGAATGGTTGACTCAGGGAGAGTTACTTATACTCGCTGAGCCTTAGTTCCTTCACCTTTCCATGCCCACGTGGGCTCTTGTGAGGATTCGGTGAACTATGCTGGATATGGCACAGTGGGACATGGTGCCTGCCCTGTGGGAAGGGCTCAAGGCCTTCAGTGCCTTTCCCTATTTTGGGAGCAGTGCATCTGTTTTGATGTTTGTAAGAAATATTATTTGAGAAATATATGTGGCATACTTCATGGATTATTGTAGTTTGAGATTATTCTTAGCATGTATAGAGAGACAGGATCCATAGTGTTTTTGTGAGGAGAGCTACTTTTTATTCCCCCCGGACCTTGACTTCACTGGACTAGACGTGGTGGTGGGTGCGGACATGATACCCTTGAGCAGAGTTAGGGAAGGGCTAGTAGTAACTTCCACCACACCCCTTTTTTCAGCTTTCAGACCCTGGACATGCTGTGCACTGTGCTGGGCCTTTCCCTCCACTCTGTAATCCCTCTCATGCCCAGGAGACTCTGGAGGGGCTGTAGAGAGGGTCTGGCCGGCTATTTCTCGTGCTTAACCAGGTGGGGGGCCAAGATCTACTGGTGCATTATAATCTGTTTTTGAGGATCTTTGCTCTTAATAGGGGTCATTTTTAGAAAATGGTGAGAGGGCCAGCCCCATGGCTTAGCGGTTAAGTGCGCGAGCTCCGCTACTGGCGACCCAGGTTCGGATCCCAGGCGCGCACCGACGCACCGCTTCTCCGGCCATGCTGAGGCCGCGTCCCACATACAGCAACTAGAAGGATGTGCAACTATGACATACAACTATCTACTGGGGCTTTGGGGGAAAAAAGGAGGAGGATTGGCAATAGATGTTAGCTCAGAGCCGGTCTTCCTCAGCAAAAAGAGGAGGATTACCATGGATGTTAGCTCAGGGCTGATCTTCCTCACAAAAAAACAAACAAAAAAAAATGGTGAGAGCTTTTTTCGTTGTCTCAGTGGTTGGTGCGTGCTATTGGCATTTAAGAGGTAGGGGCTGGGCCGGCCCCGTGGCTTAGTGGTTAAGTGCGCGCGCTCTGCTGCTGATGGCCCGGGTTCGGGTCCCGGGCGCGCACCGACGCACCGCTTCTCTGGCCATGCTGAGGCCGCATCCCACGTACAGCAACTAGAAGGATGTGCAGCTATGACATACAACTATCTACTCGGGCTTTGGGGGAAAAAATAAATAAAATAAAAAAAAAAGAGGTAGGGGCCATGGTTTTCTAGACTCAATGAAGTGACACTTATGCAAAATGAAAACTTTTCCTGTGATCTGCACAACTTTGGAACATCTTGCTGAATAATTTATGTAGATAGAAAAAACACTGTTTATGACTGAGCATAGAATGTAATTCCATTTTACACAAAGAAAGCATTTTTTAAACATATTTTTGGTGTATATGGAATTTTCTAGGAATGCAATTACTGTAGACAGTGAATGGAAATTGTTTTGTTTTCAGCTTTACCAAGTGCATTAGTGAAGGTTCTCCAGAGAAACAGAACCAACAGGATATATAAATACACACACACACACACATACATACATATATATACACACACATACATAAAAAGAGATTTATTATAAGGAATTGGCTGACATGATTATGGAGGCTGAGAAGTCCCAAGATCTGCGTTAGGCAAGCTGAAGACCCAGGAGAGCTGATAGTGTAAGTTCCAGTCTGAAAGTTGGCAGGCTCAAGACTCACGAAGAGCCGATTTTTCAGTTGGAGTCCAATGACAGGAAAAGACCGATGTCCCAACTCAGGTAGTCAATCAAGAGGAGTTCCATCTTAGCCTTTTTGTTCTATTCAGGTCTTCAATTAATTGGATGAGGCCTACCCACATTAGGGAGAACAGTCTCCTTTACTGAGTCGGTGAATTCAAATGTTAGTCTCATTTACAAACACCCTCACACCCAGAATGATGTTTGACCAAATGTCTGGACACCCCATGGCTCAGTCAAGTTGACCTATGAAATTAACCATCATACCAAGAGTGGTTCACCCTTTTAAGAAATCACATTATTGATAGCATGCATGCTAGATAGCATGGTGTCAGAGTTACCAGTACCACCACTGCCCAAGTCCAAACTATTTGTGCCTGTGAAATTCACAGTGATTTAACTTAGAGGTGTGGATTTCTGACTGCTTTATTCCTAGTGTAGTCTTGCTTGCACATTTACATATTGAAATTTGTATTTATTTTATTATGTTACTTTTATTTTTTATATTATAGTTGCCACGTTATGTAGATATTTGTAGAAATTATGTATAAAATAGGTTATCTTTGGATTTAATTTCAGTAATAAAAGTGTGTTTACATATTTGTTAGAAAAGGGAGTTTTGGGTCCAGTGTGGTTGAGAACCAGTGGTCTAAGAGATCTCACGAGATCTCAAGCTGCCAGTTCCCTGGACCAGTCTGCATCTCAGCATCTTTAGAGCTTTTGGCTGTGCTGCTTGTCTCCTCTGAGATCTCTGCAAACCATAGTCCTCTTTATCTTACTGGGTATTTTACAGTGTTGGGATCTACTTTCCAGAAGTCCTTGTTTGATGTTGTTCATTATGTTGTTTTTTTTAATAACAGCTTTATTGAGATATAATTCATATGCCACACAATTCACCCATTTAAAGTATAAAATTCAGTGATTTTTAGTATATTCACAGGGTCATGCAACCGTCATCACAATCTAATTTTAGAATGTTTCACCCCAAAAAGAAACCCAGTATCCATTAGCAGTCAGTATCCATGTCTCTTACCCCCAGCCCCTGGCAACCTCTATTCTACTTTCTATCTCTATGGATTTGCCTATTCTGGACAATTTGTGTAAATGGAATCATACAATACCTGGTCCTTTGTGTCTGGCTTCTTTTATGTGGTATGTTTTCAAGGTTCATCCATGTTGTACCATGCATCAGGGCTTCATTCCTTTTTATGCATTGGATGGATATACCACATTTTGTTTATGCATTCATCAATTGCTGGACATTTGAAATTGAAACAAGTTATTTTGTATGTAGAAAGCATGTAATAATGAGATATGATAATATATATTCCAATAAGTAACAAATACATGCTCGTAAGTCAAAAATAATATAAATGTTAACAGTGAATTCTGTCATAGTTTATTTTAATTTTGTGAGGAAGATTAGCCCTAAGCTAACATCTGTCGGCAATCCTCCTCTTTTTTGCTGAGGAAGACTGGCCCTGGGCTAACATCCGTGCCCATCTTCCTCCACTTGATAATGGGATGCTGCCACAGCATGGCTTGACAAGCGGTGCGTCAGTGTGTGCCTTGGATCTGAACCCTGCGCCGCCACAGTGGAGTGTGCGCACTTAACTGCTATGCCACCGGGCCGGCCCCTGTCACAGTTTAATTGGGAGAATTTTTTGAGGTTGTTGGGAGAATTTTTTGGCTATCATGCATAATGCTCTTATGGACATTTGTACATAAGTTTTTGTGTGGACAAATGTTTTCGTTTCTCTTGAGTATATATCTTGGCATGGAATTGCTGGATCATGTGGTAGTTCTTTGTTTAACCATTTGAGGAACTGTCAGACTGTTTTCCAAAGCGGCTGAACCATTTTACATTCCTACCAGCAGCGTGTGAGGGTTCCAGTTACTCCAGTCTCTCCAACATTTGTTACTATCTTTTTGATTATAGCAGTGGGTGGGAAGTGGTAGTTCATTAGGTTTTGACTCCGTGACAGAGACAGCAGCAGGAAAGGGACAGTCTGTTACATTGTCCAGTATGGTAGCTACCGTGTAACTTTAAATAGATTAAAATTAAATAAAATTTAAAATTCATGGGCCGGCCCCGTGGCTTAGCAGTTAAGTGCGCGTGCTCCGCTGCTGGCGGCCCGGGGTTCGGATCCTGGGCGCGCACCGACGCACCGCTTCTCTGGCCATGCTGAGGCCGCGTCCCACATACAGCAACTAGAAGGATATGCAGCTATGACATACAACTATCTACTGGGGCTTTGGGGGAAAAAAATAAATAAAAAGGTAAAACAGTAATTGTTTAAAATTCAGTTCTTCAGTTATACTAGCTACATTTCAAGTGCTGAATAGCCACAAGTGGCTAGGGGCTGCTGTATTGGACAACATAGATATATATAGAACATTTTGATCATTTCGGTTCTGTTGGTTCTGTTGGATAGTGCTAGTCTAGAAAAAGTTAATTTGACAGCGGTTGGAGGAGTAGGCAGAGAATGGTGTAGAGTCTGAGTGGTGTTGTAGAAAGGAGTGGAGGTATGGAACTTGAGGAAGAGAAGAGAGAAACTTTGGGGAGCCATTTACTTGATATGAGACTTAGGAAAGAGAGGATAAATAAAAAGGGAAAGTGAGAAGTTGAAGGAAAGGTTCTTAGAAACTTGATTTTTCTACAGTACCCTGAGTTATGGATGGATCCATTCTAATTTCTTCATTTTATAGATGAGAAAAGCATAGAATTGCTGGTTGGCAGGGATCAGCATAAGTGTAAATTGAACCTGTCATGGGAAGCTATTTGAATCTATCTTGTTCGTTTTCAGTATCCTCTGGGAAAATATAGGAAATAGGTGATAGAAGTGAACTAGAAGGAACGCTTACTCTGGGCGGATTACTCAAATGGAATAGGAAAGTAGAAAGCAAAAGGGTTAAGAGCGGGTAGGTAATTTGATCATTACCATATGGAGCATTTTCTATAAGGAAGAACCAGGAAGTTGGGGGAAGGCTAGAGAGAAGAGTCTCTGAGGTCTCACTGTGTTTCAATTGATGTTAATAACAGTGTTCTGTTTGCTCCAAGGCCTTATCAAGGCCTTGAGGGTGGAGCAGAGCCCCCTTCGTGCCCTTTCTCACTGCTCATGCCACCAAACCTGTTGGTACAGTTTGTATTATGTGAAGGCAAGATAAATCTGGAGTGTTCGGGCAGTCTAGGTAAAATGTTTATTAAAACTATTGGAATGAACCTTTTCTTTTCCGAAAGGTTATTTTGTTAAGTTTCTCTTTATTTTTATTAGTATGTAGAAATCTTCATCAAATAGACCAAACTCTTTTTTGTGCTCAGTATAGTTTCTCAGAGTCATCATACATAAACTTCATTACATTTAAGATAGGCTTTTGTTTTGTTAGTTGTATTATTCTACCCAAACTAGGCTGTTGTGTCTTTCCAAACGTGATATTACTGTAGAGGCTGCTTTTCTAGCTCAGTTAATAAAGGTGTATTTAAGGATTTTACTGGCTGCAGCTTTGTTTGCTGCTGATGTTATTCCAAGTCCCCTAAGCTGTGAAATCAGGTATGTACCCCTTAAATGGAAGACTTGTTATATTCCTTACAGGTATATAGAATGCCCTTATTTTCTGAACCAAAAATTGAGGCTAATGTTCTGATAAGGAATTTTGATGCCGCTCTTCATAAAAGAGATATGCTGGGAAATATATTTAGATCCTGAATGTTGGAGTTTCTGGATATTCTGCTGGTTTATGTGGGGATATCACAACAAATATTTGAAATTAGGACTATGCTGGATAATTTGGAAAGTATAATCACCCTTAGTTACCTGCAGAATGGCTAATTCTCAAGGGCTAGGATGATTATTGCTTCATTAAATGCTAAAGATAATGTACAGTATATTCTGTTTAGCCAGTTCCGTTAGAGATCTAGGATATTCTTTTTACTGACTGAACTAGAACGCACAAAATAATTTCAGATTAGTAATACTCAAGAAGGAAGCACAGTAGAGTGCGTTCTGATTGGCAAGAATTTTTCAATTTTTATTTTCTGTAGCAACATCTTGCTTTCATTTTTATTTATCACCTGGTAAAATTTTTCTTTTCTTTTTTTTTTTTTTTTTTTGGCTTAAAACAACAAACATTTATTATCTCAGTTTCTGTGGGTCATCAGTTAGTTGGGTAGTTGGGTGGTTGTGGGTAGTTGTGGCTTCTGGCTCGGAGTCTCTAACGAGGCTGCAGTCATCTGAAGGTTTGACTGGGACTGCAGGACCCCTTCCCAAGATGGCGCCCTCACATGGCTGCTGGCAGGAGCCTCAGTCCTCAACACACAGCTGTCTCCATAGGGCCACTGGAGTTTCCCTGTGACATGGCAGCTGACTTCCCGCAGAGCAAGTGATCCAAGAGAGAGGCTTGGCTGTCCAGAAGGGCTTCTGGGTAATTTGCTTCAATGGAGGACTTCCCCTCTACAGGAACAGAGAACAGACGCAGAAATGTGGAGGGACCTGCAGTGCTTTGGAAAAGCAGTGCACCTCAAGGGTCTGGAAAATGGGGGCTCTCTTTCTGCCTCCTCAGTGGGGGCCACACTGCAGCCTAGTCCCCGGGGCCCCACCGCTGCACTGTCCAGGGCATCCACTTCCGCCCACAGAAGTGTTCCACCCCCACCCATGACCCTGCACTCATCCCTCCTCCCCTACGTCCTCCCGGAGCATCCCCGACTTCCACTCCCTTACCCCCATGTCTATTTCCCCACCCAGAGCCCCGGCATCTGCGCCGCCCCTCACGGCTATGTCTTGTGTCCCCCACTTCTGTGCCCCTCACGTCCAGGCCCAGCCCAGCACCCCCTAACCCCTGGCGCGCCCCCCTCCAACCGGTGTCTGACAGCCGGACAGCGGGATCTGCACAGCAAGTGAAATTCCCGTCGGATCGATAAAGCCGAAGCGCTGGCAGCGACGGGTCGATGGTTTTATCTGTCTCGGCCCCGCCGCGCCCGGCTCGCTCTAAAATTTTTCAAAAACAAATTTCTAAAGAGCTTTCTTACAATTTTGTTCTCAGTATAATGCCATTTCTTTCCACAGATTTGCTTGTAAATGCATCACGAAGAGGTAGCCCAGAATGAAGAAAACAAGCAGGAGTGTTGGCTCAGTGCCTAAAGTGTCTGGGATAAGCAAAACACAAACAGTAGAAAAAACTAAACCTGAGAACAGCTCTTCAGCATCTACAGGAGGCAAATTCGTAAAACCAGGAACAGCAGCATCGTTGTCAAAGGTATTAACGTGGCAATGTTTGAATATGTGCTGGATTTTAGGAGGAGTGAATCTTAATATGATGTTTTATATATTAAATAAACATTATTTAGGGTTCACCCTCTTCTGATGCTGGGAACACATAGCCTTTGAAGAGAGTTCATGGTATGGTGGACTTAATTGGTGTGCTTGGTCTGTCTTTATGAACGAAACCAAATAGTAGACTTATACATGAAACAAATCATTGCGCACCTGCCTCGTGCAAGGCTCTGTGCTGGTGTGAGCTGGAGGTAGAGTCTGCCTTCAAGGAGCTTGTGTAGTAATGGTTAGAGGTGAGTCACATACACAAATAACTAAAATACACGCAAAAAAGTCAGATTCCCCGGAAGAGCAGGAAAGCAGTATAAACAGTTTCGAGTAGGAAAATATTGTTTCTAGCCTGGGGAGGTTTTATGAAAAGAGCATATGTACTCGATCTTAAAGGATGACCAGCAATAACATTCCTGAAACCCCTCTCTATTCTAACTCACCCCCTTACACACCATAAACTGTTACCCTTTTTCTGACAGCTGATCCAGTGTTAATCCTAGTTAAAATTGGGTGATATTGATTTAGTGAGAGCGTAACTAGTTTTCTTTACACTCCTTTAGAGCCTTTGCTCTTGTTATTGGATAGCGATTCATTAGATCATGGGCTTCAGGAGCAGACAGACCTGGGCTTCATAGGCTGTGGTCAGGATGAAATGAGGGAATATGTAAAAGTGGTTAGCACAGGGTCTGGCACACAGCAAGCACTTAGTAAGTGATAGGTAGTAGCATTTTTACTTGTTAGCTCTAGAAACTTTTCTCCAGCCCAAGATTGACTCCTGAAAATAACAGTCTTCCCGTGGGTATTCTCACTGTCTGTTGGTTTGGATCATCCAAGGGATAAGATGGCTCCAGGCCATTTTTCTGCTGGTTAAATCTTAGATGTCATTGCACAGAGGTTCACACAGTCGTTGTCTTCTACCCTTTCTCAGTCCAGAATTCATTTGTTTGTTCTTTGCTTGTTTGTTTTAGGATGTGGTATTTTGGGTAGAAACTTTGACTCTATGGAGAAAACCTAGAGAGGGTTTTTGCTATTCTGATAGGGAGAAGCCAAGCACTACCTGAAACATGATCCATTCAAAAGCCTTTTGTCCATGCAGGGCTTTGATAGATGATGGCTTAATTATTTTAAGAAGCACCTCACAGGAACAGCTGATGAGGGACTTCCTTATATGTGTTGAAAGATCTAGCAGGAAATGCTGGTTTTTCTATTCCAGGGTTGTCGCAGCTGAACCCGGACTTACTCCATGGGCTTGGAGATGCTCCCAGATTTTCTCCTTGCTACAGTCCTGATGAGCTGCTTTGTGTCATCCTATGGCCTGGAGGATGATACCAGGAGTACACCTTTGCCCTACTTCTGTTAGTCTGAATCAACACCCTGACTTATTTCCTTGGTGGCAGTGCTGCCACTCTTTTGTGTAAGAGAGCTGGCATTTTCTGACCTAACTGGTTACTCAGTTGCTGGGGCTGTCTTCGGAGTGGAGTGCCTGTGTGACTGGGTGACCTGTTATTTACGTGACTGGAAGAACAGGTTGAAACGTTGGCATTGGATGTGCACTACTGCCTTCCTTCTGTTGCCTCCTCGTCAGTGGCAGGCAGTGTCTTTGAAGGTTTACTATGGAGTGTGTACTGAGCAGATGTGTCAGATCTTCTGAGGCTTGGATCCAGAGTTGCTGGTAGTTTGGTCTTGAACAGTAAGTACTTTCTCATTGTGAAGCAGAACTGTATCTCTGCTGTGTGCCAGCCCATGCCAGCTGTCCATAGCTTTGGCTCTGCTGTGTTGGCTGGTTTGTTTAAGTAGTTCTGTATGTTTGTGAGTGGGGTCATAGAAGAGGCGAAGCTATTTGGGAACACTACCTGGACTAGAGCAATTCCTTTTACTTGAGAGAAGAAAAAAGTCTTAGAGAAGAAAAATCTTCAATAGAAATTGAAGTAAGAAGACACAGAAGGAAAGAAGAAAACAGTGAAAATGAACAGAAAAATTAAAAAGGTTTGGAGACCCCACAAACTTGTGTTATTTTATTTTTCTAAGTTTTCATATTTCACTGTGCTTCCCTAGCATATAGACACCTCTCGCAACTTGAATTCCTTTAACTGTGATGGAGCAGTGATGATTAACCAGATGAATGAAACGTTTGGCTCTTTGTCATTTAGACACCATGCACATGTGCTCATCCACTCACGTGGACACCCACATGTATGTATCTGTCACTGCACAGTATTTTCATGACACTTATCGTGGCAGGGTATGGGAATATGTCTGTCTTTACCTCTCTCACTTCAAATGTTATTTGAGGCAAGATCTTGCTGAGAGGTAGAGGAAAGGACCCTTTTGATCCAGAGCACCTCGCTGCTGATTGGAGCTTTTGTAAATATAAAATGAAGCACTATTGCTATTCATAGTGAGTTTTGGGGAAATTGTTTCCACTCTTGTCAGTATCTGTCACATCTGGCTTGGGGCCTTTGTATGCTTACTTCTTCTTTGTCACAGCCAGTAGAGAGGATTATTTTCCCTGCTGAGATGGTCTCCTACGTGCCTGCCCTTTCCAGGTTTCACACACTGCTCAGGTGTTCATGGTTAATCCTGGTAGAAGTAATACACTTTCTCATTGTACTGAGAATACTTTTTTCTAAAAATTGATAGATGGGAATTAATAAGCAGTTACTGAAGTTAGAATGTATCTAAATAATTAATGACTCTCAACAACTATTTGTGATCGTACCTCCTCAGTGTCAAAGTTAGTTAACAATATGATGGAGCAATCCATCTCTGGAACTTGAAAGGTAAAATTTTAAAACTGATCTTAAATTTTGAGATGAAGATGCAGACTATGAAACTTGGACTTTACCTTGAGAAGCATAGATATTTTGGTTGCAGTATTTCATTATTTGTATCGAGAATATACTAAATGATTTGTGTTTTGCATCTGTTATTAAAAAGTAGGCTAAAAATCTATTCCTTCATCAGTTTCATTTTTTTGGACTGTTGATGGGTGATGTTTATGTGTGGGAATGCACATGTATTTACAGAATTGTGTGACAGAAGTTAAAAGAAATACGGAAAAATCGCAGAGAACCTTCAAGTAGCTTTGTGTAAAAGAGCAGCAAATTGGAAAGTGCAGAGTTGTTTTTACTCTTTGTTGACGTATAACATACATCCAGAAAAGTTCACAGAGCATCTGTGTTGAACTTAGTGAATCACCACAGAGTGAACATTCCCTGCAGCCACCACCCAGTTCAAGAAACAGAGCCCACCTGCACCTCAGCGGCTCCCTGTGTGTCCCCCTGTTAATCGTTGCCCTTTCCATCCTCTTCAGAAGTACCTACCATCCTGACTTCTAGCACCAGAGATTAATTTTGCCAGTTTTTGATCTTTATATAGAGGTAATCATACACCATATTCTTTTTCTCTGTGTCTGATTTCGTTAATTCAGTGATACGGTCATGATAGTCATCCATATTGTTCCTATAGCAGCGGCTCCTTCCTCATTGCTGATTACTAATCCATGGAATGACTACAAGTCCTTCATCTATTCTGCTGTTGATGGATGTCTGGAGTTTCCATTTTGTGACTATTAAGAATGATACTGTTATGATCATTTTTATAAATGTCTTTTAGTTTACGTGTGCACCATTTCTGTTGGCTCTATAACTAGGAGTGAAATTACTGGGTCATGGGGTGCACACTGTTCAGCCTTTTTTTTTTATATTTTATTTTATTTTATTTTTTTTCTCCCCCAAAGCCCCAGTAGATAGTTGTATGTCATAGCTGCACATCCTTCTAGTTGCTGTATGTGGGACGCGGCCTCAGCGTGGCCGGAGAAGCGGTGCGTCGGTGCGCACCCTGGATCCAAACCCGGGCCGCCAGCAGCGGAGCACGCGCACCTAACCGCTAAGCCACGGGGCCGGCCCCTGAGCTTTAATAGATAATAATGCCAAATCATTTTTCAAAGTGGTTACTACTTTACACTCCTGGTTGCTGCACATTCTCACTTGCACTTATGTTACTCTTTTCATTTTAACCATTCAGATGTGTGTAGAGGGAATCTGAAGTGGCTGTAATTTATATTTGCGTTATTATTGATGAGATTAAGCACATTTTCATATCTTATTTTTATGTGTTTACTGGACATTTAGATATCCTCTTTTGTGAAGTGCCTGTTCAAATCACTTGCCCATTTTTCTACTGTGGTGTCTTTTGTATTTATCAACTTTTTTTTTGTGGTAAAATAAACGTAACATTTACCATCTTAACCATTTTTATGTTCAGTAGCATTAAGTACATTCACATTGTTGAGCAACCATCACCATCATCCATCTCCTGAACTTTTTGATCTTGCAAAACTGAAAGTCTGTACCCAATAAACAACAACTCTCCATTCCCCTACTCCCTCCAGTCCCTGGCAGCCGCCATTCTACTTTCTGTCTCTATGAATCTGACTGTTCTAAGTACCTCATATGAATGGAATCATAGAGTATTTGTCTTCTTGTTACTGGCTTATTTCACTTAGCATAATGTCCTTCAAGTTCATCTACATTGTAGCATGTGCCAGAATTTCCTTCCTTTTTTTTTATATATATATATTTTTTATTTTTATTTATTTATTTTTTCCCCCAAAATGGTATCTTTCTATGAATGGAAGTTCTTAATTTTAATATAGTCCAGTTTGTTAATTTTTTTTTTATGGTTAGTTTGTGTGTGTGTGTGTTTTGTTTACAAAATCTTTACCCATCCCAAGGTCAAGAAGATAGTCTCCTATGCTTTTTTCTAGGAGAGTTATTATTTTACATTTTATATTTATATCTTCAAATCTTTCTGGAGTTAATTTTGGTGAGGAAGATCGGCCCTGAGCTAACATCTGTTGCCAGTCTTCCTCTTTTTGCTTGAGGAAGATTGTCCCTGAGCTAACATCCGTGCCATTCTTCCTCCACTTTGTGTATGGGACGCCACCACAGCATGACTTGATGAACGGTGCGTAGGTCTGCACCTGGGATCCTAACCTGCAAACCCTGGGCTGCCAGAGCGCAGTGTGTGAACTTAACCCCACTATGCCACCGGGCTGGCCCCTAGAGTTAATTTTTTAAAAGCTTTTTATTTTGAAAAAATTTTAACCTTAAAAGTTGAAGGACTAATACAAAGAATTCCAGCATACTCTTTAAGATTCCCTACATGTTAACCTTTTATCATGGCTAGTCATTTTCACTATATACATACATACATATGTAGTTTTTTCTTGAACTGTTTAGTATAAATTTTAGAGATAATGCTGCTTTACTGCTGAATGTTTCAGCGTGCGTTTCCTAAAAAACAAGGACATTGTCTTTTATAACCATAGTACTAGTACAAAATCTGGAAATGAACATTAATAGAATGCTGGTATCTAATCTAGAGACTTCAATTAAATTTCACCAGTTGTGCTAATAATGTACATTTTAGCAAAAAAGAAGAAAATTTTTTTCTAGTCCAGGATTCAATCTAGGATCATGAATTCTTTTTGGTTGTTATGTTCGTTGTTCTCTTAAATTTGGAATAGTTCCTCAGTCTTTGTCGTTTATGACCTTGACATTACCCAAAGAGTGTGAGCCAGTTTATTTGGTAGACTGTTGTCCAAATTTGCTGTTTTCTTGTGATTAGATTGGGGTTATGTGTTTTTGGCAGGAGTCCCACAGAAGCCATGTGTCCTTGGCACTGCATTTTTTTTTTTTTTAAAGATTTTATTTATTTATTTTTTTCCCCCCAAAGCCCCAGTAGATAGTTGTACGTCATAGCTGCACATCCTTCTAGTTGCTGTATGTGGGACGCGGCCTCAGCATGGCCGGAGAAGCGGTGCGTCGGTGCGCGCCCGGGATCCGAACCCAGGCCGCCAGCAGCGGAGCGCGCGCACTTAACCGCTAAGCCACGGGGCCGGCCCCACACTGCATTTTTGAAGGCACGTGACGTCAATCTACTCCATTCCTAGTGATGTTAACTTAATTTGGTTAAGGTGGTGTCTGCTAGGTTCCTCCACTATCAGGTTACTATGTTTCCTTTTATAATTAATAAATATCTAGTCAAAAATACTTTGAGACTTTGTAAATATTTTCTTTCTCATCAAACTCTCACCCTAGTTTTAGCAATTTTTGATAATTCTTTCCAGAATCAATTATTACTGTGATTTTTGCCAAATGGTAATTTTTTAATTCCATCGTTCCTTCTACATTTATTAGTTGGCATTCTACTATAAGGAAGAGTTTTTACTTTTTCCCCATTTATATATTCATTTATATTAGTGTGGATTCATAGATCCTTATTCAGTGAGCTGTCAATTGTTAGCATCATTTATTTTGATGCTAAGATTGTCCCTGATTTGGCTAGTGGGAGCCCCTTCAAGCTGGCTCCTGTGTCCTTTTGACATGTTCCTGTTATGTTTTGAGCAATTCCTTAATTTCTGTTATGATAAGTTTTCTACTTTTCCAGCCCCTGTTCTAGAATCAGCCTTTTCTTCAAGGAGGCCTTGTTCCTTTTAGTGGAGGATGGAACTTAAACAATCTAGAAGCCAGGTGTGCTCATTGCTTTTGAGTGTATTGTTGTTTCTAAGCCCGCTGAGGAGTCAGAGATCGGAAATACACGCATATACACACACACGTGCATACTCACATATCTGTATTAATTTCCGTATCTGTCTCTATTCATATATATTAAAACCTATGAGTTCACACTGATACTTGCAATTCCAGTTGACATACAAGCTTCATAGTAGCCTTTCCACTTTCCATAATTGTAATCCCTTTGTCCAATTGTGAGAAACCTGGCTTTCATTATCTATAATATATTTACTTATTTTCTCAATCCTGGATATACAGAAAATAGTTAGAGAATTGCTTACGCATACCACTGCAAAAAAACAAATCTATCAGCTAGAGTTCAAAATTTACACTTTTTTGTCTTGAGCTTGAGAGTTTGAGGATTTATGGTCAAAATACTGGTTCCAAAGATATTTGGATTTCTCCCCCAACCCCACCACGTGTGGATATGTTATTCATTTGAAATGCAGTTGGGTCCATTTGTTCCTACTGTGTTCCATTTTAGGGTTTTCCCCAGCCTTGTTTATTTTATTCCTTTATTGTGAGCATGAGAATCACTGCCATGGTTCCATATGTCAGAACTATGAGAAGATGTGCTCTGAGAAGTGCCTTCCCCTCCCCCATTCCTTCTTACTCTGTCCCACCCACCCCTTGGAGGTAAACAGTCTAATGTGGTTTTTGTTTATCCTTCCTTTGTTTCTTTTTACCGAAATGAGCATATAACATTTATATTTTTTAATTTCCCCTTTCTTACAAAAGTTGGCTTAGATATACTTTTGCACTTTGCTTTATTTCACTTAATGTATTCTAGAAATCTCTCCATACCAATTTATAGCAGTCTTTCCCATTCTGTTTAATATTTCATTATATGGATGTACTAGAGTTTATTCAGCTACTTTCCTATGTATAGGCATTTAAGGTGTTTCCAATATTTTGCAATTAAAAACAATGCTGCAATGAATAACCTTCTACATATGTATTTTTGTATTATTGGAGGTGTGTCTTCAGGTTAAATTCCTAGAAGTGGGATTTCTAGGCAAAAGGTAAATGCATATGTAGCTTTGTTAGGTATTGCCAGATTCCTTGTATAAGGCTATATCAATTTGCATTCTTATGAGCAACTTGTGAGAGTGCGTGTTTCCCCACATCCTTCCCAACAGAATCTGTCATACTTTTTCATTTTTGCCTATCAGATAGGTGAGAAGTGGTATCTCAGTGTTGTTTAATTTGCTTTTCTCCTATTGTGAGTTTGACTGATCATCTTTTTTTTGTGTGTGTGAATTGATTGTATGTGATTGTTCGTTTTGCTCACTTTTCTGTGTGGTTTTGGTCTTTTCCCCCTTGGTTTTGAAGAGTTCTTTGTGTATTAGAAATGTTAGCCCTTTATCTGTGAGATAGTGCAAATATACTCTCCCAGTTTCTCATGTTTTTTTCCTACTTTGCTTATGATAATTTTTTTGGCCATGCAAAAGTTTTTAAAAAAATTTTTAAGATTTTAGGGCCGGCCCTGTGGCTTAGCGGTTAAGTGCGCGCTTTCCGCTGCTGGCGGCCCGGGTTCGGATCTCGGGTGCACACCGATGCACTGCTTCTCCGGCCATGCTGAGGCCGCGTCCCACATATAGCAACTAGAAGGATGTGCAGCTATGACATACAACTATCTACTGGGGCTTTGGGGGAAAAAAAAATTTTTTTTTAAGATTTTAATTTTTATGTAGTCAAATTTATTAATTCTTTGTTTTATCATTGAATCATAGTTAGAAAGCCTTGGAATTTATTTATTTATTTTTTGTGAGGGAGAGTGTCCTTGAACTAACATCCATTGCCAGTCGTCTTTTTTTTTTTTTGCCTGAGGAAGATTGGCCCTGAGCTAATATCCGTGCCATTCTTCCTCTATTTTGTATGTGGGTCTCTGCCTCTGCATGGCTGATGAGTGGCGTAGGTCCGTGCCTGGGATCCGAGCCCAAGAATCCGGGCCGCCAAAACAGAGCACGCTGAACTTAACCACTACGCCACAAGGCCGGCCCTTGGAATTTATTTTTGATATGATGTGAAATAGGGCTCATTCATTTTTTTTTCCTTTGTGAATATACAATTGACCTAGCACCATTTATTGAAAAACTGATTTTTTCTGTACTGCTTCTTTGGTAATCAATCAGGTGTCTAATGTATGCGGTTTCTTTCTGGATTCTGTTCTATTCCACTGGTTTATTCATGTGCCAGTACTATACTATCATAGTACTTATGATAATTGCAGAGTTCTTGATTTGATGCTGTGATGTATGTTTAACCATTACTCAAAGACAACTGTAAACAGAGAATTGTGACAATTAAGCCACTTATCACGTGACTATGTAGGGTGGTTTTCAGATGTAATTATTATGAATGCAACGAATGTTTGACTTATGGAGGAAGAAAAATTAGTTCGAAGATAATTTTAGCTTTTATTAACAGAATATACAAGATGATTTGAAAATATAAGAGTATGTTGAATTTATTTATGATTAATAGATGAGGAACAAATTGATAAGAAGGGAGGTGTAACTTGATTTACAATTTTTTGAATTGTAGTTGATGACCAATTCCATTAACAGAATCTAGTCTTAAAGAATATGAACAATCCTTAATGATTAATGCAATATCCCCTTTCCTTGGTATATAATCTAGATTTTTCACAATGTGACAACTCTAAATTAGCAAAGCTTAATTCTGTTTAATTCATTTAAAACATTAATCCTTTTTCTGCCTCTTTTGTAGTAAGACAGATTGACCTATCTAATGGTACATTTTAACTTAAATATATAATGATATTTTTTAACTTTCATAATTGAATGATGAGAACAGAATCTACTCTATATGGAGTCACTGACATTTAGCACTGGAAAAGTCTTGGGGCTGGCCCGGTGGTGTAGTGGTTAAGTTCACATGCTCCGCTTTGGCGGCCCAGGGTTCACCGGTTTGAATCCCGGGCACGGATCTACGCACCGCTTATCAAGCCATGCTGTGGCCACGTCCCACATATAAAGTAGAGGAAGATAGGCACGAATGTTAGCCCAGGGCTAATCTTTCTCAGCAAAAAGAGGAGGACTGGCAACAGATGTTAGTGGAAATTTTTTTATTTGTAGAAATTTGTAAATTTTTTTAATTTGTAGAAATGAATTTATTATGATTATCTGAACATGGCTCCAAATAGAAAGCAGTGTAAGTCAGTTGGTTAACTTGTGTCTTCACTTTAATGGGAGAAAACATTTTGGTTCTTCTATTAAAAAGTAGTTTTTCTTTTTATTTTCACAGATCTTTAACTCTTCTATGTTCTTTCTCATATCTAGGAGAGATAAAAATAGATTTCTTCACTATTTTTTCTTAAGTAATAATTTTATACCCAATCTAATTATCCAGAGTGCTTGTTGTTTTTTTAAAAAGCTCATATTTTTTCAATAATCTTTATAAAATATAAATAAATATTACAAATGGGCTTTATCAAGTAGTGTGATCATTTAGGCTGACTAACCCTCACTCTAACCATGAAATCTCTAGTTTTTTATTTATTAGGCCTTAAAAAAATCTCCTGTCAATTTTGGCTTAAATTAGACTACTAAAAAATAGATAAGGTAAGAAAATAAATTTAAGAATAATTTCTTTTAGATATTGGCTCCATCATTGAGTCACTTGAGAGCAATGAAGATTATTTCTGACTCCCAATGGTATTTTTCTCTAGAAATTGCAAGGTGGCATTTCTTGTGGCATTATAGAACTTTCCTGAGATAGCCCATGTGATATTGCTCAAATGATCTCTGTTTATAAGGCATGTCCTAGATGGAAGAGTAACAAGGAGGATGTCTTCACTTTTCCTGTCCCTCACTAAATCTGACGTATGTGGGCACACAGTGGGCTTCCGTAAAATCTTTGGTAACATATATGATTTTCATATTTTAAAAAGAAGTGTGTGGGGGCAGGCCCGGTGGCGCAGTGGTTAAGTGTGTGCACTCTGCTTCAGCAGCCCAGGGTTTGCAGGTTCGGGTCCCGGGTGTGGACTGATCACTGCTTGTCAAGCCATGCTGTGGTGGCATCCCATATAAAGTAGAGGAAGATGGGCACGGATGTTAGCCTAGGGCTAATCTTCCTTGGCAAAAAGAGGAGGATTGGCATCGGATGTTAGCTCAGGGCTGATCTTCCTCAAAAAAAAAAAAAAATATGTGGTTGTTTATAAACCAGTAAGAGATTCTGTTTCTGTAGCGCAGTGTGATGTGCTATTTGGTAACTGTCAGAAAGTCTTTGTAGAGCTCTAAAACTCAATATAAAAGTCAAGAGCTTTGTGTAGTCTCAAAATGTTATTTAATCTTGCTTCATCTAGTCAATTTGTTATTTTCTGTTGCTTCTAGACCAAGAGCAGTGATGACCTTTTAGCTGGAATGGCTGGAGGGGTGACAGTGACTAATGGTGTTAAAGGAAAGAAGAGCACCTGCCCTTCTGCAACATCTTCAGCATCTGCCCCTGCCATGACCACTGTGGAGAACAAATCCAAGATTAGCACAGGTATGGGTGGCATTCAGTCTAAGAGTTAAACTGCCTATTTGTTTGAGTAGGCAGAGTGCAGTGGTATTTAGGGGATTCCATCTAATTATAGAAAATTTCAAACATGTACAAAAGTATTTGGTATTTCAGCCCTGTGTACTCATCACCCATCTCAAGTGATGGCCAGTCCTAACTCCTGACACCCACCTTCCCCCCTTAATTTTTTGAAGCAAATTCCAGATGTCATATAATTTCATCCACAAATATATACTTATCTTTGAAAGTAAGGATTCTTTTAAAAATATAATCACAATACTATTATCAGTCCTGAAAATAATTAATAATCATTCCTCAAATCATAAATTATTCAATAAGTATTTAAATTTCCAACTGTCTCATAAATATTACATATATATATTTACTGTCTGTTTGGATCAGGATTCACTTAAAGGTCGGTGTATAATCATTGCTGATGTGTCTTTTAAGGCTTCTTTTTTAAATTTGTGGGTTTACCGCCCCTTTTTTATTGCAATTTAATTTTTGTAGAACTGGTTGTTTGACCTGTAGAGTTGCCCATGATCTGGATTTTTTTTTTGGGGGGTGGGGAGGAAGATCGGCTCTGAGCTAACATCCCTTGCCAGTCTTCCTCTTTTTTTGCTGAGGAAGATTAGTCCTGAGCTAACATCTGTGCCCACCTTCCTCCATATTGGATATGGGATGCCACCACAGCAGCATGGCTTGATGAGTGGTGTGTCTGTCTGCTCCTGGGACTCGAACCTGCGAATGCTGGGCCGCTGAAGCGGAGCGCGCGAACTTAACCACTATGCCACCGGGCTGACTCCCATGATCTGGATTTTTTTTTTTTTTTTATTGATGTTTTAATGGTTTCTAACATTGTGAAATTTTTGGGTTGTACATTTTTGTATGTCCATCACCATATATATGACTCCCTTCACCCCTTGTGCCCACCCCCCACCCCCACTGCCCCTGGTAACCACAGTCCAGTTTTCTCTGTCCATGTGTTGGTTTATATTCCACATATGAGTGAGACCATGATCTGGATTTTGATGTCACATCCCCGTGATGTCCTTGACCATGTTCCTTTGTTCTCTGTTTACTGTAAGTGTCATTGGATCTAGAGCCTTAATCAGGTTTCTTTTTTTTCAGGACTCCTTCCTAGGTGATAGTTATCCATCCATCAGGAGGCACGTTATTTCTTGTTGTCTCTCTTTCCATGATGTTGGCAGCCTTTGATGACCAATCCTAGATCCATTCATTCCCATTCTCCCATTCTGCTTCATTCATTAGCAGCAGTTTGTCTTTAGGTTTGATGGAGTCTGTAAATTAACTCATCCTATAGTCCAAGGAGTAATGCTGTCATATTTTACTTCTCACGCTTATAGAAAAAACTTTAAAACTTGCAGTAAGCATAAGATTATGTGTTTGTGATAAAGCTTATGAAAGCAAATTGGCAAAAATTATAGCAGACCTTCTTTTGTCATCTTTATTTAGGCTGTTAGCCCTTCTCTTGTGTATTAGACTTTTTTCAAGCTCAAGTTTACCTACTGTTCTCTCTCTTGCCTTGGCCTTCTGTGGATTCTTCCTTCTGTCCCAGGTCATGCCCCACTGTTAATTATAATAGCAATGTGGTATGATCCCCAGGAGGAAACATGTAAGTCCTTACTTTGTGCTTTATAGCCATTATTCCATTTTATCCTCTCTGTAGACCTGTGAGGTTGAGGCTATTATTATCCTTACTTTAGAAATGAGAAAGCTGCACTTAGAAAGGTTAAGTATCTTGCCCAAGGACATGCATTCATTTCCCAGTAAATATTTATTGAGTGCCCGTTTTGTACCAGGCCACAAAGCTGATGGTGGAGCAAGGACTGAACCTTAGGTCTTTTACTCTCAAGCCTGAGGTTATCACCACCTTTAGTACTCCAGCTTGTGTGGTTAGAGGGAAACTAAATACTCTTATACCATCTACATCTCTTCCTATTTCCAGCCTTTAGAATTTAGTGGGAGAGATCCCATGTGTTTGCTTATGTGGTTCCATGCTGACCAATGCCACCTGTCTTCTCAAGGCTGAATTCAGTTATCACACCCCTGGATCTATTGTCCCAGTACAACTTTGTGCATCTGTATTTGTTTGCTTGGGCTGCCATAACAAAATAACCACAACTGGGTGGCTTAAACAACAGAAATTCAGTTTCTTGCTGTAGTCATGAGCTGGATGTTTCGGTTAATGATGGACTGCATGTATGACAGTGGTCTCATAACATTAGCCATATAGCCTAGATGTGTAGTAGGCTATACCATCTAGGTTTGTGTCAGTACACTCTATCATGTTCACACAACGACAAAATCACCTAAGGACGCATTTCTCGGAACGTATCCCCATTGTTAAGCAACAAATAATTGTATTCTGGAGGCTGGAAATCTAAGATCAAAATGTTAGTAGGTTTGGGGGCCGGCCCGGTGGCGCAAGCGGTTAAGTGCGCGCGCTCCGCTGCGGCGGCCCGGGGTTCGCTGGTTCGGATCCCGGGCGCGCACCGACGCACTGCTTGGCAAGCCATGCTGTGGCGGCGTCCCATATAAAGTGGAGGAAGATGGGCACGGATGTTAGCCCAGGGCCGTCTTCCTCAGCAAAAAAAGAGGAGGATTGGCGGATGTTAGCTCAGGGCTGATCTCCTCACAAAAAAAAAAAAAAAAAAAAAAAAAAAAAAAAAAAAAAAAATGTTAGTAGGTTTGGTTTCTTCTGAGGTCTCTCTCCTTGGCTCATAGATGGCTCCTTCTCATTGTGTCGTCACATGGTTGTCTCTGTATCTGTGTCTGTGTCCTAAACTCTTCTTATAAGGATACTAGTCATATTGGATTAGGGCTGACAAGCCCTTGTTAACTTAATTATGTCCTTAAGTTAATTACTCTGTCTCCAAGTACAGTCATATTCTGAGGGTACTGGGGGTTAGGGCTTCAACATATGCATTTAAGGGACACAGTTCAGCCCGTAACAGCATCTTTAATTCTTCTTCTGCTCTATCTTTACTTATTCCTGATGACTTCCCTAAGACCAATTCACTTGTCCGTATCTCAAATTCTTCTGTCTACTCACTTGTCACAATAATCCCAGAAGGGGAGCTTTTTTTCTTCATGTTCTGTCTCTTCCTTTCTTCTTGTTTCCTTACCTCTGCTTTCCTTTTGGGGCATTATCAATCCCTCTGCTTGTTACTGGCTCCTTTTGTCTTTCAGACATGCACAGATCTTTTCTTTCTTAGAATGGTTTTTGGCTTAGATAAGAAGGATGGTGGTACCATTTACAGAAATTGGGAAGAGAGTTCATATTGGGGGAAAATGTTATACCATCTTTTTCCTGTTTTGGCCTCCATTTGCAATTGTTTCTCCTCATCCTGTTACTTTTGCCTTTGAAACCTGTTCCCGATTTATTACCCTTCTCTGTTCCTATGGAGATCTAGGACTTACTCCCAATGTCGGCCCTCCTGTACTTTTACTGTACTGCCTGCCCTCATTCCTCCTTCACTGGTCTTCCTTCTTCCTCATATGTTTCACTTAGCATTCTCTAGATCAGTTTCCATAAAAATGCTCTTTCCTTATGTTTCTTCCCTGCTCAAGAACATTTATTGAACATTTATTGCTGCGACTCACTGAATTTGCTCTGGTGTTCAGGGCCCTATAGAAACTTTCTCTTGCTGCTTCCATTAACTGTGTGACCTTACTTTTCCTTTCTGGGTGCCATGCTCATTTCTACTTCCTCATCTTTGCCTGTCTTTTGGCCAGCCAGAATTCCCTGCCCTGCTCCACACCTGATCCCTGGAAAAATTAGTGCCTATCTTCCTATATCACATAGACCTTTTGCTCCCTGTTACCTCTAAAGCCTGATGCCTGCCACATAAAGAACCAGTAGGTTCTTTAAAAATACTTATTGATTAGGTCTAGATCTTATTTTTCGAAGTAAAAAATATTATAATTATTTAAGTGTTTATAGGTATTTAAACATATTCCTGTTCTTTTTATGTTAAACATATGATCATGTCAGTTCTTTTCAGGTTTAAAATTTTAACAGTTAAGTAATAGTGTGATTCAAGCAGCTTATTTGATTAACGTGCCATCATTATTTAGCATTAATGCATCATCGTTTTCTAACATTTAGAGAGGCAGTATAGCTTACTGGTTAAGTTGCAGATTCTGGAGACAGACTGCCTGCCTGCGTTTAAATCTTGGCTCATTCATTTATTACCTGTGGGATGTTGGCAAATTATTTAACATCTCTGCATGAGTTTCTTCATTTGTAAAACAAGATGATAATAATGAGGCTTGTATAAGGAAGTGTTAATATGTGTGTGTGTGTGTAGTAAGTGCTAAGTACATGTCAGCTGCTATTATTATAATTATTGTTATTGGTATTCTGTTTATGTGGCATTCTGTTGTGTGAAAACTTTTTGCATTTACTTTGATCATATTTTTTGTGTTTATTGTAGGTAGCTTAGATTTTTGTTTTGTCTGGAGGCTTCGTTTCCCTTCTTGCTCATCTACGATCTTCCTTTATCATCTGTTTCTGCAGTTAGTTTGCTACTTGACTTGCTTATCCTAGCATCATCTTCGTCTAGCGTGCCCTAGAATATTATGCCCCTGGCCATCTGTTTAAAGCCATGGTTTAGAATTCAAGTTAATGTGTCTATTTTTTTAATATAACAGCTTTATTGAGATATAATTCACCTTCCATAAAATTCACCCTTTTAAAGTGTACAATTCAGTGTATACCTTTTTTTTCCATGGTAATTAAAAGATGAATTATCTTCTCGTTTTGAGGAAACTGAATTTTACAGTAACCAGACCATAAGGCAAGATTAATATAGGTCATAGTCACTGTGTAGATCCCTAGATTTCATCTCATTAGACCTGGGGCATAAAGTATGTGCCTTTTTATTGCTAATATTTTTGCCTTAAATTATTTGTTTTAAACATGTAGGCACAAGTTCTTCAACCAAGCGGAGCACTTCCACAGGTAATAAAGAATCCAGTTCTACTAGAGAAAGATTACGTGAACGTACCCGACTAAACCAGAGCAAAAAACTACCTTCTGCAGGTCAGGGAACTAATGACGTGGCATTGGCTAAACGTTCCCGAAGTCGCACTGCCACGGAATGTGATGTTCGCATGAGCAAGTCTAAATCGGACAATCAGATCAGTGACAAAGCTGCTTTGGAAGCCAAAGTGAAAGATCTTCTCACACTGGCAAAAACCAAAGACGTGGAAATTTTACATTTAAGAAGTGAACTCCGAGACATGCGGGCTCAGCTGGGCGTTAATGAGGATCATTCTGAGGGTGATGAAAAATCTGAGAAGGAAGCCATTATTGCTCACCAGCCGACTGATGTTGAGTCCACTTTATTGCAGTTACAGGAACAGAATACTGCCATCCGTGAAGAACTCAACCAGCTGAAAAATGAAAACAGAATGTTAAAGGATAGGTTGAATGCATTGGGCTTTTCCCTAGAGCAGAGGTTAGACAATTCTGAAAAACTGTTTGGCTATCAGTCCCTGAGCCCAGAAATCACCCCTGGTAACCAGAGTGATGGAGGAGGGACTCTGACTTCTTCAGTGGAAGGCTCTGCCCCTGGGTCAGTGGAGGATCTCTTGAGTCAGGATGAAAACACCCTCATGGACCATCAGCACAGTAACTCTATGGACAATCTAGACAGCGAGTGCAGTGAGGTGTACCAGCCCCTCACATCAAGCGATGACGCCCTAGACGCACCCTCGTCCTCAGAGTCAGAAGGCATTCCGAGCATAGAGCGCTCTCGGAAGGGGAGCAGTGGGAATGCCAGTGAAGTGTCTGTTGCTTGCTTGACGGAGCGGATCCACCAGATGGAAGAGAACCAACACAGTACGAGTGAGGAACTTCAGGCAACTCTGCAGGAGCTAGCTGATTTACAGCAGATTACCCAAGAACTGAATAGTGAAAATGAAAGGCTCGGAGAGGAGAAGGTTATTCTCATGGAGTCTTTATGTCAGCAGAGTGATAAGTTGGAACACTTTAGCCGACAGATTGAATATTTCCGCTCCCTTCTAGATGAACATCACATTTCTTATGTCATAGATGAAGATGTGAAAAGTGGACGCTATATGGAATTGGAACAGCGTTACATGGATCTAGCTGAGAATGCCCGTTTTGAACGAGAGCAGCTTCTGGGTGTCCAGCAGCATTTAAGCAATACTTTGAAGATGGCAGAACAAGACAACAAGGAAGCTCAAGAAATGATAGGGGCACTCAAAGAACGAAATCACCATTTGGAGCGAATTATTGAGTCTGAGCAGAAGGGTAAAGCAGCCTTGGCAGCCACATTAGAGGAGTACAAAGCCACAGTGGCCAGTGACCAGATAGAGATGAACCGCGTGAAGGCCCAGTTGGAGAATGAAAAGCAGAAAGTGGCAGAGCTGTATTCTATCCATAACTCTGGAGACAAATCTGATATTCAGGACCTCCTGGAGAGTGTCAGGCTGGACAAAGAAAAAGCAGAGACTTTTGCTAGTAGCTTACAGGAGGATCTGGCTCACACCCGAAATGATGCCAATCGATTGCAGGACACCATTGCAAAGGTACTGTTTAAGTAGATAAAATGTTCTGGATTAGCATTATGCAGATGCAGTACATAACATGCTTACTGAGACCCAGCATCACTTGTGTGGTGTGTCATTAGCTTTGTTTTTTTTTTTATTAGCTTTTTTTTAAGCTGATCTTTTTTAAAGCTTGAGAATGGTTTTCTTTTATTAGGATAGAGTGAAAAGTATTCTTTTAATAATGTCTCTTACCTACTTGCATTTTGTTACTGTCATCCTGCCTGTGAGAGGATGGGGCTAGAGTTACAACTAACAACAGAATTTGTCCCTAGTTCTGGGTATACCCAGGGAGCATGTCTTGCAATTTTACATCTTCATCTCTAATGTATTTTGGTGTAAGAAAGATGGAGAGAGCCTGTATTCCAGTCTGTGGGATCATCAGTGTCTGCTAATTTTTACCCTGTTGTGGTTGGAGTTTTCAGAGTTCTTTTGTGAGTTAAAAATATTTTTGGATGTGGAGGCTCCTATTTCTTAGAAGCCTGTGGTTTGTTGCTGGCGGAGACCTTAGAGATCATTGATCCAGTCCCCTTGTTTTACACGCAGCATAATAGTGAGGGCTCAGTCAGAACTGCAGCCCAGGGTTGCAGGCACTCCGGTCAGGGCTCTGTGCCCCACATGATTGCTGATGCATGTTTATTTGCATGAGTTATCTGATTATTGTCTTAGATTTTATTTCCTATTGTGGTGCAATGATTTTGTATAGTATATCAAAATATTAGTATATCTTTGGCCTAATATTTGAATAATTTAGACCTTAATTTTTTTAGTGATGACTTTTAGAGATACAATTTAGGAGGTGTGTTATTTGTTGGAGCATATATATTGGGGGGCACTGTGAAGTAATACTTTTGCAGTGACAATATTTGAGAATTTTTTGTTTCCATTTTTAATTTGATATTAAAATTTTCACAAATCGGACTTCATCTTTGTGGGAGAGCATGTTAATCATTAATCAAATGCATGCTTTCAGTCCACACTTTGGAGAAGGGAAAATTTCCAAAATTTCCTCATAAATAATGTAGTTTTGTTTTTTTTTAAAATTTTTTGTTTATTGCAGTAACATTGGTTTATAACATTGTATAAATTTCAGGTGTACATCATTATACTTCTGTTTCTCCATAGATTACATCATGTTCACCACCCAAATACTAATTACAACCCATCACCACACACATGTGCTGAATTATCCCTTTCGCCCTCCTCCCTCCCCCCTTCCCCTCTGGTAACCACCAGTCCAATCTCTGTCTCTATGTGTTTGTTTATTGTTGTTATTAAATAATGTAGTTAAGTTCAATGATATGTCAATATAATTTCAGTCAGTGATGTAGCAACAAATTAGGCTTAAGGATAATACATAAAGTTGTATATTATTCTAGAGTGCTTTTTCATACTTTTCAATGGTTGTTACCAGGTCATTTTAGTTCATGCATAGCAACTCACACTTAGCTTCCATTTGAAACAGTGTATACCTCTGTTCCAGAATTTCTTAGAACAACTCTTAGTTTTTTAAGCTGCATTATCAATTTTATGTAGGTAGAAGATGAATACAGAGCCTTCCAAGAAGAAGCCAAGAAACAAATAGAAGATTTGAATATGACATTAGAAAAATTAAGATCAGAGCTGGAAGAAAAAGAGACAGAAAGGAGCGACATGAAAGAAACCATCTTTGAGCTTGAAGATGAAGTGGAACAACATCGAGCCGTGAAACTTCACGACAACCTCATTATTTCTGATTTAGAGAGTAAGCGATGGGGGAACTTTTCATTCCTTTTTATCCTATCCATTTTAACATGTGGGAATAATTTCCACTCAATAACAAAGTAAAAATTAGTAATTCTGGCTGGTGCAGTAGTTCAAAGGCAGTAGCACAGTGGCTAGCAGAAATGTGTACATGGTAGTGTACTTCACACGTTAGTTGATAGTCTTTGGACTGCAGTGTTTTGTTCCTGAAGAAGAACTATTAGTGGAAGCATTACTTTAAAACTGTGCTTAATTATGGAAAATCATTTAAGTGAAAAGCTAATGGGGTTATTATTTTCTAGATCTTAGGAAAAGCCATTTATTATCTACTTCTAGTGATTGCAAGTATACTGAGACAAAAAAAATATTGATCCTTCATAATCTTATGCCTAAGGCACAGGTTTTTATTTGTTTATTTGTCTGATTTTCCTCCTTACCGTGGAGATTTTATGATCTAGTAGAACTGAAACTCAGATTTTAAGTTGCTTTGTTTGCTTTTTAAAATAAAAGATTTTTTAAAACTATTTTGTAATTATTTCAGACTTATAAAAAAGTTGCAAAAATAGTACAAAGCATTTCTATGTAGAAAATTTGATGAGGAACAGGAATTTGCATGATCTTAAAATGTCTTCCCACAGACTGTTTATTATGTTGCAAGTGAGGAAAAAGAAACAACCAGAAATTGTATGGTGGAAAAATTGGGCAACACTTTGACCGGGTGATCATGTAAGTGACAGAGGTCAGGTACTGGACACAGTATCGGCTAGGCCGTAATTCTCTCAGAGGCATAACTTCAATTAATCGTAAAGAAACATTAAATAGACAAAAAATAAGAAATGTTTTACTAAAAACACAGGAATGGGTGGTGCTCTATTCCTCAAAAATGCCAATGTCATAAAAGGCAAAGGCTATGGAAAAGTTCCTAATTAAAGGAGGCTAAGGAGACATGACGATTAAATGCAATAGCTGTGCGTAGACTAGGTTCCAGTACTATAGGGGAACATGCTAAAAAGGATGTTATGACAAAATTGGAATGGATAGTAGATTAGATAAACATATCAGTATACATTTATGAAGTTGATAACTATACTGTGTTTGTATAAGAGAATGTCCCTATTCTTAGGAACCACACACTGAATATTAAGGGGTAAAGGACCATGATGTGTATCCTTAAAGGGTTCAGGAAAAAATTAGGGAGAAATAGGTAGAGGAAGACAGACAGGGATACAAGATAGCAAATGATCAAACAGATGGGTAAACTGTTAACAGTAGGTAGATCTAAGAAAAGCTGTTTGGTGTTCCTTATATTTTTTGCACATTTTTGTAAGTTTGAAATTATTTCCAAGTAATACATTAAAAAAATTGTTATGTATTCTTCGTTGAGATTCCTCAAATGTTAACAAATTTTCAGTTGTAATATACTTTAATGATATTCAAGTGAGAATAGGAGAATGGGAGTAACCCTTTGGATGCATTGGTTAAACCTTTTTAAACTTCTGGCTTGGGATACTGCTCCTTTGAGATCTAACAGTTTATTATTCCTTGATAGAGGATTGCTAGGCATTGCGCTGGATCCCCTGTGCTATGGATGTAGAGGAGGGGAGATGGGGAGGTTTGAACTGTTTCCAGAAGAGAGTGGGCCATTTGCAGAAGCCCTAAACGTGTCTTGCAGCAGTTCTGAGCTCTGGCTAGTTGACCCACCATCTGTAGACTGACCCCAGGGTTATTTGGAACATTCTAAGGCATCTGAATACTAAAGTAGTTGACTGCGGGACTGTGGAGCTCTTGGAGACGGTGATCGTCATAGAGGTGAATTTTCTTGTCTAAAGCTTTAAAAACTTTTAGTTTAACATTTATATCTAGTTTTTATTTCATTGTCCCTGAACTGAGAGGATTTATCTAATTTTACTACCTAAATATAAGAGGTTCTAAAGTTTTTCAGATTAATTTGGAAGTTCAGTGCATTTTCCATTTAATACTGATAATAATAGCCTTTTCCCTTGCAAGACTTTTGATTTTAATATGGAAAGAATGACACCTTGTGGTAATTGGGGTAATAGCTAGAAAAGTGTTAGATGATAAGGATTCCTGGGGTGAAATTTTACAAATCATTCCCAAAATAAAAACTACATTAACGTTATGTGGATTTTGATTATAAAGTGGCTGAAAATCCTGAATAAATTTTTTTTAGCCATGTAGCTTCTCTCTTCATTTTTTGAAATGAAAAGTTCAAATATACCAAAATACTGTGAGACTATTATAGTTAGCACCCATTGCCTAGATTTGACATTGTTAACATTTTGCCATATTTACCTTGTGTGTGTGTGTCTTTAACTGAACTAGCTGACAGTAAGTTGTAGACCTCATGACACTTAACTCCTAAATATTTCAGCATGTTCTTCTTATAACCACGATATTGTCATCACATCTAGTAAAATTAGGCATAATTCCTTTGTGTCATCTAGTAGCCCATATTCAGATTTTCCCAGCTGTCCCCAGAATGTCTTTTATAGCAACTAGGATCCAAACAAGTTTCATGCATTACATTTAGTTGTTAGATCTCCACAGTCTGATAGGAGTTATTTTTTTTTCCGTAGAGGATTCTAGCATTGGGATGCATGCTAAGTCAGCACTTGATATAGGGGACTTGATGACGGGGAATACTGTTCATTGAGAAATTGAGATTTTCTTCTGTGGAATGTTTTAGCAACCATCACCATAGTCAATTTTAGAACTTTTTCATCACCCCAGAAAGAACCCTGTACCCATTAGTAGTCACTCCTCATTTACCCCAAAATAATCCTGACTTTGGAATTAGTGGATAGGATTTTAAAACAGCTATTGTAACTGTACTCAGGACATAGAGGAAAATACGCTCGTAATGAATGAAATAGCAAATCTCAGCAGAGAAATAAAAACTGTAAAAAAAAGAACTTAATGGGTATTCTAGAACTGAAAAATTTAACAGCTAATATAAAAAGTTTACTAAATCATTTAAACAGCAAATTAGAGATACAGAAGAGGCAGTGAACTTGAAGATCAATCAGTAGACATTATCCAGTCTGAAGGGCAGAGGACAAAAGATGGAAAAAATGAGTAGAGCCTCAGTGATCTGTGGGACAGTATCACATGGCGTAACACGTAGTTGGAGTTCCAGACAGCCTCCCAGATAACATCAGTACCATATTGCTTAGACCTGGCGCAAGTACTTGGCAGTAGTGCTTGGATTTAGCATCTAAGCTAGAAAGATCTAATGTAAAGACTCACTCAGTGAATACTGTTAAGACTTCCAGTTGAAGACAGTGGTCTAAGGTCATACATGTACTTCCTCTCCCTCCCAAAGTCCTAGTGACAAGGCAGGAGAAATATAAAAATTATGATGAACCTAAAGCAAGATAGAAAACAGGGGAAGGGTCCTATCAGTAGATCAACGATTTTGAGTAATTTCTGGAACATATGAATCAGGAACTGGGGATATGGAGAAATCAAATAGAATAGAAAAACCTACAGTCCGGGAGAACACCAGAGCTCTGAGTAATGATGTTCCCAGCAAAACTTTGGGGAATGGAGGGGACTAAAACCTTCACCTCAGGGATCATAGGGACTGGGACCAGCAGCAGTTTCAGGCCGTGGTGTAAAGGATTACCAGAAGCCCGGTACCACCCTCTCCTCTCTAGAGTGTGGGCTCTGGTGTTTGCCCCCAGACTGCTGCTGGGCTTGAGCTCTTTTCTGAATGAGGTGGGGAATGGTTCCAGCGGCTCCTAGCATGATTTGAGTATCAGAAAGAGAAGTGGAGCCATGCCTGTAGTAACCACAGGCTGCCGTGTTGTCTTGAAGAGAAGACCACGCAAAGGGAAAGGCAGTTTGGCCCAGCAGTGAAATGGACACACATGCACGCACATGCACACATGCACACACCTGTTTCCTCAGTTGAAACTGCCCATTCCCCTCTTGTATGTCCAGACAGGAGCCTCCTGTAGGCGTGTATCATCTGCAGAGCCTTTAGCCAGTTGTTATATTATCTTAAAAGAGCTTTAAAGAGAAACAGTAGACGGAAGCTGCTTAACTGAGCCCGAAGAAGTACAGTTAATGACTTCACCAGCATTCCCCAAACCAAAGCTGATTGGTGTTGAGCATGGTGGGACCAGCAAGATCTCAGGTCTGGCTCAGGAGATATAACCGTCAGTCACGATTTTATCAACCACTTACTATTTGCGTAGTAATGCTCTGTGCATGCTTGCAGTTAAATATAGCACCTTGCCTGCCCTCTGTAGTTCCTGAGATGGGGGCTAGGGCCTGACATCGAACACAGGTCTTGCCCTTTTACGTGGAACACTAGTGACAGTGGCAAGCAAGGGTGGCTCGAGATTAGAGAAGTAGCAGAAGGAAATAGAGGAGAGTTGTATAATTCTGTAGTGGGAAAAGCCTTAAAGGCGGACACAGGGAAGCCATAAAGGAAAAATGTCTCATATTAAACTATATGCAATTGAAATTTTCAGTTCAGCAAAAGTACCATAAATAAATGATATTGCGAGAAATATTTGTAACACATATCAAATATATGGACAGATTCTATGCATCAGTAAGACTAGGATAATCCATTAGCTAAACCAGGTGTATGCATAGATAAGTCAGAAAAAGATGCAAAAAGATGCTTGACTTCACTTAAAAAGCAAAGAAACTCACTCAGTAAAACAAGATGCCAGTTTTCACTTAGCAGCTGTGAAAAATTAAAAAGATTGATAATGTCTAAGAGAGGAGAAGAGGGTCCTCTCATACACTATTGGAAGGAGTATGGATTGCTGCAGCCTTTTTTTTTTTTTAATTTTTATTTATTTATTTATCTTTTTTCCCCAAAGCCCCAGTAGATAGTTGTACGTCATAGCTGCACATCCTTCTAGTTGCTGTATGTGGGACGCGGCCCCAGCATGGCTGGAGAAGCGGTGCGTCGGTGCGCGCCCGGGATCCGAACCCGGGCTGCCAGCAGTGGAGCGCGCGCACCCAACCGCTAAGCCGTGGGGCCGGCCCGCTGCAGCCTTTTTGAAACGTGTTGATCAAAATTTTAAAAGTACGGCAGTGATTTAGCAATCCACTTGCAGAAGTCTACTCTTCAGCAATATTCTTACAAGTTTGCAAATGTATACATAGATAGGGAAGCTTGTTGTAGAATTGCTGGTTACCACAAAAACTTGGAAACTACCTGTATTTTCAACAGTTGAGATTTAGTTAATAACCCGCGTGCACAGTGCGTCCCTACTATGGCTGCCATTTCAGCAATGAAGATAAATGAGGCAGGTCTGTGTGTACAGGCACAGAGAAAAGCTGTAGATGAAATAAAGCAAGTCAGAGGAGGGTAGAGTGTGAGCCATGTGTATTACTTCTGTAATTAAAAACCATGAAAGTTTTACATATAACATTACCCTGAAGTGGTGGCCAGGCATAATGGTGTTCCTTAAAAAATACTGATTGCAGTGTGTTCTACACAATAAATTCTGTAAGTGGGTGATTTCTCAAAAAAAAAAAAGCTGCTTTCTTGAGTTAGAGCCTTCTAACTGGATTAACTCGGATCCTGTCGATAGTTTCAAATTGTCCTGCATCACTTCTTCCACTTCTGGAAATGTATCTTCAAGTAATATCTGAACAATTGTATAAAGACATTCATCATGTTTATAACAAAAATTTGAACCATTCTAACTGTTCGTTAATAGGAGGTTCATAGGAGTTTGCTCAAATGAGTCATGATATACCCAACTGATGAAATACTAATGTGGCCATCAAAATGGTGCCACAGACCTGTATTTATTGATAAAAGTGTCCATTGTCTATTGCTAGGTGGAAAGGCTTTTGAAGCAGTATAAATAGTATAATCCTATTTTTCTTAAAAAAATACACACACATGAAATCTGGAAGGATATGTGCCAAATGCAAATAATGGGTAATCTTATTTTTGTCACCCTTTGCTGTTTTCCAAACTTCTTATTGTGAGCGTGTATTACTTTTAGAATCAAGGGAAAAAAGTTATGTCTACTTTTTTGGGGGAAAAGTAAAAATTAGTGAATTGAAAATAAACAAAAATATAAGTAGTAAATGCTTCATTTGAAACTCACCTGTGTCCCCTTCCTGCATCAAGAATTCTGGTTTGGGGATAAAGCTGTGGCCTGGTGGCTGGATATACTGCCTGCCTCTCTTGCCTGTCCCCGAGGCATGGTATTTTAACTTGTTGGTTACTTTTGTCCTCTCCCTTCCTCTAAAAATTACACCTGATGTCATTTGGAGGCGCTTGACCAGATACAAGAGTCTGATTGAGCACTGGGATATCAGTAACCTGAGGGTTTTCTGAGATTTGGAGAACAAGAAAGGTTGCTTGTGAACTTTCATTATTTTACACCCCCGAGGGTCATAGGTTGATCCTGTGCCTGTGGTAGCTGCCTTGTAACATCTGCATGAGTGTATAGGTATATAACTGGAGCCAGAGTGGAGGCTAGTTGATCTTGATTTGTCAGGGATGGTAAGTCTTGGTGGTGAAAAGATTATGAACCCCATTATTAAACGGGCAGGGCAGTGCCCAGAATTGTTCAGAGCAAAGTTGGCCTAATAACAATAACAATAAGAATAGCAATTTACCTGATTTCTAGAATAAAAGTAACATTGTAAAATTGAGTTATAATTTGTAATTAAAAAATGAGATGATAATAGTAGTTCCTCTGTTCTTTGATAGAGTTTAATGTTGCTTTTGGGTTGAAGACAGTAGATGGCAGTGTCCCTCACACTAGAAAGACTTTGAAGAGGAGGAAAACCTCACTGAGAGGCTCCAGTTGAAGACTGATGCTGCCCTTCTGTGTGACATTAATTGGGCTGGATCGCAGTCTTCAAAACAAGGACCTAAGCACAGACTCCTTTGTTTCCAAGGAGGAAAAGCCTGTTGTCATTTTTAATACTTTATGTTACGAAGTGGAAATACAGTTGTGATTTGTAAAGCTTAAATCAGATTACCTAGAGACACTTTTAGTGCACTTTATTCTGCCTAAATATGTCCACTGGCTGCCAGCTTCCCTTCTATTTAAAAGGAGTAATAAGAAGACGTGACAGTAATAAATATGTAGTGCTGGGTGTAGAAGAATGTCCTTTTAAAAATAGTGATTATGTGAATTCTGTAGCCATGAATGTAGAGGTTGGTAAAGAGAAAAGGATAAGAACAAAAGAAATGAATGAAATCTGGGATTTTATGGTTAGTCTAAGATGGCTGTGGCCTAAAATGTCACCTGAGAATCAATCATGCTGGTTCCAGAGTCATCCTTGCCTCTGGAGATACGGATCAGTGTATTGGACTCACTCACCTTGGATGGCCCATTTGATGCCTGGTTTCCAGGTTAAATGAGTTCTTTTTTTTTTTTTTTTAATTTTTATTTATTTATTTATTTTTCCCACCAAAGCCCCAGTAGATAGTTGTATGTCATAGCTGCACATCTTTCTAGTTGCTGCATGTGGGACGCAGCCTCAGCATGGCTGGAGAAGTGGTGTGTCAGTTTGCGCCCGGGATCCGAACCTGGACCGCCAGCAGCGCAGCACGTTCACTTAACCGCCAAGCCATGGGGCCGGCCCAGGTTAAATGAGTTCTGAAGCAGCTTGTGTAGAGACAAACTTTTAAAGTTTAATTCTTTGCATATGAAAGCATCCTTTTTTCTGTCTCTAAAAGGATAAGGAGTATATCTTTCTTTCCTTTCCCTTATGTCTTAAGCACCTAGAAAAAAGCCTGGTACAAAGTAGGTACTTATGAGACATTTTTTGAATTAATGAGTAAATTTTGAACTCTTTTTGTTTCGTAGACTCAACTTTGTTGAATAATTTTGGGGTGATGAATGGGAGGAAGTTAACTACTGGCTACCAAAATTGGCCAGTTTTCCCCCCCATGTTTTGTATCATTTATTTTTTATCCAGCTTTATATATACATATATGTATATAAGTTTTGTATTAAAAATAAAAAGTCTTTGGGCAAGATGACTTTTTAAAAATGTCATATTTAAGTACGTCCTCCCTGTATATTATTCCTTTTGAATGCAGCTCTAAGAATAAATATTTAAACTTTTGTGGTCTTTTCAGATACAGTTAAAAAACTCCAGGACCAAAAGCATGACATGGAAAGAGAAATCAAGACGCTCCACAGGAGACTTCGGGTAGGATAAATCTTCACGTATTGTCTCATTTGAAAACAGTTTTCTGAAAGTTGAGTACCATGTAGTCATTGACCATGTTATCATTCATTTTAAGCTTCAGATACAGTTATAATATTGATCCCACTGGGCTTTGGGCAGAAAGCAAATCCCATCATTTCAGTTTGGGAGTGGTGCTAGATTCTGGATAGAAGAATGTGCTAGTGATTTATGAGTGATAATTTTAGAAAGATGGATTTAGGAAGCAAGTGTTATATTTTGGAAAGAAAGTTTAGCTCTTGATTATAAAGTGTCCCAAACTAATCTGTTTTCTTATAAGTTTTCTGTCTTCCGTGGATTTGATTGGCTTGCCAACGGCAATGCTGCTCAGATACAGAGGGTAGGGTGAAGTTAATTTCATAGGTTGGGTCTTGCCTCAGTTGTTCAGGCTGCCTTCATGGTGTCAGAACATTGCTTTGGGGTGGCAGATGCTGGGCCTGGGAGTGGGCAGCTGTGGCCTGGTGTTGGTGATACCCTGGGGAGGCTTCCCCACCCAGCCACACCCACATCCTTCACGGCTGTGGGAAGCAGTGGGCCGTATAGTTCCTTAGCTCCTCTCTTTGTATGATTTTTGTCTGCCTAGATTAAATTTAATGTTTTTCTTCTGGCTTCCTCTTCCTTTTCCTTTACTTTTGATTTTTTTTTCCTGTTAGTTTCTGACGTCAGGATATTTATAGTTTTTTACTGTAAAATATTTCAGTATGGGTCACACACCGTTTATCTACCGTCTTGAGCTTTTCAGAGGTAAAGCACTGTAAATTTTGGACCATGTGTTTATTTTCATAAGACTTACTTTGAAACTTGCATGAGGAAGGGAGGCTTGACATTATCATCATGAATATTTATTGAGCACTCTTTGAGTGCTCGATGCCTCAGTAGACAGATCAGCTAAAAAAATCTTTTCCTCATTAGGAACAAGTTCACTGACAATAATTGCATTACCTATTGGAAACAGGTAATAGCAATTCTTGGGGATTTAAAAGAAATTAATCATCACATGTGACAGTGCAGTACAGCAATCTGCAAACACATTTTATTGTTTTTAAATAAGTCTGTATTGCTCTCTGTTGGAAATAAAAATTTAGTCATTTAATATAGGAAGAATCTGCGGAATGGCGGCAGTTTCAAGCTGATCTCCAGACTGCAGTGGTCATTGCAAATGACATTAAATCTGAAGCCCAAGAGGAGATTGGTGATCTGAAGCGCCGGTTGCATGAGGCTCAAGAAAAAAATGAGAAACTCACAAAAGAATTGGAGGAAATAAAGTCACGCAAGTATGTTTTGAGAAACCAGTTGTGTACTTATGTTTCAACAGAGAACACTTAAGTCGCAATTTCGTGACGTGGTATGGTCAGAAGACTGACTTTGGATCTAGCGGAAGTTACTCAACATTTCTGGCCTCATTTCATCACACCTGTAAAATAGCAACTCTGAAAGATCCATAGATTGCACTATCAGTATCCATAACCAACAAATCTGGAGGGGCCAGAATGGTCCGTGGCACAAGGGTACATTATGGTTCTCTGCTTTCCTCTGTCCCCACATTCTAGCCCCGTTACTTTTCTTGAGATTATAACCTCTTGATTAAGGACGTGGACTCTGGAGGCAGACGGACTTGGCTCTCGTCCAGCTCTGCCTCTTACTAGCTGTTTGATGTTGGTCAGGGCTTCCAGTCTGTTCATCTTTAAAATGGAGACAGTGCTATTTGCTTTACAGTGTTGTTGTAAGGCTTAAATGAGATATCCTGAAAGCTTGTTAGTCTTTGAGATACATATTTAAAGGAAGTGCCTCCTGAAGGAAGTAGCATTTTGTAGAGCAGCGGTTCTCAAACTGAGGTCTGTGGACCCCTGGGGACCCCCAAGACCCTTTCAGGGGATCTGTGAAGTCAGACTATTTTCATAATACAGCTGACATGTTGTTTGTCCTTTTCATTGTGTTGACTTCTGCACTGATCCTGAAGAGCAAGTGTAAACTGTTGACGACTCAAGGCCTTGGCACCAGATTATACTTGTAGTCATCGTACTCTTCGCCACCATGCACACACATTTTGAACAATGCAGGTTTTACTTAAAGATGTCCTTGATGAAGCAGTAAATTATTTTTTTTTTTTGTGAGAAAGATCGACCCTGAGCTAACATCTGCCAATCCTCCTCTTTTTGCTGAGGAAGACTGGCCCTGGGCTAACATCCATGCCCATCTTCCTCCACTTTATATGGGATGCCACCACAGCATGGCTTGCCAAGCAGTGTGTTGGTGCACGCCCGGGATCCGAACCAGCAAACCCCGGGCCGCCGCAGCGGAGCGTGTGCCCCCAACTGCTTGCGCCACCGGGCCGGCCCCGCAGTAAATTATTAATTTTACTAAATCTCAGTCCTTGAGTATATTCTTTCTAACATTTTATTTGACGAAGTGGGAAGTCCACGTACCCAAGTATGAGGTTGTCTGGAGGAAAGCACTGTGTGATTGTTTTAGTTTGAGCTGTTTTCTTTGTCATGGAACACCATTTTTATTTGAGAGTGACTGACAGACAAACTATGGATATTCAGACTTTAGTATTTGGTGGCTATTTCTTGAAAATGATTCAGAGAGTCTGTCACTTCAAGGAAGACAACTGAGTATTTGGTGCCAAGGATAAAATGTGGGCTGTCAGGTAAATGGTAGGATTTTGGAAAACTTGAATCTGTCATTATGAGCTTGGCAGCTTCCCATACTTAAAGAGTTTTCTGATGAGATCGTTGGTGATATTAACAAATGTGACGTTTAAGAAATAAATTGTATAATGACAGGAGTCAACATTTGGAAAATCCATGTAACTCAGTGAACCAATATTTTCTCTCCGACCAATGCACAATCACGTATGGGTAAAAGATCCATTCAAAGTACAAGACAGCCCAGAGGATTTTAATGGACAGAGTAGGAAAAGTTCATTCATATGGTTTCAGATTCCACATTGCAGCTAACTTTTAAGTAACTACCACTTACTGCATTTTGGTGTAGTATCAAGAAAGAATAGCCATGGTTATCTAAAAAGCTCAATTATCAATTTTACCCTTTTCTTTTTTTTGAAGAAGATTGGCCCTGAGCTAACATCTGTTGCCAGTCCTCTTCCTTTTTTCCTTTTTTCTCCCCAAAGCTCCAGTAGATAGTTGTATGTCATAGTTGTACATCCTTCTAGTTGCTCTGTGTGGGGCGCTGCCTCAGCATGGCTTGATAAGCGGTGTGTAGGTCTGCGCCCAGGATCCAAACCGGCAATCCCCGGACTGCTAAAGCAGAGCATGGCAACTTAACTGCTATGCCACCTGGCCGGCCCTACACAATTATCTTATCTTATTTTATTTTACTTTAATTTAATTTTATTTATTCATTTTTTTGTGAGGAAGATCAGCCCGGAGCTAACATCCATGCTAATCCTCCTCTTTTTGCTGAGGAAGACTGGCCCTGAGCTAACATCCGTGCCCATCTTCCTCCACTTTATGTGGGATGCTGGCACAGCATGGCCTGACAAGCGGTGTCGGTGTGGGCCCGGCATCTGAACCTGGGCCGCCAGCAGCGGAGCACACGCGCTTAACTGCTGTGCCATGGGGCCAGCCCCAATTATCTATTTTAATATCGTTAAAATATTCTTCCCTTCTCTAACTACATATCTATGTGAGGCCTGCTTTTTTTCATATTGCCATAGATTGAATACAGAAGAAATGAGACTTTAGCAGTCTTCTATTAAGCGAGACATTAGTGAGATTTGCAAAAATGTAAAAACACTGCTATTCTTTGTATTTTTTTTGTTTTGGAAAATATAGTCATCTTTTATTAAAAAATGTTAATTATGGTAGTAAGTCGGGTTTATTTTTATTTTTAGGTGAATTAAATATTTTAAGTATTTCTTAGGTTTAAATAATAATTTGGTAAATATCAATAGATATAACCCACATAAACAAAAACTCTTTGGAATCCTCAATAATTTTTAAGAGTGGAAAGGGGCTCTAGGACCAAAAAGTTTGATAATTGTTGATCCTGTTGTCAATTCTGCTGTTGTCGATTCTTTATTAAAACTGCTGAACGTGAGACCCTCTGATATATCTTGAGGCAAAAAACTCGGTCAGAAGTGCCAAATGGCCACCAAAGACAAATTTTCCTAAGGACTGGCTTAATTTTTGTCCACCTGTGAACTAACTTGTTAGTTATATGACGTACAAACTCTGCAAGTGAAATCTCCTTCCAGATGAGAACTTTTATGTTAGTCAGCTCCGTGAATTAGAGCTGGCCAGAAATAAAAGGGAATCGATGTGTTAGATGACTCATGATCCATCATACTGAGCATCTAGCAGACTCATGTTACTGATATGGGCTCAGGTTTTTTTTTCCTTTGTAGAAATTGTTTTTGACACCTACAGCAGTTTTTTTTAAATTTTATGAGTATGAGCTTTGATTTCATTTCTTTGTATTTCTGTGTCTATGCACAGCATATTAGATAGAGTCAGCATAGATTATCCGTATGTACTGATGAATTCCCAGATTCTCCTGAGAAGGGCCGGGCCCTCTCAGCAGCACAGAGCCTCGAGATCCCTAGCTCTGAGTCAGGATCTTTGGCCAGCCTGCCTCCCATTTCACTGCTAATTGATTACTGATGTCCTCACCTTACACTTACTCAGATGAAAATAGAATCTGATGGTTACTTAACCTACTTAGGATAACCTGATATAAAAGTTTTAATATCATTTCCTGGAATTTACCAAGCAAATGAGAATGTTAGACCAGGTAATTTACTCAGCTCAACTGATAGTATTTTTTTTTTAACTGATACTTTTTAATGCTTTTTAGTTGGGAGGGGAAATGTGTATTAGTTTCTAGTATATATGTAAAAATGCTCTGGTTTCAATATTGTTTTCAGGCAAGAGGAGGAGCGAGGCCGGGTGTATAACTACATGAATGCTGTTGAGAGAGATTTGGCAGCCTTAAGGCAAGGGATGGGTCTGAGTAGAAGGTCCTCGACTTCCTCTGAGCCAACCCCTACGGTAAAAACCCTCATCAAGTCCTTCGACAGTGCATCTCAAGGTAATTTCTTACACACTGTGCCAAGGGCAGGCGGTTGTATTCACTTGGCCTAGTTTGATATTCTTTACCATCTTACTCTCTAGAGTCTCATTAAATTTCATATACTATTAATGAGTTAGTCTTACTATAAGGTGAATTTTAACAGGCGATCTGGGATCTATTCAGCTTCGGAGATTTTGGTCTCAGACATGTGCCTTACCTCCTGCAGAGATGTATCTTCACACATGCCTGTGACTTTGAGTATCTTCTCTATGCCTGAGAACATCCAGATATATGACACCAGCCCTTTCCCTTCCTCTGGACTCCTTCAGGCCTGTATATTCAAATGTCTACTTGACATTGACACTCATGTGTCTTGTAGACATCATATTATGTCCAAAACCAAATCTTGTCCCTCAGCTTCAGTCTTTCCCCTGTGTAAATAGCAGCGCCATTCCATCCAGTTACTTAAACCAGAAATCTAGGAATCGTCCTTCTTCCTTAAATCCTTCTTGTTCCTCACCTCTACATCTAATCCATTAGCAAGTCCTCTTTTTTTTATTTTTATTTTTTATATTTTTTATTTTTTTAAAATTTTTTGTTTATTGCAGTAACATTGGTTTATAACAGTGTATAAATTTCAGGTGTACATCATTATACTTCTATTTCTCCATAGATTACATCATGTTCACCACCCAAATACTAATTACAACCCATCACCACACACATGTGCTGAATTATCCCTTTCGCCCTCCTCCCTGCCCGCTTCCCCTCTAGTAACCACCAATCCAATCTCTGTCTCTATGTGTTTGTTTATTGTTGTTATTATCTACTACTTAATGAAGGAAATCATACCGTATTTGACCTTCTCCCTCTGACTTATTTCACTTTGCATAATACCCTCAATGTCCATCCATGTTGTCACAAATGCCTGGATTTCATCGTTTCTTATGGCTGAGTAGTATTCCATTGTGTATATATACCACATCTTCTCTATCCATTTGTCCCTTGATGGACACTTAAGTTGCTTCCACGTCTTGGCTATTGTGAATAACGCTGCAATGAACACAGGGGTGCGTGTATCTTTACGCATTGGTGTTTTCAAGTTCTTTGGATGAATACCAAACAGTGGAATAGCTGGGTCATATGGTAGTTCTATCTTTGATTTTTTGAGGAATCTCCATACTGTTTTCCATAGTGGCTGCACCAGTTTGCACTCCCACCAGCAGTGTATGAGAGTTCCCTTCTTTCCACATCCTCTCCAACACATGCTGTTTCCTGTCTTGTTAATTATAGCCATTCTGACGGGTGTGAGGTGATATCTCATTGTAGTTTTGATTTGCATTTCCCTGATAGTTAATGATGTTGAACATCTTTTCATGTGTCTGTTAGCCATCTGTATATCTTCTTTGAAATGTCTGTTCAGGTCTTTTGCCCGTTTTTTAATTGGGTTGTTAGTTTTTTTTGTTGTTGAGATGTATGGGTTCTTTATATATTTTGGAGATTAACCCCTTATCAGATGTATGGTTTGCAAATATCTTCTCCTCATTGTTAGGTTGTCTTTTTGTTTTGTTGATGGTTTCCTTTGCTGTGCAGAAGCTTTTTAGTTTGATGTAGTCCCATTTGTTTATTTTTTCTGTTGTTTCTCTTGCCCGGTCAGACATGGTGCTTGAAAATATGTTGCTAAGACCGATATAGAAGAGCGTACTGCCTATGTTTTGTTCTAGAAGTTTCACAGTTTCAGGTCTTACATTCAAGTCTTTAATCCATTTGGAGTTAATTTTTGTGTATGGTGTAAGGTAAGGGTCTACTTTGATTTTTTTGCATGTGGCTATCCAGTTTTCCCAACACCACTTGTTGAAGAGACTTTCTTTTCCCCATTGTATGTTCTTGGCTCCTTTGTCAAAGATTAGCTGTCCATACATGTGTGGGTTTATTTCTGGGCTTTCGATTCTATTCCATTGATCTGTGTGTCTGTTTTTGTGCCAGTACCATGCTGTTTTGGTTACTATAGCTTTGTAGTATATTTTGAAATCAGGGAGTGTGATACTTCCAGCTTTGTTCTTTTTTCTCAGGATTCCTTTAGCTATTCGGGGTCTTTTGTTGTTCCATATAAATTTTAGGATTCTTTGCTCTATTTCTGTGAAAAATGTTGTTGGAACTTTGATAGGGATTGCATTGAATCTATAGATTGCTTTAGGAAGTATGGACATCTTAACTATGTTAATTCTTCCAATCCAAGAGCACGGAATATCTTTCCATTTCTTTGTGTCGTCTTCAATTTCTTTCAGCTATGTTTTATGGTTTTCAGTGTACAGATCTTTCACCTCTTTGGTTAAGTTTATTCCTAGGTATTTTATTGTTTTTGTTGCAATTGTAAATGGGATGGTATTCTTAATTTCTCTTTCTGCTACTTCGTTGTTAGTGTACAGAAATGCAACTGATTTTTGTATGTTGATTTTGTATCCTGCAACTTTACCGTATTCGTTTATTACTTCTAAAAGTTTTTTGGTGGATTCTTTAGGGTTTTCTATATATAAAATCATGTCATCTGCAAATAGTGACAGTTTCACTTCTTCCTTTCCAATTTGGATCCCTTTTGTTTCTTTCTCTTGCCCGATTGCTCTGGCTAGGACTTCCAGTATTATGTTAAATAGGAGTGGTGACAGTGGGCATCCTTGTCTGTTCCTGTTCTTAGAGGGATAGCTTTCAGTTTTTCACCATTGAGAATGATATTAGCTGTGGGTTTGTCATATATGGCTTTTATTATGTTGAGGTACTTTCCTTCTATACCCATTTTATTCAGAGTTTTTATCATAAATGGATGCTGTGTCTTGTCAAATGCTTTCTCTGTTTCTATTGAGACGATCATGTGATTTTTATTCTTCATTTTATTAAATGTGGTGTATTACGTTGATTGATTTGCGAATGTTAAACCATCCCTGCATCCCTGGAATAAATCCCACTTGATCATGGTGTATAATCTTTTTAACATATTGTTGTATGCGATTTGCTAGTATTTTGTTGAGGATTTTTGCATCGATGTTCATCAGTGATATTGGCCTGTAATTTTCTTTTTTTTGTGTTGTCCTTGTCTGGTTTTGGTATCAGGGTAACGTTGGCTTCGTAGAATGAGTTAGGGAGCTTCCCCCCCTCCTCAATTTTTTGGAAGAGTTTGGATAGGTATTAAGTCTTCTTTGAATGTTTGGTAGAATTCACCAGGGAAGCCGTCTGGTCCTGAACTTTTATTTTTGGGGAGGTTTGTGATTACTGTTTCGATCTCCTTACTGTTGATTGGTCTATTCAAATTCTTGACTTCTTCTTGATCCAGTTTTGGAAGGTTGTATGATTCTAAGAATTTATCCATTTCTTCTGGATTGTCGAATTGGTTGGCATATAGCTTTTCATAGTACTCTCTTATAATCTTTTGTATTTCTGAGGTGTCTGTTGTAACTTCTCCTCTTTCATTTCTGATTTTACTTATTTGTGCCTTCTCTCTTTTTTTCTTGGTGAGTCTAGCTAAAGGTTTGTCAATTTTGTTGATCTTTTCAAAGAAGCAGCTCTTGGTTTTATTAATTTTTTCTATTGTTTTTTTGGTCTCTATTTCATTTATTTCTGCTCTGATTTTTATCATTTCCCTTCTTCTACTGATTTTGGGCTTTGTTTGTTCTTCTTTTTCCAGTTCCTTTAGGTGCATTGTTAGATTGTTTATTTGAGATTTTTCTTGTTTGTTCAGATAGGCCTGTATTGCTATAAACTTCCCTCTTAGAACTGCTTTTGCTGTATTCCGTAAGTTCTGGCATGTTGTATTTTCATTTTCCTTTGTCTCTAGGTATTTTTTGATTTCTTCTTTGATTTCTTCGTTGATCCAGTCATTGTTCCGTAGCATTTTGTTTAATCTCCATGTATTTGTGGCTTTTCTGATTTTCTTCCTATAGTTGATTTCTAGTTTCATACCGTTGTGGTCAGAAAAGATGCTTTTGGTATTATTTCAGTCTTCTTAAATTTATGGAGACTTGTTTTGTGGCCTAATATGTGATCAATCCTGGAGAATGTTCCATGTGCATTTGAAAAGAACGTGTATTCTTTGGTTTTTGGATGGAATGCTCTGTATATATCTACTAGGTCCATCTGTTCTAGTGTATCCTTTAAGGCCAATGTTTCCTTATTGATCTTCTGTTTGGATGATCTATCCGTTGGTGTAAGTGGAGTGTTAAAGTCCCCTACTATTATAGTGTTACTGTCTATTTCTGTTTTTATGTCTGTTAATAATTGCTTTATATATTTAGGTGCACCTACGTTAGGTGCGTAGATATTTACAAGTGTTATATCCTCCTGTTGGATTGTTCCCTTGATCGTTATGTAATGCCCTTCTTTGTCTCTTTTTACAGTTTTTGTTTTAAAGTCTATTTTGTCTGATATGAGTACTGCTACCCCAGCTTTCTTTTCATTGCCATTTTCATGGAGTATCTTTTTCCATCCCTTCAGTTTCAGTTTGTGAGTGTCTTTAGGTCTGAAGTGTGTCTCTTGTATGCAGCATATATATGGGTCTTGTTTTTTTATCCAATCAGCCACCCTACGCCTTTTTTTTTTTTTAAGATTTTATTTATTTATTTTTCCCCCCAAAGCCCCAGTAGATAGTTGTATGTCATAGCTGCACATCCTTCTAGCTGCTGTATGTGGGACGCAGCCTCAGCATGGCCGGAGAAGCGGTGCGTCGGTGTGCGCCCGGGATCCGAACCCGGGCCGCCAGCATCGGAGCGCGCGCACTTAACCACTAAGCCACGGGGCCGGCCCTCACCCTGTGCCTTTTAATTGGAGCATTTAGTCCATTGACGTTTAAAGTAGCTATTGATAAGTATGTACTTACTGCCATCTTTTAACTTTTTTTTTCTCAGTGTTTTAGTAGTCCTTCTCTGTTCCTTTTGTTCTTCTATACAGAATGGATGGTCTCTTTAGTTTGACCTCTGTCTGGAAGCTCTACTCTTTAACTCCCCTCCTCCCTCCTTTTATGTTTTTGATATCATATCTAACCTCTTTTTTGTGCATTTGTATCCATTACCCTCTTATCATGGAAATAGATAATTTTTCCTATTTGTGGTCTTCTCTTTTCCCCTTAAATCAGTCCCTTTAACATTTTTTGTAGCACTGGTTTCTTGGTGACAAACTCCTTTAATTTTTGCTTGTCTGGCAAATTTTTGATCTCTCCTTCCATTTTGAATGATAACCTTGCTGGGTAGAATATTCTTGGCTATAAGTTTTTTCCTTTTAGCACTTTAAATATATCATGCCATTCTCTTCTAGCCTGTAAGGTTTCTGCTGAGAAGTCAGCTGATAGCCTTATGGGGCTTCCTTTGTATGTAACTTGACTTTCTCTTGCGGCTTTTAGGATTCTCTCTTTATCTTTATAATTTTATTTATTTATTTCTTTTTCCCCCCAAAGCCCCAGTAGATAGTTGTATGTCATAGCTGCACATCCTTCTAGTTGCTGTATGTGGGACGCGGCCTCAGCATGGCTGGAGAAGCGGTGCGTCGGTGCGCACCCGGGATCCGAACCCGGGCCGCCAGCAGCAGAGCGCGAGCACTTAACCGCTAAGCCATGGGGCCGGCCCTCTCTTTATCTTTAATTCTGGACATTTTGATTATGATGTGTCTTGGTGTGGGCCTCTTTGGGTTTATCTTGTTTGGGGCTCTCTGTGCTTCCTGTACCTGGATGTCTGTTTCCTTCCTTAGGCTAGGGAAGTTTTCATCTATTATTTCTTGAAATAGATTCTCTGCCCCTTTGTCTCTCTCTTCTCCTTCCGGGACACCTATAACACGGATGTTAGTGCGCTTGATGTTGTCCCAGAGGCCCCTTAGACTGTCCTCACTCTTAATTCTTTTCTCTTTTACCTGTTCAGCTTGGGTAATTTCTTCTAGTCTTTCATCCAGCTCACAGATCCGTTCTTCTGTATCCTCTACTCTGCTTTTGAGTCCCTCTAGTGAATTTTTCATTTCCAGTATTGTATTCTTCATTTCTGATTGGTTCTTTTTTATATCTTCCATTTCTTTGTTGACATTCTCACTGAGTTCATCTATTCTTCTCCCCACATCAGTGAGCATCCTTAACATTCTTAGTTTGAACTCTCTGTCAGGTAGGTTGCTCATTTCTGTTTCACTTAGTTCCTTTTCTGGGGTTTTGTCCTGTTCCCTTACTTGGAATGTATTCCTTTGCCTCCTCATTTTGCCTCTTTCCCTGTGCTTGTGTCTACATATTAGGTAGGTTAGTTATGTCTCTTGCTCTTGGATAGGTAACCTTACGTAAGTGATGGCTTAGGAGGCCTGCAGTGTGCTTCCCTCAGTTCTCAATGTTCCAGGGGTGACCCCTATGTGGGCTACGTGTGTCCTTCTGTTGTGGCCTGTTTGCTCTCCCTGTAGGCGCCCAGGGAGGCTGAGTTATCCTCCTGGCCAGCTGTTGTAATGCTCAGCTGCTTGTAGTTGTTGTGGGCCCTTCAGTCTCTTTATCAGGTGTGGGGAGCCCCAGCACAGTTGGCTGCAAGTTCTAATACCACGTTTGTGTTGCAGTATTTCTTTTAAGTGAGTAGGCCCCCAGCGTGGCAGGTTGTTAGGCTCAGGGCCTTACAATTGCTGTAAGCCTCTAGCCTATTAGGTCTCTTGTCAGCTCTCTGAGGATTGCAGCTGGGTGGGGCTGGCCTCAGGCACAGGAGCACCCAATTGTTTCAGGCTTTGGAAGGTGGGGCAAACCCCCTATGTGGGTCTTTGAGAAGCACAAGTCTTCTGCAGCTGACAAGCCCTGCCACCCACAGATCCACACACACAGTCAACACATTCCTGCCCCGTGTGCGCGCCCCGACCTCCCGATGCGGACCCAGTCTCTCCACGGCGGGAACCCCACACACTCCACCACCGCCCCACACTCTCCACCCGCTCCTTGTGCACGCCCTGCCCAGCTAAAGTCAGCTCAGTTGCCAGGCTGCAGAGAATTCAGTTACCAATCTATGCAGGCCGACAAGTTGCCTGAGGGCTTGTTGTTGGGTGGGGCCAGTCTCTAGGGTGGGCTGCCTGCCCTGGCTGATCTGGATTAAATTGGTGCTCTAGTGGGTGGGGCAGACCTGGGCTAGCAGGCCTCAGGGAGAACTCCAATGGCATCTGTGTCAGCACGCCCACACCAGGCCACAACAATGGCCACCGCCAATGTCCCAGTCCCTGGAGAGGTCTCACCTCCCACCGAGATGCACCCAGCGCCTACTAGGTGAGTCTCTTTTCACCACAGCACTGTGCACCTTTCTTTCTGATGATTTTAGGACGCTTTCTGAAATGGGTGAGTTTGCGCACGGGCCCTTTAAGAGCCAGTTTTAGTTTCTTTGTGAACCAGGTTTTCTGGGGGTGCTCCCCAATGCTTTAGTAGCCAGGCAAAGTCAGATATTATGCCTCTGGTCTCGATTGTGCTGGGTCCACAAAATACCCACAGCGGGGGCGTTCCCCGGCTCAGGGCCCCGCGTCTCCAGGGAGGCTGCGTACCTGTGGGCTGCTCCCGGGCGGCCGTGAAGCTGGCGGCTTGTGAAGGCGGCGTTTTTCCTCTCCAGAAGGGAGTTTCTGCCTCTTCCACCTCAATTAGGATTGTCCATTGTTGCAGGAGTTCCTCTTATCCAGTTTTCAGTTCTGTCTCAGGGGTAATTTTTCAACGAATAGTTGTAAATTGGCTGTGTCCGCGGGACCAGGTGAGTTCAGAGTCTGCTTACGCTGCCATCTTGAGTTCCCCTTAGCAAGTCCTCTTGATCTAGCTTCCAACATGGACATCTTTGCTCTGTCTGCTTCTCTCCATCTCTGGTGGCACAATCAACTACTAGTTCAAATCACCATCAGCTATTAATTTCAGTAACCTCCTAATACTCTGCCCATTTAATTTCATGATAGAAAGGTCTTTTCTTGCCTAAAATTCTTTGTTTGCTTCATTATAGTTAGAACGAAATTCAGATTCTCAGATGCCTGCATGATTTACCTTGCCTTCCTCTTTTTTTTTTTTTTTTAAGATTTTATTTACTTATTTTCCCCCCAAAGCCCCAGTAGATTGTTGTATGTCATAGCTGCACCTCCTTCTAGTTGCTGTATGTGGGACACGGCCTCAGCATGGCCGGAGAAGCGGTGCATCAGTGCACGCCTGGGATCCGAACCCGGGCCGCCAGCAGCGGAGCATGCGCACTTAACCGCTAAGCCGCGGGGCCGGCCCTACCTTGCCTTCCTCTTACCTCAGTTGAACCACTCTTCCTCTGCCCTCTACACTCCAGCTACACTGCGCTTCAGGTCCTGAAACAAGCAGGGCTCTATATCACATATGCTCTTTTCTGCCTGGGAGCTCGCCCTCCTCACCTTCAAGTGACTGGCTCCTTTTCATCTCTCTAACCTCCTTAGCTCTGGGAAAGGGAAAGGGATGTAGCTTTTTAAAACAGCTAGTTATAATGTGTCCTAAAGCTTAAATTTTCATCTAGAAATTCTTTAAACTTCATGATAGCTTTTTTTCTAATTCACTCTCATAAGAGTGGAGTTTCTAGAATCTGTATTCTATGATTATACGCAAATCAGTTTTCTTTGACTTAAAATCAGAGCAAAAGTCACTTGTATACTCACACACAGTGTTGGTACAGACATTTTAGAGGGCAATTAAGCAATATCTTCCCATTCAAAATGCTGTCTTCACAGACCCCAAAGTTCTTATACGTGATACTGGCACAAGTGTATAAAGATGTAGATAGAGAGATACCTACCTGTCTCTATATATACGTAACACACACACGCGCAGTTTTCAATAGAGTGTTGTTTGAAAAAACTGAAAACCTGGAAATTGCTTTAATGCCCATTAAAAGAGTTAAGTCAATTATGACCCATTAAGATAGTAGAATACTGTGCATCTTTTAATAAGGATGAGGTAGATCTCAAAGTACTGGTGTTAAAATATGTCTGTGATCCTTTTTTTTTTTCTTTATAATTTTTTATTTATTTATTTTTTTCCCCCAAAGCCCCAGTAGATAGTTGTATGTCATAGCTGCACATCCTTCTAGTTGCTGTATGTGGGATGCGGCCTCAGCATGGCCGGAGAAGCGGTGCGTCGGTGCGCGCCCGGGATCCGAACCCGGTCCGCCAGCAGCGGAGCATGCGCACTTAACCGCTAAGCCATGGGGCCGGCCCGGTCTGTGATCCTTTATAGTAAGTTGCAGACCAGTATTATATAGTGTGATCTCTATTTTGTTTTTTAAAGTACATAGATATTCGCATTGAAAGTATAAGAAAGATACACTCAGAACTGTTGTTAGTGGCTACCTCTGGGTAATATGGGGTAAGATGAAAGGAGGACTTTAGAAAATATATACTTCTAAAATAAAATGATAAGGGAATGTCTATGCTAAATTAAAATGATGCAATTATTCAAAATAGTAATAAAACGGGATTTAATAGATAATCTGCTTCTATACTGCTCTTTTTTAAAAAAAACAGTATTTTCTAATAAGATACATCTAAATGACCCAGCAGTTCCACTCCTAGTTATATACGCAAAAGAAGTGAACACACATATTCAGACAAATACTTGTACATGAATGTTCATAACAGCATATTCACAATAGCCAAAACGTGGAAACAACCCAGATGTCCATCAGCTAATGAATGGTTAAACAGAATGTGGTATGTCCATACAATGGAATATTATTCAGCCATAAGAAAGAAGGAAGTACTAATACATGCTACCATGTGGATAAACCTTAAAAACGTGCTAAGTGGAAGAAGCCAGACACAAAAGGCCACATGTTGTAAGATTCCGTTTATATGAAATACGCAGAACAGGTAAATCCATAGACAGAGAGCAGTTTGGTGGTTTCTAGGGGCTGGAGAGAGATGTAGATGGGGAATGACTGCTTAATAGGTACTGGGGTTCCTATGGGGTGATGAAAATGTTTTTGGAACTAGGTGGAGGTGATGATAGTTGTACAATATTGTGAATGTACTAAATGCCATTGAACTGTACATTTAAAAATGGTTAACTTTATATTATGTGACTTGTATCTCAATAAAAAAATACATCTTTATATTATGTGAATTTTATCTCAGTAAAAAAATACATCTAAACAGTTTTAAATATAAGTACTTGGCTGCATGAAAAGGTCTGCAGTGATCTTCCTCTTCATCTTGCCCCCGCTGTGTGATTTGTTCATTTGTGTGTCCCATTTTGATTTTAACTTAGCTTCAAATGAATAACCATTTTTATGCACACTCTACCAGAATCTGTGCTAAGCCCCAATATCTAGAAGTGAATAAATTATGGATCTTACTTTTGAACAGTTCAGTCTAGAGAGGGAGACTGACATGTGAGCAAGTAATCACACATCCATGCATTAAATGCAGACCAGAAAATACATCTGACATGAAGGAAGAACTCCACAGGAGGAGGTGAGGAAAGATGAGAGGGAGCCCGCTTTCCTTCGTTTAATACAGTTAGAGAACATCCGCTACGTGTCAGGCTTCTCACCTGATGCGGTTGCAGAAATCCTCCTCTTGGGTTTTTTTGTACTTGTATTTCATTGGTTTATGGAATACTTTAACCACAGAAGTTAATTAAGTAGCGAAAATGAAATGACTAGCATAACCAGGTTTGGAAATAAAAACCACTACTCTAGGAAACAAACCACCCACCTGGTGGCCAGAGAAGTGCCGGCTGCTGGGCACAGCTGTGAGTGTTTAGTGGAGGTGAGGCACCAGTCAGGATGGTCTCCAGGGAAGCCAAGAGCATTGGTTAATCTGGTGAACCCTTAAGTGGAGACCAGTCATGAAAGCTTCCACTGTGCCGTGAAGCATTCATTATTTCCTTGTTTGTTGTTTCTCTAGTTCCAAACCCTGCTGCAGCTGCAATTCCTCGAACACCTCTGAGTCCAAGTCCTATGAAAACGCCCCCTGCGGCAGCTGTCTCCCCTATGCAGGTTAGTGCCCGTGACCGTGGGGGCTTTGGGGGCCTCGCATCTAAGAAGTAGTCCTCTTCAAAGTCATTTACACTTACATCAGAGGGGCAAATGACTGCCTTGTGAGGGATATACTTGGGATTTTTTCCCTAAAATACTGTGAATATCCTTAATTGAGATAAATTATGTAAATGTTAATTGTGTTAGTCTTCTGAAAATCTCTAATAATAGTGATGGCTAACAACTAGTTAACACTTACTGTGTGTTCTACACTGTTCCAAATGCTTTTTAATGTTAACTCATGTAATCCTCACAATAGCTCTATTGGGTATTGGGTCCTATTGTTATCCCTAGTTTTCACATGTGGAAACTGAGTCCCAGAAGGGTTAAGCAACTTGCTGAGGGTCATACAGTTAAGAGGTGGTAGAGCTGGGATTCAAACCTGGGGAGTGTGGCTTCAGAGCCCATGCTTTTAACCATCACACTGAGATACCTCTTTAAATAGAATATGGAGTTGGCGTGTTTCAACCTTTGCTGCATAGCAAATCAATTAAAAACTTAAGTGGCTTAAAATAGAAATTTTATTATTTTTCACATTTCTCTGGGTTGACTAGGCAGTTCTTTGCTGGCTTTGCGTGGGCTCACTCATGCAGCTGTGCTTAGCCAGAGGGCGGGCTGGGGGCTGGGCTCAGCAGGGATGGCTGGGCCACTCTCCCCATGTGGTCTTTCCTCTCAGGCTCCTTCATGGTGTGGTGTATCAAGCTCAAAGAGAGTGAAAATGGAAGTTAGCAAAGCCTCTTAAGACCTAGGCTTGGAACTTCGACTGTGTCAGTTCTATCCTATTCTTTTGGTCTAAGCAAGTCATAAGGCCAGCCCAGATTCAGAGTGGGAGGGATGTGCATGAGGCATGAATTCAGAGAAGCGTGATTCATCGTGGGCCGTTTTGTAGCAGTCGAGCACAAGGACATCCCTGATCCATTATAAACAAGTTTCAGAAGATGCGCTTCCTTGCTACTGTGCAAATGCAGACCAGAAGCAGGGCAGATGGGTGTTACTCTGTGGTGCTCAAGAGGCCCTTTCATTGTTCCCTTGCTAGTAAACCAACTTTTGGAAAGAGTAGCTGAGGTGGAGTTTTGCCACATAGGTGATAGTAGCCAAAGGAAAAATAGCCTGAAACCTAGTAAACCCTAGTACCCTAGTACCCTTGGCTGCACTTCTTCCCTAAAAAAAATAGGGTTTGGGAGCATTTTCTTTGAATGGAGACTTCTGCTATGTTAATTACTGGTCATGTATTTTGTGAGTGAAGTTTTAACTTTTTCTTTGTAAAGTTTAGGGTAAAAGTGTGCTCCCTCTGCATTTGTAATGTTGCGAATTAGTGGCTTTGCATTTACATTTATGTAGAATGTGCATTTACATTTATGTTATACTCTTAATTTAAAAGGAAGGCAAAAGGAATTCCATATTCCATCTATAATGAGCTTTTTTTAAAATTTTTTTGTGAGGGAGGTCAGCCCTGAGCTAACATGCGTGCTAATCCTCCTCTTTTTGCTGAGGAAGATGGGCTCTGAGCTAACATCTATTGCCAATCCTTCTCCTTTTTTTCTTCCCTGAAGCGCCAGTAGATAGTTGTATGTCATAGTTACACATCCTTCTAGTTGCTCTATGTGGGACGCGGCCTCAGCATGGCTGGAGAAGCAGTGCGTTGGTGCACGCCCGGGATCCGAACCCAGGCCGCCAGTAGAGGAGTGCGCGCACTTAACCACTAAGCCACGGGGCCGGCCCTATAATGAGCTTTTTATATGCTCTATTAATCAAACTTTTTCTAAAGACCTGAAGATATAAATAAAAACACGATAAAGGTGCAAAATATAATAAACTTCAAATAAGGTGAAGTTTCTCTAAGTAGTGTTTGTCAGTTGAAGTTTAACGTACAAGGAATGTATATCACTTTGTAAACTTTGTGAAGATAAGAGGTGAAAAATTGCCTCTTTCTAACTTGAAAAAAACTAATAATTACAAGTCACATTCAGTGTCTTTTTAGTACTTGATTATTTAGCACAGTGCTTCTCAAATCTACTTGTGCATAAAAATCATGTGGAGAGTTTTTAAACAAATAGATTCCCAGGCTTCACCCCAGTGAAGAAGAATCTCTGGGGAATACAGCCCGAGACTGGGATTGTTACTTATTTACGAAACTCCCTGAGTGGGAATCCCACTTCTGGCTATGAGGGAGTAACGGGCTGGATTATTCTGCCACCATAAGCAACTAGAAAGTTAGACAACATATAGGAAGCAGTTATATTCAGATATTGTACAACAGGCAGAAATGAGAAAATGCCAAAATGTTGGCATTTTCCAGATGGTGGTGCAGGGAGGATGAGCCCAAATGGAGCGGGGAAGGAGAAACCAGTTGGATCTGAGGAGACGCAGATCAGTGTTCAGGGAGAATGAGAGTGCTAGAATTTGTGGGGCAGAGTACCTGCGAGGAGGGACCTGTGCAGAAAAGGGGATCTAGAACTCTGCAGAGGCATCCCTTTGAGTCTTTTCTGAATCCCAGTCTGCACACGCACAGGGAGAACCCCTACAAAGCTGGTCAAGAACAGTTTCCCAGGAAAGAACAGTGGCCAGGGAGCTGTCAGACAAACCGTACTTCACACAGGGCAGGGAATCATTTGAGTTCCCACTGGCTACTGTGGCAAAACCTCTTTGAATATTTGCAGCATTCATTAGAGACTCCCAAGGGCCACACCGTAAAGTGAAACTAAATAGCCCTAGAGTAAACACTATTCTAGACCTGCCCTAAATGGCCTTAAAAGTAAGCCTCAAAAGGACCAGTGAGATCCATAAGTAACTGGGGAAGGCACCCTCTGAAATGCTTCCCAGTGGTCCACACCTCCTGGTAGTCATGCTCTTGTGTAGTCTGCTCCTCCTGAGGGTTGGCTGGACTTCATGACTAGCTTCTGATGAATAGAATGTGGCAGGAGTGCTGGGATGTCACTTATAAGATAAAGTTATGAAAAGATAGCTTCTGTCTTGAGTACTTATCTTGCTGTTACTTAGATCCAGTCGCTCTAGTGAACAGTCGGAAATTGAAATATTTAGCAATAAATTTAATAAAATATTGTGTAAGACCTATACAATGAAAACTGTAAAATATTGCCGAGAGAAGTTAAAAAAGTAATAAATGGAAAGATGCATCCTATGCATGGATTGGGAGACTCAGTATTGTTAATATCTTGCAGTTCTCTCTCAAATTGATCTCTGGATTCAACAGAATCCCAATTACAAACTCAGCACCCTATTTTTTAGAAATTGATAATGTAATTTTAAATTTATATGGAAATTCAGAAGACTCTGAATATCCACAGCATCTGGGGGAAGAAAAAGAAACAAGTTTGAGGACTTACACTACTTGATTTTAGTACTTAGTGTAATCCAGACAGTGTGGTACTGATAGAAGTTTAAATGTAGGCATTAGATCAGTGGACTAGGTAGAGAATTCAGAGATAGGTCAATTGATTTTCCACAAAGGTGCCAAGGTAGTTCAGTGGGAGAGGAATAGCCTTTTCAACAAAGTATTCTGGGACAACTAGATATCCGTAGGGGAAAAAAAAAACCCACAACTCTTACCTCATAGCATTTATAAAAATTGAAATTTGCTATAGACCTAAATGTAAAAGCTAAAACTGCAAAACTTCTAGATGAAATCATTAGAGAAAATCTTCAAGAAGGCAAAGATTTCTTTTTGGGACACAAAAAAGAATATACCATGGGGGCCACCCCTGTGGCATAGTGGTTAATGTGGCGCACTCCACTTCGGCGGCCTGGGTTCGCGGGTTCCGATCCTGGGTGCAGACGTACACAACTCATCAGCTGAGCTGAGGTGGCGGCCCACATATAAAGTGGAGGAAGATTGGCACAGATGTTAGGTCAGGGCTAATCTTCCTCAAAAAAAAAAAAAAAAAAGAACCATAAAAGAAAATTGATAAATTGGGCATAAAATTTAAAATTTCTCTGAAAGACATTAAGAAAATGAAAAGACAAGTTACAGACTGGGAAGAATATATTTACAATACATTTATCTGTCAAAAGACTTTTATTCAAAGAAGACTTGTTTGTCTTCAACCCAATAAATAATAGACAAAAGATTTTAAAAGTCCCTTCCCAAGAGAAGTTACATGAATGGCCAATAAACACATGAAAAGATGCTCAACATCGTTAGTCACTGGGGAAATGAACATCAAATCCACGATGAGATCTTAGCACACACCCTTTAGGATGGCTGAAATTAGTGGCAGGCCCCGTGGCGTAGCAGTTAAGTGCACACGCTCCGCTGCTGGTGACCTGGGTTCGGATCCCGGGTGCGCACCGACGCACCGCTTGTCAAGCCATGCTGTGGCGGCGTCCCATATAAAGTGGAGGAAGATGGGCTCGGATGTTAGCCCAGGGCCAGTCTTCCTCAGCAAAAAGAGGAGGATTGGCATGGGTGTTAGCTCAGGGCTGATCTTCCTCACACACACACAAAAAAAGATGGCTAAAATTAAAAGACAATATCGGGTGTTGGTAAGGTTTTGGACTTTCTACTGGGAACATGACGGGAGTAGATAGAAGTTAGCTAGATAATAAAGCACTAGGGAAAGCTGAGAAAATAAGCGGGGGGAAAACAGATGGGGAACAGCACAGTCTGTGTGGAGATAAGTAATTTGGAGGTTTGAACATTACCTAGGGGTGGCAGGAGATGAAGCAGAAGAACTGAGAGGTTTTAAGTATTTGGTGGATACTTCTGGCTGCATGTAGATGGATCTATGTATAAGACTGGAGATGAGGAAGCCGTGACAAAGCTGGTGGGGTAGTGCTGAATTAAGATGACAGGTTGTATGGGTACAGTTGTAGTAGGAGAGTTAGTGGGTAGCGGGAACAGAATTGAGATCTACTTGGAACCAGTGCATGAATGGCCCATAAAAGTACAATAACAGCACATCCATAGTTTGCTCGCTAATTAGCATGTGATATTTAAGAATTCTCTTTAAACCAAAGATTGAGATTATACTCAGAATACCAGTGGTACCAGGGGTCAGTGATAGGGAGTCGGGGAGGGGGAGAGAGGGTATGACTGTAAAACGGCCAAAGGAGGGATACTTACTGCGATGGAAATGTTCTGTGTCTTGACGACATCAATGGCAATATACTGGTTGTAATGTTATACTATAGATGTTACCATTGGGGGAAACCAAGTAAAGGGCACGTGGGATCTTTCTGTGTTAATTTTTTAAATAGTATTTTGATCACATTATATGCCTATAAGAGTGTGTGTGTGTTAGCCTTATTGTAATGTATATGGAAGGAACTATGCAAATCCATAAGTAAATGTTTATTCACTGCAACATTTACTTTCTTTGTAAGTCCCAGCTCTAGATTTAACCTGACTTTGACTCTGTTTATCTTCTGATTTCAGAGACATTCCATAAGTGGACCAATCTCTACATCCAAACCCCTGACAGCCCTGTCAGATAAGAGACCAAACTATGGAGAAATCCCTGTTCAAGGTACATCTCATCTGTTGCAGTGTTTCACTTTTTGTTATTAATTTTTTGATTCTCCTGACGTTTTTGGCTAACTAAATTGTTATTTTCTTTGTTCTTGACATTATTTCAACCAATCTGGTATACATCTTTATCAGAAGTTTACTAATAATATGTCTTAATTACAGATGGGTAACTCATCTTGGAAGACAGCTCTCTCACAGCATTAGCATAGGTAATAGAGAGTGCACCCCATTGCTAGGCACTGTGTTTTCATAGTTCTTCATAGGGTAGGTATTATTATCTGTATTTTACAGATAGTAAAAATGAGGTTTCAAATAGTTAAATAACACAGGTTAACCTAGTTAATGAACAGTAGGCGGAGGCAGCCTGACTCCAGAGCCCATTCTTTTAATCTCTGTGCTCTGCATTGTTCATAAGAGGAAACTGAGACTCTGAAAGATGAGGTCCAGCAATTCTTTTGTGCACTCGTGAGGGGGCTTACCTGTTGTCACGCAGCTCTTTGTGATAGCAGCACCAGAACCCAAGTCTCCTGCCTTTCGAGGTCAGGGCTCCTTCTCTTAGCCCATACTGCCTTTTTATGTGTGGTGCTGTGAAAGGCAGCACCTCATTTGGGAGAGGTGTGGTGCTGCTCAGCAGTTGTGTGTGTCACTCAGGAGCCTAGGGCTCCACTTAGCTGATGCAGGCCAGTCTCCTCTGTGCATTCTCCTGGGCATGGAAGTTAGATTCTGTGGGTGAGACTACAAGGTTTCGATAGGTGTGGGGAAGAAATAAGCAGACTTGTGTGAATTATTCCCTTAAAGAACCTAGGGGACCGGCTCCATGGGCTCCGTGTAGCACCCGTGCAGGAAGAGTTCAGTTTGGCAGCTGAACTGGCCCTGTCCTTGCCAGTCTTGGATGTTCAGATAAGCTGGTTGTGCACACATTTAGGGACAATGGAAGACAAGATGCTGCTGTTGCTACCTTCCCTGCACAAAGACTTGCCTTTTACCCCTGCTTCTTGGCTTCTGATTTATTCATCAATTATGACCTGAGGTCTTTTTTCCCCTCAGAAGATCCTCTTGCTAAGAGAACAAATAGTGGAATGTTTAAAGTCTCTCTTTACATCTTTTACCATGTTCCCAACCTCGCCTCCCAGATGGATCCGTCAAGGATTATGTATGTGTATGGTGTGTAGATCATTGGACTCATGTGTCCTGGCTATTGGCCTCTTGTGATGCTGTTTCCTGGTCTGTGAATTGGGAATAATCACGAATACCCGGCTCACGGGATTCGTAAATCCTCTCTTCCCAGGCTCTGCACTCAAGCTCTCACCCTACCGTTCCCCCGCAGCTGCTTTCCTTGAAGTTGTCGGTGACACTGTGCCCTAAGCTGGTGAGCTCTCAGTCCTAGTCTGATGTGAACTGTTGGCAGCATTTAGCCCTGTTGAGTACTCCCTCTTCCAGGATGTTCTTTTTGGTTTTCATGACCCACACTTTTGCATCTCCTCCTCCCTCCCTGGCCGCTCCTCTGTCTCCTGTGCTCGTTTCTCCTCCCTGACCTGTAAGTGATGGTGTGCTCCAGAGCTCAGTCTCAGCCTCTCTTCTTGTCTGTCTGTACTCACTCTGTGATTGCATCCTGTCTCATGGCTTTAACTACTCTTCGTCACATTGATATCTCCAACCTGTTCTTTCCACTGGACTCCAGACTCATATATCCAATTGCCTACTTGACATCTCCATTTTGATATTGAATATTCTCAGACTGAGTGTGTTCAGGACAAGATTCCCACATTTCCCAAATTTGTTCTATCTGTAATTTGTCTTCTCCATCGCAGTTATTGTCAGTTTCATCCTCCAGAAAGCTTGGAGTCATCCCTAACTCCTTTCTTTATCTTAGATCCCGTATCAGAGATCTGTTCAGTTCTTTGAGAAATGCTATTGACTCTACTTTCAAAATATATCCAGACTCAGAGCATTGCTCTTCCCTCTGCTACCACATCCTTGCTCTAAGCCACCGTCATCTGGATTTTGGCAAAAGATTCCTAGTCCCCCTCGCAATCTATTCTTAACCCTAGAGTCAGCGTAATCTTGAAGAATATAAATTGGAGCATGTCATTTTACTCAAAACTCTCCACTAGCTCCTCATTTCTTTCAGAAGAAAAGCTAGGGCCGGCCCCGTGGCTTAGCGGTTAAGCGCACGCGCTCCGCTACTGGCGGCCCCGGTTCCGATCCTGGGTGTGCACCAACGCACCGCTTCTCCAACCATGCTGAGGCCACGTCCCACACACAGCAACTAGAAGGATGTGCAACTATGACATACAACTATCTACTGGGGCTTTGGGGAAGGAAAAAAAAAGGAGGAGGATTGGCAATAGATGTTAGCTCAGAGCTGGTCTTCCTCAGCAAAAGGAGGAGGATTAGCACGGATGTTAGCTCAGGGCTGATCTCCCTCACAAACAAAAAAAAAAAACAAAAAAAGCTAGAGTTCTCCCACTGGCCTCCAGACTCCCCAGCCTGGCCTCAGTTGCCTCTCTGGCTTTGCCACTTTTCTTTCTTGGTCACCTTGCCCAGCCACGCAGGCTTCCTTGTTGTCCCCTGGGTGCTTGTGGACACTCTTGACTTAGGAACCTTGCATTGGCTCTTTCTCTGCTGGACTACTCTGTCCAGGTGTCCAGATAGCTCACTCCTGCTCTCCTTCAAGGCTTTGCTCAAATCTCACCTTAGCCCTGAGCACCATATTTAAAATTGTAAACCACTCTCTCCTCCATACATCCCTTTGCCTAATTTCTCTCCCCTTTAAAAAATTTCTTTAACCTTAGTACTTATCCCTTCTGGCATACTATATAATTTACTTATCTGTCACTTTGTCTGCCTCCCTCGATCACGAGGTCTATGAGGTCAGGCATTTGTGTCTTGTTCACGGAGGCATATTCAGCACATGTAATAGTACAGGCATATACCTCAGAGATATTGTGGGTTTGGTTCCAGACCACTGCAGTCAAGTGACTATCACAATAAAGCAAGTCACGAGAATTTTTTGGTTTCCCAGTGCATATAAGTTAGGTTTATACTATACTGTAGTCTATTAAGTGTGCAATGGCATTATGTCTAAAAAAATAATGTATACCTTAACAAAATGTGACACAGAGACACGAAGTGAGCAAATGCTGTTGGAAAAATGGCACCAATAGACTTGCTCGACGCAGGGTTGCCACAAACTTTTAATTTTTAAAAAACAGAGTATCTGTGAAGTGCAGTAAAGCGAAGTGCAATAAAATGAGGTATGCCTATATTGGGCTCTAGATAAAAAATTGTGAGATGAGTGAATGAAATACAAGTTAAAGCATGTAAAGTGCTTAGCACAAATTTTAGCCCATAGTAAATGCTCACTGTTAGATTTTATTACTATTATGTGTGAACTTTTTCTTAGCAGCACAAGTGGCTGAGAATGATAGTTCTTTATTGTCTATGAGTAAAAGATTTGAATTCATTGCAAGGCAACCAAAGTCTGCAGGATTTTGCTTAGCTGCCAACAAGTAGCTGTGAGACAGCACCAATACACGTTATGTTCTGGGCATCTTTAAAAAGCTGCATGTGTTGAGGGCAAAGATGGAAGCTAAGGGTTCAGGAGCACTCCCACTTGGCTGCCTGTTACGTGTGCCCCAGTTCTGTCAATAAAGTCAGCCTTTTGACCTACAGTCGGAGCCAGGAGCCAGGATGCCACAGTCTTTGAAAGTATGTATAGCCCTGGACTTGTGATAGCCCTGTGGGAGAGACTCTTGTCTGGATTGCATTGAGGTGATCCTGGGAGACCAGAGAATACTGAGTCCCCAGGCCCCAGCTGGCCTCGGAGGAGGGTGGGGATTATCCAGTGAGAAATGGCCCAGGGCTTTTCCAAGCCTCCTGAGGCCTACCCTTGGAGCCTTCTCCTGTTTCAATGGCTACCTTCTAGACTGTTTTTGACCAGCTCACAACAGGGTAGGGATTATCAGAGAAAGGCAGCACCAGCAATATTTCTCGAACTTACCTATTGATAAGACTTAACCTGAGTCACATGGTAAAATATGGAATCTTGGGCCTCACCTCAGATCTGTTGACATGGACTCTACAGGAAAGGGAGCTGGGAAACTTCATTTTCACAAGCACTCCAAGTGATTCTTAGAAAAGGACAAATTTGGGAAACTGGGCAAAGAATACTGTTTAATTTTTCCTATTACTTTGGCTTTTGTGGGTGGAGATTGGGGTGTGGAAGGGCCATAGACCAAGCTTGTTGAAGAGACAGACTAAATGTGTTAAGTGTCTTTAGGGCTCTGCTGAATTAAACCTTTTCCTGGCTCTCCTCGTTTTATCTGGTAATGCATCAGATGATAATGCCATTGGGCGTGGGGTGTGTGCAGTCAGTCTGTGTTAACGCTGGTCTAATTCTCCTCTTCAGTCTGTTATAATGCCTTAATGGGGCTTAGTTGAAACAGCGCAAATACAAGGGGGAGAGGAAAACACACTTAGGTGAATTTTTATCTGAGAGTTTGTTGATAGTGTGACGTTTTATTTTAAATGGTCACTAGAGAAAGAAACCACTTACAAAACTAAGAACAACCAAATTATTCTTGGTCATAAAAAGCCACCGTAGTTATCCAAACTGATAATAGAGTAGAATTTTCGAGGTCTGTATTGAACTGCTTTTCTTCCTTGATTGTCTCTTTTATCTTGGCATAAATCAAAAAACGCAGTCTATAATTTTCATTTTGAAAGTTTCCATGGCTTCATTACTAAAATTTAAGAAGGTGCTGCCTCTAGTTCTACCACACTTAACTTAGAGAATTTGTTGTTGTTTTGTGCAGTTAAGCATTTTATTATAGGTGCGGTTTTTTGTTTGTTTGTTCTGTTTTAGCATTGTGCTTGTATGTCAGTTGCTGGAAGATGTTTCAGACCAGAGAAATCTTATTATAAATGGACTAATCAAATGCTCTTTTGTTGGTATTGTTGTCGGGAGTTCAATTAAATGGTTAGGGTCATGACTGGTGCCGCCTCAGTGAATCTTTGTAGTTAGTATGTGAATTAGTGTTTGTGACCTAAGCAGGAAGCGGTAGATCTGCCACCAGGTACATGGATATAGGTAGTTGAAAAGGTCTTTACTGTCCCCACTTGCACAGTGATCTTATGAAGTCCAGAGTGTTAAGCCAAGACCTTGACTGTATGGTGCAGCTGGTTGGGAGCCTGGGGTTGCCCAGCATCAGTGTGACCTTGTGAGTGTCATGACTGTCTCGTCAGCTCAGACACAGGTATCTGAGAATGTTGATTAGTCCAAGTGTAGTCATATTCTGCAAAGAAAGTCATACTTATTATCTGTCTAAACTGTATTACTTGAGGCTAGAGATGTAAAAATATTTTAAAACTCAGTATTTTGAGAAGATTGCTTTATGGTAAGGGTACATATGATAAATGTGTACAAAGTTAGGAGGTTTTACTAGAAAGCCAAACCTTTGTTAAAAGTTATTATATCTTTTAAGTTAAAATAAAGAAAAGAAAAGGAATCTTCTGTTAAAAAAGTTTCACAGTGATTTTCATTCTCCAAAAGGTAGATCTAAATCAGATTCTGGCTTAGCTCTGTATGCAGCCCTAACAGGGAGATTCCCAGGAGAATTCCAGTAGCTACCCTACCCACCTGTATGTACAGTCTAATGGAGGTCTGTTCACTTCTAAAGGTTTTTCCTCCCCCTTTTTCCTTCTCTTTTCTGTGGTTCTTGGTATTTGTCTTGATAAACCAAAGTATCTACGCTCCTATTTTTTTCTAAAATATTATTATGAAAATTTTCAAACATACAGAAAAGTTGAAAGAAATTCTATAATAAATAGCCACACTCACTACCTAGATTCTACAGCGTTTTGCTATATTCACTTTATCACTTATTCACGTGTTTATCCATCCCTCTATCCTTCAGTCCGTCTTTTTTTTTTTAATGCTTTTTCAAGGTAATTTGCAATTACTACGCTTCAGCATGCGTAGCAATGTTTGTTTAAGGTATTCCCTCTGTCTTTAAACTCTTTCTTTTGAGATAAGTTTAGATATACGAAAGAGTTGCAAAAATATTAGAGTTCTCTTATACCCTTCTCCCAGCTTCCCGTATGTGAACATTCTACATAACCATAGAACAATTACAAAAGTGAGAAATTAATATTGGTAAATTTTTATTAACTAAACCACAAACTTTATTTGGATTTCATTTTATTTGGATTTTTCCACTGATATTCTTTTTCTATTCTAGGATCAAATCTAGGATCCCACTTTGCATTTAGTTGTCTTAAGTCTCTGCCAGTTTGCAACACTTCTCAGTCTTGCCCTGTCTTTCATGATCTTGACACTTTTGAAGAATACTAGTCAGTTAATTTTTAGAATCTCTCTCAGTATGAGTTTGTCTGATATTTTCTCCTCATTGGGTTGGGGTTTATATTACTAGAAAGGATACCACAGAAGTGATGTGCCCTCTTAAGTGATTCATATCAAGGGGCACGTGATGTCAGTATGTTTTATTACTGGTGATGTTGACCTTGATCACTTGGTGAAGGTGGTTGTCTGCCAGTAATTAATAAATCCCATTTCTGCTTAAACTTTCTCCCATTAATTTTAGCATCTGTTTATGCATTTTGCCTGCAACAGTTATTATTGTGGTGTTCTAGTGGTGATTTTCTATTTCCTCATTTCTTCTGAAGGAATTATTTATATTATTGTTATATTTATAGCATTTGTTTATATTAGTGTAGACTCATGGATATTTATCTTATTCTTTAGGTTGATTACTTATTTTGTTGCTCAAGTTATTCCAACTTTGGCCATTGGGAGCTCTTTCGCATTGACTCCTTGCTCTTTTGATGGACCCACACAAAGCACTTTCTTACTTTCGGGCGCCACAAAATGCTCCAGACCTGTTTTTTTCCTGTACCAGCTCTGGAATCAACCATTTTTCCAAGGAGCCCTGGTTACTTTTATTAGAGAATAGTATTTAGAAAATAAGATCCGGGTGCTAGATGTGCTTATTCCTACTAGAGGCTCCACTGCCTCTAGTCCTTCTCTGGATAGAGCTAGGAAAATTGTTTGTTTGCATGTATACCAACCCAGTAATACACACATGTAACTATTGTTTCTGTATCTCTCTCTCTGTCAAAAACCATGAGCTGCTTCTGATGCCTCTGACTCTAAGCCAGCACCAAAGGGTGCCTTCTAGCCTTTTCCCTTTCCTTATTTATAACTTCTTTATCTTGCTAGTGAGAAACCTGGCTCTCATTATCTACAGTATATTTGCTTATTTGTTCAGCCCTAGTGTCAGTATGCAGTAGTTTCAAGATTGCTAAACGTATCCCTGTGAGAAGCAAATTTACAGAGTACAGTGTTTGTGTACAGTTCTTTTTGTGTTTAGCTTTAGAGTATCCAGTCAAAATACCTTTTTTCCCAAAGTTACTTAGGTCAGCTCCTTTTCTCACCACTCCCTTCAGTGTGGTTATGTTATGCCTGTGTAATACAGTTACATTAATTTTGTCACAGTCTGCATTCCATCCACCCCCCCATGCCAGCTGATTAAAAAAAATTATATACACCAAAATTCACTCTTTGTTCTGTGCATTATAGGATGTTTAGCAGCATCCCTGGCCTCTACCCACTAGACAGAAAGCACCTCCTAGGGCGCCAGTAGCACCTCCCCCTTACCAGTTGTGACAACCAAAAGTGCCTCAAGACATTGACATGTTGGCAAAATTGCTACCAGTTGAGAACCAAAGACATGGTTCTCACAGTTTTATTTGTCTGATTTCAGCAGAGAGATGGAAACTATAAGTTTCCGTCTTATAAAATCAAATAGGAGATCCTAGCTGATCTTGCATGTTGTCTACTGTTTCCATCAGAGGCTTTAACATAGTAATCATAGTTATTTTAAATGCCCTGTTGGATAGTTCCAACATATGTGTCCTATCTGAGTCTGGTTTTATTGGTTACTTTGTTTCTTGAGCTGGGTGTATTGTTTTTTTCTTGCTTTTTGTATATTTTATAATTCTTTGATGAAAGCTGGACATCTTGGATAGGACAGTAGATCGATTTTGTACCTTACTTGGACACCTCTTTCCTTCTGCTAGGTGTTTAATGTGGGTGTGTGAGTTACTCTGCTCAGGAGCTGGGCTGGGTTTGAGCTTTGGTGTTGGTGTGATGTCCTCAGTGCACAATAGGCTTCCAGATGCTCTAGTAATACTTTGTGTTTAGAGTCGGGGCTGGTGTTCCAGAGGGTTTTTCTCAATGTCTGCTCCAATTTCAGCTTTAGACTGTTCTTGGCATTGCATCTCAGAGAGGGCCTGTCTCACACTCTCATAACTCTTTCAGCTGAGATTTCCTGTTTGTTCATTTGTTGAGAACATATTTTCTTTTATAACATTGAGCATATTTGTAATAGCTGCTTCAAAATTCTTTTCTGCTAATTCCAATTCTGCTAATGTCATCTTTGAGTAGGTTTCCATTTCTTTTGAGTATGGGTCACTTTTCCCTTTTCCTTTGTATGTCTAGTAATTTTGGATTGTATCCTGGGCAGTGTGAATCATTGTAGAGATTCTGTTTTGTTTCTTTGCAGAAAATTGGGTTTTGTTAGCAAGCAGATAACTTGGCTCACCTCAAACTCCAACCTCTTTCCTTTGGTTGAAATACCTGTTCAGTTATTTTGTCCTTAATTCAACTCCTTGGAATCTGAGTGCTTGTGGATTTCAGAGGTCAGTGAGAGATTTGGGCAGAGTTTTTATGCAGAATTTGAGGCTTTTTTCTTTCTGGTATTTCCCCTTATCCCTCTCTTTCCAGCAGCTTTGCTTGTCCTGAGATATGTCCCCTGCTTCCAGGCAGTAAGGCTGTAGGTTTTCTACCAGATTTTAGCTGTACTACATGGCCTCAACTGGGGCCTACACTCATGCCTACAGCCATAAAACTGGGAAACTCACCCAATGCTATGTCCTTCTTCCAGGTGTGGACTCCTTTCATTTTCTGCCTGCTTTTCATTTCTCTTCAGTGCTTTTAAGTAGTTGATTTTCATATTTTTTCAAGATTTTATAGTTGTTTTCGGCAAGAGCATTGATCCATTTGGAACTACCCTCTATGAACAGAAGTTGGATATTTAGGCTCTTATTTGTAAACCTACTATTTTGCCTATAAATTTGATTTCAGAAACAATAAAGGAAGAACTGCCTCTACCTGTTTATTTCTATGATTTCTAAAATAAGAGAGAGTTAAGAAGCAGACCTCGTATGCTCATGTTATTGCTACCTGTCTGCTGGAAGTGAACAGAATATCTCCGTGTAGGTTTATCCCTTTATCTGAGCCCTGGATCTCATCCCTTGGGCTTTCACAGATGCTGTTAGCCTCATGCTATTCTTCCCTTCCCCTGTGTCTTCAGCTTTACCCTCTCTGCTGGCTCCTCTCCATCATCATTTAAGAATGCTCACATCTCTCCTATGTTAAGAAAAAAACCTCCCTCTCTCCCCTGCTTCCTCCAGCTACTATACTTTCTCTCTTACCCTTGCACAGCTTGTCTCCTTCCTATCTCTCACTCATTCCGCAACACATTCTTACCTTACTTTTGTTCTCGCCAGTGTATGAAATTGCTCTGACCAAAGTTACCATAACCTCCATGTCACCAAGTTCATTCTCACTCCATCAGCTATATGCTGATGATTTCCAAAACTATGTATTCACTCTGACTTTTCTTCTGAACTCCCTCTCTAACTGCTTGCTCCACATCTCCCTGGGTGTCTCACAGCGTTCTGAAATTCAGTGTATTCTCATCTCTTTTCCTCCCATAATACTCTTCCCTTTTCTTATCTCTGTACATGGAACTCCTTCCTTCTCACCTCCATGTCCACTTGGTCAGCAAGTCTGTTGATTCTTCCTCATTGAAGAGCCCTTGAATCTATTTACTTTTCACCATCTCACCTGGTATCACCCAAGTCCAAACCATTCTTATCTCTCCTCCATACAGTCTAACTCATCATCCTGTGTGCACTATTACCCCTCCAGTCCACTGAAGCCAGAAGGATGCTCATCTAATAAAACCTCCATTGGCTTCTCATTGCCGACAGGGTAAAGTTCAAACTTCTTAATGATTTGCATCGCCTGCATGCTTTGCTCTTGCCTGGTCTGGCCCTCCCAGCCTGCCTTTGCAACCTCAGCTGCTCCTCTTTACCCTCTGCCACCTCACCTGCTCCTTTTTTCCCTCTGCCCTCTGAACATTGCTGTCCTGGATTTCTTTTGGTGTATGCTGAGCGCTCAGCTGGAAACACTCCTCTCCAAGCTCTCCTTTGCCTGTATAAAAGCTATTAATTATCCTTCTAGTCTTAACTCAGATGTCATTTCCTGAGAAGCCTTTCCGGACCTCCTCTTAAGAGCAGGTCACGTCCCTTGCTATGTTCCCGGAGCCCCTTGTACTTGATCTTTCCTAGCATCCCTTACTTGTAATGATTTCTTAAATGTCTGACTTCTGCTCTAGACTCCGAGTTCCATGAGGGCAGGTTTCCTGCCTCCTTTCTTCCTTTCTCTGACCTTTGCAATAAGCCCAGTGCCTAGCAAGTAGTGGACACCCAAATGATTTTTGTTTAATGAATGGATGAAAGACAGGAATAGCTCTATATGGCAATAGAATAGACTCTATTACTATGAAATATAATCTCTCCTGCCTGCCACACTGGACTGTAATACACTAATCTTATTTCCTGAAGAGGGATAAAGTGACAGTTTGACATGAAGATGGAATCTAGCCTGCTTATGTGTAGTAAATGGACACGTGTTCTTCCTGTGACAGGTGCCTCTGAGCAAGTTTGATTCTCACAGTGAAAATACTTCATGAAATGGCAGCAGACTGCATTGTGCCTGTTGAAAATTACCACAAATAATTTTGAAAAGAATAACCTATTGGGGCTTTCAGTACCATTTTGTACATTTTCAGGAAGTAAGTGTTGGTCTATGGTAGGAACTGTCTGCCAAGTTGAGACAGACTTGAATCCTTAGACATGCAATAAGAAGACGACTTAATCAGGTGTTGGGCAAATGAATCAGCAGTAAATTCTATGAACTTCGTTTCAATTTTGTGCCTTTGTGTGCAGTGTAAAAGAGACAGAAGTAAGGCAACTTAGAAACACTTTCCATGTAGGGAGTGACAAGAGCTTCTGCCTTAGTGGCCACACTCCTTGTTTCGATTCATTTGTCTTTATTACCTTTGTTTTCACTTCTTCATTTGCTGTGTTCTTGGGGAGATTAAGATTTTAGGGAAATGACCAGTTTCATAATTGTAAAATGGAAAATTTGATTAGATTCAAAACATTAATTTCTGTTTTCTACTGTTTCCTTGTTCTGCTTTGTTTTGTCTGTCAGACTTTGTGCATAATATGCTCTTCCTGTGAGGATGAATGCCAGCTGCTGACAGAGTTCAAAATTCTGATTGATGCTTGCTTGTAGGCTCTTTGCTCAGAGGTGATCTTTGTTGAAGATAAGAAAGATGTAATGACTCTAGGCTGTGTAAGTCCTATCTTCATTAGGAAAGGAAGTCCATCCTTGCCGCTCCCTTCCCCTCCAAAGTAGTGTGTAATTACAACCAAATGTTCCTCACATGCTTAGAAAATAAATTTTGGAATAAAAGATGTGCTATCCTTGAAAGATAATGTCATATGCCATTACTTTTGACATCATGATATTTTGAGAGGGAGTATTTTTTAAATTGTCAGTTCTTAAAAAGAGGTGTTGAATGACCTGTTTGACTAGTGTCCGGTAAATTTTGCCTTTCCCCTTGTTAAAATATGTTTGCTGGGGGGATATCTTGGGCAATGAGACTAATAGTCTTCATTATTTTTTCATATATTGTAAGGGGTGGTGTTTTCCCTCTTCCTAGTCACACATCCCTAACACACCTTGACCGAACACATCTAGTCTGTCCTTTTGCTTGTCGTCCTGGCCTAATGACAATCTTGTCGGACTTGTAGCCCTAGTAAGAAGTGTGCCGATCTGTGTTTGGGGCTCCCACTACAGGGGTGCAAGTCCTGAGAAAATGATGTTGAAACTGGACCCGAAGGATGATAAAGGTAGCCAGGCTAAGGAGGGAATGGAGGAGGAGTATAGGAGGTGAGGGAACAGCTTTTGCCAATGTTCAAGGAACTCAAGAAACTCCAAGACAGCTTGTGTTTGGAAAGTAAGGGAGGAGTAGAACAAGGCGTGGCTGGAAACGTAGACGGTAGAGGAGTCTGATTGTGTCCTTCACTGAATGCTCGATGCCTGGCGCTTTCTTGTTGTCTTCAGACTAAAGTCCACATACCAGGTAATGAAGGCTCTCGTCAGTCAGCCTCACCCTCACATTACAGCCCCTTTTCCTGCCGCCCTTTCTGTTTTCCATACCCCCCATGTTTTAGCCACACTGGGATTTTATTATTCTCTAACTTGAATGTCCTTTTACCTTTTCTCTGATTCTTGTCTGGCTGAAATACCATTTCCTACCTGTCTTCTCTACTAGTAGAGCCCAGCTTAATGTCATTATGTTGTTGAAGCCTTCCCTCTGCCTGAAATCACAGTGAATGGCTTCTCCCTCTGTGGTTTGATAGCACTTTATCATTCTGTTGTTCTAATTATCCCATCCTCACTTGTTTGTGGTGGTATGTATGTATGGCTTACCCACTAACTATAGGCATGTAAGGGCAGGCTTTTATTTAGTTTGAACCTTTAGACCTAGATACAGTAGGGGATCTTTGAATTTTGGTTGAATTGCATCCAAGAGGTAAGTGGCAGTTGATGATTTAGAAGCATTCACCTGTGTCAAATGTATCATTTCCCTAGAAATAAAGCATTGAATGTTTTCCCATGTTACTTGTCTACGAATGTTGTTTTGTATAAGTGGGTGGACTCTCTGGGGAATTGAAGCACCCTGGATTGAGAGAGAAGGATGAGCCTCCAGGGTGAGAGGAGTAAAACTCACCTTCTTGCTACTTTTGTTACTTCAAAGTTCAGAGTCAGATTTCTTTATTGTGACCCTTTCCACTTTGTGCAGAGCATCTATTAAGAACATCTTCAACCAGCCGACCTGCTTCTCTGCCGAGAGTACCTGCCATGGAAAGTGCCAAGAACATCTCAGGTAATGACTTTTATCTGAAATTTCCTTAAAAAAAACTCTTGCACAAATTTTAGTAATGGTACTGAGTACTTTCTCTTTAGACTTATTTAACTTTACTTGCTTCTTTAGCTCTTGAGTTGATTTTTTTTCACTCTGAATTTCCCCTATTGTATCTTCCAGATTCTATAGAAGTCACATTTCATCGCCCTGATTTAAAAAAAACAAAAACCAAAAACTAGATAGTTCCATTCTTGTAACAAGTAGTTTATTTAGTGCCTAGAGTGGGTTAGATGATGTGCTGAAAATATAGCTTTGTACCAAGTTGGTACAGTTGTGAAAGATTAGAATATTTATCCCAAGGCATATCATGACTGTTTTTTTTTTAAATTTTTATTTATTTTTTTGGTGAGGAAGATTGTCTCTGAGCTAACATCTGTGCCCATCTTCCTCCATTTTGTATGTGGGACGCTGCCATAGCATGGCTTGATGAGTGGCCCACGAACCCTGGGCCACCAAAGTGGAGCACACAAACTTAACCCCTGTGTCACCAGGCTGGCCTCAATGACTGTGTTTTTTTTTTTTTGTGTGAGGCGATCAGCCCTGTGCTAACATCTGCCAATCCTCTTTTTTTTTTTTTTTCTTTTTTTTGCTGAGGAAGACTGGCCCTGGGCTAACATCCGTGCCCATCTTCCTCCACTTTATATGGGACGCTGCCACAACATGGCTTGCCAAGCAGTGCGTCAGTGCGCGTCCGGGATCCGAACCGGTGAACCCTGGGCAGCCGCAGCGGAACGTGCACACTTAACCGCTTGCACCACCAGGCCAGCTCCCTCAATGACCGTTTTTGAAGAGTTATTTCAGAGCATGCTAAAAATTCTCTAGAAGCCAGATTTTTCCAGTATGGTAAAGCCATCTTGTACTGATGAATTTGGAGAGTTTACTCTGTTTGTCTCCTAGAGCTAACTCTTCAGTTTATCAGTTGTTCACATTATTTTCCCTTTGTGGCCTTTTCTTACCCTTAATTCCTCAACTGGAAAGTGGACCAGGAAAGGAGAAATTCCTATAACTCTGCCTCATAACAGTTAACGTCCCACTTGTGTGTGGATTTAAGTTAGTACAGTTTTTATACATCATAACTGGGTCTTTAAATCAGTGAGAAGTCCGGCCAAAATTACCATCCCAAAGCCCAGATCCCAAAGCCTTTTCCTCTAACGGAGTTCTTCCAATTCTTTCTCAGTCTCTTTCCTCTATTTTATATGAAATTATGAAAGGTGTTCTCATCCAATTTCCTAGCACACCACTTAAAAGAAACTGCTGTTTTAGGGCATACAGAGATCTGACATTGAAAGGAAAAACAAGAATTATAAAATTAAATCAGAAATATGTAAATGCATCATTCTAATAAGATCATGTAATAAGAGAAAAAATCCATCTCCTCTCGGTCTTTAAAGACATCATTTTACTAATGCAGAGTTATAGTCTGCTTGTGGTTATCCTGGAATCATCAAGAAAAATTTAGCCAATAAAAAGGGGGCAGTTTCAGTAATCGGGGAAAAATTGCTGGTGTATAACATTGATTATATTACAACCAGCCCAGAGGTGATAAGTTGATGGCTCCTACATATCTAGCATCTTCTGAGGTGAGAGAGAATTTGTCTGAGGTCAGGAACTTTGTCTCATATCTCACTTCTCACTGTGCTCAGCCCAGCATCGTGAGCACCTGCTTGTACTCAGCACATCCTTGCTAGAAAGCTGCTTTTCTTGTGGCTCTGTTGTCAACGGCTGAAGTGGCTACTTGCACTTAACACTTCTCAGAGCTTTCTGTAATTCTAACAAGGTACAATGTCTTACTATGCTGGACTTTCAAAATAGGACTCTTCTGATTGTTTTTATTTCTCAGTAGTTGACTTGATACCTTTTGGTTTTCTGTCTGTCTCATTGATTTATGTTTTTTAAAATATGGCCTGACCCAGAATTAAGTGTAGCCCTATAATGAAGTATCTCTTTCCTTTCCTTTCCCTTAAACAATGTTTTTGGCCAAGTTCAGAAAGGTTTTGTTGATTTCAGTTGTGCATGAGTATTTTTCAGGTATTATTTTAATTAGCCTCTGGTTTTTAGCTTTCTTTGTGATTAAACGAATGTTTGTAGAGTACTCACTGTGTGCTAGGTAGGTCTGTGAGTGTTATAGGGGTGGATAAGACACATTCCTTGCCTTTAGGGAATGTGGGGTTCAGTGCATATTTCAATTACTGTATCTTTTTTACAGTTTTTTTTTTTTAATAAAAAAGTAAACCCTTGCAAGTTATCAGTACGATAAAGAAAATGTTAGTTTTTCCTCCTGTATGGTAATTTCTGCTCTTTTTGGAATCTACTGAAGAAAATGTCTCAAGAACTCAGTTTAAAATGTTTTTGCTATAAAGTGCATAATGACTGTTTTTCACAATCAGTGTCTCGACGAAGTAGTGAAGAGATGAAACGAGACATCTCTGCACCTGAGGGAGCGTCGCCGGCCTCTCTGATGGGGATGGGAACCACATCACCACAGCTTTCCCTTTCCTCCTCTCCCACGGCATCTGTGACCCCCACCACCCGAAGCCGGATAAGGTAGAGAACAGCTAATATTGATGCATTTCATGTGTGCCTTTCCTGGCCTTTTGAGAGTAAATGACCAGGTTGTAAAATAATGGCATTAGAGCACTGATTTTTTTCTTTCTTTGTGTGTTATTAAGTGTTTTCTGATCTCCTTTTCTGTACTGGAATTAGGTAAGATAGCATAGAAGTAAAAAGTGAAATAAAATAAAAGAGATCCTTTCCCAAAGCAGCTGGTGTTTTGGGGGTTTTTTGGTTTTGGTTTTTTAAATTAGAGAACGGTTGAGTACAAAAGTAAGTCTTGTGAAATTTGAATCCTGGGGTGTGGATGGAGTTAAGGGAAGTGTTGGAGTGGGATCGGAGTGGGGCTTTGAAGGTGGTGGATGGGGAGGAGGGTGGGCATTACTGGCAAGGTCAGTGACTTGAGTGATTGTACAAAAAGGATGAGTAAGCGAGGAGTTGGGGGAGCTACCAACTGAGGAGGTGGTGCTGCATATGCAGAGGGGACAGGTACCGAAGACCAGAGGAAGGTATGTACCTACCATATCCAGGGCAGTGGAAAAAAAGATGGACTAGGTAGGGTGTGGCCAGGCAGTGGAACCTCTTTAAAGTCAAATTGAGTCACTTTGATGTAGTAGCAGCTATAAAATGGGATAAGTAAATTAATATGAGAGGGTGATTCAAGGATTATTCTATTTCTGTACAAAAGTTGGGGAAAGCAAATAAAAGAATATTATAATGTTTCTAGGACAAAGTCATCAATCTGGACCAGGGTGATAGCAGTGGAAATGGTGAAGGGAGGGTTGGACTCAGGAGAGTTTTCAAAGGGAAAGATGATTAATTTCGGCAACAGATTTTTAGAAAAGGAATGAAAGAACGAGAGCTACCGAAGATGGCTCTAATTGTTTAGACTGGGAGCTGAGAATGTGATGCTACATTAATAATTGATAAACAGTACATGAAAATTTAATATTTTATTCATATTTCTATTATGTCAGAAGCCATTTGGGACTAAGAAGTATTTATAATTTAGAAGAAGAAAATAGATGTCAAAAATTTAGCATACATTGTTTATAGGAATGACGAAAAACTGTTGGGATGTATTAAGAAGAATTGAAGAAGGGATAGGAATGGGTTTCAGAACTTTAGCCATATATTGACTTACAGGTTTGAAGATAAAATGGAATATTTAGCCGCTCAAATTCAAATTATGTACAGTCATGCACCACATAACGATGTTTTGGTCAATGATAGACGGCATATACGATGGTGGTCCCATAAGATTAGCAGCATATAGCATAGGTGTGGAGTAGGCTCTACCATCTCGGTTTGTGTAAGTACACTCTATGTTGTTTGCACAATGACGAAATCGCCTAACGACGCATTTATCAGAACACATCCCTGTCCTTAAGCGATGCATGACTGTACTTACTTTTAAAGCCCTGCCTCTAGGGGACCAAGCTCTTAGAATAGTGGTCCCATAAGCAGTGCGCCATTGGAACAAGTTGGGGGTGCAGTGATGAGGGTAGCTCAAGCTCTGCCCTGGCTGGTGCAGGGGAGAGCACTGTCCGCGCCTGTCTTTGTGTCCTAGGCGATAGGCTACCTGCGTGTGCCTGTGGGAAGGGCACCCACTCTTCCTGTCTCCCCTACTTAGAAGCTATCATCTTCAACAAGGCATCTCCTGGCCTTAGTTTCCTCATCTTACAATGAAGAAGTTACAAATGAGATGACCCTCCAGCTCTAGGGGGCTCTTTTCTGCAGCTTCTCATTGTGTCCATAGAGTTTACTCTTCTTTGATGCTTTTTAAGCTGTTTCAATAACAAAACGGACCTGGTGTGAGCCAGGGTAAACCTTTCACATACAATAATTGTAGTAATTTTTATTTTGAGCATGATAGAGATTTTTTGGCTTGCTTTTTTGCATTCATTCACATATCTTAACTTTATCTTCATTCTCTTTTCCTGTGTTCGGTGGTGTTATAACAAATTTGTTTGAACCCTTTAAACCAAAGCAGGAATCTAGTGGGCTGGCACACGAACATAAAAGTATATTTCTTCAAGGCAGCAATCTAATGCATGTTGAAATATTTTTGTATTTTGCTTTTGGTTCTAAGGTAAATAAAAATTGGTGTTATTTGAGTGCACCTCTCAATTGGAAAGGCTTCAGTTCTGAATGTGTACTCTTCGATTTCATAGCATGCTTTGAAGGGTGAATACAGACAAAATCAATGTGCTGAAGAATGCCAAGCCACTTGTGACATAATAACCTCTAGGACATTTACTGGGCTAGAGTCTCCACTTTACTTATAAAGTAATCACTGAAAAACAGACCAAGCTTTTAAGAGTCTGCTGCTTGTCGAGGGGCAGGTTATTTTACAGAGCATTCTCTCTGTCTCCAGGTAATCCTTAGTGTTCCGGTTTACTGTAGCTACTGGAAGGAAGAACGTGGTAACTGATTAAGAAGGGTTGTATGCCTCCCCTGCTTCATCCGGAGAGTGATCACAAAATTTTTTTTGATTCAGTGTCTGGTCTGGGGCAGGATATTTATTCTGCCTCAAGGCAATTGGCAGTGCCCTAAAGTATCCCATATAATTTTAAGAAATGAGTTAGATATAGCCATTGTTTTTTTTTCTAAGCTTCTACAGTATTTCCATCCTACAGGAAACTCTGAAGTTCCCTGAGGGGGCAGAGCCCTGTGTTGTTCACTGTCCATTGCCCAGCACTTGCACATTACCTAGCACAGTGGTGCTCCATAAGGAGGAGGTATTGAATGTGTGTGTGTTTACAGAAAAATCCCATTTTCTATGCAAGGTAAAATTCTAGTTACCTACAGTCAATTAAGAGTGTACAACATAGCAGTAAACACATTTGAGACATTTTATGGATGTTTTAAATGTTTATTGCCATCTTTTGTCTGATCTGCTTCCCCCAGTTTTAAGCACCTTGAAGGCAGAAACTATGCGTTATAACTGCACCTTGCATAGCCTTGTCGTTTATATTTACAGTAAGTGATTGTTTTTTTAAAAGATGAAATGATTGAGGATATAAAAGGTTGGAAACAAAAATGAGTAAAATAAAACCAAAGCATAAAGATTATGGAACGGTAAGGTATTGAATGAAAGGCAGCCATAACAACTTTCAGATGCTGCCAGTATCAGGTTGTTTTCCCCCCTTCTGAGTATCCTGGAATGTATTCCATTAATTGTGAATGCATGCTGTACTGAATCTTTGCCAGTTTCCGTGAGGATAATGAGTAGAGTCTCTCCCTCCAGGTAGCAGAAACCCCTGATAATCGTGGATCAGTGGGGACCCTGTAAAAGTTGGTAGGTAAAATCAAAGGAATGAAAAGATACATCTTGCCACTGGGTGCCTTAGTGTGTGCATTTATCTTGTTCAATAATGCAAACCAACACTGTTTTCTTCTGTTTGTTGGATTTCTGGTTTATAATGGTGCTCAAATAAAAAATATTTCAACGTTGGGTTCCTTATTTTCGCTTATCAGGGAAGAAAGGAAGGATCCTCTCTCAGCATTGGCAAGAGAATATGGAGGATCAAAAAGGAATGCCTTGCTGAAGTGGTGTCAGAAGAAAACAGAAGGCTATCAGGTAACCGTGTGGTTCCTTTGTCCCACGTGAGCAATTGCCAAACCAAATGTTGGAGTGTCATAGCTTGCTACGTATCTCACGTCAGAAATGTTGAATCCTATACTGAACTTCAGAAACACATTCAACACATTCAAAGTCTACTCTAAACTTGGCTGAGTGTCACTTGAATGGAATAAGTTTCTTACCTTTCTAGAGTAGCTAATGTTTGCAATACTTTTGTGTGTGTGTGTGACGAAGCTTAGCCTTGAGCTAACATCCGTTGCGAATCCGAATCTTCCTCTCTTTGCTGAGGAAGATGGGCCCTGAGCTAGCATCCATGCCCATCTTCCTCTACTCTATTTGGGATGCCACCACAGCATGGCTTGACAGGCGGTACTCTGTTCTGTGGCCAGGATCCGAACCTGCAAACCCTGGGCCACTGCAGCGGAGCACATGAACTTAACTGCTACACCACCAGCCGGCCCCTGCAATACTTTTATTCAGCTATTATAGCAGTTTCTTATTTAAATCCTAGTTAAATGCTTTTGTTGAGGTCTCATCTGGACCAAGACTGAAAATATATTTATTTTACTTTAAATTAATATTTTAATTATCATGTTTAAAGTTTTCTTTTGGCTAAGTTGTTTTTCATAGTATTCCCCCTTCCCACTGTGCTGTCTGTGTGCCCTCATCATTTCACGTCTTGACTGTTTTAATAGCCTGCCCTTTCCGCCCGTCTGTTGTCTTTCTGTTGGTTTCTCTCTCTCTCTTTTTTTCTTTCAATATTTTATTCCGGTTTTATTTTAAATGCTGTTAAATATGACATTTGGAGAAGTAGTCCTAATTCTACTCAAAATGGAAACCTCTAAACTATTTCCATTAGAAAGCTAAAAAGTAGGGCCAGCCCCATGGCTTAGCAGTTAAGTGCACGCGCTCCGCTGCTGGCGGCCCGGGTTTGGATCCCGGGCGGGCACCGACGCACCGCTTCTCCGGCCATGATGAGGCCGCGTCCCACATAGAGCAACTAGAAGGATGTGCAACTATGACATACAACTATCTACTGGGGCTTTGGGGGAAAAAAAATAAATAAAAATTAAAAAAAAAAAAAAGCTAAAAAGTACAATTTAGATTCCCAGCATCCTCACAGATGATTTTAGGTACAGAGACTCTTCCTAGCCTGCAGCCACCGTTCTCGATTGCCATTTCATATTTTGGTGCAATTGCACTGAAGTACAACATGAGAAAGGAATTAGAGTTCTGTATTCTTGGTCTCATCACGTCAGCCCTCATCTCACCAAAATGACATAAAAGAACTACCTGCAACATTTCCCAACAATTTTTGGGTATAAGAGATAATGAAGTAGTGGAGGAACAAATTAAGAAGATCTGCCATAAATAAATCCCTTTTGGACAAATTTGTACATAATTTCAGGCAGTAATCCTCAACTCATTTAGGATAAAAGAGCCAACTGTATTGCAATGGACTTTCAGTTCTTAGAAAGTCAAATAAATAGTCAGTGAGGATTTACTAAGTGTCTACATGTCTCTAGCTTCCGTTTGATAAAAAGGAGACTACTAGTGTTGGCAAGGATGTGAAGAAATTGGAACCGTTGTTCACTGGTGATGGGAATATAAAATGATGCTACCACTGTGGGAAAAAGTGTGGTGGTTATTCAGAAAATTAAACATAGACTTACCATATGATCCACAGCAATTCGCCTCTCGTGTATATATCTACCCAGAGTAATTAAAAACATGGACTTGATCAGATATCTGTACACCTGTGTTCATGGCAGCACTGGTCACAATAGCCGAAAGGTGAAGGCAACACAGGTGTCCATTGACAGATGGATGGGTAAACAGAATGTGGTGTACCCATACAGTAGAATATTATTCAGCCTTAAAAAGGAAAGAAATTCTAACATATGCTGCAATGTGGGTGAACCTTAAAGACATTATGCTAAATGAAACAAGCCATATACAAAAGGACAAATATTTTTTGAGCCTGCTTATATGAGTAGTCAGATTTATAGAGACAGAAAGTAGAGTGGCGGTTGCCAAGGGCTGGGGCAGGGCGTACTGGGGGGCAGGGGGAAGAGTACAGAGTTTCAATTATGCAAGATGAAAAAAGTTCTGGAGATGGATGGTGGTGATGGTTGTACAACAATGTGAATGTACTTAATGCCACTGAGCTGTACACTTAAATATGGTTAAAATGACAAAATTTATGTATATTTTACCACAATAAAAAAAATTACTTAGCAGAAAAAAAAAGTAAAGGATTGGGATACAACCAGGTAGAAAATCAGCAAGGACGTACAAGACTTGAACTATATACTATATGTATGAACTAAATACTAACTAGACCTGTAGGACGTCTATGGAACACTCTACCCAACAACAGCAGAATACACATTCTTCTCAGTTGCACATAGAATATTCTAGGATAGGCTATATAGTGAATCATAAAACCAGTCTCAATAAATTTGAAAAGATTGAAATTATACAGAGTATCTTTTCTGATCACAATGGAATGAAATTAGAAATTAATAACAGAAGGAAAATGCACAACATACCAAAACTTACGGGAAGTATTTTTTATTTATTTATTTATTTATTTTTTCCCTCAAAGCCCCAGCAGATAGTTGTAGGTCATAGCTGCACATCCTTCTAGTTGCTGTATGTGGGACGTGGCCTCAGCATGGCCGGAGAAGCGGTGCGTTGGTGTGCGCCCAGGATGGAACCTGGGCCACCAGCAGCGGAACGCGCGCACTTAACCGCTAAGCCACGGGGCCGGCCCGAGAAGTATTGAAAGCAGTTTTCAGAGGGAAATTTATAGCTGTAAACACCTACCTTTAAAAAGAAGGAAAAGATCTCAAATCAGTAACCCGACCTTCCACCTTAAGAAAGTAAAAAAAGAAGAGCAAACTAAACCCAAAGCAACCAGAAGGAAGAAAATAATAAAATTTAGAGCAGAAATAAAAGAAATAGAAAAATAGTAGAGAAGATCAAATGAAACCAAAAGTTGGTTCTTGGAAAAGATCAACAAATTGACAAACCTTTAGCTGATTGATAAAGGAAAAAAAAGAGAAGACTAAAATTACTAAAATCAGGAATAAAAGAGGAGACATTACTAATCTTACAGAAATAAAAAGGATTAAAAAGGAATGCTATGAACAGTCGTATGCCGACAAATTGGATGACCTATATGAAATGGACAAATTCCTAGAAATACACAAACTATCAAAATTGACTCAAGAAGAAAGAGGGGCCGCCCCGTGGCTTAGCGGTTAAGTGCGCATGCTCCGCTACTGGCGGCCCAGGTTCGGGTCCCGGACGCACACCGACGCACCGCTTCTCCGGCCATGCTGAGGCGGCGTCCCACATACAGCAACTAGAAGGATGTGCAGCTATGGCATACAACTGTCTACTGGGGCTTTTGGGGAGAAAAAGAGGAAAAAAAAAAAGAAGAAGAAAGAAAATCTGCATAGACTTATAACGACTAAAGAGATTGAGTTAGTAATCACAAACTTCCAACAAAGAAAAAGCCCAGGACCAGATGGCTTCACTGGTGAATTCTACCAAGCATTTAAAAGAAGAGTTAACACTAGTCTTTCTCAAAGTCTTCCAAAAATAGAAGAGAGAACACTTCCTAACTCATTCTGTGAGGCTAAAATTATCCTGATAACAAAGTCAAAAAAAGACGTCACAGGTAAAGAAAAGTACAGACCAATATTCCTTATGCAAAAATCCTCAACAAAATACTGACAAAAGGAATCCAGCAGCAAATAAAAAGAATTATACACCATGACCAAGTGGGATTTATTCCAGGAATGCAAAGTTGGCTCAACATATGAAACTTAATCAGTGTAATACACCATATCAATAGAATAAAGAGAAAAAAACCACAAAGTCATCTCAGTAGATGCAGATTTGGCACAATTCAAAACCCATTCATGGTAAAAACACTTAAGAAACTAGGAATAGAAGGGAACTTTCTCAACCTGTTAAAGGGCATCTGTGAAAAACCCACAACTAACATCATACTTAATTGTAAAAGACTGGATGCTTTTGCCCTAAGATCAGGAACAAGAAAGGATGTTCACTCTCACCACTTAAATTCAACATTTTAATTTGAAGTTCTAGAGAGGGCACTTGGGCAAGAGAAAGACATAAAAGGTATTGAAAAGGAAGAAGTAAAACTATTTCTGTTTGCACATGACATGATTGATACCTTAAAGAATTCACATAAAAACTGTTAGAACTAATAAATTCAGCCAAGTTGCAGGATACAAGGTCAATTTAAAAATCACTTGCATTTGTATATACTAGCAAAGAAAACACTAAAAATAAAATTAAGACAACACTTCCATTTATAATAGCATCAAAAAGAATGAAATACGTAGAAATAAATTTAGCACAGGGGGCACAAGGCTTGTACGTGGAAAACTACAAAACACTGCTGAAAGAAAATCTAAGTAAATGGAAAGACATTCCTTGTTCATAGATTAGAAACTTTGATACATGCTACAACATGGATGAACCTTGAAAATATTGTGCGAAGTGAAAGAAGCCAGACACAAAACTCCAGCCTGAAAGACTTGGATACTCCAGACCTGAAAGCAGGTATAAAACTGATGCTCTCAGCTTTGCTTAGTGGCAAGAACATCTGTGCTGGTGGCTACGAGTTTAATCTAGGACTGAAATCTCAAGCATAAATTAATATTGTACAACCACCTAATTTTTTTTCTTTAGAGCATTTTTTGAGATATGCTTCACATAAGTTATAATTCACCCATTTAAAATGTACATTTTAGTGGTTTTTAGTGTATTTACAGAATTGTACAACCATCATCACAATCAATTTTAGAATATTTTCATCAATCCAAAAAGAAATCCTTTACCCATTAGCAGTCACTCCCCATTTGCTGTAGGCATCCACTAATCTACTTTCTATCTCTAAAGATTTGCCAATGGTGGACGCTTCACATAAATGGAATCACATAATATGTGGCTCTTTGTGACTGGCTTCTTTCATTTAGCATAATATTTTCAAAGTTCATCCGTTTTATCAATGAACTCTCCTTTTTATGACCAAATAACATTCCGTTGTATAGATATATACACCACATTTTGTTATCCATTCATCTGTTGATGGACATTCGGGTTGTTTTGGCTGTTAGATATAATGCTGCTATGAACGTTGTGTATAAGTTTTTGCATAGACATAAGTAATTATCTTCCTGTCCATCTTCTACTCTGTTGCCGAAATGACTTGAAATTGTGATCTGCTTATTTCTCTTTAAGCTGCTTCCCCTTTGCCATTCGGTCAAAGTCCAAGGGGAGCAAGACCCCTTATGATTCATCTGGCCCCTATGTAGCCTTATTGACTCCTCCTCATTCTTGAGGAGGAATGAAATCCCCATTCTAACCTTGGCCCCGAATGCCCACCGTCCTCTCACTCCACCCCTTCCATGTGGGGAGTCTCTGCTCACTCAGCTAAGAAGTTAGCGTCTATGCAAAATTGTTTTTGTCCCTGCCCCATCCCTGCAAGGGTTCATCCCTGCAAGGGTTCATCCCGAGACATGCCCCTCCCCCTGCTCCTTACAGAGCCCATGGAGCACAGTTCTTCCTTGACTGGACCTCAGTCCAGAACAGAACATTTTCTGTGTTTCAGAGCATATTCTTTGGGGGTCTTTGCATCTGTATTTCATTTTCCCTGTGTTCGCAAATTACAAAGGATATATCATAAGGGTATTGAAGTTGTCAGTTTGTGTATCTGTCTTCCTTTCTAGACTGTAGCTCCTTAAAAGGGCCTATCTTTGCCTCCTCAGCGTCTAGCATAAGGCTCAGCACATGGCAGAGCTGAGTAACTGTCAGAACCTGTATATTGAATATAATGGAATACATTGGAGGTTCACTTTTAGTACAGTGGTTCTCAAACTTGTATGTGAAAACTTGTGAAGATTGTAGAAAAAGTGCAGATTCCTGAGAACCACCCCTAAAGATTTGTAGTTCAAGAGGTATAAAGTGAGACCCTAAAATCTGCTGCTTTTTTTTTTTTGGTGGGGAAGATTAGCCTCGAGCTAACATCCACTGCCAATCCTCCTCTTTTTGCTGAGGAAGCTTGGCCCTGAGCTAACATCCGTGCCCATCTTCCTCTATTTTATGTGGGTCGCTGCCACAGCATGGCTTTGATAAGCGGTGCGTAGGTCTGCTCTTGGGATCCGAACCTGCGGAGCGCACGAACTTAACCACTATGCCACCTGGCCGGCCCCGCTAAAATCTGCATTTTTACAAGCACTGCAGATGATTCATAGACCATACTGAGAATCATAGAGAGTAGTAATTAAGACCTTGGACTTGAGTGTTAGATAAGGTTTGAATGTCAACTCTTAATGTGTGCCCTTATGCAAATTACTTAGCCTCTCTGAGCCTCAGTTTCCTCCTCTATAAAATGGAGGATTAACTAAGGCAGTCATGTACATTTCATGGCTTATGCTACACGTTTAATAGATTTTTAAATTATTTTCTTCTATGTTATTGGATGTCGTCTTGTAACATAAGCTTTAAATTTTCCTAGACTGCCACTTAAATTGAGTAATTTTAGATAATTATAAAGTACCTCCCCTTGATTATGGAACTTTGCCAAGCATCAAGTTGATTAAATAATTAAATAGTCAGGGCTGGCTTGGTGGCTTAGCAGTTAAGTTTGCGCACTCCGCTTCGGCAGCCCAGGGTTTGCTGGTTCGGATCCTGGGCACAGACCTATGCGCTGCCCATCAAGCCATGCTAAGGTGGCGTCCCACATAGAACAACTAGAAGGATGCACAGCTATGACATACAACTATCTACTGGGGCTTTGGGGGAGAAAAGGAAAAAAGGAGGAAGATTGGCAATAGATGTTAGCTCAGGGCCAATCTGCCTCAAAAAAAAAAAAAGAAATAATCAAGTTGATTGAGATAATTCAAGCATTACATCAATCATTTGACTAATGTCTCTTGGTTCCTTCCTACGTAAATTCTCTGATTCTATGATTTTAAGGTAAATTGTGTTAGGTTAAAAAAATATACACAAATCAGTTACTTAGGAACTTCAGTAAATAATTAAAATTTTTTTCATTTACTGGGTACTTACAATTCGGGAGGAAATATAATGCAAAACATTATAGTTAATATCCGTAAAGAAAAGTTTTGGTATGCTAGACAGTCTTGTGCTACAAACCCAATTTCCTCCTTACTTACTTACTTTCTACGGACACTTCTGTAATGATGTATATGGATGGCTTTTTTTTGTTTGGCTTTCATTTTCCTATGAGACAGAGATCTGTTCTTGATGTTTAAAAGTAGATAAGTTCCTGGGTCTTTTATTTCAGGGTCTGTGAGGTAAAATTGAATAGTCTGAAATGCATAATCTTTTTAAACTGAAAGATGTATCTGATAGAACTCTTAATTTGTCAAGAGCCATATAAGAAGTGCCAGAGCCGTTTCCTTATCTAGCTGTAAATACGAATGAGCATACTCATCCTTTGGAACCAGCAGTTTGGGACCAGTCGTTTGGTCTCTGACTACTCTCAGTCTGCAGGGGGGGTGGGTTGTGACACTTGACTAGCTCACTAGAGCAGGAGCTGTTACGTGACACTAAGCACATACTGCTTTCTCAAGCCCCGCATGCATCATTACTGCCGGGGCCATGCATGCTTTATGTCGTCGGAGCTGTCTAATCAACGGAGATAGATTCCCTAATACCCGTATCATCTTACTTTGACTCTCTTAAGAGTCATCCTAAAATAATTGTACTAATCACTGTAATTTCATTAACCCTCCATTATAAAACAAACCCTTGTGATTTGCCTTTTATCTAACAAATACATTTTTCTCTTTTAAATTGTGCTCTGTCACTTATTGTTCATTGGGGTTTTAGAATACTAGAATGTTATTGTTGAAAGGACCTTGAAGTTCTGATTTATTGTCAGCTTTACAAATGTGGGACTGAAACCCCCAATAAGGATAAATGACTACCTCACGTCTATATCATGAGTCCATGGCATTACGTAAACAACCTTGGGTACTATTGCCTTAAGGATTAACTCAGCCCTTTTTTTTAAAAATCAGTGCCTCAGTTTGTATACAATTATGTTTTTAAATTTAAATTTAATTTAAATATGCAGTTAACTTGAATAATTCTTAAGTGCTTATAGAGAGAAGTGATGATCTGCTGCCCTATTCCATCATCTCTGTAATTTCTCCTTCCCAGAGGCAACTACTTTCAGTTCTTTTTGCTGTTTCTTTAGAGATTGACAATACAAGATTGGTAATACAAGAGTAACGAGGTAAAAGAGAAAATAATTTATACTTTCAGTAAACTTTTCTTTGGTTCTAAATTTTATATTTAATAGCTTCTGTTGTACCATTGTTTTCTTGTTCTGGAACAACCTAACTGAATATAATCAAGGAGCCTCTAAAGGTTAATTTAAGAGAGCTTTACTTTGGATGAAAAATCTCATTGTTTTCTGATAAAATGCCAGACCTAGAAATGGATTAGTTAGTCCAAAGGATAATGAAAACACTTAATCTACTACAAAATATTTTAATAAATGAACAAAAGCTTTTAGTACTGCCTGAGGTAATTTAATCTCAAATAAGCATTAAGAATGCAGTTTTATTGAAGGATTTCCTCATTAGTGGTTGGGCCGAAGAAGAAAAGATTGTACATTTCTTAGCGGAGATTAGTGGAATCAGAAGAATTGATGCACTTGAATGATTTAGGAGTGATGGTTTTATGTGCTATGCTTTACTTCCATTCTAGCAATTTTTCCTAATATAAAAATTAACTTATCAAATACATACCAAGCTCTGTGCCAGATAGTATGCTGGGTGTTAAGCAGAAATCAGGATATAAAAAGGTAGCTCCTGTTCTCAGGAAGCTTGTGGACTAGTCAGCATCAGTATTTACACATCAGTAATTAAAAGTCAATATGGACTTCTGTTTATGGTTATGATAGAATATCAGACCAAACTCTGCTGAGAACTACTATAAAAGTTGTTTAAAATACAAAAAAATAAATAAATAAAAATAGCTTTGAAGGCACTGGGGGCTAACTAAGGTGGCCAGGACAAATTTGGCAGGAGCCAACAGTGCAGAGAGAAAGAAAACGCATTGAGTTGAGCCTCGTATTTACTCCTGCTCTCTTAAACCCCTGTAGCCTTTGTCAGCTCCTGGCATGGGGCAGAGACCAAACAGAAAGCAGTGGTCCAGAGCTTGTTTCAGAGTCCCTAGGCTGGGAGGCTAAAATCTGAATTCAGAGCTCCTAAGGCAGCCAAGATTTGAGGGTCTTCAGTCCCAGGGAAAAGCCAGTCTCAGAGTACTGAACTCAAGTGACTTAGCTTTTGCTCTCAGGGTATGTGTCACATCCTAAAATGTGTGGAGGTAGATTTAGAGAAATTCAGCAGAAAGCTGCTCCCAAGAGGATAAAAACTTAAGCACAGTTTTTGTTCTCGTAGTACTAGGGAGACAAAAATTAGAGATCAAGGCCAGCCAAAGAGGAATGACCTTGGCAAACAGCCCAGGATTTCAGTTGAGACCTCAAAAGAACTATGCCTTACAAATAAAGGTTGGCTGGAAGAGATCAGCTTGAAATTCAGCTTCAAAACTTTCACTGATTGGACCAAGGTGATCAGCCCTTACTCTAGGTATGCTCCAGAAGAAACATAAAACCTCTCTGGAGGGAGATGACATCATCCAGCCCTTTACACTCTGAAACACAGTGTCTTACATTGGATCAGAAATACCAGGCATGCCAGTGAACATGATCAAATGACTGAAAATCAAGAGAAATAACAAGTAATAGGAAAGAACTTCAGGTGATCCAAATATTGGAACTCTTAGGCCTTTGGAATAGCTGATTAATGTGTTCAAGAAAATAGATGAAGCAAAAAACCAAAAAAAAAAAGTAGATGAAGAGAGAGAATTTTACCAGAGAATTGGAATCTATAAAATAGAATCAAATGGAAATTTTAGAACAAAAAAAGACAATAGCTGAAATTAGAAACTCAAATACATGTGTTTAACAGCACACTAGACACAATAAAGATTTGTGAATTGGAGGATTGATCGTTAAAAATGTCCATAATGAAGCCCTAGAAGATGAAAGGATGAAAAATGCATAAGACCATAGTAAACACATGAAACACAATAGAAGGTTTAACACATATGTAATTGGAGTCCTCGGAGAGGGAAGGATAGTGTCACAGTAAAACTGCTAAAAGTCCAAGTCAGTGAGGAAAAATCATAAAAGAGAGAAAAAAGATACTAGATTCAGAGGAGTAGTGATGAGATTGGCAGCTGACTTCTCAGTAAGTCAACAAAATCAGAATTTGTCACCAGCAGGCCCACTCTGAAAGAAAAAGAAATTCTTCCAGCAGAAAGAAAATGATCCCATAGGGAAACAAAATTGCAGGAAGGAATAAAAAGAAATGGAAAGAATAAGTATATGGGTAAATATAAATGAATATTGACTATGTGTGCAGTATAATAAAAACGTCCTGTTTAAAGATATACTTAGGTTAAAAATATAAGATAAAATGTCTCAAGAGGTTGGTGGGGCAGTAAATGTAATTAACACGTTGTAAGGTCCTTGATTGTCCAGAAAGTTATAAAATTCTTAATTTATGGTGTATATTAATAAGTTAAGGGTCACATGCTATATAAATCTCTAGGGCTGCACTGTCTTGGCCACATGTGATTATTGAGCACTTAAAATTTGGCTAGTCTGAATTGAGATGTGCTCTAATCATAAAATACACACCAGATTTTGAAGATGGAAAAAAAGAATGTAAAATATCCCATTTAAAAATATTGATATGTATTGAAATGATCACATTTTAATATATTAGGTTAAATAAAATATATTAATGTTATATATCTTTTTTTTTTTTTTTTGAGGACGATTAGCCCTGAGCTAACATCTATTGCCAATTCTCCTCTTTTTTGCTGAGGAAGATTGGCCCTGGGCTAACATCCGTGCCCATCTTCCTCTACTTTATGTGGGACGCTGCCACAGGATGGCTTGATGAGCGGTGTGTATGTCCACGCCTGGGATCCAAACCTTCGAACCCTGGGCCGCTGAAGCGGAGTGCACGAACTTAGCTGCTATGCCACTGGGCTGGCCCCTGTATGTCTTTTTTTATGTGGCTGCTAGAAATTTTAAAATTATAGATTGGTAACAACTAAAACGGTAATAAAAAATGGAAAATTAAGAGGCTAATAGAGAGGGGAAGTGGAATAATAGTAAATACTTGATTAATCCAAAAGAAGACAGGAAAGGAGAGAAAAGGAACAAAGCATTAAAAATACAGTAGTAAGGGCCGGCCCCGTGGCTTAGCGGTTAAGTGCGCACGCTCCGCTACTGGCGGCCCGGGTTTGGATCCTGGGCGCGCACTGACGCACTGCTTCTCTGGCCATGCTGAGGCCCCATCCCACATATAGCAACTAGAAGGATGTGCAACAATGACATACAGCTATCTACTGGGGCTTTGGGGAGAAAAAAGGAGGAGGATTGGCAACAGATGTTAGCTCAGAGCCGGTCTTCATCAGCAAAAAGAGGAGGATTAGCATGGATGTTAGCTCAGGGCTGATCTTCCTCACAAAAAAAATAAAAAATACAGTAGTAAATTTAAACCCAAAATATTATAATTGCATTATATGTAAATAGACTGAATATTCCAGTTAAATGATAAAGATTTTCAGATTATAAACAACAAAGTCGACCATGTTTTGCATACAAAGAACACACATTAAATGGAAAGACTAAAGATAAAAGAATGGAAAAAGGTATACTGTACAAACACTAACCAAAAACTGGGAGAGCTATACTAATTTCAGACAAGGTACATGTCACAGAAAGAAATATTACTAAGGATATAGGGGGCATTTCATTTTGATGAAAGAATCAAAATAACTACAATAGTCCAGGCAGTCTCAGGAAGCACAATTGGAAGACCTACACTGCCCAATAAGAAGACTTCACAGGCACTTGCAGGACATCCTGAATTTGCATGTGTCTAATAACATACCCCAATGAACATGAAGCGAAAACTGACAAAACTGAAAGAGAAATAGACAGGCCCTCAGTCATATTTGGAGATTTTAACAGACCTTTCTCAGTAACTAATTAAAGAAGCAAACAGAAAATTTTAGTAGAGCTGTAGAAGATTTGAGTAACCACTATTAACCAATTTGTCCTGACAGCTATAAGATACTGCACCAGACACTGCAGATTGCACATTTCTTTCACTTGGCCACAGAATGTTTATCAAAATTGGCCATATGCTGAGCCTTGTAGCAAGTCTCAAATAATTTCAAAGAATTAAAATCTTCAGAGGAAGTTCTCAAAATGAAAGGATAAATATGATCTAATCTCAACAGATGCAGGAAAAGCTTTTGATAAAATTCAGAACTGTTCATTATTTTTAAAGAAAGGAAAAAATTTGTAACAAACTAGGAAGAGAAGGAACTTTCTTTACTCTGATAAAGGTTATCAAGAAAAAATCTATAGTAGACATCAAGCTTAATGGTAACATTGAAAATTTTCTTCCGGAGATGAGGAAAGCAACAAGACTGTCTGCTCTCACCACTTCTCTTCAACGTTGTATTGAAAGTCCTAGCCAGGCCAATAAGGCAGAAAGAGAAATAAAAAGTGTAATGATTGGAAAGAAAGAAATAAAACTCTTTATTCACAGATATAATTATCACGTAGGAAATCCTAACAAAGCTGCAAATAAAATATTAAAATTAATAACAAATAATTGAAATTTTTTTTTTTTTTGGTGAGGAAGAGCAGTCCTGAGCTAACATCCATGCCAATCCTCCTCTTTTTTGCTGAGGAAGAGTGGCCGTGGGCTAACATCTGTGCCTATCTTCCTCCACTTTATATGGGACGCCGCCACAGCATGGCCTGACAAGCGGTGCGTTGGTGCGCGCCCGAGATCCAAACCCCGGCTGCCAGCAGCGGAGCGCGCACACTTAACCACTATGCCATGGGGCTGGCCCCTGAAAAAAATTTTAAAGATCTAATTTTTATTATCATTTAAAAATCAAGAACATAGAATAAATCTAATGCAAGATGTACAGAACAGAGAAAAATACGAAATATAATTGTAAGAAATTAAAGAAGACCTAAGTAAATGGCATGGTATGCCAAGTTCATTGATTGGAAGAGCAGATAATGTATAAAGTAAATGTAATCCTAATCAGAATACCAGCAGGATTTTCTTCTCTTTTTCTTTTTTTTAATGGGAATTGACAAGGTGATTAAAACATTTTCATGGAAATCCACATGGTTAGATAGCCCAGGCAGTCTTGGAAAACAAAGTTGGAGGACTTATACTACCGAATAAGAAGACTTCAGGGGCTGGCCCCATGACATTGTGGTTGGGTTCAGCGTGTTCCACTTTGGTGGCCCAGGTTTGCGGGTTCAGATCCCCGGCGCGGACATACACCATTCGTTGGCTATGCTGTGGCGGCAACCCACATATAAAGTGGAGGAAGATTGGTACAGAGGTTAGCTCAGGGCTGACCTTCCTCAAGCAAAAAAAAAGGAAGATTGGCAACAGATGTTAGCTCAGGGCTAATCTTCCTCAGCAAGAAATAAAAAAAAAAAGAATTCACAGGCACTTCATAAAAAAAGGACATCCCATGGCCAGTAGACATTGCCGATGGAATTTTAAAGTGTTTGAGCACTTTGGAAAACTGTTTGGAAGTATGTGCTGAAGCTGAATGTTCACATGTCACAGGAGCAAGCAGTTTTATTCCCAGGTTTATACCCAACAGAAATGCATACATGTGTTCACCAAAAGACATGTATGAGATTGTTTACAGTCTTGATAAGAGTGAAAACTGGAGACAACTCAAATATTCATCAAGAGGTAAATGGATAGATAAATTGTGATATATAGAGTACTGTATTGAAACAAAAAAGAACAAACTGTTGCAACATGGATGAATCTCACACACATAATATTGAGAAGAAGCGGCCAGATATGAGAGCACAAACTGTGTGATTCAGTTTAATTGAAGCCCCCAAAGTGGCAGGATGAATCTATTATGATGTAGTGGTGGTTACAGTAGTGGTTACTCAGAATAGTGGTTACTTTTAGGAGGGTCAAGGGAGGCTTTCTGGGTTATAAGTACTGGGTAGCTAGTACTTAGAAAAAATGGAAAAAATATGAATTTTGTCATTTTCTACATAGACAATTTTGTCATCTATAACTAAAGATAGTTTTAATTCTTCCTTTACAATCTAGATCACTTTTATTCCTTTTTCTTGACTTACTGTACTGGCTGGAAGCTCCAATACAATGTTGAATAGAAGTGATGGGAGTGGATATCCTGTCTTGTTTCTGATTTTAGGTCAGGGGTCAGCAAATTTTTTTCTTAATAGACCAAACAGTAAATATTTTAGACTTTGTGGGTCGTAAGTCTCTATTGCAGCTGTTTGACTCTGCCATTGTACCTCTAAATTTACCATAGATAATACATAAATGAATAGGCATGGCTGTGTTTCAATCAAAATAGGCAGGAGGGCCATAGTTTTCTGACCCCTATCTTAGAGGGAAAGCATTCAGTCTTTTACCATTAAGCATAATGTTAGCTCTAGGTTTTGTCAATGCCTTTGATCAGGCTGAGAAAGTTCCCTGCTATTCCTAGATTGCTGAGAGTTTTTATCAGGAAGAGATGCCGGATTTTGTCAAATGCTTTTTCTGTATCTGTTGAGATGATAATATGGTTTTTCTTTTTTGATTTGTTAATGTGGAGAATTGCATTCATTTATTTATTTTTAAAAATCTTTTTATTGTGGTAAAATACGCGTAACAAAATTTACCATCTTAACCATTTTTAAGTGTGCAGTTCAGTGGTATCTCATTGTAGTTTTGATTTGCATTTCCCTAGTAATTAGTGATGTTGAGCATCTGTTCATGTGCGAGTGGCCATTGGTACATCTTCTTTGGAGAAATGTCAATTCAAGTCCTTTGCCTAGGGTTTTTGAATAGGGTCGTATGATTTTTTGTTAAGTTGTGGGAGTTCTCTATATATTCTGGATGTTAATCCCTTATCAGATATATGATTTGCAATTATTTTCTCCCATTCTGTGAGTTGCCCTTATAAAGTGCAGTTTGTCTTATTTTTTTTGTTTGTTTATTGCTTGTGCCTTTGGTGTCATACCCAAGAAATCATTGACAAATCTAATGTTGTACAACTTTTTTTTTTTAATTTTTTGTTTATTGCAGTAACATTGGTTTATAACATTGTAAAAATTTCAGGTGTACATCATTATACTTCTATTTCTGCATAGATTACATAATGTTCACCACCCAAATACTAATTACAACCCATCACCACACACATGTACCGAATTATCCCTTTCGCCCTCCTCCCTCCCCCCTTCCCCTCTGGTAACCACCAATCCAATCTCTGTCCCTATGTGTTTGTTTATTATTGTTATTATCTACTACTTAATGAAGGAAATCATACGGTATTTGACCTTCTCCCTCTGACTTATTTCACTTTGCATTATACCCTCAATGTCCATCCATGTTGTCACAAATGGCTGGATTTCATCATTTCTTATGGCTGAGTAGTATTCCATTGTGTATATATACCACATCTTCTTTATCCATTCGTCCCCTGATGGGCACTTAGGTTGCTTCCAAGTCTTGTCTATTGTGAATAACGCTGCAGTGAACACAGGGGTGCATATACCTTTACAAATTGGTGTTTTCAAGTTCTTTGGATAAATACCCAACAGTGGAATAGCTGGATCATATGGTAGTTCTATCCTTGATTTTTTGAGGAATCTCCATACTGTTTTCCATAGTGGCTGCACCAGTTTGCACTCCCACCAGCAGTGTATGAGAGTTCCCTTCTCTCCACATCCTCTCCAACACGTGTTGTTTCCTATCTTGTTAATTATAGCCATTTTGATGGGCGTGAGGTGATATCTCATTGTAGTTTTGATTTGCATTTCCCTGATAGTTAGTGATTTTGAACATCTTTTCAGGTGTCTGTTGGCCATCTGTATATCTTCTTTGAAATGTCTGTTCAGGTCTTTTGCCTGTTTTTTAATTGGGTTGTTAGTTTTTTTGTTGTTGAGGTGTATGGGTTCTTTATATATTTTGGAGATTAACCCCTTATCAGATGTATAGTTTGCAAATATCTTCTCCTCATTGTTAGATTGTCTTTTCGTTTTGTTGATGGTTTCCTTTGCTGTGCAGAAGCTTTTTAGTTTGATGTAGTCCCATTTGTTTATTTTTTCTGTTGTTTCTCTTGCCTGGTCAGACATGGTGCTTGAAAATATGTTGCTAAGACCGATGTCGAAGAGCATACTGCCTATGTTTTGTTCTAGAAGTTTCATGGTTTCGGGTCTTGCATTCAAGTCTTTAATCCATTTGGAGTTAATTTCTGTGTATGGTGTAAGGTAAGGGTCTACTTTGATTTTTTTGCATGTGGCTATCCAGTTTTCCCAACACCATTTGTTGAAGAGACTTTCTTTTCCCCATTGTATGTTCTTGGCTCCTTTGTCAAAGATTAGCTGTCCATACATGTGTGGGTTTATTTCTGGGCTTTCGATTCTATTCCATTGATCTGTGTGTCTGTTTTTGTGCCAGTACCATGCTGTTTTGGTTACTATAGCTTTGTAGTATATTTTGAAATCAGGGAGTCTGATACCTCCAGCTTTGTTCTTTTTTCTCAGGATTCCTTTAGCTATTCGGGGTCTTTTGTTGTTCCATATAAATTTTAGGATTCTTTGCTCTATTTCTGTGAAAAATGTTGTTGGAACTTTGATAGGGATTGCATTGAATCTATAGATGGCTTTAGGAAGTATGGACATCTTAACTATGTTAATTCTTCCAATCCAAGAGCACGGAATATCTTTCCATTTCTTTGTGTCGTCTTCAGTTTCTTTCAGAAATGTTTTATAGTTTTTGGTGTACAGATCTTTCACCTCTTTGGTTAAGTTTATTCCTAGGTATTTTATTCTTTTTGTTGCAATTATAAATGGGATGGTATTCTTAATTTCTCTTTCTGCTACTTCGTTGTTAGTGTACAGAAATGCAACTGATTTTTGTATGTTGATTTTGTATCCTGCAACTTTACCGTATTCGTTTATTACTTCTAAAAGTTTTTTGGTGGATTCTTTAGGGTTTTCTATATATAAAATCATGTCATCTGCAAATAGTGACAGTTTCACTTCTTCCTTTCCAATTTGGATCCCTTTTATTTCTTTCTCTTGCCTGATTGCTCTGGCTAGGACTTCCTGTACTGTGTTAAATAGGAGTGGTGACAGTGGGCATCCTTGTCTGTTTCCGTTCTTAGAGGGATAGCTTTCAGTTTTTCACCATTGAGGATGATATTAGCTGTGGGTTTGTCATATATGGTCTTTATTATGTTGAGGTACTTTCCTTCTATACCCATTTTATTCAGAGTTTTTATCATAAATGGATGCTGTATCTTGTCAAATGCTTTCTCTGCATCTATTGAGATGATCATGTGATTTTTATTCTTCATTTTATTAATGTGGTGTATTACGTTGATTGATTTGCGAATGTTAAACCATCCCTGCATACCTGGAATAAATCCCACTTGATCATGGTGTATAATCTTTTTAACGTATTGTTGTATGCGATTTGCTAGTATTCTGTTGAGGATTTTTGCATCGATGTTCATCAGTGATATTGGCCTGTAATTTTCTTTTTTTGTGTTGTCCTTGTCTGGTTTTGGTATCAGGGTAATGTTGGCTTCGTGGAATGAGTTAGGGAGCTTCCCCCCCTCCTCAATTTTTTGGAAGAGTTTGAGAAGGATAGGTATTAAGTCTTCTTTGAATGTTTGGTAGAATTCACCAGGGAAGCCGTCTGGTCCTGGACTTTTATTTTTGGGGAGGTTTGTGATTACTGTTTCGATCTCCTTACTGTTGATTGGTCTATTCAAATTCTCTACTTCTTCTTGATTCAGTTTTGGAAGGTTGTATGATTCTAAGAATTTATCCATTTCTTCTGGATTGTCGAATTGGTTGGCATATAGCTTTTCATAGTATTCTCTTATAATCTTTTGTATTTCTGAGGTGTCTGTTGTAACCTCTCCTCTTTCATTTCTGATTTTACTTATTTGTGCCTTCTCTCTTTTTTTCTTGGTGAAAGGTTTGTCAATTTTGTTGATCTTTTCAAAGAAGCAGCTCTTGGTTTTATTAATTTTTTCTATTGTTTTTTTGGTCTCTATTTCATTTATTTCTGCTCTGATTTTTATTATTTCCCTTCTTCTACTGATTTTGGGCTTTGTTTGTTCTTCTTTTTCCAGTTCCTTTAGGTGCATTGTTAGATTGTTTATTTGAGATTTTTCTTGTTTGTTCAGATAGGCCTATATCGCTATAAACTTCCCTCTTAGAACCGCTTTTGCTGTATCCCATAAATTCTAGCATGTCGTATTTTCATTTTCATTTGTCTCTAGGTTTTTTTTGGTTTCTTCTTTGATTTCTTCGTTAACCCAGTCGTTGTGCAGTAGCATTTTGTTTAATCTCCATGTATTTGTGGCTTTTCTGATTTTCTTCCTATGGTTGATTTCTAGTTTCATACCGTTGTGGTCAGAAAAGATGCTTGGTATTATTTCAGTCTTCTTAAATTTATGGAGACTTGTTTTGTGGCCTAATATGTGATCAATCCTGGAGAATGTTCCATGTGCATTTGAAAAGAACGTGTATTCTTTGGTTTTTGGATGGAATGCTCTGTATATATCTACTAGGTCCATCTGTTCTAGTGTGTCGTTTAAGGCCAATGTTACAACTTTTGCCCTGTGTTTTCTTCTCAGAAGTGTTATAATTTTAGGTCTTACATTTAGGTCCTTGATCCATTTTGAGTTAATTTTTGAATGTGGTGTAAGGTAAGGGGCCAACTTCATTCTTCTGCATGTGCATATCCAGTTTTCCCAACACCATTTTGTTGAAAAGACTGTCCTTTCTCCATCGAATAGTCTTGGCACCCTTGTCAAAAACTATTTACATTTATTTATTTATAAATAAATCACCTCATCATTTATTTCCAGTCTCTCTATTCTATTCCATTCTCTCCCTGTACCAGTACCACACTGTTTTGATTACTGTAGCTATGTAGTAAGATTTGAAATTAGAAAGTGTGAGTCCTCCAGCTTTGTTCTTTTTCAAGATTGTTTTGGCTATTTGGGGTCCCTTGAGATTCCCTATGAATTTTAGGATGAGTTTTTCTATTTGTACAAAAAATGTAATTGGGATTTTGATAGTTAGATTGAGTTGAATCTGTAGATTGCTTTGGGCAATATTAACATTAACAATATTGAGTCTTCCAATCCATGAACATGGGATGTCTTTCCGTTTATTTATGTCTTCTTTAATTTCTTTCAGCATGTTTTGTATTTTTTATTGTACAAATCTTTCCCCTCCTGGGTTAAGTTGATTCCTGAGTTTTTGGGGGTTTTTTGATGCTATTGTAAATGGAATTTTGTAATTTCCTTTTCAGATCGTTCATTGTTAGTGTATAGAAAAGCAACTGATTTTATTTGACTTTGTATCCTGCTACTTTGGTGAGTTAATTTCTTAGCTTTAACAGTTTTTTCATGGAATTTTTAGGGTTTTTTACATATAAGATCATATCATCTACAGAGATCATTTTACTTCTTCCTTTCCATTTTGAATGTCTTTTATTTCTCTTTTTTGCCTAATTGTTCTAGCTAGAACTTCCAGTACTATTTTGAATAGAAGTGGTGAAAGTGGACATCCTTCACTTGTTCCTGATCTTAGAGGAAAAGCTTTCAGTCTTTCACCATTGAGTATGATGTTTGCTGGGGGGTTTTCTTATATGGCTTTTATTACATTGAGGTAGTTTCCTTGTGTTCCTAGTTTGTTGAGTGTTTTTATCATGAAAGGGTGTTAGCATTTTATCAGCTGCTTTTTCTGCATCAATTGAGATAATCATGTGGTTTTTTTCCTTCATTCTGTTAATGTGGTATATTACACATTAATTGATTTTCATATGTTGAACCATCCTTGCATTCCAAGAATAAATCCTACTTGGTCATGGTGAATGATCCTTTTAATATGCTGCTGAATTTGGTTTGCTAGTATTTTGTTGAGGAGTTTTGCATCAGTATTCATAAGGGATATTTTTCTCTAGTTTTGTTTTCTTGTTGTGTCTTTGTCTGACTTTGGTATCAGGGTAATATTGGCTTCATAGAATGAGTTAAGGGGTGTTTGCTTCTCTTTGCTTTTTGGAAAAAGTGTGAGAAGGATTGGTGTTGTTTCTTCTTTAAATGTTTGGTAGAATTCACCAGTGAAGCCATCAGGTCCAAGGCTTTTCTTTGTCAGGAGGTTTTTTGATTACAGATTCAATCTGTTTACTAGGTAAAGATCTACTGAGATTTTCTATTTCTTCATAATTCAGTCTTGTTAGGTTTTGTTTTTCTAGGAATTTGTCCAGTTCATCTAGGTTATCCAGTTTGTTGGCAGACAGTTGTTTATAGTGCTCTCTCATAATCCATTTCATTTTTGTAGAATCAGTAGTCATGTCTTCACTTTCATTTCTGACTTTAGTAATTTGAGTGTTCTCTCTCTTTTTCTTAGTTTGTCTAGCTAGAAGTTTGTCAATTTTGTTGACCTTTTCAAAGAACCAACTTGTGGTTTCATTGATTTTTCTGTAATGTTTTTCTATTCTCTATTTTCTTTATCTCTGCCCTAATCTTTATTATTTCATTCCTTCTGCTAGCTTTGGGTTTAATTTGTTCTTTTTCTAGCTCCTTAAGATATAAAGTTAGTTTGTTGACTTGAGATCTTTCTTATTTCTTAATGTGTGAGAGTTTATAGCTATAAATTTCCCACTTAACATTGCTTTTGCTCTGTCCCATAAGTTTTGTTATGTTGTGTTTTAATTTGCATTTTGTTTCTAATTATTTTCTAATTTTCCTTGTGATTTCTTCTTTGATTTTTTGTTTGTTTAAATAATTTATTTTTGAATGTTAAACCAACCTTGCATTCCTGGGACAAACTCCACTTGGTTATGATGTATTATCCTTTTTCTGTATTGTTGGATTCAGTTTGCTAAAATTTTGTTTCGAATTTTTGCATCTATGTTTATGAGGAATATTGTTCTACAGTTTTCTTTGTTTATAATGTCTTTTTTTTTTTATGGTGAAGAAGATTGGCCCTGAGCTAACATCTGTGCCAATCCTCCTCTTTTTTTTTTTTTATATGTGGGATGCTGCCACAGCATGGCATGACAAGCAGTGTGTAGGTCCATGCCTGGGATCTGAACCCGCGAACCCTGGGCAGCTGAAGCAGAGTTTGTGAACTTAACTACTGTGCCATTGGGCCAGCCCCAGTTTATAATGTCTTTACCAGGATTTGGTATCAGAGTAATGACCTCGTGGGATGAGTTGGTAAGAATTCTCTTCTTTAGTTTTCTGGAAAAGGTAATGTACAATTGGTATTATTTCTTCCTTAAACATTTGGTAGAATTCTCCAGTGAAGCCGTCTGGGCCTGGAGTTTTTTTTGTGGAAAAGTTTGTAACTACAAATCCAATTTTTTATATAGATACTTCCTCTTTTTTTTTTTTAATTTTTATTTATTTTTTCCCCCAAAGCCCCAGTAGATAGTTGTATGTCATAGCTGCACTTCCTTCTAGTTGCTGTATGTGGGACGCGGCCTCAGCATGGCCGGAGAAGCAGTGCGTCGGTGCGTGCCCGGGATCCGAACCCGGGTCACCAGCAGCAGAGCACGTGCACTTAACCGCTAAGCCATGGGGCCGGCCCTATATAGATACTTCTTGAGTGAGCTTTGTTTGTGTCTTTCAGGGAATCTGTCCATTTCACCTGAGTTATTGAATTTATTGGCATAAACTTGTTCATAATACTCATTTATTATCTCTTAGATATTTGTAGAGTCTGAAGTGTTGTCTCTGCTCTCATTCCTGATATTGCAATTTGTGTATTCTCTCTTTTTTCCTGATTAATCTCGCTAAAAATTTATCAAATTTATCTTCTCAATGAACTGGTTTTTTATTTTATTTATTGTTTTTGTTTCTCCATTTCATTCTATTTTCAGATCTGTACTCTGGTCTTTATTTTATTTTATTTATTTTTAAGATCGAGACTGATATATATATATTTTTTTTGTGAGGAAGATCAGCCCTGAGCTAACATCTGCCAATCCTCCTCTTTTTTTTTTTTTTTTGTGAGGAGATCAGCCCTGAGCTAACATCCGCCAATCCTCCTCTTTTTTTTTTGCTGAGGAAGACGGCCCTGGGCTAACATCGGTGCCCATCTTCCTCCACTTTATATGGGACGCCGCCACAGCATGGCTTACCAAGCAGTGCATCGGTGCATGCCCGGGATCCGAACCAACGAAGCCCGGGCCGCCGCAGCGGAGCGCGCGCACTTAACCGCTTGCGCCACCGGGCCGGCCCCGCCAATCCTCCTCTTTTTGCTGAGGAAGACTGGCCCTGGGCTAACATCCATGCCCATCTTCCTCTACTTTATATGGGATGCTGCCACAGCATGGCTTGCCAAGTGGTGCGTCTGTGCACGCCCGGGATCCGAACCGGCGAACCCTGGGTCGCCTTAGTGGAGCGTGCGCACTTAACCGCTTGCGCCACCAGGCCGGCGCCTAGACTGATTTTGTTTTTATTGAAGTATAGTTGACATACAATATTGTATTAGTTTCAGGTGTACAACACAGTGATTTGACATTTATTTACATTACAAAATGATCACCCTGATAAGACTAGTAACCATTTGTCACCATACAAAGTTATTACAATATTGTTGACTATATTCCCTCTGCTGGACATTACATCTCCATGATTCATTTATTTTATGACTGAAAGTTTGTACTTCTTATCCTCTTCACCTCTTTGGCCCTTCCTGACTCCGACTGCCTCTGGCAACTGCTGGTTTGTTCTCTGTATCTATGAGTCTGTCTGTGTTTTTTTTTGTTTGTTCATTTGGTTTGTTTTTAGATTCCACATGTAAGTGAAATCGTATGGTATTCTTTCTCTGTCTAGCTTATTTCACGTGGCATAATACCTTCTAGATCCATCCATGCTGTCACAAATAGGAGGATTTCATTCTTTTTTTTTTATGGCTGAGTAATATTCCCTTGTATACCACATCTTCTTTATCTGTTCATCTGTTGATAGATGCTTAGGTTCTTTCCATATCTTGGCTATTGTAAATAATGCTGTGAACATGGGGGTGCGTATATATTTTCAAATTACTGTTTTTTTATTTTTTGAGAAAGATTAGGCTGAGCCAACATCCATTGCCAATCCTCCTCTTTTTTCTGAGGAAGATTGGCCCTGAGCTACCATCCGTGCCCATCTTTCTCCATTTTTTTTTTTTTTTTTAAATATGTGGGATGCCTGCCACAACATGGCCTAACAAGTGGTGCATGGGTGCACGCCCGGGATCCGAACCTGTGATCCCCAGGCTGCCGAAGCAGAGCGTGCGAACTTAACCACTACACCACCAGGCTGGCCCCAGTGTTTTTGTTTTCTTCAGATAAATACCCAGAAGTGGTATTGCTGGATTGTATGATGGTTCTATTTTTAATTTTTTGAGGAACTTCCATACTGTTTTCTGTAGTGGTTGTACCAATTTATATTCCCATCAACAGTGCACAAGGGTTCCCTTTTTTCCACATCCTTGCCAACACTTGTTATTTGTTGTCTTTTTGATAATAGCCATTCCAACAGTTGTGAAGTGACATCTCATTGTGGTGATTTGTATTTCCCTGATGATTATTGATGTTGAGCCATCTTTTCATATCTATTGGCCATCTCTTATCTTTGGAAAAATATCTATTCAGATCCTCTGCCCATTTTTTAATTGGATTGTTTGGTTGGTTGGTATTGAGTTGTATGAGTTTTTTATATACTTTGGATATTAACCCCTTATCAGATATATCATTTGCAAATATATTATTCTATTCAGTAGATTGCCTTTTTGTTTTGTTGATGGTTAACTTTGCTGTGCAAAAGCTTTTTAGTTTGATGTAGTCCCATTTGTTTATTTTTGCTTTTGTTGCCCTTGCCTGAGGAGACAGATTCAAAAATATATTGCTAAGATCAAAAAGAGTTTACTATCTACATTTTATTCTAGGAGTTTTGTGGTTTCAGGTCTTACATTTAAGTCTTTAATCCATTTTGAGTTTATTTTTGTCTATGGTATAAGAAACTAGTCCAGTTTCATTCTTTTGCATATATCTGTCCAGTTTTCCCAACACCATTTATTGAAGAGACTGTCTTTTCCCCATTATATATTCTTGTCTCCTCTGTTATAAATTAATTGACCACATAGGTGTGGGTTTATTTCTGGGCTTTTTATTCTATTCTATTGATCTGTGTCTTTTCTTTTGCCATCGCCATACTGTTTTGATTACTATAGTTTTGTAGTATAGTTCAAAATCAGGGAGTGTGATATCTCCAGCTTTGTTCTTCTTTCTCAAGATTGCTTTGACTATTCAGGGTTTTTTGTGGTTCCATACAGATTTTAGGATTAGTTGTTCCAGTTCTGTGAAAAATGCCATTGGTCTTTTAATAGGAATTGCATTGACTCTGTAGATTGCTTTGGGTCGTTCGGACATTCTGACAATATTAATTCTTCCAATCCATATGCACGGTATATGTTTTCATTTCTTTGTGTCATCATTAATTTCTTTCATCAGTGTCATATAGTTTTCAGTAGACGGGTCTTTCACCTTTATTGTTAAATTTATTCCTAGGTATTTTCTTTTCAATGTAATTGTGAATGGGATTGTTTTCTTAATTTCTCTTTCTGGTAATTCGTTGTTATTATATAGAAATGCAGCTGATTTCTGTATATTTGTTTTGTATCCTGCAATTTCACTGAATTCATTTATTAGTTCTAATGGTTTTTTGGTGGAGTCTTTAGGGTTTTCCGTATATAGTATGATGTCATCTGCAAGTAGTGACAGTTTCACTTCTTCCTTTCCAATTTGGATGTCTTTTATTTATTTATTTTCTTGTCTGATTGCTCTGGCTAGGACTTTCAACACTATGTTGAATAAGAGTGGTGAGAGTGAGCATCCTTGTCTTGTTCCTAATCTTAGAGGAAAAGTCTTCAGCTTTTCACCATTAGCTATGATGTTATTTGTGAGTTTGTTGTATATGGCCTTTATTATTTTGATGTGTGTTCACTCTATACCCACTTTCTTGAGGGTTTTTATCATAAATAGATATTGAATTTTGTCATCTGCTTTTTCTGCATCTATTGAGATAATCGTATGATTCTATCCTTTTTTTTTAATCTGATGTGTCACATTGATTTGCAGATATTGAACCATCCTTGCATCCCTGGAATAAATCCCACTTGATTTATGTGGGATCTTGGTGTATGATCCTTTTGATGTGTTGTTCAATTCGGTTTGCTAATATTTTGTTGAGGATTTTTACATCTATGTTCATCGGGGATATTGGCCTATAATTTCCCTTTTTTGTGACTTCTGTGTCTGGTTTTGGTATCAGAGTAATGCTGGCCTTGTAGAGTGAGTTTGGGAGTGATCCTTCCTCTTCATTTTTTTGGAGTAGTTTGAGAAGGATAGATATTAACTTTTCTTTAAATATTTGGTAGAATTCACCTGTGAAGCTGTCTGGTCCTGGAGTTTTGTTTGTTGGGAGTTTTTTGATTACTGATTCAATTTCATTACTAGTAACAGTCTGTTCGAATTTGCTATTTCTTTGTTGTTCAGTCTTGGAAGATTGTGTGATTCTCGGAATTTATACATTTCTTCTAGGTTGTTCAATTTGTTGACATATAACTGTTCATAATAATTTCTTATGATCCTTTGTGTTTCTGTGGTGTCTGTTGTAACTTTTTCTCTTTCATTTCTGATTTTATTTATTTGAGCCCTCTCTTTTTTTCTTGATGATTCTGGCTAATGATTTGTTAATTTTGTTTATCTTTTCAAAGAACCAGCTTCTAGTTTCATTGATTTTTTTTTTTCTATTTTTTTTAGTCTTTCATTCATTTATTCCCATTTTGATCTTTATTATATCCTTCCTTCTGCTAACTTTGGGCTTTGTTTTTTTTTTTTTTTTTAATTAATTAATTTATTTTTTTCCCCCAAAGCCCCAGTAGATAGTTGTATGTCATAGCTGCATAACCTTCTAGTTGCTCTATGTGGGATGCGGCCTCAGCATGGCCGGAGAAGCGGTGCGTCGGTGCGCACCCGGGATGCCAACCCGGGCCGCCAGCAGTGGAGTGCGCGCACTTAACCGCTAAGGCACGGGGCCGGCCTGGGCTTTGTTTATTCTTCTTTTTCTAGTTCCTTTAGGTATAAAGTTAGATTGTTTGAGATTTTTCTTGTTTCTTGAGATAGGCCTGTGTTGCTATAAACTTCCCTCTTAGATAACTACTTTTGCTACATTTCTTAAATTATGGACTGTTGTGTTTTTGTTTTCATTTGTCTCAAGGTATTTTTTGATTTCTCTTTGATTTCTTCATGACCCATTGGTTGTTTAGTAGCATATTGTTTAGCCTCCAACTGTTTCTGTTTTTTCCAGTTTTCTTCTTGTTGTTGATTTCTGGTATCATACTGTTGTGATCAGGAAAGATGCTTGATGTGATTTCAGTCTTCTTAAATTTATTAAGACTTGTTTTGTAGCCTATGCTATCTATCCTGGAGAATGTTCCATGTGCATTCAAAAAGAATGTGTATTCTGCTGTTTTTAAATGGAATGTTTTGTATATATCTCTAAAGTCCACCTGGCCGAATGCATCCTTTAAGGCCAGTGTTTCCTTATTGATCTTCTGTCTGGATGATCTTTCCATTGATGTAAGTGGAGTGTTAAAGTCCTCTACTATTATTGTGTTTCTGTCAATTTCTCCTTTTATGTTTACTGATATTTGCTTTATGTATTTAGGTGCTCCTATGTTGGGCACATAGATATTTACAAGTGTTATATCCTCTTGTTGGATGGTTCCCTTTATCATTATGTAACGCCCTTTTTTTTGTCTCTCCTTACAATTTTTGTTTTAAAGTCTATTTTGTCTGATATAAGTATTTCTACCCCAGCTTTCTCTTTACTTCATTTGCATGGAATATCTTTTTCCATCTTTCACTTTCAGTCTGTGAGTGTCTTTAGATCTGAAGTGTGTCTGTTGTAGGCAGCATGTATATGGGTCTTGTTTGTTTTTTTATCCATTCAGCCACTCTGTCTTTTTTTTGTGTGTGTGTGTGAGGAAAATCAGCCCTGTGCTAACATTTCCCAATCCTCTTTTTTTGCTGAGGAAGACTGGCCCTGGGCTAACATCCATGCCCATCTTCCTCCACTTTATATGGGACGCTGCCACAGCGTGGCTTGCCAAGCAGTGCATTGGTGCGCGCCTGGGGTCCGAACCGGCGAACCCAGGGCCGCCGCAGCAGAGCGTGCGCACTTAACCGCTTGCGCCACCGAGCCGGCCCCTGACTCTATGTCTGGGCTGGCCCCCCACTCTATGTCTTTTCATTGGAGCATTTAGTCCATTTACATTTAAAGTAATTATTGATAGGTATGTACTTATTGCTATTTTGTTACTTGTTTTCTGGATGTTTTTGTAGTTCTTCTCTGTTTCTTTCTACTTGTCTTACTCTCTTCCCTTGTACTCTGGTCTTTATTATTTCCCTTCTGCTTACTTTGGGTTTTATTTGCTCTTCTTTAGTTTCTTAAGATAGAAATTGTTGTCTTGATTTGAAGCTTTTCTTTTTTTCTGCCATAGACATTTATTGCTAGAAATTTCCGCTAAATACCACTTTAGTACCCACAAATTTTTATATATTGTGTATTCATTTTCATTCTGTTTAAAATACTTACTATTTTAATTTCCTTTCAGATTTCTTCTTTTGACCTATGGATTATTTAGAAGTATACCATTTAGTTTCCAAATACTTGAGGATTTTCCAGAGATCTTTCTATTTTGATTTCTTATTTAATTCCATTGTGGTCAGAGAACATACTGTCTATGACTTGAATCCCTTTTAAATTTATTGAGACTCATTTTTTGACCCAGAATATGATATATAGTTTTAAAAAATGCTATTCTGCTGTTGTTTGGAGAATATTCTATAAATGTCAATTAGGTCCCATTGGTTAGAGTGCATTTCTGTGTCTTTAACTATTTTCTGTCTACTTACTCTGTCAATTGTTGAGCAAGGGGTATTGGAATCTCTTGACTGTAGTTATGCATTTCTCTATTTCTCCTTGCAGTTCTAATAGTTTTTGCTTTGTGTATTTTGAAACTGTTATTAGGTACATAAATGTTAAGATTATGTCCTCTTGAGAAATTCACCTCTGTCATTATGAAATGATCTTCTTTATCCACGATAATGCTCTTTGCTCCGAAGTCTACTTTGTCTGATATTAATACACTCACTCTAGCTTTCTTTTGATTACACTTGGCATGGTATATATTTTTCTAGTGCATTTCTATGTGTATTACCATATTACTGTTTTTTAAGGTTATTGTCCTAATGATTACTTTAGGGGTTACAATATACATCTTATCACAGTTTACTTTAAGGTTTTTCTGACTTAATTTGGTAAAATAGAGCAACTTTGCTCCAGTGTAGGTCCATTTCCTCCCTCTTCCTTTGTGCTATTATTGTCATATATATTAGATTTATTTGTGTCATAAACCCAATAGTAGTGTTATAATTATTGCTTTATACAATATTATGTTTTTTCAAAAATTAAAAGAAGAAAAGTGATGAAAAAAGCTTCAGGCAAGAGGGTCACAGCCCCCCACTCTTCTTGCCTGAAGTTTTAGTCTGTTTTCGTAATCAGCCCTGAAATGATTATTTTTGACTGTTTATCCAGTTTTATATTTGCTTTTTAGGGAGAGGATTTGTCTACCTCTGCTCCAGCACAGCCAGCAGTTTCCTAGCATGCTTCCTTTTGGGGTTCTTTTTTATTTTCCTGACCCTCTTGCACTAAGCAAGAACAAAGGAGCACTTACCCTTTATTCTCCCTGGTTGTGTGTCCCCATGGATTGAAGAGAGTCAGTAGAGTAAGAATTCATGGACAGATAAAAATAACTCAGTCCTTCACAGCCTCCTCTGAAATATTAGGCTATCTGTAGACAAATAGGAGAAAAGGAAGTTCTCTTAATAAACTGTGTGAAGTGTTCATATGACACTTGCTAGTGTCTACCTGGATAAGCCAGGCTCTTGTGGTCTCACCACACTCCCTCAGGCCACTACTCATTCCCGCATTTTGAAGCTTGTAGGGTGAGTGAATTCTCTGCATAAAGGTAGCTTTCCTCTCCTGAAGACATTGGCCCCAAAAGCTCAGGTTTCTTGTGATTTTCTTGGTCACTGCGTGCTGGGAGTGGCTGGGGAATAGAGAAGCATCCTCTGCACACATGACTTCTCTTCTCCTTGTCTGTCCAACGTTGAAAGTGGAATGTTATTTCTGTTGATACCCCTCCTCACTTTTAAATAGAGCTTCAGTCTCTTGGGAAAACATTACAGAGTGCCACTTTCCCCTGACTCTTCCTTCCCTTTCTTCCCTTTCCACCTTCCTAGCATCTTCCTGTGATTCAGGTGAGGACTGGGGTAGGTGGGAGTGGAATGGGAAAGGTTAGGAAAGCTGGGAGTCCTGCCTGTAGACAGAGAGCAGCTAAAATAATGCATTTAGAATTCCTGATAGTCAAAGCAAAGCTGAGTTGCTTTAATTTCCTCTTCTATAACTGGAATCTTAGGTTGTAGGATTGGCTTCCCAGAGTTAAATTAAAAAGATGCTGGCAGTAGATAAGGGTTTTGACCTGAATCAAATCTAGGTTGAAAGTCTGAATTTTTTTATTTTACATTGTCACTTTGCATGGAAGCTGTTTGCATACAGAAAGATCTTATTGTTTGTAAATATCACTGTGTTCCAGGGATTAAAAATACTTGAACAAAAGGAAAAAGAATGGCCAGATTTGTAGTTGCACCCATTCTTTATGTGGACTTGCATATAGTCACAAGTTCTCTACAGTGAAGGGTCAGGACTGCCACGGTCTAATCATTCTCTGTCCTGATGACATGATGTCTTCATGCAGAAAGCTCATGGTGGCCGGGCCAGAAGGTCATGTGTCTACAAGAAGCCACCAGGGAATAGGGAGAACTCACGTCGCCAGGCTCTTCCTGGGCCTGTGTCCTCTGTTGCACACAGCAGGGTTAGACGATCGCCTCATGGTCATAGTGGAGTGAAGGAACTGTTTCCTGTTTTCAGGGGATTCCTTTTAATGCCAAACATAGCAGCTGGGAAACAAAGTTTTCCCAGAATCACAGTGTACTTCTTGTGTTCTGTTTAAACTTGATTTGACAGTAACTATTAACATCTATTTCCAGAAATGTCAGGGCTGTAATTTTTTAATTTAATTGTTTAGTACCATTACCATAAATTAGTTTGATCAGTGTTTTAGTGTGCAACAGGTAACACTACTCAATCAAGTTTTTTTCCCCCCGCTGGCTGGCACCAATTAGATATTTCTATACAGGTGAAAGAGTGGAGGAATTACATATAGCACCACTTCTTAAATGCTGATCTTCACTTTTCTCATTGTGCACATCTTTCAGAGCTACATTCAGGGCCCATAAATTTGGAAAGATATTCTATAATGGTGACCCAGCTGCCTGGCGGAGGCATGGACTGTCGACAGCAATAGCCGTCTCTCAGATTTCATCAACAGAATGGGCCTGTGAAAGTGCTGGAGGTGGGAGGGACTTGAGGATTTTTAACAGGGCCATGGAGGCTTGTCGTTCTCCTTAACTCAGGGTCTGTTCCTCTTGCCTTCATTCTTTCCCCATTTAACTCCCACTGATGACATAGAGAAAACCTGGTGATGTAGTAAAGTAGTGTGATTGCCAGTGCTCTCTGTTAGCTTTGAGATAATTGTCTCAGGAGTTCATTTGCTTAGATAAAATTTGAAGTGCTTCACCTGAATCAGCACCCCAAATTCCATTCTCAGAAGTTGGAGAAAGTCAGACTTGAGACGGTCCCTAGAAATCACACAGACACAGGTGAGGAAACTACAAATCAGAAAGGTGACGTGCTGCCTGAGGTCATACAATAGGGTCTCCATGCACCCAGCCCCAGGCTCTTTCTACTAAGCCATCCTGCCTCCCCAGCAGTGTCCTGGAATCTTCAGTAAGTTTCCAGTAAGTAGATATTTTTATTATGAGTAACACTGAGAAATAGAAGTGAAATCAGATAAGTAACATTTTCAAGAGCTGCTTAATTATCTTGCTAAAAGCAGAATCATTAAATTGTCTGGGTCAAAGAATCTTTATGTATCATCTCAAATAGTCTTTTACTTCCTTACATCATGAGAAATCTTTTTTTTTCCTTATGCTTCATGCACTTTGGATGGGATGCCAACATAACAATGTGAAGTCTACACAAGAGTTGAAATTTGACAGGTTAATTTCATTATGTACATGATGCTCTGGCTTCTCACAAATGAGTTTAGCCCGAGGTCATTCAGGAAATTTAGGTTGACCTCTCCATTTGTGGAAGCAGGTTATTTGTAAAGATGCTCTTCTGCTGCTTTATGACATATAATTATGGAAAGGGTAATTAACCATTAGATACTGTGGGGAGGAGGAAAGAGAAACTAGTTTCCTTTCTGAATGGGCTCTTTAATCCAGGAGAAAGGAGGCTGGTCTGGTTATTTACTGCTGCATAACAAACACCACCCCAAAAGTTAATGGCTTAAAATAACAATGACGTTTATTTAGCTCATAAATCTATGGTTTGGGTGGGGCTTAGTGAGGACAGCTCATCTCTACTCCACGCAGCTTCATCCGAGGCACTCGGAAGGGGCTGGAACCATCTGAGGCTCTCGTCCTCACCTGCCTGATGGTTGATGGTGGCTGGTGGCTGAGACTTTCACTGGGCTGTGACTGGAAATCTACATCCAGCTTCTTCATGTAGCCTGGGCTTCCTCACAGCATGCTGGCTGCATTCCAGGGCAAATGTCCCCAGAAAGAGAGACAGGCAAAAGTCTCTTCACCTTTTTTGACCTAGTCTTGGAAGTCACATAGTGTCTCATCTGCCGCGTTCTGTTTGTCAAGGCACTCACAAAGGCCTGCCCAGTTACAAGCGGAAGGGAAACAGATGCCACCTGTTGATGGGGCACAGCAAGGTTCTGAAGAAGATGTAGGGCCAGAAATATTGCCATGGCCATTTTTGAAAAATGCAGTCTGCCACAGAGACTATTGTCTCTTATTTAAGAAAGTAGAGAAGCTAATAACGTGACACTAACGTGGCAGAACCTTATAATGATTTTTAAAAAAACATTGCCTCACAGATGGGAAGGATCCTGGGTACAGTAGTGATCATCTGGTGAAGAATTCCACCATATGTAAGCTAGATGTGTTTACAGGTCCATGTAGCGAATCACCTAGATATAGCCTGTGTCATGGAACACTCAGGACATGACCCTCTGCCTTTTAGAGCCTACCTAGGGTGTCTTCCATCAGACAGCACCTTTGGACTGTATCTGCCTGCATCTGGTTCTACCATGGTTTAACCCTGTACGGCATTCAGTTACAAACTCTGAAATACTGGGAATAAGTAAAAAGCTTAAAAACTGAAAGAGCCTATGTGGCACTTAAATGTGTTTGTGGCCCTGGGATTCCTTTTTTTTCTTTCCAACAACTGTATTGAGGTAGAATTGACATAATAAACTGCATGTATTTAAAGTTTACAATTTGATGACTTTTGACTTGTGTACGCCTGGAAACTACTCCACGTATGATGAACATATTGATCTCTGTGCAAGTTTCCTAGTGCCCCTTTGTACTCCCTTCATCCTGCCTCTCCCCACCACCACCACCATCCCCAGGCAACCATTGGTGTGCTGTCACTGTGTGGTGTTTGCATTTTTTATAATTTTGTATAAATGGAATTCATAGCATGTATAGTTTGGGGAGGGTTCTGGCTTCTTTCACTTAGCATAATTGTTTTGAGATTCATTCATATTGATGTGTGTGTCAATAATGCATTCTTTTTTTTTCCTGAGGTGAGGTCCATTTTATGGATACATCACCATTTGCTTATTCGTTCAGCTGTTGATGGACAGTTGGCTTGTTTCCAGTTATTGCTTATTGTCAGTGAAACTCCTGTGAACATTCATGTGCAAGTGTTTGTATAGACATCTGAAAAGTGGATTGGCTGGATCAGTGGTAGGCACAGGTGTAACTTTGTAAGACGCTGCCGGGGGCTGGCCCGGTTGTAGTTAAGTTCGCGTGCTCCGCTTCAAATCCCAGGTGCAGACGGACGCACCGCTCATCAAGCCCAGGCTGTGGTGGCGTCCAGCGTACAAAATGGAGAAAGATGGGCACAGATGTTAGCTCAGGGCCAATCTTCCTCAGAAAAAAGAAGAGGACTGGCATGAGATGTGAGCTCAGGGCCAGTCTTCCTCACACACAAAAAATAATCAGCAGCAGCAGCTGCCAAACCATCTTCCAAAGTGGCTGTAACCATTTTACGTTCCCAGCAGTGTACAAGAGTTCCAGTTCCTTTATATCCTCACCAAGACTTTGGTCGGCCTCTAGCCATTCTAATAGGCCTGTAGTGATTATAATTTTGCAATTGCCTATGAACTGTGGTGTTGAGCATATTTCCATGTGCTTATTTGCCATCCATGTGTCTTCTTTGGTGAAGTGTCTGTGCACAACCAGAGAGGTCATTAAATACAAGGAGAGATATAATGCAGTTTAGATCATGACCTTTGCCCTCAAGGAACTTTCACAATTATTTCTAAAACATAAGCATATTTCCAGGCCTTTTAAAATTATGCCTTTTCCTGGGCATAATTGAACCTTTTTATGACTTGGATTTGTAATCACAAGCATTTATTACTGTGCTTTGTAGAATCCAGGTTTGAGTGGCCGTTATACTTCTGCTGCCATTTTATCCCTCCTTATGGCCCTCAACCCTGTCTCTCTGGCTGCATCCTAATGTGTTTTATACCAAGAAACCAACAAAAAGAGCTTGTAACCAACTCGTATGTAAAATAAAACCAGAAAAGTAAGTATGGGGTCAGGAGTAAAGTGCCATTTGCAAGGCCCACATGGAATGCAGGCTCTCCTCTGGGGCCTGGTGATGGCTCTGTCTCGTTCTTCCACTGGTGGTATCTGGTTATATTCCAAAGTAAAGTGTTGTACCATTTCTCTTAATCATTTATTGCACTAAAGGAAAGTAAGTAAACCATGGAGTATGGGGCTCTGGAGAGAAGTACAAGAGAGTGGTACCACAGGTGTGTTACCTTTTTTAGATGTTTTGCCATTTTCTCTCTGCCAAAATGGTACCTTGTAGGTGTAGAAACTTAATACACTGACAGAACTGAAAGAACACTTCAGTTCCTGCTGTAAGCAATAAAAAAAGTTCATCCTAAGGTGAGCACGCTATATTGAGTGTCTCTTTCCTGAGATCGTTTCCTTCCCAAGCTACTGTAAGACCAAGGGCCATTTCATGTCCAGGCTGTATTTGAGTGTCCTGGGTCAGACCAGATACATTACCTGCGATTTCAGAAATGGGAAGTGCTGTGCCGGGGAAGACCAGTCGTCCTTCCAGGCTCACATTCTGTCTTGGCTCGCATCGGAAGGTGTTCTGAGGTGCGGGCAGGTGGTTTTCCTCTGAAATATGAGTGCTAAGCGAATAATGATGCATCCAGATGGGCATCTTCCAGTGCAGTGGTCTCCATCTTTGCTCTGTACTGAATTAATAGTATACTGTAGTCTCTGTGTGGTAATATCTTTTTTTTTTTGCATAAATCATATTTTTCAAGTGTAAGGTGTTTGAACAAGTCCAGATATACTCTGTGTCTCTCCTTTATATGCTTTATAAAGTGTTGTCTTCTCTGCTAGCAGCCCTCATTTTTAGAAGCTGAAGCATTCTTTCGTTTGTTTGTTTAAAGCCTGTGTCTATACTGAAGCTTTCAGATCCTCTGAACTTTTTCCCTGGATTTTCTCTACTTTCCCTCAGAGATTTTTCTTCCTCTTCTTTTTCTTTCTTTTTTTTTTTTTTTTTGTGAGGAAGATCAGCCCTGGACTAACACCCGATGCCAATCCTCCTTTTTGCTGAGGAAGACTGGCCCTGGGCTAACATCCATGCCCATCTTCCTCCACCTTATATGGGACGCTGCCACAGCATGGCTTGCCAAGCGTTGCGTCAGTATGTGCCCAGGATCTGAACCTGCAAACCCCAGGCCAGCGAAGCAGAGCGCGCGCACTTAACCACTGTGCCACCGGGCCGGCCCCCCTCAGAGTTTTATTAAACCAACACATTGCTCAGCACACCATTGCCGAGTGCCTGAAGAGTGTGCCGGGGTTGTCTGTTCAGTGCTTAGTGAACAGTCCTACCCTTGAGGAGCTGTAGCCTGAGAGAGAGAAACAGAGTCAGATAATTGCTGTTCATTGCAATAGGCGCAGTGGAGACCCGTGACAGAGTCCCTGTGACTGTTCACAGAACCATCAGATCTTCATCTCTGGCCCGAATGGCAAATGTCCTGAATTCTGGGGTATTACTAGAAGAGAGAACCAGCGGGGCTGGCTTCTGGTACTCTGAGGCCTCTCCTGGGGCAGGAGAAGCAGTCTCTTGTTTCACCTTGTTTGTGTTAGAAGGTGGAATCAACACTGTCTTGAGGGAGGTGAGAGAAGGGGACAGGATATGCCGAGCTCCACCCAGAGGAGCTGTTCCGTGTACCTTACAGACACTATCTCATTAAATCCTCATAATTGGGTATTTTTCCCATTTTGCATATGAGAAAGTTGAGACTCCTCCAAGTTAAACTGTATGCCCATAGTCCTGTAGCTAGTAAGAAGTGGCCCCAACATTCAAAGCCAAGGTCCAAGGGATTCTAAACCCCACAGTACCTCTGCCACACCCCTCTGCTTTTCAAACGATGATCTACAGAGAGGTGGCTTTCAAATTGGTATAAAGAATTTCCTAAGACTTAAAATGGAGGAGCAGTTGGTCTTGTGAGGTAAAGAGCTTCCTTCCTGTCACCAGAAGGTTCTAGCATAGACTAAAGAGCCTTTTCTCAGAGAAGGCATTTGGAAAGGGTTTCCATGTGAGTCGTGGCTGCTTACATTGGGCGGCCTTCAAGGCCCGCATCGCCCAGACTGCACTGCATCCGTCTGTTTCAGAGCCTGAGTACAAAATTGGTGACCTTTGTCCTAAGGATAAACTAAATGAGGCCATTCCACGGATGTTTTGAAAAGCCTAATTTTCTCCCCTCAAATACACCTATTCTCAGGGAAGCCATTGAGAGTCGGGACGAGGAGACACCACTTCTGCACCCTCTCTTCCTCCTTTGCCGAGGCCCTTCCCCAGAGCACACACCAGGGTACATGTTGCTTGAGCATTTCTGTGAGTGTCTCCTTTAGTTGAAACGGCATTTTAGTGAGTAATAACCCCTGCCAAAGCTAAACTAAATCTAGAAAAGGTGGAACCAATTCTTAAGCTGCTAATAAAACTGCTCACAACATGCCCAGGGTTCATGAATCAGCTGTGACCTGGCCAGTGGTTCTCACCTACCATGTCTTCCTGGTGGTGGTTTCCTGAATTTTCAAAAAGCAGACATCATGGTTCCTGTGTGCTCCTCCACAAAAAGTCTCCCTTTGGAGGGGTTTATGAGAAACATGTGGGGACATTAATCCCATCTTTTAGGGTGACATTTGCTGACTTACTCTGAACTGTCCCTTCAAAATAAATTCATTTGACTAAAAAAAGTTACAGCACGTTAAACCCCAAACATATTATTATACCTTAGATTTTGTTTTTGTGAAGCTTCAATATAGTTGGAGCTGTATCCTAGAAGTGTGCTGGCTACTTTGAGCATATTGGACGACATCATTGTGGTTAGATATGGCAGCTTCTCTCTCAGAATCTTGGGAAGCCTCCCTTTCTTGACTTGGAAGCAGCTGTTCACAGAGGATGATCAATCAGTTTCCTTTTGAGTTACCAGAGCTGCTCAGTTTTCCTAGTGGTGAAGGAAGCTAATTGATATCCTGCCTCCTACCCTTAGCTGCTTGTTTGTTTTTAGGAAATTAAAAAAATTTTTTTAAAGCAGGACCAAGAATAAGTCCCATAAAACTGACTCGTGAATCATTAAGTTTAAGCAGTATAACTTCTCAGTAAACACTCTAGGATAAGCTTGTTGCTTATGAGATCTACCTGGTGTATAGAGTTATTGAGCATAAGCTACTTCAGAATGTTTGCCAATTTTTTTTATTGTGGTAAAATATACATAACATGAAATTTAACATCTTAGCCATTTTTAAGTCTACAATTCAGTGGCATTAAGTCCATTCACAACGGTGTGCATCCATCACCACTGTCTAGTTCTAGAACCTTTTATCACCCCAAATGGAAACCCCAATACCCATTAGCAGTCACTTCCCAGTCCTCCAGCCCCTGACAGCCACCAATCTGCTTTCTGTCTTTGGATTTCACTGTTCTGGATATTTCATATAAATGGACTCATACAATATGTGGCCTTTTGTGTCTAGCTTTCACTTAGCATAATGTTTCAAGATTCATCCATGTTGTAGCATGTATGACTACTTCATTCCATTTCTTTTTGTTTGTTTTTGGCGAGGAAGATTGGCCCTGAGCTAACATCCATTGCCAATTTTCCTCTTTTTGCTGAGGAAGATTAGTGCTGAGCTAACATTTGTGCCCATCTTGCTGTATTTTGTATGTAGGATGCCGCCACGGCATGGCTTGATGAGTGGTGCATAGGTCCACGTCCGGGATTCAAACCCGCAAACCCCGGGCTGACAGAGCAAATCGTGTAAATTTAACCACTGCACCACCGGGCCAGCCCCAACTTCATTCCTTTTTATGGCTCAAAAATATTCCATTGTATGGATGTACCACCTTGTGTTTATCCATTTTCCATTGGTGGACATTTGAGTTGTTTCCACCTTTTGGCTATTGTGAATAATGCTGCTGTGAGCATTCCTGTGCAGGTATTTGTTTCAACACCCATTTTCACTTCTTTTAGGTGTATACCTAGGAGTGGAATTGCTAGATCCTATGGTAATTCTATGTTTAACTTACTGAAGAACAACTTTTCCACAGCAGTGGATCATTTTATATTCCTGCCAGCAGTGTACAAGGGTTCTAATTTCTCCACATCCTCACTAGCACTTATTTCGATTTTTTAAAATAATATCCTAGTGGGTATGAAGTGGTAAGTCATTATAGTTTTGATTTACATTTCCCTAATGACTAATAGAGTTGAGCATCTTCTCATGTGCTGTTGGCCATTTGTCTGTCTTCTTTGGAAAAATATCTTTTCAGATCCTTTGCCCATTTTTACGTTTGGGCAGTTGGGTGGTTTATCTTTCTGTTGAGTTGTAGGTTGGTTTGTCTTTATATTTTCAAATATACACTAAAGTGATGAGAATAGTAAAATGACCCTCATGTGCGTATCGCCCAGCCACAAGTCATCAGCACACAGTCTTCTCACTCTTTCCCTCTCACCTGGATGATTCTGAAGCAAATCCCAGCCATTCAGTGTCGTCATATTCAGACAGAGTTCCAACTTCCCGAATGAATCATAGTTTTATAGTTGATTTGCTTGAATTAAGATCTAAATAAGGCTCACACATTATATTTGGATAGTATTCCTCTTTAAGTCTATTTTAATCTTAAAATTTCCCTCCCTCTTTTTCTTTTCCCTTTCCCGTTGTCTTTTTGAAGGAACTGGATCATGTGTCCTTTAGAGCTTCTACATTTTAGGTTTTGCTGACTGCATCCCTCGAGTGTTGTCCCTGGTATACACTGGAAGATAGAGCTAGGGGTTAGATCTGATCCCACTTCACATTTTTGGCAGACATACCTCAGTTGTGGAGTTGTGTCTGTCTGTCTGTCCAGCAGAGTAGAGTAGCACTGGTGCTCTCGTTCTGTGGTGTCACTGGCCACTGATAATCATTATTGCCAGATGGTGCCCTTCTAATTCTGTCCGTCACTCCTCCTTCATTCATTAGAATTCCTCTTTACAGACAGACTCCTTCATCAGCTGTTCGATTGCCTTGACCTCCAGTTCGGTCAGGAAAGTTCCATCCGGTGCTTGATCCTCTCCCTTGATTTCTCAGCACTCGGGATCGTGAGTGGTTTCCAGGCTGGGCTGGGTGTGCTGCTGTGAGCATCATCATGGACTCACAGATTTAACCTTTGAGATGTTCATGTCCACTGCACTTCCACCCACCTTCAGTTTTTAGATTCGTGGTCCTGCCGCTTGGCTGCACACTGAGGTCTTCTGGGGACGTTTAAAGAAAATGATGCCCAGACAGCTGGATCAGCCTCTCTGGGTGTAGAGCTAAGCATATGTCACCTTGAAAAGGTTTTGCAGGTGATTCTGATGTACAAAGAGGATTGAGGGTCCTTACTGGAACCCTCTCCCTCCACACGGGGCATAAGATGCAGGGTCGCTGGGCTGCCTGCCCTGGCTTCCTTCCTTCCTCCCTCTTTACCACATAAGTCCCAATACCTGGACTTCATGATGAGTAAGCCTCAGACTCTCCTTGGACACATACCCCTCCCCCTCTCCCCCCTCCTCTTCCTCTCTCCTTCTCTCCCCACCCTCCTCCTCCCCCCTTCCCCCTCTTGTGACCTGGAGCAGAGTTTGGCTAAACTTCAGAAAGAAGACAGCACCCTTAGATCTTCAGCCAGAGTGGGCCAGCAGACCTGCCAGTTTATACTGCAGCAACCCTGGGCACCAAGCAGGCTTCTGCTTGTTACTCCCAGGGCCTTCTGGGGCCTTCTGTATTTAATAGTCACTACCAGGAATGGTAATAACTGTCTCTTGATGGTTTTTTCTTCTCTTTTAGACATTACATCCCCCCCGCCGCCGCCATACCACACAGAAAAAGGCCCCCCCACCTGCCTCACTCAGATTCTCAGACACCCTCCAGACCTTGCCCCATGGCCAGGGGCTGAGGCACTGTGGGCCGGGGTTTTGCTTGTAATAAACTCCTACCTCCTGAAGGCTAGGCTGTGACCCCCAGCAGATGTCATTCCCAGTATATCAGTCACGGGAAGGACCCTGCCTCTGCCTGTGTTTGGACCTGTGGACACTGCTCTCGACAGTTGGGACAGGCATAAGGAAATTGGTGCTCGTGTGTGTTAGCAGAGAGATGAATCATGGCTTTTGGCTTCTTGCCCTATGCCCATAAAAGTGGCATTTCCTTAAATAGATCAGAACCTTAATAACAGTTTAAAGAACATGTGGTATTTGGGGGTGTATTTTATGGCCTTAATTAAACTTCAGACAAATTAAAACATTTTAAGATGTTTTGTGATATTTTTTAATCTTTTTTTTTGTGGATATTTGTGTAATTTCTGGGCTGTTATACCCCACCCCTCAACTCTTAGTGTGTACAAAGTCCCGCTGAAAGGGGCCCACGAAGGCCACAGAGAGAAGAGAGCGTCATGTCTAAAGTCACAGGAGCAGGAGAGGGCTTCTGTCCCAGGTCCAGAAGCAGTGAGTGGAAAAGGCTCCGCTGTGCCTGCGCAGGGGTGAAGGGTGTCGGGCGATCTTCCATGTCTGTCTGAGTTCTTATGAGAGGGAAAAGGACAGCAAATAGCCCCGTGAAACAGGCCACGTGTGTCAGCCCCGTCAGATCACATAGTCAACACTTTCTGGACAGAAGGATGTGCGCCTTTAGGAGAAAACAGGGCACAGTGCCTCCTTAGAGTCAGTGCTTAAGGCTTTTTTGGACTTTTTTCTGGCACGTATCATAACCCTCTAGTTTTTGTTCGGCCTAATCCAAACATAGGCTTATCTTGTAGAGTAGAAAAGCCCTTAGGTGACCTGAAGACTTAAGTGCAAAATCTGAATTCATTAATTAGGAACTTGCATTATAATTACTAGCATGTTTTCTGTGTCTCTATTTTAAAAAGAAAATTGTTTCCTTCTTAGAGAGCTTGGCACCGTTGCCTGTGTATAGTGAACAGCAGAAAGTCTTTCCATTAGTGTACATGTTCCCCTCAAAACATGGAGTTTTTGGCTTTAAGAATAGTTTATTTGAAAGGGATTGGCTGGCCCGATGCAGAAGCTGTTGATGTAGGAGTCAGGACACGCAGGGTGGAAGGCCCTCAGCCCTGCAGCCCCTTCGTTCATCTGCAAAGTGTGGACGGGCCCTTCCGCCCGGAGAGAGATGCACTAGAAGATATGTTTTACAGACAAGGACTTTCCTTATGCACTGAAAATGCCACTTTTTAAAAATAGAAATTCCATTTCTAGACAGCCTTTGTGAAATAAACATGTAAAAAAGTATACCTGTGAAAGTTTTAAGACTATTACAGATAATTTAACCTCATGATGTGATGGCTTCTTAAAACTTAATTTGTGAGTGCTCTTCCCTTAATATTTGCCATTGCTCACTATGGTCAATGGCAATCCAAACGTTAACTAAATTTAGGAGATTTTTCAAGGCTTCTGTCCTCTCAGCAGCACTAATACTGTTGACCATTCTCTCCTGTTTTGACACTCTCTTCGTTTGGCTTCTGTTTTCTCTCCTACCTGTCTGGCCTTCCTCTGAGTCCTGTTGAAGGCCGTTCTCTTCGTGGCCCTGACATGTGGGAGTTCCAGGGGCTTAGTCTGAGGCCTTCTTCCTTCTCACTGTCCGCTCCAGCCGTGCCCAGGTGATCCTACCCAGGATGCTGCTCCAGTCACCATCCTTGCATGTTTATATCCCCTGTACCCACTGCCCTCCTGAGCTCCAGACCCTCGTGTCCACGCCACCAGGCACCTCCCTGTGAGCACTGCAAACATAACCTGTCAGAAGTGCATCTCCCCCGCAGTGAGCTCTGCCTCCCTGAGGGTCGCCACTGTCATCCAGTTCTGCGAGCAGAAACCACGGTCATGGCATTGCACGCTTCCTCTGCCCTCAAATCCAGTCTGTCACCACATCCAGGTTGCTTTAGTTCCAGAGTATCTTTGTAGCCCTCACTCTCTTTCCCCGCCTGCCACCTCTCACGGGGGCCTCTCCAGTCGCCACCCAGTGGCCCCTAATGGCCCCTGCTCCCAATTCAACCACACTTCCCTTGAAGCCTGCCCTGAGCCCCGGTCCGTGGCAGTCCACCTGTCAGGCTCTGTCCTACAAGACAGCCCACTCCAGGAAAACTCACTGAATTGTACACTTTATAATTTTATTTATTTATTTATTTTTTCCCCCAAAGCCCCAGTAGATAGTTGTATGTCATAGCTGCACATCCTTCTAGTTGCTGTATGTGGGACGCGGCCTCAGCAGCGGTGCGTCAGTGCGATCCCGGGATCCAAACCCGGGCCGCCAGCAGTGGAACGTGCGCACTTAACCGCTAAGCCACGGGGCCGCGGCCCTGCTGGTGTATTTTGAATGAATATTTAGGAGTTGGGATTTTGAGGTAGCTTGTTATCTGAGTCCCTCATCCAAACCTCACTCAGAGAGAGAGTAGAAAGGAACCACACACCACACACCACGTGGGGTTGCTCCACGTTTTTATATGAAGGCCCCATTGGGTGGCAGGTGAAAGTTTACAAGTTACATAAGTGCTGTGAGGGTCAGCCGAATTGTGACCATGTGGCCAGGAGCAGGGGCTTCAGTGAGGGAAGAGCACCCTGGGGACATTCTTGATGATTCTGTTGCCTGTTGGTGTCCTGGATGGGATTGGTGCCATCCACTACAGAGTATGTTTCTGTCTCCTCTGCAGTAAGTAAACAAGACCATAAGAATCCCTTGCGTGTCTAGAACACTTCACAGTTTCAAAGCGTGTTAACAACTCTTCTTGGGTGGGCTGGGGTTTGTCCACTTTAGAGGAGGGAAGCTGCTCACTGGGGGTCGGCGGCCTGTAAATGTCAGGCCTGTCTCAGACCCCTGCCCGAAAACTTTGTACTGGTGGTGTTTTGTTTGTTTTTTCCAAGGCACAAAAACTTGAGCTTTTTTCCTCAATTGCCAAGAAAATCCAGGGTCGGTACTGTTCACCTAGCCCTCGTGGGCAGGTGAAGTGACCATGCGTTGCAGGGACCAGGAAGTGACAGGCAGATTTACCTGCACCTGTTGCTGCCTTCCTCAGAAAGCAGCAATGGAGAGGTTGGCCCCAGACCTCATGCAGGCCATTCTGCAGGGTCCAGGCGGGAAGCAGGGGAGTGGAGGGGGCGATGGCGAGAGGCGCAGTCTGGTGGTGGCCTGCAGACGCATCTGCCTTCTGGTTTCCATCACCAGGTAAACCCCGTTAGGGCCCCAGGATCTTCCTCCCGTCACTGCTCTGCCCTGGAAGCCTGGAGCCCACTGGTGGTCCTGGTTTGGGCTCAGCTGGTGGGCTGCAGCTCTATGTGTGTGCGGCAGTGCCTGGAGGACCGGGTGTGAGCAGGCCCCGCTGGGCACTGGTCATGGCTTTAGTGTGGGGAAGGGAACTGGCTCCTGTGGGAACGGCCATTTCTCTGATAATTTAATACAGTTTTGTACCTTTCTGTGCGTGTATTCCTATTAATCCTGTCATTATATTAACAGGCTGTGATAGCCATGAAATTAAGAGCTCCAGAGAGGAAGCCAGGGGAACTTTCCCATCTTCCCATCTGGATTTTCTAGCATTGTGCTTTTCAGCCTCAGAACCAGCTTTGTTGTTTATAGACTTTTCTATATTCAGTCTGCATTATTTCATAGTAGTTTGATTTTTCAGCCTTGAACATTAAAAACAATTCAGTAACGGGGTGAGGCGGGGAGCAGAGGGTGCAGGCCAAGCACTGCTGTGGAGGCGGCCTTGCCTGGGGCCTGCTCTCAGGCTGTAGGCTTTTCCCCACTCCCTTTGAAGCTCGTCTATTTCAGGACCTGGCTCATTTGCCCCCAGGGTATCTCTGGACAGGGTTAGGGAGTGGAGGGGCGAGGAGGGCGCTCAAAGGTCTCACTTGGGTTTGGTGCTTATTGGCCTTGCCTGTCCTCTGCCGGGTGGGGCGCCCGGCCGGCTCCTCTCCAGCTCCTGAGGGGTAAGGGAGGCAGTGACCTGGCCAGCCTGCCTTGGTTTGAGCTTTAGTTGTTTGGAAGTTGTTTGAGAGTTTGATTGTCAGGTATTTAAAAGTGAACTCCCCCTACCCTGGAACTCACAGGGCCATTGTTTCCTCATTGTTTAAATCGCTTTGGCATGTTTTGTAAACAAAGTTGCTGCTTTGACTGGAGGTTCCAGGTTTGGGGCTGGGTTTGTCTTGAGGAAGGTGGGGAAGGCTGGGGTTCCCACAGCTGGGTCCTGGGGCGCAGCCGTTTCCTCTAGTGCAGGAGCCTTTGCTGCGAGGCGCAGTGAGGCCAGGCACGTAGGCGACTCTGCCAGAGCCGCCTGCCTTTCAGGGAGCTAGAGAAGAGGCTGTGGCGGCAGGAAGTGGAGATTTGTTTTCCTCCAGAAGTGACTGTGACCTCTGGGGGCAAGGGTCAGGAGTCCTCAGCAGCCGTATGCTGCCACTGGCCTCGCACAAGAGCTCCGACACGTCATTTAAAAGTTTCTTGCCCTGTTGTCCGTGTGACAATGCCCGGTGTCCTCGGCTCTTTCATCAGCATTCTTGGTCACAAGGACTAGTCGGATTCCTCGGAGGAGCACAGATAGGCTTTGCACTTAGACCTGAGTTTGAATAATCGCATGGACCAGCTACGTGACCCGGGCCTCTCTGAGCTCCAGCCTCCTTATTTAAAAAGGCTCCTGGGTGATTGTGAAAAATAAAATGACATACTGCCCATAGGATGCTTGGGACAAGGATTCCTGTCCCTGTCCTCCCTGCTGCCAGCCCAGTACCTTGGACAGGTCACTTCCTTCCCCTGGTCCTAGTTTCCTCCCAGATGGAGCTGACACCCCTGGCTGCTGCTTCCTGAGATTCCGAGGAGATGAAAGAGGCACGTTTGCTCTGGCGGTTAGCAGCAGTAACTCTCGAGCACCGTTCATGGCGTGGCGCCTTCATGGGAGGCAGCGGCTGTTACTGTCCACCAGGGCAGAGGCCCCTCGGAGGGCAGCCCGGGCCCGTCGGGAATGTAGCGGGGTGCCTATTGGGACTGTGTCTTCAAGGCCAGGAAGTGTGAGGCTGGCAGCACTGAGGCAGGGAGGATCTGCCCGGGCCCAGTTGTTTGGGGGAGGGCTGGTGTCACTGGACGGCTAGCGGTTGCACTCTCAGATGGCAGCCCGCTGGCCACCACAAGCTCATGCAGCCTTTCCCTGTGACTCTTGGCAGGTTTGCATCTCTTTGTGCCTTAACCTGGTAACTTTCCTCCCAGCAGTTTATGAGCAGCACCTCCAGGCCAGGTCGGGAGACTGGCAGCAGCAGATGATTGGGTTACTGAGGGGGAATGACCTCTGGACTAATGGCCCACAAGCTGCTCCCTTCAGAAGGCTTGGGTTTGAGGAGAAGCCCCCAGAGGGCAGTGTTCTGGGCGCTGGCAGTTAGGGGCTAGACAGTTCATTTATATATATATATTTTTTTTTTTGGTGAGGAAGATTGGCTCTGAGCTAACATCTGTGCTCATCTTCCTCTATTTTCTACGTGGGATGCCGCCACAGCATGGCTTGATGATTGGTGCATCAGTCTGCTGAAGTGGCACGCGTGAACTTAACCGCTACGCACCGGGCCGGCCCCATAGGTCATTTTGACGACAAAACTTAGGAAAAGTTCAGCCTTGTGCTCCTCATTACCTGCTGCTTTTGTAAGGAGACTGACCTCGAGCTGTGAGACTGGGCTGAGATGGTCTCCCCGGCCTGGTCCCCATCCTGCCCGGCTCCCCTCAGCCCTGAGCTGCAGGTTCCCTGCTCAGTTTCAAGACCTAACAGTTTGTACAGGAGGCTCAGGGATGGCAGACTTTGCAAAACTCTAGAAATAGTGGTATTGCTATTCTGTGATCACTTGTTCTTGGAGGAATAAGAACAAGTCCCCAGGGTGCCGGCCCGGTGGTGCAGGGGTTAAGTTCATGCGTTTGGCTTTGGTGGCCTGGGATTTGCCGGTTCGGATCCTGGGCGCACACACAACTATGTACTGGGGGCTTTGGGGAGAAAAAGGCAAAAAGAAAAAGAGGAAGATTGGCAACAGATGTTAGCTCAGGGCCAATCTTCCTCAAAAAAAAAAAAAAAAAGAACCAGTCCCTGGGAGCTGGTGGTCTGCCTTCAGCAATAAGAGTTGGGCTTTCTCCGTCACCTAGGCAGCTAGCTCTGGATGCAGTTGAAGGCTGCATGAAATGAACAGTGAGACATCGAACAAGAGGTGTTTGGGAGGTGCTCTCTTTTTCAGTTTGTGGCGTTTACATAAAGTGTGTGAATTTCCAAAATTTAATTGTGGAGTTTCATCTTCAAAAGGATTCTTGCAGGGGCCGGCCCCGTGGCTTAGCAGTTAAGTTTGCACGCTCCGCTACTGGCGGCCTGGGTTCGGATCTGGGCGCGCACTGTTTGTCTGGCCATGCTGAGGCGGCGTCCCACATACAGCAACTAGCAGGATGTGCAACTACGACATACAACTATCTACTGGGGCTTTGGGGAGGAAACAGGGAAAAAAAAAAGGAAGAGGATTGGCAGTAGATGTTAGCTCAGGGCCGGTCTTCCTCAGCAAAAAGAGGAGGATTAGCATGGATGTTAGCTCAGGGCTGATCTTCCTCACAAAAAACAACAACAACAACAAAAAAAGGATTCTTGCAAATAAGGAGAAAGGCTACGTACTAGCTGAATTGCATTATCATATCATAAAATATTCTGAATGATATGTTACTTTCGTAGTTGCAAATAATTTAATTTGAATATGGAGTAAGGTACCTCTTACAAAAAGGTCAAGGTGGTTCTCGGAGAAGCGCTGTGGAAGCACATGGCCCCAGCAGTGTCGGCTCCAGATCCTCCCACTGCACGAGGGCCGCTGCTGATGTCTTCAGAATACAGAGGGTTTTGATGTCCATAAATCTTGCTTCGAGTCCCTAGTAGGGGAGGTCAGGCTGAATCATAACTGTTCTTAACATAAAGCTGCTATTCCCCAGCGTCCCTTGAGGCTGTGGAGCTGCAGGACCAGCTCCCCATGCCCCTGGTTTTTCCAGCAAAGGTGGGGTGGCTCACACCTTTGCCACTGCCATGGCAGCGATCTGCAGGTGGTGAGCGGGATGGGGTGGAGAATCGATGGAAGGGTCAGTCGCGGACACCAGCTGGGTCTTGGGACACGGCCCCCAGCACACCATGCTTTCTCCTGAGGCTCACTCTGCCTGGGGTCTGGAGGCCATGTGGTGTCTGAGGCCTCCTCCACCCTCCTCGGAGTGTCTTGAGAAGATCCCAGTGTCTCTTGCTTACATGGTCTTCTTTTTTCCTCAGAATATTGACATTACAAACTTCAGCAGCAGCTGGAATGATGGGCTGGCCTTCTGTGCTCTCCTGCATACGTACCTTCCAGCCCACATTCCATATCAAGAACTGAACAGCCAAGATAAGGTAAGGCAGGCTACGAAACGGCCAGCTCCCGGAGTCTCATCCCAAAGGGAGAGGTGGGGGTGAGAAACAGGCAGCACCTTCTATCCATGTGATTTCACACACCACATCACTGGCTCACGATGGCCCCGACCCAACTTGGTCTTATTCTGGGATTGGATTTTTTGTGCTGAGCCAGCCAGTCCCTGACCACCTTGTGTGAGACGTTTGGCTGGTCCCCAAGTGATGACATTCCCAGTGGGAGCCGTCAGGCTTTTCTGGGTGACCACATTTAGGACCAAGAACTGGCCAAGGAGAGCTGCTCCAGACATGAGTGGTCTGGGCAGTGCCACCCCCAGCAGGCTGGCCTCCTGCTACCTCCAGGCCAAGAACTGACTGAAAGCACAGCTCTGTACAGTCCAGGGCGTCATCTGAGGCGTCCCATTCAGGGTACTGCTTGGGGACAGGGTTGGGGGTCAGCCCCTGCCCCAATGGGCACTGGAAGGGGACCCAAGCCCAAGCCCTCTTCTGGTCCCCTGCTGCACCCCCGCATCAGCCCCCTCCCATCCTTCAGACAGCCCTTGAAGGTTCCCACAGGGAGGAAACTCATTTGACAGGTGTTTCTTATTAGCTTTTGGGGTATGTGCCCAGGCAGCTCAGGACCACCATGTCAGAAGTGGCCCTTTTCCACAGTAAGGAAGGAACAAGTTTGGGGATCACTCCACAGCTGGTGACAAGACGAGCGGGCGGGGCCCTGCGAGGGGCGGAAAGCACGTGACCAGGGCACTAGGAGTTGGCCGGGAGGTGTGAGGGCCTCTGTGTAGGTGTGTGTTGATACCACATGGGGGTGGGTGTCCCTCTTTCCCAGCAGCATGTGGGAAAGTCCAGGTCGCCTTCCTCCTGGCCTTGTCCACTCCAGTCACACAGTCTCTTTTACAGCGAAGGAACTTCACGCTGGCCTTCCAGGCAGCTGAGAGCGTCGGCATCAAATCCACTCTGGTGAGCCGCCGTCTCCCCTGAGTCACTGAGGGCCCCTCCTTTTTGTTAGGAAGAGCCTCCTTCTTGTTCAGGGAGATCCCTGGGTGGTGCAGGGCCTGATAATAAGGAGGCTACTGGGTGAGCATGGGGCCCACGCCGTCCCTGTGCCAGCGAGTGAGCCTCTTGTCGGTGAGGGTGCAGAGGGGGCTTTCACCCCTGCCCTGTGAGCGCCTTATGCCTCTCGTGCAGCATCCCAAGGAAGCGCCCCCAGTCGGGTGGGTTGTCTTGACTGCAGTCCCTGCAGCCTTGAGCTGGATTCTTCCTTAGAGTCGCCTTCTTCCTTAACTGAATCCTTGGGTTCAAGTTTATAAGTGTCATTGTCAATGGGATATTCTAGCAGGTCTATCTGCCTTTTATCAAACTAGAGGGAGAGGGTAGGGTGAGTGCTGAGTCGAGGAAGGTGGCTTCAGAGGCTGAACAGGTGGTTCCCGCACCTCACAAGGGCCACAGGAAGCTGCTGCTCATGGTGTGGGAAATGAGCTGTGAAGACCACGGGTTGTGGGTCCCCGATGGCCTCTGCTTAGCGCCTGCAGTAGCTCAGAACAGACGTGCTTTCTGGGAGAAAATATTGCAACCAAATGCAAAGCCAGTCCTTCCACACCTAGAGACACTTTCCTTAAATAAACTGTGCTGAGGGGTATTGTGTAGGAACACCCACAGATCATCGGTGCACAGCTTGGGGATTTCCACAGAGTAAAGAACCCTTTGGGGCCAGTTCACAGACCCCAGGATCTCCCTTGGGGCCTCCCGGTGCCACCTCCCCACCCCAAGGGTACCCATCACCCTGACTTTTAACAACTGGATAGCTTTGAAGAAGTATTTATACTACAAGAGTGTCATGTAGAGTTCCATAAATATATCTTCTGAATTTACAGAAATATGCTTTTTTAGGGTGGCTTCTATTCAATTGCATAGAGAGAAAGAGAATTTAGAGTTATTGAAGTATTTCCTATTATCTGGATATTTTATATCACGTGTAAAGTTGTAATATATAAAAAGTGGGCAGTTTCCCCACCCTAAGTCCTTGACCTTAGTCAAGATTCTTATATTGAAAAAACATGTTTTCTTTTTTCTATACCAAGTCACCAACGGGTGGCCCGTTCCATCCTGCTGGCTCTGGCAGCACGTTCCGTGTCCCTCACCCATGGAACATCTCAGAGCAGTGCCCTTCAGACCGGCTCCCTCGGAAAGTCATAGATGTTCTTCAGCAACGGCAGGTCTCTCTTGGAGGCCTCCTGGTCATATGTCAAGTCCAGGGTTTCCCACCTTCCTTTTCCTGCATCAGTTAACATCTCACAGATCACTGGTACTCTGCAGGATACAGTTAGAGAGCAGTGTCTTCCATGGTTTCAGATGTTTGCCGTGGCGAAGGGTATTAGCATGTTGAGTCTGGGAGCCCCCGCACGCACAGGCACTCCCAGGATGATGACTGGGTGAGAAGGGCTCTCAGAAGTGACCAAGAGGAGAGGTTTAAGAAGAGAGGCAGGTGGGGGAGAGGGTCCTCACAGGAAATGACACCCTTCCAGCCCGAGAGGGCTGTGGCAGGGAGCAGGGTGGTGACCTGGTGTGGGGCTCTGGGGCAGGGCTCGAGCAGGGGCGGGTGGCTTGGGGGTGGTGCTGACACCCAGGGAGGAGGCGCTTCCCGGGGGCACTTGGTCAAGATGGAGCAAGCGTCTTGGCCAGGCCTTTGACGTGTGTGATCCGGGTCCTTTAAGCCCCCCCAAACCTGAGAGCCCATATTGCTGTGGCCAGGAGCCTGTTGAGACAGGCCAGGAGCTGACCTAGAATTCTAACCAGGCCTCTTCCTTCTCTGTCAGGACATTAATGAAATGGTGCGGACTGAACGGCCCGATTGGCAAAATGTGATGCTGTACGTGACAGCGATCTACAAGTACTTTGAAACCTGAGCACACCAGGACGACCCTCCATAGTTATCAAGCAACACCAACGCCATTACCTACATGCCCTGTAAAGCTTTCAGTGACTCTCTGGGTTGCCCCACAGTGTGTGAGCCTTCAAGTTGGGGCCTCCGAGTTGGGAGAACGCGGGCCTCTGTGGCCCACGACTCAAACTGGGCTCCTCCCTCATGACCTGTCCAGTCAGAGGTCAACGTGGGCTCAACACACATCATGCTGATTGGCAGCCGGAGTTTTCCTTCTGAAGAGAATATTGAACTACGTTAGTGCTATGGGGTGTAAAAAAAAAAGGGCTCATGGCACAGCAAAACTTGGGAAAGGGGGTTAAATTATATGGACAGCTCACACAGGGTTAGTGACAGCTGTAGCCACAGTGCTTCTTGACTGCTCGCTGTGCAAGTTCCATCACCCGTGAGAACCAAGTAGGGAAATCAGGGCCTGGCAGAGGTTCCTGCTTCCTGGTGCTGGGCAAGTGGGCCTCGGCCCTTTACGTGGGCTTCGGGGAGTGTGTCACCACAGCAGTGGGAAAGCCACCCCTTCCCTGTGACAGGGCTGTCCTAGCCAACACAATTTAGGTTTTTTCACCGTGAGCTAACAGATGGTCAAGACCTGCGTTCCTGGCTCTCAGGATCGGCTGCTGTTGACAGGCCACATGGCTGTGCCTCCATCGACAGGAGACAGGTCAGGTCCCCTTTGCTGATACGCTGCTGACCTGTCCTCCAGCCTTGAAGGTGCCGGGAAACCTGGCTCTGACTTTAGGTTTCTGGACAAAAGATTGGTCATAAGGAGTTCTCTAGTTAAAAAAAAAAGTTTTTTTCTTAAGAGCAATACTGGGGGAAAATAGCTCTTGTTTTATTAGTACCAAAGTTAAATTGTTTTAGTAAACATAGAGGTAAAACACAAAATCTGGACGTTCGCCTGGTGAAAGTCTGGAATGAAGGTGGAAGTAGCAGGAGAAAAAGCTGAACAACTTGAGGGATCCCAGACAGTGTGATTTAAAATCACTTCTGAGTGGCTCAGACGTAACCCTCCTAGGCAAGAATCGAAGAAAGTGCCTTAACTCTCCTTGCAAGGGTAGCCATCGTACAGAGTGTCTCAGAGGCCACCGCCTCCACAGCCATGGTAGGATGTCATCGGGCTTGCAGCACTGCAGCCCAGGGATGGAGTTGGTCCCCTGCCATGCCGCCCTTTCCAGGTTCTGAGCGACAGGAAGCCGCACCACAGCCCCTTCTATGCGGTTTGAACTGAAGCCTTATCACAAGGTGTTCTGTTGAGAAGACTCGGGCTGGGACTCGGCCCTTCTTGGGGACAAGGAACCCACGTCTCATGTGCGCCTAACACAGTAGCTGTTCGTTTGAACGATGTCAAGACCTGTTGCTTCCAGAATACAACTGAGTTTGACACCTGCAAAGTAGCAAGAGAAGAGCTGCCACCAATGGAAGCAGGATCGCTGCCCCAGCCACAGGATGCAAGGAGGGGACCCGCAGAAGGCCACCCAGCATGTGGGCTGAGGGTTCTGCATGATGTTTTAGACTAGGAGTTTGACGTGTCTATAGCCTAGAAAAGAATGTGGTTATTATGAAATGGGCTGTGTGTGTACAGCCTGCTGGCCCACGGTCACCAGGTGGCTGATAAATGCCCTCAACCCTGCCCAGATGTCCTAACCTGGCAGCTCCGGCTGCTGCCCCAACTGGAGGTGTTCTGTGAAATGCCCGTTTTAAGCTAAGGAAGGAGAAGCCCGGTGAGCAGAGGCCAGCCCCGGAGCACAGCAGAAGACCCTGGTGGACGCCTGTCCCCATCGTTCTTGTTTCTGCTGCTCTGTTGACAGTTGTGCTGTGCTGTCAGCTGAGGGACTGTTAGGGGGAGAATCATTGTTTTTAAATGTCTCTCCACTTGGTTTTTCTGCGTCCCACTTTTGCTCTTGTTTGCCCTCACGGAGGCCTGTGCACCTGTCTGGACCCAGTGTGTCTGATCTGAGGCCATGTGTTTATTTATTTATTATGTTGGGCAGAAGCTGTTTTATCCTTTGACAGAGAAGACTTTCTTGGGTCTGTAGGTCACACATTTGTCCCTTCCTAGCCAAGTGAGCCAGCCCTGGCGGCTTGTGTTTTCAGGGAGTCACCAGTGTCTTTGGAGGAAGGTTTTAGAAGGTGGCTGCTGTTGATGGGCTGTGCCCTCATGGCCGGCATCGCCCAGCATTGTGTGCAGGGGTTGGTGACAGGGCAGAGAGTGGCCACGGAGAGGGTCTGGCCTGGGCTGTCAGCATTTGCATGTGGGTCCGCGGGTGAAAAGATTCCAGAAGCATGACTTTTTGCTTTTCTAATAGAATTCGTATAACACTACTGGCTTTATGAGATGATTATAGACAGTCATATATACCTAAGAGTGAGGCTCTGAGGTGCTTTAGTCCAGTGGCACTTGATGTGGAGCCTCCAAGAAGCCATTTTGCCTCTTTTTCCTTCAAGCACAAGCTTTACTGTAAGAGGGCCAGTTACGTTTCTATTTCTGTCGACCACAGGCTTCTGCTGACTGATGATACTTTTTAATTTTGTTCTATTATTATTCTTGAATGTATTAAAATTGCTGAAACACCTCAGGCTTGGGCTTTTGTAGCTCACCGCTCCCTGCTGCCCCTCTGATATAGCGTGAACAGGACCCTCGCTGCCTCCTGGGACTGGCTGTGGCCATGTGAGCCCTGAGCCCAGCCTCCGTCCCTCTGGCTGCCCCTCCCTGTAGCTCTTGGGCCAGGAAACATCGTGGGGGAAGGACTCGACTGCGGGTTGGGAGAAGTCCCACCCTGGGCTGCAGCACATAGCTACGTTCTTGGCAGATGGCCCAAGTGAGCCCAGAGGTTCTGACCACCACTGTGAGCACTGAGGTTCTGTGACAGGTGCCGAGGCCCCAGAAGCACTGTCCGAGATGCCCTACAAGGATGGAAGCCCCGGCATTCCCCAAGCAGACCCCAGACACATGCTGTTTTGGGGCGGGGCGGGGGGTGCCTTGAGGTTTTTTTAGAAATGTATTTTCTTGGAGATAATTTTCAGAACATATAAAATTATAGAGAAACAAAGAAAAATCAATAATTATACCACTCAAAGGCAAGCAACCAGTCAGGCCTTTTTTCCTGTGCATCTCGTGTGGAATGATTATGAATCCATGGAGCACAGCCCAGAACAACACTGCATCTTGTCACGTTGCACATGTCATATGCAGAAGGGTCCCTGGGGCTGCCTGCCACTTCACACTGGGTGACTCAGGGCGCCCTTCCCAGCCTGAGACCCCCCTCCCCAGGGTCAGGGGGTCCATCCGTAACTGACTTGCTCCCGGGGAGGCCCGGAAACCCACTAGCCTGAGTTAAGGTGTGTCCTGTGAGTGCTCACGAGCCCCCAAATGGTGCTGACAGCCATGGGCATCCATTGTGGCCCGGCTCCCAGAGCGCAGCGCCCAAGCCCCTGGGCTGCAGGGCTGGGCGTGGACAGGACTGAGCCAGGACCAGGTGTGGCTCTGGCTCCTCCCCACTCACCAGCTGTGGGGCCTGGGGTTGTCGCTCAGACACAGCTCATGTCCTCCGCTATAGTATACGGAGGTCATTCTGCTGTGGTCAGCATGAGGCTGCTGAAGCAGGCACATCAGGGCCTGCGTGCAGTGGGCACTGGTCACGGCGGCAGGAGGGGTGACCCCACCCGGGACCCCTGGGCAGCAGGAGCAGTGGGGGCAGCACTGGCTCTCTCAGCCTCTGCCCCCAGCCCTCTCCCCAAAACAATCCCTCCTGCCCGTTGTGTCAGCTGAGGCAGGCCACTGAGGGGGTCCTTCTGCAGCCCACCTTCCTAATGGGCTCAGAGCCTGTGGGGCTCATGAGGCTCCTCTGCCTGGCTGGGCCTCCAGTGAGTGGGGAGACCTGGCCAACCCAAGGCCTGTGCTTCCCTCGACTTGGCCCTTGTTCTTCCTGTCCCAGGGCAGCACCTCTCAGAAGGGAATCATTTTCACCTTGATTTAGGGGAGGTTCTAGAGGGGCCAGCTTTGATGGGTGGAAGCAGGAAAACAGGTTCCTGGGGGAGAGGAGAGATCCAGAATGGATCTCACACCCTCCATCCACAGCCTCATGGGGCTGGGGTCCTGGACCTGGGTGGCCATGAACTGGTGGCACACGGTGGCCAGCTCTCTGGCCCCACCCTCACAGGGCCGCACTTCCTGCAGCCTTGGGTTGGTTTTTTGTTGTTGTGAGGAAGATCGGCCCTGAGCTAACATTTGCCAATCCTCCTCTTTTTGCTGAGGAAGACTGGCCCTGGGCTAACATCCATGCCCATCTTCCTCCACTTTATATGGGGCGCCACCACAGCACAGCTTGCCAAGCAGTGCGTCGGTGCGCGCCCGGGATCCCTACCGGTGAACCCCAGGCTGCCTTAGCGGAGCGCACGCACTTAACTGCTTGCGCCACCAGGCCAACCCTGGGTTGGTTTGGGTTGTTTGAGGTTGTCCCTTAAGTGGAGGACAGGAACAGACATAAGGGGTCTTGTGCTTGCAAGCACCGTGCTCTGCGTCAGGTGGGTGAGGGGTGGATTCTAGTCAGGGTCCCAAGTTGCTGGGGAATTGCCAGCTGGAGCTCTGACCCTAGCAGGTCAGAACTTGGCTGGGCTGCAGCTGGTCATCTGTGCAGGAGGCAGGGTGGGGGCCCAGGAGGACAAGGCCCCACGCTCCCTGGGCCCAGCAGAGCCCGACGGCTGTGAGCGCATGGGGGAGCAGGCTGGTGTGCGGGAAGGGCCAGGAGCTGGGTGCCATGAGGGAGGATCAGAAGGGTGGAGAGTGACCAGGCACAGCCTGAGCAAGAGAAGTCCGAGCAGCCCCTGGAGGATGTCTCCATTATCGTGTGTGTGTGTGTGTGTGTGTGTGTGTGTGTGTGAGAGTTGGGGTTCTGAGGGAGTGGGCATGGGAGGGAGCCTACAGGTCTAGGAAGAGGCAGAACCAGAAAGGCCCAGGAAGAACACAGGATGGCGCATCACCGGGCAGGAAGCAGGTTGCACGCGTGGGAGTCAGGACACCCAGAGCCCTGCAGGTCTGCCAACACTTGTGATGGGGTGGGGCTGTTCCATTTCTGCAAAATGGTGACCCCAAGAAGGGGCTCCTCCTGGACCCTGTTACCCAGGCATCTTGCTCTTTATGAGGTATGATAGGGAGGTGCCTGGTGGGGCAGGAGGCTGGGGGCGCGGGGATGGTGGGGAGGAAGAGGGGGCCTGGTTTGATGACCTGGCAGCTGCTGCATGCCAGTGCCTGGGCTCCTGGCTTAGGGCCATTCTTAGGGTGGTGAGTGACAAGCCCTGGCATGCAAAGGGCTGTCTCTGCCCACTGTGGAGCCCAGGATAAGGCCTCTCTCTATCTAGACCTCAGTCTCCACATCTACTCCAACGCGCCCAGATCAGCTCAGAGGCATGGGGTTCCTAGCGGGGTTACTGTTTGACACCCAGAAGCTGACATGGGCTGAAGCATCTTCCTGGGGGCTGGGCTAGAAGACGGGCTGGGGGCGGTTGCTCCTGCGGCTGCCGTGGCTGTGGGCGGCTCAGGGAGCTTCCTCTGCCATGATTCGGCTTCTCAGAGCCTGCCTTAGTCTGAGCATAAACTGGAGCCCTGTGAGGGCCCCCCAATTCCTCAATTCCAGAGCCCCAAAGTCTGTGGTGCCCGTCCCCTTTGGAGGAGAAGCTGGCGAGTACCTTAGGGTGCCCTGTTTGGTTCTGGGTGCTTTATCCTGGGTCTGACATTTCTTTCTCCCCGATGTGGCCCAGCTGGCCCCACAGCAAACAATCAGGGGCCATAGGCCACCCAGGTGCATCCTGGACAGGAACAAAGCCAGCAGGGAGGGGTGGGGTGGGTAGTCTGAGAACAGAATTCTGGAGTGGGAGCAAGCCCAGCTGGCCCTGCTGCCTGGCCTGAGGAGCCCGGGCTTGGATGGAAGGAAGGGTGGGTGCCCACAGCCCTCAAAGCCCGCTTGGGGCTGGGCAGCGAAACCAAGGCCCAGAGATAGAAGTGGGGCCTGCCAGGGCCATCCCCGTGCCCACTGAGGAGCAGCAGGCCTGTGCCCCCACCCTCGGGCCTGCAGGGCTGCCCAGGTGCAGGCACCTACCTGCACAGGGGCCTCCCCCAGTCCCTCGGCCTGACAACTGAGGAGTGTGGTGGGGCTGACGGGGGCACAGGACTGGCAAGAGCACAGCAAGGCCAAGAGTGAGGAGGAGCACAGGCCCCTCGTGTTAGGGGTGTGGCAGCAGAGGGTCCCCCAGGAGGGCCTGGAGGAGAAGATGTGGGTCAGCCATGAACACGTCCACTCGATAGAGGAGGCAGAGTTTGTGAACAGCTCTCCCAACATGCCTGCTTCCTGTCATCACTGAACTGGAGGGTCCCCGGAGTGTGCTGTCTCTGGGCAATGGCTTCACTAAAGGCACATGACAGATGACACAGGACCACTGCAGCAGCTCCTTCTGCCTCTAACAGGCGGGAGGGGCTGTCGTAGGGGAAGACCAGGGACCTGGCGCTGCCTCTAGGGGTGGGTTCCAGGGGCCTGGGGAGCTGGCTCTGGGGCTAGATCCAAGCCAGGCCCTCCCTGACCTCCCCCGGCTTGAGGGCATAGCTATCCCAGGCCTGGGGCACCCACACTGAGGGGTAGGAGGCTTCCCACTGGGCCCCAGGGGTGAACTCTGAGGGCTTTGGCACTCTGACCCTGAGGACTAGCTGCAGAAGTGAAGCCTTCAGTCCCTGCCTGCTGGGCACAGCCTATGTGGAGGCAGGTGTTGCGTGGCCAGGCCACATGTGGGGAGGTCTGGGTGGGAAGGGTGCTGGGCCCCAGAATGGAAATGGCAGGGGAGAGAATCACTGGGGCTCATGCTGGGGGTTAGGGGACAAGAGTGACCCCTGGATTGGCTGAGTGTTGGTCTCTGCCCCATGAACCCCATAATCCCTTCGGGCCCCTCTCAAGGTGAGTCTCAAGACAAGCTGTTCCTTGCATTTGTTGAGTGAGGACTTGAATGAATATGGGCCCAACAGATGTGGACAGGAGTGTTTTGTCCCTGCTGCAGGAGGAGTTTACTCCGCGATGGCCCAGAAGCAGGAGTGGGCCAAGGGCCTGGGGGGAGGGTTCCCTGGCCAGGCAGCGCCCCCAGCCTGTTCCTTATGTCTGATTCAGGAAGTGGCAGGGCAGAAACAAGGGAGTACCATTTTACAGGTAGGCAGTGGGTCCCTCAAGGCCTGCGGGAAAGCCACAGCACCAGGGCAACCTCAGCCAGCAGTCCCAGGATCATTGTCCCCACCTGGTAGGGGAACTCCTTCACTAAGCAAGCAAGAGCCATGGGAGGATGGGCGGGACACTCCTTTGGGCCCCCGTTCTGCTTCAGTGGAGGTGAGTGAGGGGAGGACAGCATAGCCAGCTGAGGCTCAGCAAAGGCCTGGACAGGGAGCGAGTGGGGGCGAAGGGTGCGACAGGACCAGATTGAAGATGGGAAAGGCATCTGGGGACAGCAGGACGTTCCCAGTTCGAACATTCTCACGCGTGCCTCACCCCATGACGTCTTGGGTTTTTCTCAAGTTGGGGTCGCGACCCCTCCCAACTGGCCCTCCTCCAACTCCTTTGGCCTTGGGGGCCCCACTGGACATTAGGAGAAACGGACTGGGGAGCTAGCAGGCCAAATGAGGAAGAGAGTCCAGGCTTTAGCTCAGGAATGAGCTGGGGAGGCTGCCAGGCGATCGAGGCTGAGTCCAGGCAAGTGGTGGGCTCTCCCTCCTCGGACAGACAGACATGCTGGCCAAGCGCCCGTGCTCCCCCTTCCCACCTGCCCTCACCTCCCGCCCCGCCTGGCTGTGCAGAGCTGCTGTGGGAGACGTGCTGCCGCCCCGGCCTCGGCCTGAGGGTCCAGCTTGGCCCTGGGGGAGCCCCTCTGCACTGGGCCTCTTGCCACGACCCCGCCGGCCCCAGGAAGTTCAAGAATGCAAGGGTTCCCGCAAGACCTTGGTCACCAGTGGCCATCTGATGCAGCTTGTCCTGCTGTGCACAGAATTGCGGTTACTCCAAGTCTATCCAGATTCCAGTGTAGAAGGCAGGTAGCCTTGTATGGCTGGGCTGGGGCCAGATGTGAGGTCATTTCCAATTTGGAGTCTCCAGAACATGGGCCTGGGGAAGCAGGGGGAGGACAGACTCCCAGCCCAAGGGTCTGAGATTCCAGGTTAGTCTGTGGTGCAGGTGACTCCCCTCCCTATGCTCAGAGAAGTAGAAGCACTAGAAGCTGTAAGAATAGGAGGGGTCCTGGCCCAGAGTCTGGAAATTGGGGTGGTTTCTTAGAGACATCTTTTGAGCTGAGGTTCCACCCTGGCCCCCAGGGCAAGACTCAGGAAGGGAGGGCAAGGCCGGGGACTGGGCAGTGGAGACCCTGAGGGCCTTGAACTCCATGGTAAGGAGGCTGGACTTTTATCCTTCTGGAACTGGGGAGCCATGGAAAGATTTGAGAAGGAACGGGCACTGGGCACTTCCCAGGCCACAACTGGACACTGGGGAGGGGATGACACAGGAGCATGGACCCAGCCCAGCTCCGATGATAAGGGACACCAGAGCTCCCGAGGACAGAGCAGCAGGGGCAGCCCTGGGGGCTTCTTGGACAGGAGAGAGCACGGGCCTGAGGCCCGAAGGGCTTCACCAAGCGGGGAGGGGGACTCCGAGGCAGGACGCTCCTCGAAGGGGAGGGGGTGTGACGCTGGAGGATGCGAGCCTCGCGGGGAGAGCACGCTGGGGGGCCACGAACGGGGTATGCGGCATGGCCAGGGCCTGACGCGGCGTCGCCCCGTCGGGAGTATCGGCCGGGCTCCCAGGCCGGCTGCTCGGGTCCCCCGCCGGCCTCCCTGGCGCCCTCGGGGCCTCGGTTTCCACGCGCGGCAGGGCGGGGCGGGGACAGCGCGGGTCTCGAGGCCGCCTGCAGGGGGCGCCCGTGAGCGGAGCGGCCGGAGCGGAGCCCGAGCGGCCGCTGAGACAGCGGGAGGCGGCGCGCGAGCGGCAGGTCAGCCAGGGTCCCGGTCCGGGGTCCCGAGGGTCCGGGGAGGGCGGCCGGGCGGCGGCGGGCCGTCGGAGGCTGCGGGCCGGGAGGGACAGGCGGCTCGGGTCCCCTGCCCTCAGGGCGCCCCGCCGCTCCGACCCTCTTCCCGCCTCCCCGGGAGGAGTTCATGGGCCGGGGTCCGAGCCCTGCCCCGCGGGGCGGCTGCAGTGGCGGTGCCGGGCGCGGGCGCACGTCCTAAGCCCGGTCGAGGGCCGTGTGCGGACGCTCTGGCCGCCCCAGACCGGACCGGAAGGTGCGCAGGGGTGGCGAGAGGGGAAGGGGTGCGGGAGCGGCGGCCCAGCGGCGGGGGTGTGGAGCCGGCGTCCGGACCCGCAGGTAACGGGCGGGGACCGTCTATCGGTCCGTCTGGGCGCACAGCCGGTCCCAGGGCACTCGATGACCTTCGGGGCGCCCCTGGCGGGGCTGGGCTGGGGGCGCAGAGGCGCGGCCTTGGGGGCAGGTGGGGTCCGGGGACGAGGGGCGTGGAGCCGCCGCGGGAACCGGCATTCCGGGGGCGGCGCGGGCGGACCTCGGCATCTCCAACGCCGGGGCGCGGCGAGGAAGGGGAGTCTGACCGCCGGGCGCGTCCCGTGGACGGTGGTGGCGGGAGCCGGACTTAGGGGACCCAGGAGGGGCCGGAGGACGGGCGGGATGCGTGCGTGATTCGGACCGGTCCTGGCCGTCTGCCGGGCAGCCCTGAGCTGAGGTAGGAATGGCGGGAATGGTGGCAGCTCTCGAGGAATTTGGCGCAGGGCGGCCCAAGGGATCAAGGAGGGGGCCACGGGCCAGGGGAGCAGAGAGCTCTGCGTTCCGGGCACCGCCATCCCGCTTTAGACTTTAATTTCCCCGACTGTACAATAGGAGGAAGGGGGAGGCCGAGAGCTCTGCGGCGGGAGAAGAGAGACAGCGAAAAGCAGGACGGGTCTCCCCACCGCCTTACCCCAGGACTGGAGTTGCCCTTGGCCTCTGGGGGATGATTAGGCCGCCCCCTTTAGCCAGCTCTCCCTCCCCACCGCGGGCAGCACCCCCGCCCGTTTCCACCCACAGGGCCTGTGCTTCCCTCTGGTTTGGAGCTCAGGCTGCCCTCCCCTGGGCCTCTGCTGTCCAGCTGCCGTGGGTTCCCAGGGTCTGCACCCTCCAGAAGACTCTCCATGTCACCTCCATGCCCAGCCAGGGCTGCCCCTGGATTTCCTGGCCCTGGGGACCTTGATGGAGAGCCCTTTGGAGCACAGTGGGCCAGGGAGGATGCTGTGGGGTCAGGGGCTGCCTCATTAGTTCTGCTGTGGCTGGTCCTGGAGGCCTTGGGTGGGCTAGGAAGGCACTGCCCTGTGGACTGGACCCCCATCTCAGGGTCTCAGCAGGTCCATGGCAGGAGCTCCTCACTGTGGCTTGTCCACTGGCAGTGGTGTCAATACCTCCTTGCTCTGCCCTTGCCCTTTGGGGTCTTCCTGCCTCTCCCGGATCCTAGTGTCCCTCGGGCCACTGCCCCTCCATCCCCATCCCTTTAGTGCAGATCAGTTTCTGGGCTAAGCCGGCTTTCTTGTTCATTGCCTCTGGGAGGCTGAGGGCAGCCCAGACACGGCTGGCAGGAGACAGGCTTTGGGGGCTTGCATGTTGCCGCCCTCATGTTGGCCTGTGAAGTGCAGGTCCCTGACCACACCCTGGTCCTGCCCCCTAGGAGTCCACAGCCTAAGAGGGCAATGGCTGGCTTCAAGGGCAACCTAATGGACTGGATATTTTGATGCCCAAACCTGTGTTCTGGTCTTGACTCACTCGCTGGTCGGCTTTGGACAAGTCACTGCCCCTGCGAATCCGTCTTCTCATCTGTAAAACAAGCAGAATGATAGAAACAATGCTTAACATTCAGGTTTGTGGTGGAGAGTAAATGAAAGGCGGGCATTGGCTGGGGGAGAGGGGCAGACCAGAGGACAGGTTGGGGTCTGTGCTTGAGCTGGGGAACCCTGGAGGGAGGCTATTAGCTTTGTGGGGTCCAGGGACACCACAAGGGATTGCTGTCAGCAGAGGGACATGTGGACTAGAGTTGGACTGTCAGCAAGCACTTGGTTTCAGGGCATCACACCCCACAAAATTCAGGGTCCAGGTAACCCTGGGCAGTGCCTGTGGTGTAGGACCACAGCCCCTGGCGGCTCTCAGCAGTTACCTGAAATCCCACAGTAGCTCTTGCTACCATTTAACCTGCCTCATTTCTGAGCCACCTTACCCCGGAGGAGCTGCAGTTGCCATCCCACCGTCTTGTGGGGTGTGTCTTGTCTGCCAAAACTCAAACTGGGCACTGGAAGATATGCACACGGGAGAGCCAAGGGAAGGATGACCAGATGGACAGCAAAGGCGTGAAGGATGGGCTGAGAAGGGGTTTTGGTGAGTGTGTCAGGGGCTGCTGAGGAGACTGCCAGAGTCAGGTGCTGAGTTGACAAAAGGGATGAGTCCCAGCTCCCAGGGAAGGGGTTTTGGCCCAGGGAAGCATTGGCGGCCACAGAAGGGAGGGGTTGCCCCGTGGTCTGGAGGTTGGAGGGAGCAGTGGGGGTGCGGTGCCTGAGGGTGGAACCCTGAAGGTCTGTACTGGGCCTACAGATGGAGGAAGGGAATTGGGGAATGGGCAGGAGCTCAGAGCCAGGATGCAGAGAGAAGCCCCAAGACACTGCTCACCTCCTGAACACAGCCTGTGAGCTCTGGGTGGTGGGAAGGGGCAGTGTGGTAGTAGAGGTCCCCAGCCCCTGCCCACAGAATCATGGAAGGGGCTGCTGCAGTGTGGAAGCATGGGATCCTGCCAGGGACAGGAGGGTCTGGATGGAGGGGAAGAGCGGCTGCCCCTCACTCCAGCCCAGGGAGGGGGGTGCCTAGGGAAGGCAAGATGCTCCAGCTTTCCAGCACCCCCAGGCCTTCTCTGACATGCCTCTGAGCCTTGCACAGGCTATTGTCTTTTCCTGGAATCTCTCCCCTCACCTCCCTATCTTCCAAGTCCAGCCCAAATGGCCCCTTCTCTGAGAAGCCTTCCAGATTCCTCTGGATCCACACCCCCTTCTGCAGGACAGGCCTGTTTTAGAAGTTGCTGGGCAGGGGCTGGCACTGTCTTTCTGTGGTTCCCATCTCTGCTGCTGCTGCTTCTCCTGCCAGCCCAGCTGTCACCTAGAGGAAAGGCTGCCTCAGCATGCCGTGGAGAGGCGGGCAGTGTCACTCTGGTGCCTCCCCTGGTGTCTGGGCTGGTGGTCTCTGCCCAGACGCCCCCAGGGCTGGTGTCAGTCTGCCCATCCATCATAGACACATTCACCTCTGGCTCCTCAGTGGCCTCTGCAAACCATGAGCTGGGCACAAGGGACCACTGAGTGGCCGAAGGAGCAGTGGCAGAAATGTGTGGCCCCTGGCCCAACCCATAGGCCGTGCTTGAGCCAATCCAACTCACCCTCCTGCCCTCTCTCTTTAGCTTCCAGGGCTGCGCCATCACACCTTCATCCCAGAGACCCCAGAAGCAGGTCCACCTCCCTCCTGTCCTCAATGTAGCCACCCTCTGGGGAGCCCCTGGGGCCATGGACCTGGCACTGCCCCTTCACAGGCCAGCCTTCTGCCAGGGTCCCACCCCAGGCTCACTATGGTCTGTTCTCAGGGCCATCTAGAACCGCCCTCCCCCATTCCCCTCTTCAGGCACCATAGTGCCTGTCATCCCGTTATTAGCGGGTTCATTTGAGGGAGGAGTGGGTGCCGAGTACCGTCCGGCATGCCATCTCACAGCAACCTGCTGTACACATGCGGAGCTGTGGCACAGAGGGGAAGCCTCTTGCTCAGGGTTTCAGGGAATGTAGGATGGAGCAGGAGTGGGACCCACCTGGGCTCCTTCCACAGGGTGGGCACCCAGCACCCTTGTGTGAGGAGTGGCCACTTGGAGGGGTTGTCAGATGAGGTGGCCAGTGAGGGGGTGAGTGGCCACCTCAGGCTGGGAAAGGCGGGGCCTGCAGCCTCTCTGGCATCTGGCCTGGACACGTGGGGATGGGAGGGGGATTCTGGGCCCCCAGTGGGAGAAGGGAGCTGTGGCAGGCCGTGTGGGCCCTAGGGGCTGGTGATGTGGAGGCTCCTCTGGGGGCCAGGCTCAGTGCAGGGAGCTGGCTCTCCGCCTTTTTCCTGCCCACATCCTGCCCCCAGGAGCTGAGAGCAGCAGCTGCACACCCGAGGGGTAGTGGGGGAGGGGGCCCCACTGGGTGCCTGCCTCCGTACCGCGGGCCCAGCCCGCACCAAGTTCCTGAAGTTGGAGCCGCTGGCAGCCCTGCAGGGAGGGAGGGAAGCGGCGCCAGCGCTCAGTGGTTGCTCACCTCCAGGCAACACTAGAAGACACCTGCCCTGCTCCTATTGATGAGTTTGCAGAGGGGCTTGGTGGGTCCTGGGGCCCAGGGGTTCTGGGAGGCTTGTGCCCAGGCCTGGGCCACTCCAAAAGCCAGTCGTGCAGAGCCAGTGGAGGGCTTGTGGTTGGGAGCAGGAGCCGAGCTGCCTGTCCAGCTGTTTCTTCTTTGCTTGTTGCCCTCTCCTCTCCCTGACTGAGCTCCCACAAGACAGATGTTGGCACTTCTTGATTTACCTTCCATGTCTCTCCACTGTCTCCTCAGAGACTTTGTCTCTTTGTGAGGTTTCTGTGAGAATTCCTATCCTCAAATCCCCAAATGTCTGCTCAACTGTGTCCATACCTGAAGCGTATCACATTGATTGTGTTCTCTATCTCAGTCTATTTTTCATTTCCAGGACTTTATATTATTTCTTGTTCATATTCGCCTGTTCTTGTTTCTGCCAATTGATTCATAAGTTCTCATTCTTGTTTATGGATGCTGTTCCTTTATCTCTTTGAAGATCCTAAATGTCTTTGAAAATCATTTTTAGATTATTACCTTCACCTCTTCTGGAATGAATTAATCTCCATATTTTGGATGCTATTGCTTATCTTTCTTAGCCTGAATTTTCCTCTTGTGCTTTAAAACTGTGGTTTACAGGCTCCTCTTAGGTGGGAGCTGAAGTCCTGGAGGCAGGGAGTGACCTGCACACCAGGGTAGCAGCTGGCTCTCAGGACAGTCTCCTGGGACAGCTCCTCCTTCGAGGGCCTTGCTGTAGGCTCAGGGCCCTGCTGGGCCAGGCCAGCAGCAGGTGGCGCAGAGCTCCCTGGCACCTAGTGGGTATATGGAAACATTTGCTACCAGCAAGTAGTGGAGGATTCTCAGGCCGAGATTCTGGAACCCAGGAATGGGCCCAGCGTGGCTGCAACAGGTCTAAGTCGCTACGCTGGGCTCAGTACTTTGCCCTTAGCCACACCCAGGAGCAGGTGTGCAGGGTCCTGTCTGGAAGCTGGTGGGCACCTCCATCCAGCAGGCTCTGGGGGGTACGGCCATCTGGGCATGGGTATAGAAAGCCTTGCTAGTCTGACGTACAAGGAGCCAGAAGTGGGCCAGGAAATATGTGGGTTTTGATTAAATAGAGTTTTAATTAAAGTGGTCAGGCCGGTAGAGGTGAGGAGGAAGGCAAGAAGAGGCGGCAATTTTGGGTCTGCGTGGTGGGAATCCTATGAAGTTGTCTTTTCAAGACTTATCAGGCACGTTCCTTAGCGTGTGTCTCCAGTTTGCATGGGACAGCTTCTGCCCTCTGCCCTGTCCCCAACAAGGGACAATCACAGGGAAATATTACATTATTAATATTTAATTTCCCTCCCTGGCTAGCAACAGATGACTAAAGGATTAATTAGACAGACAGAGCCAACAGAGAGGGATAGGAAATTGCCAGATCCTGGCCCCACCCCCGGCCCCCTCCCCCTGGGCCTCCCTTCCTGTCTCTCTTGGAGGCCTCTGAAGGGAGAGAAGCAGAGAGGGGCTGGGAGGCCCCAGGAAATCTTCCTGTTGCTGTGTTTTCCATGGGCATTTCCCCCTGCTCTAGTCCACCCTTTTGTGCTCACGGTAAGGCTGGGAGAGGTCATTAACCTCTTCGGGCCTTAGCTTCCTCATCTGTAAAATGGGGTTCATGGGGCCAATGAGAACACAGATGACCCCCGACGCCCCCACGCCCTCATTTCCCAAGCTCCCAGGCCACACAGGCTATTTAACAAGGTCTGGAGTAGAGTCCTGGTGTCTAGGCAGAGAGCCCCTGGGAGAGTGTTGGATTTGGTGGCTTCTTGGTGGCTGGAGCCCGGTGGCACGGGCTCTTGTGAGCTGTGTGCGTTGACTCCCAATTCCTGTCAGTGACACATTAGTAGCTTAAAATTGGCCATAATGGGAGCATTTATACCACAAAAGTCTGGGAAAGGCCACAAGTCATGACGCCCCCACCCCTGGGCCCATTTGCTGGCCTACAGCTGGAGAGCTCCCAACCTTCCCGCAGAACAGCTCTGCCGGCCCTGCGGTGCCACGGGCTCTGGGCTGGGAGAGTCTGGTTTGGCATGTGTTCAGGTTGCTTGTGGAGCCAGGCCAGCCTCACCCTGGGGTGTGCTGGCAACAGCTGGAAGAGCCTGTAGGAATGCTGTCGGAAGGGCAGAGGGGGAGCCGGACCTGCAAGGAGGCAGCTTTTTAGGCCCTGAGCAGCAGTAGGGGTAGGTGTGTCTTTAGCTCCTTGCAGGACTGACCTGGGCAGGAGATCTGTTGCATTCAGTGAGACTTGGGAGGGCCCCCAGGCCTGGTGGACAGCCGGAAGGCAGCTTTGGTTTAGTCAGGCAAGGGTGTTGGTATCAGGCACTGTTCAACAGGGGAGCCCACAGCACAGAAGGTGGTAGGGAGACCCTGAGGACTAGGGGTACACAGGCCGGCACCCGGGGCTGCCCGGAGAGCCACACTGAACAGAAGGCTGGGTTAGGCCCCTCAAAGGCCCTTCCACACTGGGCATCCCAGCTCATGTGGACTCAGTCCGGCATCCAAGGCGGGTGCTGGAGTGTGACCTCCGTCAGCAGGGCTCTGGGCAGTGGAGCCGGCAGCCTGGCCTCAGCTCCACAGAAATGTGGTACGTATTTGGGCTAGGTGGATCATTGCCCCCGAGCAGGGCCCTCTGAATCTGGACGATGGTCTGGGGCTGAGTCAGGCTTCTAGCTTGGGTTGGTCAGATTGGCAGAGGCTGTGGTGCCTCTCAATGCAGATTCCCCTGGAGAGGCCAATGCCGGTGTAAGAAGGATGGCCAGCGGTTGTGAGGAGGCTAGGAAGGTAGGCTGCTCACTGTGGTGGGAGGCAGGGTCCCTGGGGCTCGCTGGGCCTGACTGGACAATGGACTGCTGCTCTGCTGCTGCTGCTGGGCCTGGGAGGCTCCCAGGTGGGAGGCAGGCCTGGGTCTGTCACTTCCCTTCTGTAGAATGGGGACGAGACCCTGGATACACAGCCTCTGCAGTTGGAGAGCCCGTGGTGAACACTGCTCTGGGCTGCAGGCTGGGAGCACAGAAGGACACTCTGTGTGGCCAAGGATGGCACCAGGAAACTTGGTCTGGCCCGCCTCTGCCAGTGACATGCTTTGTGAGCAGCTGGTTGGCAAGTACGCCACATTCATGGCCCCTTGGTCTGCCCCTGCCACAGGCTGTGGAAACCTCTCTGTTTCTCAGGGGCTTGTTCTTTCTCTCCTCCTGCTCCCTGGTGTGTGGCGCTCCACTCCGAGCCTCCTAGTGGGCACAGAACATGCCCCTTGGGAGTGGCTGCAGCCCATGCCCACCCAGCTCCAGCCACCTGAGGCACATTAGAGTTAGAAGGAAGCTCGGGGTTCACCTACTGCAGCCCTCCATCACCTCCTGGATGGGGTGAGGGGAGCCTGGCCCTTTGAACACAGCCAAGGACCCCGAGCAACCTTCTCCCAAGTCCCGCTCGATCCCTCGTGTCCTGGAGCAGAGAGAGAGGATGCAGCCCCCTGAGCCCACGTGCGGGCAGCTGAAAGGCAGCTTGGGGCTTCTTGTCCCTGGGCAGGCGGCAGCGGCTGCCCACGTACTCCTTGGGCCCCATGAGGGCCCAGGACTGGAGGAGGGGGTGGATTTGGCATGGGGGGACGCCACTGGGAAGCACATGTGAGTGTGACAAGGTAGGGGCAGAGGTGGTAGGGAGAGGCCCCTGGGCTGGCAGTGGGGATGGAGAACATTTCACAAGCTCAAGGGGGAACCCTGGGGGTTGTGGGGGGAGACCGAGACCTCTACTTCTATTTCTGCTTCTGAGGGGTGTCAATAATTCTTTACATTTCTACGGCATTTTGACACTGGGGGAGCCCTTTCAAATCTGTTTATTTCCTTCTCAAAGAATCACGGGTGAGAGCCAAAATGCCCCCGAGAGGTTATCTGGGGTCCAGCCTTCTCACTGTATCAATGGGGAAACTGAGGCCCAGAAAGGAAAAACATTCTTGCCTGCAGTCCCTCAGCAAGTCCCAGCTGAGCCCCTTGCTATCTGCCCAGCACCAAACTGAATTCAGTCTGTCCCCGCATCAGCCAGGCAGAGGAGCAGGCTGGGAAGCGGGCGTGGGAAGAGGAAGGAGAGGGGGAGGGGAGGTGGCTGCCCCGCCCAGATGTGCAGTCAGCTGGCGGGGCTGCTGAGGGGCGGGCTCCCTTTGTGCCTCTCTGCCACCCTGTGCAGCACCACCGGCAAGGGGAAGGGGGCCTACCTGCCAGCAGTGGGAGACAGGACCACACGGCCCCCCAGATCCTTCCAGGTGGGAGCTCTAGGGGTCTCGGCCTGCTCCTTAACTGGGCAGCATAGGTGGGTGCTGGTAGTTCCCAGGGAGAGCTCTTGGGGGATGCAGCAGACTGAGGCTGAGAGAAGGTAGGTGGGCCTGGGAGAGCCCCAGGGGTGAGGGGGCCTTTCCAGGAGGGTCAAGGAGGTGGCGGTGAGCTCAGGGACCCAGGAGACTGGCAGGGCTGTCACAGAAGGCTTGAGAAGCTGAGCATGGGGGGCTGACAAGAGTGACTTCAAAAAGAATCCCGGCTCCCCTAGAAAACACCAAAGACTGGGGCTGATTCCCAGCCCTCTGTCTCCAGGGTGGGAGAGGCAAGGTACAGTGGGTCGTCCTTAGGCTGACGCCTGGCCTGCAGGGAGGGCATTGGTGAGATGGGGCTGAGGGCTGGGAATCTTCAGCTGTGCCCCCTCTGCCAGTGTCCACCTCCTCATGAGGCTTCTCCCTTGGCAGGTGCCTCAGGAACTCTGAAGTCAAGCAGAGACAAGATGCCGCGGGAGCCCCTGGAGAGGGCCTGGTTTCTGGAGACTCGGAGTTGGCTGTGAAAAAGCCTTTGGGGAGTCTCCCCCCACCAGCAGGGACGCTCTTGGCTCCTGTGAGGAAGGGGCTCAGGGGCCAGGGCAGGGCCGGCTGCGCTGCAGCTATGGACCGTGAGCTGGCCCGGCCCGCGTCCTTGCTCACCCTGCCCGCCTGCAGCCATGCCCCCCACGGATTCCTGGGTGTACATCATGGTGGAGCTGGCCATCGCTGTGCTGGCTATCCTGGGCAACGTGCTGGTGTGCTGGGCTGTGTGGCTGAACAGCAACCTGCAGAACGTCACCAACTACTTTGTGGTGTCACTGGCGGTGGCCGACATCGCTGTGGGGGTCCTTGGCATCCCCTTTGCCATCACCATCAGCATAGGGTTCTGTGCTGCCTGCCACAGCTGCCTCTTCTTCGCCTGCTTCGTCCTGGTCCTCACGCAGAGCTCCATCTTCAGCCTCCTGGCCATCGCCATTGACCGCTACATTGCCATCCGTATCCCACTCCGGTGAGCCGGTGGGGAGGGCTGGGCTGCCCCCCGTTCTCCTCCCTGGCACTCCTCACGCTGCACTTCACATCTGTGAAAGGGCTGCTTGTGCCAGGGTCTGGTCTGTGCCCAGGGTCTGGGTGAGCCTGGGGTCAGGGTGATGTCTGTGGTGGGTCTGTGGTGTCAGCACGTTAAGCTGAGGACAGGGCTGTGGGGCTCAGTCTGGGGCTGCCCAGGCCTTGGCACGTGGCCGGCAATCGTGCCAATCTAGCTGATCCCCATGGGCACAGGGCACCCTGGCCCTCCCTGGACCCCTCCAGGGGAGGCTGAGCCTGCCATGCTTTGGCTGTTGGCAAACATGTGTGGCTTGGGCCTGGGCGGGTGCGTCTGGACTGTTCTTTACACAGCACGATGCTGGGGCGGGGCACTGCGGGAAACCACAGGACCTCAGAGCCAGAAGCTCGCCTGCCCACCTTCCTCCAGCTCCTCTGGGCTGGCCTCGCAGTTTGCGCATTAGGAAAATGACCCAGAGAGGGGAAGTGACTTGGCCAAATGCCACAGTGAGTCACTTGGACTTGTATGCAAATTCTGTGCTCCTAAGGTCACCGAGTGCTCATAGTCTTGGAGACAGCCTGTGCAGTCAGGGGGCTGGCTGGTGGACGGGGTTTTCATGGTGAATCTTTTATGAAGTGACTTCAGCCATGTATTGTGTAAATGAAAACTTTCCCTGAGGGTGAGTTTACTTAGCATGGCCTCCACCTACCAGGCTATGGATGAGGCTAGAAAGTACCTCCGTTCCCTGTGGGGGTCTGGGGGCCTTCTGCCCCATCTCCTTGCCTCACCATCTTGGAGCTGGATTTCACATCCTGGGTGGCTGCAGGCCCTAAGGGAAGTCTCAAAGGACTGGGGTACCCCATCCATCCCCATGGTGAATTCTCCCAAACAGGTAGGGCGCCTACCTACGGAGCAGGCCCCAGCAGCCCCACGCCAGGCTGAGGGCGCCCCATCTGGAAGGAGGAGCAGGCTCAATGAGCAAATGGAAATTGAGTGTCAAACCCAAGGGGGCCCTTCAAGGTCATTCCCTCTCATCTTCTGGATGGAAAACTGAGGCTCAGAGAAAGGAGCCAGCCCTCAGGGCCACACGAGTTGGTAGCACAGCTGGGTCTGGGAACAAACGTGGCCTGCCAACCACTGTGACTTCAGTCTTTGCAGAGCTGGGTCGCAGGGTGGCCCCAGTCTCTGAGACCTGTCACCTGGGCTCAAAGGGGGAAGTAGGCACCCTCATCATGCTGCTCAGATGAAGGAGAGGAGCCCTATAGGAGCTCTGCATCGTGGGAGAGCCTAGGACCCTTGTCAAAAGAGAAGGGGACTCTGGCCGGCCCTAATAAAGGACAAGCCTAAGTGGGCAGAGCAGAGTCTAGAGTCCAGGCTCATCAAGGGACAGCTCAGAATATGGAAGCCTGTCTGTGGGCTCCCCGGTGGACCAGAGAGAGAAGGATTGGTATCCACTTCAGGGGCCCGGCTGAGCATGGGCTGGGCCCGGGCTGGCCCTGGTGGGAATATTCAGAGGGAAGGCAGAGGCCTTGCTTTCACTTTCTTCCCTGATTCAAAGGGCAACAGCGATTCTAGGGAGAGAGCAGGGCTGCTGGTCTCAGCTGAAAGGGCCTCGGCTTCCTTTTCTTGTCTCTGTTTTCTCAGCGTCAAAAGAATGACTCCCTGATGTAGAAGGATGGGACATGCTGTGTGACCAGGGAAAGTCAGCTGCCCCTCTCTGGGCCCATTTCCTCATCTATAAAATGGGAAAGGCCTCTCTGTCCCTCTGAGCTCACAGAGGTATGGTGAGCGTCCAGTGAGTGGATGGGAGTGACGGGGCCCTGAGGAGGGCCGGCAGGGTGGGGTGGGTGGGGATTCAGCTCTTCCTTGAGCTGCTGGAGGTTCAGAGCCAGGCCCCTTGATGGACCCAGGCACCCCCCGCCCCCCATCTATATCCCAGACTCCCATGATCTTCCAGAGCGAGACCTAGATCCACCCAGACCTTGGCCATTTGCGCTCCACTTGCTAAGGCTTTGGAAGGCTCAGCCTGGATCTCGGATATGGGGGCTGATGGGGATGACACGATGATTGCTGCTCATCCTCTCCCTCGGGCAGAGAGCTTCACAGTTGCCAAAGGATGTTAGGGCAGTGTCTCCTTTGATCGTCACAGCCTGCCCGGCACTCTGGCCAGGGCAGATGTTATGACCTTTGTGTTACTCATGAGGAGGCCAGAGCCGGAGAAAGAAAAGTGTCTCCTGACGCAGATGGACTCCAGGGCCCCGCACACTGTTCTAGATTCCCTCGGGTCCCTCTACTTTCCTATTCCTTAAGAGCCCTGGGCTGGCGAGGGCCAGGAAGGACGAGGCGCATGAGGTGTCTGTGGGGCCTCCTGAGAGCAAGCTGTGCACCAGGGGGAACTAGAGGAGGCAAATGAGAACCAGAGCTCCTGGCAGCTCTGGGGCCCTGCCCCTCCCCCTGTCCCCTTCCAGCTGGGGATCTAGCCTCCTCTACATGCCCTTTCCACTCCACTCAGTAGGTCCATTTGGCTACTCTGAGGTCTAGTCTCTGACCAATGCCCTGCACGCCTAGCCCCAGGCCTGCACCACTCACCATTAATTTTTTTTTTTTAAATAGTTCAGTTTTGGAAAAATCTATGTGCTCCTTCCCAAGTGCAGGGACCCTGGTGTTAGGGCAGGGCCTGGTCAGGAGTTGGTGAGAAAGAAGCCTAGCCAGAGGCAGAGATGGGAGCTCTTGGTGTCCCCAGAGGAGGGCAAACCCAGGGCAAGAAACAAAGGCTTTCTTTTCCCAGGGGACTTTTGTACCATTGTCTCCTGTCTCTCACGTTAGCCCCTGGTGGGCGCTCTCTCTCCTTGGGAAACAGGCCGAGTATCAGGCAGCAGTTGGTGCAAAGGCCTAAAGTCGTATGTGGTAAATTGCTCTGTGGGGACAAAACCTGAGTGCCCTGCCTTCTAAGGAGGGCAAGATGGGGAGAGAGGGCTCCCTGGAGGAGGTGACGCTGGATTGGTCTTACAAGATGTGTGTGTGTGGGGGGACAGGTTACAGGAAGGGACCAAGCCTGGGCAAAGGCCTCAAGGAAGAGCATGTGGGCTCTGGGCCAGGGAGAGGTGACAGAGGGAGACGAACAGGTGGGCAGGGAGTGTGTGAGGCTGGCTCAGGCCTGCCTGCCCGAGCCTGGGAGTTTGGGTTTCACTCGTAGGTCAGTGGCTCTTTAATTCTTGGATCACTGGCTCCATTGACAACTCTGCCTTCTCCTCAGTGTAGGACAAATGCACATGAAGCCCCGCCTAGAATTGTGGGGGGTATTCTTGGATCACAGGGTAAGTCCCCAACATGGAAGAGGCAGCCTGAGCCTGTGAGCTGGAGGACACAGGGATGCAGGGGCACCTCCAAATGCAGCACCTGCTTCCTATGACACCTCTGGGCTCCCTGGAATGGCAGAGTGTGGTGCTGGATGGCCTTGGCACCCTCGCCACTGGACAGTCTACGTCTGGGGCCCAGGAGACCAAGCTATGTCTGTCTTAGTCACTGACGCAGCCTAGGGGATGCTGCTGGGCCAGGGTGTGGCTCAGCTGTGGTTCCATTTGAGCCCTAAAGCTATTCCAGCCCCCCCGGAGGACTGGGTCCAGGGCTCTCAGCCTAAGGGGCTTTCTTTTGAATAACAAAATTAATCTGTTTTTTTTTTTTTAAATAAGTAATTCCCGCACATACATCAAAAAAGAACAAAAGGGTATACGGTGAAAAATTGTCCCCCTTGGGGCCGGCCCCGTGGCTTAGTGGTTGAGTGAGCGCGCTCCGCTGCTGGCGGCCCGGGTTCGGATCCCTGGCGCGCACCGACGCACGGCTTCTCCGGCCATGCTGAGGCCGCGTCCCACATACAGCAACTAGAAGGATGTGCAGCTATGACATACAACAATCTACTGGGGCTTTAGGGGGAAAAAAAAAATAAAATAAATAAAATTATAAAAAAAAAAAAAATTGTCCCCCTTGCCCCCTGCCCCACCTCCAGTTCCCTTCCTGAAAGGCAGTGTTGGGAATCCTTCCAGAGATATTCTTTGCACACATAGGCAAGTGCTGTTAATGTGTGTTTGTTTCTGTGTCCACATGGGGCTGTCTTTTCAGAATGCAGTGGCGGACTTCCCCTCCTGGGTTTCCTTGTCTGTAAAAGTAGACAATTGGACAGGCCAGAGATTTTCAGACCATATCCCCAGAAGCCTTCGAGTGGCCAGGCCCTGATGTCCCCACTACCTCATTCATTCAGTGAATATCATTCAGCCCCTCTCTTTCCCCACACCTCCACTTCCAGATTGCCTGGAAATGCGGGTGGGAGGGGCTGCTGCTGGAGGACAACTGGAAAATCCCCAAAGCAGGTGGCCTCCAGTGTCTGCTATACACTGGATATATACAGTCCCTATAGCTGCTTGCTTCTGCTTGATTGCCTCAAATGACAGGAAGCTCACTACTACCTGAGGCAGCCCATTTCTCCTGTGAACAGCTCAGCTGAGCTCTTACTTACCCTGAGCCACGATCGCCTCCCTGTAATTTCCACCCACTGATTCTACATTCTGCCCTCATGGAGCAGTGCTCACAGTCCCCGGATTCTTAGTCCCATTTTACAAATGAGGAAACTGAGGTTCAGAGAGGCAGAGTGACAGAGCATGGCTAAAAAGGAACACACCAGCACTAGAACCCAGGAAGGGATGTACTTTTCTCAGGAAAAATATCAACATTAAAACAGCCTCCCATTCAATGAGATTATATAAATTACTATTTGTAGAGTACTAAAAACAGGGTGGGCACAGAGCAAGCACTATGTAAGTATTAAATGAAAGGGAAAAAAAAAAAAAAAAGCCTGTGACTTTGCATTTGAGCCTCCAGAACAGGCAAACAGGGCAGTGCGGGCTCTCTATGGCTTGGTAGAAATGAGTGAGTCCATGACCCTCTTCCTGCCCGGCGCTGTTGCAGGCACCCAAGCCACCACTGAGTGGGGCCGCGGAGCTCCTGGGAATGGCCCACCTGGTTACTGTTTGGATTTAGAATTGACAGAGATTCAGAACTGACAAACTTACCTTGGCCCAAGTTGCCTCTGGGCTCCTAGAACATCCATAGCAGGTCTATTCCTCTCCTTGGGCCTCAGTTTCTCCACCTATAAAACGAGGGGGTTAGACTAGATTAGGGGTCAGAGGCCACAGGTTTTTTGTTGTTGTTGTTTTCTTAATTTGAATTAGTTGACAAAATTTAAACCGTGGGAGATTTTACTGAGGCAATCAGCTCCCCAGCCCCTGCTGAGGTCCAGCAATGCTGGGTGCATATTTTGCATGGAGGCCAGGGGCTGAGCAGCATCAGCTGCCTCCTGCACAGAGGAAGTGCCCTGCCAACCTGCCTCACACATTTGTCACCTGTAGGCCCCTGTGTTTGTCACCCATGGACTATATCGTTTCTATGGATGCTTCCAATTCTAGAATTAAGTAAAGCATATTTTTTCTTGGCATCTGCTGTGTGTCCCTGTCTCAGTGCTGGCAATGCAAAGAGGGGTGCAGGAAAGCCCTGCCCCCAAGCGGCCCCAAGTCAAGTGGGGAAGGAAGCGCGTGGAGCACAAGACACATGAATCGCCGACAGGTCTGATCTGGCTGGTTCTGCCCCCAGCCAATGAGTCCACCCTCCTGACCCATCCCCACTCTGAAGGGAAACCTGTTCTAGCATCAACTAAGAGCAACATGGAGGTGGTAACTTCTTCCCCCCTGAAAAAAAAAATCACTTATGAATTCCCTCAACCAAACTAATTAAGTTCCAGGACTACTGGTAATACTATTCAATAATCGTCTGAATGTCTGTGCAGTGGTTCCCCTTTCCAGGGTGCCGGCTCTCCCATCACCTTCTGTGAGAAAAGGCAAGGCTTAGACCTGCACTGAACAGAAGAGGATGCTGAGGCTAGGAGGCAGGGAGCGGCTGGTCCAGGACCTTACCCCCAGTGACAGGGGGATCAGGGTGCCACTCTGGGTTTCTTACCCTGGGCCCTGCCTAGCCCTTTTTTCTCAGGCCTCTGATGCTGGTCTCGTCTCCCCAGGTACAATGGCTTGGTGACCGGCATGAGGGCCAAGGGCATCATTGCGGTCTGCTGGGTGCTGTCGTTTGCCATCGGCCTGACGCCCATGCTGGGCTGGAACAACTGCCGTCAGCAGAGGGAGGGCAAGAACCACTCGAAGGACTGCGGGGAGGGCCAGGTGGCCTGTCTGTTTGAGGATGTGGTCCCCATGAACTACATGGTGTACTACAACTTCTTCGCTTGTGTTCTGCTGCCCCTGCTGCTCATGCTGGGCGTCTACTTGCGCATCTTCCTGGCGGCCCGGCGACAGCTGAAGCAGATGGAGAGCCATCCTCTGCCAGGCGAGCGGGCTCGGTCCACGCTGCAGAAGGAGGTCCATGCCGCCAAGTCGCTGGCCATCATTGTGGGGCTTTTCGCCCTCTGCTGGCTGCCCCTGCACATCATCAACTGCTTCACCTTCTTCTGCCCTGAGTGGGACCATGCCCCCTCCTGGCTCATGTACCTGACCATCATCCTCTCCCACACCAATTCCGTTGTGAATCCCTTCATCTACGCCTACCGCATCCGCGAGTTCCGCCAGACCTTCCACAAGATCATTCGCAGTCACATCCTGAGGCAGCAGGAGCCCTTCAAGGCATGTGGCACCAGTGCCCGTGCCTTGGCAGCTCAGGGCAATGATGGAGAGCAGGTCAGCCTCCGCCTCAACGGCCACCCTTCTGGGGTGTGGGCCAACGGCAGCGCCCCCCATCCTGAGCGGCGGCCCAATGGCTATGCCCTGGGGCTGGTGAGTGGAGGGAGTGCCCACAAGTCCCATGGAGACACGGGCCTCCCAGACGTGGAACTCCTTAGCCACGAGCTCAAGGGGGTGTGCCCAGAGTCCCCTGGCCTTGAGGGCCCCCTGGCCCAGGATGAAGCAGGAGTGTCCTGATGACCCATTGAGTTTGCCCCTTCCTAAGGGAAGGAAATCTTTCTCTTTCTGGTTGGAGGAACCCGTCACGTTGGGAGATGAGTGCGTGTGCCAGGAGACTCTTCCTGCGGCCAGTTCCCACTTTGGACTGAGAGGAGGGAGCCCCAGCTGGAGCAGCATGAGGGCCAGCAGGAAAGGTCTGGAGTCCGAGGAAGTGGATGTTTCATGTTGGGAGGTCCTGCACAAGGCCAGGGCCACGGCACCAGAGCATCTTGGCTGGAGAGGGCCTGGTCCCCCACTCTGGAAGCATGTAGAAGTGCCACCTTGTCTCTGCAGAGCAGCTGTGGCAGAGCAGACTGGCTGGCCCTAAGGCTGGGAAAGGGCTCTAACAGGCACCCTGCCACACACACACCACCCTCCCCAGACTTTCCGAGGTTCTGGAGCCGCTGTGCACGGAGGTGGGATTTGACTGTTTTTTCCCCAGGAGAAAATGTAAGCGTGAGGAAATCCTTTTTATTTTGTTATCTTCCCTCCCTGGCTGCTGGGTCTGTTGTTGGTCCTGCTGCTAACCTGGCACCAGGAGTTGGCCCAGGGAGGCCCAGGCAGTCCTCTCTGGCTGCCATGAGCTGCCATACACTTCTCATCCGTCAGTCCTGAGCCCATCTCTTGGGGTGACAAAGTTGGGCTTGGGGACAGGGAGTTGTAATAGAGTGGTGCCAGAGCGTGGGCTCAGGGGAGGAGTTCGGGGCTGGCCAGCATGGGGTGTGCCTGGGTAGCTCAGAGCTGCCCATGTAGAGGCCCTATCTAACTGCCTTTCCTTCTGTAGAGAATGTTTTTTTCTGAGATAAAATAAAAATGAGCCATGTTGTGTTTTATGCTTGTCCAGCGAGAGTGGCGTCTGAATTCCTTTCCCTACTCCATAGCCAGGCCTGGCACACATATATAGGTGTGTGTGGCAGGTGTGAGAGAGTGTGTGCATATGTGCAGGCAGACAGACAGACACCCTGCCTGCCCGGGGTGGGGGCCTCCCCAGGCTCCCATCCTCCAAGAGGACAGGCTGCCTGGTTGCACCAGAATCTAAATGCCCACTCACAGCCCCAGACCTGCGTTCCTGTGCAAAGGGGCTGTGGGAGGAGGGCGCTCGTTCCCCTGCCACTTTCCCTCCAGAGGCCCTGACCCCTGCAGCCCTAGGCATTCCCTTAGTGTGGGGACCAGCCTCCTCCCTCCCTCCTGAACTTCCTACTGTCCTCGGAGGAAGATCTCTTTGTATATTACCTTCTCAGAGTTGTGCCCCACCCTCCCCATCTACCTGCTCCACCCCTCAGCTGAGAGACCACAGAAGGATCTAGAAACAGATGGGTGAGGGGGTTAAACTGCCTTCCCCTGGAGTTACCCACCTCCTACTCCCAACAAGAAACCTGCAAGGAAGGGAGTTTCCTGCTCTGATGCCTGCCCCTGGGCCCCTGCCTGAGGAGGTGGTGCCATCCTCTGTGATGGACAAGTTTGAGGCCCAGGGGGAAGGCAGCAACCTGCTCCAGTCTGAGGGCCAGTCTGGTCTCAAGTCTCGAAGGGACACTCAGGCAGGGCCGGGGCAGAGTGTTAGAACTTTGTGAGCCCCATTGTACAGATGACTAAACAACAGAGAGACTAAACAACCTCTCTTGAACAGAGAGGTTAAGTATTTGCCCCAGGTCACACAGCTAGTAAGTGACAGAAGTCAACTTAAAACCCAGGTCTCTCTCATTGCAACATCTACGATGTTTTTTTTCCCCTATGGTGAACTATTTCAACCAACCTCAAAAGTATAGAACAATACCATGCTCCCACCACTGTGCTCAAGAAATGAAACATTACAACCACAGGGGAAGTATCTGACCCCTCCCCATGTTATTACCCTGCTTCCTTCACCTAGAAACAACCACTTTCCGGGATTTCATTTTGTTCCATGACTTTTTACTTTTTTTTCCATCTTTATACTTTTACTGCATAGATGCAAATGTGAGCATCCCCAAACCAACACAGATTTGTTTCAGCTATATTTTACTGTTACATCAGCCAGAGGTCTTCTAGACTGGCTGCACAGAAGAGACACCTAGGACGCTTTGGAAAGCACCGAAGCCTGCGCCCTTGCCCCAGGGACCCTGGGTGGACCCAGGTAGCAGTAATCCCCCAGGGTTTTTAATGGACAGCCGGCCAGGGCTGAGAACCTCTGAAATAAATGCCCAGCCCACCCCTGTCCTCACCAGCTTGCTCCTCCCTCCTGCACACTCTGGTCGGTGCCGGCCGTGGGCTGAGGGCAGAATGGTGGCCTGGGCTGTGCTGAGGAGGCCAAGAACACAAACGCTGTTAGTCCTCATGGCCAGTTGTGGGGAGAGGCCAGAAAGAGAACCACAAAGGTAGGGAAGGAAGAAACATCCTCCAGCTTTTTCTGAGGCCTCTTGGGAGCCAAGCTTTGGGTGCTGGGCTTCATGTGTACAGGCTTTGGGGTTGAGGGACAGGGAGCCCCAAGCCCTCTTAGGGCCAGCCCTTAGGCTGGCTCTGGAGCCCAGGCCAACGTGACCATGCCTCCTCAGGTCTCCAGGGGGCCCAGCGTCCCATCTCCACCCCCACCCCATGCAGGCTCCCACTGTGATCCAGGCCTTGAGTGTAAGGCCACATACATAGACATGGACAGGTCATGTGTCACTCCCTGACCATAAGGGGCAAAGTCCACCTCAGCAGGAGAAGGTGCCCAAAGAAGCAGCATCAGGGAGATGTGAAAACTGGCCCGGCCCCATGGGGCACAGACACATGTATTCCCTGGGCCAGGCTGCAGCGGACACTACCAGGGCTGCTCCAAGCCCTATAGCTCTGTCTAAGGGCCCCTCTGCCCTCACCTTGCTCTTTCCAAAGGGCTGGGGGTAGATGGCATGCCTCATTCAGGTCTGTCCTGAGCATGAGGGTCCCCTTACAGAACCTGTCCTGGTGGTGGCCCCGGCCCCTCTCCAGGGAGGCCTGTGAGCAGAGCCCTGGCTCAGGCTGGGTCCTGGCTCATCACTAGCCCTCATGAGAGACAGGACCTTTGGACGGCTCCCTTTTCCCCTCCTCCAGTCACCACCCCTCTTGAAACTCTACTTTTAGGCTCTCCCCATTTGTATTACGGCCCTTTCCTCTGGGAGGCCTCACACAAAACACTTTAGGCTCCTGGAAGCCTGCTTGGGGAGCAGGGTAGAGCCTCAGTCCTGTGCGTCCTGACCAGGGGACAAGCTCTGGGGACAAACGTGGCAGGGCAGGGATGAGGGGCAGCCTGGGGAATAAGAGGAAATGAGATGCTGACACCTCTGAATCTACCCGGCTGGGACTCAGCATCCCAGAGGCGGAATGCTGGCCTTCTTTTCAACTGTGGTGGGGAAACAGGAACGTGGGGGCTCGTGGAAGCCAACTGCTCAGGGAGTGGGAATAGTTCTTTGCAGCCTGCCCCCACGTCTGGGACCGGAAAGGTGTGTCAGGATGGCACTCTGTGCCTGGAATGCTCCTATCCTGTCATGCCATGCAGTCCCCTGGCATGGTTGCTCCTGTGGGTTCTCGCCGTGGTGGGCACTCTTCCCCTGAGCTCCTGTGCTGGGCCCAAGTGCTGCCTGAGCATGCTAGGTGCCACCTCTCTGCTGATGGGAGAGGTTACATTACAGGGTAAAGAACGCGGGGAGACCTGACATCTGCTGTGAGGCAAGTCACTCCCTCCCAGGCCCTCATCTACTCTGAGGGGTGGAGAGTGCTCTTTAAGAGTGTCAGATTACCACCTCTCCCTCCGCTCCACACCTATCCCTCCTCTGTCCTGAGGTGCCCCTCACTGCAGCTGACACTCATCATTAGCGGTAACTGTCACTGTGGGGACAGCCAGTCGGGCTGCAGAGCTGGGGAGGGGGCTGGAGAATGTGAGATGACTCACGCAGCCTCAAAGGAGAGGGAGGGACACAGAACACAGAGCCTAGGTGCGGGAGGCACCTTTCGAGATGCTCTGCCCCGACTCATTCTTCTGCCTGAGAAAGAGCAGCTCAGCAGAACTTCCAGACAAGCCCCCTGTCCTCCCGCTAGGCAGGCTTGGAGAGGGGCTTGCCACGGGGAGAGGCCAGGCCAGAGCATCAGCATCACAAGGCTAGGCAGGTGACAGGTGTGACTGACCCAGTGTCCTCTGAGGGAGGGATTTTTTTCCCGCCAGTGGGAAAGGCTTTGCATGCAACCATCCACACCTCTTTGCCTGGCCCAGGGAAGCATTTGTGTGTGTGTGTGTGTGTGTGTGTGTGTGTGTGTGTGTGTGAGTGACTTTGCAGGACCAGCCATCTGGACTGGCCCCTCACAACCAGTAAGCTCTCAGAGAGAGCTCGGTCAGGATGGAGCAGGCTAGAACTTGAGCCCCTTCTCCTGACTCTCTGTCTTCTCTCAACCACTTACTGAGCACCTGCTGATGAATGCTGAGCCTCAGGCGGCAGGGGGCACAGGGAGCCAACAAGCAACTGAGGAAAATAAGCCAGGTGCAGCCTGTCGGGGCAGCAGGAGGTGAGGGCCGTGAGTGGGATACAGGCTCTGGGAGGTCAGAGGAGGATCAGGTCTCAGACAAGTGGGGAATGAAGTCAAGTTAGTCTCACAAAGGCCAGCGGTCAACTCCGGGGCCCATCCCTTCAAGGTGTTTTTTAGGAGACACCAATGAGAAGGAGCTGAGTAAATGTGCACCTGATTTGCATCTGCCTACACAGAATTATGCCATCCATTTGCAGGCAATTTTCAAGTTAAAATGTTGTCAGAGGGTTGTCACAGTTTTGATCTTTCTTTTCTGTTCTTTCTCAATCCACCCACATTTTCTAGTTGGGCTGGAAAGGGGAGTGAGGGGGATAGAGCCTGGTTTAGATTCAGAGATTTTTGGTATTGTTAAAGTTAGATGGGATTTTAAAAAATTATCTAGTTTTCTCTTAGGAAAATTCAGGCCCAGAGCCGAATGTCACAACCGTTCTACAGAACTTTTAGAGACTGGGCCGGGCACTCTGCAGTCATCCACAGACTATCTACCGGGTTTCAGCTTGATTCTCTTTTCTGCCTAGTCTAGAGATGCCCAAGAATCCCACCGCTCACTCCTTCCAACCGCCACCCTGCGTCGCTGAGCTCTGAATGGGGAGTCGGCACCAAGCTCAAACCCTGGCCTTGCCACTGACTTCTTCTCTGACTGTGGGCAAGTCACTCTGAGCTGCCATGCCTGCTTTTAGATAAAATAGGGTAGTAAATGTGAAAGTGCTTTGGAAGGTTTTGTAACATAAATGCCCAGGATTATCATTAGTGCAATAACAAAGCCATTCTCGGTTCAGAATACACAAGAGGGCAAGCCATCATAGCTCCGGGGTTCAGAGAGTGGAAAGGAGGCTGGAAGGGAAGAAAGACAGAAGGGGAAAAGAAGGCTGCTCACCTGGTTTCTATAGTCTGTTCACTGACATTGCCCAGCCATTGCCAGATAAAGAAGCGTGGTGGGTGTGAATTTAAACCAGGCACCTGGAAGCCTCTGGTGTCAGTGGGGCTGGGAGGTGAGTGTGGGAACTGGCAGACAACTTAGGCAAGGGGCTAAGAATCATTTGCTGTCTTCAGCCCCATCCTGTCCCGTATGTTTATGCAAGTCTCGAATCCAGAGCAGTTGGGGCTTATCAGAGGTGAACAGAGAAGGGGGATAGTAAATGTCTGGGCTGACAGAATCAGGATTCAAAATGACCTCAGGAGGCCAGACAGACAAAACCGAGCAAAGATCAGTGTGAAGTCCTGCACTGAGTTTGAAAAAGCAAATATGCAGGAAGAAGACATCCGTTCATGAAAAAACAGTGTCGACATTTCAGCGGCTAACTTCAGCATTGGGTAACTCCATGGGAAATGCCAGAAAAAGAAGCAACTGCAGCCTCATGCTGCATCCCGTCACCGTTAACAGGAGCCCCAAGCTGCAGGAGCTCACGGTCCGGCTTAGTTCTCAACACCACAGCTGATCATTGACAAACTCAAATACCATATGTGAACGTGCCTACCGCGAGATGGTAGTTTCAGTTACACCCAGCAGAATTAACAAGTGGCCGAAGGAAGGCGATCAAGACAGGGAAGGTCTGGACACGGGAAATGAAAATGGTTGGAGAAGTGAGGTTGGAGACGACTTAGGGAGCGTTATGGCAGCAGGTGAGCAGACCAGAAGAGGGAACCTGCTTGCCATGTGCTATTTCAGAGAGCATAACTAGGCTTGGAAGGACAACCTATAGGAGTTCCAGGGCTCACAGAGCTCTGGTGGAATAACTAGTTCACGTTTGAGGCCACCAGGCTGCAACTTCTCAGCTGAATCTTCAGTGCACTCCAAGGGCACTGAGACACTAACTGGCCTAGAGGGGGCCTGGGCACCCTCGTGGGCCCTTGAGGAGCCTCCCCTGAACCACCAAGGCACAAGGCCAGATAAGAATGGCTCCCCTTTCATGGGCAGAATTGTCAGTATTAGGATCCTGGAAGCCCAAAGCAGGTATGAGGGATAAGACAACTGATTGGGAGGATTGAATAACAAAGTATAAAAAAAAAGAAACCACCTGAATCAAGTTTATGAGTATAAGTGAAAGGCCATTACCTGGCGTGGACTGAAAGGAATCAAAAAGGCCGAGTGCCCTGTATCAAGAGAATACACCCAAGGCCTGAAATCCTCCCATCAGAACTACCTGCTGAAGGGCACTGCCGTCTGGTGGGGGTGGCATCTGGTGGAAAAGCCTGGTGGACTGGGACATGGGATAGGTAAGGTTTCATGCAGCACAAGGTTAAGCCAACTTTGCCAACTTCACAAAATGTTCTCACTCACTGAGTGCCAGAGGGCGAAATATGGGAGGGTCCTCACCTACCTTCTTTCTACCCCATCCTTCCCACTGCCACTCCTAATCTCCCTAAATCTATTAATGGGGGTTGCTTTCCTTATCTTCCAAAATCCAATCTTTTGCCTTCTGTTAATTCTTCTTTCCAAACATCTTCTGAATCTGTTGCATCCGTTCTACTTTCCAGTTACCCCCTAAAAGTCATGGTTGTTAGCTGAGCCCTCATCACCACTCACCCACCTGGATAAGCTCCAAACTGACCTCTCTGCCTGTCTTTTTACCACAATCCATTCAACTCTGCAGTCGGAATACTCTTCCCACAGCATACCTCCAATCATGTCCCTCCCTTGCTCCAGAACATTTAGTGGGCCCTAAATGTGTATCAGATCAAGCCTCATCTTTGGTGTGGCATTCAGGGCCACAGCTTTGCTCTCTAGCCTGCCTCTGCCCACCCACTCCACCCACCTGCCCTGACTGAGCCAAACTGAACAGCTACCATCTCAACTCATTCCTCGCCTTTCCCTTTCAGAGAGGCCTCTGCCTAGAATGCTGTTCCTCCAAATCTCCCCTACTTGAAACATTCCCATGCTTCAGACACCGCCTGAAGAGCCATCTGCTCCACGAGGCCTGCCTGAACCCGCTGCTGACAGCCTCTTCTCCCTCTTCTGAGTTCCTCTGGCTCTCAGTGCCTGTCCTCTGAACCAGAAGTTTGCTGCCTCCTTCCAGTAACATCGCCACTTCTGCTAAGGTATGAACTTAGCTCCTGAGTAATGTGCTGGTTTTCACCAGTGTGTGTTCTATCTCCCTACCTAGACCGTAAATTCTAATCTCAATCATAGATTCCCAGAGAGTGGAGTGGGAATGGTATCTCCTCCATCCCAGGGCTAAGCGTAGTGAGCACTTGATAAGCTAACCAGATGTGGTGAGAAATAGTGTGGCCATGAAGTCAAGAGATCTGGGTTTTAGTTCTCTGCTGTCATGAATGGGTCGTGTGACTTGGGTACAGTAGTCAAGTTTCCACCCCTGCAAAATGATGAAGCAGATGGACGAACACAAACATCCCTTCTAGCTCTGGTATTCTCTGAGTCTATACGACTGGGGACTGACCCAGCCCTAGGCTGTGCTAGGGAAGGAGCAAGGGAGGCTATGGACCAGCCCTCAGACGGAGAGAGAAGGAGATGGGGAGCTAATAGTTCTGGAGGAAGGAAGGACATACTAGGCTAATGGGATAATTGGATAATCCTCAGAGCTAGAGGCTGCCAGGCTGGGGCCAGCTGTTAGAAGCAGACACAAACAGCGCAAGCAAAACAAGGGCGCTAGTGCGGGAAGCAAGCTTGCTGAGAGATGTGGGGGGGGGGGGTGATGGTGGCCAGAGGGTGGGGGAGGGGGACGGAAGGGAAACTGAAGCCCCTGTCCTATGTGGATGTTGAGGACGAGCCTTTAGGGACCTCGCACTCTGACCCTGTAACAAAGATTCCATGTAGGGGCCTTGGACCCCCTTCCGCATTAGGGAATATTCTTAGAGATCATGGACTTATCCTGGCCTCAAGGGTGTCCCTCCACCGAGACGGCCCTTAGGGACCATGATACCCTCATCTCGGCCTTTGGGGGTTATCTGAAGATGGGCCATCTGTTTGACATGGCTGTGAAAACTGCTAGACTCTTGTAAAAATAACAATTTTAGATGCAGCTCTCAGGGTTCCCTTCATTTCAGGATAATAAGTGGATCTGTCAGTAGGGTTGGGCATAGAATAAAAGACATTTGGGAGGGGGCTCTGGTCTAGGAGTTGGAAGCCTGGCTTCTGATCCTTCCTCTGCTGGGTCACATAATTCATGATGTGATCTCTCTGCACCTCAGTTAGCCGATCTACAAAATGCAGGGTGACAAGCAATACCCTCTCTTCAGGGCTGTTGTAGAGGTAAAATGAGATCATAAATGGGAAATTTGAAATTTACAAGTGCTCTGCAAAACACTTTAGTCTCAACTCTTTCTAAATCTGTAAGATTTTAGAAAGGCTGTTTCCTTTTTCTGAGTTCCAGTTTTTTCCACTGTAAGGTGATAAGATCAAACGAGATGCTCTGTAAATTCCCCTCTAATTCTAATGACTCTAATCCTTATAAAAATGGTATATTTACATTTGTATACAACTATCAGGAAAGGGCAAGGGAAATTTTTTTCTTTTTAAGATTTTATTTATTTATTTATTTTCCCCCCAAAGCCCCAGTAGATTGTTGTATGTCATAGCTGCACATCCTTCTAGTTGCTGTATGTGGGACGCGGCCTCAGCATGGCCGGAGAAGCGGCGCGTCAGTGCGCGCCCGGGATCCGAACCCGGGCCGCCAGCAGCAGAGCGCGTGCACTTAACCGCTAAGCCACGGGGCTGGCCCAGGGCAAGGGAAATTTGAAGCCAAAATTATTCATGAATATAGACACAAAATACTCAATATTAACAAACCATACCTAGCAATGTATAAAAAATAATGTAAATCATGACCCATTAGGGTTCATCCCAGGAATGCAAGGATGGTTTAACACTAGCTAATCAATGTTATTCATATTAATAAATTAAATAATATTATAGAAGTATCTCACTAGATGCAGAAAATGAATTTGATTAAAAAAATTCAACACCCATTCATAGTAAAAACTCTTAGCAAACTAGAAATATGAAGGTATTTTCTTAACCCAATAAAGGGTATTTTTCAAAAACCTACAGCAAACATCATACTTAACAATGAAATATTAGAAGCGTTCCCCTTCTAGTAAAGACCAACCCACTGTTCTATTCAATGTTGTACTAAAGGTCCTAGAGATCACAATAAGATATGAAAAAGAAAAGATACAAGACTGGGAAAGGAAATAACGTGGCATTATTTGCAGCTGAATTAAGTGTCTATAGAGAAAAATCCAAAAAATTTCTTTGGGAGTATTATTGGAACTAATGAGAGTTCATCAAGGTTGTTGGATATAAGATCAATTTAAAAAATCAGTAGCGTTCCTATATACCAGCAAGAATTATTTTAAGAAGTAATTTAAAAATATATCATTTACAATAGCAACAAAAACTAGAAGGCTCCTAGGAATAAATCTCCCATATACGTATAAAAAAGAAGACTCAAATCAATGAAGAGATGTGCCGTGTTCATGGATGGGAAGAGTCAATATTGTAAAACTGGCAATTATCCTCAAATCAATTTGAAATCAAATGCTATTCTCTTAAAATCCCCAATATGGTTTTTCATTGAATTTGACAATCTGGATGCTAAAAATCATGTGAAAAGAAAAAGGGCCAAGAAGAGCTCCAATAATTTTCTTTCTTTTGAAGGAGGTGGAGGTTTGCCCTAACAGATATCTAAAGTGTAAAACTCAAGTCATTACAACAGTGTGGGGCAGGAAGAGCAAACAGACAAAGCGAGTGAGATGTAAAGGTGAGAAGCAAACCTCTCTGTGTACGGGAACATGTTGTGGGGTAGAGGTCACACGTGCAGACCACAGAAAAATGATGCAGTGTTATGAAATGAACAAAATAGAGGTGAAAAAAAATTTAACACTTCTGAAAGCAAATATAAGAAAGTATCTTGATGATGTCTGGGCAAAGACGATTTCTTAAAACACAAAAGCAAAAGCCGTAAAAGAAAATGCTGCTGAACTGACTAATGAAAATTTTTAAAAACATTTTTTTAACAAAGAACAACATAAAGCAAGTGCAAAGAAAAGCCACAGACTGGAAGACGGTATCTGCAATGCAAATAATCAACAACCAATAAACAATTAGTGTCCATAATATATAACTCCTATGAAAATAAACAACCTATTAGATAAATGAGTGAGGTTATGATCAGACAATTTAGAAGAAACCTAAATGATTGATAAACGTGAAAATAAGTTCAATCTCACTAGTAATGAGGGAAATACAAATTAAAATATATTTCACAGCTATTCACAGTCAGCCAATTGGCAACAATTTAAAAGTGTTGGTGGGCACCAATCATGTGATTAGAGGACTGGGGCTTTAAGCTCGACCCTCAGGCAGGGGAGGGGGACTGGAGACTGAATTCAGCATCGTGGCCAGTGATTCAATCAATCATGCCTATGTAATGAAAGCCCAATAAAAACAAAACTCTGGACACCAAAGCTCGGGTCAGCTTTCCTGGTTAACAATACTCTGTGGAGCTGGCCCCGTGGCTTAGCGGTTAAGTGCGCACACTCGCTACTGGCGGCCCGGGTTCAGATCCCAGGCGCGCACCGACGCACCACTTCTCCGGCCATGCTGAGGCTGCATCCCACATACAGCAACTAGAAGGACGTGCAACTATGACATACAACTATGTACTGGGGCTTTGGGGAAGAAAAAAGAGGAGGATTGGCAATAGACGTTAGCTCAGAGCCGGTCTTCCTCAGCAAAAAGAGGAGGATTAGCATGGATGTTAGCTCAGGGCTGATCTTCCTCACAAAAAAAATAAATAAATAAATTGTTAAAAAAAAAACAAAAAAACAAAACAATACTCTGTGCTAGAAGGGTGATGCATCCTGACTCTATGGGGAGATGACACAGAAGCCTCGAGTTTGGGACCCTCCCAGACCTCACTCTATGCATCTCTTCTTTTGGCTGGTCCTGATTTGTATTCTTTTTTGTTACAATAAAATTGTAATTGTAAGTTTAAAAAAAAAGTGTTGGGCCGGCCCCATGGCTTAGCGGTTAAGTGTGCGCACTCCGCTACTGGCGGCCTGGGTTTGGATCCCAGGCACGCACCGACGCACCGCTTCTCCGGCCATGCTGAGGCTGCATCCCACATACAGCAACTAGAAGGATGTGCAGCTATGACATACAACTATCTACTGGGGCTTTGGGGGTAAAAAAGGAGGAGGATTGGCAATAGATGTTAGCTCAGAGCCGGTCTTCCTCAGCAAAAAGAGGAAGATTAGCACGGATGTTAGCTCAGGGCTGATCTTCCTCACAAAAAGTAAATAAATAAATAAATAAATAAAAATAAATAAAAAACACCACTTAAAAAAAAAAAGTGTTGCACGGACAGAAAGGACAGTTTGGTGGTTACTGGGGGAAGAGGATTGGGGGGAGGGCACAGGGGTGAAGGGACGCATTTATATGGTGACTGACAAACAATAAAGTACAACTAAAATTCACAATGTTATAAACTATTATGACATCAATAAAAAAGTGTTGGTGGGGATGTGGGGAGACAGAAATACACAATACCTAGTACAGTTGAAGATGTGAGTATCCTATCACCTGGCATTTTCCACTTCTAGGCATCAATCTTCAATAAAGACACATATAGTCATGTGTCACTTAACGACAAGGATACATTCTGAGAAATGCATCATTAGGAGATTTCGTCGTTGTGCAAACATGATAGAGCGTACTTACACAAAACTAGATGGTATAACCTACTACACACGTGGCTATATGGTACTAATCTTATGGGACCACCGTTGTATGTATGGTCCATCGTTGACCAAAACAACATTGTTATGCGGCGCACGACTGTATATATATATATATATATATATATATATATATATATATATATATATATATATATATGGTTTTATATAGAATCACGCACATGGATGTTCATGTCTCACTGTAATACTAAAATGGTGAAGTAACTCTCAGAGGTGGAATGGATATATAAGTGGTGGTTTGCTCCCTCAGGAACTATCATACAGAAAACAAAATGAATGAACTTGATATATCACCACTTATTTTGTACTCCAAGTTAAATTTCTCTAGTATTTCCAGACTATGCCTTGAATTTCTTCTACCTTTTGTGCCAGTGCTGATACCTTCCCCTCACTTTTAGCCCAAGAAATCTTAATGATATAACTTAAATACAGCTTCATCTTAAAATATCCCAGGGCCCTTTTGATTCTGACATTACAGATCAGAAAACCAAAACTCAAAAGGTTGAGGTGTGCTAAGCTCACATGGCAGATGAGTGCAGAACTAGAACTGGAATCCCGGCCTTCTGACTCCTTGTAGCATGCAGGCTGCAGATCATCTCAGAGAATGGTAAATACAGAATTTATCCCATCCCGTAGCCCGGGGCACTTTGTCCTTCAAACATCCCTGGATAGCTCTGGTCTCAGCTGCTACAACCCCTTCTAGCTGGTGAAGTGTTTAGATCTGGCTTCACCACGAAATCTCTGTGTGACTCAGTAAGTCAAACTCTCTGTGCTTCAGTTTTCTCATCTGTTAGATGCCAATAATCTCTGCCTGGCTATCACGTGCTCCTTAATAAAATCAAGTGAAATAAAAGATAAGAAACTATAAATGTGTGAAGTAAATAAGAAACTATTAACTTTTTTTGTGTGTGTGAGGAAGATCGGCCCTGAGCTAACATCTGCCAATCCTCCTCTTTTTGCTGGGGAAGACTGGCCCCGGGTTAACATCCATGCCCATCTTCCTCTACTTTATATAGGACGCCGCCACAGCATGGCTCAACAAGCAGTGCGTCGGTGCGCGCCGGAGATCCAAACCAGCGAACCCTGGGCCGCCGCAGAGGAGCACATGCACTTAACCGCTTGCGCCACCGGGCCGGCCTCAAAAACTATCAACTTTTTATTATTCTCAGGGTGCAGAAGTGCCTGCCCTCTTGCTAAAAGGATCATGGGATGTCCAATTTATAAGGAAATTTGATGTGGAGAGTCTTGCTATTGAAGATAAATGAAGCATTATGGTGGTGGAGTGGGGGGTGCTGGCCTATACCAGAAGCGGGACTCTGCAAGCTCTGCTCCCTTCTCCTGCCTCCTCCTGCTTGTAGCCTCTGTGCCACTGACTTCTCTGGAACAGAAGGACTAGCAGGCAGTCTGGGATCCCCGGAGGCAGGGCTGGCCAGCTCTGAAAAACATTGAAGTTAGCCTAGTTGGTCTCTAAAATCTCTTTCCTGTGTCCCTTTCTCCTGGTTAGCTTTCACTGCATCTTTCCTGGGTTACTGAGGGAGGGGTTCTGTACAACCTTCTCCCCCTCTACCAACCACTGTTAGGTTTCCTGAAGACCTACGAGGACCCTGAGGTTGGGAACTGTGCCTGGACCCATCTTGGCAGAGAGTCTGTACTCAACAAATGCTAAACTGAGCCAAAGGGACTGCCTGCGTATCTTCCTCCTTAACCAGAGCTTTGAGCTGAGCTGGGCCTCCTGCTCACAAGGAAAATGTCTGAAGGGTCCCTTCCCACAGACTGTTGGGGATCACTGCCTCTGCTCTCCCCTCCCAGGCTCTGTGCATCTTCAAACAGGCCCCTGGGGAGTGATGGTAAACCCAGGGGATGGTCACATAGGGCTGTGGAGGGAGGAACAACGGCAGCTGCAAGGGTACAGTGTATGCACAGGGGACTCCGCTCCCTGCCCTAACTCCTCTGCTGCAGCCCAGAGCTTTCACACCATCATGCTCCCCGGCCTGGGAGGGCAGGTGGCCTGGGGGCCCCATGGACAGGGCTAGCTCTGAGAAAGGCTTTGAAGTTGAGCATGTTATGCTACCTCTCTTTTCTCATTTTGAAAATGGAGAAATATTTACTGTTCCCTTGCTTCACAGTGCTGTTAAGAATTAAATGTGCATTGATTAAGAATTAAAGATTAAATGTGAGAAGGAGTAAGAAGAGAAGCGAGTCAGACTGGTCTGCTGGGTGCTCCCACCTGTGATCCTTGAGTCACTACCAGCTTGGACTTTGGTCAGGCTGCCCGGGGCCACCTCTGGTGGTCCTGCTCTCACCCAGACCAGGGTCGTAAGGACTAAACACGGGAGGCCCTGCCCTCCTGAGTGAACTTTTATCCAGAGGGTTGTTTTCTCTGCCAAATAGATCAAAAGAAAGGAAGGCCAGCAAGACATAAGTTCTTTTCTTAGCTCCTAAATGGCTGACATTTCAGGAAACCAAAATTCTGAATGGGACCAGCAGGGATTTCAATTCATCCTGCCTGTCTGCAGGCAGGGTCATTCTTACATGAGGACTCCTTACACAGCGTGTACTTTCAGAGGTTTAGGGGAAGTCCTTGTCCAACAATCTCAAAACTTATTTGCTCATGCTTGGAAATCCATCGTTAGAGCTTTATTTCTTTTGCACAAGCTGAATGTGAGTTTTATCTTCGGTACAATCACACAAATCAAACATGTAAAATCGTATCAGTCACTGTGGTGTGAACGCAGTAATGAAGGAAGTAAATTATATTAAAAATTTAAAAGTTAATACCTTAGAGACAGGCACCTCCACACCCTAAGGATTCCTGGTATAAGGGGGAACGTTTATCCATCCTGACTGACTCTATTCATAGAAGACTCGCCCTAAACTGTTCGGGGAAAATTGAGAACAAGAGAGTGCTCCAGAGGGATAAGTTTGGGAGGGTCGGGGTGGAGGGGGTCCAGATGGGGACGCGTGTGTGTAACCTGATAATTGCTTCGCGCCATAGCAATTCGCGCCATAAAATGTAACTGTTTAAATGTTTTAAATTAGCCAATCATGTAAGACCGCGCCAACCTTTTCCCGCTTTATGCTTCCGAATCCTATAAAAGAGCTTGCCCCTTAAGGTTCGGGGTCGACTCCTCTGTCTCCTGCGAGAGATACGTGTCGACCCGGAGCTCCGCTTAATAAAACCTCGTGCATTTGCATCAAGCTCGGTCTCCTGTGTCTGTGGGTCCGCGCCTTCCCGAGACTGGAGTTGGATTTCCTTTTTGGAATCCTACATTTGGGGGCTCGTCCGGGATCTGCGCGGTCACCCCAGACTCCGAAGACCCCTTGGAGGTAAGCCTGAGTGACTGGGTGTGCGAGTGTGTGCGGCGCCGCGAAGCATTGCTTTGGTCTCGGTATCTGGGCAGCCGCCGCTTCGGGCCGAGAGGGCCCAGCGGCTGCAGTGGCAGACGTGCTGGGAACTGCAGGCTGCAACCCTGGGGGACGCCCCAAGGGACAAGGGGAGTCAGGAAAGCCTGACTACCCCCTTTCAGGTAGAAAAAGAAACGGCACTCTTTTTCCCAGGGAGGACACGAAAACCCCTCCCGTCTGAAACCGCCTTCGGTTGGCTTGTACAGACACCAACCGGGCAAAGTTGTTTTTGTCTTGCTGTGTTTTTGATGTTCATTGTTCTGTTTTTGTTCGTTACGTGGACCTCATTTGACAGGATGGGACAGACTATGACGACCCCCCTCTCTTTGACCTTAGACCACTGGACTGAAGTGAGAGCGAGAGCGCACGAATTGTTGGTAGAAATAAAAAAAGGGCGTTGGCAGACTTTTTGCACCTCTGAGTGGCCCTCCCTCAATGTGGGTTGGCCCCCTGAGGGGACGTTTAATCTAACTGTTATCCTCGCGGTGAGGGCTATTGTTTTCCAGGAGAGACCGGGGTCCCATCCTGACCAACGACCATATATTACAGTGTGGCAGGATCTGGTGCAGAACCCACTCCCGTGGGTTAAGCCATGGGTAAAAGCAGAAAAACTAAGCCCCCGAGTCCTGGCGCTGCAGGATGCGGAGACACGGCAAAAATCGAAATCAACTCGAACAGCGGAGTCGGAGACCCCTTCGGCCCCCCCCCCCGGGGTCTACCCTGAGATTGAGCCTCCTCCCGAATGGCCCCCTTTCTCGCCTCCCCCTTACCCCTTCCCCGCTCCAGGATCGCAATCAGGACGGAGGGCGACTGGCTCGGGTCCCTCCGCTGGAACCCGAAGCCGCCGCGGAGCCACTCCGGACGGGCCTGATACCACGGTGGCGCTCCCGCTAAGAGAGTATGGAGCTCCTGCGGGGCCCAACCAGCTGTCACCCCTCCAGTACTGGCCTTTCTCTTCCTCAGACCTGTATAACTGGAAAAATAACCATCCCCCCTTTTCAGAAAACCCCGCCGGATTAACCGCCCTGATAGAGTCCCTAATGTTTTCCCATCAGCCCACTTGGGATGACTGTCAACAGCTCTTACAGGCACTCTTCACCACGGAGGAGAGAGAAAGAATCACACAGGAAGCAAGAAAGAATATCCGGGGCACCAACGGGCAGCCGGCAACGATAGCTGAGGCGGAAGAAGGGTTTCCGCACAACCGACCCAACTGGGACTATAACACGGCTGAAGGTAGGGGGTCGCTGTCCGCTTACCGCCGGGCTCTAGTGGCGGGTCTCCGGGGAGCCGCAAGGCGGCCCACCAATTTGGCTAAGGTAAGAGAGATTCAGCAAGGACCCACTGAACCCCCCTCCGTTTTTCTAGAACGATTGATGGAGGCTTACCGCAGGTACACGCCCTTTGATCCGTCCTCGGAAGGGCAGAAGGCCTCTGTCATTATGGCCTTTATTGGACAGTCAGCCCCAGATATAAAGAGGAGATTACAAAGGCTAGAGGGGCTGCAAGACTACGACCTGCGGGACGTAATAAAGGAGGCTGAAAAGGTGTATCATAAAAGGGAGAGTGAAGAGGAAAAGCGAGAGAGAGAGAGAAGGGAGGCTGAGGAGAGGGAAGACAGGAGAGACAGGAGACGAGAAAAAAAACTAACTAAAATACTGGCCGCAGTGATAAAAGCGACAGGGCCAGATCACAGACAGTCAGGGAACCTGGGCAACGCCCCACGACCAGGCTCACGCAGACGGCAACCCTTGGACAAGGACCAATGTGCCTATTGTAAGGAGAGAGGACACTGGGCAAGGGAATGCCCCAAGAAAAGGGCCACACCCAAGGTGTTGTCTTTAGGAGAGGACGAAGAATAGCGGGGACGGGGCTCGGGCCCCCTCCCCGAGCCTAGGGTAACCCTAACTGTTGAGGGGACCCCTATGAGTTTTCTGATTGATACTGGGGCTGAATATTCAGTACTGAAGCAACCTTTGGGGAAATTAAAAACTAAAAAGACTCTGGTTGTTGGAGCCACTGGGCAGAAACAATACTCATGGACTACTTCCCGGACAGTGGACTTGGGGAAAGGAAGGGTGTCCCATTCCTTCCTAGTGATTCCTGAATGCCCGACCCCGTTGCTAGGTCGAGACCTTTTAACCAAACTGAAAGCTCAAATAGATTTTGCTCAACCTCGGCCTACAGTATCCTGGTCCGCACCTACCACCATGATATTGGCCCTGGAGCTAGAGGAAGAATATCGGCTCCATCAGCAGCCTAAGCCTAGAGCTCGGCTCAATACCGATAAGTGGCTGATCGAATTTCCAACGGCATGGGCTGAAACCGGGGGACTAGGGACGGCTACGAGAATTCCCCCAGTCGTGATAGATCTTAAGGCCGGAGCCCTCCCGATAAGGGTGCGTCAATACCCAATAAGCAAAGAGGCCAGAGAAGGAATCCGCCCCCATATCCAGAGGCTGCTCCAACAAGGAATCCTGGTTCCTTGCCAGTCTCCTTGGAACACCCCCCTCCTGCCTGTAAAAAAGCCTGGAACTAATGATTATAGGCCGGTCCAGGATTTGAGAGAAGTAAATAAGAGAGTGCAGGATTTACACCCTACCGTGCCAAACCCATATAACCTACTCAGCTCCCTCCCCCCATCACGAAAATGGTACACTGTCTTGGACCTGAAAGATGCATTCTTCTGTCTACGGCTTCACCCAAAAAGCCAATTACTTTTTGCTTTCGAGTGGCGCGACCCTGATATGGGGATCGTTGGACAACTGACTTGGACGAGACTACCTCAAGGTTTTAAAAACTCCCCTACCCTGTTTGATGAAGCCCTCCACAGGGACTTGACTGATTATAGGGTTAAAAACCCTCAAGTGACTCTTTTACAGTATGTAGATGATCTACTGTTGGCGGCGGAAACCCCGGGAGACTGTGAAGAAGGGACCAAGCGCCTCCTGGCCGAGTTGGGTGAGTTGGGATACCGGGCGTCGAAAAAAAAGGCACAGTTGTGCCAGGAAAAAGTAGTCTACTTAGGCTACACATTAAAGGACGGCCAAAGGTGGTTAACCGACGCACGGAAAAAGACTGTGACCCAGATTCCGGCCCCAACCTCCGCTCGCCAGGTAAGGGAATTCCTGGGGACAGCCGGCTTCTGCCGATTGTGGATCCCTGGGTTTGCTACCCTGGCTGCTCCACTGTACCCATTGACTAAGGGAAGTGGGAACTTTGTCTGGACTCTAGAGCACCAGAAGGCTTTTGAGACTCTAAAACGGGCATTATTAGAGGCACCCGCGTTGGCCCTACCAGATTTGACCAAGCCCTTCACCTTGTATGTAGATGAAAGAAAGGGAATCGCCCGGGGAGTCCTAACTCAAGCCCTTGGGCCCTGGAAGCGCCCAGTCGCATATCTATCAAAAAAACTGGATCCGGTAGCCAGTGGATGGCCCTCCTGCTTAAGGGCAATCGCCGCCACTGCCCAGCTGGTAAAAGATGCAGATAAGTTAACTCTGGGCCAACAGATAACCGTAGTAGCCCCCCATGCCTTAGAAAGCATTATCAGACAGCCTCCAGATCGATGGATGACTAACGCCCGGATGACTCACTACCAAAGTCTGCTCCTAACTGAGAGAATTACCTTCGCCCCACCGGCCATCTTAAACCCGGCCACACTACTGCCCGAAGCAGATGATGAAATACCTGTTCACCAATGCGGCGACATCTTGGCATCAGAAACGGGGACCCGACCCGATCTGCCGGATGAGCCATGGGCTGGGGCCCCTAATTGGTACACCGACGGCAGCAGCTTTATGGCAGAAGGTAAGAGGATGGCTGGGGCTGCTGTGGTAGACGGGAAAAAGACTCTGTGGGCAAGCAGCTTGCCGGAAGGGACTTCTGCACAAGAGGCTGAGCTTATCGCCCTGACACAGGCGTTAAGGTTAGCTGAAAATAAGACTGTGAATATATACACGGACAGCAGGTATGCCTTTGCTACTGCCCATGTTCATGGGGCTATTTATAAACAAAGAGGGCTGCTTACCTCGGCCGGAAAAGATATCAAAAATAAAAAAGAGATTCTGGGCCTCCTAGAGGCTATACATTTGCCTAAAAAGGTGGCAATCATCCATTGCCCAGGTCATCAGAAAGGCACCGACCCCATAGCTCAAGGGAACCGCTTAGCAGATTTGGAAGCCAAGCGGGCGGCACTAGGACCTATGGTCCTGACTCTCCAGGGAGCTAAGGTCAACAAAACTGTCTCCGGTGGGGAACTAACTAAAGAAGAGAAAGTCCTTTCCGTTGCAGAAGGGCGAGAATATCTATCACATCTACACCGGCTAACCCACTTGAGCCCTCAGAAACTAATTAAAATTATTGAGGCCTCCCCGTACCAGGTACCAGATTTGAGAAAAGCGGCTGAGGAAATTTATAAGGATTGTAGAGCTTGCGCTCTCACAAATGCTGCAGTTACCAAATACCGCACTGGACATAGACTCCGGGGAGATAGGCCCGGAACCTTTTGGGAGATAGACTTTACTGAAATCAAACCGGCCCGGTATGGAAATAAATATCTTCTAGTATTTGTAGATACCTTCTCGGGATGGGTAGAGGCTTTCCCCACCCGAAAAGAGACTGCCTCTGTAGTAGCCAAGAAGATATTGGAAGAAATCCTCCCGAGATTCGGGATCCCAAAGGTAATTGGATCTGACAACGGTCCTGCATTCGTTGCCCAGGTAAGTCAGGGACTGGCCAGTCAACTGGGGATCAATTGGAAATTACATTGTGCTTATAGACCCCAGAGCTCAGGCCAGGTAGAAAGGATGAATAGAACAATTAAAGAGACCCTAACTAAATTGTCCATAGAGACCGGCGATAGTGACTGGACAGCCCTCCTGCCCTTTGCCCTGTTCCGCGTCCGGAACACCCCACAGGGACCCTTAAAACTTACACCCTTTGAAATCCTCTATGGAACCCCTCCCCCTTTGGCACAAATAGGGATACATGACCCTGACATTATACCTTCTATACCTTTGTCAGCCCGCTTGAAAGCACTCGAGGCCGTCAGGCGCGACATCTGGAACCAGCTAAAAGAGGCCTACCAGCCTGGTGATCTGCTCATCCCGCACCAATTCCAGGTTGGGGACTCTGTCCTTGTGAGACGACATCGGACGGGGTCATTAGAGCCACGTTGGAAGGGGCCCTACGTGGTGCTCCTCACTACGCCCACAGCAGTCAAGGTGGACGGTATAACCTCTTGGGTTCACGCCACACACGTAAAGAAGGCACCCCAGAATGCAGCAGATCTCTGGAAGGTGGAAAAGACTGATAACCCTCTTAAGCTGCGTTTGCGTCATGGGAACGGCGAGCAGGTCGTCCAATCCTAATCCCCACGCTCCTCAACTGCTCACGTGGCAAGTCGTCTCCCAGGTAGGAGATATAACCTGGTCAATCCAAAAAACTGCTTCCCCTTGGACATGGTGGCCAGACTTACACCCTGACCTTTGTAAACTGGCTATAGGAACCCCCGACTGGGATTTCATGGGTCGACGAAGGGGGGCAAAACAAGCCGGAGGATGCCACTCCCCCCATCGCAAGGGTAAACTAAAGGCATACCCCTTTTACGTGTGCCCCGGTCACCACAGACCTCGTTCAATTGACTCCTGGTGCGGGGGCAAAGAAGACTTCTACTGTAAAAACTGGGGATGTGAAACCAGTGGGACTACTTATTGGGAACCCTCCTCTTCTTGGGATTTAATCAGGGTTAGAGCAAATTATAGCCACCAGATGAGTCGGGGCTCAGAATGCAATACCTGGTGCCACCCCTTAACCATTCAGTTCACAGGGAAGGGAAAAACAATTAAAACCTGGATCGGGAATGGTCATTCATGGGGAATAAGATTGTACAAAGAACGGTACGATGATGGCCTGACCTTCTCTATTAGATTAAAAATAGAACCCCCCGCCAGCAGACCAATAGGGCCAAACGGGATCCTAGCCGATCAGAGGTCCCCTCTGCCCCAAAAATCCCCCGCCAGCAGACCGATAGGGTTAAATAGCCCCAAACCCCCCCAGGTAAAATCCATAACCCTAAATGGGGCCGTAGATATGGTCACCAGATCTGCTCTGCGACCACCTTCTACGCCACCTCCCGCAGTACCTACTGAGCAAAGATGGCACAGACTGTTTAACTTAGTATGGGGAGCTTACTACGCCTTGAATGATTCCAACCCTGAAATGACTGAATCATGCTGGCTATGCCTAGCGGTCAGCCCCCCTTATTATGAAGGAATTGCCACCATGGGGGTCTATAATAACACCCCAGACCACACGACTTGTCTTTGGGGCAAAGAAGGGCGGCTAACCCTAACGGATGTGTCGGGGACCGGTTCAGGACTATGCTTAGGAAAATTCCCCCAGGCTACCAGGCTCTATGTAATAAGATTGAAGTCAGCCTTCCGACTACTCCTGGTCATTTTTTGGTACCAGGACCCAATAGGTGGTGGGCCTGCACCACGGGCCTAACCCCCTGCATCTCAACTAGCGTATTCAATTCGTCACAAGATTTTTGCGTGCTTGTGCAGTTGGTGCCTAGAATTTATTATCATACTGCCAATAGTTTCGAGGATGAATTTGACCAGAGATCCAGATTATGGAAAAGAGAACCAGTATCCCTCACCCTGGCTGTACTCCTGGGACTGGGAGTTGCCGCGGGCGTAGGGACTGGCACTACGGCCTTAGTCACAGGAGAAAGGGGATTAACTGCCTTGAGCAATGCTATAGATGAAGACCTCAGGACTTTAGAACAGTCCATCTCTAAATTAGAAGAGTCCCTCACCTCCCTGTCTGAAGTAGTGCTCCAGAATAGAAGAGGATTAGATCTGCTGTTTTTAAGAGAGGGAGGACTTTGTGCGGCCCTTAAAGAAGACTGCTGTTTCTATGCAGATCACACAGGGGTAGTCCGAGATTCAATGCAAAGATTAAAGAAAAGATTAGACATGAGGCAGCAAAGCAGGGAGGCGCAACAAAGCTGGTTTGAATCCTGGTTCACTAAGTCCCCCTGGATGACGACCTTACTATCCTCCCTAGCAGGACCCTTGCTGATTCTTTGTCTACTTTTGGTTTTCGGACCGTGTGTTTTCAATAGAATTACTGCTTTCATAAGAAAAAGAGTCAATGCAGTGCATGCTATGATGCTCCAACGCCATTACCAAGCTCTCCCACGCAATGAGCCACTGATAGTAGACACCGAAAACTAAGTTCTAAGATTAGAACTAGGGACAAAAGAAGAAGTGGGGAATGAAGGAAGTAAATTATATTAAAAATTTTAAAGTTAATACCTTAGAGACAGGCACCTCCACACCCTAAGGATTCCTGGTATAAGGGGGAACGTTTATCCATCCTGACTGACTCTATTCATAGAAGACTCGCCCTAAACTGTTCGGGGAAAATTGAGAACAAGAGAGTGCTCCAGAGGGATAAGTTTGGGAGGGTCGGGGTGGAGGGGGTCCAGATGGGGACGCGTGTGTGTAACCTGATAATTGCTTCGCGCCATAGCAATTCGCGCCATAAAATGTAACTGTTTAAATGTTTTAAATTAGCCAATCATGTAAGACCGCGCCAACCTTTTCCCGCTTTATGCTTCCGAATCCTATAAAAGAGCTTGCCCCTTAAGGTTCGGGGTCGACCCCTCTGTCTCCTGCGAGAGATACGTGTCGACCCGGAGCTCCGCTTAATAAAACCTCGTGCATTTGCATCAAGCTCGGTCTCCTGTGTCTGTGGGTCCGCGCCTTCCCGAGACTGGAGTTGGATTTCCTTTTTTGAATCCTACAGTGTGAACGGAGTAAATCAGTCCTTTCCTGAGAGCAGGCTCAGACGGAGAGGGGAAGAGTAGAACATTGCTGGCAGCAGCCCCTGGTGATGGAAGAGGGAAGATGGGATGTGGGTAGAAGAGAAAGGTTGTGGAGGGAGGTAGAGCTGGTGAAGCCTTTCCACCTGGACAGTCAGGTATGGCCTCCAAAGTATCCAGAAAACTACACGTAAAACAAGCCAGACAAAAAATAGGTCACACTCTATGTTTCCATTTATATCTAGCAAATGCAAACTAATCTATCGAGACAAAAAGCAGATCAGTGTTTGCCTGGGCAGGGTTGGGGTAGGAAGGAATAATAAAGGCATGGGGAACTTTGGGGTGTGGTCAATATCTTGATTATGATGATGGTTTCAGGAGTGTATATATGTAGCAAAACTTATCAAATCGTACACTTTAAATATGTGCAGTGTATTTATTGTATGTCAGTTTCACCTCACTAACACTTTTGGAAAAGAGTTTAAAAAAATACTATGCGGGTACTGCGTGCTTGCCAAATAATGCCTCTCACACACCTCTTAAATACTGGCAGAAACAAGTGTTTTCCGAGAGGACACCTCACCTCTCTGAGAAGTGAGTTTTTTCTAAGTTGATAGGGATGAACTAGATGATCCCAAGGTCCTATCCAGATATCACAGTCTAGGTTGTAAGGGTCAAATATGTTAACTGTTAGGAAACCATTATGAAGCTTAAAGGATCTGACACAAATATAAGGTAGGAATTATTAAATAACCAGCATATATAGAGATACTGTGTAAAAATAGTGGATTAAATATGTGCATCTAACTTCACTATATCTAAAACTCCACTAAAAGGGATTTTATTTTCAAGGCCAAAGACTACAATGGGAGCTCTTAGAAAGAAAAAATATGACCTTAGAAATGAAAAACTTGGGGCCAGTGGCATAGTGGTTAAGTTCGCATGGTGGCATAGTGGTTAAGTTCGCATGCTCCACTTCGGTGGCCCGAGGTTCATGGGTTCTGATCCCGGGCGCAGACCTACACACCACTCATCGAGCCATGCTGTGGCAGCGTCCCACATACAAAAATAGAGGAAGAATGGCACAGAATGTTAGCTCAGCAACAATCTTCTTCAAGCAAAAAGAGGAAGATTGGCAACAGATGTTAGCTCAGGGCCAATCTTCCTCACCCCCCAAAAAAAAACCAAAAAAAAAATCCTTAATGGAAGTATTAGAAGATAGTTTGAAGAAATTTCCCAGAAAGTAGAGTAAAAAGACAAAGACAGAAACTAGGAAAGAACAGATGAGAAATTTATCCCAATAGCTGAATTGCAGTGGTTTTAGAAACACAACAAACAATATAAAATATTCAAGAAAACACTCGAGTGTAGAATCAAAGGGCATAAGTTTTCAGATGGAAATGACCACCAAGTAGCCAGCATAATAGGTATGTCATTGTGAAATTTCTTAACATTGGGGACAAAGAAATCCTACAAGGTCACATACAAAGAAGGATTTGGCCTTAACAGCAGCCTTGGAAGCTTGAAGACAATGGAGCCACACTATCAAAGTTCTGAGACAAAATGACTTCTTATCTAGAATTCCACACTTAACCAATCAAGTGCTGGACATTTTCAGACAGGCAAAGTCTCAAAATATTTCCCTCCCATGAACTCTCAGGAAGTTCCTGGAGAACATATGTCACCAAAAACAGGGAAGAAAGCAAGAAATGAGAAGACACAGGAAAGAGGCAAGGGAATTCCTAGGATGATGGTAAAGGGAGGTTCCAGAATGGCAGCTGTGCAGTGGTGCCCCCAAAGCAGGAGAGAAGGTGCCAAGAGACTTTCCCAAGAACATATTGAGAAGAGATCTAGATAACTGATAGAGTTTATGGTTAATTAGTGATAAGACCTTAGAAACCTAAGTATATGAAAAAGCAAGATAAAACAAAAAGATATGTTGGAAAGGAAAAGCAATCACAGTTGACTCTATGGGTTAGCTGTGAGTGGCATTTACATTGTCATAATAACCAGTATACTAATTACTGATCTACCAAAAATTACACTGTAACTATATGGGGAAGGGGGCATGGGAAGTGTGTATATGTGTTAAGGGGAGAAGTGGAGAAAAGGGAGCTGAATTCTCATCTCCCATGGTCGAAAGACAACAGATAATGCCTGAGTAGAAAAATCAGGAAGTAGCAATACAAACACGTTATTTATGGAGCCGGCCCCGTGGCGTAGCAGTTAAGTGCGCCCACTCTGCTGCTGGCAGCCCAGGTTTGGATCCCGGGCGCGCACCGATGCACCGCTTGTCAGGCGATGCTGTGGTGGCGTCCCATGTAAAGTAGAGGAAGATGGGCACGGATGTTAACCCAGGGCCAGTCTTCCTCAGCAAAAAGAGGGAGATTGGCATGGATGTTAGCTCAGGGCTGATCTTCCTCTCACACACACAAAAGAACATGTTATTTATAGGTATGTAAAAGAATTAGTTAAACAAGTGGAAAATGGTCCTTCTAGGGAAGGGGAAATGGCGGAGGAGTGGGCAGAGCGAAGCTGAAGACTGCTCTTTGTCTTAATAAACCTTGTAGAACTAGCTGACTTTTTAAATTATGTGCCTGTATAACTTCAATAAAATTTTAAATAATGATAAAAAAACGAGTATGGTGCAGGGGTGATGAAATTAACACTTACTAAGGCCCTACAGTGCAGTTTCACATATAGGTGCTAACTTGCTGGTGCTAGGTTTTCTGAACTGCTGTGGGTCATGCAAAACACATGTAGGAAGGTGCTTCCATTTGGGAAGTAACGTGGGGGCTAACCCCACACCTGTGCTTACTGCCTTCTCTGTAAGTTACTTAGCCTAAGTCTCAGCGTCTCACCTTGCGAAACCAGACACAAGAAATGGTGAAGGTTTTGTGAGCAAATGTCTATAGAATAGCGAGTGGGCAGGGCCTATATCTACAACCAGCTGCTTCAGGTCCTAATTTGGAGAAGAGCAAGGAGTAGAAATGTAGTGAGTGGGACAGAAAAACATGCGATCTGCTGGTGGCAAACAGACTCTGGCCCTGGCAACGTGAAAACAACGAGAAGGAGGTCCTGCTCGGCAGAGCACAGCTGCTTATGGTTTGGCTCACACCCTGAGAGTAAGATTTTTATTCTTGTACTCTCGCATCTTAAGTTTCAGTAGAAACTAGAGAGTTTCTGCTTCAAGATGTTGAAATGGAGACTCCAGAAAGATGGTTTCTGAGAGTGAGTCCTGTTGTCAGCCACCACCAACAGCAGCAGCAGAGTATGGAGCCAGATCTCAGGCATAAACACCCACGGGGAGGCCACAGTCTAATTAGCAAGCTGAGACAAACCATGTTTCAGGAGAACTCACAATATAAGGTAGAGTGTGGAAGAAAAACACCCCAAACTAGGGATGAAAAGACCTGGGTTCCCAGATGCCCTCTCTGCCACTTCTTGCTCTGTGACCCTGGATAAGTCACTCAGCCTCATGGCTCACTTTTCTCTTCTGTAAAAGACTTGCTTTCATGGGTCTGTTCCTGACATGTAAGAAAGCAGACTCCCTGAGGGCAGGGCCCATGTCTGTCTTGCTCCTTGTGGATTGTATATTGCATTCTGTAAACCCGAAGTGGTCCCCTGCTGTGCAAATTCACTTGGTGAGGGGGAGGGAGAAGAATCTTTTCCAGGATTTTTTTTTCTTCGTTCTCTCTTATTTTGTATTCTTTTGGGTTTTCTCTTCTGTTGTTTTTGTTTTATGTTGGCAGGACACACCCAAAGATCCAAGTTTGTATTAAAAAGAAATGAAAAAAAGGAAAAAAAAAGTAGCTAGCACAGTGCCTGGCCCATGGCAGGTGTTCAATGACTATCTGTTGAATGAATGAAATGTAAGATAAAGACAAACAGCTCGTTAGACTCTGAAAGCTGGAAAATGACCCCAGTCAATGTAACTAATCACAGATGAGGAAACAAAAGCCTAGTGAGGAGGAAAAACTGTGCTTGTGGTTACCCCAGCTAAGTAGGAATGGAGCTGAGATGAGACTCAAGTTCCAACACTGTGGGAGCCCAGCAGAGAGCAGGTCAGGACAGACTAGACGGGGAAGGGAAGGAGCCACATCTTTGAATATTTAGAGGAAACTTTCAGTGTAACAAAAAACTATTCTGAACTAACTAGTAAAGTTTGGTGGTGGAGCAAGATACAGTAAAAAAGGCATACAGTATTTGGTTCAAGTCCCACTTCTGCTACTTACCCGTGTGATTTGGGGCTACCTCATCTCTGAGCCTGTTTCTTTTTCTAAAAAGCAGGGATAATAATAGCACCTACTTTACAGATTTTTTGTTAGAATGAAAGTCAGTTAGATGTGGTAGGTGAAGAAAATATTTTGCAAGCTATAAAATGTCATAGATTGTTAATCTGTTTGGCCAGGATCCCTCCTGAGTAATCACTGACTCACTAACAAATCAACATGGATTATTAATGATAGTGTTTTCACCAGCTAGTTGTAACTTGGAAAATCAAACGGAAAGAACTTAAAGAATGGGTAAGTTTTGACTGAGTACCGCAGGAGGAAGAAGAAGTGGGCAGTTAGAATCTAGGTGGGGGCACTGCAGGGGCTGGTCCTGAGTGGTCAAGAGCAGATAACACCAAAGCAGAGCATAGAGAGGGCTGAAACCAGATTCTAGACTTTGTGATTGGGAGGACCTGTAGAGGATAGATAGCAACACCACCTCTGCTAACTTAGAGGCTATTGTAATGTCATGTGAGATAGTAGATGTGAGGAGTTTTTTTGTGTGCGTGAGGAAGATCAGCCCTGAGCTAACATCCATGCCAATCCTCCTCTTTTTTTGCTGAGGAAGACCGGCCCTGAGCTAACATCTATTGCCAATCCTCCTCCTTTTTTCCCCCTGCTTTTTCTCCCCAAAGCCCCAGTAGATAGTTGTATATCATAGTTGCACATCCTTCTAGTTGCTGTATGTGGGACGCAGCCTCAGCACAGCCGGACAAGCGGTGTGTCGGTGCACACCCAGGATCCGAACCCGGGCTGCCAGTAGTGGAGCATGTGCACTTAACTGCTAAGCCACGGGGCCGGCCCAGATGTGAGGAATTTTTAAGAATTATCAGGGGCCAGCCTGGTGGCATACTGGTTAAGTTTGTGTGCTCCGCTTCAGCGGCCCAGGGTTTGCGGATTTGGATCCCGGGCACAGACCTACGCACGGCTTATCAAGCCATGCTGTGGCAGGCATCCCACATAAAATAGAGGAAGATGCGCATGGATGTTAGCCCAGGGCCAATCTTCCTCAGCAAAAAGAGGAGGATTGGCAACAGATGTTAGCTCAGGGCTGATCTGCCTCACACACACACACAAAAATTACAAAAAAAAAAAAAAAGAATTATCAATCACCATCTCTACAAATGGGAGATTATCATTCCTTTAGAAGAGCACGGAGAGAGAGAAGTCAAGCTGGCTGCGTAGGCGGACTCTGAGCTCACCTCCTCCCACAAACACAGCCAATTTACAGCTACTCTTGGAAAAATTACCCCTGAGAGAGAAGTGAAAACTGGATAAGAGGAACCCCTGCAGCAAACGACAATCCTAACTGAGGTGGAAGAGGCAGAAATTCCCTTCTGGAGGAAAAAAAACACCACCTTCACAAGCCACAACGCTTCAAGGCTGCCTGTGAGCAACCCAAAGGTATGCAGCCTTCCCTGGAGGAGTGGGGGACCTGAGCTGGGGAGCGTTTCCACTATAGGCATTTTTTGGACCCAGCACAACCAAGATGAGTAGCATAATATCTGACTTTGCTTGCTACTAACAACATTGGGGAATACCCCCAGAAAAGCTAGTTCGAAAAGAAATTAAAGCAGGCTCTGAAACGGCCCACGCACAAATTCACCTGTTTTGGAAAGCAACCTAAAATCACCAGAAAGAAACGTGCACAGTCCTTTGGTGAAGAGAGACTCACCTGATAGGCTCTGAGTGCATCTCAGTGAGAGGTAAGACTTCTCCAGGGACTGGGACATTGGTGGCAGCCATTGTTGTGACCTGGTGTGGGCATGCTGACACAGACACTGGAAGACGCCGTTGAGTTCTCCCGGTGGCCTGCTAGCCCAGGGTCTGCCCCACCTACTAGAGCACCGATTTAATCCAGCCAGGGCAGGCAGCCCACCCTAGGGTCTGGCCCCACTCAACAACAAGCCCTCGGGCAACTTGTGGGCCTGCTATGCAAGCTGCCCGGATTCTCTGCAGCCTGGCAAGTGGGTCCACCTCTGTGGGGCAGGGCGTGTACAAGGAGTGGGTGAAAAGTGTGGGGCGTTGGTGGAGTGTGTGGGGCTCCTACCTTGGAGAGACTGGGTCCACTTCAGGAGGTCGGGGTACGTGCATGGAGCAGGACTGTGTTGACTGTGTGGGTGGACCTGTGGGTGGCGGGGCTTTTCAGCTGCAGAAGTCTTATGCTTCTCAAAGAGCCACATAGGTGATTGGCCCCATCTTCCAACTGAAACAATTGGGTGCTCCTATGCCTGAGGCCAGCCCCACCCAGCTGCAATCCTCAGAGAGCTAAGAGACTTAAAGGCTGGAGGCTTATAGCAATTGTAAGCCCCTGAGCCTAACAACCAGCCACGCTGGGGGCCTACTCACTTAATACAAAAACTGCAACAGGAATGTGCTATTACACCTTGCAGCCAACCATGCTGGGGCTCCCCACACCTGATAAAGAGACTGAAGGGCCCACAACAACTACATGCAGCTGAGCATTACAACCAGCTGACCAGGGGTATAGCTCAGACTCCCTGGGCATCTATGGGAAAAGCAATCCCACCACAACAGAAGGACACATGTAGCCCACACAGGGGTCACTCCCGGAACATTCAGAACTAGTGACGAGACGGAAGTACACTGCTGGGCCTCATAAGGCATCGCTTATATAAGATCACATCTCCAAGATCAGGAGACATAGCTGACCTACCTAATACTTAGACATAAGCACAGGGAAAGAGGCAAAATGAGGAGGCAAAGGAATATGTTCCAAGTAAGGGAATGGGACAAAACCCCAGAAAAGGAACTAAATGAAACAGAAATGAGCAACCTACCAGAGAGTTCAAAGAAAGAGTGTTAAGGATGCTCACTGATCTTGGGAGAAGAACGGATGAACTCAGTGAAAAAGTCAACAAAGAAATGGAAGATATAAAAAAGAACCAATCAGAAGTGAAGAATACAATACTGGAAATGAAACATTCACTAGAGGGACTCAAAAGCACAGTAGAGGATACAGAAGAATGGATCTGTGAGCTGGACGAAAGACTCGAAGAAATCACCCAAGCTGAACAGGTAAAAGAACAAAGAATTAAAAAGAGTAAGGACAGTCTAAAGGATCTCTGGGACAACATCAAGGGCACCAACATGCATGTTATAGGTGTCCCAGAAGGAGAAGAGCAAGACAAAGGGGCAGAGAATCTATTTGAAGAAATAATATCTGAAAACTTCCCTAACCTAAGGAAGGACACAGACATCCAGGTACAGGAAGCACAGAGAGCACCAAACAAGATAAACCCAAAGAGGCCCACACCAAGACACATCATAATTAAAATGTCCAGAATTAAAGATAAAGTGAGACTCCTAAAAGCCACAAGAGAAAGACAACAATTTACATACAAAGGAAACCCCATAAGGCTATCAGCTGACTTCTCAGCAGAAATCTTACAGGCTAGAAGAGAGTGGCATGATATATTTAAAGTGCTAAAAGGAAAAAACCTACAGCCAGGAATACTTTACCCAGCAAGGTTATCATTCAAAATGGAAGGAGAGATAAAAAGTTTCCTAGACGAACAAAAATTAAAGGAGTTTGTCATCAAGAAACCAGTACTACAAGAAATGCGACAGGGACTTATTTAAGGGGTAAAGAGAGGACTACAAATAGGAAAAATTATCTATTTCCATGATAAGAGGGTAAGGGATACAAACGCACAAAAACAGGTTAGATATAATATCAAAAACAAAATGTGGGAGGAGGGGAGTTAAAGAGTAGAGCTTTCAGACAGAGGTCAAACTAAAGAGACCATCAACTTCATATAGGTTGCTATATACATAGGTTACTGTATATCAACCCCATGGTAATCACAAACCGGAAACCTATAATAAATACACAAAAAACTAAGAGAAAGGAACCCAAATATTAATACTAAAGAAAGCCATCAAACCACAAGGGAGGAGAGCAAGAGAAGAAGAAAGGAACAGAGAAGAACCACTGAAACACCGAGAAAAAAAAGTTAAAAAATGTCAGTAAGTATATACTTATCAATAGCTACTTTAAGCATCAATGGACTAAATGCTCCAATTAAAAAGCATAGGGTGGCTGATTGGATAAAAAAACAAGACCCATATATATGCTACATACAAGAGACACATTTCAGACCTAAAGACACTCACAAACTGAAAGTGAAGGGATGGAAAAAGATACTTCATGCAAATGGCAATGAAAAGAAAGCTGGGGTAGCAATACTCATATCGGACAAAATAGACTTTAAAACCCCAAGCGGTTAAGTGTGCATGCTCCGCTGCGGCGGCCCGGGGTTCACCAGTTCAGATCCCGGGTGCACACCAACGCACCGCTTATTAAGCCATGCTGTGGTGGCATCCCATATAAAGTAGAGGAAGATGGGCACGGATGTTAGCCCAGGGCCAGTCTTCCTTGGCAAAAAAGAAGGGGATTGGCATCAGATGTTAGCTCAGGGCTGGTCTTCCTCACAAAAGAAAAAAAAAACTATAACAAGAGACAAAGAAGGGCACTACATAATGATCAAGGGTACAATCCAACAAGAGGATATATCACTTGTAAATATCTATGCACCCAACGTAGGAGCACCTAATATATAAAGCAATTTTTAACAGACATGAGAGGAGAAATAGACAGTAACACAATAATAGCAGGGGACTTGAACACTCCACTTACACCAATGGCTAGATCATCCAAACAGAAGATCAATAAGGAAACATTGGCCTTAAATGACACACTAGAACAGATGGACCTAGTAGATATACACAGAACATTCCATCCAAAAACCAAAGAATAGGGGCCGGCCTGGTGGCGTAGCAGTTAAGTGCACGCGCTCCACTGCGGCGGCCTGGGGTTCGCAGGTTCGGATCCCAGGCGCACACTGATGCATCACTTGTCGAGCCATGCTGTGGTGGCATCCCATATAAAGTAGAGGAAGATGGGCATGGATGTTAGTCCAGGGCCGATCTTCTTCAGCAAAAAGAGGAGGATAGCAGCAGATGTTAGCTCAGGGCTTGTCTTCCTCACCAAAAAAAAAACAAAAACAAAAACAACAACTGAAGAATACACATTCTTTTCAAATGCACATGGAACATTCTCCATGACTGATCACATATTAGGCCACAAAACAAGTCTCCATAAATTTAAGAAGATTGAAATAATACCAAGCATCTTTTCTGACCACAACGGTATGAAACTAGAAATCAACTATAGGAAGAAAATCAGAAAAGCCACAAATATGTGGAGATTAAACAAAATACTACTGAACAATGATTGGGTCAACGAAGAAACCACAGGAAAAATAAAAAAATACCTGGAGACAAATGAAAATGAAAATACGACATGCAAGAATTTATGGGATACAGCAAAAGCAGTTCTAAGAGTGAAGTTTATAGCAATGCAGGCCTATCTCAACAAACAAGAAAAATCTCAAATAAACAATCTAGCAGTGTACCTAAATGAACTGGAAAAAGAAGAACAAACAAAGCCGCAAATCAGTAGAAGGGAAATAATAAAAATCAGAGCAGAAATAAATGAAATAGAGACTAAAAAAACAATAGAAAAAATTAATAAAACCAAGAGCTTGTTCTTTGAAAAGATCAACAAAACTGACAAACCTTTGGCTAGACTCACCAAGAAAAAAAGAGAGAAGGCTCAAATAAGTAAAATGAGAAATGAGAGAGAAGAAATTACAACAGACACCTCAGAAATACAAAAGATTATAAGAGAATACTATGAAAAGCTATATGCCAACAAATTGGACAATATGGAAGAAATGGATAAATTCTTAGAATCATACAACCTTCCAAAACTGAATCAAGAAGAAATAGAGAATTTGTATAGACCAATCACCAGTAAGGAGATCGACACAGTAATCAAAAACCTCCCCAAAAATAAAAGTCCAGGACCAGATGGCTTCCCTGGTGAATTCTACCAAACATTCAAAGAAGACTTAATACCTATCCTTCTCAAACTCTTCCAAAAAATTGAAGAGGAGGGGAAGCTCCCTAACTCATTCTACCAAGTGAACATTACCCTGATACCAAAACCAGACAAGGACAACACAAAAAAGAAAATTACAGGCCAATATCACTGATGAACATCGATGCAAAAATCCTCAGCAAAATACTAGTAAATCGCATACAACAATACATTAAAAAGATTATACACCATGATCAGGTGGGATTTATTCCAGGGATGCAGGGATGGTTCAACATCTGCAAATCAATCAACATGATACACCACATGAGTAAAATGAAGAATAAAAATCACATGATATCTCAGATGCAGAGAAAGCATTTGACAAGATATAGCATCCATTTATGATAAAAACTCTGAATAAAATGGGTATAGAAGGAAAGTACCTCAACATAATAAAGACCATATATGACAAACCCACAGCTAATATCATCCTCAATGGTGAAAAACTGAAAGCTATCCCTCTAAGAACAGGAACCAGACAAGGATGCCCACTGTCACCACTCCTATTTAACCTAGTACTGGAAGTCCTAGCCAGAGGAATCAGGCAAGAAAAAGAAATAAAAGGGATCCAAATTGGAAAGGAAGAAGTGAAACTGTCACTATTTGCAGATGACATGATTTTATATATAGAAAATCCTAAAGAATCCACCAAAAATCTTTTAGAAGTAATAAATGAATATGGTAAAGTTGCAGGATACAAAATCAACATATAAAAATCTGTTGCATTTCTGTACACTAACAACGAAGCAGCAGAAAGAGAAATTAACAATACAATCCCATATATAATTGCAAAAAAAACAATAAAATATCTAGGAATAAACTTAACCAAAGAGGTGAAAGATCTGTACACTGAAAACTATAAAACATAGCTGAAAGAAACTGAAGAAGACACAAAGAAAGGGAAAGATATTCCGTGAATTGAAAGAATTAACATAGTTAAGATGTCCATGCTTCCTAAAGCCATCTATAGAGTCAATGCAATCTCTATCAAAGTTCCAACAACGCTTTTCATAGAAATAGAACAAAGAATCCTAAAATTTATATGGAACAACAAAAGACCCCAAATAGCCAAAGGAATCCCGAGAAAAAAGAACAAAGCTGGAGGCATCACACTCCCTGATTCAAAATATACTATGAAGCTATAGTACCCAAAACAGCATGGTACTGGCACAAAAACAGACAAACAGATCAACGGAATAGAATCGAGAATGCAGAAATAAATCCACACATCTATGGACAGCTAATTTTCAACAAAGGTGCCAAGAACATACAAGGGAGAAAGGAAAGTCTCTTCAACAAATGGTGTTGGGAAAACTGGACAGCCACATCCAAAAAAAATGAAAGTAGACCATTATCTTATACCATGCACAAAAATTAACTCAAAATGGATTAAAGACTTGAATGTAAGACCTGAAACCATGAAACTTCTAGAAGAAAACATAGGAAGTACGCTCTTCAACATTGGTCCTAGCAACATATTTTCAAGCACCATGTCTGACCAGGCAAGAGAAACAACAGAAAAAATAAACAAATGACTACATCAAACTAAAAAGCTTCTGCACAGCAAAGGAAACCATCAACAAAACAAAAAGACAACCTAACAATGAGGAGAAGATATTTGCAAGGGGTTAATCTCCAAAATATATAAAGAACCCATACATCTCAACAACAAAAAAACTAACAACCCAATTAAAAAACGGGCAAAAGATCTGAACAGACATTTCAAAGAAGATATACAGATGGCTAACAGACACGTGAAAAGATGTTCAACATCATTAACTATCAGGGAAATGCAAATCAAAACTACAATGAGATATCACCTCACGCCTGTCAGAATGGCTATAATTAACAAGAGAGGAAACAGCATGTGTTGGAGAGGATGTGGAGAGAAGGGAACTCTCATACACTGCTGGTGGGAGTGCAAACTGGTGCAGCCACTATGGAAAACAGTATGGAGATTCCTCAAAAAATTAAGAATAGAACTACCATACGATCCAGCTATTCCACTGCTGGGTATTTATCCAAAGAACTTGAAAACACCAAGGCGTAAAGATACATGCACCCCTGTGTTCATTGCAGCGTTATTCACAATAGCCAAGACTCGGAAGCAACCTAAGTGCCCATCAAGGGACGAATGGATGAAGAAGATGTGGTATATACACACAATGGAATACTACTCAGCCATAAGAAACAATGAAATCCAGCCACTTGTGACAACATGGATGGACATTGAGGGTATTATGCTAAGTGAAATAAGTCAGAGGGAGAATGTCAAATACCATATGATCTCACTCATTAAGTAGTAGATAATAACAACAACAAACAAACACATAGAGACAGAGATTGGATTGGTGGTTACCAGAGGGGAAGTGGGGAGGGAGGAGGGTGAAAGTGGTGATTAGGCACACGTGTGCGGTGATGGTTGTCATTAGTCTTTGGGTGGTGAACATGAGAACATGATGTAATCTATGCAGAAATAGAAGTGTAATGATGTACACCTGAAATTTATGCAATGTTATAAACCAATGTTACTGCAATAAAAAAAATTAATTAATTAAAAGGGGAGGAAAAAAAAGAGAAGAGCATGGGTGAGGGGACAAGAGGCACACATATAATAAACCTTCCCACTATTATGGACTGGATTGTGCACCCCCCGCCCCCTCCTCCAAATTCTTACGATGGAGCCCTAACCCTCAATGTGACTGTATTTGGAGATAGGGCCTTTAAAGAGGTGATTAAGGTTAAATGAGGTCATAAGGGTGGGGCCCTAATCCAATAGGACTGGTGTCCTTATAAGATGAGGAAGAGACACCAGGGATGTGCACACACAGAGAAAAGGCCATGAGAGGACACAGCAAGACGGTGGCCATCTGCAAGCCAAGGAGAGAGGCCTCAGGAGAAACCAAACCTGCTGACTCTTGGATCTTGGACTTCCAGCCTCCAGAACTATGAGAAATAAATTTCTGTTGTTTAAGCCGCCCAGTCTATGGTCTTGTATTATGGCAGCCTGAGCACACCAACACATCTACCTGACAGTTTTGCTTCCTTTACTCACTTCCCCAGAACAGATTCTCCCTTCATCCTGAAGAGTAATGCACATAAATTGTTCCGAGAGACATTCTGACCAGCGGGCAAAGGGAGGAGGCAGGGGCTAGTGGTCAGAACCAGGCGTTAGGAGCTTGCCCAGTCTAGTTGTGGGCTATGCTCCTGAACTGCCGAGTGAGTGGAAACCAGCGTTGTCTGCTCTTGGATACCAAGTTTGTCTTTTTCAGCCTGTATACCAAGATTCTGAGGCTCAATAGAATGATAAGGTATTTAAAGGGCTTTTAGTCCAAGGGAAGGATATAGTCTCATGAATAAAGCTCAACTTTCCTCTTTGTTATGTGCTGGGTAATTTGAATAATGATACCTTAGAAATAGGGGATAATGCTGAAATCGTGGTTGGGAGCTCCAAACGTAATTATGTGGGTTTCTTTGGGGGTTGAATTCTGTCAGAATTATTATTATTATTATTTTTAAAGATTTTATTTATTTATTTTTTCCCCCCAAAGCCCCAGTAGATAGTTGTATGTCATAGCTGCACATCCTTCCAGTTGCTGTATGTGGGACGCGGCCTCAGCATGGCCCGAGAAGCGGTGTGTCAGTGCGCGCCCGGGATCCGAACCCGGGTCGCCAGCAGCGGAGCGCGCGCACTCAACCGCTAAGCCACGGGGCCGGCCCATGTCAGAATTAAAAAGACAAGTCTGGCAACTCTGCATTACTCCTTACACATTAACTTCATAGGTTAGTCATGCAACAAATTTTCTTGATCACCTACTACATGCCAACATCTATTATAAGTCATAGAGATATAATAAGAATAAAACAGACATAGTTCCTGTACTTATAGAGCTTACAGTTGAGTGGGGGAATCCTCAGACAAGAGCCTGAGGATAAAAATAAAACCCTTTGGCTTGGCATTTGAAAGTCCAGTTCAATCTGGGCCTGGTCAACCTCTCCAGTTTCCTTCTACACTCCTACTCAAATGCCCCGTTCCACCCAAATCATCCCAGTTAACCTTTCTACCCTCTGTGCTTTCACTCTTACTCCCTACCTGGAATGCTTTCTATACCTTATTTAAATCCCATCCATCCAGCAAGGTGTGGTAGGTAGCCCCTAAGATGGCCCCCAGTGATCTCTGCCTCTTGGTAGTCACACCTTTGTATGTGGGTGGAACCTAGTGACATGCTTCTCCTGAAAAGAATCAGCAAATTGATGAGCTATCACTTCTGAGATTAGTTACAAGAGGACTGTGGCTTCCATTTTAGTCACTCCGCTCTCTTGAATCTCTCACCCTGGGGGCAGCTGGCACCAAGTCTTGAAGCAGCCCTGTGGAGAGGCCTGTGTCACGAGGGATTGAGGCCTGACAAGGGCCACTTCAGTAAGCTTATTAAATTGGAGTCCCCTCTTCTCCCCGGTGAGCCTTTAGGATGGGAGCTTGACTGCAACCTCATGAGAGACTTTGAGCCAGAGGGACCCAGCTAAGCTGCGCCCAGATTCTTGACCTACAGAAACGTTGGGATAATAAATGTTTACTGTTTTAAGCCACTAAATGTTGAGGTAATTTGTTAGGCAGCAAAAGACAACCAATACACAAAATGGGGTGATTTGTTACACATTAGTAGATAACTAATACACAAGACCTGGTTCAAACTGCTCCCCTGAATCTTCTTTGACTTGGCCTCGTCCAGAGTAACCTCTGCCTCCTTTGAACTTGATGTAGACCTGTTCTTCTCATTGGTCATTTTTCACTTTTGCAACATTAGTTACCTTCTATCCTCTGTGTTTCTGGTCCTTTCCAAGTAACCCAAGGTCAGTAGCTGTTTAAATTTCTTGTGCATCCCTGCTCAGAGCAAGTATTTGGCAAAGTAGAGAAAGAGGTTTTCAGAGGCTAGAATTTTGTATCAGAAAGTGGCTTTTAGTTCATGTTTGGTGACTGACTGATAAATGACTTATAGGTGGAAAATTCAAGTGAAAGTTGGAAGAGGGACTTAGCTTAGAAAGAGCTAATCTTTGGTCTTTATCAAAGTGAGGCATCAGTGGCCAATACTAACAGTCAGTCTTCCTTGTAAATTCTTTCTGGTGATTTCCTTCTTATTGTGTGAGCAGCTTAGACTTTTTTTTTTTGGTGAGGAAGATCAGCGCTGAGCTAACATCCATGCTAATCCTCCTCTTTTTGCTGAGGAAGACCAGCTCTGAGCTAACATCTATTGCCAATCCTCCTTTTTTCCCCAAAGCCCCAGTAGATAGTTGTATGTCATAGTTGCACGGAGCTTAGACTTGTGTTGGCAGCTGTGAGAGGCAACAGAGAGGGCAGCTCTGGGGCACTGAGGTGACCTCAGAGGAGGGAAGCCAATTGTTTTCTCAGGGCCCCTCTCTCACGTTTACTCTTTTCAGGGCCTCTGAGCAGGACTGTGCTGAAGCCCACTTCCCACACGTAGCACCATTTATTTAAAACACACGTTACATATACACAAAAAGCCAAATGCAAAGGAAAAAGGCTGCTGAAGACCAGAGTCACTAAAAGTTCAGGCTAAGAATAGACAAGGAACTCTGAGAGCTGCTCGGCTATGTGACCTCCTGCAGGGGCTTGGCAATCAGCCCGTCCAGCTTTGTTTTTCCTATGCCTTTACAAAGAAAGAGCACTAGCTTGGGAGTCAGGAGACCCGGATTCTAGGCCTGGCTCTGCCAGTGCCTTCTCCTGTGGCCTTGGGTGAGTCCTTCCCCTCTCTGGGCCTCAGTTTCCCATTTGTAAAATGAAAGGATTGGACTAGACTCCAAGTCTTTCCAACTCCAATATTGAGAGAACACAAAGGAAAATAGAAAGAATGCTGGCTGGCCTGGGAATCAGGAGACCTGACTTCTTGTCCCAGCTTTGTCACTAAGAAGCCCAACCTCTTTGGACCTCTGCCTCCTCATTTACCAAAGAAGGTGATATATTCCTTCATTCATTCCTTCAACAAATATTTCCTGAGCACTTACTATGTACCAGGCTTGGTGCTGGAGATATGACAGTGAGTCAAGACAGACATGGTCTATGTTCTCAAGGAATTTCCAGTCTGTTGCGGGTGGAAGGGAGGAGGAAAGATGAACCGTAATCAATCACATAAATAAGAATGTCATTAATGCCAAGATAAGTGCGACAAAGGAAGGATCATACTTGATTCTTGGTGACTGAGGCATACTTACCACCTCCATCAATTCCAATGTTCTGTGAGCCAGCAGGCATCTCCGCTGGAAGGCACAGAGAAACCCTTTGAAGAACTCACATCTCATACCATAGCTTTTTTTCGGAACAGCCCAGCTCAATTAACCCAATCAACCATCAGCCATCTATTGGGTACCTTCTACAGGGACTCAACTAACCAATTCCTGCCTTCCTGGAGCTTATGCTAATAGGCAGAATGGACTCATAAACTGACATAGCTATAAAATGTTTCATACCATTCTCTGATTGCTAATTATGTGCTGTAAATAATAATGTTTATGAGAGTTAAGAATCAAGTGGGGATTTGGAGGTGCTAAGGCAATCAGAAACATTCTTAGAAGTAGAAATTGAGATAGGTCCTGAAGGTTTGCTGCATAGTTTTAGATAAATAGAAACACTGCTATCAGGGTACAATGGCCCCATTCCCTACTAGACAGCACAGGTACACAGGACATACAAGAGAGATCTAAAGTGGGAACTCCTAAATCCCATTTGGGGGATACAAGCTCCATTTTTTGTCAAGGATCAAGAGACCTCTTCTGTGACCTACTCTGAACACTGTCTCTTGGATTGGGAGGCCTGCTACTGATAAGCTTCTTGACTTGATGTGGCCACTTCACCTCTGTCAGTATGTTATCTCATTTGTAAAATGAAAGGGTTAGATGATACCCAACATCCCTTAGCACCCAGAAATATGTCTAAAATTTGATTCTTTGTAAGAATTTTTATTATTTTATAATAAAACTGGTGGTTGCTGCCATGGTGTATGAGCTATGGGATCTTAGACAAGTTACTAAATTTTCTAAACCTGATTTACCTTCTTTTTTAAATTAGTTTTTAGAATAAAAAAAGTAATACACACATATGATTTTAAAAAATCAAATACTACAAAAGACTATACTAGAATGGTTACAGAGTTTCTGTTTGAGGGATAAAAACATCTTGGAAATGTGACAGTTGCTTAACATTGTGAATGTAATTAATGCCACTGAATCGTATGCTTAAAAAGGCAAAATTTATGTTATATATATATTTTATGAAATTTTGTGTGTGTGTGTGTGAGGAATAGTGGCCCTGAGCTAACATCTGTTGCCAATCTTCCTCCACTTTGCATGGTGGATGCAGCCACAGCATGGCCTGATGAGCAGTATGTCCGGTCCGCGCCCAGGATCCAAACCAGCAAACCCTGGGCTACCGAAGCGGAGCACATGAACCTAACCACTATACCACCAGGCCGGCCCCTATTTTACCAAAATTTTTAAAAATTAATAATGTAATATAGCAAAACTCACTGAATTGTACACTTTATAATTTTATTTATTTATTTATTTTTTCCCCCAAAGCCCCAATAGATAGTTGTATGTCATAGCTGCACATCCTTCTAGTTGCTGTATGTGGGACACAACCTCAGCATGGCCGGAGAAGTGGTGCGTCGGTGCGCGCCTGGGATCCGAACCCAGGCTGCCAGCAGCGGAGCGCGCGCACTTAACCGCTAAGCCATGGGGCCGGCCCCTGAATTGTACACTTTAAATGGGTGCATTGTATGGTATATGAATTTTATCTCAATAAAACTGCTAAAAGAAAAACTTAAATGAGTATACTATAAGAATATATTCTCCATTCCAACCCAGAACCTCTGGTCCCCTCCCCAGAGGCAACTATTTTCCTGTCTCTCCTTCTAGAGATAATCCAGGCATAAACAAGTATATTTTAAGATTTTTATTTATTTATTTATTTTTCCCCCCAAAGCCCCAGTAGATAGTTGTATGTCATAGCTGCACATCCTTCCAGTTGTTGTATGTGGGACGCGGCCTCAGCATGGCCGGAGAAGCGGCGCGTCAGTGCGCGCCCGGGATCCGAACCTGGGCCGCCAGCAGCGGAGTGTGTGCAATTAACCGCTAAGCCACAGGGCCGGCCTGAAAAAAATTAATAATGTAATATAGCAAAACTCACTGAATTGTACACTTTAAATGGGTGCATTGTATGGTATATGAATTTTATCTCAATAGAACTGCTAAAAAAAAAAACTTAAATGAGTATACTATAAGAATATATTCTCCATCCCAACCCAGAACCTCTGGTCCCCTCCCCAGAGGCAACTATTTTCCTGTCTCTCCTTCTAGAGATAATCCAGGCATAAATAAGTATATTTTAATCATATATCTTTTTCTTTTAATACAAATGGAAGAAGTGATACTCTGTTCTGGACTCTGCTTTATTTCTCCTACTAATATATCTCAAGTTGTTGCATATCAGCACATGCAGATCTACTTATTCGTTTTTGCTCCTGCATAGAATTCCACTGTGGGCACCTATCATAATTTACTTAGTGAGTTCCCTTATTGATGAACATTTTGATTGTTTCTAGTCTTTTTCTATAGCAAACAGTGTTGCAGTAACATCCTTGCCTTATGCCTTCAGGCACAACTATGAATATATCATCTACAGGATAAATTCCTAGTTCTGGTGTTGCAGGGTCAAAGGGTAATCCATGTTAAACATTAACATTGCTAAATTGACTTCTCCAGAGTCTATATCAATTTATACTCCTACCAAGATTCACTCATTCATTTTTTCATTCAACCAATATTTGAGAGCCTACTGTGTACCAGGCACTATTCTAGGCCCTGAGGACACAGCAAATGAACAACAAGACAAAATCCATTCCTTAAAGGAGCTTACAGTCTTACAGGAGAGAGCAAACAAAAAAGTAAAATATGTAGTATTTCAGGTGGTAATAAATGCTATGGCTAAAATAAAGCAGAGAAAGGAGTGTTGGCCAGGGTTGGGGGTTGGCAATTTAAATAGGGTGGTTAAGGTATGAGACTTCTAAGCCTCAGTTTCCTTATCTGTAAAATGAGACAACAACAGTACCTATCTCATAGGACTACTGAAAAAATTCAATGAGATTAAGTTTGGTACATAATAGTGAACATTTCATAAATGGCAGCTATTGTTATAAACAACTTTACAGCTGAGGAAACGGTCATCTAGGAAGGAACAATTTGCCTGAGGTCCCAAGGAAAATTAGTGGTTAGGTAAGAACCAGAACCCATGGAGGTCTCCTGACCCTCCATGCAGTGTACTTCCACATACACCAAGGGACCAAAAGCCCTAAGAAGCCATCCTCCTGGGGCTGCTAAAGGGCACCTGGTTTTAAGTTGAAGAGCTCTCTGAGAATGTGATTTTCAACATCAGCCAAGAGGGGAGGGAAGATGTGGGGAGTACATGAGGTCCTTCTTCAGAGAAGCAGGCCAAATGCACTAGGGCCTAAGGCTGAGCCTGCTGGGGTTTACTCACAAGACATTCAGATCCAGGATGGTGCTCTGCGCCAAAGGCAACAAGCTTTCTGGCTGCTGCTGGCCCATCTGCTCTGATGAGACTCTCCCAAACCCTGATCTCCCATGGTTTCATTCCAAGGAATCTCCTAGAGGAAAGATAAGCAGCAGTTAAATCACAGCTGTAGAAATAATAAGATCTGGAGGGGCACTTCTATCTGTTTGGCCAGTGAGATTTTCAAGTAGGCCGAGTGTGTGGTGGTGGTCTCTCAACTCTGTGCCCTTTTCTCACCCTGTGGCACCTCCGCTCCCTGGCCACAGCAGGTACCCACTGCTTCCCTGGGCCTTCTGCCTATACAGAGCCCTCTCCCTGCCTGGGTTCTAACCTTCCTTCAGCCCTATCCTTTCTTCATTGAGGTCTCATTCCCTCCACTCATCCTAACACCTCCTTTGGGAATATGTATTTTAAAAGATGTTGACTAGCTTAACAGAATCAGTATGGAGTAGGATTCAGAGAAGTCGGCATTCTGGGCTTGACTTCTGTTAATGAGTGCTTATATGAACGTGAGCAGGTCAATTACTGTTTCCGGGCCTCAATTTCTTTACCCAAAAAATGTTGTATAGCATATGGCATTTCAAGTACCATGGAGTGGATTATTATTATTATATATTTTAATTTCTCAAACTTTTTTTTGTCATAAGGGTATGCAATCCTATGTACATATGTGTCTACTTGTCTGGATATTGACAATGTTGAATTTCTTTTTACTGAGGTAACACTGGCTTATAAATTTATATAAATTTCAGGCTTACATCATTACATTTCACCTTCTGTATAGACTATATCTACCTGGCCTTTCCCTCTGGTAACCACCAATCTGTTCTCCTTATCTATGTGTTTGTTTATCTTACACATATGAATGAAATCATATGATATTTGTCTTTCTCTGTCTGACTTATTTTGCTTAGACTAATATCCTCAAGGTCCATCCATGTTGCAAATGGCAAGATTTCATCTTTTTTAAAGCTGAGTAGTATTCCACTGTGTATACATCTTCTTTATCTATTCATCTGTTGATGGGCACTTAGGTTATTTCCATATCTTGGCTATTGTGAATAATGCCACAGTGAACACAGGGGTGCATGTCTTTTTGAATTAGTGTTTTTGTGTTCTTTGGATAAATACCCAGAAGTGGAGTAGCTGAATCAAATGGTAGTTCTGTTTCTAACTTTTTGAGGAATCTCCATACTGTTTTTCATAGTGACTGCACCAATTTACATTCCCACCAGCAGTGTAGGAGGGTTCCCTTTTCCCCATATCCTCTCCAATACTTGCTATTTTTTGTCTTTTTAGTAACAGCCATTCTGGTGGGCGTGAGGTGATACCTCATTGTAGTTTTGATTTGCATTTCCCTAACAATTAGTGATGCTGAACATCTTTTCATTTGCCTGTTGGCCATCTGTATATCTTCTTTGGAAAAATGTCTGTTCAGATCCTCTGCCCATTTTTTGATTGGTTGTTTGTTTTGTTGTTGACTTTTATGAGTTTTTTTATATATTTTGGCTATTAACCCCTCATCAGATATATGCTTTGCAAATATCTTCTCCCAATTGGTAGGTGGTCTTTGTGTTTTGTTGATGGTTTCCTTTGCGGTGCAGAAGCTTTTTAATTTGATGTAACCCCTTTTGTTTATTTTTTCTTTCGTTTCCCTTGCCTGAGAGACATATTTAGAAAGATACCGCTGGGGCCGGCCCCATGGCGTAGCGGTTAAGTGCGTGCACTCCGCTGCTGGCATCCCAGGTTCAGATCCCGGGTGCGCACCGATGCACCGCTTGTCAGGCCATGCTGTGGTGGCGTCCCATATAAAGTGGAGGAAGGTGGGCATGGATGTTAGCCCAGGGCCAGTCTTCCTCAGCAAGAGGAGGAGGATGTTAGGTCAGAGCTCATTGATCTTCCTCACAAAAAAGAAAAAAAAAGATACTGCTAAGACAGATGTCAAAGAGCATACTGTATCCACTTTCGAGGTGGTGTCCATAATCTTAACTTTACCCAAAAAGAAAGGTAGGGAACAGCATAAGGGATGGAGACATGAGATTCTGAATTCTGAAATAACTTGTGACAGTTACCACATCGTTATTCCTGCCTAGAAAAACAATCCAGTCCCCAAACTTTTCTTCTTTGATGCCCCACAGTTCGGTTGACAACAAACTCTCACAGGCTTGAGTCTTGTGGTATCATTGGTACAGCAGAAACAATTGCAGACACTTAGTACTTTGGATAGTAAATCTACAAAGCCTGCTTAGATCCTCTCCCTGCTGGGACACCAACAGAGTCAGACCTCCGGAGTTGGCGGTGCATCCTAGTAGAGAAACACTAAAGGAGGGGTGGCACTGTTTTCACGGTGACTTCATGAGTCTTCAGTGACTTTCCACTGAGCTGTGGGAAAATCTGACAGTTTACTGTGGCTGAATCATAACCCAGAGGTCCTGACCACTCAGATCTTTGAAGATTCTTTTCATTCCTTTCCCAAAAGGGGAATCTGGCAAACTCCAACTGGTTAATTCCATTTACCTTCTGTTCCGTGCAACTAGATGTAGGTGCAGAGTTGTGTGCTCTCAGCAGTGGGAAAAGAGTATCAGAGTAATAGCATCTATAATCTATAAATAAAATAGCTTATATTTATCTAGTACTTACTGTTGTCAGGCACTTGTTATCGATTTTTTCATTGAATCTTCATAACTATCCAGTAGGGTACTTACTATTAGTATCCCTAGTTTACAGATGAGGAAACTGAGGCCCAGAGAGGCTAATAACTTGCCCACAGTCACACAGCTTGGGTGTGAAATGCTGAGATTTAAGCATTCTGACTCCAGAGTCTGTGCTCCTCACCACTAAGTTGTACCATATCCAAATACCAGCACAGATATTCTGAGCTCAAAGGCACTTCAGATATCACAGATCAACCCCAGATTTTGCAGCTGAGAAAACAGACCTAGTGAGATGATGGGACTCGCCTAGTGACAGAGCCAGGATTCGAGGCCAGTTTCTTCACTCCAGGGTTCAGTGCTCTCTCTGCTGTATCAGAAGGCCTCGGGTTCTCTGCACTATGTTTTTTTTGTGTGTGTGTGAGGAAGACCAGAGCTAACATCCATGCCAATCCTCCTCTTTTTGCTGAGGAAGACCGGCTCTGAGCTAACATCCATGCCCATCTTCCTCTACTTTATGTGGGACGCCGCCACAGCACGGCCTGACAAGCGGTGCATTGGTGCACACCCGGGATCCAAACCCGGGCCACCAACAGAGGAGCACATGCACTTAACCACTACGGCACAGGGCCAGCCCCGAACCTGGAGTTCTTTGATACTTTTTCCCTTATTCTTTAGGGAATGGTACTTAAATTTATATAAACATAAAAATACTTTCACATGGTTTTTCTACAATATATTGACCCCCAATTCCTCCTACCCCTTTTTAGATGCTCTTTTTTTTTTTTTTTAACTTGGCTCCTTTTTGCCTTCTCCTTCTTCTTTTAAATCCCAAGAAAGTGAAAGCAGTTTCAGGTATGATAAAAAAAAAGAAATCTTTGAAATATTTTAACTAAGTTACCCTTCTTTTACCACAGAATTTTAAAGACTGCTATTCAGCTATGATTTCTAAGTGTCAATCATTCAGTAAGCATTTTTTGACCTCCTCAGGCTACCCTTCCCTGCTCCTCCCTCTTAGGAGATGACCGACCAAGGCTCCGTACGTTCCCTCAGCTCCTGTGTGTCCATCTCCAGCTCTTACTCTGTGCAGGTTCTTCCTCACATGCTGCCTCCTGTCATGGAGAGGGTGTCCCTACTGCTCCCCAGGTAGTCTCTACACAGTGACCTTGACCCCATTGCTTCCCACCCCCTTCTATATCTGGATCAACAAATTATAAAGAGGTGAGTAAGGGCCTGGAAAGAGTAACAAGTGGTGGAAAGAGTTTGGTCTTTGTAGTCAAACAAATCTTCGCCCCTGTGGGCAAGATGATTAACCATGCTGAGCCTCATATGTCAAGTGGACATGAGACCCCACTTCAAGAGGATTATGAGAACAGAATGAAAGAATGTGCAAAGGGGTTAGTAGACCACCTAGCACATAGCACACACTGCCTTCTCCCTCTCTTCTGGCTCCTTCCCCTTTTTTCACCAAAAAACGTTCAAAAGACCTTCATTTTTAAAAAAGCTCTGTCTTATCCTCAAACAATAAACCGTTCTTTCTCCTTCCTGTCAGTCTGAGCATATTCAGTTTATCCTCACAGTTGGCCCTTCCTGCCCTCTATTCAATTCATTTCAGCCACTATATATTAAATTCCTTCTAGAGACTAGCTTAGCCCATTTCAAGAATCTCCCAAACTCTGAATTCAATACACACTTGTGAATTGACTCCACTGCAGCATTAACTACTGCCCGGCACTCTGATCTTGGGGGCCTGCTCATTTCTGCATCTCCTCTGAACATTTCTCTCTCTCAGCTTTCTGCATCTGGTTTCTGGGTGATCTCTTCCACTCCTATGAATTCAACAACCACTATTTGCTTAGATTTTCAACTTTCGCTCTCTCTAGTCCAAATTCCAATCCTTAGGCTCAAGACCTGAATTTCCAACTGTTCACAGGGATCTCTCTTTGGAGGTTCCATGAGCATCTAAATCTCCAAATTTGCTTTTTCACCCATGGCTCCTATTTCCTAAATGGCTTCACCATTAAGTCAATGTTCAAGCAAGAAGCTTGGGTCATCTTGAATGTCCCTATCTTCTGTACTCCATATTCTGTATTTGAGTGGTCATAAATCCCTTTGATTTTTATTTCCACAGTATCTCCTGAATTCACCCTTTCTATTTCCAGTGCCTTAGTTCAGGCCTTTGTCATGTCTCAGCTAATGCTGCAGACTGGAATCCCTTACTTCCAGTCACTTACCCTCTCATCCTCTGCTCCATGATTTATCTAATTAATAGATCTGAACACATTAATCATCTGCTCTAAAATCTTCCATAGCAGTGACCATATGAAAACCTGAATATTTATCTCTAACTCCCCATTAGAATAGAGATGCCTCTTATGAATTATTGCATCCCATTGCCTACTACAGTACATTAAATTTGCATCAAGAAAGCTTATTAAGTGAATGAATACAAACCCAGAACTATGCCAGGTACAGTAGACAGTATGAAAGAAATACAACATGGTCCCTGTCTTCTGGGAGCTTACATTCTTTTTGGAGAGACAAAATAAACACAAGAAACTATTAAGTACCTAAAGTGAGATATCAACTCTACATGCCAGAGGAGCTCATAAAAGAGAGGGGGAGGTGTAAGGTGGAACTGTTGGTTAAGACCTCACAGAGGAGAAGAGACTTCCTGAGGATCTTAAAGGAAGGGTGGGGTTTGTGAGAGCACAGTGAAAAGGACAGGATGCTCCAGGGTGGGAAGAGCACAGAAAGAAGTACAGAGTATTTGTTGGACAAACAGGAGCCTGGCCTAATGGGAATGGAAGATTATGTCGGGGAACAGTGGAACTAACCTGGAGAGACGGTGGGCCAGAAAACAGAGACCCTCGAAAGTCAGGAAAAAAGAAGTTTGCCTAGAATAAGAAAGGAGGAACTTTTTTGAGTGCTCTAATAACACAAAAGCTATCATATACAAAAGCTATATTTTGATATACACACATACATACTCTTTTAACACAGCAATCCTTTCAGATAGATACTATTATCCCTATTTTACAGAAGAGGAAAATTGAGGCACAGTGCAATTAACTTGCTCAGGGCTACACAGCTATATGCAAGGCCCTGTATTAAGCACTATTGGCACAGATAAATAAGATAGTTCCTGCTTTCAAAGATCTCAAAACCCAACCAAAGAGACAGGTACAAAAATGAGCATCTCGGGCCGGCCCCGTGGCTTAGCAGTTAAGTGTGCGCTCTCCACTGCTGGCGGCCGGGGTTCGGATCCCGGGCGCGCACCAATGCACCGCTTCTCTGGCCATGCTGAGGCCACGTCCCACATACAGCAACTACAAGGATGTGCAGCTGTGACATACAACTATCTACTAGGGCTTTGGGGGGAAAAATAAATAAATAAAAATTAAAAAAACAATGAGTATCTCATAGACAGCTACTTATACATCACTATGTTAGGTATTGTAACAAATATATATACAAGACGGGAGGGTTATTTTAGGAAAATTAATCTAAAAGTATTAATCTAAAAAGGCTCTGTCAGAAGACAAAAACACTGAAATCAGAGAAATTCGCTTCTAAACTAATAACAGCCTGCCAGCTAATACAGTGATCAGGTAAGATCCAGTGAGGACGGTGATGATGGTGGATGCAGTAAGACTGGAAAAGGGGCCGGATGCAAGACATTTCTAAAGCAGAAATGATAGTAACAGGTTTAATGCAAGAAAAAGAATCAAACTTAGTTTTTAAGTCTGGGAAACTGAGACAAGGATTTTAGTAAGAGGAAGATAAATTCACTTGAAGGTATCTTGAGTTGAAGACAAAGTAGGACTGCTCTGCTCTGGGAGAATGTAATAGGCCTTAACATAGCAAGATTCAGAGACGAGACTTTTTAAACTGTTAGCACCCAGGCTTGAGCTGTATATAAAGGAAGAATTTTAAAATATTTTAATTTTATTTTTTAATTTTTTTTCCTCCCAAAGCCCCAGTAGATAGTTGTATGTCATAGCTGCACATCCTTCTAGTTGCTGTATGCGGGACGCGGCCTCAGCATGGCCAGAGAAGCGGTGCGTCGGTGAGCGCCTGGGATCAGAACCCGGGCCGCCAGCAGCGGAGCGCGTGCACTTAACCGCTAAGCCACGGGGCCGGCCCTAAAATATTTTAATTAGGCTCTGTGCCAGTAGGATGGTCTCTATGTATTCTCTATGGTTTTATTTTCTCCTCATTTTCCACCAGTCTCTATTATCTACTCTCTTGTGCATCATCCTTTCCACAGAATTGAGTATGACTATAATATAACAAAGCAGGAGTCTGAACATGCAAGAACCTATATACCCAAAAGTGCTCCACAAAATGCTACTTTTGCTCAGCATTCTTCTGGAACTTCTCTGTTGGAGTTGCTTTCAGGGTCAATCTACAATCCAAACTTTACTGGCACACTTTATTTGTTAACATCTCTAAACTGATCATCCATTAACTTAGCCCTGAGTTAACGTTTCCTATTATTTTTTCAAAAATAAAATCTACCCTCAAAAAAAAGAGAGAGACTTTTTTGAGCACCAACCCTAAGGTTATTCCAGAGCTTGTGTCACAGACTGTAGGCAACTTTGAGAGAGGCTTTCCAAATATTCTGAGGAATGGCAACATCACCGCAGGGAAGGGGTGCCCGTACAGAGAGCAGGGCCTTGTTTCACAGATCTGCCTTTCATGTAATCCTTGAGGTCCACACAAGCACTATCGTCTTATGTTAAAGGAGAGTAAAAGAAGGTCCAGAAAAGTTAAGTAACTTGCTCAGGGTTATAAAACTAATACATAGAGAGCTAGGACTTTAAAAACTTATGATTTTGGTACTATGCCATGCTGCTGCTTATAAAATAAGAACACTGCTTTCCAATGAATGGGAAAGTTATTAAACGATATCACTACTATATAACCCTATCTCATATGGCCATAACTTGAATACTCTTTGAATTTCATTTGTTTCCCCACCACTTTCTGTAATCAATTAATTTAGGAAAATATGAACAACCAGCCATGAAAATTTGTCATAGATCTTGAGTTAAGTCTACCTTATAGAAATATAAAATGTTAGAAATAAAAATGTTTTTAAATCATCAGGCCTGACTCCCTCTGATTATAATATTATTACATGGTGTAAGTATAATCCAGGTCGACAAGCAAATAGTATCTTCTTCGCTTCTATAACGTGTTCAGCTGAAGGCTATCGTGTATTTACCATCAGGGGCTTTACTCATGCACTCTCAGTTGAATACAGACAGTAAGTTTTACTTATTCCTCCTTTAAATTCTAGTCATTCACCACTGGAACACCATACACATTTATATATAGCAGACGCTTATACTATCTTAAACTGGTTTGGAAGACTGCAGGCTTCAATTATTTAAGACAAAAACATTTTCACTTGCCCTGCCAAACGCGTTGATCAATGCTCACTTAAGTGATGTAATCATCTCCTCTCATTTTGTAAGGTCTACTCTCTCTCTTCAGGTGACTAAGCAGTCTGCAATCTTCCTTCCCTTAATTGGATAATTTTCAGGCTTGTCTTAGCCTTCCGCTTTTTACAACTTCACGCAATCATTTTCTCCTGTGAATATGGTAAAGGCTTTCATGATTAGTCTTTCTTTAACACACATGTCTCCAGAACTCTCTAGATATCTTCCCATATGCTGGTGCAGTGCAACCCTTTATCTACTCTGGTGTTCCAGACAGACTGGCTACTCTGCCATGGCCATCTTTTCCTGCTTACAGTCTTGCTTCTTCTTCTTGGATTGGCTTCCTGTGTCCTCCACACATCCTTCTGGCTCAGATGTGTGTTCTCCCACCTCTAGACCTGTGTGGCACAATGTTATCATCTAACATTGTAAACACAGCTACTGTTTATTAAGCACTAACCAAGTGCTGTGTCTGGAGCCTTATGTATGTAATAAAAACTACCCAGCTTTTCCTCCTACCCCCTCACAACGCAACTCCTGTCCCCTACTAGCCTGTCACTTATAGGCCTAGCACAGTGCCTGGCACAGAGCAGGTGCTCAAGTAACAGGTGCAACTATGATTATGATTATGAGAACAAGCACCACATGAGTTATTCATGTTTGACCCCAGTGCCTGGCACAGTGTCTGGCACATTCAACACATGTTTATAAAACTAACCAATGAAGAGAACAAATATTAAATGGCTGTAATATCCTTGAGACAAGCTTTGCAGCCTGCTATGGACTGCTGAAACTAACTCTTCAGAGTCCAGACAGGAAAAGTACCCAGATAAGTTAAGAGAGATTGGGTTGGGGAGCCCAGAAGCATCACCTGGAAGTCCAACAGGATGTGTGGTACCAGGTTCAGGAAGCTCTTGTTGGCTAGTGGCTGCAGAGGATGAGTATGGAAGACGGCCTTTTATGGATTGCTCTGGACACAGGCCAATGTCAGTTTTGGCTTCTCAGGTGTAGATGCCTTGGTCAGACCAACTCCCTTAATCAGGGATAAAAGTGGGACTGTAAGAAAGGCTTCTGATGGTGAAGGGGGGCCTGGTTCTTAGAGAATGGAAGCCTATACTGCAGCACCCACAGAGACCCAAAGGTGAGGCTCTGGGGCCCTGGGATTTAGCAGTGGCCGTCCAGGAAGTAGTCTGCATTAGAGTCTGGCAGGAGCTAGCAGGGCCCAATGACTACAGTGAGACTCAAAATCCAGATTCAAGTCTTTGGCAGTGCTAAGTTTAAAAGGGGATGGTGCAGTGGGATGTCAGAGACCTGGGTTTAAGGAAACAAAACACAGCTTCAATTATAATCATGCGTTGCTTAACGACGGGGATACGTTCTGAGAAATGCGTCGTTAGGCAATTTCATTGTTGTGCGAACATCATAGAGCGCACTTACACCAACCTAGATGGTATAGCATACTACGAATCTAGGCTATATGGTACTAATCTTATGGGACAACCGTTGCACACGTGGTCCATCACTGACTGAAACGTTGTTATGCTGGTATATGACTGTACTGAACTGGAGTGCAAGAAAGCTTAATGCCCCAAGCATGGCAGACTAGTTATTTGATTTGGCAGACTAGTTATTTGATTTGGGGCATTAATTCAGGCAGGGCTAGCAGCAAGGTTGAGGACTAAGGGCAGCACTTGCCAGTGGTAAGGTTGTTGGTGGGCCAGAGAAGCTGGTGTGTTATTACAATACTGCAAGCCCTCCACAACGGGTCAGTAGCACACAGTATGGCCTCTCAGAGCGCAAAAGCTGCTTTGCTTCAGTGTTAAGGATTTCGGGATGCCAGTTATCTACAGATGGTAAAGTACAGGACACAAGTCTGTATAGCCTGGCTTAACAAATATCTAATTCTTTCCATACATTTGTGTCCTCCTTGGGCCGTGTACAGCTAGGTACCTGCTCAGTCTCTTAATCCCCAGACAGTGTTTTTTTCTCTAATTAAGCCCCAGATACAATCACTTCCAAGTTGAAATTACTCTTTACAACCACAAGATAGTTGTTTCATCCTGATTCTGGGACCAGAACTTGTCACCATTAGGTCCCACAATCTAGGTCCACACACACTAGCAATAAAAGTGGTTCTTTTCCTTTAAAACCAACCAAACCAAACAAACACACTACTACCAATAGTAATATTAATAATAATAAAATCTTCCTATCACCTGGCTCTTCAGCAAGATCACACCGCTTGAAGTTCACTTCTTCAGATACCAAAATGTCTATCTTGTATTGTTCTATGGTCTATTTATGGTTCTTTAGATTTGATATCCCTAAGTGATTTTTGGTTCATGTTAAAGCAATATACACAAATCATGAACTATCTGGTTCAACTACCCACCTGATGATTGACTTTCTTCTACAATACTCCCACCAAGTGGTCATCTGGACTGTACTTGAACACTCGGAATGACTGGGAACTCACTGCCTGCAGGGGCGGCATATTTCGTCTTTGGCTCACCTGCTGGAAATAACTGCTTTTGGCTGAAATATGTCTCCCTGAGTTTCTATCCATTGACTCCAGCTCCTCTCCTTAGAGCCATATGGAACAAATATAAACTTCTTTTACATGGCCCCCTTCAGATATCGGAATAAAGTGACAATATCCTTCCTGAGTTTGTTTGTTTTGTTTTGCTGGATAAATCTTCCCAGTGCCTTCAACTATATGTTGTTAAATATTCTCTCTTTCTTGTCTGGATGTATTCAAGATGATCTATATGCTTCATATCTAGCCCAGAGCTAGATAAATTTCAGGTGTGCTCTGGTCAGCATAGAACAGAAAGAGGCAGTCACCTCCCTTGTGTTCTGGACACTAGACCTCTCATAATGCAACCTAAGACTATATCAGCTTTTGTGGCAGCCACAACACACTGTTGACTCCCACTGAGCCTACAGACAATTGAATTCCCCTAAACGCCACACGCATTGCTGCTAAGCCTGTTGCATATTTATGCAATTGTTTTAGGGGAAGAAGGAGAAAGAGAGTAAGGTTTATTCACCACATTGATACTTCATGAAATTTGGGTCCCAACAATTCAACCCGAGATTTTACATTCCTAATGATGATACACAAGCCTGTGCTTAGTTTGCTAGCCCAAATGATTAGACAAACTAGTGATGAGTCATGAACTAGATTTTGGCTTAGGCGAGTCAGCTTTGCTTTATTTCATGGCCTCAGACTGCAGCCTTCTTCAAAATTACTCATCTTTCAAATATGTGCTATTTATCACCAGAAGAACTGGTAGAAAGAATATAAATGATTCGATGCAAAGGCATTATTACCACTGGAAAAACACCACAAAGATAAGTACATTAACAACGTATATGGTATATTTATGACATCCCATGGGAATATTATGTCTAAATACCTTTTCCTCGATTAAAAATATCTTATAGAGATAACACTGTATAGATTTTTAAGATATTTCAACTTAGCTTATTTGATTCTTTCAAATCAAAGAAAGTAAAATGGGTATTATTATCCTCATTTATAGATGAAAAAACTGAGATCCAGAAAGGTCATGACTTGTCTATGGTTATATGGCTTAAAAGGGATAGAACCTGGGCTGAACCCCAAGTCCTTGGATTCCTAGTCCAGTGCAGTTCCCACAGTAATGTGGAACTCCAACACAAGTGTGGCCCAGTCCTGGCCTCAAGGCACTAATATCCAAGGAGTTGTCCTCTAAGTGTTAGGCAGCACGTGCTCTACTTGCCCTGCCATCCAGATTAAAAAAAAAAGGTCTCAATGAAAACAGTTGTTACAACACTTAACAGATGCCAAACTCTAGCAATCATAGGATTTATGAGAATTAGTCCAATACCTTTAACTTTAGAGATTAGGAAGAGGTATAAGTAATTTACCTACAGCTGCAATTACCTACTAGCAAAACCAGGATTAGAACCTATTTATATACCCAATTCAATGTTCTTTCTGTTACACTGTACTGTTTCTGGAAATATAAGTAGGCAGCTGTCTGTTACCTAAAGCTAGGATATTTCTGAAAATGGAGTCTGATACGTATTATCTATAGCTCAAGAATTTTATAGCCAAGGATGCCATCAAATTCCTAATACAAGGGAATATGGACCAGGAGGCTAATCAGAGAGGGATGAACCATGACATATTGAACCAGAAACTTCCCAGTAAACACAGCTCTGCTATAGGAAGTAGCCCCTGAGGGTGGGCTCCCTCCCCCAATATCTACTGTTGTTGGAGTCACTCAAGGACTTGGACTACCTGTGTCCTAGATGACCAGGGAGCAAACACAGCTGAGAGTCTTATTGAAAGGAGAGGATTATGAATCTGCCACAGCCAAGGGTGGTCTTTTTAAAAAGCAGGCTAAATAAGCTTCTACTGAGTTAATATATGTAAAAAGGACCCAGTAAATGACTATATAAACGTTTATAAATACTGATATGGTGTTCAATTTGGTTCAACAATATTTATCGAGCACCATTCATATGCAAAGCACCGTAGATTCAAAGACGTGTCATATCCTCAAGAAGTTTAACAGATTCAATATTATGGCAACACAGAAGTGGGAACTTAAGTCTGAAGGAGCCAGGAAAGGCTGTACTGAAGAGGAGACACTTGAATTGAATCTTAAGGTTTGGGTAAGAATCATCTAGCTGAAGAAGGAGCTGAGCAAAGGCAGAGGCATGAAATAGCGTGGAGTGTGTGTGTGACTAGAAGCAGTTGACAATGCTGGAGCCCAAAGTATGGGGCAGGGAAGAGTTATAGCATGACTTGATGGCATGGCATCTTGGACTTTGGCCTAAAGGAATGGAGAGCTACTGAAGAACAGCTCTCCCTGGGAACCAAGGCAGAGGGAGAATTAGAAGGTGGGTGGCAGGAAGATTGAATATGCATTGGTTGAAGTAATCTAGGAGATGATGAAAGCCTATACAAGGAATGTATAAGTAGCAATAGGAATGTATAAGATGCATCAGATAGGCTATACTCCAGAAAAAAATGAAGGTATTGAATGATGTTATCTGATGGGTGTGGTCTCCTGATCTAAATATTTCTCTCAGGGCCTCTCCTCATGCCTGACACTTTCACCATCAGAGGTTCCTTCTGTAGGATCTTTAAGAATCCCTTACTAAAACGGAGTTGATCGGTACCCTTTAGTGTTGGTCAGCTAGCATTAAGACAGATTATAAAAGTTTGCTGGGAATAAAGAAGGGCTTGCAGGGTTGGGCAGGGCTAGTCATGAGGGGAGAAGCAAGGGACCCAAAGCAAAAACAAGGGACAAAAAGTTCAGGCTGCTAAAATGGACACAAAGAAACTTCACATGTCACCATTTTGGGTGGGCTGGCCCTGCTCCGCTACAAAATCAATTTGCAGTCAGCTTGGGTGCTCTGTACCAAAGTCTACATAAGAATAACAACGGTAAAATAAACCGTAGCAAAGAAAGAACTGTGATTTCTGAGCTAAGGAACACCATGTAGGGACAAATTAACCCAGAAATTGGGCCTTTAGAAAGTTGCTTAGCAATCAGGTCACCTCAGATCTTTTCCTCCTTGACTATAAGTGAAATATTGGCTAATGTATTTTATTTCCACTAAGTGTTATGTTTAACTTGGAAATCTGACAAATACCAACAACCCTTGCCCCATAGTTCACAGTATTATGGGGAGAATCAAATGGGACAAAAAGAGGCAAAAGCTTTTGCATGCTATAAAGTGCTAAATGAGGGCCTAAGCAGCCCCTCTGGCTCCTAGGAGAAAAGAAGAGAGGTGGGAGCTCCGTGTCATGGCCCTTGCAAGGACTGCTCATCAGTGACGATCATAAAATTTTAGTCCTTCAAATGTTGATAAGCAGAGCCTATGGTACCTTAAAAACCTTGCCTAAGGATTAAAATTAACACACATTGTGAATTTAAAAGTACCATCTAAAAACAGACACTAATACCTTTTTAACAAATGAGCTCTTTCTATAAAACCAGCCTCTATAATGAAACTCTTTTGTCACAAATAAGCATGTAAACAGAGGAATTTATATATGAATAGATTATTAGAATCACATTTTATTAGAATTAAGAAAAGCTTAGATCATTTCTATAGACTGTCTTCCCAGCCTCCACTCCCCCGCCTTTCTTACAAAAGGGAAACCAGGGTAATGGTAGATCCCAGACTAAACTGAAGATTTCCTGACTCTTGGTCTAAGGCTCTTTTGTCTATAAAATAATTTTTAATAAAATATTTCAAACATAAATAAAAGCATAATAATAAACACCTAGATTTTCAAAATGTTAATATCATATGCCTCCAATCTTTTTTTTTTTTTTTTTTTTTTCGTGAGGAGATCAGCCCTGTGCTAACATCCGGCAATCCTCCTCTTTTTTTTTGCTGAGGAAGACGGCCCTGGGCTAACATCTGTGCCCATCTTCCTCCACTTTATATGGGACGCCGCCACAGCATGGCTTGCCAAGCAGTGCGTCGGTGCACGCCCAGGATCCGAACCAGCGAACCCAGGGCCGCCGCAGCGGAGCGCACGCACTTAACCGCTTGCGCCACCGGGCCGGCCCCTGCCTCCAATCTTTTTTAAAAAAGAATTAAAACATTATATATCAGCAGACGATCCCCTTCCTCTATCCCATTCCCCTACCTCCTTCTCCAGAGGTAACCACCATATTGAGGTTATGGCATATTCCATCCTTCCTGTTCATGTTTTTATTCACTACCAAATGATTATATATCCACAAACCACACCATGTTGTCACAGAAAGAGCTGGTGTTTAAAACAAGGAGGAGTCCCTCACTCTAGTATATTTGCATGCAGTTAAAACCTTCAAGGTTTGGCTGGATATTCCAAAAAGAAACTGGGGCAGAGCTTAGAGTCTTTTTTAATGATTATCTAATTACAGAAAGATCTAGTGAAGTGTCTTATTATTTAGAATGAGAAATAAATTGGGCAAATATAAAAATTTTACTACAACTTATTTTTATCCTTCTCAAGTTAGTGTTTCATATTTGTGAAACCCTTGTTTATAACGACCTGGTGTGAATGACCTGTCACTAAACAATAGGGAAAGATGGATTAAGCAATTTAACTAGTAATAATAGTTTCTGCTTTTGCTTCAAGGTCCAGCTCAAATGTCACCACCTTAATGAATCTGTCCTCGATTCCATCAGAATTAATTCCTTCAACAGTCATTTATTGAGTGCCAAAGCCCTGTAGATACAAAAGTAGAGCAGACCCAGTTCCTGCCCAGAGCTCAGAAATAATTACACAATAGTGTTTGATAAATGCTCAAATAGAGGTATCCATCAAGGGTTAGTAGAGTCTAACTTTTCTTAGGGCAAGTGGAGAGGAGTTTACAGAGGAGTGATATTTGAGCTGTCTTGGAGTAGAAGGAGGAATTCACAAAACAGAAATTGGAAGGTCATTCCAGGCAGGGAGACATTGAATGAGAAGGTACAAGGATGGTAAGTTAATAGTGTTAGAAAGACAACTAAGGATAGACATTGGAAGTAGAGAGAGAAGTTAGACGACTGGCAACAAGTCCCACAAAGGATGACATGATTGCAGGCATGCGTGGGAGGGGGAAGGATTTTAACAAAATTCAGGAGATAAATTTAGTAGACCTTGATGCATGATTGTATGGCGGAAAGAAAGAACATGGAGGAGTTGGGGATGACTCCCAAAGGCTTGGCAAATGAGTGGGCAGGGAGGCCATTAACTAAAACAGGAAATACCATAGAGAAGATGAGAGCAGGCCTGAAAAGGGGGCTCAAGTTCCCTTTGAGGAATTTTGAGTTGGCACTGAGGCCTCTTCCATGAGGCCTTAAACGAGATTTTTCTTTCCTTTCAGTGGCCAGCAATCACCCCCTCCTCTGAGCTCCACAGCATACTGTATACATTGCCATATCAAATTATTTAAACCTGCTGTATTTCCAAGTTTGTCTCTACCTTAAGTCATGGAGAAAAGGTACCAGCTCTTGCTGGTCTGTCTGTGCCCTCATCTCAGAGCCTTGTGTTCAAAAAGCCTTCAAAGTCTGCATTCTCGAAAAGGGAGCTCCATCACATGCTAGAAACTGTCAGTTAACGTTTATCAAAACAATGACCAAAGCTTGTGAGGTAGTGGCTTATATAAAATATCTCAAGTATTTGGCTCTACAGCACCTACTTTTAGCTCCCTTTGTGCTTATCTTATCTTATCTTACTTCTAAACAACCCTGCAGGGTAGTAGTATTCCTATCTACGGATACAGCAACAGAAGGCCAGAGTGTCTGAATCACTCTCCTGGGCTCACAAGGTTTGCAAGTGGCTAAACCAGATTGGGACCGACTTGTTCCCGTACCACGCTGCCCCCAGTCAGGCTGGTCTCACTGTCCTAGTTCTCAGTTGGGCTGAAAAGAGGACCTCCTTTGGCTCCCGAGGGGCCAGCACCCTCTGGATCGGCGAGCAGCGCCTCACTCCTTCCATCCCAGCGACCGTCTAAAGCGCGCACAGGGGCACGTCCGCTGCAGCCCGCAGAGCTGAAAGGGGCCGGAGGTCTGGGACCCAGCATTTCGCAGTGTTAACTCTACGGAGGCCGTGAGATCGCTTGACCTTTCACTCCAGCATGTCAGCACAGCCCAGGCTCCGACTCCGGGGCCTGGGGTGGGCGCGCGGCGCGGCAGCGGCCAGACTCCGAGCCCGGCCCCTCGGGATTATAAATTCTCAGAGATAAAGGCAGTGCAGCTACTGCCCTTGGGACGCCGAAACTCGTCCCGTACCTTCCTCCGCAGTCCCGCGGTGGGCCGGCACGGCGGCTGCCTCCATTCTGCGGGCGGAAGACCAGGTCGCGGCGGGAACCCGCCCCGCGACGGCCTGAAGGGGCGGAGGCGGCGCCGCGGCGGGAGGCCCTTACCTCAGACCCGCGCCACAGCCTCCCGGGGGCCGCGCCCAGGCCTCCCTCACCGCCGATGCAGGTTCTCGTCCCGCCCCGACACCACGAGGCAGCAACCTGAAGGCGAGGGGGCGAGCGGGGGCACGAGAACGGCCGTGAGACCAGCCTGAGAGCGTCGGGCCTGGCCCGTGGCGTGCAGCAGAGGCGGGAGGGCTGGGGGCTGTCCCATCGGTGGAGGGGGCGTGTCCCGGCGCGTGCCGCAGAGGATGCGAAGGGCAAGGGGCGGTCCCACTGCGAGGCTCTGGAGCGCTGATTGGCTGCGTGCCGCGGAGGCGCGAGAAGGGGGCGTGTCCTCACGTGAGCCCTCCAGGGATGGAGGGCGAGCTTGTCAAGCCGAGGGGGCGTGCGCGGGCCTGGCCGTCGCCTGCTCCTCCTTCTCTTCTTTCTAGGGACAAAGGGCAGGCAGTTAGGCTGTGGAGATCTGCGGTTGCGGACTCAAGCCATGGCGGGGGCTGAATGGGAGTCGCTGGAGCAGTGCTTGGAGAAGCACCTGCCGCCCGCAGACTTGCGGGAGGTGAAACGGATTCTCTATGGCAAGGAGACCAGGTCTGGGGCCCAGAGGCTGGGAGGGTGGGGAGACCTTGGGGCCAGCTAGTGGGGTCTGGGGGACCAGGGAAAGTGCTTCAGGATCTGAAGGGCTCCGAGAGGGCGGTGATGAAGTCCTGAGTGGGCGAAAAGAGACTACAGGAAGTCTAGATGTGACGGCTCTGGGGTTGCACAACGCCGGGGTGACTTTGCAAGCCACTTCTCCCGCAGTTGCCGGGAACCCGAAGGGAAAGGACCGGGTTTTTACTCTCTGGGGGTTTCTCTGTGGCCACCTAACTCTCCTTCCCTGCTTCCCGTGACCGGCTTCCTCCCCAGAGCCAGGCCTTTACTCTGGGTATCTGTCTGGGTCAGTGCCTCCAGCCAAAGCCCCCAGCAGGTCAACTGATTGTCTAGTCCTGCCCTTCCTTACTGCAGTGACCAAGCCTCTGGTGGACCCTTGGAGGTAGAGGCTGGCTGAATCTGGTTGAGGAAGGAACTTTTCCCACTGGCAGTCCGCAGGAGTTAGTTACCACGCTCAGTGCAAATGTTTTTCCACTCCCAGCCAGTCGTGTGCATCACTAGGACTTCCTGAGGGCAGTGCTCTGCTGGGCACGGGGTATCCAAAGCTGGAAGACACTTCTACTCTTGTTCCGCTCTTGTTTCTCTTCAGTCCACTGTCCAGGAAGAGGAAGAATCCCCCTCCACTCTTTCCCTGAAGGTTCTTGTGGCTAGCCAAATAATTAAAAGACAGGTTAGCAGAAGAAAATAATACCAAGTTTAATAACATGTATACATGGGAGAAACCAGAGAAACTGAGTTTCTCAACACAATAGCAGTGATTCTCATCTTAAATACCATCTTCAGCTAAAGACAAAGGAGGATGTTGGGGGTGGGGAGGGAGACAGAAGGGAGACAGAAATTACAGTAATCAAGGGTATGCAGATTTAAGGCCGCACCTTCCACATTGATAAGTTTCTAGAAATGAGGTCATCCCCCCCCTTCCCAGTACAGAGAGGGAGATACCTTACAAATGGAGATTTCCCTTATAAATGTAAATGTTTGTCTGGCAACTCTTTGCAGGGCCACCTAGAGAATGTCGCCCAGGAGAGACAGAATTTTTGATAAGATGGGCTTATTGGTGCCTTTCCTATTGTAACATCTATTTTACATGATAATACAGCCACCATATGGTAGTAACTCCTTCCTGAAATAGGTCTTCTATGTTAAATTCTTTAGGCAGTTTGGGGGAGGTCAAATGTCCGTCAGAGAAAATAATCAAGGTAAAGAGACACATTTCACGGTGGCCAATTTTGATCTCCCATACCACTTTTCTCAAAGCAACCAGAAAATGTAAATCATATCTTGTTGCTCCTTTGCGTAAAACTCTATAAGGGATTCCCAAGACTCTTAGAATGAAATCCAAACTCGGACCACATGCAACTCCTGACTAAATGTCCTTTCACTTCCTTGCCCATTTGCAGGCTCCCCGGGTCCAACCAGATTGTGTGTTCCCTGACCTTGTGGCAGTGACCTTGAGGCAGGAGCCTGATCAACTCACTTGAAACTCTAGGGTGTTAATTGGATTAGTGGTTCACAGCTACTGGCTGCTGTGGAGTTAACTGTAGGGAGGCCAGAGCTCAGATCCGAAGGTGTTTTCACAGCTAGTGGATGAAAAAGGTAGAACAACTGCTTTTGGGAGTGGGAGTGGTACAGAACTTTATCGAAAAGAGCTCTTCATACTCAAGAAGGGGTACCTGGGACTGGATGACCTTCAAGGCCCCTATGGTGCACTCATGCTGGACTGTTACTTTCCACTGCACCCGTAAAGGCTTGTCACGGGGGAAGCCTCTTCGAATTGAATCTCCCAAAGAAGGTGTCTTAAAGCAAGGGGCTGTGGGGTGGTCTCGGGCTACAGTTTCTAGGGATGGGAATATGTTTGTTTTAGGGGTGAGGTGGGCATATTCTCCTGGGAAAAAGATGGAGAGAGTTCATGAGTGTCAGGAGGAGGGAAAGCACAAGTGTCTTAGGAAAAAGAGAAATAAGTTTCCCACATAGGTGTCTGGCTGGGGCACATTCTAGAGATTAGGGTAAGAACTACATTGCACGAGGGACTTTATGTAAGTATTTGGATCGCTCCAGAGTGGGGAGGGATTCTAATGGGTGGTAAAATGGGAGCCAAATTCCGTTGACTAATGACTACCGGGCCTCATCCTGGGGCTTGGCTCCCAATAACTGAATAGGTAGCCCCACCTTTCCTCTGTTTTTCCTTGGTTGCTTTTTTTTTTTTTTGTGTGTGTGGAGATCAGCCCTGTGCTAACATCCTCCAATCCTCCTCTTTTTTTTTTTTTTTTGCTGAGGAAGACGGCCCTGGGCTAACATCTGTGCCCATCTTCTTCCACTTTATATGGGGCGCCGCCACAGCATGGCTTGCCAAGCAGTGCGTCGGTGCGCGCCCGGGATCCGAACCAGCGAACCCCGGGCCGCCGCAGCGGAGCGCGCACACTTAACCGCTTGCACCACCGGGCCGGCCCCTCCTCTGTTTTTCCTATTCCCTTTTCTTGGTTCTCTTCCACTCAGCACTGGGCCCTTCCAGGCTTTGCCTCTATGGTATAAACCTTTGTCCTTGTCATTGGGTGGGATTTGGCTATGAACAGAATTGCAAACTGAAGACAGAAAACTATTAGTCATTTAAAACCCTTCTCCCACTCAAACCCCTGCTCATTCCTCACAGCTTGCCTCAGAGCCACCTCTGTGAAGGCTTGGTGGAACTGAGTCCTCAGCCCCTTCCCTGGACTCCTACTGTGCTCCACACAAGACCAACTTCTCTCCTGATTACTTGCTGTATCTGATGAGGAGTAGATTCAGGGAAGGCTGAGTTGAATTTGGGATGCTGTTAGTTTCCTAGGGCTGGTGTAACAAATTACCACAGACTGGGTGGTTTTAACCAAAAGAAACTTATTCTCACAATTCTGAAGACCAGAAGTACAAAGTCAAGGTGTTGACAGGGCCACATTCCTCCAAAGGCTCTGGGGGAGAATGCTGCTTTGCCTTTTCTAATTTCTGGTGGCTTCTGGCATTCCTTGGCTTGTGGCAGCATCACTCCAATCTCTGCCTCCGTCTTCATGTGGTCTTCTCCTCTTTTCCTTATGTCTCTCCTCTGGGCATCTCTTATAAGAACACTTGTCACTGAATTTAGGGCTCACTCGGATAATCCAGGATAGTCTTTATCTTGAGATCCTTAAGTACATTTGCAAAGATCCTTTTTCCAAATAAGGTCCCATTCTTAGGTTCTGGGTATTAGGACATATCAGTTCAACTCACTACAGGGACCATGTGGAGGTGGGCCTGGAGGGAGGAAGCTGGGCTTGGGATTTGTCCTCAGATGGTCATTCCAGATGCAAGAGGAAGGAGTGCAAAGTGGGAGAGGCCCCAGTGGGATTCTGGAGAACCCAATGTTAAAGGGGTCAGAGGAAGTGCATACTTGTGGGAGAGTCCAGAAGTGAGGCTGTGGGGGTGGGAGGACCCTAGAGCTGGTAGCAAGGATGCTGAGTGGGACAGGGACAGAGTGTCAGATGGTGCAGGGCGGTCTAGTAGGATGAAGGCAGCAGGGAGTCCACTGGCTTTAGCAACCAGAAGGCTGGTGGCATTTCGAGGTGTGGAGTGGGGACCAGGGAACAGGGGGCTGAAGAAGGTGTGAGATGTGAGGGCTGCGGGGAAGCTCCCTTGGGAGGGGAGGGTAGAGAGAGCAAGAGAGGTAACAAGAGGGACCTGCGTAGAGCACGTTTCCTTCTTTTTTTTTTTTTTTTTTTTTTTAATGGGAGAGATTCAAACAGCTTTAATGGTGGATGTGGTAGTTCTGTAGGAGACAGAGATGTCCAAGCTCTGTATATTGTTAAGTGAAAAGGGCAAGTGTAAAAGCAGAATATACAGAAGGGTGACGTTGTATGGGTAACACACACACATATAGAAAAATATTAGAAAGATACATAAAACATTGTTAAGCGGGGTCATCTCTGAGGTTCGGGACTGGAGCTTAGAGGGGGATGAAGAGGGGAATTCATTTTTCATTTGATACCCTTTTCCATTGTTTGATTTTTTTCCCCCATGAGCATGTGTTTCTCTTGTAACAAATCTCTAATTTAGTTATTTAAAACGCTGATGGTAAAGAGCCATTAGAGGGGGAAAGATGAAGTTCCAGAAAGGAGAGGTTATGGAGGAGGTAGGGGCTGGGCTCCCTTGGGTGAGGTCTGCCTTGACCCCTGGTGGGATACGTCGGGGGCTGGGGGAAGGGCCAGGAGGGTGAGTTGGGCCAGAACAGGGAGTGATGGGCTTTCCTCCTTGAAGTTGGAGGTGAGGCCACGAGGGATGGGGGCATTTGTAGCAGTATGAGGGGCAAAGGGGTGAAAGCCAACTATAGGGACCAAGGAAAGATTTATTGCAGCCTGGAGGACACCCCCCTGCTCCCCGCGCCGTGTGAGGTTGTGGCTCATTTGCTGGTCTCTGGCCCTCCTGGGCCATGGCTGGTCTGTGCCCCACCTCATCCCTGTGCCAAGCCTTTGGTGGGCACAGCACATGTTTATGGAATGGAGCTCCAGGTTGGTTGGGTTCTCTAAGATTAAGCGGGGCAGGATGTGGTGATGGACTGCCTGGATGACAGCAGGGCAGGGACTCCTTGCAGGCGGCGACCAGACAGTAGGGGCCTGCTGAGGAGAGGTAGAGCCCCGAAGGCAGCACTCCACAAGGGTGAAGAGGGTGAAGTGGCCTGGCCTGTGTCGCCTCGGGCCGAGAGGGTGAAGTGGCCTGGCCTGCGTCGCCTCGGGCCTAGGAGAGTAAGTGTCCAGGGAGAGGTGGGGTGGGGGGCTGGAGACAGCACTCAGCATAGACAGGGAGGAGGCAGGGAGGTTGTGCATTGTGGAATAATGGAGCTGATGGTGGTGGAAAGATGGGGAGAGTGGATAGCTGTGGGCAGTGGATGGGGAAAGACGGTCAGAGGCTGAGGGCAGGCCCGCCAGGATCACTCCCAAAGGGCAGTCCAGCTCCCTGGCCCTCAGGCCTAAGGGGAAACAGACACAAAGTCCTTCTCCTTCTTCTCCTGTCCACCCTGGTGACTTGCCCTGGGGCCAAGGCCTGCTGGGGGGGGCCCTCCGGCTGAGGGCTGGAGAACGGTCTTAGGCAGTCACGGCAACAGGAGGCACGGTGTGGGCACTGCTGCTATTTCTAACCTGCTGAAGTGAACGGAACCCTGACTAGTTGAAAAGCAGGCTGATTGTCAGGGGCGGAACCCAACTTGGAGCTGTCAGGGCTGTCACATGGAAACCGCCTGGCAGGGGGCGGCGACAGGGGGCTTGGGCTGACAGGGCTGTGATTTTTTAAAGAAATGTCTTTAAGAAAGTGACTTAAGTAGGAGAGAAATATTATTATTAGATAATGGCTGTCAGGTTATTTTTTGATGTGTTCTCTGGGTATTTCATAACCATCTCGCCCTTAGATGGTAAGGCCTTCCTGGCCAGGGGCCATGTCCTGTGCTCCTGTGGGTTTCACACCAGACACGCAACAGGCATCAGGAGGTGTTTGCTGTTTGGCCAGTGGTCACTTCGGTGGGAGATTTTATAAATGATCCACTTGCTTTTGTTAATAAACTACAAACCAGCATGAGCACTTGGGACTTTGGTCTGAACACCTGGACCCTGCCAGGCCCACCCAGCACCAGGCATGGAACTGCCCCCTCCCCCAGTGGGAGCAGCAGCAGGACAGGGCGGTGGGAATCACCCGAGACTTGTAATCCTTAGTGGTGAATGGCCACAGGACCCTCCATCATGCTGTTAGTCCTGGCCTCCCCACCCAGTAGGCTCCTGAGCTTCGTGTTCAATAGCCCCTCTCTCTTATCACAGCCTATCCATCCCCCAGGCTCAGCAGAGCCCTCTGATGCTAGTCCACAAACATTTTTGGGCATCCATTCCCTCCCTCCTGTGCCGACCACTGAGACTTAAATCCCTGCCCTGATTTCAGCAACTCTAAAACATCAACCTTTTGACTAGTTGCCCTGCCGCCCCCTCCTCGCCCCCACTGCCCCCCTTTGCCGGGCCTGACCATGCTGCCTTCCTGGTGAAGTCTCCCCGGTGGCTGTCGGGTGAAGTCCAGACTCAGCTAGGTGTCAGTTCTCGGCGGCTGGGTCCTCCCTCCCCACCAGCCCCCGCTCCAGCTTCCCATGTGGGCCCTGGCACTGGACTGCTCTGGTGACTTCTTGCCAGGACGCCCCCACTTCCTCTCTACCTGACAAATGTTTACAGGGGGTGGGGGGAATTTTAAATTCAGCAGACCTCATGTAAATGTCTCCCCTCTTCTTTCCTGCCCGTTTAGGAAGCTTGATCTGCCCGGCAGGGCTTTCAAAGCTGCCTCCGAAGGTGACTTTGAGCTGCAGGGATATGCCTTTGAGGCGGCAGAGGAGCAGCTGAGGCAACCTCGGACCGTGCGTGTGGGGCTTGTTCAGAACAGAATCCCTCTCCCCACGGATACCCCTGTGGCAAAACAGGTGTGGCCTCCTTTGACCATAAATACGTCAGCGGGGCTGTGGCCGCTCTGTGTTTTGAGCATGTCCACAGTCCCCGGCTGGCCGCTCACTCTGGGTCCGCAGGCATCTCAAGTGGTCACCCTGACCACCCTCCTTCTCTCCAGCCTGCATCTCTGGCTCTTCTTTCTCTTTTAGCTCTTACCTTTCTGGCTCTGCCTTCCTCACCCTCCTCACTGTTCGTTCCACTTTCCCCTCCACTTCTTCTCCTGCAGTTGATCCGTTGTTCCATTTGTCAGTTGGGAGGGTGCCCTTTTGCCTGGCTCATGATCTCTCCATGGAACTCTGCCTCTCAGCCTCCTGCCAGAAGGCCACCTGCCAGCACACGCCAGTCAGGACCTGTCCGTATCCCTCTGTGTGTTCCTCTGCCTTGATCCTAAGGGCAGGGACTCACTATACCCAGCTATCTGTCAGCTGATGGTTCCTGTGGGGTTGTGGGAACATGATAGGCATTCTCTTATGACCTTACAGTTAATACAAGTGTGACAGCATCTTGTATTTCCCTAAAGAAAATTGTTGTCACAGACACAGGCGATGTGTTGTACACACTTCTTCATGGCATTCCTCCAGCTGCTCAGACCTTCAAGGCTTTCTCTGCAGAAGTGTCCTCAGAATACAGTGTGCTTGAGAATTCTTAGGGATTCTCAAGAAACCTCAGGTCAGTTGGATTCCAGGTCAGGTTCTGCGTCATCTTTCACCTTGGTTCTTCCTCTGTATTTGTTGAATTGAAAGATTTCTGGTTCTTAGTTCACTTTTTGTCTCTGGATTAGTTGATTGTGTATATGTCCCCTCAACCATCCCAGATTGTCAGGTCATTGGGGGCAGGGATGCTGTCCTCACCCGCACAGCACCTAGAAGCGTGCTTTGCACCCCATCAGCACTCAGCAAACGTCCATGGAACCCCTGTGTGCACAGTCTCGTGGGGAAGAAACAGAGCATCGTAAAGAGTTTGTGCTTTCCAGGTTTTCAGCCTGGTTCCTCTGGTCTTTATGAACAAACACTTCTGAATGTCTCCTGGGAGCCAGGCATTGTGCTGAGGACACCGAGGAGATGAGGACACTTTCCTCTTGCCCCTAAGGAGCCTGTGGGGTCATGGGAGTGACAGACAGTGGAGGAACGTGACGGCACAGCGGGAACAGTGCTGTCATAGGGGCGTGCTGAGGTACCTCGGCCCCTTGCCAGGAGAGTTGGCCCTCTGTGGGTGATGGGTGATGTGGATAACACATCTAGGGAAGATTGGGTGGGGGAAGGAAGCACGTTCTGGTGGAGGGCAAAGCTGGGAAAGGCAAGTCATTTGATGATAAAATACACATAGGAAACTAGAAGTGGCAGGACAAGGCATTCCCGAAGGCTTGCATGCAGGACGGTGGGAAGTGGACTGTGTCACAGGGTAAGGGAGCAGTTAACCTGGGGATGCTGTGCAGTGGGCCGGCTCGGTGTGGGCCCCTCTTGCAGTAAGCAGCACACATCCTCATACACGCCTCTCAGCAGCCCCACAAGGCAGGCGGTGTTCTCCCCATTCTCAGGTGAGGAAACTGAGGCTCAGAAAGGCAGCATCCAAGTGTGTGTGGAACCCCAGAGCCTCTGCACCTCCACCTTTTATTGCAGATATTGGACCTGATGATTTCAGAACCTCCCTGCCCTACTTATCCTCTTGCAACTGGCTGGGTGGGAGTTGTTGTTCCACATGCATTGAGATCAGTTGTAAAAATGGTCTCAACCAATAGAACTAAACGGGCTCTAATCCTCGCTCTTTAAATTGCCAGGTCGCTGCGGTTCACAGGCGCATGGAGGCCATCGTAGAGGTGGCTGCAATGTGTGGCGTCAACATCATCTGTTTCCAGGAAGCGTGGAGTGAGTCTCTCTTGGGGTGCTTTCTCTCCCTCCTTCAAACAATAGTGTATTACCTCCATGTCACCAAGAGTGTCTGCTACTCAGTTTTTAAAAATCTCCTTTCTTTTGTCATCCATAGAAAGGTTCTTTGACAACAACGCCAGAAACCCAGGAACCCCGGCCTTCCTCCCTCCCATGCGCCCCAGTCTGTTGTCTCTTCCTATCAGTTCTTCCTCCTAAATCGTTCTGCATTCATTCATTCCTTCCTCTCCACCTCTCACCTCGGCTTCTGTAATCACCTCCAGCTGGTCTCCTTGTGCCCTCTACTCTGGCCCCTTCTAACTGGCTCTCCACACCTTCTAGGAAGGATCTTTACAGAATTCGACACTGCACTCCATAGTCTGTTCCTTCTTCCACCTCTGCAGCCTCATCTCTGCTGGGCTCTGCCCTGACCTCTCTGATCCTTCACTCCCCTAGGGCACCTCTCCTTCCTCCCAGGCCATTGCACCCTCCTGCTCCCTCCGCCTGGTGTGTGTCCCCCTCCCCTAGCCTTTTTAACCCTGTCCAACCTTCAGATCTCAGTTCAGAGCCTGCCTCCCTATCTAGAGTTGCATCCCTGTTATATACTCCTGGTACCATGTACATTTTCTTTATTTCGTTTTTATTTTTATCAAAGTTATACATGCTCATGGTTTGGAGTCAAATGGGTCTACAAGATCTGTTACCAAAAAGTACTTATCCTCCTCCCCAGAGGCAACTACTTTCTACTCGTAGCTGATACTTTTGGAATTTACCTTTGTTTGTGTTGCTGCTTCCTAATTTTTCAGTTTTGCGTCATCTGTTGACTTCCCACTGTAGAAGAAGACAGCATTAGTCCTTTGCCTCCTTCTGCCCCCTCTACACACGTGTACCCTTCTGATCCCCCATCCGTTCTCTGCCAAGCGTTTTTGTAAACTTTGATTTCTTTTACTAAACAACTTTCTGTTTTCCCTGGAGTTTGCTCTGTTTTCTATATATTTATCCCAAATTCTACCCCAAACTTTCTTCCGGCTTCCTAAATCCCCTTACAAGGTTTAGACAAGTGAAGCAGTCTGTTGGTTCCATCTCCTGGAAGAAATCTGTCCCAGAGCCTTCTGACTGCTCTGATCTGAATTAGTTGCCCCCTCTGCTGGCTACATGGCTCTTGTCCTGGGATTTCCCTCCACCATCATCCTGGGGAGTCCCTGAGCCTTGCTCCTGTGTTCCTCCTGTCCACGTCTTCCTTGTGCTTGCTTCACTCCCTCATTTTGGTTGAGTAGTTCCCTGAGAAAGATCACGTAGGAGGTAAACTTTTTGAGACCTTGCATATCTGAAAATATGTTCCTCCTGCGACTTGCTTTATAGTTTGGTTGGGTATAGAATCCTAGGTTAGAGATCATTTTCCTTCAGTAGTTTGAACACATTGCTCCATTGTCTTCTGGCTTTGGGTGTTTTTGACTAGTCTAAAGTCATTTTGATTTATGACCAGTTGTTTATGATCTGTTTATTTTTATCTGGACGGTTGTAGGAACTTCTCTTTGTCTCCAATACTCTGAAATGTCATAATGATGTGCCATTGTATGTATCTATTTTAATCCATATTGGAGGCACTCAGTGGGTTCTTTCAGTCTAGAAACTTGGGTCCTTAAGATCTATGAAATTTTCTTATATTGTTCCATTAGTGATTTTCTCTCTCTTCCTAATATTCTCACTGTTAGAATGTTGGAATCTTGGACTAGATCCATAATTTTCTTATGTATTTCCTCCTATTTTTCATCTCTTTTTTGCTCAATTTTCCAGTAGATTTTACCTAATTTGTCATTTAGCCTTCTATGTAGTCTTGCATTTCTGCTATCATATTCTGAATTGAATTTACAAGCATTCTTTTGGTCTGAAAGTTCCTGTTTCACCACATCCTGTTCTTATTTTTTTTTTCTTTTTTGTGAGGAAGATCAGCCTTGAGCTAACATCCATGCTAATCCTCCTCTTTTTGCTGAGGAAGATCGGCTCTGAGCTAACATCTATTGCCAATCCTCCTCCTTTTTTTCCCCCAAAGCCCCAGTAGATAGTTGTATGTCATAGTTGCACATCCTTCTAGTTGCTGTATGTGGGACGCGACCTCAGCATGGCTGGAGAAGCGGTGCGTCGGTGGGCGCCTGGGATCGGAACCCGGGCCGCCAGTTGCAGAGCGCGCGCAACTTAACTGCTAAGCCACAGGGCCGGCCCCATGCTGTTCTTATTTTATAGTTGCAATATCTTCTCTTATCTCTGAGGATATTAAGTAGTGTGTTTTTCCTCCATGCATGATCCCTATTTACTTCAAACTGGTCTTTTTTCCCCTGATTGCTTATATTTTAAGAATTGGGGATTAAAAAGCTGATGGCAAGCTTTGAGTTTGTGAGAGGGGCTCCTCTGCTGAGGTTCATGATGGGATGCCCTGGCTTAGCTGTTTGTTAGGTAATCCCCCATGTTCGTGTCTTTGGGTCATTCTGTTCAAGTTGGTCAGATTCCCCAGAGAAGCTTCTTCTAATCTCCTGCCAAGAAGAGAAAGAGGATGGAAGTCCAGTGTGCTTAATCTCTCATGTTTTTGACACTCTACTCACCTTCATCTGTCCTGGTTTCTCCAAGGCCAGAGACCCTCTGTTTTTCTCTGGAAGATGAGCTTCTAGCTTCTGCTGGGGTGAGAGGAGCATGTCTCAGCCTCTTGCAGTGGATGAGGGATCTGGGTTTCTGATTGCTTCTTTTTTCTTTTTTTGCATATGCAATTCAATTTATTTGCTGTTTTACAACTTATAATTCCAAAGGCTTTATAATATCACATTTTCTTAACTTGTTTGTAGGTATAATAGCTTTATTAGTTTTAATTAAGAGAGGGATCACATGCTCCAAACCGTCATGACAATGCAATATTTAGCTCCTCTTTGTAGCTGGAACTCAGCAATTTGTTTCCTCTACTCCTGCTGGATATTTCCTAAACTTTACAGCATCTGTCTCAAATCTCTGTGTTTACTTATTAATTTCTAAGTTACCTTGGTTTTTGATCTCTCACAGTTACCTGCCCCAGGAACAGAGAATTGATTATAGGCAGGATTCAGGGACACGGGTAAGGCTGCTGGGCCATGGCATGCACATAAAAAAAGGGTCTGGTGTTATTGCCCTCAAAATATACATTGTTTTCAGAAGAGGAGTTCATTTTCTAGGCTGGTCTAGTTCGACATCTGCGACTGGGAATGTCTACGGTGACACACCAAGCCGTGCTTGTATAACTGCCACCTGGAGCAGATTATATCTTCTGATCGCTTCTTAAGCAGACTTGTCGACCAATCCTTCTTGGTTGTCGCCCCTCCCTGCTTCCCCACCTTCAGAGCAACCTGGTGCCTCTGGCTCCTGAGCTTTCAAGGGGTTTGTGGTGGAGAGCGGGGTGCTTCCTGGCCTCCTCCACTATTGGCGGGGGGGGGAATCAGCGTTTGCAGATCTGCTAAGATATCTATACTCATCCCTCTGCTCTCCAACCTCCCATATTTTGTTGCTGTTGTCTCCCAGCACCCCATCCTTGTGGGTTTATATCTTTTTCTTTTTTTTTTTGAGGAAGACTGGCCCAGAGCTAACATCTGTTGCCAATCTTCCTCCTTTTTTCTCCCCAAAGCCCCAGTAGATAGTTGTATGTCATAGTTGTACATCCTTCTAGTTGCTCTATATGGGATGCCGCCTCAGCGTGGCTTGATGAGCAGTGGGTAGGAGTGGAGTGTGCAAACTCAACCGCTACGCCACCGGGCCGGCTGCTGGCTTTATATCTTTGCATATAAATCCCTTTACTTCCATGTTGGTGAAGGTCCAAGGAAAGAACAAAGGTGTGTGTCCAATTTTCTATCTGTTCCCAGAAGTTGATCTCGTTTTTCATGTCTCGTTACACATGTACTTTCCCTCTTGTTTATGCGATGCTCTTGATTGGTCTGCATCTTCCATTAGACTGTGAGCTCCAAGAGGTCAGTGCCTGGGTGGTGTTTGTTTATTTTTCCCATCCCAATCCCCACCCGTATCTTTTTCTTATGTTAAAAAATCTAATTGTGGTAAAATATGCATAACATAATGTTTATCACTTTAACGGTAGGTAAGTGTATAATTCAGTGCATTCAATACATTCACAGAGTTGTGTAACCATCACCACTAACTATACCCAAAACTTTTTCATCCTTCCCAACAAAAACTCTGTACTCACTTAACAATAACTCCCCCTCCTCCCCCACCCCTGGTAAGCTCTATGCTGTTTTCTCTTTCTGTGAATTTGCCTGATCTCATATAAGTGAGGTCGTACAGTATTTGTCCTTGTGTCTGGCTTATTTCACTTGGTATAGTGTTTTCAAGTTCCATCCATGTTGTTGCATGTGTCAGAATTGCATTCCTTTTTATGGCGGCATAATATTTCATTGTATGGATAGATCACATTTTGTTTATTCATCTTCCCACCCCCATTTTATCTTTGGTGGCTTGAACAATCCCTGGTACGTGACAGACGCTAAAAAATATTTACTGGATGGTTTAACCAACTTCTTCCCTTGGTTGGATCTGGAAAACTCCCACTCATTCATCAAGGCCTAGTACAGAGACCCCTCCTTTGGGGGCCCTGGGGACTTCCCTATGCAGAACTGAGCACTCTGTGGTGTCCTGCAGCCACACCAGGTTGTAAGTCAGCTCCCTCCATCTATGCCGGCAGTTTCTGGGGACAGGGCCAGGTCTAAGTCTAGAGCCTGACTCATGGAGTGTTGGTTCAATGAATGGGGAATCCCCTTCCCCTCTAATTTGAAAACTGTAGTTGGGACTTTGCAGGCAGCCTCCCCCAACCTCCGTTCCACATCCTTCTTTTGAAAGTTTGTTTACATTACAGTGGTTGTGTAAACAGGAAAAGAAGCCATTAAAATGGAAATGGAGAGCTTAGCCACCTGAAGTGAAATCGGAAGGGGAGGTCTTATTCTCTTGGGGGCGTTTGAGTCTCTCCTAGTGCTCTCTGAAAGCTGAGAGTGAATGGCTATTAAGGGTCAGCGTTGTTATCAACAGCTTTTTTGTGGGCTTCCTTAAAATAGTTCATCCCCCTTCACCGAAGGCGAGCCTGGCACGTCTTGAGCCTGGTGCCAAGGCCCCTGGGGCTGTTGCTGGCAGAGCCTGCTGCCCACTTAGCTGCCTCTGTGGGGCCACCACCCTTGGTGGCTGAGATGGTGGTAGTGTCTTTGGTGGTCTCTTCACAAGAGTCACCTTAGGACCAGGCTTCCTGAGACTGGAAGGAATTGGGAGGCTGATGCTTCTCTTCCTTCTCTGTGAAATGAAGAGAGTCACACCTGCTCCGCAGGGGTATTAGAGACAAGCTGCCTGTTACCAGGCCTGGCACTGTGCTGGGCATGTGGCTGGTGTGTGGGAAAAGGTGGCTACAATTATTACCCCCGACAGACCACACACCCCATGCCTCGACCAGTTAGAGCACTCGCCAGTCACATCACACAGCTTCCCACAAACCTCCCTGCAGATTAGTCAGTTCAGAGCCAGCAGAACAATAGCAAGCATCTGGAAACTTCCATCAGGCTAATAACCCTGAAAGAAATGGACTTGGATTGTTAGGAGTAGGAAGATCTAGAACATACAGGATTGGTCCAAACAAGGAATTCAAAACTCCAAATCAAGAAGAAAAAGTCAAACAGCCCAGTAGGAAATAGGCAAAGGATACAAATGAAGGGATCCACCTCACTGGTGGTAAGGGAAACGCATATTGAATCACGGTGCGATACCAGTTCACACCATCAGACTGGCAGGTATGAAGGAGTGCGAGTCTTGCAGATATTCCAAGTGTGGCCGCTGCTGTAGAGCAATGGAACACAAAGCCAAAGGTCCCTGATGCCCAGCCCCATCACAGTCCCCTCCCTCCCCCACAAAGGAATCCACCACTTTGAACCTGATGTGCATGGTGTTCTTTGAATTGTTACTACATTTATATGTACCCGCTGTTTGAAAAAAAAGCAAGCAGAAATCTGTGAGTTTAATGAAATTTCCTATTGAATTGGCCTCCTTCCTGGTGGCATCTAGCCAGAGATCATAGGAATAATGCATTTATCCTTGGGGAGTGCTCAGCCCATCCAGTGGTTCCAGAACTTCCTCTGGGCTCATTAAGTGAGTGGCTTTTCTTGTTGCTGAAGAAGGCTCCCTGTCCCTGGGAGGAGGAGCTTTCCCATGGTGATGCTCCCACCGAGGGTCCCAGCGCCATCCTCAGTGGCCCTCTGATACTTTCTCCAAGGAGTCTTGGCTGCGCTCTTACCAACCTGCAGTAACAATTCGGGGCTGTACCTTTTGCAAATTTTTTTTAACATGTATATGTATATTTTATTGTGGTAAAATATACATAACAAAATTTACCGTTTTTAAGCATACAGTTCTATGGCATTAAGTACATTCATATTGTTGTACAACCATCACCACCATTCATCTCCGGAACTTTTTCATTTTCCCAAACTGAAACTCTGTACCCATTAAACAGCAGTTCCCCATTCTCCCTCCCCCAACCCCTGGCAACCACCATTCTACTGTCTGTCTCTGTGAATTTGACGACTCTAGGGGCCTTATATAAGTGGACTCATATAGCATTTGTCCTTTCGTGACTGTCTTATTTCACTTAGCATAATGTTTTCAAGGTTCACCCATGTTGTAACAAGTGTCAGAATTTCCTTCCTCTTTTAAGGTTTAGTAATATTCCAGTGTACAGCTATACCATGTTTTGTTTATCCATTCGTCTGTTGATGGATACTTGGGTTGCTTCCACCTTTTGACTATTGTGAATAGTGCTGCTATGCACATGAGTGTGCAAATATCTGTTCAAGTCCCTGCTGCAATTGTTTTTGAGACTGTAGGAAGGACATTTGGCCCAACCTCTTGTTTTGCCATGAAGCCCAGGAGGATAGGGTCGGCCCAGTGTCTACAGCCAGGGAAAGGACTCAGAAGCTAGGCCGAGGCACTTGGGGCCATATTATCTTGTGGAGACTCTCCACTGCTGGGCTAAGGAGTCCCCCCTCAGAAGCCATGAGCATTGGATATGATTCTGACCTTGTTCTTCTTCACAGCTATGCCCTTTTTCTTCTGTACGAGAGAGAAGCTTCCTTGGACAGAATTTGCTGAGTCAGCAGAGGATGGGCCCACCACCAGATTCTGTCAGAAGGTAGGACATTAACTGCTCCTCTCACAGCAGCTGCCAAACATGTGGTCACAGAGTGGGCCTTTCGCCATGGAAAATGTACCCGTTTGGTGCTTGTTTTGCCAGATAAGATTAGATAAGACTGTTTGCTGCCCTGTTTTAGTGGACTTTCCCTTAAAAATCATAGAGTTTCAGAGCCAGAAGGGCCCTTAATGGCTTTTTCAGGTGAGGGAGCTGCAGCCCAGGAAGGGGTGGTCTGGGGGTGACTCCCATAGTAGGTTCTGCAGCAGTGAGTGGCACAGCTGGCACTCGGGGACCAGGGACAAGTCAATTGCTTGTCCAGAGCTCTGTTACTCCAACTGCTGTTTTCCTGAGTTATGTAAGCTTCTCTGCATGGCTGTCTCATCAGTGTAGAAATTGACCTTCATTTTTCTTCATTAAAACCTCATAATAGGGGCTGGCCCCGTGGCGTAGCAGTTAAGTGTGCGTGCTCCGCTGCTGGCGGCCCGGGTTTGGATCCCAGGCGCACACCCATGTACCACTTGTCAGGCCATGCTGTGGCGGCGTCCCACATAAAGTAGAGGAGGATCGGCACGGATGTTAGTTCAGGGCCAGTCTTCCTCAGCAAAAAGAGGAGATTGGCATGGATGTTAGCTCAGGGCTGATCTTCCTCACAAAAGAAAAAGAAAAAAAAACCTCATAATACATGGGGGCTGGCCGGGTAGCTTAGTGATTAAGTTCGTGCACTCTGCTTCAGTGGCCCACGGGTCACCAGTTCGGATCCCAGGCACGGACCAACGCACAGCTCATCAAGCCATGCTGTGGCGGTGTCCCATATACAAAACAGAGGAAGATGGGCATGGATGTTAGCTCATGGCCAATCTTCCTCACCAAAAAAAAAAAAAAAAACTCACACACCTCATAATACATGTTGTGTGATCCCATTTATATGAAATGTCGAGAATAGGCAAATGCACACAGGCAGAAAGCAGATCGGTGGTTGCCAGGGTCTTGGTGGGGAGTGGGGATGGGGAGTGACTGCTATTGGGTATGGGGTTTCCATTTGGGGTGATGAAAATATTCTAAAATTAGATTGTGGTGATGGTTGCACAACTCTGAATGTACTGGAAACCACTGAATGGCACACTTTAAAAGAATGAATTTTATGCTGTGTGAATTCTATCTTAATAAAGTGGTTATCAATAAAAACCCCATAATATTCAAAGAGGTTACGAATGGTAACTTATCCTTATTCTCACCTCGAGCCAAAGGACTCCTTTCATTTCCCGAGATCCCATTTCAGACTTTATACGTACCTTTAGGGATTTTTTGAGCAGAACTGTAATCATAGTGATTCTATCAGTATTGAGTTGTGATTCCAGACATCAGCTTTCCTATAGTTCTCAGGCTATAGGAGAAAATCTCTCATCCACCAGGCTGTTGATTCTGTGCTAAGGAAAAAAGACGAAGGGGACTGGTTAGGAGCTGATTACCATGACATGGCTGAACCAGGGCCAAGGAAGAGAAAAGGAGGAGTGAGAACAAGAACTGGTGCCCGAGACACCTGTCTGCATCGAGAGGGCCCGGGGACCATGGCCACCCTTATGACCCATGGCGTTGCCTTCCGCCCACTCTGCCTCTCCTTCTCTCCTGTCATTAAGGCCAGAGGTAATGACAGGCTAGTTAGAGTTGAGGACAAATGACCATCTGAGGCTGCTCATCCTGATGGTCACCAAGTACTGATGTTTTTATTTGAGACAAAAAGAATTTGGTGTCAAAGAGTTTTGTCTTGGTTTTTTGTTATAGATGAGAAGTACAATGATGATTCTTCTTTTTTTTCGTTGTGGTAAAAAACACATCATGTGAAATTTACCATCTTAGCTATTTTTAAATATACAGTTCAATGGTGTTAAGTACATTCACATTGTTGTGAAACAGATCTCTAGAATTTTTTCATCTTGTAAATCTGAAACTCTATACCTATTAAACAACGCCCCTCTACCCCCAGCTGCTGGTAACCAACAGTCTACTTTCTGTTTCTATGAATTTGACTACTTTAGAAACCTCACATAAGTGTAATCCTACAGTATTTGTCCTTTTGTGACTGCCTTATTTTACTTAGCATAATGTCCTCAAGGTTTATCCATGTCAAGGATGATATGCATGTCATCAATGTGACAGAATTTCCTTCCTTTTTAAGGCTGAATAATATTCCATTGTATGAATATACCACATTTTATTTATCCATTCATCCATCGATGGACACCTGGGTTGCTTTCACTTTTTGGCTGTTGTGAATAGTGCTGCCATGACCATTGGTGTGCAAATATCTCTTCACGACTCTGCTTTCAGTTCTTTTGGGTATATACCTAGAAGTGGGATTACTGGATCATATGGTGATTCTGTTTTTAACGTTTTGAGGAATCACCGTACTGTTTTCCACAGCAGCTGTACCAACAGTGCACAAGGACAATGATTATTCTTATTTCGCTAAGCTTGGGCAACAGGACAACACTGGCATTTAGTCTTCCAAAGAAAAAATGCAAGTGATAGCTCTGAACCAAGTCTAGTTATTTAGTAGGATCATTGCATTCTTCAGTAAAAAACTATGACAGTTGAGGGGCCGGCCCGGTGGCGCAGCGGTTAAGTGCGCACCCTCAGCTTCGGCAGCCCAGGGTTTGCAGGCCCGGATCCCGGGCGCACACCGCTGCACCGCTTGTCAAGCCATGCTTTGGCGGTGTCCCATATAAAACAGAGGAAGATGGGCACGGATATTAGCACAGGGCCGGTCCTCCTCAGCAAAAATGAGGAGGATTGACATCGGATGTTAGCTCAGGGCTGATCTTTCTCACACACCCACAAAAAAAAACTATGATAGTCGATTTGAAGGTAGGACTCTGCTGTTTTCATCATTTTTCCAGCTGGCAAAGAAGCACGACATGGTGGTGATATCGCCCATCCTGGAACGAGACGGAGCGCACGGGGATGTTTTGTGGAACACAGCCGTGGTGATCTCCAATTCTGGAATGGTCCTGGGAAAGACCAGGAAAAACCACATCCCCAGAGTGGGAGATTTCAACGAGGTGAGCTGCCCCTCAGACGACCAGCCCAGCTAGCTTGCCTTTCCGTATGCAGATGTCTGTGGGCCTTTCTATGAGGGGAGTTCTGCGTCAGATCAGGTCATGTCACTCAACGCTGCGACACAGTGTGCCGCCAGTGCTCAGGGGCCCCTGGCATTACCCCACATCACAGGGGCAGATGAGATTCAGGTGGGACTCCAGGTGAGTCCCAAACACCTTTAGCACAGAGGGGTATTTTCTTTTTTTTAATATAACCTGATTTGGCTTCCTGAAATTCTTTTTCAAAGTAAATAGTGTATAAATTAAGACTAAAATAAATAGTGCACAAATGTGAAATGATTCCTGTGGCCCCTTTCAGGCTTTGAGCTCCTCGCCTATCACAGCCTAGTCCTTGTTTGGTGGGTAGGGGTCCTTGTCCGTGGCTCACATGGGGTCTGAGCCAGCTATATCCATGTGTTAGGTGACAGTGGGTGAATGTGCATGTCTGTGCACCTTTGTGTTAGGTGGGGCTTCATGCCCATGAGCAGGGTATAAGTCAGGGGAGCTGTTTTGATTGGTTAATGCCAATTCGTGGGTTGGAGAGGTTGGAGGGGGTGGACATTTGAATGAGGGAAATGAACTGCACCTTATACCTAATATATGAAATCTGAACTTCATCTGCAATAAATAGTTGTTCAGGATGTGTTGTCCCCAGTCCTTCGCTGCCTTCCCTGATTGTGGAGGTCCCAGCCACTCTTAGTCTGGTCAGGCGGACGAGAAAGGATCTGTAGAGCTAGCCGAGGTTCCCTGGAGAGAAAGAACCTGGTGTTTCTCAGTAACAGCTGGAGGTGGGGGCGGGAAGACATGTCCCTCACCTGTTTGCCCTGGGATTAATCTTTAGCTCCCTGCAGATGGTGAAGTGCTTTTCTCAACACATCAGGATCTGCTCCTGTTTCCACCAAGTGTGCACATCCTGGTTGCTGCCTGACCCTGGCGAATTTTGAAATTAACGGGAGGAGGTGAAATGCTCTGGGAACAGATCTATTTGGGACCCCGATTTGCTCTCTACCCACCCCTCAGTGCTGTCCATGAAAATGTCCTAGGGCCAGCACCCTGAGGGGGCAGGTGGAGAGGCAGGGATGGCAGGACTGTGTCCCACCTGCCTGCCCTGCAGGGACGTCCTTAGCCCTGGGCAGGCTGCCCAGAGAGCTTTGTGGAAAAGAGCACTTCCAGGGTGTGGGTCCTAGTCTCAGATTGCCTTTCTTCAGCTGGGCAAGTCACGTGCCAACTCAGGCTACAGTGTCGTCCCCCGAGCAGGCAAGGGTTGTTCTGGGTGAGCTTCTGGTCCCTTCAGCTCTGACGTTCTTTACAGGGACATGTGGTTGGTGAGGACATTGACCAGCTCATGTTAACATTGACCAGACCTCAGCCTTTGGTTGTACCATAACCAAAATGGATGCTTGAACTACTGTGGGCAGTTGCTTTGGGGGTTTTTTGACGTATCACAAAAGAAAGTGTGGGTAAATGCTGAAGCCACGGTGCTTTCCCTTTGGGTTGGCTTGTAGTTACTGTGTCTGGGGTTTTTTTTGGCTTTTTGTTTTCTTTGAGCATATTGAAATTTTGAGACTTGGAGTCACACCGAAGAGTATTGCTTTTGGAGTACTGATGCTAGTTCCTTTTTCCTGTCAAGTCTAAGGAAAGGGAAATTTTACAGCTCAGAGGCTTCACTATCCGGCCCTATGTTTTTCAGTCGACTTACTACGTGGAGGGAAACCTGGGCCACCCCGTGTTCCAGACTCAGTTCGGGAGGATTGCGGTGAACATTTGCTTCGGGCGGCACCACCCCCTCAACTGGCTCATGTACAGCATCAATGGAGCCGAGATTGTCTTCAACCCCTCAGCCACCATCGGAGCACTCAGGTTGCTCAGCAGGCAGGATTTGGGAGGGTTCTTGGGGCCCTGCTATCCCAGGTCTGTGGCCAGGCTGCGGGGCTCAGAGGTGGGCTTGGTAAACTGCAGCAGGCAGGAGTGACCACCAGGACATCTAACATATCTGAGCCCTGGGATTGTGTGTTGTATATTTAACCAAGTTTTCCATGAAAAAAATACTCAAAATGTCAATTACAATCCCCCCTAAAGAGGAGCTCTGCTGTAAAATACTGTCCGTGGCTGTGATTCTGAACACTGAGGTGATACTAATCCCATCCCCCACCCCCAAGGTTGTCAGGATTCATAAAAGCTCCTCTTCTAAAGGGCCCAGAGCATGGTAGGTGCCTGGCCAGCCTTAGCTCCCCTCCCGATCACAGCCACTGTCCTCCTGAAAGCGGGGACTGGCTTCCTAAGCCTCGTGTCTGCAGCATGCAGCACATGGAGGGCAGACAGCTGGAGGAGAGAAGGAGTGAATGAGGGAGTGGGAGCTGAAACGGTCCTTAACAGATCCCCTTAACAGATCCGTCAAGTGGCTCTGAAACTTGTTTTTAACCCATAAAGTGTTTTCTTCTTGTAACACCTAACGTGTATGTAGGTGTTAGCCTAATCCTGAAATAGATAAAACTGTTCTGATCAAGGCAGTGGAGTGGGCCCTGGCAGCCCTTGAGCTTCTTGGCAGGACTCCTGGGGCCCCTCGTTGAATAGTGGCAGGCGGACTAAGATGACCCAGCATGACTGCACTTCCACAGCTTCTCGCTTCCCCAACGGCTGAACTTTTGGGTGGTTTCCAGTTTTGCATCATTAGCAAGTACCAGAGCTCTAGGAATTGGTGTGCAAATATCTTTCTCCCCAGCTCACTTCCTCCAAAGCAGGATTCATGGATCGGGAGGTACTGGCTTTCCCTCTGTTGTCCTGGTTGCCAGGGCCACAGCTGGGCGGGGGGCTAGGTGGGGAGGGGAGTGTCCCTGGTCCCTCTGTGGGGGGCAGCTGGGGGAGTCCTGGGGGGCCGCTTTGAGTTCCCTGCTGGCCCACACGTGTCACTCTTGTCCTTGCTCTTGACTCAGTCAAATTTCTTTTGAATGTCAGAATGTGACATTTACCTTTTTTTTAAGCATGGTGCCCCCTTCTCAAGAGTGACATCCCCTCAGCATTCTGATTTGCAGAGCAGGTCCCTTATGGAGGCAGAACACAAACCCCATCTGCTACCTCAGGTCCCCTGCCACCCCACCCATCCATGCACCTGAAGGTCCTGTCTGTGTCCCAGAGGGGTGCTGTTGGATAGAAAGGGAAAACCAGGTCCTGGATCTCCCCTCAGAGAATCTCCCCGTGCCTCATGGCACCCTGGTCACTATGACAGCGTCTGTTGGTGGTTTTGATGTGGGATGATTACGGGTCATCTAGCCATAGGCCTGGGAAGAACCTCTGGGCCACCCCTTGGAGCAGCCACCTCCTGCCGGCCGTGTATAAGACATTCAGCAAGCTCCATCTCCCCTCAGGGGTCTCGAGGAGCCTGAAACCGGCACCTGGGCATCTGGGCCTGAACTGGCTCTTGAGCCTGGGCAGGCACAGCTGTGGCCTTGGACTCAGATGGTCACCTCCCTAAGCCCACTCCCTCGGGCTTTTATTAGCCCCCTCCCTCGGGCTTTTATTAGCCCCCATTAAGCAAACAGAAGCACCTCGATATCATAGCCACATAACTGCTTATGTCCTCAGCAGCCTTTTAGGCTTATTAAAAATTATCAATTTTCCTTCCTCAGCCAACAATTGTCCAACTCTTGTGCCTTTCAAGGGTGTGATGAGGCTGGCAATTAAAACGATAACAGGTCTTTCGAAAAGCACTATGTTTCATGAGCTGCTAAAATGTTCACACCCTTTGACCAGGTAATTAAGCTCCTAGAACTTTAGCCTGAAGAAGTAATCTAAAAGAGGAGGAGGGCCGGCCCCGCGGCTTAGCGGTTAAGTGCGCGCACTCCGATGCTGGCGGCCTGGGTTCGGATCCTGGGCGCGCACTGACGCACCGCTTCTCCGGCCATGCTGAGGCCACGTCCCACATACAGCAACTAGAAGGATGTGCAGCTATGACACACAACTATCTACTGGGGCTTTGGGGAAAAATAAATAAATAAAATTATGAAAAAAAAATAAAAGAGGAGGAAAAGGCCATACACATGAAGATGTTTCTGGCAGCACTATTTATAATAAGAGGAAAGCTGGCAGTGAGACATGTCAGAGTTAGGTGAATTTCAGCCCGTGTCTTCCATGGGTTATTGTACAGCCACAAAAACGAGTCATTATGAAGATAATGCAGCATCATGACAAAAGCCTATGAGCAAAAAAAGATGTTTCCAGGCTACTGTCGGAACTCTGTAAGGATTTTTTGCCAAGGATGGTCATGGAATGTGGAAAAATTACAACAGGTGGTTTATTAGGTTGGTGGGATTCTGGATGAGTTTCTTAAAAGGATAAATGATCATTTGTGGAATTGATGGTGAATGTTTTTAAGGCCATATTGGGCAAATCCCCACCAGCTGCACACAAGCATCGGCTCACAGTTTCCGGAACCATCCATCCCCTTCTCTGGCATCTCCCGCCCCTGTATCAGACCCGCCCCCGTGACCCCCCCCCCCACATACACGTGCACTGTGGGTTGGCAGGGTGTCCTCATTCGTTCTGGGGTCCCACAGGTCTGAGCACACAATGGAGTCAATGTGCTTTCTGATGAACTGAGTCATCCTGACAATCCGTGCAGCCCGTGTGGTCGAAGATTTCTGCCACGTGTGTGTTAACTAGCTTGTCGCCGTCCCATCTCCACGCTGCGTTTTGCCTTCCCACTGTGATTATTTTTAGGGGCTTGTGTACACTGCCCTGAGAATATGGCAGATGTCCCCACACCCCCATCGGGCTCCCCACGATTTCCGCAGGTGGTGGGCTCTCAGACCTTCCCTTTGCTGGTTTTAAGAGCCTAAGTTTAGGGCCAGCTGTGGGTTTGAGTCCCATGCAGCACGCCTGTCCTGGAGAATTGCAAGAAAGATGCTTTGTGGCACTCGCCCTGCAACTGTCTATTTAATTCCTGAGAATGTCATTTACGGGTGGGTGTGTTTCTGTAAAAATCCTTTCTTAAAAGTTTTGTCAGCTTGGCTTAGCAGCTGGGGGGGAAAAAAGCAGCAAAATGAGTCCCCTTAATCAAGCCTGTGATTTTTTTTTCCAGACTCGTGAATCCTCCTGAGAATTAGGCATGTGACAAGCACCCGCCCCCTCCACCTACTCCCTGGTTTAAACCAGGTGCATGCTGACAGGAAGGAAGATTCCTGGGCATGTTGCTCCCAGTCACTCAGTGTTTCTAAGTGGGCATTATGGCTGTCAATCCAGAATCTTAATGATGTTCTTCCTCAGACAAGAGATCATTAGTGACAAGAAGGCCCACTGAGTTCCATGGCACATTGTAGTTGGTGGGGTGGAAAAGGACAGGGTCTCTGGGTGGGGCGAGGTTTCCCACCACATCCTCCCCTTTGTGGGTGCTGGACTGAGGAAGGCCCACAGCTCAGCTGTGTCTGTGGGGTGCCTCTTTCCTGGGGCAGTAAGAGAACTAGGGAGCCCGTGCTTAGAGATTCAGGGTTCAGAAGAGGCAAACAGGAAAGCGCTGGGAAATGGAGACAGGCTCAGGGGAGGTGACACTTGCTGCAGAATCTACCCACCCACCATTACCGAAACTCCTTTCAGGTTTACTGTTTACCTGGCCTGAAATCTCCCCCTGTGGAGACTGCTTTGTAAGGCAACACAGCAGGGTGGGGATTGAGGCAGGCAGTGAGAGCCCTTGTAGGGCCGTGCACACGCCTGCAGGTGCCTAGCCCCCTTCTGCAGCCCCCTTCTGACGTTTATCAGGTGAGGCTCTGCCCAGCCCAGAAGGTGGGTTCCTGACCCGACCCAGGAGGAGGGAAGGAGTGAGAAGTAGCAGTTAGGGAGCTCCTGCCACGCAGCACCCTCCCCACCCCAAGCTTCATCTGCATGGTCCTTCGGTCTTCACAATCTCCCTTTGAGGAAGTTTCAGAAAAGGAAACTGAGTCAGGGTGAGGCTTTGATCCAGGGCTGCTTCTGTCTGCAGCAGGCCCTCCCCAAAAGGCTGCTTAGGCTTAAGCATGGGACAAGCTGAGGACTTGTGGGTTGGAGTCACCCACGGGCACAAGTCTCCCTAGCTGTCCCCACTGTAGGCCAGAGAAGGCCAACAGCTGGCTGCAGCTCCAGGCCAAGCATCCACCGAGTCTGGCTGGGAAGTCAGCAACCTGGTTCTTCTTGTTCCTCTCTCACAGTGAGTCCATGTGGCCAATCGAGGCCAGAAATGCAGCCATTGCCAATCACTGCTTCACCTGCGCCATCAACCGCGTGGGCGAGGTAGGTCCCCAAGGTCTGGCCAAGCTCCTAGTCTTGGTCAATCAGGTGTACTGGGGAGGGGACAGCCATAAGCCTCAGTGGAACCTGCCTGCTGAGGGAGGGCCGGCCTCTTCAGACTAGCGAAGGCCACAGAGAAAGGAGCTGCTCTCTGCTGGCCCTGGGGGACACGTCACCTCTCTGCTCCCTCTCTGCGTGCATACCACAAATCCTAGAGTCCCAGAAGGGGGGAACTGGCTTGGTGTGTTACTTTTAAAGATATCACTATGTCCTTCCTGTATTTTCTTCTGTTTTTTTTATTGTTAGCTGAAACCATTTGGAAAGGCTCTTCCCTGATCACCACTGCGTATCCATTTTCTTATTTTTCCCCGTTGATCCCGTGTCCCGAAGGATTCTGACTACCAAACACAATGCATTTATTACATAATCATCCTCTTCCTTGTTTTTGTTAATCCAATGCCATACTCTAATCAGAGCCTCTGTTCAGTCTGAGATAACCAAGGTTTCCACACTAAGTCGATCTAATTTCTGGCAACATACAGAAACTCAGTGTTTTAATTGGCCTGGGTAACCCCATCTCGGCTTGTTGTGCAGTTTCCATTAGGCTTTGGGGAAAATATTGAAAACAGTGTGTGGACACCCCCTTGCTGCCTTTGCAGACCCCAGGCCGGGGCGTCGTGACTCCCGTAGGCAGGCCTCTGATGCCTTCTGCAGCCCTGAGAACCACTCTGTGCAGGGTCTCTTTCCTCCCAGCAGATTGTAAACTCCTCAGAGGCAAAGTACAGGTCTTTACCTTGCTTGTCAAATTCCCTGCGGGCTGCCTGCGTTTGCCCAGTGCTAGGGACTCAGCAGGGACATTTCATAAGTCCTTGTTGATTGCCCAGTGTATCCAGACCATCCCACCCCACTTGAACTACCGCCGCCTCGCCCGACTTTGTGGTGAACACGGTGGTGGTACCACCTATAGGTGTATCTCCCCTTGGTTTGATTTCACAGGAGCACTTCCCGAATGAGTTTACCTCTGGAGATGGGAAGAAAGGTATGTTCCATGAATTTCCATGGTGGCTACAGTTGAAGAGTGGGCCTCACTTTCCCCTTCTCTGTCCGGGCAGGTCGGCCCCTCAGGCGGTGTCTGCACATCGGGGAAGTTGACTCCTCCCGGCCTTATTGCCTGCAGCGTGGGAGGCTGACTGTGCCCGGGGTGTGGGTGGGCAGTCTTGGGCTTGTGACCACCTCCTTCCTCAGCTGAGGATGGAATGGGGATTGGATCAGACTCCATCCCTCCCCTGGGACTGGTGTGAAGATGGACCCAGATGTGGGGAGCCCTTTGTGAGCTCCCTGAAAGTGGGGGTGCTTCATCCACCTTGCAGACCTCCCTCCCTCCTCTCCCTTGTCCTTCTCCACCCACCCCCAGAATACCAGCATGGATTGCCTTGGGTTCCTTGACCCAAGGGCAGATACCACCAGATTCCTTTGCTAGGAATCCACTGCCCCCTGGTCCCACCTCTCTGGCTGGGAATGTGGGAGGGAGGGGCTGCTCCCCTCACCAAGGAGGTATCTGAACTAGCTCAGGGTGTCTCCTGGGAAGCCAGAGGGGATCGAGCGGCTCTATTTCCCAGAAAAGCACTTGCTGAAAGGGTTCCAGCTCACCCCAATCCACTTGAGGCCTTGGAGGCCTCCAGAATCTCCCATCCCAGTTAGCTCCTGCAGATGGAGGTGCAGAAGAGGCAGGGAAGTGAGGTGCATGGGCACCTGCTGTGTCCTGCTAGGCCCTGCACTGCGCCCACCTGCTCCTTACACACCTTTGGAGTGGCTGTTAGCCACACTTTATTGATGAGGGGACTGAGGTGTGGCGAGAGGGGAAGGGGGAAATAGCTGGCAAGGCAAGTGAGGATAGAGCCTCCAGCTTGCTGTGTGGAGCCCCCACAAGAAGGGGTCAAACAGGAAGCCCTGCAGAGCCGTGTGACTCCCTTGGGCTGTGGGTGGTTGATGTGGGGAGTGAAGGGCCAATACCTCTACAAGGGTGACCTTTAGAAATGTTCCTGGGGGCAGAAGTGAGGGCTGTGAGGGTGACTTTTGCAGCAACTTGCTGGGCCTTCAGGCCTGAGGGCAGAGACAGGTGCTTGGGGCTTTAGCATTTGGCAGACGCTGGGGAGGGTGGCATGGACCCTTGTCCTAACTGTCCCTTGATGTGCCTGCCCCTCTGCAAAGTCCACCGTATGTCTGCACAAGCTCACGGCTTCTTTCCTTTGCTCCTTCGAAGCTCACCAGGACTTCGGCTACTTTTATGGCTCGAGCTATGTGGCAGCCCCTGACAGCAGCCGCACTCCTGGGCTCTCCCGCAACCAGGACGGGCTGCTGGTTGCTGAGCTCAACCTCAACCTCTGCCGGCAGATGAATGACAGCTGGAACTTCAAGGTGGGTCCATGAGTCCCCTGCTCTTGCCCTGCTCCTCTCCTTGGGCCCCCATCCCGCTCTCAGGGCTGCCAACAGCAGTTGCTGGGTTTGCCCTCGGGGACAGCCCACGTGAGGCTCGGAGTTGAGCAGAGGGCCGGGTCTCTGCCTCCTTGCAGGCCCCTTGCAGCCCAGCCAGGGCTGGTGTGCAGGGGAGGAACCCATGGGTTGGTGATGCCCAGGCAGCAGGCCTCAATATATAAAGTCTCCTCTCATCTGATTTAGATTCTGGGCGCCTTCAAACAAATTAATCTCAATTTCATTTGTCCAGAGAATAGAGTGGACTGGCTTCTCTAATCCTTTTTTCCTTCCCAGGCATTCGCACTTATCACAAGATAAATGTGTGTGTCTGGCTCTGGCTGTGACCAGGCCCTGCAGTCTAGGCCTTGACAATAGAGGGAAATGGGTCATGCAGAGAAATAGAATCTAGGCCTGGCTCTCCCACCACCTTCTCGGTCACCTTAAGCAAGCCCCTTCTGCTTGTAAAATGAGAGACTTAACTTGAGGATCCCAAGTGGGCTTTGAGATCTAACAGCCTGTGACACCAGGGGTCATGAGAGGAGTGTAGGTGCCCGTCTGCTGGAATAGGGTGGTGGCAGCCATGGCCTGGAACCCCCTAGAATATGGCATCTCATCATGGATGCAGATGGAATTTGCTGTATTAGTGTCCGGCAGTATTTCCATCAAATCAGCACCCATTTGTAAGCAAATCATACATGCAAATGAACGTCACACTGTCATGAATGAATGACTGAGCAGCATGTCTGAGAGAAACCAGGGCTTCTGATCCAGCAGACAAGGGCTCCAGGCCCGCTGCCCCATTTACCTGATGTGGGTCCTTGGGTACGTGCCCTGAGTTGCAGATCCTTGTCAGATAAACAAGGCATTGCCCAAGTGAAAGTCTCCTGGCCCATCTCTCCTCTTCTTGGGAAACTCGGGTTAATGCAGGATTCTGCACAATTAGAAATTGGAACCAATAACAGAATGTTTTCTCATTAGTAACTTTTTGAAAGCAGAAGCCTTCCCAACCTATGGTGATGGGCATGAGCTCCTGTTAAGGCTTTGGGAAGGTGGGAGGGAAGGAATGCGGGGGTGTGAGCGCTCTGGGTGGGCTTTCCAGCCCCACCTCCACCCTCTCCCAGCCTCCGTCTGTGTCCCTGATGATGTCCTATGGAGTGGACGGACTTCTAGAGCCAGAACCAGGAGACCAGGGTGCAAATCCCAGCTGATGCCACTCCTGGCTGGTGACCTGGAGCGGGTCACTCCCTTCTCTGGGCTGTAGGCTGCTGTTCTGGGTTCTGCAGGACCACAGGAAAGTCCTCTTCCCTCCTTCCTTGAGGCAGGCCACACCTTCTGGATAGACAGCTCTCAGAGGTCTTCCAGCAGGAGGGGCTGGGATGTGTGAGTCACCTCAGCATCCGTGGTCTTCACCACAGCAGGGGAATCAGTGCCAAGAGGTCACACGGGGGTCATTTCTCTATATGATAGTCCGAAATTGTCCTGTCGACCAGCCTTCTTGTCGCATTCCTGTCCCGTGGCTGCCCTCTAGTGGCAAGACATGGTGGCAAGTAAATGAAGGGTGTTTATAAAATGGGAACCTCTAAAGTTCATATTTTGCTTTCAGATGACGGGCAGATATGAGATGTATGCACGAGAGCTTGCGGAAGCTGTCAAACCCAACTACAGCCCCAACAATGTGAAAGAGTAGCTGGCCTCAGGCCCTGCCCACCAAAGAGGGCATCTCTGCCCCAACAGATTAGCAAGGCGGCAAGCTTTACAAGTCCAAGTTCTCCCTGATGATGCCTGATAACGTTGCTTCCCGTATTGGTTTAAAAATGCCTAGATGGGGTGTGTAGAATGAGGAATGACTGCTTAATGGGTATGAGGTTTCCTTCTGGGTGATGAAAATATTTTGGGACTAGATAGAGGTAATGGTTATACAACCTTGTGAATGTTGTATAGTTTAAAATGGTTAATTTTATGTTATGTGAATTTTACTTCAATTTTTTAAAAGTGCCCAGGCACTGATAGTGCAGTTTGATTTGAAGTTAGGCAGATGGGATGCCCCACTCCTGAGGTTCCTGATGTCTCCATTTAGATTGTCAGCAGCTTGAGGGTAAGGGTGGGAGAGGGCGAGGCCGGTCCAGAGTCACCAAACTGTTAGAGGGCTATGTGCCGGGGGGCAGTCAGTGGATGTGTCAGCTTGGCTAGCTGCAGTCTCCATTATTCAATCAGACACTAATCTGGGTGTGCTGTGAAGGTATTTTGTAGATGTGATTAAAGTCCATAAGCAATTAACTAAGCAAGTGAGATTATCCTAGATAATCTGGGTAGGCCTGATTCAATCAGTTGAAAGGCCCTACGAGCATAGTGAGGCTTCCCTGATGAAGAGAAAATTCTGCCTGTGCACAGCAGCTTCAGCCCATGCCTGAGAGTTCCAGAGTTCCTGATGGCCTTCCCTACAGATTCCAGACTTGTCTGTTCAGCCCCCACAATCCCTTAGGTCAATTCCTTTGAATAAATCTCCTAATATATATCCTACTGGTTCTGCTTCTCTGGTCGGACCCTGACTGATATGGATTCTGGTACTGAAAGTGGTTCTAGAGGAACAGAATCTTAAGGATGAGTTTTCTGCATTGGTTCCAGGTTTTCTGGAATTATTCTCTAATTTGATTGGATTGTGTATGTGTGTGTGTCTGTGTGTGTGTGAGAAAGATTAGCTCTAAGCTAACATGCGTTGCCGATCCTCCTCTTTTTGCTGAGGAAGATTGGCCCTGGGCTAACATCTGTGCCCATCTTCTGCTACTTTATATGGGCCGCCGCCACAGCATGGCTTGACAAGCGGTATATCAGTCCGCGCCTGGGATCCAAGCCTGTGAACCCCGGGCTGCTGACGCGGATCGTGTGAACTTAACGACTATGCCACCGGGCCAGCCCCCTAATTTGATTGGATTTAAAGGCACTGATGATTCTATTTCCAGTGGTAAGGAGGGCAATGGTAGTCCATGGTATGATGTGGCAATTGAGATTTATGTATAGGGCAGGCCATCAGCCTGTGTCCGAGAGTTCCAGCCTGCCCTTCCTGGTGGCCTGCCCTATCTAGGAATTTTGGGCTTGACTAACCGGACCCCCATCATCATGTAAATCAAATCCTTGTACTAAATCTTTTTTTTTTAAGGAAGATTGGCCCTGAGCTAATATCTGTTGCCAATCTTCCTCCTTTTTTCCCTTTTTTGTCCCCAAAGCCCCAGTAGATAGTTGTATGTCATAGTTGTACATCCTTCTAGTTGCTCTATATGGGACACTGCCTCAGCATGGCTTGATGAGCAGTGCATAGGTTTGTGCCCAGGATCTGAACCGGGGAACCCTGGGCCGCTGAAGTGGAGCGTGCGAACTTAACCACTATGCCACCTGGCTGGCCCCTAAATCTTTTTTTATCTTTGTATACATACACACATGCACACATATATATCCCCTATTTATATAAATATATCTATATCCCCTACTGATTCTGCTTCTCTGGTTGAGCCCTGACTGCCTGACTGACAGCAGGTTACTCACCTCTCTGCACCTTGGTTTCCACGTTTGTAAAGTGGGACCTGTCCTGCTTTATGTCACAGGACAGTGGTGAGAGACACACTAGATGGTTCAGGGAGCCCCTTGGCAGTTGTCAGGTAAGTGCCTGTGTGGGCTCTTGTGCCATACAGCAAGAGTCCAGCCTGTGAGTCTCAACCCCCTGCAGCTGACCAGAGGGTTGGAGGTGGGGGTGGGTCCTCTGGTTCCACCCTGACTGCTCCAGGTAAGAGAAGGCAGCCTTATCCCTTACCTGGCCCAGCAGCTGAACTCCATAAACACACCCATGTCAGGGCTGGAGTGCTCTTAGACAGCCACCTGGGATAAGAAAACTGGATGGAGCTGCCTGGCCATAACTCTGTGTTAACCCCCTTACCCTCTCTGAGCTGTAGGCTTTTCACTTTACCTGCTGGCCTTCTTTGTACCTTACGTTTTCACCAAAGCCAGTCCTGCAGACACAGTGAGCTTTTCTGTTTGGCCTTCAGTGTCCAAAACCTTTGTGCCTGTTTTTCTTTCTTTCTTTTTTTTTTTTTTGTGAGGAAGATCAGCCCTGAGCTAACATCCATGCTAATCCTCCTCTTTTTGCTGAGGAAGACTGGCCCTGAGCTAACATCTATTGCCAATCCTCCTCCTTTTTTCCCCAAAGCCCCAGTAGATAGTTGTATGTCATAGCTGCACATCCTTCTAGTTGCTGTATGTGGGACGTGGCCTCAGCATGGCCGCACAAGCGGTGCGTCGGTGCGCGCCTGGGATCCGAACCCGGGCCGCTGGTATCGGAGCGTGCGCACTTAACCGCTAAGCCACGGGGCTGGCCCACGTGCCTGTTTTTCTAAAAGGAGCGTGTAGTCAACCTAATACAGAGGCCAGCTTAGGTGACAAGTCGGTGCATTTATGAAATAGGCACTAATGCACCAGAAACTATTTGATTATCCACCTCTCACTGCCTGGAAACAAAATGGTCAGGCCCATCTTAGAGGAGGCAGGCCCAGCACAGATGGAGTCATTTGAGGGTTTAACTCATGCCTGGAATGTGTAGATGCTCCAAAATTTGTTGAATGAACCAGGGGTGGAAGTTTTTGTTTCTATGAGATCATTGCTGATGCCACAGGAGAGAAGTTGCGATGGTTCAGTGCACGGGGCCTGTGGCCCATGGGCCCCTGCGCAGTCTTGAGTGAAGCCTTCTGACCCCTCTGAGCCTGTTTTCTCACCTCTAAGATGAGAGGTGGCCATGTTTGAGGCTCTCCAGGGGCTGTCCAGTTCTGCAGGCAGCATTCCTGCCAGCCCATGGCTTTATTGCTAGAATCTAGGGTGTAGGGGGAGAGGGGTGGCCAGGCTACAGTGTGCCCAACAGGAAAAAGAGGCAAAAGCCTTCTCCAGGATAGACCATATGTAAGGCCACAAAACAAATCTTAATAAATTTTAAAAGATTGAAATCATACAAAGTATCTTTTCTGATCACAGTGGAATGAAACTAGAAATCAGTAGCAGAAGGAAAATTTAAAAATATGTGAAAATTAAACCACACATTCTTAAACAACCAGTGGATCATAAAAATCACAAAGTAAATTAGAAAATGTCTTGAGACAAATGAAAACAAGAACAAAACACACTAAAACTTATAGAATGCAATGAAAACAGTGCCAGAGGGAAATTTAGAGCTGTAAACACATTAAAAAAGAAGAAAGATCTCTAATCAACAACTTAATTATACACCTTAAGGAACTAGAAAAAGAAGAGCAAACTAAAACTGAAGCTAAGAGTAGGAAGGAAATAATAAAGACTAGAGCAGAGATAAAATAGAGACTAGAAAAACAATAGAGAAAATCAACAAAACCAAAAGTTGGTTCTTCGAAAAGATCAACAAAATTCACAAAACTTTATCTAAATTGATTAAGAAAAAAAGAGAGACAATTCAAATTACCCAAATCAGAAATGAAAGTGGGGACATTACCTATTCTACAGAAATAAGAAGGGTTATAAGAGAGTTCTATGAACAGTTTGTTGGAGGAGGTCATCCAGAGGACATGACTGCCGATTAACCCGTGAGCTGGACTCAGGCAACTGGAGGCTCCTTATCCCCTCCCCTATCTTTGGAATGTACATTCTGCCCACTGTTTCTGCACTAGGAGCTACTTCAAGCATGCAGTCTTGAGAGAGTAATGTGTTATTGAGACCATCTAGACTGCATATGTGACTGAACCCTGTTAAGGCCTCTATATAAACTCTTAAGATTCTGCCAGGTGGGTGTGGAGAACTACTCATCTTGCAGCTGCCCAAGACAAGCCTCATATGTAAGTTCCCTTGCTTATTAAAACTTTCCTTGCCCTCTGTGTACAGGGGCCACTTTCAAATTTCACCCAGGGAACTCTCGATGTCGCAAGCCAATACAATTGTATGCCAACAAATTGGATAACCTAGATGAAATGGACAAATTCCTAGAAACACAAAACCTACCAAGACTGAATCACAAAGAAACAGAAAATCTGAATCAACCTATAACTAGTAAGGAGATTGAATGAGTAATCAAAACCCTCCCAACAAAGAAAAGCCCTGGACCTGATGGCTTCACTGGTGATGTCTACCAACCATTTAAAGAACTAACACCAGTCCTTCTCAAATTCTTCCAAAAAACTGAAGAGGAGGGAGTACTTCCTAACTCATTCTATGAGGCCAACATTACCCTGACAGCAAAGCCAGACAAAGACACTACAAGAAAACAAAACTACAGACCAATATCTGTTATGAATATTGATAGAAAATCCTCAACAAAATACTAGCAAACTGATTTCAGCAGCATATTAAAAGGATTATACACCATGACCAAGAGGGATTTATTCCCAGGATGCAAGGATGGTTCAACATACAAAAATCAATGAATGTAATATATACCACATTAACAGAATGAAGGAAAAACACCTCACATGGTCAACTTAATTGATGCAGAGAAAGTATTTGACAAAATTCAAAAGTTTTTCTTGATAAAAATTGCTCAACACACTAGGAATAGAAGTAAACTACCTCAACATAATAAAGGCCATATATGAAAAACCCACAGGTAACATCATACTTACTCAATGGTGAAAGACTCAATGCCCACTTTTTCCACTTCTGTTCAACATAGTATTGGAAGTTACAGCCAGAGAAATTAGGCAAGAAAAAGTATCCAAATTTGAAAAGAAGAAATAAAATTATCTCTGTTTGCAGATGACATAATCTTATATGTAGGAAACCCTAAAGATTCCACAAAAAAAATTATTAGAACTATTAGAACTAATAAATGAATTCAGCAAAGCAGCAAGATATAAAATCAACACATAAAAGTCAGTTGCATTTCTATACACTAACAATGAACAATCTGAAAAGGAAATTAAGAAAACAATTCCGTTTACAACAGCGTCAAAAAGAGTAAAATACTTAGGGATTAACTTAACCAAGGAGGTGAAAGACTTGTACAATGAAAACTACAAAGGGGGCTGGCCTGGTGGCATAGTGGTTAAGTTTGCATGCTCCGCTTCAGTGGCCCAGGGTTCGCAGGTTCGAATCCTGGGCGCAGACAGACACACTGCTCGTCAAGCCATGCTGTGGCAGGCATCCCACATATAAAAGAGGAAGATGGGCACAGATGTTAGCTCAGAGCCAATCTTCCTCAGCAAAAAAACAAAAACAAAACTACAAAACATTGCTGAAAGAAATTAAAATAAGATCTAAATAAATGGAAAGACAGCCCATGCTCATGGATTAGAAGACTTAATATTAAGATGTCAATACTACCCTAAGCAATTTACATATTCAGTGCAATCCCTATCAAAATCCCAATGATGGTCTTTGCAGAAATAGAAAAATCCATCCTAAAATTCATATGAAATTTCAAGTGACCCTGAATACCCACAACAATCTTGAAAAAGAAGAACAAAATTGGAGGATTTATACTTCCTGATTTCAAAACTTAATACAAAGCTATGATAATAAAAACAGTGTGGTACTGGTATAAAGACAGACACATATACCAATGCAATAGAATAGAGAGCCCAGAAGTAAACCCTCACATGTATTGTCAAATGATTTCTGACAAGGGTACCAAGACCATTCAATGTGGAAAGGACAGTTTTTTCAACAAATGGTGCTGAAAAACTGGATATTCACATGCAAAAGAATGGAGTTAGACCCTTACTTTACACCATAAACAAAAACTAACTCAAAATGCATCAAAGACCTAAATGTAAGAGCTAAAACTATAAAATTCTTAGAAGAAAACATAGGGGGAAATCTTGATGTTGGATTTGGCAGTGATTTCTTGGCTATGACACCAAAAGCACAGGCAACAAAAGAAAAAATAGATAAATTGGACTTCATCAAAATTAAAAACTTTTGTGCATCAAAGGACACTATCGACAGAGTAAAAAGGGAACATACAGACTGGGAGAGAATATTTTCAAATCGTGTATCTGATAAGGGGTTAATATATAAGAAACTCCTAAAAATAACAAAAACCCAAACAACCCATTAAATGGGTGTGCATGGAAGGCCTTCCTGGTCGCACACCTCAGTCTGTGATGAGCCATGGGCTCTGGAACGCAGGTGTCTGTGAGGTGCTGGCTGAGGGCTGGGCTTCTGCTTTTATTTCTCCATGTTTCTCTTCTCCCCAGCTCTGGGTGCAGAGCAGGCCCTCAGGGGAAGTCTGTTGAGCAAGGAAGGCAGCTGGCTCAGCTGGCACTGTGGGTAGAGGATCTCATGGCTGGGGACTGTGGTAATCAAAAGAGAAATCAGCTTTTTATTCCTGATTGTAGTGAGCAAGTATTTTATAGAAAATTTAGAAAATAAGGAAAAATATGGAGAAGTGAAAAAATTATCTCCAGTCCTCCAACCTAGAGACAGACCATAGCTAACATTTTGGCATGTTTGTTTTCAGTCCTTTTTATGCCTATTTTAACATAATTGGGGTCATAATGTCTGTATAATCTTGTGGTGTTCCCTTCTGTTTCACAATATAATGTGAGCATTTTCCTTCACATAAAAAATTGTTTTTAAACTCTTCACCAGCTGCATAATGTTTGACATGTAGGCAGTCCCTTATTTATTTAATTATTACCCTACATTAGACACTGTTATACATTTATTCATCCATTCATTCATTCACCACTATTACAAATGATGCTGGTATGAACATTTTAATGGCTAAATTAGTCTTATTTCTATAGTTTTCTTCAGGGTATGTTCCAAGAAATGGAATTCACTGTGTTAAAAAGCATCCCGTCTTGTCAAGAACTGGGAAGAATCTGAGATCTTACCCTATTCACAAGCTGACAAGTTAGCCTACTTCAGTTTCATGGATGCTGGCAGAACACACGACATTCCTGGGTCAGAAACAAAGGAATTTATTACAGCAATAGTAGCAGCCAGAATACTGGCATTTTCTTGCAGCAGTTCCCCAAGCCCCAATTACCACAGGATAACGCAAAGAGGGCCAAGTGACTCCTGTACATGTAGTGGGTTGCATTCAGGAGAGAAAGGGAAAAAGAGAGAAGAGAGCTTAGAGAATTTGAATCTTTTATACTAGACAGTAAAGTATGCCTGCTCCTTGCTCTAAAGGCACTGTCTCTATCTACCAAGGTCACAAGAACACCTGCCTTTTACTTTGGAGGGAGACCTATCTCTACCTTCCAAGGCTGTGGACTAAAGAAACATCCTTGAAAAGATAGTCCAGGGCAAAGGTATTCATGGTTTTAACTCACAAGTCATGCAGAAATGGGAGAAATGTGAGACACCCACAGCAATAACTTCCAACAATATCCACCCCTCATTTCTACACCATCTTGACTTCTGGCAATTTCCGCGTGAGTATACCACTCCATCAGTTGCTCTGATTAATCTGACCAACAGAGGCTGGACCAAATCAGTTCAGTTTATCTCACAGCATTTAATTGATTTCATCCACAGCACTTCAAGGAGCCTAAGGAGCCCAACCTGCCCCCTCAGTCTTGCCCTGCCAAGTTCCTCCATCCAACAGACTGGACAAATCTCATATACTGTCAAGATCTACCTTAGAAAAAGCCATGTGGCTTTCTCAAATATTGACCTTTCAACTTGGCCTAGGTCATTAATCCAAGTACAGAAGGACATATTAGTATTGCCCATTCTTGACTTTGGCCCACAAGGAGGAAGTGTAGGCAAGTCTATCATCCGTATCAATCCTGGCCAGTGAGTTGGACAAACGTTGTATCACCTTTTCTAATCAGATGACTACCATCACAGGGAGAACTCCCCACAGAGGGTGCACATAAATAACAAGTCAGTTATGTGTCCAGGAAGCTCCCTGAATAGCTAAGGCTAGCCTCATTGTAGCAAGATCTCCGCAGTTTGTCTGTGGGCTTCCTGATCTATTGGTGTTGTGTGCTTAAACACTTGAAGGTCCCTTACGACCACTATGAAGATGCAAGACACTGTTTTGGGGAGGTTGGCAAGTTAATGCCTGGCTTCCACACAAGAACAGTCATCATGGCACACGTGGTGCCCCTAGAAAGAAAGTATTGTTTGCAAGTGTTGGGGTCCCCCAAGAGGGACCTACATCAGTCAGGGCAGAGGTTGATAATGCCTCCAGTGTGGCCTCCTGGCCAGTTGGTAGGTCTTTGGGTTCCCAGTTTAGTTTGCATAATTGAGTCTAATCCTTATATTTGGAAGGACTGCCTGAGGGCAATCAATCCAATCTATCCTGTTTGCCCATGCCACCAGCAGGGTGGCATTCATCCTCCCCATAGAATGACTGAGAGAGGTCTGTGGGAGTGGGGATTGGGAAGACATCTGGTGGTATTGCAGGTGTTTCTCCTGGGAGATACAGGAGCCAGGGGTATCCCCTGCATTTCCAGTAGACTTCTGGTAAGGTTAATAGGAATGGTGATCATGCTGTGCAAACCCTGCCATCAGTTACTTTTATTTATTATTTATTTATTTATTTATTTATTCCCCCAAAGCCCCAGTAGATAGTTGTGTGTCATAGCTGCACATCCTTCTAGTTGCTGTATGTGGGACGCTGCCTCAGCATGGCCAGAGAAGCGGTGCGTCCGTGCGCGCCCGGGATCTGAACCCCAGGCCGCCAGCAGCGGAGCGCGCGCACTTAACCACTAAGCCACGGGGCCGGCCCGCCATCAGTTACTTTTAAGGTACTTGCAGAAGTTTGGGAGAGCTGCACCAGGGCATGTTTGTTCATAAGGAAGGCTCCAGAAAGACATAGATCATTAAGATTAATGCCCCTCCCAACCTATCTCCTGGGATCTAAGGTGTTCCTATCTAGGTGCCAAAGTTGCTGTTCCCCCTCCAAAATCGGTGTAGCTAAATTCCAATAGCTAAAACATCACCTCCCCCCCCCCCCGTTATCTTTTTCTCAAATCCAAACCTTTTGTTTGGAAGGATCAGGTGCAAGATGAACAAGGGCATTTTTATAAAATGCACAGAGACCCATCTTGTTCCTCACTTTGTCCTGCATGGGCCACCATAGGGGGTCTCAGTGAGCAGTGTGTTCCCCCAAGTGGTCGTTGTCCTTATGATCGAAAACCATGTCAACCAACAAGAGAATCCAAGTGGCTCAACCAGAATCAAATTTGAATCCCTAGGCCCACTTTCAGCTGGAATGTCTCCTAGAAGATGTGCCAACTGGGCTGGCCTGGAGTTGCTCTTAGGGGAAAGAAAGAAGCACCATGCCCAGAAAGAGTCAGGTCTGAATTGGCAAATTTCAAAACAGGTCCTTATGACTTTCATACCATTTTCATCCAAATATACCCAGGAAGTGGCCTTTCTAAGATAGCTGTGTTCAGTGACCAAAATGCTTTATGAAAGTGTATGGACTAGGAGGGAGCGAGGGAGGTAGAATCAGAAACCTTTTTGAGTTGATTTTCGAGGAGGTATTCTAGTGTTGAACAATTCTAGATGCCTGTGGATGGCACGAAGTGTGGAGGGTCCATTGAATACTTTGCCTGCCCATTGTTGAGTAGCTTTTGTGATAAAAGGTGCACCCTCATCAGACTGCAAACGGTCCATAGAGCCAAAAACATCACACAGATTAGTTTCAAGGGCCACAATGGTGTGTCCAGAGTTGGCTTATTGGACTGGAACAGGAACTCCATAACCTGAAAAAGTGTCAGCGGTGGTGACGTTCCACCAATAGCCCCGAGAGGGAGACAGAGGTATGATGGAGTTAATCTGCCATGAGCTGACCAGGGCCATGCCCTGTGCAAGGTGACCTCCTTCTCTGCAAGATTGTGGGCCAGCCCTTGGCAGGAATCACAACTTTGGCATGTGCTGGTAGCCTCTGCATCAGAAACCATCTTTTCCTTTGTGCCCGGTCCACAGTGGGGGATGTGTTGCCATGCCCAGCACAATGATGAATCCAGGGGGCAATCTGGGTGCTATAGGTGGTGCAATCAACAGCCTTATTCCAGTTGGTCTCATCAGAGAACAGGCTCTTACCATGGACATCTACATGAGTGACCTAGACAGGTCGACCACAGCCACAATTTATTTCCACAGCTGATGGCCCCAGAGAGGAGTGTCTTTAATCTGCCAGTCTGAGGTTTTCTAAGTGGCAGACCAAACAACTAGGCCATTGGCGACAACCCAAAAGTCAGTAAAAATATACTAAGGTTTACCAAGTGGAGTATTGGCCCAGGGCCATAAGAATGGCCTTGAGTTCTATCTACTGAGCAGAGGGGCTCACATCCATTTTCAGTTCGGGGTAGTGCTGCTAAGGGTGAATAGCACAGCAGCCCAGTGGACACCATCAGGTTTCAGCTTAGTTGACCCATTGGTGAACCAGGCTCAAGCATTTCGAGGAACTTGAGGTCACCAATGAGCCAGTGGCTTTGCTTTGGTGGAGTAGGGGATATGTTTCCCACAAAAGATTAGCTGCCAGTTTTTTCATGTAAAGCTGAGGTGTTCCTCAGGCCAGGCCAGCTGTGTTCTTGAATGTTCAATTTCCATTTCACAAGCAAGGCTTCCATGGGCCAGGTATTCAGTTTCAACAAGAGCCCGATAGTAAGCTTTTCCAAAGGGGTGTATATGGTCACTGTGTCAAGGAGGCAGTACATCCAAAACCCCAAGGGGCACCTCTGGGTGCAATCTGCCTCCCTTTGCCAGAGGCTCCAGTTAGTACAGCCATCAGTCACAGAGACGTATATGGCTTAAAGGGGTCATAGAGTTGTGGGGCCCCAAATGTAGAGAGTGGGCCACACCTTGCTGGATGTTTTCCAATGCAGGCCGTGGTTTAGGCCTTGCTCAAAGGGTTTGCAGTTTAGCCAGTATAAAGGACCAAGTAGGATGCCCAGGTGAGGCAATACTGTCTCCGATACCAAAGATTCCAAGAAGGTGCCAGGCCTCCTTTTTTGGGAGTGGTGGAGGGGGAAAGAGGAGGCAGCGGCTTTTCCTTACCTGCTGGAGGGATTAAGCGTTGAGTCTGCCTGCCTAGTCCCAAGAAACTGAATTTGGTCAGGGTTTATCAGTCGTCCCTGCTGGTGGAGGCATGAAAAGACTACAGTTAGGATCTCTGAGGCTGAGGCTTTTGACTTGCCACCAACAGGACTTCATCTATGTAGTGAAAGTTTTGGACATCAGAGGGTGAAGGGGCTCACACTAAATTCTGACCTACCCACAGGGGGCAAAGGGTAGGGGAGTTCATCCCTCTAGCACTTAGAGAGGTACATGCAGGTCTTCCTGATTGGGAGAATCCCTGCTGGCACTTATGAACTAGAAGGACAAGCATCAATTCCTATGAAACCTTCAGATGTAGATGGAACAATACACTGAATTGCACCAAAGGGTCCCAGGTCCTTAGCTTTTTCTCCCCTCGCTGGGCAACCAAACCTCTCAGTTGAATTTGGAAACCTTTCTCCCCCTCAAGGACTGGGTAGTTTCGTGACTTGGGGACTCATATCCAGCAGAGCCATGGAAGTTTGAAGCCCTCCCATCCCTAAAGTTCCCTCGCACACTCAGACAGGGCCCTCAGCCCTGACCTCATTTCTCCTTAAAGCAGCTGAGGTTGGGGTAGAGGGGGAGTGAGGGATCAGGGATTGCGGAAGGAGAAAGTGGCTCCGCGCCGTTAAACAAGGGCACATTCACTTTCAGTTTGCAGTGGTGTGGCCGAGGTTCATAAGTTTTCAGCCCAGCCCAAGCCCTACAGCAGGTGGCAAGGCCATCATTACTGAGGACATCTCCTTCAGCTTTGGGGACCCCTTGATCTGGCTGGCGCTGCAGGCCTTTTGTTCTTGGCTGACACAGACTAGACGTGAGCCACGGTAGTTTTTTTTGAGGAGTCCAGTTTAATCTGAGACATTTTCTGCCCCGCCTTGTCAATAACGCTTCAGTTTTTGTTCAGTTTTCACAGAAGGACTAGGACAGTTCTCCTGGTGGCGGGGCTGACTGCAAGACTTTATCTAGACTTCTTCGGGTCAGTTTCTCACTCCCATCTGCTCCCTTCATCAGCACTGCAAACCAGTCGGAGGCAGTAAGAGCCCAGCTTAGTAGCTTCATCTATAGCTTTCTGTGGGAGTTTGTCTCAGGGGAATCTCTCTGAGAGGGCCAAAGCTTCTTTGTAGCAGCCAGAACCCACTGCAAAAAAACTCTGGGGCCTTTTACTGTTGTCTGCTAATGGAGTTCAGGTTGGCGTGAGAGAATGCAGGAGAGGCTGAGCAGACAGAAGGCCCAGCTGTGCCATTCCTCCTTAGCAAGCACTGCGTGCTCCAACCCATCACCACCCAAGCAAACCAGCCAAGGTTCCAGTGATCCGCTTGCTTTCTTCCCACAGCTGTCTTGAATTTCCTACCCTTCAGGCTCAGTGTAGGTGTGCATCTCTGTAACTGGTGTTTGAAAGGGGTTGCAATCATCTGCCCACCTAAGACTTACTACTGGTTATTACAATGGGGAGGACATGAAACTGACCACCAGATAGTGCAGGACGCCTCCTGCTCAAGGACAGTTAGCAACAACCAGGGCACCATCCAGGTAGCTGTTTTCGAACCTGCTTCCGGGGACTAAGCCTGCAGCCCCTCCCCAATTCTTCTTCATTCACGGGCAGTAAAGTGAAGGACCATTGATCACCTGATTACCATACAAGTTTGTCAACAAGTTTGCTACTGTCTCTCATGGACTTCCCATTAAGTGGACTGTAAGGCCCTCTTCCTTCTTGCAGAAAGCCATGTCTCTGTCAGCATCTCATTCTTGCCATAACTGTCAGGAACCATAAAGGGCCTTATTTGCAAGTTAGCCTGCCACAGTTTCGTGGATGCTAGTAGAAGACATGACATTCCTGAGTCAGAGCTGTCAACTTAAAAATAAAATTTGCAGTTATTTTATCTCGAAATGAGTTTATTAAGGAATAGCCAAAAGAATTGCAATACAGGATGCGCATGCTGCGGCAAACCATAGGCGAATCCAGAAAAGAAAGGAGAGGAGCTGCCTTTGTAGAGAAAAAGAGGGAGTAGGGAGGGGCTGTTCTAAACGAAAGTCCATTGGGGGAAAGTAACAGTTCAGGGTGGCAACGGCTTCTCATTGGCTGAGCTGTTGCCCGGTAGGGAGAGACATCTTCCTTCTGTAGTGAAGTAGTTTTACTTCCTCTCCAAGATGCAAGCATTCTCTCTTCCTGGTTGGTGTAATTGACGATGTATGCTAGGGTGTGAGAGCTCCCCCTACAAGCCTTCCCAACTCCAATTTAGTTAAGGTTTCTTTTATTAATTTCCACAGAGCAAAGGACAGTTTATTATGGCAATAGCTCTAGGCAAAGCGCCAGCATTTTCTTGCAGATTCTCCAGCCCCAATTCCAAAGCGGGCCAGGGGATACCTGCATTTGTAGTGGGTTGTGTTAAGGGAGGAGCCCTGAGTTTAAAGAACTGGAATCCTATAATGGGCAGTATGTTTGCCTGTCTTTGGCTCCAAAGGGAGACACATCAAGCCTTCCAAGGCTATTTGCTGTAGGAACATCCCTGAAAAGGTAGTTCAGGTGAAGGTAGCCAGTGCCTCGACCCATGAGACATGCAGAAATGCAGCCACCAGTGGAGAATTGCCTCCCAATAGTATACTGCAAATTACCTATAAAAAGCATTAGCAGTTTACACTCCCACCTACCCTTGTAGGAGAGAATGTCTGCTGAATTCTGCATGACATCAAAGGTTCAAATACAGCCTCCTCTTTAATCATGACCTATGGTTCTGAAAAGTATAGGAAAGCCACTAAAGCAGGTGTTGTTAAAGATCTGCTGCTGACCATTCACTGATGTACTTTATTAAGCAGCTACTAGGTGTCAGGTGCTGGGGCTACAGCAGTGGAGACAGGTAGGCAGGATGCCATGGTTGGGGGGCACAGGGAAGGGGTGGAGATGCTCCTTTAAAAGTGGCGACATTGAGCAGAACCTTGATGGAGGGCACAGGGGAAGAAATAGTAGGTGCACGGGCCCTGAGGGAGGAATGGACTTTGGCAGGTGGGAGGTACCAAGAGGAGGTCAGCTTGGCTGCCTCGTGGGTCTCTTGTAAGGGTGGAATGAGATGTGGACATTAGGCCATTGTAAATCAAGGGTCTCCAAAAGGCTCAGGGAGACTGGCTCACCAGATCTCCTAAGGCTGGGGGAAGCCCAGGATTTCACTCAGGGCTGGGAGATAGCCTCAGGAAGGAGTATTCAGGATGCATGTCAGGGTGGGCAGCCAGGGAGAGGAAAAGAGGGGGCCCAGGAGGAAGAGAGGATGGAGAAGCCACTGGAGAGGCCACTGCGCTGGGCCCGTGGGAGACTCAGCCTCCATTTCCTGGCACTGAGGTTTTTCCATGAACACTCCATTCCGTTCTGGTCCCATCACTTGCTCCCCAGCACTAGCAGCTCAGCAGGATGACGTCTTGGTATCTTCCAGTTTTCTCAATCCTGTTGTGAAGCTGGAGGATGGGGGCAAGTCCCTGGATACTGTGGCAAGGGCAGGTCGGAAGGAGGCAGGAAGAGCAGCATCTGTGCTCTTCCAGGGTATCAGGACCACGTGCCAGGCTTTCCACCTGGAGGTAGGCCCCCAGGGGCCAGTGGCAGCCCATCTCTGGCTCCAGAACTCAGAGTTCACTTCCTGGCTCTTCTGGCATTGGTTCCCTTCTACAGGGTCACCAGCCGTGGCCTCGACTGAGGGTTGGGAAAGCAGCAATGACAGGTTTGGGTATAGCTCTGTCTACAGCTCGTTGAGTGATGACCTTGGGCCAGTCACTCCTCTTTCTGGGGCTGCAGTCTCCTTCTTGGACTAGACCAGTGGTTACCTAAATGTCAGCGTATCTCACAGAATACCGGTGTTACACAAAACCAAACTGTGGCTAAGTAATTTGGGGAAACCCTAAATTAATGGGGTCCGCTTGCCGCAGGATTATACAGAGCCTTTTCTGCACAACCTAAATCTCCTGGAGGGGACTGCAACATGCAGTGTTCGCCAAGCTGACCTGACCAGGGCACCTCATTGTATAGAACTTCTCACCATTGGCATTCTGAAAGGCATGCCTCTGGATGCACTAGACAAGATGGTCTCCAGGGTCACCCCTAGCTTTGTTTTGAGATTTAGAAAACAGAACTACCCGTTGGCTGTCGTGGCAGGCAACGTTTCAGATGACTTCCAGTGATCCTTGCCTCCTGGTATTCATGCCTGCATAATCCCCACTGTATGCTGGACTTTCTGATTGCTTCTAACAGATAGAACACTGCAGAAGTGATAGGATGTCACCTCTGAGATTACGTTATAGAAAGGCTGTGGCTTCCATCCTCAGCGTGCTCACATGCTCTCTCTCTCATTCTCACTCTTACGTGGCCACTGAATGCAATTATGGGAGAAAAATGACAGAACGAGGGAGGTGTTCAAGTAGGAGGGACAAAAGTGGGTGGGGTGGTGAGTCCTGGGTGGAGTTGGCTGCCCAGGGCATGCAGGGCGGGGATAGTAGGGCAACAGGCTGAGGACTCCTGAGAGGGGCCCCATTGGGAGCCAAGGGGCCAGGCCAGAGCAGAGATCTGAGCCCAGATGCCACATCAGAGCCAACTACCCAGGGGTGAGAGGGTACACATGCCACCCCAGCTTGCTAGTCTAGTGTCCAGACTAGTGTCATGTTAGGAGGACACCCAGGCAGGCTGTGGCCAGCAGCCCTGTAAGTGAACTTGGACACAGATGCTCCAGCCCCAGTTGAGCCTTGAGGTGACTGCAGCCCTGGCCAAGAGCTTGATGGCAACCTCATGAGAGACCCTGGGCCCAAGGCACCATCTCAGCTGCACCCACATTCCTAACTCACACAAACTGCCAGATAATAAATGGAATGTTTGTTGTTTTAAACTGCTAAGTTTTGGGGTAATTTGTTATGCAGCGATAACTAGTAAAATTGTGCAGTGTCTTCTACAACCCATGTGTGTGTGATTCTATTGGTATAACCGCTAGATTACACGTGTAATGGTGGAACCTACTCGTCCTGTGACATCCCCTGTGCGTCTCCCCCTGGCACTGAGTGTCTAGTGTCCTCTGGTGGCCCCCAGGGGTTCTGGATGTAAGAAGGAGGCGGCCTCATGAGGTGGTGTACAGACAGGAGGTGGGCTCACAGGGCATCTGGGCATGGGGGTGCTGTACCCTTCCAAAAAGCAGTCTGGACAATAGACTAGCAAGGTGGGGTGGCGTGTGTGCCCTCTCACCCCTGGGTAGTTGGCTCTGGTGTGGCATCTGGGCTCAGATCTCTGCTCTGGCCTGGCTCCTTGGCTCCGAGTGGGGCCCCTCCCAAGAGTCCTCAGCCTGTCCCCCAACTATCTACACCCTGCATGCTCTGGGCAGCCAACTCCACCCCAGACTCACCACCCTACCCACTTTTGTCCCTCCTACTTTAACATCGCCCTCATTCTGTCATTTTTCTCCCATAACTGCATTCAGTGGCCACTCAGAGGCCCCATTCTCTCCCATGCCTGTCTCAACCCCTGATATGCCCATTCAGGATGGGGCCCCTTCCCCTAGGGTGGGTAGAAGGCTCACTGAGGGGCAGAGAGGGGTGAGCTCACTGCCAGTGTTCACAGGCTGTTGGCTACACGTTTAAAACACCTGGTATGCTGCCTGGCACACTCTAGTGGGGCACCCCAGCTAGTCACTCAGCTGGTCAACTTCCTGACTGAAGGCATGTCTACAGGGCTGCTCTCCAGTTTGGAGTAAGGAATCCAAGACCTCGGTCAGAACTCCTACTAATATATCTCCACACCGTGGGGCTTGGGGAGGGCAGGGCAGCAGGCAGCCAGGAGGAGCACAGGCCGGAGACCAGGACCCTATCCAAGAAGCCAGCTCCGCTCTTTCAGCTCCCCGTGGGACCGGGGGAGGTCTGAGGTGCCAGATTAATGCAGGATTTCCAAATATTTCCTTTTTCAGAACTAGAATTCTTATCAAATGCAATACTAGAAGAGCCCAATAGCTAGTAGATAAGGGGAGCTGCTGGTTGGGGGTGGCGGGTGCAGGGAGGGCTGGAGCCCCTCTATTCCCTCTTGTGGGCCCCACTGTCCCCCTCTCTACACTGCCCCCCCAGGCCCTCCTCCTACCCAAGGTTGTGCGTCCTCCGTCTGTCCGCTGAGCTCCGAGGCTCTTCCATTTCCAGCACTGTCCCCCCAGGCTTCGCACAAGCATCAAGGCCCGAATAGGAGAAAACCAGATTCCAGACCCAGCTAAAAACAGGCATGGCAAGTCAAGGACCCGGTTCCCACGAGCTCATGCTGAGAACTTGGGAAGGAGACAAGAATTCACAAAGGTGGGCCAGAGGCTACCATCATTTTGCAGTGAGAATGTTTATTGAGAATGGCTCATTACAAACAAAATATATTTATGTATAAAATCTCTGCAGTGCAAAAGATCCCTTTTGTCCCCGAGTGGCTACAGTGAACAAAGCCAGCTGTCCAGTGTGGCTTTGGGAGCTGCACTGGTCCCCTAGCATGTGGATAGGGGGCCACAGATGCCACATGCTGTGGGCAGAAGTTCCTGATGTCCAGGCTCCTTCTCCGGCCCCACTTTCATGACTTGTACAAGAACACAACATAGTGTGGTTTGTGTTCTGCCTCCATGACCCTCCCCAGGCAGGTGGCACCATCTCAGGGGCAGGTAGCTTTCTCATTCATCTTCTAGATAGGTGACCTCTAACTTGTGGCTTGTCCCTGGAAGCCATCCTCTGAGCCTGGGGACTGAGCATTTCTAAATGTTACATGGTGGGCTGAGGTGCGGTGACTACTCTCCACGGAGGCTGCTCTCTACGGCAGCCCCACCAGCATGTGCACCGTGTCTCACTCACATTCAGCCAGCCTGAAAGCTTCACTTCCTCTCATTGTTTTCCTTGATACATCTATTCTCACCACAATTTTACCCAGACCCTCCTGAGGACGCCCAACCCCCACAGCTGCCACGTGTGGTACTCCTGAGTGTAGACCCAGAACTCCCTGGGATCTTGGGCCTCCCAGCATTAAGGCAACAGAGATGAGACCAGTCTAAAGGCAATGCTAGTCTCTGAAACCAGGGTGGCTGCCCAGCTAACAGCGCCTCCCTCTTGGCCAAAGGCTGTACCTGGTGTCGAGGAGCAATACGACTGGGTGGTCTGATAGCCCTTCTAAAGCAGAGCCCACCTCTGCCCCTCAGAGCAGCCACAGTGGGGAGGGGCCAGCTGGCAGGTGGGGGCAGAAGCTGAGCGTGGTTTGCAGCCTGAAAGAGGGGCAGCTGCCACCACATCATGCCCTGGGCACTGGAAGACCAAGATGCAGGGGTACAGGTGTAGTATGGCTGTTGGGGCACCCCTGCCCTTTGCCAGAGGCAGCCCATGAGGGGTGGGTGTCCCCAGCCCCTTTGGGAGTGATCCATTTCCCTTATTTTTTAGGTGCAGACCTGGGTTCAAGACCCAGCTCCACCACTGTCCTGGGCAAACTTGCCCCAGACTGGGCAGATGCTGTCTGGAAGGTGAAGGGCCCTGGCACTCAGCCCGGGGGCCGTGAGTTCCCCTTCTCTTCGAAAGAGAACTTGGGCTGGCTTACCTGCCCCGTAAAGAGAGGTGTCTGTGGTTCCAAAGTACCTGCAATCTCACTATTATTGTCTTACTTGAAGGTGATTCTCACCTCCCAAAAGTTATAACGTAAATCTAGAAAGACAGACCGAAGGGAGGGAGGGAGGGAGGAAGAGCTCTAGTCTATGCTACGTGCCATGCTATGTGATCCTGGGCAGGCAGCACCCTTCTCTGTTGAGACAGAAGAGACCCAGCATTCTGTGCAAGAGGTCCTGGCATGAACATCAGGGTGGGTGGGAGGTCACAGGCTGCCCGTGCCATTGCTTCCTTAGTGCCCCAGCACGCTCAGCCCTGCGAGACTCGGGGTCCCCACACTCGGAGGTTGGGCCCTGCTGTCGGGACTCAGGCTAGTGTCAGGAGGCCTTGTGGGTGGGGGGGATCTCTGGGGCTCAGGCAGCCGTTCTTGGCCCTTAGGGTCAGGTATTCCTGGAGCACACTCAGCACTGCCAGCCAGCAGGAGCCAGGGCCCCATTATTCCCCTGATGACCCTCCATCCTACGTGGCTAGGGTACCTGGAGGGCTGCTTTCTGCCTGAGGTCCAGCCCTCCCTAGGCCCCGGAGGCCTCACAACCAGCCACAGGAATGTGGGTCCACTGGGAGGCAAGAGGGGGTGGTGGCACCAAAGGGCATGGAGGCGCTGCAGTACTTCCAGGGGAGAAGGGTGAGAACAGCTCCAAGCGAGGCCTGGAGCAGTCCACAGCCCTGGGGGCCGGGATCAGATACACACACACAGATGCTGTCCTGACGAGCGGTGTTTCTCTCCAGGGCTCAGGCCCCAGGTCTTTGGGGAGACAGGCTCGGCTTCTCCCCTAACCCTGGCTGGCAGGCAACAAGGGCACCTGTGAGGCGGAATGTCCCCTGGGCACGGTTGGAGTCAGGCTCAGGGTCCTGGGGGAAGCTCTGCTCAGACGCTCCGGGGACACCTCCAGCAACCAGCAGGTGCCCAGGCTAAGTGGCATGATGACACACTCAGCACTGGCGGACAAAGCAGGCACGCCGCAGCCTCCTAGAGTTCCCCAGGGCTCTGTCACACGGGCCAAGGCTGCAGCTCCACATCTGAGCCCCAACAGCCCAGGGCCTGGGCCAGGGACTCCTGAGTGGGCCCAGCTGGGGCGGGGCAGGGTGGGGTCTGAGGGCCTGGGCACACCAGGCTTCTGCTGTCAGCTGTCCAAGTAGACAAAGAGGATGTCCTCGTCTGTGCCGTAGCTGGTTCTGGCCTCCTCGAAGTTACTGATGCTGGTGCTGCACATTCCTGCTGGGGGCAGGAGGGGCAGAGCGGGGTTGGCAGGTGGAGGGAGCACCCCCTTCACTGGCACCCAGGGGAGCCAGGGGAGGTCTGACCATGTCCTGCCCGCCGGGCCACCTCTTGCTGATCAAGTCTTCTACCTCCAGGAAGCCCTCGTTGCCTATTTCAACCTTCGTGAGCTCCTTCTCTGACCCCTCCCCAGGTTAGCAGATGGAGAAAGTGAGGCCCAGAGAGGGGAAGAAGCATGCTTGAGGCCACATGGGTAAGTCTGCTTGAGTCAGGGCAGTCCTTCCCTGTCCCCAGGGCAATGGGGAGCCCTAGATGGGTCTGGAGCAGGGGCTGGGGCTGGGCACTATCTCTTCTGACGAGCATGCTGGCTGTCCTGGGAGGGCCAGAGTGGGGGAGGGAGGAAACTGCAGCCTGTGCAGCATGAGGCTGAGGCGGGGCCCTGGGTAGTGGCATGGGGCTGGCGGTGTGGGAGGGAGATGGCCTGGCCTGGCCTGGCCTGGCCTGGCCTGGAGATGACTGGGATGTGGAGGCCAGCAGGGCCCCAGCTTTGTGACTGGTTTGCTGCACGACCAGAGGGGTGGCATGGATGACAGGAGCCCAGGAGGAGCAAGGGCTCTAGGGAGAAGGCAGTGAGTGAGATCAACCACAGCAGGTTGAATGGAAAGGAGTCATGGGGGTGGGAATAAGGGACCGTGAATGCAGCCTGCCCCACCCACTGTCCCCACCTTCGACACTCACGGTCTGCGTAGGCTGGGTTGTTGTAGAAGATGCAGCCGGTGGCCCGGTTATAGCCACGCAGCACGATGAAGTGGCCCTGGTAGTCGGGGGTGCGGCAGAAGCAGCGGTGGCCACTGGGGGCAAAGCAGCAGTACTTGACGGGGCTGGAGCAGAGGTCGCAGTGCAGCACCCCCGAGTTCACCAGCACGATGGCCACGTGGCCCTGTGCCAGGTGCTCCTGGATGTCTTGCACGCTCACAGTGCTGTGGGTGGGAGGAGGGTCAGCTGGCGCCGCTGGCCCCATTCCCTACCTCTCAAGTGGACCCCTGCTGGAACCCATTCCGCTCTATGTCACAAAGCTTGGGGACATGGCTCGTCTTCTCTCCGCCCTGAGATCCTTGCAGGTGGGAACGTCCTGCTTTGTCACTGTGGCCCAGGCTCAGCACATGGCCAAGCACAGGACCAGGGGGGTGGCTCTGAGTGTGCCCAAGGATAAGCTGGCCCCGTCAGGCCCTTCCTGGGGTGGTAGGAGGTCCGCTCCGGACGGGACCCTGTCAAGCGCCACTGGAGCAGCACATGGGACCCCGCCTCCTGGCCTGATTAGTGAATTTTTTTTGCCAAGCATCCCTCCTTGGTCCTTTACCCTAAATCATGTGTGGTTTACACTGGAAACTGTCAGTTTAATTCCTAAAATCTGAGCCAAGCATGCCTTTGCCAGTTTCAAAACCAAATGCTTCTCTGAAAGGGCTATTTTTCTCTTTTTTTCTAAGGCTCCTCATGGCAGAGGGGGCTCCCCAAGAAAGGCTGGTCAGCAACACTTCTGGGGGACCCCCAGTTCAGCAGAGCCAGTCGCGCCCTGAGGCAGACTCTGAGGCACTGCCCCATTCGATGCCCCACAGAAGGCAGCCAATCCAAATAAGAACTCAGAAAGGGAGAAGGGCTGGGGTGGTGGGGGGCACCCTTGAGGCCGGGGCTCCACCATCTTTGCAGGAGGGGACGCTCGCCCACTCGGGCCCTCCTTCCTTAGCAGTCTCCTCAGGAGTGGCCGCATTAGCTACGTGGCCTGGCCCAACCCCAGTCCACAGCCGTGTCGCATGGCAGTTTGGTTTGAGGCCTTGGCCGGGGAAACAGGCCATTTTTCCATTTGGTCTTTGAAACGAAACAGCTGGCTGAATTCCCAATGGTATGTACAAGAGCGAGATTTCAGCCACAGGAAAAAAAAGCAGGGGCTGAGCTGGAAACAAAAGCAGCAGGCTTCATGGAATAACCAGGTGCGGAAGGGCCAGGTTTGGATCACAGCATGGCAGAGTTGCTGGCGGTGACCGTGGGTGGCTCACACCGTTTTCCCCATGCCCAGTTTCCTTACCTGATGAATGGGCACGGCACCAGCTTCCCACTCAAAGAGACAGCACCTGTCAAGTGCCACTACATAACACATGCTGCCTTTCCTTTCAGCACGTACTCGGGTGGCCGAAGAACATGCGGAGACTTTTCCCGTTTTCCAAATTGCCTATCATGTGGCTACATTATGTTAAAAGTGAAAACAGAAATCTGTAAAGAACAGCGAGACCTGAGAAGAGTGGTCCAGGGGAGCCTGGCCAGGGTCTGAGCCAGCAAGCCTGAGCAGGGCACCAACAGTGAGCCCAGAGAGGATAGTCGCTCATGTCTAGGCAAGTTACTCCCAGGGTCTGGCTGAATCCTGCCCCCACGTACAGAAGAGAAGGGGGAGATCCATGTAGGTTGATGGCAGCCCGTGGGGAGATCTGGGAGCCAGGCCTTCCTAGACAGCCTACACACTGGGCTGTCCTGCCAGCCTTCATCACCATGCTGGCATGTTCCTCAGGCTGTCACCCCTTCATTAGAGTTCCTGTGTTCTGTCCCATGCCACCAATCTGTGAGCAGCCCGAGGGCTGGCTGGAGTCTGTCTTGCTCACCTGTCCCTCCAGCCCCTGCACAGGATCTATCCCAGCCCAGAGTTTTGTGTACAGTAGGTCAATAGCCCTACTTGTCCCCATTTTATTGATGGAAAAACTAAGGCTCAGTGGGGAGGCAAGTCAGTGCTACGGCCACCTGGGTAGGAAACCTGATTCTACCTGACCTCCAGGTCCCTAGACTTTCCTGTGTGCCATCCCGCAAGACTGCAGGTGAGCAGGCGAGCAAGGAAGGGCGAGGGGAGGCTCACCGTTTCTCTACCAGCACCTTGCAGGCTTTGGCTTGTGCAAACAGCTGGTTCACCCGGGTCTCCTCTGTGTCAAAGTGCTTCCTGTAGAAGGACTGAAAAGAGAAGAGCAGTTGGAGGGGTCACCCGTCCTGGCTGCCCTCACCCCACCTGAGTGAAGTAAAGAGCACATTAGAGAGTTAGAGATGGTGGGAGAGCAGAGGAGCCGGCCTGCCTGGGGAGACAGCATATGCAGCATGCCTAGGCAGAAAGCTGTGTCTGTCCTGAGCTGGCAGGGTGGCTGACTGGAGTGCACAGGACCACCCACAGGCATGAGGAGGACACTTAGGAGATGGGTGGGCAGCCGGGCTCAGGTCGGCCCCCTCAGGAAGCTCAGTCACCCCTGGGCTTGTACATCCCCGAGGGCATGAACAGGAGCCTGTAGTAAATGAGCAAAGGGGGGCTGAGCCCACTTGGACGCTCAGCTACCACCCGGCTTAGCCAGGTGAGGTCCATGGAACATACTTTGTTTGGTGCAGGGGCCTTAAGAGGGCCAGAGTCCCCGTAGGGGAGCAGAAGAGATCTTGTTTTGGGGACCTTTTCTCTGCCCCGAAGCCATGGTGACCAAGCCAGATTGTGAGCCTTCTTCCCCTGGCCCGGAAGGTTCAAAGGAGAGTTAGGTTGACCAGCACTGGCCACCAGGCAACAGCCCTCTTGCTAACGAGGCCAGTGGTGACTCTGCTCTGCCAAGTTTCAGAGCCTAGGCTGAGATCTGCCTCCAAGGCAGGCAAGACCGGCTCTAGCTGTACAGTGAAGGATAACGCACTGGTGTATTGGCAAGGCTATGTTGGCATTCCTTTTCAAAAAAAAAAAGAAGGAAAGACAGTATTTTGGTTTTTCTTCCAGAATACCAATTGACTTGGAGCTTGGAGCCAGCTGGCCCTGTGAGAAGGAAGAAAATGGGCAAATGATGCCTGGACAAGGTCAAAGTGCTCTGAGGCCCTGGGCCTTGCCTTGTCCTGAGGGATAGCAGGGAAGGACTCAGGAAGGCGGCCTGAGATGCTCCCCTGCACATCCTCAAGTGCTGTCGGAGGCAGGCAGCAGAGGGCTCTGGGGTGGGGGTGCCAGGAGGGCACCTTCCTGAGCTCACTGCTCAGATCCTCTGGGCAGGCCAGACCTCAAGGTCATCGGGTCTGACTGGCTCCCAAGTCCTGCCCATGGCAGGTCTGCCACTGCTCCCTGGTCTCTGCACACCTGTGTGTCTACTTGGGTCTCGACCGCACCCTTTTCCAACGAAGGGACCTGGTGAAGGCTCGGCGGCCAGCCACTCACCTGGTTTTTGTAGCCCTTGTCGACGCCCAGGGTCTGGGTACAGAAGCGGTGCCTCACGCCAAAGTGGCGCATCAGATAGGCCAGGTCGATGGTCCAAATGCTCCTGGTCAGCCGCAGCTCCTGCAGGGCACTCTCGAACTCACTGTCGTCCAGCTGGCCCAGGTACCTGTGCAGACACGCCACTGAGGTCGGCTTGCCCTCGAGGAGAAGCTGGTCCAGGTCACCCTCCCCCATGGGCCTATCAGCCACTATCAGAGCTCCCACTCCCCAGAAGTCTCCACCCTTTGGCATGAAACCCTATGTCCTGCCCACATACTGCCTGGACACAACCTGAGGCTGCCTGGGGTGCCATGCTGACCTCGGAGTTGAGGGCCTAGATTGTGCTTCTTGAGTCTCTTGCAGGCTGTGTGACTTTGGGCAAGTTGCCGCCCTCTCTGGCCTCATTAGCTTTGTTTCTAGGATGAGGTGCTTGGACCACGTCAGTGATTTTCTAAGTTCTAGGCACAGACACCTTTTGTTGAACCTTTTCTTGCCTGGAACTCCAAGATATAAAACAGGTAAGGGAGAGGCTTCTCTGGGGTTCCAGGCAGCCACCTAAAAACTCTCCTACAAGGACATGGCTATGGTCCCTTCAGGCTCTGATGGTCAAGGTTCCTGTGATGTTCACACAGCCTCAGCTTAGCAGTCAACTCCCCAGTGACCCAGTCTCCCAGGAGCCCGAGGCTGGAAGGGTGGAGGGCCCTCTGTCCCATCATGGGGTGACTCTGTGGGCCAGGCCTAGGCACCTGGAACTTCCCTGACCATCCCCAGAGCCCTCAGGCATTTCCAGAGTGGAGACCTGGAAGGCCTGGTCCACTTCTTGTTTTTGCAGATGGGACTAAGCCTGGTTGGAAGCTGAACTTCCCACAAGCCCCAACAAAGGACAGCCACATGGATGATGAATCCCACCCAGGTCTCTCCCTCTGTCTTCCCCAACCCGGAGAAGGTGGTGTGGATGGGGAGGGCCTCAGCCTGCCCACTCACCGCAGCACCATCCTGGAGCAGGCCAGGCCACAGTCCCAGTGGTAGAGCTGCTGGATGATGGGCACGGGCAGCTGCACAAAATCCCCTGCATGGAAACACAGGGAGGTCACAGACCCTTGGCATAGTGCCCACCACTGCTGCCCCCATTGGAGCCACCGTCTTTGGCTCCTGCCCAGATCTTGCAGGGGTTGTTCAGGGGCCAGCCCACAGCCTTTCAGGCCCCCCGACCCTTTCTCCTTACAATAGCAGTGATCTCCCAAAACACCAGTCGGAACAGCTCAGCCTGACTCAAAATCCTCCAGTGGGTTGGTTCCCATATCTCTTAGGACAATGCCTTCAAGGCTGCTGCCCCAGCGCCCTCTGCTTCCTCACCTCCCCTCATCCTCAACAGGTCACCCTCCAGGCAGACCTTCAGCTGCTGTGATCCCCTATGCCTCTGGGCCTTTGCATACCTACTCCCTCTGCCTGGACTCTCTTGGCATCACAGGCGCCTGAGCTAACTCCTGTCTTCGGACGTCACTTCTCCACGACGCTGCCCGTCATGCTCAGCCCCCCCACTCTGTGCACTCTCAGAGCAGTGGGAGCTCCAGGGAGGCAGAGATAGGGCCAGCACATGAGAGGCACTCAGCAGATATTCATGTCTGAATTCACGAGGCCTCTGGAGGTTTGCCTGACTCCAAAGTCCCCTGGGCCAACAATGTGTGAAGACCATAGTTAGGAGGAAGGGACTGTAAGGTGATCAGTGTATGTGGAAAGCTATCCTCGGCAACCGCTCAGTCTGTCCTTGCCAAGCAGTGAGGCGGAGCAGAATGGGCCAGACCTAGGCATTCTAGCCCTGGCTCTGTCACTGGCTGGCTGTGGGCTGAGTAGCTGACTTCCTCTTGCTGGTCTGGGTCTGGCCATCTCTAAAGTGGGGGACTTTGGTCTGATTCAGCCATTCGATCAACAAATATTTCCCAAGAGCCTGGCACATAACTGGAGATACAGTGGTGAGAGACATAGACAGGGCCCTGTCCCGGTGGACAGCAAAAACAGGCAAGTATAAGAGAAAAACAGGGGACTAGACTAGGGAAAAGGGTGAGGTGTGCCTTAGAGAGGCAATGCTCAAAGTCTCCTCCTCTAAGAGGCTTTTGCTGACTATGCCTTTGCTGTAGGGGGGGCCCTCCTTCACAGCATCCTGTTTGTTTCCTTCACAGTACTTAATAAAAGTAACAACAAAAAAAAACTAAAGCTACTTTGTCTCCCCACTAGACTATAAGCTTCCTGAGGGCAGAGAATTTGCTAATCTTGTTCACTGTTATTTCCAGTGCCTAGTGTCTAATGCTTAGTAGTAACTCAATAAACATTTGTTGGAAGAAATGAACTTATTAAACACCCACTGTGTGCTAGCCTCTGGGGACACTAAAGGTGACCAAGACCCAAGCCCTGTCCTCCAGGGATTCATATTCTAAAATAATTCCCCCCAATGAGCTGAGTGGAAGGAGAGCTCTAAGTAGGGTGCTGTTCCCTCATGGTGGGATACCTCCCTTATCAAGAACCCCTCACTGTGGCCATAAACTGCCCTTTTTGTTTTTCTCTACACAGGCTGTTTACTCCTCAGCCTTTGCTCTTGCATATCCCTTAGTCAGACTGTTATCTCCCATCTCTGAATGTCCAAATGCTCTGGTTTCTTTCCCTCTCTGAGCCCTTCAATATGGAGTATTTGAGGTGGTGTCTGCCTTCCCCACCAGACAGGCCAAGAATTCCTCAGTGACAGGCAGGGACAGGGTTGCATTTGTCTCTTCCCAGCCCTAGGCCCAGTGCAGGCATTCATACATGCTCGGTGATTGGAAGGCGTTTTTCCAAAAAGGCCTTATCCCTTGCGATGTCTACTTGTCACTGCAATGCTCCCCCACCCAGGCTTCCAGACTATGGACCTCTGTTCACAGCTCCCTACTTACTTTGTGGCCTGGGCTCTCACATCAGCTAGCTGGGCCATCTTTGGCCAGGCTTTGACTCTGTCTGTGCCTTCTCCTATGCCTAGCTGTAAATGTGGCATAGGACAGCTCTCTGTAGGGCCCTCAGGAACTCCACTGCCCCTCCTCTTCTTGCCCCAATCCCTAAAACACCTTGATCCTGAGACCCGGCAGGGCTATACATCCCCACCTGACCATCCCAGTCTTGGCAGGGGCAGGTCAGCCCAATGGAACTCAGAGATACTCCTGTGGGGAGTGATAAGGGTAGGTGAGGCCTTCCAAGCCCAAAGCTGCTGCCAGTTGTTGATGCTTGGAGCCAAGGGACTGTCTCACCTGAGAGCTAGCGTCTGCCTGGAAGGCCCTGGCCTGGCTTCAGTTGGCAGGTGTCGCCAAGGAAGGAAGGCAGCTCACTGGCCCTGGATACTTAACCCCTCAGCCTCAGTCTGCTCATCTGCAAAAGCGCAAATAACGATGGTAACCTACTTCATGGGGTCGTTATGGGGATTAACGAGGCACTGCATGTAAACAATTTAGCACAGTGCCTGCCCATAGAAAGCTCCCCACGAATGTGAGCCATTACTCCACGGAGGCTCAGGAAAGGCAAGCGCCTGGTCCAAGATCACAGAGTTGGAGGAGTAGGGATGCAAATCCCAGGACAGCATCAGACCCTACTCCTTGTTGTAATCACAAAAGAGACCACTCCCTAGGTGGGACACCATGGTCCCACTGATGCCTTAGGGTGGGGCTGGGCATGCTCTTGACCTCTCCCATGAGCTGGTACCTCACTTTAAAGTTTACTAGCTTTAGAGTTTACTTTCTCTTTCTCATCAACCCTACACCTCACCCGGAGCAGGAATCACTACTTCCTCCCCCACTTAGAGAAGCAAACTGTGGCCCACGCACTGGATGTCAGTCTTGGTTTCCGCCCTAAAGGAACTCAGACCACCTTGGGGCAGAAGGAACCAGAGGATGAGGACTGTAGCAAGACTAAAGGCTAAGCCGGGGAGGCCAGGGGAAGGGGACCTCCCACTGCTGTGTTCTCGGCCAGCTCCCCGCCCTTCTAGGCGTCAGTTCTCCCACAGTTCCCCTAGGGGACAGGATCTACCTGCGGCTCCAGCAGGACTTTTCGCTTCGGGGAAGGTGGCGCCCCTGCCTCACAATCAGGACCCTCCCATCACGACCGCTATCAGAACTACTGGGGTCCCAACCCTGGGAGTAACAGGAAACACCAACTGATGGCAGCTGGGGAGAGTGGGGGCCCAGGCGGGAGTGTACACCTGGCCAGGTTTCACTCAAAGCTCTACAGCCTGAGGCGGCGGTCAGCCCAAGGTCGCGCAGCCAGACCCTGCCCCGAGCTAGGGCGGGGTCCCCTCGTTCCCCGGGGTGAGGGGTGGGCCCTCGGGGAAGCACTGACCGGACTCGAGCGGCGCCCCCGCTGCCTCCGCCTCCGTCCTCATGACCCGGGCGGCGCGGGGCGCCCATGGCCCCGGCCCGGCGCCGGCTGCAGCTTCGCCTTTGGCTGGGGCGCGAGCGGGGCCGGCGCGTGTCGTGCTCCTCTGCCGCCACTGCCACCGCGGTGGGGAGAAGGGGAGGCGGCAGCTGTGCCGCCCCAAGCCCCGCCCCGGCCCTTCCAGGCCTGGGATCCGGGGGCCCGCCCCTTCATTAAGCCCCTCCCCTCCCCTCCCCTCTCCCCGAGTCCTGTTCTTAGAGGCCCCCAAGCCTCCTGCTCTAAGCCCGCCCCCGCCTTTCGCTGTCTCGGCTTCTGGTGGCCCCGCCCCTTTCCCAGCCCTCGCGCAGACGCGCAGGCCCTTCTCCGCCTCCGTTCCCCGGAAGCCCCGCCCCTTTCCTGAGCCCCGCCCCTAACCCCAGCGTTCCAGGAACATTGGCTCCCCAGAGGCTCTTCCCTTAGCAAGCTCCGTGTCTGCCCAGCCCCAGCCTCAGGTCTAAGGTCTGGTCCTGCCCCATACACCGCGGGCCTCGGGAGACCACGACCCTGGGCCTGCCCCCGCTCTACTCTATACCTGTTTCCCTATCCGTACGGTGAGATAGGTCGCCTCAATCAGGACGCCCCTTACCTAGAGGTGCCGGGTTCCAAAGATTAAATTGTGAGGGGAGGTCTTGGACCCTCGGCCCCACTGCCTGCCGACCCCGATCCCCGCCTTGCGGTGCAGTCCGTCCCTGGTCTGGGGTGCTAGGAAGCGCGAGTCGTCCTCTCCCCTTGCCGCCCCGGGGGTCGGTGTTTCCGGCAGTACCTGGGCCCGGTCATCAGCCGTCCATTCCGGGGCCGGAACTATCATACTAGAGCGCACGTTTCCTAGCCGGCGGAGTGAGGAGGAAGGAGAGACGAGACCGCGGTCACCGCTAGGAAAAGGAAAGGGGCGGGTCCTGCGCGAGGCATTTTGGGAACGCGTGGTATTCTGGGAGCGCGGGCCCCGCCATTAGTTCCCCACACGCTTACGCGTTCGCCAGAGTCCCTGCCGCCCTAGAAAGGAAGAGGAGGCCGGAGCCGGTGAGGAGAGGCCGGGGGCGGGCGAGGGTAGGCCGAGGCACCCGTGAGGGCCCGGGGGCTGGGGAAGGAGGCGCTGCCGACGAGCTCTGCAGGGCTCGAGGAGGGAGAAGAGCGGAGAAGGCTGGGCCACCCGAGCATCAGCGGTGCCTCCCTAGCGCCTGGAAGTGAGTTCATTAGCTTTTCCCCAGAGTACATGTTCTTCGCCTTCTATACCTCTCCAAGTCAGTGTTTTTCGAAGCATCCAGGCAGTAGTCTTGAAATCATTCCTGGCTGGTTGCCTCCTTCCCCAAATCCTACCTGGGTAATCTTTTTCAAAGTTCTTTGCATCTCTGCCTCCATCCCCCTTTCAGCCGCTGGTCCTCTCCTGCTTTCCACGCTGTTACAGAAGTTCTGTCAAGTTTCCCTGCTTCTAAACCGTGTTCGATCCATTTTGTTGTAAGTGCTGCTGCCTTTTCATTTGATCATTCCTTACCTATAATCCTGCAGTGATTCCCCGCTGCCTTCAAGTATAAAATCTAGACTCCTAAAGCTCCTCACCAAGGGAACTTGTCTTTCCCAACCTCGTGTTCCCTTTCCTGTCTTGACCACACATAATATGTTCCAACCTTCAGTCGTTGCTCACCTTGGAATAAAAAGTCCACTGCTTGTCTCTTCTGTGACATCAAGTCAGTCACTTACCCTGATTATATTTTTCCTACCTGGATTTCCTGCACATTGTCGCTTTGTGAGCACTTTGTATTTTCTTTTTAGCCTTGATGGTGAAGTAAGTGGAGGGTCATGGGCACTTAATGGGTTGAATTGAATGCACAGCCTCTTCTACCAGATTTGCCTGGATCCTTTGGTCTGTATCTGAATTGCCTGATACTGTACACATGTGCCCAATACTAGTACCCACATGTAGCCACTGAGCGCTTGAAGTGTGGCTAGTGTGACTGAGGGACTGAATATTTTAATTTTATTTCATTTTGATTGAGTTTAAATAGCTACATGTGGACTGTGGCTACTGTATTGGACAGCTCAGGTCTATGTCATGAGTTCTCAAAGTGGTGTTAACCACAACTATGGGTTGACAGATACCTTGTATGCACGTTCATTCCAACCCCCTTTCCCCCAACACACAGTATGGTTAATGGTTATTTGATGAAGATAAAGGGACATATGGTAGCAGGGAGGGAGATGGAAAGTACTTTCTTTTCATTCCCAGGCCCCCTCTTTCCCCCTACCCCACATCTTGCATGTGTTTGCCAGATAGGGTCCTCAAGCTAGGAGTTAAGCTCTATTTTTTTTTTTTTTTTTGGTGAGGAACATTGGCCCTGAGCTCATATCTGTTGCCAATCTTCCTCTTTTTGCTGAGGAAGATTGGCCCTGAGCTAACATCTCTGCCACTCTTTTTCTATTTTGTATGTGGGACGCTGCCACAGCATGGCTTGATGAGTGCTGCATAGGTCCGCACCTGGGATCCGAACCTGTGAACCCCGGGCCGCCTAAGCAGAGCATGCAAAGTTAACCACTAGGCTACTGGGCTGGCCCCTTAAGCTCCTTTTTTCTATAGAAAGTGCAGCTTTGGCATTTTTACTAAGTTTTATGGAGTGTCAGGCCTTGAGGGAGGCATGGTGTGTGCTACATGCCTTCTCAGGCTCTGAAAGATGGACTAACTGTTGTCTGTTTCACCGTAGAACTCTCTTCCTGCCAAGATGTCTATTGGCGTGCCCATTAAAGTCCTACACGAGGCTGAGGGTCACATTGTGACATGTGAGACAAATACCGGTGAGGTGTATCGTGGGAAGCTCATTGAAGCGGAGGACAACATGAACTGCCAGGTATCTTGCTTTGCACATGAGGCTGGGGGGAAGCTTGGGCCTCTGTCTTGGACAGAAAGATGGTGATTGGAGGTCTTTTTGAAGTTGTTCTCATTCCTCGGTTATTTATTGAGTGCCTGATGTGTGTTAGGAACTGTTATAGTGGCTGGGCATTTGGGCATAAATAAGAGCCATTGGGAATATTTAACTTTGTGCTTTGTTTTCTCCATCCCATAATCATTTTCTTCCATATTTTGGAGACCTGTTTAGGAAACATAGCTCTACTACCTTCAGTAGAATCCGTCAGGATCGGGGCCATTATCCATTTGCCCCTACACATTTGCGTAATGCTTGGTGCTAAGCAGAATCTTACACTCACGTGCTATGTTTGCCATTTTTCTTGGAGGAGGCATCTTGTTTGATTATAGCAACTACCTTGTGAGGTAAGCAGAATTGGTGATAGGTTTGTCATCCGTATAGTAGGGAGAATAAGATTAATAGACTCATCTACTGAATGTCAATCTGCTAATAAATGTTGGGGCAGCTTCCTGATACAATGCCCTTCCCGTGGCACGATTTTGTTTGCCTTTTGCTAATAATCACGTGAGTTTGTATAACATTGCTTTACAAAGTGTATCAGCACACTTTCTCTCTTGTTCTTTAAACCATCACATGTGGGTTTAAATCCTAATTGTCTAATCTTAGGCATGTTAATCACCTCAGTTACCTTATCCGTAAAATGGGAATGGTGTTATTTTGAGTTGTCTGAGATGTAGATGCCAAGACAAAATTAGTTGTGCAAGAGACTTATTGGAGGAACTGACAATAAAGGAGAAGGAGTAGGGGTAGGCAGGAGAGTTTTCAGTCTAGGATACTGGTCTGACATTCGTGAAAGAAGGGGAAAGGAAGGAGGATTGAGTAGGAAGAGCCTGAGACTGCAGTGTATCTCTAAGGAAGTCTTGGCCAGGCAAAGATTGCTCATTAGAAGAGTCTAGCATGGGGCAGAAGTGGTCTGGCTCTGGTTCCCCCACTGTGGTCAGTCATTGGCTGGCAGCCTAGGGAGAAAGTGGCCTCAGGTTGAATGCTGTAGTGGATCCCACAGGTGGCAGCTGGAAGCTGTTAGCTCCCTGCATTCCTAATAGCCTTTGTCCCCCGAAGGGAGATCTGAGCAGTGCACTCCCAAGTCCACCACAGGGGTGAACCTACACCCCAGGGCTGTTCCCAAGATCAGATGAGTTATGTGTGTGCAGCAGCTAGCTCAGCACCTTGTACATCATAAATGTCAACATATGGTACCTTTTAATATTTTCCAGTTCTCAGAGAGGTAAAGTGACTTACCTAAGGTCACACTGCAGATCAGCTGTCCTAACTATCCATTCTTGTCAGGGCTCATTCATTTATTTGTGATTTCTCTGTAGCTTGAGGCATCATCTTCCTGCCAGGTTGACCAGCTGGGACATTTCCCTGACATTTGGGAAGATAGACATCTGGTGACTGCAGATTTCTCTCCTCGGTGTTGATGCCATAAAGATGTGTGGTGTGGGATCTCCAAAGGTCCTGTGGGGCCTGGCTTCCTTTGCCTTTGTGAGGTACCACCATCATAGATCCAGTCCTCTGGCTTAAGGCATCCTTATTTGTTTTAGGGTACTTTAGTTTGGTGAGCAGAATGCAAGACTGAGGGTAGGAAATCTTAATATGTTTATTCAGCTATTTGGACAACTTCTGAGCTTCCAGGGCCTCAGACTTCCCATCTGTCATGTGAGGAGGGTGTCTAACCAGATAACATTGGTGGTCTCTCACATGTAGCCAGTATGATGTAAAGCACACACAGCCTGGTGACAGACAAATCTGGAATCAGGTTGCAGCCTGCCACCTAGTGTGACTTGGGACGAGCTTTCGACCTCCCTCACCCTCTGTCCCCTCCTTTCTAAATTGGGTAAAAAGAGCACCTCAGCCTCAGGACGATGGTGCAGAATAAATGAGTAGATGTTTGTCACATGGTGGGGGCCAGCCACCTACCTCCCACCTGTATTAATCTGTTAGGGCTGCCATAACAAAGTTCCACACTGGTGGCTTAAACAGCAGAAATTTATTCTCCGAGTTCTGGAGGCTAGAAGTCCAAGATCAAGGTGTCACAGGGTTGTTTCTTCTGAGGGTTGTGAATGAAGGATCTGTTCCAGACCTCTCTCCTTGGCTTATAGATGGCCATCTTCTTCCTGTGTCTTCACAGGGTCTCTCCTCTGTGTGTCTGTATCCTAATCTTTTTTTTTTGCCACAGAATAAAGATCTAACTAAAAGTTGCGTGTAATCTCCACCCTTAAATACTCGGGAGGCCAGCTTTATTTTTCAGCACTCCCAACACACAGAATCCTATTTACACTCTGCCTTAACTGACACCGTATTTCAGTGTCCTAATCTCTTCTAAGGAAACAAGTCATGTTGGATTAGGGCCCAGTTACCTCTATAAAGATCCAGTCTTTAAATATGACCACGTTCTGAGGTATTGGGGGGTTACGACTTCAACATATGAATTCTTGAGGGGAAGGGGGGATACACAGTTCAGCCCAAAACACTGCCTGTGCCAAGATGTGAGGCTTGGCTGGGTCTGCCTAAACCTGGCAGGCACATTGAATAAACCCAGCAGGCTGTGGCCAGCTGAGCCCAGCGGCAGTGAACGTTGAGCACAGCTCACTCCCGTCCTTTGGTCCCCGCTGCTCTCCATCTTTCCTGGCCCATTAGCAGCTTCGGGGATGAGAGCAGCCTCTTAGTACTTGCGCAGCTTGTTCCGTGCTAGAAGGCAGCTGGAGTTTAGTGTTTGCCATTTGGTGTTGGGTTTTTTTTTTTTTTTAAGGATTTTATTTATTTATCTTTTTTCCCCCCAAAGCCCCAGTAGACAGTTGTATGTCATAGCTGCACATCCTTCTAGTTGCTGTATGTGGGACGTGGCCTCAGCATGGCCGGAGAAGCGGTGCGTCGGTGCGCGCCCGGGATCTGAACCCGGGCCGCCAGCAGCCGAGGGCGCGCACTTAACCGCTAAGCCACAGGGCCGGCCCCGGGTGTTGGGTTTTAATAACATTTTTTAATATAAAAGTAGGATTGATCACACACTGCAAAGATTTGGAAAACAGATGAGAGAATCCTACCAGAGTCACGATTGGCATGGACTTTTTCCCCTAGGAGTATATTTTGAGGTTTTAGTATTTTTTATTCTATCTTCTTTCAAAAAGAGGTACAGGTGGCTTATAAGATATCATATGGTAGGATGGAAATAGATAGGTCAAGGTGCAGGTCAAGGTGCAGGTAAGCTGGGGAGACAGTAAAATGAAGCCAGGCAGTCAGTACCCAGAAATGTAAACCTGAGTCCCTGTGCATTTGATAGAGGTACGTTTGGGTGTAAGCTCAGAACGTTCCATTCTAAGTTTCCTAGAGGCCAGGCAGAAGGAAATCATCGGTTCTGAGGTGTAGAGTGTCCTTAAGATAAAATACCAGTTGTGCAGTTTTCTTTGGCACTCGGATATGAGAGACGTTTTTTCCTGGGCCCTGATAAAGGAGATATTGTCTCATATTAGATAATGTCCTCAACAACATCCGTGTACACCTTCTTTTTGGGTTCCTTGGGTGTTTTTAATGTAGCCTGTTTTGCCCTTTTTTGACATTTGAAAATGTAATGTATGCATGCGTTAAACCAAGGATGGGGTCCCTGAGATGGTGTTTATTGGGTCAGAGGGTGCAGGTGCTTCTGTGCATCTGAGGTTTTGCTGGGAAGGCTGGGAGCCTTGCTCTCCCACTCCCTGCACCCCATGGATGCGAGGCAAGCCTGGTCTGCAGGTGGCCAGTGCCACAGGATGTGGCATCAGCTACAGATGATGGTGCCCCACACGTGCTGCTATGAGCATCTCCTGAGCTGAGCAAGGCCACTAGGGCTCGCCACATGATCCTCTGCAGTAGATTTTCGTTTGTAGCAGAGATGGGAACGATGGAGGAGTATATTCCATCTCTCGCCCAGCTTTGGTATGGATGATTTAGAACCAGAAGCCCCCAAATGGGGAAATTTCTGTTCTTGGTTATGTGTATGCACCACAGGCTTGAAGCATCTTGTCTTTATTAAATGTCAAGGAGGGAACTAAGGGATTTTTCTTCAAGATCATAAAAAACAATATTTCTTAAGAAAGAATCCTCTAGTCAGATATTTGGTAAAATATTAAAAACCATAAAAGGAGTTTTAAGGTGAGGGATAATGAGTAGAAATAAGCAAATCATTTTGATTTTACAAACTAGACTGTATTTATTTAACCTTTGGGGGAAATTTTTATTTGGCTGTGGATTTTATTAGGTGTCCAGGGTGAAGGGTCCCCAGAGGTTCCTTCTTAGATTCTTAGTGAATGCCAGAAGTGTTCTCCTGGCCCAGCTGTACGCAGTATTCAGACACTTAGGACATCTCATGATTTTTTTTTTACAATGAAAGTTTATTGTATTTAATATATAATCATTTTTACAAGTGAAGAATGTTAATTTCCCAATTAAAAGTGGACACAAATCATAAAATGGATATATCATAAAAGAAAAATATATAAATAGACATTTTACATACAAAATAATAGCCTTATTAATAATCAGACATGCAAATTAGAAAACAGCAAGAATGTCTAGGCCGGCCCCATGGCTTGGTGGTTAAGTGCGCGCGCTCCGATGCTGGTGGCCTGGGTTCGGATCCCGGGCGCGCACCGAGACACCACTTCTCCGTCCATCCTGAGGCCGAGTCCCACATACAGCAACTAGAAGGATGTGCAGCTATGACATACAACTGTCTACTGGGGCTTTGGGGGGAAAAAATAAATAAATAAAATCTTTAAAAAAAAAAAAAAGAATGTCTAAACTTGCAAATTGGCAAGATAAAATTAATAATGCTACCAGGGTTCCTTGTTACTCTGACAGGAGTGTAAATTGTTACAACCTTTCTGGAAACACATTTAACGTATGTTGATGTAGAAGAGTTCATGCCCTTTGATGCCATAGTTCTACTTCTAGAAGCCAATCCAAAATGGTGGACGGAGGTTTATATGCAAGAGTATCCATTGCAGAGCTGTTTTTAATAAAACAGTGCTGTTTTGGGCCGGCCCCGTGGCTTAGAGGTTAAGTGCGCGCTGGTGGCCCGGGTTCGGATCCCGGGCGTGCACCGACGCACCACTTCTCCGGCCATGCTGAGGCCACGTCTCACATACAGCAACTAGAAGGATGTGCAACTATGACATACAACTATCTACTGGGGCTTTGGGGGGCGGGGGGGAAAGGGGGAGGATTGGCAATAGATGTTAGCTCAGAGTCGGTCTTCCTCAGCAAAAAAAAAAAGAGGATTAGCATGGATGTTAGCTCAGGGCTGATCTTCCTCACAAAAACAAACAAACAAAAAACAGTGCTGTTTTAAACCTGAAAACAACCAACGTTTCTACTGAGTTAAATAAATTATGATTAAACAAATAAGGGTACATCATAAAGAATGTTATTCATCCAAAAAAATAGCATAGCAGAATATTTGATGTCATGGGAAAATGCTGTTGACATTAATGGGGAAAAAAGAAAGAACTCCACAATATGTTCCCAATTTTATAAAAATAAAACCAAGCAATAAAAGTCAATAAAGAAATAGTAGACTTACATGAAAAACTGGACGAGATGGACCTAGTAGACGTATACAGAGCACTCCATCCAAAAGCAGCTGACTACACATTCTTCTCAAGCACGCATGGAACATTTTCAAGGATAGACCATATGTTGGGAAACAAAGCAAGCCTCAATAAATTTAAGAAGATTGAAATCATAACAAGCATCTTTTCAGACCATAATGCTATGAAACTGAAGTGAACCATGAAAAAAAAAACAGGGAAAGTGACAGAAATGTGGAGATTAAACAACATGCTACTGAACAACCAATGGATCATTGAGGAAATTAAAGGAGAAATCAAAAACTATCTGGAAACAAACGAAAATGAAAATATGCCATACCAAACCATATGGGATGCAGCAAAAGCGGTCCTGAGAGGGAAACTCATAGCGATACAAGCCCACCTTAACAAACAAGAAAAAGCCCAAATAAGCAACCTTAAATTACACCTAACAGAACTAGAAAAAGAAGAACAAAGCCCAAAGTCAGCAGAAGGAGAGAAATAGTAAAAATCAGAGCAGAAATAAATGAAATTGAGACCAAAAAAACAGTAGAAAGGATTAATGAAACAAAGAGTTGGTTCTTTGAGAAGATAAACAAAATCGACAAACCCTTAGCCAGGCTTACTAAGAAAAAAAGAGAAAAGGCTCAAGTAAATAAAATTAGAAATGAAAGAGGAGAAATTACAACGGATACCACAGAAATACAGAGGATTATAAGAGAATACTATGATAAATTATATGCCAACAAATTGGACAATCTAGAAGAAATGGATAAATTCTTAGACTCATACAACCTCCCAAAACTGAACCAAGAAGAAATGGAGAATCTGAATAGACCAATCACAAGTAAAGAGATTGAAATAGTAATCAAAAACCTCCCAAAAAATAAAAGTCCAGGACCAGATGGCTTTTCCGGTGAACTTTACCAAACATTCAAAGAAGATTTAATACCCATCCTTCTCAAACTATTCCAAAAAATAGAGGAAGATGGAACAATTTCTAAATCATTCTATGAGGCCAACATCACCCTGATACCAAAGCCAGACAAAGACAATACAAAGAAAGAAAATTATAGACCAGTATCGCTGATGAACATAGATGCAAAAATCCTCAACAAAATATCGGCAAACTGAATACAGCAATACATTAAAAAGATCATACACCATGATCAAGTGGGATTTATACCAGTGACTCAGGGGTGGTTCAACATCTGCAAATCAATCAACGTGATACACCATATTAACAAAACAAAGAATAAAAACCACATAGTCATCTCAGTAGACACAGAGAAGGCAGTTGACAAGATACAACATCCATTTATGATAAAAACTCTCAACAAAATGGGAACAGAAGGAAACTACCTCAACATAAGGCTATTTACGACAAACCCACAGCCAACATTATACTCAACAGGGAAAGACTGAAAGCCATTCCTCTGAGAACAGGAACGAGGCAGGGCTGCCCACTCTCACCACTCCTGTTCAACATAGCACTGGAGGTTTTGGCCAGAGCAATTAGGCAAGAAAAAGGAATAAAAGGAATCCAAATAGGTAACGAAGAAGTGAAACTCTCACTATTTGCAGATGACATCATTTTATATATAGAAAACCCTAAAGAATCCGTTGGAAAACTATTAGAAATAATCAACAATTACAGCAAAGTCGCAGGGTACAAAATCAATCTACAAAAATCAGTTGCATTTCTGTATGCTAATAATGAACTAACAGAAAGAGAACTCAAAAAGATAATACCATTTACTATTGCATCAAAAAGAATAAAATACCTAGGCATAAATCTTACCAAGGAGGTGAAAGACCTATACAATGAGAACTACAAGACATTATTGAAAGAAATCGATGATGACATAAAGAAATGGAAAGATATCCCATGCACGTGGATTGGAAGAATAAACATAGTTAAAATGTCTATATTACCTAAAGCAATCTACAGATTCAGTGCAATCCCCACTGGGATTCAGTAGAGTCCCAATGACATTCTTCACGGAAATAGAAAAAAGTATACTAAAATTCATATGGGGCAACAAAAGACCCCGAATAGCTAAAGCAATCCTAAGAAAAAAGAACAAAGTAGGAGGGCTGGCCCCGTGGCTTAGCGGTTAAGTGCGTGCGCTCCGCTGCTGGCGGCCCGGGTTCGGATCCTGGGCGTGCACCGATGCACCGCTTCTCCGGCTGTGCTGAGGCCGCGTCCCACATACAGCAACTAGAAGGATGTGAAACTATGACATACAACTATCTACTGGGGCCTTGGGGAAAAAGAAAGAAAGAAATAAAATCATTAAAAAAAAAAAAAAAAAAAAAACAAAGCAGGAGGCATCACAATCCCTGACTTCAAAACATACTACAAAGCAATAGTAATCAAAACAGTGTGGTACTGGTACAAAAACAGACACACAGATCAATGGAACAGAATTGAAAGCCCAGAAATAAAACCACACATATGTGGATAGCTAATTTTCGGCAAAGGAGCTAAGAACATACAATGCCGAAAGGAACGTCTCTTCAATAAATGGTGTTGGGAAAACTGGACAGCCACATGCAAAAGAATGCAACTGGACCATCTGCTATTGCCATTCACAAAAATTAACTCAAAATGATCAAAGACCTGAAGGTGAGAGCTGAAACTATAAAACTCATAGAAGAAAATGTAGGCAACACGTTATTTGACGTTGGTCATAAAGGAATCTTTTCGGATGACATGCCTACCCAGACTAGGGAAACTAAAGAAAAAATAAACAAGTAGGACTTTATCAGATTAAAGAGCTTCTACAAGACAAGCAAAACCAGAATCAAGATGAACAGACAACTCACCAGTTGTGAGAGAACATTTGCAAAACATACATCTGACAAGGGGTTGATCTCCATAATATGTAAAGAACTCACACAACTGAACAAAAAAACAAACAACCTGATAAAAAAATGGGCAGAGGAAATGAACAGACACTTCTCCAAAGAAGGTATACAGATGGCCAAAAGGCACATGAAAAGATGTTCAATATCATTAAGCATCAGGGAAATGCAAATCAAAACAACACTAAGATACCACCTCACGCCTGTTAGAATGGCTATAATCACCAAGACAAAAAACAACAAATGTTGGAGAGGATGTGGAGAAACAGGAACCCTCATACACAGCTGGTGGGAATGCAAACTGGTGTAGCCTCTATGGAAAACGGTATGGAGAGACCTCAAAGAATTAAAAATAGAGATGCCCTATGATCTAGACATCCCACTACTGGGAATCTATCCAACGAACCTGAAATCAACAATCCAAAGAGGCTTATGCACCCCTATGTTCATTGCAGCATTATTCACTATAGCCAAGAAGTGGAAGCAACCTAAGTGTCCCTGGACTGATGATTGGATCAAGAAAATGTGGTATATATATATACAGTGGAATACTACTCAGCTATAAAAAAAGACAAAATCGTCCCATTTGCAACAACGTGGATGGGCCTGGAGGGTATTATGTTAAGTGAGGTAAGCCAGAAAGAGAAAGACAAACACTGTAGGATGTCACTCATATGTGGAATTTAAACCAACACATGGACAGAGAAAACTGTATTGTGGTTACCAGGGGCAATGGGAGTGGGGGGTGGGGACAAGGGGTGAAGGGAGACATATATATGGTGATGGACAAACAAAAATGTACAACCCAAAATTTCACAATGTTAAAAACTATTAAAACATCAATTAAAAAAACAAAAGCAAAAAAACATAAAAATAAATAAAACCAAGCAATAAATGATACATAAAGATGCATTATTACCAGAGGGGAAGGGGGGAGGGAGGAGGGCAAAAGGGATGTTTAGGCACATGCATGTGGTGATTGATTGTAATTAGTATTTGGGTGGTGAACATGATGTAGTCTATGCAGAAATAGAAGTATGATGATGTACACCTGCAATTTATACAGTTATAAACCAATGTAACTGCAATAAAAAATAAATAAAAATAAAACATTAGGAAAAAAAGATGCATTAAAAGTTTTTGAGGAAAACTAGAGTAGTATCTTTTAGTGGAAATCATATGTCATTAAAATTGTTTAAAAAATATTTTTCTCATTTAAAAAATGACAAGCATGTGTTAAATTTGTGATCATAAAGCACAGTAAATATTTTTAAAAAAAGGGTAATGGTCACACCCCCAATTTCACTATCTTTAGAGTGACATAATTCCTAGTTTTGGTGAGAGAAAGTGATGGAGTTGATAGATTCTGCAGGAGCTGAAATGGTGCTTTGGGGCCTTTGGCATGACTACCTCATCACTGACTGGACTGTTAGAACTCTGTTTTCTTGTCTGTGGCATAGTGGTCTGTGGGAAATGGTCTCTGCATAAGTTCTTGTAAAAATGATAACCAAAAAGAAGCTCTCACATGACTGTCAGGAGAAAACTACCCAGAATTAACAGCAGGAAAGCTTTTGGAAGTGCTCAGTGAAACGTGGTTGGGAATTTCTTCAGATACCTAGCTCTGTAGCCAGAAGGAAAACTAATTTTTAAACTAGTGTATTTAATTGTTGTGTATATTTCCTAATAACAAATATACTCTCGGGGCCGGCCTGGTGGCATAGCGGTTAAGTTCGCACGTTCCGCTTAGGCGGCCTGGGGTTTGCAGGTTCGGATGGACCTACTCACTGCTCATCAAGCCATGCTGCGGCAGCGTCCCACATAGCAGAACTACAAGGACCTACAACTAGGATATACAACTATGTACTAGGGCTTTGGGGAGAAAAGACAAAAAGAGGAAGATTGGCAACAGATGTTAGCTCAGGGCCAATCTTCCTCAAAAAAACAAAAAACCCCTCCAAAAACCAAATATACTCTCTTACTGTATCCCCAGTACAGTTATTAATTCAGGAACTTCAACATTGAATCAGTACTTTAACCTGCAGTCCATATTCTGATTTCTACAAGTGTCCCAATAATGTCCTTTATGGTAATGTTTTCCTCTCTGCCTCAGTTACTACACTTAATTGTCAGCTCGCTTGATGCTGCTTTAGTCTTGGTCACTTCCGCTGCTTTTGCTTTTCACACCATTGATGTTTTTGAAGAATAGAGTCCAGTTATTTTTTTACAATGTCCCTTGATTGGGGTTTCTCTGATGTTTACTCAGGATTAGATTCGGGTTGTGCTTTTTTTTTTGCTATTACTGTATAGATGATTTCATCTCCTCAGTGTGTCACACTCAGAGGCCCGAAACGCCTGTTTGCCGTTTATTGGTGACGTTAACCATGATTGTTTGGTTAAGGTGCTGTGTGGTCTTTTCACTATATGTTCTTTGCCTTTGTAACTAATGAGAATTTTGTGGGGAGATTCTTTAAGTAAATATCTTGTGAGTATTCTGTTCTTCATCAGCCCCCTCCTATCTCCTGGCTATTTAGCATCCAGTGAAGATTCTTACTTGAATCTTTTTGCTATGATGATTGCAAAAGGGTTTGTTTTTTTTTTAACTCCATCATTCTTTCTCTATTTATTAGGTCTACTGTATGAAAGAGCCTTTCCTTACTACATTTATTCTTTCATTATCAAAATGGGCTCATGGGTTTCTGTTTTATTAAATTGGTTGTAATCCTTTACTATCATTATTTTGATGTTCAAATTATCCCAAATTTGGCCAGTAGGAGCCCTCTCAAACTGACTCCTTTGTCCTTTTGGTATGTCTTGGCCATTTTGGGGGAGCATGTCCTTACCTTCTGGCACAGATGTCTGTTACAGGCTCATCTTTTACCTTCCCTAACCCAGCTCTGGAATCATTCATTTCTTCAAGGAACCTTGGTTCCTTTTAGGTTGGGAGTAGAATTTAGAAACCAAGATCTGGGTACTGTTAAGTATTTTTAAATAAGTCTTAGTTTAACTTGTGAAGCTAGGACCTATCTCTGAAAGGCTGTGTGCTTAATAGTACCAGAAGCTTCCATTCATTGTGTGCTTATTCTGTGCTAGGTGCTATGCTAGTGTTTTACATACAATAGATCCTTCAGTCATCACAGGACCTCTCTGAGGACAAGCTTCAGGATGCCCAGGGTGACCAGACATGGAAGGAGCGATCTAAACCCAAGTCTCTGACTCCCCAGTCTGTGATCTTAAGGGCAGTCTCTGAAGATGAACCATAGGGTAAACCTGTAAGACCCTCTTGCCTCTGGAAGCATCAAACTGTCAGCTCTACCGAATTTCAGGCAGGAAAATGAGTAGAAGGGATCAGAGGAAAAGAAGGCGGTTCTACTATTAATGGTAAGGCAGGGAAGAGGGGGAGGGGACCAAAGGTTTGTTGAGTGCTTACTATGTGCCCCACAATGGGGATGTTGTGATTGACGATCCTGAAGCACCCCACCACTGCTTTACAACCCTGGAGCTAGCTCCATCTCAACCCAGATGTGTGAGGAGATTCCAACATTTTTGACTGTACTAAGATCTGCTTTCCCCCAGGATGTCATTTCAGTTGGTTACCTGGCTTATGCCGTCTGTGTTTCATTGTGACTCTTTGGGAAAGTTGTGTAAACTGGGTGTTCCTGCCTGACTTTCATTAAAACCTGATTCACTCAAGTTGCTGCCTTGGGCTTACTGACAAGCTGTACCGGCGAGCGGTGGGACTTTGGGGCCTCGTCCACAGCGCAGCCATTTCTCCACTGCTGCAGGGAGAGCATGAGAGCAATGGCAGACCTGGTTCTTAGAATGTGATCAGAGGCAAGTGACCTTGGACCTTTCCTACGTTAGCCAGGACACGTGCCGTTTGTGAAAACATTTAGTTTAAGTTGTGTTAATCTTATATAACAGGGCCGGCCCCGTGGCTTAGCGGTTAAGCGCGTGCGCTCCGCTAGTGGCCGCCCGGGTTCGGATCCCGGGCGCGCACCGACGCACCGCTTCTCCGGCCATGCTGAGGCCGCGTCCCACATGCAGCAACTAGAAGGATGTGCACCTATGACATAAAACTATCTACTGGGGCTTTGGGGAAAAAAAAAAAAAAAAGGTGGAGGATTGGCAATAGATGTTAGCTCAGAGCCGGTCTTCCTCAGCAAAAAGAGGAGGATTAGCATGGATGTTAGCTCAGGGCTGATCTTCCTCACACACACACAAAATCTTATATTACAGCCGCTGTCAGGGATTCTCAAAGCCGGTAGGGGAGATTGTGACAGAGGAAGGAGGGAGATCTACCAGGACGTGCTAGAGGAGAAGTGGCTTGGCAGCAGCACAGCCGCCAAAATAGACATTTTAACTATCATTTAGATTCACCATTTACTGTGCTTCTATTATATGGTAGGCAATGGCGTTTAGAGATACTTGCCTCATTTAATTTGCTTCTTAACAGTTATAGGAAGTAAGTGGTGGTCTGATGTATGGTTAAGAGTGTGGGTTTAGGGCTGGCCCCGTGGTGTAGCGGTTAAGTGGTGTAGCGGTTAAGTGCGCGCGCTCCTTGCAACACAACAGTGTGTTGAAGCTCTAGAAATCATTCCAACTGCACAGATATAGCAGGGCAGCCCTAGAGTGTTGTTAGTCTTTGCACGCTGGGTGTTGAGGCAGAGGCTGGGTGGCCAGTTAGCATTTGAAGAAAAGATCAAGTGAGTCCAAGGTGGGGAGACTGCACACCTCACTACAATGTGGGCTTGACCCTTTCTGAATAAATTATAATCCTCTTCCATCCAGAAGACTCATAAAATAAGCTCCTTTTTCTGGTAAATGTGATGTTGAGATAGGTGCTGGCATGTTTGTGTCACATTCCCACGCCAACCTGATCTCCTGGCGTCTCACCTCTAGGCTCCTTGCCTCTCCATGCCACAGTTTACCCGTGTTGGTATGTTCATCCTTCCAGAGTGCTGCCCTAACCGTATCCACCCTTCCTCTGCCCACAAGTTGAGTGACCTCTGTAGTCTCTGAGGTGACAACCTTGTCCTTGGTCCCAGTTCCACTGCTCCAGTCCTTGCAACCTGTAGGTTCCTGCCCGAGGGTCTTGTCTCTCTTTGTGCCAGCTCTTGCCTCACATCTCTCCAATAATCCGGGTCCTTCGTACAGGCATTGCCACTTCCACTTCTCAGTCCCTAGTCACTCAAGCCAGAGGAGCTTTGTCTTGTCTCCTAGAGTGTGCTCTCTGAGAGGATGGGAACCACATCTGGTGAATGCCCCTGACCTTCACAGTGCCTTTGCAGTCTGTGTGCAGGGAAGATGCGAGAGAGGACACCGTTTGGACAAGCAGGTGAAAGCTGTTTCAGTTAGATTTTATCCACACTGGGAGCGCTTCATGTGCTGGCAGGGAGGCAGGATAAGCAGAGTTAGAGCTTTGGAGCCAAGCCACCTGGGTTCGAATCGGGAGACCTTGCATTCTAGCTCTTTGACTTGGGGCAAGTGCCTTAGTTTTTTTATCTGTAAAAATGGGAAAGCTTACACCTCCCCTGGAGGTGCTGTGAGGAACAAAAATGTGAAGTCCTTAGCACAGTCCCTGGTGCACACAGTAGGCACTCATACTCCCCCAGCTTTGCCTAGCCCTCTTATTTCATGACGTTAGTTTCTGCATTTCTGGACTTCCCACCAGCCAAGGCTTCTCTTCTTTGTGCACCCCTGTTCTCCACTGGTGCTGCTGGCCCTTACTGATGAGGTGGTGATTCCCTTCCAGATGTCCAACATCACAGTCACATACAGAGATGGCCGAGTGGCACAACTGGAGCAGGTGTACATCCGTGGCAGCAAGATCCGCTTTCTGATTTTGCCTGACATGCTGAAAAACGCACCCATGTTAAAGAGCATGAAAAATAAAAACCAAGGCTCAGGGGCCGGTCGGGGAAAAGCTGCTATCCTGAAGGCCCAAGGTAGGTGTTCCTCATGCGCTGGTGTTAACATACAGGTTTGTTGTGTATCTTTTAGGAAAGGGCCCTGTCATTGCCTGGGCACAGGGGTGGACCTGACCTCAGCTATCTTCACACCCATGGCCACCGCTTTTTCCTGCGGTCTTGGGGCCCCCACTTGTGAGGGACTGGGGCCCTTGGGCTGCCTTCTCTGTCTTGCCTTGCCTGAGCATATTCATATGACTTATGCAAAATCCAGAGTGGCTCCTTAGAAAAAAGATGTGGAATCCTGTCCTCAATGAAAGAGTAGATAAGTCTCCTATAATGAATCTCTAGGAGGTCCTTTGTTTCCAGAAATTCTGTCCAAGACGTCTGCGGGAACCTTATTCTTGTCTAGTTTACTGAGCGGGGCCCTTCGGTGTGGGTTAGCTGACTCGTGAGGCAGCAGGCAACAGTTCTCAGAGAGGCTGGGTATGTGTACTGACACTCAGTGTAAATCAGGAGAAATTCTGATGGTGGGGATCCGTTTTCAGATGAGTAACCAGTTTTAAGCCATCTTTACCCATTAAAGGGGGCTGGACTTCTATTTTCAAAGCTTCTTATATTTGAAAATAAATCCTTTCTATAGCATGTTCCGAAAGTGGGGCTAGCCTTTTCCCAGTGACTTAGACTGGCCTTTCTTCTGGTTTAGCCCAGTCAGAGGTTTTATATTTGGGTCCATGAGAAGTTCTGCCATGTTGATTAGCTAAGAAAGCAAGTGAAGTCCTTAGAAACTGTCTTAGTATTGGTAACAAGATTTACAGAGCAGGAAAGTCACTGAATTTGCCATCAGTATCTTTAGCTGCTGTACGTATGTTATATATGAGGTAGCTTTTGAGTTTAAAGATGTAGTAGAGTAATCCTTTCAAATACCTTCCAAAAGAACTGGGCAGAGAATCTCCTTGCCCTTCCTACACAAGAGGCAGTTGTGGGGAGATGGAACCAGGAGCTCTGGACCTTTTGTTCTGGAGAAGGAATGATTTTCAGAAATGCTAGTTTTCTTGCTAGAACTGCTGTTCTCTCTGCCTTCTCAGGGAAGGGCTGTCCTTGTCGCTGTGTAACTGCACCATCTTCTCTAACAAAAGGGGAAACCCAGTGGCTGTGCACTAGAAGGCACTTGGCAGTGAGTTTGCCCAGGCCCACTGGCCTCTGCCTGAGCCGTCCGTGCCTCTCCCAACCCCTTGCTCTGGTCCTGTCTCATGTGGCTGGGTTTTGGGTGACTTCCTCCCTCTTCAGGGCGGCTCCAGGCTCTATAAGAGGAGAGAGGGGTCAGGCTCTAATTAGTAGCCATCAGAATATTTTCACCTGTCCTTTGAAACCACTGGTGCCCTCCTAGAACCCATGGGTCACAGAGAACAGCTATCTTGTTGTACCCTTTGTATGAGGAGTGGTTTTGTTTTTTTGTGAGTTTTTTTTTTTGGGGGGGTGTTTTTTGCTATCATGAAACATTTCATACATGCAGAATAGCTCGAAGAATAATAAAATCCCTCACCCAGATCTAACAGATGTTAACATTTAACTCCATTTCAGAATTCTGAGTGTGAATTAAATGCATCTGTCATGCATTATTAGCTCGCCTGAGGCCAGCTCTGGGAATTCGTCTTTTCTGTGGTTCTCAGACTTGCTCTCCAAACCACCTTCGCTCTCAATGCCCTGCCTCCCAGCCTCTTGTGGAGAGCAGTGCTGGACTGGAAGGCAGGAGTCTGGTGCCCACTCCAGCTCTGATGCCAGGCACCAGTCCTTGCCCCTCTCTGGGTCTCCATTTTCCCCTGTGAAATGCAATGGGGTGGACTGGGTGTTGGACCAGGTGGCCTTTCGGGCCCCTTCCTGTGGCGATGTCCTAGGGTCTGGCTGCCCCCTAGCATGAGCACTCACTGGCCGCACTGACCTGGCCTTGTCCTTTCTCTACCCCACCTTTCAGTGGCTGCAAGAGGAAGAGGACGTGGAATGGGACGTGGGAACATCTTCCAGAAGCGAAGATAAATTTATCTATTGAACAGAGCTTGCCTTTATTATTTTTTTTTAGGTTATCTGGGTTCAGGGCTGGGGAGTGGGGGGTCGGGGTGGGTATGTACTTGTGTATGTGTGCTAGGTTTTCTTTTGACATCTTTCTCTTTAGATCAGAGGAAATGTTAAACTAAATAAATATGGTTGTTTTGGGTTGTGTTTTTTGTTTGTTTTTGAGAAAATGTGGACTGTGTGGTCATTTTGGAGTATGGTGTTCTGTTTGCTTTGGCAGCAGGTTAAATTTTGACACCATGGGAGATGTCCTGGGAAAATGCCAGTATTTTGAAGTAGCACAGTTATTGATGAGTTTAAGCTGCTGTTCCAAGCCCTCAGAAGAAGAGAATACACAGGTTGTCTCATTCGTCTTCAGACACAGGCACTTACCAGGAGCTTTGTTCAGGTAATTTTAGTGGGCATGGTGAACAACACAACACAGATGGTCCTGGCCCATGAAAAAGTCCAATGCTCTGGTCTCTGTGCCCTGGAAACCCTAGTTGTTCACATTTGGCAAAAGTAATCTAACTTTAAAAGGTGATTCTTAGAATCTTAGTGGCCAGCATCTGTGGCTCCTGTACTGGCTTGGTAAGCAGTTCTGTGGTGATTTGGGGGGACAGATTCTTGTGCCTTTGTCAGAACATCTCAGCATTGATTGGCACAGCCAGGTTTCACTGTAGCAAAGGTAGAGAGGACAGGGTGTGCATAGCGAATAACTGTGACAAAAACGCAGAAATTGGAAAAGCAGCCTGAAGAAGTCAAGTACGGAAAAGAGGTCTTGCAGCGGTTTGGAGTAGGGCAAGCTAAGCACAAACTACTGAGGAAAAGGGATCAATTATTGGCCCTTAGAACATTGCTCATTGGATGATTGTTCAAGTAATGGAAGAGGAAGAAGAAAATCCAACACAGCTCTTAACCTGGCATCAAGTAGAGATTTTCTAACAAGATTTGTCTTGTAATCATGATACTGCAGTATCACGATACAAGGTAACAGGCCTTGTATTGTTCCTGTAATCAAGAACTCCTAAGGAGCAAGCATCCGTGGGTCAGTCAGATACCACAGGTGTGTCAAATAAGGCTTCAAAGACCATCCCCGCAGAGCAGCCCCTGTCCCTCTTGCTCCAGCACCCCCACCTCCTCTGAATCCCCCATACTGGTCACCTTGATTTACAGACATGGATTTCTTGGCTTATTACTGAAGCCTACTAAGTTACTAATATAGCAAGTGGGAGCAGTGGTTTTCAACATCAGCTAGGGATCTTGTTAGAAATTAAGATTCTAAGGCCCCACCCCTGGAAACTGATTAGTTGGTCTAGAGTGGGACCCAGGAATCTGCATTTTAAACAGTGCCCTTGCGGGCCGGCCCCGTGGCTTAGTGGTTAAGTGCGTGCACTCTGCTGCTGGCGGCCCGGGTTCAGATCCCTGGTGCGCACCGACGCACCGCTTCTCTGGCCATGCTGAGGCCACGTCCCACATGCAGCAACTAGAAGGATGTGCAACTATGACATACAGCTATATACTGGGGCTTTGGGGGGAAAATAAATAAATAAAATTATTAAACAGTGCCCTTGCCACCCCAGCTAGGTGACTCTGTTTCAGTATATCATTGAGGCTGCATTTTGACCCTGGACTGGAGTATGTTATGTTAGTATGATTACAACTTAAATTATCATACTTTTACAGGAAACAATAAATAATAATACGCTATACTTAATAGTAACAAATGGCATCCTGAATCTGAAAAGCTGACTTTGGACATGATTCAATGCAGGAATACCAGCCTTGAACGATTCTGCACACAGTGAAAACTAGCTGTAACCCTAGATCCTAAAAAGTGAAAGGGGTTCTCATTTATGGCTTTGTTTCTAATTAAATGTTCACAATAAAAATTTGGAGGTTTTTTAGAACAATAAAAGAAATTAACCTAAAATACGTAGTTTTATAAACAGTTTTATATCCAGCCAGCACTTTAGAAAAAAATCAGTTATTCACATTGAAAGAGCAAACAGTTCTGCAAGGTTTATTATGAAAAACAGCTCTGCCCTTCTGCCCTGTTCTCCCTCCATGTCTCAATGTAAGCATGTTTGCCTGGGTGCTCCTTGATGATTCCATTTTAGGCATTATCGTTTGACTTTTCTCTATTCCTCCTGCCCAGTGTGCATGTACTCTCCATCACCCACTTCCCTGATATTATAAGTCAAGTTAGATAACAGTGTTTACATTATTACGACTGGGTATTTACATCAAAGCTGAGCCATGTAGTGGGCTAGATTACTTTTTCTGCAGAACTTGCTTTTCCCTAGAATTAATAATCGTGCATTTTTATTTGCTTAGTTTTCTGTCTACGTGTCACCAATTAAACCCCAGAGTTCTCTAAAGACATTCACACATCATCTATTTCATCAGTTTCTTCTTGAACCACTTGACCCCCAGTTTCTTGCTCTCCCTTGTGCCTGATGTATTGCTGTCATCATGGGCTCTCCGCACCGCTCTCTGTTCAATCTCCTGTTTTCTGTGTAACCTCTTCCTCTCTCGAGTTGTTTCCTCATTTTAGTAGAGTACCCGTGGTAGGAGGGGTATTTGAGAAGTAGTTTTTTGAGTGACCACATGCCTGAAAATGTCTTGTTCTCTCACACTTGATTTCATTGGTTATGAAATTCTAAGTTGGAATTTGTTTTCCTTTAGAACTTTCAAGGCGCTGTTACTGTTCCGTCAGGCATCTAGTGTTGCTGTAGAGGAGTCTGAAGCCATTCTGAATCCTGATCCTTTGTATGTGACTCTTTTTTCCCTTCTGTCACCAGTGTTCTGAAATTTCACAGTGACACACTGGTGAAGGTCTGTTTTCATGCATTGTGCCAGGCCCTTGATGAATCCTTTCAGAATGGACTCGCCTCCTTCATTTCTGGGAAACTTTCCTGAATTATTTGCTAATGGTTTCCTTCCTTTGGTTTTCTGACTTTTCTTTCTGGAATTCCTGTTATGTTAATCAGATGTTGGATCTCCTGGACTTACCTCTGTTCTTACCTTTTCTCTCCCCACCACCTCCAATTTTCTTGTCTTTTGATCTCCTTTATAGAAGATTTCCCCCAAGTTGATTCTTTGAATGTTCCTTTTTTTTTTTCCTAATAGGAGCTTGTTCTGTAGTTGCAATACTTCTTATCTCTGAGGATGTTGATATGTTTGTTGAAGCTTTCATCTCCCTGCACAATATTTTCTTCCCCCCTTTTTTTTTTTTAGTTTTTCATGTTACAGACTTTCCTTAGCTACCTGGCAATCTTTGGTTGTCCACTTCTATTTAAGAGTGGGGTATTAAAAAAATTGAACTTTTTTGGGTAAATCCCCAATGTCTGTACCTTTAGGACTTCCTCTTGGGCTGGTCAGATTCCCTGGAGAAAATTTCCAGTCTCTTGTCAGGTGGGTTTACCTTGAACTGCTGGCCTTCTGGGAGCTCAGAGGGGGAAGAGGGCTGGGGAGTTTCAGCATTCTGATAGGTCCAGATCACTTCATCTTCCAGGTTTTGGGGAAGGCTTCCTAGTCCAGCAACCTTCTAATCCCCTCTAGAGAATAAGCTTCCAACTTGTTGCCAGGATTGGGGAGGTCTGAATATTTAAGCACATTCTCTCTTTTTAAAAAATATGTATTTTCTTTGAAAATATGCTACTTTAAAATTAAAAACAACTTGGCAATATAAAGAAGATATAGAAGAAAGGATGATGTCAGAAGGATGACTATACCAAGCTTTAAGAGATGGATTCTGGTTCTGACTACGTCTGCTACCACTTCTCACCAAGCCTCTAGTTGGTTATCTGTACAAGGGAGGGTTTAGACTCAGTTGATTCATTGCTACTATCTCAGCTTCTACATTCACTTGCTGGGTATTCTATAATCTTTTTAAAAAAATGAAGTCAAAATAAAACATACCGGATTTTTTTGCTTCTGGCCAAGATGGAGGTAATTGCCTGGATTTATCTTCATGCCTGAAAAAAACCAAAACTCAGACATTGAAGGAGAGTAATCCCTAAGAGATGGAAAACAAATAAGGTGGGCTACTGCCTTGCAAGAGTTTCCACTCTGAGGCACAGTGAGGGGGAACTGAAGTGGATCCTGCTAGCCTACCCGGGTTGAAGAGTCAGAGCTAAGAGTTCAGAGAGGCTGAGGCAGCTCGAGTTCATAGGACAGAATACCAGAGAGGAGAAAGCTACACAAAGAGCCCAGGAGATCTGCAGAAGGTCCCTTTTGAATATTCAGAGTACTGATCAGCACATGAGTGTGAGAAAACTAACCGCGGCTGGGGAAAGAACCATCAAAAAAGATTACAGCAGTGTGGTGCCTGGTATCACACAGGGCTGGGAATAGTTCATGTTCCCGCCAGCCAGACAAAAACTCAATTCATAGGATATTGGGTAGACAATTGTTTTAAAATGTACCAAGGATTTTTTTTCGTCAGGAATGGTATGGTGACAGACATGGAGACAACTGCCTTGAAAGAAAAATTTATTACTCACAGTTCCCAGGAGGAGGGAGCACACCACACCACACAGGGTCACATGAGGAAACACCAGGGTGGGTCATGAGGCAGAATGAGTGATGGGAGAGCATGACCCAGAGCCTTTGTTGTGGTTTCCAGGGGGAAGGAATGGACGAGGCAGGTTAGGCAAGTTTGAGTAAGTTTAGAATTGAATAATTAGAATAAATTCAAAGGGCTGTGGGCTATAAGGGTGGTCTCTTGTCTAGTACCTGGCCCTGGGGTGGTTTAGGGCAGGGGAAATATTGGCTTGGTGTGTGAGAGTTAGATAAAGGTGGTTGGGTGTAGAGTTTGGATTGGTTAGTTTGTATATGAAAGGCATGCCCGGCGGCAAGTTATTTACTGTCTCTAAGAATTAACTGACTCTGGGAGGGGCAGTCTGCAGGATTAGCAAAGCCCCAAGATGTCACAGTGTCATAAAAAAATTAAAAAACTTAAAATACAGAATACAAAAATATGATTAATGAAAGCATCCAGGAAAGTCTTGCCTCATGAGTGAGGGCTTATTAGCCCTAGAGTGAGCACTGCTCTGGATCCACCTAATAAGTCCTAAAAACAAGACTTAAAAGGGTCAAGACTTGACTGTTTCCAGGTCAGTTAGCTGTATTCCAGAACAAAGCTCAAAAAGATTTATAGGAATATAAAAATTTCCAGCACCCTAAAGGTAAACTCACAAGGTCTGGCATCCACTGCAAGATGACCAAGCTTGCAAAGAGGCAGGAAAGCACAGCCATAACGAGGATAATCAAAACAAATCCCAGATGACACAGATGTTAGAATTAGCAGAGAAGGACATCAAAACGGTTATTTTAACTATTTCATATATTCAAAAATTAAGTAGAGACATGGAAGATTTAAAAGGGGGGGGGAGAAAGGGAGGAAAAAGAAGGAAAAGTAGGAGAGAAGGAGAAACTTCTAACTGAACTTCTATAGCTGAGTGAGATTAACATCAGATCAGACATTGCAGAAGAAGAGTAGTGAACTTTAAGGCATAGCCATGGAAACTATCCAAAATGAAACAGAGAAAAAAGAATCTGAAAAAAGGACAGTTACAGAACAATTTCAAGTGTCCTAATGTATAGGCAGTTGGAGTCCGCAAGGGAGAGGCAATGAGGGGGGACAGAAAAATTATTAGAAGAAATCATGGGCGAAAAACTTGCCAAACTTGATGAAAACTGTAAACTCACAGGTTCAAGAAGCTAAGTGAACTCCAAGCACAAGAAACAAAACAAAACTAAGGCATATCATAACTCAAAACCAGTGGTGAAGAGAAAATCTCAAAAAGCAGCTAGAGAAAAACGAAATGTTATAATGAGAGGAACAAAGATAAGGATGACATTTCTCACTGGGAACAATGCAAGCATGAAGATAGTGAAGCAACATCTTTAAAGTATTGACAGAAAAAAATCAATCTAGAATTCAATACCTGGAAAAAAAAATCTTTCAAAAATGAAGGCAAAATAAATATTTTTTTCAGACATACAAAGACTGAATAATTCATCACCAGTAGACCAGCTATACAAAAAATGTTAAAAGACATCCTTCTAGCACAAGGAAAATTATACCAAATGGAAATCTGCCATCTACACAAAGGAGTGAAGATTGTACTGTGGCTTTATAAAACATATGTAAAGGTAAAATGCATGATAATATTAGCATAAAGGCCAAGAGAGGAGAAAGGAAAGTATATTACTGTAAGGTTCTTATACAAGCAGTGGTATATTACTTGAAGGTAGACTGTGGTAATTTAAAGACATATAGTCCCCAAAGCAACACTAAAATAACAAAGAGTTAAGCCAACACTCAAATGTACATCAACTGATGAAAGGATAAACAGAAGTGGTCTGCCCATACAATGGAGTAGTATTGAGCCATAAAAAGGCATGAATTACTGATGTACATACTGCAACATGGATGAATTTTGAAAACATGCTGAATGAAAGAAGCTGGACACAAAAGGCCACATATTGGATGATTCCATTCATATGAAATGTCCAGAGCCAGCCCTGATGGTCTAGTGGTTAAAGTTCCATGCTCTCCGCCTCAGTGGCCCAGGTTCGTTTCCTGGTTGTGGAACCACACCACCCGTCTGTCAGTTGCCGTGCTGTGGCAGTGGCTCACACAGAAGAACTAGAAGGACTTACAACTAGAATGTACAACCATGTACTGGGGCTTTGGGGAGAAAGGAAAAAAAAAAATGTCCAGAATAGGCAAATTCATAGAGAGAAAGCAGATTAGTGGTTGCCAGAGACTGAGAGAGGGGAGAATAGGGAGTGCCTGCTTAATGGGTATGGAATTTCTTTTTGGAGTGATGAAAATGTTCTGTAATTAGATAGTAATGATGGTTGCACAATATGGAGAATGTACTAAAAGCCACTGAATTGTACACTTTAAAATGGTGAATTGTATCATGTTAATTTTACCATAATAAAAAGAGAAGAGTTAAGCCAACAAAGGAGATAAGTAAGTAATGGATTTATAAATAAGTAATTATTCCAAAAGATGGCAAAAAAAGAGGAAGAGAGGAACAAAGAACAGATGGGATAAATAGAAAATAAATAGCAAGATGATAGGCTTAAGCCTAACCATATCAATAATCACACTAAATGTAAATGGTATAAACACTTCAATTAAAAAGCAGGATTATCAGATTGGATTAAAAAAAAGCAAGACCCAAACATATGCTGTCTCTAAGAAACACATTTTAAATATAAAGACATAAATAGGTGAAAAGTAAAAGGATGGAAAAAAACAATACCATTGCTAACACTAGTCAAAAGAAAGCTAGAGAAGCTATATTAATATCAGACAAGTAGGTTTCAGAGCAAGGAATATTGCGAGGGATAGTGAAGGTCATTTCATAATGATGAGAAGGTCAGTTAATGAAGGAGTCATAACAGTCTTAAACATTTATGTACTTAATAATAAAGCTTCAAAATACATGAAGCAAAAAACAGATAAAACTGTAGTAAGAAGTAGACAAATACAATTACAGCAAGGGATTTCAGTTCCCCTCTCAATAACTGATAATGCAAGTAGGCAGAAAATCAGCAAGGATAAAGTAGACTTGAACAATACTATAAGTCATCTTGACTTTGATTAACACTTATAGGACCACCCAACAATAGCAGAATACACATTCTCATTTGCACATAGAACATTTACCAAAATTCAAAAGGCTTCAAGCCATATTAACTATGTTGTGTGACCACAGTGAAATTAAATTGGAAATCATTAACAGAAAGATTCTTGGAAAATCTCCAAATACTTGGAAACAAAATAACACACTTCTGAGTAACCCATGGATCAAAGAAGAAACCAAAAGAGAAATTAGAAGTTATTTTGAACCAACTTGAAAATGGAAACAACATATCAGAATTTGTGGGATGCCACTAAAGCAGAACTTAGGGAGGTAATTTATAGCACTAAACACCTTTATTAGAAAAAAAGAGGGGCCGGCCTGGTGGCTTAGCAGTTAAGTGCACGCGCTCCGCTACTGGCAGCCCGGGTTCGGATCCCGGGCGCGCACCGACTCACCGCTTCTCCGGCCATGCTGAGGCCGAGTCCCACATACAGCAACTAGAAGGATGTGCAACTATGACATACAACTATGCACTGGGGCTTTGGGGAAGGAAAAAAAGGAGGAGGATTGGCAATAGATGTTAGCTCAGAGCTGGTCTTCCTCAGCAAAAAGAGGAGGATTAGCACGGATGTTAGCTCAGGGCTGATCTCCCTCATAAAAAAAAAAGAAAAAAAGAAAGGTCTCAGATCAATGATCTCAGCTGTATTAATATCAGACAAGAAGATTCATTTAAGAATCTAGAAAAACGAGCCAATGAAACCTGAAGTAAGCAGAAGAAAGGAAATAAGGATCAAAATGGGTATCAATGAAATAGAAAACAGAAAACAATAGAGAAAAATCCCTGAAACCAAAAAATAATTCTTTAACAAGATCAGTAGAATTGATAAACCTCTAACCAGACTGATCAGGAAAGAATAAATTCATAAAAAAAGACAGAAGACGTAATTGCCAATCTCAGGAATGAGAGAGGTGACTACTATAGATTCCACAGATGTTAAAAGGGAATATATGAACAACTTTATGCCAACAAATTCAACAACTTAGATGAAATGGACAAATTTCTTGAAGGACCCAAATTACCAACACTCACTCAAGAAGAAATAGCTAACCTGAATAGTTCTGTATCTATTAAAGAAATTGGAATTGTAATTGAAAATCTTCCCTCAAAGAAAACTTTAGGCCCACGTGCTTTCACTGAGGAATTCTACCAGATGTTGAAGGAAGAAATAATATCAGTTCTACACAAAGTCTTCCAAAAATTGAAGAGAAGGGAATCCTCAACTCATTCAATGACACCAACATTACTGTGATACCAAAACCAGGCAAAGATATTACAAGAAAAGAAAATCATAGTGAGATACCACTACCCAAGAGAAAAGGAAATACATGTTCATGCAAAAACTCATACACAGATATTCATAGCTGCTTTATTTATAATAGCTAAAAACTGGAAACAACCCAAATGTCCATCAGCAGGTGAATGAACTGTGGTGCATCCATCCAACAGAATGCTACTCGACAGTTCAAAGGAACTATTGATACATGCAGCAACATGGGCGAGTCTCAAAATAATTAATGCTGAGTGAAAGTCATAAAAAAGAGTACACCTTATATGATTCCATATATCTAAAACTCTAGAGAATGCAAACCAATGTATAGGGACAGAAAGCAGAGCAATGGTTGCTTGGGGAAGGGGGCAGGAGGGAGGCCTTACCAAGGGGCAACAGATATGGGTGTGACAGGTATGTTGACCGTCTTGATTGTGGTGGTGTCATGGATGTATACACAAGTCAAAATGTACCATATTTTGACTTGTGTATACATCCTAAACTCTAAACTTGTAACACTTGGTATGTCCACTTTGTTGTATTTCAATACACAGTAGAGCACAGTTATCTTTTCAACGTGTTTCAATGCTCTGAGCATCCTAGCAAGGCAGGTTTAGGCTTGAGGAGGCTGAGGCCCCTCAAGTGAAGGTAAAGGCATCTGCAGCTGCAGATTGCCAGAAGTGGGTGTGGATCCAGCACTCCTGGGCACAGGGCTGGGCTTCATTCAGTCTGACAAGTACTTCCAAACCCACTCCTCATTAGTTCCTTTCAATCCTGGAAAAGGGCAGAGCCTGGATCCACACTGCTCCCCTCCCCACCCATTTTGCACACAAGGAAACTGAGGCCCAGGGAGGTCCTGACTGGTCTTGCTCCAGGGGCCAGCTCCCCGCTGCAGGACGCCCGCCAGCAGAGCCACCACGGTGCTTCTTCTGTCTCAAATGGCCTCTGGCAGGGGCTTGCTCAGGAGTTGTGGTGAATCTTTGGCTTCTGGGATGGCTGTGGGACAGGCAGCATCACAGTGGTTAGCATCACAGACTGCAGCCAGGCCACCTGGCTCACATCCCGGCTTCTCCAGTTCCTAGCTCTTTGACCTTGGACAAGTCACATAACCTCTCCCTGCCTCAGTTCACTCACCTCCAAAATGGAGGTGGTGATAGCACCCACCTCCCACAAGTGCAAAAAGAATTAAAAGGAGTGTAAAGCCATTGGAACAGTACCTGGCCCAGAGAAAGGCTGTCGGAGTGCTTGTTAAATAAATAAATGGCTTCAGCTTGGTTTAGTCCAAAGGTTTGGGCTTCTGCCATTCCCAGCCAGAGGGCCCTGGGTGGAGGCCCCACTGATACTGAAGTGCGTCTGGTCTGTGCCACCCACACAGCAGGCACTTTCCAAACCTTGTGTCATCCTCACTCCAGCAGGATAAGGGGAGGCTTGTACCTAGTCCCCGAGAGGACCACACTGCCAGCAGGTGACAGGGCCGGGATTGGGCCAATCCTGCCTGCCTCCAAGACTGGACCTGGGTGAGTACCGGTCTGAGCAAGGCCCACCTGCTGCCTCCTGGGTCCGGAACTGGGGCTGGAGCTGGCCTGGAGGGCACACAAGAGCCCGCTTCCTAGAGTGTGCCTGCCTGTAAAGTAGCCTCACTGGTGGTCATGAAGCCCCGACGTGAGGGCCTTGCACCTGCATGGCAATAAGGCCAAACCTCTTCTCTTGAGCTGTTTCATGCTCCATCTTGGCTATTGCATCGCAAGCCTCCTTCCGAGAGGCGGGGAGATTGAGACCAGCTGCCGCTGCCTGGATTCTCTCAGAGCTTGCCTGTCGACACTCTGCTCAAGTCCTCAGATCATCCTGGTAGGAATCGCTCCGAGCAGGGACGTTCAAGGTTTGTGGGCTGAATTCAGGCCAGTGGTGGGTAGGCAGTGAGCGGGGCAGGAGGGCAGGAGAACACAGAGAGCTTGGCATTTCTCCAGCAAGGAGTTGCAGGAGAACACAGCTGCCTGCCTTATCAGTGTGCCTGGCCCAAAGCCGGCTTCCCTATTCTTTTCCTCTCCACTGGCCCTTTCCACCCTGCTTTGCCTCACTCCAGGGAGCCTGAGCCTCCTGTTCCAGGGTGGAGGCACAAAGAGACAGTTTTGTGGCTCCGGAGCCACTGGGCAGGCCCATGTTTTTAAAACAAGGAGGCCTGGGAGGGGCCAGGACCCCGGGATGTAGTGTTGAGAGCTGGAAGGGACTATGGACAGCCAGCCCTATTTAACAGAGGGGAGAAAGGAGAGACCCGAGGCCCAGAGAGGGGAGGGTCTGGCCAGGTCCCACAGCAAGTCGGGAGCAGAGCTGGGCTGAACTGGGTGCTCTTCCCACCCTTCCCACTGCCTCCGGATACGGGTTCCCCCAAAAGCAGCGAGACCAGTGGGGCCTGACCTCGGGATGGGCAGGCAACAATGGAGTGGGAGCTCCTTTTCCTTACCGCCTCCTTTTTGGTCCCGGGACTGACACCATCCCATCCTCACCCTTCTTGGCCATCTCCCTTCTGGCCCAAGAGGCTGCTGTGCCTCCGGCAGGCCCGGGAATGTGCTGTAATCAGTGCTGACTCACAGTCCCCTGTGGGCCAGAGCTGTGGGGGAAGGTCAGTTGGTGGGCCCAGCTACTTAGGTACAGGGGCACCCCCACCTTCTCCTTGGCCCATGGGGCTTCCCTCTGCTGCTGGTCTCTCCTCATTTGGCAGGATCCCACTGCCCCAGACCTGACCTTCTGGCTCTGCACAGGAGCCTTAGGCCACTGGCTTCCCCACTCTGGGCCTCACTTTCCTCCCTGGACATCTCTAAATTCCGTTCTTGTTTCTGCCATGCCTAGTACCTCATTGGGCTGAACTCCAGCTCTCCCCACGGGGCTGTGAGGGTGACCGTGGCATCGGGCTTCTGCCCTGGAGCCTACCCCGATTGTGCTTGGGGAGGAAGGGAGACAGCCCCCTGCTGGGAGAGGCCACCTCCTGGGGAAGCCCTAGGACTACTCCACCCCAGAGCCCCCTGCTGCTAGCTCTGCCCACCTCCACCAGCCTGTGCACGTGGCCCCAGGGCCTGGAGGGAACACACAAGCGCTTTGTCTCTTGCCTGATGTGTCTTCTAACCCCACGGAGCTGCCCACTTGCCAGGTACAGGAGACCTGTACCAGGAGTGGCAGGCAGTGCTGTGCCCTGTGGGAGACAAGGCTTCTGGCAGCACAGTCTTTTCCTCAGCCCAAGGGGCCCTGGTGGGGAGGTCAGCAGCCTAGGCTCAGGCATGAGCTTGCTGTGGGCTCCATTCCGAGCTTTGCCCCTTTCTGGGCTTTCAACCTACCCCTCCCCAAGCGTGACGGCTGGGTCCCTGGAGGCCTCCTCTAACTCTCCAGCCACAGATGGACCCGACCCCCATACCTTGTATCTCCATGGGGGCCCTGTCCAGGGACCACCTGGGGGAGGTCAGAATGAGCTTGGTCCTTCCCTTTCAGGTGGGTGGGGTGCCCAAGTCCCCAGCCACCCCTTCTCCCCACCCCAGCAGCATGGCTGGTGCTCGGTGGCCCTGAGGTCCATGATGCAGAAAGGCTGAGGCAGAGGGGGGCATCACCCTTTATTGTGGGGTATGCACAGTGAGTGCCAGGCTCCTGCTGAGGGAAGGCTGAGACCGCCATCTGGGCTGACCATCTAGCCTCTGATGAGCTCATTCTCCTTCCATCTCCTTAATCCCAAGCTGAGCATTTGCACTGGATCTCTGGGGGCCTGGAGGACCTCCAGGGTCTCCATCACCTTCTATCCTATGAGCTTGGGAGCATTGTCAGTCCAGTGGTAGGAGGCAGGTCACCTGGTGCAGCAGGCCTGGGGCTCGGGTCCTGGCCCAGCAGCTGCAGAGCCCCAGGTGGAGGCAGCGGTGGTGGCCACAGCCCCACCATCCTCAGGCTTGCGCTCCTCAGGCTCGAGGTCCAGGCCCTCATAGATGGTGGGGAGCGAGGTGCACTGGCTCAGCCGTCGGCGCAGGCCGACCAGCAGGGGCTGAGGCAGCGAGGCCACATCCACGTTGTTACTCAGGTCTACCCAGGCCAGCGCGGGGAACTTGGTGGTGTCCTTGACTGCCTTGGTGAGCTCGTGGGCAGTGGCCCGCGTCAGCCGGTTGCCATTGATCAGGAGCTGGGTGAGGTGGGGCAGTGCCCAGAGGCTGGGCAGCAGCAGGCCCAGCAGCTCATCACTTAGCTCCGTGAAGCTCAGGTCCAGCACCGCGAGCCCCGTGCCCTGGCTGCCCAAGTAGCGCATTATGTGCTGCACGTCCTGCGCCGACAGCGGGATTCCAGAAAGGTTCACGGTCTCCCCTGCTGGCAGAGTCTTCTGGAGGCTGCTCTTGAGGCTGTGGGAGGGTTGCAGGACTGAGCAAGGGCCCAGGGCCCAGGCAGGTCCCCACTGGCCACAGTGACCCATTGGGGCGAGGCCCAGGCCCCCACAGTTGGGCCAAGCTGGGATCAAACTGCCCCTTTCTACATGGGTGGCCGTGGGTAATGTTCAGAACTGCTCTGAGCCTCAGTTTCTCCTTTGGAGAAAAGGGGACCTGGATGTCCTGAGGATTAAATACACCTGCATTGAGGCTCCAAGAGCTGTTGTTATTATAAAAACCCACTGTATGCCTGCATCACCACACCTGTTACACCTGTTGTCTCCCTTATTTTTATGCCAACCCAGTGGGGTAGGAATGATGATCCTCTTCTGCAGAGGAGCAAATGATGCTCAAAGAGGTGATGTGACTCTTCCACAGTCACACACCACTAAGAAGGGAGCCAGGTCTCCAAATTGAGATGCTCTGACTGCTGAGCCCACACATTTTTTCAGGTGTCTCCTATAAGGTTGACCTTTTGGGGCTAAGGACAGAAGTTCCTATGAGGGTGACAAGGTATCAGGCTGGTCCCCCCAGCCTTGGGGGCTAAAGAGGGGACAGGCCCAGGTAGCAAGAGGGGAGGTGTGGGTGGTGTGGGTGGGGACCTGACCTGGGGGAGGGCCCCTGTATTCTAAGCTGGAAGGGAAGTTTAAGAGACTGAGGAGGGTCCCCTCCTGCCCCCAGAAGCCCCCTCTCAGTCTCTCCTGTCACTTGCACACAGCCCACTAGGCAGATAGGCCTGACTGGGGGTCAACTGAGAGCAGTGGGAACACCTCCAGGGCCCCCACTTGCCATGGCAGGAAACAACCCTATAGGCTCCAGGTTCAGTGTGGGCCACCAGGCCTGAGGGGGTCAGGGGCTTGGGGGCAAGCAGGGGAGAGCATGGGGCCTGTGGTCTGGACCCCTGGGCCTGAGTGCCTGTGGCTGGTTCCTGGGCTGAGTCTGTAGCCACAAGGCTGTGGTGGAGTGACTGCGGGGGACCCCATGGCAGAGTGAGCTATCAGGCTGGCTGTGGAGGCTTCAGCTTCAGACAGCCTGGCAAAGAATTCCCAAGGGGCTGCAGAATAATCAGGGCAGAGTGTAGCCTTGGGCAAGCCGCTTTGCTTCTCCCAGCCTCAGTTTTCTTCCCTGTAAAACAGGAATCATGACCCAGCATCTGCCTCCCTCACAGCCTGTGTGAGATTCAGCTGACTGCTGCTGAGGTTACCTTGGGGCCTGTGACAGGCCAGGGACTGAGGGATGAGCAAGCGGCAGGTGGCGGATCATACAGGGAGTGCAGCCTGGCTTGGGGAGCATCTGCTGCCACCAGCCAGACTGACTTCCAGTTGGGGCCGTGATGCAGATGAGGGTAAGGGGCCCATAGGGTGGGATTTCAGGCACCAGCCTCTTGCTGAGAGAAGCCTGGGTTCTCCCCTAGGGCCGGCCGTGCCTCTCGACGTCAGCCTGGGAAAGGACCCTACAGGCCATGAGGCAGGGCTGTGGCTGGCAGCTCTTACCAGCTCTGGATCTTCCTCCGGGGCAGGCTGGACCTTCGCTGCTGCTTGGAGTGAGGGGTGAGGTGGTAGATAAGCTGCCGGCAGATCTTGTCCGAGGACTTCCAGAGCTCATAGTTCTGTGCGGGGCAGCGTTGTCAGGGTGAGGCTGAGCCCCTCCTGCCCCCTCTGGGCCTTGGGGACTCAAGTGTGCGCGTGCGCACAGTCATTCATCACGGATCGCTGAGCTGCCCACTGGCCTTTCCCTCCCACCCCCACCCCCCACCCTGGCTATGGCCTGGCACAGAGCCAGGGGAGGCTGCCCACTGGGAGCTGGACAGGCTGGTCCGAGGGCCCACAGTGCCCTGCGGGAGGAAGCCCAGACAATGGGCCCTTGTTCCCTGTTCTCAGGCCCAGGGCCAGCGTCTCAGGCTATCAGCCAACTCCCTGCCCACCCTCAGCGCCCCCCAGGGACTCGCCACAGGGGGAGGCAAGACCAGGCCCCTCCAGGGAGCCCTGCTCCACTGACACCACCCCCAGGGAATAGGAACAAGCCAGGTCAGCATGCTCTTCTTCCTCTCACTCTCCAAGCTAGACTGCGCCTCTAGGGCCTGGGTCTGGGCTGCCAGGGCTGGGAGGGTTAATGTTTTACAGCACCACCACCTGGCTTTCTCCTGGTCCTAAGTGGGCCCTTGTAGAGACCCAGCTCGGGTGGAAGACAGAGTGCCCTGATTCCCACAAAGCTGGCACTGAGCACGCTCCACTACCTGGCACATTCTTTTCTCCAGGCCCTCTGTGAACAGCATGCACATATAGTGGCAGCAAGCCCTGGCGGTCTCTGTGATGTCTCTAGGCTAGCCTCAGAATGCTCGTGACAACTGCATACAGACATGGGAGTTCAGAGCCATCAGGGCTCCTAGGGGGCACCCTTGTTTCATGCGGGGACTCACTGTGATGAAGGAATGGGGGCCGGTGGCTGGCCACAGGCTGTGTCAGGAGCACAGCACCTTCAGTGTTCACGGTAGGATGTCTGCAGGTGCCTACAGAGCAGGACAGGGGTGTGGGGGTGGGGGAGGGGTGTTCTAGGCAGACATGGTGGCAGGGGGGAGTGGAGGCTGCAGGTAGCAGACGTCAACACAAAAAGGGACTTGCTTGTGGCTCGAGCTGCCGTGGGAAGCAGTGAGCACTTGTCCCCAGGGGTATTCATACAGGATGGGACATGTGGATATGGGTTCCAGCCTAGGGTGACTCTCTTCTGGCTCTGGAACTCAGAGGCTGGGAGTTCGGTTCTGTTAGCAGATTTGTCGGAACATTCTGTATAATACACTGAAACTGGCATTAGGTCCCACAGAGGGACAGCAGCTTGCCTAAGGCCATGCAGCAAGCCAGATGAGGACCCAGGCTCCTACCTCCCAGCCCTGGGCTCTCCTGGCCCCTGTCAACCACACTGCCCAGCCTGGGGCCCGTACCCACTGGCCTCACCGTTTTGGGGCACTGCAGGTCCCGGGCCAGGTTCACAAGTAGATCATGGGAGATGGGGTCCACCAGATTGAGGAAGGCCACGTTTCTGTAGAGGATGTTGGTGAGGAGGGTCCCCTCAAGGCCCAGGTCCTGAGTGGTGAGGAGAACTGAGTGAGCCAGGAGCCAGGGCCTCCCTTCTCCAGGCCCCGTCCCAGCCAGCCAGAGCCCCTCACATCCGTTCCCCTCTGTCCATTTCCCTCCCTGAGGCTTGTTGGAGTCTCCCCACAGGCAGCGATGGGCCAGCTGTGCAGGGGCAGGTGGATCTTCAGACGAGGAGAAGGTCGGTGCATTGGGAGCCTCAGGAAGGTGATAAGTGGGTCCTGAACCCTTAGACTGGTTCCCTGGAGGTGAAATGCCCTGCTGTGACACCTTAACTCCTCTGGGATTGGGCTTGTCTGGAGGATTCTTTGGGGGTTCCACTGATGACCCCCAAAGGCTGCTGTTCTCCAGCATTCCTTCTGGGCCCTTTGCCTCTATCCACCTATTCCCAAGCTGTCCTGAGCTATGGCCACCACTCATTTGCCAACAGGTCCAGACCCTTCCTGTGGGGATGAGCCTCTCTCTCAGCTCAGATGTCCCAAAGGCAGCTCAGACTGGGCATGCTCATCTCCTGCCTTGAGGCCAGCCTTGTCTCCTGTGCCACCATCCCCGTCTTCCCAGGCACTTGGGCCAGAGCCCAGGAATCACCCCACACTCTCCCCTCACCCCGCTCTGCCCTGCTCTCCCTCCCTACTGCTCAAGGAGGTTCAGGCCTCATCCCCCAACAGCCTTCTCCTGGGGCTGCTGGCCTCCCAACACCCCCCAGTCCACCCTCGGGCTGCTAGAGCTGGCTCTATGAAACACACACCTGAGCATGACCCTCAGTGGAGACCAAATGTTCTCGAAGTTGTGTGATATTAGAGACTCATGCATAGTCTGCAGTCTCAGAACACCTTGAAGCTTGGTATTCGTGGCCTCCCCCACCCACCAGTCTCCTTGTCCTGGCTCCAACTCTCCCACTCTTTGCAGAGACCCTACTCGGGCCCCTGGCTGCCCTGGGCTTCCTGCCTTCACTCCTTGGCCTCTGCCTCCTATTACTCCCATAGGCTAGTGTGGTGCTCAACACCCTTTCAGAGGGTCCATTTAGAGGATATACTGACAACCTGATGGGGCAGACACAGCCAGGAGGGGCCTCCACACCCCATGTGGGCCCTTCCCAAGCCAGAGAGTGACATGCTCTGTGCATAGGCCCATGGCACAGGAAGTCAGCCAGGTGGGAATGCCCAAAGGTCATAACTGCAGAGTCCCTGTGGATTATGGGGCAGGACAGGTCCCTCATTGGGCCTCGAGTCCCAACCTCTGCGACACAAAGTGGGCAACCTAGCTGGTTTCCCAGCTAAAATGCCCAGCTGGTGCCTTGGGCTCCAGATGCCATCCCAGACAGAGATCTATGCCTCTGGACAGTCTGGCTGATTTGGTGCTGCTCTGCTGTTTGCATTTTAAACACCGTTCAAGTCGCAGATGCCAGCTAGGGAGGATCCAGAAGGGAGGGGTGACTGGTGAGCTTGGGCTGACCCAGACTGGGCCCCAGACTGCAGCCTGCCTTCTGCTGGTCTGGACAGCTCCTCTTAAAGGGCCAGCTCCACCGTTCCAGCCTGCAGGGCCTAGAAAGGAAACCCAGTGCATCAGGAGGAGAGGGGCTGAAAGGCTGGAGGTTGGGCTCTGGGCTTGGCTGGTGCCCAGTTTGCTCTGGTTGGTGGCCCTGGGCTCACTACTTCTTTCTAAGCCTCAGTTTCCCCATCTCTAATCATCCACCTTCAGGCTAAAGACTTGCCTGGCTGATTTCGGTTTACAGGATGGGGCAGGTTGTGGTGGCAGCTGCAGCAGGGGGTGTGGACGTGGGCAGAGAGGGAAGTGGCTTGCTCAGTGGTGATGCTAGGATCAGAACCCATGTCTCCTAGGGCAACCCAAGGCTCAGGATCTGGGACTCAGGTACCTGGTGTGTATGGGACCAGAGCCCCCACCCATCCAGATGTGGGTGGGGCTGGTTGTGCTGTACAGATGCCAGGTGTGTGTACTCAGTGGGCATGGTGAGCTGCCTGTTAGGAGGATGGGTGATGTGTGCTGTGGCTCTGGGCTGCCGTGGTGTCATGGTGAGGTTGTACCCACTGACCAGCTGGCCTGTGGCTTCCCAAGGTGCTCTCTCCAGGGTCCAGTGCAGTGCCTCCCTTCATTCTGGAGGAGCGGGGAGCTGCCCTCTTCCCATTGCCCCTCAATACAAGATGATTCACCCCCCACTTGCCACTCCTTCCAGCCCCCCTGAATCTAGGCTTTTACCTCTAGCCTTGGGACACCCTCAGACACACACAACTGACCTCAAACCCCAGAGACGCCTACACAGTTACTGGGCCCCTCTCCTCCACACTCACAGTCCCCTCCTCACTCTAGCCCACGGGCCTCCCTCCCTCATCCTCTCGCTGAGACAAGACACCCACACCTTGCAGCCAGTCGGACCCTCCCCTCCCCTCCCCCCGGAACCCGCCCTGCCCGCGCGCCCTTCCGGGGCTGGCCCTGACTCTCGTGCCCGAGGCCAGCTCGGTATCGCTTCCCGGCCCATTCCAGGCCCGCGGCGTGCAGCCCCCAGCCCCTCCCCGGCCTGGCCCACTCCTTCTCTCGCCTGGCGCAGGAGGCGCAGCAGCTGCCGGGCGCGCTCGGGCCGCCGCTCACGGAGTGTTGCCTGGATCTCGCGGAGCCAGCGCACCCGGCGCTCATAGGGCGCGGGCCCGCACCTCGCCGCCCCGGCCTCCGAGCCCGCCTCGGGTCCGGCCCGCCGGCCCAGCCGCGACCCCATAGCTGCTGCGCGGCGGGCGCCGAGCGCGCGGGAGGCCGGGCCGTCTGCGCCCCGCCCCGCCTTGGTCTCGCTTGGGCTCGGGATGCGCCCTGCGGGGAGCGTGGGATTGCAGGCTGCGCGCCCCGGCCAGGCTGGAGCGGTGGAAGCAGCGGGTGGTTGCTGCTGGGGGCCCTGGAGCTCCCAGACAGTTTGGGAGGTCTCGCTGCAGGAGGCTCTCGCCCGCGCTAGACCGGGCTCTGGAGCTCTGTCGCCAGGGCTGGAGTCGCCGGGGGAGGCGCTGAGCCGGGCCAGGACCAGGATGCTTGGCGCCTCTAAGCCCTCTGGCCCCAGTGCTGACTGTGGGTGGAACAAGTGCTTTGGCGGTGCAAAGAGCACTGGACTTGGAATCAGGGCGGGGTGGCTGGGGCCTCCGTTGCCGTCTGCCAGCCTTAGGCAGTGCCAGCAGCTGCTTTCAGGAATCTCCCCCAATCGTAGTATCTGACTTGTCCACCCTGTGTGGACACTCCTGCACTGACAAATATTTTCTGCCCCTCCCTGCTTGGCTGGGAGCAGGCCTGGGCAGGCTGGGTGGAGGCCGCCTCCTCTGACCCCTGCCTGGGTGGTAAACAGGATGGCGAGTGCGGGTTAACCGTTAAGCCCAGCTCTGGGCAGGGTGGCAGCAGGCCAGCAGGACGTGCGGCTGGCTTCAGTCCTCCTGCCTGACAGGAGTGGGGGCAGTGTGAGGAGGGGGAGCCCTGACTCCTCCAGGGACCAGGTTTGAGCTGGGGACCCGCCCAGCTCCAGAGGCCTTCATTAGAGGCCTGCTGTCCCCTGCAGCCCCCATCCTCCCAACCCCCCCAGCTCTGGGCCCCTCACATTCCCTGGGTAGGAGGCATTTGGGGCACTCAGATCCGAACTCCCACAGCAAGGAGGGTGTGTCCAGCTTGTGAAGACAGTGTGCCTGGGCACTGGTGCAGGAGGGATGAGCACAGACTGGGGTACGTGGGGGAGAGGGGAGGCTGTCTGAGGGCACATGGTAAATGAGGGCAGAGTAAATGAGGGCAGAGTCAGGCTTCTTCCTTTGGGTTAAGCATTGCCCCCTAGAAGTGTGTCCAGAAACAGGGTGCTGGGGTCTGTGGTCCCCTGAGGCCGAGCCCCTGAGACAAGGCAGAGGATGACTTATATCCTCATCCCTTGACCACCCACTGAACCCTAACCCTGTCGTTGCCTGCTTGGGCACCCCTGTTGAGCCTGTACCTGGGGCCTTTCTATCCTGGGCCCCCTTCTCCCCTGCCATCTGCCAGCTGGACCCAGCAGCCTCCCCTCCCCCTCTCCACAGCCAGCGTTGTCCTGGGGCCACGTTGGCAACACAGGTTTCCTCCTTGGCAAACCTGCACGACTGCCCGGCGGGCCTTCCTCCAGGGCCAAGGCGCTGTAGCTGAACTGACGTGATGGGGCCAAGGACTTAAGCAGCAGCGCCATTGCCCCAGGGACCTCTCAGACCCCCTGTCCAAAGTTGGCAGCCTGGTAAGACCCTCCTCCTCCTCCCCCACAAACTCAGGGCTGGAGCTAGAGCTGGGAGGTCTCCCAGATCCTGACCATATCCTTCCAGAGGCTGAGCCAGGCCTGGACGTTGTCCCCTCGAATGTAAGAAGGCTGAGATGGGATTCGGGGTGGAGGGAGGGAGTGTTGAGCCTGGATGTCATGAAGGGGGCAACCCAGGCAGTGGCGTAGGGGGATGCCCAGAGCTTAGAGTCCTGTGGAAAGCAGAACTGCCCCCCAGCCTCACCCCTCACCCCCCACCCCACCCTCTGTGTCCTTGGCTGAGTGATTCCTGGAGGACATTTTCCCAGGAAAGGAGGGAGGGTGGTGTCTAGACCCAGATCCCTAGTTGGGCCTCCCTCAGCCTCCTGTGGGGGTAGTTAGGTTGAGTTGGCTCTTAGGGACTCATTCAGGCCTAATCTGATCTGGACAGGAGGCCCCAGAGACAGAGCTGTGCCCTCGGGAGTGGGGGCATGTTCCCCCTCACTAGCCTCCATGTGTGCTTAACTAAAGGCTGCTGGCCCTCTCCCCAGAGTTGCCTTAGGTGGCAGAACTGTGTTTGTGGAGACCCCATGGGTGGAGTGAGGGCTGTGATATTGCCTTCTCAGCCCCCAGGGCTGATGTGGGGGTTCAGGGACTTGTACCGGGTCTCTTGGGGCAGCCTGGCCACCCCTGGGCAGCCAGGGAGGTAGGAGGTTGGGGAGCTAGAGAGTCAGGTGGAAGGGACACAGCTGGTCCCCAGGCCGTGCTGGGGGCATCTTGGGCCCCAAGGAGGGCCTGCCAGGAGACAAGTAGCGGTGACAGCCACACCTCTGGCTTCCCAAGCCCTTGGCCATCCGTGTGGTGGCCTGGCTGGAGTGACAGGGAACCAAGGTCCAGAGGACCCAGCAGGCAGGGTGGAGAGCTGCAGCCGGAGCTGGAACTGGACCTGCCCCACCTTAGGGCCTCTTCTCTACCCACCCAGTGGGGTAGTCAAAGCCCAGGAAGGGGAAGTCCAGCTCACAGCTGATGGTACCTCAGCAAGCAGCCAGGTGACACTGAGCCTTCTGGCAGCCACTGCAAAGAAGGACATAGGATGGTTTTGGAACTCACTAAGGGGAAGGAAGCAGATGGACGCTCTGTGGAGACGGTTTTCCCTGGAGCTGGCTCTACAGGGACAGGTTGTGAGTCTTCTGCAGGGCCAGTTACTGCCATGGGGGTCACAAGTGTGGGCTCAGGACCTGGATTTGCATCCCCTGGACCTGCTCCTTTTTGGGGGTACAAACGTAGGCAAAGTAGGTCACTGTACTAGTTTTCTGTGGCTGTCGTAACAAATCAGCACAAACTGGGTGGCTTCAAACAACAGAAATTAATGCTCTCACAGTTCTGGAGGCTAGAAGTCTGCAATCAAGGCCGTGGCAGGCCGTGCTCTCTGGAGGCGCTAGGGGAGAATCATTCTTTGCCTTTCCCTAGCTTCTCATGGTTGCTGGCAGTCCTTGGCTTGTGGCTGCATCACTCCCGTCTCTGCCTCCCTGGTAATATGGGCTTCTCCCCTGTGTCTGTGCATCTCTCTTCCCGTTGCCTTCTTATAAGGACACTGGTTATTGGATTTAGGGACCCCACAATCCAGTATGATATTTTAACTGATGACGTCTACGAAGACTCTATTTCCAAATGAGGTCACATTCAGAGCTCCCGGGTGGATATGAACTTGGGAGGACACTATTCAACCCAGTACTACTAGTAGTTTCTGCAAACCTCAGTTTCCTCATTTGTAAAATGGGGAAAATCAAATGTCCATCTGGCAAATATCTTAGGATTAGACACAGCAAGGAAAGAGTCAGGCACACAGTGGTGTTGGACGTGTGCAAGCTCTTTTTACCATTGAATCTTCAGTAGCTTCGTACTGTGTCCACCCCGCCCCCTGACAGCCATCATTCGTCCATTCACTGATGACCATTGGGCCTTGCGGAGACTCAGACAGATACAGGAGGTGGACCAGCTACCGCACAGAGGTGGGGAGCTGTGATGGGGGCCCCCAGGCACTGTGGGAACTGAGGAAGTCACCTGACGGGGAGGCGGAGGAGTTCTTTCGGAGGAGGTGGCATTGAGGCTGGGGTCTGAAGGAGGAGCACTAGCATGCAGTCCCAGCGGGAGAGCGGCACGTGAACTGCACAGAGGAAGGGGCAGGGCCCCAGAACAGCAGGAATTTATCTGGAGGGCAAAGGGGGCCTTTGAAGAGTTTTTCGGTGGGGGAGGGACACGCTCAGATTTGCAGGCTGAGCACTGGGGCTGCAGTGGGGTAACTGGTGGCCTGGGGACCCATGAGGAGGAGTTGCCAGGTGAGAGTGGGGTCTTGAGGGGCTGGGGTCAGGTGCTGCGGGGACGGGGTGTGAAAGTGCAGCTGAATGGGGCCAGTGAGGAGGCAGGGGCGGCTGCTCAGGGCCAGACTCTGGCTAATGTGGCCGGTGGAGGTCTGGGGAGGGTCGTTGCTTAGCCCAGGTTTGGGCATGTCGACCTGAGGCGTGTGAAACATGAGCTGGCAGGATGTTTCAGCAGGACCCAGCTGGTGAGTCCAGCTTGAAGAGGTGAAGGAGGCCACGGAGCCAAGGAGACGCCACGAAAGAAGTGGTGGGGTGGGGCTCCTGGAAGCCCGGGTGGGCCCAGCAGGGCGTGCATGGAAAGTGTTGGGCAGTTTTGGCCTCTGTGAAACCACAGATCCGCTTAGCTTGTGCAAGGTCAGGGGGTTGGGGGCGGGCTTGTGTGGGGTAGACAGACGGGCTTGGGCATGCGACCCTGTGGCTGTGGAGACAAGGGTGCGTCAGCTCTCCCAGTGACCAGGCCAGGCGCAGGGGTGGGGCTGGGGCATGGACGAGACTCAGCCTTCCTCCCCTACTCCCCGGAGCTCCCAGACACCAGAGATAATTACAAGGTGATGTGATAAATGCTACCTGTGCAGGGTCTGTGGGCAGGGAGGACAGGGTGGTCAGGAGAGGGGCACTTATGAGTTCTAAGCTCTGAGCATCAGGCAGGGACAGAGGTGGCTGAAGGCCTGGGTGTCAGAGCCATGGAGGTACCGGGGCTCACTGCAGTCTGCGCATGGCTGTCTCAGTGAATCCCTCCAACAATTGTTTTAATTGTCCCTGTTCTCCAGATGGAAATCTGAGGGCAGGAAGAGAAGACCCTGGGACATCTGTGGCTGGGGTCAAAGTTGAACCTAGAGACTCTAGAGCCCATGCCCTTGGCCGTGCTGCCGTCCTGCCTCTGAGTTTGGGAGCTGGACTTGGTCCACCAGGTGCTGGATGTTCCCAGGTATTAACGAGCTGACATCTCTGGAGGCCCACGCACGTGGCCACGCTTCAGCCTCTGGCCTCGCATCAAAGGTGGGTGCTGAAATGGTGAACACTGCAAATGGCACCAGGGGGCATTGGCCAGGCCCTGGGGCCACGGGGGCTCTGCCCGGCCTGCAGTTGTCCAGAGCTCACCTCCACCACCACGGAGCAATACCAGCCCCTTCACCAAGCTGGAGTCTTCCTTCTGTCCCTTCAGTGGGATGTGCATGGCTTTGAGAGGCTGTGGCCAGGTAGCCAAAGGGTCTGGGGTAGCCCCTGCTCCTCTGCTCTGTGGCCTCAAGACAGCGGGCAAGATGCGAGGCCAGGCGCACCTGAAGCAGGCCGACTCTCGCAGCCTGCAGAAGACATTCCAAGGAGGCAAATTGGAGCCTGAAGTTGGGAGGAACTTGCCAACCAATCATGGTCTCACTGTCTTTAGAGGTACTGAGCTCCCCATCAGGGCAGGTGTGCAAGCTGACCTTTCTGGGGTGCTAGAGATGGGAGATCAGAGACCAAACGTTTGAGATTCTGTGATCCTTAAGTTGATTAAGATGCTCCAATGCGGGGCCGGCCCGGTGGCTTAGCGGTTGGGTGCACACGCTCCGCTGCTGGCGGCCTGGGTTCGGATCCCAGGCGTGCACCGACGCACCGCTTCTCCGGCCATGCTGAGGCCGCATCCCACATACAGCAACTAGAGGGATGTGCAGCTATGACATACAACTATCTGCTGGGGCTTTGGGGGAAAAAAATAAATAAATAAAATCTTTAAAAAAAAAAAAAAAAAAAGATGCTCCAATGCTTGGATTCCAAGTCACTTTTGTTTAGCCAGTTTACCAAATGTCTCTTTGGTGTAGATACCAGGGGACAGTGAATATCCTGGCTGATATCAGGTTTCCTGGCTCCCAGTGGGCCCTGAGACCCTCTCCTGGCAGTTCTGGAGGATGGGTCAGGTGCTGCTTGCATCAGGACCAGCCTGTCTGGCTCACTCACTGTGAGACTCACGACTGCATTTTGGGATGTTGTGTCTCTCCCAGCCGTGGCCCCCACAGGGTATAAGGCTCACTTGGCACTTCTTGGGCTCAGGCACAGGTGCTCCCAGGACCTGACAGCAGGGCGTTGCATGACTGAGGCTGCAGTGAGATGGCACTGCAAGAAGTGGTTTGTAGCGCCTTCCCCGTGTCATGGGTCACTGTCCTGCTGAGTGGCTTTGGGCAAGTCCCTGCCTCTCTCAGGCTGCGGTTTCCTGTGCCGGGAGCATCCTTCTTGCCCCGCCAGTGCCTTGTTTTCCCAGGCACAGAGATGGGGCAGACTGAGCCTGTCAGAACAGGAAGGGCCTTGGAGGCCACTACTGGCCCATTTCTCAGAGGGGAGATGGGCCAGGTGCCCAACCACCCCCACCCACTGGACCAGCACCTTGAGCCTCCTGTCTGGCCAAGGCCCCCGAGGCACTCTAGGTGGCTGGTGCCAGCACAGGAGGTGTGATTAGGAGATGAAAGGCAATGGGATGGTGGGGTGGCGCCCTCCATGCTGCCTTGGCAGCTGCCCCCAGCTGGAGGCCAGCCCGGCCCAGGAAATCTCCTAAAGGAACAAGGACACAGAGAGCCCAGCTTGACCAGCCCCCAGCCAGCACCCCCATCAACACTCCCTTCTTCCCACAGCCCCTGCCCTCTGCCTGGCTCCCGGAACGGAACCAGCTGAGGAGCTAATGGTCACCCACCAGGATCTTAATGAGTGAGCCAAGGTTAATGGGTTACCCAGCCAGGTGACACATTCACCAGCCTCCTCGGACTCTCAAAGTCCAGATGCGCTGGCCTGGCCTTCGAGATCTGAGTTCAGCCACTTCCGTTTCCGGCTTTGATGCTTTAGGGTTCAGGAAGGGCCCAGGGAAGTCAAGACTCTCTCTTGTGCCCTCACTGCTCCCAGAGATGCCTCCAGTGCCTGGCCTCCAGGCTCAAGTGGTTCCCCCCGCCTGGCATGTCCTTGCCAATCCAGTCGCAGCTCTGCCCTGATTCCCAAACCCCCCTCACGGTGTCTGCCTCTTTCTCTGGGCCCTGGGCTCCTCCTCCTCCTTGGCTGACCATACTAGCCCATCTCCAATCCTGCTGGGAGCTCCTTGAGAGAAGAATCTGGACAGGCCAGGATTGGATGGGGGGGGCGATGAATAAATGTATCAATGAGTGATGAATGATGAATGAATGAGTTTAAACCAGGGCCATGCTAGTGGTAGCAATTCTGCCATGTGTGGACCTCAGAGGCACAGGTAGGCGTGAGTCTGCCAGCCCTGTGGGGGCACCCGCTCCATCTCATTTGATGGGCTGGAGCAGGTGGGGGCATGAGCCGACAGCTCCATCCCCCGCCCCCACTGTCTTGTGTCCTCCATCAGCCTGCCTGCTCATGACCCCAGAAAGCTGGGGGATGAGGAAGGGCTCCCCTGGGTCATGTGACTCCCTTCAGTCCAGGTGACCACGGTCCTTGGAGCTATAGCCTATAGTCACGCTACTGCAGCCCGAGGGGCAAGGAGTGGGTATGTTTGGAGGGGCGTCCCCTACCCTGGAGTCATGGAGAGGGTCTTAGGCTCCTCGGGCCTGGTGGGGCCTCAGATGCTTGCATCCCACCCCACAAGGGGGCAGGCATCTGGCTGCGCCCAGCGCTGTGTGACCGCTCTCTGGACATCCTAAGTAGGGAGAGTCCACCTCCTCCTAGGGGACCCTTGGTCTGACTTGCTTGTCCCTGAAACCCAGCCTCATTCAGCCCCACTGAGGCCCGCAAAGCTCAGGTTTCTCATTCAGGGTTTGGGACCTCACTGGGCTCAGAGAGGCCCACAGCTGTCCCAGGTCACACAGCCCCAGGGTCAGGACCAGGAGCCAGCCATCTTTCCACCTGGAAAGGTTCCTGTGCCTTTAAAGCCTCTCCCCAGCCCAGGCCAGCAGGGGGAGGGAGGGGAGGAGCTGGGTCACAGCTGGGCACTGGGGACTCGGGCTCTGTGCTGGAGATTAGCAAGAGGACCAACCCAGGAGCCAGGTAGGCCCTATGGGTGTCTGTCTGCACCACAGTGCTGTGTGACCCCAAGTGCAGCTTACCCTCTCTGAGCTGCTGGACATTGTAGGTGGGGGAAGCTCAGGGAGCTTCTGGAGGCCTGGGTTCCAGCCCCAGCTCTGCCAAGTGCTAGCCTGCTCTGGAGGAATCTCTCTTCTGCTCGAGACTCAGTTTATGCACCTGTGTAATGGGAGTGAGCTGCCCTTCAGGGTGACGGGGGTGGGGCTCATGTGGATGGATCCTGCAGAGAGGTTGCACAGATGGGCAGAGTCTTAGGTTCTTTGTCTGACCGCACCTGAGCTGGGTGCTTCTGTTTTTTGTCTGGTAAGTGAGTTTGAGGCTGCCTTCTGGCTCACTCTGCCACAGGTGTGGGATGGGTGGAGGAGGACCGGGTGGAGCCGCCTGACTTCTCTGAAGAAGCTACAGCACCCAGAGGTGGACTTCTTGGATGTAAGAGGAAGGAGTGCAGCATGGAGAAACTGAGGCCCAGGTGGATCTGGGAGCCTAGGCTGGGGAGAGTTGCTGGGGCGTCAGGTCTGGAGTGGAGCTGGAGCTGTGATGGGGGCTACGGCGCTGTGTCCTCAGGCCATGCTTGCCGCTCTGGCGTTCTGGTTGTGGCTGTGGTGCGGCTGGAGCAGGGTTGGTTGTGCAAGGAGTCATTGCACAACTCTAGGGGGCGCCTGCCACCCTGTGGTCATCACAGGCATGTATGGCTATTTTGACAGGTTTCCGGCAGGTAGTGGTTATCAAGTCTTGGTCCTTTTTCTAATTTTCAACCCTATGCCACCAAGGTAGGCAGTGAGGGAGACAAATCTCAACTCTGGGGCTGGGTATTGGTAAGCTTCCCATCCAGGGGTGTGGGCAGGGCGCGGAGAGCTGTGTTCTCATGCCCAGGGGAGTGACTCCTCGCTGTGGGCTGCCAGTGATAGGGCCGGAGTGGGTCCCAGGCTCACCTGCCGGTCCATGTGCCTCCTGGGGCCAGCTGACCTTGGCTCAGTTGCTTCTACCTAAGCCTCCGTTTCCTGTCTGTGAATGGGTTTGGGGCTGGGCCCGGGTTTCACCCCTGTGGCTCTGGGGCAGTGGTGACACAGCTGACAGCTGGGTTGGAGGATTAATAGAGAAACTCCAGGCTGGCTGCTCTGTCATTGCCTTCTTATACTCCCCTCTCTGCTGCATCCTGGGAGCCTGCTCCACTGGCCCTAAATTCAGCTTGGGGGTGTGTGTGTTGGGAGGGAGTGGTGCTGATGGCAGAGTCAGTATCTCTGGTCGGTGAGGCTTGCACATTCCTGGGGACAGGGAGCTCACCATCTTTTGTGCGTAGGACAGGAGCCGTGGGGTCTGGAGAAGACCTCCAGCCCCCACTCCTGCAGCCTTTCCTGGAGTGACCTTTGCTGGGCAGACCCACTACCCCCAGGTCCCCTCTCTGCATATAGGGGGTTGGGGGCTGACCGGGACAGGATGTGACCCACTCAACATGTGAGGAAGGGCCTTCTTTGTTCTGTACGTCATGCCTCTCTGTTGACAGGGCCTTTGACGAGACACCTTCCCTCCTGTCTCCTCTCCCTGGAACTTGCAGCTGCTTCTAGACTTCGCTCGTGTCCCATCACAGGCGGCTCTCCGTCTTCTAACTTGTCCCTGCCCAAATTTTTCCTGTTGGGGTCTCCTGTGGAGTCTGGGCCATGCTCTGACCACTCAGACAGTCCTTCAGTCCTCATGCTGCTGCTGATACCGCTGTGTCTCTCGCCATCCCAGGCAGGGAGAAAACGGCAGAGCAGGCTCAGGCTAGGGACAGAGCCCTGTGGCTCTCCACTGCAGACCCCTCCCAGCCGACTGCCCTGCCAAGCAGCCACTCAGGCAGGCCCAAATCCCCTGCCAGTCCCTGGCTCCTGCGCTGTTCATCTTCCCAGTCACCTTGGTCTGCAGGGGTATCGGGGGGCAATGTCCAGGGAGAGAGCTCCATCATAGCACCCCCATACTGGGGCCATTTAGGATTTCATAGGAGTGCGTTTGGTGGGTTTCATCCTAAGCCTGCTCAAGGGCAGTGGGCGACAGGATAACACCTGTCCCAGCTGCATGACCCAGGGCGGGCAGCAATATCTGGTCAGCCTCTATGTCTCCTTCTATCTATCAGATAGTGCGGCGTTGCAGGGTGGTTGTGGATTAGGGGTCACGGATGGGGGCTGCAGGGACTCCCGGGTGGCCTAGACAGAGCTGGCCAGGGAGAAGCAGAGGGAGCCATGATGAGGAGAGATTCCTTGTCCTTGGCAGATAAAAGGCCAAGGGGGAGCGGGGAACAGTGTCTAAGTTCCCTTGGGCTGGGCCTGCAGCTGCTCCTGACTTGAGGCCTCCTTGGTGGGCTGGTCAGGGCTGCAGCAACTTGGGGGCAGATCCAGGGTGGCCAGGCCTGCACTGCTGGGCTGTGTGACTTTGGACCAGCTCTGGCCCTCTCTGGGCCCTGCCTTTCCAGGCTGTTCAGGTGGTTCCTTGGGCCTGGGGAGCTAATGTTCCTGGATAGGCGGTGGAACCAGTCTGGATGCAAGGTCCCAGGCTGTGTTCCAGCGAAGCATCTTTGGCATCTGGCTGTGGGGTGAGGTGAGGCCACTCAGATCCGGGTTCTGGTCTGGTGCTCTTGTCTCCCCTGCTCCACTGCCTCAGGAGCTATCTCCGGGACACTGCCTGGCCCTGGGATTCAGATGCTCTGAACAGGAACAGGGCAAGCTAGTGAGGACCTAGCCTGGGGCTCGCCTGGCGGGGCTTGCTGGCGGACTCCACTCTTTGGAGGGAACTGAGTCCGGGAGAGGGGTCCCACCTGCCTCTGTCAGCACACCTCTCCTTTCCCATTGGGGCCACACCCCTTGCCTGCTGCCACTGCCCTGGAGACCCCAAGGGTCACTGCTGTCATGGCACCTCCCACCTCCTGCCCAGGGCCCTCCCAGGGCTGCGTGAACTTTAGTCACCTGGTGACAGGCCGAGTCACGGCACCTCCATGCTGCCGTGACGTCAGCCTCTGGCCGGCCTCCCTGCCAGACTGGACCTGTCCTAGAGGACTGCCTGCTCCCTACCCTCCTCAGACACCCCCTGCAGGCCTCTCACCCCCCTGGGACTAGGTGAGCACGTGAGTTCCTCCTGCCCCTTTCTTGCCTCTGCTCCTCCTTGGAGGTCCCCACCCCCAGATCCCAGTCCTAGTTCTGAGGCCCCCTGAGGAGCTCTGCAGGGGCCGCAGGCGTGGCTCTGGGGCGGCTCCTCAGAGTGGGGGCCCCAGCCGGCACTGTGGCTGAGACTTTCCCAGGCAGACAAATCTGCCTCTTCCTCCCCGGCCAGTGCCCCAGCCCAGAGCTGTCTTCTGAGGAACAGGGGCTCTCCTGGGCCCCTGCTACCCGCCGGTCTCAGGTAAGCCCACCAGGGTCATGAGGAGTGGGGGCCGGGGTTGGAGGCCAAGTGCTGAGCCCTACCCATTCTCTGGCCTCGGTTTCCCCTCTTGACACTGATTTGGGTGAGAGCCAGGCCTCTGGGCTTGGACATTGTTTTAGTGAGTCTTTGAGAAAAACTGTGCGGTGGGGGGTGGGAAATGGAAGCCCAGTCTCCCAGCAGGGTGTCTTCCGCAGGGCTGGGGACGTCTGCCTGCGGGGGGCTGGGCCAGGCCTCCATGCTGCCCTGCCCAGGGCGGAGGGGATGAGGGTCAGTGCTGCCCACCCCCTCCTCACTCTTCCTGGCCTTGCCGGGTGCCCCCTGCCCCTCGGAGAGCCCACTTGGGCCCTTGGGTGGATGGATGGACAGACAGATGGATGGACAGGGTGGGCTGGAGCCCAGACCTCAGGAGGTCATGGCTGGCTTACCCCAGGGGCCTAAGGGAAGAGAAGAGGGCCCTGAAGAGGGGATCAGCAGACAGCCCCAAGCCTGGGAGAAATGAGACCATGCCCCCAAGGTGCTAGTGTGCCCTTGCCCAGTGGACAGGACTGTGGTGGCTCCTTGGCAAATGTGGCTGCGTCTATGCTGGGGAGGAGGTCACTGGCCCCCATTCTGTCTGCCCTGCCCCCCACTGCATGTGACGGGAAAGTTCTGTGTCCGGAACAGACGCCATATGTTACCAGCCCGGCTCCTGTGGTCCCTCAGATCTCCCAGCATAGCTGTGTCCATCAGGAACTCTTAACCTTGACCCAGCCTCCCTGCCAGGGCCCAGGGTGTGCCCCGAGGGCTGTCAGGCCTGGCAGGGGACGGAGGGCACGGACTGTCCCCAGGGGCAGTGGTGGGGGGCAGGGCCTGGTTGGCACCTCGGAGGGAGCCTTCTGTCTGCTTTTCGGAGGACTGAAGAGCAGGCGATGCCATGCTGGCAGGAGGGAGAGCAGGGAGGGGGCTGTGCAGGAGTCCAGCCGGAAATGGTGGTGCCTGGATTCGGTCAAGGTGGTCAAGGGGGAGAGGAGGGGCTGGCTTGGATCCTACTGGAGATGTGGGGTAGTGGTCTGCTGCATGATCACCCGCTGAGCCCAGGAGGAGAAAGCCCTTCCATGTTGGCATCTGTGTGCCCCCCACATGTGGGTGGGACTCCATTCCTAGCCCATTTCTGGGACACCGTGTCTGGCCCCGGGAGTTCAGACACTCTGAAAAGGGACAGAGGGAGCCAGAAAGGTCCCAGCCGGGGCTCAACAGCAGACATCTGCCTTTTGGAGGGTACTGAGTCTGGGAGAGGGGGACCCCCGCTTCTGCCACACACCTCTCCTTCCCTGTTGGGGTCATACCCCTCGCCTGCTGCCACCGCCACAGGGACCCCAAGGGTCACTGCTGTCCTTCCCTGCACATCCTGGAAGGAAGTCAACAGGGAAATAAACAGCGAGCAGGAGGCTGACCAGCTTCCCTCCGCCACGCGCAGGCCTCCAGGGCGTTCCCCGGCATGGCCCAGTGTAGTCAGCAATTTCCTAGCACTTCATACCTTCCAATCTACTTAATCTTCGCAACACCCCCGAGCGGGGCGCCTCTGACACTCCCACTGGACAGACGGTCAGTGACTTGCCCGAGGCCCCACAGCAAGCAGGGAGGGGTGAGTCCAGGCCCAGACGGAGCAGGCTGGCTCCTCTGCACGCTGCACACACGTGGGCTTCACCCCTTCGTCACATGATATGCTTGCCACCGAAGCCCGGCCTTGTGCAGGAGTGCCCCCGCTGTTCCTTCCTTGCTCTGTGCAGACCCTCTTGGTTGTGCCTGGGAGAAAGGCTGGGAGAATGCATACCAACATGTGAGCAGCTGACGGCCTCCTCTTCATCTCCAGAGTTCATCTGGAGGCAGAGAAACCTCACAGAGCTCCCCAGGGAGAGCCGGGCCCAGTTGGCTTCAGGGACACCCTCTGGATTTTCAGGAGAACGAGGAGGCTGCGTGGTCGGGGCATCTCTCTGGAGCAGATTCTGTGGCCACAGTCTCCTGCAGAACGTGAGGGAGACCCCAGTTATTTCACTGGCCGTTTCAGCGAAGCTCTCCCAGCTGTTGTGGCCACCTCCCCAGGCAAGGCTCCGGCTCCCATCTGCTGAGGAAGGTACGCCCCTGCCCCGTGGCGGCTGATCTGACGATTTCAGGAGGAGACTGCCCCCTCTTGAGGGCACCATGGATGCTGAATCCCACACTCTGTGGCAGGCCACTCTGGGGGACCCATGTACAGTGCTGGGCTCTGGGCTGAGGTGGGGGACACAGAAGGACTCAGGCCAAGCTTGCCCCTCATGGCGCTCTTTGCTTGGCAGTAGAGGGCTCAGCCACTGTAGAAGACAGGCAAGGCTTCTGCAGGGACGTACGAAATCTGGGGGCTCCTGGGAGGGATCCCTGCTGGAGATGGGGTCCTTACCAGGATAGGGCCAGAGGATAAGCAGGGAGGATTGAGGAGGGCAGAGATGGGGCGAGGAGCTTCTGGCGGAGGGAATGGCCCGTGCAAAGGCTGGAAGGTTGGGCAGGCTGCATGTGTTCTGGGCTGGAAGGAGACACGGACAGATTTCTGAGGCTTGACTTTGGGCTGTGCCCTATGGGGGTAGGGGTCAGGATGTGCCCAAGGCCAGGCTGGTGGCGGTCACCTGCTCCCGCCTTGTGCCCACAGAGCCATGAGGAAGCGGTACATGGTGCTGGCCCTGCTGGCTGCTGTGGCCCTGGTGCTCCTCATCATCGGCCTCTGCCTCTGGCTGCCCTCCTCCGGGCAACCCACCCATGTGTACTCCAGGGCAGCCGTGGCCGCGGACGCCAAGCAGTGCTCGGAGATCGGGAGGTGAGTGGGGACACAGGCCCTGCAGGACAGCCACCATAAGACGACCTGGGCCGTACTTCTGCTCCTCTGTGACTCAGTTTCCCCACCTATAAACAGGCTGTCTGGACAAGAGGTGTCCTTTCCTTGGACCTTCTCATCAGCCTCTGGTCAGTGGAGAAGGGGACACTGACCGTGAGAGCAGGGTGCAGGTCTCCCCGTCCCCAGCTGGACCCCTTTTCTCAGTTCTAAAGGTGTCATCTCTTTGGATAACCTTTGCTGTTTGATGCTGTTTTAGACTCCTATCTCATATTATATACAAAGATCAGTTCCCACTTCAAGACTTAAACAGAAAAAATGTTATTAATAAAAAGTAACAACTGTTTTTTCAGTTATAAAAGTCATATACATCTGTTTGCTTGAGAACAAGAAAAATATAAGCCCATCAGTTTGAGAGTTACATTTAAAAAACAAAAACTCCTGAGAACTCCTCTTCCATCCTCCTGTGGACAGGGTGTGTATGTGGGGTGGGGACCCCACAGATTCTCACTTCCCCCCACATGCCATGGGCAGGGATGTGCTGCAGGAGGGCGGCTCAGCGGTGGACGCCGCCATCGCGGCCCTGCTGTGCGTGGGGCTCATGAACGCCCACAGCATGGGCATTGGGGGCGGCCTGTTCTTCACCATCTACGACAGCACCACACGTGAGTGCCCACAGGGAGCGGGAAGGGAACGGCCAGGGTGGGTCGTCCCGGGCTGGACTTGGGCTGGGGGCAAGCACAGCTGGGTGGGCCCTGGGCTCCTGCAGGGGGAGGGGTTGGTGTTGATCTGGCCTGCCCACCTCTTCTCCTTCCAGAAAAAGCTGAGATCATCAATGCCCGAGAGGTGGCCCCTGGGCTGGCCTATGCCAGCATGTTCAACAGCTCGGAGCAGTCACAGGAAGGTGAGGTATAAGCTCAGGGCATGGATGCAGAGCTGGGATGGGCCCCTGGGAAGGCATGAGCACACCCCTGTCCGCGGCCAGGGACAGCTCTGGCAGTTGCTGATGCCCACTCCTCCCATCCCTTCCTGATCCCATAACACCCTCCCATAATGAATGGTCAAGACCATCATCATGGAGAATAAAGGGATGGACCTTCTGTTATTTCTGCTCAGGCCCCTCCAGGGCCACCTAGTGTTAGTAATTATTACAACAGCTTGCACATACTGGGGTCACTGGGACCAGCCCTCTGCTCAGCCCTTTTCACCAATGAGCCCCTTGAATCCTCCCTGTATCCTTGATGGCAGGAGCACTGTGTTGATTCCTGTTTTATAGGTGGGGACGCTGAGGCCTAGAGAGGTCATGCAAACCAGCTGATATCACACAGCTGGACGGTGTTGAAGCTGGGATTGAACCCAGGCTGTCTAAACAGACATTCAAGTCATTCATTCATTTGTTCATTTGTGGGATAGCTCTCTGGAGTACGGGGCAGAGTCTCTCTTCTCTAACCTGGCCTTTAGCAGAGAGGAGGCTCCCAGCTCCCCAGGCAGCTGAAGGAAAGCCAGTGGCCACTAGGGGGCACTGCTCCAAGACCCCCAAATGGATGGCAGGATAAGAGGTTGGAGGGGAGCAGGGGCCGGGCGCAGAGGCCATAGCAGGTCTGATCCCCCACTGCAGGCTCTGCCCTTCAGGCCAGGGCTCTGGGTGGGGCCCTGTGAGCAGCCCCTTTGGAGTCTGCTCCAACCTACAGAGTCTTTGAATTTTTATACTTGCTGGGGAACTCAGAATGTGTAGAAATGAAATCACTCAGAGCGTGAGATTGCTGGAATCTTATACACTTAGCATCTTACGAATGCTTGGAATTCATTTATTTAACTAGGACTTATTAGGCACCTTCTACAGTGTCAGGGGCTGTTCCCCAAGCTGATGTACAGAATAAAGGCAACAGATGAAATCCGGGGACCGGTCAGGCTGACATTCTGGGTGGAGAAGAGAGAGGCTGAGCAGACACGAGTGCCGCATGCTGCCGGGAAGGCAGAGGCGGGAAGGGCTGGAGAGCATGCGGGTTTACCAAGGGTGGCCTGGGCAGGGAGGGGCGCCTGAGCAAAGACCCAGAGGCAGGGGTGGGGTGGGGGGAGCCGTGCAGGTATCTGGGGGAAGAGCGAGTGACCCAGGCAGGAAGGGCAGGGACAGAGCTCTGTGGGAGCCAGTGAGGCTGCGATGAGTGACCTGGGGTCGGATGGAATGGCCCAGGTCATGTCGGACCTTGTGGGTCATCATGAAGACCCTGCCTCTTGTCTGAAAGAGGTAGTGGGGTCCCCTGGAGTGTTTGAGTGGGAGGGATGCACCTGGCCTATGTCTGGCAGGGCACCTTGGGCTGTTGCAGAAGGGTCAGGGAGCAAGCCGCCTGCCTGTCAGGTCATCTGTCAGGAGAGTGGTGGTGGGTGGCTGGTTCCTAACTCATTTGGAAGGTGGAGCCTCGGATTTGCTTATGGTTTGGGTGTGACACAAATGCTGGGGGCCCTGGATGACCCCCGGGTTTTAGGTCTGCACCTAGAAGGACAGGGTGGCCCCTAACAGAGACCAGCAAGACTGCGGGAGAGTGGGTTTGGGTGACAGTCAGGAGTTGGGTTTTAGGTGTGTTAAGCTTGGGATGCCTTTTTCAAGTGGGTGGGTGCATCCTCAGATCTGGCCAACAGGAGGGGAGCATGCCAGGCCAGAGGGTAAATTTGGAAGTCTTCAGCACATAAATGGAACCTGAAGCTCTGATCTGGAGGAGGTCACCAAGAGAGTGAGTGTGGACAGAGGAGAGGAGACATGAGGAGAGCCAGGTGGGCGTGACATAGAGGTGGCCTGGGAGGAGAGAGTGTTGGGTCAGGGAAGATGAAGTTGAGAGGGATCCTGGCCTGGAGGCGTGGGGGTCACTGGTGACCTTGGCGAGCAGAGTGGTAGAGAGCTTGATTGGCCCGAGGCCAGGGCAGCGTTTATTTAAGATGGGAGGAGTTGTGTGCTGGTGTCAGACCTTCTGAGACGTGCAGATGTGCAGGAGTCATCACAGCCTGGCTCTCAGAGCCTCATGCCTGACTTTGGGGCGGAAGAGGCAGCTCCTGAGCCTTATCTGCCAAGCCTGGGCGCAGCCAAAACGGCCCCGCTCATCCCGGGGAAACAGGAGGGTGCCTGGGAGCGGGCGCCGTGGGGAGTCAGGCCCAGGGCTCTGTTTCCAGTGGAGTCGTGGGCTCCTTGAAGGTGAGAGCTGGAAGACAAAACTTTTTATTGTCAGATGGGGAAACTGATGCCCAGAGAGGGGATAGGGCTGGTATTTGAGGTTCTGGGACAGTAGAAAGGAGGAAGGGGGGCCCTTGCCTTGGGACCAGCCCAGCGTTGAGAGTGGCCTGGCCTGCACTGGGGACTTGGGCAGGTTCTGGTGGAGCCCTTGAGTCTTATGGGATGAGAGGCCTTGGGCCTGGGAGGCTCAAACTCAGAGATGGCAGAGGTCGAGTTTCCCCACAGTCTCGTTGTGCAACTGTGAGCTTGGCACGGGATTTCAGACATGGTGGCACCTGCAGACACAGATGTCTGGTCCTGGGACAGCAGAACCCAGCGCGCACTCCCGCCTTTGCCTCCTGTGCCCGTGTCAGACATCCCCAGCTGATCCGCACTCCTGCCTGCGGAGTCCAGATGTGACCTCAAAACTCCCTTTCTTTCCTGAGTCTTCTTGGTCCCATCTGGGGACTGTGCCTGGGGTGCTGCCCAAGACAGCATCCCTCCTGATATCCCCTGCCTGGAGCCACTAACCATGTCCCTCTCCCTCTGCAGGGGGGCTGTCAGTGGCGGTTCCTGGTGAGATCCGAGGCTATGAGCTGGCACACCAGCGGCACGGGAGGCTGCCCTGGGCCCGCCTCTTCCAGCCTAGCATCCAGCTGGCCCGCCAGGGCTTCCCTGTGGGGAGGGCCTTGGCAGCAGCCCTGGAGAGAAGTCAGGCTGCCATTGAGCGGCACCCCGCGCTGTGGTAAGTCTGTGGGCGCCGGCCTGCCCTGGGGCACAGGCTGGGCAGACACGGCCGAGGTCCCTGCAGGCCATGAGTGGCTGGCGGAGCGCTTTCAGGAACCTGTGTTGATAGAGACGGGCTGAGAAGACACAAACCCCTTCCCACCTGTGTGGGGACACATTCTGAGCCTGGTGCATGGGGTCCTGGCTTGTGTGTCCTGAGTGGCAGGGGACTCTAGAAGGCATGGGCCGGACACCGGGAAGATGAGCCGTGAGTGACAGGGCCATTCACCTGTGGACAGGTGCCAAGTGCCCCTTGTTCTCATCTCCTTGTATTGGGGGGTGGGTGGAGGTGGTCCGGCTGAGCCCGCCCCACCTGTCTGCCTCACGGGAGCCCCTTTGCCCCAGCGAGGTGTTCTGCCGGAATGGGAAGGTGCTGCAGGAGGGGGACACAGTGACTATGTCGAAGCTGGCTGACACATACGAGACGCTGGCCTTTGAGGGTGCCAAGGCCTTCTACAACGGGAGCCTCACAGCCCAGATTGTCAAGGACATCCAGGAGACTGGTGAGCAGGTGACCCCGGGGGCCTGGGAGGAGGTCCTCCAGTCCTGCCTGGGCTGGGCACCGCGCCCTGAGGAAGCACCTGGCAGAGGAGGGTCATAGCTGTGTTGCAGTCAGTGACAGGCCACATGGATCCACAGCTCCTGGTTAGTTCAAAGCCGAGAGAGACCATGCAGGAGACAAAGACCCCGGAAGGTAAATGCAGGCATAGGCAGGAGCTGGGGCTGGGGAAGCACTAAAGTGCAGACCTGGGAGGACTTCCTGGAGGAGGTGATGCTTAAGCTACAGATGAGGTTGGACTTTGTAGGCAGAGAGAGGAAGGGCATTCCTGGCAGAGGGAACAAGCTAAGGCCCAGAGAGAGGGTTTTAATTCTCTGGGAGAGTCACAGGGGATGAGGGTGGACTTGGTGAGGAGGCATTAGAGGGGCTGCATGCAGAGTCCTGCGGTCGAGATGTTGTGGGACAGATTCTGATGGATTCGGGCCTGAGAGCCCAATGCTGCCTCTCCATCCCCGAGCTGAGGCCTGCTTCATATGTTATTTTTTGTCGATGTATCAGGGAGGAGGGTGATCAGCACATTGACGCCAGAAATTAGCCTGTAAATACCTCGTCTGTCTGGAACCGTTTCCCAGGAGAATTACGAGCCTCCCTCCACCCACCCATTAGTCACGGGAGGAGGGGGCTGAGAGGGGGGAGATGGAAGCAGATATTTTCCACTTAGAGAAGACCCTCTGGCCACCAAGAGGGATGGCAAACTGGGATGCCAGCAGGGCAAGCAGGTTGAGGGTGGCTGACCTGGGCCTGGCCGTGGGGACATGGCACTGTCGGGGAGGACAGAGAGGCTGGGGGGCCGGTGGGGAGGCAGAGGGGTGGGTCCTTCCAGGATGGGCAGGGCTCTCAGCTTGATGGCCGCGGCCCCCCGGTAGTGCAGCCCCATCCCCGCGTCCACCCTCCCCACCCCCCACTGAGTCGCTGTCCCATTGCAGGGGGCATTGTGACAGCCGAGGACCTGAACAACTACCGTGCAGAGCTGATCGAGGACCCACTGAGCATCAGCCTTGGGGACGCCCAGCTCTATATGCCCAGTGCCCCGCTCAGTGGGCCCGTGCTGGCCCTCATCCTCAACATCCTCAAAGGTGAGCTGTCCCACCGTGGCCCTGCAGGGGGCAGTGCGGAGTGAGGGGCGGCACTCAGGGGCTGGAGGAGGAGTGGTTGGGAGGGAGAGAGGTGCGAGCGGTGTCCCTGGGGGTGAGATCAGCCTTTGCACAAGTTCAGGGGTGAGGATCTGGCCTGCCCCAGGCACCCAGTGCTGGAAGTTCACGGCCAGGGGCAGGTCCAGAGAGCACTTCTGGTAAATCTAAGCCCTCATCTGTGACCGCATGGACTGGATAGCCTTCTGGCTGGACATGTGACGCCCAGGCCCTTGCCTTGTTCCACCCTTACCTGCCTCCTAAGTGGCCACTGCTGTTGATTATTAAATGTCACCCTTCTCAAGGTGGGCCAGGGTTCAGGGAGGTGTGAGCCCACCCCAGGGCACCCAGCTGTCTTGGCCGAGCTGGGATGTCCCAAGGGCCCTGGAGCTGCCAACGTGCGCCCGGCTCTGTCCAACCAGGGTACAACTTCTCCCCGGAGAGCGTGGAGACACCTGAGAAGAAGGGCCTGACCTATCACCGCATCGTGGAGGCCTTCCGGTTCGCCTATGCCAAGAGGACCCTGCTTGGGGACCCCAAGTTCGTTGATGTGACTGAGGTGAGGGGCAGGGGCTGGCCCCAGATGGGTAGGGGGCCTGCCATGGAGGTGCCAGGAGAGCTCCCTAGGGCCACCCCAGCCTCATGCATGCTTTATTAATCCATTCCCACCACCAACTTTGGTGTCAGTCCTACTATGTGCTTGGATGGACTGGTGACCCCGAGTCCTGGCCTCTGCCTCATTTTACTCACAGAGTGACAGACTTGGTAATGAGTTATTAGTGCCCCCACCCCTGCTCAGGTCACACTCCCACCTCAGGGCCTTTGCACATGCTGTGCATTTGGCCTAGAGGGTTCTGGAGTTGTCAGTGCTGAGGTGAGGAACACACGGGGATGTGGCAGCCCTCAGGAGTGATGAGGAAGATGGATGAGGGGGAGAGGACCAGCATTCCAGGGAGGCAGAGGCCTCAGCCACCTGCCCCCTGGTCACACCCAGGAGCTAACGCTTCCCAGATCCCCACCCAGACCCTGCACCGCCCAATCCACTCACTGCCAGGTGCCCCAGCTCCAGCGTGGGCCCCCACTGCGACCCCCATCACGTCCCTCCTTACCTACATGGATACCCACATCCTGGGGTAGACCTGCAGAGGCCCCACACTGACCTGTGCCTCCCAAGCGGGGCCTCAGCTATCCAGCAGCCCCTCTGCCCTCCAGGGTCTCTTCTACCTGAAGACAATTTTGTACCCACTACTCGTCACTGCAGCCAGTGATCTGGTGTCTTGTGTCCCTGAAGTGACAAAAGCCACTGCCCCGCACCCACTCTGTCCTCCCTCCCGGCTCAGGCCAGCCCTTCTGTTCACCCCTCACTGACTCAGCATGCCCTTCCTACAACGCCGCTCTGCCTCTTGGGTTACCATTCTGCCCTTTTTGATGGATCATTCCCGAGAGAGGTGCATGCTGCTGTCGCTCCAGAACCCTCCAGCTGCTGCCCCATTCCTCGGCTCACCCTCAGAGCAAACTTGGCTGGCTCCGTCCTCTCTGGAGCCCCCTCCTGTCGGGCTCTGCCCTTCCTCACTCCACACCCACGCTGCCAGATCCCCCCACCCCCACATCCAGCCTCAATTTCCCCTTCGGGCCCCTCTCAGCAGCGTCTCACACAATTCGCTACCTCCTCCTTCTTGCCTCAACTTTGTGTTTTGTGAAGTTGTGGACATTTTGCCACATTTCCTTCCTCTCCCCTGTCTCGCTCCATCTCTCTCTCCATCTCCATGTTGTCCCCTGAGTCAGGGGACAGTAAGTCACAGATACAGTACTTCAGATTGTATCGCCTAAGAGTGAGGACTTCCACACACTGACATCGAGGCCACATGACCTTCAGACGCCTGTGTTGGAGTGTCCCCAAGGGTCCCGGTGTCTTTTAGGACCAGCGCCCACAGAGCTCACACCTTACAGTTGCTGTTAGGAATCTCCAGGCTCCTAACCTACAAGAGGCCCGCCGGCTGTTGTGTTGGTTTTTAAAGCCCAGGGCTGTTGTCTCCAGAATGTCTCACATCCTGGACTTCACTTTCTGTTTCCTTGGAAGTAGATTCAGGCAGAACGTTTTCGCTTTGGATTAGTCAGTTAATCCGTGGGGTGTTGCTGGAAACTTCTGGAGGCATTTCCTTTGCTCGGCCCCCGAGGCTCTTCCTCACCGGTGCCTCCCTCCTCTCCTCTCTCTCTGCCTGTCCTCTCCTCTGTCTGCCCTCGCCTCCCTGGGGACCCTGTCCAGGCTATGGCTTTAAGCAGCCACCCGAGGCCGGCATCTCCGCGTCTATCCCTCAGCCCACCCGTGCCTGTGAACTCCACACACATGGGTCCCCCACCCACCTGAGCCAGCTCTTTGGTGTCCAAAGGGCACCTGTCCAGATTCAAGTTCCCGACTGTCCCCAGCACTGCCTGTTCCGCAATTTCACCTCCCCAGTTAACAGCCACTCTGGACTGAAGACTCCGGGACCATCCACTCCTCTTTCTCTCCTACCTGGGCAAGCCACCATCATCTCTCCCCTGGTCAAGGTCATAACCTCCCAACTGGGTTCCACTCTATTCCCCACATGGCCACCAGAAGCATCCTGTGAAAACACCCACTGGCCTGCTCACACCTCTACCCCAAGCCCGTGTGGTTCAGAGCAAAAGCCAAAGTCTTTATGGGGCCTATGAGGACCTATGGGAGTGGCCCTTCCAGCATCTTCAACCTCCTCTCTTCCTAACCCCATTCACTGCCTGCCTGTCCTCACAGGCCTGCCTCAGGGCCTTTGCATTTGCCATCCAGGCCTCATTCAGGGCTCACTTCAGATGTCGTCTCCTCTGAGAAGCCCTCCCTGACCATTTCACCCTCATCCGTCCCTCTCCATCCCCGTTAGCTGGCTTGTTCTTTCCAGCACATCCCTGCCTGCCTTTGTCTTCTCTGATGTGAGGGCGGAGAACTGTGTTGGTTCCCTGTGGATCCCCCCGTGCTGGGCACACACTATAAGCTCACTGAATGAATGAATGATTGAATGCAGCGAGAGTGAGGCTTGAGGGACAGAGAGACAGACATTCAGAGTTGCTGGAGTGCAACAGAGACAGGGGTTGAGAGAGGGGGTCAGATGGGCCACGTGAGATTTAGGGTATAGGAGAGTTGTGGTCAGAGGTGTGACTGGGGGCTTCCTGAGAGCTGCTCGCACAAGCCTGTGCCCCCTCCCTGCACCCCCACCTCCTCAGGCCAGCTCTGGGGTCTTGGCAGGTGATCCACAACATGAGCTCCGAGTTCTTTGCCGCCCAGCTCCGGGCCCGGATCTCTGACGACACCACTCACCCGACCTCCTACTACGAGCCTGAGTTCTACGCGCCGGACGACGGGGGTACCGCCCACCTGTCCGTGGTCGCGGAGGACGGCAGTGCCGTGTCGGCCACCAGCACCATCAACCTCTAGTAGGGGCTGCCAGGTGGCCTGGGTGGGCCAAGGGCTTCCTGCCTGTCCTAGAAGGGGGCTCCATCAACCCCTTTCGTGATGGGAAACTGAGGCCCCACCTTAGTAGAGCGCTTGCCCCGAGCTTATCATGGGGGTCAAGTTGGAGCTTTGGTGGGTGGGTGGGGGCCAGGCGGTCAAAGCTGACTGACCCAGCCCGTCTGTAGCTTCGGTTCCAAGGTGCAATCACCGGTCAGCGGGATCCTGTTCAATGACGAGATGGATGATTTCAGCTCCCCCAACATCATCAACGAGTTTGGGGTGCCCCCCTCACCGGCCAACTTCATCGAGCCAGGTGTGGGGTGGGGGGCTTGGGAGGGGTGGGGGCTGGTGTCTCGGGCAGGCAGCTGACCATCATCTCTGTCCCTTTTTGCCCGCCTGCCGGCCACAGGGAAGCAGCCACTCTCATCCATGTGCCCGGCGATCATTGTAGGCCGGGATGGCCAGGTCCGCATGGTGGTGGGTGCTGCTGGGGGCACGCAGATCACCACGGCCACTGCGCTGGTATGTGCCACCCTTCTGTCCCCCCAGCCCCTGCCCCAGGCCATGCTGACCCCATCCCCACCACCACCCCTAGGCCATTATCCACAGCCTGTGGTTCGGCTATGACGTGAAGCGGGCAGTGGAGGAGCCCCGGCTGCACAACCAGCTTCTGCCCAACACCACAACGCTGGAGAAGGACATTGATGAGGTGGGGCGGGTGGGGAAACCAAGTCACAGTGGGGGGCCACAAGGTGTCCTGGGATGGGGGCCTGGATTTCCTGAGTCATCACAGAGTAGACGATGGCTGGTGTCCTCTGCCTGGGATAGATGACCCTCGTGCCCGTGGCCTGGGCCATCTTGAGTTCCCCTGGAGTGAGAGCCAGGCCATCTGCTCGAAGAGACTCAATAGGCCCAGCTGCCCCCAACTTGCTCTTTCTGGTCACTTGGCCGGAAATGGCACTGTCTGGGTCTATGAAGCCCATGACCACACAGGTGTGGTTCAGATGGCATCTGGGGCCCCACTGAGGCCTCTCTCTCCCCTCCTACCCCCAGGCAGTGGTTGCAGCCCTGAAGACCCGGCGTCACTACACAGAGGTCACTTCCACCTTCATCGCTGTGGTGCAGGCCATCGTCCACACGGCCAGTGGCTGGGCAGCTGCCTCAGACTCCAGGAAAGGCGGGGAGCCTGCTGGCTACTGAGTACTCAGGATGGGCGAGGCTGACTGGCAACCCAGGGATGAGATGCCCACCAGGGCTGGGAGTGGGACTCTGGGGGACTTGCTTCCCCTGTGAGTGGCAAAGCAGTGCAATAAACGAGGGCCACAGCGCCAGGCTCTTGGCCATTTTGCCAGCTGGCTCCCGATTCCCTGGACCTCAGCATCCTGTGTGTGAGATAGAGTCGTCCAACAGGGAAGGATGCAGACGGGAGTCAGAGGTCTTCACACCTCAGGCCCTGGAGCTAGCCTCAGCATTTTCACCAGAGCCCGGCCGGTGGGGTGGGGGGGACACGCAGGGCAGGCCCATGCCAAGCACTGTTTTTTTTTTTCACTCTGAGCCCCAGGACCAGGGGCCAGGCCGTCCCTCCCTGGGCTGGCCAGCCGCACTTCCTAGTGTTGGCCACCAGGGGGCGCAATGGCCCTGGCATTTGCTTGGGCAGAGAGCGGCCCACCGATGCTGGGAATGCCCATACCTTCTCAGTCCAGTGGGTGTCCCAGCTCACCCTGCCCAAGACACACGGAGGTGAAGCTGAGTCTGAGGAGTGCGATTGGGCAAGAGGCTGGAGCGAAACATGTTAGTCAGAGCCAGGCCCTGGGGGCTTTCCAACACAAACCCAGAGTGAAACCCAAGCTGTGTTCAGCTCCAGAAGGAGGCCCAGTTCTCAGGGAACAGAGAACTGGAAGAGGTTCCCAGATCCCAGAGGGTCAGGGCTGGGGCCGGCAGGCAACCGGGAGCTCAGCCCAGAGAGGGCGGGTCCCAAAGGGACTGCCCAACACAGCATCCTGCTTCCTCCACCGAAGGAAGTCCCCCTCGGGGTCTGCTAAGTTGTCCTTTACACACAGCTGTAGTGCCTGAGGAGGGCGCTGGGAAAGGTTGGGGGAGGCGGGCAGGGGAGAGGGATCACAGCCCAACAGCCAGATCTCTCTGCTGAGCAGTGAGCACAAGTGGGGCCCCTGAAGGCAGGGGCACAGGGGCCAGGAGAGGCCAGGTCTGGGCTCTCTTTCATGAGGCAGGAAAACCTGGGGCTTCCAAAGTGCACACAGGGAGATGGGGTTTTGGCCTGCAGAGAGTGCGCCCCCCCCCCGGTCTGAGCCCTGAGCCCTGGAGGGTGGCATCTCTGGGGTCCCCGGGGGAGAGGATGGAGGCTGGGCTAGTGGGGTATGCAGGTCACTCCTTAGCCCTCATTTTGGCCCCAGAGAAAAGGCCATGGTCCATTTTCAGGGGAGAAACTGAGGCCTGAGGGGTGGGCCTTGTTCCTGGTGGAGGTGGGGGCTGGCCCTGAGGCTCCCTGGGCCCCGGAAGGTGGGCAGGGTGCACCTGGTTCCTTAGGCCCCATGGGTCTCAGCTGAGGACACCCCTGGGTGCTGGGGAATTGGTTTCCCTTCTCTTTCCTCCCCATCATCTCCTGACCCTCACTCCCTGGACAAGGACATTCAGGGCCCTTCCTGGCTGGGCCTCCTCTGTCACATCTCTGGCCAGGCCATTGTGATGGCTATTCCTTTCCTGGGCCTTTGCTCCAGCAGTCCCTGTATCTTGGCCTCTGCCTGACCACAATGGCTGGGGAGAGGGGGGGATGTCCCACCCCCAACTCTGCCGACCCCACTGTCCCTGTCTCCCAGTGGGTGGGCTGGCCCTGGCTCAGGAATGCACTTTGGTTTCTGGTTGAGCAATGTCACTGCGGCGTGGGGGGCGGGTGGGGGCGGGGGGGACGTGCCAGAAGCCCCCTCCACCCCATGAGGCAGTGGTGGGAAGTGGCCTAGGGGAGACACCCCCCCAGCAGCCTCTCCAGTGCAGGCTGACCACCTGCACCTCGATTTCTCTGCTGTACCAGGAGGTGTAAAGAGACATGGGGAGGGTAATGCTCAACTGGGAAGGAAGTGGCAAGAGTGTCCGAGGCTGAGGGCACTGTGTGGGGTTCAGCCTGCGGACCCTGCACCCTGTGCCTGTGCTGAGTCTGGTCAAGAGGGTGCCTCAGTGGATCCCCGCTCCCCCAGCTGCCTCCCAGTTGGGCATCCTGAGGCCTGAGCAGGGCAGGGCCCAGGACAGTCTCCCTAGGAGAGGAGGCACTGCCGTAACAGGAGCAGCACAGATGGACACAGGGAAGCAGACACAGCCAGGGAGGGGCAGACGCGCAGACGGAAGGGCAGCCTCACTCCCCGGAGGCCCACAATGGCATTTCCAGGACAGCAGGCCTCAGGGGTGGATGGTCCGGTGGGCGCTGGGTGCCAAGGGCTGGACGCACGCCCTGTCTGCACTCCCCACACAAAGAGTCTTGCAGTCCCAGGCTTCTGGTGCTCTTGAGTCAGCCTGCCCCTTAAGCAGACTGGGAAGCCCCCAGGTCACCCTACTCCCCTGCCCTCAGGCCAGGCTGAGTCTGAGCTGGGAATTGAACCAAGGTTCTGAGTGACTCACCTTGAGTCCCCCTACCTCTGTCTCTGACCTGTTTAGCTCCAGAGACCCCCAGTATCCTCTGGCTCTGGGGATGGTGAGACGAGCTGCTGCTGGGCCACGCCAAGAGGGCTGGGTCAAGGCTCCATCCTGGTACCCTCGCCCCTCTGAGCCTGATCCGGGGAGGGGACCCTGCCGGCCTGAGCCCTGCTACCTTGGCTTTGCTGGGAACCCAGGAGTGGCCATGGGGACCCTGGGAGCCCTGCACCCCCACTCCCTTGGGGGCAGCAGGCGCCAAGTCCTCAAGCACGAGTGGATGGGGTAGCCCTGGGCACCTGTGGGACAGGTGGGCGGCTGGTAGGCAGGAGGGGCGTTTGCACCGTCAAGGCGTGCTGGGGGTGGGCCGTGGGAATGGCAGTGAGGGAGTTAAAGGCGAGCAGCCGCTTGCTCCTCTCTCCTCTCTGGAAGAGAAACTCCCCTTAAACGCCCTGCTGCCTGGCCGCCCGCCAGGGCCAAGAGTATGGGCTGAACACTGGAGGTTGAGGCGTGTGGCCAGCTTTGCCTCTGTAGAAGCACTCCAGGAGGGCCGCAGCCCCGCCGCCACCGCCGTCGGTCCGTACACCCACCGTCTGCCTGGCTGCCTGCTGTTCATCTGGGAACCTGCCTTCTGTCCATCCATCTGTAATCCCGTCCTGTCCAGTGTCTAACTGACCGTCCGTCTCTTATTATCCTCTCTCCAGCTATCTGGCTTGTCTGCCAATCCATTTGTCTGTCTGTCTCTGGCCCCCATCTATTTGTCCATTTGTCCAATCATCTGCAAGCCCATCTGCGCATCTTCTTGTCCATTCATCCACGAATCTGTCTGTGCATCTGTCTGCCCACCTGCATCCCCCCTCCCCCCGGGGCGCAGAGCCATGGCCCAGAGTCGTGGGACGATGGTTGGCATGGTCCTACTGGGGCTGGGGCTGGCCCTGGCCATCATTGTGCCTGCCGTGGTCCTTTCTCGCCACCACGCCCACTGTGGCCCCCAGGCCTTTGCCCACGCTGCGGTCGCCGCTGACTCCAAGGTCTGCTCGGACATTGGGCGGTGAGTAAGAGGTGGGTAGGAGCTGGGTGGCCCCTCGGCGGCGGGCCCCTCCCGGAGGCTTGGTGACCAGGGGTGAGAGCGTGGAGAAGGCACACGTGTGTGCATGCTGGCATGTGGGGGCCGCGTGGGTTTGGGTTTCAGCGCGAGCGCAGCCCCAAGGCCCCTGCACAGAGCAGGCAGCAGGCGTGCACGGGGACAGACAGGGGTTTGGGGTGACGACAGTGTGGGCAGAGTGGAGGTGACGTGTGAGTCTATCCGTAGCTCCAGGGCTCAGGCGGCCAGAGAGGGCACTGCGGCAATGTCACTGATCTGGCCCAGGCTGACGGGATGACCAATACTAGCCCCTTCAGAGAGGCCATGACAGTTTTCCAAGGCTGGGGTCTTCTCCCAGGGGCCTGGGCGAGGGGGTTCAGGGGCTCCGTATGTGAGTGCTGGCCTGCAGGGGTGCACTCAGTGCTGCCCAGGGCCAGTCTCCCACCCTGGCCCCGGACCTGGGAAACCCATTCCTGCCGGATCCACGGCCCCCACGGCCTCCCCTCCCTGGCTCGGGGTCTCGGGCCAGGCCAGCAGCAAGACGGAGTGACTCTTTGATGTTTGGCGGCCGGGGTGAGGGGGGCAGGGGAGAGGTGCCCCAGCTGGCGTTTCCCAACCCTCTTCCAGGAAGCCCAGCCCATGGGAGGCTTCCGCTGCCCACCAGGGCGGGACATGGCGGGACGCCCCTCCTGGCCCCTGCCCCCACTCCCCGTGGGCCTGCAGAATTCTGGGCAACCGTCCCCCTCCCTGCCAGCTGGGTCTGCTTCCCGGAATATCTGTTTCATGGGCCACTGTCAGGATCAGAACTGCTTTGTAAACTGAAAGGGACAGTCCCAGAGCCAGGGGAGTGTGGCCAGGTCCCAGCCCAAGGCGCCACTGGGCAGATGGTGTTCTGTGCCCCCTTCGTCCTGGCTTCACCCCTCCTGCATGCTTTCTCCTTCTGTTTCATTCATTCACCTTTTCATTCATTCCTTGCTTCCTTCATCTGTCTGTCTGTCCTTCTGTCCCTGCCCTACCCGCTCCTGACCTGGTCCTCTGGGCTCTTCTCAGGCCTTTCTGGCCCCTCCCTCAGGGCTCCTTCTAGGATGACAGTGGCTGAGGATGGTAGCTCAGGGACAAGTTGGGGACAGGCTGCTTGGTCTCCCCAGGGGGCTCCCAGCAATGGAAGGGGAGTGAGCCCCACCATGCTCTGAAGAACATGCAGAGGTACTGTGCCCACCTGAACCCAGACTTACAAAGATGCAGACAGGGCCAGGGGCCTCTGGCCCCAGAGACCACTGACAGGAACGCGGCTGCCGGGAGTGGGGGGCTGCTGCCATGTATCTCTGAGAGGGAGTGTGGGCGCACTGTGTCTCCCTGAGTCTTTGTCTGGGGGGTCTCCATGGCATGCCCTGCTGCGCACATGAGAGTCCAGGTTGGTGTCTCTGCTCTGAGCTGTGCGCTCCCAGCAGCCCTCCCTTGATGAGGAGAGCGGATGTGGTTTCTCCTCAGTGTTTTGTGTGCTTGTCACACAGGACTCTCCACTTCCTGTTCTTTTTTAAGAAGCCAGGAGTGGGAGGGAACCTGGAGCTGGCCCCAGCAGATGTGGAACAGGAGGTCTGACCCCAGCTGGGCTGGGGGCCTGCTGGCCAAGATGCCTCCCGCGAGGGCCCTGGTCATGCTGCTGTGGGGTCTGATGGGGGCTGCCCGCCCACAGCCCACTCTTCCTCTTTCCTATCCCCAGCTTCCCCACTGCCTTCTCTTCTCACCAGCACAGCCTCCCAGACCCCCTCTCCTTCTACCCTATCAGCACCAGGTTTTCTCCTTTGGGACTGGGCCTTCTGCGGCAGCCAGAGCCCCTGGGGAGGGTTCTTAAAGTTTGTGTGAAGGAGGACCCAGAACCGCCTAGTGGACATACAGTAGACACACGGTGACAGTGAGGTCCCTTCCCCTCTAGATTGTCATCTTCCAGTGGGATGTCCCAGTGGGTTAGGCCTGTGTGCAGACTGGGTGTTCTGAGGCTCCGAGTAAGTGCTTGTCTTCTAGGGAAGCGCTTCAGGGTCAGTGGTGACTTTCAGGCTTTGTGACATCTGTCTGCTGTGGCCCAGAAATGCCTGCCCTCCCACAGGACCCTCAGTGGGAGGATTCGTTGCTCCTCCCAGAATCCAGCCGGATTCATTGCTCCACTTGATTTATGAGGACACTAGGGCTGCACAGAAGGGACCTGCCTGGTGTCACAGAGCGAGCAGGCCCAGCTGGGACCGTCATCCTCTGCTGCCCCTGCAGGGGTGGAAACTCTCCAGGGCTGCTGGAGGGGTGGGGTCTTCCCAGAGCCCCCACCCCCCTCCCTGGACCCCAATTCTTGTCCAGCCCCCAGGGTCGGCCGGTAAAGGCCAGAGCCTTACTGGTCACATGAGTAGTTGTAGAGGAGGCTGGTGGGCCCAGGGTGCTCACCCTCTGGGCATTGGGGTGTGGGCTGGCACTGGGCTTCAGAGGTGAGGATGGGGATGGGCCCCCGAGAGTTGGGTCTTGTCACTGCTCCAGACCCATACAGGGGTCAATGAGTTGCACTCTCAGTGCAGAGGACAGCAGGGACTCTGGTCAAGTTCCTGCATTCTGTGAGCTTCAGTTTCCCTATCTGTGAAATGGGGCTCATGTTGGCACTTCCCTCATGGTAGGGCCATGGAGCTTGCCTGGCCTAAAAGGAGGTGCTCCCTAGATGGCAGCCGTACTGATCACTAACTGTTACAGGGGCTTGGACTGGACCTGAGTCAGCATCTCAGGACCTGGAGTTAGGTCCAGGGTCAGGGCAGGGGACGCTACTGTGGGGAAGGCTCATAGGGGATTAGGGTGCGGCCCCACCCTTTCCTCTCCTCCCAGCCCCTGTGACCCCAGTGGCTCTCTGTACTCCCAGCCAGCTCACCAGGAAATTGCTGCATTTCCTCCCCTCTGGGACTCAGGAGGAAATGGCCTGTGTGCCTGGGCACTGTGCACCTGCATGTGTGAGCACATGCCTGTGTGAGCAGCCACGTGTGTGTGCTCCCGCACGTGTGAGCGTGCACTGCCGAGTGGGTGTGTGACAGCAGTGATGGTGACGGCAGCTTCACGGCCCCTTGGGGACAGGCATGTTGGAAATGTGTGGTTGCTCTGCACGGCAGCTCTCTGATGGCCAGAACTGCCCCTGTTCACAGCTGAGGAGACTCAGGCTCAGGGAGGTTGAGTCATGAGCCTGGCGTCATGTGGCTGGTGAGTAGGAACTCCAGCCTGGGGGCCCGAGCCTGGGCCATCGTGCCTGGGGACATGGGTGTGTACATGGTACAAGTCAGTGGGCGTCGTGGATGCGCGAAGTTGTGTGCGTGCTTCTCTACCTGCAGTGCCCTTCATCAAATAGGAATGCGGCATTTACCATCTGCTAGCCATTGTCCTAGGGCACAGAGGTGACCCAGATGGTCAAAGCCCTTGTCTTCGTGGTGGGAACACAGACAAGAAACACATCTATATCTAGGGCTGAGGGGTTGGAAGTGATCACTGGCCATCTGGATCTCCTTTTCTGTAAAGTTTCTGTTGCAATCTTTTGCCCATTTTCCTATCAGTTATACACCAAATGCATTTTCTGCATTATCAAGATACTCTAATACTTTTTCTCCCTTTTAAGAAATGCAATGAATGCTTTCTTGTTGTTATTTATTTATTTATTTATTGGTGAGCTAACCTCTGTGCCATTCTTCCTCTGTTCTGTATGTGGGACGCCACCACAGCATGGCTTGATGAGCAGCGTGTGGGTCTGAGACTGGGGTCTGAACCCGCGAACCTCGGGCCGCAGATGCAGAGTGTGTGAACTTAACTACTACACCACGTGGCTGGCCCCCTGCAATGAATGTTAAACCACCTTTGCATTCCTGGAATGAAGCCCACTTGTTCATGATGTAATATCGTTTTTATGCATCACTAGATTTGATTTGCTAATATTTTGTTTAGGATTCTTGTTTTTATGTTTCTTCCTTAAACGTTTGGAAGAATTTACTGGTTAGGCCTTCCAAGCCTGAGTTATTTGTCTGTATGTGAAGGTTTTAAAGAATGGATTTCATTTCTTTAATACATATAAGACTATCAAGTTTCTATTTCTTCTTGTGTCAGTTTTAGTAAGTCTTTCCAAGGAGTTTGTCCAGTTTATGCAAATTGTCACATTGATTGACGTACAGTTATTTATAACATCCTCTTATTATCTTTTTAATATCTACAAGGTGTGTAATGAGTCTTCTTTTTCATTCCTGGTATTGGTAATTAGTGTTTTTCTCTCTTTGTTGTTGATCAATCTTGACAAGGGTTTTATCAATTTTATTGTCTTTTTGCAGAATCAACTTTTTTTTTTTTTTTTGTGAGGAAGATCAGCCCCGAGCTAACATCCATGCCAATCCTCCTCTTTTTGCTGAGGAAGACTGGCCCTGGGCTGACATCTGTGCCCATCTTCCTCCACTTTATATGGGACGCTGCCACAGCATGGCCTGGCAAGCGGTGCATCGGTGCACGCCCGGGATCCGAACGCGGGCTGCCAGCCACGGAGCGCGCACATTTAACCACTATGCTACGGGGCCGGCCCCTGCAGAGTCAGCTTTTTGCTTTTGATTTTCTTTGTTGTACATTTTTTTCCCTCTTTCATTAGTTTCTGCTTTTATCTTGATTCTTCTCTCCTACTTCCATTGAATTTAAGTTGCTTTTTTAAAAAAATTCATTTTGAGATACAACTTGGAAAACACAAATTATAGGGTGAATACATAGGTTATTGATCTTTAAACTCTCTTCAAGGGGCTGGCTCGGTGGCGCAAGCGATTAAGTGCATGCGCTCCGCTGCAGTGGCCCGGGGTTCACCGGTTTGGATCCCACGTGTACACAGACGCACCACTTGGCAAGCCATGCTATGGCGGCGTCCCATATAAAGTGGAGGAAGATGGGTACGGATGTTAGCCCAGGGCCAGTCTTCGTCAGCAAAAAAAGGGAAGGATTGGCAGATGTTAGGTCAGGGCTGATCTTCTTCACAAAAAAAATAAATAAATAAAGTCTCTTTTAATATATGTATTTGAAGCAGTAATTTTCTCTTGAAGTTTGGCTTAGCTGCATTCCACAAGTTTTTGTTGTTGGTGCTGTTTTCCCCCCTAAATCTTTATATTTTTATTTTGAAAAAATTTTAAACCCACAGAAAAATGGAGAGGATACCCATATATCCTTCACTTAGATTCACCAATTGTTAATATTTTACCTCATTTTCTTTCCTTCTCTCCATATATATCTATCCACATTTTTGAAAAGTAAATTGCATTCGTCATAACACTTCATCCCTAAACACTTAAGCATAGATCTACTAAGAATAAGATCATTCTCCTATATAACCTTAATACCATTATCACACTCAAGAATTTAACCTTGATACAATAATAGTATCTAATACCCAGTCCAATTCAAATTTTCCCAACTGACCCAATAATTGTCACATCTCTCTTTCTCGTCTATCATCTATCTATCTGTCTATCTGTCTGTCTGTCTATCTATCTACCTATCATCTGTCATCTGTCTATCATCTATCTGTCTGTCTGTCTATCTATCTGTCTGTCATCTCTTTAGATCCAGTATCCAGTCAGTGATTGTCATGTTTCTTTAGTCTTCTTCTTTTTTTTTTGTGAGAAAGATCAGCCCTGAGCTAACATCCATGCTAATCCTCCTCGTTTTGCTGAGAAAGACCGGCTCTGAGCTAACATCTATTGCCAATCCTCCTCCTTTTTTTCTTGCCCAAAGTCCCAGTAGATAGTTGTATGTCATAGTTGCACATCCTTCTAGTTGCTGTATGTAGGACACGGCCTCAGCATGGCCGGAGAAGCAGTGCGTCGGTGCGCGCCCGGGATCCGAACCCAGGCCGCCAGTAGCGGAGTGCGCGCACTTAACCGCTAAACCATGGGGCCGGCCCTCTTTAGTCTTCTTTAATCTGGAACAATCCCCAGCTTTTTAGAAAAAAATCAGTCGATCCTCTATGACATTAACATTTTTTTTTTTGCTGAGGAAGATGGGCTCTGAGCTAACATCTGTGCCCATCTTTCTCTATTCCATATGTGAGATGCCTGCGACAGCATGGCTTGATGAGTGGTGTGTATGTCCGTGCCCAAGATTCGACCCAGTGAACCCTGGACAGCCGAAGCGGAGCGGGTGAACTTAACCACTACACCACCAGGCCAGCCTCCAACATTAACATTTTGAAAGACATCAGTCCAGTTGTATCACAGCCTTTCTTCACAGTCTTGTTTGTCTGCTTCTTTCTTTATGATCAGATTCAGGTTAAACATAACATAAGATAGACAGTGTTTTGTCCTTCCAGTTGTAACTCATAAGAGGGATCAAAATGTCAAGCTCTCCCGTCGTTGATGACACTATGTGGGTCACTTCCTAAAGGTGGTGTCCCCCAGATCTCTCCACTGTAAGAGGTAGCATTTTCCCTATTAAATTAGTAACATGTGTGGTTTGATACTTTGAGACCATGTGAACATCTTTTTCTCAGACAACATTTTACCCTATGTTTTAGCATCTATTTTGATCCTTGTCTGAATAAATAAATTTGTGTTTACAAAAAGGTGATTTCTAAACCTGTCATTTCTTCAACATTCATTAGCTGGTATCTTCTGTAAAGAAGATCCCCCTACACCCCAACCCTGATATTCTTGTGGATCACTATTGACTCATGGATTATTTTAATTCATTATATTACAATCCATCACTGTTATTCTTTTGGATGCTCAAATTGTCACAAATTTGACCAAGTGAGAACCCGTTTAAGCCAATAACTGTTCTTTTTCAGGTCTCCATTAGTCTTGGAGAATTTTCTTGTCTTCTAGCACTAGATGTTCCAGGATCTACTTGTACATTCCCTCAACCAGACCTGGAATCAGGAATTAATAGAGAATGGTATTTTAGAAACCAAGATCTGGATGCTAGGAGTGCTCATCACTACTGGGATGCCATTGCTTCTAGGTTGTGTCAGTGCGTGCAGCCAGAACAAACTATATTTTTAAAATATCGTGAGTCCTTACTGATCCCTCCAGTTTAAGTCCACCATGACAGGGTCTTCTCCACCTTTCTCCATCCCTTACTTGTATGTCTCTTCTGAGAGGGTGAGAGAAGTTCCCAACAATGTCAATATATTTACTTCTTGCTCTATCCCCAAATACTCACAAAATAGTTTCAGAATTACTTCAACAATACCACTACGAACAATAAATCTACTAAGTGAAATTCAAGGTGTCTTTGCCAGTTTTTTTTCCTTAGGATATATCCCACAAAAGATATACAGTAAGTAAATTAAATTATTTTTTCTGTGTGGTTATGTTAGCCATTCAATATACCATTAGCTTAATTTATTTTCATTTTGTACTTAATTTTAGGTTTTCTTTTTCATCCTTTTTTTTTTTTTTTTGTGCTTGAGGAAGATTATCCATGAGCTAGCATCTGTGCCAATCTTCCTCTGTTTTGTTTGTGGGTCACGGCCACAGCATGGCTGATGAGTGATGTAGGTCCGCACCTGGGATCTGAACCTGTGAACCCGGGCTGCTGAAGCAGAGCACGTGAACTTAACTGCTACGCCACTGGGCTGGCCCCTCAACCCCACAACTTTTGACCTATGGTATTTTCATTACACTTGGTTCAAAATATTTTCTAATATTTTGTAATGTCTTCTTTGTTTCATGGGTTATTTAGTAGTATTTTTCTTGATCTGCAAACACCTGGGGATTTTCTAATTAATTTATATGATATCAGTTCTTTGAAACTACTTTAAGGTCCAGCAAATGATTAATTTTTATAAATATTCTGTGTGTTCTGGAAAAGAATGTGTATTCGACTCTGCGTGATTGTTGAGCATAGTGTTCTATGTATGTCAGTTCAGTCAACTTATTATAAAGGTGTCATTCAGATCTTCTGCATCCTCGCTGATTTTTCCTGCTATTCTGTTAGTTACTGAGAGGAGTGTTCAAGTCACCCCCTATGTATATTTGTCTATTTCTTCTTTTCTTCCTGCCAATTTTTGCTTTATATATTTTATTTTATTTATTTATTTATTTTGAATGTTTATATTCTTTTTTTTTAATTTTTTTTTTTTATTTTTATCCCCCAAAGCCCCAGTAGACAGCTGCATGTCATAGGTGCACATCCTCCCAGCCGCTGCACGTGGGACGCGGCCCCAGCATGGCCGGAGAAGCGGCGCGTCGGCGCGCGCCCGGGATCCGAACCCGGGCCGCCAGCAGCGGAGCGCGCGCACTCAACCGCTAAGCCACGGGGCCGGCCCGCTTTATATATTTTAAAACTAAGTGCATACACATTCTGATTTTTTATCTTCCTGTTGAATTGAGCTTTTTGTCATAATAATGTGTCCCTCATTATCTCTAATGATAGTTTTCTTCTTAAAGTCTACCTTGTCTGAAATGAATATAGTTGTACAAGCCTGGTTAGTATCTGCACGATATATATTTTTTTGTCATTTTGTCTCCGTGTCTCTTAATCTATTTTCTATATATTCTGTCCTTTCTTTCAGTACTTAAATTTGGATATTTTGTAATTTTTTTCCTCTGTGTCTAATCTGTTGTTAACCTACTGTTAGCATTGAGCTCTTAATTCCATGTTTTGTGGTTGCCAGTTCTCTGGTGAAATTCTTTTTTTTTTTTTTGTGAGGAAGACCGGCCCTGAGCTAACATCTATTGCCAATCCTCCTCCTTTTTTTCCCCCCAAAGCCCCAGTAGATAGTTGTACATCATAGTTGCACATTCCTCTAGTTGCTGTATGTGGGACACGGCCTCAGCATGGCCGGACAAGCGGTGCATTGGTGCGTGCCCGGGATCCGAACCCGGGCCGCCAGTAGCGGAGCGCGTGCACTTAACTGCTAAACCACGGGGCCGGCCCCATGGTGAAGTTCTTAATCTTGTCTTTTATATCCTTGAAAGTAGTTATTTAAATTCTGTGGTGTGACAGTTTCATAGTCTGGAGAGCCTACGGGTCGTTTTCTTCGTCACTGTCTATGCTTTCTCTTGGACTGTGTTTGTACTGTCTCAATTCCTTGTTTTCTTGGTTATTTTTAATTTAGCACTGGAAAGTGTGTATAAAAATTGTTAAAAATAAGTTTTAGAAATAATTTGAGGGGCTGGCCCAGTGGCGCAAGTGGTTAAGTGCACACGCTCGGCTGCGGCAGCCCGGGGTTCGCAGGTTCGGATCCCGGGCGCGCACGGACGCATCGCTTGTTAAGCCGTGCTGTGGCGGCGTCCCATATAAAGTAGAGGAAGATGGCCACGGTTGTTAGCTCAGGGCCCATCTTCCTCAAGGGAAAAAAGGAGAGGATTGGCATCAGATGTTAGCTCAGGGCTGGTCCTCCTCACAAAAAAAAAAAGAAATAATTTGAGGCCTAGGATACCAACATTCTGGGATCACCTTAATCCAGTTTAAGCAACTGAGATGATTTGAAGCTGGGCCACCGTGCTTGTAGGGGCTGGTCTCTTTCTAGTTCCCTGTCACTCCTAGAGTAAGGACCTGTCTCTGAGCGTGGTTCGCCAGCACTTGCAGCCCCCAGGCACACGAGGTGTCAAAAGCACTGTGTGGCCTCAGCCACCTCTTCCAGGACTGGCAGTCATCTTGAGGGAAAGAAGCTCCCAAGGCCAGGCTCACTTCTCTGTCTAGGCCTGTATTTTTTCCCTGCCTCTGATGCCTGTCAGCAGAGGTTTTTGCTTATCTGGCTTTGCTGGTTGGCTCTGGGAAGTTTGGTCTGAATTATTTCTTCTCCCATTACCGGAATGTGTGATTTACACTTTACAGATTATTTTGTTAGAATATAAGAGAGCAAGGCAGATGCAGGGGACCAGGTAGGAGCTCCCTGCAGTCACCCAGTAAAAGAGGCTACTGGCTTGGACCTGGGTGCTGGTGGTGGAGGTGATGAGGAAGGATCAGAATCTGGGTAAATTTTGAAGGTGTAAGTAACTGGCAGGATTTGCTGGTGGATTGGATACGGGGATAAAAGAAAGTGACCAATCAAGGATGACACCAAGGTGTATGGCCTGAGCAAAGGGGTGAAAGGTTGTGTCCTTTTCTAGGACAGTGAAGACTAGGAGAGGAGCCATTTTAGGGGCAGAGGTGGGAGGGCAGTTTAGGTCATGTTAAGAGTGAAATGTCTCTTACATACCCAGGGACGGTAGCTTGTGGATGGCTGAGTATAAGTGTCTGGAGTTTAGGGGAGATGACTGGGCTGAAGATAAAATTTGGGGGTCATCAGCATAGAGGTTACACTTTCAGCCCTGAGCCTGGATCAGCTCATCCAGAAGATACAGATGCACGAGGACCAAAGACTGAGGCCAACGCCTCCAACATCATGAGGTCAGGGTCGTGGGAAGAAAACCAGAGCGTGGGGGTGCGGTTTCCTGGGAGCTGAGTGTGGAAGGCGCTTCCATGAGGAGGGAGAAATGGGTCAGGAGAGATGAGGCCTTTGTTTTTCATAGAAGTTAAAAAAAGAAATTTTTTTCCAATTTGTCTCTTGACCTTGTTTATAGTGTTTTATTCTTATTAAAATTTGTGTTTCTCTATGCCTGAGGGTAGCAGTCTTAGTTCTTGCATGCTTCTGGCTTCGTGCCCTCTTTCTCATTCCAAGATTACGTGTGTCTGTGTGGGCCCAGAGCAGGCACACGGAGCTCGAGGCGGGGTGTGAGTCCAGGCTGGATGGTCAGGCCAAGGTGCCCGAGCTGAGAGAGGGTGCTGGGGGCAGAAGGGGACTCAAGGGGACCCGCTCCCTCTTTGGGCCTTGGTTTCCCCATCTGTAACTGGAGTTTAAATGCTGGCTTCCTTGAGGTGCTGGAGAGGATTGTTGGGTGTGAGGGAAGAGGCAGCCCCTGGTAAGCTGTGCAGGGCTGTGCCCCAGGGATGGGGTCATTTCCATGACATAGGCCCGTCTGGCCAGCACCTCAGAACTGAAGGGCCCAGGCCTCACTGCCCACGGGCAGATGGGGAGATGAGGCCGGACAGCATTCTCATAAACACTGGGGCCCCGGGAGGAGGTTTGGGGCCCATCAGCCCAATCTCCAGCCCTGGTGGCAGAGCAGGATCCTGGAGTCACTTGAAAAAGTCTGGTCTTGAAGGGGTTGGGGCCAGTGTGTCCACAGTGAGATGAGGAGTGGAGGCTGCCCGGGGTGGGCTCCTGAGACTGCTGGGAGGGACCGAGGGGTTGGCCCAAGCATGGTTCTGCCTGTTGCAAACGAGCCAGTGCTGCTGGGAGGACCTAGGGAATAATGGCAGCAGAAGCACTTTACAAACTGAGAAGTGCCTTATATTTGGCAAGGAGCAGTGTAAATGGCATCACAATTTGCAATCTGTAGAGTGTGTGGACCTGTGAGCGGTTGGACTTGAGAGGGCAGCCCGGTGTGGTCCGTGACCTAATCTGGTGTTTGGTGGCAGCAGATGGGCCATCCACCTGTCACCATTCCCTGGTGAATGGCAGCCGAGCAAGCCCAGGTGGGGAGGCTGGTGCACGGGACCAGGCCGTTTATTCTGTGCTGTGTCCCGTAGAGCCATCCTCCAGCAGCATGGCTCAGCCGTGGATGCCACCATCGCGGCTCTGGTCTGCACAGGCGTCGTCAACCCGCAGAGCATGGGCCTGGGCGGAGGGGTCATCTTCACCATCTACAGTGCGACCACAGGTGAGCCTATATGGGACCCCCATGGGGAGGATGGGCTTGTCCACAAGCACTAACGGTGAGGGACTTGTAAACATCCTGAGTGTACCGCCAAGCCGTCCCATGCGCTCATGCCCCTTCCTGGGGCCCCTTGGTGCCCCTCCCGCGCCTCACCTGTGCAAAGCCTTAGTGGCCAGTCCTATCCCAAGTGTTAGCCCAGAGGCCAGTTCATGGTACAGAGAGGGCAACTGAGGCCTAGAGCAGGGCCAGGGCCATCTGAGAGGGACCATGGTGTGGGGTGAGGCCTGGCAGCCATGGGAGTGCCCCTGACCACTCGCATGCCCTGTCCCGACTCCAGGGAAGGTGGAGGTCATCAACGCCCGGGAGACAGTGCCCGCCAGCTACGACCTGCATCTGCTGGACCAGTGTGAGCGGACCCAGCCCCTGGCCACAGGTGAGTCCCTGGAAGAGGCCACCTGCCCCCACTCCACCAGGCCACTGGGGCTGACCAGAATAGCCCCCTGAAGGGGCAGCATGCCTCATGGACAGGTTGTGACACCCTGGCACTGGAGAGCAGCAGCTAGGGGCTGGAGAGCCCCCACGGAGGTCCTGACCCACTGAGGTTGGGGGAGTTTTCCAGGGAGAGGGCCTCTCTGAGTAGGGAGGGGTGAACCAAGCAGAAGGATGGCCTGGGCAAAGGCCCAGAGGGTTCAGGAAGGTGGGTTGGTGGGATGGGGGTGGGGCGTCCCAGGGCCAGTTTGTGCTGGGCCCTGGGGGCCTTGCCATGGACTTTGTATGGAGGGCAGTGGGGAGCCAAGGGGGCTTTGAGCAGGGAGGGACGTGGTCAGGTATGGGCTCCAGAAAGTTCACTCTGGCTACCATGGCTGAGGGGATAAGTGTAGGGTGATGGAGAACCCCTGAGGCAGGCCTGGGAACCACGGGGCCGAGGGCAGGGTGGGGGCGGTGTGGGTGCCGGGGCATGACACAACTGTGCTATGCAGGGGCCCAGTGGATCGGAGTGCCCGGGGAGCTCCGCGGCTATGCTGAGGCCCACCGCCGCCACGGCCGCCTGCCCTGGGCGCAGTTGTTCCTGCCCACCATTGCGCTGCTCCGGAGGGGCTACCGCATGCCCCCCATCCTCAGTCAGTTCCTGAACCACAGCTTGCTGCGGCCTTCCTTGCATGCCTCGTCCCTGAGGTGAACAACCCTGGGGGATCCCGGAGCCCCTCCTCAGCTCCTGGGCTCAGGCCACAGCCTGTTTGAGCCGGGCCCCCATCCTGGCTCCGCCTCAACCCCTCCTCGCACTGAAGAGTTGACCCAATGTGGGTGCCGGGGGCCTTGGAGGGCTAGTACTTTGTTGTCTCAGTTCGCAGACCTTTGGGCTCCACATGGCAGAGCCTAATCCGAGGGGCTCAGGCCAGAGGGAGTTTATGCCCAGTGATGGGACTCCCAGGGTGTGAATTTGGGCTCTGCACTGTTCTCTGGCCCTGCCCGCCTTCTCATTCTCTCTGGGTTGGAAGGAGGACTTTGGCTGCCCCCCTTGCCCACTCTGCCAGCCCGCTGACCAGGTCCTCCCAGGAGCATAGGGAGGACAGGCCCTGGGTGGAGCATGCCCTGCCTGGGCCAGGGTGATGAGTGAGGTGAGAGACGTCAGCGCCACCCAGTCCTAGAGAATTGGTTCCCCTGATGTCCACCTCAGCCCCTCAGGACCCCAGACCAGGACTGCCTCCCTGTAGGGTCCCAAGGACCCCACGAGAGCCCCTACAGGAGTGTGGCTGCCCTCTGGGAACTGGCCCCACACTGAGGCTGCCCCCAACTCCCAGGCAGCTCTTCTTCAACGGGACAGAACCCCTGAGGCCTCAGGACTCATTCCCATGGCCTGTGCTGGCTGCCACCCTGGAGACCGTGGCCACGGAGGGTGCAGAGGCCTTCTACACAGGGAGCCTGGGCCAGACGCTGCTGGAGGACATTGCCAAGGAAGGTCAGCAGCACTGAGGTCCCAAAGCCCCCGGCCCTGCCAGAGAAAGGCCCAGCTTCTGGGTGCTGGGATTGAGGGCAGGCCCTTCCCGAGGCCCCGCGGGAGTGCTGGCTGCTCCCAGGGCTTGGAGAGCCCGTGCACCCAGTCCTGCCCACTGCTGGCCTCAGGGACCCTGCAGTCAAGGACCTCGAGGAGCAGAGCCCCAGCCAGTAAATGGAGTTAGCGGTGGCCATGGTGGCCATGGGCCATGGGCCATGGTGGGCCACAGTGGGCCCCTGGGCCTAGAGCTGGCCACCCTCACAGTCTCTCAGAGGCCAGCTTGCCTCTCCCACCCCGCTTCTCCCCCTCCCAACCTGCCCGCCTCTGGCCTCTGCCCACCCATCCTCCACTGGGCTCTAGGGCCCAGCCCTGAGGCCACTGCCCACGGACCCACCATCACCCCTTCAGGTCTAGAAGGCGAGGGACGAGGGGATCCCCACTGTGTGACCTGGGGTTGGTGGCTGTCACTCTCCACCTCAGTTTCCCCATCTGTATGTGGAGCCCTCTCTATCTCACCCCAGGCAGCCGGCTGACCCCGCAGGACCTGGCATCGTTCCAGCCAGAGGTGGTGGACGCCCTGGCAGTGCCCCTGGGAGACTACACCCTGTACTCACCGCCACCGCCTGCAGGGGGCGCCATTCTCAGCTTCATCCTCAACGTGCTCAAAGGTGAAGCCCCCAGGCCTCCCGCCCAGAGCCCTGCCTCGCTGGGAACCTCGACTCCAAGCCCAGCCATGGCTTTGGGCAACCATTGCCTTTTCCAGCTCAGCCCCCTCCTCAGACGAACGACGCCGAAGACAGGGCTGTGGAAACGGGTCAAGATGGTGTGTTTTAGAGCCGGCCTCTGGCGAGGCCCATTCTAGGGGCTTTGCTGAAGGGTCTGAGTCCTCCCTGCAAGCTGACCCAATCTCAGGCACAGGAGCAGGTGGGCTCTGCAGGCGGTGAGCTGCCCGTCCAGTGTGTGCACCCGGGGCTGAGGCCCAGCCCCGTCTCTGGCAGCCTGCAGGGTGGTGAGGGGGTCCCAGCAGTGTCCAGGGCTGGGGCTGCCCAAGGCTGACTGTTCCCTGTGGCTGCCGTACAAATTACCACAAACTTGGTAGCTTAAAACAACAAAAATCTACTCTCTCATGGTTCTGGAAGCCAGAAGTCCAGAATCGAGGTGTCAGCTGGGCCACGTTCCCTCTGGGGCTCTGGGAGAAAATCTGTTCTTTGCCTCTTCCAGCTTCTGGGGGCTGCCGGAATTCCTAGGCTTGTGACCACATCGCCAGTCTCTGCCTCCGGGGTCCCATGGCGTCCTCCTCTTCTCTATGTGTCTGTCTTATAAGGACACATGTGATTACATTTAGAGCCCACCCGGATAATCCAGGATAGTCTGCTCCCCTCAAGATCCTTAAGTTAATCACACATTTTGCCATATAAGGTAGTATTCACAGGTTCTGGGGATTAGGACGTGGACAGATTTTTTTTGAGGGGGGCCATTATTCAACCCGCTACACAGGGTGACCGCCACCTTTGCTTACCCCCTCCCCAGGGTTCAACTTCTCCGCGGAGTCAGTGGCGAGGCCCGAGGGGAGCGTGAACTTGTACCATCACCTCGTAGAGACCCTCAAGTTTGCTGGGGGGCAGAAGTGGCGGCTGTGGGACCCTCGAAGCCATCCAGAGATCCAGGTGAAGTAGCCTGGGCTGGTGGAGAGCCCCCTTCTCTGCCCCAGGGCTCAGCACAAAGGGAGGGTCAGGCCAGCAGGTGCTCTGTCAGTGGACCCTGAGAGCCTGGTGTTGGAGGATGTATACGCGGTTGGTTCTAGAACAGGACAGCCTGCCAGTGGCCCAGGGAAGGGAGGGTGCAGCAGGTCTGGGGACTGGAAGGGGCTCTGGAGTGGCAGGTACTGGGGGGCAGTGGTGGCCTGGCATCTCAGAGGACCTGGAGGGTGGGCAGGGTCTGGGCTGGAGGGAGGACAGACTGGACAGGGTCTGCCAAGGGGGTCCTCTGCTCTCTGGGCCCCACTTTGCCCCTCACTGACCCTGCCCCCTGCCCACCCACCCCAGAATGCCTCCCAGGTCCTGCTGGGGGAGGCCCTGGCCAAGCACATCCGCCAGCAGATCGACAGCCGGGGTGACCACCAGCTCAGCCACTACAGCCTGGCTGGGGCCTGGGGCCACAGGATGGGCACGGCCCACGTGTCTGTGCTGGGAGAGGATGGCAGTGCTGTGGCCGCCACCAGCACCATCAACACGCCGTGCGTGAGGCCCAGGGGCAGGCGGGCAGATCCCACTCCTTTGCTCCCTAGACCTGAATTTTCCCTGTCCCCAGCCTGGTCTGCTGGCCCCCAGCCTCCCCTGCTTGTCTCCATGGGGCGGAACCTTGAGTTTGCCTATTTCTTCTGTCAAAAGAGGTCCTACACCCCTGACACCTCTGACTGAAAAGGCTGCGTGGGGTGGCCCTGAGCCAGGACCTGCCTGGGGATGGGCCTTACCCAGAAAAACGCCCTGATGGGGGGCACGGGTGGATATTTGGGGGTGTTGCCAATGAGAAAATAGCGGCTCCAGCATGCTGGAGGGCAGCCGCTAAAACAGGGGGCTCCTGGAAGGCCGGTGAGCCAGCATCCACACTCGAGGTGGGAGGCGGGAGCATGTGGCCCAAGCCCAGGCTCCGCCTCCCCATTTGCAGCTTTGGAGCGATGGTGTACTCACCGCGCACAGGAATTCTCCTCAACAATGAACTCCTGGACCTTTGCTGGAGGCGCCAGCCAGGCTCCAGTGTCATCCCCAAACCTGGTGAGCGTGGGGGCCCCCATTGGCAAAAGGAGGGAAGCCAGGCAGGGTGGGTGCTACCACCCACCTCACCCAGCCGGAGTGAATGGAGACAGAGATAGAGGGGCGGTCCTGGAGGGTGCTGGCCTGGAAGCGAGGCTGCGGGTGACACCTGTCTGGTCTCCAGTTGCAGGTGAGCGGCCCCCATCATCCATGGTACCCTCCGTCTTGGTCAACGCAGCCCAGGGGTCAAAGCTGGTGATTGGCGGGGCTGGGGGGGAGCTCATCATCTCTGCTGTGGCCCAGGTGAGTCTGGGGGCTCCTGGCTGGAATGTCGCCTCTCTGGGAGACCGTGTCGTTCTGCTCTCCCCGGGGTCAAGGAGGGATTGGTGTGGTGGGGCTGGTGCCCCCTCCCTCCCTGCGGCCTCCTGCTCTCCCCAGGCCATCATGAACAAGCTGTGGCTTGGCTTTGACCTGAAAGCAGCCATTGCAGCCCCAATCCTGCATGTCGACAGCAAGGGCCAGGTGGACTACGAGCCCAATTTCAGCCAGGTGAGGCAGCGGTCCAAGCCACCACTAGGCTGGACGCTTTAGTGCATGCTGCTCAAAGCCACCTCCCAGGGAGGGTCTCAGCTGCTGATGTCTCAGGCCAGGCACGTTCCAGCTTTGGGGGCCATGGGAAGTTGCAAAGCTGAGTGGGAGAGGCACCAGGCCAGTCCCGTGGACTCCGAGGCAGAGAACAGGGTGCGGTCCGCACTTCTCCTGGGCCGGGCACCTCTGCACCTGGTCCCTGCTTTGTCTGTGCCGTTCTCTCCAGAAGCTGGTTTTCCTGGCTGTGGCCTCCCAGGCTCTCCCTTGTGGTGGTATGTTTCCTTGTGTGATTTGCAGCTTTTATTTGTGAGTTTATTTGTAAAGAGTTTATTATTCCTGTGAGAGTCAGCAGAGGGATTTCCTTCTGGGGCATTGGGGGTTTTTACAAACATTTCTTCACTCCCCCACACAAGCACGTCGGGGGAGCTGAATTCTCCTGTTGGATGCCCAGCCCCAGCAGATGGTCAGGCTCCTCGGAGCTCTCTGGGCTGGCAGATGCCCTTCCCTAGGACCTACTTTAAAAGACTGGCAGCTTTTCAAGCCTCCAGGCTTCATGCCTGGGGTCAGTCCAACTTGGTGTTCAGAGTCCTCAAAGCTGCCTTTTCTGTAATGAGCCTCTCTGGTCTCAGGGCTGCCTTCCATGGCCCTTAGAACTCTGAGGGCCGTAGAATGAGGGGCTTTGAGTCCGAGGGGGTGTGTAGTCTCTGAGAACCTCAGTCTTTGGGCCGGGAGACTAAAGACCTCAGCCTGTCAGCTCAGACTCCAGAGCCCGAGGCCCTCCCTCCCTGTGTAGGGTCCTCCCTGTGGAGGAGGATGTTGAGTGCTCCCTCAGGGCTCATCCTCTTCAGCCCTTCCCCTTGACCTTGGCTGAAGGTCCTTACTCTGTAAACATCATTCTCCAAGGACCTTAGATTCTGAGAATTCAGAGGTGACAGCCGGGAATCCAGCGACCCACGAGCCCAAGATCCTCAGCTCCCTTGGAGAGTTAGAGTGTTGGCCATGCAGGTCTAGGGCCTTCCATGAGAAAATCCTAGATTCTGGGTGGAGCCTTTGAGTCTCCAAGGGCCTTCACACCCAAGGGCTGGAGGGTCTTCATTCCTCAGGGCCTTGGAGTTTGGCCACTAGACCCTAAAGAACAGAGTCTCCAAGGACTAAGGTCCCTGCTGTTGCCTCGGCCATGAGGACTTCGGCTTTCAAATCTAAGGACATTGGCCAATTAGTACGTCAGGCAGAGAAACTTATAACTCAAAGGCATAGCACTCCAGAGACCTCACCGCACCAGCGGCTCAGGTCACACGGCTTCACTGGGTGACCTCAGGTTGGAGGTCCTGGTCCTGAGGATGGCAGAACACTAGGGCCTTTGTTCTTAGATGTCTCTGGAATCTAGAGCCCTGGTGGGGTAAGGTCCTTGACTGTTGGTCCAAAATAGTAACTGGAAACATGGGGTCCAAGTAGCACAGGTCCCTACACTCCACGATTTGTGCCCCTTTACAGACTGGCCAGTGTGTGATGGCCATAACCCTGAGGCAGGGTACCCAGCGTCTTAGAAACCAACACCTGGGCCCCTGATGTCCTAAATCCCACAGACTCAGCATCTCAAACCTGAGCCTTTAGGGCCCTGTGCTCGGAGCGCCTCCCCTGCAGGGACCACTGGTGCCTTTGGCCTGGGGGTCAACATCCTTGGACTTTTGGGTCCTTGGGTATTCAGAGCAAACGGTGTCTAAAGCTTTGGGTCCTTCTTCCAGCTGATTCCTCAACAACAGGGCTCTAATCTTGTGGGACCTTGGGCCGTGAGGAGTTTGACTACCGTGTTCCTGGAGTCTGGGATCTCTGGTCTTCTTATGTGGGTGTTGAGATGGAAGGTCCTGTGCAGCCTGACAGTACTGGCACCTTCTTCTCCTCCATGTCCAGGGGCCCCTGAGCACCCCACACCCCAAGGCAGGGAGTAAGACCTTGAATTGGGCAGTTCTTATTTTGGAGGACCCAGGACTCCAAAGGCTCCAGCCTCTGCCTTCTAGAAGGCTTAGTTGTCAAGGTCCTCAAAATTAGAGGCCTCTCAGCCCAAGTCCCCAGCAGCCACCTTCTCCACCGAAAGCCCCAGATTTCTCAGGCATTGCAACGGGGGCCCCTGGTGTCCTTGGATCCGGGACAGAAATGAACTTGCGTCTCAAGCTCCTTCTAGCATGAGTATTGTCCTCCTGCCATGTGCTCTGGAGCCAGGCTTCTCCTCTAGGGCCTTTTGAGTGGGAGGCTGTAGGGTTCTTAGATCCCTGCCTGGGCCCTGTCCCCTCTGGAGGCAGATCTAAGCTGCCCTCACCTGTGCACCGGCCTTCTCTCCTCTCCAGGAAGTGCAGAAGGGGCTCCAGGACCGAGGCCAGAGCCAGAGCAAGAACCTCTTTTTCCTGAACGTGGTCCAGGCCGTGTCCCAGGACGGGGCCTGTGTGGACGCCGCATCAGACCTAAGGAAGGGTGGGGAGGCCTCGGGCTACTGAGGAGGCTGCTCCCGAAAGCCGGGATCTAGCCTACCATCAGTGTGTGCCCAGGCTGGCCTTGGCCGTGGGACTGAGAGCTCCAGCAGGATCTGGACCCCTTGGCTAGGGGGTCGGCCTGGGGCTGCGAGAGGTGGGGGCAGCCTGGCAGATGGACGACTGTGGGAGCTGAGCCCTCCCTCAGAGCCTCTTGTGTCCTGCCCTGGCCCCTCTAGCCTTCCCAGGCCTCTTGCCCAGGACTGTGGCCCACCCCCATCTGTATTTTCTCCAGTCCAAGATTAAAGAGGAGGCTGGACTGTGGCCTGATTTGGGGTCGAAGTGGGGGAGGGGACCCAGAGAAAGCACACACACTGAGCTCCTACAGTCTTCCGCAACACACCACCATGGAGGTGGGGGAACTGAAGCCCAGAGACGGGCCGGGACTCACCCAGGCTGCCACTCGCCCAGGCTCGACCACAGGAGCAAGCACCCACCACTTGCTGGGGCTCCACAGCGTAGCTGCCCGAGGCCTGCCTGTTGGTGGGAAGGCAGAGGTGTGGCCTGGGGGTACCAGCCTCTGCCTCTTGCTGAGACCTTCTGGATCTTGTCCTCCGTGCCAGGGAAAGGTGGAACGAAGCAAGACCTGAGAGCCCACCCAGCCCCCAGCCCCAACAGCTCATGTTCTCACCCTTGGCACTGTTGACATTTTGGGTGAAACATTCTTCTGGGGGGGCTGTCCCCACATTGTAGGATGTTGAGCAGCCTCCCTGGCCTCTACCTGCTAGATGTAGCAGCAACCCCCCCACAGCCAGTTGTGACAGTGCCAAATCACCCCTGTGAACCGTGGCTCTGGACCCAGGAGACCCCAGCTCCTGTGAAGGGCTCTGTGCTGCTGGCTGGGCCACCCTCACTGGGGGCACCTTGCTGGACTGACCTGGGGGTCCTGCTCCACAACAGTTCCTGGGAGCATTGAGTGTTTCCATTTCACCCCAAATGTCGCACAGGGGCATACCGAGGCTCCACCTCTGAGCCATCACCCCCAACTCTGCCCTGGAGTTCCACCAGGCAGAATAGGGCGGGTGTTACTTCCCTGTGGCTGCCGAGACAAAATACCACAGACTGAGTGCCTTAAAACAACAGAAATCTATTCTCTCACAGACTCGGAGTCTGAAATTAGTGTCATTGGGGGCCGCATGTCCCCTGCCCCGCACCTCGCAGGGAGAATTCTTCCCTCCTCTCCAGGCTGGTGGCCGCATAGCTCCAATCCAATCCCCCCCCCCCACCCCCGTCCTCCCTCCATGGTCACATGGCCTTCTCCTCTGTGTGTGTGAAGGCTCCCTCTGCTTCGGCAGGTCTGGGTAGAGAAGGCACACTCAGAAAGCATGTAAGGACACTTGTGGTCATATAGGGCCCACCTGGATAATCCAGGGTAATCTCCCCATTTTAAGATCCTTAATTTAGTCTCAAAGTCACTTTTGCCATATAATTCACAGGTTCCAGGGATCACAACGTGGACGTTATTTGGGAACAGTAATTTAGTCTGCTATACATGGGGAGAGGAGTCTGGTTGGGGCAAATTCCTGACCTGGGCTTGACTGGGAGTGTGGAGGGGACATTCTGATAGACTCCAGGATGTCTGGGGATAAAGGGTGGCTCACTTTGAGATGGGGCAGTCCTGCCATCGTTGCTGTGCTCCAGTGTGAACCTTGGGGCCGCTCACTGCTGCACGCAGGCAGCCTCGCAGCCACCAGCCTCTCCTGGGGTCTGGCTTGGGAGGCAGACTTTCAGAAAGGGCAGGTCTCATGCAGGGGTCAGGGATGCACAACAAGTGAGCTTAGACAGAAGTGAGAGTGGAGGGGCTTCAGACCTGGTAGGATCCAGAGGCTGGCCCCACGCCATCAGGACCCTCCATGGGGCGGCCTCACCCGAGGTGGTTCCCCGGCCACCATCCCGATGGCTCTAGCACATCTGCTGAACTTCACGGCCAGAGGAGTGACAGAGCTTCTCCCCTCAACACCCAACCTCTTGGGGTTTAACAAAAGTCCCAGGCCCAGCTTTCATGGACCCAGCTCTCCTGGGCCCAGCGCATCCCTCCCTCAGCAATCCGTGTGGCCCAGAGGGGAGGGGCTGGGATGGGGAAGGCTGATTGGTTTGGGTCCATGGGGCCCACACTGAGAGCTGTCCCAAACCCCATGGGGAGAAGGAGGCTGCTTGGCACAAGCCTGTCCTGTGGCTGGAGCCTGCTTCTGTGCTCCCAGACCAGACCTGCCCCCGGCCCAGGGCCCAGGGAGGCTGCCCCGCACCAGCCAGGCCTGAGTCGGCCTGGGAGGCCTTGAGGTCCCTCTGGGTAGGGCTTTCTAGCGGCACTCACGGAGCATGATAACTGTGTCCCTGCACACTGGGCAGAGGGGAGGGCCCCCTGGTGCCCCACTCCTGACTCACCCTCGGCCATCCCTGGGGCTCTCACCCATCTGGAGGGTCAGTTGCCACTTGTGAGTTGATGGGTCCCCACCTAGGCTCTGGCCCAGGATTCTAGAGCATCACATACCCACATACTCACCCAGCTCCGGAGCATCTGGGATCCACGGGCACCTCGGACTCAACATGCCAAACTGGAAGCCAGCTCTGAGGCAGCCAGAGCTCTCTGGTGTCTACCTCAACCCCCTCCCATGTTAGTCATCCAGTCCTCTCCCTCCACCTGCATGGCTCGGCCCTGGCTCTGTCTCTTACCCCTTTCCACCTCCTCACAGCTGCCACCACCTCGATCCACTCCCCATTCATGGCAACAATGAGCCTTGGAAAAAGCACACCTGATCCTGCCACGAAACAGCACGGAGCCCTCCTTGGCTCCTGGGGACCCTGGAGGAAGCCCACTCCCCTCCATCCCTGCTCATCCTGCCCGGTGGACTTGCCCAGCCCTGTCCACTTCCCGCCCAGAACACCGGTGTCAATCGATTATGAGATAGGCTCTGGTAAGCGTAAAACAAAAAGAAGCTTACTCAGAGTTTGTTAGGACTGCAGCCTGGGAACACAGACTCAAGTAGCTCTTGAACTGTGTTCCGGCCATTGAAGGGAGAAGGGAGGTTTTATAGTCATGGCTAACACAGGCAAAGAAAAAAAAGAGAGAAGGAATTTTTTTTAACAAATTCCAAGGACAGGGTAGTCATTGGGGTGAGGGTCGGTTGAAACAAGCCATTAAACTTAGGAATGTGGGAGATGACTGACAGGAACGGCAGAAAACTTGCAGACACATTTCAGGCTTCTGGTGAGTTCAAGAGTTCATCCTGAAGGAGGAATTTGTTCATCTCCTCCTCGTGTCCACCTGGCTCCATTTTAGTGCCATAACATAAGGGATTCCATCTTTTTCCAATTCCACATCTCCTCTTTTTGCTAGAAATCTACCAGAATGGTAGCATTGATGATCAATTTCATTAGTCCTTCATGGCCAGGGAGGATGGCACCTGCCCTGGCTCCCTCTGTCCCTCTGTGGGGGGAAGTAGGAGTGAGTATGTACAAGTAGTCTCTTATTTATCGTTAGGCAGGGCCACATTTGAGCAACAAGGCAGACAAGATGAGGGGCGACCAAGTTCATGAGGTTGTGTCTGTACATGGATGAGACCGTCTTGAAGAGATATCGAAGTTTCGGACTCAAGTCTGTATATTGGCTCTAGCCATCGTAAGACCATCACTTTAGCCTGAATGCTGGTTTTACAACACTGAGTAAAGAAAACAGTGATTAGTTTAAATATTATGATCAATACAAATATTCCAAGGAGTAACAGAATTAGGGATTGTAATCTGGAATGCTGATGCCTGTAGGAAGCCAACTAAATAAATCGTTCAGACTGGTTGTAGGATTGCTAATGGCATTTATTTACTTTCTCATGTGATTTAACAGAGATGACACATTGGAAGATTCATAAGGTATAAAAGCAGAGCATTCAGTTTGACTGATTGCACATGTACCACCTTGAGACGCAGTTGTAATATCCAGGGCCATTCTATTTTGGAGGATGGCCTTTCTCATTAAAGACATTTCAGTATTCAATAATGTTATTCCAGTTCGGCTATCATTTTTTTTTTTTTATAACAAACTCCACTTTATTTATTTTCCCCCCAAAGCCCCAGTAGATAGCTGTGTGTCATAGCTGCACATCCTTCTAGTTGCTGCATGTGGGACGCGGCCCCAGCATGGCCGGAGAAGTGGTGCGTCGGTGTGTGCCCGGGATCCGAACCCGGACCGCCAGCAGTGGAGCGCACGCACTTAACCGCTAAGCCACTGGGCCGGCCCAAGTTCGGCTATCATTAAGGGCCTGTTAGTCAGGGCTTCTATATGCAATATGACATCTTCTAATCCTACAGAAGGAACAAACATGGCAGCTAAGTGATTGTATCAGTGAAAAACTGCACGAGTCCATCTGGCTTTAAGGAGAGGGAGATGAGTGACAGTTGTTAATTTGGGGCGAGCCCTTCCTTGCATCCAAGGGGAACTGAGGGTGCAACTTTCTAGCCAGCCAGGTGGAAGCCAGCACCAAAAGTTTGTTCCATATAGCCATTCAGTTCCGTTGGGGGCCCCCCAGTCAATGCCTGGTCATCGAGATCAGTCTGTCCCAAACCAGTCACTTTCTTTAAGTTTAATGGTGTTTTTGCACAACTCAGGGGATATCCATCCTATGTCTTGAGTGCAGTTGGGTTGATCTTGTTTTGAATGTTTTTTTGTTCCCAGCATAAAGGTGAGACACTTAGCACAATGAATTAGAGGAGGAATGGGCAGAGAGATTGGTAATTAAATGTACTAAAGGATTTCTATATTCATGTACAGAATGAGGCTTCTGATGACAAACTCAACAGTCAGAGAGATTTCCTCCTTTTGTGATAGATTGGGAGATGCAGAGGGAGAAAATAAGGTAAGAAGCAACAGCGAGTTAAAGGCATACAAGACTAGGACTGAGTCTTGGGAGGAGCTGTCTGCCTCAGATATTGGCAGCTTCTCTTCCTGGGCAATTTAATTTGGAGGTCTCCAGCATTTGCACATGCTGGAGACTTCTTTAGCTGTGAGATGTATCTCAAGGTTAAATGCCTTCTAGTCTGTAGCAGTGTCAGTGGTAAGGTCTTGGTTAGGTCCTTTCCAATGGGGCTCGAGGGCTGTCTTCCTCTGATGATGCTTCCAGGACACCCAGTCACCAGGCTCTAGACTGTGACCAACAGGATCCTTTAAATTGGAATCTGGGAGAGCATCTTTAATCTGTTGATGATGGGCTTGAGCTTAAGACAGTAGAGACTTACAGTAGCTGGTCATATGTGCACAAGACAACAGGGGATCAGCAGACCAACAGACACTGATCTGCTGGTGACTGTCTCATGTGGAGTCAGTTCATGTTTTCCAAAAAGGGCCCTGTGAGCAGTCAGCAAGATCAAAAAGGCAATACCTTAGGCCAGGGGAGTCCCGTCTACAGTATATAACAAACCTCAAAGACAATTAACTCGACTAGAATTTAACACCCACAAAGATGCAACATAATTTTTCTCTCCACAATTACCCTCATTTTTTTTTTTTTTTTTTTTTTTTTTGTGAGGAGATCAGCCCTGAGCTAACATCCGCCAATCCTCCTCTTTTTTTGCTGAGGAAGACGGCCCTGGGCTAACATCTGTGCCTATCTTCCTCCACTTTATATGGGACGCCGCCACAGCATGGCTTACCAAGCAGTGCGTCGGTGCGCGCCCGGGATCCGAACCAGCGAACCCCGGGCCGCCGCAGCGGAGCGCGCGCACTTAACCGCTTGCGCCACCGGGCCGGCCCCACCCTCATTTTTTTTTACCAAAGATAATCACAGTAAAACAAATTTGTTTATATTAAAAACTTGGCCTGATTATTTATATAAGTGAAAATAAGAGAGCCAGCTCTGATGGCCTAGTGGTTAAAGTTGGGCAGGCTCTGCTTCGGCAGCCTGAGTTTGGTTCCTAGTCTCAGAACCACACCACCCATCTGTCAGTTGCCATGCTGTGGTGGTGGCTCACATAGAAGAACTAGAAGGACCGGGCCCGCCCTGTGGCTTAGTGGTTAAGTGCGCACGCTCTGCTACTGGCAGCCCGGGTTCGGATCCCAGATGCGCACCGATGCACTGCTTGTCTGGCCATGCTGAGGCGGCGTCCCACATACAGCAACTAGAAGGATGTGCAGCTATGACATACAACTATCTACTGGGGCTTTGGGGAGAAAAAGGGGAAAAAAAGGAGGAGGATTGGCGATAGATGTTAGCTCAGAGCTGGTCTTCCTCAGCAAAAAAAAAAAAAAAAGGAGGATTAGCATGGATGTTAACTCAGGGCTGATCTTCCTCACAAAAAAAAAAAAAAGCACTAGAAGGACCTACAACTAGAATACACAACTATGTACTGGGGCTTTGGGGAGGGAAAAAAAAGAGAGAGAGAGAGAGAGAGGAAGATTGGCAACAGATGTTAGCTCAGGGTGAATCTTTCCCAGCAAAAATAAATAATGCTAATAATAAATTTAAAAATTTAAAAATTTAAAAAAAAGAAAATAAAAATACTCACTGAGAGTTTCTGAATTCTGGAGGGATCTGGTAGAGAGAAAAGGTAAATGTTTCATTTTTCTTCACAAAGGTAAATCTTAGCAGTTGTTGATAGCTTAAGAGAAAAGATTTCTTTAAATCTGGAAAAACAAAACCCTAGAGCAGCCTCCTCAGCTTATGTAGTCCCAGGTAATTCATAGTTGTTCTTGATCTTTTGTTAACAGTTTTGTGAAACCGTCATTTCTCTGTTGGAATTCTGTAATTTCTTACCCAGTTCAGTTTTATTATCTTAAAGTTTATGAGAAAACTATATTAGAATTACTCTAGAGAATAAGTGTCAGAGTCTTTTCCATAAATCTCTCTGAAGATGAAATACATCTGCAAAACACTAGAGTAAAACAATAACTGTAAATGAAAAAAGACTTAAAATGGCATGGTTAAAGATCTGATTACAATGCAAGGAAATTTGGTTATTTCTGTAACACACATTTTAAGATAATGACTAGAATTATACCAGGACATATCAGATTTTTAGGAATTTTATATAATTTTTAGAACACTTATATTAATAACATTTATTTACACAATATGTCCTAAGAAGGTTATCACCACTTATTTGACAATGCTTCCCATGCAATTTAACATACCAAATAAGCCTAATTAGTTTAATATCTCCCTTTTTATAGGAAAAGAGAACAAATTCTTTGAAAAGTCCCAGGACCCCACTGGAAATTCTCAAAATTACTTTCAGGTCAAAAGAAAGACTTTATTTAGGATTTGAATTCTGGGAAGTTTCTCAAAAATATCAAAAGGTTTTAAAACATTCGGTCAAATAGGATCATAGGTCACTGTGAAACAATGCTTAGTTATCCATTTAACCAAAGTGACAACAGAAGATGTTAATGGCAAACATAGAGAGCTAAACAGTTTAAAAAACCTTAGCTCTCTTAATAGAGACCTCAGCTTTTGGAACATCGTAGGAAATTATTTTGACAAAACATAGAATCCTTGCCTTTTAGGTAGACTTAAAGGTGAAGAAAAACCTTTTATAATCTCTTTATCAAAAGCAGACTAAAAGTCCAAGAAAAATATCCTTTTAAGAGAGAGAGGGAGGTCGGCCCGGTGGCACAGTGGTTAAGTTCATGCGTTCCACTTTGGCAGCCCAGGGTTTGCCAGTTCGGATCCTAGGTGTGACCTACTCACTGCTCATCAAGCCATCCTGAGGCAGTGTCCCACATAGAGGAACTAGAAGGACCTACAACTAGGATATACAGCTATGTACCAGGGCTTTGGGGAGAAAAAAGAAAAACAAAAAGAGGAAGATTGTCAACAGATGTTAGCACAGGACCTATCTTCCTCAAAAAAAAAAAAAGAGAGAGAGAGAGAAAGCTAAATTCTAATTTTCACACCAGCTTACTTTTGATATTAAAATTCATTTACTTAATTAAATTCATTTCATTCTTAGCCAACTTGAGTATGCATAAAACTCTTTCCTCAGGGCTCCTCTTCCACAAACCTTCTATAGCTTTTTTTTACATTCAGAATTTGTCCTTTCTTCTTTCCCATAACCAGTTTTATTTTAGGACAAATGGACTTTCTTAACAAAAATATATCTCTACTCTTTATATCTTCTTTTACTGAAAACATACATTTTACTTTCCTTTTATACAGAAATACTTCCCTTATTCTTTTACATTAGCATTCTGTGGATTGGAAGACCTATAAATACTGTCTAGAAACATGTGCTTTCTTGGAAAATTTCTCAGTGTGACACAAAATATGTTTATTAATAAACCCAATATTTTAACTTTTTCTGTAATAAGAAGCTAAAAGTAGATAAACCCATGTTTAGTAATTAATGTATAATATTTTGTCTTATTTGGAAGCAATCTAGATACTCAATAAATTTTTATCATTTAACTTAATTTAGTAAAACTCTAAAGTTTCAAGTTACCAACTTGTTTTGATGTTATTTTTAATTGCATATACCATAACATATAATTATTGTTAAAAATGTTCACCTAAAAGCCCTTTAATCTTACTTACATCTATTTAGTTTACTTGCTCCCAATAATTATATTTAGGTTACCTACAAAACTTCATGAGTCATTAGACAAAGTCAGCCATCAATTTTTTGCTGCCAAATTTTGTAACAAAGATAACATAAATTTGTTTGACTTTTAGTAACCTGTGTAGAACAAAGGTTTTATATTTAATATTGATAGCTCAAAAGACAACAAACTTAAATTAGCTTTAATACTAAATATTTTTCTAGATCACATGATCCTGAAATTCATTTGGGCTAATTTCTATTATATTGAGGAATAATTTATATAAGCACTTACTTTAAGCCAATCAAATAGAACTCTTTTAGAAATTATACCATCTGGAGGTAGAAAAATATCACTTATATATAATGTACACATCTGTAGACATAGAGACCCCATAGCTATTGTTTTAAAATTACTGCCATGAATCAGGTACAGTAATACAAAGCTGACTAGTTAGGAAATAATTGAATCCAAATTTTGTTTCTACAGGTAGAATAAATTAAGGTTATCTGGTTAGATGGCTAAAGATTTTTTCTACTAATATTTGTGGGGAAGACACTTAAGATGCTAGATTTTGGGCAAAGGTGCTTCTATAGCTTGGGTTTTTTTTTCGGTCTTAGGAATTGGTGATGGTTTGGATATCTGTTCCTGGAGAGGTTACAAGCTTTTTGAGATAAATAGGGGAGGTTTTAGGATTGTTGAAAGGGAATGGGAGAAATCTGAACTGCCTCTAGAGCTGCATTTCCAGTTTTGCAAAGATTTGTAAGATAAGGACAGTTGCTCTCAATGCCTCAAAAATTGAGTTGTAGGGGCTGGCCCTGTGGCGTAGTGATTGGGTGTGCAAGCTCCGCTGCTGGCGGCCTGGGTTCGGATCCAGGCGCGCACCGATGCACCGCTTGTCAGGCCATGCTGTGGCGGTGTCACATGTAAAGTGGAGGAAGATGGGCACAGATGTTAGCTCAGGACCAGTCTTCCTCAGCAAAAAGAGGAGGATTGGCATGGATGTTGGCTCAGGACTGATCTTCCTCACACACACGCAAAATATATATAATAATTGACTTGTAGCTTAAATGATATCATAGGTTAATCTACTTGTTCAACTATATCATCCCTAATTTGCTTCTTTCCCTCTGGGTACATAGTTTTATTTTAACTTAGGGAAGGACGGAGATATATATATGTATATATAATTTATACATATAAGTTCCTATCAGGCTCTGAATATCAGCTTCCAATTTGGCCAAATGTCTCATCATAAATTACTAAATCCTTTCAAATATCTTGTTAGGTTTCAGCATGGACAAATGGTAAATATTTCTGGCAGTATTAAACAATTTCATTAATTTTTAATTTTAGTTTCCCCTTGACTGTTTGAGGGAATAACATAGCAGTTTCCTAGAAAATCTGAGTCCCATTAACTCTGAGAAGAGCTCATATGGGGGCCTCTTTCAAAGGTAGGTACAGGAGTGTCTGTAAAGCCATTAACTTAACAAACTTTTATGTAGTTTTTTCTTTTAGGTACCTCTTTTTTTGTTTTTTTTGTGTGTGATGAAGACCAGCCCTGAGATAACATCCAATGCCAATCTTCCTCTTTTTTGCTGAGGAAGACTTGCCCTGGGCTAACATCCATGCCCATCTTCCTCTACTTTATATGGGACACCGCCACAACATGGCTTACCAAGCGGTGCATCGGTGCGCGCCTGGAATCCGAACTGGTGAATCCTGGGCCGCTGCAGTGGAGCACACGCACTTAACTGCTTGCGCCACTGGGCCGACCCTTAGGTACCTCTTATATCTTAATTTCTCATTAGGTTTTTGCAACAAAACTTTCAATAAGGTTATTTTGGAATTTTGAAGCCTTTGTTTTTAAGTGCACTTCTTAAATGATCTTATCTAATGGGAACATTCCTTCTAATGGCCAATGTAATGCCCCTGAGGCTGGCAGCAGTTTAGTAGGACCCTAGCCACAAATGGAGTTCAACTCAAATTTCTGTCCAGCCATATCTAGCCATAAATGGAGTGCAGCCCACATCTCTGTCTGACCATATTTTGGGCCCCCAGCCTGATAGTTACCAAGCCAAGCTCTCAGGACATGAAACAAGCTTAGTAAGATCTTGAAGGTTTTTTTGGTAGAAATTTACAGCTTCTGAGACCATGGTTTTTAAGCAGGTGTGCTAAAAGGTGGCAAGCTTGTCCCTTTAGAAACGAAAGATTGCATTTAAGCTGCCTGTTCTGTGGTTCTCAAATCTAGCGCACAGAAAGACAAGTTTTGGAAGCTCAAAGGAATCTCAAAGTGGCCAGTGTAATTTTAAATCATCTTTAGTATTTGGGACAAAAGTTTATAAGAGGAAGGACCGTAGTTCTTAAATATAAAACCAGCTGGAGTCGCTGAGGGAGATTGATCGTTTATGGTTGTCTAAAACAATTGTTCCCCATAATTTAGAGAGGGCTGTTCTTGGATGACCAAGGCAAGAGGGTGTGTATTTTGGGTCGGGTGTGTGCTGCTTGGAGGACCACTTCCCAATGTGTCACCAAGGGGCCATTGGTCTCTCTCTTACGTGGCTTAGAAAATCCTAGACACCAGGTGGTGTCAGGTTGCCCAAGGTACTAGGATGACCAGTCCTTTACATGTGCCCGCCGGACGAGCTTATGGAGTTCTTTCTGACAAAGGAACGGGGTATGTTCTTCTGTTGGGAGACCCTGTGAGACCACATGTCACAGAGTCCCGACACTTTCACTAGGTTTCTAGTCACCTAGAAACAGCCCGAAAGGGGCCAGAAGGAGCAATGTCTCTTATCTTCGGAGTCAGAGGACCCTCATTTGGATGATAGGAGAAGCTAAAGTGTCTGCACTGGTTATCCAGAACAGCTGAATTTCAAACTGCAAGAGGATGTGGCCACTTTAATAAATTAAAAAACTACTAGAGCTACAATAACACTCACCAAGAAAAGTTCTTAAACCTGAATCCTTCACCTAGTTAAGACAAGGATGGAACCCTCCTCTCTGAAGGAGTAAGGACAGAAAAGAAATCCTTGAACCCAAACCTCCTGCCTTAAGCAGAGGCTGAATCTTCCAAAATGGATGAAGACAGAGTCAACTGTAACCAGAAACAACTGAATAAAGACCAATTTGGTCTGAACCTCGGCCTTAAAAACTGGGATGTTCAGATCCAGAAGGAATCACCACCAGATCTCTGGGCTCGCAGGGAGAGATACCAGAGATCAAAAGAAGAAATGAGAATGGGGAAATAACCTAAGATATAGAGGAAGTTGCAAGTATTATAAAAGGTTACTCATCTTTACTCAAATAAATTTGGAAACTCTGACAAAATAAATTACTTCCTAGGACAATGTAAACAGAATTGCAATACTTGGGATATACCTATAGTGAAAACATTGTTGTTTATCTGAAATTTAGATTTAATTGGGTATCCTTTATTTTTATTTGCTAAATCTGGTAACCTTAAATATAAACGACAAATGGATTCAAGAAGGGGCAAAGATCTAGAGAAGTCAATGATCATTTAAAACATTGAGACCATTTCAGGAACACTAGCCTACCTCAAATACCCTTCTGGAAATTTCCACAGGTGAAGTGTGTCCTGCCATTAGGACCAGAGACCTCTCCTGCCAGTTAAGCTCCCACAGTGTAGAGCAAGGAGGAAAATGTCCACATACTTTATGAAACCAGCATAGCACTGACCCCATGTTACCACCCAAGGTGGGGCTTTCTGCTCGCCGCAAGACATGCCAATAGTCAACAGGCAAGGTGGTAGGAGAAAAAGGACTTTTTTATTACAGCTTGCTAGCAAGAGGGAAGATGGCTGACTCATGTCCCAAAGCACCATCTTAAGGGGGCATGAAATCTTACAGCAGTTATATAGGCCATTGTGTTATTGGGTTAGGAATGTTGACCTTCTGGTGTTACAAACTGGGAGCGCCACACCAGATCTTTCAGTTTTCACTGATGATGGCTATCAGCATAGACTCACTGTTCAGGTGTCATCACATTCTTAAGGAACTCAAAAAAATGAAGTTATCATCTTATCGCAGCTGGGAGGTACATGCACAAGCAGGGGTCGTAAAATCTACAGAGCAGTTAGATCTCCTGGAGGGTATATATCCAGCTGGGTTAGTTTGTCAGAGGTCATTCAAAGTTACAAATAGAGTTTTTCTTTTCTACACTATGGCTTCCCTTATGTCAACCTTGTCTTGAGCCGGTATCACCCAAATCTGGCAAAGCAACCACAGACCAATTGTGTTTGTGAAACTCAACGCAAAACTCCTAAATAAAATATCAGCAAGGATAAGCGAGCAACACATTAAAAAGAACATGTCCTGCCTACCCCAGTGAAGCTGACACCAGTACTACAAGGAGGGCCTTCTCTTAGGATGTCCATGAGAGTGACTCTTATTTCTTATCTTTCACCAGAGGAGAAAAGTCACAGGGTCAACTCCATAGAGACTGAAGAGGCATTTGACAAAATTCGACACCCATTCTTGATAAAAACAGACCAAAAAACACTGAATAAAATAAGAATGAATGGATAATCCCTTAGCATGAATATATATCTCAAGACAACAATAACAACATCTGTTGGGCATTGACCATGGGCTGTTCTATCGCTTTATATGTATTAACTCAATTCATATAATTCTCCCTAATGACGGGGAGCTACAATTATCCCAGTTTTATAGATGAGGATATAGAAGTACTAATACTCCAAGGGTCATGCAGAATAAGTGCCAGAGGCGGACACTGGATAGACAGATGGAGAATATGAACCTTGACCCCTACCTCACACCAAATACAAAAATTAACTTGAGATGAATCTTAGACCTTAAGTGGGAAAGCTAAGTGGGGGCATTTCAAAGCAGTAGGAAAAAGATGAATTGTTAACAACTGGTATTGGAACGAGTGGGTAGCCAGCTGGGAAAATAATACAGTGGGATCCCTATTTACACCAAAATAAATTCCTGCTGGATCAAAGATTTAAGAGTTAAAAATGAAACCATATAAATATCTAAAGAAAACATGAGGAAATTTTATTTACAGTCTTAGAGCGGGGAAGGCCTTTTTAGGCATGATGTAAAATCAAGAAGCCATAAAAGAAAAAAACAGATATATCTGAACACATGAAAATTAAATATTTTGAGTGGAAAACATCTCAAAAGACCAATAAAAAACTTGGGGGAAAATAGCTTCAATACATAATAGGATATGGGGCTGGTTTCTTTAATATTTAAATTCTTAAATATTTAATATCAAAGACCAAGTATCCATTAGAAAGATACACACGGATATGACTCATTAGACCACAGAATGAGAACTACAAATGGCTAGTTCAACATATAAAAAGTTGCTCAATCTCACTCATAAATAAGCATTGCCAATTCAAACAACAATGAGATCCCACAGGGACAAAGTAAATAATTTCAGGCCCAGAAGGCTTCCTCTGTGAATTCTTCCAGTGATGGAAGAAAAAACACCAGTTTTACACAAACTCTTCCAGAGAACAGAAAAGAGGAAACATTGCCCAACTCTTTTAATGAGGCCAGCATTATCTTTCTTTTTTTGTGTGTGTGAGGAAGATCAGCCCTGAGCTAACATCCATGCCAATCCTCCTCTTTTTGCTGAGGAAGACTGGCCCTGGGCTAACATCTGTGCCCATCTTCCTCCACTTTATATGGGACGCCGCCACAGCATGGCCTCACAAGCAGTGCATCAGTGCGCGCCCGGGGTCTGAACCCCGACCGCCAGCAGCAGAGCACGCGCACTTAACCGCTACGCCATAGGGCCGGCCCCAGCATGATCTTTCTTGAGAACAAAACCTGACAATGAAATTTCATGAAGGAAAAGTAGAGGGTAGGGGCCGGCCTGGTGGCGCAAGCGGTTAAGTGCGTGCGCTCCGCTGCGGCGGCCTGGGGTTCGCTGGTTCGGATCCCGGGCGCGCATGGACGCACTGCTTGGCAAACCATGCTGTGGCGGCGTCCCATATAAAGTGGAGGAAGATGGGCACAGATGTTAGCCCAGGGCCGTCTTCCTCAGCAAAAAAAGAGGAGGATTGGCGGGTGTTAGCACAGGACTGATCTCCTCACAAAAAAAAAAAAAAAAAAAAAGTAGAGGGTGATTTCACTCATGTGCAGAGATGCAAAACTCCTAAACAAAATACGAACAAGCCAAATCCAGCAAGATATCAAAAAGAGAATTCATCACCACCAGTTTGGGTTTATTCTGGGAATGCATGATTGGTTAAACATTAAGAAGTCAAGCAATGTAATTCACCATGTTAGCACACTAACAGAATAAAGGAGAAAAATCACTGACCATCTCAATAAATGCAGAAAAGTATTCAATAAAATTTCCCAGCTTTCACTCACAATAAAAACTCTCAGTAACTAGAAATAGAAGGAAACTTCCTTAATATGATAAGCTGTGGTTACAAAACCCTACAGTAAACATCATACTTCATGGTAAAACCTTAAAAGGCTTCCTTTTGGGATGGAGACCAATTCCTTTTGTGAACAAGATAAGCATCACTAGCTTTCATCATTTCCTTTCAATAGTGTAAGGGAAGTCCTCACCAGTGCAATAAAGTGAGAAAAACAAATAAAAGGTATAAGGATTGGAAAGGAGGACATAAAACTGTCAGGATTTGTAGATACTCTATCGATAACTGTTAGAAATAGGTGAATTTAACAAGATCACTGGAATCAAGGAAAATATACAAAACTCAATGATATTTCTACATATCAGCCACAAATAGAAAACATCTTTTTGAATCAAAATCACTTACAATAGTATAATAAAAAAATCAAAGCCTGGAAGTAAAACTGACAAAAGTATGCAAGACCCCTACCCTGCACACTGCAAAATATAACGGAGAGAATTTAAAGGAGACCTAAATAAATGGAGGGCTAGACTATGTTCATGGAGTAGAAGGCTTAATATTGTGAAGATGCCAATTCTCCCCACATTCATCTATAGATTCAATGCAATCTTAATCAAAATCCTAAGAGGTTTTTTTGTGGAAATTGGTAAGCTGATTCTAAAATTCATATGGAAACACTAAGGACCAGGACTAGCCCAGGCAATCTTGAAGAACATAATGGAGGACTCACACTACCGGATATCAAGAACAAGCTGTGGTAATTGGTACTGGTGCAAAGATCAACTGAGCGATTTGGTACTGGTGCAAAGATCAACTGAGCGATTAGACAGAAGAGTTACCTGACCTCTGACTGAGGGGACACAGCAGTGTAGTAGGGAAGGGATGCTGTTTCAATCAACAGTGCTGAATCAATGGCATATTCACATGAAAAATGTGTATCTTGACCCCTACCTCACACCATGCACAAAAATCTATTCCAGATGGTTTGCAGATCTAATGATGAAATATCAACCAAAAACACTTTTATAGGAAACCATGGAACAGCTTCGTGACTTTGGAGTAGGCAAATGTTTCTTAAACAGGACACAAAAAAGTACTAACTGTAAAAGAAAATAATTGATAAATCCAACTATGTTAAAATTAAGAACTTCTGTTCAACAAAAGACATCATTAAAACAGTGAAAAGGGACAGTATTTGCAGTGCTTATATCTGACAATAAACTCTTATCCAGAATATATAAAGAACTCCTACAAATTAGAGAAACCCAGATAACTCAACAGAAAATGGGCAAAAGATGAACAGATACCTCACAAAAAGAGGAGCTCCAGATGGCCAATGAACCTATGAAAAGGTTCAGGTTCACTAGTTGTCAGAAAAATGCAAAATAAGTCCACAATATGCTACCACTCCATACCCATCAGAATAGCCAAAATGAAAGAGACTGATAATACCAAGTGTTGGCAAACATATGGCAAAATGGAACTGTCATTGGCTGCAGGTGGGAATATCAATTGGTAAAACCACTTTGGAAAACTGGTATTGTCTACCAAAGCTACCACATGCATACTTCGTGCCCAGCAGTGCTGCTCCTAGGAACTTACCCAACATAAGTGCATACATTTATGCATCAAAAGACACATACAAGAATGTTTACAGCACTAGCCATTCTAGGTCCAAAGTGGAAACCACCCCAATAGGAAAATGGATAAAGAAATTCATTAGATGGAATAATACTCAGCAAAAAGAAAAAAAGTCAGTTACTGCACCACTCCTCAACATGGATGAATCTCATAAACATAATGTACAAAAGAAGCTAGACACAAGAGAACATCTACTCTATGATTCCATCTATGTGAAGTACAAAACCAGGCAAAACTCATCTACGGTGTGAGAAATCAGTGGCTAACCCGGGGAGGAGGGAGAGGGTAGTGACTGATAGAGATAATGGTGGGGGGTGAGGTGGGGTTGGTGCTGTTTAATTTCTTGACCTGAGTGGTGGTTAACTGGGCATGTTCACTTTGGATTAATTCATTGAGTTGTACCCTGAGGAGTGCACTTTCTTCCATACAACTTATATTTTATTTATTTAAATTTAAAAAAAATTTTATAGCTGGAAGTTTGCACTCTGACCAACGTCTCCCCTTTTCCCTACCCCCCAGCTCCTGGTAACCACCATTCTGCTTTTTGTTTCTATGGGTTTGGCTCTTTTAGATTCCACATGTAAGTAGATCATACGGTATTTGTCTTTCTCTGTCTGTCTTATCTCCTTTAGCATAATGCTCTCAAAGCCCATCCATGTTGTAACAAACAGTGGGATTTCCTTCTTTATCATGGCTGATAGTATTCTATTGTATATATACCACATCTTCTTTATCCATTCATCCGTTGACAGACACTTAGGTTGTTTCTATGCCTTGGCTATTGTGAATAATGCTGCAATGAACATGTAAGTGTAGATATCTCTTCAAGATCCTGTTTTCATTTCCTTTGGATATAGATGCAGAAGTGGCATTGTTGGATTGTATGGTAGTTCCATTTTTAATTCTTTGAGGAAACTCCATACTGTTTTCTATAATGGCTGCACCAATTTACATTCCCACATACAACTTATACTTTAAAGAAAAGCTGAAGATATCACATTTATATCAGTCTGGGTTCAATCAGAGAAGCAAGACTTGTAACTGCGGATGCTGGTCAGGGGGTCTCTGTAAGACTGTCGTCTTCAGTCTGATGCTGGAACTTGACGTCCATGTGGCAGGGAGTCAGGAAGGAAGATGGATATAAAGTGGAGGGGAGGATCCAGAGCTGGCTGCAACCCCAAGTGTGGGCTGGAGCCCACGAGGATGGGCTGAAACCCATGTCCCTTCTTGTTGCCAAGGGCAACAAAGGTTTCCTGTAGAAGCTGGAAACACCTGGCCCAGGAGTCAGTGAAGCTGAAGGTGGATCTGGGGGCAGGTGGAGCCATGGCAGGTCTAGCCTTTGCCGGTGAGAATGAGCTACTCAGCAGATACACCACAAAAAAGACTGCCGACTCACTTCCACCCTCCCAATCTTGCAAGGGAATCTCCCTTGTGGCCCATCCTAACACAAAACATACAGAAAGGGAATTCTGGGAATGCTTTTCAGCCTAACCAAGTTGATGCAGGGCCCACAACGTGTTACACCTAGCTGGCAAAGAGCAAAACATTTGAAGGCTTGTTCCACCCATGAGGGTGTAGGTGATCAGGCTGTCTCGTAGGTTAGTGGCAAGTGTCAACTGGCATAACTCTAGGAGGAAAACACATGTGCTGTTTAACCAGCCAATCGTCTTGTGTGAATTTCTCCTACAGGTAAACCTGAACTTATTTACAAAGGACAACAGCGTTTGAAGAAGCAAAAAACTGAGCACAACTTCATGTCCATCATCTGGGGACTGACTGTTAAGCAAATTGTTCCGTATGAATTTTTTATTTTTAATTGTGGTAAAATGTCAATAACACAAAATTTACCACCTTAACCATTTTTGGGTATACAGTTCAGTGGCATTAAGTACATCCACATGGTTGTGCAACCATCACCACTATCCATCTCCAGAACTTTTTCATCTTCCCAAACTGAAACTCTGTACCCATTAAACAACAACTCCCCTTTCTCCCTCCCCCAGCCCCTGGCACCCACCATTCTGCTTACTGTCTCCATAGATTTGACTACTCTAGGGACTTCATAGAAGTGGAATAATACAGTCTTTGTCTTTTTGTGTCTGGCTTGTTTCACTTAACATAATGTTCTCAAGGTTCATCCATGTTGTAGCATGTATCAGAATTTTATTCCTTTTTAAGGCTGAATAATATTCCATTTTATGGATGTACCACATTCATTTATCTATTCATCCATTGATGGACACTTAGGTTGCTTCCACCTTTTGGCTATTGTGAATAACACTGCTGTGAACATGGGTGCATCCATTTGCATTTTTTTAAACCTTGTGCACATAGTATTCATTTTCAACACTAATGAAAACTGTAAGGCCATCTTTTCACATCTGCCTCTGGTGTGTAGTTGGAGGGACTGACTGCTGCAACAAATAGACCCTAACAGTATTGTGGCTTAATCACAAGAGAAATTTATTTCTTGTTCGCATAGCAGTACTGGATGGGTGAACAGGTCAGCTGGTCGGGGATCCTCTTCCACATGCTGGGCACCCAGGTCAGCAGGGCTTCCAAAGTCACCCTTGCACCAGCAGGGGAAAAAGCTCTGAGAGGTGCGGGAGGGCGGCGTCATGGGCTAGGCCTGGAAGCGCCCCACCTCCTTCTGTTCACACGGCACTGGCTAGAACTCAGTCATATGACCACCCCCAACCGCAAGGCAGGCTGGGAAATGTAGTCCAGTACGCGTTTGGACGAGGCACCCCAATGTCATGGACTGCAGGCACCTAGTCAACACCACTTCCGTAAGGACTTTTATCTTTTGAAATTCGGCTGGACCCGGACTTCTCCAGGAAGCAGCCCCTGACTTCCCCTTCCCACTGCGCGCTGTACTGACCACCCCTGCCTCTTCGGGCAGCATTGGACCGTGAGCCCCAGGGGGACTGGGTGGCCCAGGGCGGGCACTCAGCCACCTTGGTGCTTGGGGAAGGAACCTGCCTGGCCGCGCAGGGGTCCCCGCTCCCCGCTGTGCCGTATTGGACCCTCGCGCCTGCGTCAGCTGCTCCCCACGCGTTCAGCCAACGGGAGGCCCTAGTGGGAGGCTGGAGGGCAGGAGGAGGAGAAGCAGGTGGCGCGGTTGTTGCCTCTGTGGCTCCAGCTAGGGCCCCATGGACCTGCGTGGTTCCCGCCTTTGTGGGTGGCACCCTCTTCCTTTGTCCCTCGGCCCAGGGGTGCTGATGGGGTCCTGTGGCTGCCTCACCAGCTCCTATTTGACTTCCCAGCTCTCCCATCACCTGCGTTTCCCAAACCCCGACTAGTACAAGGGGTGGGGGACTGGCCATTGGCTTCCAATGCCATGATTCCCTGGGGCTGCCATTTGGGGAGACCACCTCCCTGGGGGGGGGTTCCTGCCTTTGATGTCTCTAAGGTGTCCGTGCTGGGTTCTGGGACCTTCCGCCCTCACACAGGCCCTGTAGCACCCCTGACTCCCAGGGGCCCCTGGGAAAACCCATCAGGTGTCGGGGCTTCCCAGCCCGGCCTGCCCCTGGCACTTGGAAAGCCTGATGTCTGCGGCCAGGGCCGTAGACAGTGCACCCCTTCTCCTTATGGGGAGGGGTGGGGGCAGTTCTAGGCCCATCCTAGAGGGAGAAGGGGGCGTGGGGGAGTGAGGGGCCCTAGGGAGGCCATGCTTTACTATTAGGATGAAGCCTGGCCAAGGAGGCACCTCAATTGCAGCCCACTCTGCCTTTCCTCAGACCCAACTGCATTTCTTTTCCTCTGAGCCTTTGTTCAGGCTGTTCCTCTACCTGGAATGCCCTCTCTGGCCAATCACATCTCTGAGAATTGGGCCCGCCCTTTGAGACCTGTTTTGGGAGCTGTGAAGCTGCCCCCACCTTCCAGGGCCCCTGTGTCCCTGCTCCCACATGGCCAGGCTGCCTTGACCACTGACCTCTCACCTCCTGACAAGTGCTCAGCTGGGCTTGGCTTGACACAGGGATGCACTGGGGACTCAGGTCGGTGGGAGGCCAGCCTCGCCTTACCTCATCTGCACAGAGGAAAGTACCTGCCCAGCAGCCAAGGGGCTGGCCCTCAGCCCCACCCTGTCCTGAGCTGGAAGCCCAGAGAGGTGGGGAAGCAGGGGACTGAGGTCTGGAAGGACAGGAAGCACCAACCTCATCCTGCTCCACTAGAGTCTCCTGGGCACCACCCCTGGAGACCCCAACCCCTCGCTCTCAGCTCTATTCTTTTGAATGTACCTCATCATGTATACTTGCCTCCTCCGGACTGGACCTGCCCCTGCCACCCAGCTCTCCCATCTCTGCCTGGGACTCTCCAAGGTTGAGGCTGAGGGGGTGGGGAGGCCTGGGTTCTGACCCCAATGGTCAGTGCTAGCTGGATGACCTGTGCAACCTCTCTTGAGCTCCCGAGATTGGGGGATGACTCGAGGTCCTCCCAGCATAGGGGAGGCGTGGAGGTGGGCCTGCATGAACCTTGGCCGAGGTTTTGGCAAACCTGCTGGCCCAGCTATGGGGCAGGGGATGACTGCCCTAGCCTATGGCCTGGGTCCTGGCATAGCCTCCACCTCCAATCTGTTACTACCCTCTGCTGCCTCCACGTGGCCAATATTGGCACTGCAGGCCATAGGGAGGGGAGCCTCCACTCATCGCCTCCCACCCAGGGCTCTACATCCCCTGGGCAACCCTCCCAACCCCTACTGCAGACCCTCTCAGGCTGAGCTGCCCACCTGGGCCAAGGGCCACCAACCTTCAACCCCACCCTCCTGCACTTTCTCCGTCTGAGACCTACGATGCAAATCTGACCCCATCCTATGCTGCCTAGGCCCTCCTATGGCTCCCCATTCAGCACCCTTGCCACAAAGGGGGGCAGTGAGAGCGTGAGGCCAGTGCTTTGTACCTAGCTTCTGGACACTGCTGAGTGAAAGGCCTAGGGACCCGGAACATGGGCCCCAGTCAGAACTGGGGCATGGCACCACCAGTAACTGCCTTCAGGGTGGTGCTGGGCAGGCACCTGTGCTGGCCCCATCCCATCTCCTGGGCACCCAGCGTGGCACCCCATGGTGAACGCTTTGCAAACGTTGTCCCTTGTCCTCACCCACGAAGTGGTCACTGTTCTCAATCCCACTATTTTTTTTTTAACTTTATTTATTTTTCCCCCCAAAGCCCCAGTAGATAGTTGTATGTCATAGCTGCACATCCTTCTAGTTGCTGTATGTGGGACGTGGCCTCAGCATGGCCGGAGAAGCGGTGCGTCAGTGCGCACCCAAGATCAGAACCCGGGCTTCCAGTAGCGGAGCGCGCGCACTTAACCGCTAAGCCACGGGGCCGGCCCTCAAGCCCACTTTTGATCCCACTTGGAGAGACAGAGACTGAGGAGGGACCTGTCCCAGGTGACCTGGCAGTGGATGACGGACTCAGACTCAGTTGCTCTGGGTGCTGTGGACCCCAGAGGGCAACCATGGAACTCTCCAGAACTGAGGCGCAGCATGAGCACCAGGACACCAGGGAGGGGGCACCACAGGCTTGTTTTCCCCTTGTATAGGCAGGGAGGGGTGTTTCAAACCATGTTCCAGAAGTGTTAGAATTGCAAGCCTGGAGCTCCTAGGATGACTCTCTGCCTTGGGGTCCTGAGGCGTCTCCACACCCTTGGCTGGGCCCACCTTCAGTCTCAGGCTGGGCCCAGGAATCAAGGCAGCTGGGTGCTAGGGCTCCTCTGTTGGGGCACCAGGTCTCAGTATATTAGGGATCAGGGTCATGGGCATTGGACATGGGATCTGAGGCATTGGCGTTTGAGTTTCAGGTGCTGGAGTACTAGGGCTCAGGAGACTGGCGTTAGAATTCAAGGGTATGGAGTCTTGGGCCTGGGGAATTAGAGCTGCGAGTATTCGGGGAACAGAGCACCAGGTGCCAACCTGGAGAACTGCACAGTTAGAGCTCAGGGTCCAGGTCCGAGGTGACAGAGCAGGGCACTGGCCTCGGGTCCATGGGCATTGAAGGCTCAGGGGTCAGGTGTCCAGGTCCCAGGTGTATGGTGCTAGGGATTTGGGATCGAAGTACTGGGGTGTATGTTCTTGGGAGTTCAAGGCTTTCTCTTGGGAGGTTGGTCTGTGGCCCCGGGGTGGCCTGTGTGCCTCATGTTGCCAGCCAAGCGCGCTCCCATCAGGGCTGTGAACCCCAGATGGCCCTGCAACAAAGACGTGGTCTAGAGCAGGCACAGCAGTCCCACCAGCTCCTCAGGGTCCCAGGGGAGCCGAGGAGGGGCACAGACCAGGGTCCTGGTGTCGGGACCCTGGGTCTGCGTGGGTGGGGTCTCACATGTTGCCCTTCCTGCGGCACAGCACCACGTAGACCACGGCGACCAGAGCTGCCACTGCCAGGCCTCCAAAGATGATGCTCAGCAGCACCGTGTAGCTGTGTCCTGGAGAGGGGGCAGAGCAGTGAGGGCTGCCCAGGGCGGGGGCTGGGCAGGCATGTGGGCGGGGCGCAGTGAGGCTGGGCGAGTGGGCGGGGCATCCTCACTTGGCTGGCATGTCGGGGTGGTCGTGGACCAGGTGCCATCAGCTTGACAGGTGCTGGCCTCTGCCCCGGACAGGCTGTAGCCGCTGTCACAGTGGAAGTGGATGGTGGAGCCCACCAGGTACCTGATGCCCTCCTTGCCCCCATTGAGGGGCGGGGCCAACCAGCCGCAGGACACCACTGGGGTAGGGGTGGGACACAGAGGACAGGCCTGAGCCACTGGCTGCCTGGGGGGCCATGTCCCAGCACAAGGTGCCTACCCCCTTGCCTGTGCCCCCTGTGCTGCTCTCACCAGACTGCAGGCTCTGCACACGACTTTGGTGCAGCTGGTAGGCCGTCCGCGTGGCATTGCCCACGCTTAGGCTCCCAGTGGCCGCCACGTCGTAGCTGCAGAAATGGTTGTCCCCACACAATTCGGCCACCTCAGTCGCCTGGCTGGAGTTGGGGGTGGTCTCGTCGGGGAAGAGGGGCTGGAAGGTAGGGTCATGCTTGGGGCCGTACAGGAAGTCTTTGACCAGGAGCAGGGAGTCATAGGTGAGCAGGGAGGAGGCGTTCTCCACAGCCCCTGGGGGGACACGCAGCAGGCCTGGCTGGGGGCCGGGGGTCTGGGGTCTCCCCCATACCTCCACTGACCCCGCCCCCACCACGCCTCCTCCACCCCGCAGTGTGTGCCTGACGGTCACTCACAGTCAGCCCCAAATTGGAATAGCTGTCGGGAACTGGCGCCTGCGGACAGAACCTGCCCGCTGCGTAGGGTGAAGTCATCTGTGGGGTTGTCATTGAGTGTCCCAAGGAGGCCTCGTGTGTGGTTAAGGAACTTCTCGGGCAGCAGGACCGTCACGCTCAAGAAAGGACCCTGGATGCTGACCTCCAGGCCAGCCCCCGATGACAGCATGATTGATACGCTGTCCTCAGCAGCCACCGACAGGAACATGCCTGAGCACAGGTGGAGCTGGGGTCAGGGTCGCCTCCTGTGGGCACTGGGCTGTGATGGGTGGGCCAGTGCCCATGAACTTTGGGGGAAGGAGAGGGCGTCCCCAAGGCCAAGTCTGGGCCCACACCTGTGCTGGGACCCCCAGATGGGCCTGAGATGCCCAGGCCCTGAAGGGAACCCCCCACCATGCCGACACTGCTCCCTGACTGGGAGGCAACAGCCCTGCCCGCCTCTGTCCTTCCCGGGGATCCTTCAGCGCCAACAGGCCTGTCCCAGGTCCCCACCCATCCCAGCTGGGAACCATTTCATTTGTTCAGTTCCCTGAGACAGCACCACTGTGGGAACGGGGTCGGATAGGGAGCTGTGGCTCCCTAGCCCTCAGGGCCAGCTTCCTCGCAGCAGGCGGCGAGTCCTATCACTGCAGCTCACTGCAGTGAGCTGAGGTGGGCCTCAGTGGACCCGTCCCACCATCCCAGCCTCTAGGGGCTGTGGCCAGGGTGGGTCTCAGGGATCCATGGGTGTAAGGCAAAAGATCAGACCAGGCCCCCAAGGCTGGCCCTCGCTACCTGGGGCCTAGAACCACGTCTGCCCACAGATAGCCATGGGCTGGGGGCCTGTGTTCACCATGCCGGGTCCCTCTGCAGTGGGGTGCAGGGGAGTGGGGCTGACTGTCACCCCGCAGTGAGCCCTAAGAGGCCTCTGTCTCCGCATCTGTGCCCTGGTCACCACCCCCGCCTCCAGCCAGGGCTAGCGAGGGATGTTGGAGGCCCAGGTGGGGAGGAGAAGGGAGGGAGGGCAGCTTGCCATCCCACTCACCCTGCAGGTCCATCCAGCTCTGTTCGGCAAAGCTGAGCACCTCCTGGTTCAGCAGCACCTGCAGGACCCCCACCCCGTCGGCCAGCCGGACCTCCACCACGTCCGAGTTGCCCTCCTGGACAGCCACGGCAGTCAGCCCTGTGCCTCGGGCCTGTGTGCCTGGGTGGTGGGTACAGAACGGGGTCCGCTAGGCTCCAGCTTCCCCCCAGGGATGACCCCACGCCACCCAGAGCCCCCAGGCCCAGCCTCACCCTCAGGTGTCGTCCCTGGCTGGGCCCGTGCCTGCACGCTCAGGCCAGTCAGGGCTGCCTCCAGCAGCACGTATTCACCGTGCCCATTGAACGTGAAGTTGGCGCCATCAAAGGTGACAAAATGTGGGTCCCCGAAAGCAGAGGCTGGGGAGAGCAGAGGGTCAGGTGGACCGCCCTGGCCCTGCTCTGCCCGCAGCCCCCCTGGCTGGCACCCACCCAGGCGTGGGGGCCGGTAGGTCCGGCAATCGCTGGAGGGCCGGCGCCGCATGTAGCGGGAGCACTCGGGCGCCCAGAGGCAGCAGTGGTAGAAGCTGATAACATCGTAGAGCCAGTGGGAAAGGCCGGGCACCCGGGGCGGTGCGCGGAACGGGGGTGCGCCCCAGTCGTGGCCGCGGTCCGGGGTGCTGCCGCCTGTCGAGTCGGCCGTCAGGAGCTGCGTGCCCGCTGCCGTGTAGCAGCACTGCTGGCCCGAGGCATACCGGGGGCTGGGGGCATGGACAGGTCAGGGTCATCGTCGGGAGTCTGCCCCCCTGCCCTCTACCACTTGGGGACTCACCTGGCTTGCACGGAGCGCACGCAGTGCACAGCCCCTGGGTGATAGGTGCACTCGCTGCCATGCTCAATGTCACAGCCGTAGTCCGTCTGCAGAGCGGCTGGTTGCTGTCACCTGCGCTGGCTTTGGGCTCTGCCAGCACATCCCTGGGAACCAACCCCTCAGACCCCAGCCTCACCTCCTGGGGCCTCTATCTGCCTCCCTGGGTGCTGTCCTGAGCGGGTGCCCCCTTGTCCCCTCCTGGGCCCTGACTGGAGTGGGGGCTCACGTGGAAACGGCCGGTGTCTGCCCGGGCCTGGGCCAGGGTGCACGGGCAGTCGGGCAGTTCCTCCAGGAAGTTGGGCAGCTGGTCCTCCAGCTCCTCCCAGGCCAGGCACTGAGTACGGGCCCAGGCCACGGGGTCCTCCCGGAAGTCATCGCCCAGGTGCCAGGCCAGTGCATGCTCATTGCTCCAGAGTGCCTGCACGTCCCTGTGGGGGTACCACACACTAAGGGCCACCCTCCCTGCCCCGCCCTGGCTTCCCTGTCAAGCTGGGCAGGCAGTAGGCAGACAGGGGCCTCCAGCTCACCCTCTCACGGCCCTTACTTCTCCCCAGAGGAGTATTGGCTGTTGATGATCCGAATAGCACCCACTTCCCATCTCTGGTAGTTTTGAGGTGCAGGTTTCGGGGTGAAGGTGAAGAAGCCGGAGTTGGAGACATTTGTGGCCAGGGGGTACAGGTATGACCACTTTGCTGTCCACTCCCCTGAGTATGGCTTCCCTGAGGGAGAGAAGGCCTCAGTCAGCCCTGGGGCCTGTCTGAGGATCCCCGGGGCAGAGAAAGGGGTGGGTGCCAATCTTTGGTGCTCAGGTGCCAATCTTTGTTGCTCAGATGGGCAGAAGTATGGACAGACAATCCCTATAGGAGGGCCTGTCCTGCTGCTCTAGCAAGGACCCCAGCCTGAGTGACCACCACCTCCTCTCCCTACATTCTAGGGTCCCTGTCCCTGCTCAAGGCCAGGCCTAGGGCCATGCTAGCCATCCAGGGGCTCAGAGAGGATGGGGCAGAGCAAGCTTTTTCTGTTTCCAGGACAAGCCTGTATCCAAGGGCCAAGAATGTCCATACCTCCTCCCAGAGCCGGGCCCCAAACAGCCAGGGGTCCCCAGCCTCCTTGCGCTGCTCCCTGACCCCCACACTCCCGCCAGTTCCCCTTCCTCGCTCGGCACCCCTGCCTGGGATTTCCCCCACCAGGAATCCCCTTTCTCCCATCCCTGCAGGCCCAAAGCTCATGACCCCACCAGGCCCCGCAGAGGCGGCTGCAGAGCCCCTCAGTCCGACCAGTCCTCAGCCAGCCTCACCTGTCTCCTCGTAACCCCACAGCTCAATGGTGACGAAGTGCGTGGGCAGAACTGTGGCTTGCCAGGTCAAGGTGAGGTTACCCTTGGTGCCTGCGGTGCCATAGTATTGCCAGCGGGTCTCGTTCTCCAGCTGGATCTTTGTTGTCTGCGACACTTTGTTGGGGTGCACTAGGCAGGGGAAGGTGAGATGAGCCTCCCGAGGACAAAGGATGGCGGTCCCCCTGGAGCGATGGCCTCCCCCAGACCCTCACAGCAGGAAAGGACAGAGGCCAGGAGAGGCAGGGCCCTGCCCTCTGTCACCCAGGCCTCTGGCCTTCACCTGGCTCCTTCCCTCCCCCGGCCTGGCCGAGCTGAGCGGGCAGGCACTGGCCCACCTTGCTGGGGGACCCCTGTAGCCCCCACTACTTCTGGGCCAGGACTCCTGTTCAGATGCCAGGAGGTGGGGAAAGGAGCTGTGGGAACCCACGCCCGTGCTGTCGGGCTGGCCTCCCAAGGGACTGGTTCAGCCAGAGCGGCAGGGCCTGGAGGGCGGGCCAGGTGTGCATACATTAGCACTGGGGAAAGTCCCTGTGGCGGGCCAGGGCCCACGGAGGGTGGGGCCTGGGGCCCACGCTTGGACAGGCACCGATGGGGCTCACCAGCCAGCCAGGTGCCCGAGCGCGGGAAGGAGCGGCCATTGTCCATGGACAGTGTGAAGGGAATGCGGCCAGTTTCATAGAGCAAAGGTGACACACAGTGCACAAGTCCCAAGGAGTCCACATGGCCGCGGGTCTGGATGCTCTCATTAAACCTGTGGGGGTGGAGGTGGCCAGAGAGGCTGGGCCAGGGTGGGCTGATCCTCTCTGAGACCTGGGCCCCCAACCTCCCCGGGGAACCCGTCCAGCCAGTTGTCCCTATCCTTGGTCCCAGGGGCTCCACCCAGCCGGCCAGTGGGTCTTTGTCCCCAGCATGCACGGAGCCCTGGCCATCCTGTCCCTCAGGCCTCCCACCTGCAGATCACGCCGTCCGTGGAGTTGAACCAATTGAGATGCTGCACCACGAAGTCCTTGCCGCCCATCATGGAGTCCGAGTAGGGCGAGATCTCCAGGCAGAAGTCCCGAAAGTCCGAGCAGCAGGTGCCCAGGCCAGAGCAGGTCGGGCGGCAGGAGCACTGCTCGTTCCAGTCCCCACAGCGGTAGGAGCAGCTCTCCTGGGCACCTGGAGGAGAGGGCCCTGAGCACCTGGCCCAGGCAGGTGCTGGGCTGGCCGCCTCATGCGCAGGGCCCACATCTATTTCCCCTGGAGCCCATTAGAGAGAAGCATCCCTGGGAGAATGCTGGCCGGAAATTGCACTGACCACCACGTGGACACAGTGGAAACCCACAAGGCCTGTGGGGTAGGGTAATTCTCAGTACAGATAATCCAACAGTTGGCCTGAATGACCAGCTAGAACAATGGCAGATAAGGGGAAATGCCTCCAAACATACGACTTTGCAGCATCAGGAGGAGCCCCCAGGGCAGGGCTGACCCTCAGCCACCAAGTCCCAAACCCAAGGGCGTCCTTAGACAGCCACAGGTGCCTGAGCCCTTGACATGGGTCAAGGACCTGTCTCCACTCCCTGAAGCATCTGTGGCCCCACAGCCTAGAGAAGACTCTCCTGGCTTGCCCAGTCTGGGTCCGGGGACATGGCTACCAAGAGTCCCATTGGAGGCTGGTAGGGGCTGGTGCCCAGGCCGAGCTTGCGCCATCTCACTCTGCCAGGCAGTGCCAGCTCACGGATTGTGGCCCCAAAAGGAGCCCCATCATTGTGGGAGAAGGCAAAGGGTGCTCCCCTCCTCTCAGCGGGGAGGAGGGACATTGTTAGCAGAAGGCCCAGCAGGGCCAGGATGGGAGAGAGAGCGGTTAGTGGGGGGCTGTGGACATCAGGCCCCAGCCTTTTCTGCTGTGGGGACCCGTGACAAGGCCATGTTTTCAGGGGATCCATCCCTCTGGAGCTGGCTTGGCCAGGCGGGTTAAAGGGTGCAGACTGGGGTTGGGAGCACACATACCACCTGGCCCTTCCCTGCCATCTCCCCCAAAAGAGGGCCAGTCAAGGGCTAGGCCTGGGCCTGAGCCACCCTGGTGGCCCCATTTCACCCAGCGCAGGGCCTGGCACTCAAGATCGTCAATAAATATTTATTGACTGAGGATGTGAGGGCTCAAGGGGGTGGGGAGGAGCTGAGTGATGCCAATAAAGGGTGAGATAAGTGGCAGGAGGCTGGAGGCACTCTTCTGAGATGGGCGTGTGAGCCTTCTCTGGGATTTTCTTGGTTTAGCCCCTTCAGCCCCCCCATAAGGACCCACAACCCTGCCTCTCGCCCGGCAGGGGCCCAGTGGGGCTGGGAGGCTCCTCCATGTACGAGCAACCCTCCCTCAGGGCTTGGGGTGCTGGCCAACAGTTCTCCTGAGCCCACCAGCCCCCTGGCCACCTCCCTCCCAGGCAGCCACTGCCTCTGGGCTCCCAGCGAATTTAGGGTGGGCATGGCCCAGACCCCCATCCCTGCTGGGGGCCCCTTGACCTTGGGATCCCCAGAATTTCTTACCACCCCAACTACAGGGTGGTCTGACAGATGGTCAAAGGCTGAGCCCAGAGGGTTGTCTGCCCTGGGCCTGGCTGCAGCAGGGAGACGGACAGACGGGGACAGAAGGGCAGGGTGGGGTTGTACCTGCTGTAGGCCCCGAGCCTGGGCCGGGGGCTGTCGCCAGCAGCAGCAGGGCCCAGGGCAGGAGAGGCAGCTTCATGGTGCGGTCTGTGTCTTCAGCCGCAGCAGCAAAGTCTTGGGAGGTGGCGGGCCGGCTCACTTCCCTCGGCCTGGCCCCGCCCGCCCCGCGCCCCGCCCCGCCCCGCCCGGTCCCTTCTCAAAGTCCACAGGTGCTCGCGTGGGCCAGCAGGGCCCAACCTGCCCTCTTAGCACATTCCTGGCCCGCAGGCCTGGGACAAGGGGGAGGGGGCTCGAGCCTCCAGCTGCCGGATATCTGGCACTAGAGGAGCCGGATGTTCAGAGGCTGCAGCTCAGACCACTGGATCCCAAAGCAGCCCTGTCCTGGGCGGCCAGGGTGGGGCTCCCACAGGGGAAGGGATGCTGCAGGGTGGGGTTGTCCTTGCAATCCCGGGATTCCAGCCCCCGGGGCATTGGGCCACAGACTTCGCATCTCTAGTCTTCTAGCTTCCCTGTAGGGAGCAGGAGTTCCCAATTCCTCCCCACAGCCTGGCAGGGCGAGGGAGCTAGTAACTTCACGCAGGTGCCCGGCCCAGACCTGCGTGTCTGGGTGCAGAAGGAGGGCTCCCTCTTGGGGAGCGCGGAGCTGTCAGGTCAGATACAGCTTTGCAGGGATCCCCTTGGGAGGCAGGAAGTGAAGGGTGAGGGATGGGCCCAGCCCTGGGTGGGGTAACCCTGGCAGGGGGTGGGCTAGGGCGCTTAGAACAGAACCCTGTGTTTCCCCCACGTTGGCTGGGCTGGGCCCCCGGGCTGCTCGCATATGAAACAAGGCCAGTCCACCCACTCCCTGGGCAGGGAAGCCCGGAGACAAGCCACCCAGCCCTACCTGCCCCTGCGCTGTCACTTATGGAGTTTGCATAATCTCTTCACTGTTCCCTTCTCTTCTCATTGTGCAGGTGTGGAAACTGAGATCCAGACCGAGATGGGTGGGGCCAAGGTCACCAGGAGAGGCAGGGCCCAGGCCTGGGACTCTCTTGGGCTCTGCCACCTGGACTGGGTGTCTGGACAGGCAGATGGTCCTCTCCTCAGTGGCAGCTTCTCAAGGTGTCCAAAGGGGACGTGTCCCTGGACCTCGCAGGGAACTGAAGCTGGCCGGTGGCTTGAGCTTAGGCTGTCTGGCTATGACTGCCTCAGCTCCTGGGGTCAGGCCAGCTCTGTTCCCTGGGCTCAGCTTCTCTTCCCTGGTGCGTGTGCCTGCAGTTGCTCCAGAGAGGCAGGCTCCTACAGGTGTCAGGGATGCCAGTTGGGGAAGTGGGGACCACAACTAGAAACTTGGTCACTGGCTGCTCGGGACACCTCTGTGGGTGGGTGCCCTGGGTGTAGGCACTGAGGTCCTGAGCCAGGGAGCAGCCTGGATCCCCAGCCTGGGGGCTGGTGCTGCGACTCATCCCAGGCTCAGGGCTGAGGGTACTTCCTAGGGCACAGGTTAGGAGAAGAAGATGGTAGGCATGGTTCTGGGTGAGTCTGAGGTGTCCTGCAGGCCCATGAACCAGGAAGGGCCCTGGGAGACTGCCAGGTTGTTCCCAGGAAGGGGATCTGTGGCCCTCAAGGAAGGAAGGTTACCCCTTCCTCTTTCTAGCCTGGGCACCCCAGCTGCATGTATTAGAAAGGATGAAAGAGAGAAGCTAGGAGTGCAGTGTGGGGGTCTCCACACCCTGGGCCCTGCTGGGGTGCTGATCAGGACAGGTTCAGCGAGGACCCATTCAAGGCCGCCGCCATCCCTCTGGGTCCCCAGGGTGGCTCTGCCAGGCCTGGGCTGGGGACCCTGGCAGTGCCCAGCCTCTTGGGCCTTTCTTCCTGGGCGGGGGGCACAAAGTGTCCAGCCCATGAGGGGCTAGGGCAGCAAGGAGGTCCCTATCTCCATCCTGGAGAGAGAGCCTTTCAGGGGACGCCCCAGGGGGTGGGAGCCAGTCCAGAGCTGTGGGGGTGGTGGCTGGGCCCCCAAGGCACTGAGGTGTTGATATTGTGGAGAAGGGCAGGTTGGGGCCCCTGAAACCTGGACCTCCCCAAAGCAGATGGGCTTGGAGCCTGGGAGGGCAGGGCCAGCATCATGGGGTTGTTTAAGGCTCTGCTGTTGCCTTTAAACAATTCTTTGTTGTTGAACAAGGGGCCCTACATTTGTCTCACACTGAGCCCCATAACTTATGTAGCTGGTCCTGTCAGAGGGCAAGTGTGGTGGGAGGTAAGTGCCCGCCCCCCGCTGGCACCCCTCTCCCCCCAGTTCACCCTTTCTGACAGACCCTGCCTCTCAGGACCCCCCAGGGTCCCTGTCACATAGGGGTGCAAGTCAGCTCCTCAGCATGGCCTGGACCCTGCCTGCCCCCCCTACTCCCAAGGGACATCCTGTCACAATTCTGCATTCTACAGGGGCCGCCCCTGACAGGCTCAGCTCCAGCCTTACAGGGAAGGGTCTGCCCTGCGTGGCTCCCTGGCCTGTGCTCATCTAGCACCCCCGAGGGCCAGGCCTGACATACGGGAGGAGGGCCCGAAAACTCTGGCCAAGAATCTGCTGAGGGAGGCCCTGGGGTGAACAAAGAAGCAAAGACAACTGTTCCATCTTTATTAGAAAAAAACCAAAAAAAAGGAAGGGGGGTGAGCCCGACCCTAAATGAGCCCTCCACTGTGACACAGGCAGAGCCCGGCTCCTCCAGGCGGCGGGGTGTGGACGTGGCCACCTGGGTGGGTGGGCACATTTACAAAGTCAACATTTCATAGAAAAGGAGGCGGCTCTGCCTCCTGGCCCAGGCAGGCAGGGAGGACGCCGCATGGGAGGCAGGGCAGACCGAGGGCTGCGTGGGGAACAGCGAGGCGGGTGGGCGCCCCACTCAGATGTCCATGTAGTCGTCGTCCTCGTCCGTCTCACTCTCCAGCGAGGACTCCTGGCTCGACGTCTCCAGGACCTCCAGGGCTGGCTGGCACAGGTTCTCCTTCCTCACGTTGGCAGCTGACTGGGCAGACAGGATGGCCGACTGCACAGACCAGGCAGGGCACTGGTCAGGGGAGGCCCGGGCCAGGCCCCACGCCCCCTTGGAGCCCTGGAGGCCGTGTCCCCCCCCCCGGCACCCGCCCGGCACCCGCGGTCACCTTCAGCTTCTGCTTGGTCTCCTCCGAGATGCTGCCTTTGGGCGAGAGCAGGGTTGGGGTGGGTGGCGTGACGGTGATCTCAGGGGGAAACTTGGTGGCGGCCGAGGGGATGACCAGCTTTGGCATGTTGGGCAGGAGGCGTGACTTGCCCCGGCTGGGCTCTGCCTTGCCTGGGGGGCCCTGGGTTGGCTGGGTACTCCCACCGCTGGACACCTTGGAGCTGTCGACTGTGGGGTAACCGGCAGGGGCTGAGCCTGGCTCACAGCCTCTTGGGCCCCCCTGACCTCCCCCACTTGGGCCTCAGTTTCCCCCCTGGAAGACAGAGGTACCAAGAACACCTCTTCCCGCTACACCAGCTCAAGGGTGCCTTCTCTCGGCCTTTCTGCCTGTGCTGGCTGGCAGGCTCCAAGCCTCCTCCTATCTTTGTCTGCCTCCCCAGCTGCTTGGCTCTGGCTTTGGGCCATGAGGTGTGGGGACTGGGACCCCCCCCACAGGAGCACGATGCACTCTGGGAGCCCAGGGCTTGGGACATGGGTGAGCCCCCTGAGCCTTCCCAGGGATTCCACAGGCCCTCCCAGCGTTGTGCACGCATTAACTCTTACATCCCTGTGACCGTCCTAGGACACATGTTCTATTGGTGTCAACGCCACAGGGAGGACGCTGATGCTCAGAGCCCCTAGGCAGCAGTTCCAGGGCCGGTAGCCTCTGGGGAGCTGCATGAGCTGGGAGCAACCCGCGGCCTGGCTGGCCTCCACATTCCTCCACTGCCCCATGGCTTTAAAAGGAGTGGGGCTTACTCAGAGCCCAGGCCTGGCCCCCTTGGGCTGGCGCCAGGCCCTGCTGTCCTGAGCGGGGTCTATGAGAGGCCCCAGCCCCGACGAGTCCCCAAGGGGCCTGGCTGCTTGGGGCGGCTGGTGGGAACGGGCTCTGACTTGGACGCAGACGCCTGTCTGGCCCAGCCCTACTGGCCACCCCTCTGCCTGCCCCTGGCTCCTCCCCCACATACCTGCCCCTTCTGTGGCCCCATGTGGGCACGGGCACCCCTCCCCCTCAGCTAAGCAGCCTCAGTCCTAGCTCTGCAACAGGTTGGCAGCCCACCCTCACTATTCCCCTGTGTGAAGCTGAGGGTGGAATGAAGGGCTCTCGGGTCCCCCTCCCCGCCACAATACCACCCTGCCAAGCTCTTTAGCCTGGCCTCCCCTGCCCAGCTGCCTTTCTTGTCTACCTCACCACTGGGCCCTCCCCAGGCCCTGCCCTGCCAGCTCCCTGTCCACTCTTCCAGCGGAGGGAGGTGCCTCTGCTGGGAAGCCCACCCTGCCTGCTGGCTGTGGGGCCGGGGCTGGGCTGCTCCTAGCTTGCCTTACCTTGGTTGCAGGTGGGCTCCGTACCTGTCTGAGGGGTGGCCTCTGGTGGCCAGCAATGCGGCTCCGCCGGGGGGCCCTCAGGGGCTGTCTTCACCTGCTCACTGCACTGTGGCTCCTGGGGCAGGAAGCTGGTGCCCTCTGCCCCTCCTGCCAGCTCTTTTCCCTCTGTGGGGACATGGCGGCTGTGGGTTACATCCTCCCCCAGCCTGTGGGACAGGGTCCCTCCCTCCCTTGCCCTGGGAGAGCCAGCAGGGGACCTGCACTGAGGCGGCTGTCCACCTCTACCTGAGTGGCCTGGAGACCACTCCTCTGGAACAATCGCACGGGTGGGGTGAGGCTGGTACTGGCAGGAAACCGCTCACTGCACTCCCCCCGCCCCCGACTGCTGTGTACCTGACACAGTAGGGCAACACTGAGACTGCACAGCCCCCCACTCCCTCCCTTATGGGAGTGGCCATCAGAAATATGGTCAGGACCAAAAGCCAAACAAACCAGCTAAGACCAAAGTGGATGGAGAGGTGTGCAGGTTCCACATCCTCCTGCCAGGCCACACTTTCCCAGGAACTGGCCTCAGTCGTGCTAAGGTCTGAATGGGCCCAAGGGGTGAAGGCTGCACCCAGCATGGGTCCCACTGGCTCCCAGGCCCTGTCTCCACCTTCCCTCACACCCGGCTGCGTCCAGGCCTCCTCACACTCCTGTTCCTTACGCTGTTCTCCTCTTCCTTCTCGTTTGGGCCCAAAATCTCCCACCACTCAGCCATCGCCCCACTACCCTTCCACTGCCCCTACTTTGCCCATCAAGCATCTCCCCCTTCTCAGGCAGGTGAAGCCAGATCCATCCTTGTCCAGACAGGAGTGACAGCTCCTGGCATGGGGACTAAGATGGGCCACCAAGTAGTCTTGGCCTCCTGCCTGGTGGCTTCCAGCTCCTGGAGGACAGAGCCTTCCCTGGCTGCCTGAGCCATGAGCCACTCCCTCCCTCCCTTGGGTCTCACTACCTGGCAGTCATGGCCATAGCCTCTTTGTGTCCAGGGTCCAGCCCCATACACTATGGCAGGCAGAGGTGAGCACACTGGAAGTCTCCTGCTGCCCTTCTGGGCCCTGGGGAGTAGGGAGAGCAGCCTGTGCCATTGGGGCAGGGCTCCGGTCACCATGGCTGAACACACACCCACGAAGCAGGCCCAGTGGATATCTGGTCCAGGCCCTTCATGGGTGGCAATGCCTTTGCCTGCCTAGGCCCAACTCTTCACATAACTCTTCATGCAGCTGTTCCAAGAGCCTGACCAAGTGGCCTGGAGGGGCCGCTAGGGTGGGGTAGCTAGGAGGGTGTGTCTGATGGAATCTATAGGACAGGACTGTCATGAGGTGGGGCTGGGAGCACCAGAGCAGGGCTAGGGCTGCAGGAGGGGTGGAGGCTGCCCTCAGGGCAGCCAGGTCTCAGGCCCCTCTTACCTCAACCCCGATAGCGGCGGCACCCTGCACAGGGCTTCCGGGATCTGAGTCCCTGCGCAGGCTGGTCCCGTGGCCTGGAGCACCCTCTCCACTGCCACCCTGTTCCACTCTCCCCACCCTTGAAGGCCTGACGGCCTCAGTGAGAGGAACCCTCGCTCGCTTGTGAGCCAGGCACTGTTCCAGAAGCTGGAGAGTCAGCACGAAACCAGGTCCTGCCTGTGGTGGGCAGACACCCAACAAACAAGGAACTAAGCATGCATTCGGCGCAGAGGTGGGGGGCAGCGACAGGCAGTTCCAGGTCCCTTCTGGGGGAGACACATGATCAGGAGACTCCTCGGATGCCCACGAGTGGCCCTGAGCTCCCCGAGGAGGTGCATCTGCTGCACGGGGCCCACAGCCCTGGTCAGCAGGGCTTCAACTCCAGGCCTGGAGACCCTCTGGCCACTGGGTGCCTCTGCAGGGAGGCCTAGCCCTCTCTGTCCAGCCAAACCTACACCTGATTCTGGGCTGCCAGCTGGTCACCCAGAGTGGCAGATGTGGGTCACACTGCCAGGCCACCCTTTCACATCTGGGGAGCCAGGACCCTACTGGGCGGCTCCTTCCTGGTGCTTTCCCAGTTCTGGAGGTTGCGGGAGGTGGGCTCTGGGGAGACATGCCCATCCCAGCCTGGCCCTGACACCACCCTAGAAAGCTCTGGGGGCTCTGGGAACTATCGAGAACATCCACCCCAACATGGCCAGCCAAACGCCATCTGCTTGCAGATCCTGCAGCTGCCCTGAGAGGTGGGCAGTCACTCCACGTGTCAGGTATGGAGGTGCAGGAAGGGCTGGTCGGTGAGTGTGCCAACACGTGGCCCATCAGGAGGCCCCACTGTCAGGCCATGTGGCATGTATGCTTAGCTCAGGGCTGCCTCCCCCCTCACCCCCAGTGTGATGCAAGAGTTCCATCCTAGCAAAAGGCTGTTTAATTTAGTTTTGGGGAAGTAAACAGAAAACAACCAACTCTCCAGGCTGAAGAATATACACCAGAAAATACACACTCTCCCATAGCTCTAACAGAGGAAAAAAAAGTGCAAATCACTGTTTTGGGCCCGCTTGGGGGGCGGGGGGCAGGTGAGCAGGAGGAGAGGGCGGGCAGGCAGGCTCCAGGGTGGCCCAATAGCCCCCCTCCTGGTACTCAGGCCTTGAGGAACCTCCCCCCTGTACCAGGTCAAGTGTGGCCAATACCAGTGACAGTCAGTCACCTCTGAGAGGAGGTTACAAAGGGCACAGCAGCTTCCTGCACGCGCTCTGTGTCCCTCTTTCTGTCTCTGTCTCTGGGATCATGGGCTCTGGAGGAAGCCAGCGGCCATGATGCGGGGCCACTCAGCAGCCTGCGGAGAGGCCCGCAGTGGAGGAACTGAGGCCTCCAGCCGACAGCCGCGAGGAACCGAGGTCTGTCAACAACCTGAGTGAACTCAGATGACCAGCTGAGAGCGTGATGCTCCAGAATTCCTGATCCTCAGAGACTACAAGATGAGACAAGCAAGAGTCAGGTGGAGGGCAAGACAGCCTGAGGTGCAGAAACATGGAAGGACAGGAGCTGAGTCTTCGTGGGAGTGAGTGACTTCCCTGGGCGTGGTCTCTCATCGCCACTGCCCTTTGACATCACCATCACTACCAAGACCCACACTGCGGCTCTGCCATCCGCCATGCACTGCTGTGAACTCTGCAGTGCTATCGCCTCCATCTCACACACCGTGTGCTGGAAACTGAGACACAATGAGATACACAGAAGAACAGGGACAGCCAAGGTCAACTGGTGATGGAACCACCACTTACAGGTCTCCCCCTGCTCTTTGTCCTGCAGCCTTCAGAGGCTCCTCTCAGAGCAAATGGCTGCAGGAGCTGACCCAAGGGGAAGTGATTCTTCGTCTCATGGGGCCATGACCCATGCAACTGTAACTGACTGGGCAGAGAGTCCCTACACTTTCACGATCCTCAAAGTGGGGATGGCATCAGGTGAAAACATCGGTGCCTACGACTTGGGATGTTGGGAAGAGCCGAGAAAGGGAGGACTGCCGCTCTCGGCCTCCATTCGGGCAGAGCGGCCTGTGGGGCAGCACCCCTAGGCCATGCCTGACTGGGGCTTTCAGATCTGGCTCCTGCTGGGCACTCCTGCCAGGGGTGGCTGTCCATCGTTCAGTGGGTTAGGAACGGCACAGCCAAGGTGTCATGGCAGGAAGCAGCAGCCCCAGATGTGGGCCTCCACATGGGACTGTGGAGGGCAGACAAGCCTTCAGGGCTGAAGGGCCAGTGCAGGACCTCGGCAAGGATGTGGGCCAGGTCCGAGGAGCAGGGCGGGAGGTGGGGGCTGAAATGGAGGGTCAGGACAGTGCCATGCCCGCTCCCCTCTAGCCCGCCGACCTGTGAGGTGCCACCTCAGTGCCCCTCCCAGGAAAGCCACAGGCCTGTCTGTCCCCCGTGATGTGCCGGCTGCCCCCGCCAGTGGGCTGCCATTCCCAGTGACAGTCTGGGGTAGAGGGAACGAGGGCTCCCTCCCGCTGACGGCGCTGCCCTGCCCTGTCCCTTTTCCTGCACAAGCCCACGACTGGCTGGGTTCTGTCTGTCTTGCCCATGGGGCGCGGGGGCCCAGGCGGGTGTGCCCTGCACCCCAGCAGGTGCCCAGGCTCACAGGCCTGTGAAGTCTCATGTGTGCCCAGGGCCAGGACCACTCCCCTCTCCTGAATCCATCTGACCTATTGATGTACTGGTCATAAAGCTTTGTTGGGGGAGAGTGCAAAGGCAGCCCCAACAGTCAATGTCAGTGCTCGCTCCTTCCCTCCTCACCACTCTCCTTTACAGATGGGGAGACTGAGGCCCTGGAGGGCCAGGGGGAGAGAGCACTGGCCACAGGATGTGCCTCCCGGATTGAGTAGCTGACAAGCAGACCAGCAAGCGCCCCTATGATGTGTCTCACCAGGTGGAGGTCACCCTGCGCCCTGCCCACACTATCCACACAAGGAGCAGGACTTGCTGCCGGCTGGTGGCAGAGGCCTGGGAACAGCTCGGGCCCAGCCGGACCTCACTGCCAGGTGGATGGGATGACTCACCTGGGCCCAGAGAGGCCATGCTGGGAGTGCCCTCGGGCCTGGGTGGCTGGGGGGACCCGGGGTCCTTGGACGGGTCTGGAGTGGAGGCTGACACCGAGGGAGGGCAGGCGATGACAGCTGTGGTGGCAGCCAGCACAGGGCAAGGCTTGGTGTGGGTGTCACTGGACTGCTGGAGAGCGTCGGCCGGCACAGGGTCAGGGGCTGTGGGGACCATGGTCGCCGGGAAAAAGTTCTCCCGGCTGTCCTTGGGGTGCTTTGGAGTGGTGGGTGTGTCCCCTGCAGCCTGTGAGGACAAAGGGGAGGTGAGGAAGGCCGGTTGGTCAGCCCCGAGCCCACACTGTCCCACAGGACACCTGTCTGGGCCTGGGACCGCCAACACGGCCCTCTTGGCCCCCAATGCTGCCAACGAGGCCCACAGGCAGCCCTCCAGGATTCTGCTAACGCTAGGACACTGCCGGGGACCCGGAACCCCTCCCTGGGAGGATGTCCAAGCTGTGCTGGTGTGGACTCACTGGAAGGGCCTCAGGCTGGCTGGGACCTCCAGCCAGCCTCACCCTCCCACTCCCGGGTGCCAGCCTGGGAGAAGTGTATCGGTCATGACTCAGGGCATAGGGTCGTAGTGCCCGATGTGGGGACTACAGTAACGAGAAGTCAGTCTTGGAAGGCAAATTCCAAAGGGCCAGCAGTGGGAGGGTCCTGAAGGAGCTGCGGTGACACCGCAAGAGTCAGTTCCCTGGGATCATGACTGTAGCCCCAAAGCCATGGCGCCCGACCCTGTCCCCAGCCAAGCCCACCTTCTGTTGGCAGCCTGGCCTCAGACACCCCGGCAGCTCCCCACCACAGGCCTTCAGTTCTCAGGCAAGCCTGGCCCTTTGGAGCCTCCCTGCCTTCGTCCCCACAGTTCCTTCTGCCACCAGGCCCCTTCTACTCTGCACCCAACGCCCATCTTCCCAGGATGGGTGTGATGGCTGCAGCTCCTGAGGGCGTGCTACAAGGTCAGGCAGGGCGCCCGCCCAGCCTCCTGCAGCAGAGCTCAGGGGCTGGGCCCCAGTGCGGGGTCCACCCCCCAGCCCTCCAGCCCTGGGCCCACTGTGCTATATGAGCTGGCCCAACCAGGACCAGTAGGACCCCTCCCTGTGGCTGTGAGTGTGGGAGAGTCTCACGCCTGCTGGGGGACACCTTGGTGCTCAGGGGCAGCTGGCTCCCTCCACCCAGCCTTCCCCTCCGTGACCCTGGCTCTTCTGACATTCGTTCTGCTTGAGACGCCCGTCCCCAGCTCCACATGGTATGGGACAGTCCCTAGGACTTCGCCATGCGGTGGGTGTCTGGGATGATCCTGAAGCGGGAAGGTGGGCAGGACAGAGCTATCTCTCAGGCAGACACGCGGCGGGGGGGCAGGTGAGTGCTGTGTCCTGTGCTTGCAAGAGCAGCCTTGCCTCAGCCTGGGTGACAGTTCTGAGCCTCTAATTATGTCCAGAGCGCCCTCCAGGCATGCGCCAGGCTGCCATGGCAACTGGGACAGGCCTCCAGCAAAATGGCTCTGAGCACCTCTGCCACCTTCTCCCCGGCACTGGCCACAGGTGGGCCCAGGACAGCTGTGACGGTCCCACTCACCTTCTCTGAGGTCACTTCCTGGGTTCCTCCTCCTGGGCCAGGCCCCAGCAGGGTGCTGGTCTTCTCTGGGCCTCAATCTCCTCCTCTAAGAAATGGGAACCCCATCCCTGCCCTTGGCTCCTGTCAGCTCAGGACCCCCTTTCTTTTCAGACCAGAGAAGGGGAAAGGTGTTTGGGGGTTTCTTGTGTGGCTCTATCATTTTGAGCACCTTACAAGTCAGCATCAGAAACAGCCCTCCTCTCTCTGGAGTGGTCACTGCCCACGTGCCCCCATCTGAGTCAGTGGAGGAGGCAGGAAGTGACCCCTGGGCCTGAGCCCTGCACTGGGGCCATGGAGGGCTCCAGTCCCATGGAGCAGAAGCTGTGGGGTGGGCCACACAGACCACAGGAACCACGGTGGCTGCACTGTGAACTCTGGCTACTTTGCAGAAACAGGGTGGTGGGGACTGCTGGCGGGCTGGGGCACGTCTCTCCAGGGGTTCCAGCCCTCAGCTAGCGGGTAGGACCCACCTGTGTGGTCTACAGCCCACTTGGTGAAGGTTGAACCCCTGGGCTTCCTCAGGCCTAAAGCCCAGGCGGGGGTGGTGGCCCGATGCTCCATTCCACTGACAGGAAGCCTGTCTGGACACCCAGAGTGGCCACCAGCCAGCTTCTGGGGGACCTGGGACGCAGTTCCCCAGACTGTAGCTGGATGCCCACTGCCCTGAGCTCCTGTCTCAGACCCGGGACTCCCTGGCACTGTACTTGCCCAGGGGGAAGCACAGAGGGTGGGCTGCGGTGGGGGCGAGGGGGGGGAGGGTGAGGCCTGCTCGCTTGTGCTGCTGGGGCAGGGACAGTCAGGCCATCCCTGGGGACAAGAGGCCACACCTATTCAAATGGCAAGTACCTGCCCTTTGACCCAGCAACCACAACCTGGGGGTAACTCCTGCAGAAATGCCCACGTCTGGCGCAGGAAGATGTCCCCTCAGTACTGTTGAACAGGGGCGCTGTGGTGCCCCCACCACACTTTAGACAGGGTGCCCCTTTTCTCTGCTGGCCAGACCCTGCCCATGGACCTTCCTTTGAGCTGGGCCTCTCCCAGGGAGACCCCTCTTCTTCAGCCCCAGCCCCTCATCCCTTCCCCAGCCCCACCACTCTTCAACACCCTGGCCTCTGAGCCCCAAATCCATAGGCCCCAGCCTTGCTGCCCTGGTGTGCTGGCCCGCCAGCCCCTGGGCGTTCTCTCCTTCCTGGACACCACTCTGTCCTGTCCCGATTCTCCCTAAGCTGACAGCCTGGCCGTGGTGCTCGGTCCTGCCTGCCCTCTGCTGGCCCCACATCAGTGGCTTTAGGGGTACCCACACCCAGGGCTCCAGCCTGACTGTCCCTCTGGGCATGGACCCCCGACATTTCTGCCTTTCTGGGAGAGTCAGACTCAACACAAACCCAGTCTTGATCCAGCTTGGGGCTTTCCCAGGGGAAGACCCACCCACCAGAACCCAGGAGGGCTCACCCCCTTCCCTGTCACCAAGTCATGCTAGCCCATCTTCTCATGTCTCTTGGACCCACCTGTCCACCTGTCGCTCACCTGACCTCTGTGCCAGCCCATCCTCTCCACCCAACAGCAGGGAGTCTTTCCAAAACACAATGAGATCTGCCACCACCCTGTTCCTTCCCCTGCTGAATAAACACCAGGACCCCCACCCACTCTGCTCTGAATCGGCCGGCACATCCCAGCTCCATCACTTCTTCCACCTCTGTCCCAGAGTGATCTTTCCAGGTGAGGTCAGCTGGGTAGGGGCCATCCTCCCCATTTTCAGAAAAGATAGGTGAGGGGACTCCTCAAGTCACTCACTCAGAGCTGGGGTCTGGGGCTCCCTGTGGGCCTGAGGCTCAGGTGCCTCCCGCCCATCTCCCCTCGGCCCACACCTACCACAGGAACAGTCCTTGCCTGGGGTGTATCCGCTTCTTGGCCTGTAGCCTGGGGCCTTGGTGTGTGGTGGGCCCTGTACAACGAGGCTGGCACAAGCTGGGTCAGGCTTACCTGTCTCTGGGCGGCAGCCCCAAGGTGGACCTGACAGAACTTCACAGCCTGCTCCAGCGCAGCCTCCTCGTCCACCTGAGCAAGCAGATGCCAAGGTCAGAGGGCCCAGGGTGTGGTGGCCAGCCTCCTCCTGGCCCCTGGAGTGTGCAGACCAGCTCCCATGAAGAGCTCTCCGCTGCTGACCCCCCCGGGTCCGAGCCCTGCCTGGGAAGCATGGGCAGGTGCACATCCATCTCCCAGGTCTATACCTCAGGGCCACTGCTCTGAGCCCACCTGGCCCACCAAGTTCATTTCTGTGGCCGTGTGATTTTGTCCTTAGGGGCTGAGGCTGGCAGGATCTGAGCCAGACCCTGCCCCTCAAGCCGGCAGGATGGAGGGAGGGCCTCTAGGAATCTGAGGTCTGGGTGGTGGCAGGTCTGATTTGACTCAGAGACCAAGAGCCCAAGGCACAGGGAGGAGGGAAGGAGGCCGGGGAGGCATGGGGGCCGCCCTGGATGCACAGCCAGTGAGGTGGGAAGGAGACAGCTGGAGTGTCGGGAGCAGCCAGGCCAGGGCGGGCAGCATGGGGAAAGGGCCCGCCCTCACCAGCAGGCAACGCAACACTTGGTTTTTTTCTAATTAATCAGTAACAAGAACAAATAAAAGTTAATATTGAACACTGGTGAGGTGGCGATAAAACAGACACTCTCAAAGTGGCACTACAAATTGAGACAATTTGGGAAGAAACTGCATCAGGACGGTCACCCCGTTTGAGCCAGTCACTGCAGATCTGGGGCTTCTTCCTGTGGAAATCATTTTAAATAGAGAAAAAGCTTTGTGCCCAATGCATTAAAAAAAAAAAAAGGAAGGCAAAATAAGAGCAACAGAGCCTCCTGATGCCCTTGGGGAGCTGTAGCCACCTTCAGATGACAGCCACAGAGGTCTCTGACCACGGTGGGGTGGGGCCCCGTCTCCCTGTGCTGGATTTGATAAGATCTCTGCAGAGGACTTCATTTCCTTTAAGGTTGAATATGGGCTTTTTAACGCTCATTGATTTTCCTTGTATATTTTTCCCAGCTTTATTGAAGTATAGTTGACAAATGAAATTATAGCATATTTGAAGTGCACGACACAATGACCTGACATGCTCCTTGTTCTTCTGACTCTAAACCTATCGCGTGGTCACTGTAGAAAACCTCAAATGGAGGGCAGGGAACAGCAGGGGCGGGTGGGAACAACACCTAACCCCTACTCCCACGGGCAGGCCCTGGCATACCTGGACAGACTGGGAATGACCCTCCATGAGAACAGAGCTGCCACACCCACCCCGCGGCCACTCACCTGCTTGATGAGCATGTAGGTCTCGGACATGATCCTCTCGATGCGGCCTAGGTCATAGGCCACACTCTTTTGGCCCTGCTGCCACACGCGGTAGGCGTCCAGCAGGAGTGTCTTGCCCGACTCCGTGTCCTCCAGGAGTTTCCTTTTGCGGCTTGGCCGTGGGGGTGGCTCCTCGGGGTGGCTGCCTCCTCGGGCCCCGGTGGTGGTGGCAGTGGTTGGGACTGACGGAGCCGGTGTGAGTGGGCTGGGCTGCTGCCGGGCACTGATGCTCAGCTCCTCCAGGGACAGCTCGGCAGGCCGGCTCTCGGGGACCCGATCCCTCGGGGGTCGGCCTGGCAGCAGAGGTGGTGCCCGCTCTGAGTCCAAGCGGCGAGCAGTGGCCTCACCTGTGTCCATGGGCTCAGTGGGCCCAGCCCGGGGGTTCTCCTTGTCCTTCCGCTCCCCACCCTGGTCTGTGCTGTCTCCTGCGTCCATGGCCACAGGCCGGTGGTTGAGGGGGCCCACTTTGCCCCCTGGCTCAACCCCTGGCCCTGAGCCATCAGCCAGAGGGGGCTTCTTGGGGTGGGGGAGGCCCTCCTGGCCATCCTCAGGACTGGTCTTGTGGGAGACGTCGGTGGTCATCCTGGCTCTGGGGAGGCCACAGGCCGTGGGCCCTGGGTGTTCTGACCCCTGTGAGAAAACCCAAGGTCAAAGACTCCGTGTCTTTGGTGTCTCCATGACAACAACGCACCCCTGGACGCCAGGTGTGCCCACCCCAGGTCTCTCCCACCCAGAGCCACTCTGGTTCTGCCCATCTGCTAGCTGGCCAGTCCTGGGCCCAGAGACCTATCCGAGGAAGGCCTTCCCTGCTCTGGAGGTGGCGCTGCTCCAGAACAGGCCTGGCCTGTACAGAGACGGCCTTCCTCTAAATGTGGGCCTCAGGGCAGCCCTGGGTGTCTGACTGGGAGGTGATCTGCCAGAGGCCACCAAGTGTGCTCGCTGCAGAGCCAAGTCCTCCTGTTCTGGGCTCTCTCGTACCCCTAATGCACAGAGGCTGGGGGTGGGGGTCACCACCCTGGGCTCTTACACTACGGCCTAGCCAGTCCTACTGGGCAGGGGGCGCTGCAGCCAGACTGCCCAAGCTCAGGTCCTATGGCCCCACCTGCTAGGCTGGTGACCTAACCCCTGGGCCTCAGGGTGTTCAGCTGTGGAATGGGGCAAGGACTGCACCTGCTCTGAAGGGTGAAAAGTGACTGTGTGCATGGTGCTCTCAGAGGCCTTGCCTCAGCCCACCCTCAGCTGGCCGGGGCGAGGATGAGGGGACGGGCAGCTTCACCATCTGCTTCATTAGAGCTGTTGCTACCCTGAGTTCATCCTCTGGGCGGGTTGTACCGCTCAGGTAGCAGCCTCAGGGAGTGTCACTATCGTCCTCACTGACTACGAGTCCACGTTGACCAAGTGCCTCGTTAAAGTGCCTGCAAATACGTTATCGTGCCCACCTTCCCCACCTGGGGAGGCAGGAGGGCGCTACTTCACAGGTAGGGACAGGGGACCTGCTGAAGGGCATGAGTGTGAGAACAGCAAGGCTGGGGTCACCATCTGGGAGACAAGAGGGGCAGCGGGTGGCGTACCTCTGTGAGCTCGCTCAGTGTGTCCTCCAGCACCTTCACAGTGAGGATGAAGGCCCGCTGCGCCAGAACCTGGCGGTCGGCATCTCTCAGATACTTCCTGCAGACACACAGGGGTGGTCAGAGAGGACGGCAGAGCCACATGGCACTGCTGGATGGTGGCCCGTGCCTCTCCCTGCCCCCGAATGCCTGCTGGTCCCTCAGCATCCCACCTGCTTACCTGCCTGGGGTCCACTCCCCAGATGGCTGCCCTGAGCCTCTTCACTCCACACCTAGCACGGGCTGTCCTGCGCCCTCCGGTCCTGGCCGTGCGCAGGATGGGCAGAGCCAGGCTCAGTGAGAGCTGCGGCCCGTGGCTTCGCCCCACAAGCCCATTTCCAGTGCGCCCCAGGCCCCAGCTGGTGGCCCCTCCCCAGCTCCTGGCAGGCCGCACGGAATGAGACAGTGAGAAGTGGAGGCGGTGCAGGCAGGCAGGACAGCTGCTGGCCTCACCGCCGGGCCGGACCACATTTAAGCTGCATCTCTCCCGGGATCCCCCCACAAGCCCTACAAGTGGCACCTGTAGCGGATGTTCCTCGCTCCTAGGTGTCCCACCCTCTCTGACAGAAGGATCCCTGGTTACCTCTGAGGCCCAGGCCCCCTGTTGCCTGGCCTCACCTGGGGTGCCTGGTTATCATTTGGACACCTGTTTTCCCCACAACCTGTCAGCATCCCTGAGAGCCCCAAACTGGGGGGAAGCAGGAGGTAAAGAAGGGCTGGCTTGACCAGAGTCTCAATGTGGAAACCAAATTCAGTGGGGAGAGCCTGTGTTCACCTAGAGTGCCCTGGGCAGGAGCGCCCGGGGGTGGGGTGGTGGTGTTTGGGTTCTAGACACTGGGACAGAGAGGCCCCTGAAAAGAACGGCTAGTCTGGGATCCCCGACTAGAGGAGAGAGGCCCTGGGTGGACAAGGTGGAGGGGCTCCTGCTGGACAAGGGAGTACGTGTGCTCCCGCTGACCCACGGCAGTGCCAGCCACCCGAGGGGCTGACCACACGTGGGCTGGGCCCCACCAGCGCCAGGCAGCGGCACTCACTTGCCCTGGTCCGGGGTCCGCTGCAGCATGCAGGACACCTTCAGCAGGGTGCTGTGGTCCCGCAGCTGGGCCAGCACCTTGAGCAGCAGCACGATGGAGCGGTTCATGTGCCAGGCGAAGCTGCCTGGCCGGTCAATCTCGTCCACGGGGATCCGCCAGATGCCCTGCGGGATGGACAGGGGCGGGTGCGTGAGGAGGGCTGTTGCAACCAGAGCCTGCCATGCTGCCAGAGGGACTCCACGCCATCGAGGGCTCCTCAGACCCCTCTCGATGTCCCGAGGGGTGCAGAGTGTGGCCACCCCCACCTACTTCCCCTGACAAATGGCCGCAAAGTATACCCGCACCCTCCTCTTTTCAATGGCTGCGTGGCACAAGTTTACTCGATCTGTCCCCTGAGGGAAGCACACAGGTCGTGCTAAGTACAACAGCAGAACAGGAGAAACCCGGTGGCGATGCATCTCCACACAGGTGCTGATTCTGCCACGGGACCAATTCCTAGAGGTGAACTGATGGGTCAAAAGGTGGCTGCTGTGAACGTCTGCTGCTCGCTAGACAGGCTCCCACGTGGGCCCCACCTACGTGCGCTCCCTGCAGCAGCACCAGTCGAAAATGACCTGCAGCTCCCAGGATGCCTGGGGTCCCTCCAACCCGCCTTTGTGCAGCAGCTCTGGCCACACCCCCCCAGCCCTCACTTCTTGCCCATCCAAACCCACTGTCTGAAGGCTGAGCTGTGACAGGGATGGCTCTGGGGAGCCCCCTGACTATCGCCCTCAGCCTGTGCTTGGCCTGCTGCGGCACTGGGCACCCTGCCCATCACCAGCTCCAGAGGCCCTGCAGTGTCCCCGAGCTCAGCATGGTGTCTGACACCTACTTAAGTCCAGTCAAGGTGTGGGGAAGGCATGGTGCCTGGACATTAGGAGTCACGTCCATGGGGCAGGACCTCAGGGGCCTGAAAGAAGCTGGCAGGCTCCCAGACGGGTCCCTGTAGACAACACCCTAGAGAAATTCCTGCCCAGAATGGACTAGAGCGACACATGGGGCCCAGGGCAAGGCGTCCAGGCGGTGCCCCTCCTAGGGCCCTGTTCCCATGGGTGCTCAATGACTGTTCACAGCACCTACTCTGCTCCAGCAGTCCCAGGAGGAAAGCCAGGGCACCTCCAGCCCTGAGCCATTCAGGCAAGAGAGCAGCTGAAAACCCTCAGCTCTGAGTCCCCACAGCCTCCACACTGCGTCACCGGGCTCACCCGGGCAGGCTGGGGGCTCTGTGTAGAGGCTGGCAGCCACCCTCCATCCCCAGCAGTGCCAAACAAGGCACCAGCTGCCCTCCTGCCCCGTCCAGACAAACCAGGAGGCTGAGGCCACCTCACCCAGGGCACTGACACTGATGCTGCATCTTCCCACCGGGCAGACATGGCTTCTGCCACAGTGCAGGAAAGGCTGCCACTAGAGGGGATGATGGATGACTCAAGCAGCTGTCTCAGCCAGTGTGGTCCTGGTACCCTGCCCCAGGTGTGATGGCAGTGGGCAAGAAGGTGCCGTCTCTGTCACCTGCTGGGCCCAACAGTGTAAGACTAAGGAAGGCCCTGGCCCTTCTGAGGCATTACAGAAATCACCGTGGGCCTCACCATAGCCTCGCAGAGCGCAGAGAGCACAGTGATGCCAGGGAGGGCGGAGCTCAGAGATGAGGAGCAGCTCCTTCAGGGTCACACAGTGTGAGGGGCGGCCCCAGGGTTGGCCCCTCACCACTTCCACAGCTGTGAAGATGGGGAGGACGAGCCCAGCGAGCCCAGAGGGAAGCCTCCACCACCTGCTCCGGCCCTCCACTGTTGGCCCGAAGCTCCTCTGCACACCTGACAGGAGAGAGGAAAAGCCAGAAGCACGGCCCGATATGTGCCAAGACTGCAGGTGGGTGCCAGGGCTGGCCCAGGGCCACAGGCCGAGCTGGGGATCTGCGTGTGACTCCACTGCTCCAGGATCTCACTTGTCCTGGGGGCAGAGAGGGACGTGCTCTGCTCAGCAGCATCAACCACAGGGTCCAGAACGACCCTGGATTTCACTGAATCCCCTTCTTCCCCTGCAGAGCTTCCAAAGACTCAAGGGACAGGTGGAGGTCACTCTTCCTCCTATGTCATCCTGCCCTCCAGGCCAGTGGAGCCAAAGCACAGGCTGGGGGAGGGGAGGAAGACAGGCCTGTCAGGGACTCGGGGTCAGCCTGGCTGCGAGGTGGGCAGAGGCAGGGGACATGGGGGCCTCAGATATGGTGCCAACACCTCGAGAGGCTCCCAGGCACTTGGGGTGCCGAGGCACCAAGACCTGTCCCCCACACCCTGCCAGGTGGGCACCTGCCTCGGCCTGCACATCCGGGGAGCTCACCACCTCTGGAGCTGGCCTAGCGCATCTTCCGTTAACTATAAGAAAAGGTTCCTTCTTCACACTGGGCTGTAACCCCAGGGTTGTCCCTATGCCACTGCCCCATCCAACTGCACCCTGTACCCCAAACACCCCTGCCCCAGCCCAGGCCTCATCTTCCCTCTTCCTTCCACTCTCGTCCCTCAACCATCCACCCCACTCGGGCCAGGACAAGTCTGGGAAAGGATAATGTGGCTGCATCCATCCCCTGCTTACACCCTAGACAGCTGCCTTCACCCACCTCAGCTGAAGCTGGAGCCACACTGGACTCCGCACCTCTCCTCCCTCAACTCTGGACACTCCCCACCCTGCGCACAGCCAGGAATTTCACGCAGCGCATCTTTCCTGGTGCCCTCCTCCCTCCTCCGCCCAGCGAGCTCTCCTGTATCCTCCCAGGCCAGGTTGTGATGTTGCCTCCTCTCTGAAGCCCTCCTGGCTTGCGACCCTCCTAAGACTCTGTCAGGACCACTGGAGGTCAGCCCCTCAGATGTCAGGGGTCAGGTCTGTGGCTGGGAATGCATCCGGGCTGGAAGTGGGTCTGCTTCAGCTCCGGGTCCCCAGGGCCCTGACACAAACCCAGCAGAGCAGGCGAGGTGCCCAGCTTGAGAAGGGCTTTCTGCTCAGGGAAGCCTAGCTCCTATATCTCCCTGCTGGCCCCTACCCTGGAGATTTCCAAGGGAGGCAGGAGACAATTCTGTTCACAGAGAAACTAATGCTCTTCAGAGCTCTGGCTGTGTACATGGGCCCTACACTGGGTCGGGGGGCCTCTTGGCCAAAAAGGCAATGACAGCCCAGTAGTGAGCAGCACACTCACTGGGAGCTGGCAGGACCTCGGGCTGCACACGGGTGCACTGGACAGGCTCCTGGTCAGGCAAGGGCTGGCTCTTTTCTCTCCTGAAAGGGGGCTGAGGAGGTGCTGTCAGAGGTTAAACACCTTTGGCCCTCTGCAGGGCGGGCCAGGCAGGCACAGCGGATCTGGCAGATGGCGGGGGGCATGAATAGGGCCCCTGCAGAGAGGGATCTCAAACTCCTGCTCTTGCTCCCAAGTTCTGGAATAAAAGACCCAGGGCATTTATCTGGTTTTTTCCTTTGGGGGTGGGTGGGATGTGCTGAAATGAGCCAACAAGTATGCTGAAAAAACTCCCTGGAGGGCCTACCGTACCACCCCCTGAAGTGGCTAACCTGGGACTGTGAGGGGCGGCCTGACACCACTACCCCACCAGGAATTGGATGGAGGTGGGGGCTGTCACCTGCTCGTCGAAGCCAGACAATGCCTGGGTTAAGACATTTTCCTACACACTGAGGTGGGTCTGCCTGCCACTCGCTCCCCATCATGCCACAGCACCACTTGCCTGCCTGTCTCACCCTCTGAAACTGCCCTCCCCGCACCACCCCCCTTCCTCCTGCCCCCCCCCCCCCACTTCCTCCTGCACTCCCCTCCCAATTCCTAGTACGCTGATCTGGGCACTGACGAATCTGGTGGCATCAGAGTTACACAAACAGGAACATTTTTAAGCACACTTAGCTGGCTGAACCTGCTCATTGTGTAGGTGGGAACCTGAAGCCCAGTGAGGGGCAGTCTGTCCCCAGCAACACTGCCCAGTGAGGGGTGCCTGCCTCCAACCCTTCTGCTGGACTGCAGCCAAGCCTGGACTGTGTGTGGATTCCCTCCTCACGTCCAGGGTCACTGGGCCACCTTCCACCACAGCTACTGATGGAGCGCCTGGCAGAGCAGCCTCTCCCTGGGCCAGGCACACCTGCAGTGATCACTCTTGGGGGAGGCACAGAGCCAGGACGCACCCCGTGAAGACAGGTCTAGTTTGCATCACACGCCTCAGGGCACGGTTTGGATCTCTTCACACAACGGCTCCCTATTTATTCATTTCCTTTCCAGACATGTGCCCACAGACATAACATAACACCTATTCCAGAAAGGATGGAAGACCAACCAAACTGGGCAGCGAGTTCACAGAAAACCAGAAGGGAACCACAGACATCATAAGCCCTGGGGAGGCTCCTGCAGCCATGAGGCTGGCCTCCAGGGACAGCTGGCCTGAGGGCGCAGAGCAACCAGGCAGAGTCAGGAGCTGGCAGCCTGGCAAGCAAGCCAACAACTCTGCTTTCTGCCTGAACAGGCAGAGCTGGGCTTCTGTGTTTGCAGAGAAAGCCCCAACGATACCAGCAGCCCCAAGACAGGAAAGACACGTCCCGTCCTCCACAGGGGAGGGGAAGAAGCTCAAGCACACCCCTCATAGTGCCCCTCAGGAAAAGACAGCCCTCCCATGTCATGCCTGTGGAGGACTCCAAAGCCCCTGAGTGACCTAGGCCGCTAGGGAGGGTCGCCCAAGGAGGGGACAGGCACTGCTTGGGGTCTGGCCCCAATGCACCCACCTGACAGGGCACGTGTGCAGGGCTCAGGGAGGGTGCAGGGACGTGCCAGGGGGTGGCTGAGGGAAAGCAAGCTGGGGTGATGAGAAAGGGGTGGGCAGCAGCACCTGAGAGGAAGACCGGCTGAGAGCAGAAGGAGGGATGCCAGCACTGGGGGCCTGAGGGACAGGCTGAAGCAGGACCACAGGTGGGCGAGAGCACAAGTGGGAGCCAGGGGCAGCAGGGACCCCAAGAGGAGGGGCTGGGATGGGGAGCACCCGTGAGGGAGGAAGGCAACACTGGTGCCGGGCTAGTTCTCCTAGTTCTCCCCCTGCGCCCCTGTCCAGCTGCCCTCCTGTCCTGCTGCTGTGGCCTCCCCCCAGACTTCCCTTCTCCTGGTCCCAGTCCCTGGCTGGGTGATGCCTGCTGGGAGAGCTGCCGGCAGTTGGGGGCGCACAGCGGCAGCCTCAGAGCACTTAGAAACACTGGGACTGTGCTTGAAGCTCTGCCCGTGTGCCAAGTGTCTCACCTGGAGCATCTCAGCTAACGTTACCTCAACTTGTTGGAGTGGTTCTGGGCTCCTGGCTGACAGATGAAGTCACCAAGAGCTGAATAACCACCTGAATAATTCATAGAGCTGCAGACTTGGGCCGAGTGCTTGACACAAGTGACCAACCTGAATCTTGAGACTCCTCCTGCTGCTCTTGAGGAAACAGGGCTTCAGAAACTGAGCCCCACAGCTGGTGGAGCCTAGAGGTCTGCAGTGGGTGGGGCCAGCCACTGTGGTTGGGCACTCTCAGAGGCTTTTCTGGGGGAGCTGAGAGCTGGGTCGGTGGAGGGGGTGGGTGCTGCCAGGCCAGCCTGTGCTCTTGCCCATGAATGCACTGTCCACTTACAAGGGGGGCTGGAAAGCAGGGCAAGGCTGGTGTCTGGGCAGGAGGGCTGTGAGACTTTGGCCTCCGGTCACCACAATCCTGACAGGTAGCACCCCAAGGAGATGACAGACAGCAGATATCCTGCTGTCATGGAGCACTGCTCCTGGCTGCCAGGTGCCAAGGCTGTGTTCAGGCCTATGGCTCATGCTGCAGGGGCAGGGACTCCTCTCTCCCCAGATTCCTGCTAGGCTGGCCAGTCCACATCTCCCTAACCATCTCAGTGTGGAAGGCCCCACCCATCCATACTCCTGGACCCCCAGCTCCCTGCACACCAGTGGGGCTGCCACCACAGCCTCTTCACCCGACCCAGGGCCAACTCCGAGCTCCACAGCGCGAGCCCACAGATCCAGACACAGTTCTGGCTCTCATGGTAGACCCAATCGCCCTTTGCTGGGCCACTGGTCAGGCCATTCTCGATGGTACAGCCCAGGGTCGTCCGGGGCTCCCAGTCCTACCTGTCACCTTCACGGACCCCACTTTTCTGTCACGGCTCCTCCTGGAGCCTCCTCTACTCCAAGGGCAAAGGCTGAGGCCCCCAGGAAAACAAGCGGCCCAGAAATGCCAGAGCAGGAAAGGCGGCTGGGGAGAAGCGTGGCCTAGTCGGGCTCTGGTTGGTCTGAGCTGTACTCAGACCCAGGGCATAGGCTTGTCACAGAGTGGACAAGGGTTCAGGCCATGGGGGCTGGGTGGGACTCAGATTCATCCCATGCCCACACTGGCAGAGACAGTCGGAGTGTGTCATCAACCCACTGCTCATTCGCCAGAGGAGGACACTGAGTTCAGAGGACCTGCCCAAGGCTGCCCAGTGACCCTGGGGTAGGACCAAGATGCAGGTGCCAGACTCCCCCTCCTTGGGTCTCTTGCCACGCCATCCCTGAATGCTCACAAAGGAACAAGAAGTCAGCAATGCGGTCTCTGATTTACAGACGTAGAAACAAAGACACTGAGAACCAGGCAGTGATACCAAATCACTTCAGTTTTGAGCCAGGGACTTTGAAGACCTGAGAACACCCCCTCGCAGGGGCAGGCTGGGACTGGAACACCTGCTCGGAGAGGGATGGGGAGCCAGCGTTCTCTACCAGCACCTGAGTGGCTCTGTAGCTTCACAATCAAGTCCCATGGGCCCTGTTGTGGGAATGGCCTCCAGCCTTGGTCTTCAGAGACTCCGCTGGGCTCCTCCTGCTGTCACCTGCTGCCATACCCACAGGACTCAGTTGTGGCCCTTTCCCCACTCTGTTGCACCTGGGCCATGCCCAGCTGGGTCACCAGGCAAGGCTCAAGCAGGAGGGCAGAGTAATCCCACCTAGGAGTACCCAGAAAGGCCGCAAAGGAGCCGGGCCTGGGTGCCTTGTAGAGCAACTGAGGATGGAAAGGCAATGAGGTGTCAACCCACTCTGGGGAGACCCAGGGTGTTCGCCTGACAAGGCAGCAAGGGGGCAGCTGGGCAGGTGGTAGTCTGCCACATGCAGTGGACTCTCCTCTCCAGCTTGCCCCAGGCTGCCTGATCTAGAGAAACTTGTGTCTGCTTGGGGCCTTCTCAGGCCCAGCCCAGCCTCACCAGGGGCTGCCCACAGGGTGGTTTCAAGGGCTGACCTAGCTCTCGAGGTCAGCAGCCAGTCTCAAGGGCCTGAATCCCAGCCTGCCCTGCCACGACCTCCTAGACTCTGAGCTGTCCAGGGGCAGGTGGGGACAGAAGGCAGGAGGGGTGGGCTGCATCTCTCTTGCTCACCGCCACCTCTGGCCCCCTGAACAGAGCCTGGCCTCCGGGGGGCTCACAACCTATGAGATGAGATAAGTCTCAGGGAGCTCCCGGAGCCCCCGGAGGAAGGGAAACCCGCCACATGAGAGCCAGGCCAGGCAGACAGGGACGTGGGCCCACTGGGACTGCCTGCGGCCCCTCCAGTAAAGAAAAGTTCAAGGTCAAAGCCACAAACCCTGGCGTCCAAGTCCCCTCAACCTCAGAGCAGCTTTGGACGGCTCTGAGTAAGTGCCCAGTGCTGCATCTGCCAAGGCTGGAACAGGCTCTGGGGAGTTTATGCCCCTGATGAATCCCCTTCCGGTGCTACGGAGACCCAATGCAGCAGTTGCCCTGGAGTGACCCCTGGGTCCCCCAGGACAGGTCAGCCTGGCAATTGCTCAGAAAATCAAGTGCATCCCAGGGATCAGGGGATCAAGTGGATGGGTCAGGCACACCCCCAAAGGAGGTCCCTGCTAGTGGGACAGAAAGCCACACAGTTGCCATCCAGAGTGAGAGCACAGAAGGGAGGCTGGGACAAGGAGTAACGGGCTAAGAGAACACGGACTTGGGGGAGGAGGTGGTTCAGGGACAGCCAGAGAGAAGCTGGGAAGGAGCAGGAGCCAGAGGAGGGTGCAGGAGCCTCTGCCAAGTGGGGAGGAAATGGGCAGCTCCCTAGGGTCGACCTCGTCACTCTGGTGGTCCTGAACAGAAGGAACAAAGAAATGTGTAATTTTTATTTTACTTTTTAACTCAGTAAACAGAGCACATGTATTCTCCTGTCGTCAAAAACTTCCCACCATTTAAAACAACCACAGCACATCCCCCCCCCAGGTGTACTCTAATTCATCCAGTCCCCTACCCTTGGATCTGGATCTGAGTCTTCAGGATTATTATGAAAAACGATGGCTGAATAGCCTTCTACACAGATCTTTTCTCCTTCTCCTGGGGATGGACCCCTTGGAGGGGACCCAGGGTGGGCATGCAGCAGCAGAAGCTCTCCTGGAGGCCGGGCCTGGGTGCCTGACCTAAGACAGTGGATAAGTGGTTTGTTTTCCTGGGCCCTCCCAGCCCCCAGGCAGCCCCCAGGCAGCCCCACAAGACACTACGAGCAAGGCTTCCCAGGGCGCTCAGCTCCAACACCCCTGTTTACAGAGAACACAGTGCTGCAAAGCACCCAAAGGAGGACCTGTTCCCCCGGCAGAGGGATTCCTGCAGCCCCCCCTTGGCATGGGTGCAGTGGTGACTCAGCGCTCCAAACAGGCGAGGGTGGGGAGCTGGCTGGCATCCCATTCCTAGGAGCAGCAGGCTTGGGGCTATAGGAGCAGGCTGCTTTGAGCTGAGGACCAGCTGCCGCACGGGTGGCTGGAGCTGGAAAGAACGAGCAAGCCCCTCAGCAGGGAGTGGTGCTAGGGCAGGAGATTAAGTGACTGCCCTCCTCACCCAGAAGCACAAAAACTTTCTGCTTTTTCCAAGACAACCTTGGTACTGCAGCCTGACCCTAAGCTGAGCCAGGAATGGGACAGAATCTAACTGTAGACTGAGGCCAGGAGCAGCCTTGGGGAGAATATCAGCGTCCTCCATTGTCTCAGGGAGACACCTGTCACTCACAAACCCATCCCAACCTCCCAAACAGCAAGAGCACTGGGAGAGGGGTGTGTAGGGCTGCACTTGGTGCCCGTGAGTCCCTGGGGCTAAAAGTACTCACAAGGTGCCTGTCCAGCTTCTCCAACACACAATTTCACTTATACCTCACGGGACAGTCTTCCTTGTTCCAGGGCACAGAGCCAGCAGGGAGCTGAGACTACAGCAGAAGCCAGACTCCCCGGCTCTTCCTACTGTACCCCATCTGGCCCCAAGTAAGGTGAGCATCACAGACAGAGCTAGGCCGACAGCGCAGCACCTCGCTGACTGCTGGCCCAGATGGCTCCATCTTTCAGGAGCCGCCCGGCTCAGGAGTCCTGGGGCCTTTGGAGCCAGGACTGAGTTTCCAGGTCGTCAGCTCCCCATCTTCCTGATGCGCTGAGAACTTAAGGGACCTGCCCCTCCCACAGCACTCGGTTCCAGGCTAGAATGAACACCCCTGGGGGCAGGAAGTCCTGCAGCTTCCACTGCAAACCCATCAGGGCCGGCCTCACTGGCCGCAGGCCTGTACAGAGGCCGCCAGGGGCGCCGTTGCCTTCCCCCTACAAGCCGTCCTGGCTGGGCTGCGGAGGGCAAGGGATTCCCGCGCCATCCACAGGTAATGAGTCCCCAGCGCAAGCAGGGGCTGGGGAAGCCTGCAATTTGCCTGCAGCCAGCGCCCGCCCGATGCCAGGCTCTTCTGCCAACAGAGACGTCGCACACTGGGTCCCCAGAACTGGCGGGCTGTCCCTCCCCTCCCCCTCCCGGGGAAAAACAGAAACGACAAACAACTAAGTGCGCGGGGGGAGCCCGGCCCGGCAACTCCGCCGTGGCCCGGCAGGCGTGTGCCGCACCCCCGTCCTGAGCCCCTCTACCTCCTCCCTCCCACTCTGCGGCGGGGCAAGGTCCTGGCCCAGCTCAGGGCTCTAAGCAGGCCGGACGCTCGCAAAGCGCTGGCACCATCTTCCCGCCCCCGCACAGCAGCTATTTATAGCTGGGGAAGCACCGCGCCCGGCGCCGCTGCCCACCCGGCCGGCTGGCTCACCATCCCCGCTCGCGGCCCCGCGCAGCTCCTCGTTGGCGCCACCCGCCGCGAAGTTGCTCAGGCCGGCGGCCGGGCGAGCGGCTTTCGCTTTCGCACGGCGCGGCGCACACCCCCGCGCGCCCGCTCGCAGCCCCAGGCTGGGTCGGGCTGGGCTCGCCCAGGGCTGGCAGCGCAGGCTTCTCCCCTCGTAGCGCGGGCGCGTGTGCGGGCTCCCCCGGTGCCTACCGCCCCCGCGCGCGCCGCCGCCCCGGTCCCCGACCGGCCGCCCACCTGACGCTGTGCAGGATGCCGGCCCGGGGGCATGGGGGCGCCGCGGCCCCGCCGCCGGCCGACTTCCTCCGCAGCGGCGCCCGGGAAACCACGGCCCGCGGGCTTCCTGCTGCGCCTGGCGGGCCGGGGGGCCAGGGCGGGGGGCGGCTGCCCGAGCAGACCCGGGGAGGACTGAGCCAAAGCTCCGGAGAGCAGAGAACCAGACGGGCAGAGGAGGAGAGGGGGTCGCAGCCCAGGCCCCCGCCCCCGTCCCCCGGCCCCGGCAAGTTCCTACCCGCCGACTCCGCCGTGGCATCTGTGCAGCGGAGCCAGGGCGGGCGCCGGGCCATGGCCGCGGAGGCTCGCTCGTTCGCGGCGGGCCGGGGTGGGGCGGGCAGAGCCGGACGGGCGCGGGCGCTCGCTCGCTCGCTCGGTCTGGAAGCGGGCCCAGCAGCACAACTGACTTTGGCCGGCCAATCCTCGAGGGTTCCCTGGCCGGGCCGCCGGCGAGGCGGTGGTGGGTTGCTGACCCGCCGGCAGGCGCAGCCTTCACCGCAGGAGGCTGTGGGACGGGGCAGCCCGGACGGAGAGGCGTAGGGGGGCCAGGAGTGCGGAGGGCCGGGCCGGACTGTCCTCAACCTGCACGCGGTAGTTATGTGAACGGCGCCCCCTGTAGTTGTGCCACACGAGGGCCCCGTAGGGCAGAGGTGTGGGTATGTGGGAGACACGCAGCCACACTACGCTGTCTTTGCTGATGCAGTCGGGCAGTGGGAACTGAAGTGAAGACTTTCCCAGGAACATCCGGGGGGGGAGGGCAGAACTAAGATGCCATGGCAGTCCCCCAGTGGGCTTCACAGCTGGCAGGGGCCTCATTTTCCAGTTGGGCTGGAAGTGAGGCCCAGCAAGGAGAAGGCGCTGGGCTAAGGGTGGGAGTGGTGGGGCTGGGCAGAGGCCAGGTAGACTCCAGACACCCCCTCAGCCTCTGCATTCCAAGAACAGCAGCAGCACCACTCCTTCTCCGCACAGAGCAGCTGTGCAGGGCTCTGGGAGGGCTGCTCTCTAATACATTAGCTCTGCTGATGCCTGGAAGGGGATACTATGCCTATTCTGCAGATGAAGGATGGGCTCAGAAGAGAATAGCCTCACCCAAGAGCATACAGCCATGCCCCTGGCAACCACAGCTCCAGTGTGCACAGAGCACCTTCCTCTCCCATTTCCTATGGGGCAGGCTGCCCCAGGACTGTCCACCAATTCCTAGCTGCCCCCTCCCATCCCAGCTGAGGAGAGGCCAAGCGCAAGTAGGGACAGGGCTGGATGGAGAAATGCTGCCCCAAGCCCTGGCCTGGCACCAGCGCCCCCCCCCCCCATTCTCTCTTACCACCTCAGCCCAAGAGCTCTTCTCCCTTTTCCCTCCCTACACACCCAGAGGCCTCAGACCCACCTGGCTCGAATCCTGATGACACCTGTCCTGGTGACATCTCCCGTGAGCCAGCTAGTTCCTACCTGTCCTACACTTAGCGTTCGCAGGCTTCCCACACGCCCTTGCCTGTGCCCCCAGTCCACATTGGCCCAGGTCCAACCTTCCCCTTCCACCAGGGTGATGACGTACTCTCTGCCTCCTGCCCTCCCTCCCTCCTGGGGGCACAGAGGCAGCGTCTTGGCAGCCCCTGGAGGATTACCACTCCCTGTCAGGTGCTGGAACAACCAGGCCAGGCCTCCTAGAGATCACTCACCTATAGGGAGATAGGCATGAACACAAGCCACTCCAGGGCTGTACAAGAATATCAAGGGGCTCCTGACTGAGTGCTCACCACTGGTTGGGTCTCATGCAAGTTCTAAATCTATGTGTCGCTGAAGCCATAACAGCCCCTCACCATCTACATTTAAATTGTCACTTGACACATGTGGAGACAGGTTCAGAGAGGGTGGGCACTGGTGTAGAGTCACACAGCAGTAAGGCCTCTATGGTTGGGACCTGCCCCCAAGCCTGGCCGGCTCCAGAGATGGTTGGGCCACTCCTCCCCGCTGTCCCCAGGGCTCGGGGGGCAGACGCTTGACGCTTGCGCCTTGCACAGCACATGACCATGGTTCATATCTTATCCACTTCCTGTAAGCCTGAGTCAGAGCAAAGGAGGCTGAGAACATGTGCTCATCACACCTATGCCAGTAAGAAACGGTCTGTGTTGAGCATGTGGTTCTCTGGAAACTAGCCCTGCATCAGGAGTCCTCTGGGTCTGATCCCTGGCAGCACCCAGCTCTCCCCAGCATAGGAGCCTCCTACACAGAGCTTGGGACTGGTGCTCTCAGGAGCACACTGGGGCCCAGGGTGGGCTGGGGCAGCCCAGGGACCCAGGGTCTTGGCTGTCACAGCAGGAGGGAGGCCTGTGGTAGGTGAGGGGGACTCAGGGGTTCTGTACCAGGCCCCCACTGAGCAAGGCCTCTGGGGAGACTGCCCTGGACGAATGTCTGCTCCCAGTGGTCTCTGGCTTCCTCGGCCCTGCTCCCAGCATCACACAGTGCCCTGCACCCTGAGCCCTGGTTTGTGCCAGCCCTCTCCAGAGCCCCAGGAAACGGCACTGCCTCTCTAGCTGATAGGCCAGAGCACCGAGACCCAGAACAGGGAGGAGAGGGTCACCCCCTCTGACCCCTAGGGGGAAGCACTCCTGTACACACTGGGAGCCCCATGGGGCTTCATGTGAGAGCACTGGGACAGTGGATACCAGTGGGCCTGCCTACACTAGATTCTCGAGAATTCCTTGCACCCCAAAGAGCCTTGTGCCCCTCCTGGGACCTGTCAGCACCCTATGCAGGAGAGCCCCAGGGGTTCTAGTTGCCCACAGAGGACCTGGATATGCAGGACACAGGCCTCTGACCACTGCCCGGGAGAGACAGTCACTCACCGACCTCAGGGCCACCCCTGAAGGCCTAAGAGATTGGGGGCTCCTGCAGTGCTCTGCCAGCCTTGGGGGCCCAGGAAGCCAGGCCACTCTGACCACGCTCACCCACAGGCCAGCAAGAGCCCCAGTGAGCAGAGAGGCGCTGGTCTAACCTGAGCTGGCTGCTCTGGGTCAATCCTGGGGGTTGGGGGTATCCATGGGCACCTTCCTGGGTGCTCAAGGGTGTGCTCCAGCCTGTCCCTGTAGTGTTGCTCTTGCTCATTGGCTTAGTCACAGCGAGTGCCCAGGGACTCCCTGAGCCTGGGCATGCACCTGGGAAGAGGACTGATGTTAGAGGAGGGAGTACTGGCCCTCTGAGATGCCCCTCGGCCTCGGGGCAGGACAAGCCCCACACTATCAGGGTGCCTCACTGCCTCTCCAGGGCATGCCTGACCTTAACCCTCCCAGAGCCAACTTCAACAATCGACCATAAGAAGAAAACAAACGTCCCGAGGACCGCGCCTGGTCACCATGGGGGCTTCCCAGGCAGACCTCTCTCCCTGCTCCAGCTCCAGGACAGATGGGTCAACACAGAGAGGGTGAAGATGGTGGCAAAGGCAACAAGTAATTGGCCCTGAGAGCCACCTCCCCACCCCCCTGCCTACGGGCCCCTGCCAGGGCCTTACTTACTGACCTCTTCTGCATGGGAGGGCTGGAGGCCAGGAGGAAGACGTGGCCAGGGCTGAGCTGGGGACAGAAATGGCCTGCAGGCACAGACCCATCCTCCTGCCCTCTGTCCAGACCCCAGGCCCTCCTCCCCGTGTCGCCCTCACCCCGGCAGCCCTCACTACCTGCATGGCCTGGCTCTCTCTCCTCCTCGCCCTCCTCCTTGGCCCCAAGGGAGAGGCTCTGGCCCAGCCCCAGTCAAGGGCCAGCCCTGGGAAGCCCTGACTCTTCATGTCCCCCAAGTGCTGCCCACCTAGCATACCCTGGCAGCCACGCTGGGAAGTTGGGTGGTCAGCATTCCTCTTGCAGCTCCCACCTGGACTCCCTCTGCCCAGCCTATGCTGGCTCCTCCCATTTATTCTCTACACCGCAGCCATTTCTGAAATGCAAACTGCCTGCTGCTCTTACCCTAGCTTCCCCCAAAGTGCATGCATTCCAATGGATGGCTGCAGAGAGGGAGACTGAGCTGGCAATCTGCGAGCCCAGGGGTGGTCCCCAAATTCAGAAGGAACCAGAGAAAGTGAGACCAGATGACTATGGCCTTGTCTGTGTGTGTAGCCCCTGGCAGAGGCAGACAAGGGGAGGAAGATTAGTGGGGTCAGAGAGCAAAGTCCGGAACTGTCCCAAGATGGTGGTGTGGAGTGAGGAACAGCAGAGAAAGATGAACAATGGCCCTGGGGGCAGATGCCATCACCCCATGCTATTCCCAAGGTCAAGAGGCATGCTGTGGGCCTGGGTGTGCAACCCAGACTAACGGGGGGAATGTGTGCCTGGGGCAAGCAAGCAGACAGGGCAGACAGGGCATTGCTCACACCTCTCCTGGCTACCTTCTGGTCACCCTGGCAGCACAGCTCCCCTGAGTGGCCACAGGTCTCCTTGGAAATATGTGCTTGGCCTCGGGCTCGTGTGGCTGGTGAGGGTAAGTACCCCATAAGGCCCTACCCTAAGCAGAGGTGGGCTCCTGGCCCTGCAAAGCCAAGGCCCAGACCCTAGAGCTGGGCTGCTGCCTGAGACGCTGCGGCTGAGCTGCCCAGAGGACCATGTGGCCCCAGTGGCCTCCTGCAGCCATTGCTTCTCAAGACCTGAGCCAATGTAGACCTGCAGGTCACTCCTGGTTCCTTTCTGCTGGCTGTTACCTCAGTCCCCACTTGACCTAACCCCAGTCTTCCCCGAGCCTGGGTCCAAAGCTGCCTTTTAGGTGGCAAGAATGCTTCTTAGAGTTAACAATCTAAATTCTCAGCCTTGGAGCTATGAGCTACCAATTGGTTTGGAGGCACTGGCCTTGCGACTACTTGCTTGCCTCCTTGCTGTGGGACACTGGCTCTGTCAGTGTGCCTGGGTAACCTCCCTGCTGAGAGCTTGCCAGCCAGAGACTGCGGGGCCTTACAGTCCCACGCCAGCCAGCTTCCTCTCCCTTCCCTGATGGCTGAGAGAGCGAAATGTGCCTTTCTTCCCCAGGCACACGGATATCCAGCTACAGCCCCACTTCATTCTCCCATGCTAGAGCTTCTGGTTTGCAGAAATTGTGCAGACTGCACTCTACAACTCCAGGTGTCTTTGATGTCATGGAGTCCAGCTGCTTTGCCTGTCTGACCCATGAGTGAGGACACAGGTGGGGATCAGGGAAAGGACCCGCCCAGGTAAACACAGCCCGGCTGCCACGGGCAGAGCTTGATGCAAGGATCCCCATCCCACAGTATAGGGCTGCGTCCACCTCAACAGACAGCGGCATCCATGCCACACTCACCTCCACGGGGACCAGCCCTCGAGCCCTTGCGTGCACACGTTCCCATCAGCACCTTACCAAGAGGGAAATGCATGCTTCAGGAGGGCCGTGCCCATGTCCCCAGTCACCATGAGGCAGAGTGAGGGTCTCAGTCACAGACACCAGGGCTTCCATGGGCAGGCACTGATGCAGCCGTGGCCTACGTCAGCTCAGCTGACCTGGCACTTCCAGCCCAGCTTGGGGCTCAGGAGCAGAGCCGACCACAGAGGGAGAGAAATAAGGACAAGGGCGGGGGACAGGGCAGCTTCCTGGGGAAGAAGCAGCAGGTGTCTGGGCTTGGTGGACAGGGATCTTTCCATACAGGGGAAAAGAGTAGAGAAGAGACAGGTGGGGGACCTGGACAATCAAGGACAGCCAACGGGACCATGTGGAGGGTGAGGGGTGCTTAGTGTGTGCAATGGGGCTGCATGTGGCCTCTGTGGAGAGAGGGGTTTCAGGGGGCCTGAGGAACAGGCAGGACAGAGAAGGGGCACCAGCAGGCTCTGCGGCCCCTCAGGGTGAGTTGGGACCTGGGGTGTGATCTGATGGGGCCCCTGAGAGCCTCCTCAGATCAAGAACACTGGGCTCCTCTGAGCCTGCCCCCACGTCAGGCTTGGAAATGAGAGCTGCTGTCCAGGCTTCTAGAATAGCCCAGTCTTTGGAGGACTGCTGAGTGGCTTCCGTTTCATCTCAGGAGGGGAGCCCACATCCTAGAAAAGCCATGTCTGACAAGCACATTGAGGAAACTAGGACAGTCCATCCATCATCTGACCCCTGGTCCCTAATGAATGGCCTTGGTGGACTTGGGGGGCTGTGGCTCCTCTGGCTGGGCTGCTAAGTGAGGGCACAGTGATGGGACCAGACCAGGATTCAGGCCATGAGTGGCGGCCGGGGCCACGGCCTGTGCCAGGTGTCTCCCCTGGATGGCCCGCACGGGATCCTCATGCAGGGAGGGGCCCGTGAACAGGCGGTGGTGAGCAGGCACTCGGGTGGGACGGGCTGGCCCAACCCCGAGACAGAGAGGAGGTCCTAGGCAGAGCTAGAGCTAATGCCTTCTTGGGGCATTCAGGCTCCCAAGAAGCTCCCGCCCACCACCTCCTGCCCCATGAGAGCCGCAGGGAGAAACCCTTCAAATCCTGTGTATAGCATCAGAAGGGGAACAAACTCGTCCAGGCTCTCCCTATAGAGCAGGGCTCAGTCCCTGATCTGCAGAGATGCCCCCAAACCAGAAGAATGAACTCGAGATGTGACCAGAAGAAGCAACCCAGGCACAGCACCGCTCCCCTCTCTAAAGTGATGCGCAGCCTCTGTTATGGCACAGGGGCCTCCCACCCATGCTGTGAGGGAACGGGACAGGGCTCCATCCCCTAGGAGTGGGGTCACCCGTTCAGAGCGGCTCCCACACCTGCAGGATGCTCCTGCCGGCCAATGGCAGAACGCGGTGTAGGTCCAACTCCAAACACAGTGCTCTTCCACAAGCGGAGCCACACTGAGCTGCAGCGAACGTGTCTGATTACTCTGCGGCCAAAACATACCCTCCTCCAGACTCCCTTCCACCACTTGGTCCCACCCCAATGTTCTCCCCAACCTCTCTAGCCCCCAGGCCCTTCCCCAGGCCTACCCTCCAAGCTACGCAGCCCACTGCTCTGAGAGCTTCCCCTTTGACCATGGTAACTCCCACCTGGACACCCCACGGCACGTCCCACTGCTGCAGGACAGAGCTAGTCTGCTGACTGTGGATGCAGGTGGCCCTCAGGACGGGCCCATTCTACCTTCTCCACTACTGCCTGCCCCTAGCCCTGTGACGATTCTCCCACGTCACGCAGCCTCCCTAGGTTCTCTTTCCTGGGATGCCTTCTCCCACATCTGTGTGACAATCTGGCCAACTTCAAGGTCAGTCCAGGCCTCCAGGAGTGCTCCTGACCACCTGCCCCCCTTCCACTTGCCAAGGACTGGTAGCAACCCTCTCCTGCATGCACAGCACCCTGAGACTCACCAGGAGCACACGCACCGTGCCTATGCTAAGTGCTGAGGGTGGGTACTCACACTCACCTCACAAGGAAGTGAAGCAGAGGGCAGTGGGCTTGAAGCCAGTCAGAGCCCTCCCTCTGAGCACTCACTGTGGCCCTGAGGACAGCTATCTCCTGTCTCCCAGGAGAGGGCTCCTCATCTGCAGCCCCTGGGGGCCAGTCTTCCATTTCAAAGGCTCCACACCACCACCTCACTGGGTTTTCCATGCCCCTGAGGCAGGGCCAGGTTCATTCTGCACCCATGAGGTGCCTGGGCCAGAGCTGAAGCACAGCCTAGAGCCCAAGGCTCCCTCAGCCCTCCTCTGAGTAGGGCCAGGTAGGTCCCTCTCAGGAAATAAAGCCCAGTACTGAGCTGATGGGGTAGGGGTGGCCAGTTCCTGCCGATGCTCCTGCTGTCTGGGGTTCCCTGGGGCTGGTGCTGGGTTGGCCTCCCCTGCAGCCCAGAGCTGGCCCTCACTCGTGTTGGCTGAGCAGTTTTCCCAAGGTCCCTACGCAGGAGCGGTGTGTGTGTGGCTGAACAGAGTCTTCAAGTCTGTGCCCCTACCAGTGACGGGCTAAGGTTCACGAGGAAATTCCATGTGGCTCCACCTGCTTTGACATACCCTAATTTTAGACTTCTTACACATATTTAGAGATCAGAATTTCAAAATCTGTGTTTTTAATCAACCCAATTCCTGCACTTCCTTCAAGAAGCCTTCCCAATTGGCCCTGATCCATCTCACCTTCTCCACTGACCCCAATGAGCCCTGTCGCCCTTGTACTGTTATCCAAAAGGTCCCTTCTCCCAGCTCGCTCCTCCTCCTGCAGGGGCCTTCCTACCTGCTCCAGGACCACAATGGCCCCACCCCGCTCCATCCCAGACCACAATGGCCCCGGGGCACATGGCAATAAAGTGCCTTCCAACTCCTGTGATCCTGATAACCCCTGGGTAGGTCTGGTCAGCCTCACTTTGTAGATGAAGAAATTAAGCTTTCCAAATACTGATCGGCTTGCCCAAAGCCACCCAGCTGTATGGGTGGAGCCAGGTGTGGAGCGGGCCTGGGCCTGGCTGGTGCTCCTCCCTCAGCTCACAGGCAGGGAGGGTGAGTGTGGGGACAGCAGAGCGTGGGAGGCCCACAGCCTGTCACCAAGGAAACCAGGCAGGGGCTCCTGGAGCCCGGAGCTCTGGTTTGGATTTCAAACCCAGTGCTGCTCTCTCAGAAGCAACTTGGTCAAACTTTCCAAATAGGAAAAGTGGAAAAAAAAAAAAAAGAGAACGAGAGAGAGAGAGAGAGAGAGAGAGAGAGAGAGAGAGAGAGATGGGGAGAGAGACAAATTCCAAGACTGAAGCCACCCCAGAAAGAAGGCCTGGCCCCTGAGCTTGGGAGGCCTTGTATGGGTCGGCAGAGTGGTGGTGGGGCAGAGACCCTGTGGCACACCAGGGCTATGCCCCTCGTTCCAGGGTGCCTGGGTGGGGCAGGGATGCCAGCCCTTCCTGCCTCTGCTGGAGTGGCTGCCCTTTCATGTTTCCCACTGGGGGCGGGTGAGACAGGGCTCTTTTGGAAAAAGGCTTGGAAAACCACTGACCTCATCCAACTGGCCCACCGTTGGAGATGGGGAAACTGAGGTCAGAGGGGCTGGGACCAGGAAGTCAACAGCAGGACTAAACTCTGAGGGCAGGGCAGCATCTGTCTGCCCCGGAGTGGGTGCCACAGATCAACATCTGTGGATTGGGCCCAACTTGGAAGAGGTGCTGGGGTGTCCCGAGTGCCCGCCACACTCTGGGCACCTCCTGCTGTCTACAAGCCCTGGCCACACCTACAAGGGCTCCTGGCTCCAGGATCCGCGCAGGGCAACCCCAACCCCAGCATTATGCACAGCAAAGGATGGGAGCCCTCAGGCCAGAGTGTGACCTTCAACCCTGGGGCTTAAGGGCAGCCCCAGCTCACCAGAATCCAACACAAACAAAACTTGGTGGCCCTGCCATCAGAGACACTCTTGTATTGGAGCAACTGCAACACTGCCCGTCCCTGGGCCATGGGAAGTACCGCCTGGGCCCCTCACTCAGCTCCCATAGCCAATGCCCATGGCCTTAGGAAATCCAGCCTCCCTTGGTGGCCTCTACTCTAGCTTAGGATGCCTCGGGGTGGCCGAGGGCTACCTCTTTGAGCTCCCCTGAGCGCACCAATGACCTGCCTGGAGGGACGCCCAGGAAGCCTTGGCAAGGAACAGGAGATGATTGGACAGGAGGTGCCCCAAGAGGCAGCAGCCATGGGCACAGCTCCGGGGTGGGGAGGGGGGACACAAAAAGGCCACTGAACACATCCTGCCCTCCCCTCTGCCACACCCAGAATCTTCCCTAGTGGAGGATGCTATTGTTCACTGTTTTTATCGTCCAGGCAGATTTTTTGGAGCAGAATGGGAATGTTAAATGGGGACAAGAACAGCCAAGCAGTCACCCGTGATGTGGCGAGGGCTAGGCAGGGTAGGGTGGGTCCCTCTCGAGTGACCTAGGGCTCTTGCCCGCCTTCCCAGGACAGGGCAGTCACACACTCTGGTGGGGGGTGGGCCCAGAACAGGCCATGTTCTGGCTGCACCAGGCTGCTCCTTGGGGCTCAGATGTGCGGCTCGTGGCTGCCTCAACACAGTGTTGGGACCACAGGGCTCTCAAGTGCCAAGTGCTGGACACTCACCTCTCCCATCTCACAGACAAAGAGACTGAGTCTGAGTCGAGTGGTCACACAGCACCCTGCGGAGGACATGGCGCTTCGACATCCTAGCTCAGTCAGTGGGTGCACCAGGCCCACATAGGTGGCACCGTGGCAGGAAGAGAGCCCTGGACTCAGCTCCTACCCCACCACTCCCTGGCTCTGCGGCCCAGGGCTTGCCACCTCAGTTTCCTCGTCTGCAAACAGGGTAATGTAATGCCCCTCCTTCCTGCTGGGTTTGGATAGGCCAGCTGGTCAGGGCCAGGTGAGCAGAACAGAGCCTGGAGCTGAGGTGGGCAGTCACAGCAGCATCTGCATGTGTCCACCTCTCTGCCCGGACACCACGGCCACACAGCATGGGCTCTGACCTCTAATCCTGCTGGGCAGGTGCTGGTGGGTGGGGTAGGGGTGCAGGGAGAGGTCAGGCTCCACGGTGTGGGAATCCCAGCTCTGTTCCTCCCAGGCCAAGTGAGGCTGGGCCTGCGCTGCTATCGCCCTCCCCTCAGCTTGCTCATCCTGTGATGGGGATCATGGGGCTGCAGGGAGGAGTAAATGAGGGAGCGTCTGGGAGGTGCCTGCCACCCCTGAGGATCCTCTGCACCCCATGGAAGCAAGTCCTGTGGCCTCCCTCCCCTTGGCAGAGGCCCACTCACTGACATTCTTTCACAACTCAGCTTAGTAGCCAGGCCACACCCAGCGCCCTCTGCAGGCGGAGGTGGGGAGGTAGGGGTGTGGGGAGGTGATATGAGGAGGGCCCGTGTCTGGAGTGAACACCCAGTACTCTGTGGGCGGAGGGAAAAAAGCAGAGACTGGCACTGCCAAACCGTCTCCTTTCCAAAGGGCATGTTCTAGCAGTGACTGCCACAGCAAGGGCCTGCCAGGGAGCCCCCTCTTCCTCCTGGCCCTGAGATAGGGCACCCACAGCCCCTGCCCCTGCTGGGTCCTGCAGCCGCAGCAGGCTCAGCCCTTCCTCAGCCTCTCTCCCCCCACTCCCAGCCGAACTCAGGCCCTTGGTCTGAGAGGGCTACCTGCCCCACTTCACTTGCCAAAGCCTTGCCATGCCTCCTCCCAGAAGTGCACCTCTCCCCGCCTCAGCTGGCCCGGGGTGCTGCCCCTCCAGACTGCACGCCCGGGCCCGGGGCAGTGTCCCAGAAGGACAAAGCTCAGAGTGCTGGGCTCTGCCCAAGCTGAGACTGAATGTGCGTGCCTCAGAAAGATGTGGCCCGGACACTTATTCCAAGAGCAAATCTCTGAAAAATACCTTGCAGTGGGAAAAGAAGTCCACACTGAAAAATGTTCTTCTCTCCAGGAATGTTAAACAACAGCTCTTGACTGAGCACCCCAAGTGGCTGGGTGGAGGGGACTGAGGGCTGAGGTCAGTTCTGGATGTGTATATAAACACTGCCGTCCCCTGGGCTGGCCAGAAACTCTGGTGTGGAGGCCAGCCCGCAGGATGTGGGCCCCGGCCCTGGGCTCTAGTCTGGGCTCTGCCATTTACCAGCTATGTGACTGAGGGCGAGTCACAGCTGTGTGGGCTGCAGGGTTTCCACACACGCTTGCAGGACTGTCACGGTGGGATCGAGACTGCTAACGGCTTAGGCACATCATCTCCCTCTGCCCAAGCATCCTGGCACTGCCACAACTGTGAATCCACATCTGGAGATGGAAACTGTCTCCAATGACCAAAAAAGAATGCAGGGGGGTGACCATCTAAAGGCTGCTTACATTTGATTTTTTTAAAATTCTAGCTGTGAATGAGGGCGGCTTGGCTTGGGCAGCAATTTATGACTGTGCTACGGTTCTGTCAGGGCAGGGGCCTGGGCATCTTGTGGCTTTGTCCCCACTGCTCCTCTGCATGCTTCCTGGCAGCTCCCCCGGGCAAGGACACACCACCGCTTCTCAGGCAGGAACCAGCCCCTCCCCACCTGCCACCTCTTGGGCTCACACGGTCCCCAGAGACAGAGGCAAGGATGTGGACAGGAAGGCCTTCAGGACCTGCTGTGAAGCTCAATAAAGCTTGTAGAGCCCAGGAAGAGGAAGGAGAGCTCAGGGATAAGCTAAGAAGCCACACAAGTTTGCTACCCTTTTTATGACTCTTAAAAATGGGACCTTTTTTCCCTGGAGAACTTGAAGTGATTCTTTTGTTTACTCCGCTTTTGCAACTGGCCCATAGATCATCTCAACAATGCTAAAAATAGAGCTATTGCCGCAATTCCTACTACAGCCAAGGAGCTCATATTTCCTTAATTTAAACTTTTCCCTTCTTTTCTGTCCTCTAATTCCCATTGTGATGTGACTGGGCTTCCTTTAACCCTGACGTTAGGACGGCGCTACCGCAAGGCTTTGGTGATCCAAGGAGGAGGAGGGGGAGGCTGGGTGACCTGCTACATTCGCCTCCATCAAGGGTAGGGCCAGGGGCGGGATGTCCACAACCATCAGTGACTCGGTACTGTGCGGGAAGACGAAAAACCACAACAAATCCCAATTTCTTCTGAGAATCAGATGACGTCAAAGTGTAGGAACTGAGGCCACCCTTGAGGAAATAGTAGGATGACAGCTATCACCCTTCAGTGGCATCCTGGTCTCCCCCTAACATACACACCTAGAAGCCAAACACCAGGTAGAGACACATGGACCTGGGGCACCAGAGCAGGGCTGAGCGCCCAGGCCAGGCTCCCCAGGCCTGCCCCCTGTACTCCCCGTCCTTACGGCCCTGCCCGTCATCCCATTGGTCCCCGGGTGCCCTGTCCTTCCTCTGCCTATCTCTGGGGCCCATCCCCTGGCTGCCATTCCCACTGCCCCTGATTTGGTTCAAAAAGCTGAGTGCCAGGCTCAGATGCCAACTTGCTGTGTGGCCAAGCCTCAGTTCCTTCACTTCTATGGCAAGGATAATGGCACTACCTATACCTCGTGGGTTAAGGGGGTTCAGTGAGCTGTTCTGTGCAGTGGAGCCAAGAGAAGTGGTAGGCTAGCAGCGCTCCCAGGCCCTGCCCCAGCCTGGCCCCTCCAGTACATCTGTGCCAGCTGGTGTGACCTCTTGAACACCTCCTCCACCCCAGCCATTCTGTCTGCCCTCTGAGGAAGTCCACACTCTGCACCTGGCCCAGGAGGGCAGGGCCTAGCGGTGTCCAGCCAACCGCCCTGTGTGCCCCTATGCTTGCTCACGGGGCGCCCTCTGCTCAGAAGCCTGTCCCCGCTCTGTCCTGCAGGTACCTCCTCCAACATCAGCTGCTCTGCCTTTCTCACACCCTCTGCTCCCCGTCAGGTTCTGGGGTCTGAGCTCCAGGAGGGGTGAGGGCTTGTTCAGGCCTGGGGGTCTCAGAGAGCACATGTGCAGAAGGGACTGCAATGGTGGGGCCCAGGTGGGGCTTCACGTCTGCCCTGCCAGGGTAGCTGGCCTTGGCAAGGGCTGGAGGACTCAGGAGGAGGCGGGCCAAGCTTGGGAAGGCTGGGCTGTGCAGTGACACTGCTATGGAAAAGCTTGCGAGGAGACCAGAGGGAAGCCCTGACTGCAAAAACGGCCTCAAACCTGCATGTTTTAAGAGGCTGAGGAAGGCACTGAGGGAGGACAAAGGCCTGTGGGCAGCACAGGTAACGACAGCCAGGCCAGGTTCCAAAAGGGAGACCCAAGGGTACTTACTGTGGCTTCAACAAACCTGCCCCTAGCCCCATGTCCCCACCTACCTAGCCTGACCCAAAACCCACCAGGAGCTCCCACAGCCACTATTCACCTGATCACTCCCCCAGGGAACTGGGTGACCCTCAAGAGTGGGCCTTGCTAATGGCTTGATGGAAGAAGAAATGTGCCATGCAGAGTGCTTCACCACCAGCAGGTCTCAGAGCAACGGAGGGGCAAGGGACTCGATCCCCTGAAGGATGGGGACAGGGGCATGAGGACACAATCCGTCACTCTCATCGTCCCTCCCCACACCCATGGCAGACATCACTAATGAAAAAGAGAGAGCCTGGATATGGCCCCTGAATTCCCAATGACATAGCAGCAAGACTGCGGGCCTTAGAGTGGGACAGACCTGGATTTGAATCCTAGCCTGGCCACTTGCTAGCTGTGTAGTCTTGGGCCACTCCTTCAGCTTCTGCATCATGTGCAGGGGTCTGATAGAGCCGTTCTCCCACAGGGCCCTGGCAGCCACGTCACGACTGCTGGCAATGGCGGTTGCAGAAGCACACTGGACAAGTGCCCCTTCCACTTCTCCCAGTACCCAGAGCAACCAAGCACCCAGGAGTGGCCTAGGAACAGAGCCTGAAAACAGAGCCACAGGCTCTGCTGGCCGAGAGGAGAGGCCAGGCCTCTGGGCAGCCTGGTGAGCAGACGGGAGAAAAGGGCTTTTGGTTTTCACAGCATTTGGCGCCTGTTGGTGTCAACTTCCCCACCTGTACATGGGAATGACAACGGTACCTAAGCCTCACAGACCTGCTATGGAGAACCAAAGGAGGCCCCCCAAATAAAGCTCCCAGTGAGTGCTTGTAGATGGGGCTGGTCCTGCCACAGGTACTGTGGGCTTCCCCCCGTCCCTTGCCCCTCAAGGCTGGGATGGGCCAGGCATAGATGCTTTGGCACTTGGAGCAGGGTGGCAGCCTCCACTGTCACTGCACTCTGCCTCAGAAGCCCCAGTCCCTGGGTGGGCCTGGGGGCTCTACCATAGAGGGGAGACCCAACCCAGCTACCTAGCTACTTGAGGCGAAGCCCACACAGGCCCAGTGCCCAAGCCAGCCAACAGTGCAGTCCTGGCCCCTAGGGGTGACCCTGGTCAGGGGTGACCCATGGTGACCCATGGCCCAGCTACTGACCCCAGCCCCCCATCAACCTGGAATCCTGGCCTCACCTCCTGGGACAGGGCTAGATGCCCATGTCACTCTGCCCACTGCCACTCCATTCTCTCCACCCAGCCAATGGGCCATTCGGGCAACATACCTGCTTGGGAGCAGCTGGGCCAATTCTAGTGTAGGAGCCAGTGGGTCCCTGGCTTTCTGCCCTTCCTCCCTCACATGAGGCTGCTGGCTACCACCCAGCAGGGGTTCAGCACTAGACAGAGCGAGGTTCACATCCCTCCTCCAGCACCGACCAGTTGTGGGACCTCAGTCAAGGCACCTTACCTCCTGGCACTTCCACGAAATGGGACTAATAATCTAGCCTTACGGGTCGGCCTGTGGACACCAGACATTGTTGACAATGCAGCTGGCCCGGGGCCTGGCACACAGCAGGTTTAACAGCGGGACAACATGCTCCTTGAGGTGTGGGCAGAGGGACAAGCGAGGTGGAATGTGAACCAGTCACAACCGGTCCTGGGGGAGAGAAGGTGACGTGGGACCAAGTTCAGGAAAGGTGTGGATCTGTTGCCAACTGGGCGCTTCCTCGCTTCCCATCCCAATGTTCCCTGGCCCTGACCAGAGATGGCGAGTGGGACTCAGAGCCGGAGAAGCTGCACTGGGGTGCCCCACAGGCCAGAACACCCCACAGTGACACTCCTGGGGCTTGTTTACTGCCAGGAGGCAGCACAAATCTGCCTCTGCCTGGGGTGGTGTGGGGTATAATTAACTGGGTGGGGACCAACACCTCGTCCCTGGGTGGTGTGCTGGTCTTTGCTGATGTCTACCTGCAAAAGGCCCTGAACTTGGGGTTGGCATATGGGGGCGGGTGTCAGTGACTCAGTTCCAGAGGCGGATGCGAGCAAGGCAGGGGCTGCCCATAGGCCTACCAGGCATGGCGCCTCTTGGGAGCTGAAGGGCGGTGGGAGAAAGGCCAAGACTGACTCTGCAACAGGAGGCAGACGTCTTGGGCACAGACCTCAGGGCCTGGCCAGGGCTGGGTTCCTGGGCACTCAAGCCAGAACGGTGTCTGTTCTCCCTCTCTCTGGGGCTGCTGCTTCTTAGTTAACCTTGTTCCAGGGAACTCTCAAGGGTGGGAGGAATTCACTAGGAAAGCCCCGCCTGCTGGGCAATGTGCCAGGGTATGTGCTGGGAGGGCCGCGGCAATGTTGTTCTAGATGAGGTCCCCACCTAAGGGTGCCTGGGTGTGCTGGGCTCCAGAGGCTGTGCCCTGCCTAGTACCACTGGCCTCCATCTGGACCCACCGGCTCTCTCCTGAGGCAGAGGGGCACTGGCTGAGGCCTGGCCTGTGCAATGGGCATCGTCTCAGGCTGGGCCAAGTGCTGGGCTCAAAGTCTGGGCTGCCCGCTGGTCTCTGCAAGTGTCCCCAGCCTGGGAGGAGAGCCTGCTGTGCTTGCTCCTCCCTAACACCCGGCATCTGCTGACTGGGTGTGGGGAGGGAGATTCCCCCAAGGTCACATAGCCTACTGGTGGCAAATCAGAGTAGAATGGGTGTGACTGATTTTGCCAAGAAGGATGGGTTGCCAGGGGCCTTAGAGACCTTCCTTCCTTCCCCTCAGCTCTGGCAGGTGGCCCTCCCCGCAGTTGGCTGCCCACCCAGTGGGGGCCCTTCCTCCCACCTCAGGGCCCTCAGGGAGCACTCAGGCTCCAGGGCTGGGGGCCACACAGCACAAATGCTTAAAGAAACAAAGATGGCTCGTGATGACTGTATCTCTCGCCAGTTTAAGCAACGCAGAGTCAGGACAAACAGAACCTCCAGGCCTGTGTGGTAGCTGCCAGGCGGGAGTATGCGCCAGAGCCTGGGCAGACGAAGGGACTGGCCACGGGAGTAGGAAGGGGCTCAGCCTCCCCAGTCACCCCACAGACGGGCCAAAGTGAAAGTCATCTGCGGTTCTGAGTGCCAGAGGGAAGAGCAGTGGCTGATGGGAGGGAACCTGGCCCAGCTCTGCAGAACCATCCAGCAATGTGTGGTAGCACTGAATGCAGAGGGCTTGTGACCTGGCCTCCACTTCCAGGTATTCGTCCTGGATACTCTTGCACAGGTGAGAAAGGAGACCAGGGAAGGCAGCGTTTTCATCCTAGTGGAGAATTGGAAGCCACCTATCCACCGGGAAGAGGCCAGGGAGATAAGCCATAGGACAGTCAGACAGTGGAACACTATGCAGCAGTGACCAAGACGAAGCAAGCACAACCTGAGCCCACAGGCACCAATGGCCAAGCCAGGCTGTGTAGAAAGGGCCCCATGTGGCAAGCAGGGATGGCCATGTCCTCATCTCAGGCTGCCCTACTCGAGCCAGGCAGGGCCTGGAGCCTCTGAAGGGCCCTGGCTGGGCAAAAGTAGGGGCTCCCACTGTCCCCACTCCAGCCACGTCCCTTCTGGTACCAGTACTACCCTCCTGAAGCACCACCAGCATCTACAGATAAGCCCCAAGGCCCCCTGCAGACTGATTTCCGGTCCTAAGGGTGAGTTGTGTGATGTGCAAAGAGCTCCTGTCCACCTGCCGTGACCACCCTGCCTATGGTGAATCCTATGCCCATGTGGGACCAAGTGAGTGGCATTGTGGCTGGGAGCCGAGCCTGCCCAAGCCCAAAGTCTGTGCCCTTCTCAGTGATCCTGGGGCCCAGGGACCTGTCCCTGGGTGCTGCCGGCCACAGGCTGCTCGCCTGAGCCAAAGGCACACCCCTACATGGGGCTGGAGTGGCTGTGGAGGGGGCACTGTGGCAGGGCAGCCAAGCTGCAGCAGGCCAGCACCTCTGCTCTATTCCCTCAAACTCAGGCCACAGCCACTGCTCGCCCTGCAGAGCCTCAGAAGCAGGAAGCAGTGCTTGCCCGGCCCTCTGCTCCCTTTGCTTCTTTCACAGTGGCTGGAAACTGGGTTGAAACAAGAAAAAACCCTGTCTGCTAAAATAAGCAAACATTTTGGAAAAGGAAGGAGAGCCAGCTCTGGCTTGGTTACTATGGGAACATTTCTGAATCAATTACAAGAGGAGGAGAAGTTCACTCTGGACAGAGCAGCCCAGCTCCAGCCTACGCAGGCCCACCTGCCCAGAGGTGTGCACACCTGCACAGGAAGCTGTGGAAGCTTCTGGGCACTCAGAAAAGAGCCCTCGGCCTCCAAGGTGTGCTCAGTGCCTGCTTTTCTGGCCCCCTTTGCCCAGGGAAGGACAGACCCCTGGCTCCTCCTCTCTGCAGTCCCCTTGGGGCTGGTACTGGCTCAGGAGGGCTCCTACGCCCCCAGGCCCAACCCTGGCCTCACTGCCTCCCGCCCCAGGCCTCTGTGTCTGCCCTGGGCCCCCAGCTCTGCACAGTCAGCCTGAAGAGCTGCCTCTGAATCACCCAGCCTCATGCTTTCTGCCAGTCCCTCCCAATGCTGTGAAAGGACAGGCACCAGGGCCCAGGCCAGGTCCCATCAGGGCAGGGAGGGCCGCAGGACCTCAATCAACAACATCCAACAACTCCAGCTCTATCATGGCAAAGACCAGACTGTTCTGCCTAGTGGGAGAGGGCTGGGGTAATGGGGCCTTCAGCAGGGGTTCTGGCCCACCCTGGAGCATGAGCCATGGCCCAGAGATCCAACCTGCTTGGCAGAAAGCCCACAAGCAGGGATTTTCCACAGAGGAAAGGGGTGGGCTGGGAGCTCTTCCCTCTCAGTCAAGTTGTGGAATAGTACACTGGAGAAGCAGCAAGTTCATTCCTCTCTCTCTCAAATGCTCGTCCAACCACACTGCTGGGCCCTGCTACACGCCACGTATCTTCCACTGTGGGGCTCCAGCCAGCTGTGGGGCAGGCCCCGTGTGCAAGGAGCTCCTGTCAAGAAAGCTGACTGGAGCCCCAGCTTACACTCACCTGCCCTTCAGCACCCATACCTCACACTCCCCAGAAGGCTCAGGCAGCGCTGCTCAGGCATGGTCCAGCCTTGACGAGCTCCTCTGAGGGTGCCTCCAACCCTGGCCTCCCTCTCTTGCCCCCTTCCTGGCTGAGCAGCCCCCACCCTGCCTGTGGGAGCCCTGCCTCCAGGCCACCCGGAATCCTTGAGAGTTCCTCGTGTCTCACGAATGGACATACATGTGGGGCGCTACTGCAAGCCTTCAAGCGTCCTGTGGCAGGGGCCCCATGGCAGCCAACACTGGCTGGACCAAGAGAATGTGCTGGGAGCCCATCTCCCAGCTAAGTTAAGGGAGAAGACATGAATGGAAACAATCCCTAAATACTCAGTGAGCACCTCCTCTGGGCCAGGCTGGGAGAGGCCAGGGACTCAAAGAGGAACACGCAATAGCACAGAGACACAAGCACAGGGAGGCCCACCACAGCCCGCCCATGAGCACAAAGACATGCCCCATGTTCATGGCCGCTCAAGGAGACTGTGGTCCCGCGCACAATGCAATACTGGCAGCAGCTGCAGAGTGAGACGGCCTGCATTTCTTACAGGGAAACTTCTCCAAGACTTAGTGTCAGTGAGAAAAAGCAAGTTGCCAAGAAGCAGCCCTCCACATACATATACACACGTGTATTTTTGAAAGCTGCATGACAAACTTCTCTGATTTTGTACACACACACCTCAGGAAAGAGAACTGCCTGCCTGCTCACAGAAGTACTTCTGAGAAGGGCACGACGCCTGGGGGTGGGCAAACCAGGTGGTCTGTGCTCTGCTATGTGTCTGAACTGTTTGCAGTGACATAATGGTTCCATGGAACTTACACAGTTTTCAGAATTGTCATTAAAAAATAATAGAAGGGTCCCTTAGCCCTGGCCCTGAGGACGATGGGGGCTGCTCAGACAGCACTGTGGGAGAGTGACGCCAAGGGTGGGTGGTGTGGGTGGTCCAAGACAGTGGGCGCTTAGAGGGATGGCAGGTCAGGGTGCCCAATGGTTTTGCCCTCACCTTCCCTGCACCTCCTCACAAGGGCCAGTCCCCCTACCCCAGGCCGAGGCATTAAACCCCAGTGCACACTGGAAGGGAAAAGTGCCAGCCTGCTCATCCCAATCTGTCAGAGACAGGATAGTCCCATTTCACAGCCCCTGCTGTCAGAGACACGGTCCCATTACAGCAGAGTCAGCCAAGGGCTGCCCTAAATGCTCCTCCACAAACGAGGGAGGAAGCAGTTTCCTCACACTTGGTAAAGTCAGCTGGACACACTCACGTGTTGAGAGCATGCAGGGTCAGCACTTCGTGATGTGCTGAGTGCAAGGCACGGCCAGAGGGGCTGTCAACCCTGAAGGTCCACCTGCAGCAGCGGGGAGGATAGGGTGGGGTGGGCTCGGCAAGGGCCATCCTGTCACCAACCAGCTGGGAGCACCTGTCCCTCGGGTATTTCATAAATGGGCATGCAAGGATCTGTCTGGCCTCTGCCCAGAGGTTTACCTTTCGGGCTCAAGGAGTAGAAGGAGCCCTAACCCACCTCCAAAGACAGAAGTCGAGAAAGCAGAGGTGGCCAGGACTCGGGCTGGGAGAGGGCCCCAAGGGTGGCAAAAGCAGCAGGTCACTGGGAAGCACAGACGGACAAACAGCAGCCCCAGAAGAGGCAAAACCACCTAAAACATCCAGTCCCGCCTGGGGTGGCCAGTATCTGCAGGGGCTTCCGGCTTCAGGAAGGCATTGCCCGTGTGCCAGGCCCACCCAGGGCTCTGCAGCTTTCCTCCCACAGGCACAGCCTGACTGTCCTGCAGGATCATTTTCTGGAAGGCCCCGGAAACCACAGGAGGAAGTGCAGGGAGGGAGCCCAATGGGGAAGGGGCCTGGAGCACCGGGCCACCAGCTCAGATGTGCTCAGGGGGGAGCAGGCATCCGAAGTGCCGGCCTCCTAAACTCCCTCATTAGGAAGGCTGAGTGCTTCGCCCACAGGGAATAACGGGAAGCTGGGTCTCTCCTGCAGCACCAGTGCACAGTCTGTAAGGGAAAAGCACCAATGCTGGCGGAGGGGATTGGGAGGGAGATTGTCTTCCTAAGCACCTACCATATGCCAGATCCCGAGCTAGGAACATTACCCCATTATCTAACTTGATCCCTATAATTACTCTTCAAGGCAGGTAACAGGAGCCATTTTATAAGGAGAGTAACCCAAGAGCTCAGGGAAACTAAGCCACTTGCCTGGCTCTAACTTTGGTTTAGCAACGGCAGAAAAAAAGGTTTGCAAAACACTGACAAAGGGCCTGTTTCATTAATATACAAAGAGTTCTTATAAACCAATAAGAAAAGAACCAATAATTCAATAGGAAAACGAACATGAATAGAAACTGCACAGAAGAAGAAATTAAAACTGCTAACACGATGTCATGGTCAATCCCACTCATAATGAACGAAACACAATAGCATTTCTCACCTACTGAAGAGCAAAGACAAAACAGCTCAATAATACAGAGCATTGATAAGGTCTGAAAAAGTGAGGTCTGCGGTTGGGAGTGTGGACTGGATCTTCAGAGGGTAGTATCTACTAAAACTTTAAAGGCATCACAAACCCTTTGACCTGGGAATTGTTTCTAGGAATTTATCCTATGAATGGACTCTCACATATGTGCAAAGACGTATTTAGAAAGCATTGTTTGTAATAACAAAAGACTGGAAACAATCTAAATGCCCATCTATAGGGGATGGGTATGCAAATTGTGGGACACCCATATGTTGGGAGTACTACACAGCTATTAAAAAGAATAAGCAAGTTCTAAAACATTTGCCAAGATATACTTTTAAGTGAAAAAAACAAGGGGTAGAAGTATGTGTCCTTTGTCCTTTGTGTACATCTCTGTGTGCTGGCTTATCAATGGGCAGACATCCTCTGGAAGGATACATGCAGGCGAGGAACAGTGGCTGCTGTGGGGCAGTGGCTATGGTCTGGGCGTCTGGGTGGGAGGGAGCTTCTTTTTCACTGCAAACCCCTTGGTACCATGCAGATTGATTACAGATTACATCTACTAACTAGTCTATAAAATACCCAGGGAGGGGGCTGGCAGACACAGAGCTCCCAGGCTCTGGAGCCCCCGCCTGGCCCCCAGAAAGTCACAGCCTGGGAGAGGAAAAGAACCACGGGCCCAGACACCCCACCTCCCAGCCGGCTCTCAGTGAGGACCTCACCCTGCCCATGTGCCTCAAGAACCAGCCTCTGCCACACCCCGCCAGACCTGAGGCCGGCTCTCCACAGCTCCTGCCCAGGCCAGCTCCGCCCTTCAGTTTCCCTTCATGTACAGGGAATCAGGGAAAACACAGAAGAAACAAAAGCTCAGAGGGTCCATGTGACTTGCTAAAGACACACAATTGTGAGCTGGCCATGCTGGGAGGGGTGGCAGAGGATGGGTGAAGAGTTGGACGGGGGGCAGAGTGAGAAGCCAGCTGTCTCTGTGCAGGGCAGAGTGAATGAGGGAGGCCTGGGCCCCAGCAGGGGGTCAGGAGGGGCAGATGTGGGCCCTGGAGGGCCTCAGGGACGGGAGGCAAACAGGCCTTGGCGATGGGCCATGTCCTGCCCCAGGGGTGGGTTTCCACCCCGCATGGAATGTCAGGGCTGGAAGAGCACCACAAGTCCAGCACTGGCCAAACTTGCTTTTTAAGCAGGAGACCTGGCTCCAATCAGAATCTTCAGGTGCCCACGGGGGCATGCGGAGCTGCTCTAGGGGAAGCAGGGCTATGGGCCTGGAGCCCCTCACCGCTGCCTGCTGTGGCCCTAGAATATCTGGGGCTCCAGAGAACACACTGAGCTCATCCACGTCTCTCCCCACATACGGGCAAACCGGTGCCCAAAGAGGGCAGCGACTTGCCAGAAGTCACTTGGCAAGCATGGCCCTCTCCCAAGTCTGGTGCACACTCGACTGCATCACCCTGCTTGCCTTCTGGGGAAGCCGCAGACCCGTGGTCCTGGGAATGCCCACCCAGGAGGTCCATCTACACGCCTTCAGTGAAAAGCAGTGGCAGCAAGCAGCCTCAGAAATCAACAAGGCAAAGTACTCACATTGAAGAAATTGGTCTTGTTCCTCTCGCAGAAGAGCCCCTGTGCTGGCATGTGCTGCAGCTGTTGCCACGGGATACCGCTGCCTAGCAACACGTCGCGGGCCCACTGGAGGTTCTGGGGAAACAAGAAGTAGGTTGGAAGTGAGTGTGTGGGCAGCTCATGGCACCCACAGGGAAGGGAGGCAGTCCCCTCCTTCCTGACTGCACTGGCAAAACGGCGATGAGCAGCAGCACCTGCAGACATGGATCCCGCAGCTCCAGGCAGCTCTGGCTGCCAGCTTTGATCATCTGGCTGTGGGGTGTGTTTCTGGAACGGATTTCTTGCCTAGCACAGCTGACTTAGGAAAGCGTGGCTTCAGACTGCTCCGAGGGCACAAACAGGGGCCGAAGAGGGCACAAACAGGGACCCTTCACCCTGACCAACCTTGCAAAGCTGCTGCATGGACCCAGCACCCCAACTTCTGTCAGGGGGACCCCCACTAGCCCAAACAGTCAGCCTTGACTTGTTGTCAGGCCATCAGTAGTGCTCCTTATCATAGCCAGTGACACAGTGGTCTCAGGCTTGGGAGAACTGAGGCTTTGCAGAATGCTAGGGGCTCACGTGCTTTGGGGTGGAAGGGGCTCTGTCCAGAGTGTTCAGGCCGGTGCTCTCTGGGCAATGGTACTTCTTGGTGGAACCCAGGCTCAAGGGGCCTGGCGGTGGGAAACAAGAGCCTGCTAGCCCAGGTGGGGCTGGGAGGCAGGTTGAGAGGCTGGGCATGGGCCTGGCTGCCTGGGCCTTCTCTGGGGCCTTTTCACTGACCCGGAGAGCAGCCCTTCCCTACCAGCTGCCTGGCCGGCCACCTTCCCCTCTCAGGTCTTCACCACAGTGGCTCCCATGGCAGGGACCAGTGCTAAGCACCATGCATGCACCATCTCACCGCACCTGGGGACAGTGCTCTCCTACAGGGGAGAGGCCAGCAGCAGGCAGAGCTGGGACTGGAACCCAGGACTGCACAATGCCAGACCCTCATCTCTTCCACAAGGCCCAACCTCTCGTCAATGAGTCCCCCCGGCCCCCAAGGTCACTTCCTTGCCTCTCCCACTCCTGGGTCCAGGCCTTCATCACCTCATGTCCCAATTGCTGCAAACGCCCTCTCACTTCTCAGTCTTACATTCTGCTCACTACTGGTCAGGCTGAACTTCTGAAATAGTTCTCCTTGCCACACATTTTCAGGCAAAAGTACAAGCCCCACCTCCCTGGCCTGCTGGCTGGGGGCCCCCACTGGCCTGCCTCTAAGTCTTTGCTCCCACCGCTGCACAGAGGGACACACCCGAGAGGGGGTTGAGGGCTGCTCCAGACCCAGCGCCGGGCAGGACCCTGCAGCTGAGTGGAGGTGGAGCACACAGAAATGAGGATCCCTCTGGGACAGGGACAGGTGAAGTTTCAAGCACACATCTCCTGGATGACACAGTCACAGCAGACAAAAGCTAGTTCTTCCGGGGAAGCCCAAGGGAGAGATTCATCTCCTAGGGGAAGCCTGGATAATTAAGCCTGACATTGACTCCAAGGCTTATTTCTACAGGGACATGGCCTGGCTCTGAGAGTGGCCCAAGGCTGAGGCCCCATAAGGTTGAGGCTACCCTTGCCCAGCAGGGCTACAGCCTAGCCTGGTCTAAGCAGGCTCAACACGGGCCAGGGGCTAGAGGCCCATGGGCAGCCCAGCACACCAGGAGAGCAAGGACAGCCCCAGTTGGAAGAGAGTGCACGTGCCGTCCACAGCCCTCTGTACAGCCGACTCCTTCAGCCCACACTCAGGTAGCTCTATTTCTCACTCAGAGCCCAACGTGTCTGACACGCTGAGATCAGGAGTAGATCGAGACCGCCTTTCTTATAGACTCCAACCAAAACAGCAAGGGGAGCCCCAGGTAGGAATCATGCCAAGGGCTGTGTGGGGGCTGCTCTTGCCGAGGCTTAGTGGCTGTCAGGGAGTGGCAGCTGCAGCTGGGGTCTGCTGTGACATTTTTCCTCCAGAACTCACAGGCCCTTCCAGGGCCTCAAAGACTGATGCTGCAGCAGTATACGGCGAGCAAGGAGGCTTCCTGACGACCGAGGCGCCCCCTCTCTGCCCCAACCTGGGGAGAGGCAGAAGCGAGCAGAGGAAAGGGGCTACCTGGACAGCAGGAGTCCCTGACCTCGAGCAGGCTCCCCCTAATCAGGAGCACAGGGACTACTCTGCTCCTCACTCATAAAGAAGAGTAACTACTCAGTCCCAGTGCTCAACTTTGGAACTCTGACACAACAGAATGATCAACTTGCAGTTCACATCCAAATGCCCCTAGCAGTGTCCAGCAGTCTGGCTCAGGGAACCCGCCTCCCACACCAGTCCATCAGGAAGCCTCTTCAGCCGGTTACAAGTCCTGGCCCAAGGCTTTCTGCCTCCCACCTGCCCTTGTCCACACACCCCTGCCCTACAGCAGGCCAGGGGAGGAAGTGTTGGCTGAGGAGAAACTGAGTGCAGAGAAGGGAAACAGGGTGGGTTGGGTGCACTTGATTACAAAGAACAAAATCCAACTAAGATTAGCTCAAGCTGGCTCCTCGGTGCCCTGGGACTCAGGGGATCTGAAGAGAAGGTCAAGCCTCAGGCCTCGGGTAGGCAGGGCGGCAGCTCGGGGATCCCAGGAGAGAGGCTCACGACCTGCATCAGTGCTCAGCCATGACCCCATGGTCTTAGTGCCACTTGGTTCAAAGTCTCTCCTGAGGGAGATCTGAGAGGCTCAGCCCAGGCAGGTGTCCGCTGCCAGTCTAATCAACCATGAGTGGACCCTCATAGAAGGGGGCATGGGACGAGTGACCACTACCTACACTTCAAATATGACAGGTGAGCTCATCTGACCATGACCATGCAGGTAGCGCACAAAGGAAACCTACCTCAGGCCCAGCCTGAGGAGGCTGGGGAGGCTTCCAGAGGAGGTGACACCTGAGCTGCAGTTTGCACGTGGCTTTCATGGGGCTGGAGGACTCACTGGGACAAGAGCCCAGACAAGCAGGGTGGACAGGGCCCAACCAAGGAGGCAGAGGGGACCAGATGTGGCTGCCCGTGAAGCCAGTGGGGAGCCAGGAGGCTGCGAGGCAGGGGAGGACCTGCTCTGACCACAGGCCGAGGGGCCACCCAGGGACCTGAGTCTGTGCATGCCCTTCCCTCCTCTCAGGCCCCAGGCCAACTTCTCCAGCTGAGTGACCCCAGGAAACCCAGGGCACAGGCCTGGCCTGCACTGCACAGGAGGCCTCAGAGAAGTTACCCCAGAGCCGTAACCCTAAAGCCTCTTCTGGGGCCCCTTTGGGACTTGTGGGAAGTGTCCAGGTGACTTCTTTAAGTAGCAGTGGTTTGCGGGGGCGGAGGGATGGGGAAAACGAGGCTTGAAGAAACATCTCCACAGTGGCCATCACTTTCATAAGAACATCAAGAAAATAAAACCAACAAAGACTTCCAAGTAGCTGGGGACAGACAAGAGAGCAGCACTGAGGCCAGGGCAGAGGGTGGGGGACTCTGCTTCCCCGAGCGGGGTGCCTCGTTCTAGGCCCCAAGGCTGTGGGACAGGAATGCACATACCTCTATGGCTTGCTTCTGTTTCTGTCACCACTCTGCAGCTTCTCCAATGACACCAGCACACATGGCCCTTCCTGCCCAGGTCACGCAGAGCATGGAGAACCAGGGCGGGAGGAGGCTGTGGGAGAGGCCCAGGGCCCTTAGACATCTGCACACCAAGCCCGAGAAGAGTGCAGAAAGCACTGGCCTGCCAAACCCAACCAGGATTGCCAATTAGCCCCCTACAGACTCGGTCGCTGCACACCGGCAGAGAGCAAGGCTCTCGAACCGTCTCCCAGGCCTGCCAGAGAGCGAGCAGATGGATGGCTAAGGCACAGTGTCCACACAGCTCATGGAGACCTAAGCTAATTCACATCTGAGGCCCAGGATGGGGGCTGACAGGCACAAGGAAACCCATCTGGGGAACGGACAGATGTCAGGCTGGCAGGGTGAGGGGAGGGGCAGACTGGGTTGGGACCCCTGCTGGGGCTCTACAAGGGGCACATCTGCACCACAGAGCCTGCTCTGAAGCTTCATGGTATGGTGAGACAAGGGGACAGGATGCCACCTGGGCTGAGCCCAGTGTCATAACTCCTTATCCCACGTAATCATCAGTTTACCAACAAGGAAACTGAGGCTCAGTGAGGTTCAAGAGCTGGCCCACAGCCCCAGAGCTAGGCAGTGGCAGAGCCAGCTTGTATGCGGGTCCAGGCCAAAGGGATGCCAAGGCCTGGGCTCTTTCCCTGCCCCCACAGGGTGGGCAAGTCACTTTACAAATCTGCCTGGGCTCGTGCTGCATGTTGTCCACCAGGGGCAGCTCCCACCGCAGCGCTCTCTCAGGCCTCCTGCAACCTGTCACCACGCCACTGGCCCAGAGCCTCCGGTTCACTGACACCTCTGGGAATGGGAGGAACACGAGGGAGGCCTGTTCCAAGATAACAGCACCAATTTTCCTGGGATCCATGGGCTCCCTTGGGGCTTGTGCATGACTCGACTCTACAGAGCACCACTAAACGCCCTAAAGGGGCAGATGAAGAGCGGAGGGCTCCTGAGGAGAGGTGGGGAGAATTCCCAGAATCACATGGCACCTCGACGTCTTCCACCCTGTTGCCTGAACATCCCTGTCCTGGCATAAGGCAGAGGGAGACTTCTAACTCCTCTGCTTAAAGGTCTCACCTCCCTCAGAGCGAGGGCTAGCTCCACACCTCAGTCTACCTGCACACGCCGGCTTGTCTCCTCCCCTCCCCTCTCCTCTGGTGCGTGGCCCTCCAGCCACACTTGCCTCTGCCCCTACTTGGTCCCTGCAGGTCTCTCAGCCGGGCGCCATCTCACCCCACACCCACATGCCCCCCAAATACTGTCTCTACAGCCCCACAGCCACCTCAAACAGCCTCCTCCACTGACTTGCCGATGGCTTTGTTGTTTGCCCCACTTGTCCATCAGCACCATGAGGGCAGGGACACCATCTGACTTCTTCACTGACGGCTCCTCAGAGACCAGACCAGTATGCGGTCCACAGAAGGGATGTGACAGATATTTGGAAAAAGAATGAAAGGAAGATGGGCAGAGTTTGAGCTTGCAGAAAGTGAGCAGCCCACCAGGCCAAGGGGACAGTCTAAGTAAGGCACAGAGGCAGGAAGGTGCCGATAGTACGTGCGGGGGAGGCAGGGGGCCCAAGGGGCTGGAGGTGGGAGTGCTGAGGACAGAGCCATCACCTTCAGGCTCATTCACTCAAGGAAATTGTAGGGAAAAGGGACTGCTTGAGAGCTCATGTGCTGGAGGAGAATGGAGCATGAGGTCTTGGCTTCTTTCTCTTAGGACACGGAGTAAGCTGGGGGGACCACAGAGAGCAAAGAATGGGAAGAACATCCCCCAAGTTGAGATGGAACAACAACCACAAAACAAAGTAGGTTTGAGGAGAGGCAGTAACCTAATCAAGAGGTTCCCCCCAGAGGAAACTAGCTCTGGAAAGCACTGCTAGCATCTGCAAACCCTGGCTTCCACACAGCGGGCACAGAGCCCTGGTATGCGCACTCCCTATACCCCAGGACTGCAGCGGGGCAGCGGCCTCTCATGCACCTCCAGGCCAGGCACCAGCAGGCGCCCCTGAGGAGACACTGAAATCTTTTCAATTGTAGCTGTCCTACTGGGCATGAAGTAGTATCTCAACGTGGTCTAGAGTCACACTTTCCTGATGGCTAATGGTGTTGAGCATCTTTTCCTGTGATTATTGGCCACTTATATATCTTCTTTGGAGAAATATCTATTTAGAGCCTTCGCCCACTTTAAAACTGGGTTGTCTTTTAGTTATTGAGTTGTAAGAGTTCTTTCTATATTCTAGATACAAGTCCTTTATCAGATATATGATTTGTAAATATTTCTTCCATTCTGTGGATTGTCTTTTCACTTTGATAGTGTCCTTTGAAGCACAAAAGTTTTTAATTTTGATGGTGTCCAGTTTATTTACTTATTTATTTGGTCACCTGTGCTTTTGGTGTCAGATTTAAGAAACCATTGCCTAATCTAACGTCAAGAAGATTTACATCTATGTTTTCTTTCAAGAGTCTTATAGTTTTAGTTCTGGAATTTAGGTCTTTGATCCATTTTGAGTTAATTTTTGTCCATGGTGTGAGGCAGGGGTCCAACCTCATTCTTCTGCATGTGGCTGTCCAGTTATCCCACCTCCACTTGTTGAAAAGACTGTCCTTTCCCCACTGAAGTATCTTGGCACCCTTGTTGAAAATCAATTGACCATAAATGTATGCGTTTACTTCTGGACTCTCAATTCTATCCTTTGATCTATATATTTATCCCTAGGCCAGTACCACACTGTTTATTTTTTATTTTTAATTGTGGTACAAAACACATAACATAAAATTTACCATTTTAACCATTTTTAAGTGTACACTTCAGTAGTGTTAAGTGTATTCACATTGTTATGCAACAGATCTCCAGAGCTTTTTTTTTTTTTTTTGGTGAGGAAGATTGGCCCTGGGCTAACATCCGTGCCCATCTTCCTCTACTTTATATGTAGGACACCTGCCACAGCATGGCTTGATAAGCAGTGCGTAGGTCCACATCTGGGATCCAAACCTGCAAACCCTGGGCCGCCAAAGCTGAGCACGCGAGCTTAACCACACCACTGGGCTGGCCCCTCCAGAACTTTTTCACCTTACAAAATTGAAACTCTATACCTATTAAACAACTCCTCATTTCCCTCTTCCGCCAGCCCCTCATGACCACCATTCTATTTTCTGTCTCTATGATTTTGACTATTTTAGATACCTCATAGTATTTGTCTTTTGGTGACTGGCTTATCTCACTTAGCATAATGTCCTTAAGGTTCATCCATGCTGTAGCATGTGTCAGAATTTCCTTCCTCTTTAAGGCTGAATAAGATTCCACATCGTTTGATTACTACAGATTTGCAGTAAGTTTTGAAATTGGGAAGTGTGAATCTTCCAAGGTTGTTCTGTTTCAAGACTGTTTGGCTCCAGGGACCATCTTATAATCCACTCTGTCCTAGACTTCCTACAGCAGGAGGTGGGGGGCTCAGTTCTTCAGCTGAGCCAGAGGCAGTGGGGAGGTAGGGATTCAGGGCAGGGCACTCATGCCTCAGCCTTCTTCCTGGATCCCATCAGTGAAGCCAGAACCCTCATGACAAGAGGTGTCTCAATGCCATGTGGTCTCTCTCCTGGGCTGCCCACATGGGCTCAAGGAGCCAGGTTTTTAAGACCATGGACTGATAGTCCAGGGATCAAAATCCTGGTGACGACTGTGATCTCGGAGATCGTCAGTGACGCGATAGCTAGACTTAGGGCCCTTGTGGCCATCAGCATAGGTGATCTTCCCTATCTAAGGTATGGAGAGCGTTAGGGAGCACTGCTTCCCCAGGCACCCTGGCCTCCAGTACAGGCCAGCAGGAGGCTTGCTTCGGGGGGCACAGGGGCAAGTTTGTACACAGCAAAGCCAACCTTGGGCAGGTGTCAAGGGTCTGTCAGAGGCAAACCCAGCTCTCGGAAGGCCTGGTGTGGAGCCTTGGGAAATGCTGTCACTAAGGAAATGCATCCTGGGTCCTGGTGAGAGGCCCGACTGGAGGCGAGAGGGAAGAGAAGGACTGTTGACTGAGGGCTAGTGCCTGGTGTGCTGGGCACTGCCCGGCACCCTATCCCTCACCTAGTCATCACAGTAACTCTGTGGAATCATCACAAGAGGAGAGTTCCCATGCAAAGCCCAGGTGAGGCAGGTTTCAGAGCCCACATTCCCTCCCCTTGCCCCCAAATCCTGCAGCCAGCAGCTAAGCAAGCAGTGCGCTGAAGGCAGTTTCTTTGCAGAGGCCTGGGCAGGCTCTGAACAAGCAGAGCCTCACCTGGGGGCATTTGTGAAAGACCCAAGGGCTCTAGAGTCAACCTGCACCAGCCCCTGGGGCCTCTCTGAAGACATGGATGATGGATGCTCTGGCCAGCCACTGAGCCACGAGATGGCAACAGGCAAATGCCACTGCCAAGCCCAGAGGCGTATTTTATGAAGAAATGTGCTGCTGTTAAATACACACAGCAGGAAGTGTTTGTTACCAAACAGCTGTGTTTGAAAAGCAGTCCCCGCCTGTCAGTTAATGGCTCCACATTAGTCACTGAGAGCACTCGTTGTGGCTCCCAGATCCGTGGACAAGCTGACACCCGGGACCTGGGCAGAACCACACCCAGCCCCCCAGGACGGCAGCACACCCCAGGCAGGGTCAGCCTTAACTCAGGCTCTCAACAGAAGTGTTAACAACCTGCAATGCAAGTTGGGGTGGCAACTGCTGCTCAGCAAAGGTCTCTGAATAAAGCAAACAAAGGAGCTGGCGGGTGCAGTGCTCAGTTCAGGGAGAGCAGTGAGGGCCTAGGGTGTGCGGTGGCCTGGAGAGCGCCTGAGGCACACCCGGCACCCACACACAGCTGCTGCGTTAAGAAAGGGGGTCGTTCCCAGAATCAAGACCAGCATTCCATTTCAGAAAACCAAGGAACCCAACCTGGGAATGCAGCTAACAGGAGAACCAACAGACAGAGAGTGACAGCTGTGGGGCGTTTTCCAGGAACACCGATGTCCACTGTGCAGACAGCCAAGGGAGCCTCCATCCCCGCTACTGGGGACACAGCTGGGTCTGCCAGGGTCCACCCACCCCGCGGACCATGACAGGGTGAATTCCCCCCCCCTGGGGGGAATTCACGGAAAGAGCAAAATGGCAAACTGTGAGCACAGACACTCTAACGGTGTGTGTGTGGGGGGGGGGGGCAGTGGAGCAACTGGGGCCTGGGTGAGGAACTGGGGCCTGGGTGAGGCAGCCCAGGCCAATACCAGGCTGTCACTCACCCCTCTGTGACCCTGAGCCAGGTGTCTAGATGTAAAGTAGAAAGGACGTGATCTCTACCTCCTGGACCTGGAGGCACCTGGCACCTCAGAAGTAACAGTCAACAGTGCATGTGCACAAGAGCTGGGAAGAAATCCACATACCACGTAGCTTTTGTTTTAGGCTGGCAGAACTGGGGATATCCTTCCTCCTCAATTTTTCTTTAATTTTGACATAAATACTGTTTTCCACTTTAAAAAAATTCACCCAGTGAGGGGACAGGTTGTGATGATAACACCCTGTGCCTGGCACTACACGGAGCCCTTTACCTGCATTGGCTCCCTCGTGCTCAGAATAAAGCCATTTTATGGGGAGGTGGAGGCTGGGTGCCAGGGGCTCTGTGGGGTCCGGATCGCAGATTAACTCTCCCAACACTGAGTCTTCCCTCTCCTTTTCATAGGGGCTGATCCCTAATACACATTTTGCACCCCAAATTCTGTCTCAGCATCAACTTCTGGAGAAGGCATGTGTGAAGAAGGTTTGAGTTCAGCACAGGAAACTCCAAGTTCTGCTTCAGAGCTGACCAGAGCTGGTAGGGGCTGTGTGGTTGCTTGGGGGAGCATCTGAAGTGAGGGGCGCTCAAGGCGGGGGTGGTTTGGGTGACGGTTGCTAGCATCACTTCCACTAAGACTCATGAGAGCTCCTGTGCTGGGCTCTGCTGCTCCTGAAAGAGGAAAGGAGGCAAGTTCCCAAAGCAGCACCAGAGCACAGTAGAGGGTAGAAGCCTCAGCCATCAGGCCCCCAAAGATTGCTGCAGAGGGGCGTTTGACTAAAACCCAGGTCTGCCTGGGTCCAGAAGGTCTGGGGCACCGAAGGTAAGGTCCACTGTGAAGTGCAGCCTGGGTACTGAGCAGGCCAGGCTTGGGAGTGGCGCAGGCAGCAGCGATGGACAGTGGCGGCCAGGAAAACCAGATGCCTTGCAGCAGAGATGAAGCGCCGGACCGGACAAGACCCCCTCCTCCCCAGGCCTGCTGACACCAGCTCCACCTGCTCTGCTCTGAGAAAATCAACCCACGTGAGTGTGCTGGACAGTCACTACTGCGACAGGGCACTTACCTGTGCCTTGTCCCCAAACAGAATTCTGTCAAGTAACAGCTTCCTGTCACATACCAGTGTCAAGCCAGGGTCCGTCTCTGGCCAACTGCCCTTCCTGGTTCTTCAAACTTTCCACGGAGGGTGGCAAGGGGGGCCAGCAGGGGGCCTCCAATAGGAGGAAGCTTCTGAGCCTGGACCTCACTGAGTAGGGGAGCCAGACAAAAGCAGAGACCACAACCAGACTCCAAAGGCCGCCCCTGCTTGCCTCCTCATCTTGGCCCTCAATGGCCTTTGCCCACACCAGTGTTGCTTGCCCAAGACCACCACGTGCCCAGGCTGCTTGCCCAGTCTGGGTGCTCTCCCTCTCCTACAGCTCACCACTGTCCCCTACTCCACCCACGGCCACCCTACGGGTCTCAGCATAACATGGGGGCCTTCGCGGAGCGTAGTAGCACCCCTGTGTGCACTCCATTATCTTCTCTGTAGCACTTGTCACGATGGGACTTGCTTTATTTGCTCATTTGCAAATTTCTTAATCTGTCTGCCCCTTAGACTGTAGCTCCGTGGGGACAGGCGCCACAACCAGGGGCAGTGTCTCCCCAGTGCCTCCCAGGTGAGTGAGGAGTGAGCGAGAGGATGCACACTATGCCACACTCCCTCTACAAATGCTAAACGCCAGCAGAAGTCTGGCTGGGAAGCCCCTGGGAGCACTTAAGCCCAGGGCACAGCTGTTAAGAATCGCTACATCATCTGCTTTCCAAAAAGAGCGGAGGAGGCTGTCAGCACCCAACCCCCATGCAGCAAAGGCTGTGAAGATGGTTCTGGCAGCTGCACCAGACGTGAGCCCAGGGGCAGGGTGATGGCAAGGAGGCCTCTGCAAGATGCAGCCGGAGGGGATGGGGCCCAGGTCAAGCAAGGCCCTGGGACAGACAGGAGGGAGCCTTATGGCATCTGGAGGATGTGTGTGCTGGGCCATGCTGAGCATGACAGGGAGTAGCAGGGGTGAGGGAGCATGACAGTTGAGTGAGAGTCGCTACACAGGCCCTCACAGGCAAGGGCTGATAAGCCTGTTGGCCCTCGTCCCTCACGCACAGCTAGTACCCAAGCCTGTGATTCCTGCTGCAGGAGCAGCCCCCACACCTGCTCTTCCCTAGATCCCTAGCTGTGACCTGCACCCCTCGCCACCTCTCACTTGGACGACTCTTTTTACCAGCGCTGCCTCCTGCATCTCTCCTCTCCCATCCGTCTCACGCACTGCTACCCAAGACCTTTAGCAGCTCCAATCTGTCTTTGTTCTGCCCATCACCCTTCCAGACACCTGTGGGCCCTGGGAAGATCAAGCCCCTCTCCTGACCTGCATGGTCTGGCAGCCCACTCACCCGGTGAGTCTTGCTGTAGGTGTAGAGAAAGGCCAGCCGGTAGAGGCTCTTGTAGTGCTGGGGGAAGCGGCTGAGGCACAGGCGGAAGGAGGCGATGCACTGCTCCGTGAGGAACTGGCGCTGCTCCTCTGCGCCAGCTGGCAGACCCTGGGGGAAGGCTGCTGGCTCCCCCAGGGTGTCTCCTCTCTTCCTCCCGTCCCACAGGGCAGGTGCAGATGCTGGGGCTTTAACAGGGATACAGACAGAGGCTGGGGGATCTGCAGCAGGCTTCTGGCTGCCTTGCTCTGTGGCCCGGAAGCCTTCTGTGCTCTCTAAGGACTCCTCAATTTTTCCTACAGTGGAGAAGGAAAAGAAAGTCATCTCAGTTTCAGGCCCTCTCCCTGCTGCAGTCCACCACCAGTGATGGAGGTACCTTGGTGAGGTGGCTGGCACAGCTGGGTCCGTGCCCTTGCTGGACAGGCATCTAACCCAGCTGACCCAGCAATGGGAAGCACCAGGCCTGGTGCTGGCTCTGCCCCTCCTGGCTGAGGCCTCCACAGCCTCCCAGTCTCCTCCCCTGAGAAACAGGATGTCCCAGCTGACACACAGCAGAGGGGCCCTGAGGCTGCAGAGAGTACGGGTTACGAGCTGGGCTCTAGATCCCCCTCTGAATGGTGGCACAGGGCTGTCCTGCCTCCAGAGCCTGTGCAGGCACACGGGAAAGCAGCCCACAGAGGGGAGGTGTGGCTGCCACCACCATGGACTAGAACAGCTGGGAAAGGGTGAACACAGCCTGCACCTGCTCCACTGCTCAGCCCTCAGCCCACAGCCCACCCAACAGCCCTCCAGGGCTGCTGCTGTGTGAGAACTGAGAGCTCCCACACTGGCCCACCTGACATGAGCTCAGCACCTCAACTCCCAGCCCTGCTCCACCAGGGACGGCAGGGAGGACAGCACAGGAGAGCCGGGGCTGGGCAGCAGGGGCTGCAGAAGGAGTCTGTCTGGTCTGGGAAAGAGGGATGGAAGGAAGCGGGTGGCGGCAAGTGTCAAGGGCGAGGTGGCCCCTTGGGCACCCAGGAGTTTGGCACAGCCTGCCTGCAGGAGGCCAGAGAAGCAGCCCGGCACCAACTCTGAAGCCTGTCTGTCTCTGTGGGCTGAGCCTCGCACTGCCCTCAGCCCGACGACACGTTCCCTACTGTAGCAGCAGCCAGGAGAAGACTGGGGCCAGCTGGGGCTCGCAGAGCGGGCCAAGACTAAGGCTCCAAGTTCCCCTCACGCCAAGACCAAGCAAAACTGTGCAGATATCAGGTGCGTGTCAAGCTTGCCCACCATCACTCTTCTTGCAAGGAAAGAACCTGAGCAGTACTCCCTGTGCCCTCCTTGGCTGCCAAGACGAAGCCACGCTCCCGGGCAGGGCACATGAGGCCACCTGCCATCACTCCTGCCATCCCTCCCAGCTCCCCTCCTGGCCTCACACCCTGCAAGCAGCCACTCGGAACATACTGCTCTGTGTTCCTGCCTTTCTGCTGTTGCTTCTTCTCCAGGACACACTCCCTGCCCTCCTCCCTCCCTGCCTCGCCCACTTGCTCTTATTCCTCAGGACTCTACTCAGTGTCACTTCCTCTTTCAGGCACCCCCTCCCCACCCCACCCCCAGGGTGGTGTTTGCAGAGTGCCTCCTGTGCCTCCTGTCTGAGGTCACTGATCCCACTGCATTTATTATAAGTGTTTCCCCGTCCTCTGTCACACAGGGCCTGGCCCCTCCCGCTATTTGAAGCTGACTGAACGACTGAGTGACAGGTCATATCTGATCTCAATACTATGCTCTCCTCTTATGGGAGCTCAGGAAACCGCTTAGGTCCCACATGTGCCCATGACAGGAACTAGGAGCCCTGCTTAGGGCTGGCACCCATCTTACAGGGGTACCAGTGCCTTTCTCACAAGCGTGCCAGTTTCTAGTGTGCTCAGTTCGAAGGACATATTTCAAATGTGGCTCAACAAACACGGTCTGAGCAATGACTCTGGGCCCAGCCCTGTGCTAGGCACAGAGGAGTCAAGGAAATCCGATGAAGATGCAGGCCTCCCAGGGGTTCAAATAAGGTGCTAAGTACTGGGACACAAAGACACACAGGAACACACTTCTCATGGAAAGTGAGCAGAGGGTCAAGAATTAATCCAAAGAGAGCTCAGAATGCATGTGTGAAGACTCATAAAGAGCAAAAAAAAAAAAAAAAAAAGCGATACCAGAGTGAGTTAAAACTCCTCTTGCTCAGGAGTCTGGGTGGCCTAAGGAAGCCCAGGGGAAATGGGTGACGTGCCTCACCCACAGCATCCACTCCCACTCATGAATGGGCCTCCCAGATCACACTAGCGGAAAGAGGGTCAGAAATGTCAACAAGCCCACATAAGACTTCCCAGCCAGAAGTCCAATTCTAACCCTAGCAGCGTGAACACGGGAAGACTTCTTCATACTGACAGAAAGCAAGTGAAGGGCATGCTCTGGCCATTCTGGCCTGGGCCAGTGCCTGCTGCTGGCAATGAGGACTGGCACCAGGTGAGCAGAGCACAGGAGCCGTCCGAGCCACCTCACCCCACCAGCCACGCCCACCCAACCCGCCCTGCAAGAGGCGCTCAGGCAGTCACCAGGCCGCTACCTGACCAGGAAGAGCAGGCTGTCATAGGATGGTGGTTGTTGGAGGAGGTGCCTGGTGGCTCTACCAGTACCCTCAGCCCATATCCTGCCCTGGGCCTAGCAGGTAGGGAGAGCCCAGGCCAGGCACCAGTGTCCACTGCCTGGACTACACAGGTTCTTGACAACTCTGCTGCCCTCAGAGTGATATGAGAGTGTGCTTGTGTTTAGGTGGTGAAACTGTGGGCAGCTTTTTTCTCTACTAAGAAAATAAATCTTTACTGTTGCTACATTTACATCTCAGACACTTTAAGCTCTGACCCCTGAAAAGGTGAGCTTCAGCTAGCTGCAACAGTTACGTATGGGGAAACTTCTTTCCGAGGCACCTGGGCACAGACCAGAGTGGAGAATTAAAGAAGGGAGGTGAATCCTCGGGAAGCAGGGCAGCTCGCACCTGCTGGACACCAGGGGAGGGAGTGCACTTTGGTGCCAGGGAGGGTGCGGCAGTCAGACCCATTCCTGCTTCCCCTCGGCACCCAGTGCCTGGCGCAGACCTGGGCTCCGTTAGACTCTGCTGCTCAACAACAGACACAAAAGTTGTGAGTGAGCCTGGCAACACTGACTGTGAAAGCAGCAGCAGGCTATGGCAGGGCCCCCACGAGGCTGTGCCTGGAGGTTCGGGGGTGGAGCACATTCCGGGCACACCCAGCTGGCCCAGCACCACATTCTGGCTCTCTGCAGGGGCTGAAGGCTGCTGGAGCCCTGGGCACCAAGGCTGCTGCCCACGGGGAACCCAGAGGAGTGCGTGTCAGAGGTTGCCCCTGACCAGGCCAGGCCTGGAGGAGCACTCCGCTCCTCGTGCTGTCTGCTGAGCACAGGCACAGAACACAGTCCCTGCTGCACCTACTCTCGACAGGAAGTTCACTAACTTCACCACTGCGGTTACTGGGAAAAGCTGGGTTCAGAGGGGAAGAATGTGTCCACGGAAGCAAGGTGCCTCCTTTCAAGCCCACAGCTACTGTGATGACTCTGCTTCTACCCTCACTTTCTTTACCAATGGTCAGCCTCATACACCGTCTGCCGGAACCATCAGCTCTGAATGGAAGGAGGGAAGAGGCAGGATGCTTGCTCCTCATGTGTCTGGAAAGCCCTGCACAGGCTGGGCCAGACCAAAGCCAACCTTCTCTCAGTTCAGCATCCCCCTATGCCCCCACTTCCCCAAGCATAGTGGAGAGAGGCCCATGACGACACAACAGCACCCACAGCAGTTCACTGCTTGACAAGCCACAGAGCAGAGACGATAGACCTCACTTGTCCAACAGTAAACATAATCTTATTTTTAAGACTGGACGTGAACAAAAGTTGCTGTAGTAGAGTGTTGGGAATATTGGTTACTTCTTCCTTCCCCTTCCCCTATAGTGTGTTTATGTCAGTTGTAGAATGTCAACATTGGTTTGGGATAGCATAATGACTGCCTGGTGAGGAAGTGGTGTGCTGGCCTCTTTTGTTCTTTCTTATGAGGAGGACTAGCCCTGAGCTAACATCTGATGCCAATCCTCCCCTTTTTTCTTGAGGAAGATTGGCCCTGACCTAACATCCATGCCCATCTTCCTCTACTTTATATGGGACGCCATCACAGCACAGCTTAACAAGCGGTGCGTTGATGTGCGCCTGGGATCCGAACCGGCGAACCCCGGGCCGCCGCAGCAGAATGCGCACACTTAACCGCTTGCGCCATCGGGCCGGCCCCTGGCCTCACTTCTTGATGGAGGCCCAGGGCACGTAAATCCATGGCCCTCATTCTCTGCCCCCTTACCTGACCTAATGGGCCTACAGGGGATGTTGCCTCAACTCCTTTTCCAACCTACAGGAGATGTGGCCTCACCCCCTTCTAAGGCCAGCCAGGGGAGGCTGGTAAGGTACAGAGAGCTGGGAGAGGCCTTCCCCAGCACGAATGGCCCCACTGCCATGCCTACACACGAACTGCCAAACCTCGATTTGCCCATCCAGGGCCTGTGTGGCAACTTCCTGGGGCTGGGCCCAGGCCCCCAGGGTAAGCAGGTTATACCCAACCCCACCTGCCCCATTCAGCCCACCAGGAGAGGCAGCATGAGGTAGTGGTTAAGAGAGCAGACTGACTGTGGGCAAATTCCTGACCCTTGCTGAATCTCAGGTTCTTCCCCTGTAAAATGGGAATAGTCAGAGTGCTTTTGTTTCTAGGGTGGTTGGAAGGACCAAATAAGTTAAAACAGTGCCTGGCACAGGCCACCAAGCATGGTCTGGGTTCTTGTTGTTGTTGTTATTGTTTGGCAAGCACCTGTGTGCCCTGACCCTGGCCAGAATGGGAAAGCTTTCAAAATCCACGGCTGGCCGGCCAGCCACAGCCTCAGAGCAGCACCAGGGACACCAGGTCTGCCTGCAATCTCCCAGCAAACCCAGGCGTGGGGCTCTGCCTGCTATTTCCACACAAGGGGCCTGGGGACCCCACAAGAGCTGGGCATACCCAAGGGTTAGATCAGGGACCCCTACCAAAAAAAGGGGGATTTTTTTCTTAAAGGCCCGATGTGATTCAGACTAAAGAGAAAACACATCTGTAACATTTAGGATCCAAACACTTTTTTAATAACCATTTATTGAGGAAAAAAATAGGGGGCACTCCTGTCGTGGCCATGGCTTTCCCACCCTGGGCTGTACTGGGGTCACAACGACGACGACAAGCGTCACTGAGTGCACACTGTGGACCAGGCACCACGTGAGCACCTCCCTGAGCCGCCTTGTTTAGTCCTCACAACCCAAGGCGTGGGCCTTGGGATCACTCCCATCCTACAGGGAGAACAACCGAGGCCCAGAGAGGTGAGTAACCTGCCCAACAAAGGTCCCAGGGCAGTGCGTGGAGGTGTGAGGACAGAAGCCAGGCCAGGCCTGGGCCACTCCGGAGCCCGTGTTCTTTAGCACTGCCCAGACTGCCACAGGACATCAAAGCAGCTCTAATTCCCTGAGTTAGGTCTTCATACCTCTTTCCTCTGTGGACCCCTGAAGGTCTTTACCAGTCGGTCCTGCTTGGGAACTGGGAATGGGCGGTGGCCTCTTCTCCACATAGGGCTTCCGTGAGCCCTCCAATGAGCTGGTGGGCTCGTTAAAGAAGTCCTGCGTCGAGCTGGAATCTGAGAGCGCCACAGCTGTGCTGTCCTGGCTGCGCTCTGAGGGGAGAAGGAGGGAGAGAGGGTGGCAGCATGAACCCACATCATCTCTAACATGGAGGGGCCTCCCTGGGGTGAGTCTCCCTGCCGGAGGCCTGGTGACTGCCCTGCAGAGGAGACAGCCTGAGCACAGCCATTCTGACACTGCCAAGCCCAACCTGTCCTGGAGGCCACTGAGCCACTCACCAAAGGCACCAATCTCCATGGTCAATCTTCCTCAAACAGTGGTGTTCTGGTAAATGTTTAACAATTGGCTCTCAAGGGGAAAAAGCCCTCATTTGTAGCATTTACTGATTTCTGTGGTATAAATACTTCTACCATGGCCAATTTCAAGCTACTAACACGATGTTGCTGAACATGGAGCTGGGAAGAGATGCACAGTAGTACACCATTATACAGTATTTCCACCACAAACATATAATAGGCATAAATTACTGAAGCAGGTAAGAATTCAACAAAAACGTTTAACCAGTTGCTAAAGGCCAAGTGTGGTCTAGAACGAGAGCACTGATCCCTGGGAGTCATAGACACAAGGGAGGTTGGTATCCACCCATTGGCTCCTCTCCTTGGACCTCCACAGGTGCTCACGAGAAAGATGAGGGGCAAGGCAGGGAGGGAGATTGGAGGAAACCTTCCTGGGGTGCAGGCCTGGAGAAGAGGAGTCGCTGCTGCTGTGGGAAAGGCATGAAGCCCTGACAGGACCTGTCTCCTCTAAAGGACAAAAGCCTTAAGCCAGCAGTGGGGAGGGAGGGGCAGCAAACCTTGCTGCCTCCAGGATACAGGTGAAGATCCACTGCAGTTGGGGAAGGGAAAAGAAAAAATCCTCCCCTGAAGGAGGGGCAAGAAACCATCCAGGGCCTAAACACTTGAGGTCTCCCACCCCTGAGGGAAGGGCAGAATCACCGAGAGAGCCCTACCCTTTGAGATGCAGGGGCAGAGCCTGCATAAGTCTGAGGCCAAACCAAGACAACAAAGAACCAACCCTGTCCCTATCCCGGGCTCACAAGCATGAGAAACACGCAAAGCAGAAGAAGAGGGGCAAGAACATGGAGAGAGACCTTCCCTGAGGGGCACCCAAAATACCTAAGGCTGAAGGTGGAAACTGAGAAAACCTTCTAGCAAACCAGGTCCCACTCCAAGCATAAGGTAACATCATAAGAGTGTAAAGCCAGTAGTACACTAAAGGTAACCACAGCAACACCACCACCCAGCCCCAGCTCAACCTGGACTAGCCTAACTCATCTTCCCTCCTAACAGCCTAGAAACAGAAGAGGGAAGCCCATTCCAGGCATAAATATTAGTTATTTCAGTCTCTTCTGTCCTACACATGATATCTGGTACACAATATAAAAATTATAAGACACACACACAAAAGAAAAGAACATTGTCAAGAGACAAATTAATCAACAGAACCAGATTCAGAGATAACCCAGATGTTGGAACTACTTGATGGGGAATTTAAAATAACTAAGATTAATATGATTCATAAATATGATTAGTATTTTAAAAGGCTCTAGTGGAAAAGGTGGACACATGCATGGACAGATGGGGAATTTCAGGAATGAGGTGGAAACTGTAAGTGAGAGTCAAACAGAAATGCTAGAAATTAAAGACAGTAAGAGAGACGAAGAATGCCTTTGTCAGGCTTCTCAGCAGACTTGATATAGCTGAGAGGAAAATAATCAAAACTTGAAGATTGGTCAGTAGAAATAATCCAAATGACCTAATATACTAATTGGAATCTCACAAGAAGATGAGACAGAAACAGGACAGAAGAAATATTTAAGATAACAACTGAGAATTTTCCAAAAATAATGAAAGAAATCAAATCACCAAGAATCTCAGAGAATATCAAGCAAGGTAAGACTCCTCTACACACGCTGAAGAAAAAAAATCACACCTACACGCATCATATTCAAACTGCTGAAAACCAAAGAAATAGAGAAAATCCTGAAGGTGGAGAAAGACTTCACATATAGACAAACAAAGTTAAGAATTACAGCCGACTGCTCATCAGGAACCATGCAAGTCAGACAACATTTATAAAGTGCTGAAAGAAAAAAAGTCAACCTAGAATTTTATATCCAGTGAAAATATCTCTCAAAAATGAAGGAGAAATAAAAACTTTTTCAGACAAACAAAAACAGACAGGATTCCTTACCATCAGATCTGAATTACAAGAAACATTAAAGAAAGTTCCTCACGTAGAATGAATTGAAACCAGACAGAAAACGTGGATGTACATAAAGAAATAAAGTTCTTCAGAAATGGTTAAAGTAATGATAAATATAAAAGACATTGTTTTCCCCTTTTTAATTTCTCTAAAATATTACTGACTACTGTCTAAAGCAAAAATAGTAGCAACATATTGTGGGTTTATAGTATATGTAAAAGTAAAGTGAATGAAAACAAGAGTACAAAAGATAGGAGGTTCTTACACTGCATGTGAAGTAGTACAGCATCTGAAGGTAGACCGTGTTCACTTAAAGATGTATTTTGTAAGCCATAAGGCAGTCACTACATTTTTAAAAAAAAAAAAGAGGTATAAATAATAAGCCAATAGTAGAGATAAAATGCAACCATTAAAAAATAAAACTTTGTTTTGTCTTGAACTCAGTGTATCTGAAGGTGAAGCTCAATGAAATAGGAATCTAGAGAGCTAAGTTCAAGTTCCTCTTGTGCCACTCAAGAGCTGTGTGACCTTGAACAGGTAAGCCTCTTCCTCCCCTAGGAATTGGAACCACATATCATCTCGGTATGGTCCAAAACCACGGTGGCTTCTGGGGACACAGGGAGAGAGGCAGACATAGTCCCCAGGTGCCTCCAACCCTTTGCTCAGCCACCTTAAAAACCTGGTATCACAGCTGCCTGGTGGGCAAACTTGCAACAAAATGTAATGTTGTTTCAACAAACTCAAAAGCCTGGACCCTAGGAGATCCAGGATGCCTGAGCTCAAATCCTGCTCTGTCACTTACTAGGTGGGAGAACCTATGCAAGTGCCAGAATTTCTTTACACTTCAGTTTCCTCACATGTAAAATTGTGATAATACAAGTGCCTACTTCATAGAATTGTTATGACGATTAAATAGGTTAATACATTTCAAGTGCTTGAAACAGGGCCTGATACCCAGGACATGTTCATGAAATAGCTCAATTATCAATATTATTATTTCAGAGAACATGGACCGATTTTCTTTCTACTGTCTCAAACTTGACTTTACAGAGACTTGGTTTCGAACGGCTTAGGCCATACTGGAGACAACTGGTGCCTGAGCAGCACCATATCAAGGGGTGGTAACCCCTTCTCACACACTGACACGACAGGACTGTCCAAAGTGGGCCTGCCTGCACAGAGGAACACTAAGAATCAGGCCTGTGCTTCCAAAGGCAGCTCCACCACTCAGGCCTCTTCGCCAACATCTGATCACAGACCCGAGTTTGGGGATAGTAACCTCTCAGGCAGCTCCATGAAGCCTGCCACAGCCCTTCCTCCATAGCTGCCTTTGCAGTGCCCACTGCCCAGTAACTGGCAGGTCACCAGTATCAGCTGGGCGGGTTGATGGAGCATAAGAAACTGGGATGTGAGGCATGTGTGAGATCCGTGAGTGGCCAACACAGAAGCTCTGTGACTCACTAATGGGGGAATAGGGACTTGGCCGGACCCCTCTGCCTCACACTCAGTGAGGGGCTCTTCCCCGACTTGTAAGGCCAAACCCCACGGCTCCAAGAGCACCAAATGGGGATTAGGAGCAGGCCTGCAACCCTCATGAGAAGTCCCACACCAGAGCACCCAGTAGTGAGGGGATCACTTCTCTCAGAGAAGTGGCAGGGGCAGCCTATTCACTGTCCGTGTGGAAAGGGAGGGCTAGCAACAGAGACCCTTGGCTCCAGAGGCCATACAGGGTCACTATACGTGCTCGGGACTCAGGCGTCCCAGACCTGAATTCCAATGCCAGATCTGCCACTCAGGCTTCTCCAGGCCTCCATTTTACACTGTTTAACATCATTGTCACTGCTCCCCCTGCCTCTGTTCCCAATACACACATGGGATCCCCACAGGGGCCCGGCCTATTGCTGGCACACATGAGTGATGGCCCAGTGACCCATCTGCTCTGTGGCATTTACTGGGACCCTGACAAAGAGAACACCGATGGCTCAGATAAGACAAGACAGCAGGTCATGCCCCCACAGCTTAAGAAGTCTTCTTGAAAGTCAAGCCAGGGCAGGTGGTCCCCAGTCAGCATCTGGACCAGCTAAAGTCACTGCATGGCTGAGCAGCACACCGTACAGGGAGCGTCCAGGAAGCAAGACTAGCCGGAAGGATCTCCTGAGAACTGGCACCCTGCCCAATGAGCTCACGCGCTCACAAACTGTTGGGCTTTGAGCCTGAAAGAATTGCTAATTTGGTGGAATCCCAGTTATGATCATCACGAAAACCAGGATTGGCTTAAGCAAATGGATATTTACTCCCAATGTGCTAATGCCCTCTCGATGCTGCCTAGAGTAAGGGAACGAACCTCTCACGCACACAGAGAAGGTAGATGGCAACAGGAATGGTATGGGCAAGAAAGGGCAGCACTGTGCTTTGGCGTGTCTGCTCCCCTGGAGAGCAACAATCGGCAGGTGGGGCCTCTGCTAAGCGCCTCTTTTAAAATAACATCCACAGCAACAACAGCCACAGCACAGGAGCAGGACACATATAAGCCTGGGGATCTAGCAAGGACAGGGGCTGCAACTGCGCTTCCCTCGAGCCTCTCAAGCATGTGAATGAGAACCCAGAACAGCCGACTCTCTGAAAGGGCAGAGAGCAGAGGCCAGCATGGGCCCTGGGTGCCCATGATCACACCTGGACAACCCCACGCCCCAGACGTGATCATGGGCACCTAAGGAGCCCTGAGGAAGGCCGATGTCAGGAGGGAAGTGAAAAGGGTCTGGAAGCCATGAGGAGACACCACAGTCATGTGGCACCCCTGCAGACAGGCTGCTGGGTCAGAGCTGGAGAGGCAGGGGCTGTGCACACTGAGGCGCCCTTGCTGGAGCTGCGACCCTCTCCTCACCAGGCCTGTGAAGCAAGAAGGTGGGGGTGGTACGTGTGCCTGGTAAAGAAAGAACAAGTACATCGCTGCAAACAAGCTACCAATGGGGACTCAGAAGGCCCAGGGCCAAGTTTCTCTCCAACCCTTTCGGGTCTTGTGTGTCTGAGAGGATTGGCACAAGGTATTGAAAATGATCCTGATTTTAAATACTAAGAAGCAACCCAAGGTTTCACACCAAGAAGCAACTCAGATCAAAAGAAAACTCAGTTTCATTTCTTTTACATCAATAGGGTACAAAGAGAAGAATGCAAAAGCTTGTAAAGAATGACTCTGTCGACCTGGGCAGATGGCACTTCACCCCTTCCCTGCTCTCCTGGTAAATAAGACCTTCCTGGTGCAGCTGACAAAGGACCTCAGTGAGACTACAGACAGAGATGGTGGGTGAGGTTTGCCACGAGGACCATCTTCCTGTCACCAGCTGAGCTGCTGTAGATGGGACAGCTCAGGGGCTGGGTGGGGCAGGACAGGGAGGACAACAGGTTCTTGGTGCGGGGAAGAAGCTCTCGGTGAACATGAGGCCTGGAGCCAGATGAGCTGGCTGGGGAGGCGGCAGGCAGGGAGAGCGGGGACTGCCACAGAGATTTGAGGGCTATTTAGACTGGGGTGTACAACCCAGAGAAGCCCCCTGAAATGGGAAGCTCCTGCCTCGAAGGCTTCTGCAGTGGGGCAGGAGAAGGAAGGATGCCACTGACCCCTTTCCTTCTCCCACTCCCAGAGGCCCCGTCCAGTGTCAACCGCCAAAGAATGGCCTGTGCACCCAGGGAAGGCCGCAAATGGGGGAAACTTCTGGGAGCACAGAGGCAAAGGCTCCTCTGGGGTGAGAGGGCACACAGCCATGGACTCCCACCCTTCAGCCGTGTGCCTTTCGGCAAGGACTTACCCTCCCTGAGCCACACTCCGCCTGCGTCCTGGTCAGCTGAATTCAGCATGGTCTCAAGTACTACCATGCACAGCCATCACGCTGCCAGAACACCCTGATAAAGGGACGTAGGAAGCCTGTGCGGGAGGACACGCGGCAGTTCTGGCCTGGAGAACATGCAGCCTCCGTTGGTTGTGAGCTGAGTTTCCAGGCCTGGCTCCAGTCCCACCTCCTCCACAAAGCCATCCCTGGGTATCACAGTCCTTATTTGGGACCCTGCAGGCCGAGGGTCCAAATGGGCTGATGTACGGCTTTGTGTAACAGTGTGTGTGGAGGCCTGGGATGCTGTCTGCACATCCCAGAAGCCTGGGTGCAGGCCAGGCACAGTGGGATACCCTCAGGGTGCTGGTCTGTGCTGGCACTCAGAGAAGGACCAGGTGGGCCTGCCGATGCTTGGCAGGCAAAGGCTGCCAAGCCAGGTGGCAGCAGCCCTCTGTTCTCATGCCCGCCTGGTGAAGGAGGACCAGAGAGGGAAGGCAGGGGCAGGCAGAACCGGCTGCCATCCTGCCTTAGCCACCATCTGGAGGTTCTGTGGTGGGTTTTCCTGGGCTCCCCGGTCCTGAGGCATTGCAGGAGATAGATGGAAACTTCTTCCGCCTAGTTGAGCCAGACTCAGCTGAAGAGCCAGACTTCTCACAGGGCTCAGTGGGGAGAGCCTTCTGGGGAAACACATAACTGAATGGGACCCCAGGGACTACCCATAGGCCAGGCTCCTGATTTCCTTAAGGAGCTGCCTAAAAGACAACAAGAAATACTGGCACTAGCAGGCAGGCTGTATAGGCCAGTCCTGCTCTTCTTTTCAGAATGTTCTTTTAAAAATCTGCCCACACAAAACCCGCTCACACTAATTAATATTTGTGGCAAGATTATAAATATTTCATTCTCTTACTGTTAATCACTGGAATGTTTCCTTCCATGCCTCTGGGCCACTCCAGCCCCTCCTCTGAATCTGTGGAGGGATGTGCATCTGCCAGCCAAGTGCTGACGACACCGCCTGCTTCTAAGCCTGGGCACCCTCCACTTCCAGGGTGGGACCACAGGGCCAACTGCAAAGGAACAAGAGCTGAGGACGCAGAGGGAAAGGGACCTGGCTTGGTGACAGAAAGGCTGTTCGTCCCACTTGGTGTGAGAGCAGACTGTATTCTGGGTCTGTCTTTGTTCAGGTTTGACTCAGGTCAAATCCCTTGGTCACTCTCAGGATTTCCAGGCCAGCCTGTAAGAGGTCTTTAGTTACAAGACACAGGTTCTGGTGTCTCCTTATATGTGTCTTCTCCATTTACTCCAGCAGTAAGAATGGAAAAAGGGCACAATCATTTTTCCATCAGCTCAGTTCACCCAAAGTTTAAGGAAAAAGACATGTGGTTGTGCCATCAAAAACTGCTGCAATTCTCACTAGTGAACCCTGAAAAGATCACAAATGTTCTGCCAACTTGAAAACAACAGGTTTCTAAGAAGGGTAAACTTGGGTGGAATCAGTATTTTGAGAAAGCTTTCAACCAGACAAAATCTGCCCCATTGGGTCCCTGACGTCCACTGGGAAAGGACATGTCCACTGGGAGTGGGGCTGGCTGTGTGAGACAGGGTGCCCTCCTGCAGGCCAAGGAGACTGGACAGATGCCTAAGAGAAGAGACACCAGACATCCGGGGGCCCCCAAAAGAAAGGCAGACACATGAGAGGCAGCAGGCAGGCATGAGGGTATCACTGCAGGGCACGGGCTCACATCCTACCCTTCTCTGCCAGTGCTCGCAGGTGAGGGCTGACCATGTAGTGCCAAGCAACGCAGCACCAATGCATTTGGACAGTGGTGCTGCCCCTGCCAGGACCCCGATGCTTACAGCAAGAGAGACGCTCACTGTGCATCTCTCACTGTGTGCCTCTTACCCTTGGCCCCTCACCACGCATCACTCTGCTCCCAGAGCCAGGCAAGGTGCTGACCAGGGAGGCCTTGGGGAACTTGAAGCATTTTCCTAACCAAAGGCAGGTGGGCAGCTGCCTCTTAACATAAACGCCAAGGGAAGAGGAGCAGCTCTGTTAGGTGAGAGTCCGGTGCCCCTACAGCTACCTGGTGAGGTTCCCAGGAAGGTTCTTCAAAGCAAGGGTGACTGGGAGAACCTGCCTTACTTAGAGCCAAAAAAGAGAGAGACCTGTGACCATGACACTTGCCTTACTGCCTGCAGGAAAGAGTCCCCACTTTGGGCCCAGTTGGTTTCCCAAGCTCTCTCCCCTCAAAGTCTCTCTTCCGCCCACCCCAGTCACCTCAGTATCCAAACTCCATTGGTCTCTCCAACCTCCATGTCTTTCCTCCCATTGCCACTCACCCAAAATGGCCATGTAGGCCTGTCTGGAGGCCTGCCTCCTCCGGGGAGTCCCCTCAACCCACCAAACCCCAGAGTCAGCTGAGAATACTCCCTCTTGGCACCAAGGGACACACATATCCAACCAGGCAGCAGAGATCAGGGCACCCTCCCCATGGGTCCCTCTTCCATGCCTAGCACACAGCAGGCATTCATTAATGCCATGACCAGCTATCATGGCATTTTTTAAAAGGTAAGAAAGAGAAGAGAACAAAGGAGGTGACTGGCTCTGCCCTCTGACAGTCTCTTTCCCTGCCCCAACACCGGTCTCCACCCTGTGGGGGACACACAGGACAACCTGAGCTCCACTCAGAGCCTCTCCCACCTTAAGAAGGTCTGTTCACAGGAACACAGCTGCCCACCATAACCTGATTCCCCCTTGGCCCTGGGAAGGGAGGCCAGTGCGGCTGGCCTCCAGGACTGACTGTGACACGCAGCTCCCTGCCCTGAGCCTGGACATTGTGGACTGTAGACACAAGGTCCACCTCACAGCATCTTGGTACTGTGCACAATGTGCATTTTCACACACTTGTCCTTGTAAAGATAACCTGGTATCTTAAGAGTCTGTTGCCTTTGTTGTTTTTTTAAAGCAAGAAAGAGCAAAGCAATGGGAATACAGGACTGAGCCACCTGCTGGGCAGGTGGGCAGTGGGGGGAGGCCACCGCTGCATCTGCATCTGGCCAGAACTGGGAAGATGGGCCACGGGCAGAAGCCAAGCATATCAAACACACACTCTCCAAATCACAGGACCAGCGGATGTGGAGGCGCTCCTAGTCACAGGGGAAGCAGGGAGCCGGACTGAGGACTAAGCATGCGGTCTGTGCTGACCCCTGAAGCAAGCCGTGACAGGTGCAAGCAGAAAGACAAAGCCTGGAGAACAGAGTGTGGTCAGGGTTAGAGGCAGCACGGGCAATATTGGTGGAGGCAGTGTGGGCGAGCAGGTGAGGATGAGCACAGACGGGACACGACACAGACAGTGACAACATGGCAGGTGAGGATGGATGGTCGCATGGGGGGCTTGGCACAGGGCACCTTGGGCTCCCCCAGAAGGCCCACATCCTACAACCTGGGGCTCAGGGCAGCCTCTGTTCATGCTGTAAATGGGACCAGATGGGCATCCTGCAACCATGGACACCAGCCCCCACAGCTCCCACTCTTCTGGCCTCCGATTTGTTCTCTCTCTCCCCACCCCTCAAGGTAAACACCGACACACCCCTCAGATCTTGGCTAAGCTTTGCCGCCTCAGAAAGGCCTCCCTCGCTACCAAGAGGCCAGGCCAGGTCTCTTTGGGATAGTTTCAGTTGCACCCCAACCTTCAGCTGTGTTAGTCACTGATTTGCACGCACGCGCACACACACACTGCATGTGGGAGAGAGGTAACAGATTTTGCTCAGAAATCTCATTACGCTATGTTTTAACATGTGTAAACAGCAATCACTGGGCACCCCTTGAAGGTCACAAGGTGCTTCCCAAGTGAATTTTTTCCTGGTCAGGAAACTTCAACACTAAAGATGTCAGCACTGTGGGCACATTCCAAGCTGGATGGACAGGAGAAGTTAGGCAGGGAGGAGGGGCAGCCCATGGCTTAGTTCCTTCTCTGTCTCAGTCTCTCTCAGCTTGGCCAGAGGGCCCCTCCTCAGGTCAGCTGTGGGCGCCCTCCTGGCTGCCCCAAGAAGGGCTGACTTTGACACCCAGCTGTAGTGGAGTTTCAGAGCGACCTGAGGGCCAGTTCCAAGGGCTTTTAACGAGAGCTGTGGACGGCCTGCAGGAAGCTTCCAACCCTAACACGGGGCAGCACAAGGGCGCAGGTGAGGCCAGTTCAGAGAGCAAATCTGGGTCCTACTAAGCAGTCATTATCAAATGTTGAGCTATCTTCATATACCAGGAGCTATTTTTCTAAATCTTTTCTAAATCGTATACCAAATAAGAACTGACTCCAGCTGATTTCTGGTTTTGAAGCAAAGGCATACGAAAGTAGAGAGGCAGCTCTAAGGCAGGGTCTCCTGGCTGCACCCAAGGGAAGTCCTGATGCTTGGCTCCCTGTTCAGCTGGTGGCAAATTAGCCTCTGACAGACTCCATGGTGCAGGAGACGAGGACCCGGAAAGCCCAAGGTCCAGGCCCACTCAGGGGCTGCTGCTTCAGAGGACACTGCCTGCCCTCTTCTGAGGCCACGTCACTGGCTGGAGAGAGGCAGGGTGCAAAGTGAGGGTGACTGGCCTCACAGCCCAGGTTCCTGCCACTGTGAAGTGCTGCCTGGTCTTCGTGCCAGCTCCAATGACCTGGGGGTGACTGCATCTAGGAGGTGGCTATGATGTGCAAGCACCTTCATTTAATACCCAGGAGGAAAACATCAACCTCATTCCACAGAGGGGAAACAGAGGCTTGGAGAAGTGAAGTCCCTTGCCCAAGGTTCCCGACCCAGTAAGCAGTGAAGCCAGGACTGGAACTCAGCTCCCCCTGACTCCAAGGCCCACTCTGCCCTGGCCTCCTTGTCTGACCTCGAGCGGGTCCCTGAACCTCTCCATGCCTGCTTCTCTTCATCTGTGCCAGGGCCAGAGGCATTTGTCATAGAAGTGCTCCACTGTGGCCTGGCGTGAGAACTAATGTCCCTTGTTTCCCACAACAGGAGACTTGGGGCTGCTCTCAGGCCAAGGAGTCGAGCAGTAAGTGTGAGGCCATACATTCTCCTCCCAGGGCCCAGTCAGTCAGCCCTGGCCGGGTCCCAGGAGGCAGGAGTAGAGGTGGGTAGCGTGGAGCCTTGAGACTACTAGCGCATCCCCTGACACTAGCAGTCTGTGGCTTCTGCCAGAGCCAGGGCCTTTCCCTCAGTGCTAGTGCAGCTGCTGAAAGGGCCACTTTAACATTCTCAGATCAGGGCGGTTTTAGGGCCCCAAACATGTTTGTGTTGCAGACACTGCTTTCTCTCAGGGGTGTGGAGGGTGCAAGTTCCTGAAAGCACCATGCAGCCAGGCCCAGGCAGAGCACAGTGTGGCTCGTGCGGGGCTTCCTGGCATACAGGGACTGGGCAAAGGTGGGCCATGGGATTTTCATGGCTCCAAATCGTTGACAGGAATCACTCTGAAAAAAACTGACAACCATTCAAAAATGTACAACCACTGAAATTATATCTGAGCTTGTTTGTATGGCTGCCTCTGCAAACTTCCAGAACAAATAACCATTACGTTGGCACCCAGGACATGTCATACAGCGCTGGCCCCCCGCAGTCTGCTTCCCCACAGCTCCATGCACATGCGTGTGTGCGTCCCAGCACAGGACAGCAGGGCAGCAGCGCCAGGCAGCATCACGGTCCCTTTCTGAGGCAGTCCTGCCTCCCTCCTTCTCTGCTCCCAGAGGGTGCCCACGCCAGGGGAGGCAGATCCAACTCGGTGGGCTGACAGAACCCAGCACAGCTCTGCTGTATGAGCTCAGCTTGAGCCTGCAGGGCTGGGGAGAGGGTGCTGGCCACAGGCCTGTGTACAACCGTGAGAGGCACACCTCTCTCCTGAAAACCAGCATGGTGCTACATCCTCACGGAAAGTACCTGGCAGAAACGAATTCCCACAGCAGGGATTTATTCCCAGTGTGTCTTCTCAATATTCTCAAGAGTAAAAGGTTGGGGACAGGGTGGTTTTCCTGTTTAACTTGACTTACATAAGAAGGAGGAAGAACCTGACTTCGGGAATGTCTGCAGGACTGAAGCGCAGAAGAGCAGGAGGGTGAGCTCCTCCCATCTCTGCTCAACCCTGTGGGGTAGGCAGGGAGGTGCCAAAAGCCAGGACCAGAGGAAGGTGATGGAGCCACGCAGCACACACTCAGATCCGCAGCCTCTCTCTCAACACACAACACTGCAGGCCAAACCAAACACAGAAGGGAACACTGCAAGTCTCCTCTCCTCTCAGATCACCAAATCCCCCTGAAGTCGAGCACTGCCTCCTTCTCATCCTTCACCAGCTCTTCTCTAGGAACCCATGCACTGGGTGGGGGCCTCAGCAAGGCGCTGGAGCAAAGGGACCACGGTCACTGGGCCCTTCCACCCAGCCCTGTGCTGGTCTTCAACTTCAAGACTACCACGGTGCCCCACAGGGCACGTCCTTCCTCCAAGGAGCCATTCTATAAAGGCCATTCAGCAGGAGGCACAGCCCTGAGGCCAACCCCACCCACCTAGAGGTGTCCCATCACCTGGGGGAGGCAGAGCAAGGCCCATTTCCCCACAGCCCGGTGAGATGAGTGATGTGTGAATGAGACCCTGGGTGTCTTTCGGCACTGTCAAACTACCTCCCCAGAGCTCACTTTAATGGTTCTGTAATTTGGCTCATTTCAGCAAATACTTTATCACCAGCATATCACTGTAAAGGTGAGGAGAACATAAAGAAATCAAGCTGCGAGGTCAGCATGCAAGCCTCCTAATGTTAGTAGGGAATGTGGTTGAATAGTTGCCACCTGCCCCCTCCCACGTGGGACGGCCTGGCACATGGTCCCACCTGACCCCCACCACCAACTTGTCTGGATTCTCAGGGGTAACAGACCCAGCACCAGTCACAACCTTCCCACGACCATTAAAAGGACCTGCCGTAACAATGCAGGCATGAGGCAGGTGTCCCTGGGCTGACTGCGCACAAGCCACTCTCGGTGCCTGCAAACAACAACAGCTAGTCCACAGAGACTTCCAACAGTCCTTCAACAACCCCATTTTGCAGGTGGGAAAATGCAGGCACAGAGAGACGGGGTGCCTTAGCCTGCCCTGCCCCTCCCCAGCTCCCAGGTGGGCTAGCTGGCAGGTGGCAACCCTGAGCATGTCTTGGAAGCACAAAATCACCGTGAGTCCATGAGGTTAATGAAAAACCGCAACATTGCCCGTGTCACCCCAGACCCAGCACCCCCCCTCACCAAAACAAAGCAACTCATCATCCAAAGCACCCGCCCCCGTGATTGGTGTGCCGCCCTGGGCTGGCAGTAGGGAGAACAGGGACTGTACCGTCCGGCGTCGCCTGCTGGTGGGGTTTTTTACATTTGACGTAATCGTGGTCAATCGGAGTGGCTGTGTAAGGTGGGGATGTCAGACCTGGGCCAGAGGAGGAGGGGAGGGAGGCTCCGGGGCCCAGCAGTGTCCCAGCTGAAGAGTGGGAGTCCTCATCCACCAGGCAGACCTTCTCCCTGTGGAGTAGAGGGTTGGGGTACAGGTCAGAATCTCCACATCGAACCGAAAAATGACATGTGCCAGTCTGGGACAGTGCCCTTCCTGGCTGCCGAACACCATGCCACCTTCAAGGGCCTCCTCCACCCTCCCTAGGGCCCACGGCTCCTATGTACCTCCAGTGACACCCACACCCTCTGGCTAGTGTTCTGGGGTGCTGAAGGAGCTGCCTCCATGGCACCCAATGGGGCTCCAGCCCCTAACCAGACCCCGTCCAACCTTTGTGGCTGGGCTTTGCTGGAGTCTCAGGCCTCAGGCCCCAGGAGACTACAGCGGAGCTGACGAGCCCTTCCTCAGAAGCACCCAGCCCAGCACCTCTCCATGCCAAGTCAGCGCCCTTCTGTGTGATGCCCGAAGCCTGACAGATTTAATCCCCGACAAGTGTGCAGACAGAAAACATCTGGATTTACTGCATACTCACCCATATACAAGGATATCTGCTACAATACCGTTGAGAAAAAAAGTTAGAAACACCCAAAATGTCCACTGAAACGGTTACAGAAAACATGGTGCATCTGTGTTATGGAATACTCTGTAGCCACAGACCACTGGGAGCTACTAGAAAGAAGGGAATGAATGGGGCACTATCTCTATGGACTGGTCCCAGATCATCGTCAGGGAAAAGCAAACTCTAGAACAACACCTTCAGTAGTTCACTTTTTGAAAATAAAAGAAACCCTGTAATTGCATGCGTACATGTAAGCACGTGTAAATACAGAGACAATGATTTGGAAACTGAACTGCGAAGAGTGGCTAACTCTGGGGAGTAGAAGGGACTTGTCACATTTTAGTCTATACGTTTCCATAGACTGCCAGAATTTTCTATAACTAGAATACATTTGTGTATTATTTGTATAATTTTTAAATAAAAAAAAAGAATTATGATCAATAAAAGACAACATCATTGTACCTTGGGGGCCCTTTGTAACTAAAAAATACATATTTATAACTTCTGGGCACACTGCGTCCACCTGCACCACCTGCCATGTGTGTACCCATCTGTCCCATAAGCCAACAGGCCTTGAGGACAGGTCCTGCCCATAGGTCTCTCTGGCACTCAGCTGAGCCCCACACAGTGCCCGGCCAGGCAGAGACCCAGGGATGGACTAGCTGAGCTGAAGCTCCAGGATGTGGACACTAGGGTGAAAGAAATCTGGGTCACAAAGATGACTCACAATCAAGCGGAGGTGCAGGGGTCTGCCCCAGGCCCACTGAGAGGATCACGCTAGGGCCCCAGCGTCTCTGAGCTCTCTGGCACTGCATGAGAAGCCCACGTCTCCCACACCCCTCCCTGCTTCTCGAGAGAACAGGTACCAGACCAGGCCCTCAGAGGGCACCCACCCTTGGGAGAAGCCCTGGAAGAGAACCCAAGGGTAAGAGTCTGCAATGTGAAAACTGCTTTCCACAGTGTTCTGCAGAGCTGTGCCCCAGGAGGAGGGGAGGAGTTGGCTTCACCCCAAGACCTGCCACTAAGGATGCGGCAGCACAAGGCATGGCCACAGGGTGAGGCGACCGGGGACTGCATACTCAGCCTCTCTTTCTCAGCCCAGCCATCGGGAGTCTCCAGATGAGAGCCAGAGACTCCATGAGCTCCAGTTTGCTCAGTAGCAACCCCCTGCACACCATCTTGCTGTAAACGAGCCATTCAGGGTGTACATCGGGCAGGCAGCTGGGTGAGAGCATGCTACTCACTTTTCTGAAGCTTTGGGTGTATTCTTCTCCTCACCCCTGGCAAAGGGTCCTTCTGCAGCTTCCTTCATAAAGTTGACCAGGACCTCTGCACCAACCCCAGAATCGGGCTTCCCCAGGAGCTTCAGGATGGAAGCGTGGAGCCGGAAGTACACCTAGGAAAACGACACTCGGGTGTGAGCCGCCTTCCCAGTTGCTAAGGTTCGTTCCACACCGGAAACCAGCCCCTGACTGGGAAGACAGGCCACCACAGACTGCCTTTTATTGTTAGCTTTTGAACCAGCCAAGCTAGAACTCATTCAAAGCAAGCTCTGACAATTAAAATGGACACAAACTGTCAGCTCCAGCCTAAACATTTACCCAGTAACCCAGGGAGCATGTGATGGTAAGACAACAAGAGTAACCACCCTCAGCTCCGCTCACTGGGCACCTTCTGCCCACTCTGTGCCCCTCTCCTGAGAAACTGAGCCTCCACGTCTGTCTTCCCACTGGACTGTGGAACTCCCTGAGGCAAGAAGGAGGCTGGATTTCTGTTTGTGTCCCAGCACCTGGGCAAGCCAGGTGCCACAGGCCTCCAGAAGCCCCATCCACTGCATACAGGGCAGGTGGGAGGCATGCTGCGTCAGCTGGGGCCTGTGCTTTCCTTCATTTCCCCGAGTCCTCACCACATTCCTCCATTTACAAATACATGAAGTGAGTTGCCAAAGGCCCCAGAGCCCAGAAAGCCCAGGGCCAGGTTAAACCCAGGTCTGTCCTGTCTCCTGCCCTCTACTGCCCCCAAGTAAATGCCACACCACAGGCAGGTACCTCCACAGGTGACGTGGCCTGACCTTCCCACTCAGACATGGGTACAATGTGGGCTCCCACCTGTGGCACACACTCCCATGGACGGCACAATGGATGCCATGAGGGCAGAGAACCACTGTGGCTGCAGGCCCTGATTAACCAGCCTCCCTCACCCAGAGGTGGTTCTCAAGAGATATCACCGAGGACGCACCCAGGTGAGATGCCTGGTGGTCCAGCCCGGACAGCACTCTCAAGGGCTCTCACACCCAGAGGCCCCCCACCTCTAGCCTACACGTGTACCCCCAGAGAAATTGGCCCAGCAACTCTATTTTTAGATGTAGGAAACCTTCAAGGCACCCCGCTTGCCCAGGTGGCCATGCCTGGGGGAGGGCAAAGTGTCCAACTGGCAAAGTCTATCCATGTGGCAGGTAAAGCATTTGGAATGAAGGTTCAACCGCAGAGGGGAATTTTCACCAGGGCAAGGTTAAATTCTTTAGAGAAATGTTATTTTTAAAGCAAGATATAAACATGTTCCAGCTGAGTGGCCACTCTCCTGAGAGCCAGTGTGGTGTGCTGGAGGAGGGTAGCCTACACATCTGAGGCCTTAGGTCCTTGTCTGGAAATCCTTGAGCCCCTCAGGGCCACTGTCCTGCCTACTCGCTGGTTCTATCCGGCAGCAGCAGAGGTCAAAAGCTGAAGGGAAAAACACGAGGAAAACCAGAGTTGTCATTTCCTGAGGGCCAGCCTGCCTCCCACTGCAAGAAGGTTCAGTGCTGCCCAGAGGTGTCGCATGAGCGCTCCGAGCTCAGTGGGAACTGGCCCCAGCAGCCCTTCTCTCCTGCTGCTGACTTAGGGCAAATCTTGCCCATCCTCTGGGCCTCAGGCTCCTCATCCCTAAAGTGGAAGTCCCTCCAAGGACAGGCACATGAGCCCAAGTGGAAAGCATGAGCTAACTGTGATGGGGAAGGATGTGGGACCTGGGGCTATGAATGACAGAAACCAGAAAGCTACTGAAGGTGCCCTTGATAGGGAGCTGTGCTTCCACACTTCATAATGAATCCCACGATGTGGCCCCAAAACAGCTGCTATAAACCACTCAGCATGAATCATTTTAAAAAGGCAAATTTTTAACAATGAGACTTTTTTGCTTGCTCATGACGCTCACAGATCAGCACAGCCTTTTTGGACAATGGGACACTGTTGATCCAATGTCAAATGACCCTTGGAAACACTCACATGAGTGCTCCCTGACACGTGTGCAAGGCCATCCCTGCCTGCACCCTGTCACAGAAGAATGGAAGAGAAGGTCACACCCGTGAAGAAGGGGCCAGGCAAATAAATGGATGCCCAGCCAGATGAGAGGGCACGAGGACAGGGAAGTAAGCCCACAACTCCTTCCGCTATATCTTGTTCCATGAAAAAGGCAAGTTGCAAAATGGTAAGAAAACGTTACTATGTATCTATATGCTAATAGGAAAAAATCTAGAAAGAGGACATGGCCAAACTGTTAATAGGGATTATTGGAGTGGGGGGACTAGGATCACTGAGGACTTTAACTTTTCATTTTAAATACTTCTGAATTGTTTGAGTCTTATAATTTTTTTAACCACGAATATCAGAAAAAATATTTTGTAATCAGAAAAACAATATGTCAAGGCAGAAAAGGTATAAGCAAGCAGATTCTGCCCCAAATTCCAAGAAGCTTGCTGGGCACGTGGGATTCGCGGGGGCTGGGCACACAGCTTCAGGAAGGGCGAAGTGAAAGTGCTTAGGGCCTCAGGAAGTTGAGAGTCCTGGGCCAGGCCAAGCATATCTGGATCCACACCTGTGTCCTCGGTTTCCTCCCTACAAAACGCGCTGGTTATGGCCACCCAGCCTGCCTCACAGGACTGCCATGAGCATCAGTGAGAGCATCCTGTGAAATGCCCTGGAAATCATAAAAGTGAATCCAAGCAGTAAACAAGTGCTCTGCTCTGGAGGAGCAGCAGAAGATCCTGCACCTGGGGTCAAGAGAACAAGCTGCTCCCCTGGCCCAGTCCTGCCAACCGGTGCTCCAGTCACATCCTGTGGCCTCAGTGGGCCTCGGATGTCTCATTTGTACCCTGGGGACAAGGGTGCCTGCCTTCCTCCTACCAGGCTGCAGGGCGTGAATGCCCTGGGGACTGGAACGTTGCGCTGCACGGATGCCATCACCAAGCCAAGTTCTTAGAACCTGTGTGCTAAAGAGGAAAGAACGATTTTCTTCTAGGAGATAAGAACAAAACACTCACTCTCCCGTAAAGGATGGTAAGCAGCCTTGGAAAAAGACAGGAAAGGCTGTTTTAATTTAACTGCACACAAAGCTGCTGAACACAGAGAAGTTTCCAGCAGGCTGCAGGTGAGTCATTGGGACCTCGTGCCCCATTCCCAGGGAGACAGAGAGACCACCCCACCGCTGCCCTGCTTCCCTGCCCTGGGCTGGCCCATGTCACCTCCAGGGCCTCCATGGCCAGCTCAGGTGGGTTGTGGTAGTGGATCTTCTTGGGGTAGCGGGCAGCCTCCTCGTGCAGGTAGTGGCCGGCCTGCCTGTAGTGCAGCAGGTAAACGGCAGGTGGCTGCTGCTGCTTCTCGGCCACCTTGCCCAGCATGTAGTGGATGAGCCACTCCTCCTCATCACCGTCACCCTCGCAACGGGCCGCCGACGTGAAACAGTGCCGGGCTGTCTCTAGCATGCTGTCGCGCCGGCCCTCCATCTGTAACGAGACCACGGCCTTAACCTGCAAAGGAACATGTCTTATCCTGTAGGAAGCCCTGCTGCCTTGTTTGCAATTTTATAATCCTCTCAACAATCCTGAGACACAGAAGTGCTATCACCATTTCACAGCTGGGGACATAGACTGTGGAGAGGCCTCGGGACTCCTCAGAAGCACGTATCAAGTAAGGCACAGAGCTGTACTGAAACCCAGGTCACCTCATGTCAACTCGTGTTCTTTTACCTTCCCTCAGCAGTATCTAATAGTTTACAAGTTACCTATTGACCCCCTCTAAAGGTCCCAACTATGACCTATCTGGCTGCAGTGAGGCCCTGTGCCTGGGATGGGGAAACAGCATGGGGCTGCGGCTGTCAGCCATCCCTGCCAGGAGGACCAGGCCAACAGCAGCTCTGCCACATCAGTCTGAGGATGCCAGGCAGACAGAACTGATGTTCTGAGATGAGTGCTCACTGCAGGCAGTGAGCACCTTGTTCTCTTGCCATCGCACTAGGGTGGGCAAGCAGAGTGCACCTAGCACCCAGCTATGTAGCACCGGAGAGGACATGCACCCAGCCCACAGCACTGGAGAGGATGTGCACTCAGCACACAGCCCACAGCACTGGAGAAGACATGCACCCAGCACCCAGCCCACAGCACTGGAGAGAATGTGCACCTAGCTCCACAGCACTGGAGAGGATGTGTGTGCACCCAAGCACCCAGCCCACAGCACTGAAGAGGACATGCACCCAGCTCCAAAGCACTGGAGAGGATATGCACCCAGCACCCAGCCCATAGCACTGGAGAGGACATGAACCCAGCACCCAGCCGACAGCACTGGAGAAGACACGCACCCTGCACCCAGCCCACAGCAATGGAGAGGATGTGCACCCAGCTCCACAGCACTGGAGAGGACATGCACCCAGCTCCACAGCACTGGAGAGGATGTGCACTGCTGGGGTACAATAGGACTTTTCACCCTCTCCTCTACACCCTACCAGAGGGACCTAGGGTGCTTGTAAAAGGGTGGCTTCCTGAGCCCCATCCAAGACCCACTGACTCAGAACCTGTGCATTTGTCACAGCACCTCCAACCACCCTCTCACATACTGAAGGGTAGTGACAGCTAGGACAGAAGGTCAGCTTCTAAGAGGCTTTCCCACTCCGAGACCAATTTTTTTCCACACCCTGTCTGAAGGGCTCCAAGCCAGCATCCCGGGTGCTATTCACGCAGGATGTCTGCTATCAGGTGCACACACATCCCTTCATCTCCGAGCTCCTGGGCTGGGAGCTGGAGTGCAGACTGCCTGTGTGGGGCCACAAACGCAGCTGCTCCAAGCGCCCCAGGTGTCTGGCCCCTCCTCTCCATGGCCCCAGCTCGATGGCAGGGAAGCTGTGGCCTCTTCTCATCTCATCCCAGGGGCCAGAGGAGGGGAGAGGCTGCAGGCACTAGGCTCTAGCAAGGGCACTGCTTGTAGTCTGTGAGAGCAGTACCTATGCCCTGTTGCGCACAGGGTGGCTGCCCTCTGGATGTCTTTCAGGAGATGCTTATTTACGTGAATCTTCTGTAGCAATGGCTCTGGGGCTGACAAAAAGGAGCTGAGTGCTACCCCAGTGCTCGGCCAGGTACCTCTCGGGAAAGAAAATTACCACTTAGGAATTAAGAGACCATCACCGGGTGAAATATGGTAGAAAGAATCACAGTGCAGGGCCATACACAGCACAAACCAAGTGACTCCATCATATTCTCTCCAAAACGGGATTCTGTGGCAAATCAGTGTAAGTAAAAGGTGGCCGCTTAAATAGAGTCCTTCTATGGGGCCGGCCCGGTGGCGCAAGCAGTTAAGTGCGCGTGCTCCGCTGTGGCCCGGGGTTCGCCAGTTCGGATCCCGGGCGCACACCGATGCACCGCTTGGCAAGTCATGCTGTGGCAGCGTCCCATATAAAGTGGGAGGAAGATAGGCACAGATGTTAGCCCAGGGCCAGTCTTCCTCAGCAAAAAAAAAAGAGGAGGATTAGCAGGTGTTAGTTCAGGGCTGATCTTCCTCACAAAAAATAAAAATGAAAAAATAAATGGAGTCCTTCTACTCTGACTGCTCCCCAGCCGTGCAGCCTTGGCCCAGTCACTAGTCCTCTGCCTACGCAGCTCTGCCACTGGGGCTCATATGGCCACCTACTGAGAAAGGGAGGGTGACTGTGAAGAGCCCCACCTGGACTGACACCACGTAGATCCCCACCAAAAGAATGAGGGCCCTCCCTGCCCACATAGAGCACGCACTGCCACTGTCCCTGTCCTTGGTAGGTGCGGCAGTCAGAATGCCTCAGACAGGACCAGGAGGGACGGCCACTGAGGGTCTGCTGTGTTTCAGAAGCTCTGCTGACACCCGCACACTGCCTCTGCATCCTCAAGAGCAGGATGTGCAACCTCCGCCGTGACACCTCATTCACCCTGTGGCCGGGGTGCCTGGCCCAGGGCCGGCCCATGAGAGGGGCTCAGGAAATGTGGCTCTCACCATACTGCCACGGAGAAGGAATGGTTAGCCAGTTTAAAGCCAAAACCACAGCAGGGATACCAAGTTCTTTCCTCAGGCCACACAGCTAGAAGGCTCTGGCTCCGAAGCCTTTCCCCTTGCCTGAGAATTGACAACATGGGGAAACCATTTGTCTTACTGTAATAGACACCTTCAGTGAGTTTGAAGGCAGAAGCTGAAATGCACAGCAGCTCAAATAGCTGTCAACACGTGTCCTACAGCCCATCCAATCAGACGCAACAAACCCAGATGCAGCTCTAGCAACCAAGGGGCAGCGTCCCTGTGACATACTTTAAGGTGGGAAACTGCCTGCAGAGATGGGCAGAAACCAAGAGGCACAGTTCACTCTGGGCAACGAGGCGAAACTTCCCTCCCTCCTTGCCAGCCAGGACACCTGCAGCCCTGGTGGATTTCCATCTCTCTCCTGCCACCCCTGACACTCCCAATAGATGGCCTGGGAGCCCAGTTTCAGGACTTGAGCTATATGGGCCAATGGCTTCCATTGGATCAACATGGAGCTCAGCCGCAGAGGCCATGAACTACTCAGGGGAAGAACAAGGCAAGGGGAAGAGCTGTCCGGGGAGTCAACATGGGTCTCCTGTCTGTCACCCACTCCCTGCCTTCCCTGCTTCTTCCTGGAGGACTATGAGTTCCCTCTTCTTGAGGAGCTCTACAAACAAAATCCACAAGTGCCAATGGCAGAAAGGGCACTCGGACTTCTCATCACATGTATTTCCTGGAAAACTACCATTCTGCTAAATCTCACCGGCCATCAGTGGCGGAAGATGAGGGGAAGCATCCCAAGGACGGTACGCCACCCCCACTGAGCCCTAGCAGAAGGTAATGGTGCACCTGGTGTCACGGGGAAGGCCTGCCCGGCCCTGGGGCCACTGCAACACGAACTGAATCAACTAAGGGGCCTCCACACATGACAGTCACAAGAAAACAGGGTTGCACTGGCATGGACAGAGCTCAACAACATGGTGTTTACAGGAAAAGGAAGCTGAACACCACATACAGTATGATAGCATTTTGGCTAGAAGAAAGAAACTAACAGGGAAATCATGGGGTGTTTGCTAGGAGTACATATATACATATGAAACAGTTTTTTTTTTTTAAAGTCTGGAAAGATACAAGTCTAACTGTAGGCCCCTCTTGAGGCAAGGGTGAAGGGACTAGATTGGGGTTGGGGGACAGCCAAAGGGATTTTAGCTTTGTACTTACTGTTGTAATTGTTTTAAAGAAGAATGTGTCCTTTGTATAACTGAAGAGTCATTTTTTAAAGGAGAGGACAGTTAAAACGAGGGGCATGCTGGCTCTTCTCTCCCCCATTTTCTTCCAGGTCCGGCCTTGTCAGGCACCCAACACCTGCCTTTGGTCAGCTAGTGAGCAGAGTCCTGGGGAGCCTGCTAAAGCACAGCTTCTCATCGTGGGTCCCTGGTGAGGCCTTTTAACAAGCTTCCCTCTCCCCATGAAAGAGGTTCTGATGCCAGACTGGTGTAGGAGCCAGTGTCCTTGTCGACCTGTAGAGTTCATGCAATCTGGGCTAAGAAAGAGCATGAGAATCTTGCGGCCAAGGTGCCAAAAGCCTGGAACCATGAGACAACCCTTCTGGGCTCAGGGTGGTGACACCTAGAGCTCCTGGGAAGAAGGTGAGGTCACTGGACAAGACCTCGAACAACAGCCCAAGGTGCGGCCCAGGGTCACGCTTCCCACTTGCCCTCATCAAGATGCACAGAGACTGTGAAATGCAGAGAGAGAGAAGGGGATCTCAGCTTTTTTAAGGCTTTCTCCAAGTGTATCCCACAGCACACCGATGTCCAGCAGAACCTCACGTGTGAAAAATCCAAGGCCCCATAGCTGTCGAAGCAGAGAAGGGACACAGCGGCAACGACAGCCATCACAGCACAGAAATGTTCAATGTTTGAGCTTGCCACTCTTACAGCGCCTCCATCCAGCATTTTCACGAAGGCCCATCCCTGCCCAGCTATTTCATTAGTTTTTTAGCCAGTCTCTCGCTGATTTTCAGATCTAATCTGATAATATAATACAAATCTACTGCAAAGTAAAACTTTGTTTTGCAAATCTTGCAAAAGATGTGGGATTTCATGAAGTTGATGAAAGCAACGCAGGCAAAGCCTTTACACCTGAGGACCAGGCAAATTAACATGACTGACAACTGCCCAAAGAAGGGAGGAGAACCGGCCAAGGACAAGACCACAACATGTTCTTCAAAGGCACAAAGAACTCACAGAATCCTGGGAGAGGGATGTAGCCCTCGAATATTTCTACAAAAGTAACCTTGTAGGGGCTGGCCTGGTGGCAGAGTGGTTAAGTTTGCGTGCTCTACTTCAGCAGCCCGGGGTTTGCAGGTTCGGATCCTGGGCGCAGACCTATGCACCGCTCATCAAGCCATGCTGTGGCGTCATACCACATACAAAAATAGAGGAAGATGGGCACAGATGTTAGCTCAGGGCTAATCTTCCTCAGCAAAAAGAGGAGGGTTGGCAATGGATGTTAGCTCAGGGCTGATCTTCCTCACCCTCCCCGTCTCCTCAAAAAAAACAAAGTAACCTTATAGATTTATGTTGCAGAGGTAAAGGAGGTCAATATCATGTTATCATAAACTTGGAAAATTAGGCTTCCTCGAACCAAACAAACTTAATCATTCTCGGTTCATTTGAAGAATTAGCACATACTTGAAATTACCACCAAAGGTCTGGTAATATAAGATTTAGGAGTTATTTTCGTTATTATTAATTTATTAAGATGAGATTTAGGACTTATTTTCATTATTATTAATTTATTAAGATAAAGTCCCAATCACACCTTTTACGCACTATTTACTAGGATAACTGAGCCCCACTCTAAGTGGATTCCCTTTGTGGCCCTTCCCTAGTGCCGACTGCCCTCACATAGCAGCCTGTCCTCCTCGTGTTTGTGTGGATGGGTAGGGATGCCAGCCTGGTATAAAAGGGGTTATGGCTGGAGGGTGATATTTATGTCATTGTTAGATTCTCCTTTCTGTTTTTTCATACCATTTGAATTTTTACACTCAGCACAACGTCACTTTCATTATCAGAAGCAACAAAGAGCTGTTATCTTTCTGCACAGGGCTGGGACTTCCCCTACTCGGCACAATGCTAGGAGGTCAGGGGCATTGCAAGGCCAAGGGCTCTGGGAGCCTGTGTCCTGCTCTGTAGGGTCGTGGAGGGCAGTAGGGCCTTGGGCATGATGACAGAGGCCCACCCTCAAGGACAGAGGGGCTTTCAGAGGATAACGGTGGCAAGGCTGTGGCTGAGAGTCTCAATGATGAGTCTTAGTCTCTCATTTAATCCTCCCAGCAATCCCAGGACAATATTAACAAGGCCTTCATCTTGTTTTGGGTTTTGATCGCAGATGGTCACTACAAAACACAGATCCCTTCAGCATTCTGCTCTCCTGGGACACCTTTCTGGACCGTCCTGTCTTACTGTCACACCAGTCTAAACATGCCAGTGTGGCTCCTTCACTCCCATCTCAAGGAGTCAAGGGTGCCTTGCTGAACACAGACCTCGGGCCAGACACTCAGCACCCTGCACCAGGGCAAGCCCCTACCAAGAGGAACTTCAAGATTCCCAACACAGTGTCAAGGATTTTACAAGGACTCAGCCAGCTTCTCTGAAGGAACAGGGAAGAGATAGCTACTTCTGGTGGTCAACACCCCTCCCCTGCCTCTCAACTGACCCACAACTGAAAGCTGACTGGCCAGGTCACAAGAGCCTGGCCCTGAATTCACCCACACTGGACAGGGTGTCCAAAGACCAGGGACACACTGTCACTGAGCACAGTATGGCTTGAGTCTCATGGGGAGAATCTTCTGTGAGCTCCCAGCATGGTTCTAAGGACAGAACGTTGCTGACCCGAGGGCACTCCAGTCAGATAGCAGGCTGGCAGCCCCTCCACAGCACCCTCCCTCACCTGCTGCATGAGCTCAGGGGGAAGCTCAGCTCTCCACTGCTTTAGCTGGCGCGAGGCAAAGGAGTGCAAGGCGTAGGACATGGTGCCGTACTCGATCCACAGGGACAGGTTAGAGCTGTCGATCTCCAGGGCCCGCCGGAAGCAGTTCAGGACGGGTGTGGCGTGCTTCCAGATGGGCCCATCACTCTTCAGCTCATTGGAGTTCAGCTTGTCCTGAATGCGACTGGCCCGGGCCAGGGCCATGCCTGCCCAGGAATCAAACCTGTGGTCATGACAAAAGCACCAGTAAACACACCACTCCCCTTACAGCACTGCAGACATTACAGCTTGGAGGGCAAGGCAGACAGGCACCATGGGAGCTCATCTCCTAGACCAGGCCCAGAGCCCAGCTCTGCCACTCACTAATCCATGACCCTGACCTGACCAACTGTGTCTCTGAGCCTCGGTTCCTGACGCATGAAATATAGCTAAGAAGACCCACCTCATGAGAAGAGCTGCTGGGGCACCACAAGACATGTATTTTAAGTCACCCAGCGCCTCAAAGGCACTCAGCAACTGCTCTAAGAGAATCACCACTGAAACCAGCAAACAGCCATTGATGATTAAGTAGCTGGGAACTAAAGTGTTTTTTTTCCTTTTTGCAATTACTGGTTATAGCTTTTAGCTGTTTGCCCACCCATTGTTAACTGTGCTGTTTAGGCAACATGCTATCTGACTTCCACTAGGTTCCTATAGATAAGATCTCCCCAGAGCCTGGATCACCATGGTAATGGGTATTTGAGCTGTTTTTCAGGAATTAGAACCCCTTGGCCACTTCAGGCCAGTTGAGACCTCCAACCCATCAACTGGGCCCTTGCAGATGTCCGATAAGCGACCTTCTGACGTCAAGAGGCTAAAGACTCCACCCTCAGGTCATGCTAACACTGCCATTTTGTGAACACACGTCCTATGAAGAGGCATGAAGTCTGACTATGCTTGCATGGATCATCAATTACCTCACCTCTCCTCACCTCCAATCATCTATCTCCACAGTTCAGACCACCTTGTCCCTTACCCCATAAATATCCCTGAGTCCCCATTATCGGGGAGGTGGATTTGAGACTTGTTCTCCCGTTTTCCTCACTTGGCTGCCTTGTGGTTATACCCTCTCTCTGCTGCAATTTCGTTACCTCAGTGTTTGGCTTTCCAGGCGATGGGCAAAAACGAATCTACTTTGGTAACACCACCAACTTGAGCCCAAATTGTGCTCACCAGCACCAGTGGGCTCTTGGACTCTGCTTCCCTGCTTTGAGGGGTTACCCACAGAATGTCTCTAATGGAAAGGAAAAGAGTTGTTCCAGAAGGCGTCACAACAACGGCCCAGCCAAGGCAATCGGGAGCCTCCCATCCAGCTGTAACCTTACCTAACTCCACACTGGCAGAGCCTGCTGTCAACACACTCACTGACTAAAAGCACAGGGTAGCCAAGGCCCCAAGATCTCCACCGCCCAGCTTCTACCTGGTTCTCCCTCTGGGATCTTGAACAGACCCTGCCCTCTCCTATTCAGTTCCCAGCAGCACGATGGAGAGTGAGGGGACCACAAGATGGCTGAGACCCTACCATTCTGAGATTCCCTGAAAGAAACTGATGATGAGAATGCAGAAGCCTCTCTGAGAGGGTGAAGAGCCACAGAGATACCAAGACCAAGACGATTTCTGGGCACTTGAGAGAGTATGGAATTTTCTGAGTACCAGTACAGAGAACAGAAAAGGCAGCGATCACATAGACTGATGCTACCCTTCATGAGACGACAATTCTTAACCCATTCCTCCACTAACTTTAACACCGGCTAACTGGCTTCCTGAACTATCTGACAGTCCCCAAGATGTGGTAAGGACAGAGGAGACTTGTGAAGCTCACACGTGCTTCTGCTGCACTCCAGGTATCCAAAGAGAAGGTGAGAACAAAGGAGCAGTAAGAGACCTGACAGCTTAAAGACGACAGGAGGACAGCAAAACTGAAGGCTTCACCCTTTATGTGTGGGGTTCTGAGTATACTCTTTCCTCCTCAGGCGCCTGGGGATCCGGGGCTACCGAGTCTTCCCCAGCTCTGCTCAGGTCACCCTGGAGCAGGGAGCATGCGGGTAGGTGTCAAACTTCCCTTCAGACGGGAACCCTGTCAGGGACCTTCCACCAGGGCCAGCTCCTTTCGCACTAAGTAGTCTCCTCTCTTAATTCCCAGAGGCCTTCAGTAACTCCCTTTGCCCTTGCCTTGAGGGAAGGGACCAATCACAGTGCATGTCCATGTGCCTGCATGAGTACCAAAATGGAAACCACTATCTCCTGTTACAGATACGAAGTAACCAAGAACATAGACACATCATCACAAAAACTTAAAATGCTCCTCCGTGTGCCACCAAGAGCCATGTCCTGCTGTGGGTTCCTGATTCTAGCAGAGCAGTGCATAGCCCACACTTGGGGAGTGCTGACCTACAGGGACGCTGGGGGTCTGAGGGCTGGTGACAACGTGAGCTCAGAAGGAGGACGAGTTCAGAGCCACACTGCACTGGGCTTTATTTACTTGTTTGTTTATTTTGCTTTTCATTATTTTTGTTGTTGTTTTTAAAGATTTTATTTATTTATTTCCCACCCCCCCCCAAAGGCCCAGTAGATAGTTGTATGTCATAGCTGCACATCCTCCTAGTTGTTGTATGTGGGACGTGGCCTCAGCATGGCCGGAGAAGCAGTGCGTTGGTGTGCGCCCGGGATCCGAACCTGGGCTGCCAGCAGCGGAGCGCGCGCACTTAACCGCTAAGCCACGGGGCCGGCCCTTCATTTATTTTTTTAAAAGTCTTGTAAAAATCTTTAGGAAATTAATACGAAATGGTGGAACACAAAAATCTTGTTGCCTTGTTTACTCCCCACTCTGTGGTAATGCAAACAAAAAAAGTTAACCTGAATTTAAATTAAGGAAAGCTATATTGTATTAGGTATAGCCAAACATTAACTTTCCATTAATTTTTGCATGTGTGTGTGTGTAAAAGTAGCCCTGAGCTAACATCCAATGCCAATCCTCCTCTTTTTGCTGAGGAAGATTGGCCCTGGGCTAACATCCGTGCCCATCTTCCTCTACTTTATATGGGACGCCGCCACAGCATAGCTTGACAAAGCGGTGCATTGGTCCACGCCTGGGATCCAAACCTGTGAACCCTGGGCCACCAAAGAGGAGTGCGCAAACTTAACCACTACACCAGTGGGCCAGCCACTGCCATTAATTTTTAAAAAACAAATCAAATATCTTTCCTCTTCCCTCTCTCCCCTGTGCTGGGCTCTTACTCGTGCAGGGCAGGCCTGGTCCTGGCACTGGGCTCAGAGTGCTCTCTTTGGCAGAGGGATGAGCTGTACTGGGCCTCTCCCATCCTCCCCCTTCCCAAATGCCACTCTACGAAATGCCTGCCAAGTTGGCCCATTTCCAGTTCAGCAAGAGCAGAAGGAATGGTGAACTGGTGGAGGAAAACACTGTCACTAGTGTCCTCATGACACTGTTTTCCTGCAGGAATCACCAACAAACACTGCAGCCAGAACACCCTATTATCCATCCAGCCATCTGCCACGGCTTCACCTGTACCCAGTGGGTTCAGAAGATCTAAAGAAAAAAACCAATATCCAAACTTCCACTTCAGCTAGCATAGAAGATCAGACTGAACCCAAGTCTCCCCTGGCATCTGCCTGTTGGGGCCAGAATGGAGGAGGCCCAGGGCCAGACCACCAAGACCCTCCTGGCCCTGGGGCCAGTCCTCACAGGAGACCCCATTTCTCTGGCAGGGCTCCCAGTGAGCCAGGCCTGACAGGTTGATACCCTCTGAACAGGTGGGTGTGCAGGTTGGAGGGAGGCCCAGTTGAGCCATCATGACCCTCATGTCGTTGACTGAAGGGCTGTCAGGTGAGAGGTGCCACGCCAGGCTCCTGCCTCCCCAGGGACAGAGGGGTGTTATCACCCTCATTTTTCAGACGTGGAGGCAGTGGTGTAGAGGACGTGACTATTCACCGTCTCGTGCAGTGAGCACCCAGCCAGCCTGAGTGCAGGTCTGCTCCACTGCACTGATCCACAGCGAGCCTGAGGAGGACAGCCAGGGCCCAGCACACGGTTCCAGCCTGGAGAAAACCACAGGCTGAGCAAAAGGGGATCTGGGAGAACCTTTGCCACAAGATACAGAAGTCACGCAAACTGGGTTCTCCCCTCAGATCCCAGCCCCTCTCCCCTTGGCCAGGTGGGTCCTGACAAGGTAGAGCTCTCCAGTTTCCCCTGAGTGAGGGTGGATCTATGCTCACCCACAGTCCAAGGGCAGCCACTGTGGGCTGACCCCTGGTACCTCCAGGAGGGCTGCCTACAGATGCTACTCTGGATACTTTCGACGCAGGTCAGCCACAGAAGGTGGTCTTGTTTTGACCGTGACCTAAGGCTGTGGCAGCCATGAGAAAATATTCCCTTTCAATCAGGCAACTTTATGAGCTTAGCAGGGCCCTTTAGGACGAGCAGGCCAATCACTACATTTTAAGAAAAAGCCACCAGGGCTCAGTGGGAAGAAAGCATGAGCCTCATGTACAATGGCCTCTCCTACATTGACCATCGTGACAATCGCTACTGCCAACAATGCACTGCATCAGAGCAAGGAAAGAGGACTTCCTGCTTGAGTGGTTTCCACTACTCTTTCTCCCCCCACCAAAAATAAGAAAATAATCATAATTAAAGATGCTTCAGTGGAAGAAGCAAGAGTACACATCAGCCAACTTCCCAGGGCCAGGAACCAGGAAAGGAGGCAGCACAAAACGAACAGAATGGACCTAGGCAGCACCTCCTTGCCCTGCAGGCCTGGACTCAGATGGACACCTCCTACCTTCTCTGATTCCAATGCCCATCTCAGGTGTTTTCTGGAAAGAAGCCTTCTCTGCTGGTCTTCTTTTTACAGAGAACGTGCCTTTCCTAGTAACTGCAGATGCTAAACCATCTTCTCCTTCCTTTCTCCCTGGTCTATTTGCTATGGGCAGGGAAACCCCAAAGTGGCCCAGGGAAGAGTGTGCTGAGCTCCCTGCAGCCAGCCTGGCCCCATACCCAGTCACCGACCTGTTGGGGCAGACGCAGATGTCGTGCATGTAGAACTTGATGGCCTTGGACTGCTCCTTGTTTTTGAAATGGTAATCAGCCAGGAGGTAGTACAGCTCGTTCACCACTGGAGGGGAGGGGTCAGCCCCTTCTGGGAGGCAGGGTACCTGGCAGGTGAGAGGGCAAGGATAAGGGGAAGTGGAGGCAGGGACTCAGGTGTGACCAATAATGCTGCAAACCCAGGACCATTCGCATCAGCAGAGGACAGCTTCTCATGGCCCTGACTTTTGGTGCAAAGAAAGAAGCCAAGGCACATAAGCAGCAGTACTGGAAGAGAAGGGGATGGGATGCAGCCCCATCACCCTCACCATCAGCTCCTACCTCAGCTGAGGTCCCCTCAATGTAGGCTGAGACTTTGTCCAGGCTCAGGGCCGGCCTCTCTGTGCGGGGCACAATGGTGGCAATTCTCTTCAGGAGGTTGGCCAAGTCAGCAGACACAGTGCTGGTTTTGTAACTGTCAAATTCAGGAAGGGTCTTGGGCTTAAAATATTCAAACATAAACAGGGCATCCTCCCATATAAGGTCCACCTTGAAAAAAGACAGAAGGCAGATCATAGTGCAGTCAGGGTAAAGCACAAAGCAAAAAGTTCTTCCACAGAAATGCACTGTTTTGAGGCAGACAAGATTACAACATATTAGAGAGGCTAAAACAAGTCCTGTATATTTTAAAAAATCTGCACGCCCACTGTAATCCTCAAACCCAAGTGTCTGACGAGCAGAAGAATGAACTGGCAGAAGCCTGGTCTTTATAAAAACAAATGTGAGAAACTGGGGGCTGCACTTTATGCGTCCACACGGCAGAGCCAGAAGGTGGGATCAATCACCAATGGGGACTTTGAGCAGGCCATTGACCCTCTCCACGCCTCAGCTGCCCTACTGGTCAGCTGGTTGACAAAAATTGACCAAGTGCTTGCTCTGGGCTAGGATGGGCCCACACTCTCTGCAGGGGCTACAGCGGGGCCCCTGTCCAAACAAGTTTACATTTAGGGGATGGAATCCATAAGATCGGAAAATAACTGACAGTATTGAGGAGCCATGAGATAATATACCCAATAGTGCTCTGAAAACCAAAACAACAAGAAGAAATGAAAAATTTCTATGGAATTATTTGTAATATCCAAATTGGAAAAAAAATCTACTGAAAACGGCCATGCTGCATTTTTGAATGATTAGTCTACATTTATGAATGTAGTTTTTGCAAGGAAGACCCTTTTCCTTTGACCAGTGTCTTCTCTCGTCCTCCTGATGCCAAGTCCAACCTGGGACCGCAGAGCTGAATGCTGGCTAATCCGACATCCTTCAGGAGTGCTCAGAGCCCCTGCTTCCCCGAGCCCCACTCACCCACAGTGGGCCTGGTGCAGCGCCCTCACCTGCTGGGCCGAGTGCTCCTCCAGGTACCTGGCCTTGCTCTTCTTGCTGGGGTAGCTGTAGAGGCAGTAGAAGCATTGCTCCAAGGCTGTCTCCAGCTCCTCCTTGTAGGGGTGTGTGTCTTCAGAGGTGGACACAGCAAGCTCCTTCTGGAGAACTCTCACCTATGGTGGGAGGGAAGAGATGCCTGAGGAGAGGCACAGCAGGGGCACCAGGGAGACCACCACTCTATCAGCTCTGTTAACCTGAGAAGGCCGTGTCTGTTGGGCCAGTTCGCTGGAAAGGGCCTGTCACCCTCACTGGGAGCTGTTGTGGGCCCACCTCCGGCAGTGGCCTCCTGAAGGGCTTGCCAAGCTGCCTTCCTGTATACCCAGTCAGTTTCTACCAGCTGCTAGAAGATATTATATGCCCTTTAGGAACTTCTTCACTCATTCGTTTAGCCATTCATTTGCTCCCCAAATATTTACCAAGCACCTCCTCAGCTAACCACAGTGTGACATAGTCCCTGCTTTTAGGAAGCTCAGATTTCACTGGAGGGGAAGTTAGTTAAAAAAATAGTTATAATGGAAGATGGTAAGTCCCATCAGGGCTGAGGGAATCTCTCTCAGACAAACAGTAGTGAGGATCACAAGGATGTAAACAACAGGTGACGTCTATGGATGTGAGAACCAACAGCTATCTTTATGCCCAACTATCAGCAAACACACATTATTTTCAAGCATCCATGGGATTTTTACCAAAATTAGACAAAAAGCAAGTCTCAACAAATACCAAAGAAAGATATAATACAGACCACATCCTCTGAACAAAATTCAATAAAATTAGAAATCAATCACATAAAGATAGCAAATATGAAATGTCAAAACTGATGGCATGCAGCTAAAAACGTACTTGGGGAAAACTTATAACCTTCAATACACGTATTAGAAGAGTGAACACTGAAATAAGCTTTCACCTCAACAAGTTAGAAAAAAACACCACATAAGGGGCCGGCCGGGTGGCGCAAGTAGTTAAGTGCGCGCGCTCCGCTGCGGCAGCCTGGGGTTTGCCGGTTCGGATCCCGGGTGCACAATGACGCACCACTTGTCAAGCCATGCTCTCGTGGCGTCCCATACAAAGTAGAGGAAGATGGGCATGGATGTTAGCCCAGGGCCAGTCTTCCTCAGCAAAAAGAGGAGGATTGGCAGACATTAGCTCAGGGCCAATCTTCCTCACCAAAAAAAAAACAAACAAACAAAAAGAAAACACCACATAAATCCAAAGAAAGTAAAAAGAAATAATAAACATTAAAGTGGCAATTAATGAACGAAAAAGCAAAGAAACACTAGACCAGTAAACCAAAAGCTGATAGTTTGAAAAAACTAATTTAGATAAACCTTGGGAAAGATTGTTTTTTTAAAAAAGGAGAGAGGAAGCACAAATAAATGATTTTAGCAATGAAAAAGGGGGCATAACTAGAGGCACCACAGAGACTTTTTAAATCATGAGCAAACACCATGAACAACTTTATGCTTATGTGGGCACTATTCCAAAAATATAATTGACTTAAGAAGAGAAAATCTAATTTAATCAGCCAAGAAACAGAGTTGACAGTTTAAAATTTACTCAAAAAAAAAAGAGAGCACTCTAGACCAGGGTGACAAACTATGGCCCATGGGGCAGATCCTGCCATTGCCTACTTCTACATAGCCCAGGAGCTAAGAATGGTGTTGACATTTTTAAATGATTGAAAAAAATCCAAAGAATACTATTTTGTAACACATGAAAATGTATGAAATTCATATTTCAGCATCCACAAGTTTTTCCATGTTGTCTTTACACATTGTCTGCAGCTGCATCTGTGCCACAATGGGAGTGCTGAGTAGTTGCGACAGAGACTCGGTGGCCTACAAAGCCTAAAAGACTTACTCTCTGTCCCTTTACAGAAAAAGTTTTGCTGACCCCTGGCCAAGAGCATAAGAAAAAAAAAAGAACTATAATGATTGAAAAGGAGGGAAAACAATAGTTATTCATGGATAATTTGACTGTCTACATAGAAAAATTTGAGAAATCTCAACCTACTAGAATTAATAAAAGCAATAAGCAAAGGAGCTGTGCATAAGAGAAATTTATTTTTTTCAAAAGTGTTCCTATAGGCCTGCCAACACAAGATAGAAAATTTAATTTTTAAATATTTACAATAGTAATAAAAAAATGATACCTAAGTATAAATCTAACAAAATATACATAAGAGTTTTAAAGAAAAAATTATAAAACTGTATTAAGGGATATGAAAGTATAAGACCTAAATAAATGGAGAGATATACTATGTTCACGACTGAAAAGACTTAATCACATAAACATGGCAGCCCTCCCCCAAAATAATCCATGAGGTCAATGCTATTCCAATCAAATTCCACGGTGGGGCATGGGGGTTCATAAAACTTTATGAACAGATCTTACAATGTTGTGGAAGAAGAAAGGGCCAAAATAGCCCAGAGAATGTGATGAATAGTTGGTGAGGAGATTAATCCTAGCAGGTACCAAGATTTCTCAAAGACAATATGGTACTGGCACAGGAAAAGATACCTAAACCAAAAGAAAGAACAGAGCCCAACTACAAACCCTCATAGATAGGGACAGAGGACGGAGGGGACCTTACAAATCAATGCAGAGAATAGACTCTTCAATAAACGGTATGAACCAACTGGCCATCCATATGGAATGTAAAATAGATCCCTACCTTGTCTTACAAACAGAAATAAAATCCAGGTGGAATAAAGATCTGATGTGAAAAATGAAATTGAACTTTTAGATTAACATAGAGAATATCTTTATAATCTGGTGTGAGGAAAGGAGTTCTTAAAGTACCAAAAAAAAAAGAAAAAAAAAAACCCAACCCACAAATCATAAAGGAAAGAACTGATAAATTTGAAATTAAAATTTATAATTCTGTAAAACAAACACGACACATAAAGTTAAAAGACACACCACATAAGGGGCTGGCCCCGTGGCTTAGCGGTTAAGTGCGTGCGTTCCACTGTCGGTGGCCCGGGGTTCGGATCCCGGATCCCGGGCGTGCAGCAATGCACCGCTTGTCAGGCCATGCTGTGGTGGCGTCCCATATAAAGTGGAGGAAGATGGGCACAGATGTTAGCCCAGGGCCAATCTTCCTCAGCAAAAAGAGGAGAATTGGCATGGACGTTAGCTGAGGGCTGATATTCCTCACAAAAAATAAAATAAAAGCTCATAATCAAAAAAACAATATTTAATTAAAAGAAAAAAAAGACACACCACATAAAATTGCGTAGAAATAGAACTAAATACACACACACACACCCACACGTACACACACGTAAGATATATCAGGCAAAAGACTGAAATTCAGAGTACATAAAGAACTCTACAAATCAATAGGAAAAAGAAAACCCAATAGAAAAATGGGCAAATTATATGAACAGGTAAATCACCAAAGAGGAAACCCAAAGGGCCGATAAACATAAAAAGATACTCAAGCTCACTAATAATCATAAATTATTGAAAAGAACACTTAAGAACAAAGAAATAGCATTTCATCCTCTCAGACAGGCATCAACACTTAGGTCTGTAGTACCTCGGGCTGACAGGGACCTGCAGGAATTCCCATACTGCCATCCAAAGTATAAAACTAGGGCCAGCCCCGTGGCTTAGTGGTTAAGTGCGCGCGCTCCGCTGCTGGCAGCCCGGCTTCGGATCCCGGGCGCGCACCGACGCACCGCTTCTCCGGCCATGCTGAGGCCGCGTCCCACATACATCAACTAGAAGGATGTGCAGCTATGACATACAACTATCTACTGGGGCTTTGGGGGGAAAAAAATAAATAAATAAAATCTTAAAAAAAAAAAAAGTATAAAACTAGTTTGACTGTTTTGGAAAACAATTTGAAAATACAGTTTTTAAAGTTGAAAATGTGCAAACCCTGTAACCTAGTAATTCCTTTGATAAGAATTCACACTAGAAAAACTCTCACATGTACACATAAAACAACTTGGTGGTCGATGTTAACCATGATACTGTTTATAACACAAAAAAACGGATACGCAATCTTAATGCCATTATTAGGAGAATGGATAAAAAGTATTATGGTAACAAATATTCACAGCCGAAGGGATATAATGTCTAGGATTTGTTTCGAAATAATGTGGGATTGGTGGGATAGGGTTAGATGAGAGGGTGGCTGTGCATTACGAATTAATTATTGATCAGTGCTCAGTATATGGGCTCACAATACTATTATTTCTACTTTAATATATGTTTGGAATTTTCCATAATAAAAAGTTCTAAATTTTGGTATACTCACACAATAAGATCCTATAAAGCAATGAAAATGAATGAACCAGATTTACTCGTATCAATGTGACTATATCTCAGAGAACTAAAATAAATAAAAGCAAGCTGCATACAATAAGATATTTTGTATATAAAATTTAAAAACACATGCAACTATGTACTGTTTACTGATACACAATATGTAACATAAAAACATGGATGAAAAGATACACACCAACTTCAAGAGAATGAGGAAGGGAGAGTAATGAGCATGCTCTCCTTCCTGTTACTTTTTATTTCTATTAGAAAACAGGTCTGCAGCAAATATAGCAGATGGTTAATGTGTACACAATCTGGGTTGTGGTACATGGGACACAGTGTACGAGGGACTGTCCAGAAGCTAGTAAAGGCTCCACGGGAGAGGGGCCATTTGAGCTGAGTGTGGGTGAATGGATAAGAATTCATCAACACAAACAGATCATATGAAAAGAAACACTAACTCAAGAAAGATGAGATCCAAGAGGATTTCTCCCTCAGAGAACATTCCACTCTATCCAAGAAGAGAAAACAATCCACACAAAAGGTCTCCCTTACGTCAGCCACAAAGCACTCTCAAGACACAATTCTTTACCTGCAGACCATAAACCTGGGCAATGAGAAAAGGCAGTAATAAAGTACTCAACTTCATAACCCCCACAGCGCCCAGAATGATGAGTGCTCAGGAAGCGTTTCTGGATCAATGAACACATGTCTTTCAGTTCGTTCATTCATTTATTCAAGAAACACGAACTGGCCAATAATCTATGTCAGGCACTGCTCAGGGCCCTAGGGATGCTCAGATAGCAAGACAGAAAAGGTCTCTAGTCTTACGGATGACATCTGCTGGGGGAGGGGCACATGACACAGACACAAATAGCAGGGCTGTCCAGTAGTGGTAAGGCTGGGGAAGACCTCTTTGAGAAGGTACCTTCTAAGCTGAGACCTGCATGGCAGGAAGGAAAGGATGAGCCAGCCATGCATACCCTGGGAGAGAGTGTGGCAGGCAGAGGGCATGAGAATGATCAGGCACTGAGCAGAGAGAGGGCACAGCTAATAAGCAGGGGCTGCGTCCACAAGGGTGAAATTGCTGCAGGAGTTGGAGGATCTTGGGCAGGAAAATTAGGAGCTACAAAATGAAACACAGCAGTACTCATATCACTTCTACTTCCTCAAATTCAAACGGCAGATGCTGGCAGCTGGAATTCATGCTCTACTAAAAAAGACACAGACTAAGGAAAACCGGGCGTAGGACCATCCCACCTTCGCCTCCTCAGCCTGCACTTCCCTCTCAGCACCACTCCCACCCAATGCCAGCTTGCAAACGTACTAAACTCATTCTCGACTTGCCCCCAGTGAGCAAAAGGGTGACTGGGTTGTGGAGGCGACCCTGTGGAAGTAAACAATGTCCCAGCACTCTCTAATAGGGAGAGGGAAGGCAGAAGAAGGGAGTCGCCATTTCCTGGGCAGCATTACAGACTCAGTCTGGCACAATTCTTCCAAAAATGGTCCTGGAGAACGAAGCTGACCTGGGGTGAGTACCCCAGAGGCCCTCGGGGCTCACGGGTAGGGCACACACTCAGGCGTTGACAGCTGGGGTTGGAGCCCGCCTTGGACACTAACCAGCTCTAGGGCCCTGAGCCAGCCAGACAGGTCTCCTGGCCAAGTCTCCATGTCCTCAGCACAAGTGCTTTGCACACTATCAAGCCCTACACATACATGAGCTCTATACATATTCTTAGTCTCGTTCATTCATTCAGCCCATAGGTATTAAGCACCTACTATGTCCTTGGATCCACCAGTGAACAAAACTAACAAAAATCCTTCCTTTGTGGAAGTTACATTTCAATGGAGAAGAGACACACCAATAAATATAAATTCTATGGCATGCTAGAAAGCGATGAGAGCCATGGGGAAAGCACAGGGCAGACAAGGAAGATCAAGAGGACTGGGAGAGAGTCTGCAGTTGTAGAGAGGGTATGCTCACTGAAAATGTATAGAGCAGGGGTTGGCTGTTTTCTTTTCTTTTTTTTTTTTTTTTTTTTGGTGAGGATGCCTAGCCCTGAGTTAACATCCGTTGCCAATCTTCCTCTTTTTGCTTGAGGAAGATTGTTGCTGAGCTAACATCCGTAACCATCTTCCTCTATTTTGTTTGTGGGACGTCTGCCACAGCATGGCTTGATGAGCACTGTGTGGGTCCGTGCCCAGGATCCGTACCCACGAACCCCGGGCCACTGAAGTGGAGCGCATGAACTTAACCACCATGCCACTGGGCCGGCCCCGGGAAACCTTTCCTTAAAGGGCCAAATAGTAAATATTTTAGGCTTCACAGGCCATGTGGATTCTATCAGAGCTACTCAACCCTGCCACTGTATTGCAAAAGCAGCCAGAGTTAACACGTAAATAAATGGGTGTGGCTATATTGCACTAAAACGTTTATTAATAGACATGACAGGGTGAGTTGGGTGCCCCTCCCATGCTCTGTAACTCATCTGTGTGCTGCCTGGCCTCACGCTCAACAGTGAGATTTGAGGGCAGGGATCACACTGCTTATCCCCAGTAAGCCCAGTCAATCACAGCTGGCACGTGAGAGGAAGGCTGTTTGTGCTCACTCAATATTTACTGGCTGAATGAATGCAATAGCTATTGACTGAGCACCTGCAGCCTGGCATGATGAGTGGTAGTCAGCAAACAGACACAATGGAAGGCAGTAGTGAACACAATTATTACTTCTAAAATTACTATCAAGGGCCTGGCACTGTGCCTGACATGTAACAGACTCAGTAACGACTAGTGGATCAAAATCCACCTGGAGTTTGAGGCCAGTCCCCACTGCACAAGGGAAGGCCAAGCGAGCCCCAGCAGCACTCACGTAGAATCGCAGCAGAGCCCCATCTGAATTGCAGCACCAGGACCTCCTGCCCAAATATTCATGGGCTGTGTTGAGCAGCATGAGGGAGGATGGGAGCATGGGTGTCTCGGCCATCGCTGGGGAAAGACCAGACCGACAGACAGAGTTAGCACGGGGACATGTGTGGGAGCTGCGGGGCTCAGTCTCTCTTTTGTGGGCTTTTCTGTCTTAACCAAGGTGGCCACAGATTGTTCTTTCTTTCCTTTTTTATCTTTCTGTCTTTTTAAATAAGTAATACCTTGCTTGACTGGTTTTACTAAAGTAATACATCTTATCAAAAAACAATTCAAACCATACAGGAAAGCATAAAGAAGGAATGCTTCATCCACCAGCTCAGCCCCCATAACTAAAGCTGACATGCGGGGAACATCACTGGAAGCACCTTTCTGTGCATACATGAGACATTTTGAAAAAGAGAGAGAAATAATATATAACAATGGAACCAACACTACATTTACCATTCTTAAATTAAAAATTCTTATATTTAGGTCTACTTGAGTATTACAGAAGAAAAAAGAACTACCAGATTTCAGTTAAATATTTATTCACCACTAGAACCATTACTAGTTTCTTTAAAGATCCCTCAATGCTTTTGAAACTCTGGGCCATAACTCATTAGTGGTTGTAACTTGTAACTAACATTTTTGAGGAGGATTAGGATAGAACCTGTTAGAACAGAAAATACTAGAGAGGACCACACCCAGAAGAGTAAGGATTCTTTCATGAAATTGGTTTCATACTTTTCACTATTTGTCAGTCCCAGTCAAAAAGGTATGAAAAGCAATGTTTAAAAAAAGTCAGAAAATTATTAAGAAGTTCAAGCCATTCTGGTTTTTTATAGGTCTTTTAAGTTAGTTTCCACTTTCAACAGCATCAAATGACTATGACACAAGATCAGTGATAGCTCTGTAACACTTCCTTCTTCCTCCCATCTCCCAATTCTGTTCTGCATATTATTTGTAGCACTTCCAGGTTTACAACATTTACATTCTGTTCTGCAACCATAATTACCCCACTTGCTTTCTCTCAATTCCAATTTTAAATGGATTTGGTGCTCATCACAAGTTCTTTCCCATGGATCTTCCATTCCTGAGGAATTTCATTCTCACTCACGTTGGTTTACTGACCTCATCCTCCAGGAGAGTTTTTAAGAAGCACTCACAGGAGCTGGAATCCCTGTTTATAAATGTCTGTTACTGCTATTTGGCTAGATGTCTTACATCACATCTGTGTAGACATACAGACATCACCTCAACTGCACTGAATGCTGCGATGGAGAAATCTGAAATGAGTCTCATTTTTTTGTCCCATGAGGATAAATTGCTTTTTCAGTTCAGAAACCTAAAACATATTTATTCTTAAGGTAGATCCTTAACCAGGATGTATCTTGATGTAGGTTGTTGTGTATCAATTTTTCTTGGCATTTACTGTATACCGAATGTGCAGATTCAGTTTTATTACAATTGGGAGAAATTTTCCTGTATTTGAGATTGGGTTGGTTGCTTCTCCTTTTTCATTGTTGGAGTGTTTCCATCGGGGCACCACTTATCCTTACACAGCACCATCTTTGTTTTCCACACCTATCATCTTCTCTCTGATGCTTTTAGCTCTTAATCACACCCACTCATTTCAGTTTCAGTCATATTCACTCTGTTCCTTGCTGTTTTGGTTTTATTAGTTTATAATGGTGAGATTTGGTTTGCTGTGTTTTCCCTTAGTTCTGTATTTTTCCTTCTAATTTCATTCTGTTTATCAGCTCAAATTTTTTAATAAACTATTTTCTTGTGCAAATCATTTACAGGGCCTCTGCCTCTGTTCCTTGTTGTATGTTTTCTTCCAGACTGAGTTCACCTGCTTTTCGCACAGTATATCATTTCTTTCCTTTTTGTCCCCCACACAGGGTGGAGGCAGGCTACAATATGTTAGCATACTTGCCAGGTCATTTCTTTCTATGCTGCTCATGGTCAGCTAGTCAGTTCCTCCAGACTATGTAAGTGCTCTAATATACCATGAATGAACTGTCTAGGCTACTTTCCCACATAATATAAGATGAATTTTCCCTTTCCTTAAAGCCATAATTTTAAAGCAGGTGTTGCTCTCAATCCACTTTTCCGTAGCCTGTGTCTGTAGAGGTGGAAGAAGGGAGATTGCTTGACTAGGGTTGCGTGCAGGCCTTGCTGAAGGACCAAGGTTTTGTTCCCTCTTCTGAGATCCCCTTTGAGGTAGGACTTGCTGCCCAGTGAGAGAAGTGCATCAGCAGACAGCCCCAGCTGCACAGACTCCCTCATCCAAGGTTACACACCTCCTGTGGAGGCCACATCCAGTGACTGAGTGAGACAGGAGTGGAAAGGCCTGCTTACTTCCATCTAACGTGGTGCAGCAATTTGAATGGGCAACTCTCACTCTAGAGCTCCTTGCCAGGTTGGCCAAGGCTTTGTGAGGTCTGCATCACAGTTCAACTTCTCCCTCTGCCCCTATCCTGCTTTCTTCCCCTTCCTTTCACAAGTAGTGATCCCTAATAAACCATCTCAGCGTCTGCTTCCAGGGAACTCCGTATGTGACAATGTTCTCCACCAGGTCCCTCACCACCCGGCCCGAAGTATGTTTTATCCTTGGGCCCCTTCCTTCAACCCAGTGTGGTCACTGCAAGATGGCTGGACCCAGCAGTCCTTTCTGTCTCTGCCAAAGCCCAGGGCAATATGGAGGGCCTTCCCCACCAGCCCACTCTCTACAAATAAGAGGATATTAATAATATTTCCTGGGATTTTTGTCAATTTACCATCTTCTCCCAGTTCTCCTAGTGGGGGTAGAGGAGGCGACAGGAGCCACACTTGCTGCCAGTCACCAGAATCTTTGATTTCTTTCCTTGGCCTACACTTGCAAATTTTATGGCACCTCCCTATTCTCCTTTCCTTGTTTGCTTACTGGCAGTTTTTAAGAACTATATTGTGTTTGCATACAGAACTATATTGTGTTTGTATTGGGGGGAAAGGAGACTCTCAATCCAAAAGTCTTTTTGTATTATTTTTGTAAGAAAAATAATAAACATTTGTAGTTGCAAATCTTAATTTTTTTTTCACCACTAAAACCCTTTTGGAAAACACAAAGGTACTATTTGTCAAGAGCTCTAAAGATACTCGTCCTAGAAATCTATCCAAAAAAATTAATTCAGCAGAAGGAAAAAGGTATGCATGAGGCGTTCACTAAAGTTTGACCTGTAAGAGAGAAACAATGCAGTCATCTGGAGGGTTCAGCAGGGGGATGGTTCAGCAAAGCAGGGCACCTCTCATCACCATTACAAAGACTATGGAGCAAAATGGAAATAGCTTTATAAAATAAGATATAAAAGCTTTTCTCAGCCTGGCCCCTTCCCATGTCCAACCCACATGGGCCGGCTTTCTTGTGTCCCTGCTCACACTGCCCCATCTCCCCAGCGTCCTCCTCTGCCCCTGCGCTCCCATCAGGCCTCAGCCCAAGCCTGCCCCCACCCCACAGCAGGAGGCACTCCTCCCAGAAGGCCACACTGGCTTGGCGCTGTTGGTGGTCCTGTCTGTCTCTTCCCACCACAGACCTATCAGGCCAGAGTCATAGAGACCTGACATGCAGTGAGCAGCTGATAAACAGCCGGGGACTAAACAAACTAGACAGACAGAGTGAATGAAAGGAAACAAACCACATGTTAACTCTGTGGTTGCTGGAACAGAGATGACTTTCTTTCCTCTCCACTCTTCGATTTTTCAAATTACTAAGGAAAAATCCCCAATAAATTTAATTTTAAGCTAGTTGAATAAATACATAAATATGCGTATTATAATTTCAGCCACATAAAAAGTATCAGCAGGGGCCGGTCCGGTGGCGCAAGCGGTTAAGTGCGCGCGCTCCGCTGCAGCGGCCCGGGGTTCGCTGGTTCGGATCCCGGGCGCGCACCGACGCACTGCTTGGTAAGCCATGCTGTGGCGGCGTCCCATATAAAGTGGAGGAAGATGGGGCACCGATGTTAGCCCAGGGCCGTCTTCCTCAGCAAAAAAAAAAAAAAGAGGAGGATTGGCGGATGTTAGCTCAGGGCTGATCTCCTCACAAAAAAAAAAAAAAAAGTATCAGCATATTGGCCAAGTTTAGATAGAAAATGCAAAAACACCAAAGGGAAAAAAGTCCATTTGGTAGAATTACAGGCAATCTTTGCTTAAATGTCTTTTAGTTGCTGTTGTTATGTAACTTACTGATTTAACCACATTTCCTACCACTGCGTTGACCCGGCTCAAGTGCCATCTCCATGAGGGGTCCTGGGCTGGCCCTCTCCGGCTTCTGCATTCACAGCGACTACTCATCACTCAGCAGCCCCACGTGCCGGCACTATTTGCCATGGCAAGTGATGGCTTTCTGACATCATTTTGTCCTTGGAACAACTCTCTGAGACAGGTACCGTTATTTTCAGCATGGACATGGGGAATAGAGGATGAGAGGTTACATGACTTGCCTGAGGTCACACAGCCAAGAGGTGATCGTTGGGATTTGGAACCTGTGCTTGCTCCGTGCTGCCCTCCAGTTGCACACATCTCCTGGCCTCACTGGCCCACACTCAGGAGGGGCCGTGGGGTATAGAGATTAAGTACAAGGGCCGGCACAGGGCTGCCCCTCTCACAGGGATGTCGTGGGGATTAAAGCAGTTAGCAGATGTGAGGCCTCTTACAGCAGTGTTGGCACTCCTCATAAGCACTGACCACACTGTCATATCCCCTGCACCACCACCTGCACCAGACATGAAACATTCTACACGCCCACTGCCTCCTGACCCCACTGCACAGTTAGCTCCCTGAGGAAGGATACAGGGGAAACCCATGCCTCCATCCAAGTGCCATGAAAAATCCTGCTGACTGAGCCCCACGCCCACTCACGGCACCTGGATAGAGCCGCAGGGCCCTGGGGCAGAGGCAAGAGGCAAGAGGCAAGGACACATAGGTCAGGGCCCACCCCCACCAGACCCACTTCCCAGCACCTTCATCCGGGTTCTGGAGCTGTTGCTGGTGGCATAAGGAGCGGAAGGCGTCTTCTTCCTGCCAGATGATCCGGTGCAAGATGATCCAGGGCAGCACTGAGGAGACGTGGGGCTCTTTGGGCTCCTCCTGCATGGCCATGCTGCAGTCAATGACCTGGGAGAATGGGGGATGTCACAGCAGGGCCAGCTCCTCCCCGCCTTAGGATGAGTCCCTAGGGCAGACCAGGGGTAGGGGCAGAGGGCATGCTGCCTGCCCATCCCCACTGCTTTGATGTGGGAACACTGACCTAGCAGCATCCCATCATGTCATCACACAGAGTGCCACAGAGCCCAACAACAGAGCGTCAGAGGAGCCAGCTCTGACCATCCTCCCTCATGCCACATGCAGTTCCTGATGCCTTCAACACCTACTGTGTGCTGGGCCCTGTGCCAGAGGTGAGGGTGACAGAGGTGAATGGGGCACAGTGGAGTGCCCAGGGGGGAAGAAAGCCAGAGACAAATGTTGGAGAGCTAAGGATCAGTATGGCTGTTACAACAAATGAGGGCCGTAGTGAGGTCGCAGAGGAGGGCTAGGGACAGAGAGGGGGAGAGACCTTCAGAGAGGTTTCCAGGTGAGTGGCTATGGTGTGCCTGACCCCCAGAGAGGGCAGGAAGTGGGGGCAGAGGACAAGAGTGCAGGCAGAGGCCACACAGGCCCGAGAGATGGCCAAGGAAGTAGAAGATGAGGGTGGAGAGGGCGGCTGGTGGATCAATGCGCCTTAGGTGACAGGCACTCGAGGGAATGTAAAGGGTTAAAGGGAGAGAGGAGCACATTCTTGTTTCCATTTTGGAAAAGTGCCTCCATGGCAGGGTGGTGGCTGGACTGGAAGGGTAGAGAGGCAGGGAGGACTACGGGGAGCGTGCTGCCACAGTTTAGGCAAGAGATGGCAGTGGCCTGGGCTAAGGCAGAGCGGTGAAGATGGAAGAGAGAAACAAACGATAGTGATGTTAAGGACAAGGATTTGGCAGGACTTGATGACAGCCTGTGGGAGTTGTGAGGAGAGAGCCGAGGCTGGCTCTGGTGGTCCCGGCCACCAGAAGCCTGCCTGGACAATGCAGGGTGCTGTGACCACCCCTCAGCTACAAATGCCAAGACGATGGGGGTGGTGAGAGCCCTGGTGGGAAACAGGAAGCCTGGGTTCCAGCCCCAGCTCTGCTTCTGGCTCGTGGCACACAGATCAGGGCCTCCCACTCTGAGCCTGCTTCCTCCTCTCCGGGGTGAGTGGTCTGGAAGAATCCTGTGGTGCCAAGTGCTACACTGTCTCTAACCCCCAGACCTGACCAGCCCCAGGAAGGTTTGCAGCCAGTGCACAGCCACCCACTGCCTGAGGTGCCTACCTCCTCCAGCAAGAGAAGCCAACGCAGCCCCTTGGGCTGCCTAACTCGCAATTGAAGCTGGTGAACTATGAAGAAGGGGAACGTCAGAGAGCCATACCTGCTGGGCAGGGCAGGAAGGGACCAGGGGCTACCTGGATGAGGTTGCTGGTGAGCCGGATGAGGCCTGTGGTAGAGGATGATTCCTTCAGAATGCTGCCACTGCTGTCCGCCGAGAGTGCCTGCTCGATGCCTAGCAGCAGCTGGGTCACTGTGGCCACCCACTCCTCCTTGGCGGCAGCCTCACTCGCACTGACCATCTGCTGGACCGCCTCGTTCAGAGCCACGTCAGAGCACTCAAAACACTGCCGGTGGTCCTTTAGCCGGAGCAAGGAGTCCTGAGCACAGGAAGGAGCAAGGAGGAAGAGGCACTGAGAGGACTGTGACAACGCTCACCACACCCGGTCCTCAGGACTGAGGGGCAGGTAGCTGGGGACAAAGACACGCAGGGCAGTCTAAAGGAAAGGGGCAGTGCAGGCCCCCCACAGCCTCGAGGTGTCTCCAGGGCACAGGGTGATCTGTGTGCAATCACAGCATGGCGGGCCACCAGCCAAAGGGCTTTCAGAAAGGTGCTGGACCTTTGCACCTCAGTTTCCTCATTTATACAGCTGGGACCCTGAGATGAGCCCAAGAGCTAGCAAGCAGCCAAGGTAAGGCTAAGTGACTTCATCTCCTGTCAGTTTTCAGTCCGAGCCACTGTGCCCCAGGCCACCCAGTCACACACTCATCCAGTGCCAAGCCCTGGAGGGTCCCAGCAGGGAGGGCAGGCTACCAGGGATGGACTGTCTGTGGAGGGGTGCCTGAGCCAAGGCCACAGCAGGGGCAACGGCCCAAGCAGTGCTGACGCCATCATTCTGAGTCTCCCTCCTCCCTAGGTGCCAGGTGGAGCAAGGTATTGAGCCACTCTGAGCCTCGGCCACCTCAGCCCCGTGGAGGGACCGTAAGCATTAAATGAGTGATGTGCACAGCACCCCACATGGGGAGGAGCTCTCAGTACATCCGCTGCGCTCTGATGGCTATTTTAGAATCCCCTTTGGGAGCCATCACTTTTCGTGAAGCTCCCTTTCCTTTTGTTCTAGAACAAACCCACTGAAACACATCGGGTCTCAGGCTCCTTCATCACCGAGCTGGTGCGTGGGGACACTCAGCCTGGCTATAGATTCGCAGATCTGGCAGGTGGCCTGTTAGACTAGCAGGAAGCACCTGCTGCCCGGCACCCCATCCGGCTCTAACCTCGCCACAGCCGAGACCCGGCAGCAGCTCCTCCCTGCCTCAACACGCGCAGCTGCCATGCTCTGAGGTGACACAGACAGGTGTTGGGGTAGAAACACCCCAAACTGCCTTCGGGATGCGTTGCAAGATCTGAACACAGATCAAAACCACCCCCAATTTATTAGCCCTAATTGCCAGGAACACAGGGGCTTCTTTAGAGAAAACCAGCACTTTTTATAGCAGGAGGCCATGAGGAGCCCACAGGGTGCAGGCATGGAGCCCCAAGGCCTGAGCTGACTCCTCAAATGCCAAACATGTGAGGGGGCAGGGGACTATTTTCTAGCAGGATAAAGACTACTGACTTTAAATTGCAGCCAGAGTGGCTGTGAAAGTCAGGGACAAGACAAAGATCCACCAGCAGCGCTCCAACATGACATAATCCCCAGGGCTCAAGCCAGAAAAAGCCAGAAAGCAGAAGAATGACTGCCAACAAACGAGGAGAGCAAATTACCACTGACTATGGGCAACATGATTATCTACCCAAAACAAAACAGAAACTATCATAAATAATGGGAACTCAGTGAAGTGGTTAGATTCCAAATAAACATGCAACATTCAACAGGGTTTCTATAAACCAGAAACATACAATTAGAAAACATAATGACCAACAAAAAGATCCTGCTCAAAATAGCAACCAAAAATGCTAAGGACTAAAAATCAACTCAACCACAAGAAAACTATACAACTATACTGAAAAACATAAACGGCAGCTTTCCTAAATAGGGAGTAAGAGCCTTCCAACTCCTAGAGGGGAGGACTCCAAGTCAGACCCACCCCTCCATAAAAGCTGGATGAAGCAAGTTAGCTGCAAAATTGACACCGCTAGAAAAAAACAAAGGTAAATACGCTTCTTATCTATTTGTTGACATGGTTCTTGTCTGCCTCCCTTCTAGAACACAGGTTCCACCAGAGCAGGCCTCTCTCTCTTGTCCAGTGCCAGGCACACTGTAGAAACTCAATCCATGTGTGTGGAATGAGTGGATGAATATTCTTCCATTCTTGGAAAGACTGTCTAAATATAATGAACAAAGTCACAAACATTTGAAAACATCAAAAGATTTGATGACATAAGAATTCAAAACTTCTGTATGTTGTAAAAACCAATAAAAGCTGCACCTTACAAGCAAACAACAAACTGGGAAAAAATATTTGCAACGTTTGATGAGAAAAACATTAATATCTTTAACAAATAAAAAGAACTCCAAATCAATGAGAGAATACATTCCCTCAACAGGAAATTCAGCAAAATCAGGAGGCACTTATCTGTGAAAAGCAGGAGCTTCCCCAGCACTTGGCCCAGGCCCTACCACTGCCCTTAGTACTGCTCAATGACCGACCAAGCGGCAGCCCCTGTCCCATCAAGGGAGCATCCTACCACACCCCAGAGTTCTAGATGACAGGAGCAAGAAGCATCTGAGCCATTGAGGTCATCTTAGAGAGGCAGAGAAGGCTAGCCTCTCCCCTCCTCCCCACCCATTGGCCTCCCTGGGTACACCCAGCTGTCCCTCCCACACAGTCATGTGGACCCCCTGACCCCAGCCTGCCATGGTCACTGAGGCGAGACAAATCTCATCCCTTGATCTTAGCTTGGGCCTGCCTGACCCCCTCTGCCAGGAGCTGGAAGCTCTTTCCCTTTTCCCCTCTCTTCCTCCCTCCCTCCTTTCCTTCCCAGAATGAACTCTTTCATCCCCTTTCACCAGGGCAGAGATGCCTCCATTTGTTCCACAGTTGCAGCTCTTGAATATTTCCCAGTTCAAGAAAGTTAATAATTACAATGTCTCATGTAATCTCAGCAAAAAGCCTGGGAGACTACAGGCTCTTTCAAAATTGAAAGGGAAGGACCCAGTAAGACAATAAATATGTGATTAATGTGTGAGCCATAAGGGACAGGACGCCAGCCTACTCAACACCACTAAGTTTATCATCTTCTGTGTCTATCTCCGCGTCAGACTCTACGCTTCCTGAGGATGGTGTCAACGATGGCAGCCAGCACCCATATGGTGCCAACACACTAACTTCTATAATCCCCACAACAGGCTCTGAAGTAATGACAATGATCGCCCCCATTCTGAGATGAGGAACTGAGGCACAGAGAGGCTGGGTAACTGCCCAGTGCCCAGCAGATATCCTGGTGCCTGGTGAGCTATCAGTAAGGGTTTACTTCCTGAAGAATGAGGCGTGGGGGGAGCTGCAAGGGCACATGGCTTCAAATACCACACTGGCGTTCTTTTTCTTCAACTATGTGATTGTACACGGGGTATGTATTTTATCTTGATTCTTTACACTGTTACAGATATTTTATCCACTTTTATATCTATTCAATAGCTAATTTAAAAAGTAATAAAGACAGGCAGATGAACAAACAGGTGGATGGATGGCTGACATCCTAACTATCTTCCTTCTTCCTCCACTATGCAGAAGTTCAGAGCCAAGTGTGGGCTTACCTTGAGCCACAGAGAACCCTAGAAGCTGTACTCCTAGGTTCCAACCTTCCCCCGTAACTTCTGACTAGCATCTTCCCAGGTGCTGAGTTAGCAGTTTTCACTCCCACTTTTCTCTTCTAGGTCCGTGTTTTTGAGGGCTACCTCCAAGCCTCCAGAGAATAAACCCACACCAAGCAAGGAAGGTATGAGTGGGCGAGGGGGACACGGGCAGCACACACCTGCAGCAGCAGCAGCTGGGCTGGCCTCTCGGGAATGGAAGTCATAAACTCCAGGTGTTTGGCCCGGTCAAACCCACTGGTGCACAAGGTGGGGCGGAGCAGATGCACGACGGCCTTGTAGTCACCAGCCTCGTACAGCCGCTGAATCTCCTCTAGGGACTGGCACCGCTCCAGCGACTTCAGGTTCTTATCAATCTGGAAGAAGCCTGGAATTGCTGCCTGATGACAAACCCCTCACACTCTCCCTGAATTCGACCAGTGTTTGCATTTATCAGACCCAGATGAGGAATACAAAATTAGACTCCCCCTTAATATATCACCATTTACATTAAGCCAATACTTCATAAAAGGTATTTCTATGAAGGTCAAGGCATTCAATTCTTTAATAGACAAACAGACCGAAAAACAGAAACTACCCCAGCAGCAGAGAGGTTCCAGAAAAGTGTCTGCCAATAGTTGGACAGCCTTGTGGTCATAGTTCAGTGAACCAGACTCGTGGAACCATGGAGCATCAGGCTACCAGAGACTTGGAGAGCCCTGGGCCAGAGGTGGGCACATGCCATGGACCCACAGAACCCGCTCCTCACAGGTGGCCCCCAGGATGTAGGCAGCAGGGGCAACTGTTTCTTGGTCTTGCCCAGAAACAATTCTGCAAGAGTCTGAAAGCCACTTTTAGCCAACGTGGACACGTCACAGACAGGGAACTGCAGCAGGGTCTGTGGCTGTGTAGTGAGAATAGCATTAGAACCCGACAGAGCCTGGCATACGTGCCACATGCTGCTGACCCAGCCCCATGGCCAGATCAGCACTGGTCTGCCTCTGCTGGAGTTTCCCTCTAATCCCACTGGGCTTGCTGCCACATGCAGCCCGGAGAGCTAAGCAATAATCACTCTAAATCGTACCAGCAAACGTCTTCACTCCTGCCCCCTGCCGCCTGCCACCTGGAAGAGCTTTCCATTGTGGGGGTATGCCTGCAAGTCCACAGGGCCCTTGTGTGCCAGAGCTCCTCTCCCAGGCCCCTCCGCCCTCCTCAGGAAGGAAGGACCCCTGCTCAGCATGTGGGCTGCTCTTTTGGTCCTCAGGGACAGGTCAGGCCTAGTCTAACTGGGCCAACTCAGAATAAATCTTTGACCAAGAACACACCATTAAAAACACTCCCACTCACCTCTTCCAGGGAAACTACTGAGTCGTTGTGGAGGTTGGGCAGGCGGATGACGATGTCTCTCTGCTCAGCCCCTGCATCCACCTGGATGGCAGTGGAGCTCTGAAGCATTTCTGTGCAGATGTCATAGTTCTCCAGGGCCTGCTCCATGTCTCCCTGGTCAAAGGAAAAGCAGTCAAGGGACAGAGGCAGAAGGACAGGAACTCACTGTGCTGTGCCAGGTGCCTCACCTTCCTGATCCCACTAGACTGTAGGCACCATGAGGGCAGGCTTTTATCCAATTACTGCTATACCCCCTAAAAAGGTGCCTGGCACATAGCCGGAGCTCAGTAAGTATTTGCTGAATGAATGAACAAACGAATGATTGATTCACACCGCAACTTTAAGGGGAGGTATCGTTAACCCCACGTGGTAGGTAAGGACACTGACGACACTTAAGCAAGGCTCACTATCTTGTTCAAGATCACAAGCTAATAAATAGCAGAGCCAGGATTAGAACCTAGGCCTTTCCCAATTCCCGAACCAACTGTGGCACTCTTTTACTCGTTCTATCACAGTGTACCAGGTACCACCACATGCAAGATGCTGGGTAACAGCCAGTGCACCCTGGCCTTTCAGACTAAGCTCTGAGGGGAAGTTTTCTGAGAATTCACACAAATAGGTGACTAATTTCCTTCTAGAAAGCTCTGCATCCATTCATGCACTTGCTCAGGCTCTCTCGGGAAAACATAAAGGGTCAAGACCCCAAAGCAATCTTGAGTGGGGGGTCTCCAGGGGGCACAGATGACCCATTCCAGGGTTCTGTGGTTGTGCTGACGTGCTTTATAGACTGGTGGCCATGCTGGGATTTCTGAGATGCTGAAAATTCCCCAACAGATCCCACCTCCTCACACTGTGCCAGGCAGGCCCCACACACACGCGCACACACAGCTTCAACAATGCACCCAGCTCTCTCCCTCCCTGTTCGGTCCTAGGGCACGCTCCCCAAGCAGCCGATAATAGAACCAACCTGCAGTGCCAGGAACCGAGCCTTCAACCAATACACGCGGACCACAAACTCCAGCCAGCCATCCTCAAACAGGTCCCGCTGGGATGAGGCAAATGACAGCTGCAGGAGGTCGCCCAAGAAGTGAGTTCCTGGGAAATCAGGCCCAAACCTGCCATTCACCACACCAGCAGGGCAGTTCCGAGGAGACACTGAAAATCAGTCACGCCACGACGAGTCAACTTCATGTAGAGTCCAAATGCCCTTCTGCTCCCCAGAGGTCACCCTCAGCCCTTGGCACACCTGCCTCAGTGTCCATGAGTGCTCTGAGCCCCTCGGAGCCTTAGAGCCCCAAGTGGCAGGCATCAGAGAAACCAGACAAGTCAGATGGACATGCAGAGACCCTCTGAGCTGGAGGGTCCTCATTTTACAGACTGAACTTTGAACATATCTTTATTCACCAGGGGTGATTTAAAAGTCAGAATGATCCACATCATCTTGGAAAATTATTGGGACACATCAAGTGTCAAGTGATAACTTGAGAAAACTGAAACCCCACTTCCTTCAATCATGAGTAACAGAAAAGTAGGCAGGCAGCTCCCTCTGGGGGTTCAGTTGCTGTTAACCACTTCTTGAGTGTCCAACGGACTTCTCTAATACACTGGATTTTTTCCTGGCCTAACAAGTCAAACCAGGAAATGTGCCCACCGCAGATGTAAGTCTGAATTCCATGACTCAGCCTCCCCACTCTTGCTTCCTCCTGGCTGCTGAGGGTTCAGTAAGTAACCCCTGCCACAGAACATAGAACGCTTCCTACCCGCAGAGCTTCTGCCCTTGGTCAGCAGCCACTGGTCCAGCTGGAGCTCCATGCAGGAGAGAGACATCAGCATCATGTCCTGCAGTACAGGCACCAGAAGGGCAGGAATGGAGTCGTGAAGAGTAGGAATGGAGTCGTGAAGAGTTGTCAGAGAGTGGGGGATGGAATGAAACTAAACAAAAATTTACTTTGATAAAAATATCATTCTTTCTTCCACCTAATGATAATCAGTGGCTACTTGCCAGGACACAAAAAGAGGTACACGGATCTACACTGGGACAAGACTTGGGAGGAGCTGGGAGACCTGTCTTTAGTCCTGAAAGACTGCCCTCTGGAAGAGGCAGCCCTGTCACCTGCCAAGTGCCAGTCCAGATACTGCATCCATGCTAGAGCACTCAACCCTTAAAAGTACCGAGTTGGTGTATTGCTCCCAGGTCACACGAGAAAGCTGAGGCTCGGTGATAAGGAGGCACCAGTCAAGGGGGCACAGCTAGGAAATGACCAACCTGGTTTGTCTGGGGACTAAAGCCATGGCTCCTCCCATCACTCTACACTGCCCCAAGGGGAGCAGGCCCAATGGGCAGAAGCTTCCAGGAGGCAATCCCTGAGATGTCCCAGTGGAGGCTGCATGGCCAAGGAGCCCTGACCCACATAGCCCTAAGGACCTGTTAACCCCAAGTTCCTCCACCTTCTGTGCCCCCAGCTCACTACCTGGGTGAGCCCCAAAAGCTCCCAGTCCTCCCTCCTCAGCATTCAGCCTTCCTTCTCCAATGGGACAAGGGGGCCAGAGCACCTGGGTTCCCTTGAGCCTTGGGAGGCACTGAGTGAAGGGGCCTGGGGTGCAGAATGCAGCGGGCAGGAGGGCTGAGTGCAGCTTGGCTCCCTACTGCTGGAGGCCCCCACCACTCCCCTATGCAACCCTACTTGGCCTCTGCATTTCTGTTTTCTCACCTGTTAAAAAAATTAGTAATAGTCCCTGGCCCCTTGAACACAGCTGAACCTTTCCTTTCCCCCAGCCTCTCTGCTGGCTTTCCTCCATCTCAGTAAACCACTCCTGTCCAGCCCTAGAAGCCCTCCCTATCTCATCCCCTCACCTCTACTTGCAGTTCATCCCATTGGCTTTGCCTCCAGAACCTTCCAACCCATTGCCACTGCCATGGCTCACCTGGCAACAGCCTCCTGACGGTCCTGAGCCTACTCTCACCCCCAAGTATATCCTCCACTTAGCCACCAGAGATCTTTCTAGGCACAAACCAGGTCCTGTGACTTCCTGCTTCAAATCTCCCAGGGGCCCAGGTTCCAAGCCCACAAGTAGACAGAGCCAAGGAGGCTCAACACAGCAGCAGCCCCACACCCAGTGAAGGTCCCTAGCCCCTCCCTGGTCCGAGTCTGATGCTGGCCCTTGCTAGGCCCCTCCACCCATCCGACCTTGATGTGCTTGTTGCTGCAGTCCCTCAGCAGCGGGTTGGGCAGGCTGGTGCTGTGCCTCCGCCAGCTGTGGTAGATGCTGAGCACGACCTCTGCCAGGCCTGGCGGCCACCTCAGCAAAAACTTGTGGCCCATGCCCTTCAGGTAGCGCATCATCAGCTCCAGGATGCCCCCATTGGTCAGGTTCTCCAGTAGGAACACGTGCACGTCTTGCTTCTCTGCCCAGGGCGGGAGAAACAACCTGACTTGAATGAAGGACCTTCCATGCCAGAGTCTCCCATTTTCTTTGGAAGAGGAGAGAGGAAAGAGATGGCAGGGGCAGGGTGGGGGCAGAGATAGAAGAGAGCCTGTGTCCTCCCACCACATGGTGGTGCCGAGGGCAAGCTGCTGGGTTCCAATCCTGGCTCCAGCCCTCAACAGCTGTGAGCAAGCCTCTCTGAATCCCCAGGTCTAAGGTGGGTATTAAAGGGCCTACCTCCAAGCGCTGCCATGTGCACTGAGACTGTGCACAAAAAATACAAAGCATAGTCTCTGGCACACAAATGCACTCAACAACTGTGTCAGATACATTTGACCTGCAAAGCTGAGTGCAGCTTGGCTCCCTACTGCTGGGGAGCACCTTGGGAGGAGCCGGGCCCCTGGGCCCGGCCTGAAGCACATATCCTTCAGGGAGCACAGTAAAGTACGAGCCTGGACGTTTCAGCAGATCTCCCAATTGACCACGGAGCTCAGGCCCAAGACAAATCCAGGCAGCCCCTTAACCACACTTTTAAACACCAGAACCATTCTCCCAGAATAAAACCTCAGCAGGTTATAGGATAATGGGAGGAAGAGTTCCCAATAGTGAATGATCACATTGCTGGATTCCTACCAGATTCCATGAACGTGGCAGAGTCAAACGACAATCTATGAGGCCCAATGCTCGGGAAGCTTTCCAGTTTGGCTTCTGACTGGACTTCATAGTTATTAAAGGGGTCATCCTCCTCCTCGGGGTCCAGCTTTCTTAGCCTGCATGAAACACCAAAATCACAAAAGCCACACCACACATTCTGACACAAGCACCTGAATTCTTCCCATTAGAGAAACGAAATCTGAGCTAGACAGAAGAAAACTAGAATAAGTGAGCAGTGGGGTCTACAACCCAGGCCTCTAGGAGGCTCTGCCTCTCTCCAGGCCCTTGTGAGCTGGCATCTGGTCTGTACCCACACTCATTCATTCATTCCATCAACACATGATTACTCAGCAATAGCATGTGCCAGGCACTGTGCTAGGTGCCAGAATCAGTCGTGTGGCAAACCCTGCCCCAGTAGGCTTACCTTCCAATGGGAAAGACAGACAATAAACAGATACACAAAAACAAAGAACCCAAATAGAAACCACGCTTGTCACAAGGGAGCTCCTTTAGAGAGCAGAGGCAGGAAGGTCACTCAGGGGGGTGATGTTCATGCCAACAGTGGAGGAGGAGAAAGGGCAGGCCATGCAAAGAAGCAGGACAAGGACAGGTACAGAGGCATCGGGAAGAAGAGTACCTGGTATGTTCTAAGACCTGAGGGGAGCCCAGTGAGCAAGGAGAAAGTGGACGGGGTGGAGTATGGAGGCACACTGGGCCCTTCTGAGCTGGGACACTCCATGGCTCCTCACAGAGCTCGGCCTGGGGAGTTCTCTCCCAGCAGGCACCATTCTTCCGAACTCCTCCCAAAGACCACGGTTTAGCATCCTTGTAGCTTTCCCTCAACCAAGCAGCCCTGCAGCATAAACACTCAGGGCACTTTTCAATGTCTTTATTCACTTAGTGCACACACAGCCCCATGGTGACTACTCCAGGCAAGTGATCACACTGCTCTTGCTTGACCATTCGAAGACGTGAAAACCACACAGGACTCAACACTTAAAGTTAAAAAAGAAGGTAGAAACCATTCCACATAAACGGGGCTGGGAACAAGACCTTGAGGTGAATGACAGGGCTGAGAGGAAGATGGGGAAATGGGTCACTCAGAGCTCTCGGCGTCATCCATCACAGCACCACCGTGCAGCTCTGCCCTCCCAAAGGGAAACCTAGTCCTGGTACTGTGCCTCAGGAGGGATTTATCAGAGAGCACTGCATCCTCTACTCACTGAGAACAACCTTGATCTCCAAGCATTTCACTTTCACCACAGAAAGACAGAAAGGCAACAAATTAGGAAAATTAGGAATCTTGCTGCAAAACAGATTTACAACCACCTAAAGCTTCTGGCTCCGCCTCCTCCACTTGGATGGCATCACCACTGAAATAACCTGTCACGAGCCAAGATGCCAGCTGAGGACTTCTGGGTAAAGATGTACACTGAACACACATAGTTACCTCCCAAACTCCACTCCAGTGACCGTGAAGTAATAAAAAGGTTTAAACACACACAGACACAGCAAATGCGGGAGAAAACATCAGCAGACAAGAAATGTGCCCAAGTGTTACAAGGCAGAAACACAATGGACCAGTGGAAACCAAATGGCTTTCTCTACTCAGCTAAGGGCGGGGGGAGGGGAATATCAAAATGTCCACCCATTGGCACCATAAACCCAGGGAAGGCTCAGGAAACAGGGCCCTGGAGCCTCTGGAGGAGGTGAGAAGGCAAGGACAAAAAGCAGGAGGCTGGTGAAAATCTACGAAAGGAACACTGGGGCCCAGGACCCCCAGCTGTGGGCAGCCTGGCCCCTTCTCCTCCTGAGAGGCTTCTCTGAGGAACACTAAGAACCAGTGAAACCAAGGAACGATTTACAAGATCATCCTCCACCTTCGCAGAAGTAGAGGGAATCCTGCAGAGCCTAGAGAAACCAAGCAGGCACTGTGCCTGAAAGCAGGAGAGGCGCCCCTTCTGTGAGGTTTCCCAGTGTCAGCATCCCAGGAGCAGCAGCCCCAGGCCTCCCAGCAAGTGGGTGCCTGTGAGCACACAGGGATGTGAGCTTGTTGCCTCCAGCTCCAGGATCCATTCATCACCTGAGGGCCTAGGAAGTGCCTGGTCCTCCAAAAGATGCACAAGTCATGGTTCCTGCCTTCAAGAGGTTCAGAAGCAGGAGAGGCGTGAAAAACCCATGACCCCAATCCAGTGCAATCTGTGCTTCGGCTGTTTGCACAGATGTTATGGGAAAACAAGGATGTGCCAGAGGAGAGAGCGGCAACAGAATGAGAAATATTATTGGTGGTATAGGCTGGAGGTTTATGTATTTGCTTGGTTTTGCAAATCAGAAAAAGTGTGCGCAGTACCTGGACGGCAAGAACTTCATCAGAAGCTCCTGGAAGTCGACTTTCTCTTCTTTTTTGCACTTGGTGTTTCGGACACGGGCAGACCGCCGCTTTGCTGTCTCTCCACTCTCTTCCGAAATCTTCTTCCGCTTTACTCCTTTCTTGGATTTATCTCCCCCAGAAACATCGCCTTCACAAAGAGTGCAAATTGAAATCTTACCGGGGGGAGGGGTAAGAAAATGCACCACACAGGTGCATCAGTCCCCCTCTTTTATAAGTCTACCAGCATGTTTAATCTTTGACATTCAAGAAGTCTCCCACCTCTTCCTCAGCAACAATGAGTCCTGAGCAAAGTTAATTTCAAACCACTGAACTTGCACATCTTTCTCGAATTCACAGAACCCACAAGCCAGATCTCAAGACTACTTTCCATCACTGCAGAACACAGGGACTCAGAGTCAAACATTTGCAGCTGGCTGGCTGCAAGAGCCTCTGCGATCTCAGTGTTGTACCTGGGACGGGACAGAGCAAGTAGCAGCGATGCTGACTCTACCCAGCACCCAGGACCATGTGAGCACCCAACGACATGATGTGGGCAAGAGAATCGTGTGAATTATACCGAAAGCACAGGAGTGTCATGTATGATTAAGTACAAAAGTTAGAAACAATCACATACACGCTCATCCAGAAACTTTTTAACTGCCAGATATTCTTTTCTCAGTGACACAGAAATCAAGAAAGGGCTTGGGAGCTCTTGTCCGAAATTTTTTACAATTCCAATGATAACAAAAATCAATAAAACCATTCAAAAATACACTATACCACATATGGTGCTAACTTTGTGGACTATTTTTAAAGGCCAAAGAACTCAATATCAGTGCACAGCAGTGCTGGGTGCTGTGGACCAGGGGCAAGCCACAGAGCACAACCAGCAGAGGGACGTGCCACCTCACACATCACACGTGGGAAGAGCAACTTATATGCCAGAACTTATCAGCCAGGCATTGACCAGTCCCGGGAAGTTGCATCCCTGAGCCCAAATCCCCTCCCTGTTGGGGCTTCATTATAGCGGCCCCTGATGAGCAGCTGCCCCATGAGTGGGCTGAGACGCTCCCCTGTGGGGCTGGGGACTCTTGCTTAAACCTCAAGCCCAGAGCATCAGCAGGACCCATCCCTCTGGAAAGGCCAGGATACCCCAACACTCATTTCTGCTCAGCAAAGGAGTTCTCTCTAGAAGCTGACCCAGGAGGCCTGCTCACCTGCAGGAATGCCTGTCTCCAGCAGGCCGGGACTGTGCAGTGGGAAACTGGCTGTGGCCACAGCGGCATAGGAGAGCACGGGCTCTGCCACAGTCACAGTCGGGCTGGCACTGACAGGACTCGGGTGGATCACACTGACAGGTGCCACCACCACAGACGACACCGGAGGCTGGCTGGGGTCCTGGTAGTCGGACAGGTCAATCCTCTTTCCAAGGCTGGGCCGTGGGGGCTCACAGGTGGTGAGGTGGTTGTACATGGCCAGCAAACTTTCTCCGAGGCACTTCCAGCTGCAAGGAGAGGGTCACTGCATCTGGTCAGCACCCCACCATAGCGGACTCCAAGCACAGGCCCGCTGGCCTGTGGACAGGCAGCAGAGCTAGCCCAGAGGCTGCCCTCTCCACAAGGGCGGGGGAGGGGCAAGGTTTTGTCATTGTGGTTACTGACAAAATCTTGAGTCTAACATAGCTGAGGTGGAACAGCCCGAGCCCTGCACCCTCCTCACCTCACCCTGGCAGAATCCCTGAAGCATCTCAGCCTCAGGCACCTTCAGACTCAACCAGGCAGGCATGAAAACCACTGACTCACTTCAAAAACTCCTTCCCCACAAGGCTGAATCTTTAAAACATCTGTGGTGATTTTCTGCTGCCACTCATCTGGTTTTTGTGGGGAGGGCTGCTAACAGGGATATGGTCTAACAGAGCCTTAGACAGGGCCTGTCGAGAACAGCATTTCACTGGGTCCCCATTTGAGGCGGGGCCTGCTGGACAGCAAACCAAGACTGTTGAATGTTTTGTCATGGTATGCTTGTTTTATGCTGTGTGTTATATGTTAGATTGTAGTAAGGTCTAGCATGTGTTAGGTTGTATGTTGTGTGTATGTTTTATTATGGTGTGGTGTGTTATGTTGTGTGTTGTGCTATGGTGTAGCGTATGTTCTGTTGTATGTTGTGTGCTTTGTGTTGCATTGTGTGTATGTTTTATTACTGTGTGGTGTGTTATACTGTATGCTGTCTGTTGTTTCATGTTTTATGTTATGTGTTGTGTTGTACATTATGTTGTATGTTGTGTGTTATGCTGTGTTGTAGCATAATATGGTGTGGCATGATATATCCAACCATCCATCCTTGAACGGCTTCCCATGCCCTCAGGCTACAAACCAAATCCTCAGCCTGGCCTCATGGTGCTGCACCGCCTGGCCTGGCCAACTGGCCCCACCTCATCTCACACCTCTGCAGCACTCTCATCATGCTAGCTTTCTTTTGTTTGTCTTGCAAACAAAACCACACTCCTGCATACCACATGATCTTCACATAGGCTTCCCTCTACCCAGAAACAATGTCCCCACCCACGACCTAGCCCCTCTGCCTGGTCAATGCCCACTCCTCCAGACTCCCAGAGCAGTGTGGACCCCATTATGAGCTCCCCCAGTGCTGTGCTTCTCTCCTCAAGGTGCCCACCAGCTTGGGGCCTGTGCTTCTCCTTCTGGGTGACTGACTACTCCTGGGATCACCCACAACAAGACACCAAGCCCCGCCACGCTGACCCTTCATCACAGATTGCAGTGTCGGCAGTGGAAGGAATAAAAAGGACAGTGCTTCAAAATCCAGAATCTAACCAAACTGAGGCTCCTAGGACTCTAAAGGATTTCTTACCTATTTTTTCCTGCCTTCAGTAAGGGTTATATTCAGACAGGGAGAATTTGCTCACCAGCTGTGTTATGTCGGATGCCTTAAACACACAATTTCATTTAATAGTGCCTTGTTCATGCCTAGCAGACACTGAATAGACCTGGCAGCAGCAAACCGTGGCCCACAGCCTGTTTGTACAACCCACAAGCTAAGAATGGTTTTCACATTTTTAAAGTGTTGTTAAAACACACACACACACAAAGTAGAATATATAACAGAGATGGTAACTGGCCGATAAGCCTACAGCATTTACCATCTGGTCCTTTATAGGAAAAGTGTGCTGAGCCCTGGAATGGATAGTGGTTATTTTAAAAGCCCCATACCCTTTGTTCCCAGAGACGGAATCTCTACACTCTTCCTCTAATAACCCAATCCCATACTTAATTACCAAACAACACATCCTTCAGCCAAACCTATCCCCCTGAGGCTTCCGTTTGGCCTTCACCTCCACAATCCCATGGAGGGCAGTCGTGACACCAGTTCACAGCTTCTCTTCTCCAGTCACATCGCCACAATCACTTCGAGCATCCTCCAGCCTTTAGCTCCTTCACTGTAACAGGGAGGCATCCAGGGCCCTTCCAAAATCCCCAACCCTCCTGGTTGGGGAGCCCACACTCAGATGGAACGGGGCTCCTGACTCAGCTGACAAAACAAGGGGAAGGGCACCTGACGAGAGTCTGAGAGCCGCCCAAAGAGCAGCCCCGTCTTCCTGCCTGTCTCAGTGCACGGGTAGGAAGATATTCCTGGGAAACTCATCATGAGGGAATGGACAACAGTAGTAATAATATGGATCAGAGCCAGCTCTTCCTGAGTGTGTGTTGAGTGCTGGCCCTGTGCTAGCCCCCACGTGTTCTACTGGCATATCACGATGACCTTACAAAAGAGGGATGTTGTGCTCCCTTTTTCAGGGAGTGGCATGTAACCACCCCAGCTAGGGGTGCCAGGATTAAACCCAGGTCTGTCTGATGCAGGGTGGGAGCTGCAGAGCACTATGTGACAATGCCTCTGAGAACTGAAGGGAGAAGGGATGCTGCTGCCAAATCTTTCAAGATTCAAGACTCAAGGTCAGAATTTCAAAAACAGAACCTGCACACCAGATCTCACTAAGGGGCGAAACTACCCAAGGTCCAGGGGGCTGCCAATACCAGCTGGCCCTTCCTGTGGGGGAAAGCTCCCAAGCGCTGTGAGACTCACAAGAGCTATGCTGAGGCCCATCTTCCAGGGCACCCCATGTGGCCCTGGAGGGACAGCATGAACTCGAGAGCAAGGAAGCCCAGACCTGGGATCAACCCCAGGTTCCCCATTCACCATTTAACTGCTCTGAACCTGGTTTCCTCCTATCAAGTGCTGGGCAAATGTGAGCTCCTTTTCTCTCTGGGTAGGGCAGACTGAGGGGGTGCATACAGGAATGTGGCAGGTGGCTGGGGTCAAGCACAGCAACAGCAAAGAGGGACTTAGACTGAGTGTACTTGGCAGAGGCCTTCCCTGCTTCTTAGCAGTCAACAAGTAAGTGCACGCCTCCAGCCATCTGCTGAAAACGCACCCAGCTCCAACACATGCCACCAGCCCAGGGTCAGGCCTCGGGGTCTGTCCCTCTTGTGCAGGGCCCACTGGCCGACCCAGCATTCCCAGAGACCCAGACAACCTACGTGAAGAAGGGGATGGGCTGCACCAGCTTCAGGTCTGGCTCCTTCTCCCGCACAGTCAGCGCTTGCCTCTTCTTCCGCAGTCCCAGGGCCTCATCCACGATGGCCTGTGTCTCAGCCGCACTCACCGACACATCATGAATCGACATGTCACTAACAGTGCATAAGACAGGGAGAAATTACTATATTACAAACTAGAGCTGAGGGTGAAATTTTATAGACAGGGATGCAGTTAATACCCTTTAATCTATATTAATTCTTCCCACAAATAAAATAACCACTTGAGTCTGGCCTCAAAAGGGCAGCAATTAGCATTCTTAATTAATACACACATACACTAGAAATGACTAATACCCTTTGTTCCTTTTACAATTCAAAATTGAGCAAAGGGTTTTCATATGTATTAACAGTATCATATTAATGTCAGAACAGCCACAGAAAAATAAAATCTTCCTCTCATTTATAGAAAATTTTAAAAGAATTTAACTAGCCCATCCTACCCAACTCAACAAAATACCATCAGACCAGGCAAGCTCACCAAAGTTTACGGTATCCCCAAACTACAGAAAGGGCGGGAGCTTTGAGGCCACAGGTGCCCTCCCACAGACACACTTCTGTCTGAGGTAGCCGGGCAGTACCTGCCCTCCCGTCCCTGATGACTGCCAGCAGGGGTCCACAGAGTCCCTCGCCTATGGATCTGCCTATCTGTTTTGTCTATTTCTCCAAAGAAGGTTAGTTCCCTCAGGACAGATATGAACAAGAGGCATAGTCTTACAAGAGACAGACACGGAGATAAGCAACCACTAATTCCCCAACAGGTGAGTTCCAGGGCCCTAGGAAATACCAGAGGACAGAGGAGTTCATTTGGCTGGAAGGTTTGAGGGAGAGAGGCAGGCAGAGTTTGGAAAGCTGCCAAGAGGTGACCCAGGAGCTGGAACACAAAAAAGGAGCAATGGCACGACAGGTGGAGAGGCATTGGCATTCCAGGAGAGGGCACAGTGGCAGCCAGAGTGCAGTGTCATTTCTAGGACAGTATACAACAGGGCCAGGCCTGGAATCTGCCAAGGACCTGGGGCAGCTCTTCTCCTAGGGAAGGGAGAAGCAGGGGGGCGAGGAGAAGAACTAAGGTACGGGGGTCAGACTATAAAGGACCTCCTGGGTGATGCTACAGAGCATGAGCTTTGTCCTGGAGGCAAGGCAGGGGCGGCACAGGGTCACAGTCATGTTTGGGACACTGAACTTGGGCAGCACTGGGAGTAAACCCCTGGAAAGGGGAATGGTGAGTGGTGAGCAGGCGAGGTGGACAGCAGGCTGCTGCAAGCGGTCCAGGGGAGACCTAGTGAGTGCCGAGAGCCAGACAGGGCAGTGGGAAAGGAGGGCAGGAGACATCCAAGGAGGCAGTGCTAAGATGAGGCACACAGTTGAGTAATAAACAAGACAGATCAAAGCCAGTTCACCAGATGAGGGGGTGTAGCAGGGGATGAATTGCAGGGGCTCCTCCGCTAGGAGGTCAGGACCTGAGAGAATGAGGTGCACCACACTGGGGAAAGGGGTGTGCAGGCCCAGCACAGGAAGAGGCAGGACCCACCATTTAAGGAACATTCGGAGAGAGTCCTTCCTGAGACAAGGCTGCTCCTCAAAGATCTTCTCCTTGAGAACCAGCCCTTTGCTGTACCGGCAATCCTTCTCCAAAGCTTTGCAAATGAAGTACAGACATGCTGGCAGGGAAAGAAACAGTATGACTTGTGAGTGGATACTCCAAACCTCTAGCCTTGCCAGCTAACAACAAGACAAGGTCACCACTCTAGAATCAAAGAAACATATGGTAAATGATAACAAGATACCACTTTAACCGATTCAACTGGGAAAGATTTCTGAAACTACTACTACCCACAGTAGATGGGGCAAACCCAAACGCTACCAGGGGAGGACAGACTGTATGACCTTTCTGGAGAACCACAGGCATTACACACAGCGCCTAGCCAACCCACCAATCCACTTCTAGGAATTGCCGCAAAAAACCTACAGGTTCCACAGTGATTAGCTATTAGCTGACTGGAAAATAGCCTTCAACAAATGAGGAAACCACTCAGTACCCCACCATGGGGGCCTGGTTAAGGAAGGTTTCCCCAATCCACACACCAGGTTACTGAGCAGCCACTGTACAGATGGTTGAGGGGTGTGCTTACTGACCAAAAGGAAGCCACAAGACAGCCTGGGGAGGGGTGTGCTTACTGACCAAAAGGAAGCCACAAGACAGCCTGGGGAGGGGTGTGCTTACTGACCAAAAGGAAGCCACAAGACAGCCTGGGGAAGAGGCAGGGGACCAAACAGGCCATAGAGTGTGACTCCATTTGTACACTTAAGGCCGGTTTCTATTCCTTTTGTTTAATCTGTATTTTCCAATCTTTCTCCTTTTCTTTTTCTTTTTTTAAACTGTTCTTATTAAAAAAAACAGTTACTGCCTGCAATTGAAGACATGGACATCATTCATATCAACGAGCCTTCTCAAATGAACGATCTGGAGAGCACGTGCCCACTGTGGCTCCTCCAGGAGTGGAGACAGTAACAGGCAAACTTACACACAGAGAAGAAGGGGAGAGTGTGGACCGACGAGGCAGAGCTGGCATGTGATGATGAAAGCCTTTAGTATCCGCAGGTGGGGACAGCCCTGACAAAGGTGACTGCTACAATCCCCAGCGGGCTCGGTGCTGCCAGGCCCCGTGAATACACGGGGAAACAGCACAGGGCAGCAGAGCCCCGGCTCCACTCTGCCCATGCCCTGCAACCGCTACCGGGCCCTGCTCAGCTTCTGAGTAAGAGTGTGGGTGCAAGTCACTCCTATTGAGAATAACCAGGAAAAGAGCAGCCAGGGTGAGGAAGAAGGAACGCCAGAGCAGAAGTAGAGCTTAGGGCATGGAAGCTTCGGGAAAGAGAAGGAAGCAGTGTCTTAGTGCGCTACTGCGGGAGAGAACAGAGCCTGGTCACAAAGCTCCGCAGGGACCACACCCCCCAAGACACGTGAAGGCAGTGCCGCCGGTGAGCAGGGAGGGGTCTGTGCAGTCCCAGCACGCCCAGCGAGCTGCTGGCTGAAAGGCTCGGTAGATGGCCCAGAGGTTCCTGCCTCACACAAACAAGGACATGGCTTTTCTGGGACCACGGTGGGACACAAGTGGCCGACAGAGACTTCCAGAGAGAAGACCAGGGAGGCGCTGAGCGTCTGGATGATGCTGTTTCTCGGCAGGCATTTTAGTGGCAGCAGAGCTCACCATGCTAGCTGCACTCCACTAACGCTCCAGCATTGGGAAGGCATTACCCTGAGCACCCCTGCCCACGCATCTCAAATGTGTAAATGCCACTGGGCGTCGATTTAACAGGCTGCTTCTACTTTGGGGTTTAAGCGAGTATAAAATCTGTCAGGGGGCTGGCTTGGTGGTGTAGTGGTTAAGTTCATGTGCTCTGCTTGGATGGCCCAGAGTTCGCAGGTTCGAATCCCGGGAGCAGACATACACACCACTCATCAAGCCATGTGTGTCGGCATCCCACATATAAAATAGAGGAAGATGGGCACAGATGTTAGCTCAGGGCTAATTTTCCTTAGCAAAAAGAGGAAGATTGGTGACAGATGTTAGCTTAGAGCCAATCTTCCTCACCAAATAAATAAATAAAATAAAAATAAAATCTATCAGGACTCTCAAAGATACATGCATCAGTCCAATCGCCCAAACCTATTTTTCCCACAAGAACGTAAACTTCCCAATCACAATTTCTCCTATCACGAGAGAGGGGTGCAGACAACTAAACCAGGTGGCCAGGGAAAGAAGGCTGAACACAAGACTGTCCATCTCAAGGTGGCACTCAAGCTGCGGGAAGAGCATTCACGACTAACAGCCTCTGGAAGAAGACACTGCTAGAGTCAAAACAGTGCCCCCGGGGACTAGCATATTCTGCTGGTAGGAATGAAAACTCGGGCAACCCATAGAGCAGGTTCTTATGTCCACCGGAGGAAGTGTGCAAAAACATTCACAGCAGCATGATGCAAGAGCCCAAACCTGGCAATAACCCAAACGGGCAAGCACAGGATGGCCCAATGTGTAGATGCACGTAACAGACCACACGGCACTGTAAGAGGCCTAGCAACTGCCGCGCCCTACACAGGTGTGCTCACAGGTGGGACGACGCAGCCAGGGGAGTCAGGCTGAGAAGAGCATGCCGCCAGCTGACATGCCCTAGAGGCTCGACGACAAGCAGAGCACATCTCTGGTGACAACAGGGAGAAATCAAGGTCACCTCAGGGGTGGGTAATGACTGGAACAAGACCCAAAGCAGCCCGCCTTATGGGCTCTGCAAACATTCTGGATCTTGACGTGTTTCGTGCACAGACACTGATGGACCTCAAACTTGTGCACTTTATTGTGTGTGTGTTTCACCTCAATTAAAAAGATTTAAAAAGTGGTTACGAAGAACAAGAACTGGAGGTGGGGACGGGTGAGCAGGGCCTAGTGCTTCTCAACATACTCCATCCTGGTGCTATTTGTCTGTGAAAAAGAAAGGAAAAAGCCTCTGCAAGTCAGTTTGCCAGGCTTAAACCTTCGAAGTGGTAAGTGCTCGTCAGCATGTCTGTACTGAAAAGAATAACTGGACTCTGTGGGGACCAGCCTGCAGCACAGGCAGCCAGCTCCCCCTGCACTCAGCCCTGCTCGGAGTGCTCCTGGACAGCCACCCCCCGCCCAGCCTCAAAGGGCACCCAGAGGAGGCCCCGCCACAGGATGCCCAGAACACCTAATCAGTATCTGCCTTAGGACCAGCCCATGCAAGGGCAGATGTGTTCTCTGCAGAGCAGAGGGCAAGGTCGGGGCCAGGGAGCTGAAGCAACTAGAAGGCAGACTGGGGCTCTGTCTGGCAGAGACCTTTCCAGTAGCCCTGCTGATCTGCAAAGGAATGGGCTGCCTCAAGAGGTAGTGAGGTCCCTGGCACCAGAAGGAGTCAAGCTGCAACTGCCTGGCCATCTATCAGCATATTACAGAAATTGGTTCTGGCACATGATGGGACAGTGCAGGGAGATAAAATGAGATAACCAAAGTGAAAACCACTCAAAGAACAAGCTACTTATTACTACAATGCACTTGATAAACCTTGATTAAGAAAGACAAGCAGAACAAAGCAGGATGCAAAAACATCTCCATTCTCCCCGACAGTGGGCAGAAAGCCCCCAGTGTTTACTTTGGGTTCCAACTTGCCCAAGCCGCCCTCCTTCTTCTGTCCCCAAAACACGAGCACATGGGAGAAAGCACCAAAGCCTAACTCACTTGTGTAATCGCTGAGGGTGTACAGGACAGTGATGAGGTTGTCCAAGCAAGGCCAGTGGTCAGGATTGCACCGCAGACCTTCCTCAAAAGCATGGCGAGCCAGGGGAACCCGGATGAGCTTCAGGGCCACGTGTCCGATTTTATACCAGAGGTTGACATCCGTGGAGTCCAGCATGACTGCCTGGGAGCAGCACAAGCAGAGGGCGCACACACTCAGTCGGCTGTCTCCTGCGCAGGTGCCCATGGTCACGGGAGGGGCGCAGCACCAGCCTGGCCACTCAGACCACCAGGGAAATGGCCACAGAAGCCACATGGACCAATCCATCTGATTCAGAACACTTTCTAGACGCACTGTGTCACTCTGAACATCTGCATTCCTTTCATATTCAATGGGTGAAAGAAGTAGAATGACAAGAAAACATGGGAGTCTCGGGGACTCTAGACAGACCTCGGTTCACATTCCTGCTCCTACACTGACAGCAGTGATCCCGAGTCTCAGTCTCCTCATCACCAAAATGAGGATAAAGACACCTTCCTTGGGCCGGCCCTGTGGCTTAGCGGTTAAGTGTGCGCACTCCACTGCTGGCGGCCTGGGGTTCGGATCCCGGGCGCACACTGACGCACCGCTTCTCCGGCCATGCTGAGGCCGCATCCCACATACAACAACTAGAGGGATGTGCAGCTATAACATACAGCTATCTACTGGGGCTTTGGGGGGGAAAAAATAAATAAATAAAATCTTTAAAAAAAAAAAAAAGACACCTTCCTTGCCAGATGGCGTGAGGATCGGCACGTGCGTGGAAAGCAGTTAGCATGGTGTCTGTACATCAGAGGTGCCCACAGAAGATAATGGCAATACTATTATGAACGGGTACAGGGTGCCAGGTGTCAGGTTCAGTTCTTAGCACCTGTATCTGTACCAATCCATTTCATTCATTCCTTCACAATCATCCTCTTCTTTTATTACTCCCACTATACTGGTGTAGACCTGGAGGCCCAGAGAGATTAAGCAACTCACGCGCAGTTACATGGAATGGCAGAGGAAGAACTCACACGCAGGCCCCTGTTCTCCAGGCCTCTCTAAACTTGCTCCAGGGCCTCGGGCACTACAGCTTGGTGATGCACCACTGCAAATTCTTCTTTTCAGCCAACAAGGCCACAACCTCACCCCCTGCACCAAGAGCCTTCAAGCACCCGTGGGAGCTGAGCATTGCCAAAAGCGCACCTCCAAGTAGAACTCCATGGCGGTCTCCAGGTCCTCTCGCTGGGCTGCCAGCTGGGCCAGATTCTTATACGTGGAGTATTTCAGCATCAGCCCGGGGTGTTTCAACCCCTCTTTCTCATCACCTGACGAAACTGCCTGTGAACAAAACAGAGGAGCAGAAGTGACACCTAGGCCCTGAAGATCAGCAGGCAGTCAGCAGGACACCTGGCTTCCGGGCTGGCCTCTGCCACGGGCCCTTGGGTCAGTCTGGGCCACCCTCACCGGAGAATGAAAGTGCTACACCAGATGCTGTTAGAGGACCCCTCCAGCTCTGAACACAGAGAAGAAAGGCCAGACCACCATGAGGAAGTGTGCAGACAGCCTAGACACCAAAAGAGACAAAGGGAACCGCCACATCTGAGAGTTCAAGCCTGGAGCCAGCAGCTGCCGCCTGGCAGGTCTGAAGAAGGCGGGACAGGGTATGAGCAGGCTGCCCGGGCACCTGCCTGGGGTGAAACTCCAGGCCCTGCCTTCTGCCCCCGGGCAACTTACACATCCCTCCACATCCTGCAGCAGGAAGAGCACCAGATTTGGAGTCAGGAGGATGAGGTCCCAACTCTGTAACTTGTCACACAACCATGGACAAGTTACTTTATCTAAAAAGGTAGTGTCCCAAGGACGTCTGTAATATAAGGACAATAATTCCTACCCTAAATATCAAAAGTGAAAGGGAGCCAAAAGAGAATAAAGATTGTAAACACACTTTATGGAAAGAGTTGTTTCACCACAGCTTTTACGACAACTCCTAGAAAACCTTACAACTTCTAAGAAACCACTGATTAGAAAAACTATTGCTCTAACCACAGGACAAAGAGTAAAACATTTTCTAACAGAAAAACTCGCTAGCACAAAGAAGTTCTTCCCAGGGGCAGGTCCACATTCCAGCTTTGTCCTGGGACAGGTCACATTCACACGTCGTTCATGTTTGGAACAGGGAAGACCACAGGACGTGCAATCTTCACGCACCCCTTGACTAATCCAAGAAATCTACGCTAGAGCTCTTAAGGAATTACATCGAGAAGACTGAAAAGCTCGAGTCAAGCCTCGTTCACTATCTTCTACTGTCATCTGGTTCATACTGCACAAAGATCTCCAAGAACGGGCTGACCAGGGCTGGACTCCAGGTGCCTTTGCCTCTCCAGGTACAGAACTATTCAAAAAATGGTGTGAACATAGTCACAGAGGATGAGTCTACTTCAGAGACTAGATGGTCAGTGACACATCCACACACAGCAGAGGACACTCTCGTGATTAATGTCCACCTAACTGACCAGCTGGATTCAGCGCCACTTTCCATCCTCCGTGAAAGGCTCGCCCCAACAAGCCCCCTCCAGCATGCCCACCAGCTAAGCTGTACTCTTCCTAGGAGTCAGCAGAGTTCCAGGGCCAGTTCACGCCAAGTGTTTGTAAGACTATAATTATGTAACGTAGTTTCATATTAAGTACACCAATGCCAGATGAGTGTGAAAAGAAACTTTTCTGTATATTTTCTGTACTTTTCAATTGTTTATAATCAGCAAGTTTTATAAGCAAACGGGGACGGGTCCTAAACAATCTGAGAGATGGACACCCCTACGACTATAAGGCTGACACACGGCCAGCGCCCTCTGGTCGCAGGCCCCGTGCCTGGCCCCTATCCGGTGCTGGCCCACCTGCATTAGCGCTGTATTTAGACTGCTGGCTCAGTGCTGTGCTTACCCGCCCCCGTCTCCAAGTTCCGCTCCACCGTGGCCTGAGAGGGAAGACCCACTCCTGAAACACGGCCAGCACCTGGCCCACAGCTGGAGCTCAGCAGCAGCGGAATAAAGCCATTCATCCTCTCTGGGCCCTCACTCCCTCCCTACTAATAGGGGAGTAGTGGGTCATAATTCCCACGGCCCTAATTCCAAGGCACTAAACCAGCACCAGAGAATCTTGACAAGCTACACAATTAGAAATATGAAAAGATCCCTTGAGTGAGAGAAGGGATAGACACTTTCAGCTGACAGTTAGAACTCAGTTAGCATTCTGCCTCATCAGTGATAGAAACCATCAAGGGGCGAGGCTTAAGACACAAGTGTCTGCCTTCCTAGGACTACAGGAGACTCTGCTCAACTGAAGGACTGTGTTCCAGAAAATGCCTGTGGATGGAGTCTGTCCTTACTGCACATTGTCTCTGTGTTTGGTGTTTGGGCACTTGAAAACAAAAATCTTTCCTCCTAATGAAATACACACCTAAATCAATTTCAGGTTGAAACTCATTCAACTGAGGCTTCACGCACTCACCAGTAGCACAATCCCTCCCCTGGATCCAGGTCCGGCCCTGCCTGCCCCTCCCGGCCATAACATATCATAATGTGGCTCTGTGTGTCTCTCCCAACCCTTCTCTCTGACTACGTTTTCCAAAGCTCATGGTGCACCTACACAGGCTCCCCGAGCTTATGGGCTGTCACCCAAATGGCATTTGCCAAAACGCGCTGCCAGCAGGATCATCAGGTATTACAAAACCGTGGGCTCCAATCCTGGCTCTAACACTTCACTAGTTGGGTGGCTTTGAGCCATCAACACCTCACTAAGCCTCCGTTTCCACATCTGTAAAATAGGGAAAATATCCCCACCTTCTTGGCAGAGTGGTTGCGAAGACGAAGTCATGACGATAGCTGACACTGAGGGAGCTCTTACTAAGCGCCGAGAACCGCCCTATGTACTTCACTGGATTCACTCAACCCACACAGCAACCCAACGAAGCAGACGCTCTACAGGTGGGAAGTTGAGTGCCAGAGAGGGGAATCAACGTGTCCAAGGTTACCCAGTTAAGACGTGGGAGGGCAGAGGTCAGATCTAGGCTGCCTGGCTCCAGGGTCCACGGCCTGGCCTGCTGGTGCCTCACCTCTCGCAGCAGGCGCGCCTCCAGGAGCTCATGGTAGGCCTTAGCAGACTCTTCGAACCGGTCATGTTTCTGCAGATCCAGGGCCTTGTGGTACAAGGCAAAAGCCTCTGCCTCCTGTGAACCATGATAGGAAACGTTTTCACGCAGTACGAAGGTTTGTCTTTCTTAAGCCAAAAATGTATTTAAGGGAGGCTGCAGTCAAGGCCACGTGAACTGCCAGCTGCACCCTCTGTAGTGGAAACAGTCCTAACACTCCAGTATCGCAGGAGCTCACCACTGGGAGAAGAACCCCCTGGGAGCCCCCCAAGGAGACCCGAGCAATGCAGGCGCAACTGAGTCTAAGCAACAGCAAAAAACACAGAGACCCAGGACATGGAGTCAGAGCAACGCCAAGGCTATGAGCCCAACTGGCCCTTTTTGGCTGAACCCGGGAGAGTGGCCACAACAGTCAGAATCACCCCGAGATTCCTAGAGAGTACGGATGGTTTCTGTCTGCCACTCTGCCCTAACCTGATCATTGCCCAGGGAGGGTGACGACCTCCTCCGGGACAGAGGGGGCACTGACATCCCTTCCTAGTAGTAGACTTCCGAGAAGGCTCCAGATTGTCCTGGTTTCTCCTGTGAAGGGGGAGGTATACGTTTATTTCAGAAAAAACAAAGACAGGAGCAAACCCTTGTTATATTAAGGTAGGACGTGGGTGGAGAGACAGAAGGAAGGCTGAAATGGAAGCACCGCCAGCCCTCGTAGTTGAGAGGAAAGACCAAAAATCTAGAGAATGAAGTTGAACCTGGCTCCCCACCGACCTTCGGGGAGGCCCAAGCAAGGCAGCTCCCCTCAATGCCTCCTCACACTGTAAAGTGAGGGCGAGGCACTGGGGAACATCGAAGCACCATCTCCCATTCACATGCTACCGTCCCCTGGGTGTGCCAACTCCCAAGGCCTGAAGGAAGAACGGGCTGCATGGAAAGACAGCCCTGGCTGGAGAAGTGGGCCCAGGGGCTGAACTGGCCCAAACATATACTCACAGAATAAATAAAAATTTCTCTTCAGTATGACCATCTCTAAGTGAAGCAGGCTTAACATGAGATAGAGAGCTGGCCATCTTTCAAAATGGGATTTTCCTCTAAAGTCTCACTAAAGAGACATCTCAATGCATTTAAAATGAGGTGTCATCTACAGAAATGAGAAGCAAGGTCTACCTGCAGGGGAAGACCCTGGATTACATACCTGGGCTTCCTTGGTCTGTGTTTTGTGACTTTTAAAGCTTCCTTCATGATCATCCTCAACTGTGGAGCTGGCATTTAAGGCTGCAATTCGAATCTAGAAACAAGGGTTTGAGGGAAGAGAAGAGTGGCTTTTAGTTGAGATGTCACTTGTCTCTTCAACAACCCACAATGAATACAACTCTGCTCCAGCATATCATCTATTCTCCCTCCAACAGCCATGGCCTTCTCAGAAGGTGGGGAATGAACAACAAATGATCACTGGGGGAAAAAATAAGGACCAGAACATGTCTGGGGGAACCGTGCCATCTGTTTCGGGAGCATGTTCTGCGTACTATCCACTGCAAAAGGAACAGAGGCTGGATAAAAAGACAAAATCGTCCCATTTGCAACAACATGGATGGACCTGGAGGGTATTATGTTAGGCGAAATAAGCCAGAGAGAGGAAGACAAACACCACGTGATTTCACTCATGAGTGGAAGATAAACTAACACACGGACAAAGAGAACTGTTTGGTGGTTACCAGGGGCAAGGGGGTTGGGGGTGGGCATGAGGGGGAAGGGATGCATTTATACAGTGACTTACAAACAATAATGTACACCAAAAAATTCACAATGTTATAAACTATTATGACCTCAATAAAAAAAGTAAAAAAAAAAATTAAAAAAAAAAAAAAAAAGGAACAGAGGCTGGGAACATCCAGCAACAGCCCGACACAGCAGAAGATCCAGGCATCAGAATAACAGATTCCAACAGATTCCAAAGGTACCTTTGTACCTTTCCAGCAACAGTGACGAGACCCGGCAAGCCACTTCAACAGAAGGTCAAGCATCCATACCCTCGAATGTGCCAACAGCTCTCCCAGGAGGAAGGCTGCAGAGCCTGCAGGGTCCACCCAGGAAAACGCCCCTCCCCACCAGGAGTGAAGCGAAATGGGCAAGCATCAGTCCTTACCATACTCAGAGAGCTTCAGCACTGCCACTTAGCACTGCTTCCCATCACTGGCAGGGGCTGCGCCAGTCCACAAATCTTCTAGAGAGGAAGCAAGACAGACTGAGAGAGGGCCCATGAAAAGCCAGGAAATGTCCAAGTGCCAGGGCCCCACTGGGAACCAGTCCCCAAACCCACGGGCCTCGCCAGCTCTAGGCACACAGGTTGGCGAGCAAATGCCTCAGGACAGCTGTGTGGTCTGTCACCCAGCGAGCCCCTCAGTCCCTTGCCCAGAGCATCTGCCATGCCCAGCAAGGCACCAGGTGCTGGGGACACAGAGGGGTGAGACCAACTCTTTTCCCCAGGGCTCACTGCTCAGCAGAGGCAACAGACCTATAAACAATTACTTTTTTCAAAAGTTGAATGAAATAAAGAGGAATACAGGTAACAATGAACGGTGGAGAAGACCAATTCACTTGAAGGCGTCCAGGAAGGTGAAGGAGAGAGCCCTTGCATTGAGCCTTGAGGAACGAACAGCACTGCAGTAGAGGGTGGTGAAGCAGAGGCAGGGAGAGCGTGGTGTGATGGGGAAACAGGGAGATAAGTGAGCGCCAACACGGCTGGACCTGAGAGCAGGGATGGGCGTGGAGGACAGGATGACACCATGCTAGGGAACTGGAACTTCACTCTGTAGGCAACAGGGGAGACACTGCGAGTTTTGTAGAGAACAAAATTTTAGAAATGTAAAGGAAAAAAAATTAGAGGTGGGCAGACCAGTTTGAAGTCTGCAAAAAATGACAGGATTGGTGAGGATATGGAGAAATCAGAACCTCATACACTAGTAATGGGAATGTAAAATGGGGCAGCCACTGTGGCAACCAGTCTGGCAGTTGCACAAAATGTGAAACACATACCATATGAGCCAGAAATTCCACTCCTAGGTACCTACCCAAGAGAAATGAAAATGTGTGTCCACACCAAGAGTTGTTCACGAATGTTCACAGCAGCATTATTCATAACAGTTTAAAGGTGGAGGCAACCCAAGTGTCCATCAACTGATGAATGGATAAATAAAATGTGGTATATCCATACAACAGATTATTATTCAGTCGTAAAACAGACTAAAGTACTGATACATGCTACAACATAGCTGAACTTTGAAAACATGCTAAATGAAAGAAGCCAGTCACAAAAGGCCACATATTGTCTGCTTCCATTTATACGAAATGTTCAGAATAAGCAAATCTACAGAAATAGAAAATAGATAGTGGGCTGCGGGAGACGGACAAATGGGGAGTGACATTACTAATAAGTACAGAGTTTCTTTCTGGGGTGAGGAAAATGTTTTAAAATTGACTACGGGGCGGAGGAAGTCAAGATGGCGGCATAGGCAGACTTGGAACTCACCTCCTCCCGCGGACACAGCCAATTTACAACTACTCGTGGAAAAATTACCCGAGACAGAACTGAAATCTGGATAAGAGGAACTCCTGCAACAACGGACAATCCTAACTGAGTTAAAAGAGGCAGAAACTCCCTTCTGGAGAGGAAAAACACCGCCTTCACAAGCCGCAGCTCCTCACGGCCGCCCAGGGGCAGCCCAAAGGTTCGCAGCCCTCCCAGGAGGAGCGGGGCCCTGAGCCGGGGAGCGCCCCCGCTGTGGGCATTTTGTGGACCCAGCACAATTGAGACGAGTGTCATAATATCTGACTTTGCCTGCCACTAAAACATTGGGGAGCACCCCCAGAAAAGCTGGTTCACAAAGAAAGTAAAACCGGCTCTTAAAGGGCCCACGCGCAAACTCACCTGTTTCAGAAAGCAACCTAGAATCACCAGAAAGAGAGGTGCACAGTGCTGTGGTGAAAAGGGACTCACCTGATAGGCCCTGAGTGCATCTCGGTGAGAGGTGAGACCTCTCCAGGGACTGGGACATTGGCGGCGGCCATTGTTGTGGCCTGGTGTGGGCGTACTGACACAGACGCCATTGGAGTTCTCCCTGAGGCCTGCTAGCCCAGGGTCTGCCCCACCCGCTAGACGATTTAATCCAGCTCAGCCAGGGCAGGCAGCCCACCCTAGAGACTGGCCCCACCCAACAACAAGCCCTCAGGCAACTTGTGGGCCTGCATAGATTGGTAACTGGATTCTCTGCAGCCTGGTAACTAAGCCCACTTCAGTGGGGCAGGGCGTGCACAAGGAGCGGGTGGAGAGTGTGGGGCTCCCGCCGTGGAGAGACTGGGTCCGCATCGGGAGGTCGGGGCGCGCACACGGGGCAGGACTGTGTTGACTGTGTGTGTGGATCTGTGGGTGGCAGGGCTCGTCAGCTGCAGAAGACTTGTGCTTCTCAAAGACCCACACAGGGGGTTTGCCCCACCTTCCAAAGCCTGAAACAATTGGGTGCTCCTGTGCCTGAGGCCAGCCCCACCCAGCTGCAATCCTCAGAGAGCTGACAAGAGACCTAAAGGCTGGAGGCTTATAGCAATTGTAAGGCCCTGAGCCTAACAACCTGCCACGCTGGTGGCCTACTCACTTAAAAGAAATACTGCAACACAAATGTGCTATTAAAACTTGCAGCCAACTATGCTGGGGCTCCCCACACCTGATAAAGAGACTGAAGGGCCCACAACAACTACAAGCAACTGAGCATTACAACAGCTGGCCAGGAGCATAACTCGGCCTCCCTGGGCGCCTACAGGGAGAGCAAACAGGCCACAACAGAAGGACACACGTAGCCCACATAGGCGTCACCCCTGGAACATTGAGAACTGAGGGAAGCACACTGCAGGCCTCCTAAGCCATCACTTACATAATGTCACCTATCCAAGAGCAGGAGACGTAGCTGACCTACCTAATACGTAGACACAAGCACAGGGAAAGAGGCAAAATGAGGAGGCAAAGGAATACATTCCAAGTAAGGGAACAGGACAAAACCCCAGAAAAGGAACTAAGTGAAACAGAAATGAGCAACCTACCTGACAGAGAGTTCCAACAAAGAGTATTAAGGATGCTTACTGATCTGGGGAGAAGAACAGATGAACTCAGAATGGCAACAAAGAAATGGAAGATATAAAAAAGAACCAATCAGATATGAAGAATACAATACTGGAAATGAAAAATTCACTAGAGGGACTCAAAAGCAGAATAGAGGATACAGAAGAACGGATCTGTGACCTGGACGAAAGACTAGAAGAAATTACCCAAGCTGAACAGGTAAAAGAGGAAAGAATAAAAAAGAGTGAGGACAGTCTAAGGGACCTCTGGGACAACATCAAGCACACTAACATCCGTATTATAGGTGTCCCGGAAGGAGAAGAGCGAGACAAAGGGGCAAAGAATCTATTTGAAGAAATAATAGATGAAAACTTCCCTAACCTAAGGAAGGAAACAGACATCCAGGTACAGGAATCACAGAGAACCCCAAATAAGATAAACCCAAAGAGGCCCACCACACCAAGACACATCATAATCAAAATGCCCAGATTTAAAGATACAGTGAGAATCCTAAAAGCCGCAAGAGAAAGTCAAGTTACATACAAAGGAAACCCCATAAGGCTATCAGCTGACTTCTGAGCAGAAACCTTACAGGCTAGAAGAGAGTGGCATGATATATTTAAAGTGCTAAAAGGAAAAAACTTACAACCAAGAATACTCTACCCTGGGGCCAGCCCGGTGGCGCAAGTGGTTGGGTGCGCACGTTCCGCTGCGGCGGCCCAGGGTTCGCCGGTTCGGATCCCGGGTGCGCACCGACGCACTGCTTGTTAAGCCATGCTGTGGCGGCGTCCCATATAAAGTAGAGGAAGATGGGCATGGATGTTAGCCCAGGGCCAGTCTTCCTCAGGAAAAAAGAGGAGGATTGGCATTGGATGTTAGCTCAGGGTTGGTCCTCCTCACAAAAAAAAAAAAAAAAAAAAAAAAAAAAGAATACTCTACCCAGCAAGGTTATCATTCAAAATGGAAGGAGAGATCAAAAATTTCCCAGACAAGCAACAATTAAAGGAGTTTGTCACCAAGAAACCTGTGCTACAAGAAATGTTAAAGGGACTGATTTAAGGGGAAAAGAGAAGACCACAAATAAGAAAAATTATCTATTTCCATGATATTATCGAGGGTAATGGATACAAATGTACAAAAGAGAGGTTGGATATGATATCAAAAACATAAAAGGAGGGAGGAGGGGAGTTAAAGAGTAGAGTTTTCAGAGATCAAACTAAAGAGACCAGCAATTCTGTATAGAAGAAGAAAGGAACAGAGAAGGACTACTAAAACACTGAGAAAAAAAAAAAGTTAAAAAATGGCAGAAAGTACATACTTATCAATAGCTACTTTAAACGTCAATGGACTAAATGCTCCAATTAAAAGGCATAGGGTGGCTGATTGGATAAAAAAACAAGACCCATATAGATGCTGCATACAAGAGACACACTTCAGACCTAGAGACACTCACAAACTGGAAGTGAAGGGATGGAAAAAGATACTCCATGCAAATGGCAATGAAAAGAAAGCTGGGGTAGCAGTATTCATATCAGACAAAATAGACTTTAAAACAAAAACTGTAAAAAGAGACAAAGAAGGGCATTACATAATGATCAAGGGAACAATCCAACAAGAGGATATAACACTTGTAAATATCTACACACCCAATGTAGGTGCCCCTAAATATATAAAGCAATTATTAACAGACACAAAAACAGAAATACACAGTAACACAATAATAGTAGGAGACTTTAACACTCCACTTACACCAACGGACAGATCATCCAAACAGAAGATCAATAAGGAAACATTGGCCTTAAATGACACACTAGAACAGATGGACCTAGTAGATATATACAGAGCATTCCATCCAAAAACCAAAGAATACATGTTCTTTTCAAATGCACATGGAACATTCTCCAGGATTGATCACATATTAGGCCACAAAACAAGTCTCCATAAATTTAAGAAGATTGAAATAATACCAGGCATCTTTTCTGACCACAACAGTATGAAACTAGAAATCAACTATAGGAAGAAAATCAGAAAAGCCACAAATACAAGGAGATTAAACAAAATGCTACTGAACAACGACTGGGTCAACAAAGAAATCAAAGAAGAAATCAAAAAATACCTGGAGACAAATGAAAATGAAAATACGACAAGCCAGAATTTATGGGATACAGCAAAAGCGGTTCTAAGAGGGAAGTTTATAGCAATACAGGCCTATCTCAACAAACAAGAAAAATCTCAAATAAACAATCTAACAATGCACCTAAAGGAACTGGAAAAAGAAGAACAAACAAAGCCCAAAATCAGTGGAAGAAGGGAAATAATAAAAATCAGAGCAGAAATAAATGAAATAGAGACCAAAAAACAATAGAAAAAATTAATAAAACCAAGAGCTGGTTCTTTGAAAAGATAAACAAAATTGACAAACCTTTAGCTAGACTCACCAAGAAAAAAAAAGAGAAGGCACAAATAAGTAAAATCAGAAATGAAAGAGGAGAAATTATAACAGACACCTCAGAAATACAAAAGATTATAAGAGACTACTACGAAAAGCTATATGCCAACCAATTCGACAATCTGGAAGAAACTGCATAAATTCTTAGAATCATACAACCTTCCAAAACTGGATCAAGAAGAAGTAGAGAATTTGAATAGACCAATCACCAGTAAGGATATCGAAACAGTAATCAAAAACCTCCCCAAAAATAAAAGTCCAGGAACAGACAGCTTCCTTGGCGAATTCTACCAAACATTCAAAGAAGACTTAATACCTATCCTTCTCAAACTCTTCCAAAAAATTGAGGAGGGGGGGAAGCTCCCTAACTCATTCTACGAAGCCGACATTACCCTGATACCAAAACCAGACAAAGACAACACAAAAAAAAGGAAATTACAGGCCAATATCACTGATGAACATCGATGCAAAAATCCTCAACAAAATACTAGCAAATCGCATACAACAATACGTTAAAAAGATTATACACCATGATCAAGTGGGATTTATTCCAGGTATGCAGGGATGGTTTAACATTCGCAAATCAATCAATGTGATACACCACATTTAATAAAATGAAGAATAAAAATCACATGATCATCTCAATAGATGCAGAGAAAGCATTTGACAAGATACAGCATCCATTTATGATAAAAACTCTGAATAAAATGGGTATAGAAGGAAAGTACCTCAACATAATAAAGACCATATATGAGAAACCCACAGCTAATATCATCTTCAATGGTGAAAAACTGAAAGCTATCCCCCTAAGAACAGGAACCAGACAAGGATGCCCACTGTCACCACTCCTATTTAACATAGTACTGGAAGTCCTAGCCAGAGCAATCAGGCAAGAGAAAGAAATAAAAGGGATCCAAATTGGAAAGGAAGAAGTGAAACTCTCACTATTTGCAGATGACATGATTTTATATATAAAAAACCCTAAAGAATCCACCAGAAAACTTTTAGAAGTAATAAACGAATATGGTAAAGTTGCAGGATACAAGATCAACATACAAAAATCAGTTGCATTTCTATACACTAACAACGAAGTAGCAGAAAGAGAAATTAAGAATACCACCCCATTTACAACTACAACAAAAAGAATAAAATACCTAGGAATAAACTTAACCAAAGAGGTGAAAGAGCTGTACACTGAAAACTATAAAACATTGCTGAAAGAAACTGAAGATGACACAAAGAAATGGAAAGATATTCCGTGCTCCTGGATTGGAAGAATTAACATAGTTAAGATGTCCATACTTCCTAAAGCCATCCATAGATTCAATGCAATCCCTATCAAAGTTCCAACAACATTTTTCACAGAAATAGAACAAAGAATCCTAAAATTTATATGGAACAACAAAAGAACCCGAATAGCTAAAGGAATCCTGAGAAAAAAGAACAAAGCTGGAGGTATCACACTCCCTGATTTCAAAATATACTACAAAGCTATAGTAATCAAAACAGCATGGTACTGGCACAAAAACAGACACACAGATCAATGGAATAGAATCAAAAGCCCAGAAATAAACCCACACATCTATGGGCAGCTAATCTTTGACAAAGGAGCCAAGAACACACAATGGAGAAAAGAAAGTCTCTTCAACAAATAGTGTTGGGAAACTGGATAGCCACATGCAAAAAAATGAAAGTAAACCCTTACCTTACACCATACACAAAAATTAACTCCAAATGGATTAAAGACTTGAATGTAAGACCTGAAACTATGAAACTTCTAGAAGAAAACATAGGCAGTACGCTCTTCGACATCAGTCTTAGCAACATATTTTCAAGCACCATGTCTGACCAGGCAAGAGAAACAACAGAAAAAATAAACAAATGGGACTACATCAAACTAAAAAGCTTCTGCACAGCAAAGGAAACTATCAACAAAACAACCTAACAACTGGGAGAAGATATTTACAAACCATACATCTGATAAGGGAATAATCTCCAAAATATATAAAGAATTCATGCATCTCAACAACAAAAAAACTACCAACCCAATTAAAAAATGGGCAAAAGACCTGAACAGACATTTCTCCAAAGAAGATACACAGATAGCCAACAGACACATGAAAAGATGTTCAAAAACATTATCAGGGAAATGCAAATCAAAACTACAATGAGATATCACCTCACGCCCATCAGAATGGCTATAATTAACAAGACAGGAAACAACATGTGTTGGAGAGGATGTGGAGAGAAGGGAAGTCTCATACGCTGCTGGTGGGAGTGCAAACTGGTGCAGCCACTATGGAAAACAGTATGGAGATTCCTCAAAAAATCAAGGATAGAACTACCATATGACCCAGCTATTCCACTGCTGGGTATTTATCCAAAGAACTTGAAAACACCAATGCATAAAGATACATGCACCCCTGTGTTCACTGCAGCCTTATTCACAATAGCCAAGACTTGGAAGCAACCTAAGTGCCCATCAAGGGACGAATGGATAAAGAAGATGTGGTATATACACACAATGGAATACTACTCAGCCATAAGAAACGATGAAATCCAGCCATCTGTGACAACATGGATGGACATTGCGGGTATTATGCAAAGTGAAATAAGTCAGAGGGAGAAGGTCAAATACCGTGTGATTTCCTTCATTAAGTAGTAGATAATAACAACAATAAACAAACACATAGAGACAGAGATTGGATTGGTGGTTACCAGAGGGGAAGGGGGGAGGGAGGAGGGCGAAAGGGATAATTCAGCACAAGTGTGTGGTGATGGGTTGTAATTAGTATTTGGGTGGTGAACATGATGTAATCTATGCAGAAATAGAAGTATAATGATGTACACCTGAAATTTATACACTGTTATAAACCAATGTTACTGCAATAAACAAAAAAATAAATAAATAAAATAAAATAAAATTGACTATGGTGATGGTTAGACAACTCTTTGAATACACTAAAAACCACTGAACTGTACAGCTTACAGAGATGAACTGTATGGTATCTGAATTATGTGCTATTAGTAAACAAAGAGATGCCGGGAGCCTGGATGGGGCAGTGGCAGTGGGGATGGAGGGGACACACTCCTGGAGGTAGACTCTCAGAACTCTGCGCCTGGGAGGCTGGAGGGAGCAGCAGGGGTTCTGGATAACACAAGGGGTTCTGGCCTGAGGGGCTGGGAGGGGGAGGTGGCACCACCAAACAAGCCTGAGATGACAGAGGGAGGAGCCAGAGAAAGTCCCATCTGAGAGGCTGACACAAGGCCCTGAAAGGCAGTAAGAATGAGCCTTGGCAGACAGACTGAACACGTGCTCCATTTACATAGAATAAAATGACCATTAGTACTGCCAGCAGAGTTTACAGCAATGACTTCGAGCTTGGGCTTCCACACGGGCTCTGAGTTCTCCAAGGGTTCTTACAAAGAAGGAAGTACAGTCCTTTCACAGACAAGGAAGACTCAAACCTCGCCTGAGCTGATAGCTATTTTATCTCCTGGGTCCTACATTTAGAAAAAAAGAATGCTGCTGATTAAGTCTGGAAACTGCTGCTTCACCATAAGCTATAACTTGATGGACATTGTGACCACCATACAATATGAAAACAAAAAGAGAGAGAGAGAAAAGTAGAAACTATAGCATTAAAACTCTGCATCTAGACTATTATTTTTAAAAAACACAGACACAGAAAATAACGAGTGTTAGCAAGGATGTGGAGAAGTTGGAACCCCTGTGCATTGCTGGTGGGAATATAAAATGGTGCAGCCGCTGCAGAAAATAGTATGACCATATGACCCAGCAATTCCACTTCTGGGTATATACAAAGGAATAGAAAGCAGGGTCTCAAAGAGATATTTTGTATACCCATGTTCACAGCAGCACTATTCACAACAGCTAAAATGTAGAAGCAACCCAAGTGTCCACTGACAGATGAATGGATAAGCAAAATGTGGTATCCACATACAATGGAACATTATTCAGCCTTACAAAGGAAGGAAATTCTGACACATGCTACAACATGAATGAGCCTTAAAACAACATTATCCTAAGTGAAATAAGCCAGTCACAAAAGGGCAAACACTGTATGATTCCACTTACATGAGGCACCTAGAATTGGCAAATTCATAGAGACAGAAAGTAGAATGGTGGTTACCAGGAGCTGGGAGAAAGAGGGATTTGGGAGTTACTGCCAAATGGGTACAGTTTCTGTTTGGGATGATGAAAAATTCCTGAAATAGTGGTGATGGTTACAGAATATTTTGAATGTATTTAATGCCACCCAATTTTTTTTAAATGGTTGAAATAGCAAATTTTTTTTTTATTTTCTTATTTTTTTTTTGTGAGGAAGATCAGCCCTGAGCTAACATCCATGCTAATCCTCCTCTTTTTGCTGAGGAAGACCAGCTCTGAGCTAACATCTATTGCCAATCCTCCTCCTTTTTTTCCCCCCCCAAAGTCCCAGTAGATAGTCGTATGTCATAGTTGCACATCCTTCTAGCTGCTGTATGTGGGACTCGGCCTCAGCATGGCGGGAGAAGCAGCGCGTCGGGGCGCGGCCAGGGATCCGAACCCGGGCCGCCAGTAGCAGAGCGCCCGCACTTAACCGCTAAGCCACGGGGCCGGCCCTGAAATGGCAAATTTTATGTTGTCTATATTTTGCCACAATTTTAAAAAATATCAACTAAAAATGAACAAAAGACTTTAACAGACACCTCACCAAAGAAGATATATAGATTGCGAGGAAGTTCATGAAAAGATGTTCAACATCACTAGTCATCAGGGAAATGCAAATTAAAACCAGGATGAGGGGCCAGCCTGGTGGCGTGCTCCGCTGCGGCGGCCCGTGGTTCGCCGGTTCAGATCCCGGGCACGCGCCGACGCACCACTTGTCAAGCCATGCTGTGGCAGCGTCCCATATAAAGTGGAGGAAGATGGGCACAGATGTTAGCCCAGGACCAGTCTTCCTCAACAAAAAAAGAGGAGGATTGGCAGATGTTAGCACAGGGCTGATCTTCCTCACAAAAAGAAAAAAGAAACAGAAAAACAGGATGAGCTACTGTTACACACCTATTAGAATGGCCACACTGTTTAAAAAATTGATAATGCCAAGTCCCAGTGAGAATACAGAGCAACTGGAACTCTAATACACTGCTGACAGGAATGGGAAATGGTACAGCCACGCTGGAAAATAGCTTCTTATAAAGTTCAACTTACACTTACCATACGACACAACAACCTCACTCCTATCCTACCCCAGAGAAATGTTCACACGAAACTTATATATAAATGTTTATAGCAGCTCCATTCAAATCATCAAAAAGTGCAAACACACCAAACATCCTTCAACAGGTGAATGGATAAACTGTTGTGATATATCATATAAAGGAAAACTGCTCAGTAAGAATACCGCTTACATAGGCCAGCCCTGGTGGCCTAGTGGTTAAGTTCGGTGTGCTCTGCTTTGGCGGCCAGGGTTTGGTTCCCAGGTGCAGACCTACACCGCTTGTCTACCAGTGGCCATGCTCTGACAGCAGCTCACATATAAAATAGAGAAAGATCGGCAACAGATGTTAGCTCAGGGAGACTCTTCCTCAGCAAAAAAAAAAAAGAATACAGCTTATACAATGGAATAGTACTACCAATTAAAAGGAACCGACAGGAGCCGGCCCCGTGGCTTAGCGGTTAAGTGCGTGCACTCCGCTGCTGGCGGCCGGGGTTCGGATCCCGGGCCCGCACCGACGCACCGCTTGTCAGGCCATGCTGTGGCGGTGTCCCACACAAAGTGGAGGAAGATGGGCACGGATGTTAGCTCAGGGCTGATCTTCCCCACAAAACAAAAATAAAAGGAACCAACAATTGATACACGTAACAACTTGGATAAATCTCAAAGGTGTTTTGCTGAGCGAAAGAAGCCAGTCTCCAAAGGTTCCATACTGTATGATTCCATTTACATGACATTCTTGAAAAGACAAAACTATAGTGAAAGAGAACACGTCAGTGGTGGCCAGGGGTAGGGAACAGTGTCTATGATGGGGTAGCATAGGGGTATTCTGGGGTGTGATAGAACTGTTCTGTACCTTGATTGTGGTACTGGTTACACAAATCTATACACATGTTAAAAGTCATAGAACTCTACACCCCAAAAAAGGTCAAATAATTTAACTCATTAAATTAAATTTAATAAATATAAAAATATTTTAATAAAAATAAATACAATATTTTAAAAGAGTGCAGGGGAGCGATCTAGCTATCAGACAAAGTATAATTCAAGCCCAAAAGTATGAAATGTGACAAAAGGGGCAATTCACACCGAGATATAACACTTCACATACACCAAATAACAGAGCATCCAATTTTAAGAAGCAAATACCACAAGAGATGCAAGCACACATAGACAGAAACACAGTAATAAGAGACTTTCATTCGCCACCCTCAGTACAAGACAGATCAAGTGGAGAAAAAATAAGGAGACAGAAGATCTGAACAAGAAAACAAATAGAGCAGAACTTAGGGATGTGTATCAAACTACACCCTACTAAGAAAGTCTACGTGTTCTTCTCCAGTGCTCACAGCAAATCCACAAAAAAAACTGATCGTGTATTAGTTCACAAAGAAAACACCTTCTATAAAGGAAAAATATTAAAAACAACACTCCCTGAACACAATACATTAAATCTAGAATTTACTAACACCATCATCACCAACAGCAAAAGAAAGGTCCTTCTATCTAAAAATTTAAGAATCTCCTATTAAACAACTTCTGGGTGAAAGGAAATGCAACTAAAATTGGAGAAATCTGAAGAAATACTAACAATGAAAACACATATCACACATGTGAAAATACAATGAAATCATTTAAGGGGCAAAAAAATCACATGATTATCTCCGTAGAAGAGAAAGCCTCTGACACCCAAGAAAACAGAAATTGAGGGATACTTTCTCAACAAGGTAAAATATATATACCTTAGTCCTAAAACCAAAATCTTATTTACTGGAGAAACACTAGAGGTATTTCCATTAATATCAGCAACAAAGTAAGTTACCCATCATGTCTGCTACTACCCACCACTGTACTAGGAGTATTAGCACTGCAGTTAGAAAAGGGACACCAATTAGAGGAATAAGAACGGGTAACGAAGAAGTAAAACTAGCATTAACTGCAGATAATATGATAGAGTACCTGGAAAACCCCAAAATCAATGATAAAACAATAATAAAAGGACTCAGTCAAGTAACACAATATAAAATTAACATACGAAAATCAACAGCCTTCACATACACAAAGAGAAGACATTATGGTGAGAAAAATACCATTTGCAATAGCAACAAAATAATTAAGCACTTAGGAATCAAGTTAACAGAAATGTGCAACCTACGCAAGGAAAATTTAAAAACGCTACTGAAAGATACTAACATAAACTTGAACAAGTAGAAAGACATCCTCTGTTCTTGGACGGGACTCAACATTATCAAGATGTCAGTTCTCCCTAACTTAATTTATGAATTCAATGCAATCCCAATAAAAATACCAACAAGACACTAGACAAGATGACACTAAATTTCATATAGACAGACAAAAATGTAAGAATAGCTAGGAAAACAGTGAAAAAGAAAAGCTACAAGAGGGGATGAGCCCGACCGGACATTAAAACATACCATATAGGGCCTTAATAATTAAAACAGCGGTACTGGTACATGCACAGACAGAGAGAACTGGTCCAGAATTAGACTCAAGTATATATGGAAATTTAAAATATGGCAAAGGTGGCATCTCAAATCACTGGAATCAAGATGAACTTTGTAACAGGTGGTGTTGGGACAAATTAGTAGCCATTTGGAAAAAGATAAAATTAGATCCATACCTCACACCATATACATAAATAAACTCCAAGTAGATTAAAGATCTAAATGAAAAAATTAATCTATACAAGTACTAAAAGAAAACATGGATGAATTTCTTTTTAACTTTGGTATAGGGAAAGTCTTTCTCGCTATGATTCAAAATCCAGAGGCAGTGAAAGAAAAGATTAATAAATTTAACTACATAAAAATTTTTAAAATTTTGCACGACAAAAAAAAAAATCAAAAGTCAAAAGACAACTGATCATTTGGGAGAAAATACCTGCAACCATGTACCACAGACACAGGGCTAATATTTCTAACACATAAAGAGCTCTTAAAAACGAAGGGACACAGCATTATTCACAATAGCCAAAAGGTGGAAGCAAGCCCAGTGTCCATTGACAGATGAATGGATAAACAAAATGTGGTGTATTCATACAATGGAATATCATTCAGCCTTAAAAAGGACTTTCTGACACATGCTACAACATGGACGAATCTTGAAGACATTATGATAAGCTTATGAAATAAGCTAGCCACAAAAGGAAAAATACTATATGATTCCATTTATATGGGGTACCTACAACAGGCAAATTCATAGAGACAGAGAGCAGAATGGCGGTTGCCAAGGGCTGCAGGGAAAGAAGAATGGGGAGTTATTGTCTAATGGGTACAGAGTTTTAGTTTGGGAAGATGAAAAACAGTTCTGGAGGTAGATGGTGGTGATGGCTGCACAACAGTGTGGATATGGTTAATGCCACAGAACTATTTAAAAATAGTTAAAATGGTACATTTCATGTTAAGTGTATTTTACCATGATTAAAAAAAGAGAAAAAAAACCCCGAGGGACAAAACCCCCAAAAATCTGATAGAAAAACAGGGAAAAGATATGAACAGACAATTCACAAAAAAAGACATACACATGAAAACATATGAAAAAATGTTCAAACTCACTCATAATTAGAGAAATGCAAATTAAAACAGCACTGAGACACCATTTTTCACCTATCGCACTGGCAAAAATGAAAGTAGGACAGCACACTCTGCTGGGGAGGTTGTAGGGAAACAAGCAGTATTCTCATACATTGTTGGTGGGAATGCAAATACAGTCCCTCTTGAGGGGAATTTGACAATAGGTAACAACCTTTCAACCCAGCCATTCCACTTCTAGGAATCCACACTGAACATTCACCTCCAACAACATGAAAACACATATGCACAGGGTTATTCACTGCAGAACGGTCTGTAATCGCGCGATATTGGAAACAACCTAAATGGCCATAGATAGTACAGTGAATGAATAAACTATGGTACATCCACACAATGAAGTAATATGCAGCTGTAAAAATTCATGAGGGAATTTCACAGCAGCATTATTCAGAATGACCAAAAAGTAGAAACAACTCAAATGTCCATCAACTGATGAATGGATAAATAAAATGTGGTATATCCATACAACAGAATATTATTTAGCCATAAAAAGTAATGAACTACTGACAACATAGATGAACCATAAAGACATTACGCCAAGTAAAAGAAGCCAGTCACAGACCACATATTGTATGATCCCATTTATGTGAAATGTCCAGAACAGGCAAATTTATACAGACAGAAAGTAGATTAGTGGTTGCCTAGGGCTAGAAGAGGAGATGGGCAGTGACTGTTAATAGATACAGAGTTTCTTGTTGGGGTGATAAAAATGTTCTAAAATTGATTGTGGTGATGCTTGCACAACTCTGTGAATATACTAAAAAGCACTGAGTTGTACACTTTAAATGGGTGATTGTATGGTCTATAAATTATATATCAATAAAACTGTTTTTAAAAATGAATAGGATCTCTATGAACAGATATGAGGTGATTTTCCAGACATACTGTTAAGTGAAAAAAGTAAACACAATTATCTATAGCATGCCGCCTTTCATATGAGAAAGAAGAGGATATAAGAAAATACATGACCATCTGTTCATTTGTGCCAAAGAAACACAGAGAGGATAATCCAGGTTCTAAAGAGATCACTTAGCTATAGGGGGTGAGTGGGAAAGGGGTGAAAAGAAGGGGAGAATGGAACAGGGTGGTAGGGTGAGGAGGAGGGACACTGCTCTGAGAACACCTTTGTGTATGGCTCTGACTCTTAGAACCACAGTCATGTTTCACACTCAAAAAGTAAACAATTGAAATCACCTAAGATCTAGGGGGAACCCCAAATGGAATATACTAACAATGAACCTACTGTATTACAAATAACATAACCACACTGAAGGGCATAAGGAAGAAAAGAACTAACCTAAGCAACCGTGGAAAACAGCAGCCTGACTGGATACTATAAGGCTAAAGACAAAAAGAACTGTGATTCCAGGGTTGGGGCAGAGAAAATACAAAATGAGCCTAGAACATCTTGCGGTGCCAGAAAGTAAGCAAGTGCTCAAAAAATTGATGAGGGTTTGTCACAGCTAACCTCAAGGAGATCCTAAATAGCCAAAGCCGGAACAGTGAGCAACAAAATGATGATAATATTAGATTCTGACCCATAGAATACAATGAATATCCATGGCGTCCATCCTGACACAAATAATAATCAAATAAATAAAGGAGAGAAGGGATAGCTCTTCCTTCAATTGAATTTCAATTAATAAATGTAAAAGGAGAGAGAGAAATAGGAAATTACCTTTAGGCAAACAACACAAAGATCCACAGGTGGATGCTAAGGTCAGTGAGTGTAAATCTGTGAGAACCGGAATTTGCATCCTCTCAAAGTATCTCCCCAAGACACTTACCGACTAGAAAGGGAAAGAGAGTGACTTCACAGTGTAGAAACCTGGCAACACCAACTGAATCAAGTGATCAAGGTAAATATCGCCAGTAATAAGACACAACATCATCTTCAACTCCTCGATATGATGCACTGAGAAGAACACCATGTTTGTGTTGTTCTGGCCAAAAACACACAACGTCACTCCAATCATGAGAAAACACCAAACATACCCAAACTGAGGGATATTAGACAAAATAACTGATCACTACTCTTTACAAGTAGAAGGCCAAGACAAGAAAAGACCACGTAACTGTTAAGCACTAAGGAGAAATGACTTAACGCAATATGGGATCTTGGATAGGATCCCGGAATGAAAATAGAACACTGGTGGAAAAACAGGTGAAATTCGAACTAGGTCTGTAGGTGTGATAATAATATTGTACCAATGTTACTTTCCTGTTCTTGATAATTATACTATGATTATATAAGATGTTAACCTGAGGGGAAGTAGGTTGAGTGACCTATGGGAACTCACAGTATTATTGCTGCAATATCTAAATCTAAAATTAGTTTAAAATAAAAAGTTTAAAAAGAAACAACCATCTGAGATTATGTATTTATCATCTGTAGCAATGTGAGGATGGGGACCACATCTGTATTGTTAACCACAAACCCACTAAAAGGAGCTTAAAAAAAAGCAGCTACTGCATATACATAAGAAAGTATCTACTCATTTCTCGGACTCGCAGCCCAGCAGTTGCACTTTCTCAGAATAGCGCATTCAGGAGTTCAATCTTACAAGTTTCCAAATTCCTCAGAGCATGGTTTTCACGGCCTTAAGAACACACGATAAAGAAGAGCACACTCTGAGCATCTCATACCCGGGTCCAGTGATGAGCCGTGACGTCTCCTGTGTGCTCTGGCCCGGAGCCGGGAAGCCTAGGTCTGCAGCTCAGGGTGGCACTACCAGGCTGTGCCGCTGACTTGCTCTAAGATGCCCCTCTCCGAGTCTCAGAGTAGGAAGCTCTAAACTAGACCAGGCGTCCGTCCACAAGCTAATTAGCCCACAGTTTTTGTACAGCCCAGGAGCACAGAATGCTTTTTACATTTTTAAGTGGTTGAGAAACTTCGTGACACATGAAAATTATATAAAATTCTAATTCCAGTGTCCATAAATAAAATTTTATTGGAAAATGGCCACTCTCCTATGTATTGTCTTTGGCTGTATCCACAGTTGACACCAGAGTGGAGTACACAGAGTCTGGCCCACAAAGCCTAAAATACTTACTCTTATAAGTATGATTATACTTATTATATTCACAACATATTACAATACTATTCCTGGGCCAGTCCCGTGGCTTAGCGGTTAAGTGCGCGTGCTCCGCTGCTGGCGGCCCCGGGTTCGCATCCCCGCGCGCACACGACGCACCGCTTCTCCGGCCATGCTGAGGCCTCCTCCCACATACAGCAACTAGAAGGATGTGCAGCTATGACACACAACAATCTACTCGGGCTTTGGAGGGAAAAAATAAATAAATAAAATCTTTAAAAAAAATACTATTCTATTATTATATTTACAACAAAAGTTTGCGGGCCCTTGAAGCAGCCCCCTCTGAGGATATTTCAGTTCTAACCACGGTTATGAACCACACGGAAGGCACCCTGGCCGCCCGGGAGCCGACCGTCCCACGGCCACGGCCTGTCGTACCCAGGCCCCAAGACTGAAGTGGCGCCCCCAGCCGCTGGAGCAGACACCTGCGAGCGCCGGCAAGCTCCGCCTGGCCAGGCCCGCCCCGGCCCGGGAGGCAGCGCAGTCAAGACCGCCGTGGGGAATCGGGCTGCCCCCCGGTTAGCTGGGTGACTTTGGACGAGTCCCCGGACCTCCCGGCCTCGGTGCCCTCCCGGTAAAGGGCGATCATCACAACACTCACCTCGCAGGGCTGCTGCGAAGGTGAAGGGCAAGGACGCGAGTCAAGGGTCAGCGCCGGTCTCGGCCCGGGCAGACGCGGGATCAATGGCGGCTCGTGCTGTGGTCCCTGAGACCACTCCCGAGGCCGGGCCCGTCCTGGCCCCCGGGGCGGCGGCTCGCCGTGAGGCGGCCCCCGGGGCGGCCTGGAGGCCCGGCCTCGTCGCTCCCGCGCTCCGGCCTCGGTTTCTCCGACGGCCGCACCGAGGCTGCCGGGGGATCCCCCAGCGCCGGCCGCCCCTCAGGCTCGCGCCCCCACCCCGCCCCGGCTCCGCAGAGTCGCGCCCCACCTCCCGGGGGCCGCCCCCAACCCGCGCGTACACCCGCCCCACGCTCCCCGGCACTCACCAGGCATCTCCACGGCAACGGCCCGACCGCCCCGTCCCCCGCGCCGGCCGGCTGCGCGCCTGACAACAAGGCGCGCTCCCATTGGCTGCGGTGCCGGCTCCGCCAGCCAATCAGCGAGGCGCACGCGCTGCTCCACCGCCCGGCCGGCGGGCTGCTGGGCCCCTGCGGGTGGCGTCGGGCGCCGAGCCGAGCGGCCTGAAGCGCATCTCGAACCTCCGTGAGTCTCCGCTGTGTGCGCGCGCTGCTGTGGGCTCGGAGCGCCGGCTCGCGGAGCGGTCGGACTCCCGGCTCCACCGCTGGTAATACGTGTGAAGAGTCGGGCTCGGTGCCTGGCCCCGAGCAGTCGCCAAATGACGGGCTGTGTTATCGTTGTTACAAGCGGGACAGGTGCTCTGAAGGCAGTGGAAACGTGGGGAACGTTTAGAGGGAACCCGGGGAGGAAGAGTCGTCTTCTTCATATTACCTGTGCCTCACCTCTTTCCGAAAAGGATTTGAAGCCCAAAGGCACAGATGCAATCAACTAGTGAAACAAAGGGGGGAAAAACCCAAAACTCAGAGACCCGGGAAACGAGGGAGTGACAGCATTCCAGAGCCGAGAAGAGGGTCCCGCACGGAAGGGTTGCCGAGCGCGGCTTCAGCTTCGGGCTGAGAGACGTCACGCTCTTGGGAGCTAAGCGTTTTGGGGGAGGCCTTCACCCTGTGGTTGAACCTCATAGCTGCTGGAGTCCAGCAAGGATGATTTAAATAGCAATGAATGACATGACTTTCTTTTTGACTTTCAAGACAGTAAAATCCTGGTGAAGAACTCATAGAGTCAGTTCAGTACAAGAAAGCTTTACTGATATGCCAGGAGGTACAAAAATAATTGAGTCACTAACTTTGATTTTGAGAGGCGTACAGCCTTGGGGGACAGGGGCAATGAACAGAAGCATAAACAGATGGTTTCAAAGTTTCATGGATAACATGCAACCTAGGGTGCAGCCTCCACCCCCAGTTGTATCTTGAAAGGGGCTCTGGAGACAGTCTGAGACAGTCGAAAAAACATGAGAAGGGTGGTCCAAACAGCAGGGAGCTGTGTGGCAAGGGTTTGGCGGTGAGAAAGAGTGCAGGCCACAGGCAGAAGCCTTGGGCAGCACGGTATTGCCAGGGGACAAAGCTCAGGGCCACAACGGGGAGATAATGCTGGAGAGGGGGGAGGGCCAGTCCCCACAGCAAGCAGATGACATCCCTCTCACTACAGTGGGGTGAGAGATTTAAGGTGGGGAGACCAGATTGGAGGCTGTTGCCTTATGGTCCTGGCAGGGGCTAGGGCTGAATCCCTCCTTGGGCACTTCAATCGCTCTTTTACATACAACCCACAAATATTCCCTGAGCCCCTCTGGGAAGCAGGACACCCATGTTGGCGGAAGGAATGACTGCAGAAACAGTTGGGACAGGGAGCCAGGGGAAGGAATTCCAAGCTCTAGCTTTTCGTGAGTCTTCAGCAGTGGTCAGGTACAAACACAGCAGGCAGAGGCACATTCCACTGGAAACTAACTTTGTTAACTAGGTGGACTGCGTAGACTGAACATCTCCATCTGGTGTTTCACTGGTGCACTACAGACAAGGATGATCAAACCTTTAACTGTGCAGGGAAACACAGCACCCACCACAGAGTCTTAAGACATGTAAACTCTTCATTGAACATCTGGAAGGAAACTGAAAAGGACACTTCCTCTGGGCTCCCCCCACCCCACCTGTATATTCTCTGAAATGCAAAAGCATGACATGGTATTTTGATGGGGGGGCGGAGATCCCATTCATTCACTTTCTAGTGGCAGACATTGCCTTTCCAGGTTTGCCATTCTGGGACATGGATTTTACAAGGTGCACAGCTACAGAGAATTCTCAGCAAGACTCATGGGAGAAGACGGAGTTTGGCAACGCCCAGGAAAGGTCTCTGAATCCCAGGCTGCCCTGCTCTCCTGCTGGGCACAGCAGTCCCCTTCAAGGGGAGGGAACTGCCCAGACCAGCCCAGGCTGAGAATGGAAACATCTGGTCAGCAGAGTCTGCAGGAAGGCCCAGGCTAGAGCAGGCTGGCAGCCTTCCCTACCAGCCTGCACATGGGCATGGAGAGCAGGGCCTCCAGGCTGAGCCCTCCACCCTCGGATTTGAGCAGCCTAAATACAATACATGAAAGAGCGGCCCTGAAGACAGGCAACATCCCACCTCCCAGGTTCCCTCAAGTCCCCACCTCATTAGCCAGCCCCTCTGCCCAGGATGGCCCAGAATGCCAGGGAGGGGTAAAAGGAAGTAAAGAAGTCGTGTCTGAAAGACGAAGCTCTCTTCATTTATTAGAATGAGGATGGGGAAGAAGAGGATTGTGAGGTCACAGGCATGTCTGCACGTGGGGGTGCCAGAAGCTGGTATCCACCAAGCCCTCACTCTGCCAGAAGGCTTCTGTGGAAGGGGCCGCCAGCTCACAGATGCCCTGGATGCTCTCCATGCCAATCATAAAAAAGTGACGACTGTCCCCTTCTTGCCAATCTGCCAGGGCTCCAGGGGGAGAAAGCGCATAATTATCCTTCAGGAGACAAAGAAAAAGATGTCATCAGCTCCTTGGCTAATTATTCCAAGACCCCTAGCCAGGCATTCCCACCATGGGCTCCCCAGCCAGCCGGCCTTAGCCCCCCGGGCATTTGCAAGCCTGCCTCTCCTCCCAACCCCCAACAGGGCAGTGGGCCTGTCAGGGGCGGGGTGGTGGCTGCACCTCATTGTGTCCCACCCAGGAAGGCTACTCAACACAGCAGCCTCTGTGGTCACTGTATGCCCTGTCTATGGGCTCAGAGGGCAGCCCTCCCTCTTCCAAACTGCAGGCTCCCAGGACACCCTTGGGGGGAGTATGTGTGACCACCTCAAGTTTTCTCATCTGTAACTAGGCATAATGGAGGTATCTACCTCATGGGGGTGGCATGTCTGCATGAGCGGGTGTGCAGAGGGGAACAGAGTTTGTAAGGATCAAATGGGATGATGCCCGTAAGGCACCTATAGGGCACCTGGCGCGTGATAAGTATTCGCACATTACTTATTGTTGTTAGAATTATCGTCTCTCCTCACCTTGAGGACCAGGTCCGAGCACCTCCCAGGAGTGACCATTCCTCACCAGCCTTTCTGGGCCAACAAAGGCTCCATTCTCAAAGGTTCTTTCAACCTTCTCATGCCCTTAGATCCTCACAGGCATGGACTGGGCTCAGGAATATTTTTCGCCCAGGAAGAAACTTTAACCTTGCCACAGGATCCCAGGTTTGGGAGCTGTAGGGGCTTCCTGGGGAATCACTGAATCCATGCCTCTCTATTCACAGAAGAGAAGGCTACAAACCAGAGAGGGTTCACTTCCAGGTTTGTCTGGGTCCCCAGCTCTGCTAGACCCAGAACCCAGGCCTCCAGACATCTGGACCAATGCTCTTACCACTACTCCGTGACCCTCCTGGGAGCCTTACCTAGGACCTGGTTGGGCCACAGGCCCAAAGGCCACAGCCTCAGGACATACCCAGAATTCCACCTCACCAGGCCAGAGAAATTCTCCAAGAAAATTACTCTTGATTTTCTAAGATGTAGGCAGCTGATATGGCTATGGCTTTGTCAGATAACAACATCCTAACCTGCCAGGTGCGGAAGCAAATATAATACATTGCCATCCCATGCAGTGTCCCCAGGGAGTGGTTAAAGGAAAGGCTTCCCCCTTCACAGATGGAAACACAGAGGTTTAAGAGGTCACGCCTTGCCCAGGTGTCATAGGGACAGCTGCAGAGCCAGGAATTCATTCAATTCTGATACCACTCTGAAGGCTGACCCTCCACCAGGGGGCCAGAGAGGTCAAGGGTCAAGTCTTCTGTAGTGCCAGGAATTTATTTTTTCCCCCAACTTTAGGAGGGGCATTGAGGTAGGATCACTATCCCCCGGTGGCGCAGCAGTCCAAGAGGGTCCTCTCCCTGCTCCTACGCACCGGTCCTGGTCCAGGCCCAGTTCCTTGGTGAGGAACTCGAAGAGGCGGGCGCTGTGGCCGCGGTTCTCCTCGGCCGTGCCCACCACACCGATGGAAGAGACGAGCAGCTGCGCGCAGGGCTCGGTCGAGCCGTTCACCGCCATGGCCAGGCCCGGCCGCACCGTCGCGTTCACGCGCTGCGGGGGACACGAAAGAAGCCGCTGTAGGCCAGGCTCGCTCTGAGGACAGAACGGCGCGGGGTCGGTCCGAGACGCACGGGCCCGTGGGATCAGGACTGGGGGCACCGGCCGGGGTCCCTGGAGGTCACGTTGGGGTCATGGCTGGGGAAGGCGACACGGAGCAGACGTGGGGAGTGTGGAGAGCGGGAGGTCAGGGGTCCCTGTCGGTCACGGTGGGACAGCCGGGGCGTGGACAGAGCCCGACCCCTGGTCCACCGACTTCCCCCAACCCGGTGCTCCCAGGCCCACGCTCACGTCCTCGGGTTTGCCCAGGATGGCGGCGGCGGCCGCGCAAAGCCGCTTCTCTAGTCCTGCGGGCACGCGGCCGGCGGGCAAGTTCGTGTCCAGCTCAAGGAACGGCATGTCTAGCAGGAAGGCGCGCAAACCACCACCGCGGAGAAAGAACGCGCGGAGTCCGGGTCCATGTTCCAAGGGTCAGAGACTAGGGGGCAGGGGCGGGGCGCCACGGGAACCGGGCTCCTCATTGGATGGGCAGGCAGGCAGCGCCCCCCGATTGGCTGCCTACCCCGGCCCGGCCGACAACCTCGGCGTACGCGGGAGCTGATTTCCGGAAGTCCTGCCGCCCCGCCCACTCCGTGTAACCCCACCCCCAACGAGGCGTCGGCCGAGGCTTGGCCCCGCTCACTGCGCCCCAGTCCCGCCCCCCCTGCCGCCACACTGGCCGCGGTTTTCCGTCCCCTGTGGCTTTCGGGCGCTGCGGTGTCTGCTTCCTGGCCCACATTTAGATGGAGGTCTGAACGCCCCGCAAACACACACGCCGTAGGGGCGTTCCCCAGGCTCGACCCTAATAACGTTACATCGTCACAGAGGCTTAGCAAATGTTGTTGAATGAGTTGCCATCATTTCAAATTCAGGCAACTTCACGTTCAACGTGGGAACCTGCGCTTCTCTTGATCAGGAGACCTGGTGACACGTGTGGGCTCGGGTAGGGCTGGCCAGAGACCCTCGGGCTCACTGCATCCCTACCTGGCCCCCACAGACGTCTGCCTTTGTGGCCTCTTGTGCCTGCGGCAACCTCGCCTCACAGTGAAGTACTGTCCACCAGGGGGTGAGAGCGAGCCAGGTCCTGGTCGACTTCCCAGCAACGTTTAGGGTACCCTACCTTTTTGTAGGCAAAACAAAAGGTGTTATTTAAAACGTGGACATCTGTTGAAAAGGCTAAACAGGGTGCTCTCATCAGTACTGCAAAGTGGTTTGAATTGTAGATGAAAATATAATTGTGTGGGTGTATATGAACAATTTCAATTACACATCTAAAATTCTATATAAGCGGGCATATTAAAGGAGCCTCCACAGAAAGGCAGGCGGGCGGGAGGCTCTGTCTGGTCATGACCCTGTCCCATCAGCAGTTTATTAGATGACTCAGATATCAGAGGGTCTGGGACACAAGGCAGGTAGGTGGTGACAGTCCTGAGGGGAAAGGACAGGGACAGGTGGCAAGTGTGGGACCCACAGTGGGGCATGGAGAAGACAGTGGTGGGGTTATGAGGAGGCAGGGGGGTTCAAGGCCACTGGGCAGCACCCGGGGGCCAGGAACTAACCTGGGACTTCCCTCCCTGCAAGGAGGTTCATGCACCAGGCCTGCACCCCACCTGTGGGAAAGAGTGTCACCCAGAGGGAGAGAGACCTAGGAGACTGAGGCCTGATTCAAACCTGATTCTTCACCGGGTCAACCTCCATCTGTGCTCAGCTCAGGGGGCGTGGAACCAGCTCCCTGCCAGGACTGAGGGGGGAAGCACTGGGCTGAGGAGCCCAGACGGGATCACCTGACTCCCCCAGGGGCTGGGGAGGTTGGGGAAGTGTCCCTGGAGAAGCCACATGGTGACACATGCGAAAAGGCCCGGGGGGGCACCACGCAAAGAAGGTGAGGAGGCCTCTGGAAGCAGTGGACACAGCCTGAGCCAAGGTTAGGAGGCTGAGGTGGGAGCTGGGAGGGCCGGGAAATGATGGGCTACTGTGTGCAACCTGGAGGGGGTAGCCCGGAGGGGTGGGCGCAAGGCTTTGAATGCAAAGTTGAGTAACCTGTATTTCAGCCTCAGGTCAATGAGTCACCGTGGAAAGTTTCAAACAGAGAAGGGACAGGGTCAATATGTGTTTATTAAAGCTCTCTCCAGAGGGCACATGGAAGTCAGAGTGTAAGGGGTAAGGGAGGAGACAGACAAAAGAAGGAATGCAGGCCTGATGCATGGAGGGAACCGCGGACCGGAGACTATGCAGGATCTCTTGCTCACAGCCAAGGAGAGGCATCTCTTTCTTCTGACGACAGAGTCTCCTTCGTTGTCGCTGGCTCTGCAGGCCTGGCCCCCGCTCATTGCAACAAAACCTGCGCCAAGGGCCTCAGCTTCTCCTTCACGGCCGGGTCCAGTGGAGGCAGGTCCTTGGTCTTCATGAGGACTGCGTGGGCCTCCTGGAAGAGGTCCTCCCCCACCGTGGCCTCCACGCGCTGGCGCCACGCGGCCAGCTTGGGTCGGCTTTTAAAGACTTGGCAGCCGGCGCTGACGGGCTATGGGGAGAGGGAGCCGGGCGGGGGGCTGAGCACGGTCAAGTACAAGGCAGCATGACCTGGTTAGGGATTCTTCTGGTGGACTTTCCCTCCTCTGCCACACCAGTGGTAGGCTGAGGTTCTCTTCCAGGAGACACTGGGAAGCTCCTCAATATCCCTGCAGGATTCTGAAGCCCCATTTTACAGATAAGGATGCTGAGGCTCGGAGGGGGAAGTGACTCGCCCAGGGTCCCAGGGCCAGAAAGGGCAACATGAGCTGGTACATTGGCTCCCTCCCAGGATGCCCCACTGCCCACTGGGCAACCCGACCCCTCGGCACTCACATGCATCAGCTCTGTGATGGCCACCAAGTCAGCCACTGAGATGTGGGGCCCGGCGAGGAAGGCCTGGTCCTTCAGGAACTTGTCCTCAAGCAACTGCAGGCACCTGTCCAGCTCGGCCAGAGTAGACGCCAACGTCTCGGGGGGCACTCGTTCACCCAGTAACACAGGGCCCATCAACTGGTGGGTGGGCAGGCAGACAGAAGGCTCAGGGTCTGCCCCAAACCCACCCTGATTCCTGCTCTCATCCAGTCTATCACCAATCCTTCAGGTTTCTCCTCACTCCAGCCCACCCCCTTCTACCCATGGCCACCATCAGTGTCATCTCCTACCCCAACAGGGACAGCCTCCACCTCTCCCTGGTCCTCACACAGGGCCGCCAGTGGGGATCCTTCTGCAATCCAGTCTGCCCTGGTCTTCTCCCTGCATAAAGCCTTCCATGGCTCCCCACTGCCCTCACCAGAAAAGGCCTCAACACAAGGCCCTCACCAGTGCAGCAGCCATTATCTCCCCACCCCCACCTCCTACTCCACTCCAGGCTTCTCAAATGGGAATGTGCATGCGAATCCCTCTGGGGTCTGGTTAACAGTGCACACTCCTAATCAGTACGCCTGGGTACTGGGGCCCGAGACTCTGCATTTCCAACAAGCTCCCAGGTGATGCTGATGCTCCTAGTCCAGGGATCACCCTCTGAGTAGCAAAGGTCTACACTCACTCGACTCGACTTCTCTCCATTCTGCCCTCAAATGCACCAGGCTCCTGCCCCCACCAGCTTGAGGGGGCTCCTCTCCCAGCCCCTAGGGGCTCAAGGAAGACACTTTCAAGGTTATGGAAACCTACTTTTTGCCAAATGGCCCTTCAGAACAGTGGTGCCCTCCCTGCAGCAGGGCGTGAGCATGCCCGTGTCATGCTCCCTCACACACAGGACACCCACTTCCTGCCGGGCACCATGTAAGCACTCTGCAAATAATAACTCAGAGGACACGTTTCAAAACCCCTGCACCTTTGATAAGGAACAATGGTACGTGCATGCTGCTTTAATGTGCACTGACTGGATTTTTACTGAGGTTAAATGTGTTTCCGTCCAGTTATTGACCATTTCTCTCTCTCCTTCAATTAAATCTTTGCTGGTTTCCTTTGCCCATTTTTCTCTCGTGTCTTTGTCTGATGGGTTTCTAAGAATATCTTAAATATTAAAAACGTTATTTCTTTCTAATATATCTTTGCCAAGATCTTCCCGATTTTCGCTTGTTTTAAGTTTAATCCTTTTTTCGTTACACAAAACTTCATTGTTTGTGTAAAATCAATTACTCTACTTTAAGTCTCCCACTCTTCTTAGGCTTAGAAATCCTTGCCCACCCAGAAGGCAGACCGACATTTCTTGAAATGTCTCCTCATTTCCTCCTAGTTTGAGTTTTTCACTTAACTTGACCTCTCCATCTGGAGAGTCTATGTGTAGCAAAGTGAGGATTTGATTTTTTTCTCCCCCAAAAGGCAGTCTTCCCAGGCAGCTGGGAGTGTGCAAAAGGGCAGAGGATTCATTTCCAGCAGCACCTGGGGGTCAGTCCCTGGCTCTGTGCTCAGGTTCCCCTCTGAGAAACAAGTTGAAGTCAGTTAGCCTAGGGAGTCTGCACTCTAGAAGTCAGTGTTCTACGGTCTCAGGTCTGAGGGCATGTTTTAAACAGAAAGCACCATTCGTGGAGCATCCTGGGAGGGGCCCTGCCCCTCGCGTGTGCCACACGGCCCAGGTGCAGCTCACCTTCTGCCACGTGGCCCGGAGGCAGCTACTCCGCAGAGCTGTGTGCTGCCACGCCAGGTACTCATCCACGCGGGCGCGGGCCTGCAGGTCCTGGGGGTACCAGTGGTCAGGGGCCTTGTACTTTCGGCTCAGATACAGCAGGATGGCCACACTGGGGGACATGGCAAGTGCAAGGGACATGCCCCAGTCACTTTTCAGCTACTCCACAGGGGCCGGGCTCTGGGTGAGGTAGGACCCCCCTCCTCACATGTCTTTCCCCAACTCCTGTGGGTGGAGCATTTCACTATCTCCATGGTGCAGAGTAGGAATGTGAGGCTCAGAGAGATTAGGTGACTGCCCAGGGTCGCACAGCTCTACACTTAGCCATCCCATCATCTGAACTAAGGGACCAAGTGAAAAACAAAATCTCATGGGATTTCAGAAGGCGGGGGGTGTGCTCAGAGAACACTTCCATTATCGAAGGGGCACCCAGCCTGGGTCCTGAAGGATGAGGCAACTCCAGCACCACTCCCCAACATATCCAAAGCACGGACACGCCAGGAGCAAGGCCAGGGCCCCCTCCCAGCCCTGGGCTCCTCTGCCCACTTTAACCCACTCTCCATCCTGGGGCTGGCATAGGTGTTCAGGACACACAAGCCACAATCCAAGCCATCAACAGTGGACACACAGGTGGCTGACTGGCCCCACAAGGCCCAGCAGCAGCCCAGGGACCCATTACCTCTCAGTCAAGGTGAAGTCCCCGTCCTTCAAGGCTGGCACCTTTCTCAGGGGGTTCACCTGGACAAAGGCATCGCTGTGATGCTGGCCTGGGGAAGAGACAGGCGGGTGGGGTGAACGCTGAGCACTGTGAGGTCTCTGCCCACGCTCCACCCCCACGTCCAGGCACCAGCTTTCCGAGGCCCCATCCAGGTGGGGCATCAGAGAAGAGGAGGTCACTCCGCTGGTCACCAAGTCACAGACACTGAGCCCACCAGAGGTCCACCCCTCCTGTGTCCACCCCCCTTGGACCTGGGCCGAGCACCATCTCAACCTGGGCCTGGGGGGAGGGTGACTCCCTGGAGCTGTCGTCCACCCCCACCCCCACCAATTCCATCCACACGTCAGACACTCCAGCCTCCTCCCTGGGCTCTAGGCTTGTCCCCTGCAATCCAGCTTCCTATGCAGGCTGGGTGACCTGTCCACACCCCAGAGCTCCAGCCACACCTGCTCCCAGCCCTCAGTCCAACCTCGCTCTCCCTAGGAGCCCCTGCCCCATTCAGCCACCCTGCTTCCAGCAAGTCAGCTCTTCTTTCTTCCCTGCACCCAACCCTCACAATTCCCTCCCCACTGGGGGTTCCCAGGTCTGACTCACTTGTGCATACCTCTCCCCAGCCCGGGCCAGTGCTGGATGGTACACCAATTAATGTGTGTGGAGTGAGAGGGCCTCAGTGGAACCAGGCTCCAGCCTGGCCATAAGCCCACCTGTGGGCCTCTTCGCCCCTCTACTGAGTGGACAGTATCACCCCTACCCATTCTCTCTCCAGAAGCTGCCTCTGTGCCCAGCCCCCATCCCAAGGAAGGCTGGAAAGGCAGAGCAAGGTGGCAGCGTAGCTGCGGGGGGCACCAAAGGCAGAAGGTGGGCAGGCTCAGCTAAGCACGAGTCTCCCTCCTGGCCTGCCCAAGGGGCTCTGGATCCTGGGTTTGCCCTACTGGCCAGTTACCGCCCTGTCCCCTCCACTGGATTCTGTAAAGGTGGGACCTAGGCAGGGGTGGGCAGGAGTAAAGAGGAGGCGAGACCAGGTGGAACAACCTGCTCCTGCCGGCAGCGGCAGAAACGCAAGAGATGGGGCCCACTCTCCCTGGGAAATGAGGAGACAGTTTCACTGTTTTCTCCAAGCCCTGGTGTGGAGGTGTTGGGGCGCTCATCCCACTTCCCACCCACTCACCCCCCGGCCGCTTTCTATCTGCTCTGCTCCCTCTTAACCTGTATTTTGAAAAATGTTTTGTATTCGCTCGGCGAAGGTGGAGGCTCTTTAAAAATGCACAGCTGATAACTGATGCCACGGTTTCCGCACTGGAAAGTCTGTCTCTTCCCGTCTGTCTGACTGCGTCCGTCTCCACACAGGCTGCCCAGAACCCCCACACCACCCCCTCACTACGTCCCCCCACCGCCCCCAGCCCCCTGCCTGCCGGGCGCACCTTTGAGCAGCTCCACGGTGCGCAGCTCGAAGGGGATGCCGTTCTTCTTGGCGAAGATGTAGACGGCGCGGCAGGGCTGGGACAGCAGGTCCAGGTAGAGCTCCAGGCCCATGGCGGGGGCGGCGGGCAGCCCCGGGGAGCAGAACACGGAGCGGGAGCGACGGGCAGGAATCGCCAGGCAACCGAGTCCACAGCGGCGCGCAGCCCCGCCCGAGCTCGGCCTCGCCATCCCCGCCCATTGGACGGCTCCGGAAAACTTTGGGCCAATCAGCGGCGCCCCCGCTGTCCCGCCTTCCGTCTCCAGGGCTTCGGGCTGCAGGCCTCTTACGTGGTGGGGAGGGCACAGGGAGACCCGGGCTCTGACCGGGGGCGAGGGGAGTCTCGCTGCCAGGTCATACCCCTTCCCTGGACGTCAGGGTTGGGCGTCAGATGGGGCAGGGGGGATGGTAATGGGAAACGGGACGACGCCAAGGGCGCTTCCAGCACAGACCCTCAGTGAATTTAGGCTGGAGAGGGCTGGGCTGCCTGCAGTTGGCCAAGCCACCTCCCCCTCACCCAGGGAGGGGGCTGAGGGAGACGGGGCTTCGGAGTCCCCGAGAACACAAAGTGAGGAGAAAGGAGGTGCAGCAGCCTCTACTGGGCCCAGTGCCCAGAGGCTGGGGAGGGTTTCTGGACCCCTACTCCCTGCACAGGCCAGGCCCCCGCCCCAGGGAGGAATGAGCCGTCCTCCCCAATCCCTGGGGTCTTCTTCATTACACTCCAGCTAATCCCTACCGGGGAGTGGATGCTCTGTGGAGCCCATCTGGAGATTCGCAGAGGGGCCTGGAACTTCCTCACTTCCTTTGCAGGGCCAAGTCCCTCCAACTTTGGCCCTGGGGCTCCTGAAGCCTGTGGCTCTGACACCCCCATTCCATAAGAGGGCCTTCTGGCTATGAAGACCCTGCCCCTAAACTCAAGATTCAGAGGAAAGCCCCTTGGCAAGAGGGTCACTTATTGGGAAACTGGAGAACAGCTTGGCCTCCCTGGTCCCCCAAGCTCTGGGTTTAAGGAAGACCTACTTCCCAGGAGACTGCCTTCTGACCTAGTGCTGCAGCCCTCTCCCGGTTGGGAGGGCCATGTTCTCCACCCCTTCAGTGGCCTGCCCTCCACAAGACCCCTTTGGCCAGATTGCGGCATCATCCAATCTCCCTGCTTCCTCCCTGGCCACCCTCCAGTCCGACCCCAGCAGCCAGAATATTATTCCAAAACGCAATCTGAGCATACCGTTCTCCTTTAGGGTTACAGCTCCTGGCACAGCATTTAAGGCCCTGCACGACTGAGTCTTGACCAGGAGAGTTGCTGTTTAGATTTTCCCCTCCTGACCAGTTCCTCAGGACAGATGCAGGACTCAGGCTCCACAGTCCCTGGTGGCAAAGGGCCATGTCCTGGGGGGCTGGCCCAGCCAACTGATCAGTCCCTGTGCCTACAGCCCGTACATGAGAGATGCCTGCCGCCCCTATGCTGTCTGATAAATCACTTTCTCCAAGAACTACAAGTCTAGAGGGCATTTGTTAATTTCACTCTTGGCAACCCTCTGGGGAAGCGGACCCACAGGGCCCAGCAAGGGGGGTTGACTTTGGGATAGAAACCAAGCCCAGTGCCAGGAGAGAAGGAAAGTCAAATCAACCACACATCAGAGTTAGAAGCAGAGGCTCAGGCTGAGCCCAGCTTTGTTTCCCAATCTGAAAATGAAATGTAGTTAAAGGAGACAAGGTCTGGGTATGCCGTTCTCGTTGTGGTTTTCAGGCAGTTGTGGAAGATGAGGTGAGGGTAGCCACCTGGCCTGGGGAGCAGAGGTGCAGTGGGACTCGGGCAAGTCACTCCAAGGGACACTGGAAATGAAGGGACATTTGTGAACTGCCAAGGGCAGTGCAGGGGCGAGGCTTCTCGCCTCACAGGATCATGGCCAGCCCCCGGGGCATCAGCTTCTGCTTTATGGTGGGGTCTGCAGATGGAGAGTCCTTAACCTTCAGGATGACCTCATGGGCCTCCCGGGAGATGACCTCATGGGCCTCCCGGGAGAGGACCTCCCCCATTGCCACCTCCACACACTGCTGCCATGCAGCCAGCTTGGGTCGGTCTTAAAAGACTTGGCAGCCAGCACCCACGGGCTGTAGGGAGAAAGGGGTAGGGGTGGATGTGGATTGGTGAGGCCAAGGATGGCAGCATCTGCTTGATTTGGGGGCCGTAAAGCTCGAGAAGAGGTTTCCACACATAAGCACAGGCCAGGTGGGGGCGCATGAGCAGGACTTCGGTAACCACCCAGGCCCCCCGCCTAGCAGGTCCGCGCTGCCCACAGCACTCACATGCATCGGCTCCGTGATGGCTACCGGGTCAGCCAGGGAGATGTGGGGCCCAGCGAGAAAGGCCTTCTTCTGGAGGAACTTGTCTTCGAGCAGCTGCAGGGTTACATCCAACTCTGCCAGCGTGGCTGCCAGTGTCTCAGGAGATACCGGCTCACTCATGAACATAGGAAACATCATCTGGTGGGTGGGCAGGCAAAGCAGGGGTTTAGGGGCCAGCCCAGCCTTGGGGGCAGGAAGGTCAGTTCCCCCTTGCAGCTGCTTCCTGGTTCCCTACATCTTTCTTCCATGGCCTGGCCATGTCCGCAGGGAAATTCTCAAAGGACTCCCATTCCCAGAAATGTTCCTGCTTCCACGATCTCTGATTGCCTAAGCCTCAGGGGCATCTGACAGAATGACTCAAGGGACCTGAACAAGGAGTTTCATACTTTGTGGTGGGGGGCTGGCTTAGGAACCTCTTTCTTTTATAACATCTGTCCCCCTGAAGATAACATCGGTACCTCTGACAGTGTAAGTCATTAGGAGGATGGGCTTTTAAGGTCTCCACTCTGTCACTTATAAACTGGGTGACCGACAGCAAAATACTCTAATCCTCTGAACCTCAGTTTCCTCATCTATAATATAGGAATAAAAGTGACGCCCAGAAAGGGACAGTCCGTTGCCAGAGATGGCACTGCCAAGAAAAGACTAAGCCAAGCATAGAACCGATGTCTTCTGACCCAGTGAGCTACCAGGGACTAAGGAGGAGAGCCAGGAGGGAGTGGCGTCCAGGCTTCCGGGAGGAGGGCACTTTGGGGGGGAGGCCGTCTACAGCCTCAGGCTGGCAGAGCTGCCAGGGAGACACAGGGGATGGCGAGCCCGGGAGGGGGGCTTCGGGCTTTGTTTGGTAAGGTTGCTTGGGGGAGCCCGGGACACAAGAAAGGTAAAGAGGACCAGGATTATACACAAGCCCTGGCTTATGGCTTCAGTTTCCTCCGCATACAACAAGGTTGAGGGCATCAGCAGTCGCCCACTGGTGGCCTGGAGGCGCGCGCTGGGCTAATGACATTCCATTGGATACAGAGTTTTTGAAAATATAGATCAGTTGCTGACGTTTAAAAATGGAGACATTTCATAAAAAATCCAGATTTCTAGCTTCTTTTTAACATAAAGGGCGTGGGCCACACGGGGCCGGCATTCCTACCTGGTACCCCTGCCCGGTATCTAAGGCTGATGCTGGGGAGGAGCTGCTCCTTCAGGAGGGCACAATGGGCTCCCAGTCAGCCGAACACCACCGAGCCCACCTTTCTCCTGTATTATCTGCTTCGCCCTTGCAAGAGACTGCCCTGCATAGCCCTTCTGTTCTCATTGGGGGTTCCAAAGTTCTTGGGGTTTTAAAAAGTGTTTTTGTTCCTCTTTAAATATAAAAACCACAATAGGGTAATAAATAAATTCTGAATCATTCATATAATGAAATACTATAGAGTAGTTAAAAATGAATAAATTAGGTCCACCCATAGCAATATGGAAAAATGCAAGTCGCAGAATGCTAGGAGAGCATTTATGTAGAATTTTAAACACTGGAAGCAAAACTTGATTTTGCTAATGACTGCACATAAATGTAACAATGTATAAAATTGTGAACTGGAAGGACAACCAGACCCCAGAGGGAGGGTGGCCTCTCAGGAAGGAGTGAGGGCAACAAAGAGGCCTTTTGACTTTTGTCCTTTAATGTTTCTTTTTTATATAAGAAATGACAGGAGACAGAAAATAAAGCCCATGACCCAGAATTAGCCATACACTTTATTTATTTATTTATTTATTTATTTATTTATTTATTTATTTAGTGAGGAAGATCAGCCCTGAGCTAACATCCATGCTAATCCTCCTCTTTTTGCTGAGGAAGACCGGCTCTGAGCTAACATCTATTGCCAATCCTCCTCCTTTTTTTCCCCCAAAGCTCCAGTAGATAGTTGTATGTCATAGTTGCACATCCTTCTAGTTGCCGTATGTGGGACGCGGCCTCAGCATGGCCGGAGAAGCAGTGCGTTGGTGCGCGCCCGGGATCCGAACCCGGGCCGCCAGTAGCGGAGCGTGCGCACTTAACTGCTAAGCCACAGGGCCAGCCCAGACATACACTTTAAAACATGAGGAGTTCCACTTGTGATTCGGATACCGATAGTGACCAAGAAACACTGCTCCCACCATAACGACAGCACTGGAAAGAAAATAATCTTATTTTTCTTGAAAGGAAAATCAAAGAACAAAAAAAGAAACAACAAAGCCTAAACCTGTGCTGTCCGACATGGTAACCACAAGCCACAGGTGGCTACTGAGCTCTGGAAATGTGGCTGGTCCCAGCAGAGACGTGCTGTACATGTAACATACACGCCAGATCCTGAGGACTTAGGGCAAAAAAAAGAGTGCAAACTATTTCATTAATAATTTTTCTATTGATTACATATTAAAATGATAATTTTTAAAATGTTTAACTATGGTAAAAAACACATAACATAAAATTTACCATCTTAACCATTTTTCAAAATTTATTTCTTTTATTGAGGTCACATTGGTTTATTAACCATTTTTAAGTGTATAGTTCAATGGCATTAGGTAATTCACATTGTTGTGCAACCACCACCGCCATCCATCTCCAGAACTCCTTTCATCTTGCAAAATTGAAACTTTGTACTCATTAAATAGCAGCTTCTCATTCTCCCCTCCACCCAGCTCCTGGCAACCGCCATTCTACTTTCTGTCTCTAAATTTGACTATTCGAGGTATCTCATTTAAGTGGAATTTATACAGTATTTGTCTTTTTGTGACTGGTTGATTTCACTTAGCATAGTGTTTTTTCAAAGTTCATCTATGTTGTAACGTGTCAGAATTTCATTCCTTTTTCCGGCTGAATAATATTCCATTGTATGTATACACCACAGTTTGTTTATCCATTATCTGTCGATGGACACTGGGATTATTTCCACTTTTTGGATATTGTGAATAATGCTGTTATGAACATAAACAAATATGTCTTCAAGACCTTGCTTTCAATTATTGTGGGTATATACCCAGAAGTGGAATTGCTGGATCATTTAGTAATTCTTTTTCTTTTTTTTTTTTGAGAAGAAGATCAGCCCTGAGCTAACATCCGATGCCAGTCCTCCTCTTTTTGCCGAGGAAGATTGGCCCTGGGCTGACATCTGTGCCCATCTTCCTCTACTTTATATGGGACACCACCACAGCATGGCTTGATAAGTGGTGCGTCGGTGTGTGCCCGGGATCCGAACCTGTGTACCCTGGGATGCCAAAGTGGAGCCCGTGCACTTAACCGCTACGCCACTGGGCTGGCCCCTAGTAATTCTATTTTTAATTCTTTTGAGGAACCACCATACCGTTTTCCATAGCAGCTGCATCATTTGACATTCCCACCAACGGTGCACAAGTGTTCCAATTTCTTTGCATCCTCACCAACACTTGCTATTTTCTATTTTGTTTTGTTTTTCTTATATAAGAGCCATCCTAATGGGTGTGAAGTGGTATCTCATTGTAGTTTTAATTTGCATTTCCCCAATGATTAGTGATGCTGAGCATCGTTTCATGTGCTTACTGGCCAAAATGATTATATTTTGAACATTGAACTAAGTAAAATATATTCATTTCACCTGTTTCTTTACACTTTTAAAACTACATATGTGGTTCACTTTATGCTTCAATTGTGCAGCACTGGACTCAATGAACTAAATTCAAGAGGAGCACGAGCCTTTCCCAGGTAAGCCACTTTCATCCCTGGGGTCCAAGCAGGCAGGGGTGCCAGCCTGCCATCAGCGTAGGACTTTTCCACCTGAGCAGCAATGTGGGGAACTGAGGGCAGGGCCAAAAAGCAGAGAGAGATCAGAGTCGCAGTCGTAGTTGGTGTTTAGATTCCAAATCCCCAGGAGCAAGCGAGGGACCTGATCCCACCCTCAAGATACCTGAAACCACAGATGAACTGAAACTAACTAAAGCCACAACCCAGCCACCTCCTGATCAGCTGAAGAGATTAACCTCGTACTCTGGCTGCCTGACAGAGGAGAGCACAAGCCCCTTCTAGGGGGACTTATTGTGTACTTCGTCTCTACTCTTCTTTTATACATAATATCTGGCACACAATAATAAATTATAAGACATGCAAAGAAGGAGGAAAATATGACCCATAATCAAGAGAGTAAAGAATGACCAATAGAAACAGACCCACAGAGGACGCAGGTGTTGAAATTAGCTGACAAAGACTTTTAAGTAACTATTATAAATATGTTAAAGAATTTAGAGGAAAAGATGGATCAAATGGGTGAACAGATGGTGCATTTCAGCAGAGAAGTGGAAACTCTTAAAAAGGAAGCAAAAGGAATTTCTACAACTGAAAAATACATATCACAAATAAAGAATGTTTTAGATGATCTTAACAGTAACCTGGGCCCAAGTGAAGAAAGAATCAGTGAAGTCAAAATCAGGTCAACAGAAACTATCCAAACTGAAAAGAAGAATACAATGGTGCCTTAGCCCCTTTGGGGTGACACCCTCACTGAACCCCTCACCTTATGCCACAGGGTCCTGCAGCAGATTCTCCCCAGGGTTGTATGCTGCCATGCCGGGTACTCATCCACATGGGCGTGGGCCTGCAGGTCCTGAGGGCACCAGTGGTTGGGGACGTTATACTTGTGGGTCAGGTAGAGCAGGATGGCCACACTACAGGGGAAGGGAGGACATGATGGGTGGGGGGAAGGGACTGTGCTGGGGCTTTATACAGAGTCCCTTCTTTAATCTTCCTGACAATGTGCCAAAATATTTGCTTCATTTTCCGGACAAGGAAGCCAGGCATAGAACAGTGAAGGGACTTGCCCAGGGCACACAGCCTTTGGTGACAGAGCTGAGAGTCTTTCTGGGGCTAATACCCAAGCTCATCTCACCACCAGGCAAAATCCCACAGCAGAGCAACCTACCAAGTGTTCAGAGAGCCATGCCAGGTTTGTGACCAGAGAGTTTCTGATCAGAGAGCCAGAGAGAGCTTCCTGGAGGAGACGGCAACAAAGCTGAGCCTTAGAGAAGCTCCGTTCCTTCCAGCCTGCGTCCACTCTCATCATCTCGCACTCAGACCAGCCCAGATGGTCTGATAGCTAAAAAGGCTTTCCTGTCATCCCTTTGCTCTTTGTTCTTTGTCACCGCTTTGTTCTCCCTTGAGCATCCTGTAGGAAACACTGCGGTGCTGCAGGATCTGGGACAGCAGAACAGACAAGACCCCTGGAGCTCTCCTCCTGCCCTGAGTTGTGAGGGCTGCCATGGTGTTGGGTCAGGGATGGAGCTGGAAGGGCACTGGGAATGCATGATTAGGGGCCATAGCACCGACTTTCAGGAACTTGGGCTACCTCAAGGTCTGGGCAGCCCAGCCACAAGGGCAGAAAACCTCTGTCTCTGCCACGGGCCCATGTTCCCTGTTGGGAATCCTGCACCCACGCCCCAGCTTAACAACGCACTTGTGTGTGCAAGATACCCTGGGCTCCTTTTGCTCCCAGCTGATTGTTCAAGCCACCTCTGAGGAGGGCTGCAGGGCCCTGGGAGCCACCGACCTCCTGAGGGTGAGAGAAGACACAGAGAAATGCAGAGATTGCACACTGCCCCTGGCAGCTACCCACGGATGCTCCACGCTGGGCAACACAAGGACTCAGGCCAGTAGGGGGCAGCAGGAAGGAAGAATGGCACCTGCAGAATGTCAAAAGGATTCTCCAGAGGTGCCCCCCGTCTCGAGATTCCAGACACGAGTTCTACAGCTCCAGGGTCTCCTTGTTGTGGGAGGGGTGACTTAGGTGACAAAAGGGGCAGAACTGGTAAAACGCTGACTTTCCCTCAAGAGGTTTCCACTTCTTGGGAGCTGTTGTGATGTACAACATCCACGTGTCTGGTGGTCATCCCATGGGCCAGGCCACCCAGGGAAGCTGCAGCCCAGAGATGGAGCCACCGGGGAGCCCCGATGCCATGGGCCATCTCAATGCAAGTTTGGTCAGAGGGCTGCCCCAAGGGGGTGAAGCTGCCATCCCCTGCCCTGCCCTGTACCCCTGTCCCGGGGTGCTCCCCCCAACACCCACAGGATTGGTACAGAAGTAAAGCAGATGCTTGCTTTCCCGCCATCCCTGTGAAGTGGAACGTGAACAGGCAGGGGCCTGGTTCCAGCTGTGACTCTGTGCGACATTGGGCAAAAGACTCTTCATCTCTGAGGACTTTAGTTTCTTGTCTATAAAGTAGAGGATTCGGACAAGATGATTCCAGCAAGGTCTGGGAGCAGCCGTGGAGCCCTGGTTACCTCTCAGTCAAGGTGACGGCCCTATCTTTCAAGGCAGGCACCTTCTTCAAGGGGTTCACCTGGCAAAGTCGGCGCCGAGATGCTGGCCCACAGAGAGCCCGTCGTGGTGGGTGGTGGGAGGAAAGCCCTGAGCCCCGCATGGCCTGTGCCCATTCTCTGGAATGCCCAGGCCCCAATTTCACGGCTCTTCTCCAGCTCCCAGCTGCTCTCCGGCATGGCAAAGGCTGGCGGGGGCCTCGGGGGGAGGAGCGGGAGGCTGCTCTGCCAGACCGTGCAAAATAGACCTCGACATCTCTTGCCAAGTCCCCATGGGCATAACCTCCCCCCACAGCCCACCGCTCTGCAAAGAGCTCAAGATACAGGGCTGGTGCTCCAGCCGGGCCTTCACACGCTCCCTGCCCACCACCTTTGCACCATCACCAGCTTCACGAGCTCACATTCGGGCTGTCCCAAGCTGCAGGGGCAGGGTGGCTGGTCACCTGAGTGGGGCTCTGACTTCCTACAGTGCCGCTTTCCCTGTGCACTCTAAGGCAGGGGCACTAAACACAGAGAAGTGGCCTTTCCTGGTTCTATCTGTTTGCAACCAAGTTCTGCTGGCCCCTCTGTGTCCCCTTGCTCACCCTGCCCCGGGCACTGAGGACACAGCTGGCCCTGCCTCTAGGCTCTGCTGGAGCTGAAACAGTTGCATTCTTGTCCTACCCACAGCCCCCGAAAGTTGCAGCCCAGTGTCCCCTGGAACCCTGGCCTCTCCTTGAGTTTGTCTGAGATGTTTCTGCTGCTGCAGATGCAGCCAGAGAGAAGCTTGTGAAGGGCACTTAAGTCTCATTGCTGCGCTGCTCAACAGCCTCCAGTGGCTCCTCATTACCCCAGCATCAGATGGAAGCTCCTCAAAGCTGTACACAATCGCCTTAACCCTCCAGCCTCAACCACACCTGCCATCCTCCTTTCCCCTCCCTTCAGACTGCTCCATCACCAGGGACACCCTCCCTCCTTTCCTGGTGAAACACACCTCCCACTGCAGCGCTCTACTTGACAGCCTGGCTGGGCCATCCCCTTGTCCCCTGCCCTCTCCCCTGCCCCACACTCTGCAGAGGCAACCTCTGGGCAGGACAAGGGGGCAGTCCACAGAGGAAGCTGGGAGGAGAAGATGAGGCAGAGGATGGGGCAAAGGCAAATGGGCAGGCGAGGGCTGACCTGTGGGGGAGCGCTGGGTGGAAGGCTCAGGCCAGCAGAGTCGCCTTACCTGCCCCCAGCAATACACGCCTTCTGCTTCCCCATTACCCCCCAGCTGCCAGGCCTCGGCATGCCAGCTGTGTCCTTGGGGCCCTGCTAGAGAAACAGACCCTCCAGCTCAGGGTGCAGGGCTCACCACCCCCTGTGGTCCCCCTCCTGCTCCCAGCGCACACGTGGGGCGCCCCCTCCCAGCAGGAATAAGAGAGCCAGAGAACAAGGTAACTGAAGGCAAAGCAGGAGGAGAAGAGGAGGAGGGGCCAGAGGGGGCTCCAGTGCAGACTGGGCCAGCGCAGAGAGCAGGCCGGACAGTCCGGGCCCTGGGGCAGAATTTCAGCAATTGGGGCCACAAAGGAGGGACCGGACTCTGCCCCAGTCTCTATGCTCGGCCCCCTTAAGCCCTCGCCTCCTGCCCCATCTCTTTTTGGAGGTCCTCTATCCCTGCGCCCAGGTGCACCCCTTTCTGTTCCCCAGGTCTCTCCTCCTTTCCTCATGTTGTCGGCCCGTCCCCACCCCTTTATTCAGCCTCAGCTGAGCCTCGTCGTCTGTTCCAGGGACAGAGCAGAGTTTGGGGAATTCCCGAATCTCAGATCTTCCCTGTGGCTCAGCTTTTTCAGTGATGGCCCCAGGAAGGGGGTGGCCGGAGAGGGGCCCCTTAAGCCATGTTTGGCCTCCCTGTCCTCCTGGATCTTTCAGCTCCCCAGACCCTGGCAGGGCCCGCCTTTGAGCAGCTCCACGGTGCACAGCTCGAAGGGGATGCCGTTCTTCTCGGGGAAGATGTAGACGGCGCAGCAGGGCTGGGACACCAGGTCCAGGCAGAGCTCCAGGCCCATGGCGGGGGCGGTGGGGACAGCGGGACCAGAAGAACAACCCAAGGGACACGGTGAACGCGAGCGCTGGCACGCGGAACCCGACCAGGACGCATGGTCGCGCCCCCCACACGCCGCTCCCCATTGGGCGGCCCCGGGTGCCCAGGCACTTTGGTTCACTCCTCGGCCTGGGGCGTGTCTGAGGGGCTCAGGGCCTGGCGACCCATGGGGCAACCGGATGGTCGCCCCTCGGAGAGTCTCGCCAAGGACCCCCAGTCCCAGTCCTCTTGTGACTGGCTCATTTCACTTGGCCTAATGTCTTCAAGGTTCATCCATGTTGTAGCGTGTATCAGAATTCCCTATGGTCGCCATTTTACAGATGAGGAAATTGAGGCGTGCAGTGATTACAGAACCAGAAAGTCTGGCTCCAGAGTCCATGCTCTTAGCCCCACGCTCCAGAGATCCTGGTGCTGGCAGGTGGCAAGGCCTCAGGGCTTGTGTTCAGTGTCTGTGGTAACTCCCTTCTCTCCATTCGCACGCCCTGGAATTCCACAGCCTTGGCTCCTGCTCTAGAGCCCAGCGCCTCCATCACATTCCCGGGGTTTGTACCTTCTCTGCTCTGGGCCTCTGTTTCTCCATCTGTATAATGATGGGCAGAGATTCAGCAATCTCACTTCCGGGCATATAGTCAAAGGAAATGAAAACAGGTTGCTGAAAAGGTATTTGCACCCCCACGTAGACTGTAGCAGTAATCACGATAGCCGAGATATGGAAACAACCTAAGCGTCTGTCAGTGGGTGAATGGGTAAAGAAGATGTGGGATATATATATACAATGGAACACTATCAGCCACGAGAAAGAAGGAAACCCTGCCCTTTGCAATAACATGGATGGACCTTGAGGCCATTACACTAAGTGAGGCAAGTCAGTCGGAGAAAGACCCGTACTGCATGATGTCACTTATGTGGAATCTAAAAAAGCCAAACTCATAGAAACAGAGAGTCGAATGGTGGTTACCAGGGGCTGGGGGTTGGGGAAATTGTGGAGATGTTTTTTGAGGGTACAAACTTGCAACTAGTAGATAAATAAGTTCTGCAGATCTAATGCACACCATAATGATCATAGTCAACAATATCATATTTAAACTTCACAGTTGCTAAGAGACTAAATTTTCATTCTCACCACAAAAAAGAAATGATAATTATGTGACGTACTAGAGCTGTTAGTTAATCATATTGTGACACATAAATGTATCAGGTCAACACGGTTGTATACCTTAAACTTACAATACATCAATTATATCTCAATTTTTTAAATAAAGAAAATAAATAAAATGATAGGGAGGCCAGTGCCCTCCAGGACCCTTGCAGGTCACCACCCTGGACTCACCTGCTGAGCCTCAAGTCCAGGCCGGCTCCTTGGACCCCCCCCCAGGACCCCCAGAGCCTACCACCCGGCTGGGCAAATGGTGTCAGTGCCATGTGTCGTTTCCTAAAACAAGTCCAACTGCAAATGCATCAGCAGGGCCATAATTTTTTCTACACAGGAGGGAACACTTCTGCAAAGAAGGTGAAGGATGGTGATAACGACTTTTAACTGAAAAAAAAAAAATGTTGACGGAAGACGAGAAATTCAGATTTCCATGTAGAAGTTTTAAAAAGGATCTGGATACTCAGAAGAGGCAGCGGCCACCCTCTCCCCACCTCCCGCTGACCCCAGTCAGCACCCAGGGAGGAGTGGAGCAGGACCCTGGTCTAAGGCTCAGCCTCAGTCTTGAAGGCTCAAAACCTAATTAGGTCCATATTCCAGGACTGATCCTTTTCTTAGGGCCTGACTCACATGAACCGAGTCACAAGAGACTGACGGATTCATTAATTTATAGAAAAAACGATAAAGGCCATTTAGAGAGAATGCCCCCAACCATTGCTCAGAGCGCTCTTTGAAGAGCGGTCTCCCAGAAAGCCTGGTCGGGGCAGAGGGAGAGCAAAGGGAGCCAGACGGCCTGCAAAGCACCTTCCAACTGAGGCTGTGCAGAGTCGAGAAGACCTTCTGCGTTAGTTCTCTATTGCTACATGACAAAGAACCACAAACGTAATGGCTTAAGACAACACACACTATCTCACCCTTTCTGTGGGTCAGCGGTGTGGGCACGGCTTAGCTGGGTCCTCGGCAAGGCTGCAGTCCAGGTGTCAGCCAGGGCTGGGTTCTCATCTGAGACTCAACTGGGGAAGGATCCACTTCCAAGCTCACTCGGGTTGTGGCAGAATTTACTTCCTTGTGGTTGTAGGGCTGAGCGTCCTGGCTTCTTACTGGCTGTCAGCTGGAGGCCACTCTCAGCTCCTTGCCACATGGACCTCCTCACATGGTTGCTTACTTCTTCAAAGCCAGCAAGGAGAGCCAGAGCCAGAGCCAGTCTGCTAGCAAGATGGCGTCTCATGTAATCTCAGAAGCAGCATGCCATCACCCTTGCCGTATTCCATTGCTTAGAAGCAGGTCACCCTGGCCACACTGAAGGGCAGGGGATTATACACTGATGTGACTAGAAGAAGGGGAGATCACTGGGTCAGCTTAGAGTCTGGCCCCCACGCCTTCCAAGGGCAGGAGGGCTTCATGACCTGCAACCCGTGCAGTTGCCTTGCGCTTAGAAGGGCCCCACACTTGCTTTAATGCTTTGCTATTGCCGTCTAGAAATTCCTAATAAATTTTGAATAAGGGGCCCCTCGTTTTCACTTGTAGCCAGTCCTGTCCAAAGAGTCCAGAGAGCTCACAAGGCTGGACGGGGCACCGGCTGCTCTGGGCAGTGATGGGAGCACTGACTGTGAGCTGTTCTGCCCTCCAGGCCCTCTCCTAGGACCAGAACCTTCCCTGCGGCATCTCGCATTCTCGACATTTCAACTGTTACCATCTTTGGCAGGGAACGTGGGTACGCTCAAATTTCCTCAGGAAAAAACATGTTTTCCCTTTGAAGAGATACGTGGCCCAGCTGCTTCCTTCTCCCACTGTGGTCCTTGCAGCAGCAGCAGCAGCCTTGCCCATGAGCTTGTTAGAAATGTAGAATCTCGGGCCCCGCCCCCAAACCCCAGACCAACATGTGTGTTTCTAGGAATTGTCCCATTTCATCTAGGTTCTCTAATTTGTTCACATACAACTGTTCACAGTATTTCCTTATAATCCCTTGCACTCCTGTAAGATCAGTAGAGATGTACCCACTTTCACTCCTGATCTCAGTGGTTCAAGTCTTATTTTTTTCTTGGTCATTCTTAGCTAAAAGTTTGTCCATTTTGTTGATCTTCTCAAAAGTCCAAGTTTTGGTTTCATTGATTTTTCTCTATTGTTAATCTATTCTCTATTTCTTTTATCCCCACGCTAATCTTTATCCTTTCTTTCTTCTGCTGGTGTTGGGTTTGATTGGCTCTTTTTTTTCTAGTTCTTAAGGTGTCAAGTTAGGTTACTGACTTGAGATCTTTCTTCTTTTTTAATATAGGTGTTTGCAGCTATGAATTTCCCTCCTGGTGCTGCTTCTTCTGGGTCCCATAAATTTTGGTGTGTCGTGTTTTTGTTTTCATTTGTTCAAGATGCTTTCTAACGTCACTTGTGATTTCTTCTTTGACCTATTGGTTGTTTAAGAGTGTGTTGTTTAATTTTTAGATATTTGTGAATTTTCTAGTTTTCCTTCTGTTATTGATTTCTAGTTTCATTCCATTGTGTTCAGAGAACATACCTTGTATGATTTCCATCTGTTTAAATTTATTGGGATTTATTTTATGGCCTAACATATGTTCTCTCCTGGAGACTATTCCATGTGCACTTGAGAAGAATGTTTATTCTGCTGTTGTTGGGTGGAGGGCTCTGTATATATCTGATAGGTCCAATTGGGTTATAGTCTTTCAAGTCCTCTATTTCCTTGATGATCTTCTGTCTCGTTATTCTATACATTATTGAAAATGAAGTATTGAAGTCATCAACTATTACTACTGACAATTAATCACATTTAACCTTTAATTTTTAAAGTCTTTTGGGAAGCTGGGAGGGCCCATGAGCACCACCCCTTCCCACATCAGGCCCTATGCTCACCCCAACTGTCCCAGGCTCAGCAGCAGTGGTGGCTGTTCCAGTTCTTTATTAGACAAAGAAACAGGGTTGTTTTCAGCATCTCCCCTAAGAAGGAGGCTCAGAGGGCTGAGCCCGCCAGGCCCTGCAGGATGGGCTGCTTCTACTTGAACTTCTGCAGCAACTCACAGATCCTCGCCTTGACCGTGGGATCCAACGTTGAACAGTCCCACTCTGCCAGCTTCACCAGCCGGTCATGGGCCTCCCAGAAGAGGCCAGAGCCAATGGCCAGCTCCACCCTCATGCGCCACTCGGCCAGCTTGGAGCTGTTGAGGAAGACGTTATGGTTGCCCCCCATGGGCTGTGGATAGACAAAGAGGAAGGAGTGGTCAGCCCGAGGACCAGCACCACCTGGGTCCCCTCCTACAGCCTCAGGGACTCTCCCTATCTACGTCGGCACAGAGTGAGTCTGCTGACCCCCGAGGCCTGGGCAAGGGGTCCCAGGCTGTGTCATAGATATGGGGTGGGGATGGAAGATCTGGAATCTCCCAGGGTTCTTCGTCTTGAACCAAGGGGACTTGAATCCCTCTCCGAGGGAACCCCTGGCCCAGGTGGGTCCCATCTCTCCATCAAGAAACCTCGCATAGGTCCTGCCTTCTTCCAGGGAAACCCCTCGTCCCCAGATGAGGGTGGGAGGAATTCGGTTATTTTTCCCGCACGTTGAACCTCCCTACGTGATCAAGCACAGGGACTGGGATGGGAGATCCAGCAGGCAGCCTACGAAACACGTACCCAAGAGTTTGGGATGCCCAAAATGGATGAATGTGGGTGAAAAGTAAGGGGGGGGCGGCGTGAAACGTAGGGGACTGCACCACCTGGGACAGAAAAACTGGACTGGTTTTTCCTGGTGCTGGTCTGCACTGCACACTGACCAGGGACCAAAGTGGCCACTTTGCACATTGAACAGAGGTGATGCGATGCTGGCCTCTCAAGACGTTGGCCAGGGTCTAAACTGGCCATCCTGCACACTAGCGAGGTCAGAACTGGCCACCCCTCCCTGCACGTAGAAACCACATAAATGCCCCACACCCAGGTCTGCCCCCAAAGGCACAGTGGATGCCCCTCAGACCCAGAGCCCGGGAAGCTGCTCTGTACAGCTATCTGTCTGCAGCTCTGGGACAGAGGCACTTCAGCCAGAAGGACACTTTGGAAGCCTCTGGTCACCTCCTGGAGAGTCCAGCGGGAGGAGGAGGCATCCGGGATCCTGGCTGACTGACCAGAGATGCTGTGTTCTTCTCCCTATCCCAGGCTCGCCCTCTAGCTCCTCCCACGCCGAGGATCTTTGTGAAGCGTGGATGACCATGACCCTCCCTGGGTCAAGCCTTCTGTGTTTCCTGTGGCCGTGATCAAGTCCAAGCGCCCAGACCTGGCTCCCACAGCCCCCGTGTCTCCCCCTTCCCCAGCCTGTCCTCAGGCTACAGCCCCACTGGCCACAGAGGAGTCCCCATTCTGCCCCACCCCCACCCCGCTCCACACCTGCATCATCTCCATCAGGGCCACCAAGTCGGCCAGGGAGATTTGGTTCCCTGTGATGAACATTTTGTCCTGCAGAAACTTCTCCTCGAAGAGCTGCAGGTTGTTCTTCACCTCTGCCAGCATCTGCTCTGTCTTCTCAGCTGGAACCTCCTCACCTGTGATCATCGGGATCAGCAGCTGGCCAAGGTAGGGGAGAGGAGGGAAGAGGAGGCTGCACCCCAGTCCCATCCGACCCTCCAGGCCTCAGTACCCTTGTCTGCTGGAGAGGTGTTGCACAGAACCAAGGATGTAAAGTGGTTTCACCTCTTTTAGCAGTTCTGGTTGGCAGAAGTTGCCTGGGGCCATTGTTCAGAAGGATTTTGAGATCCCAGCAGGAAAGAATCCTGTGATTGATTAGTGATGTCTGTCACAGGCACAGGCTAAGAAGTATGGGCACATATACTGGTTGTCATCTTGAAACTTGGTGGTCTCTGTGGGCCCTTCGACTTGAGTAACACCAGCCCCCCCGGGTGCCTTCCCCTCCCTTTACAAGGCTCTTCCATACCCAGTGGTTCACTCCACACTTCCAGCAGCTCTGCAAGGCAGATACGAGAGGGAAATGGGGCTCAGGGTGGGGGGACGCTTGCTGGAGCTCACGAAGGGTCAGCCACAGCCGTGGCCCCACACACCTTGATCCAGAGTATCTTCCTCATGGGCAGCTGGATGGCTGTGTGCTGCCAGGCCATGAACTCGTCCACGCGGGCGCGCGTGTGCAGGTCTGGCGGGTACCAGTGCGAGGGTGCGCTGTACTTGCGGCACAGGTAGAAGAGGATGGCCACGCTGTGGAGAGGGCAGGTCAGGGCACCGCTCTTGCCATCCCCAACACTGCTACAGCGACCACCCCAGGGTGGCTTTGGCCCAGGGGGGGCCTCCAGCCACAGGCCCCCTCCACCTGACATTCTCCTGAGGGAGGATGACCCCAAAGGGCCCCAGGAAGGTAGTCAGCGCACCAGTCAGCCAGGGCAGGGAGGAAGGCCTGCAGGGCGAGTGGAGTTGGCGGCTGGTGTCAGGAAGGGCAGTCCAGACGGGAACAACAAGTGCGGAAATACAGGGGTAAGAGGGAGTGCGGTAAATCTGGAGAAAGGAGTCGGTGAGTGTGAACGGGGTGGGGGGGGACCGGTGGGAGAGAGCCAGAGACGCTGGGGAGGCCACACAGGGATGTCCTCAGAGATGCAGGAGAATATGGACTTAATCCTCTAGGTTAGGGGTTGTGTAAGCAGGGGGATGAGAAGATCCACCTTGAAATTTAGAAGAATCCCTCTGTTGCGGGATGGGGGTGAGCCAGAGGGGGCAGAAGCTCAACATGGATGGCGGTGGCCGCATCCATGCCACCCAACGCCCAAGCAAGGGGTGTTGGGGTCTGGGGAGGGCAGGGGCCATGGGAGTCAGGGATGGTGCAGACTGGGGGCACACTTTGGAGAGGATGTCCCAGAGCTTGCCGTCGGCTGGTGGGGAGAGGGAAAGGAGGAACTCAGGACACGGGCATTTGAGGTGCCTGGGACATCTGGGGACCCAGAGTGTCCTGAGCCAGAGTCTGATATGACATCAAAGTTCGAGGAGCAGGCGGGGTCCCTGGGCAGAGTCAGCACGTGAGAAGGGAGCAGAGACAGGTGGAGGGAGAGGAAGAGAAGGAGCGGCCCGGAGGGAGGTCGGGGGCCCAGAGGCCCAGCTCTACCAGAAGAGGAACACGGCTGAGAGATCATGGAGGGAAATCCTAAATCCTGAATCAGCTCAGCTGATCCCACAGTAACCCTGCAAGGTGGGTGCCAGTGTGTTCCCTACCGGCATCTGGGGAAACTGAGGCTCAGAGATACAACTGACTTGCCAAAGACACACAGCCCATGAGAGGTAGGATCGGGGTTTGACCCCAGCTGCCGCTCTCAACATCCTGGCACAGCTGGTGACCTTGGCCAGGTGGGGCAGGGGACTGGGGGCGCTGAGGGAAGAGAGTGAATTGTCAGCAAGGGGATGAGATGTCTCCAGCCACTGAGGGAGGCTGGAGAGGCAGGCAGAGGCTTGCCCTGCTGGCCCAATGCCCCAGCCCATTCTGTGACCTCTGGGAGCACCCCCCTTGGTGGCCAGTCCCTGGGTCATGACTGCTCTGGGCAGACCTGACAGTGGCTCCCAGGCCCACTGGTTCCTCCTGGCTTGTCTGCAGCCTGCGCCCCTCTTCTCCAGCCCACCACCTCCACCTCTACACTCTCTGTGTCTCTTTGTCCTGCACCTTGAGGTTGGGGCCCCCAGCGCTTATTCCCTGACATCAGCCCTCCTGGCCCCCACTCTGGGAGCACTGGGGCCAAAGGGGTCCACACCAGCATGTTCTCGAACACCTCCTGTCCCCAGAGCAGACCAGAGCTTGCTGTGACTGGGGGAGCCCCATCTCCGGGGAAAGGCACCCCGCTGGCATCACAGTCCCTGGATGACCTGGAGTGGGCATCTGGCCTTCCGTCTGCCCGGCACCCTTCCCCCTACTTTTCCCACAGGGACGTCCCCCACCATCTTTAATCGAGTGATTCTGGTAGAGTGGCTGGCAGTCACAGGTCCCAGTGCCCCGGCCAGTGAGTGGTCCACGGGTGAGGGGGTGACTCAGCCTGGGCCCATCCATGTCCTTCCCAGGGAACTTCAGATCACCTGAGAAGGAGAGGTTGCTCTTTGCCCAAGGACCAGGTGCCCTGAAGATCAGCTACAGGGCTACCATTGGCCGTGACTATACAGAGAACACTGAGAGGAGGAGGCTGACGCACCCACAGAGAAGCCGATGGGTGAGATGGGTGGAGAAGAGCATCAGCACCAGAGTAGCCAGGCCCTGACTCCCCTGGCTTGTCACACCCGCCAATGAACCCAAACTAGCGGAGCTGGGTTTTTGCCATTTGCAGCCCCTGTCCTCAGCCCCTCACTCAGTGCTCTGATAGACACACCTGGGCAGAGGCTGGAGAGGATGGGGAGGGGCAGGTCATTGGAAAAGGGGGTGGGTTCACCAGGCAGGGAGAAGGCCCAGGACTGGGAGCTGGGAGGGAAGAGACCACCAGAGTGAGAACACGGCATAATCAGAAGGCCAAGTCCAGAGGGAAGGAGGTTGGGGCCCTGCTCTGGAGAGAACACCGAAGGTGTAGCTGGACAACCATTTGCTGAAGAGACTGGGCTCGGGATTTCTGGATCCAGTCAACCATTTCAGCAGAAACCCTGCCAGCTTGGGCTCAGAAGGGGACAGAGACGAGGTGAAAGGAAGGAAGGCTGTCGGACTTCTGTGAGATGGGCTGACGGAGCTATTCAACTGCAAATGTGTTAGCCTTCAAGGAAAGGGAAGGATGCCCCCCTGATAGGCCCGGAGGACGGAGCATGGAGTCAGACAGGATGATTCTCAAGCCTTAATACCTACTGGAATCTGCCCTGCTAGGTTTCAGGCTCCCTTGGGATGATGAGCCCCTTTTTCCTTCCTATTTCTCTGTTTTGGAGTGGGGATGTCCATCCGATGCCTGGACCCCCAGCGCATTTCGGAAGCAGGGTAACGTGCCGTCTGGTTTCACAGGTTCACAGATGAAGGGGAATTTTGACCCAGGATGAATCATCCCTTGACTTGCACCCATACCTGATTTGGAGGATTTAGATGATGGCATTTTGGACTTACAGTTGATGTTGGAATGATTAAGACTTTTGGAGATGTTGGATGAGGTGAACGTATTTTGCACATGAGAAGGATGTGAATTTCAGGGGATCAGAAGGCAGGCTGTTATGGGTTGAACTGTGTCCACCCAAAAAGATGTTGAAGTCCTAGCCCCCAGTATTTAAGAATGTGACCTTATGTGGAAATAGGGTCTTAACAGAGGTGACATAGTTAAAATGAGGTCATTAGGGTAGACTCCAATCCAATATGACTGGCGTCCTTATAAAAAGGGGAAATTTGGACACAGAGACACGCACAGAAGGAAGGCAATGTGAAGAGACGCAAGGAAATGATGGCCTTCTACCAGCCAAGGAACGCCTGAGGCTACCAGAACCTAGGAGAGAGATCTGGAAAAGATCCTTCCCAGTCCCTTCATGAGGAGCATGGTCCTACCCACACCTTGATTTCGGACTCCTAGCCCCCGGAACTGTGAGACAACACATTTGTGTTGTTCTAAGTCACCCAGCTGGTGGTATTTTGTTATTTTCCAACCAGCCCTTGGAAAGTACCAGGCCGTGGGCCACCCAGACCTCCATGGGCCACTTGGGAGATATACTTCAAAATTATGGGACCAGCTGTGAAGCAGTCTGGAAAACAATCAACCCTGTATCTTGCCAAACCTCTAGATCCAACAACCAGGAAATACAGGGACAGAAACTCATGTTACAAGACACCATGAAGATGCAACCAGCAGAATTCAGACTGTGCGAAACTCCACAGGAAAAAGGACCTGGTTTCTTCAACCACAACAAACATGCAAAGGGGAAAGGTGGGGCGTGGAGGGGGCTGTGGATTAAAAGAGACTTAAGAGACAGATCAGCTAGTTACGGTACTTGCCGCTTATCCGGACCCTGATTCAAATGCACAAACTGCAAAGAAAACGTTTATGAGATACTCAGAGACTTTTTAAATACGAACTGGATATTTGATGATATCCAGGAATCGTTGTTAATTTTATTAGGTGTCAACATGGTATCGTGGTGGTGCTTTTTTTTTTCTTTTAAGAGCCCTTATCTCTTAGAAGTACATTCCTAAACATTTACGGATGAAATGATGGGGTGGCCGGGAGGCAGGGGAACAGAGCGGCGCACAGATGATGCGAAATGGGCTCCTGAGTGGACACAGTTGCAGCTGGGTGGGGGACCCTGGGGGCTGGTTATACTCCTCATCGGTTAGGATTTGTTCTACTCTAGTGTAAGTGTGAAATTTCCCATAGTAAAAAGATAAATAAGCGCCAGCAGGTTGGCTCTGGCTGAATCTCTCAGGAGGAGCAGGGACGGGTGGCCGGACCCTGGGGAGGACTGCTACCTTTCAGATAAGATGAACTTTCCATCTTTGAGGCTGGGCAGCTTCCTCAGGGGGTTGATCTCGATGTATTCCTTGCTGTGGTGGTGGCCTGAGAGGGGCAGGAAAAGTCTGAGGCTGCTGGCACCTCAGGGGAGAGATCGTCTCCCAGAGGCAGAAGTGCCTCTCTCTCCATTTTCTCAAAAAGGGGAAACTGAGGGCCAGAGGACCCCATGGCTCGCCCCAGGTCAGAGAGAAAGTCAGTGGCAGAACAGCGACCAGGATCAGGACTCCTGTCCCCACCCCAGGCGGGGTGACCCAGACAACCCTTTGGCTCACAGAAGCTGGAGGCCTCCAGCCCCATCCCCAACTCTGGGCCTGAAGCCACAGCCTGGGAATCACCAGAAGCCCTAAAAGCCTGGGTCCCAGCCCCAGCCCCATAGCCCCCTCCAAGCGGAGCAGGGCAGCTGGCAGCCCCAGATCCAGCACACAGCTGGAATCCAAAGGGAGCCTTTCATATGCAACCAAGCCAAGGTGGGGGCAGGAGTTTTAACTCTTCGCTGACCAGCTGCCCCCCTTGGAAACATTTCCGGGGGCTCCACTCACACCCCATGAGATTCTGGAGCTCCCCTGTCTCCTCCTCTATGTTCTAGGGGCTCCTGCCTCTGCACGTTGAACTTTTAGAGCCTCCTCCATGCTTGGGGCGGTGTTGGAGACAGGTGTCCTGAACCTCCCCAGGGTCTGTGTCACCCTCGGCAGGTTTGAACACTGGGGGAGGATGGGTGGGGACGGAAGCAGCGTCTCAGCTCCCAGATGTGGAATGACCGCATACCTCGGCATCCTTTGCCAACCTAACCAGCAGGAGCTGCAGCTCACAAGACGCTGGACTCCCAAAGGAGAGGGCAAGGGCACTGGGCGGGAGCCTGAGGGCCCTCCGAAGCTCTCCTTCCGCTTTGCCCTACAAGAGCCCGTTCATCAGAGTGGAGCAGAATTAGTGGGGACTCGTGAAGGCAGCTGGACAGGTGCACAGCCTACAATTCCCTTGGGAACCTTTTCTTCCCCTGTGCACTTTGGGGAGCCGGAGGGGGGGGTCTCCTGGGTCTCTGTCTCTGCTTCTCAGAAATGCCCTTGTGCCCTGCCTCCCCCAGGACCGGGCTGCCTGGGCAGCGGAGGGCGCCGACCTTTCAGCAGATCCACAAACTGGAAGTCGAAGGGGATGCTGTTCTTCCTGGCGAAGATGTAGACGGTGCGGCAGGACGCCGACAGCAGGTCCAGGTAGAGCTCCAGGACCATGCTGAGACTGTGCTGAGCCCCCTCCAGCCCAGGCCGGTGGGCCCTGAACCTGAGCTGTGTGCCGCCTGAACCCCGGGCCCTGTGCCCACCAGCCAGCCTGTGGCTTGCCCTCTCCAACCCAGGCCCAGGCCCCCGCGTTCTGGAACTTCTTGTTTCCCTTGGTGTTGTCATGAGGCCCGGAAACCGGGAATTCTCAGAGCAGCAAGGATTCTGAGGACACCAGGAGTAGAATAGGGACAGGCCCCTGGCCTGGAGTCAGGGGATGGGGGCGGCTGCAACCCTGTCCTTCCCTCCCTGGCGGCCTGTGGCCGTGTCTGCTTACACATGGGAATTCTCGGGGCCAGGCCTTCATTGTGGAACGCGACCAAAGAGGCTTTGCGGGGTCCAGAAGGAGGGTGGGGCGATGAGAACCCCTGGAAGATTCCAGAACAGAGAATGTGGAACATTCTCAGGTGAACCTAGCCTGAACCGTGGCTAGGAAAGGATTGGGAGAAAGAGAAACAGGGGCGTGGGGAGACGTCAGGGTGTTGGGGACAACACCACGGGGAGTCAAGGGGGGCCAGCCAGGCTGTGAGATGCAGAGGAGCCCAGAAACGGGGTTGGGACAGGCAGTGGCCGTGCACCTGGAACTCAGCACCCAGTGGTGAGGGAGGTAACTAGACACCCGCGGGGAGGCCTGAGTGCTGCTCACTCGTGCTGGGTGATCCTGGGAGATTCCTGTCTGCTTGGAAATGGGGAGGCCCCACGTGGGGCAGAGAGAGGCTGGAGACAAGTGTGGGGCACACAGCGTGTTTACTGTGGACGGCAGAGTGACGGATACGGGCTCACCCCTCTCAGCGGAGCCGTTCCTGCAGCCGCTGCACCAGCTTCTGGGCCAGCTGGGGGTCCAACTGGGCCTCTCGGTGGTCCCGAGGCTGGAGCACGAGCCTGTGGGCCTCCTGAACGAGCTCGGGGCCCAGGACAGCCTCCACGTGGGCCTGCCACACTGCCAGCCGGGGCCAGTCTTGGCAGAGGTCGCAGCCGACTGCAGTGGGCTGGGGAGACAGGGCAGCTGGGTGGGGTGCTCAGCCTGGTGCCCAGAGTTCCCCCCAGAGGGCGCTCAGGCAGCAGAACCTCACCTGCATCAGCTCCCTGAATGCCATCAGATCCGCCAGGGAGACTTGCTCAGTGGCCAGGAAGGGCCTGGCCGCCAGCACTTGCCGATCCAGGTGCTGCAGAGTGCGGGTCAGCTTCCCCAACAGCTCCTCCAGCTTTGTGGTGTCCACAGAAGCGGGGCAGGAGACACCCGGTGGGGAAGAGACGGGCAGCTTACCTCGGGGCCCCCCGGCCCCAGCCTCCTCAGCCTCCTCAGCCTCCTCTCCACCCCATCCGTTAGTGGTGCCCTCTGGGGCCCTGTGTTCAGAAGGATTCTGAGGTTTCATTCAGGCTCAAGGGAAAGAGTGCTGTGATCGACTAGCCATGTCTGGCGGGGGCAGTGGAGCGGAGGCGGGATCTGGGCCAACTGGCCCCTCCCAGCTCTGGGGGTCCTGGCTCCGGCCCAAGCCTGCATGACTGGCCCGGAGGCTCACCTCGCACAGGTCGACGTTGGTGGCGGGCAGCTGGATGGCGGCGTGCTGCCACGCCAGGTACTCGTCCACGCGGGCGCGGGCCTGCAGCTCGGGCGGGTACCAGTGTGCCGCCGTCTGGAACTCGCAGCTCAGGTATAAGAGGATGGCGACACTGCGGGCAGCGGTGTCAGAGATCTCCCCGCCCACCAGCACAGGGCGGCTGCATCTCCCACAGCAGGGTGATTTGACTGGCTTTCTATCCAGCTCGGCCTCGGGGCGGGGGGAGGGGTGGGTGGGCGGGGAGGACCTCCCCATTCCCACATCCCCCTCCAGGGGCCTCTTCCCCCCACCAAACTGCTCATTCCTCCATTTGCAAACTCCGCTTTGCCCGTGCCCAGGTTTCAACCTCCCTCAACCGCGGCTGCTGCTCCAGCCCGCCCTCGGCCTCCAGGCCCCCTCTCTGCCATTGGGGTGCTACTCAGGGGGAGGCAGAGCTGCCACGGACGCCCTGCCCAAGGGGTCTCCAGGTTCCCTTCCTGGGCCGGTTCTCTCCAGTGCCCCGGGTCTGGGGGAGGCTCAGAGGGTGCCCCTCTCTGAATCCCCCTTGGGTTCCTGGCACTTGGTGCCCAGTTTCCATCCTCGGGCAAGCCCTGGGAGGTGGCTACCTTGTTATCCCATTTACAGAGGAGAAACCTGGGGCACGAGGTCTGTGACCTGCCCGTGGGCAGAGAGGGAGGGCACAGGGAGCTGGGATTCAGAGCCCACTGCCACCTGCGGCTGCCCGGCCCCTGTGACTCTGAAAGGACACCTTGGGGGCATCTGGGGAGGGGCTCACCTCGAGCCTGGGTCTTCCCCAGCCGGCTGCAGGTCGTCCAGGCCTGGCTGGGTGACCCGTGCCCCTCCTCACTTGAAGCTCTGGCGTGAGCTCCAAGGCAGCCCCCTGGTCCAGCCCTCTGCTCTGTGAGCTGGGCGGGCTGGAAGAAGGAAGGGACCCCAGCAGTCTGGAAAGCTGTCCCCGCCAGCGGTGATCAGCTTTCTGCCTTCCTAGCTCCGCCTCCCCAGGCCTGGCTCTGAGCCTGGGCCATCCCCAAGTCACCATTACCTCTCGGCCAGCAGGAGGTCCCCATCCCTGAGCGGAGGCACCTTCCGCAGGGGGTTCACCTTCAGGAATTCAGGTTTCCGGTGCTCCGCTGCGGGGCGGAGAGGAGGGGAGGCTCAGCGCAGGGTCTGGCCCCCGGGCGCCCCCTGCATGGGGCCCGGCCTAGCTGCCCAGCTCACCCCGTGCCAGCTTTCTTCCTGGCGAAATGTAGATGGCCCGGCAGGGGGGCGAGTACAGGCCCAGAAAGAGCTCCAGCACTGTCGCCAGACCTCCAGCCCGCTCTCGCCTGCCCTCCACTCAGGCCTCCCGGGGTTGCTGGCCCCTCCAAAGTGGGGCCGAGCCCTGTGCCCCTTCCTGAAGCCCACTTCCTCCAGGACCTGCTGGGCGCCCTGCCAAGCCGCCCCCCATCCTGGCCTTTGGGGAGTGGAGGCGGGGTGGGCCGTGCCTCTGTTGGGGGTTGGTCACTGGTTTCCCAAAAGCAGGGTCCCCTGCCGGGCCCTCCTCCTCCTTCACAGGGTGTTGCAAGCCTGTGGACACTCCTCCCTCCCGCTCCCTCCCCCTGGCTGGGGCCAAACCCCCTCCCTCCTGGGCTGCACCCCCATCTCTGCTTCTGGGGCAGGGCACTTCCACAGTCTGCCAAGTGGAGGTGACAGGCGGGCTGGGAGGCCAGCCGGCGAGCACACACTTCAGGTCTTTGGGGCCTTTTGTGTCTTCCCTCCCACCGCGCCTGTGCCCCACACACACACACACACAGGCAGACACACTCACACACACATGTACTCACATAGACACACACACACTGAGACAGACACACACACACAGTCACACACATACTCACACAGTCACAGTCACATACTCATACACGGTCACACAGACACACACACAGAGTCACACAGTCACACACACTCACAGTCACACAGTCACACACACACAGTCATACACAAACTCACACAGTCACACACTCACAGACTACACGCCTCCCAGCCCAGGCCTCTCCTCTCTCCACTCTGAGTAACCGTAAAGCCCTGTCAGCTGCCCTCGTCCAGTGCCCCCCACCCCCTAGCTGTGGCACCGCCACCCCCTGGGGCTCAGGAAGGGCCCCAGGGAGTCTGTCCTCTTCCCAGCCCGACCCTCCATCACCAAGTGCTGTCACTCTGCGTCCTGCGCCACTTACCCCCCACCCCGCCTCTGGTGGCCTGGCCAACCTCACCGGCTCCCCGACCAGCCCCCTGCCTGCATTCCTGGCACTTGGTCCTGGTCCACACAGCACAGGACCAGAGGGGATCTTTTTCTTTTCTTCTTTAACGGTACAAACAGCCTTTACTGGTTGCAACAGTGAGTGGAAGAGAGGAGGGGCTCCGACAGCTCCTGCAGCGGCTCCAAAAGCCACAAGGGATTTCCCAAGTACGAATCTGACCCCCTGCTCCCCTGCCCAACACCCTCCCACAGCCCTCAGCCCCCCGACCCCTGCACCCCCACACCCCCTCAGCCACTGTGGTCACACTCGCTGGCCCTGTCCGTTCGCCTCTCTGCCTGCCTGGGCTTCCCTCTTGAAGTGCCCTGTGTACCTCTCTTGTGTCAGGACCCAGGTCTGCGGATGCGGGCGCTGGATTGGGGGCCTCCATGGACGGGGAGGACAGCCAGGACCTGGCCTCCACATTGGCCGAGCTGGTTGGGCAGGTCATGAAGCAGGTAGCAGACCATCCTGGGGCCAAGGAGGTTAGAGCCACTCTCACGTCTGGCCTCCCTGACCCATGCAAGGGGACTGTAATGCCTTCTCCCCTCTTTTCACTGGAACTGAAGTTTTAGTGGACAGGACTTTTGGAGACATGCCACCCACACACACACATACTCACAGGCCATGTGGCTTGAGTAAGGCTGCCCCCACCCTTGGTTCCAGGGACAGGACATGGCCCAACCCAGCCTGTGAAGACCCTGCACTCCTTGGCCACTCTGACTGGGTCAGGCAGGGCCACCGCGAGTGAGTCCTGGGATTGAGGCAGCCTCACTGGGGAGGCCTTTCCAAGGAGAGGCCCTGGGAGCCACCAGGCTGCAGAGGGAGCGCAGACCCTTCCCCAGTGGAGAGGGAGGGCCAGTGCTGGGCGGCCCCAGGAGCCAGGCTATGCAGAGCCAGCCGTCCTGGAGCCCAGGCAGATGGGGAGTGGAGCCAGGCAGGCCTGGCAGAGCCAGCTACCGCCCAGCAAGCCTGTGGTGGGAAGCTGGGCCCAGGCCTGGCACGCCTACAGCTGTCAGGGAGCCCTTGGCCCGCTGCCCTGAGCCCCGCAACCCGGTCCCACGTAGGAAGTGCCCATCCAGGGTTGGCATCTTGGATCCAGGGCCACAGCCTGCGGTGAAGGGGGCTAGTGAGGGAGGGGAGGGACAGACAGAGAGAGACGGGGAAGCAAGATGAGGAGACAGAGACAGGGAGGAGGGCAGCGAGGCTCCTTCATTCACTCACTCATTCATCCCTTCATTCCTTTGTTCAACAGAGGGTGAGACGCAGAGACAGACAAAAAACAACGGAGGGAGAAGGACAAGGACAGGGGACCAGGGAGTTGTCTTATTACGTCTCCTCGCCCTCTAAGCAGGACCTGTGGATGGACTCGTCGGGGTGCCGGGAGGGTTCTGATGACCGCCTGCCCCAGGACGCTCGGGATGGGGCCAGGGCCTCCTGGCACAGCCCTGCACCCACGAAAGCCTCTACTCGCTCACGCCGTGCGGCCAGCCACGGCCACCTCTTCCAACGCATCACAGCCAAGAGCCACGTGCTGTGGGGTCATGGACGGGCCAGCGCTGCGGCCTTGATTCTGGGGACACCGGTGCAGGAGGCAGGGACAGCCACATCACTGAGCCCCCCAAGGCCTGGGGCAGGGTGGCGGCCATGGGATCCCGTTGCCCCTTCCAGGGGCAGTCAAGAGGCGAGCGGGGGTGGGGGGGTCTCCGTCTGTCAAACAGAGGTGGCCCCCCTGGCACCCCCGCACAGGGTCAGCGGAGGGAGGCTGCCTGGCTGTTCCAAGGCCACACCTGCAGCAGCACCAGCCGCTTCAGCCAGCATCACCTGGGGCTGGAGAGGAAAGCCCCGCCCCCCAGGAAATTGTCTGTTCCTGTTCCTGCCCACTTCTCCTTGCGCACCTGTGTGCAGATGAGCAGAGGCAGCGCCTGTCACGTGGGCGGAGGGTGGGCTCAGTCTTTGGCCCCCATCCCCCTCCCCAGCACCTTGGCCCTGCCCACACCTCGTCGTGCCCTCTTTCCTCGTCACCCTTCTCACCTCGGTCCGCACGGGCATGCCCAAGGTGCCCCGGACGTAGTCGTCCTGACCACTCGGGCACTCATTCGCACGGGCGTGGGCCTGTGGGTGGGACAGCGCCGGTGGGCCACTCTCTGGTATTTGCGGCTCAGGGTGGACATGGTGGGGGCTGTGGCCTTGAGGACCCTGGTACCCAGTCACTGCCACCTCTCTCAGAAGCCGGCAGGCCTCTGCCAGCAGAGGTCTCTACCACTGATCGATTCCTCTCCTCCACCCAGCTCTCCCCACCCCTCTCCGGCACCCAGTGGTCAGGCCGTGTCCCCACGGCCGGTCACATGCCTGGGCAATAGTTCCCGGGAACTGACGCCCCCTCCTCAGCATGCCTCAAAAGCCTGTGCTCATCTTGCTGTGATGGCCTTCCCGGTGTCACCACTGTGTTCACCTCCCAGCGTCGTCTTTGCCACACCTGGCTGCTGGAGGGTCCCAAGCACACTGGGTCCTCATGGTTCTGGCGTTAGCTCGGGCCCTTCCCTCTGCCAAGAGCAGCAGTTCAGGATTCAAGGTCACTTCCAGCGGGTCTTTTCTGCCCCTCCTCCTGCCAGGTGACCTAGGGATCCCCACGTCCCCCTTGTGTTGGTGCACAGCATGGCTAGTTCAGCTGTGGTCATCCTCCAGGACTTTCCTGTCCCCTACACTGTCCTAAGAGTGACTGGTTAACTTGATGGATGGTTTACTTCTTTTATACTTTATTGGAGCATAATAAACCTGTCCAATTGTGAACAACAAGAAAGCAACCGGTGTGGATCAAGAAGGCACAGGCTGCGGCTACCTGTCCCCAACCTCCCAGGGGATGATGGAAAAGGCCCAGGAGAGCAAGGAGTACAGGACCCTCTGAAAGAGGGGCAGCCAGGACACGGCCTGAGAGGGAAGACCCACCAGGCGCCCCAGGGCGGGACAGCTGCAGCGCAGCGCCTTGCGGGGTGCTCCCTGGAACAGCCCAGGATGGGCACAGCGGGGCCCCGAGGCCCCAGGAGAGGTGGGCTCAGAGCGTGCTGTTAAGGAGCCCATTCATTGGTCGGCGGTGACATCTACTGTCGCATCCAAGAACCTTGCCCACGTCAGCCCGGTGGCCTCCTGTGGGGAGCCTGGGAGACAAGTGGAACTGGGAGAAACTTGGAAGAGTGGTGTCCTTTGCCCTGTGCTGTTTCTGTTGCTTACACGTAGTTTCCCAAATGCTGTGTGTGTGGGCACAGGGTTGGCTGTGAGGAGCCCTTGCTTATAAATCCGAGGGTAGACTTGTGATGACTTCAGGTTGTTCCCTCCGGAGAACTGGCGGAGCCGCTAGCGAGGAATAACAAGGGGTCACATTCGAGGAAAAGAGAGCAGGTGGGGGGCTTCGGTGGGCAAGGGTTCAAGGGCTTTCTGAGAGACGAGGAGCTGGGGCAGGGATGGGAGGAGCCCCAGGCTCCAGGCCCACAGGCCAGGGGTGCGGGCTATGAAACAGGGGTGCAAACGGTGAGGTGACAGGGCGATAGCCTAGCCCAGCCCCCCAGGGCTCCAACCCCAGGGAAGCCAGCGACAGCTGGGGCTGGGGGAGATCAGGGCGTTCCCTGCTGAAGGGACACAGGCCTCAATTAGGACCTCGGGTTCAAAGATGCTTGTCCATCTGTATCCCAAACACCTTCCTCAGGCAAGTGTGAGGGCCCTTCACAAATGACAGGAAAGGTCACAGGAGAGGAAGCGCAAAGGGCTCCTAAACTCTTGAAAAGTACCCAGATTGACTCCTAAAAATGTAAATCCCCAGCGTGTGGACAGATTTTTGGGACCCGTCCCCCTGGTCTAACAGGCGAATCTAGCAAGCAAACTGCAGAGGCTTTAAGTCAGTACAGGAACATCCAGGCTGTCCTGAGAAGCAGCCGTGCAGGCCATCCTCAGCCTGTGTCCAACAACTGTGCAGCCCCCACCTCGCGACAGAAGTCGCCAGCTGGACAGATCCACAGCAGGAAGAGATGAAGGGGTACCTCGCTCTCACATTCCCAGCTGCATTTCTTAGAGACTAAGGGAATAACTAATGACTTTGGTCCTTGCCTCCTCCAGACATAGATAATGTCAGCATCTCTGAACTTGTTTGATGTGTAAGCAAGGAACTCTTGTTTATGTTCCCTTCAATGTAAGATCTAGACAAAAGGCCAGATGTACACTATCCCTTTTTTTCTTTTTACATATATGAACTCTAATTGTAAGTTTTTTCTCTTTTCCTCTTCCCTGCACGTGCACTGTTTGTGAAAGAGAGAGAAGCTGCACTTACGCTCCCCACCCCTCAGAGCAGCTCCATCAGAGCATCTGTTGAACTGTTTTCTCGGGGTTCAAAGTCCCTGCGCTGATGGTTGAATAAACTCCTTCACTAATATCACCCAGACTCTTTAGTTCAGTCGATAAATTGGCGACCACGAAGGGACCCGGAGAGACAGCCTGAGACTGCCTGAAGCAGTGAGAGGACCCGGCACTGTGGGACCAGCAGGGCCCTTTGTGCCCAACTGGCTCCCCAGAGCTCCAGCCGCAGCGCGGCAAGTCTTTCCTGGGTCTGGGATCTCCCGATTAGTGGTTGCAGGTCCCCCAGTTTATTCAATAATCGTCTATAATTGTCCAAGTGGAACAGGGTGTCTGTCCTCTGTGCTTGTAGAGAAGGGAATTCCAATCTTGATGCTCGGGTTTTCTGGGCTTTAGACCCAAGGGAAATAAGAGAGAGGATAGATGGTGGCTAATGTCAGAGTTTTCCCCTGTTGGCTCTCTTGATGATCAGAAACTGGTTCAGCTTGGGAAAATCAAAACTATTCATCAATGAGGGCCAGCTTCGGCTGACTCCAAAGAATATTCCTGGCATGAGGGTTAGTTTCAGCTGACTCCAAAGAAAAGGGCCATTTGCTCCCTCTGCTGGCATTGCCAGTGTCTCTTGACCGGGGGCCAAGTGGAGGTGATTGAGATCAATTCTCAAGCCACGTAGCAGTCCCATAGGGAACGCCAAACCACGTAATTAAATAATTTGGCTCATCGGGGGACGCGGTATCAGGTTGATTACCAGCGCTCCGCACCCCTACGATTGTGTTAAACAATCGACAGGAGAAACTGAGGTACGTAAGAGGGTGGAACCGACTCATCAGTGACACTTGGAGGAGCTACACCCATAAACAGCACACTTCCGATCCACCACACTAAATCACTGGTTTGACTTGCTGAGCCAGAATGGGAAACAAAGCATCAAAACCTGGTAACTGTGGGACGTCTGACAGTCGGCCACCAGCTAGTACTCAGGCCAACTTTACCTTCAAAACTTACGGAGCGCAAACTTGCAAATGGCTCCCTAAGTCGGAGGATATTACTAAAGGAGATCTCACTTTCCAATGGCCATTCTGGGGAACTTTTGTTTCAGCTAAGTGTGCCTGAAGGGTCACCCTTACAAGAGAGGATTCAAGACCTCTCAGAAACAATAGAATGCATTCTTTGATTGACATGCAGAAGCTTCTAAAAGACAAAATGACTTCAAAAACCACTCTGAAAAGGATCCTTACAAAAAAAGGAGAAAAGAATCTTTAATAAAAATTTTTAGCCATCTGAGCAAAAAAACTTAACTTAGTTCATCTGCCAGAAAAACAATTTGGATGCAACTATTCTTTTGAGTTTTGTATCTGTACCTTTGTCATGGCTAAGATTTTAAAGATCTCTGTTTCTGTCTGTCCGTGTGTTTATGTATATAATTCTCTCTGTGTATATTTGTCTGCCTCCCAATGGTATAACTTCTGAAGGAGCTCTATTTAATGGGCTTGAAGTGGGCACTTACATAGATTATTTCTAAATGTAATAAAAATTAACCCCAAAAGTCTTTCAAGTTAACGTGCTATAAAATGATCTTTGGTCAATAAAAGCTTGTTTAGGTTTGTTGGTTTGATTAAAGTAAACGTGTTTTCAGAGTTATCAACATTGGATATGGTACAAACATGTTATCTCTGTTACAAAATTTGTCAGCAAAAAAAAAATAATAACTTAGAATAATAGCTGATTTTGTCTGATGTCTCATGAGAGTTTGTAGGCAATCTAAATACAACTATTGGGAACACGTAAACTGAGTAGATGCAGAAAGGGTAAAGTTTTGGGGGTAAACTTTTTAATAATAATTATTTGTTATGGTGTGTGTACTTAAAATACCTTCAAAACCTTTTGGTGACTTAAAATCTTAGAGTTTTGCTGAATTAAGTTAAAGGATAAAAGTTTATTTAGTATCTAGGTCATTTCCACATAAGATAAAATATTATAAATCGATTATTAAGCCTAGATTTGTCTGCCTTTGGTTTCTTATCTTAGAGAAACTGAAAGATGCTTGAGTTTATTGATAAACATGTTTTGTGCATGCTGAAAAATTTTCTATGAGAAAGCACCTATTTCTAGAAAGCCTGTATACAAGGAAAGTAAAATGTATGTTTTCAGTAAAGAAGGTATAAAGAATAGAGGTATTTTTGTTTTGTTAAGAAAGATAAATTTGTCCTAAAGTACTAGGGAAGAAAAAAAGGAAAGAAGGCACGGGGCAAACTCTGAACGTGAAAAGCAAGTGACAGAGGTTTATGGACGTAAAGCTCTGAGGAAAGAGTTTTGTGCACGGTGATGTTGGCTAAGATTAAAATAAATTTAATTACGTGAATAAGTTTCACTATCAAAAGTAAGCTGGTACAAAATTAGAATTTGGCTTTCTCTCTCTTAAACGGATAATCTTCCTGAACTTTAGGCTGCTCTTGATAAAAAGATTATAAAAGGTTTTCTTTACCTTTGGGTAAGTCTACCTCAAAGACAGAAAATCAATGTTTTGTTAAAATAATTTCCTATGTTCAAAAAGACTGAGGTCTCTCTATTAAGGTTACCTTTGGCCTGTGACATCTTCTGTTGTCACCTTGATTGAATGGATAACTAAGCCTTGTTTCCTATTTGACCAAATGCTTGAAAACCTTTTGATATTTTTGACAAACTTCCCCCAATTTTAACGTCTTTCTTTTGACTTAAAAAGGAAATTTGAAAATTTCTGATCGACCTTAGGACTTCTCAAAGAATTTGTTTTCTCTTCCTATAAAGAGGGAAATATTAAACTAATTAGACTCATTTGGTGTGTTAAATTACATAGGAAGCACTGTCCAATAAGAGATGATAAACCTTCTTATGTTATATTGCATAAGTAAATGTCACTGATATAAGTGTTTTAAAAGTTGTATAACATTCCTCAAATTCTGATCTGTCCTAGTTATCAGTCATAATTCTAGTCATTATCTTACAATGTTATATGTCACAAAAATGTCCATGTTTCCTTGTCAATTACAGTATAATTTTAAGTCTTTTGTTATCTATGGATAATTATTGTTTTACCCTGATGCTTTTGCAGGTATGTTTCATTTTCAGAGAGGTTCCTGGAAAGGACTCTGACACTTACTCTAAAATATAGGTTTCTGATAAACTGTCAGATCATAATGCTAAACTAAATTTAAAAAATTACAGAACCAAAATGGAAAACCTGATGGATTCCTAAACTGTTAACAAAAAACAATTGAGGGGATTTTTTTTTTAACTGACTAGATACTGCAGGAAGTAGGTGCCTAACTTTTCACTCATTGCTCAACCTTTTGTATATATATGACTTAAGTCTGACCAGTCTGGACATCAGAAGGAGAAAAAGCCATAAACACCTTAAAGTCCATCTTGGCGCAGGCACCAACTTTAGGTCACCGTAATTTCAACTTGCCATTTTCTCTCTTTCTACACGAAGACAAAGGAAATGCCTTAGGTGTATTAACTCAAGAACACGATGATCACCGTCGACCTATAAGATATTATAGGCAGCAATTAGACTTGGTAGCAAAAGGACTTCCACTGTGTATGAGGGCTATTTCAGCAACAGCTCTCTTGTGCGAGGCTACTAAAGAAATGGTGATGGGGTCTCCTTTAACTGTCTGTGCTCCTCATTCAGTTAAATTCTCATCACACTCAACATGATTCTGCGAGTCGATTAACTTTGTATGAAATTGTTTTGTTTTCTCCTAATATAACTCTGCTTAGGCGTAACAGGCTAAATCCTGCCACCTTGCTCCCAGATGATGCCGAATCAATGAAATCGGATCAAGACTACATAAAATTAACTGACCAGCTTTTGACTCTTGGGATGATTTACATGAAAGTCCTCTAACTAATGCTGACCTCCTATTATGCCCAGATGGCTCATACTTGCGAGGACCTACTGGGAAACACCAAGGTGGATGTGCTGTGGGTCCTCCAGTCTCCATTCTTGAGAGGGCTCCCTTGCCTCACGCTCACGCAGCACAACAAGCTAGACTTGTTGCACCGGCCAGAGTCTGTCGTTTGGCTAAAGGAAACTGCAAGTATTTTTACTGACAATAGATGTACATTTGAAATAGCCCATGATTTTGGGATGCTCTAAAAACAGGTTTTTTAATGCTCTACTGAGCAACATATTAAAAACGAGAAATAAACGGCTGCTTTGCTAAAAGCCACTTAACTCCCTAAGGAATTGACAGTATTAAAAGTACAAGGTCACTCCAAGGCGGACACTTCAGAAACAAACAAACAAACAAAACACAAGTTAACAGATCAGGCAGCTAAGCAAGCTGCCTTACGGATGGTGATTCCACAAACTCTGACATGTACCTCGTCCTCTCTAACTTAACTGAGGCTCAGTTTGATTTTCAGAAAACTGCCACAGAAAAAGAAAAAGAATTTAGATCCAAAAACAGGGGCTTCTGATTCTTGCAGGGACCTGTGGATTGGACCTAATCAACACCCAATGCTTCCTTTGGAAGCTCCATTTCTACAGTATATTCATGATCTGACTCATTGGGCCCCAGAGTACTTTTGGAAATGCTTTTTTACTATAGCACGGAAAATATACTCTCAATGTTTAGTCTGCCCTAAAGACAACCCAGAGAGGCCCCTGTAGTGTTCCAAGGGAGTTTTCCCTTTGCCAGTGAGGCCGTTTGAAATTTGGCAGATGGATTTTATCCAGTTGCCTCCCTCTCAAGGTTGCCAGTATGTACTTGTTATGATTGGCATGTTCTCTCACTGTGCTGGAGCAGTTCCTGCCGAAGGGCTACCGCTCAATCAATAAGTAAACAATTGCCGGAACATATCATTCCAGTACGAGGAGTCCAGTAGAAGTACACAGTGACCTGGGACTCTTGTCGCCAGACAAATTATGAAGGAAATTCGTAAAATCTGGCCCATTATGCAGCATCTTCACTGCAGTTACCACTCCCAATTGTCAGGCCTAATGAAATGAACAAATGGCATAATTAAGACCCAATTGGCTCAACTCACAGATGCATTTTCTTTGCCTCGGCCTAAAGCCCTTCCACCGGTATTGTTAACCCAAGATCAACACCCTTTGGCAAGCATCCATTGTCTCCACCTGAGATTATTACTGGGAGACCTACGCCTCTAGAGGAAGGATTATATGAATCTTCATTACTAAAAGGTGACATACTTTACCATTGTAAAATGGTATGTATGTACATACATACATACCATTGTAAAATCCTAACTAAACTGTTAAAAGAACACTCGAAATTGGTTGCCGATGCACGTGATGCAAACTTACCTACGGAGGAAGATATACAGACTCATGATTTACAGCCTGGTGACTATGTTTATCGGGAAGTCACCATTTAACAAAGCTCCTTACAGCCTAAGTGGAAAAGGCCTTGTCAAAGGACCATACCATCAAAATGGTAACCTTTTCCCAAGACTGATAGTTAGTAGCTAACAATTGGGGCAGCTTGGCAAGACAAATGTTGTGACAAGAGGAGGTGAGCCCAGTAAGAAACAAAAATAATGGCTATGGTCCCTTAATTAGTGGACTCGTCCAGACTCATTGGAGCCCTCAGGACAGGATTCATCAAATTGAATATGCAGTGGAAGCTGCCAGACAAGGTTCAGCCACAGTTGGTCTGGAACTGAAAACCCATGCAGTGTCGAGTGCATTGAGGAGAGCCCAGCAGAGCTTGCAACTCATCAGAGATACATTCTCCATGCTGACAACTGTAGTGGTGTCTCACTTGGAGGACCCACTGCTGATGCCAGACTGTTGTGTAATTTCATGCACCTGGATAATTTTATGCACTTGGATTCCAGATTTGTATTTGACAGACCTCTCCCTGTGTCTAATCTTGTGTCTCTAACGGGAAGCAAGACCCAGATACCACTGCAAGAGTGTGGCTGCACACCATATGGTGTCAGGCTGCTGATTGCTGGTTATGATGATACAGGCCGTCACATTTTCCAAACCTGTCCACCTGCTAACGATTTTGAGGGCAGAGCGATGTCACTTGGAGCCCATTCTCAAAAAGCTCCCACTGATTTGGAGAGACATATGTCTGAGTTTATGGAATACAATTTGAATGAACTGGTTAAGCATGATGTGTGTGCATTAGGCGACACACTTCCTGCAGAACACAGCCTAAGCACAAAGAATATTTCCATTGGAATTGTCGGTAAAGACTGGAGGTTACAATTTATGATGATGATGTGCTTCCGTTTCAGGAAGCTCTTGAAGAAAGACCACAGAGAAAGGAATAGCCTGACCAACCTGCTGATGAACCTGCAGGAAAGGCTGATGAACCAATGGAACTGTCGGGGGAAGAGGGAGAATCTCCCTCTGCCCTTTTCCTTAAGGTTCTTATGGCTGGCCAAATAATCAACAAGACAGGTTAGCAGGAGAAAATAATACCAAGTTTAATAACATGTATACATGGGAGAAAGCAGGGACACTGCGTTTCTCAACACAATAGCAGAAATTCTCGTCTTAAATACCATGTTCAGCCAATGACAAAGGAGGATTTTGGGGGTGGGGGGAGTCAGTTACAGGAGATTACCACTAAAGCACAGTAAACAAGAGTAAGGTTATTATGCAGCTTTAAGGCCTCAACTTCCACATTGATAAGCCTCTAGAAATGAGGCCATCCCCCTCTCTTCTCAAAACAGAGAGGGAGATACCTTTACAAATGGAGATTTCCCTTATAAATGTAAATGATTGTCTGGCAACTCCTCGCAGGGTCATCCAGAGAATGTGGCCAGAGAGACAGAACTTCTGATAAGAGGGGCTTGTTGGTGCCTTTCCTATTGTAACATTTACCCTACATTATCTTTACAGCCATCATGATAGATCTGTTCCAGGAAGGAGCCACCATGTCAAATTCTTTAGGCAGTTAGTGGGGGAGGTCAAATGTCCCTGGAGAAAACAACCAAGGTAAAGAGATAGAGTTCAGGGTGGCCAAATCTTGATCTCCCACAGAACATTAAGTGATAAACCAGTCTACGCATGTAGCCTCAAGTAGGCAAGAATGTGGAACACATACTGATGACAAGAGTCTATACTTTGAACCAAAAGATACAGAGTGGTGGAATGGTATGTTTCAGGAATCAGTCCAGATGTTAGTTTTTCCAAGCAACTACCGAACGGATATAATGGGGTGCATTTTTCTTTGAAAGAGTCTATAGAATCGTTTTCTAGAAAGTATAGGTGCAATATTATGATTTATAAGAATAAATCATATATATTTGGTTTTCATCCACAGTTCATGTATGACAGCTCCCAAAACCAGTGGAATTTCCTGAGTGTTGAGAGTGATGAAGATGTCTTTTGTTGTGCTAATGAAGTGACTAAGGATGGGGGCTGGTAGCCAATGGAGTCAAGCCAGTGATTAGAGGGTGGGAACTCTCAGTCCTCCCCCCCCATCTCCAGAGAGGCATGAGGAGCTGGAGGTTGAATCAATCACCAATGGCTAATGATTTTAATCAATCATGCCTCTATAATGAAGCCTCCATAAAAACCCTAAAGGATGGGGTTCAGAGAGCTTCTGGGTTGGAGATCTGGGGGAGACTGGCACACAATGGGAGGGCATGAAAGCTCCGAGCCCATTCCTCATACTGAGAATAAGCAAGGGCTCGATCTGCTCACCAGCAGACACAAGCCAATCTGTCAAGGGGCAAGGCGGTGCAGAGAGAAAACTTTATTAAGCGATGAGCTAGCTGATAGGAAGATGGCGGACTATCGTCCTAAATACACCATCTTAAAGGGGAATGGAAGGGAAATGGGGTGGGGGAGGGGGCTCAGGAGGGTCAGATGTTGGATGAGCACAGACCTTGGGGCGTCTCTCAGTAGACAAAAGTTTTGGATCTGCTGAATGCGACATTCCTGAGGAATCTAAGAAAACTTTAGTTAGGGCTGGCCCCCTGGTCTAGCGGTTAAGTTCGGTGTGTTCCACTTCGGTGGGTCGGGTTTGGCTCCCGGGTGTAGACCTACACCACTCATCGGCGGCCATGCTGTGGTGACCCACATACAAAACAGAGGAAGATTGGCACGGATGTTAGCTCAGGTCGAATCTTCCTCAGCAACAACAAAAAAGAAAACTTTAGTTATTTCCTTATCGGGGAGAGAAGGAACAGTTTGCGCAGAGGACTTAAATCTTCTGCTAACAAGTCATTCTCTCTACTGGTTACTGATTAGTTTGCCTGTTTCCAGTTCTAAGTGTTCCCTCAAAGCACACTGTGAGAAGAAGACGGGGGAGGCGGGGGTTTAGACATGGGGCCTCTCATGCTAACTCGGTCTTAATACCTTGTCCTGTACATCACTTCCTGGCTGTTCCTGAGTTATATCCTTTTATAAGAAACCGGTGATCTAATAAGTAAAATGTTTCTCTGAGGTCTGTGAGCTGCTCTAGTAAATGAACTGAACCCAAGGAGGGGGTCGTTGGTACCTCCAAGCTGTTGCCAGTGGGTCAGAAGCACAGGTGACAACCTGGGCTTGTGACTGGCGTCTGAAGAGGAGGGGGTGCGTCTTCTAGGACTGAGCCCTTCAACTGTGCAGTCTGATGCTAATCTCCGGGCAGAGATGTCAGAATTGAGGTGAATTCTCAGGCACCAGTAGGGTGCAGTGGCCTGGTGCCGTGGGGGAGACTCCCCACACATTGGATTTGCTGCTCAGAACCAATTTAATAGGTACCTGTACTAATGTTTTCATATGAAGAACATAATGTCTTTGTAATTTTAAAGGCAACTGTGAAGTAAAATTCTTTCACCTGCTGGTGAAAAAACAACAGATACCGGGAGTGATGTTCCTGACACGCTGGGAGGACAGGCCAAGCCACTGCTCCCGTAGAACCTGCCAGGACAAGAGACTCAAAGACAAATGGCTTTGCTCACACTCAGGGTTGCCTGAGGCTGGAGCCAGCAGGATCCAGGTGCCCGAAGAGCCCAGGGCGGGGGTGGGTGTGGGTTGGCGGGTAGCTTTCAGCCAAAGTGAAGTTGCCATCCTTCAGAACGGGCACCCTGCTCATCCTGTGACTTGGGCTAAATTCTTGTTCAGATTATGCCCTAGGGCAGGGGTTTAGGACACAGGTGGTCAGATGGGACCAGGGCCAGGAATCCACCATCCCTCTACCTCCTCCCAAGCTGGCCCACTCAGCTGCCCAAATCACCATACTGGCAAGGTTTGGGGCCCAGCTGTTATGGACTGGATGTCTGTGTCCCCATCACCCTCCCAAATTCATATGATGATTTCTTAACCCCCAAGGTGATGGCATTAGGAGGTGGGATCTTAAGAGGTGATTAGGTCATGAGGGTGGGAATCTCATGAATGGGATTAGTGCCCTTATAAAAGAGACTGCAGAGAACTCTCTAGCCCCTTCTGCCATGTGAGGACAAGGAGAGAAGATGGCCATCTATGAACCAGGAAATGGGATCTCATCAGACACTGAATCTACTGGTAGCTTGATTTTGCGTTTCACAACCTCCAGAAGTGTGAGAAATAAATCTTTGTCATCCCAGCCACCCAGTCTATGGAGTTTTTGTTATAGCAACTCAAGCTGTCTAAGACATTACCCAAGGTTCACAGGGAGGGGACATGGGGAGGTGGCTGTGTTCTGACATAACCGCCTTCCCTCGGGGTAAGGGAGCCTGCCAGGCACAGAGACAGATGGGAGGGAGCCAGAAAGTTCTAGGCTCAGAGAAGGGGGTGGGGGTGAGGAGGGGGTTGTGGCACGGGAGGGGCAGGACCTGTGAGCAGCTCTGCAGTGTCCAGCTCGGAGGGGATGCCATTCCTCCTGGAGAAGATGTGACAGTGCAGCCAGGTTGGGACAGCAGGTCCAGGTAGAGCCCCAGGCCCATGGTGGGGCAGGACATTGTGACTGGCATAGAGATCTGAGGGCAGGGAGAGATATTACCCTCAATTGTGACCAGAGCCACTGGGGTGCTGCCACGGCTTCCCAAAGCTCAGGCTTCACCAGGAGGGCAGTGGGAGGCTGACTCTTTCACTGCCTGGAAGGACATGCCAAAACGAGGTTGCAGGAAAGAAAAAAATCAAAACCGAAACCCAGCAACGAGCTCGAGGGTTAGGAGGCAAGTCCGGGGAACAAAGAAGCAACATCGAGCCATCCACTAAAGCTAGTCCACTTCAGGGACTTGAAGATAGCAGTCTTTCTCTCAACCCCTTTCCATCACCGTCAGGATGTCATCCCAGGTAGTTGGGGGTGACTACACCAGGGGTTGAGCCTAGCGTTCCACAGCCGGTATTCGGGATGCCAGTATGGTCCTGAAGCCAATGTCTTCTTATCTCCTGTTTGGTTGAACTCCCTCACTGTGGCGCACCCCATGTTTGTTAGGAAGCTGAAGGAAGGTGCACGACTGATGTTTCCTACCTTCCCAGGGGAGTGCTATTTGGGCTGGGTATAAAATATGAGGTGGGAAACCCACGTGCCTCAGAATTGTTTTGCTTTTCTAGCATTCCAGTTCAACTAGATGGAGCCATTCTGATTCCCAGGCAGAAATGGCCACAGGGATGCAATCGGCCACCAGCTTCTCCCACAGAGGGATTTAGACCACCGAGTGGGTGCAAAGAATTCTAAGATGGCTGGAGACATCTGGAATTCAGATGAATATACTGGAGTTATAGAGCATTAGAGACAGGTTCAGCCCCGTCCTGTAGACACCAGATGCCATACAGTAGGTGGGAAGCTGGAGGAGGTCAAAGGTTCCTGACACAGTCAACATCACCACACCAACGGGTCTTTGCTCAGGTGGCAGCAACAGTCCTCCAATAACTGCAGTTGAACCGGGATTAACGTTTTTCCAACACTCCCAGGACCGGTTTTGTCATTCACCTTGAGAGGTACGGCACCCTCCATCTGGTGCCCCTTCTCCAAGGTCTGAGCTCAGCCCCCCGGGGCCCTCCTTGGTGTTCTGGAGGCAGCAGCACCCTCCTCAGAAGTCTGAGTTCCACAGGGCCTCTCCTCCAGCACCTAGATTCTAATAATTCCAATTTCCTCCCAAGTCCCTCAGCCCTAGGGGGAGTGGCTGCCTCTGTGATCATCTGCGTCTTCTCTGACTTCAGGGTTCTCTAATGCCTGGTTACCAATTCTTCATATAAAATCCTCTCTGTTGATGTAACTGTTGTGGGCTCCATCCCACGGATAGTCTCCGACTGACACACCTGGAGGTTTGCGTGACAATCTATAACCCCACAGTTTGCTGTTTCTTCTGAAACTGTGCAGGGAAACAGGAGTGCTTGTTCAAAGACTATTAGTACGTCTTGTGAAACATCATCTATATCCTTTACTAGTTTGCAATTCTAATTGCTTTCTTACTCAATATTTTGTTGTCCTGGTAATAATGCTATATTGACCTGTCATCTGTGAGGTTACTTTGGTTAACTATGAGGAGTGTTACCGGAACAAACTTTTATATAATACAACAATGTAATAAAACCAATAATTCCTGGTTCCTTGATCAAAGTGTTCAGAATCTTCTTTATATTTCAAAGACCAATGGCATTTGCTGATTTTTAGTTGCTTTGTTTTGCTTCCTGTTAGTGAATTCTAGGGGCTCTTTGTATATGGTGGATTTTAGTCTTCTACTGATTATGTCTGCTGCACTTGAGGAGAAGCACTGCCAAGGACACGAGGTGTCCTGCCTGTGCACTGTTCCTCCTGGAGCCAGAGACAAGAAACTGAGTCAAGACGGAAAAGATGAAAAGGGGAAGGTAAGAAACGCTGGGAATCTTTATTGCTAACCTCCTGGCATCCAACCATCAGCCCCCATCCAAGACTCCTCAGGGGATCCTGGAAATACGACGCAGCACAAACGGATAGGCTTCTGGGAGGGTCACCAGGAATGTTTTGCTGGCTGCCCGTTCCAGGATGTTCAAGATGGGGCCGTGGGCCTCCTGGCACAACCCAGCACCCAGGAAAGTTTCGACTCGCTCACGCCATGCTGCCAGTCGCGGCCGTCCCTCAAATACGTCACAGCCAACAGCCACGGGCTGTGGGGACAAGGATGGGAAACTTGTGGGGATACTGAGGTCCCAATGCCAGCAGGACTGGCACAGGTGTCTGGTCCTTTCCCCAGCCCCCAGGTGAGCCCAGGGCAGTGTGGCCAGCCTCAGGGCCCAAGAGCAACAGGGTGAAACCCCACAGCCAGGAGAGCAGCAGGAGGTCAGGGCTCCAGCACCAGTTCAGCTGGAAACTTGCTCAGTGATTCTGGGCAAAGTCCTGACTTTCTCTAGGGCTCAGTGTTTCTGGCTGTCTAATGGGGGTGGCAGTAGGAGGGACGCTGCTCCACCAGCGAGCTCGCACCTGCACCAGCTCCTCCAGTGCCATGAGGTCAGCCAGCGTCACCTGCTGGCTGGTGAGGAAGGCCCTGTTCCCCAGGAATTTGTCCTCCAGCTGCTGCAGGGCCTGGTCCATGGCGGTCCTGTTGCGCCTCACCTTCTCCTCTGGCACCTGGGTCCCAGTGAGCGGCATAATCACCTGACGGGGACAAAGGGTGGCCTCAGTCTGTGGCCCCTGCCTCCTCCCAGTCCCGGACAGTCAGCCACTCCCCACACGGCTCTCCTTACCTGGGTCCACAGGGGCACACCAAAGGTGCCACGGATGCAGTCGGCATGCCAGCCCAGGTACTCATGGATGTGGGCGCGGGCCTGCAGGTCGGCTGGGTACCAGTGGTCCGCTGTCCGGTACTTAGCGCTCAAGAAAATCAGAATGGCCACGCTGGGGACAGGGGCAGGAGCCATGGCTGAGGACCCTGGCTCGTGCTCGTGGAGCCCTGAGGCTTGTCTGCATTTGATGGCCTCCCCTCCCCAGCTCCCTGGGCACTGCCTCCTCTCTCTCCTCTCACGGTGCCCTCCTGACTATCCTCCCTCCTTTGACGTCTTGAGCACTGACTCTTGGCAGGAGCTTTTGCTTTGCACTTTAAGAATCTCATCTCTGGAGCCTGCCCTGATGGCCCAGTGGTGAAAAGTTTGGCAGCCCGGGTTTGGTTCCCTGTCTCAGAACCACACTTGTCTGTCAGTAGCCATGCTGTGGCAGAGGCTCACATAGAAGAACTAGAAGGACTTACAACTAGAATATACAACTATGTACTGGGGCTTTGGGGAGGAAAAACAAAACCAACCTCATCTCTGTGACATTCCAGCAGCTGCCCTATGAGGGAGACTTCTCCCCACGAGACTAAGGCTCAGAATACTTAAGTGACTTATTCAAGGCTGCACAGCTCAGAAAAGGCTCCCTGGGCCCCTGGAACCCTGCCCCAGGGCCCCTGGGCCCTGGGTCCTCGATGGAGTCCCTGGCATGTCCCAGTGCATGGGGTGGGGACCAGGAGGGGAAGCATGTCCTCAGGTCTGTGGTGCGTCCCTTCTGACAGGTCCCCCAGCCATCAGTCCTGTAGCCGCCTGGCCTTCTGGCCTCTTCCCACCCGGGGGCTGGCCCTCACCACCAGCTGTGCCCTCAGGCCCTGGCAGACCCTGGGCAGTAGCCTGAGGAGTCAAGAGAGGCCCTTTCAGCTGCTGTTGTTGAAGCTACTCTGTCCAACACTGGACAAATGTCCCCGTGTCCTCTCTTCTAATGCCCCGGAGTCGGGGGGTGGAGAGGCCCCGGGGTCGAGAAGAGGTGGCTGAGGACAAGAGAGGAGCAGACAGGCTGTGTCGGCCCCTGGTCATCCTGTGCTCCCCCAGGCAGTCTGCTGCCCCACATCCCTCACCTTGGCCCTCACTGCCCCTCGGGGTCTGGGAGGGCCCACGGTGGGAGAGCCAGGGGCTGGGTGGGCTGGGGCTTAGGAGGCGGGAGGGAAGGAGAGCACCTTTCGGTCAAGACGAAGTCCCCGTCCTGGAGGGTGGGCAGCCTCTGCAGGCTGTTAACCTGGAGGAACTTCTGGCTCAGGTGCTGTCCTGAGGAGGAGGAGTCAGGAAGGGCCTGCAGGGCAAGAGCCACACCCACCCTGCCCTCCCCCCCCTCCCCACCCAGAGCCCCAGAGCAGGCTGGCCTGAGAAACAGCAGGGTCTGGGCACAGGGCGGGCTCTGCCCCAGTCCCCGTGTGGGCCTCCTCGGCTGGGCCTCCCTGCCCTGCACCTCCCAGGGCAGCCGAGGGGCTGTGGTGGGTGCAGGAGGTGCTGTGGTTGAGGGAAGAGAAGTCATGGAGCTAGGACTGGGGGCTCAGCTCTTCCCATCTCTCAGTTCTCACAAAAAGCATGGCGTGCTCCCCGAGGTCTTGAGTGTTCATGCCTTTAAATACCTGCTTTCAAGACAGGAACTCTGAAAATCCTCTTAAGTGTCTTCTCTCCACCCCAGAGTAGAAGATCACCTTATCCTCCTTTCCAGAGTGGAAAGCTAATGTTCAGGGAGGGCCTGTGACTTGTCCAAGGCCACACAGCCGAGGGCATTCTCCCATGGGAGGCGCTGTGGGCGATGAGGGGGCTGTGCGGGCCGTGGGGGCTGTGGGGACACTCAGGGAGTTGCCGGCCGAGGGGCCTGTGGGTGCACCGGGCCTGTGGACACCTGGGGAGCCGCCTGCGCCCACCTTTGAGCAGCTCCACGGTGCGCATCTCAAAGGGGATGCCGTTCTTCTTGGCGAAGATGTAGACGGCGCGGCAGGGCTGCGACAGCAGGTCCAAGAAGAGCTTCAGGGACATGGCTGGGCGGCGGGGAAGGCGGTCCGCGACAGCAGTGGCGGCGGGCGCAGAGGAGCCTCGGGAATTAGGGGTTCGGGCCCCGCCCCCCTGAGGCCGCAGCCAGTGGGGGGCGCGCCCCGCCCGGAGCGCTGCACGTCTGATCCCGCCACCGCCCCGCCCGGCCTAGACCCGGGTCCTGGTCCCTGACCCGTCCGTCCCCGCCCAGACCCGGGTCCCAGGGAACGTGCGGGAGAAGAAAGCTGCCGGCCGGGGTGGGTGCTCGCCCCCTGCATCTCCCCCTATTCCAGGCACGGCGGGGAGGGGCGCGGGGTCAGGGAGACCACTGCCGCCGGTCGAGCCGCAGGGCAGGAATGCCCCCCAGAGCCTCCCTCCCCTCTCTTTCCTCTGCTCGCTCTGCCCACCGCACCCCGACATCCTCCAGGCGCCGCAGGGACGGTCGGGGCTGGGCGCCCGGCTCAGCGAGTCTTTCAGAGCAGCCCATCCCCCGGCCGCGACCTAAGCGGGTGATCGGACGGCGTCCCGGGGATTTTTGCAACTGGAACTCGGGAGAGAGGAGGTCCCTCCGGGGAGGTACAGGTGGGCGTCAGGAGCTGGGACCACCGGTGCTCACACTTCCGGAGCTCCCGAGCAGGCTGGCCTGACAGGAAGGAGCTCGCTGCGAGGAAAGGAGAGGTGAGAAGAGAAGCAGGTTCTGACCCCAGTTCCCTCTGCCGGCCAGCTACACGCCGCCCGCCCCCCCACCCCAACTGGGGGCTTGCCTGAAGATCCCTCTTTTTGCCTACACCAGTTGGCATTGAGTTTCTGTCCCTTCTAGGGAAAAGAATTCTGACAAATAGCAAAGAGGTTCCAGGGGGTCCCTGCTACACAGCGCCAGACATTTGGCTGACGCGTGTCCTCCAGGTGTGTGGCAGGGGGACCTGGGAAGCCCGGAACTTGGCTCTTTAGCTGGGATTTCCAAGCAAAGAGGTGAAGGTCTAGCCTGGGTAACTCTTCCTGCCTGTAGTGAGTCAGCGAGGAGAGAGCGAATGAGGAGAACTGGCAAGCAAGCCAAGAGCCAGGACTTGATGATCTGGGGAATTTTCAGTTTGTCCAGATTGCAAAAAACACGAAGTCAGGAAAGCACAACCCTCTCTCTGTCCTGAGGGTCACTGAGGACTTTTATCTGTGCACACCTAGGCTCCTACGGGCTTAAAGGGTGTGTGTGCGGGGGTGGGTGGGGGTGGGGTGTGTATGTGTGTGTGTGGTGTGGTGCATATGTGTGCCGGGGTGTGCATTGAGAGCAAGGAGGGCACAGTAGAAAGAACCTGAGTTTAAATCCTGGCTGTCACTCATTAGTTACATGACCTTGAGCGTGTCATTAACTTCTCTGAGTCCTGGTGCCTTTGCTGTCAATTGACGACGAGAATTCCTCTACTCGCAGGTCTGTTGTAAGGCATAATTTTCAAAATATCACTAAAAATCTCTGAGCCCCGGGCCTCAATAGGTGTTCGCTTCGTTCTTTCTACTGTGCTTGCGTTTTTATCACTGTTTTCTGTGCACACTTTCACATTACAAAGTCCATCTATTTGTAATTTGAATGGCTGCAGAATGTTCCATCCAATTGCTGTATGGGCCTGTAAGTGATATTTGATGTGTCACTAGACTTGACTCCCCAAATAGGCACATGCGTCAGTCTCTGTGCCTTTGCATGTGACACACTCTCTGCCTGAAAGAAGACCCAAGGCCACCTCCGCTCACTGTCCTAGCCTCCAATCCTCCTTGGAACCTCAAACCCCCCAGGACGGCGCTTGGTCCACACCTTGAGGTCGGGACCTGGAAGGATCCATTCCACGACCCCAGTCTAACAGAGCAGTGAGAGGTGAGGAAAAGAGCCTCTCGGGCTTTGGGTGGGATGGGCCTGCAAACAAGGGCCATTTTCAGTTTCTGTGAGGAGGGTCCCCATGAGGCAAAGTCTGGGTGAACCAGGCACAAGCTTCTAGAATCCCCTCCCATTGGAGTCACACAAGGCACGCTTAATTCCCCCCAGCAAGGAGCTGTGACAACATGTGTGCAGTGTTGCCAACCAGGGAAGCTCATTAGAGACTCAGTGCCCAGGGATTATACTGGGGAATGATCCTGCCTGGCACGTGTCCAAACTCTAGACTCCCAGAAGGAAAGTTCGTGTTGAGCATAAACCGTATTGTTAGCACCGACAGTTTAGGTACAGGGAGCCACTCCGGATGTCTGAAGCTGATGGTGGGAAGCCTCCCAAGTCCACACCAGCCAAGGGCCAGCCTCGACAGCAGCCCTTTCCAAGAACAGCAGTGAGGCCTGTGATGTCAACTTTTCTCTGTGCAGCCCACCCCATAGCCCTTGGCTGGGGTGTCTCTACAGCAACATTATTACCAGGAGGACCCCATACAGCTGGGTGAGGCCAGTCTGCAGTCTGATCTCCGTTATGCCTTTGAGGGGTCCTGGACTTAGCCAGTCTAAACAAAGCCCATTCACCATAGAGCCCATCTTAGAAAGCGGGGGGGCTTCCTCCTTCAGCTTCTGTATGAGCCTTTTTATCCGGTCTGCGGTCTCAAATCAAGCACAGCACAGCTCTGGTAAGTTGAAGGTAATCTGAATGCCTTCCAGAGCTGTCATTAAAATCAGGGCACACACACAAGACCAGCCTCAGAGGGCACACGTGGTCCCCCTGGAGCAGAGCCCCAGCAGGACATGCATCAGTCAGGCCGTGGGGAGAATAGGCCCCCACGTGGCCTCCCACCATGGGGGTCTCAGTCCAGTCCTCAGGATTCAGGGCAGCCCTTGCTTTCAGAGTGACTGCCCGAGGGGGTCAGCTCCCAACAGTTTTGCTTGTCTGTGACAGCCGTTCATCCCCCGCACCAGTGTTGGTGACATCTGCAGGTGCTCAGCGTGGGAAGTGCAGGAGCTGGGGCCACCCCCGATCTCTCCTGGTCACCACCTGTCAGGTGTGATCAGAGGCTCCCAGTGGGAATTCAAAGCAGTCCCAGCAGCTTGGAAAGCTCCTTCAGGAAGAGGGGAAAGCTTCGGGAACAAAGATCGTGACTGCCCTCCTCCTCTGCCCCCCCACCTCCCCACACCTCCTCAGGTGCCTGGGTGTTGCTTTTTCCCTCGTTATAAAATCGGGCTGTCCCATTTAGTACTTAAACTTTTCATCCCCTGTTCTCTTCCAGATCTTTGTCTGGAAAGGCTGTACGGAAGAAGGACAGAGGCATTTTCACAGAGAAACATTTTTGTACAACCTGACCAGAAAGACACACCATGTTCAGAACAAAATCGTAATAGGTTTGCATAACCTCTCACCCTTTTTGTCCCGATTCTCTAACCAGTGAGGAGCCTGGAAGAGATCAACCTTTTTCTGAGCACAGCGGCGTTAACAGTAAACCGCCTCCCTGAGGCGTGTGCGCCGGGGGAAACGTGAGGGGCCCAGAGTCGGCCGTCAGTCCCTTGCTGTAAACTGCAGCTCACCCAGAAAGCCATGAGCCAACAGCAGTGAGACGTCCTCGAGATGGGGCAGGGAGTCCCATCTGGGCGGAGAGGTCACAGCCCCTGCGACCTGCCCGCCCCTGAATCCCGGTTTGTGGGACCCACACACTAGGTCAGTCTCAGTATCTGATACACAGCCGGTCAGCAGATGAGCCTAGCAGAGAATAAGCCCCTTCGTGTGGGCACTTGTAGGTGACCCCGTCAGTCCAGCCAGCATCCAGGACGTTTAGCGCCCCACAGAGGGTTGTCCAAAATCTGCAGCATCCCCAAGGCTGTGGTGCCAACCTACCCCACTTTTAGTCGGGCACAGCTTGTGCTGAGGCCAAATCTGCCCAGAACCTGCAGTACCGGACTTCAGCCTAGAGTCAAATCCGGGCAATGAAGATCTGATCTGTGTATTCAGGACTCCAAAAAGGCCAGTGGCTTTTCTTCAATATTTCCAAGGGTCAGACAGCCGGTTCCAAGTCCAGGTGGCAAACAAGGTTCTCCTGAGTCCTTTTCACCTTGTCCAACTTAGAGTCTGAATTGACCCCTCAAAAATACGCCCATCAGGGGGCTGGCCCGGTGGCGTAGTGGTTGGGTTCGTGAGCTCCGCCTTGGTGGCCCGGGGTTCCCAGGTAAGTATCCCGGGCGTGGACCTACACCACTCATCACGCCATGCTGTGGTGGTGTCCCACATACAACAGAGGAGGAGGGGCACAGATGTTAGCTCAGGGCTCATCTTCCTCAGCAAAAAGAGGAAAACTGGCAACAGATGTTAGCTCAGCTCATGTATATATATATATGCCCATCAGGCTGGAAAATCACCAGCCTTGAAGGGTCAGACATCTAATTTCACAAGAGCACTTGAGTAAAACCAACACTTTTTAAAACTCCAAATATGTATCTCCATGTAGAGACCGCCTCTCTTTTCCATGTCATCTTCCTTTTTCCAGAGGCTCTGATAGGCAAAAATCAACAGCCACAGAGACTTGTTCTGTTGTCAATACTCAAAGAATTTAAATTTTAACAGGCCCACTGGCAAAAAGCAAGGAAGTTGTGTCCCACTGGTACTTATTTTGCCACTTTCTCTGATTGGGATGATCCCTCTAGCATTTTCGAAATGAAAGTATATACCATTTTACGCCAATTTCACTCAAGATCTAGGTGCAACAGCCTCAAAATACGAAGCTGTTTTTAAAAATTCTTCCTTTTCTCTCATTGCAAATTTGCTCAAACTCCTAGCAGTAAATCCAGTATTTCCTGGGATAACATCACAGGCTCTGGGGAAGCTCCAAGCTGCAATCTGTGGCCCGCAGGATTGCAGCTGGCCTAAAGAAGGCTGGAGGGGTTTTTCTCCCTTTCCCCACTCTGGTTTATCAAAACGTTCACATCAGCCCTGTGAACTGATTAACATTTTTTCCGCTCTCACTTGGAGGAGCAAGCAACACAAACTTATAGCATTTTTGGCCCATCCAAAGCTGACCTTTGAGAATTTGGGGGCCCTTTCTTCTCCCACATGGAGGAGTGAACACAATCCAAAGGCATCCTCTAAGGTGCATTTTTTTCCCCTTTATCCAGCTTGGCCCTTTTCCCCATAAAACCCCTAAGCTCCTCTCCTGTAATCGGAACACTATTTGAGTTTCTACCTGAATCTGTGCTCCCAGAATTGCAATTCTTTGACCCCAAAATAAACTCCTCACTACCTCTTATGTTGGCTGTTTACTTTTAAGTTAACATACACGGTGTCAGAAATGGGATCTGAAGGGATCTCACCTTCATGGACCAGCACCCTCTGGAACCGGGTACAGTGCCTACCTACATGAGACACTGTGGGTTTCCATGGATCCCTGAATCTCCCTGTCATGAGCCTCTCAGGTTCTGACCTCCCTCCATGTGGTTGAGGTCAGTGCCTTTTTTGGGGGATCAGGAGCCACTTCCCAGGAGACGATTGTTTCAGTGCTGGCATGGCAGCCATTGCCGCAGGAGGGAACTCTCTCAGCAGTTTTCCTTGGTCGGTGCGTGCTCTAACCAAATTAACCATTAACCATTGTCATTCTTTTTTGCGGGGTTTTCTTTACCATGAGACTTTCATTTTCTAAAGTTTCCCAAGAAGTTTCTCCCTTGGGAATTCCAGATGGTTTTATGTTTGAGGACTGTGGTCCTTACTCTTGTATGTTTCTATCTCAGTGGTCTCAATAACACCAAAAATGATTTAAAATTACAGTGGCCACACTGGGGCTCTTTTGAAGCCCCTAAACTTATTTTTCTATGCAATGAGCTTGAAAATCACGGGACAAAACAAGTTGAATCGAATGCTTACTTTAATTGGTATTTAGAAGCTTCTAAAGGAGTCCAGGACTCCAAAATTGCTTCCCTCCAAGACACAAATCCTAAACTTATTGAAAAGGTTTCTCAATTACAGAAGACTCGTAACTCTCCCCTGTCCTTCCCTCCTGCTGCTCCTTCCCTCTGCTTCTCAAACCTGTTCACCCCTCTCCTCTCCCTTTTCCCTTTACCCTTCACTTGCCAAATTCCTTTTTTATCCCCAAGACCGTGAGGATCCACTTGATCCAGCAGCCCCAACTTCTCTTACTCAACTGGTTCAAATTCATCCCTTTAAACTAAAACCTAATAATCAGGTCACCTTCTTACACGTAGCTTATGCACCTTGCTCTAATGTGGAATTGAGGCCTGTAGCCAAGGAATTTCCCAAGGTTACTGAGAACCTCTTTGCAGAAGAATTTAACATTATTATTTAAACCTGGGAGCCTGGGGTTTCTGATCTTTAGCAATTAATCCACCTGCTTGTGGGAGAAGGTGAGGTCCAACACTGGATGGCTGAAGCTGGCTGGAATCATTCTTTAGAGGACTTTCCATGGACCACACCTACTCACAGATCTAAAGCCCAAGAAAGAGCAAAAACCTTAGATGAGGCCGTCCCTCAGGCCTTCTCAAAACCTGTTCATTGGAATAAAATCCAAGCATGCACACAGAGGACTGATGAATCTGTGCATGAGTATTACAACAGGCTTGAGATAATTTTTAGGGAAAACTCTGGACTTCCTTTAGACATAGAGTCCACTAAGGTGGCCTCTAATTCAGTGTTCATAAATGGCTTAGATGAAGATCTTGCACTTCTAGTAAAGCAAGCACAATTTAATTGGGAAACCATGGCAACTCCTGGTTTGGTTAATCTGGCAAACCAATTAGCCTGGACTATCCAAAATTCAGATAAACGAAAGGCCACTAAAATCATGAACTTACACCTTCAACAACTATCAGCCCCTTCCCAGAGGCCCCAACAAACTAAATTAAAGCCTTTAAACTCTAAAAATGTTTGCCATTTTTGCAAGAAATCTGGCCACTGGAAGAAGGATTGTCTTAAACTAAAACACTCAAAACAACCCTCCGATGTGAAGCCTTCAGCTCCTCCTATGGACTGAAGCTGCTCTGCGACAAGCAAGGGTTTTTTCCCATCCTTCCCCTTAATCGCCTAGGTGAAACTTCCTTTATGATCGAAAATGAGGTTATTACTGTCTTAACTGATACTGGAGCCTCACTTTCCATAGTCAACCCTGCCCACCTCAAACAGCCCCTTCCTCGGAGTACTGAGAAAATTCAGATAGTGGGAGTATCTAATAAACTCCTTACAGCTTATAAATCCCCTCCCTTCCCTTTCCAACTGGGCCCTCTCCAGGACAGTCATTCCTTCCTATCGGTCAGTTCTGCTGATAACTTACTAGGAAGCAAGTTAACTGTTTAGAAAAATATCATACTGCCATCTCTTTTTCTCAAAGGAGGAAATAATTCTTGAAATTGACTTAACCCCACTGCTTTGGATGGCAACATTAAGGACTCCTCAGTACCCCGAACAGTTTTTCATCTTAGAACAGAGAATAATAGCTCTGAGAACCTGGCTGTCTTGGAGGAAGTCCCTAAAAACCTTTGGGCAAAATCCACAACAGATATTGGGAGGATTCACTCAATTCCCTCAATAAAAATTCAGGTTGACCCTAATAAACCTCTCCCAAACATTAGATGGTACCCTTTAAATCCTGAAGCCCTGTAGGAATTAAACCAATCATAGAGGAATACAGAATTCAAGGCCTCATAGTCCCCTGCAATAGTCCTTCTAACACACCCATCTTCCCTGTAAAAAAACCTCATGGAAAATGATGGAGGTTTGTACAAGACCTCAGGGCTATTAAAATACTGTCATTCCTCAGCACCCTGTTGCTCCCAATCCTTATACTCTCCTAACCTTTGTTCCCACAGAAAGCAGGCTCTTCACTGTGAATGACCATCATAGTTCCTTCTTTTGCATCCCTGTGGATCCTGAAAGCCAAGTTCTGTTTGCCTTCACTTGATATCTAAGAGATTTTATTGGTTTTTTTTTTTTATAGTTTCAATCTCTTTTGTGAAGAAACTCCTTGTTTCGCTGAATTGTCTGTCTGTGTTTTCTTGTATTTCATTAAGCTTTTTTATTATGGCTATTTTCAATTCTCTGTCATTAAGGTTATACATTTCTGTGCTTTCTGGGTTGACTTCTGGGTGCTTGTCATTTTCCTTTTCGTCTGGAGATTTAATATATTTTTGCATGGTGCCTGTTGGTGTTGGCTTACCTTTCCTCATAATGAAAATATATGGTCGCAGTTTCCTCTTGCTGCCCTGGGTGGGGGTCAAGGGCTGTGTATTCTGGCCCACCTCAGTCCGTGGGCACTCTTGTCGGCCCCTGGCTGATCTGTGGTGTGGCTAGTGGAGGCTGCTTGGGGGGAAGTGTGGAAACAGCTGGAGCTGGAGCACAGCTAGGCCGAAGCAGCTGGGGCTCCAGTGCAGGTGGGTTGAAGCGGCTGCAGCTGAAGCACCACTGGGCCAAAGAAGCCGGAATGGAGTGCGCTGGGTCAAAGAAGCTGGAACTGGAGTGCTGTGGGCCGAAGTTGAGGGTGCCAAGTCAGCTGGAGCTTGCGCACAAGACAAGGGGAAGGGGGTGGTGGTGGGGCACGTTCCAGCCAAAAGAGCTGGGGCCGTGGCACGGTGGAGCCAGGGAAGCTGGGGCCCTGGCTTGGTCCAGCTGGAGCAGCTGGGGCTGTGGCGAGGTGGGGACTAAGCTGCCACTGCCTCTGGTGCGGGGGTGCAGGCTCACCCCACTGCTGGTCGGGCCTGGTGCCTGGGGACCGCTGCCTCTGGGGAGGGGGCTGAGCCGAAGCACCGCTGTGCTGAAGTGCCAGTCAGTGGGGCCAGGTGTGGGAGGGGCGCTTTCGCCTCCCCGATCTCAGAGGTTTCTCGCCTTGCTGTGGCTCTCTGCTCTCCTGAGGGGCTAGCTTGTTGCAACTACCCTCGCAACAGTTCTGTTCCCTCCATAGGGGGATCCCCTCAGGCTGTGAGGGGTCTTGGAGAGTGCCGTTTTTCACACGGCGAGCTGCCCCTCCCCCTCCTCTGAGAGCCGCATGGTCTCAGTCTCTGGGTCGCAGTCCTTGTGGAAGAAAGGGAGCTCCTCTTACCTCCTTCCTCTTCCTCTGGGGATTCCAGCACCTCCGTCCTCAGGTGTACGGCTGCCTGGGTGCCTCTGATGTTCGCTGTGTTGTGTGAATAGCTTCTGTTGGAATATGAATGTGCTTTTTGTTGTGTCTTAGATGGGGAAAGTTCAATGGGGGAAGCTCACTCCGCCATGATGCTGATGTCATTCTCTGTATGCCTTCACTTGAGATGGGCAACAATTTACCTGGACAGTTGTGCTGCAAGGTTACACAGAAAGTCCCCCCTAGTCTTCACAGATTTTAAAGGCAGATTTGGCAGCTGTCACCTGTCCTGAGGGGTCAACTCTCCTGCAGTACATTGATGATCTCCTCCTGTCCTCCCCTTCTAAAGAAGCATGACAGCCTCTACTTCCTTAAACTACTATCAAGTGAAGGGCAAAGGTACCTCAGGAAAAACTTCAATTTGCTCAAACTGAAGTTAAATATTTGGAACACTTAATCTCAGATCAGGGATCGCCTCTAGACCCTGACAGTCTTCAGAGCATTTTGAGTTTTCCCCAACCAAAGACTAAGAGACAACTGAGAAGATTTCTAGGCCCTGCAGGGTATTGTAGAAATTGGATCCCCAACTTTTCCCTAATAGCCCAACCTTTTTTTGTTTTATTAAAGTCTAATGAGCCTGATCCCATAGAATGGAATGAAACTGCTCATACGGCCTCTTGCCAACTAAAGGAAAAGATTCTCAGCCTACCTGGGCTAGGACCTCCAAATGATTCTTTTCATACGCGAGACGAAAGGAAATGCGTTGGGTGTCCTTACTCAGAAACATGGAGGACGACATAGACCACTTGGTTACTATGGTCAACAATTAGATCCAGGGCCAAAGGGCTCCCCCTTGGACGAGAGCAGTATCAGCTACAGCAGCTCTTATGAAATCAACAGAGGAAGTTATTATGGGCCTGCCCCTCACTGTCTATGCTCCTCATGGTGTGGCAGCCTCACTCAATTCCCATCACTCTCAACATCTTTCTGCAAATTGACTCACCTCTTATGAGATCCTGTTGTTAACGTCTCCCCACATTACGCTCTCTCGCTGTAACAATCTTAACCCTGAGGCTCTCCTTCCTCTGCCTTGCAATGAAACGTCTTGTGACTCTTTCCCTTTGACTGACCAACTACTTACACCTAGGGTTGATTTACAAGAAACTCCTATTACAAATGCCAAGCTCTCATGGTTTGCTGATGGGTCCTATTTAACAAATGATAAGGGAAAATATTGCACTGGATATGCTATTGCAATTCCTTTCGAGGTGACAGAAGCAGCTCAACTGCTGACAGTCACTTCAGCTCAGCCAGCTGAACCATGTGCCTCGACTAGAGCTTGCACTTCAGCAAAAGTAAAAACTGCAAACATTTATACAGACAGTCATTATGCCTTTGGGGTCATTCAGGATTTTGGCGTGCTCTGGAAACAGAATTTCTAACCTCTGGAGGATCCCAAATTAAAGATGGATCCCTCATTAATGAATTGCTAGAATCGATACAACCTCTGTCTGCCCAGCTGTTGCTCCGGGCATTCAAAGTTAATTTCAGATAAAGCTAAAGGAAATAATTTGGCTGATCAGGCCACAAGGACAGCTGCCTTATGAGCCACCAAACTTGAAGCAATTATGGCAAATTTTGACTATATTCCAAAAGGGGATCTAATGAAAGAGATCAAAGATTCCCCCTCTAAGGCACTGCCTAAAGAAAGGTTTTATTGGACAGTAACGGCTGTATTTTTGTCTATTAACCAATTTATGGTATGAACCAAATGGAAAACCTGTCTTGGCAGAATCCATGAAAAGACCTCTGATGGAAATGACCCAGCAGATGACCCACTGGGCAGCAGATAAACCTGTAAGTTTCATGAAACAATACTGGTGCGGAAATATTTCTAAAGCCGCCAAGGAGGCACAATTGACCTGTGCCGTGTGTCTTAAATACGATCCAGGGAAGACTCTCCAGACAGCCCCTGGACATTTTGACTTGCCTAAAGGGCCTTTTGAGGTATTGTAAATGGATTTCATTCAGTTGCTTCCTTCCCAAGGCTTTAAATTTGTTCTTGTTATGGTTTGCGTGTTTTCCCATCGGGTTGAAGTATTCCCTTGCTCATGGGCTACCACTTCGGCAGTTGCAAAAATATTGTTAGAAAAGGTTACACCCAGCTGGGGCGTGCCCTCAGAACTGTATAGTGACCCAGGAACACACCTCACTGGCCACGCTGTGAAACAGGTCTGTGCACCATGGCCTATTCTACAGCATGCTCATTGTGCTTATCACCCTCAGTCCCCTGGACTAGTGGAAAGAACAAATGACATTATTAAGACCGAATTGGCAAAATTTGTGGAAGCCTTGAAATTGGCTTGGCCAAAAGCACTTCCTCTGGTCCTTCTGAATCTGAGAGCTACCCTCTTTGGGCAACACCAGCTGTCACCATTTGAAATAATTACCGCCAACCTCTGCACTTGGCACTCTCTGCTCTTAATAGTCAATTAATTAAAGGAGACATGCTTCAGTATTGCAAAGGAATAAGCAGAGCCTTAGATAAAAACCACGCCCTGGTAGAACAAACGTTCCACAGCGCACTCCCGGGAGATGAAGACAACAAACTTCATAACCTAGGGCCCGGTAATTTTGTCTACTGGAAACGATATGCTCAAAAGGGTTCTTTAGAACCTAGATGGGAAGGACCATATCAGATATTCTTAACTAATCCTTGTGCTGCCAAACTTAAGGTGTTGATCCTTGGATTCATGTTTCTCATTTACAGAAGGCTCCAGCGCCCAACTGGACTTCTGAACAGACTGGGGAATTAAGAATAAAGTTAACCAGGACGTGAAGCAGACGGCATCTGATGTCGACAGCTTTCCCAAGATTTGGGACCTGGCTGGTATATACATTTACACCGCTCTAACTTTATCACTGATCCTCTTTGTAATAGACCTACTCTATCACATTGTTAAGTTTATTGAGCCTCATGGTAATAATTCAACATTTCTGCTAAGAAAGACCCACTCAGTTAGCTAGTGAATTCAGAATATCACTTAACAACTTCACTCTTATGTCCAAGATGGCGACTAGTCTGTGCTTTGTTCAACTCTGTTTAATCTTAACTGAAGTTTGACCTTCCCTGAGGGTCTTTCTGTTGGCAAGTGGGAAGATAATATTCTAGTGAACTATTCCCAAATTATAGCAAGTAGGGGAAATCTCTCTGAGTGCTGAGTATGCCTCCAGTCATCCAGAACTAAAGACCCCCTACTTATATCCATCACCGATTTCTCCTTTGTCCCCCATGCGATGGTAGATTTTAAGCTCTCAGCCCGTAAAACTGCTTACAGGGTAAGACTATTTGATCGATATCTCCACCTTGTTTTTGGTTGACACCTTCACAAAACACTTCCCTAACCCTTTATTCCTCTGCCATTGCAACCACCCAGACTCTCATGCTTTTTTCTTCTCCTCCAGCATCAAGAGAATGGCCAACCAAAATTTGAAAGAAATATAGTTCCCCCAGCTAAGTAAAGCCTTTTGTCGCAATGGGGCATGATGGTTATTAGCAGGCCCCTTAAGGGGCTGTAATGGCCACACTGATCCTTGGCTAGAATGTATCCCCAAGCTCATACCTGCCAATGAGAACATAAATAACCACACTCTTGGTGGCATATGACTATGTACCTCTTCCGGATACACCTTTGTGTGTGACTACAATGGGGAACCACGGGCTTATGAATGTCTAGACAGCAGGTGTTTGGCGGGATAATGCCTTTTAGGATACCATAGTATTCCATTTCAAGTTCTTGTTAAAGAGAAAAACTAAGCGCAGTCTCATAGGTCTAGTGGAGACTTGGTGACCCCTTCTTATACTCCATCTAGTCTCCATTGATTACCATTGCCAAAGGCTTTGACCCTTGGATTGATGGAGTCCCTAACGACCTGTTGATACAAAATTTATCCCTAACCATAGCTAAACTGACAAATTCTACTGCTCAAACCTTAGCTCAACAACAACAATTCCTGATTCCCTAGCGAGGGTTATATTAGATAATCAAATAGCACTTATTTATCTCCTTGAAGAACAGGGTGGCATCTGTGCCATAGCCAACACGTCCTGCTATATCTGCATCAACTTGTCTGGTGAAGTTGAGTTGGAACTCAGAAAAATTAGAACGATAGCACAAGACCTCTGTGGTCCAATGTCTTTCAGTGACACCCTCTGGTTCCCTATCGATGTTTTCAGCTGGCTTCCTTCAGGTGTAGGTGCTTGGATGAGATCAGGACTTCAAGTTTTGTTTATGATGATTATTGGAATTTTGCTGTATGTACTTGTAAACTTTTTATGCTACTACTCACTCAGATCTGCTCCAGAATTTCTACAAACAGCAAGATTATGGTCACACAACATATTGAAATGATTACTAAGTTTATGAAACTTCACATGAGAAATTCCCAGGAACTGCCAAAGATGTTTATCCTTAAAAGAAGTTGACGGTAGAGCCTTCCTCTGCTCTGGCACTCTTGTTGCTCAAATATGGCCTAAGGCTCCTAAGGAAACCACTTTCCCTCCTCCATGGGACATGACATACTGGTAATGAGCCTTCCTGGTGATGGGGTACCAAGGATGCTTTGTTGGCTGGTCAACAATTTAAAAGCTTTTCAATTGTCGATCAGCAATCCTTTCCAAAGCAGTGCTTTCCAGTGTTTGATCAGTGATGCTTTCAGACAAAGATCTTGATCAAAAGAGGAAAATGTGAAAGATAACATGAGTGAAGCCATATTAAAATAGAGCTGGGCGGCCATTTCAGAGGAATTGCCTTGCATGTCTTGTTTTATCTTCCAAACTGGACCAAACTGCCAACATTCTAAGAAGTCAGTAAGGACAGGAATATCCTGGTTGTAAGAAGTGATGAAACTGGACTTTGCTGATGACTGATCACCAACCAATCAATGAAGTACTAGTCTGGCCTTTGGCCTGATGATCGAACCTCAAGCCAATCTATGAAGCACAAACCAAACCCTACCTCATCTAGCACCAATGAACTCTTCTTTCATACAACTCACCTCATCCTCCCCTTTTCCCATAAAAACCATAAGCTCCCCTCCTGTAATCGGGACACTGTTTGGGTTTCTACCTGAATCTTCGCTCCCAAATTGTACCTCTTTGTTCTCCCAAAAAATGCCTCACTGCCTCTCATTTTGGCTCTTTATTTTTAGGTTAACAAGTAAAAAACTTCTTCCTTCATGACCATCATTTCTGTGTCTGTGTGTCTTACCATACCTGACTAAAACAAATCAGGTACATTTTAAAACAATATGTGTATAGATACACATGTGAACATATGTCTGTGTGTGAATGGGTATGTAAGAGTGTACATGTGTGTATATTTGGGAGTATCTGCATGTATATGTGTGTGTGCTCGAGTGTGTAAGAGCATATACGTGTGCATTTGTTGTGTGCCTTGGTAGGTGACTGTGGCTTTCTCCTCTAACTTGCCTGACCACAAGTGTCTGAAGTTCCCCACAGGGAGAGTCACTCTTTAGGGCTAAGCTAAATCCCCAGGACATCTCCTGCCTGCTCAACAACCCTCTGGGCTGGGGTGAGTTTGGATGAAGAAGGCCGTTCCCTGGTCACTGACCCTGGTTAGTAATTTATGCACTGCCCTTTCCAGGGTTCTCTTTGAAAATTCTAATCTCTGCTCAGGAGGGTGTGTTCATCCCCCACCAGTCTAAGGAGATTTGTCGGAAGAAGCCCAGGGTCCTGACTGGAGTGAGGGCCCTGAGGGGTGGGGCATTCAAAAGTAATTTTGACCAAGAATCTTAGAATCTTAGAGCTGGTCAGGAAAGTCAGAGAGAATCTAGTGTGACCCCACAAGACAATCTTTAAAAAATACACAGCAGTAGTGAGCGGTGTGGGGAACCCGAAATGTCCTGCTGCTGTAAATTACCAGAAAATGCTGGATGTAATAGAACAAACATTCCTTTAAAGGTGCAGCTAAGCTCATAAAAATAAGGAAACCCTCCAGGGATGAAAAGAGAGGGCTGAAAATCAGTGTGGGTAGACGGGAGTGGAAGAGGCTGAAGGTGCAACTGCCCTAGGGGTACCTGTCCTTCCCTGTGACCTAGACTCTTAGAGCCTGCACTGTGTGGGGGTATGGGACTGAGACCTTGCACAAAGCCTGGGCCTCAGGAACCTACCCATTCGCAGATGCAGATGACAAGGAAGCTATTGGTCTTGGCCTAAACTTTTGGTGAGAACAAACATATAAAGAAATCACTCCCAAGACACTTGTAACCAAAGCCTGCCCTCACGGGTTTGAGGTTTAGTTGTATGCTACCTGAACAATCCAGAAAGCCCCAAGCTGACAAGTTAGCTTTCTGTGGTCCTGGGTTGGTAGCACTTTCAAGGCTCTTTTCAGAAGCCAATATAAGTCCTTTTTAGAGGGAACCCTCCAACCCCCAATCAGGCCTCACAGGATTCTCATCCATGAAATCCAGACACTTCTTGCCTCATTTCAAGACTTGGACCACAGGAGAAATAAGCCGGCATGACTAAGAGTCAATGGTAAGACAAAAGGCAGAAATAGACCCCCCCAATGACTTCAGATATTGGAATTATAAAATACAGAATACACATTAAGTGTTCTGAAAATATTTAATAAAATAAAAGATGGAATTTAAAATATGAGCAAGAATAAAAGACTACCAAAATGACATGGCAGACTTGAAAAAGAACAAAATAGGACTTCTAGAAATAAAGAACATAATAAGTGAAAGTAAAAATAGCAGTAAAATTAATTCTGAAGAAAGAATTAATGAACTAAAAGATAGACCTGAACAAGTTACCTAGAATGTAGCACACAGAGAGAAAAAATTAAAATTATGAAAGAGAAGTTAAAAGAAAGGAGCATAGAATGAAGTCTAGCATAGGCTTAATTGAAGTTCCAGAAAGAGAGAGGAGAAGGAATAGGGAGATATAATATGGAAGATATGGAGGGGGAGAATTTTGAAAATTAATGAAAGACATGAACCCTCAAATTCAGGAAGCACAATGCACTAGATTCTTGGGGCTGATGTAACAAAGTACAATGAGCTGTGGGGCTTAAGCAACAGAAGTTTATTTGCTCACAGTTCTAGAGGCTAGAAGTTGGAGATAAAGGCGTCAACAGGGCTGTGCTCTTTCTGAAGAGCTCTAGTGGAAAATCTGCTCATGTATTTCTCCTACCTTCTGGTGTTGCTGGCAATCCTCGGCATCCCTTGGCTTATGGATCCATAACTCTAATCTCTGCCTCCGTCATTATCTGGTGTTCTCCCTGTGTGTCTTCACCTCATCCTCTCTCTGTCTTCTCTTTTTCTTATAAGGACACCAGTCACATTGGGTTAGAGCCCATCCTACTCCAGTATGACCTCATCTTAACTAATTACATTGGCAATGACTCTATTTCCAAATAAGGTCACACTCTGAGGTACTCAGAGACAAGACTTTAATATATCTTTTGTGGGGACACAATTAAACCCACAACACAGAACAAATCTCAAGCAGGATAAAAAAGAATAAACCCACATCTAGACACATTGTAGTGAAACTGCAGAATACTGAAGACAGAGAAGATTTGGGGAGGGAAAAAAATACTGAGAAAAAGGAAGATGATTAAAAAAATGAACTTATCAAAAGCACCACAGGAATCCAGAAGATAGTGGAACACTATCTTTAAAATGCTACAAGAAGGCAACTGCCAACCGAGGAAATGTATACCTAGCAAAATTTCTTACGCATGAGGGCAAGAGCGACGTCAGCATCATGGCGGAATGAGCTGTTCCCTTAGTCTCTCCTCCCTAAGTCACAACCAAACAGACATTCATTAGCCAACAAGGATTCCCTACAAAGCACAATAGAATGTCTGAGAGATCCACGCAGCCATAAATCTGAAGGTACTGGATGCCTGGGAAGCAGTGGAAGGAGGTGAGCAAATCTCCTCCCCCTCCCCAGAAGCAGTGATCTAGGTCAGGAGTCCTTATGCAACAGCTGGTACAAAACTGTAAGAGGAGGTGGGAGAGCAGGCAGGCCTGCATGCAAACGCTTTTGCTTTTGGAGTGGCAGCCTGGCCCGTGGGAACACTCCTCACAGAGTGGTATGGCTTGCCATCTCGTAGGTGCCCCCAGTAAGCACAGCAGCCCAGGCAAACTGCCTGTGAGTGCAAAGTGGGCCTATGCACATGTGAAAGAAAGCACCCCTCTCCCACCTAGCTCACCAGCTTGGCTGGTCCCTGGGCAAGACATCAGAAGCACACCAGAGCACCTGCACATGTGTGTGTGACCCACCAAGTGGCTGCAGCCAGCAGGCAAACACAGACAAGCCCTATTGGCACAACTTTCAGCAGATGCAGCATGTTCGGAAAACACAGCTCCTGCCCTGCCCCACTGGTGGCAGGTGGAATCTGTGACCTCATGCTACCACTATGCACCAGCAAATGATCACTTCATCAAACACCACGAAGAGAGGAAACTGACAAAACTCCAGAGCAGAAGGAAAATGACAATTCTTCAGAAGCCAATCCTGAAGTCACAGAAATTTACAATCTAAATGACAGAGAATTCAAAATAGCTGTCATAAAGAAACTCAATGAGTTACAAGAAAACTCAGATCCAACATCCGTTTATGATAAAATCTCTCAATAAAATGGGTATGGAAGGTAAGTACCTCAACATAATAAAGGCCATATATGACAAACCCACAGCCAACACCATACTCAACAGGGAAAAACTGAAAGCCATTCCTCTGAGAACAGGAACAAGACAAGGGTTGCCCACTCTCACCACTCCTATTACACATAGTACTGGAGGTTTTGGCCAGAGCAATTAGGCAAGAAAAAGAAATAAATGGTATCCAAATTGGTAAGGAAGAAATGAAATTCTTGCTCTTTGCAGATGACATGATCCTATATATAGAAGACCCTAAAGAATCAACCAGAAAACTATTGGAAATAATCAATAACTACAGCAAAGTTACAGAGTATAAAATCAACTTACAAAAATCAGTTGCATTTCTATACACTAATAACGATCTAGCAGAAAGAGAACTCAAGAATAGAATTCATTTACAATCATAACAAAAAGAATAAAATATCTAGGAATAAATTTAATGCAGGAGGTGAAAGACCTATACACTGAAAACTATAAGACATTATTGAAAGAAATCGAAGATGATATAAAGAAATGGAAAGATATTACATGCACATGGATTGGAAAAATAAACATAGTTAAAATGCACATATTACTTAAAGCAACCTACAGGTTCAATGCAATCCTAAATCAAAATCCCAATTACATTCTTCACAGAAATAGAAGAGAGAATCCTAAAATGTATATGGAACAACAAAAGACCCCAAATAGTTAAAGCAATCCTGAGAAAAAAGAACAAAGCTGGAGGCATCACAATCCCTGACTTCGAAATATACTACTAAGCTATAGTAATCAAAACAGCATGGTACTGGCACAAAAACAGACACACAGATCAATGGAACAGAATTGAAAGCCCAGAAATAAAACCACACAGCTATGGACAGCTAATGTTTGACAAAGGAGCCAAGAACATACAACGGAGAAACAAACGTACCTTCAATAAATGGTGTTGGACAGCCACATGCAAAAGAATGAAAGTAGACCATTATCTTACACCATACTCACAAATTAACTCAAAATGGATTAAAGACTTGAATGTAAGACCTGAAACCATAAAAATCCTAGAAGAAAATATAGGCAGTACACTCTTTGACATCAGTCTTAGCAGCATCTTTTCGAATACCATGTCTACTCAGGCAAGGGAAACAAAAGAAAACATAAAGAAAAGGGACTACATCAGAATAAAAAGCTTCTGCAAGACAATGGGAACCATGAACAAAACAAAAAGACAACCCACCAACTGGGAGAAAATATTTGCAAATCATATATCCGACAAGGGGTAAATTTCCAAAATATATAAAGAACTCATACAATTCAACAATAACAACAAAACAACTCTATCAAAAAATGGGCAGAGGATATGAACAGATACTTTTACAAAGAAGACATACAGATGGCCAACAGGCACAGGAAAAGATGTTCAACATCACTAATTATTAGGGAAATGCAAATCAAAACTACAATGAGATACCACCTTATCACCTTATACCTGTTAGAATGGCTATAATTACCAAGACAAAAAACAACAAATGTTGGAGAGGATGTGGAGAAGAGAGAACCCTCATACACTGCTGGTGGGAATGCAAACTGGTGCAGCCACTATGGAAAACAGTAGGGAGATTTCTCAAAAAACTGAAAATAGAAATACCATATGACCCAGCTATCCCACTACTGGGTATTTATCCAAAGAACTTGAAATGAACAATTCAAAAAGGCTTATGCACCACTATGTCCATTGCAGCATTATTCACAATACCCAAGAAGTGGAAGCAACCCAAGTGCCCATTGGCTGATGATTGGATAAAGAAGATGTGGTATATACATACAATGGAATACTACGCAGCCATAAAAAAGACAAAATCGTCCCATTTGCAACAACATAGATGGACCTTGAGGGTATTATGTTAAACGAAACAAGCCAGGCAGAGAAAGACAAACACCACATGATTTTACTCATATGTGGAAGATAAACAAACACATGGATAAAGAGAACAGATTAGTGGTTACCAGAGGGGAAGGGGGTTGCCGGTAGGCAAAAGGGGTAAAGGGGTACATATATATGGTGATGGATAAAAATTAGACTGTTGGTGGTGAGCATGATGCAGTCTATACAGAAATTGATAAATAATAATGTACACCTGAAATTACATGATGTTATAAACCATTATGGCCTCAATAAAATAATTGGAAAAAAAAAAAGAATGAGGGCAAAAGAAAGATAGACATTTTCAGCGAAATGACTAACAGACCCTGCCTGGAGAACTCCTACAGGATGTATTTCACGTACAGAGAAATGTGATCCTAGAATCAAGGTCAGAGGTTCAGTGGCTTTCCCCAAAACTCCAGAGTGTGGTCAAAGGGTGAAGAATTCCTATAGCTGAGGATATTCAAAACACTCCAACCATTGTGAAGGTAATTAGATTAAGAAATATTCTAAAATGTATTTCGAGCAGGGGCAACAACATTGACACAAGTTTACAAAATTAAGAATAAGGTACTTCCTTTATTATGTAAAATACAAGAACAAACAACAAATATCAATTACAATTATATATATATGTATATAAATATATATATATGACTAAGGAATAAGTCTGAGCTATGATTTGCTTTACTTTTATGGAGAAAACTATAAAACCTTTTTGAAAGCCGTTAAAGTTGACCTACATAAGTGGAGATATATGCTATTTTCATGATAAGATAATACCTTGAAGATGTCAATTCTCTCCCAAATTAATATATACATCAAATGAAATCCCAATCAAAATCCCAACAGGATTTTTCATGGAACTTGATCAGCTAATTCTAAAGTTTACAGAAAAGAATGGAGTCCAGAGTAGCCAAAACACTTCTGAAGACAAAGATTAAGATGATGAGACTCATTGACAATGGTATCAAGACTTTTTATAAAGCCACATCATTGAAGACTATGTGGTATCAATTCAGCACTTAACAGATGTACCAACAGAACAGAGCTGAGTCCAAACTTAATACATGATAGAGTAGTGAGGAAGAAATGGACTATCAAATAAATGATGCTGGAACAGTCTACCCACATGCAATACAGATAAAATTGGATCCCTATCTCATACCACACATAAAAATTAACCCAGGCGGATCAAAGACCTATGTGAAAAACTCTCAGCAGACATAAAGAAGAATACCTTTATGACCTTGGGGGTAGGGGCTGAGATCTTAAGCAAGACACAAAATGCCCAAATCACAAAGGAAAAGACTGATGGTCACCTACATTACAATTTAAAATCTGTGCTTCAAAAGACACCCTAGAAAAAGAAGCAAGCCACAGACTAGGAGAAAATATTTGCAATGAATGCATCAAACTGGCAAAAGATGGGCGTCCATAACAGTATTAAAAAATTCTATCAATCAGTAAGGAAAAAAAGCACAATGTGATAGGAAAATGGGCAAAAGATATCAACAGGCAATTCACAGAATGAAAACTGAGTAGCCAAAATCACTTAAAAAGTAGCTCAAACTTATCAAAAGTAGAGAAATGAAAATTAAAGTTACAATGAATTATTAACACTGTTTCACACTTATCATGTTGGTATGTTTAAAATATGTTAAATATACCATTCAGTACGCTATTATAATCTTGGAAGCATTCTAAATGCCCATTAGCAAGAGAATGGAACACGGTGCAGATTGAAAATTAGTGAATTAAGCCCACACATCCGCATGGGAGCATCTCAGACAGCTGTGGGGCAAAGTGCAGGAAGGAAACCCAAACCATGAAGCTGGCTGCAAGGATGGTGTAGGGGAGGCAAAATTTTACCTCTACTCTCTGTTTTGTGCCATTCTCAGCCTATCAATAACCAATGTTGTGGTTCTTACTATGGTTGCAAGATGCCCTTCAGCAATAATCATCAGGAAACTTTGAAAAAATAAAGGTTTATTACTTACAGGACCTGGAAATTACACAGCACACCTGGTGCCACACAGCAAGGTCAAGGGTAGAGAGAGAGAGAGGGAGAATGTGTAACCAAACTCAATGGGTCCAACTCTTGATGAGTGCTTGTTACCGAACCAAGTGGCACACTTCCTGGTGAGTTAAATAAGACTCAACACCAGTGGAAGTTGTCTCACAAAGTAAAGTGTATCTGCAGCAAATAGGAGGCCATGAGGTATCATTTCCAAAGTCATGGCATCCCCAAATAAAGGGAAGCAGTAACTTTTATTTCTGTTGGGGACTGAATATTCAAAAGGGAGAGATGGGTATTCACTTGCACAGGCTCAGCTGGAGAACACGCTTCCACATAATGAGGCCTAAGCTCCTCCTGGAGAGATCTTTGCATTAAAAATAAGGGAAAGGTCATGGGCATAGCTCTTGTGGTGAGGCTTGGTCAGTTTCAGGATGGCTGGTGGTTACACCTCCCTTGAGTTTCTTTCTTGGTCAGTTTCAGGTTGGTTAGTGGTGTGGGAGCTCAAAATTGGCTGCCTCAAAATATGTCTTTTTACCTTGGTTATTTTATCAATAGACTGGGAGAGTCCTTGCTAAAACCAAACATTTATATTTGTAAGGGAAATCTCCATTTGTAAAGGTATCTCCCTCTCTGTACCAGGAAGAAGGGGTGACAACCTTTTCTCTAGAAACTCTTATCAGTGCAGAAGGCAAGGACTTAAATCTGCATACTCTTGTTTACTGTGCTTTCTGACTCCCACACCCCCAACATCCTTCTTTGTCTACCTGAATATGCTATTTAAGGTGAAAAATCTCCACCATTTGTCAAGAAGCTCAGTTTCTCTGGTCTCTCTCATGTATACATGTTATAAAGCTTTGTTTGATTTTCTCCTGCTATTCAGTGTCACGTCAACTTAATTTGTAGCCCAGCCAGAAAGGACCCAGAGTGGGTAGAGGATAGTTTTCCTCCTCTTCAGTGGTTACATCTCCTTAACATACAAAAGGAAAAGAAACAACTTGGAAAAACAGTTAATTGCTTCCAAACTCACCTTTGAGTTTCTTGAGGCACCTAGTTGGTGACATGCAGAGCCAAAAAGCACAACCAAGGCACAAGTAGCTGAAGGAAAGCTTTATTGCTTGCACAAGCAATGGAGAACACTGGGGATAGCTCCCAAAGCAGTGTCTCCCTGACCTCAGTGCTGGTGGAGACTTCACACACAAGAGAGCAGAAGATAAGGGAGGTTTATTTGTAACAACTGTGTGACAACTGTGCTCATTCAGGGCACCTGTGTAGCAAGTAAACATGCTACTACATGCATCTCATGATCTGAAAATGGCTGCTTGGGCCCTCCCAGAGGAGGAGAATTTAAGATGCTAATGAGTTTAAGGTAACTTTAGGATGTTTGGAGCTGGAGCGTTTTGCAAGGGTCTTGTTGCAAATGCCTAACTCTGTAAGATAGCAACATCTGCAAAACGGGGGGACATCAATTTCTGCAAAAGAGAATACATAGTTTCATCTTATCTGAAAAACATTTGACAGACCATGTTAGTTATTGATCAGATCCACAATAACTCTTTTTTCCCCTGCTTCCCTGGCACAAGTACATGGGCCTGGGTTTCTGCTTCTATTGGGGTTGAGGGTGGGGGCCTAGGGTTTCATGGGCTCACTCTTTATTTGTGAATTTAAAACACAAGAGTGGGAATTTAAAGTGCAGGAAGAGAAAAAAGAAGTGGCCTAAATTGTCAGTTATTGAAACCAACCAAGAGCTCTAAAACAAAGGAGACTGAGTGAGGAGAGGTGGCCCGCCTCTTTATCTAGTGCTGTGGTTGTCAATGTGTTTATTGGAGATAGCCCTCTTTGAAGCTGGTGCCTTCACAATCAAAGCTTAAGTTACACACTTGCATTACTAAAAAGAAAAAAAAAACAACTGTCAGGGTATACTACACCCTCAAGTTTTTTTTTGGCTGGGCCTGAGAATTAAATTGACATAAGCAAGATCAACAAGAGAAAAGCATACAATATATTTAATACAAGTTTTTACATGACATGGGAGCATTTATAAGGCATGAAGATGCAAAGAAATGGCAAAATCTGCACGCTTTTATATTAGGTTGAACAAACACAGGTAACTGTGGAAAAATAACTATGTGGAGAGGATAAAGGAAGATAATTATTTTAACCAGGTCTGTTTGTACAGAAATCTCTTGGTCTCAGCCTTTTCTCCTTGGTAACAATGTTACTTTCCTTCTGGTATGGGGAGGACGTATTTAACGTGAGAATTTCATCTTCTGTTTTTTAAAAAAAGGAAACAGTGTTTCTCTTGAGTTTGCTGTTTTTCAGTTGTCTGTTAAGTTGAAATAGTCAATATGCTGGAGAAGCATATTTGAGGGTGGCGCGTTCTGAACTCCTTCAGTTGTATGTGTACACATACACAACTGTAAACACCAGATTCCCAAGCGTGGTTTCCTCTATGGAGGCTGAGGCAGCAGTTCCCGGGGCCTTCACTTCAGCCTGATCCAAGTGGGGGATACAAGAGTATGTGCACATTATTCTTTATAATAATAAATTTAAACCACCATACTAACAAAAAGCCATTGCCAAAATAAAAATTAAGCCAGACAGCCCTTCTTTTGGACGCTTGCTCCACGCCGAGCCCTTGGCACAGTACTGGGCCTCACTTTGTCCACTGGGCAGGAGCGGCCAGCGCAGGCCTCCCCACCGCGAGTGTTGGACTCGAAGACCACGTCGCCCCTGACCCCGCGCCGCGAGGCATGCTGGGGGCTGCGGGGCTGGTTCACCACGCCGGCCCCGCTCCCGGTCCGCCGGACCACCGCCCCGCGCGCGCAGCATGCTGGGGGAGGGCGGACTCGCCAACCTCGGCAGCCCCGCCCCCGCCCTGCGCCCGGGGCGGCGCGCGGAGCTTGCTGGGAGGAGGGAGTTATTAGGCGGGTTGCCTTGGCGACAGGCGGTGCGGGCAACCGGCAACTGGGGCGCGTTGGTCTGTTACTCTCAGCGACCAGAGCGCCACTGTGATCAGGGTCTCTGAGGGTGCCGGGTGGCTCCGTTATTGCTTGGCAGCCGCCCGGGCTGAAAGGAAGGGGCGAGAAGGCTATCCCGGAGTGGGGAGCGTAGAAAGTGCTGGGGCCCTGAGGCGGGAGGGGACGGGTCTGGGCCATTCAGGTCGTCTAGGGTCCTGGGTAGAAGGCAGGGGTGGGAGACTGCGACTGCGCCCGCCAGGTGAGGGGAGGAAACACCTCCGGGTCCAGAGTCTCAGGCCGAGTGGAGTGGAAGGAACTGTGCAGGGTCCCAGAGGGAGGGAGGAAAAGGGAGGACAGGAAGGTGTGAAGAGGGGTGGACTCAAAAAGTGGGGCGAGGGGCAGCCCCCTGGCTTAGCGGTTAAGTGCCTGGGCTCCGCTACTGGCGGCCTGGGTTCGGATCCCCGGAGCGCACTGACGCACCGCTTGTCCAGCCATGCTGAGGCCATGTCCCACATACAGCAACTAGAAGGATGTACAACTATGACATACAACTACCTACTGGGGAGAAAAAGGGAAAAAACAAGGAGGAGGATTGGCAATAGATGTTATTAGCTCAGGGCTGGTCTTTCTCAGCAAAAAGAGGAGGATTGGCATGGATGTTAGCTCAAGGCTGATGTTCCTCGCAAAAAAAAAAAACAAAAAAAAAGTGGGGCGGGGGAGGGGAGGATAGAGATGGAAAAAACTGAGAGCGAGGGGAGGCTTCCCGGCAAAGCTGAGCCGGTGGCATCTTTCCCCAGCCTTATAAATCAAATCACTGAGCAAGCCGTAATAGACCCCTACTAAGTTTTGGAAGATCAATTATTTATGGACAAGATTGAGTGGGGAAAGAACTGGTCAGGGAAAGGGGCGTGGGGCAGAAAGGAGGAAAACAAAAGGTCTTTTGACCTGAATCAAGATCTCAGCCCTGGAGCAGGAGAGGACCCCAGAAGTTGCTTTCTCATGTAGTTGGAAGTCTGATCACCGCTCTTTCTGGTGCCCGAAGCTCCCTCCTCACCACCCTGATACCTTTACTTTTGGGAGACTTACCTTCTGGTTAAGAAGGGGAAAGATGGACAGTGGCAGTGCAACAAAAGGATGCCAACAGTAGGTGAGGGAGAGGACACTGTGGGCATGCAGCCTGGTGCCAACTAGACACTGGTTTTGAGAAGTCTGTGTCATGAACACCCCAGTCCCATTTCAGAGCTTTGGGTGTGGTGAACTGAGTGTAAGACAGGTGTCTGGAGAAGACCGCTCTCAATAACGCTTGTGACTAAGGAGACTTCATGTGGGACCCACTTCTCGGGCTTGACCCCCCACCTTGTTCATGCTTTGTTCATCCTTTGCCAGGGCACCTTGGGGTCTCAGCCCACATCCCCCAGGGAGAAGCTTGATGGTCCTTCTCCCTGTAAACCTGTTATGACATAAAGTGAATGACCCCTGTGCGTCCGGGGAACGTTACTGCTGATCACACCAGGGACCATGCCAATAGGGAAGTTATTGAGCTCCTCAAGTTTCCTGAGGCTGCTTTGTCATCTGTAAGGTAATCACAGCTCTGCTCCCTCCAGAGGTTGTTTTAGAGACATAGTGAGACACTGAAAGTGCTTTTAAAGGGTGTGGGGTCCTCAAAGTCAAGGACCAATTACCACAAAGCCCAATTAACATGGCTTGGGGAGCCACTGGGGAAAGAAGGGGCTGGATTTGAAACCTGGATCTGTCATTTACTAGCTGAGTGATCTTGGGGAAGTCATTTCAGCTTTCCTGCTTAAGTAGAGCTAAGTTGGCCTGTGAATGAGATCATATAAACCAAGGCATTTCTGGCTTCAATGGGAGGCCGCTTCTGTAGGGGAGGAGCCCTGGCTGGGAATCTGTTAGAGACAGTTATTTTGTCACCAACTGGAATGGCCTTTGGACAAAGCATTGCAGCTATCTTGACTTCGTCAGTTGCCCTTACCTTGTCCCTTATACTGTCACCTCCTTCAGCCTTCATGTTGGCCATGGCCTCATTTTCCTCGTTTGTGACTAGGAGATGATGATTCCTGTAGGAATCAGAGGGCTTGGGACAAGGAAGCTATTAGATCATGTTACAGTTCAAATGCATTAAGTGGGGTGTTTAGTTCTAGAGAGCAGCAGATGGCATGGCATGAGAACAGAGTGGAGAACATTAGGTTCCCTGTTAATAGCTGACAAGAGTCTGACGCATAAGCCTCGGGGGACATTGAGTCTTGAATGAAGAGTTGGTTGGAAAAGAGGCTCAACAGAAAACTGGGTAATTGTTAACACAGTGAAAATGATAAGGAATCCCTTTTTTAAATAAAGTGATTATTTAGATTGAGAAAATAAATTACGAATTTTAAAAACAAATACCACAAACTCAAGAAAAACATCCTGATATTTTCATTAACTGCTGGGCACACCTTTACCTTTAAAATACTCCCTCCCGGCATATTTTTTGACTACAGACTCTTTGATTAACTTTTTATGTGACAATGATTTTGTAGTATTTCCTACAGAGAGAATAGATAATTCTGTCTTTCCTTTGGCAGTAAGCAGGCACCAGAAGCCATTTATGCACCGAGATGGCTATAGTAATTTAAGTAGACACAGAAGAGGCTTCAAAGCACATAAATAGATCCCACTCAACCCATCCCTTAATAATCCCCCAATTTTACCTTCCCCCTTAGCCACATCCAAAATGCCCACAGCTACTCCCACAGGAGATAATGTGACAGAGGGAATTTGCAATGGAAAGAGTCACTGGGCCTCAACCAACTTGTAAAAATTATTCTCTCACGTGCAGACACAGAGCTGGTCAAACTGACCCTTGAACCACAGGCACATTTCCTGGAGGGGTGAGGTGGGGGAGCCAGAAAAGCCTTTCAGAGCCTGCTGCCAGCTCCCCTGTACCCAGCCTGTCCCATAAGAGGACTATTGAGTGGAGCTGGTGAAGACTTGTGTGGAAGACGTCCACAAGTATAAGAAATACATGTCAGCAGGGGAGGGGAAATGGGAGAGAAAAAGTGCAGAAGAACTGGAAGAAAAGAGAAGAGGCGGCAGCTTGGAAGGAAGGGCAGTGGGGTGAGGGTGGGCTCTTTCCCTGCTGCTGCACTTGAGGCTGGGACTGCCCTTAACCGGCCGTGTGACTGTGGCAGAGGCCTCCTACTTTACCTCTCTGAGCTTCAGTTTCCCCTTTAAAATGGGGCTGCTAGAGGTTGGATTGTTGGTTACCAGAGGGGAAGCGGGGAGGGAGGAGGGCAAAAGGGATGATTAGGCGCGTGTGTGTGGCGATGGATTCTAATTAGTCTTTGGGTGGTGAACATGATGTAATCTATGCAGAAATAGAAGTATAATGATGTACACTTGAAATTTATATAATGTTATAAACCAATGTTACTGCAATAAAATCAATTCACATTAAAAAATAAAATAAAATAGGGGCCAGCCCGGTGGCGCAAGCGGTTAAGTGCGCGCGCTCCGCTGCGGCGGCCCGGGGTTCGCTGGTTCGGATCCTGGGCGCGCACAGACGCACTGCTTGGTAAGCCATGCTGTGGCGGCGTCCCATAAAAGTGGAGGAAGATAGGCACAGATGTTAGCCCAGGGCCATCTTCCTCAGCAAAAAAAGAGGAGGATTGGCGGATGTTAGCTCAGGGCTGATCTCCTCACAAAAAAAAATAAAATAAAATAAAATAAAATAGGGCTGTGTCGAGGGAAGAGTCTTGTTGGTGCCTTTTCTATTGTAACCTCTGTCGGGGAAAGAGGGAGAATCTCCCTCTGCCCTTTCCCTTAAGGTTCTTCTGGCGGGCCAAATAATCAACAAGACAGGTTAGCAGGAGAAAATAATACCAAGTTTAATAACATGTATACATGGGAGAAAGCAGGGACACTGCGTTTTCTCAACACAACAGCAGAAATTCTCATCTTAAATATCATTTTCAGCCAATGACAAAGGAGGATTTTGGGGGTGGGGGGAGTCAGTTGCAGGAGATTACCACTAAAGCACAGTAAACAAGAGTAAGGTTTATTGCGCAGCCCCAAGGCCTCACCTTCCACATTGATAAGTTACTAGAAATGAGCTCATCCCCCCTTTTCCCAATACAGAGAGGGAGATACCTTTACAAATGGAGACTTCCCTTATAAATGTAAATGATTGTCTGGCAACTCCTTGCAGGGTCATCCAGAGAATGTGGCCAGAGAGACAGAACTTCTGATAAGAGGGGCTTGTTGGTGCCTTTCCTATTGTAACATTTACCCTACGTTATCTTTACAGCCATCATGATAGATCTGTTCCGGGAAGGAACCACCATGTCAAATTCTTTAGGCAGTTAGTGGGGGAGGTCAAATGTCCCTAGAGAAAATAACCAAGGTAAAGAGATAGATTTCAGGGTGGCCAAATCTTTATCTCCCACACCTCTATCCTACATTATCTTTACAGCCGTCATGATAGATCTGTTCCAGGAAGGAGCCACCGTGTCAAATTCTTTAGGCAGTTAGTGGGGGAGGTCAAATGTCCCTCAGAGAAAACAATCAAGGTAAAGACATAGATTTCAGGGTGACCAAATCTTGATCTCCCACAGCTGCTAATACCTCCCTCACAGGGTTGTTGCGTGAGGATAACAGACGTATCGGCTGGGGACATTGCTTGGGATATTGGGAAAGGTCACCATGTGAATAGGACTCCCTCGTAATCCTTTTGATCAAAGGACGAAAGTAGACTCAGAGGCCCTGGACCCAGGTCTGGGCCTTGCCTGCTGGGGAAATCACCCTGGCCTTTACTCAAAGCTGACCCTGCCTTAGGCGGAGCAGCCCTGCTCAGGACAACCTCCTGCACTCAGGCGCAGGCTGGTGCAGTCAGAGAGAGCCCTGGCTTAGGAGTCGGAAACCATGAGCTCAATGGGTCGGCGCCCCAGGGCCTGAGCCCTGACTGGCTGAGGCCCATTGGAGAAGCCTGGAAAACTGAGGAGTTATCTTGGTCCAGCCAGGTCCCAGCTGCCTGGAGTAGCCCCGCCTGCCCCTCCAGGGGGCCATAGGGAAGAGGACCAGCGCAGGCAGGGGATCAGGATAAGGGCCCCTCAGGGGAGGAAAGTGCATGTGGGAGGACAGTCAGCAGAAGCCGTGACAGGGTGGCCCTGGGGCCCAGGGCAGGCATCAAGGAGCAAGGAGACTGCAAAGCTGAAGGTTCACTTCAGTCTCTAGGCCCAGGATCCAGGGCAACGCCACCGCCTGAGGCCCCAGCTGCAGGGCAGCTCCAGGCTGGCAGGCCTGCTTGCTTCCTTCCCTGAGTGATGCTCCTCCAGGTGATACTTGGTGCTAGCTCTTCTCATCCCCCTCCCGCTCCCCACTGCCTCCACTATCTGAACATATTCTGCCTTCTTCCAACGTATACAGAGGGACACCTTTAAAAAACAAAAAAGCTTTCCTGAAATGTTAGTTTGGAGTTCATTTCCAGCAGAGAAATGGATGTCGGGTTCTGGGGACAGGCCAGCAGAGGTCAGGGGAGCAAAGCAGCAGCTGACTGCAGCATTGAAGATGAAAAGGCGGAGGAAGCCAGAGGAGAAGGTGGGGAGAAGACACGGGCCAGAGTGGGCCAGCTGCTCCTCAGCAGCCTGCTGGGGGCTGCGGGATGGAGAGAAACCTTCACAAGCTGGGAAGCTTGCTCTGTTTTACTCCCAATTAGAGGGCAGGGCACCTCAGGGCACCTGTATGGCCAGGCGGGCCAGATCCCAAGAGAGGACCCAAAGGACCTGAACTGAACCCGCCCACTTTCTTCTCCCAAACTCCAGGGTCAGCGATATTGCTGCTGCTTGCTGAGCAGAGTGGTGGGTGGGACGAAGTGGGGAGTGAAAGGGTCCCCCAGAGCATCCTCAGCTGTTCCCCAGGGAGAGGGGGAGGCTGTGTCCCATTCCCTCACTCCCCCTTTAGGGCCCTGTGGGCGGTTTAGATCCCCCCACCCACCTAGGCCTTGGGATGGGTCAGAACCTGGTGTTATCAAACTCCAAGGGCACGCTGGACCCCAAGCTAAGAATTCCCTCCCTACTCCTTCCCATCCTAAGTTAGACCCAACCTCAAAGTCCAAATTTGGTACAGAGGTTCTGCAAAGAGAAAAAATGACAAAGATACTCCAATAAAAAGTCAACATAGAAATGCCCTCTCTCGTTATGAATTTCCTAGGGTGAAATTCAAATCAAAAATTAAATTCCCTTGCCCTTTTAGGGTAAAGTTCAAAGAAATAAAAACTGAAAGTCTTAAGGTCAAAGGATTAAAGCCCAAAGCATTCACAGAGAGCCTAGCAGTCAGTCAAAGCTCAGTGGCCTTAACTTCCTCTCCAACGCTCTGAGCCCACCCACCTGGGTGGGCTGGTTCCCTTCTGGAATTGGGTCCTTCTCCACATTTCAGCATTTTAACTAGCCTGTCATGTGCTCCACTTTTAAAAGATCCAGAGTTACTAGGATGAACCAGATGGTGACAGCTTCACAGCCCCACCCGGCACAGGGCAGCCTGCAGGCCGCTGGGTGTCCCCAGAATCCAATGCTCAGCCCCATGTAGACCCTTCTTCCTGCTGCCTTAAGACCCCAGTAAAAACGCCCTGGCAGCTGGCGGAGGGAGAGTAAATAGGGAAGAGACAATAGCCCCGACCCCACCCCCTGGGAGACTGACCCAATGGGAGGTTAGCCTTAGCCTGTTTGACAGTGTTGGGAGGGGCAGGGAGCAACTTCCGCGTTCCTTCTGCTCTCTCGGCACCGCTCTGCCGCTCCTGCCTTCACAGTCTTCACCGGGGCAGGCCACTCATTGGGTCTCGTTTGGGATACCGTCTTTCTTCCAGAATGTTTGAAATCTCGTAATTTCCGTTTCCCTCTGTACGCCCAGTGCTGACCTCTGCCTAGTGACACGGCGTCCCAGTGCGGGCTCTGCCTAGTGCGCGACTCCCCGCAGTGTCGCATGTCCTGTCCGGAGCCGGTTCCCTAACTGAGGGCTGGGGAACAGTAGCTCTGCCCCGTTGGTTCTCAGGGCACCAGCTGTCCTCCTTTGGGGATGCTCCTGGCCTTGAATGGCGTTTATTTTCTCAACCTCGCTTCCGGTGGGGAGACTGTCTCCACTGTGCGCTTCCTCACGCTATTGTTGGCTCGCGGCTCCGGGATGGCTCAGCCGCGCCCCTGTCGGTTGCGCTGTGCTGGCTCTGAACGGTGGTTTCATCTCTCTTCTCCACCACACACAGGGCTAACAGTTTTTATTGGATTCCAGTGCCTTCTCTCCTCTTACTTTCTCTTTGCTTTCTGACCACACATTTATTTTTTCTGACATATTCCTCTAGATTTTGTCTCTTGGGGTCTCCCATGGTAACAGAAAGAGAAATCAGTCAATTCCGGGTTCCCCACAAGCATCTACTGTTGAAACAGTCCCAAGGCTCCACCAAGTGACGCCAGCCACCCGCCACTGTACCTGCAGCCAGCTCCCCTCTTGCACCTGGCTCTGCTCCCCTCTGATGGGGCTCAGCTGAGCCTTCTTGAGACCTAATCCACACATTTTAAAACATATTCCCTCAGGACCCGAGTATTCCCCAGGCCCCCACCCACAGTAACTGCTGTCCTAAAACGCACCCCAGATCTTCTCAGTATTTGATGCTGATCTTCTGTCCTTGAATTTGCCCAGGTCCTCTACAGCCTCTGAGAGCTGCCAGGCTCTTGGGATTGGATTCTGGTTATTACGGAGTCCTTGTCTGCAGTGTTGAACGGCCAACCCCTCAAGGGTGTTCTGGGTCACCTGGCTCCCTGGGGGGGTGGAGTGGCCTTGCCTCTTCCCCAAACCTCTGCCCTCCTTTCCCAACAGGGAGCTTTCCTGTCCCTTGAGTTGGTCTGTCTGGCCTGGTCCACTCCAGGGCCTTGTTAACCCCAACATCTCTGCCCAGCTTGTCTTCCGACACTTCATGTTCTCTGAAGGACATTCCTCTTCCACAGCTAATCTCTCTCATTTTCCACTGCTCCTGTTGTGCGAGTAAGATTGTGGCATGTTTTTCAAACCATTCTAGTTCTTTCTGGATCTCCTCAGAAAACTCGACTCCCTGGGCAGACAGCTCCCAGCACAAGCGTCTTGCAGGGCCTCGCTAGCTTTTGGGTGTGCAGGGATTTCATTGAGTTGTTTTTCTATCTCAACCCAAGAAAAAGGCTTATTCTCTGAAGGTCCCTGTTACCTTTGAATGCCATCGTCCAGTAACAAACCATCACCCCTCTGTGGGCGAGCCGGGCTTCAGTCTCCCAACTCCAGGGAGAGCCTAATTCTTGAGAGCCTAGGATGTACTTGGAGGGTGCAGGAGGGACCCTCCACAGCCCTGCTCTGGCGGGAACTCATTGGTCACCCCCTGCATACATGGCCCAAGAATCCCACCCAGGTGCACTCCAGCCCGTCGCTGCCTTTGCAGTTGAAAGTGCCTACATGCGACCTGGCCTGGAACACCTCACCCCTGCCCTGCCTCAAAAGGCACCAGCCCTCTGGAGCTGCCTCTGCCCTGCCATCCATCACAGGTCCAGGCCACGAGAGGAATCCTGCTGCTCACCAAACCCCAGCAGGGGGGGCTTGCTAAGACCTCACCTATTAAAGAGCATAGCTGTGAGCTTGTGACCCGCCCCCCCGCCCCGAGCCCTGCCCTGAACTGCTGAGGTCAAACCCCCACGTGGACCCTGCTTACGCAGCAGTGTGGAGCCTCTCACCTAGGCAGCTAGTTAAAAGCCAACCACACAACCATAAGCATCAGCTCACCGCACCAAAGCACTGTGGGGGACCACCAAGGCCAGAAGGCAGTGTGGTCCCCATGAAGCCCTGGCACAAACCAGGCATCCCCACGGCCTTCACATGGGTTACTGCTATGGATTCAAAGCCTGAAGCCAGGGCACAAGATGTTGGGTTTGAGGGGGCCTAAACCATTTTCTTCCAATGCCAATCTCTGGGTCTCCACTATAGTTGTGGGGGTCATAGCATGTGCCAGAGGGCAGGCAGCAGCACCCTGCAGAGTGGGCCCAGGAGGGCCAAGCCAGGCAGTTCAGGGGTGCAGAGGGAGACCGGGAGGGCTCCTTTAGAGATGGAAGCACCTCATATGAGGAGACGAGGGGGAAGGGGCCCCCAACCCCAGGAGGAACACCAGTGGCAGGAAGGTCAGGGAGGCTGGGGGTGAGCTGGGGAGAGGGCAGCGAAGTAGGGGCAGCCCTTGGCATGGGCCAGAATTGGGGCAAGGTCTTAGAGGGATGGGGGAGTTGGGCAGCACCTCTGGTACACTGTTGGTGGTCTTCCCTTTTTCCTGTGTGTATGTGGAATTATTTGTATCATGAAGTATAACATACACACAGAAAAACCCGTAACAGTTTAATAAATATAACACAGTCACTTGTGAAAACAGTGAGGAAAAATATCACAGCAGCACCCCACCAACTCCTGTGTGCCCCGCCCCAGTCCAGCCCTCTCTCCTCGCCAGTGCAACCACTGTTCTGACTGTGAGGGGAATCATTTCCTGGCTTTCATCACAGTTTTACCAGCTAGGCATGGACCTCTCAACAATGTAGTTTGGGGTTCCCTATTTTTGAACTTTAAATAAATGAAATTGTATTATCTGTATCTTGCATCTTTTGCTCAACATTTTACGCTTGTGAGATTCACCCATGGTGAAATGTGTGTCTGTAGCTTGTTCATTTCACTGCTGTGTAATATTCCATGACATGAATATACCACAATTTATTTATCCATTCTATTCTTGATGGATGTTTGGGTTGTTTCTGGATGTGAGTTTCTTTAGAGTATATACCTAGGGGTGGGATTGTGAGCATGTTAATTAGAACCAATGTGATGGGTGGTAGTGGTATCTTGTGGCTTTAGTTGCATTTCCCTGATTTCTACTGAGGTTGAACACATTTTCCACTTGCATATTCTGTTTTATGAAGTGACTTCTACAGTCCTTTGCTAATTTTTTATTGGGTTGTCTATTACCAATTTGTAGGAGTTTTTCATATGTTCTGGATATGAGCCCTTGGTCAATAATATGAGTTTCAAAAATTGTGCCATGTCTTTTCACTCTTTTTATGATGTCTTACTAATATAAGGTCAAATGTGTCCATCTTTTCCTTAGTTCTATGTGCTTTTTGTATCATTTAAGAGCTTCTTAAGATGATATTCTCTTATATGATCTTTTAAGATCTTTATGATTTTTTCTTTATGGCTTTAATTCATGGAGAACTGATTTTTGTGTGGGTGTGAAATAGGAATCCAGTTAGATTTTTCTCCCCATATGGTAGCCAGCTACACAGCACCCCTAATTGAACAGTACTTTCTTTCAGATAGATTTCAATGCTGCCCTAATCATATGTCATGTCCATATGTGTGTAGAGGGGTCTGTTTCTGGGATTTCTCTTCTTTCTATTGGTCTGTTGTCTGCCCCGTGCTGATTTCACTTTGCCTTAGCTACGTAGCTTGATAACAAATCTTGACATTGGAAAGCAAGTCCTCCCACCTTGTCTTCTTCAAGAAAATGTTTTGGCTCCTCTCGGCCTTTCAGAAGCCAACCATGCTAACTGCTATACCATCAACACTTCTCTCAGCCTTTTAGATTCTCATGTAAATGTTAGAATTTGGTTGTCAAATTCCATTAAAAAATCTGTTGGAATTTCTATTGGGACTGTGCTGAATCATAAACCAGATGGGGGAGAATTGACATCATTACAATACTGCCTCCAGTCCATAGAGGTGCTTGGTCTCTCCACTTATTTAGTTCTTCTGTGACCCTCAGGATGTTAGTTCTTCTGTAGTTTTGCACATCTTGGATTTATTCCTAGGTACAGGGCAACATTCTCTTTTTGCTTGTTTCCTTTACTCTTCCCCGCCCCTCCATCTTCTCTTCTTTGTACATGCGTAGTCATATTCTTATGGTATCTGTAAAGTCATATCTCATTCTGAAAAACGTTTCTGCATTGATACCGAATGCATGTATTTTAAATATGCTTTGTCCTATTGTCTGGTAAATACGTTATTGTAGTAACTCTACATGGGCTTAAGTGTTAAACTTGTATAAATCCACACCCTTCATGTCTTTCTTTGACTCTATTCACTCATGATCACCAGTATCCCTAATATCAACACAAAGATGATCCTTCTCTACGCTTTGAAATGGCAGTAGAGGGACTGTAAAGGCTGAACTCTCTTCTCTGCTTTGTAGCTGTGTTTTGTTTTGACTGGCTGCAACTCACTAAAGAATCACCCCGTCACTGAAGGATTCATTCCTGGAAACAGGGCTTCTTTCCAGAACCTTTCTTAGGACACAGCTCTCATTCAGGCTTTTGTGTTAGAAGAGGATCCCTGTAAACGGAAAAGGTTTGAAGACGTAGACTCACTTCCCTCTTGTTATTAGGCGTTATTGCTCCTTCTGTCTGCTGCGGAGAGGGCGAGGGTTATCGGTTAGACAGTCTGAATGGAGAGGGTTGAAGCACGGCTTCTTCCACCTCTTTCCTGGCTGTCTCTTATCTGGCTGCTTTGTCTTGTTTTTCCTCTTCAGTCTGACTTCCAAAGCAGGTCGTCAGGAGTAGTGCCACCCAGGCGCCATCAGCCCCACGCTCTGGCTGGCAGATTCATTCATATTCTTCCCCAAAGCCATGTGCTTGTTGGAAGGGGTCTGGTTCCTGCCCCATTCCCGCCAGACCCAATGTTAGAGTTGAAGTCTGGGTATTCACCAGAATTTAAAGAATAGTCAAAAGGAATTTAATCCAAAGAGTCTTTTCTCTTCTCTCCGAACAAGAAGGAAATGGGCTTATTTTATAATCAAGAGTATTATCCTCTGAATTATCAGAGAGCAAAAGAGGAGACACTACCTGAAGAGTCAAGTTTTGTCCTGGAAAAATAGTGGAAGGCTCTGACAGAGTTCCACCCAATTTTCTTCTGTGTGGGCGTCCTGATGTCACATTGCTTTTCTGGCTGTCCAGAAAGGCTCAAGGCACCTTGAAATTCATACCATCTTTGAGGATTGCATGTTAGAGATGGCATTGCTGGGCCGGCCCCGTGGCTTAGTGGTTAAGTGCATGCATTCCGCTGCTGGCGGCCCTGGTTCGGATCCCGGGCGCGCACTGACACACCGCTTCTCTGGCCATGCTGAGGCCGCGTCCCACATGCAGCAACTAGAAGGATGTGCAGCTATGACATACAACTATCTACTGGGGCTTTGGGGGAAAAATAAATAAATAACTAAATTACAAAAAAAAAAAAAAGAGAGAGAGAGATGGCATTGCTTCCACAGCCAAGCTCCTGGCATGAGGGAACAAACTTCTCTGGGACGAGGAGTCTGGTACCAACAAGAGGGCCTGATTCATAAGCCGAGTAGAAAACTTTGGAATTTGTTGCTGCTCCTTTTTCGCTGCTGACAGCATCGATGTGGTGTGTGATTTTGTCGTGCAAGTGATCCTCAAGACATCTGGGGTCCCTGAGCTCTTGTGAGTTACCTGGTGGACTCAGTAGATAAAGCCCCTTCGGGAGAGCACGACCAGACGGACATTTGGCACATGAAGAGGCAGATGATGGGGGAAACTAAAGGCAACAGGGAGCAGCTGAGGAGGGAGGGCCCAGGGGTGGGGTCAGGATGAGGCCCAGAGGGAAAGCCCCCGCAGAGGTGTGGGGAAAGTTTCCCCACCTTCCCAAGTCCCAGGCAGTCTGCAAACAAGCTCCTTTTGTTACAAATGAAATCTGGTGGACTAGTCAGGGAAACAGAGCTCAGAAGTAAACCCAAGTACAAAAGGGGATTTAATTTGGAATAAAAATGGCATTTCATCAGTGGGGTAAGATGGATGATTTAGATGGTGAGGGGACAGGTGGGTGGCATCTACAATAAAAGATGGAGCCATACCTCAGACTTGACACAGGGGACAGTCCAGACAGAGCAAAAATGTAAATGCCTAAACAAAAGCACATAAAGTCCCGGAAGAAACTATGGGAAGTAGTTTGATAATTGTGGAGTGGGGCAAGCCCAGGAATGACACGAATCTGGAAGAACTGTTGATAAATGTGTCTCCAGAGCCTACCCGTAAAGTCAAAAGCCAGATGACAAACTGGGACAAATATTTGCAACTCAGGGCAAACGGTTACTGTCTCTCATATATAAAGAACTTTAAAACAAAAAAATAATCCAGTTGGGACAGGAGCTTGAGGATTTGACTTAGTACCCAGAAAAGAAAAGGAAAAGGGAACGGCTGTTCAACGTATGAAAAGATGCTCAACCTCTTAATAAGAGAAATGCAAATTAAAACCTTTTGGGTTGAGAGAAAAGCATTTTCCCCATCAGACAGACAAAAGTCAAAATCGTGCTTCTAGGAGCCTATCCTACAGATACACATATGTGGAGTTCAGTGTCACGGAGCTAAGAGCTTGTGGGAGATCAAAATTGGCCACCCTGAAATATGTCTCTTTACCTTGATTATTTTCTCTGACAGACATTTGACCTCCCCCAAACTGCCTAAAGAATTTAACACAGAAGGCCTGTTTCAGGAAGGCGCCACTACCATATGATGGCTGTAATATAATGTAAAATAGATGCTACAATAGGAAAGGCACCAACAAGTCCATCTTATCAAAAATTCTGTCTCTCCTAGGCCACATTCTCTAGGTGGCCCTGCAAAGTGTTGTCAGACAAACATTTACATTTATAAGGGAAATCTCCATTTGTAAAGGTATCTCCCTCTCTATACTGGGAAGAGGGAGGATGACCTCATCTCTAGAAACTTATCAATGTGGAACTTGAGGCCTTAAATCTGCATAATAACCTTACTCTTGTTTACTGTGGTTTTCTGGTAATCTCCCACAACTGACTCCCCCCACCCCCAACATCCTCCTTTGTCTCTAGCTGAAGATAGTATTTAAGATGAGAACCTCCACCATTTTGTTGAGAAACTCAGTTTCCCTGGTTTCTCCTATGTATACAAGTTATTAAACTTGGTATTATTTTCTCCTACCAACCTGTCTTTTAATTATTTGGCCAGCCATAAGAACCTTGAGGGAAAGGGCAGAGGGGGATCCTCCCTCTTCCCCAACAAGCTGATGGCTGGAAACAGCTGGAACATTCATGAGAGGGGCTGGCTAAATGGAATCATGGCCTGTCCCAGCAAGGGAATATTGGAGACTCTTCAGGTACTAAGATAGACTTTTTAGTGAAAAAAAAACAAAGTGCAAAACTTGTGTAGAATATGCTGCCATTTGTAGGAAAAAAAAAACAAGCAACGGGGGAAGGACGAGGTGATATACATATTTTCTGGTATATGCATAAAATGCCTCTGGGGGCTTTGAGGGAGGGTCACCCTGTGGAGGGAGGTGGTGGGAGGGAATCCTTGGAATGCGAGTCTGGTAAATATATTACCTATAAAAATGAAAATAAGATTAGTTATGAAAGAAGCCAGGTCTCATGGGGACACAGGGTCAGGTTGCAGGGGCACATGGGGATGAGACTTCTTGTTTGTAGCTTTTGGATTTGGAGCCCTATCTGGATGTTTTGGGGGCTAGACTCATGAGACACAGAGTCCAGACCCCATTGTCCCCAGATAGGGGCTGAGGCTCAGGAGGGAGGGGAGAGCGCCAATTTCTGAAAACTGACAGTTTTTTTCTTCTTTATCTGGGCTTCAAACACAGAAGTGAGAAGTGCTCACTTAACCAGGAGGGGAAATCTGGGCAAGAGGCTGGTGGGTTTGCACTGTCCCCTCCTCGCCCCTCCCCCCAACACACACACCAGGTTCTGGAATTCTCTCTGGGAGGCCTAGGGGGCTAGGTCCTGGCTTTGCAACTGCTCAGCTGGGAAAGTGGCTGGCTGGCAGGAGAGGGCCTTACAGAACACAGTCTGGGGTCGAACACTTAGCTGCCCAGTAGGGCGAGAAGCCAAGGAAGACATCAGCTGCCCAGAAATACTGGAAACTTCCTAAGCTCCTGGGATCAGCTGACCTCCCCCAGATAACTGAGGGTTGGCCTTGCACTCTTTCAGTCTACTGCTTTAGAGGCAGCAGGATAACGTCAGTGCATTCCCACAGAGGCCTGTGCCCGCTCCCAGCACTCCTCCCTCACCTGGCCTCCAGCACCTCCAGGCCCCGTGTGGACCGGCCTCGAAGATACCTGCCCACACTCCCTCGTTGTTTCTCTGCCCACCCGCCCAAAGAGGGGAGTCTCACAATTAATCAAGACTTTAGTACAGGCACAGGCCACTTGCTTGCTCCTTTCCTTCCCTCTGCGTCCACATTAATCTTGCCCCTGAGGATGCAAGATGTTCCTGTCATGCTCCACGGTTGAAGGATCATGTAGGAAGGACATCTGGTGAATCCCTTCATTTCACAGATGGGGGAAACTGAGGCCTGAGAGGGAGCAAAGCTGGCACTTGACTCTATCTCCCTGGGATCAGGCTCCCAGGGGAAGCAGGTGGAGGACTGAGGGGAGTCTGGTGAGGCAGGCCTGAAGCAGGGGTTTCAGCCGAGGCTGGGAGACAGGGCGGTGGGGTCTCTGCCATGAAGTCAGGTACACCTGAGAGGGCAGATATGAGGTGGGAAGCTTGGGGAGAGCCTACATTGCTTCTGGGCTCTCCAGAACAGACAAGCCCTGAGAGGGCCCTGGGGCCGCCGACCCAAAGGTCACAGAGCTGGGTGCAACGCCTCTCGATGCCCACAGGCTGCTGGGGGACACAGGAAGAGAAACCCCAGCTAACAGGGCCTGGGCTGAGGCAGAGGATCCTAGGCATCATCCCGTACCGAGTGGCCTCAGGGAAGGTTTCCTACAGGGAAGGTGCGGTGTGGGGCTCACAGCGGGCAGATGGGGGACAGGCATTCCATGCAGAAGAAACAGCACCAGCAAGGTGAGGCGTGAGACTGCCAGGGCCGCCTGTCTTTTGCAAACAGTGGCTGTGAGGACAGTCGTGCATCCTGTAGGCCAGGGGTCACCAAACGATGGAGAGCAGTCTGTGCCCCCACCCCCCGGCATTTGTTCCACACCTGTTTGAGGGGTTATTTGGAAATGAGTTTCTGCTTGAGGTTTTCTATTGCAAAGGCTGACCGCACCCCTATGGGTCCTGGGGCAGCCACTGGGGTGTGCGGAAAGGACAAGCTCCTTGGTGGGCAGCAGAGCCTATGCTTTGGAGGAAATGGGGCTGGCCAGGGGGTGACTGCGGTGGGAGACAGGATACGGCTTGAGGGTGCGGTGCAGCAGCTAGCCTTGGCATGCAAGGTAGGTGATTAGCTCCTGGGGACTTGGGAGCATGGTGGGCAGGGCCAAGAACATGGGTCCCTGACCCAGACACCTTTTTCCTTGGATTGCAAGGAGCCACTGCCTTGTGGATGCCCCAGCTGGCCAAAGCCTGACACTTCCCAGTTCTTGGGGGGGCAGTGGGCCATGCTCTGCTCTCCTGGCTCCTATGAGCCACTCCAGCCTCCCCTGCCAGCCTCCCCAGCTCTCAGATACCCCAACTTTAACTGGGGAGACCACTACTGTTCATGTGAGGCCACAGGACGAGAGCCCTGACTGGGGGTAGCAGGGGTGAATGTGTGGCTGAGCCCCAGGAGGCAGCCGGCTAGGCAGAGGCACACCCAGGGGAGCCAGGGTCAGCGTCCTCTGTGAAATGAGGGCGTTAGACTAGCTGCTCACTGAGATCCAGGCCCCTGCTCTCTCAAGACCATGTATAATGTAGGCTGAGGTCAAGGTTAAGAGCAGGACAGCGCAGGCCAGGTGGAGCGGGGCAGGTCAGGGGCACACGCGAGCTGAAAGGATGTGACAAAGGCTGGGGCCGAGGTGGGAGCCTGTTACACGACAGGTGCTCAGATCCCAGGAGGCCCCAGCCCACAAGCAACGCTGAGATAAGCGGGCCACGCCACCAACGCCCCCCCAGCACCGAGACAGACGGAGGGCTCCCCAGCCCTTTCAGTGAGGACAGAATGACTGAGGTGAGCTGGAGGAAGGCTCTCAGAGACCTCTATGGAAGAGGAGCATTCCGCCACCACCAAGATGGGCCACACCCTTCTGGACTCCCTTGAGCTTTGACTCTTCTTTTTAAACATTACCCTAGCCTTCCCTGCTGCTCTTCTGGAAGTACATCCTTGCTGCCCAGGGCCGAAGACGGCTCGGGGATGAGAGGGGAGAGCACCCCCAGGACCTGGACTGAGAAGCAGAGCAGTCCCCAGCCATCTAGATTAGCAAGCTGGCAAGGGGGGGCTGCTCCAGAGGACAGACTCTGCCAAGAACAATGCACCGCAAGAGGGAGGGAGGGCGTGGATCCACATGGAAAGTGCGAGCTGACTGGGCTTGGCAGCACTGGGACCTGGCTTGTTCTGAAGTTGCCGTAATCAGGACAAGAACCACTTGTCCTCTGCCTCAAGCTTGGACTGGGCACCTGGAGCTTCCTGCCCCTGCCTGCCCGGTGTTCACACTGACGCCACACAGGTGACGCAAGGAAGGAGCTTGTGGCCACCCCAGGCCCCAGGCGTCTCCACACACACAAGGGAGTCCCCATCACTGCCTGTGGCTCAGAGGCGGACCTGCTCTTCACTCTCAACATCAGAAAGGAAGTAACAGGCTCTAAAGGCTTGGCCTAAGCAACAACCCCTTTCCCTAGAGCCCCAGTTTCCAAAAGCAAGTTAAATTCCGTGGAATTTTAAAAATCACCTTGCATCTAGGATGTTCTTGCCTAAATATAGGCCAAGGAAGAGCAAGTCTCAACAGCTCAGGCCAGAGGTGAGGCCCCACCTTTCCCAAGCTCCCAGGAATGGCGTTCATGTGGCCAGAGGAACCCTGTCTGCAAGCAGCTGAAATAAACCTGACTTCTCCCACAGGGAGGGTCGAGCTGGCCCTTCACTTTAGCCAAGACACAGGTGCCAGCCCTGGCCAACTAGCATGAGTGCCAAGCACATGAATTCCCAGTGCTAGGGGCTGGGCCTTACTTGGAAGGAGTTGCTGCCAGGGCACATGGAGGCTCTCTGACTAGGAGGTGGTGAGACATTTGGGCCCAAAGGCAACTGGCCTGGGCGAGCAGCACTTCTTGGCCTGGAGGATGGGCAGCAGGGTAGCCAAGGTCCCTATGGTCCAGGTCCTATCACCACCCCTACAAGGGAGCCCCTGCACTTGGCCGGAGGGATCCTGGGCAGAGACCCCAGTGACACTGGACCTCAATACTGATCTGTTCTTGACTGTGCCCTCAGGGCTAGGTCCTTCACTGTCCTAGCAGGATGGACTGGCCACCTGAAGGCTTTCCTGAGCTGTTATACCATAAAACATGAATAGCACTGAAGCTACAGGCCTGGAGTTTCCTCAGAGAACTACTGTGGTGGGGACTAGGGTGCCCAAGGGAGCAGAGCAAAGGGACAGAATAAGTGGTGGGGAGAGCAATATAAGCAAGAACTCTGCCTCCTGTGCACCTTCCTCCACCACCACACCTGAAAACTGCCCCAAAGTTCTGGAAAAACGAGATTTCCCAGGTCAAGAAACTGGGGCAACAGCCTATTAAGAGTGACCCTGAGATGGGGGGGGGTGGCTTTCTCTCCCCAGGGCAACCTTTGCCTGTTTGGAAGATGAAGGAAAGTGGGTCTGAAAGGTCCAGGCCCAGCTGACCCTCCGACCCCGCATGCCAATCAGATATGGATCCCAACCCCTCCCCGCTCCCTGCCAGCCCTCAACCACGTGGTGGCCCTGCCCCTGAGGGTGGGAACAGATTCAATTCCGGGTTCCCGCCCAGTGCAGTCTTGAACCTGGACTGGGAGGCCGATTCGAGTTGATTCCTGGGTCTATGGCCCGGGGCAGAAGGCCAACCAAGGCTGGGGCTTCTGCTAGGGGCGTAGGAGGAAAGGCTGGGCAAAAGGCACCCGAACAGCAGATTCTGAGGGGGCACCCCTTCTAGCCTCGGCTCCCCGGTCACTGTGCCGGCCCTGCCTCTATTTCTCCGCAAGCCAAGGAAGCCCGAGTCAACCATGGTCTCCAAACCGTTTATTTCTCCCCACCGGGAGGTGGGGGTCGCTGGGGGCCGGGTGGGCAGAATACTGCCGGCGGCGGGGCCTGGTGCAGGCGGGTCGGGGCGACACGGCCCTCAAGCGAAGGTGGAGCCATTCCAGCCCACGTTGGCCGCGTTCATGTCGTAGTAGTTGATGTAGATCCTGAAAGGGATGGAAACCAAGCCGGGCTCAGGGGGCCGCACGGTCGTCGGCCGTGGGCTGCGCGCGCCCTCCACCCCGCCGCGTCCCCTGCCCCCTCCACGCACCTGTCCGGGCTGATGCGCAGGCGCTCGGTCAGCAGGCCGCACAGCAGCTTGCTGTAGGACCGGTTCTGTGTGCCGCCGATCTTGCCGATGCTGTGCAGGCTGCAGAGGGCGCACGGCTCGCTCGAGCCACCGAAGACCATGAGCTGGTCCGGGACCACGTGCACCGCGATGTACTGCGGGAGGAGGGGGCGCGGTCAGCCGACCCCTTTCCCCGCCCGGAGCCTCATCCCGGAGTCTCCTCTCACCGCCCCGGCCCGGGACCACCTCGTCGGCCAGCACCCCCCTCCTGTTCCCTCCTGGCCAACCTGAGCCGGCTTGCCCGTGGCCTGCGCCAGCTGCTGGGTGAGCTCGGAGAGGAGCCCTGCTGGCACGGAGGCGCGGGGCACGTTGGTGTTCACCACGAACATCGGCATGATGACGGAGGAACAGCGGACACCGCGCAAAGCAGCCGACTGAAACACGCACCGCCTGCGGACCAGGAACCTGAGCTACGTGACCACCGCCCGGGGCTACTCTCTGCGCGGCTGCAACCCCGCCCCGTTGACGTCACCTCCGGCGGAGGCACCGTCCCGACTGAGGACGTCAGCGCTGGCGCAGGTCCCTCCCGCCGGGCGGAACTCGGGACGTGTCGGCTGTGGCCTCCAGGCCCCGCGCACCCCGTCAAAGCTGTTCTCCGCCTGGCGGCCGGAAACCTTCCTGTCCCTCGTCTCTTTGTGAGTCCCTTCTTTTAGTCACCGATAGTTACTCAGCGACGTCTGTGTGCCGGGAGCTGGGGAAGCGGCGGTTAACGGGACAGATGGCCCCTTGCCCTCCAGGAGCTCACAGCCAGCCAAGTAGATGAAGCCCCAGCTCATTCCACCACACGCACTGGGCCCTTGTGTGTCCTTAGTCTCCGGGACCACATGTCCCCAAGGGCTACAGTCGTGGGCTTGTGCGTGTGCGTGTGTGAGATGGTGAGAGGTAGTCATTGCTGCGGGTGAGAGGGGGGCTACCACAGCGGAGTCACTGTCCAGTGACTTCCCCACACGCCTGCCCTTTCGAGTGGGTGAGGATGCTGCCGGGCGCCAAGGGGAGGGACAGGGAGTAGGAGATGAGGCCCAGACAGAGCTCCATGGGCCAAAGGCAAGCAGCAACCCTGTCTCAGAGCCCACCCCTAAAACCCCCATCCCTTGGACAACTTCTTTGCAGGTCTGAGAAACTTCAGCTCCTCAGGGAAGCCCCACCCTAGTCAGGTCCTCGGGATGCCATCTCATGGAGTCCTTAGTGAATTCTTTGTCTCTTGCACTAACGTTAAGCTTGGGGGGCATCTGGTGGGTGCCAAGCACACAAGAGACATGGACAGAATGAATGAATGGGTGAATGAAGATAGCCGTGACACAGCAGGGAGAGGACAGGACAGTAACTGGATCGGGGCCCTGGCTGTGTGGAGGGCCAGGGATGAGCCCGCAGGCCCTGCCATCACTGGGCAGAAGGGCCTGTGGCTAAGTGGCCACCCCCACTCCCTGGTCAGGGTGCTGTACTAGAGAACATTCTCTCAGGTGCTCGAGGGAGCATGTTGCGTTTGGCCAAGTCCTCAGAGTTCTCCACGAAAGTCCTGTCCTTGGTCTCTGGCAGGTCTGATCCAGTTAAGGTGGCACAGCACACACTGGCCTTGACAATGGGCTTGTGATATAACGAGGACACTCATGCCTCTGGGTCTAGCCAGCCTGCAGTCAGGAGGTCCCATGGCCCAGTTGTGGACAGAGTCTGTAAGTGTTGGTTCCTCCAGCTGGGCCCTAGGCCGCTTCCCTCCTCACTGTCACAGCCGGCGGTCTTGCCCATGCCCAGGGCTCCGTTACCACTGATGCGCTAATGGACTCCATGCCATGTCTCCTGCTCGGGGTGCTCCTCTGAGCCCCAGCAGCCAACTCAGCACTTCCTGCTCTCTGTGTCCAAATCTAAGTGCAGGATTTTTCCTCCCACACCTGATCACCTGCCAGTGAAATGTGTCTCTCTCCATTGTCCCCTTTATACTCACTTTGTTCCATTCACCCCCCCCCCACCTTAATCTAAGTTAGCTTGCATCACTTTTGGCCTGGCTGCTGTGATCACCCCCGTGGTGGATTGCTCCTCTAAGAGGAGTCTATTTCCCTGCCCCCTGGCAGCAGGTCTGGCCATGTGATTTGCCTTGCCCAGTGAAATATGAACAAAAGTGACATGAGAGACTCCAGGCAGAAGATCAAGAGCCAGGGCCTGGTTCGTAGTTCTCTGAGAAGGCACAAGTAGGTGACAAGATGGAGCCTTGCCAGCAAACACCCGCGATGTGCCTGTAGATGAGCCACTGCGATTTTCAGGTTGTTGCTGTAGCAGACGGGAGCCTTCCCTGGTCAGGAGAGCCTTGGAGATATTCACCGTTTATTCTTACCCTTCCCAGGAGCAGTCAGTGCCATCTTTCTATAAGGCCATCTGAGGAAGTGATATGATTCCCTTTCCCACCTCTTACTAGCTTGGACACTTGGCTGACCTCTCTGAGCCTCAGTTTCCCCACCTGTGATTTGGGGATGACAGTAGTGTCCACCTTACAGAGGACCAAATGGCCCAAATACTGGTGCTAGTCACCCCTGATGCTAGCAGTAGTGCTGTCACGGTGCCCTGGGTGACATGGTCTCCACCCCATGTCTTGCACCACCCTCCCTTGCTGTCTGAGTGTTGTGTACTGCCCTTCAGGGCCCTGCTCCTGGGTCCTGGCTCAGGCATTGGTCCTGAAATGCAGTTTGCCTACACTTTCCCTCATCTGACTTGGGCTCAGTTCCTTGGGAAAGCCCCCAGGGCTCCTGGCTTGGTGAGGTCTTGTAACAGGCCCAGCACCTGTCCTGTCCTTCAAGGCCGTCACCATATTTCTATTTGTAAGTTAATGCTTCCTTTCCAGGTGGTAAGCTCCATGAAGGTGGGGACTGTCTCTTTTTGGTTATTGCTGTATGCATAGCTCCTGACCCATTACCTCGGTGGGAGGCAGAGGGCTTCCAGAGATGTCCGTGCCCTAATTCCTGGAACCTGCGAACCCTCCGTTACATGGCAAAAGGCACTTCACAGATGTAGTTAGAGTTACGGACCCTAAAATAGAGAGACTGTCATGGATAATCTGGATGGGTCCAATGTAATCACATGAGCCCTTAAAAGCGGAGAATTTTCCCCAGCTAGAGTCAGAGAGATGCAGCATACGGGGAAGTCAGAGAGACTCGAAGCGGAAGGACTCAATGTGCCATTACTGGCTTTGCAGATGAAGGGGGCCAGAGGCCTCAGTCATACAACCATGAGGAACTGAATTCTGCCAACAAGCTGAATGAACTTGAAAGTGGGTTCTTCCCTACTTGACAGTGAGACACCTTGACTTCGGCCATGCAAGACCTGAAGCAGAACCCCAGTCACTTTGTGCTGGACTTCTGACGCACAGAAACTGTGAGATAATAAATGTGTGTTGTTTTAATTTGTTCTAAGAACAATAGAAAAATAATACACCTGGCACGTGGAGGGGCTCAGTAATTATCTGCTGAGCAACAGGACACAGGCACCAGGAGGTGTTGGGAGACATGGCTGCTGACCTGCCCCACAGCCTGTCCCCCTTGCTGCTCACTGACAGAATCCCAGTTCTGTTTGGTTAGAACATTTGCTGTCCCAGAGCTCCTGGCAACCAGGAGTGGCCACGTGAGTCTCATGCAGGGTACAGGGTTTATCAGGCAGCAGCTGCTTTGCTGATGAAGGCGCCACCCTACCCTCCTCCTCTTGTCCCCGCCTGGAACTTGGACACGACCCCCAGATGTGCAGTAGCTGTTGGGCAGCCAGGAGCTGGAAAAACCCAGGCAAAGGAGCCAGGAGTGGCAGCCCCAAGGAGCCTGGGAGTCTGCCTGCTCTGCCCAGCCTCTTCAGCTGCCTTCCGGTTACAGGAGAAAAAGAAGCCCCTCTCTACTCAAAGCACTGCTTGTCAGGGTTTCTGTCGTTTGCAACCCCAGTGCAACTCCTGGCTGATGCAGAGGACTTCTTGAGTGCCACGTCCTGTGGCTGAGGGCTGCTGGGCAGAGAAGGGGGAGGGAAGAAAACTTCACGATGTAGGGAGATACCAGCTGGAGGAGGAGGGATATGGCTGTTGATGCAAATAATCCATAATCAATCTATAAATCAAAATTGGAGTGAGTTTATTATGAGCCAGATTTGAGGGCTATAGCCTGGGGCTTTCTTTCTCCAAGGAAAGAAGGGCACCATAAATGTGGGGTGTACACAGTGGTTATATACCATCTTGGAACAAAGAGCATACATCACACATGACAGGAAGATCTCTTTTACTACTGTCACCAGATGCTTAGCTGGCACAGCAGATCAGTGGTCAGCAGGTCAGTGATCACAAGGTGAGCACAGCAGGTCAGTAATTAATCCATCATTTCCAGGAAGAGATGCTTATGCTTAAAGAAATGCCAAAATGGGGAGAGCTACATCTCTATTTTTTGTGTGTGTGAGAAAGATTGGCGCTGAGCTAACACCTGTTGCCAATTTTCCTCTTTTTGCTGAGGAAGATTAGCCCTGAACTAATGTCTATGCCCATCTTCCTCTATTTTGTATGTGGGATACGGCCACAGCAGGGCTTGATGAGCAGTGCATAGGTCTGCGCCTGGGATCCGAGCCTGCGAACCCCAGGCCACCGGAGCAGAGCTCACGAATTTAACCATTACGCCACTGGGCCAGCCCCTACATCCCTATTTTTAAGGGCATCGTTCTTGTCTTTGGGACATAGTCAATGTTTAAAGCAGATGTACAATGCATGCTCATCAGGCCACGTCAGGCTCTTTTGGAAAAACAAGATCAGGCTGAATTAATTTTAAACTAAATGGCTTCCTCATATACTTCAATATATCTTATTGCTTTTCACTTATTTATCATTTTCCTCCTTTTGATCACTAACTTTTTTTTTCTTTGTGAGGAAGATCAGCCCTGAGCTAACATCTGATGCCAATTCTCTTTTTTCTGAGGAAGACTGGCCCTGAACTAACATCCATGCCCATCTCCCTCCACACTACATGGGACGCCGCCACAGCATGGCTTGACAAGCAGTGCGTCGGTGCGCGCCTGGGATCTGAACTGGCGAACCCCGGGCCACCGCAGTGGAGCGCATGCACCCAACCCCTTGCGCCACTAGGCCGGCCTCATTGATCACTAATCTTTTGATAGAAAGCATTGATAATGAAAATATTGTCCCTTGGCACCAGGGCGGTTGCTGCCTGCCCTGGGTCCATTATGTCCCTTGGTGCCAGGCTTTCATCTCATTTATTTGCCCAGTTATCCATGTTGGGGGGAAATAGTTGGACAAGCATGGAGGTGTATATTAACGGGGGAAGCATTTCATAGCTTATATAATTTTTCAATTAATTTTAGATTGTTGCACAAACATTGTACATGTACTTGTATGTGACTCCTCATGCTCACATTGTTTATGATTATAGATTAGTTTTAAAATGAGTTCTGTGGCATAGTCTTTATCAGAAAAGGAAACTATGCATTGGAAGATTCATCAGGTATAAAAACACAGCATTCAGTTTGAATGATTGCACATGTACCACCCTGGGTTGCTGTTAGAATATCTAAGGCCGTTCTATTTGGAAGGACAGCCTTTCTCTTTAAAGATATTTCAGTATTTAATAAAGCTATTCCTGCTTGACTGTCATTAAGAGCTTATTGAGTAAATTTAGTCAGAGCTTCTATATGTGATATGACATCTTCCAGCCCCAAAGAAGGAACAAATATAGCCGCTAGGTGGTCATACCAGTGGAACACTGAATGAGCCCATCTGGCCTTGAAGAGCACTGAGTTCCATTAGGAGCCAGCTCATAAATGCCTGACCTTCGAGACCAGTGTGTTCCAAATCAATCACTTATGATAGTATTCTGAAAACCTTAAATGGAACAATTATAAAATAGGCTTAAGCATAACAAAGGTTTAAATGAGGAGATATAAGGTTGGGATTACAGGCTTGGTCTGGATTCTTGGGATAACTGTCTACCTCAGATACCATCTTCTTCTCATCCTGCTTTGGAGACATTTGTACTGGTCAGTTGAAGTTGTGTATCAGAAATAGGAACTGAAACCTACTCAGGTGGAGAAGGCTTGTTTAAACGAGAAATGTGAATCCATGAGTTTATGCCTTTTGATTCTGCATGAATTGGTTAAAAGTACCTGGTATGATCCTTTCCAACAGGGCTGCAAAGAGTCTTTTATCTGGTGTCTTTTCCAATAAACAAAGTTTCCAGGTTGAAGTTCATGATCCTTAAGATCTTCGTCTCCTGGGAGCTCACTGTGAAAAGAATCAGCTACCAACCTCTTATTTCTTTTAAGTGTCTCAATGAGACCTTGACAATAATGTAGGATGTCTCCTTCAGGCAGTGTTGGTTCATACATTCCTTCGTCTAATTGCATAGGCTGTTCATTTATTATCTTGAAAGAGGACAGCCGATGTTTACCAAAGCATGTAGATCTAAGATTGAGGAGCACTAGCGGAAGAGCTTTTGGTCATGGGAGATTAAATGCTTCTGAAAGCTTTGCCAATTGAGTTTGATTGTGATGTTAAAATGTTGCATTATTGGCCAAATGTCACAAATAGATTTAATTATTTGTCCAGTGAAATGAGTTCTCCAGTCACTGTGTAACTCAGTAGGAATTTCTCAAACAGGAATTATCCTTTCCAATAATAATTTACCTAAAGCCATAGCTCTTCTGCAAGGAAAGGCCTCAACCCAATGTGAGATCATTACAAAATATATTTATCCTTGAGATGGTGGCATTTGAACAAAGTCTAATTTCCATACCCCAAAGGGTCCCTTAGAAAGGGAAAAGTGGCCTTGTGACCCATGAGATGGTTTCCCTAGATTATGTTTTGGGCATATAGCACAACAAGTATGGGCTTTATGAGCCACTGTGGAGGAAAGTTTTCAAAAGTATTGTTTTCCCCATAAAATCATCTTTTCAGATGCTCAGTGAATTAACTGATGTATATGCTGGAGCAGTGACAGTTGTGCTCCAATAGGCCCTATAGTTTGTTATCAGGGCCCGAACCACATCTGTGTAGTGGTGTCAAAAATTCCCCCTTTTGTTGCCATCTTTGTTTCTTTTCTTCCATGGTGATTTCTTGAGCCTGTAGAAGGAAATCTTTTACTGGGTTAGCAGAGTTAGTAGAAAGTAGTGGGCATTCTCAAGGCTGGACAGCATATTCAGCTTGATAATGTCCTTGCTTATCCTTTAAGTAAGACCCATCTGTAAACCAAATTAGATAATAGAATGCAGTCACAGTCTTTTCTTCCTGTGGTGCTGGAAGCAAGGTAGCAGGGTTAAGACAGTGAATAATATTTACGCATGCAATATAACCTAAGAAGGTTTATCGTCATTTGCTTGACAATGCTTCCCATGTAATTTAGCATACCAAACAAGCCTAATTAGTTTAGTATCTCCCTTCTTATAGGAAGAGAGAACAAATTTCTTTGAGAAGTCCCAGGGGCCCTCTGAAAATTCTCAGAGAAATTTTCAAGTCAAAAGAGAGACTTCAGGGGCTGGCCCAGTAGCATAACGGTTAAGTTCGTGCACTCTGCATCAGTGGCTCAGGGTTTGCAGGTTCAGAACATGGGCAGAGACTGACGCACTGCTTATCAAGTCATTCTGGGGGGGGCATCCCATATAAAGTAGAGGAAGATGGCACAGATGTTAGCTCATGGCCAATCTTCCTCAGCAAAAAGAGGAAGATTGGCATCAGATGTTAGCTCAGGGCTAATCTTCCTCAAAAAAAAAAAAGAGAAAGACTTCATTTAGGAAATGAATTTTGGGGAACTTGTCAAAAATATCAAAAGGTTTTAAAACACTTAGTCAAACAAGATCAAGTGTTTGCTGATCTTGTGTCACTGTGAAACAATGGTCGCTGTGAAACAATGCTTAGTTATCCATTTAACCAAAGTGAGACTCACTCAAAAGTAAATAAAACCTTTTATAATCTCTTTATCAAGAGCAGACTAAAAGTACAGGAAAATTATCCTTTTAAGAAAGAGAAAACCAAATTCTAATTTTTGTACTAGCTTACTTTTGACATTAAAACTTATTCACTTAATTGAATTTATTTTAATCTTAACCAACTTGACCATGTACAAAACTCTTTCCTTAGGGTTCCTCTTCCACAAACCTTCTATAACATTTTTTTTCACATTCAGAATTTATCCCATGCTTTCTTTCCTTCCTAGTACTGTAGGACAAGTTTATCTTTTTTAACAAAACAAACAAAAATATTTCCATTATTTATACCTTCTTTACTGAAAATGTACTTCTTACTTTTCTTGACTACAAAGACGTTTTCCTTATTAAATTTTAGTAGCTTTATTCACATATATTAATTAGAATTTTTAACCCTTACAGACCTTAATTTTTAGCAAAAACTAAGAAGTAGTTATGAACTGTTGTTTACATTAGCATTCTGCAGATTGACAAATTTATAAATACTTTTTATAATTTCTAGAAACATGCTACTTCATAGTACAATATTTAAAAAAAAATACAAGACATGTTTACTAATAGACCCAAATATCTTTTATTTTCTCTGTAATAAGAAGCCAAATGTAGATAAACTTCAGTATTTTAGTAATTAATGTCTAATATTTTATCTTACACGGAAATGATCTAGACATTTAATGAATTTTCTATAATTTAATTCAATTAAGCAAAACTCTAAAGTTTCAAGTTACCAAAAGGTTTTGAAATTATTTTAAGTACAGACACCATAATACATAATTGTTAAAAAGTTCACCCAGCACTTTTATCTTTTTCACGTCTATTTGTTTACTTGTTTCCATGCTGATAACTCTGAAAACATGTTCATTTTAATCAAACCAACAATCTTAAATAAGCTTTTATTTACAAAGATTATTTTATATCCTGTTAGCTTGAAAGACATTTGGGTTAGTTTCCATGACATTTGTATAAGTTCTTACTTTAAGCCAATTAAATAGAGCCTTTTAGAAATTATACCATCTGGAGGTAAGATATTGCTCATATATAACATACATGTAGACACACATAGACAATGACTCCACAGCTAGTGTTTTAAAATTACTGCCATGAATCAGATACAGTAATATAAGGCTCATTAGTTATGAGAGAATAATTGAATCCAAATTTTGTTCTAAGCTTTTTCTATTAATATTTGTGGAGAAGACACTCAGGATGCTAGATGTTGGGCAAGAGTGCTCTTATGGCCGTTTTTCTTGCCTTTTTTTCCCTTCAGACTTAGGAATTGGTGATGGGCTAGATAACAGTTCCCCAAGAGCCGAGGCGATAAGCCTTTTTGAAATAAAGGAAATGGGTGGAATCTGAACTGCCTCTAGAGCTGCTTTTCAGTTTTGCAGAGGTTTGTAAGTTGAGGGCAGTTGCTCTTAATTTCTCAGAAATTTGGGTTGTAACTTAAATGACATTATAGGTCAATCTACCTGTCCAACTACATCACCCTAATTTGCTTCTTTCCCTCTGGGTGCTTAGTTTTATTTTAACTTTAAGGGAAAGCCAAAAAATTCTTATCAGACTCTGAATATTAGCTTCTAGTTTGGCTGAATTTCTGATCATAAGTTGCTAAATCCTTTCAAATATCTTGTCAGGTTTCAGCCGGGACAGACAGTAACTACCTGCAGTATTGAACCATTCCAGTAATCTTTAATGTAGTAGCGTCCCAGAAAATCTCTCAGAGTCTCATTAATTCTGGGAGTGGATTTCAGGGGTCTCTGTAAAGCTTTGGTCTAATATATTTTCCTTTAGGTATCTTTTATAACTTAATTTTCTATTAGCTTTTGCAATAAAACTTTCAATAAGGTTATTTTGGAATTTTGAAGTTTTTGCTTTTAAGTGCCCTTCTTCCCCCCCCCCCCAAAGCCCCAGTACATAGTTGTATGTCATAGTCGCACATCCTTCTAGTTGCTGTATGTGGGACGCGGCCTCAGCATGGCCAGAGAAGCGGTGCGTCGGTGCGCACGCGGGATCCAAACCTGGGCCACTAGCAGCGGAGCTCGTGCACTTAACCACTAAGCCATGGGGCTGGCCCTTAAGTGCCCTTCTTAAATAAGCTTATCCAACTGGAACCTTCCTTCTAATGGCCAATGTAATCCCCCCTGAGGCTGGTGGCAGTTTGGTAGGACCCTTAGCCGTGAATGGAGTGCAACCCACATTTATGTCTGACTATCTCTGACCACAAAATGGGGTGCAACTGCATTTTTGTCTGACCGTATTTTGGGATCCCAACCTGATGACTATTAAGCCAAGCTCTCAGGACATGAAAGAAGCTTGGTAAGAATTTTTTTTTTTTTTTTTTTTTTTTTGCTGTTCTTTGTAAATATTTACAGCTTCTGGAACCTTTAGTTTGATCAATTGTGCCGGAAGGTGGCGAGCTTGACTGTTTTTAAAAAATTTCTCTATTACCTGGCTCTTAAAAAGGAGCCCCAAAGCGGCTACTGTAGTTTTAAACTATCCTGGGTTATCTTGCCAGCTGTTCACCGCTATCCCCATTTTGTTAAGCACTTGCAAGTTTCAGCATGAAGCCAGCCGGAGTGCGGAGGGGAGGCTGCCCATTCAGGAACTGGTTGGCTTTTAGAAGTTTGATTTCCCATTTTTCCTTTAGGTTTGTTTTACTATAAAGTCTGAAGAATTTCTAAGGATAGTGTAGTGGGTAAGAAATGTGCTGCTTGTGAGTGTTACTCCTTAAAGAAAGATCATAAACACTCTCTCACGGGCCTCGGTTTCTCTCGCCAGCAGTCTAAAACTACTGTGGGGGCTCAGAGTGTGTGGGCAACCAACCCTCATATGTGCTTCCCCAGATAAGCCTTTAATTAATTAATGTGAATGATAGTGGAGTTCCCTATGGGACCACTACAAGTCATGAGGATTGATCCTCAGACACTCCTACAAGGTTCTCAGTCACCTAAGAACACTTTTCGGCCGGGAGGAGCTGGTGTCCCTTCTCTTCGGAGCTGAGAGTTCAGACTCTCATTTCTCTTTCAAGCAGTTTGTTCAGACTTTATAAACACAATTCTTTCCAATTTAAAGTCAAATTAAAAAGGTCAGCCTGCCCCATTCACTCCAAAGCTCCCCCTAGGCTCCCCTGGCCTAGGAAATTCCCCCTAGGTTTCTCTTTCCTAGGAATTACCCCTAGGTCCCTCTGACCTAGGGTATGTACCAATACTCCCTTAAGATGAGACCATTGGAGGTCTGGCTCCCACGATTACAGGATAAATTTCCCAGCTGGCCTTCAGCAACTCCCCGCCCCAGCTCAGAGCCCCTCTCTTCCAGTGGAGTCCAGGTGGACGCTGGGCTTTCCCTCCAGCACCTCCCCTCTGCCCCAGGCCTTTCCCATCTCCACTGAGCAGCACCTATGACCCCATGAAGCCTTCCTGGCACCTCCAGCTGGAAACCCACCGATCTCTAGGCTTCCTCAACCTGGGCCTACGTGGACGCGTTTTCATGGTCTGCTCTCAAAGAAAGCCATGTGTGTGTGCATGTGTATGTGTGTGCATATGCGTGCATGTCAGGGCCTGGCGCCCCATCTCCTTCCTCTCTGTGTCCATGCTGCTCCTGCCTTTCGGCCTTCCTCCCCGGCCACCATGAGACAGATATGGCTGAGTAGGCAAAAAATTGGTGTCTGCCCCTGGAATGTCGCTCCACCTAGAGAGAGACAAGGATGCTGAAGGGGGGCCCAGTTCCCATCCCCATGGCCCCTTTAGCATCCTTGTCTCTCTCTAGGTGTCTGGTTCTCCCTAACCTTCAGCGATTCCTTGCTACCTGCAGAATGAGGCCAGGGAACAGGCAGGACACGAACTTACCTCCCGCAGGCTCTGTGACAAGGGCCACACTGTGGGCTCCTCATTTGCCTCTGCAGAGCCTAACCATGGCCTCTGTCCTCCACGGCCTGCCCGTCCTGGTCCCACCCTCAGAGAGCACTCACTCAAGACCCCACTCCACCACTAATCCACAGTGTCACCCCGGACCCCACGGCCCCTGGGCCTCTCTGACAAAATGGAGATCAGGAAGCAAAACAGCCAGGGCAGAGGAGGCAGTGTGGTGTGGTGGTCAAGACACCAGCTTCAGTCCTGGCCCTGCCACCTAGCGATGTGACCTGGGACAAGCCATTGCCCTCATGTTCCTCTGCTTCTGTGTACAATGGGGATAATGACAGTACTTATTTCACGGGGCCCTTATTAGGATTAAATGGGCCAACCTTTGTGAAGCACTGAGAACAGTCCTGATATGCAGAAACCCCTCCACAGATGTCAGCCCTGGATGGCAGTTTTGACGTCGCTGTTTCGAGACTGTTTCACTGCCAGGTAAGGATCCTGGGGGCTGCTCGAGGACAGGGACTGGGGCCCTAAGAGCATATGTGGGAAGGAAGGAATCAACGAATGACTGAGCTGAGGCACAGAGAGGACAACCTGACCTGCGTCCCAGCAAGAGGGAACCAGACTCGCAAAGGTTCCAGAGAGGAGTGGATGAGAGCAAATGTGGGAGAATGGACTGTAGCCCTTTGGAAGCCATGTAGCCCCCCCGATCCTCGTATGCAGCCCCGATCCTCATGTGCAGTCCGTGGAACCTGGCAGCCAGGCAGCCACTCGCTCACCATTTGCTGGCTGGCAGGAGAGGCTGGGCCCCCGGCTCCTGGCTCTGGGAAGTGAGACACACAGCCCAGGTAACCAGCAGCAAGGGAGGGAGGGGTGCGGGCCAGGAGAGGAAGGTGGCCAAGTGCTCTGGGAGGTAGGGAGAGGCCACGCTAGGTCTGGGGTCTGGGCAGCTGGGCCAGGGCTGGGGAGCATTTGGCTACTGGGGAGAGCATTTCAGGGAGAATTGGGACCCCTTAGAGACCAGCAGACAAGGACATGAAGGGGCTGGCTGGGGGCCCAGGCTGGTGGGACTGCAGAGTGGTCTGCAGGCTGGAGGTCAGAGACTCACCTGCCAGGCAGGCCTCGGTGTCTCCACAGTCAATGAGGAGGTAGCGTGGGTTCTCAGGAAGCAGGGGCAGGGAGGCCAGCTGGAGCACCCCGGGCACCAGGCAGCTGGCCAGCAGCAGGGGCCAGGCCTGCGGGCCCCCCAGGAGCTCCCTGGGGAGACAGAGGAGGGGCCTGGCCAGATGGCTCCTTGCCAGAGCCCTGCCCCCTAGCTCTCTGCCCCTACTCTTCTTCTTGACCGGCCCCCCACTCCCCTGTCCCCCGTCCCCCTGCCCACTTGCCTACAGAGGCTCTGCAGTACCCAGTGATTCTTCCTAACGAGCTCTGGGTCAGGAAGTCTGCCCAGGCGAGGACTCAAGAGAGGGCCAGTGGGGCAGGGAGCTTCTCTTCTCTCACGGCAGCAGCACCATTTTCCCAAGAGCCTAGGCCCAGCCTCTCCCTGTCTTGAGATAACCGGGCTCTGAGGCTGGCACCCTCCCTCCAATCCCTCCATCAGGCCATGCCTCGCTCTATGCAGCTTTTGCTCTGTCCCTATCCTAGTTCTCTCCCTGTCCTGGTGGAGTCCCACAAGGCAATTCACACTCAAGTGGGAAGTGTTAACAACAGCCTAAACCCAGACTGGGAGATTTCAGGCTGTGGGACTTGAAAAACCATTTGAGGACAGATGGACTGACTGGTGTCCTCAAACCCCCCATGCAGGTGGTGTTGGTTGCCTGAGTCTGACCTGTCCCATCAGGTTCGCCAGGGCCGGGAAGATGGCTGAGGTCATGGCCACGGCTCCTGGGAGCCCCTTGGGGCGCTCTGCCTGGGCACTTGGGCTGCAGGTTCATGCTCACACCTGGACAAGAGAGGCAGGTCAGGCACCAGGACGGACGTCCAGTGATGCCCAGGCCGTGTCCCCCACTTCTCTTGCATGGCCTCTCCTGTCTGTGGGGTCCTGTCCTGAGTCTCCATCTCCTTGCCTGCTGAGGGGTTCCTTGGGCAACAAGGACTTGCAATGTCCACCCCACACTCCCAGAGGGAAGCAAGCCTCGCCAGAGCCAATTCTGGCTGGGCGGATGGTGAGTGTGACACGGACCAAGGGCTGGGCCTGGGCTGACAGCATCTCTGCGTCCCATGCTGGGAACCAGGGCACCATAGTGTCTCCAATGCAGTCCCAGACCTGGGACGCTGCCTGATGCCTGCCCTGCTCACAGCCTGTACACCACGGGATTTCAAGGGGCGCCTGCCAATGGGTCCTTTCTCACAAATCTTCACTGGAGGCCACTAGCATCTAGGGTGGCCACTGGAGCCCAAGGATAAGCTAGGGAGGCTGGTCAGCAGAGGCGGCGATGGGGCAGAGAGCAGAGAGAAGCCGGGCGAGCACACAGAGGACTCCCAGGGTGCTGAGGCCTGCTTTCCAGAAGGCTCCCCAGTTACTGTACACACAGGGGCTTCACCCTCATCCTTCAATGCTCCTGCCTCCAATGGCTCTAGCTTTACAAGGAACTCCAGGGGCCGGCCCGGTGGCGCAAGCAGTTAAATGCCCACGCTCCGCTGTGGCAGCCCAGGGTTCTCCGGTTCGGATCCCGGGCGAGCACTGACGCACCGCTTGTCAAGCTATGCTGTGGCGGCGTTCCATATAAAGTGGAGGAAGATGGACATGGATGTTAGCCCAGGGCCAGTCTTCCTCAGCAAAAAAGAGGAAGATTGGCAGATGTTAGCTCAGGGCCCACCTTCCTCACAAAAAAAATAAAAATAAAAGGAACTCCAGCTAGGCCTGTCCTTAGGAAGCCAGCTCAGGGTCCCTTCTCCTGGAGACCTCTCCTGACACCCACTCAGAGGTTCCTCCCTCCCCAGAGAACCCAACGCCCTCCACATCCACTCGTTTGGCACCTACTGCCTCCTACTAGAGGTGAGTCAGATTCTTTAGCACACAACAAAGGTCAGTTGATGTTTTGACCGAGGCGCTCAGGTAATTCAACGGGGGAAAGATGAACAAATAGTACTACTATGACTGGCTAGCCATCAAAAGTAAACAAATAAAACTCAACCCTATCTCACACCATACACAAAAACCACCTCAAAATCAGTCATCCACCTCAATGTTAAAGCTAAACCTATCAAACATTTAGAAGAAAATCTTTGCAGGGTTGGGATAGGCAAAGATGTCTCGGGACACAAAGGGTGAATAATAAAAGATAAAATGGATAAACTGGACTTTATCAAAATAAAAATGTCTGCTCTCAGAAAGACACTAAGAAGATAAAAAAGCTACAGACTGCAAGAAAAAATTGCAATACATAGACCTGACAAAGTACTGGCATCTAGATTGTATAAAGAATTTCTATAACTCAAAAATAATAAAACCAACAACCCAACAAAAATGGTGGACACTAGAAGAAAAGCTAGAAGACCAGTGTCTGGTGATGACTCTTTAGACATGATGCCAAAGGCACAATCCATGAAAGAAAGAACTGATAAGCTGGACGTCATTCAAATGGAAAATTTCTGCTCTATGAAAGACACGGTCAGGGGAATGAAAAGAAAAGCTACAGACAAAGAGAAAATATTTCCCAAAGACCTATCTGATAAAGGACTCTTACCCAAAATATAGAAAGAATGCTTAAAACTCAACAAGAAAACAATTCAATTTTTAAAAATGGGGCAAAGACCAGAACAAGCACCTCACAAAGAAGACATACAGTTGGCAAATAGTGTGCCAACTGTGAAAAGATGCTCCACAGCATGTCTCGTCAGGGAAATGCAAATTAAAACGAGCTACTACACACACTGATTAGAATGGCCAAAATCTGGAACATTGACAACAAATGCTAATGAGGACGTGGAGCAACAGGAACTCTCATTGGTTGCTGGTGGGAATGCAAAATGGCACAGCCACTTTGGAAGACAGTTTGGCAGTTTCTTACAAAACTAAGCATACTCTTACCACGTGACCCAGCAATCATGCTCCTTGGTATTTACCCGAAGGAGTTGAAAGTGTATGTCCACACAAAAACCTGCACATGGATGTTTACAGTAGTTTCATTCATACTTTCCAAAGCTTGGAAGCAACCGAGACGTCTTCCAGGAGATGAATGGATAAACTGGCCCATCCAGACAGTGGAATGTCACTCAGCACTAAAAAGAAATGAGCTACAGCAACTAGAAGGATGTGCAACTATGACACACAACTATCTACTGGGGCTTTGGGGAGAAAAAGGAGGGAAAAAAAGGAGGATTGGCAATAGATGTTAGCTCAGGGCTAGTCTTCCTCAGCAAAAAGAGGAGGATTGGCATGGATGTTAGCTCAGGGCTGATCTTCCTCACAAAAAAAAAAAAAAAGAGCTATCAAGCCATGAAAAGACATGGAGGAACCTTAAATGCACGTTACTGAGTGAAAGAAGCCAATCTGAAAAGGCTACATACTATATGATTCTAACTATATGACGTTCTGGAAAAGGCAAAACTATGGAGACAGTAAAAAGGTCAGTGGTTGTCAAGGGCTAGGGGGAGGGAGGGATGCATAGGTGGAGCAGGGAGGATTTTAGGGCAGTGAAACTACTCTGTACGATACTGTAATGGTGGATACATGTCATTATACATTTGTGCAAACCCACGGAACGTACACCACCAGGAGTGAACCTAATGTAAACTATGGACTCCGGGTGATAATGACGTGTCAGTGTAGGTTCATTGATTGTAACAATGGTACCACTCTGCTGGGGGATGTTGATAATGGGGAAGCTATGCATGTCTGCGGAAAGGGGACATGTGGGAAATCTCTGTACTTTCCTCTCAATTTTGCTCTGAAATTAAAACTTCCCTAAAAAATTACATCTTAAAAAAAAAATTAGTGGACAAAAGATTTGAACAGATCCTTCACAAAAGAAGATACATGAATGGACATACTGAGCACATGAAAAATGCTCAACCACAGTTAAACCACAGGACACCACTCACACTAGTAGAATGGCTAAACTGAAAAGACTGATAAGGGGCCGGCCCGGTGGCACAAGCGGTTAAGTGCGCGTGCTCTGCTGCGGCGGCCTGGGGTTCGCTGGTTCGGATCCCGGGCACGCACAGATGCACTGCTTGGCAAGCCATGCTGTGGCGGCGTCCCATATAAAGTGGAGGAAGATGGGCATGGATGTTATCCCAGGACTAGTCTTCCTCAGCAAAAAGAGGAGGATTGGCAGATGTTAGCTCAGGGCTGATCTTCCTCACAAAAAAAAAAAAAAAGACTGACAACACCAAGTGCTGCTGAAGAGCTGGAACACCCGGAACCCTCATACGCTGCTAGTGGGAATGTGAAACAGTACAGTCACTTTGGGAAAATTTCTTCTAGAGTTAAACATACACTCGTTATTCAACTCAGGAATTCATTTACCCAAAAGAAATGAAAACATGTCTGCACAACTTGTGCAGGAATGTGCACAGCAGTTTTATTCATGATGGCCAAGAATTAGGAACAGCCCAAATGTCCACCAATAGAGAAATGGATAAACAAATGATGGTCTATCCATACAGTGGAACACTCCTCAAAGACACAAAGGAATATGTACTGATACATGTGACAACATGCATGAATCTCAAAAAATTCATCTGGAGCAAAGTCAGACACAAATGCGCACATTTGGTAAGGAAACATATCAAATTCAAAAAAGGGTGAATCTGACAGAGTGACAGAAAGCAGTCACGGTTGCTTGGGGCCGGGGGTGGGGTGGGTTACTGACAGCAAGGGGGCATGAGGGAGCTTCTGGGGTGACGTGAATGTTCTGCCTTGACTGTAGTGTCAAGGTGTATACCCATGTAGGTATACACATCAGTCAAAACTCATCAATTGTGTACCTACTGTGCAGGCATTTTATTGTATGTCAATTACACCTCAATACAGTTGATTTTTAAAAATCAATTCCTCTGAAAACCCTTTTCTGATCTGCTTCTCCAACGAGGCCAGGCCCCCTGGTCTGCACGCCCTTCACCACCTGTATTTTCCTTCCACTGGATTCCCCAGTTTGTAGTTCTGCTGTTATTGGTTTCCTCCTAGTTAACGGCCTCTAGATGGGGCACACCAAGAGGGCCTGGATCCCATCCCTCTGGCTCACCACCGATTGCCAAGAACCTGGCACCATGCCTGCATACAGTAGGTGCTCAATAAGCACCCATTAAACACATGAATGCAGGAGCTGTGACTGGAAAGGGCCAGACCCTCAGTAGGAGCAAAGGGAAGAGAAGCAGCTGGATCTGGGCCCTGGCCACCCCTGCAGAGCTACAGCTCTGTGGACAGGATGACCTCTGGGACCCTCGAGATGGGGCCTTGGCTCCGCCTGGGGAAGTTGAGTTGGTGCAATTCCTCGGAGATCTCCAGGAAGGTCTTGCCTTTGGTCTCAGGGAGGAAGAAGCCAGTGTAGACAGCCCCACAGACACAGACACCGAGGAAAGGCACATAGAGGAAGTGGGACAAGCCCTCCTGTGGGTTAAAAGAGAGCCCAAGACCCCATGTGGCTCCATCCAGCCCCCAAACAGAAGGCCCCATGAGTCATCATGATGAGGGACTAGGCCCTCTGCTCAGATAGGCCCCACCCCCTTTGGCCTCAGTCTCCCCACATGCAGGCCTGCTGCCGGGGTTCTCATGCAGACAGGGACACAACCTCAGACAGGGCCCCCTGGGGAGAAGGGCAGGCTTACCATGATGAAGGGGAACCCCAGTCCCACCAGGAAGAGCATGGTCCACATGAGCACCCCACAGACCACATAGGCAGCAGGCCGGGCCGTCTGGTCAAACAGCTCCATGGCCAGGATCCCTGTTACTCCGGCTGGAAGGAGGATGGGGACACGGGGCTGCCAGCCAGGGCTTCCTGCCCTGCCTTTGCCCAACCTTGCCCCAGATATGAAAGTGGGGGCTCCTTGGTGCTCTCCTCCAGCCATTCCCTCCCAGAATCTTGGAACAGGTAGGCTGGAGGCAGAGGGGCAGGCAGGCAACACTGCATTCACATCCACCCATTGTTCACTCAGACATCCACCGGTCCTTCCACAAGGCCCACCACTGGGAACCCCAGGGCCTGCTCACCGGGGCCGATGCCAAAGCTGAGGATGCAGGCAAAGAGGCAGGACATGGCCAGGTAGGGCATCCAGGGGACAGAGCTCTGCAGCAGAGAGGGTGGGGTGAGGTGGGCATCAGGCGGCCTACTGCCACCCACTCCTCCCTCACCCCTGCCCAGCTACCTGCAGGCACAGGGCTGCCGTGAAGACGCTCCCGCAGCAGGTCATCAGGCAGTACCCCCCCATAAGCAGCACGCGTCGGCCCACCCTCTCGATGACCATACACTGCAAAGAAAAGGAGTCCTCAGGAACTGCCCCCGGCGCGTGGTCACGGTCCCCTTGATTTAGGGCGGGCAGTGGGGAGGGGCCTCATGAGAAAACTGGTGGGGGGTAGGGGCAATTTATCGCTTCAGGACACGAAGACATTATTAATTTCCCAGAGGACCTTGGTCACTCAACTTCATTCAGTTTCCTCATCGTAAAACGGTGGTGGGAGTGCCCGGCAAACAAGTGCCCAATAAATGCTCGCGAACTCGCGGCATTTGACCAGAGTGACCTGGAGTGAAGAAGGGCTGAGCGCAGAAGACCGAGTCCTGAGTGTCAGCACCCCGAGGGCCCCGCAAGCCTGGTGGAGGGTCAGCCCAGGGCCAGACTCACGCTGACAAAGGCCGTGAGCAGCTCGCAGCTCCCGGTCCCGATGATGGCGTACTGGATCCTCTCCTCGGGGACCCCCGCCTCCCGGAACAAAGCGGAGGCGTAGGCGTAGACCTGCAGAGGGCGGGCCGAGGGCGGCTCGGGCGCGGGCTCCCCCATCCCCCGGGCCCCCGGGGCGGGCTGGAGCGGGGCTCACCGCGTCGTTCCCGCAGAGCTCCATGGCGCTGCCCAGCACCACCAGGCTCGTCAGCTGCCTCCGCAGGGCGCGCTCCCGGAACAGCTCCCACGGGCGCCGCGCGCGCTGGCCCCGGCAGGCGGCGCGCTCCCGCTCCAGCTCCGCCAGCTCCCCCGCCACGTCCGCGGGGCCTCGCAGCCGCTGCAGCGCTGGGCCGGGGCGGGCGGAGGGCGTGAGCTCCCCGCCCAGCCCCAATTCGGTCCCCGCAGTGAGCTCCCCAGGCCCCCCTCCTTCCTGTCTCTCGGAGCCCCCTGGGCCAGAGGGCGATCACCCTCCTGCCCTGTCATTTCACAGCACCTCGGGGTTCTGCGGACCCATCAACGAGGCAGACTATTGCGGCAGGTTACCATTCTCGTGCCCAAGTCTTTACCCGCTCTGTATCCCTATCCTTTGGTCTGTGATCTTGCAGTTGCTCCCACTAAAGGGGCAAGTCTGCGTCCCCGCCCTGGGCGTGGTCTCGGCCACGTGACTCGCTCTGGCCAATAGAGTGAGGCTAGGGGGAGGGTGTGCCTGGTCCAGCCCAGGCCTTAAGAGACCTTGCTCATTTCTACTTGCTCTTCTCCAGACCCCGCCAACATCAGCCGACCCCTGGAACTCACAGAGGCTTGAGCCAATTATTGCTCCTTTTGTTTGCCACTGACACCTGATTGCCAGGCAGCAAAGAAAACTGATTATTTTCAATAAACTGGTACTGGGAGTAGGTGCCACTGCAAGTAGGACCTGCAACACATGGTGTCGGTTCCACCGGCAGGCAGAGGACAGTGAGGTCACAGGAAACATGAAAGGCCGTGTATGTAGGGTGGTAATGGAGAAGAATGAAAACAGACCTAATGAACCTCTGGACTTGGGTGAAGAGATCTGCAAGTGTCAGGAATGGGTTACTTTCAGCTGAGTATTCTAAGCTTGCTATAAGAAAAACCTGGGGTCAAAGACCCCTTCGGAGGGACAAAATTTAATTAAATTTAACTTATTCTAGAACTTGCTAGGTTAGTTAAAAAACACGAACAAAAACTAAGCCTGATTAGGGGCCGGCCGGGTGGTGCAGCGATTAAGTGCACACTCTCTGCATTGGCAGCCTGGAGTTCGCAGGTTTGGATCCCGGGCGCGCACCAACGCACTGCTTATCAAGCCATGCTGTGGCGGTGTCCCATATAAAGAAGAGGAAGATGGGCACCGATGTTAGCTCAGGGCCAATCTTGCTCAGCAAAAAAAGAAGAGGACTGGCATTGGATGTTAGCTCAGGGCTGATCTTTCACACACACACACACACAAAAACTAAGCCTGATTCTCATCTCTAACCTCTCCAGATGGCAGAGTCAAGTTAAGTTACAGCCTGAAAGCAAGATTAAATCCAGCCCACGGCCAGTGAGCCATGGACACAGGAGAAAGATCAAATCAAGGGCGTAGCTTAAAGCCGTGCCTCACCGACCCACATGGCTGCAGAAAGGGGCATTTCGGGGCTAAGGGTGTTGGTCCACAGCAACCTGACAGACCCAAAATTCCAGTAAGTAGGTCGCAAGAGAGAAGCATGTCTCAAAAAGAATTGTGGGTGTGGTTTTTGGCAAATAAGTCAAAAACATAGAAAATTCAGTTATTGAGAAAGCTGTACTGACAAAAGCTATGCCAGCCTGGACGAAAAGAGTCTGAGACAGTTTGAAATGTAAAGACTTCTGTGCCCCAACTTCCCATAGGCACATTTTCTCAGAAGGTGTCAAGGAAGGTGATGGAAAAGGAAGGACATCTTGGGGGCAGAAGCAAGAACCTGGGGATGCCGTGGCCTGGGGAGCCCCTCCCAGGGGGCAGAGCCAGGGCTCGATGGGGGAACATTCCCCACTCCCAAGGCAGGGGACCCTGGCAGCATTTTCCCAGGGGCCCCTCAGCATTGCTATGGAGGCAAAGAAGCAGTCATTTCTTCTTTGCCTCCTCTTTTTTGAAGTGGGGGCTGGCTGTGGTCAATCTGCCCTATCCTCACAGTCTGTTGAATGCAGGAGAGGCAGAAGACCGAGTTTTTAGCTCCTAGTCTCTGGATCAAGAGAAGGCACATATAGACTTGACATGATCTTGAGATCCTGGACTTCATGCCTGATGCCATGATTGGATGAGACTTGGGTGGGGTGTTCCCAGGACGGCATTGAGCCTGTTTGCACAGGGGAGGCACATGAATAATAACTGTGGCCATGATGGCAAGCTGAGAGGAGCACATTAATGGGCCCTGGTCTTCACCCTCCCTCAGTCTACACCCCTTGCCATGTGAGAGGATATATCATTGATTTTCCCATCCCTTGACTTTGGGCCAGTGGGATGTTGATGGGCAAGAGGGACCAAAGGTTCAAAAAGTGCCTGTGCCATTGGATTTGCTTTCCTGTACCTCTGCCATCTCCGTACTGGACTAGCCCATTGGTGCCAAGAGTGAGAGGAGAGGCATGTGCAGCAGAGCCGAACTGCTCCAGCCAGACCAGCCTGGGCTGGCCAACCCCCAGCTTACCCCTGCCACCAGGAGCCAAGCCAGGTGAGATCAGCAGAGTTGTGCAGCCAGCCCAGTGAGCAAATAAGAAGAAGATGCAGTAAACGATGGTTGTTTTAAGCCAGAGATTTTGGAATTGTTCCTTGGGCATCATTCCTGTGGCCATAGCTAACGGATAAGACCATTGGCACCCAGTTGGCATTGGGCCTGTGAGGTCTTACACGGTGTTTCAACTTGAGTGTGTGTGGGAGGTTCACTTTCTCTGTACCACCCTGCGGTTCCTGGATAGCGGGGGTTGGGTCTGCTCCATCCCACTGCCCTGGCACTTAGGACAGCGCCTTGAGAAAGAGTTTTCATCGGATGGATGGATGGATCGTGAAACTGAGGCAGAAAGAGAGGGATGGCTTTTCCCTGATGAATGAAACCCAGAAATGGGACCCACATGCTCTGGTCAGATGTGCCCATGGTCAAGGGTGGTCTGGGGGCCCGAGATCAGGGACTCACCTGCCAGGCAGGCTTCGGTGTCTCCACGGTCAATAAGGAGGTAGCGCGGGCTCTCAGGGAACAGGGGCAGGGAGGCCAGCTGGAGTACCCCGGGCACCAGGCAGCTGGCCAGCAGCAGGGGCCAGGCCTGCGGGCCCCCCAGGAGCTCCCTGGGGAGATAGAGGAGAGGCTGGGCCACACGCCTTCTTGCCAGACCCCTGCCCCCTGCCCACCTGCCCTCCTGAGGGCAGAGGGTCTGCATTGCCCTCTGCCTCTTCCTAACCAGCTCTGGGTCTGGACACCAAGATACCCTCCCACCCAAGCAGGGACTCCAGATAGGGCAAGGCTGTGGCCCCACCACATCCCTAGCAACTCCTCTTCCCAGGGCTCCAGGCTCAGCCCTCTCCTCTCTTTTCTGGGATGACCAGGACAAACTCCCCTTTGAAAGCCTGAACCTTCACCCTTTACTCTCTCAAGAACTGTTTTTGCTCCCTGATCTGGAGGGAATGGAAAAGAGTGATTCACACTGAAGTGTGGCTGACTGATACCAATTTTGTGTACTGGCCGGATGGAAGTGGGCAGGGTTTCAAAACACAGGAGCAATGCCTTCATCTCTTTGGTGAGCAGGCGAAGAAGGGCTTTTACTGGCTCCCCTCCAACCACTCAGTGCACGTGGAGGGGCACTTACCTGAGCCCGACCACCTGACCCATCACGATCCCCAGGGCGGTGAAGATGGCTGAGGTGATGGCCACGGCTCCTCGGAGCTCCTTGGGGGCGCTCTCCCCCAGGTACATGGGCTGGACGTTCATGCTCACACCTGGATGCGTGCACAGCCTCTAAGTTTTGGAGAACTTGGTTTCTCAGGAATAGATAACTAATATAGACGTCGACCCCTGGCTGTATAAACAGTAGGGAGTCAAGAGGGGATTGCTGATGGGAGCCCCTAAAAGCCCAGGTGGATGTGCTCAAAATCCTGCTCCCTCACACGACAAGCGCCCGAAACTGAAGAGTCCCCCACAGACTATTCTGCCTCTGTAGGGAAGATCAGAGAACGCATCCTGGATGCCTTTACTCCTTGGCTGCCAGGGAGCTCCTGGCTTAGAGTGTCACTCCAACACAGGACCTCTGTTAGGTTGGGGGATGTTGTCCTCACATTCCTGTTCAACTGTAGCATTTTTGTATATCCATTTTGATTGTCCAGATATACGAGCCTTTTAGGGTAAACCATATTTAATCATTTGCAAGAGAAGGAGGGCATGAATGAAAAGCAAGTCAATAAACAAAGAGAATAAATGAACGAGTGACGGGAATAGATGAATGAGTGGGAATAGAGAGGCCGGACAAGACGCCCTCGCCCCGTACCTGCACTGACTCCCATGAGCAGCCTTCCCAGCATGATCATCTCGAAGGAGCCTGCTCTGCGGCTGAAGCCAAACAGGACCGCTGCAGCCACCACGAAGATGTTATTCACCAGGAGGGTCTTCTTCCTTGGGGGATGGGGAACACAGGCAAGAGAGGCTCGGGTTCAGTCCAGAGGGACGATCCCTGGGGACCCCTCTGTGCCGCTCCAGCCAGCCCTGATCAGACTGTGTGTACATGCGAGTGTGAACTGTGTCAAGGAGTCTGAGCCACATGAACGGACATGACCACTGGCCATCGTACCTGGGTCACCACGGTGTGCCTGGAGGGGCCTATGCCCACTCCCCCGCCCCGACACACCCCAGATTACTCTTTCTGCCTGCACCACAGCTTGAAATGACAGAACTTGTATTTTATGGCTTTATCCCTGCAGATTAAGCTTAGTTCTCCTCAAAGTCCACTGTGAAATGAAGGGACCAATATCTAATTTCTCAGACTCAATGAAACCCTGGGAGGAAGAACAGGGACTTTCAGAGTGTGGGAGGGACGATGGGAGGCGGCGCAGTCCCCTCACACTTTCCTCCGTGTGTTGTAGAGTCACTTCTCAGAACCTTCAGGGCGGCTGGATGGCCCGTGCCCAGTTCCAGGGGACAGACTGCAGGCCAGGAAGGGGGCACCGGAATGTCAGCGGCTCCCCCGTGATGAAGCATCGGCTCTGGGCTCCTGACACTGAGCTCAGAAGTGCTGTCACTCAGATCCCTTAGGAGAGCTGACTGTAGGTCACACGTGCACTGCCCTGTGACGCTCCTGTGCTAAGGAAGAATGGCCCCAGGAGCACTCAATTACTCTCTAGTGACACCTCGTGGGGGCCCCGAAGATTCCCATGAGCACGTTACTCACATTGGCAGGCCTGCTCCACCCTACTGTCCCCTTCCCCCAGGCATACCCAGGGCCTCTTGTCTGTAGTTTAAAACAGACGAAACGAAGCTTGACCTTGGTTTGCAGGTGGTTGCGTGAACATGTTGGTTGTAGCCAGAAATGTAGAGCTATGGTCACTCCAACGTGGCCCCAAAAGATACTGGAGGAATGAAAGCCTTCCTGTAGTAGAATCTTGAGCATGGAATGTTGTCCCTTTTCAAAAGGGTTTGGTTGGATCGTCAACGTCTTAGAGGAAGCAGGATTTGAAGACTGGTTTCAAGGAGTGGAGGGAAGGGCAGCAGAGGGATCTCTCAGAATGGGCCCAGACCCTGAACACACACCTGTCTGTGTCTCCGCTCACCAGAAGCCCCTGACCCTGCAGAAGACCTTGTCCCCCTCTGCATAATCAGGGGGACAGAACGACCCCTCTGTGAGGGCATCCACTGCCTTCCTCAGCCAGCCCAGGGCTCGCTCCATCGGCTCATGACCAAAGCAGGTGGAGTTGCGAGGACAGAAAATGCACATGGACTCAACGACAGGGGCTCCTGTCACCAAGTGACTAGCCACCTTGCCACCCTACACAGCCAGCCCTGACTCCCATAGGCGGCAACACGTGTCAGAGCTCTGGTCAGCTCCTGCATAGAAGACGACCTCCACTGGTCCCTGCCGTGGGGATGGGACAGTAATTTGTTAGAATTGGAACAGGCACATGGGCTGAGTTTGAATTTTCAATTCCTTCTCTCCCTGCTTCTGCCGGCACCATCTTCTGGGGACACTGTCCCAGATATCCTTAGATATTTGGGCAACAGCTCTCATCACGTCCTGTTTCTTTGAGGAAGAGCCTCGATTTGTTTGGGAACATGCCCCTTCCCCGTACGGTTCAGGTGTGAGCCGATCATCTGGCCCAGTCTCGGTGATCCCGTTCTCTGTGCCAGTGACCCAGTGCTGGGCAATGAGACACAGTGCCTTTTTTGACAGGCGTTTTTCTTTCTGATACACAGCATTGGCCAGGAATTCTTCCCCCTTCTGCCTGGGGGTGTCGCATCTGGGGAGGCACCGCTGCAGCTTCCCAGCCATGAGCCTGGGGACAGAGCTGACACCAGTGGAGCCAGCAGGCAAGGGAAGCTCAGAGGAGCAGAGCTGGTGGGCTGAGGCCGTCCCGAAGTCACCACCTACAGATTTCTGGTTGTGTGAGATCAAGGATCTCCTGTTGTTGAGCCGACTGAGTCCTGGTTTTCTGTTTCTTACAGTTGAAGAAGTCCTAACAGATACCCCATTAACTATACAAACTTGACACCCGTGTGATTTTCCATCCAACAAAGGCAGTCACGTCAGTGAACAGAGAGGGGCGGATGCCCGTGGACCTCAGGCCTGCGTCAGGAATCCCATCACGCAGAAGCAGACGACCTCAGAGTGGAACAGCCTGCTGCAGGTCCCACACCAGCAGAACCACCACACCCACTCCAGAGTGAAGATCTGGGTCACCCTAACGGGCAGAGAGCCTCAGCCAGTGGAAGAGCTGGCCAAGACGAGAGCGGAGAACAGAGGAGGGAAGTCACCGATGCTGGCAACAGCCTGTGACCAGTTCCAAAACCAAGGAGCAGAGCCTCTGCCTGTGTTTCCAGACTTTCTGTGTCACATGCTTTACAACAAATGCACCCACTACTTTTCTTTTCCTTAGTTTTTTCCTTACTCTTTCTTCTTCTTTCCTCCTCCTATGGGGGGTCTTGATGGCAGGTAAATTTACCATTAAGTATGTAGATGGCAGAATATCAAGATGTTAACTGCAGGGATGGCAGAAGGGTCGTCAAGTGGAAGCCCTGCGCTCAGAGAGAACATCTCCACTAGATTGGCCTGGTGGCTGTGACAAGACAGTGCTGGGAGTGGTGTCACTCAGGCAGGGGTGAAGAACACATGCTGGTATAGATGATGGGATGGCTGAGGAATGTTAAGAGGGGCAGGTATGGAGCTGAATATATAGGAGAAAGGTGTCTACACCCACCGGGTAGCTAGCACAGGGGTGGGCTGTGGGGGCCATTTGTCTATCTGCCCAGCATTGCTTCTCTCCCCTCCTTCACAGGTGTAGGCGGGTGACCCAGGGTGGGCCAGGAACACCCGTTTTCCTGGATTCGGAATCTTGACCGCAGGCAGTGGAGCTGGACTGTGGTGGAGCCCACTGGCTGAGGGCGGCCTCCCAGGAGGAACGTCCAAGCCCTGGCTGCCGAGGTCCTCGGCCCCGCCCTGGTCCAGTCCCGCTCCAGGCCTGGCCTTTGAGCACTTCCTTTCATTCTGTGAGCTGCTGCAGTGTCCTTCCAGTTACTACAGTTTCCCATTCAGTCAGTCAGAGTCCTTCTCTCTTGTTTGTGACCCAAGATCTGCCATCAGCTGGATACTTGGGGAAGTGAGGCCCGGGGGGAAATACTTGTTTACGTTCAAAGAGCACTTGCTGGACGGGGGACTAGAAACCCGGAGTCCTCCTCCCACACAGCACAGGACTCTTCCCTCTGCCAGACCGCACGGAAATGGGACTCTCCTGGTGGAACTCCAGGCAGAGTAAGAGGCTGGGGGAGCAGCTGATCTGTGTCCGGGCCTGCCGGGCATCTTCCTTCTCCCACATTCCTCAGCCTGCAGACTGGGGTGCCCTCATTAAAGGGTACTGGGGGTACGCAGCAAGCACTTACCTTCCCAGCTTGATGGCCAGGGGCCCTGCAAGCAGCGCTCCAAAGAGGCCCCCCAGGGGGTACAGGGACACGATGAGGGACCACACAAGCAGAACCAGGTGGTCGGGCAGTGGCCGGCCGGTCCGTCTCCACCACGTCTCATTGGTGAAGTCCTGAATGTGCTGTGGACAGAGATGCCCGTCAGCCTCCTGGGGAGGGGGATCCACACCTGAAGCCTTCTCCCCCACAGGGCTGTGCCTCTGCAAGCGGGCACCAGGTCTCCTGAGCGATTCTCCTCCGAGGGGCAGGAACACACCTGCCCGGCCAACACTGTGCAGGGCCCGTGCCGCTCTATCTCACGCAGTGTCTCCTGCAGCCAGTGCTGGACAGATTCCCTGGGCCCCCCGGGTCCACTCTCACTCCTGTCCCCTGCTTGAGGCCCGGGAAGCCACTTGCACGGGCCACATCAGCAGGCCCCCTCGCTCACTGGCTCTCTGTGGGCCTCAGCCCGTGTGAGCCCCCGCAGGGCATCAGAGGAGGCAGGAGAGAGAGGCCATCCGAGGGGGTGGTCTGTGCCCGGAGTGCCCGGGGTTCCCTCCTTGTGAGGTCACCTCAGGCTGGTTGCGACGCTCGACCCGAGGTCACTGCGCCTGTCAAGGGGGCTGACGCCACACGGCTCTGTCCTTCCGGTCTCAGTAACTGCTCCTCGCACTGTCCCTCTGGGGGTCGGGGTGGTAACATCAGTGCTACTAACCCTGCATTCTTGCACTACGCCCACCTCATGTGTTCTCTATGCCCCTCAGTCCTCTATAAGCCCACCGTCATGGTAGCTATACCTATTGACTCATCTGGAGTGGGCCACGTGAGACGGGGCCTGAAGTGGGGTCATGGCAGAGACACAGGGAGAAATGGCTGTATGCTAGAAGTAGTTAGGAAGGACTTGGTCTCTGAGGGAGGAGGACAGTCGAGGCTGACCCCCAGTCAGTGGGCGGACAGTGGACTGCTGCCATCAGGGACTCAGGAAGACGTGTGGGTTCGCGGGAGGATGCAGAGCTGGGTTTGAACCCATGGGACCTGTGGGACATGCCTGGGGAGGTGAACCCCTGGGAGAAAGCGCCACCAACTGGATGCTGGCCTGAAGCCCCAAAGCTGGCAGTGTTGGCCCTCGCCCAGCACCCACTGGGATGATGAGGGGGCACAGAGGGTACATACCAAGGTCGGGGCATTGATGATGGAGAGGTTGTAGCCAAACTGAAAAGTCCCACCAATGCCAGCCGCACAGATGGTCAGGAGCAGGACCCTGCCCTGAATCTGTGGAGAGAGGGGACGACACAGGGTGACCCTAACAGCCTCCACCTCCGTCCCGGGGCCGCAGCCTCCCAGGCACAGCATTGCCTGATGCAGGCAACGAGAGCAGGACCGGAGTTACCTAGGACACAGAGCTAGCAGAGAGCAGAGGAACCCAAGCTGCCTCTGAGTCTAGGACCCCGCTGACCCCTTGCCCCCACCCCGCCTCAACAGCATTTTCCTGAGATGGACAGCAGTTCCCGGCCCTCCATGCCGGGCTGCCCCCAGGCTTGCCTGCTGTGGCTCGGCAGGACCATGCTCTGAGCTGGGGCCACAGTGTGTGAAGTCTGCCCCTGGCAGGACAGCAGCCCCTGAGCCCCAATGACTCGCCCCACTGCAACATTCTCCAACAGAGTGCCTGGGCCTCCTTCTCTTTTTTTTTTTAATTTTATTTATTTATTTCCCCCAAAGCCCCAGCAGATAGTTGTATGTCATAGCTGCACATCCTTCTAGTTGCTGTATGTGGGGCGCAGCCTCAGCATGGCCGGAGAAGCGGTGCGTCGGTGCGCGCCCGGGATCCGAACCGGGGCCGCCAGCATAGAAGTGCGCGCATTTAACCACTAAGCCACGGGGCCGGCCCCCTCCTTCTCTTAATTCCCAGCCTGGTCTGCATGAGGCTAACAGAAGGGGCCACATGGACCTACACGTGTGGGGACTTGGGGGGCATACGGAGCAGCAGAGAGCAGCCACAGCTGGCGGTTATGCCTGGGTCCCAATGCCCGCCCTGCCCTTGCTCCCTCGTCCTCTCTGAGTCACTTCCTTGCTGGACCTGGAGATAATAATGGCTACCTCCGGGCTGGGGGACAGCCGCATTACACGTATGCCACACACACTGGGTCCCATCAAGGACAGCTCTTCATCCTAGAGCGACGCCCTTAGGGACAGAGGGAGAACTCCCCAAGGCACCAGCCATGAAGACTTGGTGTCCTGATGCTCCGTCCCATTTAAGTTGGTATTTTTTTAGGAATTCACAATCTTATTTCTACTTTTCTTTTTATAATTTTTAATTATAAAAAAACACGCTCGTTAAAATTCTTGAAAATTCAGTCTCCACTCCCTCAAAGGCACAACAATGAACTGCTTCCCTCAGATGTTTTCCTGGGCATTCACAAAGTAGTTAACTAAACAAAAATCAAATTGTTGATCTTTTCCCAGTAAATCCTACTGCTTTTCCTGTCCTGGCAAATCGTCCTGCAAATTTAAAGTACTGCAAGTCAAACTGTTCATTTTTAAATACTTAAATACAAGTTTCATGGCAGAAGGATGTTTGGCTAAAGGTTTTCTGAAGAACTTCCAGAACCTGAGGACTGTTTATTCATTTGTCAGTCAAACCAAGTGCCTGTCCCAGCCAGGAACTGTGCTGGGGGCACATACAGCTGGCAGAAGCTGGACATGGACGCGCCATTTGGTGAGACACTGTGCTGGGGGTGGGGAGGCGCAGGGAGTGGTTCTGGAGGGCAGGGTCCTGCCAAAGATAGTGCCACAGGTCTGGAGACCGGTCCATGACAGGCACCCTGGCTGCCTATAAGTTCCTATAAGGCCTAAGTAACTTCCTCCCAAGCTGGAAGCCATAGGAGAAAGGCAGGGGACAACCCAGCAGTCTGGTCTCACTGGAGTCATGTCAAAGCTCCATGCTGGCGGCATGGAGGTGCGAGTTCCACTAAGATAGCAGATCTGCAGTGATGGTGCTCAGGGCAAGCTGTCCCAGGAAGCACCACTCTAGTATGCGGATTATTTCGAGCTGAAGACAATAAGGATATTTGACCTCCCCCAGTAACTGCCTAGAGAATCTGGCACGGTGGCTCATTCCTGGAACAGATCTTCTATCATGATGGCTATAAAGATAATGTAAAATAGATGTTGCAATGGGAGGGGCACCAAGCCCCTTTTATCAAAAAACTCTATCTCTCCCTGACCAAATTATCAATAGATGACCCTGAAAAGAATTGTCCTTCTGCCCTCTGAAGTCCCAGGCCACTACCCACCCCCAACACGTTCCTTTGCCTTTAGCTGCAATACTTAAGCAAGCAGCTTAGACAGAGAGAGGAGTTGCTCATTTCTGAGCTTCTCCCATGTATACATGTTATTAAACTTGGTATTATTTTCTCCTGCTAACCTGTCTTGTTGATTATTTGGCCAGCCAGAAGAACCTTAAGGGAAAGGGCAGAGGGAGATTCTCCCTCTTCCCTCTACAGCAGAAAGCAGCAAGAAGCACAGTGCCTGATGACAACCGAGCCTGTGTGGCAGGGGATGCTGGCAGGTCTCCAAGACAGCAGGAAATTATTTAATTCCATGAGCTTGTGCATGGAGATTGCCTAGTCCCGTGCCAGGTCGTGAAAAGCATCGAGACATTAGCTAGGACAGTGATTAAGTCAGTGAACAAAGATTTCTTGCCTCCCTACCATGGGCAATAACTCTACCATTCTAGGACACGGGGCTACAGCAGTGAACAAGAGACTAAACCCGTGACCTCACGGAGCTTTCCTTCCAGCAGGAAGGACAGGCACTAACAAAGCGAACAAGGACAAGGTCCAGTCTGTCAGCTAGTGCGACGGAGACGTAAGGCGGGGGGGCGGGCATCGGCACAAAGACTTGAAGGAGGTGCGGATCTCTGAAGGGAATCGGCGCGGGGTGGGGGGAAACCCAGAGACGGGGTGGCGGGCCGTGTGGGCGTTCTCTTCTGGTGCCCTCATCCCCTCGGCGGAGGAGGACGTCAGGACACACCTTGGAGGGAGCGTGCAAGAGCAGCCTACGGTTGGGGAAGAGGTGAGGGAGGGAAACAGTCACAGGAGGGGGAGGCAGCCGGGACTGCAGTGCCCAGGGGCTGCGGCCTCTCGGGGCGCGTCCGGCCCGCACGAGGACGAGGTGCGCGCCGGCATCGCGAGGGATGCCAGCCCGGGATGCCGCCGGCCCGCGGATCTGCAGACAGGTGGCCCCACGCCGCCCTGCACGGGCCCCCAGGCCCTCCCCGCGCGTGCACACTTGATCATGCTCGTCTGAGCCCAGCACCTAACTCCAGTGCACAAACAAGCACAAGGGGTTTCTGTACGTTTGACGCCTTCGTGACGCTTCCCAGAGCGGCTGCACCCGTCTTCACGCTGGTCCGCAGTCCCTTATCTGAAACGCCTGGGCCGGGCGGGCTTTGGACTTCAAACCTTTCCAGATCGCAGGAGGACATCGAGCACGTACACATGTCTCCAGAATTTTGGAGAACAGTGGCCTGTGCTGACCTGCCCTGCCCCAGGAGAACCACGGCTGCCATCGCCGCGCAGGTGGCAGCGCATGCGCCCTGAGGGCAGGGAGGTGCAGTTACTTCACTAGGACGTTCGCCAGAAGCGAATCTGAGCCGAGAGGAAGAAACGCATGCGCAGCGAGCGTTTGCGGGGCGCACACCAGTGTAGAGGCAGAATCGCATGCGCAAGCGCAGTGGGTGCTGAGGCAGGTCTGGTGAGCAGAAGGCTCGCGCAAAGTGTACCCGTGGCCAGAGCGCGCGGCCGAGACGCATGCGCAGGCGCACAGAGTGGTAAAAGGTGTGGGGGCGGCAAGCGGGACACCCGGGTTTCCTTCATCCTCCATCCCTTTCTTTCTGCATCTCTGAGGCTGAAAAGCCGCTCCCGCCTTACTCCGCCGAGCCTGGCGCCCATCTCTGCAGACCGGAAGGGAGTTTGGCCCGAGGTCACCCGGGCCAACGCCCTGCACCCCCCCCCGCAGGTCCCAGCCCGCGGCTCTGATCATCGTGCTCCAGACTTCCCTGCAGTTCCGGCCCAGACCGCTCGTCCCCTCCGCCGCTGCCGCTTCCGGAGTGAATCTGCCCGTCCCCGCCTTGCTCCCCCTGGGACCTCCGCCACCACTCCTTCTGGCCCCCCTGCCCGGCCTCCTTTTTCCCCCCTCCGGCGCCCCTGCCGCCACTAGGGCCCGGGAGGCCCCAGTCCTTGGGAGGCCCCTGTCCCTGGGCACTGTGTGAAGGCCTAGCGCTCAATTCTGCACAGACATCCCCACCCTGCCCCAGTCAAGGTGTCCGCACTCCTTCCCCAGAGGTGGGGCAGAATTAGGAGACCGAAAGGCCCGCCTACCAGTCTCTGGAGCGCTCGCATCTGTCGGTCCCGGCCGAGCCAGTGACTTGGAATGCGGAGAAGAGAAGCGGTCTCGGGTTGCTGCCAGGGGATCCATTGCGTGACATGCCCGCCCCGCCTATAGTCGGGGCGCGGTCGGAGGTGAGGAACTGTAGGGTCCGCTGGGCCGGATCCGTCTTTTATTTCTCAGGGCTTCTCAGCCCCTGCATGGAATCCAGGAATTGGATAAAGGCCAAAACAAAACCAGACTTGCCAAAGAGTATTTGTGGTCGGAGAATCATAGACCTGCAAGTGCCCTTAGGAAGTGATCTGAGCCGAGACTGATGGGACGCGCCCCAGGATGGATCCTGCAGTATCGCTGTTGCTCATGCTTGGTTTTTGTTTGATGTTTGCTTCTCTGAACGTTTAAAAATCTCTAAAAACACCATGCATTCTTAAGGAAAAATACAATACATACAATATGAGCGGTTGCTAATTGCATGCTTTTCTGCATCTATTGAGATGATCGGATGGGTTTCTACTTTACTGTTTAAAAGCTCAATTACATGCATAGTTTCTAATGATTTCTAGTGTTCCTTGAATTCTTGGGGTAAACACAACTTGCTCATAATGTTGTAATTGCTATTAACACATTGTTGGTTTCAGTTGCTAATATTTTCTTTAGATAGATTTATTTTTCTCAAAACAACTATTGTTTTTTTCTCTGCTTAAAAAATCACTGAGGAAACAATGCACTAATACTGGTGCTGGGACAATGGATTATCTATATAGGGAAAATTGAAATTGGATCTCTACCTCACCTGATACATAAAAATCATTCCAGGTGCGTACAAACTACTGTGAAGCACAAACTTTAAACATTTCACAAGAAAATAAAGAATATTTTTGTAACCTCAGGGTAAACCATACAGGTTTCTCATGAGAATTTAACATTAAAATTAAAAATCTGTGTTAAAGGACACCGTAAAAAGGTGAAACTAAACGCTACCGACCGGGAGAAGTTGTCCACAAGCAAATGACCAACAAAGTATTAGTATTCAGAATATGTAAAGAATTCCTGCATATCCATAAAGAAAGGAAAATAGGCAAAGGCCTTGAACAGGGAATTTACAGAAGAGGAGCTAAGCGGCCACAAGAACTAAAGAAAAGGTGCCCCCTTGTATTAGCAATCCGGAAATGCAAATGAAATCCACAAGGGTGTTTTGTTTCACACTCGACAGGCTGGCACCTTAATTCTGGCAACACCAAGGTGGGAAGAATCAGGTGGAAGGCTCACCTACTGTTGATGAAAAGGGAAATTGGTGCAACCACTCTGGAGAGCAATTAGGAGCTGTCTAGTAAATTGAAGTTGCAAATACCTGGTGACCCAGCAATTCCTGAAGTTCCACTCCTGGAGTTTGCCTCGTGCTCAAGAACTTCTGTTCACAACTGCAGCGTTGTTTGTAATACCAGAAAACTGTTAACAACCCAAATGCCAATCAATAGGAAAATGGAGAAATAAACTGTGGTCTTACGTCGGCTTGGAATACATCCGTATGTAGTAGAAGCTTGAGGGCGTGCATGGGGTGATAAGTACCAAATTCAGAAGTGGGTTTAACATTCTGAGTCTGGGACCAGGCCGGGCTGGACCCCCACCAGTCTGGACCCTGCCCAGGACCCTTTTGTGATAATACCCAGTTGCCCCCTCCCCCCTTGGTTCTCCCTGAAAGGCCACCAGGACACCTACTGGTGTCAGCTTCCCCTTACCCCGTGTGTGGGTTCCCCAGCCATCAATTATTATCCTGAAGCCGGGAAGCTTGAGGAGTCTCCTAGGCAAACATTAACCGGGATTTGAACGTCGAGTATGTGCAAGCTGAGGGTGTGATTATTTGTGGCGGTCTGGTGCTGATCGCTGATGCTCCCATGACCCTCCTTTACGGAGGAGTCCCTGAGACTCCACAAGGTCAAGCATGTGCCCGTGACAACCTGCCCGCAAAACCCCTCCCACCTGCTGGAAGTCGGAGCCGGCCTTTCTCAGAGCTCCGAGTTTTCGGCAGACCCTGTGGGATGGGAACCCCTGCCCGCCTAGCCCCAACAGGCCGCCAACCACATGTGAGTTGGGGGAGTGTCGAAAGAACACCCCCTGACTCTTCCAGCCCTGGGCTTCCCGCGGTGGAGTCTCTCCTGGTCTAGGCTTCCTGGGTGAGAAGGCCGAAGTCGGGGGCAGGGAGGAGGGGTGACCTGCCCATACCCACGAGCTGCTCAGGGCCTGCTTGGCCCGAGGCCAGTCGTGGGGAGTGATCCCCTGCCTCGCCGTGGGCGCCCACGTCCCCGCACTCCTTCCACAGGCCAGGGCCTCTCGCTCTGCAGATGGGGAAACTGAGGCCAGAGCGGGGGGGATCTGCCCCGGGCACTCAGCAGGAAGCAGGGAGGAGGGCAGCTCACACTAAAAATAATCAACACAGCGGAGCCGGGTGGCCAGGACGCCCACCGGGTCTGCGCCCCGTCCCGGGAGCCGAGGGCTCTTCTGTGCCCACCCCGCAGAAACGGCAGGGCCGCCTCCCCGACCCGGGCCCCCAGAAAATGCCTCCCGCTCCCGGGGCCTGGGTATCCGGGGTCGGCGCGAGGGGCATCTGAGGATGCGGCCTCCAGGCCCTCGGGGCCCCATCACGCCGCCCCGGCCCCGCCTCGCCGGTTTCCGGGTATTTGCCGGCGCCGCGGAAACCCGCTCCGCCTGGGAGGGGCCTGCGAGGGGGCGACAAAGCCCGGGCCCTGCAGGATTCGGCACCGCCCACCGCCCCCTCCGGCGGGCTCCATTGTGACAAGGACACAAAGAGGCCTGTGCCACTGCGCCCCCAGGTGCGGCGGCGCATCACGGGAGGAGCTGCCTCCACAGCCCCTGGGCCCCGAGTCCTGGCCCAAGCCCCGGGCCCAGGTGTCCCCTGCTCCACCCGCCCCACAGTGACTTCACTTCCTCTGCGCTGCACACCCAGCCTGAGCTGCCGGGTGGCCCAGCACCTTGAGCAGGAGCTGGAAGTCCTGGCATCCAGCCCCACCCTTCCACTGCCTGCTATGTCCTCCCCTCTCTGCTCCATGAGGGGTGGGACGGGGTTCTGGGCAGGCACCTTCCCCCTGGAGCCAGGGCTCACGCTGGACCCCGGCCCGCTGGCCTCTCCTCCAGGGCTCAGCCCAGCAGCAGGCCCCTCCATCACTGGGCTGAGTGGTAGGTGGCCCCTACTGCACCTTGGGGTACCTAGCATCTGACCACTGGTGGGCTAAGCTGCTCGGGCTGCCATCTTCCTCTCTGAGCCTCAGTTTCCTCATCTGTCAGCTGTGGTTTTGAGGAAGTGCTGCAGAGCGGGAGCAGCTTGTTGCTCCACATGGTTCAAGGCCGCCCCAAGGCCCCTCCTCCTTGTGGCCTTCACAGTCCTTCACACTTGGACTGGCATCTCTGCTCCCCACCACGAGCCGCCCATGGGGGCATCAGAACAGGGGTCATGAGGCCTGCTGACCTTGGGCACCAGGCTGTGAGTGTGAGCAGTGAGCCACGACCCAGCACAGCAGGCCTGGACACGGCTGTCTGTAGTGGACCCCAGTGGGGCTCCTTCGGTTCTATCAGGTACACCCTCTCTCCCAGCCTTGACTTTCCCACCTGTAAAATGGGCACATTGTAACAACTGACCTGCCCACTGCACAGGTGCTGAACCCTCAGGCCCCTAGTGCATACATTCTATTTCTCTGCTGAGAACATGTTTCTTTCCATGAATCTTAAGAATATTTGCCCTTGCTACATTGAGCATGGTTGTAAGAGCTGCTTTGTCTGAGAATTCCTTCATAGAGGTTACTTCAGGGCTGGATCTGGTGATCGTCTTTTCCCCGGAGGAGCGGTCAGACTTTCTTATTCCTCGTGTATTCTGTTGTGTAATTTTGGATGGAATCCCAACAGTTCACTCATCATGTTGAGACTCTAGTTTCCATTGAAATCCTCTGCAGGATGTTCATTTCTCTTTTTCTGTCGTTTTATTAAGCATTCAAGACAGTGAGGATGAAACTGCACATTCCGTCTTCCCTTTGTCGACAGTTCTAGTCTCAGTGGAGGTTCCGGGCCATTTGTGCTGCTTGTGTCCACGTCACACACACAGTCAGGAGTTAGTCTGGGAGTAGAGTCTCTGGTCTTCCCTCCTCGTAGAAAGATGGATAAGATGCTTGTTCATAGAACTTTCCCCCTTTCTGACAGCACTCAACCTAGAGCTTCCTTGGACCCTTGTCGAAAGCACCCAATAAAACCCAACGGGATCATAGCTTCCTTCTAACACCCTCTTCTGGAGACACCCTGCGCTTCCCCACGGTTTGTGTTCTCCCACACGGCAATGAGCAATAAACCCGACATGGTCAACTACAGGAGTGGGCCTGGGGGTCTCTGGCTGAAGGGCATGACTGACCTTATCACATGATGATGATGATGATGATGATGATCACAAACACATGAGAACTGCTTCATTGTGCCAGGAACCGCCTGAAGTTCTTCACAGATGTTAATCTGTACTCAATCCTTGCAAGGACTCTGAGAAGCAGGTACTGTTGTGTCCCCTGTTTTGCAGATGGGGGAACCGATGCAAGCAGAGGGTTAACCCCCTGTCCCAGGTCACCCAGCTGGTAGGTTGTTGGAGCGAGGATGTGAACCCCGGGCGGTCTGGCACGAGTCCAGGCCCAGAGCTGGGTCTGAACTAGGCTTTGAGGCTTGGGCAGAACTTGTCTCCTGACCTGCCTGCCTCTGTGTAGGTCTGAGAGGTTGTTGGAGGGTGGTGGGGACAGGGAGAAGGTGCTGGGCAGCACCCCCTCCCCACCAGGCCTGGGCACAGGAGCAGGGCCTGTCCTCTGGGTAGTGGCCCTGAAGCCCAGACAGCCATGTTTGGGGCACAGCCAATGGGGGCCAGGTGGACCCCTGACCCCCCACTGGGCCCACTCTCACCCCTCTCCCAGGGAGTAGGACTTGGGGTTTATGGATACCGGCCTGTGTGCGCAGGAGAGGTGGACAAGGGTGTGTACACTCAGGAGCGGAGAGGTGACACCTTCTGCCCTGGACACAGGGGAGGGTGGTTGGAAAAGACAAGGCAGCAAGTAGAGAGAGAGGCAGAGATGGGGGAGCACTGCAGGGGAAAGGGGGAGGGGGAGAAGGGAGGGAGAGAGAGAAAACGCAGGGGAGAAAAGACGACATCTACACTCACATACACACTCACACACAGGAGGGCGGGGGGAGGAGAGACCCTGCCCTGGGTCCTGACCTCCCTCAGGTCCTAACTCAGCGCCTCCTGGGCCAGCTGCTCCTCCTGTTCTCAGTCACCAGGTCACACCCGGAATATCATGGTCAGTCCCTTTGTCTGCAGAGTAGTCTGCGTGGGTCTCTGCTCCTGCCTGGGGTGGTGGGTGGCATCTGCTATGCCCTGTGCCCAGGAGTGGCACAGACCTCAGGGGACCATGGCCTGGGACCAGCTCCTTCATCAGTCCAGAACCCAGCCCACACCAGGGGCTGCAGGGGAACCACAGGCAAATGTTGCTCTGGGGACCCAGAAGAAGCTGTCTGGAGGGTCAGGGCATTTACAGCACATCCTGGGGAGGTGATCCCCCTAATCCTCTAACCTGGTTTTCTTCTGCAAATAATTCCCCCAGGGAAGTAGTGACTTGTTTTATTTATTTGCTTTGTTTATTTTAAGAGAGAGGCATGATGATTTGTGAAGACTGAACTCAGACAGACTCAGGTCTAACATCTGGCCGGCTCACTGGCTGTGTGATCCTGGGCAAGTCACTTCACCTTCCTGAGCCTCTGTCCCTTCAGCGCTCACAGAGGATCGGCAGCACGTTCCCGAGCCGTGCCCAATGCCAGCAACAGCGCCCAGCAAGCTGGCCCTGGGAAGGCACAGGGTGGCGGCTTCTGGCCCTAACTCTGCCCTGCGGTCAAGTTCGCGCCAGGCGCTGCCCCTGTAGCCTGGCCCCGCCCCTCTACGCCCAGGCCCCGCCCCTCGCACCTGGTGGTTCTCGGATTCCTGCAGACCTGGATGCGGCGATATCGGGGGACCCCGAGCTGCGGCACCAGGTGAGTCCGCGGCGGACGGCGGGCGGCGGGGCCCGGAGCGAGGTGGGCGAGCTGCTGGGGACGGGCCGGGGTCGACGGGGGCGGCCGAGGCGAGGGGCTGCTCGGGATTCCGACGTTGCGGGGCGCCTCCCACGGGGACGGCGACTCGCCACAAACCACGTCGCCATCCAGGTCCATGCCGCCCTCAAGGCCCGCGGTCTGCAGACCGCATCCTGGGTGATGTCCCCACTCTTAGACCCCAGGATTCTGGGCAAACGACTTCTTGGGTGGGGGCTGGGTTCTGCCCAGTGAAGCCTCGCGGAGGCCCGGGGTGAGGCGGGGTCTGGGGCGGGCTTTGAGCGCAGGGGTCCCCAGAATCCTAGAGGATGCAGCGCACCCTGAATTAACCGAGACTTTCTCTGAGAACCGACTAGAATCCCTACGACACCTTTAGGGATGCGAATGCCGCAGTGGCTGTTGGGGTAGGGCGTGTCTTCAGGATGGGAGACACCCCCCTCCAGCGCTGCAGTCCCCCTTAGTGGGTGGAGCCCCCCATGGTGCGCACTTGGAAAGCCTCGCGGCCCTCAGGGCCTCCGGTCTCCCCACCCACTCACCGCCACCTAGAAGGGGGTGCCCCCTGGACCCTGCTTCTCTCTGAACTGCTCCCTGTTAAATTCTCTGGGGAGGAAAAAAAAAAAAAAGAGCAAACGAATTCTCCAGGGAGGAGAAACCTTGAGTCTAATTAGCATTTAGGCTTCTCATTTTATTGAGAACTCGCTTATCACGTTCTTCCCGGCCAGCTTTGATGGAGAGAGAGAAGGCGCCTAGGGTTTGGGCAGGTGGGATTCAGGGGGAGTAGTGAGCAGGGAGGGGAACACTCCACTTTTGGTTGTTGGCTTCCTCTCTCAGACCAGCAAGGGAGTATGGGGGTTTAACCCATCTGGCTCAGACCCCCTGGGAGGGGCCCGATTGTGCCTCTTCTGGAGTTCTCTGGAGCTCAGACCCTGACCGCTCTGTGTCGCCCACAGGCCCAGCCCAGGCATGCCTACTTCTGGGAAGGACCTGGGTCGGGCCAGGCCCCCAGGAGCCTGCTTGACCCGGCAAACTCGCTGCTGCCCCCCTGAGGCCGTGCAGAGGAGGCTGCCCATCCCCACCTCCCTGCCCAACTACTCTGCAGTGGCTGAAGATGGACTTCATTGCTGGGCTCTCAGTGGGCCTCAAAGTCACTCTCCAGTCACCAGCCTATGATGGGGTGGCCTGGCTCCTGCCCCAGGTGAGATGACTGCCCTTGCTGCTGGCCATGTCTTGCTCCCACGCTGTGACCCCACTCTGGGCCTCAGCGCCCTTCCAGAAGCAGAGTAGAAATGCATAGTGTCCCCTCCAGACAAGTGGGGCCCCCAGGGTTCCAGCCCCATGGGGCCAGGAAGCCTTAGTTTACAATCTAGAGCCTGTGACTGCCTTTGGGCCGACACACGCCCCTGTACCTGCTCTTGTCACACTTGTCACACATAGGCACCCAGCTAGTTCTGGATTGCCTAATGGGGCAGCAGGATGACTCACTGCAGCCTTAAGAACACTTTCTCAGACTCATACTCTCACAGAAGCTCACAGGCCTTTGTGCTCCCGCAGGGGGCACCTGGGGCCCCAGTGGGATTGGGGGAGAAAAGAGGTCCCCTGATCACTGCAGGTCACACCCATGGATGATAGAGAGGGAGCGTTTACCTTTGCTGTGTGCGCTGGTGTGCCCAAAGTACCCAGTGGACACAAAGACCCCTGTGCTCAGACATCTACACCAGGGACCCTGTGGGCGTGCCGCCTGCCTCCTGGGTGCGCATCCCTCTCTCTCCCCAACAGTACGACCTCTACTCTGCCTTCATGGGTGCTCCCTGCATTTCTTCCCGGGCACCTCCCGGGATGTGACTCTGGGCCCCACGGCCATCGTGTCCCTCCTGGTCTCCTTCTGCACCTTCCGTGAGCCCGCCTGTGCTGTGCTGCTGGCCTTCCTGTGGGGCTGCATGCAGTTAGCCATGGGCTCCTGTGCTTGGGTAAGACTCTCGGGCCTTCCTGCTGTGATGGGGGCTGCGGTTCTGCTCTTCCTGGGGACCCGAGGCACCTGCCTGCTGGGGATGCGCCTGCCCCCAGCGTTTCCTTCTTTGCCTTCCAAGGGCTGTCCCTGTGTGTGTGTGTGTGTGTTGGGCGGGATGTGCCCCCTCAGCCCTACCCTATTCTGCTTAGAGGCCAGGACACTTGGAGGAGTGCCCAGGGCCTCAGAGCCTATCCTCCCTTTCCTGCTCTCCAGACAGGATGTGTCACCCACCACCTTAGCCCCAATCCCACCCACACGCCCTCTCCCGGCCCATGTCCACCTGTGTCCTCTGGGACGGGGCAGAGCTGTGGCCACCTCGGTATTTCCTCCTGGGCGGCCAGGGTTCCTGCTGGCCTTCATCTCCTGCCCCGTCAGCCATTAAAGGTTTCACCTCTGCTGCTGCCGTCACCATGGGCTTCAGGCAGATGAAGGTAGACTCGCTAGTGGGCACCGGGGCACCTGCAGGGTAGCAGGACCAAGGCCTGGTCCTGATATGTGTGGCCAGTTGATGTCCTGCTGTTCCAGAACTCGAAGCACGCGGTGCTCACATGGGTCCATGAATAAAATGACCCCTCGGGGGAAATGTTGGCGGAGGGTCAGGTTCTACATCAGGTCATTTGGGGACCGGTAATGACAGCCCCCGCTATCGGTGGAGTGTCCCCAGTGTGCTTGGTTCCCTCCCAGAGTGGTTCTGTTCCGCTGTCTCTACTGCACCCTCAGCCAGCAGCCTTCACAGGTCACGAGCATCCTGCCAGATTTCCACAAGCAAATCATTCCCTCATGCTCATGTAGCTAGAGGATTTCATTTTTATGGTTTTTTCCAGTTTCTGTCGACTATTTTCTGATGACATGCTTCTTTATATTTCTATTTAACCTCTATAGGAAGTACTAGATCAGTGATCACTGGTTATCTGAGGACGTCATTTATTCTCCTTTCACTGGGTTGAAGTTCCTGGGGGGCAGGAGCTGTTTTGTTCCCACCGTGGCCGCCCAGCGTGTGCTTGGTATAAAGTGGGTCAGCGCTCAGGTGGGTGTGTAGGATGGACCCGAGCTGCGTTGTACAAATGAAGCCATGGGGCCCCTGCCTCGTGACCTGGCATCCCCACCCGGGCCTCTCCAAGGTCTGGTTCCCGCGGCAAGGCTCTGCTCCAGGCTGGCCCGTGATAGTCTCCCCTGGCAGAGGGCAGTGAGCAGATCAGGGGCAGGAGGAGACGTGTGTGTGAGAATCAGGTGGCTGACACTTCTTCCCTCTTACTCTGTGCTGGGACTGGATCCAACACTGTCCCTGTGCTTAATTCTACCACACCCCTGGGAGGCAGGTTTCTCATCATCTCTGTCTAGAGAGGAGGAAAGCCCTCAGAAAGCTGTGGGTGAGTGTGATTTATATATTATGTACACGCTCGTGTCAGGGGAAGCTTGGCAAATGCTGTTTCATGGGAAGGTCTGTCCTTTATTCTGGAAACAACATCCTTCCTTTTTAGTGTCAAGAGTGTTCCTTGATACAATCACAATGTGTATAGAGCATATCTTCTTTGTATATTCATACTTGGTGACCCTAGGCCCCCTATGTCATGAAAACCTTGACGAGGTCATGACAGTCACCTGAGAGCCCCTACGCTAGGGTGCAGTTGGGGTCCTCCTGACCTGCCCAGGACAGAAGTGGAGGAGGCGGAGGTTGGAGGTGTCACCTGGCTAAGCAGCCGGGACTTCTGTGGCTCCAGCACCTCAGGCACCTTGGCCCAGGTGAGCATTGTGCGCCCAGGGGAGTGTACTGTGGTTGGTGATGGTCACGTGAACTGAAAGGGGCAAAGATCGGTGTCGAGAACAGGAACACACCTTTGTGACAAATCCGAATGTCTTTGTTTTTGATCACTCGTGAAAAGTACATTAAAGTCTGATGCATTTTAATAGGCACATGTCCTGGAATATCACTACAGAACTATTGAATTTCATGATCCTTTGCTACTTTGCCTGCTGGTTGTGTTGATCCACATTTATGTCTATTTTCTGATACAGAATTTAGGATTAGATTCAGGATCAACACATAGCCTTTTACAAACACTGTTGATTCTTTTCAATTGTATCCTTAAGGCATCTGTCACTTCTGGAATCCACTCCAGCCACGAGGAGGAAAGTCACTCCAAGGCCTATGAAATGGAATCTTCAGGAGTTTTTGGTTTTAAAACTAGGAATCTGGAAGAATCAGTTCTTCAAACTGATGCTTTAGAAAGAGATGTTCATTGGGCAGTTTGACTTCTGAGGTCATCTTTGGGGTGGAGCAGTAATAAATGTGGGTCCACTTTCATATTCAGACTGCAGATCCATGTGACCCAAACTCTTAGACTTCTTTCCCATTTGATGACTTCCCTGCGTTCCCCACCCCCTGAGTGATGATGATTCTTTTTGACACTTGTGAATGTGTTTTTTTAAACCTTAGATGCCTTTTTCTTCAAATTAGAACATGGAAATCCTCATGAATATTTCAGGATGTCCTGGTACCTGGCACGTTAGCTAATGGAATTCCTCTGGGTTTTCATTGCCCTAGTTCATATCCTTTAAAGAGAGTGAACAAGATTCTGTGCTCCCTTCTGGGGGTTACTTTCTATGTTGACAATGCACAATGCAGTCTTTTAATCATCATCACAGCTTTAGTGAGATGTAGTTCACATACAAGTCACACTCAAAGGTGTGCAATTCAGTGTTTCTTAGTATATTTACAGAATTGTGCAACATCACCACAGTCGATTCTGGAAGCTTTCCATCATCCCTCCAAGAGAAACACCTTCCTCATTAGGAGACGGTCCCATTTCCCCTAACCCCTACTAGGCAAACACAAATTCACTTTCTGTTTCTATGGATTGGCCCATTTTGAACATTCCATATCAGTGGAATCATACAATGTGTGACCTTCTGTGTCTGCCTTCTTTCACTCAGCACAATGGTTTCAAGGTCCATCCACGTTGTGGCATGGGTCAGCCTTTCATTTCTTTTTGATTGCCAAATAATATCCATTGTGTGGCTGTAGCACAGGATATTTCTCCTTTCCGCAGTTGAGGGACATTTGAGTTGTATCCACTTTTCGACTATTATGAATATTGCTACTGTGAACATTCCTGTACAAGATTTTGGGTGGACATCTGCTTTCATTTCTTCTGGGTGTATACCTAGGAGTGGAATTGCTGGGTCACATGGTAACTCTCTGTTTCACTATTTGAATACCTGCAAGACATTTTTCCAAAGTGACTGCACCATTTACATTCCTGCCAGCAGTGTGTGAGGGTTCCAGTTTCCCCATGTTCTCACCAACACTTACCATCTGTCTTTCTGATATAGCCATCCTATGGGTGTGAAATGATATCTCGCTGGGGTTTTGATTGGTATTTCTCTGATGGCTAATGATGTTGACATCTTTTCATGTGCTCAGTGGCCATTTGTATATCTTCTTTGGACAAATGTCTATTCAGCTTGTTGACCCATTTTTAAATTGGATTAATTGTATTTTTATAACTGCGTTGTCACAGTCCTTTATATATTCTAGATATGTTCCTTATCAGATATGTGAGTTGCAAATTTTTCTCTATATTGTGGGTTATCTTTTCACATTTTTAATGCTGTCCATTGAATCCCAAGTTTTACATTTTAGTGATGTCTAATTTATGCACAATAGAGTCTTACTAACTGGAAATCATTCAGACATTAAATCATATCCTCATCAATATTTTGGTTACATAAATTAAAAGCCAAACATGAAAGGGTTTGGGGAAGATTTGAACTGGTTCATTTCAAGATTTGTTATAGATTCAGCAGAACTCATCAGGGAAGATATCATTTCCCTGTTCAAATATTTATTATCCTTTTAATGTTCATGGGATCAGTAATCATAGCCCCTCACTCATTTCTGATATTACTAATTTGTGTTTCTCTCTCTTTTTTTTTCAGTTAGTCTGGCTAGAGGTTCATCCCTACTTTTGATCTTTTGAAAGAACTAGTTTTGTTTTTATTGATTTCTCTATTGATTTCCCATTTTCAGTGTCCTTATTTTCTGCTGTTATTTTTATTATTTCCTTTCTTCTGTTTGCTTTAGGCTTACTTTCTTCTTCTTCCTCTAGCTTATTGTTTCAGATTTTTCTTTTTTCTAATGTGTGCATTCAATGCTATAAATTTCCCTCTGGGTACTGCTTTCGCTGCATTCCACACATTTTGATTAGTTGTATATTCATTTTCATTTAGTGGAAAACATTTGAAATTGATCTTGAGACTTCTTTTTTTAATCCGTGTGTTGTTTAATCTGCAAATATTTTGGGATTTTCCAGCTGTCTTTCTGCTTTTGTTTCCTACTTTAAAGTCCTTTTTGGTCTGAGAACATACCTCATATGATTTCTGTTGTTTTGAATTTGCTGAGGTGTGGGATTTTTTTAGCTGGGATGTGGTCTATCTGGTGAATGTTTCATGTGAGCTTTTGACAACTGTGTATTCTTTGTTTGATGCAGTGTTTTATAAACGTTAATCAGATCCAGTTGATGGTGAACCGTTCAGATCGTCTTTACTGGTTTTCTCCTGCTGCATCTATCAGTTCCTGAGAGAGCAGTGTTTTCTGCTGTAGTGGTGGATTTGTCTATTTCTGTGTCTGTCTGCTATGATAGTGGATTTGTCTATTTCTCCTTGCAGTTTTATCAGTTTTTCCTCACATATTTGGGTGTTCTGTCGTTAGATGCATGTATGTTGAGGACTGTTACGTCCTCTTGGAGAATTGACCCCTTTAACATTATGGAATGCCTCTCTTGGTCCCTGAGAATTTTCCTTGTTCTGAAGTTGGCTTTGTCTGACATTAATACAGCTCCTCTAGCTTTCTTTGGATGTATGTTAGCCTGGCTTATCTTGTTCTGCCCCTTTACTTCTAACCTCTCTGTGTCATTATAATCAAAGTGGGTTTCTTGTAGACAGCATATGGTTGGGTCTTATTTTTTGAATCCGTTCTGCCGGTCTCTGTCTCTTAATGGCTGTATTTAGACCATTCCTGTTTAAAGTGATGATTGATATAGTTGGATTAATATCCACCATATTTGCAACTGTTTTCTGTCCATTGTCCTTATTCTTTCTTTTTTCTTTCTTCTACTTTTTAAATTATTTTTTGCTTTCTCTGGTTTTTATTGAGCATTTTATATGATTCCATTTTTTCTTTTAGCGTATAAATTATACTTCTTTTAAAGTTTTTAAGTGGGTTTCCTAGAGCTTACAATATAAATTTACAGCTACCCTCAGTTCACTTTGAAATGACACTGTGTTTCTTCGTGGTTAGTGCAGGTCCCTTGTAACAGAGTCTCCCCAGTTCCTCCCTCCCATCGCTTATAAAATGGCTCTCCTACGTTTCTCTTATCCATGAACTATTGTCACCAAAGGCATTTTTACAATTATTATTTTGGACAAAATGAATCTGTTAGATGACTTAAGAATAGGAAAAATAAAAACTGAACACTGTTTATTTTACCTTCATTTATCCCTTCTCTACACTCTTCCTTCTTTTATTAGATCTGTGTCCGACCTACATCATTTTCCTTCTCTGAAGAACTTTTTTTTGTGTGTGTGAGGAAGATTAGCCCTGGCCTAACATCTGTCATGCCAATCCTCCTCTTTTTGCTGAGGAGGATTGGCCCTGGGCTAACATCCATGCCCATCTTCCTCTATTTTGTATGTGGGACACCTGCCACAGCATGGCTTGATAAGTGGTGCATAGGTCTGTGCCCAGGATCAGAACCTGTGAACCCCGGGCCGCCACAGTGGAGCACGCAAACTTAACCATTATGCTACCGGGCCACCCCTGGAGAACTTCTTTTAACATCTCTTATAAGCCAGGTCAGCTGGAGATAAATTCAGTTTTTATTTATCTTAGAAAGTCTTTATTTCTCATCATTTTGAGGGAGAGATTTGATGGGTAAAAATTCTATGTTGGTGGGGTTTTTTCTTTCAACACTTTAAATATTTCACTCCACTCTCTTCTTGCCTGCATGGTTTCTGAAGAGAAATTTGATATAATTCTTATGCTAGTTTGTTTCCGGTTAAGATTTCCTTCCTTCTGCCTTCTTTCAAGATTTTCTCTTTGTCTTTGTTTTTCTGAAGGTTGGATATGATTTACAAAGCTGTTGACCACTTGGTATTTATCCTCCTTGGTGTTCTCTGAGATTCCTGGATCTGTGGTTTCATGTATGTGAAATAAAAGTTTTCATCCATTACTATTTCAAATATTCCTTCCTTCCTTCCTTCCTTCACTCCTTCCTTTGTCTCCCTCCCTCTTGTGTTCCCTGTACACAGATGTTACACCTGTTGTAGTTGTCCCACTATTCCTGGATATTCTTCCTACGGTCTTCAGCCTTTTTCCTCTTGTGTTTTGGTTTGGGAGGTTTCTGTTGGCATTTCTTCAAGCTCCCGGATTCTTTGCTGGGCCATGTCCCCTCTGTTCATCAGCTTACCCAGAGCACCCTCCACTTCTGTTACAGTGTTTCATATGCCACCGTTTCCTCCAGATTCTTTCTCAGAATTCCCATCTCTTTCTTTGTACTGGCCCTCCTTCTGCATGTTGTCCACTTTTCCAGTGGAGCCCTTAGCATATTCACTGTTCCTGTTTTAAACTCCCAGTCTCATAATTCCAGAATCTCTGTCGTATCCCAGTGTGCTTCTGACGCCTGCTCTGTCTCTTCAAGCTGTGTTTCTTTGCCTTTTAGCGTGCCTTGTAAGTTTTGGTTGAAAGCTGGACATGACGTCTTGGGTGTGAACACCTGAGCTGAACAGGCCTTTAGTGTGAGTGTTGATGTTCAGGAGTTGAGCCGTGTTCACTGCTTGAGACCAGGTGTCAGAAGCTCTGCTTTCCTCTGGGCCCTTTGTACTTTGCAGGGTTTTTGTTGTTTGTTTTGTCCTCCCTGTTCCCTTCACGTTTCCCTTGATACTGCTTCTTCAGTCGGATCTGAGACTTGAAGCTCTTTCCGTTGAAATCCCGTTTTGATCCAGGAGCCCTGTTAATGCAGTGGGAAGGAGGAGGGGAAGGGGGAGTGCTCTGTAGTCCTCTGATTAATCTCAGGCTTCTCTGGAGCCTGTGTCTCTGGGATTTGACCTTTACAAGTGCTTCTCGGATTTTTTTTCCCGTTAGGTGAGAGAATGCTGGAGGGAGCTGGAGTTGGGTATTTCCCTTCCTCCCCATGGAAAGCTAGAGGGACTAGGTTAGGGTATTCCTTTTCCCCCAGGCCAGTGAAGCTCTGGTAGAAGCCAAGGTGGTGGCTCTGGTAAAACCGTTTCCCTGGAGGGAAGGCTTTCTTGTGGACAACAGGCTGCGCTGGGTGTGTTTCAGAATGGTTGCTTTTCTTCTCTCCCTGCTGGAAGCGTGAAGGAGTTTTCTTTGATCTTCACCCCGAGACTGTGGTGGGGCTGCTGGAGGGAAAGCTCATGCAAGTGTGGAGGCCCCCATAAGTCTGGTCCCCTGGGGATATTAACTCTCCGCTGGTCCACACTGAGCCTCAAAAAGTTCACCCCTTACATTTCAGTTTTGCTCCCCAGATCCCGGCTCCCGCAGAGGCCCCTGCTCCCTCACGCTGTGACTCTGTGTGTACCTGGCTCTCCACTGCTGGTGGTGAGAGTTTGTCCTGTGACCTCTTTCTCTGATGTGTTTAAGAAGAATTGTTGAATTTTGGTTTGTTCAGCTTTTCTCTTGTTGTGACAACAGGAGTGATGATCTCTAAGCTCCATACATATTGGACTACAAACTGGAACTCTTTTAATCTTTGCAATTAAAATTAACTAATGTTTTCTTGTTTCCTCTGCAAATCCTTCCCTTTCATCCCTATTTTGGAAAGGGGAAGAGATGTCTTCAGGGAGTCCTTCTGCTTTTTTAAAGCAAGATGTCACAAATTGCTCGGGGCTGTGTCCCATCCGAGGATTAAAGCTCCTGTTTGTTCAGGCCCAGAAGCTTGGATACCAGGCCCAGACTCTCCAGGTGAGATGTGTGTGTAGGTCATTTACCTGGGAGTTTAAAAGCAAATAGTTCGGGCCGGCCCCGTGGTGTAGCGGTTAAGTGCATGCGCTTCGCTGCTGGCGGCCTGGGTTCAGATCCCGGGCTCGCACCGACGCACCACTTGTCAGGCCATGCTGTGGCGGCATCCCACATAAGGTGGAGGAAGATGGGCATAGATGTTAGCCCAGGGCCAGTCTTCCTCAGCAAAAAGAGCAGGATTGGCATGGATGTGAGCTCAGGGCTGATCTTCCTCACAAATAAATAAATAAATAAATAAATAAAAGCAAATAGTTCAAAAATAAACTGCTCCATTAGAAAAGACTAAACCTGTAGAGTGTGGACTCCTGGTGTCCACTAGGGATGACCAGCCCGCTCCAGGTTGGGGGTGGGGGAGAAGCAGCAATTCCACCACGAAGGATGAGTCTCCCTGCCTGTCCCTCCCCTGGGCCCCTTTTATCCTGGGCTGCATCGTTTCAACTCAGAGCATGCCTTTCATATTTAAGTGTCAGTCCTTGTAGCCGTCAGGTTGTGTTCTCTCCACAGCCATTAGCTGGGCTGCAGGAACCTGTGAACAGTTAGGTCTGGCCTCCTGTGTCACCACCACTCACATGGTCAGGGCTCTTCCACACTGACCTCCAGAGACAGACACAGGAGACGTATGCGAAGGAACTGGAACAAGGTTTTATTCTAAGTTATGGGAAAGACACGAGGGTTCTGGGAGGAAGACAGGGAGAGGGGAACAGTCAACTGTAGCTGGCAGGGGATGTCCCCACTGCTCCAGGACTGGAAGGAAACTGGCCAAGTGCCCCGTCTACTGTCCTGAGGACTCTGACGCTGGAATAGGGGATCAAGGGGCCCAAACGGCAAGGCTGCTCCTGCTGTGCCTGGCAGAGGCGGGGCTGCTCGGAGTGGAGGTGGGGACGGACACGCCCCTAAAGGCACCTTGCTGGCGGTGGTGCTGGGGCCTCAGCTGGAAGTAAGGCGTCTCTTCCTGGGCGGGCCCCTGGGGATGAGACTTAAGGAAGGGGCAGAAGTGCCTCCAAACCCAGGGTTCTTCCTAATGCTGGGTCCTGTAGTCACCATGGGGGCGCTCTGGGGAGGGGGGCCCAGGTGTTCAGGCCCGAGCTCCCCCATAACTGTGTGTGGCGCTCAGGGCCCCACCCGTCTGTGTTGTGATGCTGAGTGCTGCGAAGGCAGAGATCAGATCTGAGACAGCCTTCCTGCTCCCAAAGCCCGTATGTGCTACCAAGACCCACAGCCTGAAGGGCGCTCGGCTTGTGCTGCCAGATGTTGATTGTTGCTGCCTGGTGCTGGGCCCAGCATTGGTCACAGCATTGGTCAGGGCGCTGGGCATGTAGGTCGCAGCTCCAAGCCAGAGACATGGGCGGTGCCAGAGGGGACCACAGCTGGGGTGGCAGCAAAGGCTGGCCAGGTGCTGGTATGGGTGCCCCAGGTAGAAGGTGTGGGTAGTCAACTGCCAACAGCTCCCCGTGTGGTCCTGCCCAAGGCTAGCCAGCCTGGAGCAGAGGTTGGGGCCCAGGCTGGGGCTGGAGCTGCCAGTGTTCCATCCTGGAGAGGGCTGTGTGAGGTGGTGGCTCCATGCTGCTGCCCAGAAGGGGCCCCAGATGTGGGCTGGGCAGTGGCTCCAAGGTTCACGAGAAGGTTGAGAGTTGGGGTGGGGCCGAAGAGCCTCAGTGCAGACAGGCTGGCGGTGACTGAGACCATGCTGTCACTGGGGGACATCGGAAGGGCCTGGGCAGATGGGAGAATGCTCCCACCAGAGCCAGGGGGAGACCCCAAGAGGAGAGGCTGCAGAAGTGGAGTGGTGTCCATGGGGGTGATCTCAGTGTCAGAAGCTGGGTGGGGAGCCAGGCCTGCAGATGTGCTGGTTGAGGGGCTGGAACTGACAGCAGAAGTGATTGGCAGGCTGGTGGAGGGAGGGGCACTAGAATCGGTGGTGGGAGGGGGGCACTGTGAGGGGGAGACAGGAGGGTCTGTTCCCATGGGGGAGGGGGACTCCACTCTGGAGGTGCTGGGAGCTGCAGGGAGGGAGGGGTTTGGGGGCCTAGGTGACGGGTCAGCCCTGCCTGATACTGGGGAGGAGGCCAGGGGATCTTGGATCTTCCTCCGTTTCTCCTGCTGTGGAGCCATGCTGGGGGCTGGAGGGACAGCTGTGGAAGGGCAGTCCCTGCAGCAGGCACGGGGACAGGAAAGGAAGGCTCTGTGGTCCCACAGTCCCAGATGGCCTCAGTGTCACCCTGCCATGCACTGTTGACGGTCCAGAGTGCTGCCTCCTCCTCCGAGTCTAGGTTTTCCACGGTGACTCGGAAACCCACATCTGAGGGTGGTGGCAGCCTCAGAGGGTCCCCTTGCCTGTGTGGCAGGAGAGGAATCTTTTGTTTTCGGGGCCTGAAACTGTCAGATGTGGGTGAGCAGTTCCTCTGGGTTCGTGTCTGCCCTCTTGTTGCCTCTGCGTCCTTTCCAGGCTGGGTCTTCCTCTGGGAAAGCACGGAGGCTGCAGAGGGAGCCCCAGGGCCCTCCTCGCTCACCGTCTTCGCTGACCTCTGGGGCAGCCAGCTGTGGGATGTGGCCGCACCCCTCCTCCTCTGCCCTGGCGGGACCCCTCACTGGGGCTGTGTGAGCTGGTGATGGCGTTTCCTTTCAGACAGGAGCGCGTACACGAGGTCTGGGATTCCTGGACGCCTCTATCTTCTGACCTTGCGTTGTGGAGGTTTCTCTGCAAAGGCCCAGGCCTGGGCACAAAGGAACAGAGACCTCCCTGGACCCCCAGGGGCCTGAATGAAGACGATACCCCCCAGGGTTGTCAGAGCCCCTTTCCTGACCGTCCTGCCTCTCTGTGACTGGAGGGTCTTCTTCCTGCTTGGCCGTCTCTCCCCCGCTGTCTCCCATCTTCTCCCTGCAGGAGTCCTGGGCACACCTGCGTGTTGTGGGAGGCATCAGAGTGACTCCCTGCTCCTGGACCACCCGAGGGTGACTTTGCCCACAGCAGATGCCGAGCTGCAGGACATCTCGGAGGTGTGACCGGATAGTAGGGCCTTCCTCTGATGGCCAGGCCTGCAGATGGAGGTGAGGACCCCCAGAAAGGAGCACAGGGTCTTCCGGATCATGGCCCATCGTCTGGGAGTTGTGATGAGAAATCGCGAGTGTGGAGTCACTGGATTCCTGTAGGGCGGCCTGCGAGTGGATGGCGGGGTGTGGACAGCTGGTGACCCCGGCCAGCCAAGGGAAGTCGGTGGACGCGGTGAGGGGGCTGGAGGCGGCCGAGCCCTCTTGGCGGGTGCTGGCCCCCGGGTGCCCGGGGTGGGGGTGGGGGGCACAGCCTGCCCTGGGAACCGCCCATAGTGCGCGTGGGTGAGGTCTGTCCCCCAACAGACAGCGGGGCTCCGAGCTTTCTCCGTCAGGTCCCAACTCGACCAGAGGCCAAGTGGGCACTGTGTGGCCTATTGCTAGGATGCAGCTTTGGAATGTGGGGGAAGAATGGATGTGCGCGAAGATTCCGGAGGGAAGGTCGCGTGTGCAGAGGACACACGAGGACCTGGGGCAGGACATACTTAACATATGACCCAACAGACCCCCTCCTAGGCAGTGAACCCAGAGGAATCACAACTTACGTCCTCACAGGAGCCTGTGTGTGAATGTTCTCGCTGCCTTATTCAAAGTTCCTCCTATGGGACTACTGAGGTTTTCCAGTTTTTCTTGAGTGAGTTTGTATGATGTTAGTTGTCCTGGGAATAACACCGCGTGTATGAATTGTTTCACAGTCTAACTAGACAGAACATTTTACAGTGAAATAAAACGTAGAGGCCCTACGGCCATGTGGATTCTTCACCTCCCATGCTGTCACAGTTGTCATATGGGCCACCTTTATATGACTAGAATGTCACCCTCTCACACTGCGGTGTCCTTCTCTCATTCAAAGTCATACGTGTATCAAGAATTGCAGAGGAGAAAAAGAGGCCTCCGCCTTACCCGGAGACCACCACGTCTGTCGCTCCTCCCCGTCCCTGGCGCCCCGGCTTCGCCTCGGCCTGCGGGAGCTCCTCTCACAGAGAGTCTGTGGCGCGTCGTCTGGTGAGGAGTCGCCTCGTTTTCTCTCAGCTCCGTCAGCCTGAGTTTTGGGTTTGGTTTTGTTGGGCTTTTGACCCTGAAGGCCGTCTTTGCTCCCCGTCGTGTCCTGGGTTGACCTTCTCCTTCAGCGCTTCAGAGACGCGACTCCGTCTCTCCTGCCTCTGTGTTTTCTGAGGAGTAATCACGGCCCCTCAAACTGGTTCTCTCACATGTGACACGTCGTTTTCCCTGACTGCTTGCAAGACTTTTCTTCCTCTTGGCTTTTTTATGAGGCTGATTCTGTGTCAGGGTGAGGCGTTCTGTGCTTAGGTCTGTGTGTCATAAATCTGTGAAGTTTCCACCATTCTTTTCCTCATATATTTCCTTCTGCACCGACGTCTTTCACTTTTCCCTCAGACACTCACCTGGCTCACAAGTTAGAGCTTTCCATATTGTTCCACACATCTCCGAGGGTCTTGTAATTTTCGTTCAATCATTTATTCTCTTTCTTCTTTAGATTTGCCGTTTCTACTGATCTATAAGTTTTCTGACTCTTTCCTGTTTCCTCCATTCTCCTCCATTTCCTCCATTATTGAGCCCATCCAGTGAATTTTTGATTTTGGATATTGTATGTTACCTTCTAAAATTTCTATTTGCTTCTTTTTCATAGTTTTTATCTCTGCTGAGAAGGTGTTTCTGTCCATTAGTTCTCAGAGTTTCTCCCTTTCCCTCACTGAGCGTGGTTATACTGGAGGCTCTGTTTGCTCGTTCCTGCATGTGGGGTATTTCAGGGCTGGGTCTGTTGGGTGTCTTTTCCCTTGAGAATTGGTCAGATTTTCCTAGATCTTTGTGTGTTTTGTTGTGTGATTTTGGATGGTGTCCTGGACAGTTTGCACTTTATGTGGTGAGACTCTGGTTCCTGTTAGAATCCTCTGCAGATGCTTCCGTGTTCCAAAGGACATGCTTCCGTGTCCTTTCTCTGTTGGCTGATGAAGCATCGATGCATTGGAGGTCGAGCTGCGTGTTGTACTTGCCTCCTGTCGGCCGCTGTCCCATCTCAGGGCAGTTGTGGTGACGTCACTGTGCCGTCTGTGTCCACACGCTGAGGTCCCGCTCAGGGGTTAATCTGGGGGAGAGTGGGGTTATATGGTATTTCAGTTTCCAGGCCTCTGCTCTGCCTCTTTGGGTCTGTTCTGTGCCTGTGGCTCAGGGGGAGCCCAGGACTATGTTGGTTCATCCACAGACTGAAATAGCCCCTTCTCTAGCTCTCTCCTCTTCAGGGTTCTCCCACGTTCTCAGGCTTCACGGCTCCTCTGACGTGTTCCTCAGAGTGTTTTCGCCCTGTGACGTCATGCAGATCCACAGGACTCGGTCGACCTTTCCGGTGAAACAGCAGAGAAAAGAAAGAAGAAAAGAACGGGGGTTCCCCCACACTCTTCAGACCCCCGGGGTCTCTTGACCTGCTCCCTTGTCCAGAGACGCAGGGAAGTTCTCAGGGCTTGGGTGCCTCTGCCAGCGCTGAGGCTGCAGGGGAGACTGTAACTGGGGAGAGAAAAACAGAACAAATGGGGGTGGCCCCTCACTCCTGGACACACAAGGCCCCCCTTTCCCAGTAGCCGGGTTAGGAATAAGGGGTTGACCCCAGAGTTTTCAGTGTCAGCGCTGCTGGGCTTCTCCTGCCCTGGGTGCGCTGGGAGACGGAGGAGGGAACAGCCCCCCACGATCACCCCGCCACAGGTGGTTCTTCAGTGTGGGATTCCCGTCCCTGTCTGGCTGGAGTTGTTTAATGCTTAGAGTTGTCAAGGACATGGTTTTTGTCCTGTGTGCAGAGTTTCATTTGTCACCTGAGAGAGAGAGAGGTTGTGTGGGCTCCCTCCATCTTGGCCCAACCAGAAGTCTCCCGTCACTTTAAAATAAACGTATTCATGTTGTCGCGTATGGCAAGATATCCTTCTCTTTTCAGGCCAAATAATATTCCATGGTATGGATAGCCCACATTTTCTTTATCCGTTCACCTGTCGATGGACACTGAGTGGTTTCCATGTCTTGGCTGTTGTGAGTAACGCTGCAGTCAGCATGGGAACTCACAGATCTGTGTGAGATCCTGGTTTCGATTTTTTTGGATGTGCACCCACAAGTGGGATTGCTAGATGGTGCTAAGTGAAATACGCCAGTCACAGAGGGACGAGTACTGCGTGATTCCACTTAGCTGAGGGCTCTAACATGGTTAAACCCACTCTCGGTGATAACACTGCCTTGTGTAACTGAAATTTGCTAGGAGAGGAGAACTTCAGTGTTCTCACCAAAAAGAGAAATCATAATATGTGAGGTGCTGGATGTGTTAATTAACTTGATGGTGGGAGTCCGCACACAGTGTATCAGATCATCAGCTTGTAAATTATATCGTTAATTCTACCCCAGTAAAGCTGAAAAAGGACACAAAAAAAGGAAGAAGAAGAAAAATGTCCAGCTCACAGAAACAGAGAGTAGAACGGTGGGTGCCGGGGGCCGAGGAGGCCGGGGAGTCGCTGGTCAGCAGCAGAAGGGTGCGTTGTGTGAGATGAACGATCTAGAGAGCTGCCCACAGCGCTGCGCTGTAGTTCACAGGGCACGGCGTGCACTTCAGTGTTTGCTACGAGGGGCGAGCCCTGTTAAGTGTTGTCACCACAGTGAAAAATCACACGATTTCTGGTGACCACAAAATGCTTCGCGTATATAGCTGAAGGAGGAGTACAGCAAATACCGAACTCTAGAATTAGGTAACTTCCAAGAAGTAAGAAGTAGGATCGTTTCACAATATAAGAATTAATATGTCGCTAAATGTGTGCTCTGAAAAGACGTGCAGTGTTTATAAATGCATATGCAAGACAACATTTTATAGTCATTTCTATTTATACGATCATAGTACATGACAATGTTAGTGCTGGTCTGTGAATACTAAGGTTACCTGATTTGTAGTTTTCTATATTTTTCTATATTTTTGTGATAAAAGGCGTGACTTGGGTAATTTTTAAAAAAAACATGAAGCAGTTTTAGCTTTTGATCTGCCACGAATTCCTCCTTAGCCTTAGGGATTAGATTCTTTGACCCGAGGAGACAGAATAGTAGAAAAAGAAGGATTGTGAGTGTCAGATGGTGGCAGTGATGACGGGCAGCAGGAGACGTCCTTGCTAGAGTTACTGCTGGTTCCAGGAGACTTGCACTGGCTGTGTGACCCTGGGCAGTCACTCCCCTCTCTGAGCCTCTGTCTCCACATGAGACTAGTAATCCTGCAGAGCCAGAAACCCAAGGCCCTGGTGTCAGAGGGATGAGGGCCCTGCTGCTGACCTGACGTGTGGCCCAGGGCTGTGGAGGACACCTTGGCTGCGCCCTGGCACAGAGCCCTCCATTGCCCTGGCATCCTGAGCACTGGGGACTTGGGGACAGTGGAGGCGGTGCCCCTAGGTCACACAGAGACGGAGCAGAACATGGAAGATGTGCTTCTGAGCCCCCGGAACTCACAGAGGCTTGAGCCAATTATTGCTCCTTTTGTTTGCCACTGTGATGTGATTGCCAGACAGCAAAGAAAACTGATCAATAAACTGGTATTGGGAGTAGGTGCTACTGGAGCTACGACATGTGACACATGGTGTCAGTTCCACCAGCAGGCAGAGGACGGTGAGGACGCAGGAAACGTGAAAGGCCGTGTATGTAGGGTGGTAACGGGGAAGAACGAAAACAGACCTAATGAACCTCTGGACTTGGGCGAAGAGATCTGCACGTGTCAGGAACGGGTTGCTTTCAGCTGAGTATTCTAAACTTGCTATAAGAAAAACCTGGTGTCAGAGACCCCTTCAGAGGGACAAAATTTAATTAAATTTAACTTATTCTAGAACTTGCTAGGTTAGTTAAATGAAACACACGAACAAAAACAACCTGTTTCTCATCTTTAGCCTCTCCAGATGGCAGAGTCCCAAGTTAAGTTACAGCCTGAAAGCGAGATTAAATCCAGCGCACGGCCAGTGAGCCATGGACTCAGGGGAAAGATCAAGTAAGGGTGTGGCTTAAAGCCGTGCCTCACAAACCCACATGGCTGCAGAAAGGGGCATTTCGGGGCTAAGGGTGTTGGTCCACAGCAACCTGACAGACCCAAAATTCCAGTAACTAGGTCGCAAGAGAGAAGCATGTCTCAAAAAGAATTGTGGGTGTGGTTTTTGGCACATAAATCAAATACATAGAGAATTCACATAGTTTTTGAGAAAGGTGTACTGACAAAAGCTCTGCCAGCCTGGACGAAAAGAGTCTGAGACAGTTTGAAATGTAAAGACTTCTGTGCCCCAACTTCCCATAGGCACATTTTCTCAGAAGGTGTCGAGGATGGTGATGGAAAAGGAAGGACATCTCGGGGGGCAGAAGCAAGAACTTGGGGATGCTGTGGCCGGGGGAGCCCCTCCCAGGGGGCAGAGCAAGGGCTCGATGGAGGAACATTCCCCACTCCCAAGGCAGGGGACCCTGGCAGCATTTTTCCAGGGGCCCCTCAGCATTGCTATGGAGGCAAAGAAGCAGTCATTTCTTCTTTGCCTCCTCTTTTTTGAAGTGGGGGCTGGTTGTGGTCACTCTGCCCTATCCTCACCACTGTCTGTTGAGTGCAGGAGAGGCAGAAGACTGAGGGTTTTTTTTGTTTGTTTATTGATGTTTTAATAGTTTATAACATCGTGAAATTTTTGGTTGTACATTTTTGTTTGTCGATCACCATATGCATGTCTCCCTTCACCACTTGTGGCCACCCCCCCCCATTTCCCCTGGTAACCACAATACAGTTTTCTCTGTCTGTGTTGGTTTATATTCCACATATGAGTGAGATCATATGGTGTTTGTATTTCTCTTTCTAGCTTATTTCACTTAACATAATACCTTCCAGGTCCATCCATGTTGTTGCAAATGGGACGATTTTGTCTTTTTTTATGGCTGAGTAGTATTCCGTTGTATATATATACCACATAGAAGACTGAGTTTTTAGCTCCTAGTCTCTGGATCAAGAGAAGGCACATATAGACTTGACATGATCTTGAGATCCTGGACTTCATGCCTGATGCCATGATTGGATGAGACTTGAGTGGGGTGTTCCCAGGACGGCATTGAGCCTGTTTGCACAGGGGAGGCACATGAATAATAACTGTGGCCATGATGGCAAGCTGAGAGGAGCACATTAGCGGGCCCTGGTCTTCACCCTCCCTCAGTCTACACCCCTTGCCATGTGAGAGGATATGTCATTGATTTTCCCATCCCTTGACTTTGGGCCAGTGGGATGTTGATGGGCATGAGGGACCAAAGGTTCAAAAAGTGCCTGTGCTGTTGGATTTGCTTTCTTGTGCCTCTGCCATCTCCGTATTGGGCTAGCCCATTGGTGCCAAGAGTGAGAGGAGAGGCATGTACAGCAGAGCTGAACTGCTCCAGCCAGACCAGCCTGGGCTGGCCAACCCCCAGCTTACCCCTGCTACCATGAGCCAAGCCAGGTGAGATCAGCAGAGTTGTGCAGCCAGCCCAGCGAGTAAATGAGAGGAAGATGCAGTAAGCAATGGTTGTTTTAAGCCAGAGATTTTGGGATTGTTCCTTGGGCATCATTCCTGTGGCCACAGCTAACAGATAAGATCATTGGCACCCAGTTGGCATTGGGCCCATGAGGTCTTACACGGTGTTTCAACTTGAGTGTGTGCAAGGGGTCACTTTCTCTGCACCACCCTGGGGTTCCTGGATGGCGGGGGTTGGGTCTGCTCCATCCCACTGCCCTGGCACTTAGGACAACACCTTGAGAAAGAGTTTTCATCGGATGGATGGATGGGTCGTGAAACTGAGGCACAAAGAGAGGGACGGCTTTTCCCTGATGAATGAAACCCAGAAATGGGACCCACATGCTCTGGTCAGATGTGCCCATGGTCAAGGGTGGTCTGGGGGCCCGAGATCAGGGACTCACCTGCCAGGCAGGCCTCGGTGTCTCCACGGTCAGTAAGGTGGTAGCGCGGGCTCTCAGGGAACGGGGCAGGGACGCCAGCTGGAGTACCCCGGGCACCAGGCAGCTGGCCAGCAGCAGGGGCCAGGCCTGCGGGCCCCCCAGGAGCTCCCTGGGGAGATAGAGGAGAGGCTGGGCCACACGCCTTCTTGCCAGACCCCTGCCCCCTGCCCACCTGCCCTCCTGAGGGCAGAGGGTCTGCATTGCCCTCTGCCTCTTCCTAACCAGCTCTGGGTCTGGACACCAAGATACCCTCCCACCCAAGCAGGGACTCCAGATAGGGCAAGGCTGTGGCCCCACCACATCCCTAGCAACTCCTCTTCCCAGGGCTCCAGGCTCAGCCCTCTCCTCTCTTTTCTGGGATGACCAGGACAAACTCCCCTTTGAAAGCCTGAACCTTCACCCTTTACTCTCTCAAGAACCATTTTTGCTCCCTGATCTGGAGGGAATGGAAAAGAGTGATTCACACTGAAGTGTGGCTGACTGATACCAATTTTGTGTACTGGCCGGATGGAAGTGGGCAGGGTTTCAAAACACAGGAGCAATGCCTTCATCTCTTTGGTGAGTAGGGGAGAAACTCAGGCGAAGAAGGGCTTTTACTGGCTCCCCTCCAACCACTCAGTGCACGTGGAGGGGCACTTACCTGAGCCCGACCACCTGACCCATCACGATCCCCAGGGCGGTGAAGATGGCTGAGGTGATGGCCACGGCTCCTCGGAGCTCCTTGGGGGCGCTCTCCCCCAGGTACATGGGCTGGACGTTCATGCTCACACCTGGATGCGTGCACAGCCTCTAAGTTTTGGAGAACTTGGTTTCTCAGGAATAGATAACTAATATAGACGTCGACCCCTGGCTGTATAAACAGTAGGGAGTCAAGAGGGGATTGCTGATGGGAGCCCCTAAAAGCCCAGGTGGATGTGCTCAAAATCCTGCTCCCTCACACGACAAGCGCCCGAAACTGAAGAGTCCCCCACAGACTATTCTGCCTCTGTAGGGAAGATCAGAGAACGCATCCTGGATGCCTTTACTCCTTGGCTGCCAGGGAGCTCCTGGCTTAGAGTGTCACTCCAACACAGGACCTCTGTTAGGTTGGGGGATGTTGTCCTCACATTCCTGTTCAACTGTAGCATTTTTGTATATCCATTTTGATTGTCCAGATATACGAGCCTTTTAGGGTAAACCATATTTAATCATTTGCAAGAGAAGGAGGGCATGAATGAAAAGCAAGTCAATAAACAAAGAGAATAAATGAACGAGTGACGGGAATAGATGAATGAGTGGGAATAGAGAGGCCGGACAAGACGCCCTCGCCCCGTACCTGCACTGACTCCCATGAGCAGCCTTCCCAGCATGATCATCTCGAAGGAGCCTGCTCTGCGGCTGAAGCCAAACAGGACCGCTGCAGCCACCACGAAGATGTTATTCACCAGGAGGGTCTTCTTCCTTGGGGGATGGGGAACACAGGCAAGAGAGGCTCGGGTTCAGTCCAGAGGGACGATCCCTGGGGACCCCTCTGTGCCGCTCCAGCCAGCCCTGATCAGACTGTGTGTACATGCGAGTGTGAACTGTGTCAAGGAGTCTGAGCCACATGAACGGACATGACCACTGGCCATCGTACCTGGGTCACCACGGTGTGCCTGGAGGGGCCTATGCCCACTCCCCCGCCCCGACACACCCCAGATTACTCTTTCTGCCTGCACCACAGCTTGAAATGACAGAACTTGTATTTTATGGCTTTATCCCTGCAGATTAAGCTTAGTTCTCCTCAAAGTCCACTGTGAAATGAAGGGACCAATATCTAATTTCTCAGACTCAATGAAACCCTGGGAGGAAGAACAGGGACTTTCAGAGTGTGGGAGGGACGATGGGAGGCGGCGCAGTCCCCTCACACTTTCCTCCGTGTGTTGTAGAGTCACTTCTCAGAACCTTCAGGGCGGCTGGATGGCCCGTGCCCAGTTCCAAGGGACAGACTGCAGGCCAGGAAGGGGGCACCGGAATGTCAGCGGCTCCCCCGTGATGAAGCATCGGCTCTGGGCTCCTGACACTGAGCTCAGAAGTGCTGTCACTCAGATCCCTTAGGAGAGCTGACTGTAGGTCACACGCACACTGTACTGATGGGGAAACTGGATCCCAGAGGAGGCCAGTGCTGCCCAAAGTCACCAGCACATCGGTGACAGGATAGAAGCCAAAGCTTAGAAGTCCCGGGTCTAGAGGACAGAGAAGGACAGGAGATTATAGCACGCTTGCTCCAGCAATAACTCCTGTTGTAACCAATATACCATCTATGGTTTCCTCCCTGGTATAAATTAATAAAGTACTCGATTGGCTATTCATCTGGTGAATGCATTTTGCTGCATTTCAATACACAAACCCAGAAACATTCAGCTGTCTCCTGGCAGGGACCGTATGACACCTTTATGGACCTGCCTTAAGGACACAGCAGCTCTCCAGCCCTGGGCGACAACCTGCTCCATGAGGAGATGCACACCCCACAGGGCATCCTGCTGGCCCACTACTGTGGTGACTTGATGCTGAAAGGACCTGGAGAGGAGGAAGCGGTGAGTATGCCAGATGTCTCGGTAAGGTACAAGCGTGACAAAGAGTGGAAGCTGACGGTGAGGGGGCTGCCCGTCAATGAAGTGTCTGAGGTCCGATGGACGAGGATGTGTCAGCACATTTCCTACAAAGTGCATGACAAACTGCTGTCCTTCCTCCAAGCAGGATGGGCAAGTCTCAGAGGGCGTCTTTCCATTTCGGGGGAGCATGTACCACACTGGGTGTCGAAATCTGACACATATACCAGGTGATTTGACACCTGGCAGCTTTGAGTGGAGCTAAGCAAGAGGAGTGTTCTCTAGTGGGTCTGCACCAAGTGCACAGGGCTCTGCTCCTCGGCCCTTAGACCAGGAGGTCCTCTGCAGCTCCAGGTGCCCGTGGCAGTTGCCTAAAGGGAGAACACAATGCGAGACGTCGGGTCTTGGAGGAAAGCCCCTCTCCTTCAGCAAATTGCCATCCTCTCAATCAGCAATAACTCCTGGCCTTGTCACTAGGCCTTAGTGGGGAGTAAACACCAGACTGTGGGATACCTGGTGGCCATGTGCCCATCGTGAACGGGGTGCCATATGACACTCCCCCAGTAGCACTCAATCACTATTTAGTGACCCGCCGTGGGGGCCCCAAAGATTCCCGTGAGCACGTTACGGGCATGAGTAGGCCTGCTCCACCATACTTCCCCCTTCCCTCCAGGTACACCCAGGGCCCCTTGTCTTTAGTTTAAAACAAATGAAACATGGTGTCCATGTATTTGTTTATCTTCCACATATGAGTGAAATCATACAGTGTTTGTCTTTCTCTGTCTGGCTTATCTCACTTAACATAATACCCTCAAGGTCCATCCATGTTGTTGCGAATGGGACAATTTTGTCTTTTTTTATGGCTGAGTAGTATTCCATTGTATATATATACCACATCTTCTTTATCCAATCATCAGTCAGTGGGCGCTTGGGTTGCTTCCACATCTTGGCTATTGTGAATAATGCTGCAATGAACATAGGGGTGCATAAGCCTCTTTGAATTGTTGATTTCAAGTTCTTTGGATAAATACCCAGTAGTGGGATAGCTAGGTCATAAGGTATTTTGATTTTCAGCTTTTTGAGAAATCTCCATACTGTTTTCCATAGTGGCTGCACCAGTTTGCATTCCCACCAACAGTGTATGAGGGTTCCTTTTTCTCCACATCCTCTCCAACGTATATTGTTTTTTGTCCTGGTAATTATAGCCATTCTAATAGATGTAAGGTGATATCTTATTGTAGTTTTGATTTGCATTTCCCTGATGATTAGTGATGTTGGACATCTTTTCATGTGCCTGTTGGCCACCTGTATATCTTCTTTGGAAAAGTGTCTGTTCATATCCTCTGCCCATTTTTTGATCAGGTTGTTTGTTTTGTTGTTGTTGAGTTGTATGAGTTCTTTATATATTTTGGACACTAACCCCTTATTGGATTTATGATTTGCAAATATTTTCTCCCAGTTGGTGGGTTGTCCTTTCATTTTGTTCATAGTTTCCTTTGCCTTGCAGAATCTCTTTAGTCTGATGAAGTCCCATTTGTTTGTTTTTTCTTTTGTTTCCCTTGCCCAAGTAGATATGGCATTCAAAAAGATCCTTCTAAGACCGATCTATGTCAAAAAGTATACCGCCTATATTTTCTTCGAGGAGTTTTATGGTTTCACGTCTTACCTTCAAGTCTTTAATCCATTTCGAGTTACTTTTTGTGTATGGTGAGAGATAATGGTCTACCTTCATTCTTTTGCGTGTGGCTGTCCAGTTTTCTCACCACCATTTATTGAAGAGATTTTCCTTTCTCCATTGTATGTTCTTAGCTCCTTTGTCAAAGATTAGCTGTCCATAGATGTGTGGTTTTACTTCTGGGCTTTCAATTCTGTTCCATTGATCGGTGTGTTTTCGAAAACAGATCTGTGTGATCTGTTTTTGTACCAGTACCATGCTGTTTTGATTACTATAGCTTTGTAGTATATTTTGAGGTCAGGGATTGTGATGCCCCCAGCTTTGTTCTTTTTTCTCAGGATTGCATTAGCTATTCGGGGTCTTTTGTTGCCCCATATGAATTTTAGTATTCTTTGTTATATTTCCGTGAAGAGTGTCATTGGGAGTCTGATTGAGATTACATTGAATCTGTAGATTGCTTTAGGTAGTATGAACATTTTAACTATGTTTATTTTTCCAATCCATCTGCATGGAATATCTTTCCATTTCTTTATGTCATCATTGATTTCTTTCAATAATGTCTTATAGTTTTCATTGTATAGGTCTTGCACCTCCTTGGTTAAATTTATTCCTAGATATTTTATTCTTTTTGTTGCAATTGTAAATGGGATTGTATTCTTGAGTTCTCTTTCCGTTAGTTCATTATTTAAGTATAGAAACGCAACTGATTTTTGTAAGATGATTTTATACCCTGCAACAGGGTAACTGTTAATTATTTCTAATAGTTTTACAATGGATTCTTTAGGGTTTTCTATATATAAAATCATATCATCTGCAAACAGTGAGAGTTTCACTTCCTCCTTGCCTATTTGGATACCTTTTATTTCTTTTTCTTGCCTGAATGCTCTGGCCAAAACCTCCAGTACTATGTTCAATAAGAGTGGGGAGAGTGGGCATCCTTGTCTTGTTCCTGTTCTCAGAGGAATGGCTTTCAGTTTTTCCCTGTTGAGTATTTTTTCCCTATTGAGTATGGTATTGGCTGTAGGTTTGTCATATATGGCCTTTATTATGTTGAGGTACTTACCTTCTATACCCATTTTATTGAGAGTTTTTATTGTAAATGGATGTTGGATCTTTTCAAATGCTCTCTCTGCATCTATTGAGATGATCATGTGGTTTTTATTCCTCATTTGGTTAATGTGGTGTATCGCATTGATTGATTTGTGGATGTTGACCCATCCCTGCCTCCCTGGTATAAATCCCACTTGAACATGGTGTGTGATCTTTTTAATATATTGTTGATTGTTGTATTTGGTTTGCCAATATTTTGTTGAGGACTTTCGCATCTGTGTTCATCAGCAATATTGGCCTGTAATTTTCCTTCTTTGTGTTGTCCTTGTCTGGCTTTGGGATCAGGGTGATGTTGGCCTAGTAAAATGCGTTAGGAATTATTCCATCTTCTTCAACTTTTTGGAATAGATTATGAAGGATAGGTGTTAAATCTTCTTTGACTGTTAGAATTCTCCAGAGAAGACATCTTGTCCTGGACTTTTATTTTTTGCGAGGTTTTTGATTACTGTTTCCATCTCTTTACTTGTGATTGGTTTATTCAGATTCTCCATTTATTCTTGATTCAGTGTTGGAAGGTTCTATGAGTCTAAGAATTTATCCATTTCTTCTAGATTGTCCAATTTGTTGGCATATAGTTTTTCATAATATTCTCTCATAATCCTTTGTATTTCTGGGGTATCCGTTGTAATTTCTCCTCTTTCATTTCTAATTTTATTTATTTGAGACTTCTCTCTTTTTTTCTTAGTGAATCTGGCTAAGGGCTTGTCAATTTTGTTTATCTTCTCAAAGAACCAGCTCTTTGTTTCATTGATCCTTTCTGTGGTTTTTCTTTGTTTCATTTATTTCTGCTGTAATTTTTTGTTACTTCCTTCTATCTGCTGACTTTGAGCTTTGTTTGTTCTTCTTTTTCTAATTCTGTTAGGTGTAGTGTAAGATTACTTATTTGAACTTTTTCTTGTGTGTTAAGGTGAGACTGTATTGTTATGAATTTCCCTCTTAAGACCACTTTTACTGCATCCCATGTTAGTTAGTATGGTGTATTTTCATTTTCATTTGTCTCCAGATATTTTTTGATTTTTCCTTTAATTTCTTCAATGATCCGTTGGTTGTTCAGTAGCATGTTGTTTAGTCTCCACGTTTTTTCACTTTTCCAGGTTTTTCTTGTAGTTTATTTCTAGTTTCATAGCATTAGGTCAGAAAAGATTCTTGATATGATTTCAATCTTCTAATATTTATTGAGGCTTACCTTATTTCCCAACATATGGTCTATCCTTGAGAATGTTCCATGTGTACTTGACAAGAAAAGTGTATTTTGCTGTTTTTGGATGGAGTGTTCTATATATATCTATTAAGTCCATCTGATCTAGTTTTTTGTTTAATTCCACTATTTCCTAGTTGACTTTCTATCTGGAAGATCTATCCCTTGATGTAAGTGGAGTATTAAGGTCCTCTACTATTATTGTGTCGTTGTTAATATCTCCTTTTAGGTTTGTTAATAGTTGCTTTATGTACTTTGGTGCTCCTGTGTTGGGTGCATATATATTTATAAGTGTTATGTCTTCTTGGTGGGGTGTCCTTTTTATCGTTATATGTTGCACCTCTTTGTCTCTCATTACCTGTTTTATCTTGAAGTCTGCCTTGTCTAAGTATGGCAACACTTGCTTTCTTTCATTTGCTATTAGCTTGGAGTATCATCTTCCAAGATGATAGTATCATCTTCCAAGTATCATCTTCCCCTTCACTTTGAGCCTGTGTTTGTCTTTAGAGCTGAGATGTGTTTCCTGGAGGCAGCATATTGTTGGGTCTTGTTTTTTAATCCACCCCACCAGTCTGTGTCTTTTGATTGGAGAATTCAATCCCTTGACATTTAGAGTGATTACTGATATATGAGGGCTTAATGCTGCCATTTTATCACTCATTTTCCAGTTGTTCTGCATTTCTGTTGTTTCTTGTCCCGTGTATTTTGGACTACCAATTCAGTTTGGTAGTTCTGTATGATGGTTTTCTCACTTTTCTCTTTATTTATCATTTGTGTCTCTGTTATGATTATTTGTTTAGTGATTACCAGGAGGTTTGTATAAAAAATCTCATAAATGAGATAGTCTATTTTCTGACAGCCTCTTATTTCCTTAAACTAAGCCAATTCTATCCCTTTCCTCTTCCCCTTCTACGTTATTGTTGTCACAACTTATTCCATCTTGTGTTGTGAGTTTGTGGTTAAAATGATGAGATTATGTTTACTTTTTATGTTTTCCTTCTTTATCTTTAGTGTTATAATTAAATGTTTGCTAACCTGTTCTGACAGAGAGCTGCAGTTTTCTGATTTTGTCTACCTATTTATCTCCCTGCTCAAGGCTTTGTAAACCCTTTCTTTTTTCTTTTTTTTTTTTTTTTCAGGCATGAGGGCCTTCTTGAGCATTTCTTGTTGGGTGTGGTGGGGGAGGGCTTGTGGTGATAAACTTCCTTAGCTTTTGTTTATCTGGGAAAGTTTTTATTTTTCCATCATATCTGAAGGATATTTTTGCTGGATAGAGTATTCTTGGCTGAAAGTTTTTGTCTTTCAGGATTTTGAATATATCATTCCACTCTCTCCTAGCCCATAAGGTTTCTGCTGAGAAATCTGCTGAAAGCCTAATAGGGGTTCCTTTGTAAGTTATTTTCTTCTGCCTTGCTGCCCTTAATATTTTTTTTTGTCATTGACTTTTGCCAGCTTTACTACTACATGCCTTGGAGAAGGTCTTTTTACATTGATATAATTAGGAGTTCTATTAGCTTCTTTTACTTGTAATTCCATCTCCTTCCCCAAGTTTGGGAAGTTCTCAGCTGTTATTTCTTTGAACAAGCTTTCTCTTCCGTTCTTCTTCTTTTCTGCCTCTGGAATACCTATGATCCTTATTTTGCATTTCCTAATTGAGTCGGACATTTCTCAGAGAATTTCTTCATTTCTTTTTAGTCTTAGTTCTCTCTCCTCCTCTGTCTGAAGCATTTCTATATTTCTGTCCTACAGACTGTTAATTCCGTCCTCCATAATATTAGCTCTGTTATTCAGGGAGTCCAGATTTTTCTTTATCTCATCTATTGGGTTTTTCATCTCCAACATTTCTGATTGCTTTTTCTTTATAGTTTCAATCTCTTTTGTGAAGAATTCCCTCTGTTTATTAATTTTGTTCCTGATTTCATTGAACTGTCTATCTGTATTTTCTTGTAACTCGTTGAGTGTTTTTATGATTGCTATTTTGAATTCTCTGTCATTTAGATTATAAATTTCTGTGCCTTCAGGATTGATTTCTGGGTGTTTATCATTTCCCTTCTGGTCTGGAGTATTAATATATTTCTTCATACTATTTGATGGTGTGGATTTGTGCCTTAGGTAGTGATAGGATCTGGTCGCAGCTTCCACCTGCCACCACTGGGTGGGGATCAAGAGCTGTGTATTCTGAGCCCACCACAACCCCTGGGATTTGTCCCTGTCCTTAGAATCTATGCTGACAGGTCCCACCCTGTGATTTCCAGTTCACTCACTCACAGCTGCTGCTTTTCTAACCCATGCATAGTTGCTCTGGCCGACCAGCTCAGCTGGAGTGCCAGGCGTTGCCCTCATTCTTAAGAGATTTTGCTAGGTCTACATTTCTTATGTTGGCAATTGCTTATTTGCAGCATTTTATAGATAGTGTTCTACTGTCTTCTGGATTCCTATGGTGCTTTTGATAAGTTCATGGTTTAATCATTTTCCCTTTTCTCTGTGTTTTCTTTTTTTTCCTCCCGATATCTTCTCTGTCTTCAGTTTTCTGCAGTTTCACTACAAGGTGTTTAGGAGTGGATTTATTCTTTTTTATCCTGCTTAAGATTTGTTGCATGTTATGGGTTGAATTGTGCCCCCCAAAAAGATATATTAAATTCCTGGCTCCCAGTAGCTCAGAATGTGACCTTATTTGGAAATAGAGTCATTGCCAATGTAATTAGTTAAGATGAGGTCATACTGGAGTAGGATGTGCTCTAACCCAATGTGACTGGTGTCCTTATAAGAAAAGGAGAAGAGGGAGAGAGGATGAGGTGAAGACACACAGGGAGAACACCAGGTAATGATGGAGGCAGAGATTGGAGTGCTGGATCCATAAGCCAAGGGATGCCAAGGATTGCCAGCAACACCAGAAGCTAGGAGAAATACATGAGCAGATTATCCACTAGAACTCTTCAGAAAGAGCATGGCCCTGTCGATGCCTTTGTCTCCAACTTCTAGCCTCTAGAACTGTGAGCAAATAAACTTCTGTTGCTTAAGCCACACAGCTTGTTGTACTTTGTTACATTAGCCCTAAGAATCTAATGCATTGTGCTTCCTGAATTTGAGGGTTCGTGTCTTTCATTAATTTTCAAAATTCTCCCCCTCCATATCTTCAATATTATATCTCCCTGTTCCTTCTCCTCTCTCTTTCTGGAACTTCAATTAAGCCTATGTTAGACTTCATTCTATGCTCCTTTCTCTTAACTTTTCTTTCATGATTTTAATTTTTTCGCTCCGTGTGCTACATTCTAGGTGACTTGTTCAGATCTATCATTTAGTTCTAATTCTTTCTTCAGCTATTTTTATTTTTGCTTTTTTTTTTTTCCTAGAAGTCCTATTTTGTTCTTTTTCAAGTCTGCCATGTCATTTTGGTAGTCTTTTATTCTTGCTCATGTTTTTAAATTCCATCTTTTATTTTATTAAATATTTTCAGAACACTTACTTTGTATTCCTTATTTTATAATTCCAATATCTGAAGTCATTGGGGAGTCTATTTCTGCCTTTTGTCTTACCATTGACTCTTAGTCATGCTGGCTTGTTTCTCCTGTCATCCATGACTTGGCAATGAGGCAACAAGCATCTGGATTTTATGAGTGAGAATCCTGTGAGGTTGGAGAGTTCCCTCTAAAAAGGATTTATATGGCTTCTGAAAAGAGCCTTGAAAGTGCTGCCAACCCAGGACCACAAAAAGCTAATTCATCAGCTTGGGGGTTTCTGGATTGTTCAAGTAGCGTAAACCTAAACCCCGAGCCCATGAGGGCAGGCTTTGATTACAAGGGTCTCAGGAGTGATTTCTTTATGTTTGTTCTCACCAAAAGTCTAGGCCAAGACATATAGCTTCCTTGTCATCTGCATCTGCGAATGGGTAGGTTCCTGAGACCCAGGCTTTGTGTGAGTTCTCAGTCCCATACCCCCACACAGTGCAGGCTCTAAGAGTCTAGGTCACAGGGAAGGACCGGTACCCCTAGGGCAGTTGCACCTTTGCCTGTTCCACTCCCGTCTACCCACACTGATTTTCAGCCCTCTCTTTTCATCCCTGGAGGGTTCCCTTATTTTTATTAGCTCAGCTATGCCTTTAAAGGAATGTTTGTTCTATTACATCCAACATTTTCAGGTAATTTACAGCAGCAGGACATTTTGGGCTCTCCATACCCCTCAGTACTGCTGTATATTTTTTAAAGATTGTCTTGTGGGGTCACACTAGATTCTCTCTGACTTTCCTGACCAGCTCTAAGATTCTAAGATTCTTGGTCAAAATGACCTTCCAATGCCCCACCCCTCAGGGCCCTCACTCCAGTCAGGACTCTGGGCTTCTTCTGACAAATTTCCTCAGACTGGTGGGGGATGCACACACCCTCCTGAGCAGAGATTAGCATTCAAAGAGAACCCTGGAAAGGGCAGTGCATAAATTACTAACCAGGGTCAGTGACCAGGGAACTGCCTTCTTCATCCAAACTCACCCCAGCCCAGAGGGTTGTTGAGCATTCAGGAGATGTCCTGGGAATTTAGCTTAGCCCTAAAGAGTGACTCTCCCTGTGGGGAACTTCAGACACTTGTGGTCAGGCAAGTTAGAGGAAGAAGAGCCACAGTCACTTACCTATGCATGTGACAAATGCACACATATACCTTCTTACACACTCAAGCTCACAATTCCACATCTACACACAGATAATCCCAAATATAAACACACATATACACTCTTACATACCAATTGACACACATACACATGTTCACATGCATATATACACACATATATACAAACATATATTTTTTAAAACGTACCCAGGATTTGTTTTAATCAAGTACGGTAAGACACACATACACAGAAATGATGGTCATGAAGTTTTTTGCTTGTTAACCTAAAAATAAAGACCCCAAATGAGAAGCAGTGAGGCATTTATTTGCGGATCAAAGAATTACAATTCAGGAGCACAGATTCAGGTAGAAACCCAAGTAGTGTCCTGATTACAGGAGAGGAGCTTAGGGTTTTTATGAGCAAAAGGGAGGATGAGATAAGTTGTATTAAAGAAGAGTTCACTGGTGCTAGATGAGGTAGGGCTATGTTTGTACTTCATAGATTTGCTTGAGGTTCAATCATCAGGCAAAAAACCAGACTAGTACTTCATTGATTGTTAGTCTCGCTCATCAGCAAAGTCCAATTTCATCAGTCCTTACAAACAGGATATTCTTGTCCTTATTGACTTTTTGGAATGTTGCCAGTTTTGTCCAGGTTGGAAGATAAAGAAAATGACACATGCAAGGCTATTCCTCTGAAATGGCTGCTCCAGCTCTATTTTAGTATGGCTCCACTCATATCACCTTTCACGTTTTCCCCTGTTGATCAAGATCTTTCTCTGAAAGCATCACTGATCAAACACTGGAAGGCATTGCTGATTGACTATTGGAAAGCATTGCTGATCGACAATTGAAGCTTTTCAACTGTTGACCAGCCATCAAAGCATCCTTGGTACCCCATCGCCAGGAAGGCTCATTACCAGTATGTCACATCCCATGTAGGAGGGAAAGTGGTTTCCTTAGGAGCCTTAGGCCAAATTTGAGCAACAAGAGTGCCAGAGCAGAGGAAGGCTCTACCATCAAGTTCTTTTAAGGGTAAACATCTTCTGTAGTTCCTTGAAATTTCTCATGTGAAGTTTCATAAACCTTAGTAATCATTTCAGTATGTTAAGTGACCATAAACATGGTGTTTGTAGAAATTCTGGAGCAGATCTGAGTGAGTAGTAGCCTAAGAAGTTTAAATACATGTACACACAGCAAAATTCCAATAATCATCATAAATAATATATGAAGTCCTGATCTCATCCAAGCATCTATACCTGAAGGAAGCCAGCTGAAAACATCGATAGGGAACCAGAGGGTGTCACTTAAAGACATTGAACCACAGAGGTCTTGTGCTATCTGGAAACTTTTCTGAGTTCTAACTCAACTTCACCAGACAAGTTGATGCAGATACAGCAGGAGGTGTTGGCTACAGCACAGATGCCACCCTGTTCTGCAGGGAGATAACTGAGTGCTATTTGATTATCTAATATAACCCTCACTAGGGAATCAGGGATTGTTGTTGTTGAGCTAAGGTTTGAGCAGTAGAATTTGCCAGTTTAGCTATGGTTAGGGATAAATTTTATATCAACAGATCATTATGGACTCCATCAATCCAAGGGTCAAAGCCTTTGGTAATGGTAATCAGTGGAGAGCAGATGGGGTGTAAGGAGGTCACCAAGTCTCCCCTAGACCTATGAGATTGTGCTTAGTTTTTCTCTTTAACAAGAACTTAAAATGGAATACTGTGGTATCCTAAAAGGCGTTATCCTGCCAAACACCAGCTGTCTAGACATTCATAAGCCCATTGTTCCCCATTGTAGTCACACACAAAGTTGTATCTGGAAGGGGCACATAGTCATATGCTGCCAACAGTGTGGTTATTTATGTTCTTATTGGTATGAGCTTGGGGATACGTTCTAGCCAAGGATCAGTGTGGCCATTACAGCCCTTTAACGGGCCTGCTAATAACCATCAGGCCCCATTGCAACAAAAGGATTCACAAAGACGGGTGAGACTACCTGTCTTAGAAATTTTATTCAGCCATTCTCTTGATGCTGGAGGAGAAGAAAGAAGCGTGAGAGTCTGGGTAGTTGGCATGGCAGAGGAATAAAGTGTTAGGGAGGCGTTTTGTGAAGGTGTCAACCAAAAACAAGGTGGCAATATTGCTCAACTAGTCTTATTCTGTAAGCAGTTTTAAGGGCTGAGCACTTAAAATCTACCATCGCGTTGGGGACCAAGGAGAAATCGGTGATGGGTATAATTAGGGGGTCCTTAGTTCTGGATGATTGTGGCCCTTAGAGGCATACCCAGCACTCAGAGAGATTTCCCCCACTTGCTATAATTTGGGAATAGTTCACTAGAATATTATCTTCCCACTTGCCAACAGAAAGACCTTCAGGGAAGGTCAAAACTTGAATTAAAAGTAAACAGAGTCTAACAAAGCACAGACTAGCCACCATCTTGGACATAATAAGGAAGTCTTTAAGTGATATTCTGAATTCACTAGCTAACTAAGTTGGTCTTTCTTAGCAGAAATGTTGAATTACTATCATGAGGCTCAATAAACTTATCAATGTGATAGAGTAGGTCTATTATGAAGAGGATCAGTGATAAAGTTAGAGCGGTGTGAATGTATATACCGGCCTGCCAATCCCAAATCTTGGGAAAGCTTTCAACGTTAGATGCCGTCTGCTTCACATCCTGCTTAACTTTATTCTTAATTCCTCAGTCTGTTCATAAGTCCAGCTGGGCGCTGGAGCCTTCTGTAAATGAGAAACATGAATCCAGGGATCAACACCTTTAAGTTTGGCAGCACAAGGATTAGTTAAGAATACCTGATATGGTCCTTTCCATCTAGGTTCTAAAGAACTCTTTTGAAGATGTCATTTCCAGTAGACGAAATTACCTGGCTGTAGATTGTGATGTTTGTTGTCTTCATCTCCTAGGAGAGTGCTGTGGAAAGATTCTTGTACCAGTGCCTGGTTTTTATCCAAGGCTCTGATTATTCCTTTGCAATACTGAAGCATGTCTCCTTTAATTAATTGACTATTAAGAGCAAGGAGTGCCAAGTGCAGAGGTTGGCGGTAATTATTTCAAATGGTGACAGCTGGTGTTGCCCAAAGAGGGTAGCTCTCAGATTCAGACGGACCAGAGGAAGTGCTTTAGGCCAAGCCAATTTCAAGGCTTCCACAAATTTTGCCAATTCGGTCTTAATAATGTCATTTGTTCTTTCCACTAGTCCAGGGGACTGAGGGTGATAAGCACAATGAACATGCTATAGAATAGGCCACAGTGCACAGACCTGTTTCACAACACGGCCAGTAAACTGTGTTCCTGGGTCACTATACAGTTCTGAGGGCACGCCCCAGCTGGGTACGATCTTTTCTAATAATATTTTTGCAGCTGCCAAAGCGGTAGCCCATTGGCAGAGGAATGCTTCAACCCAATGAGAAAACACACAGACTGTAACAAGAACAAACTTACAGCCTTGGGAAGGAGGCAACTGAATGAAATCCATTTGCTATACTTCGAAAGGCCCTTTAGGCAAGTCAAAATGTCCAGGGGCTGTCTGGAGAGTCTTCCCTGGATGGTATTTAGAACACACAGCACAGGTCAATAGTGCGTCCTTGGCGGCTTTAGGAATATTTCTGCACCAGTATTGTTTCATGAAACTTACAAGTTTATCTGCTGCCATCTGATGGGTTATCTGGGTCATCTGCTGGGTCGTTTCCATCAGAGGTATTTTCATGGACTCTGGCAAGACAGGTTTTTTATTTGGCTCATATCATAAATTGGTTAATAGGCCAAAAATACAGCCGTTACCTGTCCAATAAAAGCTTTCTTTAGGGGCCGGCCCCGGGGCCTAGCGGTTAAGTGCACACACTCCACTACTGGCGGCCCAGGTTCGGATCCTGGGCGCGCACTGATGCACCCTTGTCAAGCCATGTGTGGCAGTGTCCCGTATAAAGTGGAGGAAGATGGGCACAGATGTTAGCCCAGGGCCAGTCTTCCTCAGCAAAAAGAGGAGGATTGGCATGGATGTTAGCTCAGGGCTGATCTTCCTCACAAAAAAAAAAAAAAGAGAAAAAAAGCTTTCTTTAGGCACTGCCTTAGAGGGGGCATCTTTGATCATTTTCATTAGATCCCCTTTTGGAATATAGTCAAAATTTGCCATAATCGCTTCAAATTTGGTGGCTCATAAGGCAGCTGTCCTTGTGGCCGGATCAGCCAAATTATATCCTTTAGCTTCATCTGAAATCAACTTTGAATGCCTGGGGTAACGGCTGGGCAGATGGAAGGTGTATCGAGTCTAGCAATTCATTACCGAGGGATCCGTTTTTAATTTGGGATCCTCCAGAGTTAGAAATCCTCTGTTTCCAGAGCACACCAAAATCCTGAATGGCCCCTAAGGCGTAATGACTGTCTGTATAAATGTTTGCAGTTTTTCCTTTTGCTGAAGTGCAAGCTCTAGTTGAGGCACATGGTTCAGCTGGCTGAGCTGAAGTGACTGTCGTCAGTCGAGCTGCTTCTATCACCTCGAAAGGAATTGCAATAGCATATTTTCCCTTATCATTTGTTAAATAGGACCCATCAGCAAACCATGAGAGCTTGGCATTTGTAATAGGAGTTTCTTGTAAGTCAACCCTAGGTGTGAATAGTTGGTCAGTCAAAGTGAAACAGTCACGAGGTGTCTCGTGGGAAGGCAGAGGAAGGAGAGTCTCAGGGTTAAGATTGTTACAGCGAGAGAGCGTAATGTGGGGAGACGTTAACAACAGGATCTCATAAGAGGTGAGTCAATTTGCAGAAAGATGTTGAGAGTGATGGGAATTGAGTGAGGCTGCCACACCATGAGGAGCATAGACAGTGAGGGGCAGGCCCATAATAACTTCCTCTGTTGATTTCATAAGAGCTGCTGTAGCTGATACTGCTCTCGTCCAAGGGGGAGCCCTTTGGCCCTGGATCTAATTGTTGACCATAGTAACCAAGTGGTCTATGTCGTCCTCCATGTTTCTGAGTAAGGACACCCAAGGCATTTCCTTTCGTCTCGCGTATGAAAAGAATCATTTGGAGGTCCTAGCCCAGGTAGGCTGAGAATCTTTTCCTTTAGTTGGCAAGAGGCCGTATGAGCAGTTTCATTCCATTCTATGGGATCAGGCTCATTAGACTTTAATAAAACAAAAAAAGGTTGGGCTATTAGGGAAAAGTTGGGGATCCAATTTCTACAATACCCTGCAGGGCCTAGAAATCTTCTCAGTTGTCTCTTAGTCTTTGGTTGGGGAAAACTCAAAATGCTCTGAAGACTGTCAGGGTCTAGAGGCGATCCCTGATCTGAGATTAAGTGTTCCAAATATTTAACTTCAGTTTGAGCAAATTGAAGTTTTTCCTGAGGTACCTTTGCCCTTCACTTGATAGCAGTTTAAGGAAGTAGAGGCTGTCATGCTTCTTTAGAAGGGGAGGACAGGAGGAGATCATCAATGTACTGCAGGAGAGTTGACCCCTCAGGACAGGTGACAGCTGCCAAATCTGCCTTTAAAATCTGTGAAGACTAGGGGGGACTTTCTGTGTAACCTTGCAGCACAACTGTCCAGGTAAATTGTTGCCTATCTCAAGTGAAGGCATACAGAGAATGACATCAGCATCATGGCGGAGTGAGCTTCCCCCATTGAACTTTCCCCATCTAAGACACAACAAAAAGCACATTCATATTCCAACAGAAGCTATTCACACAACACAGCGAACATCAGAGGCACCCAGGCAGCCGTACACCTGAGGACGGAGGTGCTGGAATCCCCAGAGGAAGAGGAAGGAGGTAAGAGGAGCTCCCTTTCTTCCACAAGGACTGCGACCCAGAGACTGAGACCATGCGGCTCTCAGAGGAGGGGGAGGGGCAGCTCGCCGTGTGAAAAACGGCACTCTCCAAGACCCCTCACAGCCTGAGGGGATCCCCCTATGGAGGGAACAGAACTGTTGCGAGGGTAGTTGCAACAAGCTAGCCCCTCAGGAGAGCAGAGAGCCACAGCAAGGCGAGAAACCTCTGAGATCGGGGAGGCGAAAGCGCCCCTCCCACACCTGGCCCCACTGACTGGCACTTCAGCACAGCGGTGCTTCGGCTCAGCCCCCTCCCCAGAGGCAGCGGTCCCCAGGCACCAGGCCCGACCAGCAGTGGGGTGAGCCTGCACCCCCGCACCAGAGGCAGTGGCAGCTTAGTCCCCACCTCGCCACAGCCCCAGCTGCTCCAGCTGGACCAAGCCAGGGCCCCAGCTTCCCTGGCTCCACCGTGCCACGGCCCCAGCTCTTTTGGCTGGAACGTGCCCCACCACCACCCCCTTCCCCTTGTCTTGTGCGCAAGCTCCAGCTGACTTGGCACCCTCAACTTCGGCCCACAGCACTCCAGTTCCAGCTTCTTTGACCCAGCGCACTCCAGTTCCGGCTTCTTTGGCCCAGTGGTGCTTCAGCTGCAGCCGCTTCAACCCACCTGCACTGGAGCCCCAGCTGCTTCGGCCTAGCTGTGCTCCAGCTCCAGCTGTTTCCACACTTCCCCCCAAGCAGCCTCCACTAGCCACACCACAGATCAGCCAGGGGCCGACAAGAGTGCCCACGGACTGAGGTGGGCCAGAATACACAGCCCTTGACCCCCACCCAGGGCAGCAAGAGGAAACTGCGACCATATATTTTCATTATGAGGAAAGGTAAGCCAACACCAACAGGCACCATGCAAAAATATATTAAATCTCCAGACGAAAAGGAAAATGACAAGCACCCAGAAGTCAACCCAGAAAGCACAGAAATGTATAACCTTAATGACAGAGAATTGAAAATAGCCATAATAAAAAAGCTTAATGAAATACAAGAAAACACAGACAGACAATTCAGCGAAACAAGGAGTTTCTTCACAAAAGAGATTGAAACTATAAAAAAAAAAAACCAATAAAATCTCTTAGATATCAAGTGAAGGCAAACAGAACTTGGCTTTCAGGATCCACAGGGATGCAAAAGAAGGAACTATGATGGTCATTCACAGTGAAGAGCCTGCTTTCTGTGGGAACAAAGGTTAGGAGAGTATAAGGATTGGGAGCAACAGGGTGCTGAGGAATGACAGTATTTTAATAGCCCTGAGGTCTTGTACAAACCTCCATCATTTTCCATGAGGTTTTTTTACAGGGAAGATGGGTGTGTTAGAAGGACTATTGCAGGGGACTATGAGGCCTTGAATTCTGTATTCCTCTATGATTGGTTTAATTCCTACAGGGCTTCAGGATTTAAAGGGTACCATCTAATGTTTGGGAGAGGTTTATTAGGGTCAACCTGAATTTTTATTGAGGGAATTGAGTGAATCCTCCCAATATCTGTTGTGGATTTTGCCCAAAGGTTTTTAGGGACTTCCTCCAAGACAGCCAGGTTCTCAGAGCTATTATTCTCTGTTCTAAGATGAAAAACTGTTCGGGGTACTGAGGAGTCCTTAATGTTGCCATCCAAAGCAGTGGGGTTAAGTCAATTTCAAGAATTATTTCCTCCTTTGAGAAAAAGAGATGGCAGTATGATATTTTTCTAAACAGTTAACTTGCTTCCTAGTAAGTTATCAGCAGAACTGACCGATAGGAAGGAATGACTGTCCTGGAGAGGGCCCAGTTGGAAAGGGAAGGGAGGGGATTTATAAGCTGTAAGGAGTTTATTAGATACTCCCACTATCTGAATTTTCTCAGTACTCCGAGGAAGGGGCTGTTTGAGGTGGGCAGGGTTGACTATGGAAAGTGAGGCTCCAGTATCAGTTAAGACAGTAATAACCTCATTTTCGATCATAAAGGAAGTTTCACCTAGGCGATTAAGGGGAAGGATGGGAAAAAACCCTTGCTTGTCGCAGAGCAGCTTCAGTCCATAGGAGGAGCTGAAGGCTTCACATCGGAGGGTTGTTTTGAGTGTTTTAGTTTAAGACAATCCTTCTTCCAGTGGCCAGATTTCTTGCAAAAATGGCAAACATTTTTAGAGTTTAAAGGCTTTAATTTAGTTTGTTGGGGCCTCTGGGAAGGGGCTGATAGTTGTTGAAGGTGTAAGTTCATGATTTTAGTGGCCTTTCGTTTATCTGAATTTTGGATAGTCCAGGCTAATTGGTTTGCCAGATTAACCAAACCAGGAGTTGCCATGGTTTCCCAATTAAATTGTGCTTGCTTTACTAGAAGTGCAAGATCTTCATCTAAGCCATTTATGAACACTGAATTAGAGGCCACCTTAGTGGACTCTATGTCTAAAGGAAGTCCAGAGTTTTCCCTAAAAATTATCTCAAGCCTGTTGTAATACTCATGCACAGATTCATCAGTCCTCTGTGTGCATGCTTGGATTTTATTCCAATGAACAGGTTTTGAGAAGGCCTGAGGGACGGCCTCATCTAAGGTTTTTGCTCTTTCTTGGGCTTTAGATCTGTGAGTAGGTGTGGTCCATGGAAAGTCCTCTAAAGAATGATTCCAGCCAGCTTCAGCCATCCAGTGTTGGACCTCACCTTCTCCCACAAGCAGGTGGATTAATTGCTAAAGATCAGAAACCCCAGGCTCCCAGGTTTAAATAATAATGTTAAATTCTTCTGCAAAGAGGTTCTCAGTAACCTTGGGAAATTCCTTGGCTACAGGCCTCAATTCCACATTAGAGCAAGGTGCATAAGCTACGTGTAAGAAGGTGACCTGATTATTAGGTTTTAGTTTAAAGGGATGAATTTGAACCAGTTGAGTAAGAGAAGTTGGGGCTGCTGGATCAAGTGGATCCTCACGGTCTTGGGGATAAAAAAGGAATTTGGCAAGTGAAGGGTAAAGGGAAAAGGGAGAGGAGAGGGATGAACAGGTTTGAGAAGCAGAGGGAAGGAGCAGCAGGAGGGAAGGACAGGGGAGAGTTACGAGTCTTCTGTAATTGAGAAACCTTTTCAATAAGTTTAGGATTTGTGTCTTGGAGGGAAGCAATTTTGGAGTCCTGGACTCCTTTAGAAGCTTCTAAATACCAATTAAAGTAAGCATTCGATTCAACTTGTTTTGTCCCGTGATTTTCAAGCTCATTGCATAGAAAAATAAGTTTAGGGGCTTCAAAAGAGCCCCAGTGTGGCCACTGTAATTTTAAATCATTTTTGGTGTTATTGAGACCACTGAGATAGAAACATACAAGAGTAAGGACCACAGTCCTCAAACATAAAACCATCTGGAATTCCCAAGGGAGAAACTTCTTGGGAAACTTTAGAAAATGAAAGTCTCATGGTAAAGAAAACCCCGCAAAAAAGAATGACAATGGTTAATGGTTAATTTGGTTAGAGCACGCACCGACCAAGGAAAACTGCTGAGAGAGTTCCCTCCTGCGGCAATGGCTGCCATGCCAGCACTGAAACAATCGTCTCCTGGGAAGTGGCTCCTGATCCCCCAAAAAAGGCACTGACCTCAACCACATGGAGGGAGGTCAGAACCTGAGAGGCTCATGACAGGGAGATTCAGGGATCCATGGAAACCCACAGTGTCTCATGTAGGTAGGCACTGTACCCGGTTCCAGAGGGTGCTGGTCCATGAAGGTGAGATCCCTTCAGATCCCATTTCTGACACCGTGTATGTTAACTTAAAAGTAAACAGCCAACATAAGAGGTAGTGAGGAGTTTATTTTGGGGTCAAAGAATTGCAATTCTGGGAGCACAGATTCAGGTAGAAACTCAAATAGTGTTCCGATTACAGGAGAGGAGCTTAGGGGTTTTATGGGGAAAAGGGCCAAGCTGGATAAAGGGGAAAAAAATGCACCTTAGAGGATGCCTTTGGATTGTGTTCACTCCTCCATGTGGGAGAAGAAAGGGCCCCCAAATTCTCAAAGGTCAGCTTTGGATGGGCCAAAAATGCTATAAGTTTGTGTTGCTTGCTCCTCCAAGTGAGAGCGGAAAAAATGTTAATCAGTTCACAGGGCTGATGTGAACGTTTTGATAAACCAGAGTGGGGAAAGGGAGAAAAACCCCTCCAGCCTTCTTTAGGCCAGCTGCAATCCTGCGGGCCACAGATTGCAGCTTGGAGCTTCCCCAGAGCCTGTGATGTTATCCCAGGAAATACTGGATTTACTGCTAGGAGTTTGAGCAAATTTGCAATGAGAGAAAAGGAAGAATTTTTAAAAACAGCTTCGTATTTTGAGGCTGTTGCACCTAGATCTTGAGTGAAATTGGCGTAAAATGGTATATACTTTCATTTCGAAAATGCTAGAGGGATCATCCCAATCAGAGAAAGTGGCAAAATAAGTACCAGTGGGACACAACTTCCTTGCTTTTTGCCAGTGGGCCTGTTAAAATTTAAATTCTTTGAGTATTGACAACAGAACAAGTCTCTGTGGCTGTTGATTTTTGCCTATCAGAGCCTCTGGAAAAAGGAAGATGACATGGAAAAGAGAGGCGGTCTCTACATGGAGATACATATTTGGAGTTTTAAAAAGTGTTGGTTTTACTCAAGTGCTCTTGTGAAATTAGATGTCTGACCCTTCAAGGCTGGTGATTTTCCAGCCTGATGGGCATATATATATATACATGAGCTGAGCTAACATCTGTTGCCAGTTTTCCTCTTTTTGCTGAGGAAGATGAGCCCTGAGCTAACATCTGTGCCCCTCCTCCTCTGTTGTATGTGGGACACCACCACAGCATGGCGTGATGAGTGGTGTAGGTCCACGCCCGGGATACTTACCTGGGAACCCCGGGCCACCAAGGCGGAGCTCACGAACCCAACCACTACGCCACCGGGCCAGCCCCCTGATGGGCGTATTTTTGAGGGGTCAATTCAGACTCTAAGTTGGACAAGGTGAAAAGGACTCAGGAGAACCTTGTTTGCCACCTGGACTTGGAACCGGCTGTCTGACCCTTGGAAATATTGAAGAAAAGCCACTGGCCTTTTTGGAGTCCTGAATACACAGATCAGATCTTCATTGCCCGGATTTGACTCTAGGCTGAAGTCCGGTACTGCAGGTTCTGGGCAGATTTGGCCTCAGCACAAGCTGTGCCCGACTAAAAGTGGGGTAGGTTGGCACCACAGCCTTGGGGATGCTGCAGATTTTGGACAACCCTCTGTGGGGCGCTAAACGTCCTGGATGCTGGCTGGACTGACGGGGTCACCTACAAGTGCCCACACGAAGGGGCTTATTCTCTGCTAGGCTCATCTGCTGACCGGCTGTGTATCAGATACTGAGACTGACCTAGTGTGTGGGTCCCACAAACCGGGATTCAGGGGCGGGCAGGTCGCAGGGGCTGTGACCTCTCCGCCCAGATGGGACTCCCTGCCCCATCTCGAGGACGTCTCACTGCTGTTGGCTCATGGCTTTCTGGGTGAGCTGCAGTTTACAGCAAGGGACTGACGGCCGACTCTGGGCCCCTCACGTTTCCCCCGGCGCACACGCCTCAGGGAGGCGGTTTACTGTTAACGCCGCTGTGCTCAGAAAAAGGTTGATCTCTTCCAGGCTCCTCACTGGTTAGAGAATCGGGACAAAAAGGGTGAGAGGTTATGCAAACCTATTACGATTTTGTTCTGAACATGGTGTGTCTTTCTGGTCAGGTTGTACAAAAATGTTTCTCTGTGAAAATGCCTCTGTCCTTCTTCCGTACAGCCTTTCCAGACAAAGATCTGGAAGAGAACAGGGGATGAAAAGTTTAAGTACTAAATGGGACAGCCCGATTTTATAACGAGGGAAAAAGCAACACCCAGGCACCTGAGGAGGTGTGGGGAGGTGGGGGGGCAGAGGAGGAGGGCAGTCACGATCTTTGTTCCCGAAGCTTTCCCCTCTTCCTGAAGGAGCTTTCCAAGCTGCTGGGACTGCTTTGAATTCCCACTGGGAGCCTCTGATCACACCTGACAGGTGGTGACCAGGAGAGATCGGGGGTGGCCCCAGCTCCTGCACTTCCCACGCTGAGCACCTGCAGATGTCACCAACACTGGTGCGGGGGATGAACGGCTGTCACAGACAAGCAAAACTGTTGGGAGCTGACCCCCTTGGGCAGTCACTCTGAAAGCAAGGGCTGCCCTGAATCCTGAGGACTGGACTGAGACCCCCATGGTGGGAGGCCACGTGGGGGCCTATTCTCCCCACGGCCTGACTGATGCATGTCCTGCTGGGGCTCTGCTCCAGGGGGACCACGTGTGCCCTCTGAGGCTGGTCTTGTGTGTGTGCCCTGATTTTAATGACAGCTCTGGAAGGCATTCAGATTACCTTCAACTTACCAGAGCTGTGCTGTGCTTGATTTGAGACCGCAGACCGGATAAAAAGGCTCATACAGAAGCTGAAGGAGGAAGCCCCCCCGCTTTCTAAGATGGGCTCTATGGTGAATGGGCTTTGTTTAGACTGGCTAAGTCCAGGACCCCTCAAAGGCATAACGGAGATCAGACTGCAGACTGGCCTCACCCAGCTGTATGGGGTCCTCCTGGTAATAATGTTGCTGTAGAGACACCCCAGCCAAGGGCTATGGGGTGGGCTGTACAGAGAAAAGTTGACATCACAGGCCTCACTGCTGTTCTTGGAAAGGGCTGCTGTCGAGGCTGGCCCTTGGCTGGTGTGGACTTGGGAGGCTTCCCACCATCAGCTTCAGACATCCGGAGTGGCTCCCTGTACCTAAACTGTCGGTGCTAACAATACGGTTTATGCTCAACACGAACTTTCCTTCTGGGAGTCTAGAGTTTGGACACGTGCCAGGCAGGATCATTCCCCAGTATAACCCCTGGGCACTGAGTCTCTAATGAGCTTCCCTGGTTGGCAACACTGCACACATGTTGTCACAGCTCCTTGCTGGGGGGAATTAAGCGTGCCTTGTGTGACTCCAATGGGAGGGGATTCTAGAAGCTTGTGCCTGGTTCACCCAGACTTTGCCTCATGGGGACCCTCCTCACAGAAACTGAAAATGGCCCTTGTTTGCAGGCCCATCCCACCCAAAGCCCGAGAGGCTCTTTTCCTCACCTCTCACTGCTCTGTTAGACTGGGGTCGTGGAATGGATCCTTCCAGGTCCCGACCTCAAGGTGTGGACCAAGCGCCGTCCTGGGGGGTTTGAGGTTCCAAGGAGGATTGGAGGCTAGGACAGTGAGCGGAGGTGGCCTTGGGTCTTCTTTCAGGCAGAGAGTGTGTCACATGCAAAGGCACAGAGACTGACGCATGTGCCTGTTTGGGGAGTCAAGTCTAGTGACACATCAAATATCACTTACAGGCCCATATAGCAATTGGATGGAACATTCTGCAGCCATTCAAATTACAAATAGATGGACTTTGTAATGTGAAAGCGTGCACAGAAAACAGTGATAAAAACGCAAGCACAGTAGAAAGAACGAAGCGAACACCTATTGAGGCCCGGGGCTCAGAGATTTTTAGTGATATTTTGAAAATTATGCCTTACAACAGACCTGCGAGTAGAGGAATTCTCGTCGTCAATTGACAGCAAAGGCACCAGGACTCAGAGAAGTTAATGACACGCTCAAGGTCATGTAACTAATGAGTGACAGCCAGGATTTAAACTCAGGTTCTTTCTACTGTGCCCTCCTTGCTCTCAATGCACACCCCGGCACACATATGCACCACACCACACACACACATACACACCCCACCCCCACCCACCCCCGCACACACACCCTTTAAGCCCGTAGGAGCCTAGGTGTGCACAGATAAAAGTCCTCAGTGACCCTCAGGACAGAGAGAGGGTTGTGCTTTCCTGACTTCGTGTTTTTTGCAATCTGGACAAACTGAAAATTCCCCAGATCATCAAGTCCTGGCTCTTGGCTTGCTTGCCAGTTCTCCTCATTCGCTCTCTCCTCGCTGACTCACTACAGGCAGGAAGAGTTACCCAGGCTAGACCTTCACCTCTTTGCTTGGAAATCCCAGCTAAAGAGCCAAGTTCCGGGCTTCCCAGGTCCCCCTGCCACACACCTGGAGGACACGCGTCAGCCAAGTGTCTGGCGCTGTGTAGCAGGGACCCCCTGGAACCTCTTTGCTATTTGTCAGAATTCTTTTCCCTAGAAGGGACAGAAACTCAATGCCAACTGGTGTAGGCAAAAAGAGGGATCTTCAGGCAAGCCCCCAGTTGGGGGGGGGCGGGCGGCGTGTAGCTGGCCGGCAGAGGGAACTGGGGTCAGAACCTGCTTCTCTTCTCACCTCTCCTTTCCTCGCAGCGAGCTCCTTCCTGTCAGGCCAGCCTGCTCGGGAGCTCCGGAAGTGTGAGCACCGGTGGTCCCAGCTCCTGACGCCCACCTGTACCTCCCCGGAGGGACCTCCTCTCTCCCGAGTTCCAGTTGCAAAAATCCCCGGGACGCCGTCCGATCACCCGCTTAGGTCGCGGCCGGGGGATGGGCTGCTCTGAAAGACTCGCTGAGCCGGGCGCCCAGCCCCGACCGTCCCTGCGGCGCCTGGAGGATGTCGGGGTGCGGTGGGCAGAGCGAGCAGAGGAAAGAGAGGGGAGGGAGGCTCTGGGGGGCATTCCTGCCCTGCGGCTCGACCGGCGGCAGTGGTCTCCCTGACCCCGCGCCCCTCCCCGCCGTGCCTGGAATAGGGGGAGATGCAGGGGGCGAGCACCCACCCCGGCCGGCAGCTTTCTTCTCCCGCACGTTCCCTGGGACCCGGGTCTGGGCGGGGACGGACGGGTCAGGGACCAGGACCCGGGTCTAGGCCGGGCGGGGCGGTGGCGGGATCAGACGTGCAGCGCTCCGGGCGGGGCGCGCCCCCCACTGGCTGCGGCCTCAGGGGGGCGGGGCCCGAACCCCTAATTCCCGAGGCTCCTCTGCGCCCGCCGCCACTGCTGTCGCGGACCGCCTTCCCCGCCGCCCAGCCATGTCCCTGAAGCTCTTCTTGGACCTGCTGTCGCAGCCCTGCCGCGCCGTCTACATCTTCGCCAAGAAGAACGGCATCCCCTTTGAGATGCGCACCGTGGAGCTGCTCAAAGGTGGGCGCAGGCGGCTCCCCAGGTGTCCACAGGCCCGGTGCACCCACAGGCCCCTCGGCCGGCAACTCCCTGAGTGTCCCCACAGCCCCCACGGCCCGCACAGCCCCCTCATCGCCCACAGCGCCTCCCATGGGAGAATGCCCTCGGCTGTGTGGCCTTGGACAAGTCACAGGCCCTCCCTGAACATTAGCTTTCCACTCTGGAAAGGAGGATAAGGTGATCTTCTACTCTGGGGTGGAGAGAAGACACTTAAGAGGATTTTCAGAGTTCCTGTCTTGAAAGCAGGTATTTAAAGGCATGAACACTCAAGACCTCGGGGAGCACGCCATGCTTTTTGTGAGAACTGAGAGATGGGAAGAGCTGAGCCCCCAGTCCTAGCTCCATGACTTCTCTTCCCTCAACCACAGCACCTCCTGCACCCACCACAGCCCCTCGGCTGCCCTGGGAGGTGCAGGGCAGGGAGGCCCAGCCGAGGAGGCCCACACGGGGACTGGGGCAGAGCCCGCCCTGTGCCCAGACCCTGCTGTTTCTCAGGCCAGCCTGCTCTGGGGCTCTGGGTGGGGAGGGGGGGGAGGGCAGGGCGGGTGTGGCTCTTGCCCTGCAGGCCCTTCCTGACTCCTCCTCCTCAGGACAGCACCTGAGCCAGAAGTTCCTCCAGGTTAACAGCCTGCAGAGGCTGCCCACCCTCCAGGACGGGGACTTCGTCTTGACCGAAAGGTGCTCTCCTTCCCTCCCGCCTCCTAAGCCCCAGCCCACCCAGCCCCTGGCTCTCCCACCGTGGGCCCTCCCAGACCCCGAGGGGCAGTGAGGGCCAAGGTGAGGGATGTGGGGCAGCAGACTGCCTGGGGGAGCACAGGATGACCAGGGGCCGACACAGCCTGTCTGCTCCTCTCTTGTCCTCAGCCACCTCTTCTCGACCCCGGGGCCTCTCCACCCCCCGACTCCGGGGCATTAGAAGAGAGGACACGGGGACATTTGTCCAGTGTTGGACAGAGTAGCTTCAACAACAGCAGCTGAAAGGGCCTCTCTTGACTCCTCAGGCTACTGCCCAGGGTCTGCCAGGGCCTGAGGGCACAGCTGGTGGTGAGGGCCAGCCCCCGGGTGGGAAGAGGCCAGAAGGCCAGGCGGCTACAGGACTGATGGCTGGGGGACCTGTCAGAAGGGACGCACCACAGACCTGAGGACATGCTTCCCCTCCTGGTCCCCACCCCATGCACTGGGACATGCCAGGGACTCCATCGAGGACCCAGGGCCCAGGGGCCCTGGGGCAGGGTTCCAGGGGCCCAGGGAGCCTTTTCTGAGCTGTGCAGCCTTGAATAAGTCACTTAAGTATTCTGAGCCTTAGTCTCGTGGGGAGAAGTCTCCCTCATAGGGCAGCTGCTGGAATGTCACAGAGATGAGGTTGGTTTTGTTTTTCCTCCCCAAAGCCCCAGTACATAGTTGTATATTCTAGTTGTAAGTCCTTCTAGTTCTTCTATGCGAGCCTCTGCCACAGCATGGCTACTGACAGACAAGTGTGGTTCTGAGACAGGGAACCAAACCCGGGCTGCCAAACTTTTCACCACTGGGCCATCAGGGCAGGCTCCAGAGATGAGATTCTTAAAGTGCAAAGCAAAAGCTCCTGCCAAGAGTCAGTGCTCAAGACGTCAAAGGAGGGAGGATAGTCAGGAGGGCACCGTGAGAGGAGAGAGAGGAGGCAGTGCCCAGGGAGCTGGGGAGGGGAGGCCATCAAATGCAGACAAGCCTCAGGGCTCCACGAGCACGAGCCAGGGTCCTCAGCCATGGCTCCTGCCCCTGTCCCCAGCGTGGCCATTCTGATTTTCTTGAGCGCTAAGTACCGGACAGCGGACCACTGGTACCCAGCCGACCTGCAGGCCCGCGCCCACATCCATGAGTACCTGGGCTGGCATGCCGACTGCATCCGTGGCACCTTTGGTGTGCCCCTGTGGACCCAGGTAAGGAGAGCCGTGTGGGGAGTGGCTGACTGTCCGGGACTGGGAGGAGGCAGGGGCCACAGACTGAGGCCACCCTTTGTCCCCGTCAGGTGATTATGCCGCTCACTGGGACCCAGGTGCCAGAGGAGAAGGTGAGGCGCAACAGGACCGCCATGGACCAGGCCCTGCAGCAGCTGGAGGACAAATTCCTGGGGAACAGGGCCTTCCTCACCAGCCAGCAGGTGACGCTGGCTGACCTCATGGCACTGGAGGAGCTGGTGCAGGTGCGAGCTCGCTGGTGGAGCAGCGTCCCTCCTACTGCCACCCCCATTAGACAGCCAGAAACACTGAGCCCTAGAGAAAGTCAGGACTTTGCCCAGAATCACTGAGCAAGTTTCCAGCTGAACTGGTGCTGGAGCCCTGACCTCCTGCTGCTCTCCTGGCTGTGGGGTTTCACCCTGTTGCTCTTGGGCCCTGAGGCTGGCCACACTGCCCTGGGCTCACCTGGGGGCTGGGGAAAGGACCAGACACCTGTGCCAGTCCTGCTGGCATTGGGACCTCAGTATCCCCACAAGTTTCCCATCCTTGTCCCCACAGCCCGTGGCTGTTGGCTGTGACGTATTTGAGGGACGGCCGCGACTGGCAGCATGGCGTGAGCGAGTCGAAACTTTCCTGGGTGCTGGGTTGTGCCAGGAGGCCCACGGCCCCATCTTGAACATCCTGGAACGGGCAGCCAGCAAAACATTCCTGGTGACCCTCCCAGAAGCCTATCCGTTTGTGCTGCGTCGTATTTCCAGGATCCCCTGAGGAGTCTTGGATGGGGGCTGATGGTTGGATGCCAGGAGGTTAGCAATAAAGATTCCCAGCGTTTCTTACCTTCCCCTTTTCATCTTTTCCATCTTGACTCAGTTTCTTGTCTCTGGCTCCAGGAGGAACAGTGCACAGGCAGGACACCTCGTGTCCTTGGCAGTGCTTCTCCTCAAGTGCAGCAGATATAATCAGTAGAAGACTAAAATCCACCATATACAAAGATCCCCTAGAATTCACTAACAGGAAGCAAAACAAAGCAACTAAAAATCAGCAAATGCCATTGGTCTTTGAAATATAAAGAAGATTCTGAACACTTTGATCAAGGAACCAGGAATTATTGGTTTTATTACATTGTTGTATTATATAAAAGTTTGTTCCGGTAACACTCCTCATAGTTAACCAAAGTAACCTCACAGATGACAGGTCAATATAGCATTATTACCAGGACAACAAAATATTGAGTAAGAAAGCAATTAGAATTGCAAACTAGTAAAGGATATAGATGATGTTTCACAAGACGTACTAATAGTCTTTGAACAAGCACTCCTGTTTCCCTGCACAGTTTCAGAAGAAACAGCAAACTGTGGGGTTATAGATTGTCACGCAAACCTCCAGGTGTGTCAGTCGGAGACTATCCGTGGGATGGAGCCCACAACAGTTACATCAACAGAGAGGATTTTATATGAAGAATTGGTAACCAGGCATTAGAGAACCCTGAAGTCAGAGAAGACGCAGATGATCACAGAGGCAGCCACTCCCCCTAGGGCTGAGGGACTTGGGAGGAAATTGGAATTATTAGAATCTAGGTGCTGGAGGAGAGGCCCTGTGGAACTCAGACTTCTGAGGAGGGTGCTGCTGCCTCCAGAACACCAAGGAGGGCCCCGGGGGGCTGAGCTCAGACCTTGGAGAAGGGGCACCAGATGGAGGGTGCCGTACCTCTCAAGGTGAATGACAAAACCGGTCCTGGGAGTGTTGGAAAAACGTTAATCCCGGTTCAACTGCAGTTATTGGAGGACTGTTGCTGCCACCTGAGCAAAGACCCGTTGGTGTGGTGATGTTGACTGTGTCAGGAACCTTTGACCTCCTCCAGCTTCCCACCTACTGTATGGCATCTGGTGTCTACAGGACGGGGCTGAACCTGTCTCTAATGCTCTATAACTCCAGTATATTCATCTGAATTCCAGATGTCTCCAGCCATCTTAGAATTCTTTGCACCCACTCGGTGGTCTAAATCCCTCTGTGGGAGAAGCTGGTGGCCGATTGCATCCCTGTGGCCATTTCTGCCTGGGAATCAGAATGGCTCCATCTAGTTGAACTGGAATGCTAGAAAAGCAAAACAATTCTGAGGCACGTGGGTTTCCCACCTCATATTTTATACCCAGCCCAAATGGCACTCCCCTGGGAAGGTAGGAAACATCAGTCGTGCACCTTCCCTCAGCTTCCTAACAAACATGGGGTGCGCCACAGTGAGGGAGTTCAACCAAACAGGAGATAAGAAGACATTGGCTTCAGGACCATACTGGCATCCCGAATACCGGCTGTGGAACGCTAGGCTCAACCCCTGGTGTAGTCACCCCCAACTACCTGGGATGACATCCTGACGGTGATGGAAAGGGGTTGAGAGAAAGACTGCTATCTTCAAGTCCCTGAAGTGGACTAGCTTTAGTGGATGGCTCGATGTTGCTTCTTTGTTCCCCGGACTTGCCTCCTAACCCTCGAGCTCGTTGCTGGGTTTCGGTTTTGATTTTTTTCTTTCCTGCAACCTCGTTTTGGCATGTCCTTCCAGGCAGTGAAAGAGTCAGCCTCCCACTGCCCTCCTGGTGAAGCCTGAGCTTTGGGAAGCCGTGGCAGCACCCCAGTGGCTCTGGTCACAATTGAGGGTAATATCTCTCCCTGCCCTCAGATCTCTATGCCAGTCACAATGTCCTGCCCCACCATGGGCCTGGGGCTCTACCTGGACCTGCTGTCCCAACCTGGCTGCACTGTCACATCTTCTCCAGGAGGAATGGCATCCCCTCCGAGCTGGACACTGCAGAGCTGCTCACAGGTCCTGCCCCTCCCGTGCCACAACCCCCTCCTCACCCCCACCCCCTTCTCTGAGCCTAGAACTTTCTGGCTCCCTCCCATCTGTCTCTGTGCCTGGCAGGCTCCCTTACCCCGAGGGAAGGCGGTTATGTCAGAACACAGCCACCTCCCCATGTCCCCTCCCTGTGAACCTTGGGTAATGTCTTAGACAGCTTGAGTTGCTATAACAAAAACTCCATAGACTGGGTGGCTGGGATGACAAAGATTTATTTCTCACACTTCTGGAGGTTGTGAAACGCAAAATCAAGCTACCAGTAGATTCAGTGTCTGATGAGATCCCATTTCCTGGTTCATAGATGGCCATCTTCTCTCCTTGTCCTCACATGGCAGAAGGGGCTAGAGAGTTCTCTGCAGTCTCTTTTATAAGGGCACTAATCCCATTCATGAGATTCCCACCCTCATGACCTAATCACCTCTTAAGATCCCACCTCCTAATGCCATCACCTTGGGGGTTAAGAAATCATCATATGAATTTGGGAGGGTGATGGGGACACAGACATCCAGTCCATAACAGCTGGGCCCCAAACCTTGCCACTATGGTGATTTGGGCAGCTGAGTGGGCCAGCTTGGGAGGAGGTAGAGGGATGGTGGATTCCTGGCCCTGGTCCCATCTGACCACCTGTGTCCTAAACCCCTGCCCTAGGGCATAATCTGAACAAGAATTTAGCCCAAGTCACAGGATGAGCAGGGTGCCCGTTCTGAAGGATGGCAACTTCACTTTGGCTGAAAGCTACCCGCCAACCCACACCCACCCCCGCCCTGGGCTCTTCGGGCACCTGGATCCTGCTGGCTCCAGCCTCAGGCAACCCTGAGTGTGAGCAAAGCCATTTGTCTTTGAGTCTCTTGTCCTGGCAGGTTCTACGGGAGCAGTGGCTTGGCCTGTCCTCCCAGCGTGTCAGGAACATCACTCCCGGTATCTGTTGTTTTTTCACCAGCAGGTGAAAGAATTTTACTTCACAGTTGCCTTTAAAATTACAAAGACATTATGTTCTTCATATGAAAACATTAGTACAGGTACCTATTAAATTGGTTCTGAGCAGCAAATCCAATGTGTGGGGAGTTTCCCCCACGGCACCAGGCCACTGCACCCTACTGGTGCCTGAGAATTCACCTCAATTCTGACATCTCTGCCCGGAGATTAGCATCAGACTGCACAGTTGAAGGGCTCAGTCCTAGAAGACGCACCCCCTCCTCTTCAGACGCCAGTCACAAGCCCAGGTTGTCACCTGTGCTTCTGACCCACTGGCAACAGCTTGGAGGTACCAACGACCCCCTCCTTGGGTTCAGTTCATTTACTAGAGCAGCTCACAGACCTCAGAGAAACATTTTACTTATTAGATCACCGGTTTCTTATAAAAGGATATAACTCAGGAACAGCCAGGAAGTGATGTACAGGACAAGGTATTAAGACCGAGTTAGCATGAGAGGCCCCATGTCTAAACCCCCGCCTCCCCCGTCTTCTTCTCACAGTGTGCTTTGAGGGAACACTTAGAACTGGAAACAGGCAAACTAATCAGTAACCAGTAGAGAGAATGACTTGTTAGCAGAAGATTTAAGTCCTCTGCGCAAACTGTTCCTTCTCTCCCCGATAAGGAAATAACTAAAGTTTTCTTTTTTGTTGTTGCTGAGGAAGATTCGACCTGAGCTAACATCCGTGCCAATCTTCCTCTGTTTTGTATGTGGGTCACCACAGCATGGCCGCCGATGAGTGGTGTAGGTCTACACCCGGGAGCCAAACCCGACCCACCGAAGTGGAACACACCGAACTTAACCGCTAGACCAGGGGGCCAGCCCTAACTAAAGTTTTCTTAGATTCCTCAGGAATGTCGCATTCAGCAGATCCAAAACTTTTGTCTACTGAGAGACGCCCCAAGGTCTGTGCTCATCCAACATCTGACCCTCCTGAGCCCCCTCCCCCACCCCATTTCCCTTCCATTCCCCTTTAAGATGGTGTATTTAGGACGATAGTCCGCCATCTTCCTATCAGCTAGCTCATCGCTTAATAAAGTTTTCTCTCTGCACCGCCTTGCCCCTTGACAGATTGGCTTGTGTCTGCTGGTGAGCAGATCGAGCCCTTGCTTATTCTCAGTATGAGGAATGGGCTCGGAGCTTTCATGCCCTCCCATTGTGTGCCAGTCTCCCCCAGATCTCCAACCCAGAAGCTCTCTGAACCCCATCCTTTAGGGTTTTTATGGAGGCTTCATTATAGAGGCATGATTGATTAAAATCATTAGCCATTGGTGATTGATTCAACCTCCAGCTCCTCATGCCTCTCTGGAGATGGGGGGGGAGGACTGAGAGTTCCCACCCTCTAATCACTGGCTTGACTCCATTGGCTACCAGCCCCCATCCTTAGTCACTTCATTAGCACAACAAAAGACATCTTCATCACTCTCAACACTCAGGAAATTCCACTGGTTTTGGGAGCTGTCATACATGAACTGTGGATGAAAACCAAATATATATGATTTATTCTTATAAATCATAATATTGCACCTATACTTTCTAGAAAACGATTCTATAGACTCTTTCAAAGAAAAATGCACCCCATTATATCCGTTCGGTAGTTGCTTGGAAAAACTAACATCTGGACTGATTCCTGAAACATACCATTCCACCACTCTGTATCTTTTGGTTCAAAGTATAGACTCTTGTCATCAGTATGTGTTCCACATTCTTGCCTACTTGAGGCTACATGCGTAGACTGGTTTATCACTTAATGTTCTGTGGGAGATCAAGATTTGGCCACCCTGAACTCTATCTCTTTACCTTGGTTGTTTTCTCCAGGGACATTTGACCTCCCCCACTAACTGCCTAAAGAATTTGACATGGTGGCTCCTTCCTGGAACAGATCTATCATGATGGCTGTAAAGATAATGTAGGGTAAATGTTACAATAGGAAAGGCACCAACAAGCCCCTCTTATCAGAAGTTCTGTCTCTCTGGCCACATTCTCTGGATGACCCTGCGAGGAGTTGCCAGACAATCATTTACATTTATAAGGGAAATCTCCATTTGTAAAGGTATCTCCCTCTCTGTTTTGAGAAGAGAGGGGGATGGCCTCATTTCTAGAGGCTTATCAATGTGGAAGTTGAGGCCTTAAAGCTGCATAATAACCTTACTCTTGTTTACTGTGCTTTAGTGGTAATCTCCTGTAACTGACTCCCCCCACCCCCAAAATCCTCCTTTGTCATTGGCTGAACATGGTATTTAAGACGAGAATTTCTGCTATTGTGTTGAGAAACGCAGTGTCCCTGCTTTCTCCCATGTATACATGTTATTAAACTTGGTATTATTTTCTCCTGCTAACCTGTCTTGTTGATTATTTGGCCAGCCATAAGAACCTTAAGGAAAAGGGCAGAGGGAGATTCTCCCTCTTCCCCCGACAGTTCCATTGGTTCATCAGCCTTTCCTGCAGGTTCATCAGCAGGTTGGTCAGGCTATTCCTTTCTCTGTGGTCTTTCTTCAAGAGCTTCCTGAAACGGAAGCACATCATCATCATAAATTGTAACCTCCAGTCTTTACCGACAATTCCAATGGAAATATTCTTTGTGCTTAGGCTGTGTTCTGCAGGAAGTGTGTCGCCTAATGCACACACATCATGCTTAACCAGTTCATTCAAATTGTATTCCATAAACTCAGACATATGTCTCTCCAAATCAGTGGGAGCTTTTTGAGAATGGGCTCCAAGTGACATCGCTCTGCCCTCAAAATCGTTAGCAGGTGGACAGGTTTGGAAAATGTGACGGCCTGTATCATCATAACCAGCAATCAGCAGCCTGACACCATATGGTGTGCAGCCACACTCTTGCAGTGGTATCTGGGTCTTGCTTCCCGTTAGAGACACAAGATTAGACACAGGGAGAGGTCTGTCAAATACAAATCTGGAATCCAAGTGCATAAAATTATCCAGGTGCATGAAATTACACAACAGTCTGGCATCAGCAGTGGGTCCTCCAAGTGAGACACCACTACAGTTGTCAGCATGGAGAATGTATCTCTGATGAGTTGCAAGCTCTGCTGGGCTCTCCTCAATGCACTCGACACTGCATGGGTTTTCAGTTCCAGACCAACTGTGGCTGAACCTTGTCTGGCAGCTTCCACTGCATATTCAATTTGATGAATCCTGTCCTGAGGGCTCCAATGAGTCTGGACGAGTCCACTAATTAAGGGACCATAGCCATTATTTTTGTTTCTTACTGGGCTCACCTCCTCTTGTCACAACATTTGTCTTGCCAAGCTGCCCCAATTGTTAACTACTAACTATCAGTCTTGGGAAAAGGTTACCATTTTGATGGTATGGTCCTTTGACAAGGCCTTTTCCACTTAGGCTGTAAGGAGCTTTGTTAAATGGTGACTTCCCGATAAACATAGTCACCAGGCTGTAAATCATGAGTCTGTATATCTTCCTCCGTAGGTAAGTTTGCATCACGTGCATCGGCAACCAATTTCGAGTGTTCTTTTAACAGTTTAGTTAGGATTTTACAATGGTATGTATGTATGTACATACATACCATTTTACAATGGTAAAGTATGTCACCTTTTAGTAATGAAGATTCATATAATCCTTCCTCTAGAGGCGTAGGTCTCCCAGTAATAATCTCAGGTGGAGACAATGGATGCTTGCCAAAGGGTGTTGATCTTGGGTTAACAATACCGGTGGAAGGGCTTAGGCCGAGGCAAAGAAAATGCATCTGTGAGTTGAGCCAATTGGGTCTTAATTATGCCATTTGTTCATTTCATTAGGCCTGACAATTGGGAGTGGTAACTGCAGTGAAGATGCTGCATAATGGGCCAGATTTTACGAATTTCCTTCATAATTTGTCTGGCGACAAGAGTCCCAGGTCACTGTGTACTTCTACTGGACTCCTCGTACTGGAATGATATGTTCCGGCAATTGTTTACTTATTGATTGAGCGGTAGCCCTTCGGCAGGAACTGCTCCAGCACAGTGAGAGAACATGCCAATCATAACAAGTACATACTGGCAACCTTGAGAGGGAGGCAACTGGATAAAATCCATCTGCCAAATTTCAAACGGCCTCACTGGCAAAGGGAAAACTCCCTTGGAACACTACAGGGGCCTCTCTGGGTTGTCTTTAGGGCAGACTAAACATTGAGAGTATATTTTCCGTGCTATAGTAAAAAAGCATTTCCAAAAGTACTCTGGGGCCCAATGAGTCAGATCATGAATATACTGTAGAAATGGAGCTTCCAAAGGAAGCATTGGGTGTTGATTAGGTCCAATCCACAGGTCCCTGCAAGAATCAGAAGCCCCTGTTTTTGGATCTAAATTCTTTTTCTTTTTCTGTGGCAGTTTTCTGAAAATCAAACTGAGCCTCAGTTAAGTTAGAGAGGACGAGGTACATGTCAGAGTTTGTGGAATCACCATCCGTAAGGCAGCTTGCTTAGCTGCCTGATCTGTTAACTTGTGTTTTGTTTGTTTGTTTGTTTCTGAAGTGTCCGCCTTGGAGTGACCTTGTACTTTTAATACTGTCAATTCCTTAGGGAGTTAAGTGGCTTTTAGCAAAGCAGCCGTTTATTTCTCGTTTTTAATATGTTGCTCAGTAGAGCATTAAAAAACCTGTTTTTAGAGCATCCCAAAATCATGGGCTATTTCAAATGTACATCTATTGTCAGTAAAAATACTTGCAGTTTCCTTTAGCCAAACGACAGACTCTGGCCGGTGCAACAAGTCTAGCTTGTTGTGCTGCGTGAGCGTGAGGCAAGGGAGCCCTCTCAAGAATGGAGACTGGAGGACCCACAGCACATCCACCTTGGTGTTTCCCAGTAGGTCCTCGCAAGTATGAGCCATCTGGGCATAATAGGAGGTCAGCATTAGTTAGAGGACTTTCATGTAAATCATTCCAAGAGTCAAAAGCTGGTCAGTTAATTTTATGTAGTCTTGATCCGATTTCATTGATTCGGCATCATCTGGGAGCAAGGTGGCAGGATTTAGCCTGTTACGCCTAAGCAGAGTTATATTAGGAGAAAACAAAACAATTTCATACAAAGTTAATCGACTCGCAGAATCATGTTGAGTGTGATGAGAATTTAACTGAATGAGGAGCACAGACAGTTAAAGGAGACCCCATCACCATTTCTTTAGTAGCCTCGCACAAGAGAGCTGTTGCTGAAATAGCCCTCATACACAGTGGAAGTCCTTTTGCTACCAAGTCTAATTGCTGCCTATAATATCTTATAGGTCGACGGTGATCATCGTGTTCTTGAGTTAATACACCTAAGGCATTTCCTTTGTCTTCGTGTAGAAAGAGAGAAAATGGCAAGTTGAAATTACGGTGACCTAAAGTTGGTGCCTGCGCCAAGATGGACTTTAAGGTGTTTATGGCTTTTTCTCCTTCTGATGTCCAGACTGGTCAGACTTAAGTCATATATATACAAAAGGTTGAGCAATGAGTGAAAAGTTAGGCACCTACTTCCTGCAGTATCTAGTCAGTTAAAAAAAAAATCCCCTCAATTGTTTTTTGTTAACAGTTTAGGAATCCATCAGGTTTTCCATTTTGGTTCTGTAATTTTTTAAATTTAGTTTAGCATTATGATCTGACAGTTTATCAGAAACCTATATTTTAGAGTAAGTGTCAGAGTCCTTTCCAGGAACCTCTCTGAAAATGAAACATACCTGCAAAAGCATCAGGGTAAAACAATAATTATCCATAGATAACAAAAGACTTAAAATTATACTGTAATTGACAAGGAAACATGGACATTTTTGTGACATATAACATTGTAAGATAATGACTAGAATTATGACTGATAACTAGGACAGATCAGAATTTGAGGAATGTTATACAACTTTTAAAACACTTATATCAGTGACATTTACTTATGCAATATAACATAAGAAGGTTTATCATCTCTTATTGGACAGTGCTTCCTATGTAATTTAACACACCAAATGAGTCTAATTAGTTTAATATTTCCCTCTTTATAGGAAGAGAAAACAAATTCTTTGAGAAGTCCTAAGGTCGATCAGAAATTTTCAAATTTCCTTTTTAAGTCAAAAGAAAGACGTTAAAATTGGGGGAAGTTTGTCAAAAATATCAAAAGGTTTTCAAGCATTTGGTCAAATAGGAAACAAGGCTTAGTTATCCATTCAATCAAGGTGACAACAGAAGATGTCACAGGCCAAAGGTAACCTTAATAGAGAGACCTCAGTCTTTTTGAACATAGGAAATTATTTTAACAAAACATTGATTTTCTGTCTTTGAGGTAGACTTACCCAAAGGTAAAGAAAACCTTTTATAATCTTTTTATCAAGAGCAGCCTAAAGTTCAGGAAGATTATCCGTTTAAGAGAGAGAAAGCCAAATTCTAATTTTGTACCAGCTTACTTTTGATAGTGAAACTTATTCACGTAATTAAATTTATTTTAATCTTAGCCAACATCACCGTGCACAAAACTCTTTCCTCAGAGCTTTACGTCCATAAACCTCTGTCACTTGCTTTTCACGTTCAGAGTTTGCCCCGTGCCTTCTTTCCTTTTTTTCTTCCCTAGTACTTTAGGACAAATTTATCTTTCTTAACAAAACAAAAATACCTCTATTCTTTATACCTTCTTTACTGAAAACATACATTTTACTTTCCTTGTATACAGGCTTTCTAGAAATAGGTGCTTTCTCATAGAAAATTTTTCAGCATGCACAAAACATGTTTATCAATAAACTCAAGCATCTTTCAGTTTCTCTAAGATAAGAAACCAAAGGCAGACAAATCTAGGCTTAATAATCGATTTATAATATTTTATCTTATGTGGAAATGACCTAGATACTAAATAAACTTTTATCCTTTAACTTAATTCAGCAAAACTCTAAGATTTTAAGTCACCAAAAGGTTTTGAAGGTATTTTAAGTACACACACCATAACAAATAATTATTATTAAAAAGTTTACCCCCAAAACTTTACCCTTTCTGCATCTACTCAGTTTACGTGTTCCCAATAGTTGTATTTAGATTGCCTACAAACTCTCATGAGACATCAGACAAAATCAGCTATTATTCTAAGTTATTATTTTTTTTTTGCTGACAAATTTTGTAACAGAGATAACATGTTTGTACCATATCCAATGTTGATAACTCTGAAAACACGTTTACTTTAATCAAACCAACAAACCTAAACAAGCTTTTATTGACCAAAGATCATTTTATAGCACGTTAACTTGAAAGACTTTTGGGGTTAATTTTTATTACATTTAGAAATAATCTATGTAAGTGCCCACTTCAAGCCCATTAAATAGAGCTCCTTCAGAAGTTATACCATTGGGAGGCAGACAAATATACACAGAGAGAATTATATACATAAACACACGGACAGACAGAAACAGAGATCTTTAAAATCTTAGCCATGACAAAGGTACAGATACAAAACTCAAAAGAATAGTTGCATCCAAATTGTTTTTCTGGCAGATGAACTAAGTTAAGTTTTTTTGCTCAGATGGCTAAAAAATTTATTAAAGATTCTTTTCTCCTTTTTTTGTAAGGATCCTTTTCAGAGTGGTTTTTGAAGTCATTTTGTCTTTTAGAAGCTTCTGCATGTCAATCAAAGAATGCATTCTATTGTTTCTGAGAGGTCTTGAATCCTCTCTTGTAAGGGTGACCCTTCAGGCACACTTAGCTGAAACAAAAGTTCCCCAGAATGGCCATTGGAAAGTGAGATCTCCTTTAGTAATATCCTCCGACTTAGGGAGCCATTTGCAAGTTTGCGCTCCGTAAGTTTTGAAGGTAAAGTTGGCCTGAGTACTAGCTGGTGGCCGACTGTCAGACGTCCCACAGTTACCAGGTTTTGATGCTTTGTTTCCCATTCTGGCTCAGCAAGTCAAACCAGTGATTTAGTGTGGTGGATCGGAAGTGTGCTGTTTATGGGTGTAGCTCCTCCAAGTGTCACTGATGAGTCGGTTCCACCCTCTTACGTACCTCAGTTTCTCCTGTCGATTGTTTAACACAATCGTAGGGGTGCGGAGCGCTGGTAATCAACCTGATACCGCGTCCCCCGATGAGCCAAATTATTTAATTACGTGGTTTGGCGTTCCCTATGGGACTGCTACGTGGCTTGAGAATTGATCTCAATCACCTCCACTTGGCCCCCGGTCAAGAGACACTGGCAATGCCAGCAGAGGGAGCAAATGGCCCTTTTCTTTGGAGTCAGCTGAAACTAACCCTCATGCCAGGAATATTCTTTGGAGTCAGCCGAAGCTGGCCCTCATTGATGAATAGTTTTGATTTTCCCAAGCTGAACCAGTTTCTGATCATCAAGAGAGCCAACAGGGGAAAACTCTGACATTAGCCACCATCTATCCTCTCTCTTATTTCCCTTGGGTCTAAAGCCCAGAAAACCCGAGCATCAAGATTGGAATTCCCTTCTCTACAAGCACAGAGGACAGACACCCTGTTCCACTTGGACAATTATAGACGATTATTGAATAAACTGGGGGACCTGCAACCACTAATCGGGAGATCCCAGACCCAGGAAAGACTTGCCCCGCTGCGGCTGGAGCTCTGGGGAGCCAGTTGGGCACAAAGGGCCCTGCTGGTCCCACAGTGCCGGGTCCTCTCACTGCTTCAGGCAGTCTCAGGCTGTCTCTCCGGGTCCCTTCGTGGTCGCCAATTTATCGACTGAACTAAAGAGTCTGGGTGATATTAGTGAAGGAGTTTATTCAACCATCAGCGCAGGGACTTTGAACCCCGAGAAAACAGTTCAACAGATGCTCTGATGGAGCTGCTCTGAGGGGTGGGGAGCGTAAGTGCAGCTTCTCTCTCTTTCACAAACAGTGCACGTGCAGGGAAGAGGAAAAGAGAAAAAACTTACAATTAGAGTTCATATATGTAAAAAGAAAAAAAGGGATAGTGTACATCTGGCCTTTTGTCTAGATCTTACATTGAAGGGAACATAAACAAGAGTTCCTTGCTTACACATCAAACAAGTTCAGAGATGCTGACATTATCTATGTCTGGAGGAGGCAAGGACCAAAGTCATTAGTTATTCCCTTAGTCTCTAAGAAATGCAGCTGGGAATGTGAGAGCGAGGTACCCCTTCATCTCTTCCTGCTGTGGATCTGTCCAGCTGGCGACTTCTGTCGCGAGGTGGGGGCTGCACGGTTGTTGGACACAGGCTGAGGATGGCCTGCACGGCTGCTTCTCAGGACAGCCTGGATGTTCCTGTACTGACTTAAAGCCTCTGCAGTTTGCTTGCTAGATTCGCCTGTTAGACCAGGGGGACGGGTCCCAAAAATCTGTCCACACGCTGGGGATTTACATTTTTAGGAGTCAATCTGGGTACTTTTCAAGAGTTTAGGAGCCCTTTGCGCTTCCTCTCCTGTGACCTTTCCTGTCATTTGTGAAGGGCCCTCACACTTGCCTGAGGAAGGTGTTTGGGATACAGATGGACAAGCATCTTTGAACCCGAGGTCCTAATTGAGGCCTGTGTCCCTTCAGCAGGGAACGCCCTGATCTCCCCCAGCCCCAGCTGTCGCTGGCTTCCCTGGGGTTGGAGCCCTGGGGGGCTGGGCTAGGCTATCGCCCTGTCACCTCACCGTTTGCACCCCTGTTTCATAGCCCGCACCCCTGGCCTGTGGGCCTGGAGCCTGGGGCTCCTCCCATCCCTGCCCCAGCTCCTCGTCTCTCAGAAAGCCCTTGAACCCTTGCCCACCGAAGCCCCCCACCTGCTCTCTTTTCCTCGAATGTGACCCCTTGTTATTCCTCGCTAGCGGCTCCGCCAGTTCTCCGGAGGGAACAACCTGAAGTCATCACAAGTCTACCCTCGGATTTATAAGCAAGGGCTCCTCACAGCCAACCCTGTGCCCACACACACAGCATTTGGGAAACTACGTGTAAGCAACAGAAACAGCACAGGGCAAAGGACACCACTCTTCCAAGTTTCTCCCAGTTCCACTTGTCTCCCAGGCTCCCCACAGGAGGCCACCGGGCTGACGTGGGCAAGGTTCTTGGATGCGACAGTAGATGTCACCGCCGACCAATGAATGGGCTCCTTAACAGCACGCTCTGAGCCCACCTCTCCTGGGGCCTCGGGGCCCCGCTGTGCCCATCCTGGGCTGTTCCAGGGAGCACCCCGCAAGGCGCTGCGCTGCAGCTGTCCCGCCCTGGGGCGCCTGGTGGGTCTTCCCTCTCAGGCCGTGTCCTGGCTGCCCCTCTTTCAGAGGGTCCTGTACTCCTTGCTCTCCTGGGCCTTTTCCATCATCCCCTGGGAGGTTGGGGACAGGTAGCCGCAGCCTGTGCCTTCTTGATCCACACCGGTTGCTTTCTTGTTGTTCACAATTGGACAGGTTTATTATGCTCCAATAAAGTATAAAAGAAGTAAACCATCCATCAAGTTAACCAGTCACTCTTAGGACAGTGTAGGGGACAGGAAAGTCCTGGAGGATGACCACAGCTGAACTAGCCATGCTGTGCACCAACACAAGGGGGACGTGGGGATCCCTAGGTCACCTGGCAGGAGGAGGGGCAGAAAAGACCCGCTGGAAGTGACCTTGAATCCTGAACTGCTGCTCTTGGCAGAGGGAAGGGCCCGAGCTAACGCCAGAACCATGAGGACCCAGTGTGCTTGGGACCCTCCAGCAGCCAGGTGTGGCAAAGACGACGCTGGGAGGTGAACACAGTGGTGACACCGGGAAGGCCATCACAGCAAGATGAGCACAGGCTTTTGAGGCATGCTGAGGAGGGGGCGTCAGTTCCCGGGAACTATTGCCCAGGCATGTGACCGGCCGTGGGGACACGGCCTGACCACTGGGTGCCGGAGAGGGGTGGGGAGAGCTGGGTGGAGGAGAGGAATCGATCAGTGGTAGAGACCTCTGCTGGCAGAGGCCTGCCGGCTTCTGAGAGAGGTGGCAGTGACTCGGTACCAGGGTCCTCAAGGCCACAGCCCCCACCATGTCCACCCTGAGCCGCAAATACCAGAGAGTGGCCCACCGGCGCTGTCCCACCCACAGGCCCACGCCCATGCGAATGAGTGCCCGAGTGGTCAGGACGACTACGTCCGGGGCACCTTGGGCATGCCCGTGCGGACCGAGGTGAGAAGGGTGACGAGGAAAGAGGGCACGACGAGGTGTGGGCAGGGCCAAGGTGCTGGGGAGGGGGATGGGGGCCAAAGACTGAGCCCACCCTCCGCCCACGTGACAGGCGCTGCCTCTGCTCATCTGCACACAGGTGCGCAAGGAGAAGTGGGCAGGAACAGGAACAGACAATTTCCTGGGGGGCGGGGCTTTCCTCTCCAGCCCCAGGTGATGCTGGCTGAAGCGGCTGGTGCTGCTGCAGGTGTGGCCTTGGAACAGCCAGGCAGCCTCCCTCCGCTGACCCTGTGCGGGGGTGCCAGGGGGGCCACCTCTGTTTGACAGACGGAGACCCCCCCCACCCCCGCTCGCCTCTTGACTGCCCCTGGAAGGGGCAACGGGATCCCATGGCCGCCACCCTGCCCCAGGCCTTGGGGGGCTCAGTGATGTGGCTGTCCCTGCCTCCTGCACCGGTGTCCCCAGAATCAAGGCCGCAGCGCTGGCCCGTCCATGACCCCACAGCACGTGGCTCTTGGCTGCGATGCGTTGGAAGAGGTGGCCGTGGCTGGCCGCACGGCGTGAGCGAGTAGAGGCTTTCGTGGGTGTAGGGCTGTGCCAGGAGGCCCTGGCCCCATCCCGAGCGTCCTGGGGCAGGCGGTCATCAGAACCCTCCCGGCACCCCGACGAGTCCATCCACAGGTCCTGCTTAGAGGGCGAGGAGACGTAATAAGACAACTCCCTGGTCCCCTGTCCTTGTCCTTCTCCCTCCGTTGTTTTTTGTCTGTCTCTGCGTCTCACCCTCTGTTGAACAAAGGAATGAAGGGATGAATGAGTGAGTGAATGAAGGAGCCTCGCTGCCCTCCTCCCTGTCTCTGTCTCCTCATCTTGCTTCCCCGTCTCTCTCTGTCTGTCCCTCCCCTCCCTCACTAGCCCCCTTCACCGCAGGCTGTGGCCCTGGATCCAAGATGCCAACCCTGGATGGGCACTTCCTACGTGGGACCGGGTTGCGGGGCTCAGGGCAGCGGGCCAAGGGCTCCCTGACAGCTGTAGGCGTGCCAGGCCTGGGCCCAGCTTCCCACCACAGGCTTGCTGGGCGGTAGCTGGCTCTGCCAGGCCTGCCTGGCTCCACTCCCCATCTGCCTGGGCTCCAGGACGGCTGGCTCTGCATAGCCTGGCTCCTGGGGCCGCCCAGCACTGGCCCTCCCTCTCCACTGGGGAAGGGTCTGCGCTCCCTCTGCAGCCTGGTGGCTCCCAGGGCCTCTCCTTGGAAAGGCCTCCCCAGTGAGGCTGCCTCAATCCCAGGACTCACTCGCGGTGGCCCTGCCTGACCCAGTCAGAGTGGCCAAGGAGTGCAGGGTCTTCACAGGCTGGGTTGGGCCATGTCCTGTCCCTGGAACCAAGGGTGGGGGCAGCCTTACTCAAGCCACATGGCCTGTGAGTATGTGTGTGTGTGGGTGGCATGTCTCCAAAAGTCCTGTCCACTAAAACTTCAGTTCCAGTGAAAAGAGGGGAGAAGGCATTACAGTCCCCTTGCATGGGTCAGGGAGGCCAGACGTGAGAGTGGCTCCAACCTCCTTGGCCCCAGGATGGTCTGCTACCTGCTTCATGACCTGCCCAACCAGCTCGGCCAATGTGGAGGCCAGGTCCTGGCTGTCCTCCCCGTCCATGGAGGCCCCCAATCCAGCGCCCGCATCCGCAGACCTGGGTCCTGACACAAGAGAGGTACACAGGGCACTTCAAGAGGGAAGCCCAGGCAGGCAGAGAGGCGAACGGACAGGGCCAGCGAGTGTGGCCACAGTGGCTGAGGGGGTGTGGGGGTGCAGGGGTCGGGGGGCTGAGGGCTGTGGGAGGGTGTTGGGCAGGGGAGCAGGGGGTCAGATTCGTACTTGGGAAATCCCTTGTGGCTTTTGGAGCCGCTGCAGGAGCTGTCGGAGCCCCTCCTCTCTTCCACTCACTGTTGCAACCAGTAAAGGCTGTTTGTACCGTTAAAGAAGAAAAGAAAAAGGTCCCCTCTGGTCCTGTGCTGTGTGGACCAGGACCAAGTGCCAGGAATGCAGGCAGGGGGCTGGTCGGGGAGCCAGTGAGGTTGGCCAGGCCACCAGAGGCGGGGTGGGGGGTAAGTGGCGCAGGACGCAGAGTGACAGCACTTGGTGATGGAGGGTCGGGCTGGGAAGAGGACAGACTCCCTGGGGCCCTTCCTGAGCCCCAGGGGGTGGCGGTGCCACAGCTAGGGGGTGGGGGGCACTGGACGAGGGCAGCTGACAGGGCTTTACGGTTACTCAGAGTGGAGAGAGGAGAGGCCTGGGCTGGGAGGCGTGTAGTCTGTGAGTGTGTGACTGTGTGTGTGAGTTTGTGTATGACTGTGTGTGTGTGACTGTGTGACTGTGAGTGTGTGTGACTGTGTGACTCTGTGTGTGTGTCTGTGTGACCGTGTATGAGTATGTGACTGTGACTGTGACTGTGTGAGTATGTGTGTGACTGTGTGTGTGTGTCTGTCTCAGTGTGTGTGTGTCTATGTGAGTACATGTGTGTGTGAGTGTGTCTGCCTGTGTGTGTGTGTGTGTGGGGCACAGGCGCGGTGGGAGGGAAGACACAAAAGGCCCCAAAGACCTGAAGTGTGTGCTCGCCGGCTGGCCTCCCAGCCCGCCTGTCACCTCCACTTGGCAGACTGTGGAAGTGCCCTGCCCCAGAAGCAGAGATGGGGGTGCAGCCCAGGAGGGAGGGGGTTTGGCCCCAGCCAGGGGGAGGGAGCGGGAGGGAGGAGTGTCCACAGGCTTGCAACACCCTGTGAAGGAGGAGGAGGGCCCGGCAGGGGACCCTGCTTTTGGGAAACCAGTGACCAACCCCCAACAGAGGCACGGCCCACCCCGCCTCCACTCCCCAAAGGCCAGGATGGGGGGCGGCTTGGCAGGGCGCCCAGCAGGTCCTGGAGGAAGTGGGCTTCAGGAAGGGGCACAGGGCTCGGCCCCACTTTGGAGGGGCCAGCAACCCTGGGAGGCCTGAGTGGAGGGCAGGCGAGAGCGGGCTGGAGGTCTGGCGACAGTGCTGGAGCTCTTTCTGGGCCTGTACTCGCCCCCCTGCCGGGCCATCTACATTTCGCCAGGAAGAAAGCTGGCACGGGGTGAGCTGGGCAGCTAGGCCGGGCCCCATGCAGGGGGCGCCCGGGGGCCAGACCCTGCGCTGAGCCTCCCCTCCTCTCCGCCCCGCAGCGGAGCACCGGAAACCTGAATTCCTGAAGGTGAACCCCCTGCGGAAGGTGCCTCCGCTCAGGGATGGGGACCTCCTGCTGGCCGAGAGGTAATGGTGACTTGGGGATGGCCCAGGCTCAGAGCCAGGCCTGGGGAGGCGGAGCTAGGAAGGCAGAAAGCTGATCACCGCTGGCGGGGACAGCTTTCCAGACTGCTGGGGTCCCTTCCTTCTTCCAGCCCGCCCAGCTCACAGAGCAGAGGGCTGGACCAGGGGGCTGCCTTGGAGCTCACGCCAGAGCTTCAAGTGAGGAGGGGCACGGGTCACCCAGCCAGGCCTGGACGACCTGCAGCCGGCTGGGGAAGACCCAGGCTCGAGGTGAGCCCCTCCCCAGATGCCCCCAAGGTGTCCTTTCAGAGTCACAGGGGCCGGGCAGCCGCAGGTGGCAGTGGGCTCTGAATCCCAGCTCCCTGTGCCCTCCCTCTCTGCCCACGGGCAGGTCACAGACCTCGTGCCCCAGGTTTCTCCTCTGTAAATGGGATAACAAGGTAGCCACCTCCCAGGGCTTGCCCGAGGATGGAAACTGGGCACCAAGTGCCAGGAACCCAAGGGGGATTCAGAGAGGGGCACCCTCTGAGCCGCCCCCAGACCCGGGGCACTGGAGAGAACCGGCCCAGGAAGGGAACCTGGAGACCCCTTGGGCAGGGCGTCCGTGGCAGCTCTGCCTCCCCCTGAGTAGCACCCCAATGGCAGAGAGGGGGCCTGGAGGCCGAGGGCGGGCTGGAGCAGCAGCCGCGGTTGAGGGAGGTTGAAACCTGGGCACGGGCAAAGCGGAGTTTGCAAATGGAGGAATGAGCAGTTTGGTGGGGGGAAGAGGCCCCTGGAGGGGGATGTGGGAATGGGGAGGTCCTCCCCGCCCACCCACCCCTCCCCCCGCCCCGAGGCCGAGCTGGATAGAAAGCCAGTCAAATCACCCTGCTGTGGGAGATGCAGCCGCCCTGTGCTGGTGGGCGGGGAGATCTCTGACACCGCTGCCCGCAGTGTCGCCATCCTCTTATACCTGAGCTGCGAGTTCCAGACGGCGGCACACTGGTACCCGCCCGAGCTGCAGGCCCGCGCCCGCGTGGACGAGTACCTGGCGTGGCAGCACGCCGCCATCCAGCTGCCCGCCACCAACGTCGACCTGTGCGAGGTGAGCCTCCGGGCCAGTCATGCAGGCTTGGGCCGGAGCCAGGACCCCCAGAGCTGGGAGGGGCCAGTTGGCCCAGATCCCGCCTCCGCTCCACTGCCCCCGCCAGACATGGCTAGTCGATCACAGCACTCTTTCCCTTGAGCCTGAATGAAACCTCAGAATCCTTCTGAACACAGGGCCCCAGAGGGCACCACTAACGGATGGGGTGGAGAGGAGGCTGAGGAGGCTGAGGAGGCTGGGGCCGGGGGGCCCCGAGGTAAGCTGCCCGTCTCTTCCCCACCGGGTGTCTCCTGCCCCGCTTCTGTGGACACCACAAAGCTGGAGGAGCTGTTGGGGAAGCTGACCCGCACTCTGCAGCACCTGGATCGGCAAGTGCTGGCGGCCAGGCCCTTCCTGGCCACTGAGCAAGTCTCCCTGGCGGATCTGATGGCATTCAGGGAGCTGATGCAGGTGAGGTTCTGCTGCCTGAGCGCCCTCTGGGGGGAACTCTGGGCACCAGGCTGAGCACCCCACCCAGCTGCCCTGTCTCCCCAGCCCACTGCAGTCGGCTGCGACCTCTGCCAAGACTGGCCCCGGCTGGCAGTGTGGCAGGCCCACGTGGAGGCTGTCCTGGGCCCCGAGCTCGTTCAGGAGGCCCACAGGCTCGTGCTCCAGCCTCGGGACCACCGAGAGGCCCAGTTGGACCCCCAGCTGGCCCAGAAGCTGGTGCAGCGGCTGCAGGAACGGCTCCGCTGAGAGGGGTGAGCCCGTATCCGTCACTCTGCCGTCCACAGTAAACACGCTGTGTGCCCCACACTTGTCTCCAGCCTCTCTCTGCCCCACGTGGGGCCTCCCCATTTCCAAGCAGACAGGAATCTCCCAGGATCACCCAGCACGAGTGAGCAGCACTCAGGCCTCCCCGCGGGTGTCTAGTTACCTCCCTCACCACTGGGTGCTGAGTTCCAGGTGCACGGCCACTGCCTGTCCCAACCCCGTTTCTGGGCTCCTCTGCATCTCACAGCCTGGCTGGCCCCCCTTGACTCCCCGTGGTGTTGTCCCCAACACCCTGACGTCTCCCCACGCCCCTGTTTCTCTTTCTCCCAATCCTTTCCTAGCCACGGTTCAGGCTAGGTTCACCTGAGAATGTTCCACATTCTCTGTTCTGGAATCTTCCAGGGGTTCTCATCGCCCCACCCTCCTTCTGGACCCCGCAAAGCCTCTTTGGTCGTGTTCCACAATGAAGGCCTGGCCCCGAGAATTCCCATGTGTAAGCAGACACGGCCACGGGCCGCCAGGGAGGGAAGGACAGGGTTGCAGCCGCCCCCATCCCCTGACTCCAGGCCAGGGGCCTGTCCCTATTCTACTCCTGGTGTCCTCAGAATCCTTGCTGCTCTGAGAATTCCCGGTTTCCGGGCCTCATGACAACACCAAGGGAAACAAGAAGTTCCAGAACGCGGGGGCCTGGGCCTGGGTTGGAGAGGGCAAGCCACAGGCTGGCTGGTTGGCACAGGGCCCGGGGTTCAGGCGGCACACAGCTCAGGTTCAGGGCCCACCGGCCTGGGCTGGAGGGGGCTCAGCACAGTCTCAGCATGGTCCTGGAGCTCTACCTGGACCTGCTGTCGGCGTCCTGCCGCGCCGTCTACATCTTCGCCAGGAAGAACAGCATCCCCTTCGACTTCCAGTTTGTGGATCTGTTGAAAGGTCGGCGCCCTCCGCTGCCCAGGCAGCCCGGTCCTGGGGGAGGCAGGGCACAAGGGCATTTCTGAGAAGCAGAGACAGAGACCCAGGAGACCCCCCCCTCCGGCTCCCCAAAGTGCACAGGGGAAGAAAAGGTTCCCAAGGGAATTGTAGGCTGTGCCCCTGTCCAGCTGCCTTCACGAGTCCCCACTAATTCTGCTCCACTCTGATGAACGGGCTCTTGTAGGGCAAAGCGGAAGGAGAGCTTCGGAGGGCCCTCAGGCTCCCGCCCAGTGCCCTTGCCCTCTCCTTTGGGAGTCCAGCGTCTCGTGAGCTGCAGCTCCTGCTGGTTAGGTTGGCAAAGGATGCCGAGGTATGCGGTCATTCCACATCTGGGAGCTGAGACGCTGCTTCCGTCCCCACCCATCCTCCCCCAGTGTTCAAACCTGCCGAGGGTGACACAGACCCTGGGGAGGTTCAGGACACTTGTCTCCAACACCGCCCCAAGCATGGAGGAGGCTCTAAAAGTTCAACGTGCAGAGGCAGGAGCCCCTAGAACATAGAGGAGGAGACAGGGGAGCTCCAGAATCTCATGGGGTGTGAGTGGAGCCCCCGGAAATGTTTCCAAGGGGGGCAGCTGGTCAGCGAAGAGTTAAAACTCCTGCCCCCACCTTGGCTTGGTTGCATATGAAAGGCTCCCTTTGGATTCCAGCTGTGTGCTGGGTCTGGGGCTGCCAGCTGCCCTGCTCCGCTTGGAGGGGGCTATGGGGCTGGGGCTGGGACCCAGGCTTTTAGGGCTTCTGGTGATTCCCAGGCTGTGGCTTCAGGCCCAGAGTTGGGGATGGGGCTGGAGGCCTCCAGCTTCTGTGAGCCAAAGGGTTGTCTGGGTCACCCCGCCTGGGGTGGGGACAGGAGTCCTGATCCTGGTCGCTGTTCTGCCACTGACTTTCTCTCTGACCTGGGGCGAGCCATGGGGTCCTCTGGCCCTCAGTTTCCCCTTTTTGAGAAAATGGAGAGAGAGGCACTTCTGCCTCTGGGAGACGATCTCTCCCCTGAGGTGCCAGCAGCCTCAGACTTTTCCTGCCCCTCTCAGGCCACCACCACAGCAAGGAATACATCGAGATCAACCCCCTGAGGAAGCTGCCCAGCCTCAAAGATGGAAAGTTCATCTTATCTGAAAGGTAGCAGTCCTCCCCAGGGTCCGGCCACCCGTCCCTGCTCCTCCTGGGAGATTCAGCCAGAGCCAACCTGCTGGCGCTTATTTATCTTTTTACTATGGGAAATTTCACACTTACACTAGAGTAGAACAAATCCTAACCGATGAGGAGTATAACCAGCCCCCAGGGTCCCCCACCCAGCTGCAACTGTGTCCACTCAGGAGCCCATTTCGCATCATCTGTGCGCCGCTCTGTTCCCCTGCCTCCCGGCCACCCCATCATTTCATCCGTAAATGTTTAGGAATGTACTTCTAAGAGATAAGGGCTCTTAAAAGAAAAAAAAAAGCACCACCACGATACCATGTTGACACCTAATAAAATTAACAACGATTCCTGGATATCATCAAATATCCAGTTCGTATTTAAAAAGTCTCTGAGTATCTCATAAACGTTTTCTTTGCAGTTTGTGCATTTGAATCAGGGTCCAGATAAGCGGCAAGTACCGTAACTAGCTGATCTGTCTCTTAAGTCTCTTTTAATCCACAGCCCCCTCCACGCCCCACCTTTCCCCTTTGCATGTTTGTTGTGGTTGAAGAAACCAGGTCCTTTTTCCTGTGGAGTTTCGCACAGTCTGAATTCTGCTGGTTGCATCTTCATGGTGTCTTGTAACATGAGTTTCTGTCCCTGTATTTCCTGGTTGTTGGATCTAGAGGTTTGGCAAGATACAGGGTTGATTGTTTTCCAGACTGCTTCACAGCTGGTCCCATAATTTTGAAGTATATCTCCCAAGTGGCCCATGGAGGTCTGGGTGGCCCACGGCCTGGTACTTTCCAAGGGCTGGTTGGAAAATAACAAAATACCACCAGCTGGGTGACTTAGAACAACACAAATGTGTTGTCTCACAGTTCCGGGGGCTAGGAGTCCGAAATCAAGGTGTGGGTAGGACCATGCTCCTCATGAAGGGACTGGGAAGGATCTTTTCCAGATCTCTCTCCTAGGTTCTGGTAGCCTCAGGCGTTCCTTGGCTGGTAGAAGGCCATCATTTCCTTGCGTCTCTTCACATTGCCTTCCTTCTGTGCGTGTCTCTGTGTCCAAATTTCCCCTTTTTATAAGGACGCCAGTCATATTGGATTGGAGTCTACCCTAATGACCTCATTTTAACTATGTCACCTCTGTTAAGACCCTATTTCCACATAAGGTCACATTCTTAAATACTGGGGGCTAGGACTTCAACATCTTTTTGGGTGGACACAGTTCAACCCATAACAGCCTGCCTTCTGATCCCCTGAAATTCACATCCTTCTCATGTGCAAAATACGTTCACCTCATCCAACATCTCCAAAAGTCTTAATCATTCCAACATCAACTGTAAGTCCAAAATGCCATCATCTAAATCCTCCAAATCAGGTATGGGTGCAAGTCAAGGGATGATTCATCCTGGGTCAAAATTCCCCTTCATCTGTGAACCTGTGAAACCAGACGGCACGTTACCCTGCTTCCGAAATGCGCTGGGGGTCCAGGCATCGGATGGACATCCCCACTCCAAAACAGAGAAATAGGAAGGAAAAAGGGGCTCATCATCCCAAGGGAGCCTGAAACCTAGCAGGGCAGATTCCAGTAGGTATTAAGGCTTGAGAATCATCCTGTCTGACTCCATGCTCCGTCCTCCGGGCCTATCAGGGGGGCATCCTTCCCTTTCCTTGAAGGCTAACACATTTGCAGTTGAATAGCTCCGTCAGCCCATCTCACAGAAGTCCGACAGCCTTCCTTCCTTTCACCTCGTCTCTGTCCCCTTCCGAGCCCAAGCTGGCAGGGTTTCTGCTGAAATGGTTGACTGGATCCAGAAATCCCGAGCCCAGTCTCTTCAGCAAATGGTTGTCCAGCTACACCTTCGGTGTTCTCTCCAGAGCAGGGCCCCAACCTCCTTCCCTCTGGACTTGGCCTTCTGATTATGCCGTGTTCTCACTCTGGTGGTCTCTTCCCTCCCAGCTCCCAGTCCTGGGCCTTCTCCCTGCCTGGTGAACCCACCCCCTTTTCCAATGACCTGCCCCTCCCCATCCTCTCCAGCCTCTGCCCAGGTGTGTCTATCAGAGCACTGAGTGAGGGGCTGAGGACAGGGGCTGCAAATGGCAAAAACCCAGCTCCGCTAGTTTGGGTTCATTGGCGGGTGTGACAAGCCAGGGGAGTCAGGGCCTGGCTACTCTGGTGCTGATGCTCTTCTCCACCCATCTCACCCATCGGCTTCTCTGTGGGTGCGTCAGCCTCCTCCTCTCAGTGTTCTCTGTATAGTCACGGCCAATGGTAGCCCTGTAGCTGATCTTCAGGGCACCTGGTCCTTGGGCAAAGAGCAACCTCTCCTTCTCAGGTGATCTGAAGTTCCCTGGGAAGGACATGGATGGGCCCAGGCTGAGTCACCCCCTCACCCGTGGACCACTCACTGGCCGGGGCACTGGGACCTGTGACTGCCAGCCACTCTACCAGAATCACTCGATTAAAGATGGTGGGGGACGTCCCTGTGGGAAAAGTAGGGGGAAGGGTGCCGGGCAGACGGAAGGCCAGATGCCCACTCCAGGTCATCCAGGGACTGTGATGCCAGCGGGGTGCCTTTCCCCGGAGGTGGGGCTCCCCCAGTCACAGCAAGCTCTGGTCTGCTCTGGGGACAGGAGGTGTTCGAGAACATGCTGGTGTGGACCCCTTTGGCCCCAGTGCTCCCAGAGTGGGGGCCAGGAGGGCTGATGTCAGGGAATAAGCGCTGGGGGCCCCAACCTCAAGGTGCAGGACAAAGAGACACAGAGAGTGTAGAGGTGGAGGTGGTGGGCTGGAGAAGAGGGGCGCAGGCTGCAGACAAGCCAGGAGGAACCAGTGGGCCTGGGAGCCACTGTCAGGTCTGCCCAGAGCAGTCATGACCCAGGGACTGGCCACCAAGGGGGGTGCTCCCAGAGGTCACAGAATGGGCTGGGGCATTGGGCCAGCAGGGCAAGCCTCTGCCTGCCTCTCCAGCCTCCCTCAGCGGCTGGAGACATCTCATCCCCTTGCTGACAATTCACTCTCTTCCCTCAGCGCCCCCAGTCCCCTGCCCCACCTGGCCAAGGTCACCAGCTGTGCCAGGATGTTGAGAGCGGCAGCTGGGGTCAAACCCCGATCCTACCTCTCATGGGCTGTGTGTCTTTGGCAAGTCAGTTGTATCTCTGAGCCTCAGTTTCCCCAAATGCCGGTAGGGAACACACTGGCACCCACCTTGCAGGGTTACTGTGGGATCAGCTGAGCTGATTCAGGATTTAGGATTTCCCTCCTTGATCTCTCAGCCGTGTTCCTCTTCTGGTAGAGCTGGGCCTCTGGGCCCCCGACCTCCCTCCGGGCCGCTCCTTCTCTTCCTCTCCCTCCACCTGTCTCTGCTCCCTTCTCACGTGCTGACTCTGCCCAGGGACCCCGCCTGCTCCTCGAACTTTGATGTCATATCAGACTCTGGCTCAGGACACTCTGGGTCCCCAGATGTCCCAGGCACCTCAAATGCCCGTGTCCTGAGTTCCTCCTTTCCCTCTCCCCACCAGCCGACGGCAAGCTCTGGGACATCCTCTCCAAAGTGTGCCCCCAGTCTGCACCATCCCTGACTCCCATGGCCCCTGCCCTCCCAGACCCCAACACCCCTTGCTTGGGCGTTGGGTGGCATGGATGCGGCCACCGCCATCCATGTTGAGCTTCTGCCCCCTCTGGCTCACCCCCATCCCGCAACAGAGGGATTCTTCTAAATTTCAAGGTGGATCTTCTCATCCCCCTGCTTACACAACCCCTAACCTAGAGGATTAAGTCCATATTCTCCTGCATCTCTGAGGACATCCCTGTGTGGCCTCCCCAGCGTCTCTGGCTCTCTCCCACCGGTCCCCCCCCCACCCCGTTCACACTCACCGACTCCTTTCTCCAGATTTACCGCACTCCCTCTTACCCCTGTATTTCCGCACTTGTTGTTCCCGTCTGGACTGCCCTTCCTGACACCAGCCGCCAACTCCACTCGCCCTGCAGGCCTCCCTCCCTGCCCTGGCTGACTGGTGCGCTGACTACCTTCCTGGGGCCCTTTGGGGTCATCCTCCCTCAGGAGAATGTCAGGTGGAGGGGGCCTGTGGCTGGAGGCCCCCCCTGGGCCAAAGCCACCCTGGGGTGGTCGCTGTAGCAGTGTTGGGGATGGCAAGAGCGGTGCCCTGACCTGCCCTCTCCACAGCGTGGCCATCCTCTTCTACCTGTGCCGCAAGTACAGCGCACCCTCGCACTGGTACCCGCCAGACCTGCACACGCGCGCCCGCGTGGACGAGTTCATGGCCTGGCAGCACACAGCCATCCAGCTGCCCATGAGGAAGATACTCTGGATCAAGGTGTGTGGGGCCACGGCTGTGGCTGACCCTTCGTGAGCTCCAGCAAGCGTCCCCCCACCCTGAGCCCCATTTCCCTCTCGTATCTGCCTTGCAGAGCTGCTGGAAGTGTGGAGTGAACCACTGGGTATGGAAGAGCCTTGTAAAGGGAGGGGAAGGCACCCGGGGGGGCTGGTGTTACTCAAGTCGAAGGGCCCACAGAGACCACCAAGTTTCAAGATGACAACCAGTATATGTGCCCATACTTCTTAGCCTGTGCCTGTGACAGACATCACTAACCAATCACAGGATTCTTTCCTGCTGGGATCTCAAAATCCTTCTGAACAATGGCCCCAGGCAACTTCTGCCAACCAGAACTGCTAAAAGAGGTGAAACCACTTTACATCCTTGGTTCTGTGCAACACCTCTCCAGCAGACAAGGGTACTGAGGCCTGGAGGGTCGGATGGGACTGGGGTGCAGCCTCCTCTTCCCTCCTCTCCCCTACCTTGGCCAGCTGCTGATCCCGATGATCACAGGTGAGGAGGTTCCAGCTGAGAAGACAGAGCAGATGCTGGCAGAGGTGAAGAACAACTTGCAGCTCTTCGAGGAGAAGTTTCTGCAGGACAAAATGTTCATCACAGGGAACCAAATCTCCCTGGCCGACTTGGTGGCCCTGATGGAGATGATGCAGGTGTGGAGCGGGGTGGGGGTGGGGCAGAATGGGGACTCCTCTGTGGCCAGTGGGGCTGTAGCCTGAGGACAGGCTGGGGAAGGGGGAGACACGGGGGCTGTGGGGGCCAGGTCTGGGCGCTTGGACTTGATCACGGCCACAGGAAACACAGAAGGCTTGACCCAGGGAGGGTCATGGTCATCCACGCTTCACAAAGATCCTTGGCATGGGAGGAGCTAGAGGGCGAGCCTGGGATAGGGAGAAGAACACAGCATCTCTGGTCAGTCAGCCAGGATCCCGGATGCCTCCTCCTCCCGCTGGACTCTCCAGGAGGTGACCAGAGGCTTCCAAAGTGTCCTTCTGGCTGAAGTGCCTCTGTCCCAGAGCTGCAGACAGATAGCTGTACAGAGCAGCTTCCCGGGCTCTGGGTCTGAGGGGCATCCACTGTGCCTTTGGGGGCAGACCTGGGTGTGGGGCATTTATGTGGTTTCTACGTGCAGGGAGGGGTGGCCAGTTCTGACCTCGCTAGTGTGCAGGATGGCCAGTTTAGACCCTGGCCAACGTCTTGAGAGGCCAGCATCGCATCACCTCTGTTCAATGTGCAAAGTGGCCACTTTGGTCCCTGGTCAGTGTGCAGTGCAGACCAGCACCAGGAAAAACCAGTCCAGTTTTTCTGTCCCAGGTGGTGCAGTCCCCTACGTTTCACGCCGCCCCCCCTTACTTTTCACCCACATTCATCCATTTTGGGCATCCCAAACTCTTGGGTACGTGTTTCGCAGGCTGCCTGCTGGATCTCCCGTCCCAGTCCCTGTGCTTGATCACGTAGGGAGGTTCAACGTGCGGGAAAAATAACCGAATTCCTCCCACCCTCATCTGGGGACGAGGGGTTTCCCTGGAAGAAGGCAGGACCTATGCGAGGTTTCTTGATGGAGAGATGGGACCCACCTGGGCCAGGGGTTCCCTCGGAGAGGGATTCAAGTCCCCTTGGTTCAAGACGAAGAACCCTGGGAGATTCCAGATCTTCCATCCCCACCCCATATCTATGACACAGCCTGGGACCCCTTGCCCAGGCCTCGGGGGTCAGCAGACTCACTCTGTGCCGACGTAGATAGGGAGAGTCCCTGAGGCTGTAGGAGGGGACCCAGGTGGTGCTGGTCCTCGGGCTGACCACTCCTTCCTCTTTGTCTATCCACAGCCCATGGGGGGCAACCATAACGTCTTCCTCAACAGCTCCAAGCTGGCCGAGTGGCGCATGAGGGTGGAGCTGGCCATTGGCTCTGGCCTCTTCTGGGAGGCCCATGACCGGCTGGTGAAGCTGGCAGAGTGGGACTGTTCAACGTTGGATCCCACGGTCAAGGCGAGGATCTGTGAGTTGCTGCAGAAGTTCAAGTAGAAGCAGCCCATCCTGCAGGGCCTGGCGGGCTCAGCCCTCTGAGCCTCCTTCTTAGGGGAGATGCTGAAAACAACCCTGTTTCTTTGTCTAATAAAGAACTGGAACAGCCACCGCTGCTGCTGAGCCTGGGACAGTTGGGGTGAGCATAGGGCCTGATGTGGGAAGGGGTGGTGCTCATGGGCCCTCCCAGCTTCCCAAAAGACTTTAAAAATTAAAGGTTAAATGTGATTAATTGTCAGTAGTAATAGTTGATGACTTCAATACTTCATTTTCAATAATGTATAGAATAACGAGACAGAAGATCATCAAGGAAATAGAGGACTTGAAAGACTATAACCCAATTGGACCTATCAGATATATACAGAGCCCTCCACCCAACAACAGCAGAATAAACATTCTTCTCAAGTGCACATGGAATAGTCTCCAGGAGAGAACATATGTTAGGCCATAAAATAAATCCCAATAAATTTAAACAGATGGAAATCATACAAGGTATGTTCTCTGAACACAATGGAATGAAACTAGAAATCAATAACAGAAGGAAAACTAGAAAATTCACAAATATCTAAAAATTAAACAACACACTCTTAAACAACCAATAGGTCAAAGAAGAAATCACAAGTGACGTTAGAAAGCATCTTGAACAAATGAAAACAAAAACACGACACACCAAAATTTATGGGACCCAGAAGAAGCAGCACCAGGAGGGAAATTCATAGCTGCAAACACCTACATTAAAAAAGAAGAAAGATCTCAAGTCAGTAACCTAACTTGACACCTTAAGAACTAGAAAAAAAAGAGCCAATCAAACCCAACACCAGCAGAAGAAAGAAAGGATAAAGATTAGCGTGAGGATAAAAGAAATAGAGAATAGATTAACAATAGAGAAAAATCAATGAAACCAAAACTTGGACTTTTGAGAAGATCAACAAAATGGACAAACTTTTAGCTAAGAATGACCAAGAAAAAAATAAGACTTGAACCACTGAGATCAGGAGTGAAAGTGGGTACATCTCTACTGATCTTACAGGAGTGCAAGGGATTATAAGGAAATACTGTGAACAGTTGTATGTGAACAAATTAGAGAACCTAGATGAAATGGGACAATTCCTAGAAACACACATGTTGGTCTGGGGTTTGGGGGCGGGGCCCGAGATTCTACATTTCTAACAAGCTCGTGGGCAAGGCTGCTGCTGCTGCTGCAAGGACCACAGTGGGAGAAGGAAGCAGCTGGGCCACGTATCTCTTCAAAGGGAAAACATGTTTTTTCCTGAGGAAATTTGAGCGTACACACGTTCCCTGCCAAAGATGGTAACAGTTGAAATGTCGAGAATGCGAGATGCCGCAGGGAAGGTTCTGGTCCTAGGAGAGGGCCTGGAGGGCAGAACAGCTCACAGTCAGTGCTCCCATCACTGCCCAGAGCAGCCGGTGCCCCGTCCAGCCTTGTGAGCTCTCTGGACTCTTTGGACAGGACTGGCTACAAGTGAAAACGAGGGGCCCCTTATTCAAAATTTATTAGGAATTTCTAGACGGCAATAGCAAAGCATTAAAGCAAGTGTGGGGCCCTTCTAAGCGCAAGGCAACTGCACGGGTTGCAGGTCATGAAGCCCTCCTGCCCTTGGAAGGCGTGGGGGCCAGACTCTAAGCTGACCCAGTGATCTCCCCTTCTTCTAGTCACATCAGTGTATAATCCCCTGCCCTTCAGTGTGGCCAGGGTGACCTGCTTCTAAGCAATGGAATACGGCAAGGGTGATGGCATGCTGCTTCTGAGATTACATGAGACGCCATCTTGCTAGCAGACTGGCTCTGGCTCTGGCTCTCCTTGCTGGCTTTGAAGAAGTAAGCAACCATGTGAGGAGGTCCATGTGGCAAGGAGCTGAGAGTGGCCTCCAGCTGACAGCCAGTAAGAAGCCAGGACGCTCAGCCCTACAACCACAAGGAAGTAAATTCTGCCACAACCCGAGTGAGCTTGGAAGTGGATCCTTCCCCAGTTGAGTCTCAGATGAGAACCCAGCCCTGGCTGACACCTGGACTGCAGCCTTGCCGAGGACCCAGCTAAGCCGTGCCCACACCGCTGACCCACAGAAAGGGTGAGATAGTGTGTGTTGTCTTAAGCCATTACGTTTGTGGTTCTTTGTCATGTAGCAATAGAGAACTAACGCAGAAGGTCTTCTCGACTCTGCACAGCCTCAGTTGGAAGGTGCTTTGCAGGCCGTCTGGCTCCCTTTGCTCTCCCTCTGCCCCGACCAGGCTTTCTGGGAGACCGCTCTTCAAAGAGCGCTCTGAGCAATGGTTGGGGGCATTCTCTCTAAATGGCCTTTATCGTTTTTTCTATAAATTAATGAATCCGTCAGTCTCTTGTGACTCGGTTCATGTGAGTCAGGCCCTAAGAAAAGGATCAGTCCTGGAATATGGACCTAATTAGGTTTTGAGCCTTCAAGACTGAGGCTGAGCCTTAGACCAGGGTCCTGCTCCACTCCTCCCTGGGTGCTGACTGGGGTCAGCGGGAGGTGGGGAGAGGGTGGCCGCTGCCTCTTCTGAGTATCCAGATCCTTTTTAAAACTTCTACATGGAAATCTGAATTTCTCGTCTTCCGTCAACATTTTTTTTTTTTCAGTTAAAAGTCGTTATCACCATCCTTCACCTTTGCAGAAGTGTTCCCTTCTGTGTAGAAAACATTATGGCCCTGCTGATGCATTTGCAGTTGGACTTGTTTTAGGAAACGACACATGGCACTGACACCATTTGCCCAGCCGGGTGGTAGGCTCTGGGGGTCCTGGGGTGGCAAGGAGCCGGCCTGGACTTGAGGCTCAGCAGGTGAGTCCAGGGTGGTGACCTGCAAGGGTCCTGGAGGGCACTGGCCTCCCTATCATTTTATTTATTTTCTTTATTTAAAAAATTGAGATATAATTGATGTATTGTAAGTTTAAGGTATACAACCGTGTTGACCTGATACATTTATGTGTCACAATATGATTAACTAACAGCTCTAGTACGTCACATAATTATCATTTCTTTTTTGTGGTGAGAAGAATGAAAATTTAGTCTCTTAGCAACTGTGAAGTTTAAATATGATATTGTTGACTATGATCATTATGGTGTGCATTAGATCTGCAGAACTTATTTATCTACTAGTTGCAAGTTTGTACCCTCAAAAAACATCTCCACAATTTCCCCAACCCCCAGCCCCTGGTAACCACCATTCGACTCTCTGTTTCTATGAGTTTGGCTTTTTTAGATTCCACATAAGTGACATCATGCAGTACGGGTCTTTCTCCGACTGACTTGCCTCACTTAGTGTAATGGCCTCAAGGTCCATCCATGTTATTGCAAAGGGCAGGGTTTCCTTCTTTCTCATGGCTGATAGTGTTCCATTGTATATATATATCCCACATCTTCTTTACCCGTTCACCCACTGACAGACGCTTAGGTTGTTTCCATATCTCGGCTATCGTGATTACTGCTACAGTCTACGTGGGGGTGCAAATACCTTTTCAGCAACCTGTTTTCATTTCCTTTGACTATATGCCCGGAAGTGAGATTGCTGAATCTCTGCCCATCATTATACAGATGGAGAAACAGAGGCCCAGAGCAGAGAAGGTACAAACCCCGGGAATGTGATGGAGGCGCTGGGCTCTAGAGCAGGAGCCAAGGCTGTGGAATTCCAGGGCGTGCGAATGGAGAGAAGGGAGTTACCACAGACACTGAACACAAGCCCTGAGGCCTTGCCACCTGCCAGCACCAGGATCTCTGGAGCGTGGGGCTAAGAGCATGGACTCTGGAGCCAGACTTTCTGGTTCTGTAATCACTGCACGCCTCAATTTCCTCATCTGTAAAATGGCGACCATAGGGAATTCTGATACACGCTACAACATGGATGAACCTTGAAGACATTAGGCCAAGTGAAATGAGCCAGTCACAAGAGGACTGGGACTGGGGGTCCTTGGCGAGACTCTCCGAGGGGCGACCATCCGGTTGCCCCATGGGTCGCCAGGCCCTGAGCCCCTCAGACACGCCCCAGGCCGAGGAGTGAACCAAAGTGCCTGGGCACCCGGGGCCGCCCAATGGGGAGCGGCGTGTGGGGGGCGCGACCATGCGTCCTGGTCGGGTTCCGCGTGCCAGCGCTCGCGTTCACCGTGTCCCTTGGGTTGTTCTTCTGGTCCCGCTGTCCCCACCGCCCCCGCCATGGGCCTGGAGCTCTGCCTGGACCTGGTGTCCCAGCCCTGCTGCGCCGTCTACATCTTCCCCGAGAAGAACGGCATCCCCTTCGAGCTGTGCACCGTGGAGCTGCTCAAAGGCGGGCCCTGCCAGGGTCTGGGGAGCTGAAAGATCCAGGAGGACAGGGAGGCCAAACATGGCTTAAGGGGCCCCTCTCCGGCCACCCCCTTCCTGGGGCCATCACTGAAAAAGCTGAGCCACAGGGAAGATCTGAGATTCGGGAATTCCCCAAACTCTGCTCTGTCCCTGGAACAGACGACGAGGCTCAGCTGAGGCTGAATAAAGGGGTGGGGACGGGCCGACAACATGAGGAAAGGAGGAGAGACCTGGGGAACAGAAAGGGGTGCACCTGGGCGCAGGGATAGAGGACCTCCAAAAAGAGATGGGGCAGGAGGCGAGGGCTTAAGGGGGCCGAGCATAGAGACTGGGGCAGAGTCCGGTCCCTCCTTTGTGGCCCCAATTGCTGAAATTCTGCCCCAGGGCCCGGACTGTCCGGCCTGCTCTCTGCGCTGGCCCAGTCTGCACTGGAGCCCCCTCTGGCCCCTCCTCCTCTTCTCCTCCTGCTTTGCCTTCAGTTACCTTGTTCTCTGGCTCTCTTATTCCTGCTGGGAGGGGGCGCCCCACGTGTGCGCTGGGAGCAGGAGGGGGACCACAGGGGGTGGTGAGCCCTGCACCCTGAGCTGGAGGGTCTGTTTCTCTAGCAGGGCCCCAAGGACACAGCTGGCATGCCGAGGCCTGGCAGCTGGGGGGTAATGGGGAAGCAGAAGGCGTGTATTGCTGGGGGCAGGTAAGGCGACTCTGCTGGCCTGAGCCTTCCACCCAGCGCTCCCCCACAGGTCAGCCCTCGCCTGCCCATTTGCCTTTGCCCCATCCTCTGCCTCATCTTCTCCTCCCAGCTTCCTCTGTGGACTGCCCCCTTGTCCTGCCCAGAGGTTGCCTCTGCAGAGTGTGGGGCAGGGGAGAGGGCAGGGGACAAGGGGATGGCCCAGCCAGGCTGTCAAGTAGAGCGCTGCAGTGGGAGGTGTGTTTCACCAGGAAAGGAGGGAGGGTGTCCCTGGTGATGGAGCAGTCTGAAGGGAGGGGAAAGGAGGATGGCAGGTGTGGTTGAGGCTGGAGGGTTAAGGCGATTGTGTACAGCTTTGAGGAGCTTCCATCTGATGCTGGGGTAATGAGGAGCCACTGGAGGCTGTTGAGCAGCGCAGCAATGAGACTTAAGTGCCCTTCACAAGCTTCTCTCTGGCTGCATCTGCAGCAGCAGAAACATCTCAGACAAACTCAAGGAGAGGCCAGGGTTCCAGGGGACACTGGGCTGCAACTTTCGGGGGCTGTGGGTAGGACAAGAATGCAACTGTTTCAGCTCCAGCAGAGCCTAGAGGCAGGGCCAGCTGTGTCCTCAGTGCCCGGGGCAGGGTGAGCAAGGGGACACAGAGGGGCCAGCAGAACTTGGTTGCAAACAGATAGAACCAGGAAAGGCCACTTCTCTGTGTTTAGTGCCCCTGCCTTAGAGTGCACAGGGAAAGCGGCACTGTAGGAAGTCAGAGCCCCACTCAGGTGACCAGCCACCCTGCCCCTGCAGCTTGGGACAGCCCGAATGTGAGCTCGTGAAGCTGGTGATGGTGCAAAGGTGGTGGGCAGGGAGCGTGTGAAGGCCCGGCTGGAGCACCAGCCCTGTATCTTGAGCTCTTTGCAGAGCGGTGGGCTGTGGGGGGAGGTTATGCCCATGGGGACTTGGCAAGAGATGTCGAGGTCTATTTTGCACGGTCTGGCAGAGCAGCCTCCCGCTCCTCCCCCCGAGGCCCCCGCCAGCCTTTGCCATGCCGGAGAGCAGCTGGGAGCTGGAGAAGAGCCGTGAAATTGGGGCCTGGGCATTCCAGAGAATGGGCACAGGCCATGCGGGGGTCAGGGCTTTCCTCCCACCACCCACCACGACGGGCTCTCTGTGGGCCAGCATCTCGGCGCCGACTTTGCCAGGTGAACCCCTTGAAGAAGGTGCCTGCCTTGAAAGATAGGGCCGTCACCTTGACTGAGAGGTAACCAGGGCTCCACGGCTGCTCCCAGACCTTGCTGGAATCATCTTGTCCGAATCCTCTACTTTATAGACAAGAAACTAAAGTCCTCAGAGATGAAGAGTCTTTTGCCCAATGTCGCACAGAGTCACAGCTGGAACCAGGCCCCTGCCTGTTCACGTTCCACTTCACAGGGATGGCGGGAAAGCAAGCATCTGCTTTACTTCTGTACCAATCCTGTGGGTGTTGGGGGGAGCACCCCAGGACAGGGGTACAGGGCAGGGCAGGGAATGGCAGCTTCACCCCCTTGGGGCAGCCCTCTGACCAAACTTGCATTGAGATGGCCCATGGCATCGGGGCTCCCCGGTGGCTCCATCTCTGGGCTGCAGCTTCCCTGGGTGGCCTGGCCCATGGGATGACCACCAGACACGTGGATGTTGTACATCACAACAGCTCCCAAGAAGTGGAAACCTCTTGAGGGAAAGTCAGCGTTTTACCAGTTCTGCCCCTTTTGTCACCTAAGTCACCCCTCCCACAACAAGGAGACCCTGGAGCTGTAGAACTCGTGTCTGGAATCTCGAGACGGGGGGCACCTCTGGAGAATCCTTTTGACATTCTGCAGGTGCCATTCTTCCTTCCTGCTGCCCCCTACTGGCCTGAGTCCTTGTGTTGCCCAGCGTGGAGCATCCGTGGGTAGCTGCCAGGGGCAGTGTGCAATCTCTGCATTTCTCTGTGTCTTCTCTCACCCTCAGGAGGTCGGTGGCTCCCAGGGCCCTGCAGCCCTCCTCAGAGGTGACTTGAACAATCAGCTGGGAGCAAAAGGAGCCCAGGGTATCTTGCACACACAAGTGCGTTGTTAAGCTGGGGCGTGGGTGCAGGATTCCCAACAGGGAACATGGGCCCGTGGCAGAGACAGAGGTTTTCTGCCCTTGTGGCTGGGCTGCCCAGACCTTGAGGTAGCCCAAGTTCCTGAAAGTCGGTGCTATGGCCCCTAATCATGCATTCCCAGTGCCCTTCCAGCTCCATCCCTGACCCAACACCATGGCAGCCCTCACAACTCAGGGCAGGAGGAGAGCTCCAGGGGTCTTGTCTGTTCTGCTGTCCCAGATCCTGCAGCACCGCAGTGTTTCCTACAGGATGCTCAAGGGAGAACAAAGCGGTGACAAAGAACAAAGAGCAAAGGGATGACAGGAAAGCCTTTTTAGCTATCAGACCATCTGGGCTGGTCTGAGTGCGAGATGATGAGAGTGGACGCAGGCTGGAAGGAACGGAGCTTCTCTAAGGCTCAGCTTTGTTGCCGTCTCCTCCAGGAAGCTCTCTCTGGCTCTCTGATCAGAAACTCTCTGGTCACAAACCTGGCATGGCTCTCTGAACACTTGGTAGGTTGCTCTGCTGTGGGATTTTGCCTGGTGGTGAGATGAGCTTGGGTATTAGCCCCAGAAAGACTCTCAGCTCTGTCACCAAAGGCTGTGTGCCCTGGGCAAGTCCCTTCACTGTTCTATGCCTGGCTTCCTTGTCCGGAAAATGAAGCAAATACTTTGGCACATTGTCAGGAAGATTAAAGAAGGGACTCTGTATAAAGCCCCAGCACAGTCCCTTCCCCCCACCCATCATGTCCTCCCTTCCCCTGTAGTGTGGCCATCCTGCTCTACCTGACCCACAAGTATAACGTCCCCAACCACTGGTGCCCTCAGGACCTGCATGCCCACGCCCATGTGGATGAGTACCCGGCATGGCAGCATACAACCCTGGGGAGAATCTGCTGCCGGACCCTGTGGCATAAGGTGAGGGGTTCAGTGAGGGTGTCACCCCAAAGGGGCTAAGGCACCATTGTATTCTTCTTTTCAGTTTGGATAGTTTCTGTTGACCTGATTTTGACTTCACTGATTCTTTCTTCACTTGGGCCCAGGTTACTGTTAAGATCATCTAAAACATTCTTTATTTGTGATATGTATTTTTCAGTTGTAGAAATTCCTTTTGCTTCCTTTTTAAGAGTTTCCACTTCTCTGCTGAAATGCACCATCTGTTCACCCATTTGATCCATCTTTTCCTCTAAATTCTTTAACATATTTATAATAGTTACTTAAAAGTCTTTGTCAGCTAATTTCAACACCTGCGTCCTCTGTGGGTCTGTTTCTATTGGTCATTCTTTACTCTCTTGATTATGGGTCATATTTTCCTCCTTCTTTGCATGTCTTATAATTTATTATTGTGTGCCAGATATTATGTCTAAAAGAAGAGTAGAGACGAAGTACACAATAAGTCCCCCTAGAAGGGGCTTGTGCTCTCCTCTGTCAGGCAGCCAGAGTACGAGGTTAATCTCTTCAGCTGATCAGGAGGTGGCTGGGTTGTGGCTTTAGTTAGTTTCAGTTCATCTGTGGTTTCAGGTATCTTGAGGGTGGGATCAGGTCCCTCGCTTGCTCCTGGGGATTTGGAATCTAAACACCAACTACGACTGCGACTCTGATCTCTCTCTGCTTTTTGGCCCTGCCCTCAGTTCCCCACATTGCTGCTCAGGTGGAAAAGTCCTACGCTGATGGCAGGCTGGCACCCCTGCCTGCTTGGACCCCAGGGATGAAAGTGGCTTACCTGGGAAAGGCTCGTGCTCCTCTTGAATTTAGTTCATTGAGTCCAGTGCTGCACAATTGAAGCATAAAGTGAACCACATATGTAGTTTTAAAAGTGTAAAGAAACAGGTGAAATGAATATATTTTACTTAGTTCAATGTTCAAAATATAATCATTTTGGCCAGTAAGCACATGAAACGATGCTCAGCATCACTAATCATTGGGGAAATGCAAATTAAAACTACAATGAGATACCACTTCACACCCATTAGGATGGCTCTTATATAAGAAAAACAAAACAAAATAGAAAATAGCAAGTGTTGGTGAGGATGCAAAGAAATTGGAACACTTGTGCACCGTTGGTGGGAATGTCAAATGGTGCAGCTGCTATGGAAAACGGTATGGTGGTTCCTCAAAAAGATTAAAAATAGAATTACTAGGGGCCAGCCCAGTGGCGTAGCGGTTAAGTGCACGGGCTCCACTTTGGCATCCCAGGGTACACAGGTTCGGATCCCGGGCACACACCGACGCACCACTTATCAAGCCATGCTGTGGTGGTGTCCCATATAAAGTAGAGGAAGATGGGCACAGATGTCAGCCCAGGGCCAATCTTCCTCGGCAAAAAGAGGAGGACTGGCATCGGATGTTAGCTCAGGGCTGATCTTCTTCTCAAAAAAAAAAAAGAAAAAGAATTACTAAATGATCCAGCAATTCCACTTCTGGGTATATACCCACAATAATTGAAAGCAAGGTCTTGAAGACATATTTGTTTATGTTCATAACAGCATTATTCACAATATCCAAAAAGTGGAAATAATCCCAGTGTCCATCGACAGATAATGGATAAACAAACTGTGGTGTATACATACAATGGAATATTATTCAGCCGGAAAAAGGAATGAAATTCTGACACGTTACAACATAGATGAACTTTGAAAAAACACTATGCTAAGTGAAATCAACCAGTCACAAAAAGACAAATACTGTATAAATTCCACTTAAATGAGATACCTCGAATAGTCAAATTTAGAGACAGAAAGTAGAATGGCGGTTGCCAGGAGCTGGGTGGAGGGGAGAATGAGAAGCTGCTATTTAATGAGTACAAAGTTTCAATTTTGCAAGATGAAAGGAGTTCTGGAGATGGATGGCGGTGGTGGTTGCACAACAATGTGAATTACCTAATGCCATTGAACTATACACTTAAAAATGGTTAATAAACCAATGTGACCTCAATAAAAGAAATAAATTTTGAAAAATGGTTAAGATGGTAAATTTTATGTTATGTGTTTTTTACCATAGTTAAACATTTTAAAAATTATCATTTTAATATGTAATCAATAGAAAAATTATTAATGAAATAGTTTGCACTCTTTTTTTTGCCCTAAGTCCTCAGGATCTGGCGTGTATGTTACATGTACAGCACGTCTCTGCTGGGACCAGCCACATTTCCAGAGCTCAGTAGCCACCTGTGGCTTGTGGTTACCATGTCGGACAGCACAGGTTTAGGCTTTGTTGTTTCTTTTTTTGTTCTTTGATTTTCCTTTCAAGAAAAATAAGGTTATTTTCTTTCCAGTGCTGTCGTTATGGTGGGAGCAGTGTTTCTTGGTCACTATCGGTATCCGAATCACAAGTGGAACTCCTCATGTTTTAAAGTGTATGTCTGGGCTGGCCCTGTGGCTTAGCAGTTAAGTGCGCACGCTCCACTACTGGCGGCCCGGGTTCGGATCCCGGGCGCGCACCAACGCACTGCTTCTCCGGCCATGCTGAGGCCGCGTCCCACATACGGCAACTAGAAGGATGTGCAACTATGACATACAACTATCTACTGGAGCTTTGGGGGAAAAAAAGGAGGAGGATTGGCAATAGATGTTAGCTCAGAGCTGGTCTTCCTCAGCAAAAAGAGGAGGATTAGCATGGATGTTAGCTCAGGGCTGATCTTCCTCACTAAATAAATAAATAAATAAATAAATAAATAAATAAATAAATAAATAAATAAATAAAGTGTATGGCTAATTCTGGGTCATGGGCTTTATTTTCTGTCTCCTGTCATTTCTTATATAAAAAAGAAACATTAAAGGACAAAAGTCAAAAGGCCTCTTTGTTGCCCTCACTCCTTCCTGAGAGGCCACCCTCCCTCTGGGGTCTGGTTGTCCTTCCAGTTCACAATTTTATACATTGTTACATTTATGTGCAGTCATTAGCAAAATCAAGTTTTGCTTCCAGTGTTTAAAATTCTACATAAATGCTCTCCTAGCATTCTGCGACTTGCATTTTTCCATATTGCTATGGGTGGACCTAATTTATTCATTTTTAACTACTCTATAGTATTTCATTATATGAATGATTCAGAATTTATTTATTACCCTATTGTGGTTTTTATATTTAAAGAGGAACAAAAACACTTTTTAAAACCCCAAGAACTTTGGAACCCCCAATGAGAACAGAAGGGCTATGCAGGGCAGTCTCTTGCAAGGGCGAAGCAGATAATACAGGAGAAAGGTGGGCTCGGTGGTGTTCGGCTGACTGGGAGCCCATTGTGCCCTCCTGAAGGAGCAGCTCCTCCCCAGCATCAGCCTTAGATACCGGGCAGGGGTACCAGGTAGGAATGCCGGCCCCGTGTGGCCCACGCCCTTTATGTTAAAAAGAAGCTAGAAATCTGGATTTTTTATGAAATGTCTCCATTTTTAAACGTCAGCAACTGATCTATATTTTCAAAAACTCTGTATCCAATGGAATGTCATTAGCCCAGCGCGCGCCTCCAGGCCACCAGTGGGCGACTGCTGATGCCCTCAACCTTGTTGTATGTGGAGGAAACTGAAGCCATAAGCCAGGGCTTGTGTATAATCCTGGTCCTCTTTACCTTTCTTGTGTCCCGGGCTCCCCCAAGCAACCTTACCAAACAAAGCCCGAAGCCCCCCTCCCGGGCTCGCCATCCCCTGTGTCTCCCTGGCAGCTCTGCCAGCCTGAGGCTGTAGACGGCCTCCCCCCCAAAGTGCCCTCCTCCCGGAAGCCTGGACGCCACTCCCTCCTGGCTCTCCTCCTTAGTCCCTGGTAGCTCACTGGGTCAGAAGACATCGGTTCTATGCTTGGCTTAGTCTTTTCTTGGCAGTGCCATCTCTGGCAACGGACTGTCCCTTTCTGGGCGTCACTTTTATTCCTATATTATAGATGAGGAAACTGAGGTTCAGAGGATTACAGTATTTTGCTGTCGGTCACCCAGTTTATAAGTGACAGAGTGGAGACCTTAAAAGCCCATCCTCCTAATGACTTACACTGTCAGAGGTACCGATGTTATCTTCAGGGGGACAGATGTTATAAAAGAAAGAGGTTCCTAAGCCAGCCCCCCACCACAAAGTATGAAACTCCTTGTTCAGGTCCCTTGAGTCATTCTGTCAGATGCCCCTGAGGCTTAGGCAATCAGAGATCGTGGAAGCAGGAACATTTCTGGGAATGGGAGTCCTTTGAGAATTTCCCTGCGGACATGGCCAGGCCATGGAAGAAAGATGTAGGGAACCAGGAAGCAGCTGCAAGGGGGAACTGACCTTCCTGCCCCCAAGGCTGGGCTGGCCCCTAAACCCCTGCTTTGCCTGCCCACCCACCAGATGATGTTTCCTATGTTCATGAGTGAGCCGGTATCTCCTGAGACACTGGCAGCCACGCTGGCAGAGTTGGATGTAACCCTGCAGCTGCTCGAAGACAAGTTCCTCCAGAAGAAGGCCTTTCTCGCTGGGCCCCACATCTCCCTGGCTGACCCGGTAGCCATCACGGAGCCGATGCATGTGAGTGCTGTGGGCAGCGCGGACCTGCTAGGCGGGGGGCCTGGGTGGTTACCGAAGTCCTGCTCATGCGCCCCCACCTGGCCTGTGCTTATGTGTGGAAACCTCTTCTTGAGCTTTACGGCCCCCAAATCAAGCAGATGCTGCCATCCTTGGCCTCACCAATCCACATCCACCCCTACCCCTTTCTCCCTACAGCCCGTGGGTGCTGGCTGCCAAGTCTTTTAAGACCGACCCAAGCTGGCTGCATGGCAGCAGTGTGTGGAGGTGGCAATGGGGGAGGTCCTCTCCCGGGAGGCCCATGAGGTCATCTCCCGGGAGGCCCATGAGGTCATCCTGAAGGTTAAGGACTCTCCATCTGCAGACCCCACCATAAAGCAGAAGCTGATGCCCCGGGGGCTGGCCATGATCCTGTGAGGCGAGAAGCCTCGCCCCTGCACTGCCCTTGGCAGTTCACAAATGTCCCTTCATTTCCAGTGTCCCTTGGAGTGACTTGCCCGAGTCCCACTGCACCTCTGCTCCCCAGGCCAGGTGGCTACCCTCACCTCATCTTCCACAACTGCCTGAAAACCACAACGAGAACGGCATACCCAGACCTTGTCTCCTTTAACTACATTTCATTTTCAGATTGGGAAACAAAGCTGGGCTCAGCCTGAGCCTCTGCTTCTAACTCTGATGTGTGGTTGATTTGACTTTCCTTCTCTCCTGGCACTGGGCTTGGTTTCTATCCCAAAGTCAACCCCCCTTGCTGGGCCCTGTGGGTCCGCTTCCCCAGAGGGTTGCCAAGAGTGAAATTAACAAATGCCCTCTAGACTTGTAGTTCTTGGAGAAAGTGATTTATCAGACAGCATAGGGGCGGCAGGCATCTCTCATGTACGGGCTGTAGGCACAGGGACTGATCAGTTGGCTGGGCCAGCCCCCCAGGACATGGCCCTTTGCCACCAGGGACTGTGGAGCCTGAGTCCTGCATCTGTCCTGAGGAACTGGTCAGGAGGGGAAAATCTAAACAGCAACTCTCCTGGTCAAGACTCAGTCGTGCAGGGCCTTAAATGCTGTGCCAGGAGCTGTAACCCTAAAGGAGAACGGTATGCTCAGATTGCGTTTTGGAATAATATTCTGGCTGCTGGGGTCGGACTGGAGGGTGGCCAGGGAGGAAGCAGGGAGATTGGATGATGCCGCAATCTGGCCAAAGGGGTCTTGTGGAGGGCAGGCCACTGAAGGGGTGGAGAACATGGCCCTCCCAACCGGGAGAGGGCTGCAGCACTAGGTCAGAAGGCAGTCTCCTGGGAAGTAGGTCTTCCTTAAACCCAGAGCTTGGGGGACCAGGGAGGCCAAGCTGTTCTCCAGTTTCCCAATAAGTGACCCTCTTGCCAAGGGGCTTTCCTCTGAATCTTGAGTTTGGGGGCAGGGTCTTCATAGCCAGAAGGCCCTCTTATGGAATGGGGGTGTCAGAGCCACAGGCTTCAGGAGCCCCAGGGCCAAAGTTGGAGGGACTTGGCCCTGCAAAGGAAGTGAGGAAGTTCCAGGCCCCTCTGCCAATCTCCAGATGGGCTCCACAGAGCATCCACTCCCCGGTAGGGATTAGCTGGAGTGTAATGAAGAAGACCCCAGGGATTGGGGAGGACGGCTCATTCCTCCCTGGGGCGGGGGCCTGGCCTGTGCAGGGAGTAGGGGTCCAGAAACCCTCCCCAGCCTCTGGGCACTGGGCCCAGTAGAGGCTGCTGCACCTCCTTTCTCCTCCCTTTGTGTTCTCGGGGACTCCGAAGCCCCGTCTCCCTCAGCCCCCTCCCTGGGTGAGGGGGAGGTGGCTTGGCCTACTGCAGGCAGCCCAGCCCTCTCCAGCCTAAATTCACTGAGGGTCTGTGCTGGAAGCGCCCTTGGCGTCGTCCCGTTTCCCATTACCATCCCCCCTGCCCCATCTGACGCCCAACCCTGACGTCCAGGGAAGGGGTGTGACCTGGCAGCGAGACTCCCCTCGCCCCCGGTCAGAGCCCGGGTCTCCCTGTGCCCTCCCCACCACGTAAGAGGCCTGCAGCCCGAAGCCCTGGAGACGGAAGGCGGGACAGCGGGGGCGCCGCTGATTGGCCCAAAGTTTTCCGGAGCCGTCCAATGGGCGGGGATGGCGAGGCCGAGCTCGGGCGGGGCTGCGCGCCGCTGTGGACTCGGTTGCCTGGCGATTCCTGCCCGTCGCTCCCGCTCCGCGTCCTGCTCCCCGGGGCTGCCCGCCGCCCCCGCCATGGGCCTGGAGCTCTACCTGGACCTGCTGTCCCAGCCCTGCCGCGCCGTCTACATCTTCGCCAAGAAGAACGGCATCCCCTTCGAGCTGCGCACCGTGGAGCTGCTCAAAGGTGCGCCCGGCAGGCAGGGGGCTGGGGGCGGTGGGGGGACGTAGTGAGGGGGTGGTGTGGGGGTTCTGGGCAGCCTGTGTGGAGACGGACGCAGTCAGACAGACGGGAAGAGACAGACTTTCCAGTGCGGAAACCGTGGCATCAGTTATCAGCTGTGCATTTTTAAAGAGCCTCCACCTTCGCCGAGCGAATACAAAACATTTTTCAAAATACAGGTTAAGAGGGAGCAGAGCAGATAGAAAGCGGCCGGGGGGTGAGTGGGTGGGAAGTGGGATGAGCGCCCCAACACCTCCACACCAGGGCTTGGAGAAAACAGTGAAACTGTCTCCTCATTTCCCAGGGAGAGTGGGCCCCATCTCTTGCGTTTCTGCCGCTGCCGGCAGGAGCAGGTTGTTCCACCTGGTCTCGCCTCCTCTTTACTCCTGCCCACCCCTGCCTAGGTCCCACCTTTACAGAATCCAGTGGAGGGGACAGGGCGGTAACTGGCCAGTAGGGCAAACCCAGGATCCAGAGCCCCTTGGGCAGGCCAGGAGGGAGACTCGTGCTTAGCTGAGCCTGCCCACCTTCTGCCTTTGGTGCCCCCCGCAGCTACGCTGCCACCTTGCTCTGCCTTTCCAGCCTTCCTTGGGATGGGGGCTGGGCACAGAGGCAGCTTCTGGAGAGAGAATGGGTAGGGGTGATACTGTCCACTCAGTAGAGGGGCGAAGAGGCCCACAGGTGGGCTTATGGCCAGGCTGGAGCCTGGTTCCACTGAGGCCCTCTCACTCCACACACGTTAATTGGTGTACCATCCAGCACTGGCCCGGGCTGGGGAGAGGTATGCACAAGTGAGTCAGACCTGGGAACCCCCAGTGGGGAGGGAATCGTGAGGGTTGGGTGCAGGGAAGAAAGAAGAGCTGACTTGCTGGAAGCAGGGTGGCTGAATGGGGCAGGGGCTCCTAGGGAGAGCGAGGTTGGACTGAGGGCTGGGAGCAGGTGTGGCTGGAGCTCTGGGGTGTGGACAGGTCACCCAGCCTGCATAGGAAGCTGGATTGCAGGGGACAAGCCTAGAGCCCAGGGAGGAGGCTGGAGTGTCTGACGTGTGGATGGAATTGGTGGGGGTGGGGGTGGACGACAGCTCCAGGGAGTCACCCTCCCCCCAGGCCCAGGTTGAGATGGTGCTCGGCCCAGGTCCAAGGGGGGTGGACACAGGAGGGGTGGACCTCTGGTGGGCTCAGTGTCTGTGACTTGGTGACCAGCGGAGTGACCTCCTCTTCTCTGATGCCCCACCTGGATGGGGCCTCGGAAAGCTGGTGCCTGGACGTGGGGGTGGAGCGTGGGCAGAGACCTCACAGTGCTCAGCGTTCACCCCACCCGCCTGTCTCTTCCCCAGGCCAGCATCACAGCGATGCCTTTGTCCAGGTGAACCCCCTGAGAAAGGTGCCAGCCTTGAAGGACGGGGACTTCACCTTGACTGAGAGGTAATGGGTCCCTGGGCTGCTGCTGGGCCTTGTGGGGCCAGTCAGCCACCTGTGTGTCCACTGTTGATGGCTTGGATTGTGGCTTGTGTGTCCTGAACACCTATGCCAGCCCCAGGATGGAGAGTGGGTTAAAGTGGGCAGAGGAGCCCAGGGCTGGGAGGGGGCCCTGGCCTTGCTCCTGGCGTGTCCGTGCTTTGGATATGTTGGGGAGTGGTGCTGGAGTTGCCTCATCCTTCAGGACCCAGGCTGGGTGCCCCTTCGATAATGGAAGTGTTCTCTGAGCACACCCCCCGCCTTCTGAAATCCCATGAGATTTTGTTTTTCACTTGGTCCCTTAGTTCAGATGATGGGATGGCTAAGTGTAGAGCTGTGCGACCCTGGGCAGTCACCTAATCTCTCTGAGCCTCACATTCCTACTCTGCACCATGGAGATAGTGAAATGCTCCACCCACAGGAGTTGGGGAAAGACATGTGAGGAGGGGGGTCCTACCTCACCCAGAGCCCGGCCCCTGTGGAGTAGCTGAAAAGTGACTGGGGCATGTCCCTTGCACTTGCCATGTCCCCCAGTGTGGCCATCCTGCTGTATCTGAGCCGAAAGTACAAGGCCCCTGACCACTGGTACCCCCAGGACCTGCAGGCCCGCGCCCGCGTGGATGAGTACCTGGCGTGGCAGCACACAGCTCTGCGGAGTAGCTGCCTCCGGGCCACGTGGCAGAAGGTGAGCTGCACCTGGGCCGTGTGGCACACGCGAGGGGCAGGGCCCCTCCCAGGATGCTCCACGAATGGTGCTTTCTGTTTAAAACATGCCCTCAGACCTGAGACCGTAGAACACTGACTTCTAGAGTGCAGACTCCCTAGGCTAACTGACTTCAACTTGTTTCTCAGAGGGGAACCTGAGCACAGAGCCAGGGACTGACCCCCAGGTGCTGCTGGAAATGAATCCTCTGCCCTTTTGCACACTCCCAGCTGCCTGGGAAGACTGCCTTTTGGGGGAGAAAAAAATCAAATCCTCACTTTGCTACACATAGACTCTCCAGATGGAGAGGTCAAGTTAAGTGAAAAACTCAAACTAGGAGGAAATGAGGAGACATTTCAAGAAATGTCGGTCTGCCTTCTGGGTGGGCAAGGATTTCTAAGCCTAAGAAGAGTGGGAGACTTAAAGTAGAGTAATTGATTTTACACAAACAATGAAGTTTTGTGTAACGAAAAAAGGATTAAACTTAAAACAAGCGAAAAACTGGGGAAGATCTTGGCAAAGATATATTAGAAAGAAATAACGTTTTTAATATTTAAGATATTCTTAGAAACCCATCAGACAAAGACACGAGAGAAAAATGGGCAAAGGAAACCAGCAGAGATTTAATTGAAGGAGAGAGAGAAATGGTCAATAACTGGATGGAAACACATTTAACCTCAGTAAAAATCCAGTCAGTGCACATTAAAGCAGCATGCACGTACCATTGTTCCTTATCAAAGGTGCAGGGGTTTTGAAACGTGTCCTCTGAGTTATTATTTGCAGAGTGCTTACATTGTGCCCGGCAGGAAGTGGGTGTCCTGTGTGTGAGGGAGCATGACACGGGCATGCTCACGCCCTGCTGCAGGGAGGGCACCACTGTTCTGAAGGGCCATTTGGCAAAAAGTAGGTTTCCATAACCTTGAAAGTGTCTTCCTTGAGCCCCTAGGGGCTGGGAGAGGAGCCCCCTCAAGCTGGTGGGGGCAGGAGCCTGGTGCATTTGAGGGCAGAATGGAGAGAAGTCGAGTCGAGTGAGTGTAGACCTTTGCTACTCAGAGGGTGATCCCTGGACTAGGAGCATCAGCATCACCTGGGAGCTTGTTGGAAATGCAGAGTCTCGGGCCCCAGTACCCAGGCGTACTGATTAGGAGTGTGCACTGTTAACCAGACCCCAGAGGGATTCGCATGCACATTCCCATTTGAGAAGCCTGGAGTGGAGTAGGAGGTGGGGGTGGGGAGATAATGGCTGCTGCACTGGTGAGGGCCTTGTGTTGAGGCCTTTTCTGGTGAGGGCAGTGGGGAGCCATGGAAGGCTTTATGCAGGGAGAAGACCAGGGCAGACTGGATTGCAGAAGGATCCCCACTGGCGGCCCTGTGTGAGGACCCAGGGAGAGGTGGAGGCTGTCCCTGTTGGGGTAGGAGATGACACTGATGGTGGCCGTGGGTAGAAGGGGGTGGGCTGGAGTGAGGAGAAACCTGAAGGATTGGTGATAGACTGGATGAGAGCAGGAATCAGGGTGGGTTTGGGGCAGACCCTGAGCCTTCTGTCTGCCTGCCCACCCACCAGTTGATGGGCCCTGTGTTACTGGGTGAACGAGTGCCCCCCGAGACGTTGGCGTCTACTCTGGCCGAGCTGGACAGGTGCCTGCAGTTGCTTGAGGACAAGTTCCTGAAGGACCAGGCCTTCCTCGCCGGGCCCCACATCTCAGTGGCTGACTTGGTGGCCATCACAGAGCTGATGCATGTGAGTGCCGAGGGGTCGGGTTGCCCAGTGGGCAGTGGGGCATCCTGGGAGGGAGCCAATGTACCAGCTCATGTTGCCCTTTCTGGCCCTGGGACCCTGGGCGAGTCACTTCCCCCTCCGAGCCTCAGCATCCTTATCTGTAACATGGGGCTTCAGAATCCTGCAGGGATATTGAGGAGCTTCCCAGTGTCTCCTGGAAGAGAACCTCAGCCTACCACTGGTGTGGCAGAGGAGGGAAAGTCCACCAGAAGAATCCCTAACCAGGTCATGCTGCCTTGTACTTGACCGTGCTCAGCCCCCCGCCCGGCTCCCTCTCCCCATAGCCCGTCAGCGCCGGCTGCCAAGTCTTTAAAAGCCGACCCAAGCTGGCCGCGTGGCGCCAGCGTGTGGAGGCCGCGGTGGGGGAGGACCTCTTCCAGGAGGCCCACGCAGTCCTCATGAAGACCAAGGACCTGCCTCCACTGGACCGGGCCGTGAAGGAGAAGCTGAGGCCCTTGGCGCAGGTTTTGTTGCAATGAGCGGGGGCCAGGCCTGCAGAGCCAGCGACAACGAGGGAGACTCTGTCGTCAGAAGAAAGAGATGCCTCTCCTTGGCTGTGAGCAAGAGATCCTGCATAGTCTCTGGTCCGTGGTTCCCTCCATGCATCAGGCCTGCATTCCTTCTTTTGTCTGTCTCCTCCCTTACCCCTTACACTCTGACTTCCATGTGCCCTCTGGAGAGAGCTTTAATAAACACATATTGACCCTGTCCCTTCTCTGTTTGAAACTTTCCACGGTGACTCATTGACCTGAGGCTGAAATACAGGTTACTCAACTTTGCATTCAAAGCCTTGCGCCCACCCCTCCGGGCTACCCCCTCCAGGTTGCACACAGTAGCCCATCATTTCCCGGCCCTCCCAGCTCCCACCTCAGCCTCCTAACCTTGGCTCAGGCTGTGTCCACTGCTTCCAGAGGCCTCCTCACCTTCTTTGCGTGGTGCCCCCCGGGCCTTTTCGCATGTGTCACCATGTGGCTTCTCCAGGGACACTTCCCCAACCTCCCCAGCCCCTGGGGGAGTCAGGTGATCCCGTCTGGGCTCCTCAGCCCAGTGCTTCCCCCCTCAGTCCTGGCAGGGAGCTGGTTCCACGCCCCCTGGGCTGAGCACAGATGGAGGTTGACCCGGTGAAGAATCAGGTTTGAATCAGGCCTCAGTCTCCTAGGTCTCTCTCCCTCTGGGTGACACTCTTTCCCACAGGTGGGGTGCAGGCCTGGTGCATGAACCTCCTTGCAGGGAGGGAAGTCCCAGGTTAGTTCCTGGCCCCCGGGTGCTGCCCAGTGGCCTTGAACCCCCCTGCCTCCTCATAACCCCACCACTGTCTTCTCCATGCCCCACTGTGGGTCCCACACTTGCCACCTGTCCCTGTCCTTTCCCCTCAGGACTGTCACCACCTACCTGCCTTGTGTCCCAGACCCTCTGATATCTGAGTCATCTAATAAACTGCTGATGGGACAGGGTCATGACCAGACAGAGCCTCCCGCCCGCCTGCCTTTCTGTGGAGGCTCCTTTAATATGCCCGCTTATATAGAATTTTAGATGTGTAATTGAAATTGTTCATATACACCCACACAATTATATTTTCATCTACAATTCAAACCACTTTGCAGTACTGATGAGAGCACCCTGTTTAGCCTTTTCAACAGATGTCCACGTTTTAAATAACACCTTTTGTTTTGCCTACAAAAAGGTAGGGTACCCTAAACGTTGCTGGGAAGTCGACCAGGACCTGGCTCGCTCTCACCCCCTGGTGGACAGTACTTCACTGTGAGGCGAGGTTGCCGCAGGCACAAGAGGCCACAAAGGCAGACGTCTGTGGGGGCCAGGTAGGGATGCAGTGAGCCCGAGGGTCTCTGGCCAGCCCTACCCGAGCCCACACGTGTCACCAGGTCTCCTGATCAAGAGAAGCGCAGGTTCCCACGTTGAACGTGAAGTTGCTTGAATTTGAAATGATGGCAACTCATTCAACAACATTTGTTAAGCCTCTGTGACGATGTAACGTTATTAGGGTCGAGCCTGGGGAACGCCCCTACGGCGTGTGTGTTTGCGGGGCGTTCAGACCTCCATCTAAATGTGGGCCAGGAAGCAGACACCGCAGCGCCCGAAAGCCACAGGGGACGGAAAACCGCGGCCAGTGTGGCGGCAGGGGGGGCGGGACTGGGGCGCAGTGAGCGGGGCCAAGCCTCGGCCGACGCCTCGTTGGGGGTGGGGTTACACGGAGTGGGCGGGGCGGCAGGACTTCCGGAAATCAGCTCCCGCGTACGCCGAGGTTGTCGGCCGGGCCGGGGTAGGCAGCCAATCGGGGGGCGCTGCCTGCCTGCCCATCCAATGAGGAGCCCGGTTCCCGTGGCGCCCCGCCCCTGCCCCCTAGTCTCTGACCCTTGGAACATGGACCCGGACTCCGCGCGTTCTTTCTCCGCGGTGGTGGTTTGCGCGCCTTCCTGCTAGACATGCCGTTCCTTGAGCTGGACACGAACTTGCCCGCCGGCCGCGTGCCCGCAGGACTAGAGAAGCGGCTTTGCGCGGCCGCCGCCGCCATCCTGGGCAAACCCGAGGACGTGAGCGTGGGCCTGGGAGCACCGGGTTGGGGGAAGTCGGTGGACCAGGGGTCGGGCTCTGTCCACGCCCCGGCTGTCCCACCGTGACCGACAGGGACCCCTGACCTCCCGCTCTCCACACTCCCCACGTCTGCTCCGTGTCGCCTTCCCCAGCCATGACCCCAACGTGACCTCCAGGGACCCCGGCCGGTGCCCCCAGTCCTGATCCCACGGGCCCGTGCGTCTCGGACCGACCCCGCGCCGTTCTGTCCTCAGAGCGAGCCTGGCCTACAGCGGCTTCTTTCGTGTCCCCCGCAGCGCGTGAACGCGACGGTGCGGCCGGGCCTGGCCATGGCGGTGAACGGCTCGACCGAGCCCTGCGCGCAGCTGCTCGTCTCTTCCATCGGTGTGGTGGGCACGGCCGAGGAGAACCGCGGCCACAGCGCCCGCCTCTTCGAGTTCCTCACCAAGGAACTGGGCCTGGACCAGGACCGGTGCGTAGGAGCAGGGAGAGGACCCTCTTGGACTGCTGCGCCACCGGGGGATAGTGATCCTACCTCAATGCCCCTCCTAAAGTTGGGGGAAAAAATAAATTCCTGGCACTACAGAAGACTTGACCCTTGACCTCTCTGGCCCCCTGGTGGAGGGTCAGCCTTCAGAGTGGTATCAGAATTGAATGAATTCCTGGCTCTGCAGCTGTCCCTATGACACCTGGGCAAGGCGTGACCTCTTAAACCTCTGTGTTTCCATCTGTGAAGGGGGAAGCCTTTCCTTTAACCACTCCCTGGGGACACTGCATGGGATGGCAATGTATTATATTTGCTTCCGCACCTGGCAGGTTAGGATGTTGTTATCTGACAAAGCCATAGCCATATCAGCTGCCTACATCTTAGAAAATCAAGAGTAATTTTCTTGGAGAATTTCTCTGGCCTGGTGAGGTGGAATTCTGGGTATGTCCTGAGGCTGTGGCCTTTGGGCCTGTGGCCCAACCAGGTCCTAGGTAAGGCTCCCAGGAGGGTCACGGAGTAGTGGTAAGAGCATTGGTCCAGATGTCTGGAGGCCTGGGTTCTGGGTCTAGCAGAGCTGGGGACCCAGACAAACCTGGAAGTGAACCCTCTCTGGTTTGTAGCCTTCTCTTCTGTGAATAGAGAGGCATGGATTCAGTGATTCCCCAGGAAGCCCCTACAGCTCCCAAACCTGGGATCCTGTGGCAAGGTTAAAGTTTCTTCCTGGGCGAAAAATATTCCTGAGCCCAGTCCATGCCTGTGAGGATCTAAGGGCATGAGAAGGTTGAAAGAACCTTTGAGAATGGAGCCTTTGTTGGCCCAGAAAGGCTGGTGAGGAATGGTCACTCCTGGGAGGTGCTCGGACCTGGTCCTCAAGGTGAGGAGAGACGATAATTCTAACAACAATAAGTAATGTGCGAATACTTATCACGCGCCAGGTGCCCTATAGGTGCCTTACGGGCATCATCCCATTTGATCCTTACAAACTCTGTTCCCCTCTGCACACCCGCTCATGCAGACATGCCACCCCCATGAGGTAGATACCTCCATTATGCCTAGTTACAGATGAGAAAACTTGAGGTGGTCACACATACTCCCCCCAAGGGTGTCCTGGGAGCCTGCAGTTTGGAAGAGGGAGGGCTGCCCTCTGAGCCCATAGACAGGGCATACAGTGACCACAGAGGCTGCTGTGTTGAGTAGCCTTCCTGGGTGGGACACAATGAGGTGCAGCCACCACCCCGCCCCTGACAGGCCCACTGCCCTGTTGGGGGTTGGGAGGAGAGGCAGGCTTGCAAATGCCCGGGGGGCTAAGGCCGGCTGGCTGGGGAGCCCATGGTGGGAATGCCTGGCTAGGGGTCTTGGAATAATTAGCCAAGGAGCTGATGACATCTTTTTCTTTGTCTCCTGAAGGATAATTATGCGCTTTCTCCCCCTGGAGCCCTGGCAGATTGGCAAGAAGGGGACAGTCGTCACTTTTTTATGATTGGCATGGAGAGCATCCAGGGCATCTGTGAGCTGGCGGCCCCTTCCACAGAAGCCTTCTGGCAGAGTGAGGGCTTGGTGGATACCAGCTTCTGGCACCCCCACGTGCAGACATGCCTGTGACCTCACAATCCTCTTCTTCCCCATCCTCATTCTAATAAATGAAGAGAGCTTCGTCTTTCAGACACGACTTCTTTACTTCCTTTTACCCCTCCCTGGCATTCTGGGCCATCCTGGGCAGAGGGGCTGGCTAATGAGGTGGGGACTTGAGGGAACCTGGGAGGTGGGATGTTGCCTGTCTTCAGGGCCGCTCTTTCATGTATTGTATTTAGGCTGCTCAAATCCGAGGGTGGAGGGCTCAGCCTGGAGGCCCTGCTCTCCATGCCCATGTGCAGGCTGGTAGGGAAGGCTGCCAGCCTGCTCTAGCCTGGGCCTTCCTGCAGACTCTGCTGACCAGATGTTTCCATTCTCAGCCTGGGCTGGTCTGGGCAGTTCCCTCCCCTTGAAGGGGACTGCTGTGCCCAGCAGGAGAGCAGGGCAGCCTGGGATTCAGAGACCTTTCCTGGGCGTTGCCAAACTCCGTCTTCTCCCATGAGTCTTGCTGAGAATTCTCTGTAGCTGTGCACCTTGTAAAATCCATGTCCCAGAATGGCAAACCTGGAAAGGCAATGTCTGCCACTAGAAAGTGAATGAATGGGATCTCCGCCCCCCCATCAAAATACCATGTCATGCTTTTGCATTTCAGAGAATATACAGGTGGGGTGGGGGGAGCCCAGAGGAAGTGTCCTTTTCAGTTTCCTTCCAGATGTTCAATGAAGAGTTTACATGTCTTAAGACTCTGTGGTGGGTGCTGTGTTTCCCTGCACAGTTAAAGGTTTGATCATCCTTGTCTGTAGTGCACCAGTGAAACACCAGATGGAGATGTTCAGTCTACGCAGTCCACCTAGTTAACAAAGTTAGTTTCCAGTGGAATGTGCCTCTGCCTGCTGTGTTTGTACCTGACCACTGCTGAAGACTCACGAAAAGCTAGAGCTTGGAATTCCTTCCCCTGGCTCCCTGTCCCAACTGTTTCTGCAGTCATTCCTTCCGCCAACATGGGTGTCCTGCTTCCCAGAGGGGCTCAGGGAATATTTGTGGGTTGTATGTAAAAGAGCGATTGAAGTGCCCAAGGAGGGATTCAGCCCTAGCCCCTGCCAGGACCATAAGGCAACAGCCTCCAATCTGGTCTCCCCACCTTAAATCTCTCACCCCACTGTAGTGAGAGGGATGTCATCTGCTTGCTGTGGGGACTGGCCCTCCCCCCTCTCCAGCATTATCTCCCCGTTGTGGCCCTGAGCTTTGTCCCCTGGCAATACCGTGCTGCCCAAGGCTTCTGCCTGTGGCCTGCACTCTTTCTCACCGCCAAACCCTTGCCACACAGCTCCCTGCTGTTTGGACCACCCTTCTCATGTTTTTTCGACTGTCTCAGACTGTCTCCAGAGCCCCTTTCAAGATACAACTGGGGGTGGAGGCTGCACCCTAGGTTGCATGTTATCCATGAAACTTTGAAACCATCTGTTTATGCTTCTGTTCATTGCCCCTGTCCCCCAAGGCTGTACGCCTCTCAAAATCAAAGTTAGTGACTCAATTATTTTTGTACCTCCTGGCATATCAGTAAAGCTTTCTTGTACTGAACTGACTCTATGAGTTCTTCACCAGGATTTTACTGTCTTGAAAGTCAAAAAGAAAGTCATGTCATTCATTGCTATTTAAATCATCCTTGCTGGACTCCAGCAGCTATGAGGTTCAACCACAGGGTGAAGGCCTCCCCCAAAACGCTTAGCTCCCAAGAGCGTGACGTCTCTCAGCCCGAAGCTGAAGCCGCGCTCGGCAACCCTTCCGTGCGGGACCCTCTTCTCGGCTCTGGAATGCTGTCACTCCCTCGTTTCCCGGGTCTCTGAGTTTTGGGTTTTTCCCCCCTTTGTTTCACTAGTTGATTGCATCTGTGCCTTTGGGCTTCAAATCCTTTTCGGAAAGAGGTGAGGCACAGGTAATATGAAGAAGACGACTCTTCCTCCCCGGGTTCCCTCTAAACGTTCCCCACGTTTCCACTGCCTTCAGAGCACCTGTCCCGCTTGTAACAACGATAACACAGCCCGTCATTTGGCGACTGCTCGGGGCCAGGCACCGAGCCCGACTCTTCACACGTATTACCAGCGGTGGAGCCGGGAGTCCGACCGCTCCGCGAGCCGGCGCTCCGAGCCCACAGCAGCGCGCGCACACAGCGGAGACTCACGGAGGTTCGAGATGCGCTTCAGGCCGCTCGGCTCGGCGCCCGACGCCACCCGCAGGGGCCCAGCAGCCCGCCGGCCGGGCGGTGGAGCAGCGCGTGCGCCTCGCTGATTGGCTGGCGGAGCCGGCACCGCAGCCAATGGGAGCGCGCCTTGTTGTCAGGCGCGCAGCCGGCCGGCGCGGGGGACGGGGCGGTCGGGCCGTTGCCGTGGAGATGCCTGGTGAGTGCCGGGGAGCGTGGGGCGGGTGTACGCGCGGGTTGGGGGCGGCCCCCGGGAGGTGGGGCGCGACTCTGCGGAGCCGGGGCGGGGTGGGGGCGCGAGCCTGAGGGGCGGCCGGCGCTGGGGGATCCCCCGGCAGCCTCGGTGCGGCCGTCGGAGAAACCGAGGCCGGAGCGCGGGAGCGACGAGGCCGGGCCTCCAGGCCGCCCCGGGGGCCGCCTCACGGCGAGCCGCCGCCCCGGGGGCCAGGACGGGCCCGGCCTCGGGAGGGGTCTCAGGGACCACAGCACGAGCCGCCATTGATCCCGCGTCTGCCCGGGCCGAGACCGGCGCTGACCCTTGACTCGCGTCCTTGCCCTTCACCTTCGCAGCAGCCCTGCGAGGTGAGTGTTGTGATGATCGCCCTTTACCGGGAGGGCACCGAGGCCGGGAGGTCCGGGGACTCGTCCAAAGTCACCCAGCTAACCGGGGGGCAGCCCGACTCCCGACGGCGGTCTTGACTGCGCTGCCTCCCGGGCCGGGGCGGGCCTGGCCAGGCGGAGCTTGCCGGCGCTCGCAGGTGTCTGCTCCAGCGGCTGGGGGCGCCACTTCAGTCTTGGGGCCTGGGTACGACAGGCCGTGGCCGTGGGACGGTCGGCTCCCGGGCGGCCAGGGTGCCTTCCGTGTGGTTCATAACCGTGGTTAGAACTGAAATATCCTCAGAGGGGGCTGCTTCAAGGGCCCGCAAACTTTTGTTGTAAATATAATAATAGAATAGTATTTTTTTTAAAGATTTTATTTATTTATTTTTTCCCTCCAAAGCCCGAGTAGATTGTTGTGTGTCATAGCTGCACATCCTTCTAGTTGCTGTATGTGGGAGGAGGCCTCAGCATGGCCGGAGAAGCGGTGCGTCGTGTGCGCGCGGGGATGCGAACCCGGGGCCGCCAGCAGCGGAGCACGCGCACTTAACCGCTAAGCCACGGGACTGGCCCAGGAATAGTATTGTAATATGTTGTGAATATAATAAGTATAATCATACTTATAAGAGTAAGTATTTTAGGCTTTGTGGGCCAGACTCTGTGTACTCCACTCTGGTGTCAACTGTGGATACAGCCAAAGACAATACATAGGAGAGTGGCCATTTTCCAATAAAATTTTATTTATGGACACTGGAATTAGAATTTTATATAATTTTCATGTGTCACGAAGTTTCTCAACCACTTAAAAATGTAAAAAGCATTCTGTGCTCCTGGGCTGTACAAAAACTGTGGGCTAATTAGCTTGTGGACGCCTGGTCTAGTTTAGAGCTTCCTACTCTGAGACTCGGAGAGGGGCATCTTAGAGCAAGTCAGCGGCACAGCCTGGTAGTGCCACCCTGAGCTGCAGACCTAGGCTTCCCGGCTCCGGGCCAGAGCACACAGGAGACGTCACGGCTCATCACTGGACCCGGGTATGAGATGCTCAGAGTGTGCTCTTCTTTATCGTGTGTTCTTAAGGCCGTGAAAACCATGCTCTGAGGAATTTGGAAACTTGTAAGATTGAACTCCTGAATGCGCTATTCTGAGAAAGTGCAACTGCTGGGCTGCGAGTCCGAGAAATGAGTAGATACTTTCTTATGTATATGCAGTAGCTGCTTTTTTTTAAGCTCCTTTTAGTGGGTTTGTGGTTAACAATACAGATGTGGTCCCCATCCTCACATTGCTACAGATGATAAATACATAATCTCAGATGGTTATTTCTTTTTAAACTTTTTATTTTAAACTAATTTTAGATTTAGATATTGCAGCAATAATACTGTGAGTTCCCATAGGTCACTCAACCTACTTCCCCTCAGGTTAACATCTTATATAATCATAGTATAATTATCAAGAACAGGAAAGTAACATTGGTACAATATTATTATCACACCTACAGACCTAGTTCGAATTTCACCTGTTTTTCCACCAGTGTTCTATTTTCATTCCGGGATCCTATCCAAGATCCCATATTGCGTTAAGTCATTTCTCCTTAGTGCTTAACAGTTACGTGGTCTTTTCTTGTCTTGGCCTTCTACTTGTAAAGAGTAGTGATCAGTTATTTTGTCTAATATCCCTCAGTTTGGGTATGTTTGGTGTTTTCTCATGATTGGAGTGACGTTGTGTGTTTTTGGCCAGAACAACACAAACATGGTGTTCTTCTCAGTGCATCATATCGAGGAGTTGAAGATGATGTTGTGTCTTATTACTGGGGATATTTACCTTGATCACTTGATTCAGTTGGTGTTGCCAGGTTTCTACACTGTGAAGTCACTCTCTTTCCCTTTCTAGTCGGTAAGTGTCTTGGGGAGATACTTTGAGAGGATGCAAATTCCGGTTCTCACAGATTTACACTCACTGACCTTAGCATCCACCTGTGGATCTTTGTGTTGTTTGCCTAAAGGTAATTTCCTATTTCTCTCTCTCCTTTTACATTTATTAATTGAAATTCAATTGAAGGAAGAGCTATCCCTTCTCTCCTTTATTTATTTGATTATTATTTGTGTCAGGATGGACGCCATGGATATTCATTGTATTCTATGGGTCAAAATCTAATATTATCATCATTTTGTTGCTCACTGTTCCGGCTTTGGCTATTTAGGATCTCCTTGAGGTTAGCTGTGACAAACCCTCATCAATTTTTTGAGCACTTGCTTACTTTCTGGCACCGCAAGATGTTCTAGGCTCATTTTGTATTTTCTCTGCCCCAACCCTGGAATCACAGTTCTTTTTGTCTTTAGCCTTATAGTATCCAGTCAGGCTGCTGTTTTCCACGGTTGCTTAGGTTAGTTCTTTTCTTCCTTATGCCCTTCAGTGTGGTTATGTTATTTGTAATACAGTAGGTTCATTGTTAGTATATTCCATTTGGGGTTCCCCCTAGATCTTAGGTGATTTCAATTGTTTACTTTTTGAGTGTGAAACATGACTGTGGTTCTAAGAGTCAGAGCCATACACAAAGGTGTTCTCAGAGCAGTGTCCCTCCTCCTCACCCTACCACCCTGTTCCATTCTCCCCTTCTTTTCACCCCTTTCCCACTCACCCCCTATAGCTAAGTGATCTCTTTAGAACCTGGATTATCCTCTCTGTGTTTCTTTGGCACAAATGAACAGATGGTCATGTATTTTCTTATATCCTCTTCTTTCTCATATGAAAGGCGGCATGCTATAGATAATTGTGTTTACTTTTTTCACTTAACAGTATGTCTGGAAAATCACCTCATATCTGTTCATAGAGATCCTATTCATTTTTAAAAACAGTTTTATTGATATATAATTTATAGACCATACAATCACCCATTTAAAGTGTACAACTCAGTGCTTTTTAGTATATTCACAGAGTTGTGCAAGCATCACCACAATCAATTTTAGAACATTTTTATCACCCCAACAAGAAACTCTGTATCTATTAACAGTCACTGCCCATCTCCTCTTCTAGCCCTAGGCAACCACTAATCTACTTTCTGTCTGTATAAATTTGCCTGTTCTGGACATTTCACATAAATGGGATCATACAATATGTGGTCTGTGACTGGCTTCTTTTACTTGGCGTAATGTCTTTATGGTTCATCTATGTTGTCAGTAGTTCATTACTTTTTATGGCTAAATAATATTCTGTTGTATGGATATACCACATTTTATTTATCCATTCATCAGTTGATGGACATTTGAGTTGTTTCTACTTTTTGGTCATTCTGAATAATGCTGCTGTGAAATTCCCTCATGAATTTTTACAGCTGCATATTACTTCATTGTGTGGATGTACCATAGTTTATTCATTCACTGTACTATCTATGGCCATTTAGGTTGTTTCCAATATCGTGCGATTACAGACCGTTCTGCAGTGAATAACCCTGTGCATATGTGTTTTCATGTTGTTGGAGGTGAATGTTCAGTGTGGATTCCTAGAAGTGGAATGGCTGGGTTGAAAGGTTGTTACCTATTGTCAAATTCCCCTCAAGAGGGACTGTATTTGCATTCCCACCAACAATGTATGAGAATACTGCTTGTTTCCCTACAACCTCCCCAGCAGAGTGTGCTGTCCTACTTTCATTTTTGCCAGTGCGATAGGTGAAAAATGGTGTCTCAGTGCTGTTTTAATTTGCATTTCTCTAATTATGAGTGAGTTTGAACATTTTTTCATATGTTTTCATGTGTATGTCTTTTTTTGTGAATTGTCTGTTCATATCTTTTCCCTGTTTTTCTATCAGATTTTTGGGGGTTTTGTCCCTCGGGGTTTTTTTTCTCTTTTTTTAATCATGGTAAAATACACTTAACATGAAATGTACCATTTTAACTATTTTTAAATAGTTCTGTGGCATTAACCATATCCACACTGTTGTGCAGCCATCACCACCATCTACCTCCAGAACTGTTTTTCATCTTCCCAAACTAAAACTCTGTACCCATTAGACAATAACTCCCCATTCTTCTTTCCCTGCAGCCCTTGGCAACCGCCATTCTGCTCTCTGTCTCTATGAATTTGCCTGTTGTAGGTACCCCATATAAATGGAATCATATAGTATTTTTCCTTTTGTGGCTAGCTTATTTCATAAGCTTATCATAATGTCTTCAAGATTCGTCCATGTTGTAGCATGTGTCAGAAAGTCCTTTTTAAGGCTGAATGATATTCCATTGTATGAATACACCACATTTTGTTTATCCATTCATCTGTCAATGGACACTGGGCTTGCTTCCACCTTTTGGCTATTGTGAATAATGCTGTGTCCCTTCGTTTTTAAGAGCTCTTTATGTGTTAGAAATATTAGCCCTGTGTCTGTGGTACATGGTTGCAGGTATTTTCTCCCAAATGATCAGTTGTCTTTTGACTTCTGATTTTTTTTTTGTCGTGCAAAATTTTAAAAATTTTTATGTAGTTAAATTTATTAATCTTTTCTTTCACTGCCTCTGGATTTTGAATCATAGCGAGAAAGACTTTCCCTATACCAAAGTTAAAAAGAAATTCATCCATGTTTTCTTTTAGTACTTGTATAGATTAATTTTTTCATTTAGATCTTTAATCTACTTGGAGTTTATTTATGTATATGGTGTGAGGTATGGATCTAATTTTATCTTTTTCCAAATGGCTACTAATTTGTCCCAACACCACCTGTTACAAAGTTCATCTTGATTCCAGTGATTTGAGATGCCACCTTTGCCATATTTTAAATTTCCATATATACTTGAGTCTAATTCTGGACCAGTTCTCTCTGTCTGTGCATGTACCAGTACCGCTGTTTTAATTATTAAGGCCCTATATGGTATGTTTTAATGTCCGGTCGGGCTCATCCCCTCTTGTAGCTTTTCTTTTTCACTGTTTTCCTAGCTATTCTTACATTTTTGTCTGTCTATATGAAATTTAGTGTCATCTTGTCTAGTGTCTTGTTGGTATTTTTATTGGGATTGCATTGAATTCATAAATTAAGTTAGGGAGAACTGACATCTTGATAATGTTGAGTCCTGTCCAAGAACAGAGGATGTCTTTCTACTTGTTCAAGTTTATGTTAGTATCTTTCAGTAGCATTTTTAAATTTTCCTTGCGTAGGTTGCACATTTCTGTTAACTTGATTCCTAAGTGCTTAATTATTTTGTTGCTATTGCAAATGGTATTTTTCTCACCATAATGTCTTCTCTTTGTGTATGTGAAGGCTGTTGATTTTCGTATGTTAATTTTATATTGTGTTACTTGACTGAGTCCTTTTATTATTGTTTTATCATTGATTTTGGGGTTTTCCAGGTACTCTATCATATTATCTGCAGCTAATGCTAGTTTTGCTTCTTCGTTACCCGTTCTTATTCCTCTAATTGGTGTCCCTTTTCTAACTGCAGTGCTAATACTCCTAGTACAGTGGTGGGTAGTAGCAGACATGATGGGTAACTTACTTTGTTGCTGATATTAATGGAAATACCTCTAGTGTTTCTCCAGTAAATAAGATTTTGGTTTTAGGACTAAGGTATATATATTTTACCTTGTTGAGAAAGTATCCCTCAATTTCTGTTTTCTTGGGTGTCAGAGGCTTTCTCTTCTACGGAGATAATCATGTGATTTTTTTGCCCCTTAAATGATTTCATTGTATTTTCACATGTGTGATATGTGTTTTCATTGTTAGTATTTCTTCAGATTTCTCCAATTTTAGTTGCATTTCCTTTCACCCAGAAGTTGTTTAATAGGAGATTCTTAAATTTTTAGATAGAAGGACCTTTCTTTTGCTGTTGGTGATGATGGTGTTAGTAAATTCTAGATTTAATGTATTGTGTTCAGGGAGTGTTGTTTTTAATATTTTTCCTTTATAGAAGGTGTTTTCTTTGTGAACTAATACACGATCAGTTTTTTTTGTGGATTTGCTGTGAGCACTGGAGAAGAACACGTAGACTTTCTTAGTAGGGTGTAGTTTGATACACATCCCTAAGTTCTGCTCTATTTGTTTTCTTGTTCAGATCTTCTGTCTCCTTATTTTTTCTCCACTTGATCTGTCTTGTGCTGAGGGTGGCGAATGAAAGTCTCTTATTACTGTGTTTCTGTCTATGTGTCCTTGCATCTCTTGTGGTATTTGCTTCTTAAAATTGGATGCTCTGTTATTTGGTGTATATGAAGTGTTATATCTCGGTGTGAATTGCCCCTTTTGTCACATTTCATACTTTTGGGCTTGAATTATACTTTGTCTGATAGCTAGATCGCTCCCTGCACTCTTTTAAAATATTGTATTTATTTTTATTAAAATATTTTTATATTTATTAAATTTAATTTAATGAGTTAAATTATTTGACCTTTTTTGGGGTGTAGAGTTCTATGACTTTTAACATGTGTATAGATTTGTGTAACCAGTACCACAATCAAGGTACAGAACAGTTCTATCACACCCCAGAATACCCCTATGCTACCCCATCATAGACACTGTTCCCTACCCCTGGCCACCACTGACGTGTTCTCTTTCACTATAGTTTTGTCTTTTCAAGAATGTCATGTAAATGGAATCATACAGTATGGAACCTTTGGAGACTGGCTTCTTTCGCTCAGCAAAACACCTTTGAGATTTATCCAAGTTGTTACGTATATCAATTGTTGGTTCCTTTTATTTTTGTTTTGTGGGGAAGATCAGCCCTGAGCTAACATCCGTGCCCATCTTCCTCCACTTTGTGTGGGACACCGCCACAGCATGGCCTGACAAGCGGTGCGTCGGTGCGGGCCCGGGATCCGAACCCCGGCCGCCAGCAGCGGAGTGCACGCACTTAACCGCTAAGCCACGGGGCCGGCGCCTGTCGGTTCCTTTTAATTGGTAGTACTATTCCATTGTATAAGCTGTATTCTTTTTTTTTTTTGCTGAGGAAGAGTCTCCCTGAGCTAACATCTGTTGCCGATCTTTCTCTATTTTATATGTGAGCTGCTGTCAGAGCATGGCCACTGGTAGACAAGCGGTATAGGTCTGCACCTGGGAACCAAACCCTGGCCGCCAAAGCAGAGCGCACCGAACTTAACCACTAGGCCACCAGGGCTGGCCCATGTAAGCGGTATTCTTACTGAGCAGTTTTCCTTTATATGATATATCACAACAGTTTATCCATTCACCTGTTGAAGGATATTTGGTGTGTTTGCACTTTTTGATGATTTGAATGGAGCTGCTATAAACATTTATATATAAGTTTCATGTGAACATTTCTCTGGGGTAGGATAGGAGTGAGGTTGTTGTGTCGTATAGTAAGTGTAAGTTGAACTTTATAAGAAGCTATTTTCCAGCGTGGCTGTACCATTTCCCATTCCTGTCAGCAGTGTATTAGAGTTCCAGTTGCTCTGTATTCTCACTGGGACTTGGCATTATCAATTTTTTAAACAGTGTGGCCATTCTAATAGGTGTGTAACAGTAGCTCATCCTGTTTTTCTGTTTCTTTTTTCTTTTTGTGAGGAAGATCAGCCCTGTGCTAACATCTGCCAATCCTCCTCTTTTTTTGTTGAGGAAGACTGGTCCTGGGCTAACATCTGTGCCCATCTTCCTCCACTTTATATGGGACGCTGCCACAGCATGGCTTGACAAGTGGTGCGTCGGCGCGTGCCCGGGATCTGAACCGGCGAACCACGGGCCGCCGCAGCGGAGCACGCCACCAGGCTGGCCCCTCATCCTGGTTTTAATTTGCATTTCCCTGATGACTAGTGATGTTGAACATCTTTTCATGAACTTCCTCGCAATCTATATATCTTCTTTGGTGAGGTGTCTGTTAAAGTCTTTTGTTCATTTTTAGTTGATATTTTTTAAAATTGTGGCAAAATATAGACAACATAAAATTTGCCATTTCAGGGCCGGCCCCGTGGCTTAGCGGTTAAGTGCGGGCGCTCTGCTACTGGCGGCCCGGGTTCGGATCCCTGGCCGCACCCCGACGCACTGCTTCTCCCGCCATGCTGAGGCCGAGTCCCACATACAGCAGCTAGAAGGATGTGCAACTATGACATACGACTATCTACTGGGACTTTGGGGGGGAAAAAAAAGGAGGAGGATTGGCAATAGATGTTAGCTCAGAGCTGGTCTTCCTCAGCAAAAAGAGGAGGATTAGCATGGATGTTAGCTCAGGGCTGATCTTCCTCACAAAAAAAAAATAAGAAAATAAAAAAAAAATTTGCTATTTCAACCATTTAAAAAAAAATTGGGTGGCATTAAATACATTCAAAATATTCTGTAACCATCACCACTATTTCAGGAATTTTTCATCATCCCAAACAGAAACTGTACCCATTTGGCAGTAACTCCCAAATCCCTCTTTCTCCCAGCTCCTGGTAACCACCATTCTACTTTCTGTCTCTATGAATTTGCCAATTCTAGGTGCCTCATGTAAGTGGAATCATACAGTGTTTGCCCTTTTGTGACTGGCTTATTTCACTTAGGATAATGTTGTGAAGGCTCATTCATGTTGTAGCATGTGTCAGAATTTCCTTCCTTTGTAAGGCTGAATAATGTTCCATTGTATGTGGATACCACATTTTGCTTATCCATTCATCTGTCAGTGGACACTTGGGTTGCTTCTACATTTTAGCTGTTGTGAATAGTGCTGCTGTGAACATGGGTATACAAAATATCTCTTTGAGACCCTGCTTTCTATTCCTTTGTATATACCCAGAAGTGGAATTGCTGGGTCATATGGTCATACTATTTTCTGCAGCGGCTGCACCATTTTATATTCCCACCAGCAATGCACAGGGGTTCCAACTTCTCCACATCCTTGCTAACACTCGTTATTTTCTGTCTGTGTTTTTTAAAAATAATAGTCTAGATGCAGAGTTTTAATGCTATAGTTTCTACTTTTCTCTCTCTCTCTTTTTGTTTTCATATTGTATGGTGGTCACAATGTCCATCAAGGCATAGCTTATGGTGAAGCAGCAGTTTCCAGACTTAATCAGCAGCATTCTTTTTTTCTAAATGTAGGACCCAGGAGATAAAATGGCTATCAGCTCAGGCGAGGTTTGAGTCTTCCTTGTCTGTGAAAGGACTGTACTTCCTTCTTTGTAAGAACCCTTGGAGAACTCAGAGCCCGTGTGGAAGCCCAAGCTCGAAGTCATTGCTGTAAACTCTGCTGGCAGTACTAATGGTCATTTTATTCTATGTAAATGGAGCACGTGTTCAGTCTGTCTGCCAAGGCTCATTCTTACTGCCTTTCAGGGCCTTGTGTCAGCCTCTCAGATGGGACTTTCTCTGGCTCCTCCCTCTGTCATCTCAGGCTTGTTTGGTGGTGCCACCTCCCCCTCCCAGCCCCTCAGGCCAGAACCCCTTGTGTTATCCAGAACCCCTGCTGCTCCCTCCAGCCTCCCAGGCGCAGAGTTCTGAGAGTCTACCTCCAGGAGTGTGTCCCCTCCATCCCCACTGCCACTGCCCCATCCAGGCTCCCGGCATCTCTTTGTTTACTAATAGCACATAATTCAGATACCATACAGTTCATCTCTGTAAGCTGTACAGTTCAGTGGTTTTTAGTGTATTCAAAGAGTTGTCTAACCATCACCATAGTCAATTTTATTTTATTTTATTTATTTATTTTTTTGTTTATTGCAGTAACATTGGTTTATAACAGTGTATAAATTTCAGGTGTACATCATTATACTTCTATTTCTGCATAGATTACATCATGTTCACCACCCAAATACTAATTACAACCCATCACCACACACTTGTGCTGAATTATCCCTTTCGCCCTCCTCCCTCCCCCCTTCCCCTCTGGTAACCACCAATCCAATCTCTGTCTCTATGTGTTTGTTTATTGTTGTTATTATCTACTACTTAATGAAGGAAATCACACGGTATTTGACCTTCTCCCTCTGACTTATTTCACTTTGCATAATACCCGCAATGTCCATCCATGTTGTCACAGATGGCTGGATTTCATCGTTTCTTATGGCTGAGTGGTATTCCATTGTGTGTATATACCACCTCTTCTTTATCCATTCGTCCCTTGATGGGCACTTAGGTTGCTTCCAAGTCTTGGCTATTGTGAATAAGGCTGCAGTGAACACAGGGGTGCATGTATCTTTATGCATTGGTGTTTTCAAGTTCTTTGGATAAATACCCAGCAGTGGAATAGCTGGGTCATATGGTAGTTCTATCCTTGATTTTTTGAGGAATCTCCATACTGTTTTCCATAGTGGCTGCACCAGTTTGCACTCCCACCAGCAGCGTATGAGACTTCCCTTCTCTCCACATCCTCTCCAACACATGTTGTTTCCTGTCTTGTTAATTATAGCCATTCTGATGGGCGTGAGGTGATATCTCATTGTAGTTTTGATTTGCATTTCCCTGATAGTTAATGATTTTGAACATCTTTTCATGTGTCTGTTGGCTATCTGTATATCTTCTTTGGAGAAATGTCTGTTCAGGTCTTTTGCCCATTTTTTAATTGGGTTGGTAGTTTTTTTGTTGTTGAGATGCATGAATTCTTTATATATTTTGGAGATTAATCCCTTATCAGATGTATGGTTTGTAAATATCTTCTCCCAGTTGTTAGGTTGTCTTTTCGTTTTGTTGATAGTTTCCTTTGCTGTGCAGAAGCTTTTTAGTTTGATGTAGTCCCATTTGTTTATTTTTTCTGTTGTTTCTCTTGCCTGGTCAGACATGGTGCTTGAAAATATGTTGCTAAGACTGATGTCGAAGAGCGTACTGCCTATGTTTTCTTCTAGAAGTTTCATAGTTTCAGGTCTTACATTCAAGTCTTTAATCCATTTGGAGTTAATTTTTGTGTATGGTGTAAGGTAAGGGTTTACTTTCATTTTTTTGCATGTGGCTATCCAGTTTTCCCAACACTATTTGTTGAAGAGACTTTCTTTTCTCCATTGTGTGTTCTTGGCTCCTTTGTCAAAGATTAGCTGCCCATAGATGTGTGGGTTTATTTCTGGGCTTTTGATTCTATTCCATTGATCTGTGTGTCTGTTTTTGTGCCAGTACCATGCTGTTTTGATTACTATAGCTTTGTAGTATATTTTGAAATCAGGGAGTGTGATGCCTCCAGCTTTGTTCTTTTTTCTCAGGATTCCTTTAGCTATTCGGGTTCTTTTGTTGTTCCATATAAATTTTAGGATTCTTTGTTCTATTTCTGTGAAAAATGTTGTTGGAACTTTGATAGGGATTGCATTGAATCTATGGATGGCTTTAGGAAGTATGGACATCTTAACTATGTTAATTCTTCCAATCCAGGAGCACGGAATATCTTTCCATTTCTTTGTGTCATCTTCAGTTTCTTTCAGCAATGTTTTATAGTTTTCAGTGTACAGCTCTTTCACCTCTTTGGTTAAGTTTATTCCTAGGTATTTTATTCTTTTTGTTGTAGTTGTAAATGGGGTGGTATTCTTAATTTCTCTTTCTGCTACTTCGTTGTTAGTGTATAGAAATGCAACTGATTTTTGTATGTTGATCTTGTATCCTGCAACTTTACCATATTCGTTTATTACTTCTAAAAGTTTTCTGGTGGATTCTTTAGGGTTTTTATATATAAAATCATGTCATCTGCAAATAGTGAGAGTTTCACTTCTTCCTTTCCAATTTGGATCCCTTTTATTTCTTTCTCTTGCCTGATTGCTCTGGCTAGGACTTCCAGTACTATGTTAAATAGGAGTGGTGACAGTGGGCATCCTTGTCTGGTTCCTGTTCTTAGGGGGATAGCTTTCAGTTTTTCACCATTGAAGATGATATTAGCTGTGGGTTTCTCATATATGGTCTTTATTATGTCGAGGTACTTTCCTTCTATACCCATTTTATTCAGAGTTTTTATCATAAATGGATGCTGTTGTCTTGACATGAGTGCGGCCATGTTTGGCCGCTCCATTGACCTACAGCCACCAGCACAAAAAGAAATATAAAAGCTGCTTTCTGCGTGGTGGGAACTGGCCCTTCTCTCACGGAGGGAGTTGCAGGTTGTAACATTTCAAGACTCTTGGAGCGTCGTAGCACGGGATGGACTGGCCATCTATGCCGGGCTGGGACGATAACCAAAGAGAACAATGCACGTACACAACTACTGGGCTGGGACGTTAGCCAGGGGGCTCAGTGCACGTACGCCACTGATAACCATTTTGTGCATGGGAACACTAAATGCTTGCTCTGCAAACTCTGTAATTGCTTACTCTGAAAATTACTGATGGTATAAAAACTGCTGGAAACTGAGCCCTAGTGAGAGTTCCACCTGTGGAAGGGACACCTTGCCCAGGACGTGTGATCCTTGCCCAGCCGCGTCGATTGACAGAGCTCTCCCGGCAGTGGGGCGTGGATGTTGTGAGTAACTGATTTGATGTGAAGCAATTGATTTGATATGAAGTAATTGATTTGATGTGTTCTCTTTTTGGTCAACCTGGTGTTTCTCTTTCTGGTTGATTTGTGTCATTTCTCTTCAGCCGATGTGGGTGTTTTCCCTTTCCAGTCGGGCTGATGTTTTTCCCTCTTAATATTTGACCTATTTGGATCTGTTTGCAGACTGTCACCTTTACTATCCTCTATATAATAAAATATACCTTCAGTCCATTTGTTTGGAGTGGAAAGTGTCTTTTACGTCTCCGATCGAATCCCCGAACCTCTCATAACATAATTGGCGCTGTGAGCAGGATTCGATTAAGGAGATGCCTTTCCTATTCAAACGAAAGGTAACTGAAGCCAAGGTGGAAGAAATTCCAGGATGGGAGGACCCTCCCTTTTGCACTCTGGCTGGGGAGTGGGCTCGTAGGTCAGGGTTATGTGAAGGTTGGGATGCTCGCCTGCGACGATTTGAACCGTTGGATGTGACCAAGGCTTTGCAGACGGTGGAAAGAAAAGCGAAAGATGATGTTTCTTTTTTGGCATGGCGAGGTTGGTGTTTGTTGACTGCTTATCGCCGGGCTATAGAAGATAGGGATAAGATACAGACAGAGAAGGCACTCTTGGAAACGGAATATCGCCGGGCTATAGAAGATAGGGATAAGATACAGACAGAGAAGGCACTCTTGGAAACGGAATATCGCCGGGTTATAGAAGATAGGGATAAGATACAGACAGAGAAGGCACTCTTGGAAAAGGAATATTCAGATTTACAGTTGCCTGAAGTCAAGGTGGAAGAAATTCCAGGATGGGAGGACCCTCCCTTTTGCACTCTGGCTGGGGAGTGGGCTCGTAGGTCAGGGTTATGTGAAGCTTGGGATGCTCGCCTGCGACGATTTGAACCGTTGGATGTGACCAAAGCTTTGCAGACGGTGGAAAGAAAAGCGAAAGATGATGTTTCTTTTTTGGCACGGCGAGGTTGGTGTTTGTTGACAGCTTATCGCCGGGCTATAGAAGATAGGGATAAGATACAGACAGAGAAGGCACTCTCGGAAAAAGAAAATTTAGATTTGCAGTCTCGCTTGGCTATGATTCAATGTCAATATCTTGCACTGGGAGATCAGGCTCGTAACTACCAAACTATAGCAGAAAAGGCTGCTGTAAGAGTTGCCAAATATAAATACAGAAAGAGGAGAGGAAAGGTAAACGAACGAAAAGTTCATATGGCCATAGCATCGGCCGGTCCTAAGTGGGACCCGGACACATGGGATGGTGATATCTGGGATGATGATTCTGAAACTGATTATGAGGAAGAGGAAAAACCGCCCAAACACACAGAGGCACGTCCTCTTCGCCGTCGGCGGATGGAAATGGATGGTAATCATCCTGTAAGGAAAGATGTGATTGAGGATTTTAACCAACAAGAAATTTCTGATATTTTAGCCCGGGCTACACAAAAGCCTGGAGAAGCCATTATAACCTGGCTTGTTCGCCTATATGATATGGGCGCTACAGGAATTAATCTGGATGCAGGAGATGCTTTTAAATTTGTAGTTTTGTCCAATGATCCAGTAATACGGGGAGCTCTCAGAGACTGGAGCATGAATGCTCACCCCCCAAATGATCGTGGACAAGACACTGATGGTACAACTTTATTGGCTCTTGCAGTAAAAGGAGCTCAAGATAAATACCCCACGGATGATATGTGGCCAGACACTAATAGACCATGGTATACTTTAAAAGATTGTGTCCAAAAGATGAGAGAAGAAACCATGAAACGGGCTGTGTTTCTGGGGTGTGGTGAAGCTTTAAATGAAATGACTTTAAGTGTCCAGGTGCGAAACAAGTTGATAAAAACTGCACCTCCAGCATACAAACAAATAATTACAACCCTTCTGATGAATGAAACTGAAAGCCCTATATCAACACTTGCAGATAAGATTATGCAGCTAGCAGACTTGGGAGACTGGCAGACAACTGAAAATTCTCCAAGAAGAGAAAAAAGAGAAACATTCTTTAAAAAAGATAAAATGACTCGAGGTGATATGTTTTTGGCTCTACTCCAGGCAGGAGTACCTAAAGACCAGATTGATGGAGTTGACACTAGAGAATTATGGAAATTATATAAAGAAAAAGGGCTGAATGTAAAACAAGTGAACAGAAGGGACAGTATAGAGAATGCTTCCAACCCAGTGCCTGCTGCACCTAGTGCACCACCTCCTCCCTTGGATCCTCTTATTGCTGACTTATGTGATTGAGGGGAAGGCCAAACCTCTGTATCGATTAGTGCCACTATAAGAAAGGACATTAGACCACATGTACCAATTAAAATATTTTGGAAGAATGGATCTACAACTAGTGTGAAGGCACTTGTAGATACAGGGGCGGAGGCCACCCTTATCTATGGGAATCCAACTAAGTTTCAAGGTACATCAATTCTAATAACTGGACTGGGAGGAAAAGAAATCCAGGCAGTTACCACTAATCTTTCTATGCAAATTGGGCAACTACCCCGGCGCACATATCTAGTTATGATTGTACCAATACCAGAATATATAATTGGGATTGATATTCTAAAAGGATTGACATTAAATTTGGCTGATGGACAATACCAATTTGCTATTAGAGCTTTGTCTTTTCATATTAATGCTGTAATTGTGGGATGTTTGCATCATGAAGTAGAAATTCCACCTGCCACGCAAGTGATCAATCAAAGACAGTATCGCATCCCTGGAGGACAACAAGAAATATCTGAGACCATAGAAGATTATTTGGCTGTAAAAGTCCTTCGCAGAGTAACTACAGCCTGGAATAATCCTATCTGGCCTGTTAAAAAAGGTGATGGGACATGGAGAATGACTGTAGATTACAGAGAGCTAAACAAAGTGACTCCGGCTATTCAAGCGGCCGTCCCTGATTTGATTACTCTTATAGAAAAAGTGCAATGTTATCCAGGCACTTGGTATGCAGTCATAGACTTGGCTAATGCCTTTTTCACCATACCTATACCTAAAAGTGTCCAAGAACAGTTTGCTTTCACGTGGCTGGGACAACAATATACCTTTACTAGACTTCCTCAGGGATATGTGCATAGTCCCACTATCTGCCATCGACAGGTTGCTGAAACCTTGGCAAAGGTACCTGCTTCTGATGATGTCCAAATAGTACATTACATAGATGATATTATGATCCAAGGAAATGAAGAAGAAAAAGTACAACAACAGTTAGAAAAAGTAATAGACATACTTGAGGAGGATGGATGGAAAACTAATCCAGCTAAAATTCAGGGCCCGAGTTCAAATGTTAAATTTTTGGGAGTACTTTGGAATAATGGAAAACAAGAAATTTTACCTAAAGCTAGACAAAAGATATTAGATTTTGCAGCACCCCGTAACAAAAAGGAAGCACAAAAATTTATTGGATTATTCGTATTTTGGAGGGCACATATTCCACATTTAAGTCGGCTCCTTGCACCTTTATATAAAGTTACCAGGAAAAAATATGAATTTGAATGGGGAATACAACAAAAAGAAGCTTTTGAAGCAGCAAAGCATGCTATTCAGACTGCTTTAGATCTATGGCCAATTAAACCGGGACCCATTGAGTTACAGGTAGATGTCATTGATCAGTATGCCAGCTGGAGTTTATGGCAAAAACAAGGTGCCCGACGTTATCCTCTGGGATTTTGGAGTCGCAAGCTTCCCTGTTCCAGTGAAAGATATAGTCCTTTTGAAAAACAGTTGTTAGCCTGCTATTGGGCTCTAATAGACTCAGAAAGCCTTACCCTGGGACATGAGGTAATTATGCGACCTCAGATACCCATCATGCAATGGATTCATAGCACGCCTGTCACTCATAAAATTGGACATGCACAAGAATTTAATATCATCAAATGGAAATGGTATATTCAAGACCGGGCCAAACCTGGCCCAAAGGGGTTGTCCCTATTGCATGAACAAGTGTCTCAATATAGCAGTGAGCCAACTGTGTCACCCAAGACTGATATAACAGAATCTCCTGTTAAATGGGGTGTCTCATATGATCAATTGACTGAAGAACAACAAAAACATACCTGGTTTACGGATGGTTCTGCTAAAATGATATCGAGCTCACGGAAATGGAAAGCAGTTGCCTACAACCCATCCACCCAACAAACAATTGTTACCACTGGAGATAATATGAGTAGCCAATATGCTGAACTTTATGCGGTGTATCAGGCACTTCAACAAGAACAGGGGCAACAATGTCATATATATACTGATTCATGGGCAGTGGCACAAGGTTTGGCAACGTGGATGCCACAATGGAAAAAACATGATTGGAAAATTAATGATAAAGAAATATGGGGAAAGAAATTATGGGAAGACATATGGTTATGGTGTCAAAACACAATTGTTACTGTATTTCATGTTGATGCTCACAGTTCTTTAATTTCTGCAGAACGAAAGCATAATTCTCATGCTAATCAGCTGGTGCAGATTCGTGCAACGCACAACCCAGGCTTAGCACAATGGGTCCACGAAAAGAGTGGACACTTGGGAGAACAAGCTTCATACAGGTGGGCACAACAAAGGGGAATCCTTGTCACCCATGTTGATATTGCCAATGCAGTACAACAATGTCAGTTATGCCAACAGTTAAATAAACGGGGAGTCCCACACCCCTACCAAGGTCATATCCAAAAGGGATTATTTCCTGCCCATACCTGGCAAATAGATTTTATTGGACCATTGCCAAATTCTTGTGGCTATACTTATGCCTGCACTGCTGTTGATACATATTCTGGTTATTTATTGGCTATACCAGCTAAAGCGGCCACCCAACAGAGTGCCATAAAATTATTAGATACAATCAAGTTATATTATGGAACACCAAGGCAAATTCAGAGTGACAACGGTTCCCACTTTACAGGTAAGTTGATTCAAACCTATACCAAGGAAAATTATATAGAATGGATTTATCATATAGCTTATTACCCCCAAGCTGCAGGCCTCATAGAACGAATGAACGGATTGCTTAAACAACAATTGAGGAAACTTGGTCATGGCTCATTAAAGGGGTGGCACAACCATCTAAGTACTGCTCTAAATGTGTTAAATAACAGGCCACTAGGCCCTAATGAGACTCCTCTGTCAAGGTTGTTACCAGCAAAGATTACAGAAGTGGCAACCGCCACCCATGAGTTTATGACCTTAACCTATTGGCCCCTGACTCAGTCTGCTAAACCGCCTTTTCGTGCCACGGCCGAAGCGGCTGGATTGGATTTATCTACTGTTCATTCTATTCAATTGCCCCCTAAGAAGCAGTCTATAGTCCCTACTGGGATAGGGGTACAATTTCCCAAAAATACCTTTGGTTTGTTAAAAGGACGCTCTGGACTGGCAGCAAAAGGTATTGATGTACTGGGAGGAGTTATTGATCCAGATTACCAGGGAGAAATAAAATTTATATTATATAATGGTAGTGACACAGTACTAACTGTAGAGTCTGGAGAACGAGTGGGACAATTATTGGTGCTTCCCCTCTTGACTCCAAATGTGTCACAAGGACAACCTCCAAGTGAATTAACTAAAAGAGGAATACAAGGATTTGGATCTACAGATGGATGGAAACCTGGAGCAAAAGTGTGGGTGACACATCCACCCAATGCGGCTCCGCGTGCCGCAGAAGTAGTGGCCCAAGGGCCCACTGCAACACTCATAGTAATGTATCCAGGAAATGAACAATTATATCATGTTCCTAAAAATTCTGTTTCTTTGCGTGAATAGATATTCCTGCTGTGTTTACTATGCTGTGCTGCACTTCCATGTCTGCTGCAGACCTACGCACCAACTAATGCCTCTGTAGGACAACCTTTGACCCTCTACAGTTAGACCAACTGCTCTACACCAGTGGGACCTATAACCTGGACTATGAATGGCCGAGAAATTTGGTCTCAGAAACAACAAGCAACTTCGCAATATAAGATAATTTCTCTATTACCCTGCCTTCTGCTACCCTCTGTGATGGGGGCTGATCTGGACTTCTGCAAGCTAATTTGTTATGCCTAAGTGTTACCTTATCTAATGTTATCTTTGATGCTGTACATGATTTGCAAGATCAAGTTAATAACATTTCATATTCTAAGGGGTTATTTGATTGGTTACCTTGGGGTTTAGGTCCTTTATTGTGAGATAGTTTTATAATTATTGTAGTCATTGGATTTTGGATTATTGGATGTGCCTTATGTACTTGTGTACGAAGTTCATTGTCTGTGCGTATGGTGTCTTATGGTTAATGGAGACGGCCACGGCCGAATATGTCTTGACATGAGTGCGGCCATGTTTGGCCGCTCCATTGACCTACAGCCACCAGCACAAAAAGAAATATAAAAGCTGCTTTCTGCGTGGTGGGAACTGGCCCTTCTCTCACGGAGGGAGTTGCAGGTTGTAACATTTCAAGACTCTTGGAGCGTCGTAGCACGGGATGGACTGGCCATCTATGCCGGGCTGGGACGATAACCAAAGAGAACAATGCACGTACACAACTACTGGGCTGGGACGTTAGCCAGGGGGCTCAGTGCACGTACGCCACTGATAACCATTTTGTGCATGGGAACACTAAATGCTTGCTCTGCAAACTCTGTAATTGCTTACTCTGAAAATTACTGATGGTATAAAAACTGCTGGAAACTGAGCCCTAGTGAGAGTTCCACCTGTGGAAGGGACACCTTGCCCAGGACGTGTGATCCTTGCCCAGCCGCGTCGATTGACAGAGCTCTCCCGGCAGTGGGGCGTGGATGTTGTGAGTAACTGATTTGATGTGAAGCAATTGATTTGATATGAAGTAATTGATTTGATGTGTTCTCTTTTTGGTCAACCTGGTGTTTCTCTTTCTGGTTGATTTGTGTCATTTCTCTTCAGCCGATGTGGGTGTTTTCCCTTTCCAGTCGGGCTGATGTTTTTCCCTCTTAATATTTGACCTATTTGGATCTGTTTGCAGACTGTCACCTTTACTATCCTCTATATAATAAAATATACCTTCAGTCCATTTGTTTGGAGTGGAAAGTGTCTTTTACGTCTCCGATCGAATCCCCGAACCTCTCATAACAGCTGTATCTTGTCAAATGCTTTCTCTGCATCTATTGAGATGATCATGTGATTTTTATTCTTCATTTTATTAAATGTGGTGTATCACATTGATTGATTTGCGAATGTTAAACCATCCCTGCATACCTGGAATAAATCCCACTTGATCATGGTGTATAATCTTTTTAACGTATTGTTGTATGCGATTTGCTAGTATTTTGTTGAGGATTTTTGCATCGATGTTCATCAGTGATATTGGCCTGTAATTTCCTTTTTTTTGTGTTGTCTTTGTCTGGTTTTGGTATCAGGGTAATGTCGGCTTCGTAGAATGAGTTAGGGAGCTTCCCCCCCTCCTCAATTTTTTGGAAGAGTTTGAGAAGGATAGGTATTAAGTCTTCTTTGAATGTTTGGTAGAATTCGCCAAGGAAGCTGTCTGTTCCTGGACTTTTATTTTTGGGGAGGTTTTTGATTACTGTTTCGATATCCTTACTGGTGATTGGTCTATTCAAATTCTCTACTTCTTCTTGATCCAGTTTTGGAAGGTTGTATGATTCTAAGAATTTATGCAGTTTCTTCCAGATTGTCGAATTGGTTGGCATATAGCTTTTCGTAGTAGTCTCTTATAATCTTTTGTATTTCTGAGGTGTCTGTTATAATTTCTCCTCTTTCATTTCTGATTTTACTTATTTGTGCCTTCTCTTTTTTTTTCTTGGTGAGTCTAGCTAAAGGTTTGTCAATTTTGTTTATCTTTTCAAAGAACCAGCTCTTGGTTTTATTAATTTTTTCTATTGTTTTTTGGTCTCTATTTCATTTATTTCTGCTCTGATTTTTATTATTTCCCTTCTTCCACTGATTTTGGGCTTTGTTTGTTCTTCTTTTTCCAGTTCCTTTAGGTGCATTGTTAGATTGTTTATTTGAGATTTTTCTTGTTTGTTGAGATAGGCCTGTATTGCTATAAACTTCCCTCTTAGAACCGCTTTTGCTGTATCCCATAAATTCTGGCTTGTCGTATTTTCATTTTCATTTGTCTCCAGGTATTTTTTGATTTCTTCTTTGATTTCTTTGTTGACCCAGTCGTTGTTCAGTAGCATTTTGTTTAATCTCCTTGTATTTGTGGCTTTTCTGATTTTCTTCCTATAGTTGATTTCTAGTTTCATACTGTTGTGGTCAGAAAAGATGCCTGGTATTATTTCAATCTTCTTAAATTTATGGAGACTTGTTTTGTGGCCTAATATGTGATCAATCCTGGAGAATGTTCCATGTGCATTTGAAAAGAACATGTATTCTTTGGTTTTTGGATGGAATGCTCTGTATATATCTACTAGGTCCATCTGTTCTAGTGTGTCATTTAAGGCCAATGTTTCCTTATTGATCTTCTGTTTGGATGATCTGTCCGTTGGTGTAAGTGGAGTGTTAAAGTCTCCTACTATTATTGTGTTACTGTGTATTTCTGTTTTTGTGTCTGTTAATAATTGCTTTATATATTTAGGGGCACCTACATTGGGTGTGTAGATATTTACAAGTGTTATATCCTCTTGTTGGATTGTTCCCTTGATCATTATGTAATGCCCTTCTTTGTCTCTTTTTACAGTTTTTGTTTTAAAGTCTATTTTGTCTGATATGAATACTGCTACCCCAGCTTTCTTTTCATTGCCATTTGCATGGAGTATCTTTTTCCATCCCTTCACTTCCAGTTTGTGAGTGTCTCTAGGTCTGAAGTGTGTCTCTTGTATGCAGCATCTATATGGGTCTTGTTTTTTTATCCAATCAGCCACCCTATGCCTTTTAATTGGAGCATTTAGTCCATTGACGTTTAAAGTAGCTATTGATAAGTATGTACTTTCTGCCATTTTTTAACTTTTTTTTTTTCTCAGTGTTTTAGTAGTCCTTCTCTGTTCCTTTCTTCTTCTATACAGAATTGCTGGTCTCTTTAGTTTGATCTCTGAAAACTCTACTCTTTAACTCCCCTCCTCCCTCCTTTTATGTTTTTGATATCATATCCAACCTCTCTTTTGTACATTTGTATCCATTACCCTCGATAATATCATGGAAATAGATAATTTTTCTTATTTGTGGTCTTCTCTTTTCCCCTTAAATCAGTCCCTTTAACATTTCTTGTAGCACAGGTTTCTTGGTGACAAACTCCTTTAATTTTTGCTTGTCTGGGAAATTTTTGATCTCTCCTTCCATTTTGAATGATAACCTTGCTGGGTAGAGTATTCTTTTTTTTTTTTTTTTTTTTTTTTTTTTTGTGAGGAGGACCAACCCTGAGCTAACATCCAATGCCAATCCTCCTCTTTTTTCCTGAGGAAGACTGGCCCTGGGCTAACATCCATGCCCATCTTCCTCTACTTTATATGGGACGCCGCCACAGCATGGCTTAACAAGCAGTGCGTCGGTGCGCACCCGGGATCCGAACCGGCGAACCCTGGGCCGCCGCAGCGGAACGTGCGCACCCAACCACTTGCGCCACCGGGCTGGCCCCAGGGTAGAGTATTCTTGGTTGTAAGTTTTTTCCTTTTAGCACTTTAAATATATCATGCCACTCTCTTCTAGCCTGTAAGGTTTCTGCTCAGAAGTCAGCTGATAGCCTTATGGGGTTTCCTTTGTATGTAACTTGACTTTCTCTTGCGGCTTTTAGGATTCTCACTGTATCTTTAAATCTGGGCATTTTGATTATGATGTGTCTTGGTGTGGTGGGCCTCTTTGGGTTTATCTTATTTGGGGTTCTCTGTGATTCCTGTACCTGGATGTCTGTTTCCTTCCTTAGGTTAGGGAAGTTTTCATCTATTATTTCTTCAAATAGATTCTTTGCCCCTTTGTCTCGCTCTTCTCCTTCCGGGACACCTATAATACGGATGTTAGTGTGCTTGATGTTGTCCCAGAGGTCCCTTAGACTGTCCTCACTCTTTTTTATTCTTTCCTCTTTTACCTGTTCAGCTTGGGTAATTTCTTCTAGTCTTTCGTCCAGGTCACAGATCCGTTCTTCTGTATCCTCTATTCTGCTTTTGAGTCCCTCTAGTGAATTTTTCATTTCCAGTATTGTATTCTTCATATCTGATTGGTTCTTTTTTATATCTTCCATTTCTTTGTTGCCATTCTGAGTTCATCTGTTCTTCTCCCCAGATCAGTAAGCATCCTTAATACTCTTTGTTGGAACTCTCTGTCAGGTAGGTTGCTCATTTCTGTTTCACTTAGTTCCTTTTCTGGGGTTTTGTCCTGTTCCCTTACTTGGAATGTATTCCTTTGCCTCCTCATTTTGCCTCTTTCCCTGTGCTTGTGTCTACGTATTAGGTAGGTCAGCTACGTCTCCTGCTCTTGGATAGGTGACATTATGTAAGTGATGGCTTAGGAGGCCTGCAGTGTGCTTCCCTCAGTTCTCAATGTTCCAGGGGTGACGCCTATGTGGGCTACGTGTGTCCTTCTGTTGTGGCCTGTTTGCTCTCCCTGTAGGCGCCCAGGGAGGCCGAGTTATGCTCCTGGCCAGCTGTTGTAATGCTCAGTTGCTTGTAGTTGTTGTGGGCCCTTCAGTCTCTTTATCAGGTGTGGGGAGCCCCAGCATAGTTGGCTGCAAGTTTTAATAGCACATTTGTGTTGCAGTATTTCTTTTAAGTGAGTAGGCCACCAGCGTGGCAGGTTGTTAGGCTCAGGGCCTTACAATTGCTATAAGCCTCCAGCCTTTAGGTCTCTTGTCAGCTCTCTGAGGATTGCAGCTGGGTGGGGCTGGCCTCAGGCACAGGAGCACCCAATTGTTTCAGGCTTTGGAAGGTGGGGCAAACCCCCTGTGTGGGTCTTTGAGAAGCACAAGTCTTCTGCAGCTGACGAGCCCTGCCACCCACAGATCCACACACACAGTCAACACAGTCCTGCCCCGTGTGCGCGCCCCGACCTCCCGATGCGGACCCAGTCTCTCCACGGCGGGAGCCCCACACTCTCCACCCGCTCCTTGTGCACGCCCTGCCCCACTGAAGTGGGCTTAGTTACCAGGCTGCAGAGAATCCAGTTACCAATCTATGCAGGCCCACAAGTTGCCTGAGGGCTTGTTGTTGGGTGGGGCCAGTCTCTAGGGTGGGCTGCCTGCCCTGGCTGAGCTGGATTAAATCGTCTAGCGGGTGGGGCAGACCCTGGGCTAGCAGGCCTCAGGGAGAACTCCAATGGCGTCTGTGTCAGTACGCCCACACCAGGCCACAACAATGGCCGCCGCCAATGTCCCAGTCCCTGGAGAGGTCTCACCTCTCACCGAGATGCACTCAGGGCCTATCAGGTGAGTCCCTTTTCACCACAGCACTGTGCACCTCTCTTTCTGGTGATTCTAGGTTGCTTTCTGAAACAGGTGAGTTTGCGCGTGGGCCCTTTAAGAGCCGGTTTTACTTTCTTTGTGAACCAGCTTTTCTGGGGGTGCTCCCCAATGTTTTAGTGGCAGGCAAAGTCAGATATTATGACACTCGTCTCAATTGTGCTGGGTCCACAAAATGCCCACAGCGGGGGCGCTCCCCGGCTCAGGGCCCCGCTCCTCCTGGGAGGGCTGCGAACCTTTGGGCTGCCCCTGGGCGGCCGTGAGGAGCTGCGGCTTGTGAAGGCGGTGTTTTTCCTCTCCAGAAGGGAGTTTCTGCCTCTTTTAACTCAGTTAGGATTGTCCGTTGTTGCAGGAGTTCCTCTTATCCAGATTTCAGTTCTGTCTCGGGTAATTTTTCCACGAGTAGTTGTAAATTGGCTGTGTCCGCGGGAGGAGGTGAGTTCCAAGTCTGCCTATGCCGCCATCTTGACTTCCTCCGCCCCGTAGTCAATTTTAAAACATTTTCCTCACCCCAGAAAGAAACTCTGTACTTATTAGTAATGTCACTCCCCATTTGTCCGTCTCCCGCAGCCCACTATCTATTTTCTATTTCTGTAGATTTGCTTATTCTGAACATTTCGTATAAATGGAAGCAGACAATATGTGGCCTTTTGTGACTGGCTTCTTTCATTTAGCATGTTTTCAAAGTTCAGCTATGTTGTAGCATGTATCAGTACTTTAGTCTGTTTTACGACTGAATAATAATCTGTTGTATGGATATACCACATTTTATTTATCCATTCATCAGTTGATGGACACTTGGGTTGCCTCCACCTTTAAACTGTTATGAATAATGCTGCTGTGAACATTCGTGAACAACTCTTGGTGTGGACACACATTTTCATTTCTCTTGGGTAGGTACCTAGGAGTGGAATTTCTGGCTCATATGGTATGTGTTTCACATTTTGTGCAACTGCCAGACTGGTTGCCACAGTGGCTGCCCCATTTTACATTCCCATTACTAGTGTATGAGGTTCTGATTTCTCCATATCCTCACCAATCCTGTCATTTTTTGCAGACTTCAAACTGGTCTGCCCACCTCTAATTTTTTTTCCTTTACATTTCTAAAATTTTGTTCTCTACAAAACTCGCAGTGTCTCCCCTGTTGCCTACAGAGTGAAGTTCCAGTTCCCTAGCATGGTGTCATCCTGTCCTCCACGCCCATCCCTGCTCTCAGGTCCAGCCGTGTTGGCGCTCACTTATCTCCCTGTTTCCCCATCACACCACGCTCTCCCTGCCTCTGCTTCACCACCCTCTACTGCAGTGCTGTTCGTTCCTCAAGGCTCAATGCAAGGGCTCTCTCCTTCACCTTCCTGGACGCCTTCAAGTGAATTGGTCTTCTCCACCGTTCATTGTTACCTGTATTCCTCTTTATTTCATTCAACTTTTGAAAAAAGTAATTGTTTATAGGTCTGTTGCCTCTGCTGAGCAGTGAGCCCTGGGGAAAAGAGTTGGTCTCACCCTTCTGTGTCCCCAGCACCTGGTGCCTTGCTGGGCATGGCAGATGCTCTGGGCAAGGGACTGAGGGGCTCGCTGGGTGACAGACCACACAGCTGTCCTGAGGCATTTGCTCGCCAACCTGTGTGCCTAGAGCTGGCGAGGCCCGTGGGTTTGGGGACTGGTTCCCAGTGGGGCCCTGGCACTTGGACATTTCCTGGCTTTTCATGGGCCCTCTCTCAGTCTGTCTTGCTTCCTCTCTAGAAGATTTGTGGACTGGCGCAGCCCCTGCCAGTGATGGGAAGCAGTGCTAAGTGGCAGTGCTGAAGCTCTCTGAGTATGGTAAGGACTGATGCTTGCCCATTTCGCTTCACTCCTGGTGGGGAGGGGCGTTTTCCTGGGTGGACCCTGCAGGCTCTGCAGCCTTCCTCCTGGGAGAGCTGTTGGCACATTCGAGGGTATGGATGCTTGACCTTCTGTTGAAGTGGCTTGCCGGGTCTCGTCACTGTTGCTGGAAAGGTACAAAGGTACCTTTGGAATCTGTTGGAATCTGTTATTCTGATGCCTGGATCTTCTGCTGTGTCGGGCTGTTGCTGGATGTTCCCAGCCTCTGTTCCTTTTTTTTTTTTTTTTTAATTTTTTTTTTTACTTTTTTTATTGAGGTCATAATAGTTTATAACATTGTGAATTTTTTGGTGTACATTATTGTTTGTAAGTCACTGTATAAATGCATCCCTTCCCCCTCATGCCCACCCCCAACCCCCTTGCCCCTGGTAACCACCAAACAGTTCTCTTTGTCCGTGTGTTAGTTTATCTTCCACTCATGAGTGAAATCACGTGGTGTTTGTCTTTCTCTCTCTGGCTTATTTCGCCTAACATAATACCCTCCAGGTCCATCCATGTTGTTGCAAATGGGACGATTTTGTCTTTTTATCCAGCCTCTGTTCCTTTTGCAGTGGATAGTACGCAGAACATGCTCCCGAAACAGATGGCACGGTTCCCCCAGACATGTTCTGGTCCTTATTTTTTCCCCCAGTGATCATTTGTTGTTCATTCCCCACCTTCTGAGAAGGCCATGGCTGTTGGAGGGAGAATAGATGATATGCTGGAGCAGAGTTGTATTCATTGTGGGTTGTTGAAGAGACAAGTGACATCTCAACTAAAAGCCACTCTTCTCTTCCCTCAAACCCTTGTTTCTAGATTCGAATTGCAGCCTTAAATGCCAGCTCCACAGTTGAGGATGATCATGAAGGAAGCTTTAAAAGTCACAAAACACAGACCAAGGAAGCCCAGGTATGTAATCCAGGGTCTTCCCCTGCAGGTAGACCTTGCTTCTCATTTCTGTAGATGACACCTCATTTTAAATGCATTGAGATGTCTCTTTAGTGAGACTTTAGAGGAAAATCCCATTTTGAAAGATGGCCAGCTCTCTATTTCATGTTAAGCCTGCTTCACTTAGAGATGGTCATACTGAAGAGAAATTTTTATTTATTCTGTGAGTATATGTTTGGGCCAGTTCAGCCCCTGGGCCCACTTCTCCAGCCAGGGCTGTCTTTCCATGCAGCCCGTTCTTCCTTCAGGCCTTGGGAGTTGGCACACCCAGGGGACGGTAGCATGGGAATGGGAGATGGTGCTTCGATGTTCCCCAGTGCCTCGCCCTCACTTTACAGTGTGAGGAGGCATTGAGGGGAGCTGCCTTGCTTGGGCCTCCCCGAAGGTCGGTGGGGAGCCAGGTTCAACTTCATTCTCTAGATTTTTGGTCTTTCCTCTCAACTACGAGGGCTGGCGGTGCTTCCATTTCAGCCTTCCTTCTGTCTCTCCACCCACGTCCTACCTTAATATAACAAGGGTTTGCTCCTGTCTTTGTTTTTTCTGAAATAAACGTATACCTCCCCCTTCACAGGAGAAACCAGGACAATCTGGAGCCTTCTCGGAAGTCTACTACTAGGAAGGGATGTCAGTGCCCCCTCTGTCCCGGAGGAGGTCGTCACCCTCCCTGGGCAATGATCAGGTTAGGGCAGAGTGGCAGACAGAAACCATCCGTACTCTCTAGGAATCTCGGGGTGATTCTGACTGTTGTGGCCACTCTCCCGGGTTCAGCCAAAAAGGGCCAGTTGGGCTCATAGCCTTGGCGTTGCTCTGACTCCATGTCCTGGGTCTCTGTGTTTTTTGCTGTTGCTTAGACTCAGTTGCACCTGCATTGCTCGGGTCTCCTTGGGGGGCTCCCAGGGGGTTCTTCTCCCAGTGGTGAGCTCCTGCGATACTGGAGTGTTAGGACTGTTTCCACTACAGAGGGTGCAGCTGGCAGTTCACGTGGCCTTGACTGCAGCCTCCCTTAAATACATTTTTGGCTTAAGAAAGACAAACCTTCGTACTGCGTGAAAACGTTTCCTATCATGGTTCACAGGAGGCAGAGGCTTTTGCCTTGTACCACAAGGCCCTGGATCTGCAGAAACATGACCGGTTCGAAGAGTCTGCTAAGGCCTACCATGAGCTCCTGGAGGCGCGCCTGCTGCGAGAGGTGAGGCACCAGCAGGCCAGGCCGTGGACCCTGGAGCCAGGCAGCCTAGATCTGACCTCTGCCCTCCCACGTCTTAACTGGGTAACCTTGGACACGTTGATTCCCCTCTCTGCCCCTCAACTTCCCACCTGTAGAGCATCTGCTTCGTTGGGTTGCTGTGTGGGTTGAGTGAATCCAGTGAAGTACATAGGGCGGTTCTCGGCGCTTAGTAAGAGCTCCCTCAGTGTCAGCTATCGTCATGACTTCATCTTCGCAACCACTCTGCCAAGAAGGTGGGGATATTTTCCCTATTTTACAGATGTGGAAACGGAGGCTTAGTGAGGTGTTGATGGCTCAAAGCCACCCAACTAGTGAAGTGTTAGAGCCAGGATTGGAGCCCACGGTTTTGTAATACCTGATGATCCTGCTGGCAGCGCGTTTTGGCAAATGCCATTTGGGCGACAGCCCATAAGCTCGGGGAGCCTGTGTAGGTGCACCATGAGCTTTGGAAAACGTAGTCAGAGAGAAGGGTTGGGAGAGACACACAGAGCCACATTATGATACGTTATGGCCGGGAGGGGCAGGCAGGGCCGGACCTGGATCCAGGGGAGGGATTGTGCTACTGGTGAGTGCCTGAAGCCTCAGTTGAATGAGTTTCAACCTGAAATTGATTTAGGTGTGTATTTCATTAGGAGGAAAGATTTTTGTTTTCAAGTGCCCAAACACCAAACACAGAGACAATGTGCAGTAAGGACAGACTCCATCCACAGGCATTTTCTGGAACACAGTCCTTCAGTTGAGCAGAGTCTCCTGTAGTCCTAGGAAGGCAGACACTTGTGTCTTAAGCCTCGCCCCTGGATGGTTTCTATCACTGATGAGGCAGAATGCTAACTGAGTTCTAACTGTCAGCTGAAAGTGTCTATCCCTTCTCTCACTCAAGGGATCTTTTCATATTTCTAATTGTGTAGCTTGTCAAGATTCTCTGGTGCTGGTTTAGTGCCTTGGAATTAGGGCCGTGGGAATTATGACCCACTACTCCCCTATTAGTAGGGAGGGAGTGAGGGCCCAGAGAGGATGAATGGCTTTATTCCGCTGCTGCTGAGCTCCAGCTGTGGGCCAGGTGCTGGCCGTGTTTCAGGAGTGGGTCTTCCCTCTCAGGCCACGGTGGAGCGGAACTTGGAGACGGGGGCAGGTAAGCACAGCACTGAGCCAGCAGTCTAAATACAGCACTAATGCAGGTGGGCCAGCACCGGATAGGGGCCAGGCACGGGGCCTGCGACCAGAGGGCGCTGGCCGTGTGTCAGCCTTATAGTCGTAGGGGTGTCCATCTCTCAGATTGTTTAGGACCCGTCCCCGTTTGCTTATAAAACTTGCTGATTATAAACAATTGAAAAGTACAGAAAATATACAGAAAAGTTTCTTTTCACACTCATCTGGCATTGGTGTACTTAATATGAAACTACGTTACATAATTATAGTCTTACAAACACTTGGCGTGAACTGGCCCTGGAACTCTGCTGACTCCTAGGAAGAGTACAGCTTAGCTGGTGGGCATGCTGGAGGGGGCTTGTTGGGGCGAGCCTTTCACGGAGGATGGAAAGTGGCGCTGAATCCAGCTGGTCAGTTAGGTGGACATTAATCACGAGAGTGTCCTCTGCTGTGTGTGGATGTGTCACTGACCATCTAGTCTCTGAAGTAGACTCATCCTCTGTGACTGTGTTCACACCATTTTTTGAATAGTTCTGTACCTGGAGGGGCAAAGGCACCTGGAGTCCAGCCCTGGTCAGCCCGTTCTTGGAGATCTTTGTGCAGTATGAACCAGATGACAGTAGAAGATAGTGAACGAGGCTTGACTCGAGCTTTTCAGTCTTCTCGATGTAATTCCTTAAGAGCTCTAGCGTAGATTTCTTGGATTAGTCAAGGGGTGCGTGAAGATTGCACGTCCTGTGGTCTTCCCTGTTCCAAACATGAACGACGTGTGAATGTGACCTGTCCCAGGACAAAGCTGGAATGTGGACCTGCCCCTGGGAAGAACTTCTTTGTGCTAGCGAGTTTTTCTGTTAGAAAATGTTTTACTCTTTGTCCTGTGGTTAGAGCAATAGTTTTTCTAATCAGTGGTTTCTTAGAAGTTGTAAGGTTTTCTAGGAGTTGTCGTAAAAGCTGTGGTGAAACAACTCTTTCCATAAAGTGTGTTTACAATCTTTATTCTCTTTTGGCTCCCTTTCACTTTTGATATTTAGGGTAGGAATTATTGTCCTTATATTACAGACGTCCTTGGGACACTACCTTTTTAGATAAAGTAACTTGTCCATGGTCGTGTGACAAGTTACAGAGTTGGGACCTCATCCTCCTGACTCCAAATCTGGTGCTCTTCCTGCTGCAGGATGTGGAGGGATGTGTAAGTTGCCCGGGGGCAGAAGGCAGGGCCTGGAGTTTCACCCCAGGCAGGTGCCCGGGCAGCCTGCTCATACCCTGTCCCGCCTTCTTCAGACCTGCCAGGCGGCAGCTGCTGGCTCCAGGCTTGAACTCTCAGACGTGGCGGTTCCCTTTGTCTCTTTTGGTGTCTAGGCTGTCTGCACACTTCCTCACGGTGGTCTGGCCTTTCTTCTCTGTGTTCAGAGCTGGAGGGGTCCTCTAACAGCATCTGGTGTAGCACTTTCATTCTCCGGTGAGGGTGGCCCAGACTGACCCAAGGGCCCGTGGCAGAGGCCAGCCCGGAAGCCAGGTGTCCTGCTGACTGCCTGCTGAGCTTCAGGGCCTAGGTGTCACTTCTGCTCCTCTGTTTTGTTCACAGGCAGTTTCGTCAGGTGATGAGAAAGAGGGGTTGAAACACCCCGGGCTGATGCTGAAATACTCCACGTATAAGAATCTGGCCCAGCTGGCAGCCCAGCGAGAGGACCTGGAGACCGCCATGGAGTTCTACTTGGAGGTGCGCTTTTGGCAATGCTCAGCTCCCACGGGTGCTTGAAGGCTCTTGGTGCAGGGGGTGAGGTTGTGGCCTTGTTGGCTGAAAAGAAGAATTTGCAGTGGTGCATCACCAAGCTGTAGTGCCCGAGGCCCTGGAGCAAGTTTAGAGAGGCCTGGAGAGCAGGGGCCTGCGTGTGAGTTCTTCCTCTGCCATTCCATGTAACTGCGCGTGAGTTGCTTAATCTCTCTGGGCCTCCAGGTCTACACCAGTATAGTGGGAGTAATAAAAGAAGAGGATGGTTGTGAAGGAATGAATGAAATGGATTGGTACAGATACAGGTGCTAAGAACTGAACCTGACACCTGGCACCCTGTACCCGTTCATAATAGTATTGCCATTATCTTCTGTGGGCACCTCTGATGTACAGACACCATGCTAACTGCTTTCCACGCACGTGCCGATCCTCACGCCATCTGGCAAGGAAGGTGTCTTTTTTTTTTTTTAAAGATTTTATTTATTTATTTTTTTCCCCCCAAAGCCCCAGTAGATAGCTGTATGTTATAGCTGCACATCCCTCTAGTTGTTGTATGTGGGATGCGGCCTCAGCATGGCCGGAGAAGCGGTGCGTCAGTGTGCGCCCGGGATCCGAACCCCCAGGCCGCCAGCAGTGGAGTGCGCACACTTAACCGCTAAGCCACGGGGCCGGCCCAAGGAAGGTCTTTATCCTCATTTTGGTGATGAGGAGACTGAGACTCGGGATCACTGCTGTCAGTGTAGGAGCAGGAATGTGAACCGAGGTCTGTCTAGAGTCCCCGAGACTCCCATGTTTTCTTGTCATTCTACTTCTTTCACCCATTGAATATGAAAGGAATGCAGATGTTCAGAGTGACACAGTGCGTCTAGAAAGTGTTCTGAATCAGATGGATTGGTCCATGTGGCTTCTGTGGCCATTTCCCTGGTGGTCTGAGTGGCCAGGCTGGTGCTGCGCCCCTCCCGTGACCATGGGCACCTGCGCAGGAGACAGCCGACTGAGTGTGTGCGCCCTCTGCTTGTGCTGCTCCCAGGCAGTCATGCTGGACTCCACGGATGTCAACCTCTGGTATAAAATCGGACACGTGGCCCTGAAGCTCATCCGGGTTCCCCTGGCTCGCCATGCTTTTGAGGAAGGGCTGCGGTGCAATCCTGACCACTGGCCTTGCTTGGACAACCTCATCACTGTCCTGTACACCCTCAGCGATTACACAAGTGAGTTAGGCTTTGGTGCTTTCTCCCATGTGCTCGTGTTTTGGGGACAGAAGAAGGAGGGCGGCTTGGGCAAGTTGGAACCCAAAGTAAACACTGGGGGCTTTCTGCCCACTGTCGGGGAGAATGGAGATGTTTTTGCATCCTGCTTTGTTCTGCTTGTCTTTCTTAATCAAGGTTTATCAAGTGCATTGTAGTAATAAGTAGCTTGTTCTTTGAGTGGTTTTCACTTTGGTTATCTCATTTTATCTCCCTGCACTGTCCCATCATGTGCCAGAACCAATTTCTGTAATATGCTGATAGATGGCCAGGCAGTTGCAGCTTGACTCCTTCTGGTGCCAGGGACCTCACTACCTCTTGAGGCAGCCCATTCCTTTGCAGATCAGCAGGGCTACTGGAAAGGTCTCTGCCAGACAGAGCCCCAGTCTGCCTTCTAGTTGCTTCAGCTCCCTGGCCCCGACCTTGCCCTCTGCTCTGCAGAGAACACATCTGCCCTTGCATGGGCTGGTCCTAAGGCAGATACTGATTAGGTGTTCTGGGCATCCTGTGGCGGGGCCTCCTCTGGGTGCCCTTTGAGGCTGGGCGGGGGGTGGCTGTCCAGGAGCACTCCGAGCAGGGCTGAGTGCAGGGGGAGCTGGCTGCCTGTGCTGCAGGCTGGTCCCCACAGAGTCCAGTTATTCTTTTCAGTACAGACATGCTGACGAGCACTTACCACTTCGAAGGTTTAAGCCTGGCAAACTGACTTGCAGAGGCTTTTTCCTTCCTTTTTCACAGACAAATAGCACCAGGATGGAGTATGTTGAGAAGCACTAGGCCCTGCTCACCCGTCCCCACCTCCAGTTCTTGTTCTTCGTAACCACTTTTTAAATCTTTTTAATTGAGGTGAAACACACACACAATAAAGTGCACAAGTTTGAGGTCCATCAGTGTCTGTGCACGAAACACGTCAAGATCCAGAATGTTTGCAGAGCCCATAAGGCGGGCTGCTTTGGGTCTTGTTCCAGTCATTACCCACCCCTGAGGTGACCTTGATTTCTCCCTGTTGTCACCAGAGATGTGCTCTGCTTGTCGTCGAGCCTCTAGGGCATGTCAGCTGGCGGCATGCTCTTCTCAGCCTGGCTCCCCTGGCTGCGTCGTCCCACCTGTGAGCACACCTGTGTAGGGCGCGGCAGTTGCTAGGCCTCTTACAGTGCCGTGTGGTCTGTTACGTGCATCTACACATTGGGCCATCCTGTGCTTGCCCGTTTGGGTTATTGCCAGGTTTGGGCTCTTGCATCACGCTGCTGTGAATGTTCTTGCACACTTCCTCCGGTGGACATAAGAACCTGCTCTGTTGGTTGCCCGAGTTTTCATTCCTACCAGCAGAATATGCTAGTCCCCGGGGGCACTGTTTTGACTCTAGCAGTGTCTTCTTCCAGAGGCTGTTAGTCGTGAATGCTCTTCCCGCAGCTTGAGTGCCACCTTGAGATGGACAGTCTTGTATTCAGCCTTCTTTCCTTGGCCACCTGGTTTAGTTGTCTGCACCCCTCTCTCGTGATAGGAGAAATTGTGCTTGGGAAGTTTACGTCCTTGTGGGAAAAATAGGTTTGGGTGATTGGACTGATGCATGTATCTTTGAGAGTCCTGATAGATTTTATTTTTATTTTATTTATTTATTTGGTGAGGAAGATTGGCTCTGAGCTAACATCTCTTGCCAATCCTCCTCTTTTTGCTGAAGAAAATTAGCCCTGAGCTAACATGTGTGCCCATCTTCCTCTATTTTATACGTGAGACGCTACCACACATGGCTTGATGAGTGGTGCACATGTCTGCACCCGGGATTCGAACCTGCAAACCCCAGGCTGCCGAAGCAGAGTGTGTGAACTTAACCACTACAGCACCAGGCCGGTCCCCTGATAGATTTTACACTCACTTAAACCCCAAATTAGAAGCAGCCTGTTAAATCGACGCCCAGTGGCATTTACACGTTTGAAATGAGTGGGCAGGGGTGCTCAGGGTAATGCCTTCCCAATGCTGGAGCGTTAGTGGAGTGCAGCTAGCATGGTGAGCTCTGCTGCCACTAAAATGCCTGCCGAGAAACAGCATCATCCAGATGCTCAGCGCCTCCCTGGTCTTCTCTCTGGAAGTCTCTGACGGCCACTTGTGTCCCACCATGGTCCCAGAGAAGCCATGTCCTTGTTTGTGTGAGGCAGGAACCTCTGGGCCATCTACCGAGCCTTTCAGTCAGCAGCTCGCTGGGCGTGCTGGGACTGCACAGACCCCTCCCTGCTCACCGGCGGCACTGCCTTCACGTGTCTTGGGGGGTGTGGTCCCTGTGGAGCTTTGTGACCAGGCTCTGTTCTCTCCCGCAGTAGCGCACTAAGACACTGCTTCCTTCTCTTTCCCAAAGCTTCCATGCCCTAAGCTCTACTTCTGCTCTGGCGTTTCTTCTTCCTCACCCTGGCTGCTCTTTTCCTGGTTATTCTCAATAGGAGTGACTTGTACCCACACTCTTACTCAGAAGCTGAGCAGGGCCTGGTAGCGGTCGCAGGGCATGGGCAGAGTGGAACCGGGGCTCTGCTGCCCTGTGCTGTTTCCCCGTGTATTCACAGGGGGCCTGGCAGCACCGAGCCCACTGGGGATTGTAGCAGTCACCTTTGTCAGGGCTGTCCCCACCTGCAGATACTAAAGGCTTTCATCATCACATGCCAGCTCTGCCTTGTCGGTCCACACTCTCCCATTCTTCTCTGTGTGTTAATTTGCCTGTTATTGTCTCCACTCCTGGAGGAGCCAGAGTGGGCACATGCTCTCCAGATCGTTCATTTGAGAACAGATTAGTGGCTACCAGAGGGGAACGGGGTTGGGGGCGGGCATAAGGGGTAAGGGGCTCATGTATATGGTGACTGACCATAAAGTACAACTGAAATTTCAAAATGTTATAAACTATTATGACACCAATAAAAAAAAAAGAAACAAAGCTTGACCTTGGTTTGCAGGTGGCTGCGTGCATATGTTGGTTGTAGCCAAAAAGGTAGAGCTATGTATGGTCACTCCAATATGGCCCCAAAAGATACTGGAGGAGTGAAAGCCTTCCTGTAGGCAGAATCTTGAGCATGGAATGTTGTCCCTTTTCCAAAAGGTTTGGTTGGATCGTCAAAGTCTTAGAGGAAGCAGGATTTGAAGACTGGTTTCAAGGAGTGGAGGGAAGGGCAGCAGCAGGATCTCTCAGAATTGGCCCAGACCCTGAACACACACCTGTCTGTGTCTCTGCTCACCAGAAGCCCCTGACCCTGAAGAAGAGCCTCTGCATAACCAGGGGGACAGGACGACCCCTCTGTGAGGGCATCCACTGCCTTCCTCAGCCAGCCCAGGGCTCGCTCCATAAACAAGCAGGTGGAGTCGCAAGGACAGAAAATGCACATGGACTCAACGACGGGGCTTCTTGTCACCAAGCTGACTAGCCACCTTGCCACCCTACACAGCCAGCCCTGACTCCCAGAGTTGGCAACGCGTATCAGGGCTCCAATCAGCTCCTGGGTGGAAGACGACCTCCACTGGTCCCTGCCGTGGGGATGGGACAGTAATTTGTTAGAATTGGAACAGGCACATGGGCTGAGTTTGAATTTTCAATTCCTTCCCTCCCTGCTTCTGCCAGTGCCGTCATGTGGGGACACTGTCCCAGGTGTCCGTAGATATTCGGGCAACGGCTCTCATCACCTCCTGTTTCATTGAGGAAGAGCCTCGATTTGTTTGGGAACGTGCTTCTTCCTCGTACGGTTCAGGTGTGAGCCGATCATCTGGCCCAGTCTCGGTGATCCCGTTCTCTGTGCCAGTGACCCAGTGCTGGGCAATGAGACACAGTGCCTTTTTTGACAGGCGTTTTTCTTTCTGATACACAGCATTGGCCAGGAATTCTTCCCCCTTCTGCCTGGGGGTGTCGCATCTGGGGAGGCACCGCTGCAGCTTCCCAGCCATGAGCCTGGGGACAGAGCTGACACCAGTGGAGCCAGCAGGCAAGGGAATCTCAGAGAAGCAGAGCTGGTGGGCTGAGGCCATCCCGAAGTCACCACCTACAGACTTCTGGTTGTGTGAGATCGAGGATCTCCTGTTGTTGAGCCGACTGAGTCCTGGTTTTCTGCTTCTTACAGTTGAAGATGTCCTAACAGATGCCCCATTAACTATACAAACGTGACACCCGTGCGATTTTCCATCCAACAAAGGCAGTCACGTCAGTGAACAGAGAGGGGCGGATGCCTGTGGACCTCAGGCCTGCGTCAGGAATCCCATCACGCAGAAGCAGACGACCTCAGAGTGGAACAGCCTGCTGCAGGTCCCACACCAGCAGAACCACCACACCCACTCCAGAGTGAAGATCTGGGTCACCCTAACGGGCAGAGAGCCTCAGCCAGTGGAAGAGCTGGCCAAGACGAGAGCGGAGAACAGAGGAGGGAAGTCACCGATGCTGGCAACAGCCTGTGACCAGTTCCAAAACCAAGGAGCAGAGCCTCTGCCTGTGTTTCCAGACTTTCTGTGTCACATGCTTTACAACAAATGCACCCACTACTTTTCTTTTCCTTAGTTTTTTCCTTACTCTTTCTTCTTCTTTCCTCCTCCTATGGGGGGTCTTGATGGCAGGTAAATTTACCATTAAGTGTGTAGATGGCAGAATATCAAGAGGTTAACTGCAGGGATGGCAGAAGGGTCGTCAAGTGGAAGCCCTGCGCTCAGAGAGAACATCTCCACTAGATTGGCCTGGTGGCTGTGACAAGACAGTGCTGGGAGTGGTGTCACTCAGGCAGGGGTGAAGAACACATGCTGGTATAGATGATGGGATGGCTGAGGAATGTTAAGAGGGGCAGGTATGGAGCTGAATATATAAGAGAAAGGTGTCTACACCCACCGGGTAGCTAGCACAGGGGTGGGCTGTGGGGGCCATTTGTCTATCTGCCCAGCATTGCTTCTCTCCCCTCCTTCACAGGTGTAGGCGGGTGACCCAGGGTGGGCCAGGAACACCTGTTTTCCTGGATTCGGAATCTTGACCACAGGCAGTGGAGCTGGACTGTGGTGGAGCCCACTGGCTGCCGAGGTCCTCGGCCCCGCCCTGGTCCAGTCCCGCTCCAGGCCTGGCCTTTGAGCACTTCCTTTCATTCTGTGAGCTGCTGCAGTGTCCTTCCAGTTACTACAGTTTCCCATTCAGTCAGTCAGAGTCGTTCTCTCTTGTTTGTGACCCAAGATCTGCCATCAGCTGGATACTTGGGGAAGTGAGGCCCGGGGGAAATACTTGTTTACGGTCGAAGAGCACTTGCTGGACGGGGGACTAGAAACCCGGAGTCCTCCTCCCTCACAGCACAGGACTCTTCCCTCTGCCAGACCGCACGGAAATGGGACTCTCCTGGTGGAACTCCAGGCAGAGTAAGAGGCTGGGGGAGCAGCTGATCTGTGTCCGGGCCTGCCGGGCATCTTCCTTCTCCCACATTCCTCAGCCTGCAGACTGGGGTGCCCTCATTAAAGGGTACTGGGGGTACGCAGCAAGCACTTACCTTCCCAGCTTGATGGCCAGGGGCCCTGCAAGCAGCGCTCCAAAGAGGCCCCCCAGGGGGAACAGGGACACGATGAGGGACCACACAAGCAGAACCAGGTGGTCGGGCAGTGGCCGGCTGGTCCGCCCCTACCACGTCTCATTGGTGAAGTCCTGAATGTGCTGTAGACAGAGATGCCCGTCAGCCTCCCGGGGAGGGGGCTCCACACCTCAAAGCTTCTCCCCCACAGGGCTGTGCCTCTGCAAGCGGGCACCAGGTCTCCTGAGCGATTCTCCTCCGAGGGGCAGGAACACACCTGCCCAGCCAGCACTGTGCAGGGCCCGTGCCGCTCTATCTCACGCAGTGTCTCCTGCAGCCAGTGCTGGACAGACTCCCTGTGCCCCCCGAGTCCACTCTCACCCCGTCCCCTGCTTGAGGCCCAGGAAGCCACTTGCACGGGCCACATCAGCAGGCCACCTCGCTCACTGGCTCTCTGTGGGCCTCAGCCCGTGTGAGCCCCCGCAGGGCATCAGAGGAGGCAGGAGAGAGAGGCCATCCGAGGGGGTGGTCTGTGCCCGGAGTGCCGGGGTTCCCTCCTTGTGAGGTCACCTCAGGCTGGTTGCGACGCTCGACCCGAGGTCACTGCGCCTGTCAAGGGGGCTGACGCCACACGGCTCTGTCCTTCCGGTCTCAGTAACTGCTCCTCGCACTGTCCCTCTGGGGGTCGGGGTGGTAACATCAGTGCTACTAACCCTGCATTCTTGCACTACGCCCACCTCATGTGTTCTCTATGCCCCTCAGTCCTCTGTAAGCCTGTCATGGTAGCTACACCTACTGACTCATCTGGAGTGGGCCACGTGAGACGGGGCCTGAAGTGGGGTCATGGCAGAGACACAGGGAGAAATGGCTGGATGCTAGAAGTAGTTAGGAAGGACTTGGTGTCCGAGGGAGGAGGGCAGATTCGAGGCTGACCCCCAGTCACTGGGCGGACAGTGGACTGCTGCCATCAGGAACTCAGGAGGACATGTGGGTTAGGGGGAGGATGCAGAACTGGGTTTCAACCCATGGGACCTGTGGGACATCCCCAGGGAGGTGAACCCCTGGGAGAAAGCGCCACCAACTGGATGCTGGCCTGAAGCCCCAAAGCTGGCAGTGTTGGCCCTCGCCCAGCACCCACTGGGATGATGAGGGGGCACAGAGGGTACATACCAAGGTCGGGGCATTGATGATGGAGAGGTTGTAGCCAAACTGAAAAGTCCCACCAATGCCAGCCGCACAGATGGTCAGGAGCAGGACCCTGCCCTGAATCTGTGGAGAGAGGGGACGACACAGGGTGATCCTAACAGCCTCCACCTCCGTCCCGGGGCCGCAGCCTCCCAGTCACAGCATTGCCTGATGCAGGCAACGAGAGCAGGACAGGAGTTAACCTAGGACACAGAGCTAGCAGAGAGCAGAGGAACCCAAGCTGCCTCTGAGTCTAGGACCCCGCTGACCCCTTGCCCCCACCCCGCCTCAACAGCATTTTCCTGAGATGGACAGCAGTTCCCGGCCCTCCATGCCGGGCTGCCCCCAGGCTTGCCTGCTGTGGCTCGGCAGGACCATGCTCTGAGCTGGGGCCACAGTGTGTGAAGTCTGCCCCTGGCAGGACAGCAGCCCCTGAGCCCCAATGACTCGCCCCACTGCAACATTCTCCAACAGAGTGCCTGGGCCTCCTTCTCTTAATTCCCAGCCTGGTCTGCATGAGGCTAACAGAAGGGGCCACATGGACCTACACATGTGGGGACTTGGGAGGCATATGGAACAGCAGAGAGCAGCCACAGCTGGCGGCTGTGCCTGGGTCCCGATGCCCGCCCTGCCCTTGCTCCCTCGTCCTCTCTGAGTCACTTCCTCGCTGGACCTGGAGATAATAATGCCTACTTCCAGGCTGGGGCACAGCTGCAGTACACGTATGCCACACACACTGGGTCCCATAAAGGACAGCTCTTCATCCTAGAGTGACACCCTTAGGAACAGAGAGAGAACTCCCCAAGGCACCAGCCATGAGGACTTGGTGTCCTGATGCTCCGTCCCATTTAAATTGGTTTTTTTTTTAGGAATTCACAATCTTATTTCTATTTTTCTTTTTATAATTTTTAATTACAAAAAAACATGCTCGTTAAAATTCTTGAAAATTCAGTCTCCACTCCCTCAAAGGCACAACAATGAACTGCTTCCCTCAGATGTTTTCCTGGGCATTCACAAAGTAGTTAACTAAACAAAAATCAAATTGTTGATCTTTTCCCAGTAAATCCTACTGCCTTTCTTGTTCTGGCAAATCGTCCTGCAAATTTAAAGTACTGCAAGTCAAACTGATCATTTTTAAATACTTAAATACAAGTTTCATGGCAGAAGGATGTTTGGCTAAAGGTTTTCTGAAGAACTTCCAGAACCTGAGGACTGTTTATTCATTTGTCAGTCAAACCAAGTGCCTGTCCCAGCCAGGAACTGTGCTGGGGGCACATACAGCTGGCAGAAGCGGGACATGCATGCGCCACTTGGTGAGACACTGTGCTGGGGGTGGGAGGCAGAGGGAGTGGTTCTGGAGGGCAGGGTCCTGCCAAAGATGGTGCCACAGGTCTGGAGACTGGTCTGTGACAGGCACCCTTGCTGCCCACAGTTCCTATAAGTAACTTCCTCCCAAGCTGGAAGCCATAGGAGAAAGGCAGGGGACAACCCAGCAGTCTGGTCTCACTGGAGTCCCGTCAAAGCTCCATGCTGGCTGCATGGAGGTGCGAGTTCCACTAAGATAGCAGATCTGCAGAAAGCAGCAAGAGGCACAGTGCCTGATGACAACCGAGCCTGTGTGGCAGGGGATGCTGGCAGGTCTCCAAGACAGCAGGAAATTATTTAATTCCATGAGCTTGTGCATGGAGATTGCCTAGTCCCGTGCCAGGTCGTGAAAAGCATCGAGACATTAGCTAGGACAGTGATTAAGTCAGTGAACAAAGATTTCTTGCCTCCCTACCATGGGCAATAACTCTACCATTCTAGGACACGGGGATACAGCAGTGAACAAGAGACTAAACCCGTGACCTCATGGAGCTTTCCTTCCAGCAGGAAGGACAGGCACTAACAAAGCGAAGAAGGACAAGGTCCAGTCTGTCAGCTAGTGCGATGGAGACGTAAGGCGGGGGGGCGGGCATCGGCACAAAGACTTGAAGGAGGTGCGGATCTCTGAAGGGAATCGGCGCGGGGTGGGGGGAAACCCAGAGACGGGGTGGCGGGCCGTGTGGGCGTTCTCTTCTGGTGCCCTCATCCCCTCGGCGGAGGAGGACGTCAGGATACAACTTGGAGGGAGCGTGCAAGAGCAGACTACGGTTGGGGAAGAGGTGAGGGAGGGAAACAGTCACAGGAGGGGGAGGCAGCCGGGACTGCAGTGCCCAGGGGCTGCGGCCTCTTGGAGCGCGTCCGGCCCGCACGAGGACGAGGTGCGCGCCGGCCTCGCGAGGGATGCCAGCCCGGGATGCCGCCGGCCCCCGGATCTGCAGACAGGTGGCCCCACGCCGCCCTGCACGGGCCCCCAGGCCCTCCCCGCGCGTGCACACTTGATCATGCTCGTCTGAGCCCAGCACCTAACTCCAGTGCACAAACAAGCACAAGGGGTTTCTGTACGTTTGACGCCTTCGTGACGCTTCCCAGAGCGGCACCACCCGTCTTCACGCTGGTCCGCAGTCCCTTATCTGAAACGCCTGGGCCGGGCGGGCTTTGGACTTCAAACCTTTCCAGATCGCAGGAGGACATCGAGCACGTACACATGTCTCCAGAATTTTGGGAAACAGTGGCCTGTGCTGACCTGCCCTGCCCCAGGAGAACCGCAGCCCCCATGGCCGCGCAGGTCGCAGCGCATGCGCCCTGAGGGCAGGGAGGTGCAGTTACTTCACTAGGACGTTCGCCAGAAGCGAATCTGAGCCGAGAGGAAGAAACGCATGCGCAGCGAGCGTTTGCGGGGCGCACACCAGTGTAGAGGCAGAATCGCATGCGCAAGCGCAGTGGGTGCTGAGGGAGGTCTGGTGAGCAGAGGGCTCGCGCAAAGTGTACCCGTGGCCAGAGCGCGCGGCCGAGACGCATGCGCTGGCGCAGTGGCGCTCGGAACAGCTAGACTCCCACGGGGACAGCGGCCGAGGCGCAGGCGCAGGCGCACAGGGTGTTAAAAGGTGTGGGGGCGGCGAGCGGGACACCCGGGTTTCCTTCATCCTCCATCCCTTTCTTTCTGCATCTGTGAGGCTGAAAAGCCGCTCCCTCCTTACTCCGCCGAGCCTGTCGCCCATCTCTGCAGACCGGAAGGGAGTTTGGCCCGAGGTCACCCGGGCCAACGCCCTGCACCCCCCCCGCAGGTCCCAGCCTGCGGCTCTGATCACCGTGCCCCAGACTTCCCTGCAGTTCCGGCCCAGACCGCTCGTCCCCTCCGCCGCTGCCGCTTCCGGAGTGAATCTGCCCGTCCCCGCCTCGCTCCCCCTGGGACCTCCGCCACCACTCCTTCTGGCCCCCCTGCCCGGCCTCCTTTTTCCCCCCTCCGGCGCCCCTGCCGCCACTAGGGCCCGGGAGGCCCCAGTCCTTGGGAGGCCCCTGTCCCTGGGCATTGTGTGAAGGCCTAGCGCTCAATTCTGCACAGACATCCCCACCCTGCCCCAGTCAAGGTGTCCGCACTCCTTCCCCAGAGGTGGGGCAGAATTAGGAGACCGAAAGGCCCGCCTACCAGTCTCTGGAGCGCTCGCATCTGTCGGTCCCGGCCGAGCCAGTGACTTGGAATGCGGAGACGAGAAGCGGTCTCGGGTTGCTGCCAGGGGATCCATTGCGTGACATGCCCGCCCCGCCTATAGTCGGGGCGCGGTCGGAGGTGAGGAACTGTAGGGTCCGCTGGGCCGGATCCATCTTTTATTTCTCAGGGCTTCTCAGCCCCTGCATGGAATCCAGGAATTGGATAAAGGCCAAAACAAAACCAGACTTGCCAAAGATAGTATTTGTGGTCGGAGAATCATAGACCTGCAAGTGCCCTTAGGAAGTGATCTGAGCCGAGACTGATGGGACGTGCCCCAGGATGGATCCTGCAGTATCGCTGTTGCTCATGCTTGGTTTTTGTTTGATGTTTGCTTCTCTGAACGTTTAAAAATCTCTAAAAACACCATGCATTCTTAAGGAAAAATACAATACATACAATATGAGCGGTTGCTAATTGCATGCTTTTCTGCATCTATTGAGATGATCAGATGGGTTTCTACTTTACTGTTTAAAAGCTCAATTACATGCATAGTTTCTAATGATTTCTAGTGTTCCTTGAATTCTTGGGGTAAACACAACTTGCTCATAATGTTGTAATTACTATTAACACATTGTTGGTTTCAGTTGCTAATATTTTCTTTAGATAGATTTATTTTTCTCAAAACAACTATTGTTTTTTTCTCTGCTTAAAAAATCACTAAGGAAACAATGGACTAATACTGGTGCTGGGACAATGGATTATCTATATAGGGAAAATTGAAATTGGATCTCTACCTCACCTGATACATAAAAATCATTCCAGGTGCGTACAAACTACTGTGAAGCACAAACTTTAAACATTTTACAAGAAAAAAAAGAATATTTTTGTAACCTCAGGGTAACTCTCAGGTTTCTTATGAGAATTTAACATTAAAATTAAAAATCTGTGTTAAAGGACACCGTAAAAAGGTGAAACTAAACGCTACCGACCGGGAGAAGTTGTCCACAAGCAAATGACCAACAAAGTATTAGTATTCAGAATATGTAAAGAATTCCTGCATATCCATAAAGAAAGGAAAATAGGCAAAGGCCTTGAACAGGGAATTTACAGAAGAGGAGCTAAGCGGCCACAAGAACTAAAGAAAAGGTGCCCCCTTGTATTAGCAATCCGGAAATGCAAATGAAATCCACAAGGGTGTTTTGTTTCACACTCGACAGGCTGGCACTTTAATTCTGGCAACACCAAGGTGGGAAGAATCAGTTGGAAGGCTCACCTACTGTTGATGAAAAGGGAAATTGGTGCAACCACTCTTGAGAGCAATTAGGAGCTGTCTAGTAAATTGAAGTTGCAAATACCTGGTGACCCAGCAGTTCCTGAAGTTCTACTCCTGGAGTTTGCCTCGTGCTCAAGAACTTCTGTTCACAACTGCAGCGTTGTTTGTAATACCAGAAAACTGTTAACAACCCAAATGCCAATCAATAGGAAAATGGAGAAATAAACTGTGGTCTTACATCGGGTTGGAATACACGCGTATGTAGTAGAAGCTTGAGGGCGTGCCTGGGGTGATAAGTACCACATTCAGAAGTGGGTTTAACATTCTGAGTCCAGGACCAGGCCAGGCTGGACCCCCACCAGTCTGGACCCTGCCCAGGACCCTTTTGTGATAATACCCGGTTGCCCCCTCCCCCGTTGGTTCTCCCTGAAATGCCACCAGGACACCTACTGGTGTCAGCTTCCCCTTACCCCGTGTGTGGGTTCCCCAGCCATCAATTATCCTGAAGCCGGGAAGCTTGAGGAGTCTCCTAGGCAAACGTTAACCGGAGTTGAACGTTGAGTATGTGCAAGCCTAGGATGTGATTATTTGTGGCGGTCTGGTGCTGATAGCTGATGCTCCCATGACCCTCACGTGGGGGGCTTCAGCCTCGTCTACGGAGGAGTCCCTGAGACTCCACAAGGTCAAGCATGTGTCCATGACAACCCGCCCGCAAAACCCCTCCCACCTGCTGGAAGTCGGAGCCGGCCTTTCTCAGAGCTCCGAGTTCACGCCAGACCCTGCGGGATGGGGACCCCTGCCCGCCTAGCCCCAACAGGCCGCCAACCACACGTGAGTTGGGGGAGTGTCGAAAGAACACCCCCTGACTCTTCCAGCCCTGGGCTTCCCGCGGTGGAGTCTCTCCTGGTCTAGGCTTCCTGGGTGAGAAGGCCGAAATCGGGGGCAGGGAGGAGGGGTAACCTGCCCACAGCCACCAGCTGCTCAGGGCCTGTGGGGCCCGAGGTCACTCGTGGGGAGTGATCCCCTGCCTCGCCGTGGGCTACCACGTCCCCGCGCTCCTTCCACAGGCCAGGGCCTCTCGCTCTGCAGATGGGGAAACTGAGGCCAGCGCGGGGGGGATCTGCCCCGGGCACTCAGCAGGAAGCAGGGAGGAGGGCAGCTCACACTAAAAATAATCAACACAGCGGAGCCGGGTGGCCAGGACGCCCACCGGGTCTGCGCCCCGTCCCGGGAGCCGAGGGCTCTTCTGTGCCCACCCCGCAGAAACGGCAGGGCCGCCTCCCCGACCCGGGCCCCCAGAAAATGCCTCCCCCGCTCCCGGGGCCTGGGTATCCGGGGCCGGCGCGAGGGGCATCTGAGGATGCGGCCTCCAGGCCCTCGGGGCCCCATCACGCAGCCCCGGCCCCGCCTCGCCGGTTTCCGGGGATTTGCCGGCGCCGCGGAAACCCGCTCCGCCTGGGAGGGGCCTGCGAGGGGGCGACAAAGCCCGGGCCCTGCAGGATTCGGCACCGCCCACCGCCCCCTCCGGCGGGCTCCATTGTGACAAGGACACAAAGAGGCCTGTGCCACTGCGCCCCCAGGTGCGGCGGCGCATCACGGGAGGAGCTGCCTCCACAGCCCCTGGGCCCCGAGTCCTGGCCCGAGCCCCGGGCCCAGGTGTCCCCTGCTCCACCCGCCCCACAGTGACTTCACTTCCTCTGCGCTGCACACCCAGCCTGAGCTGCCGGGTGGCCCAGCACCTTGAGCAGGAGCTGGAAGGCCTGGCATCCAGCCCCACCCTTCCACTGCCTGCTATGTCCTCCCCTCTCTGCTCCATGAGGGGTGGGACGGGGTTCTGGGCAGGCACCTTCCCCCTGGAGCCAGGGCTCACGCTGGACCCAGGCCCGCTGGCCTCTCCTCCAGGGCTCAGCCCAACAGCAGGCCCCTCCATCACTGGGCTGAGTGGTAGGTGGCCCCTACTGCACCTTGGGGTACCTAGCATCTGACCACTGGTGGGCGAAGCTGCTCGGGCTGCCATCTTCCTCTCTGAGCCTCAGTTTCCTCATCTGTCAGCTGTGGTTTTGAGGAAGTGCTGCAGAGCGGGAGCAGCTTGTTGCTCCACATGGTTCAAGGCCGCCCCAAGGCCCCTCCTCCTTGTGGCCTTCCCAGTCCTTCCCACTTGGATTGGCATCTCTGCCCCCCACCAGGAGCAGCCCATGAGGGCATCAGAACAGGGGTCATGAGGCCTGCTGACCTTGGGCACCAGGCTGCAAGGGTGAGCAGTGAGCCACGACCCAGCACAGCAGGCCGGGACAGGGCTGTCTGTAGTGGACCCCAGTGGGGCTCCTTCGGTTCCATCAGGTACACCCTCTCTCCCAGCCTTGACTTTCCCACCTGTAAAATGGGCACATTGTAACAACTGACCTGCCCACTGCACAGGTGCTGAACCCTCAGGCCCCTAGTGCATACATTCTATTTCTCTGCTGAGAACGTGTTTCTTTCCATGAATTTCAAGAATATTCACCCTTGCTACATTGAGCATGGTTGTAAGAGCTGCTTTGTCTGAGAATTCCTTCATAGAGGTTACTTCAGGGCTGGATCTGGTGATCGTCTGTTCCCTGGAGGAGCAGTCAGACGTTCTTATTTCTCCTCGTGTGTTCTGTTGTGTAATTTTGGATGGAATCCCGACAGTTCACTCATCATGTTGAGACTCTGGTTTCCATTGAAATCCTCTGCAGGATGTTCATTTCTCTTTTTCTGTCGTTTTATTATGCATTCAAGACAGTGAGGATGAAACTGCACATTCCGTCTTCCCTTTGTTGACAGTTCTAGTCTCAGTGGAGGTTCCGGGCCATTTGTGCTGCTTGTGTCCACGTCACACACACACTCAGGAGTCAGTCTGGGGGTAGAGTCTCTGGTCTACCCTTCCCGTAAAAAGATGGATAAGATGCTTGTTCATGGAACTTTCCCCCTTTCTGACGGCATCCAATATAGAGCTTCCTTGGACCCTTGTCGAAAGCACCCATTAAAACCCAACCCATTCATAGTGATACCAAACCAAGAGGCTCGCCTCCTGGTGAGTTAAATAAGACTCTGCGCCAGTGGAAGTTGTTTCACAAAGTAAAGTGTGTTTGCAGCAAATAGGAGGCCACGAGAAATCATTTCCAAAGTCATGGTGTCCCTGAACAAAGGGAAGCAGGAACTTTTATTTCAGTTGGTGAATGAATATTCAAAAGGGAGAGGCAGGTATTCGCTTGCACAGGCTCCGTTGGAGAACATGCTACCACATAATGAGGCCTAAGCTCCTCCTGGAGAGATCTTTGCATTAAAAATAAGGCAAAGGTAATGAGCATAGCTCTTGTGGTGAGGTTTGGTCAGTTTCAGGATGGTTGGTGGTTACATCTCCTTAACATACAAAAGGGAAAGAAACAACTTGGTAAAACAGTTAGTTGCTTCCAAACTCACCTTTGAGTTTCTGCAGGCACCTAGTCAGTGACAGTGGTAGGATGTGGTATGGATGAACTGTGTCCCCCAAAATTCATATGTTGAGACCATAACCCCCAATGTGATGGTGTTTGGAGTTGGGGCCTCTGGGAGGTGAACGTTCAGGAGAGAGGAGCCCTCGTGTGGGTTTGTGCACTTATAAGAAGAGACACGGGAGAGCTGGCTTCCTTTCTCTCTCTGCTATGTGAGGACACAGCAGGAAGGTGGCCATCCAAAAGACAGGAAGAGGCTATTGTTGGATTCCCAAGGGGAAGGGGAGGGAAATCCCAACTCACCAGGTCTCGGGATGACGCGGGCCCACAGACACAGAAGACCGAACTTGATGCAAACGCAAGAGGTTTATTGAGCGGAGCTCCGGGTCGACTCGTGTCCCTCGCAGGAGACAGAGGGGTCGACCCCGAGCCTTAGGGGGCAAGTTCTTTTATAGGATTTGGGAGCATAAAGCGGGAAAAGGTTGGCGCGGTTTTACATGATTGGTTAATTCAAAACATTCAGACAGTTACATTTTATGGCGCGAATTGCTACGGCGCGAAACAGCTATCAAGGTGCACACACATGTCCCCACCTGGGCCCCCTCCACCCCAACCCTCCCAAACTTATCCCTCTGTAGCACTCCCTTGTTCTCAATTTTCTCTGAACAGTTTAGGGTGAGTCTTCCGCGAACAGAGTCAGTTGGGATCGATAGACTCTATTCATAGAAGACTCGCCCCAACTGCCCCTTAAGGTGTTAACATATTAAATTTTTAACATAATTTACATCCTTCACTATCACCAGACACCAAACCTGCTGGCACCTTGACCTTGGGCTTCTCAGCCTCCAGAATTGTGAGAATAAATGTTTGCTGTTTAAACCACCCCGTCTGTGGTATTTTTTTTTTTTAAGATTTTATTTATTTTTTCCCCCCAAAGCCCCAGTAGATAGTTGTATGTCATAGCTGCACATCCTTCTAGTTGCTGTATGTGGGATGCGCCCTCAGCATGGCCGAAGAAGCGGTGCGTCGGTGCGCGCCCGGGATCCGAACCCGGGCCGCCAGCAGCGGAGCACGCGCACTTAACCGCCAAGCCACGGGGCCGGCCCTGTGGTATTTGTTATAACAGCCCGAGCTGACAGAGATGTAATGAGATAAGATCGTCCGTGTAAAGTTCTTAGAAGAATGCTTAACACACAGGAGACCCGGATAAACGGTCGCTGCTGTCCAGCTGTGTCTGCACTCCCCGCCACTCTCCTCCCAGCCCCAAACCGGGACTTCTCTAAAATGTAAAACTGAAAATCACCTAAGCCAAATGTTTACCATCTGCCCTCGCACGACTCTTTGCAAGTGTCCTTTCTAACGAAGCCATTTCTGAGCCATGGGATCCTAAAAGATGCTTCTGCTCTAATGGAAAGTGGACATTCTCCAGAAAAACTTAGAACCCTCCTCTCACTGGCCCCCTGTCCCTGGCTGAATTTTCCAACCCCCTCTGCTTCTCAAACCCAGTCCTTCTCTCCTTCACCATTGGCAGCCAAATGGGAGTGAAGAGGCTCCCAGTGGAATGCTGGCCATTACTTGGAAAACTTTTAGGAGAAACCTCAGGCCAAGACCCCAACTGTAGACACCGCCGTTCTGGATCCTGTGACAGCCACACGTTTCCTGTGCTAAGTGCTTTCTGTACGTTTGCTCATTTCAGTCCTCACAGCCCCCTTGGTGGTAGATCACGTTATTACTCTCATTTTCCAGTTGAAGGGACAAGACTCAGAGAAATGAAATCACAGCTAAACAGTGGCAGAGACAGGATCTCAGCTCCAGATCCACATTCTTGAGCACAGGGCTCTGCCGCCTCCTGCCCCCGAAGCAAGTGGTCTGTTTACACAGAGCAACGCTGAGGATGGATTTCAGGAAGAACCCGCGGTCAAGTGGATTTTTGCCTCACCCCATACCCGTCAAAAAGAAAGAACAATCCAGGGGGAGGAACCGGCAAAGAGTCTGCTGCAGGAGGGAAGAAAAAGCCACCCCAAATCACACATGTCACTGTGGGTGTCTGCGGAATGAGGACACAGCAATGGAAGCAAGGAGGCACTTAGAGTCGAGTGATCAAAGAGCTTATGGTAACTTTTCACAAGGGCCTCCCGCTCAGGATAAAGCCTGTGCAGGAGCGTGGTGCTCTGCACACCGACTGGAGGTGTTTCCACACCGTGCGTCCTGACGGCTCAGCCTTTCCCACAGTCAGGCAGCCGGTGGCTGGCCAGGCGCCTCTGTCTGAGAAAGAGCTGACACGAAGAGAAGACATATAAAGCAGTCACGTCCCTGGTTCGTGAGTTTTGAAGTCTTTCTCCGGAGACTGGACCTGCACACAGCTGCGGTTTGATTAAGGTCCCCGGGTGATTCTGATGGACACTGAAGATTCAGAAGCCCTCCTGTGTTGCCGATAAAATATTTGGAAGAATGTTTAGTAAAAACCAGATATCTTATCCTCAGAAAAGCTTCCTGGAATGGAGGAAGCAGAGAGTAAGAGAACTAAAGTGCTCAGGACCCTGAGAAGGACTTAGTCCTTGCCCACCTGACTCCCAGGTGATTCTGGGGGGCAGGGAAGCACCCTCAGGTAGGTGGGGACATCCCAGAGCAGCAGGCACCTGCACTGACCCTTCCCTGGGGTGTGACCTGGGGAGGGGAGAGGGGAAGACCTCCAGGTTCTTAGTGCCCAGCATGGGATAGGTCCGACCTGTGAGCTGGAGACCCGCCCTCCTGAGATTCCTGTGCACAGCACAGCGCGGGGGCAGAGGAGTGATCCAGGTGCTGACTGGGGCCCTGGAGGAGGAGTTTCCTAAAGCCCAGAGCGGTGTGAAAGGGCTCCTACAGCATACACTAGGGGCCTGAAGGGACCTCTTGGTCAGAAATTCAGACTCATTTGGCAATGACCTAGACAGGCAGATGCACGAAGACCAGACAGGTCAGGATGTTGCAACTGTTGCCAGATGGAATAGACTGGAAGGGAAGGAGCTGATCTCCAGCTCACTGCCCTGCTTTGGCACTAGGTATGCCGCCCAGGGACACCCCAATTAGACGGAGGCTAGATTTCTGCTCTGAGGCGCAATGGGCTCTGCAGCAGATGCTATTAGGGCCCCGCCTCCATCCTTGGACCTTCTGGAATTTTCATGCCAGTCTCCCCATGTGCTCGGTCACCCTATGGCCAGCACCTGCATCCCTTTGTGGCAGGGCTGCCCTCAGGTTTCCAGAACCCCCTTTGCCTGTCCACCCAGAGAATCCGAGGTGCCCGGCTATTCACATCCCCCAGGACAGCCCTTAACTGATGCCTGACGGGTGCAGGGACAGGGAGATACAAGTTCTTCAGCTCCCGTGCCCCCATTCTGGACTCTGATGTGAGACCATCACTGTCCCCAGTGTCCTGCAGGACTGAGTGAAGGTTACCCTCCAGGGGACTTTGCTTGACCCCCTCACTTGCCTACTCCTGGGTCAGCTCTTCCTGGCACCATGTCCGTGTGAGTCACTTTTACATGAATCCTCATGTTAGGGTCTGTTTCTGAGGAGTCCCATGTAAAACAAGAGCTCAAAATAAAACTGAGTTTAGTTATAGGAAAAAAGCTAAGTACCACTTTTATGCCTGGCTGACTTTATAGACTGAGATTTATATGACCCCACTTATTAATGAAAACTTTCATAAAAGCTACCTCTTGTCAGCATTCACACATCTCCATGAAGGATCTCATTAAACCCATGAGGCAGAAAGCACTGTCATGCCCATTTTACAGATTTCAAGAGGTCCAATAACTCTTAGTTCAAGGGCGACAAGAGAAGTCGGAGCCCTGTTCCAACCGTGGGCTCCCCGCCCGGATCTGGCCGAAGTCCCATGCTCTGAGCAGCAGCGCTGGGGGAAGGCAGAGACACAGTCGCTGAGCTGGGGACCCGGGCTCCTCCTGCAGGGGCAGGTCTGGGCTGAGAGCGAGAGGAGTGGACCCTGCAGGGGCCTTCGTAGCAGGAAGGCCGAGCACAGGCTCCCAGTATCAAGGCCCTGAGTGGGTGAGCTCCCCCCGCCAGCACCTACTTGCTGTGTGGCCCCGGGCAGGTCCTGTCCCCCTCTGCGCTTCAGTTTCTCACTTGAAAGTGGGGTTCATAATCATGAAAAGTGCAGATCCCCTGCTGGTGACTGAGGAGCTGGATGTGAGTCCTGACCTCTGTGCTCTTGAAACACCCCTGCCAGAGTGCGCTGATGACTGAACTTACTGTGAAATGGGTCAGAAAATAAGAAGGGGGTTGACTGACAGATAAGTGATGAAGCAAGAAAAATAAAAGGTTAATGGTGGAATCTTGTGATGGATGACAGTCTTTACCTTTGCTATAGGTTTGACACTTTTCACCAGAAAATGTTGGGGAGAAAACCTCCCAACAAGTGATTCTTTCTGATGCGAATGGCCCCGTCTCCTCTTCATGAGTCATTCTGATGCCTGAGCAGGAGGGAGGCAGGCAGGACAGGGCAAGTGCTTCTCTCTGGAGGGCCCTCTGACGTGGGCGGTTCAGTCTCCCATTTGCCTTCTCCTTTTCTTTGGGAGTCGTCAGGTCCGGAGAGCAGGTCTCCAAGGTCCTCAGCTTCAGAGGAATGTTGGGTTTGATAGGGAAGGAGGGGGAGCAGGGCTCCAGGCACCCGGGAAGAGACAGAGAATATGTCATTGGGCACAAGATGTGTCTTGCAGCCACTGGACGTGACTTCCCTGCGGGTCCCATGCTATTCCAAAACGCTTTGGAAATCACCCCCATTCGTCACCCTTTATGCCTCTGATTCATCTTGCAGGCCAGAGAAGTCGTTTTATGGGGAAGCAAGTGTTCCTTCTACTGCCCTCTGACTCGGGACTGTTTATGCTCTCTCTCCAAAGGCTCTGTCAGTTCCTGCTGGGTCCGTCAGGTTCATCCTAAAGTAAAGTTCATCATCATCCTCTGGCAGACAGAGCCACAAGCAGCCACAAGCAGCTCATTGGTAATTCACCCAGGCCCAGAGAGACAGCCGCCCCATAGTCAAAATCCTGAAGGTCACAGATAACACGGTAACTTATCATTGGAGGTTCCAGGAAATGACAAGAGGACACCAGGCATCAGTCAAGGGCTGAGGGTGAGAACCAGCATCTCCTCTGAAGTATATTTGTTTCCTTTTATGATACAAAATTAACTCAACTTCTTGGTAGCAAGACAATGCCTAACACACCAAACGCACCCACTGTGTTTAGCATAGAGCCTGACCCAGAGTGAACAGTCAAGACATTCTTGAACGAATAAATGAGTAGACAGTATAGAAAAATACATTTTCCGTCATGGATTAATAATATTGGACATCATTTATTGAATAAATTGTCTGCCAAATTACGGTAGATTATTTACAAAATGGCTCTGATTATTCCCCTCCCTGTATCCATACCCCTTGGCAATGTGACTTTGTTTCTCCTCCTGTCAAGAGATGGTGTCTATTTTCCCGCCCCTGAATCTTGACTGGCCTTGTGACTTGTTTTGGTCAACAGGATGTGGCAGAAGTGATTGGGTGCCAGTTCCAATCCTAAGCCCCAAAGGCCTTGTGCATGTTCCCTCACTCTCTTGGAACCCTGTGTCACTAGCCAGCTGGGGGATGAGAAATTAAGTACAGACATGCGCCACTTACTGATGGGGATACGTTCTGAGAAATGGGTCATTAGGCGATTGTGCGAACATCATAGAGTGCACTTACACAAACCTAGACAGAATAGCCTACTCCACACCTAGGCTCTCTGGGACTAATCTCATGCAGACCATAAGTGACTGAAACGTCATTATGTGGGGCATGACTGCAGAGCAGAAACTAGATGGTCCAGTCAGGGCCACTCTAGGTCCGCCAGCAACCCAACCAACCCAGCAATTGACTGAAACAGCCCGAGGAAGCTGAGATCAGCTGAGACGAGAGCCACTCGAATGAACCAGCCCCAACGGTGAGCTAAACTGTTGTTGTTCCAGGATCTGAGTGTTGTTCTGAGACGCTAAGTGTTAGGGAGGTTTTCTCACAGCAAAAGCTGACTGACACACAAGCACCATGTCATGTGCATAACGTCACCTCACCCCCACAACCCTCCAGAGTAGGTGTGAAGGAGACAGTTGTCTGTCTTCCAGAATGTGTTCTTTCCTTACCCCAGAGCAGGAGGGTTTTAGCTGGAATGGAGCCACCCAGCTATGGACTCAATTTCCCAGCTCCTCTTGCAGTGACGTGGCAATGTGAGCGAGTTCCCGCCAAGATTGCCAAAATGGAAATGTTGCAACTTCCACCCCAATTGCTTCAGGTAAAATCCCTGGCCTCGGAATTCGGCTCTTGTCCCCTTCCTGCTGACCAGGCGGGGATACGAGAGCTCTGCTGTCAGGCCTGGTGGACGCTCCTCTCCCGCCGACCACTCAGGTAACCTTGGGCCAGGCTGCAGTGTGACAAGGCCCCTGGCCCCTAGGAAGCTCCCTCCCTGGATGTATGTAGGCTGCTTTACTAATAGTAATCCTCTGAAAATCCCTCATAGCAGTGATATTGTCCCCATTTTCCAGAGGAGGTGTCAAAACCAAGGCTGCCCTGCCGGGGCCCCGTCCTCTTCTCTTCCATCAGCATCTGCCAGGCGCCTCCCCTGGGCCCTCCCTGCCCTCCCTCCTCCCAGAGCTCAGGGGGCTGTGCGGGCTCCATGCTGCGGGGGGCAGACTCCTGACAGGGCCGCGGGAGAGCAGGGCGGCCCTTCTGGGGGCTCAGCCTCAGGAGAGAGGAGCAGGCCGCCAGCTGGAGGAGGGAGAAAAGGGGCCGGGGAGGCCGGAGGGGGACAGCGGGAAGGGGCGAGAGAGGACCATGGTTAGGGCCACACTCTGAGGCGTGTCTGCCAGGCCGGGAGTTTGGGGGTCAACCCTGAAGGTGGGGGGCACATGGGCCCTCCTGGCGGCTGTGGCCTCTGGGCCTCTTTAGCTTCCTGCCCCGACACCTGGAACCAAGGCCCAGAGAGGAGGCAGCTCAGCACCCCCCAGCCTTCGTAGCCTTCGCCCAGGCTGACCCCACCCCGCCGTGTGTCCACCGGGCAGGAGGAGGCGCCGGTGGCCCGTGGGGCGATTGCTGAGGGACCCCAGGGTAGAGTGGTCAGTGGACGAGGCTTCCGGGGCCCAGCTCTGTGCCCTAAGCAAAGAGCCCAGCCTCTCTGGGGCTCAGTTCAGCCCCAGTGAAGTGGGCTGTGGGGCAAGTGTGTGGAACCTTCAGGAGAAGCCGGCCCAGGGCCCTCAGTGAGGAGCCGTCCAGGACTCTGGGTTGGACCCTCTCAGTCTCCTTTCACTTCCATCTGTTTCCTGATTGGTGGGCCCTGGACACCAAGACGGGCAGACAGCCCTCCCCTCCCCCCAGGTCCAGTGGTGACAGCTGGCCCAGTGACATTGTCCTGTCCAGGGAAGCACGTCCACAGGGAACGCCCCTGCCCAGTCTCGCAGACCCAGGGATGCTGAGGCAGCAGCAAAGGGCCTGTTGAGTCTCCTTTGAAGACAAGCCCGGGATCACGGGGGCAGCACTGTTGTTGCCAGGGGAGTTCCTGGCGGCTCTGCCTTGAGGTTCAGGTGACAGGAACATCTCCGGCCCCCCCTCTCAGGCGTGCTTCTCTGAGGAACTGGGCACAGAAACGGGCCCTGGGGGGAGGAGGCAGAGGAGGAGGCAGGAGAGGCCTGGGCCTTCCCACCATGCCCTGGCTCCCCTGTTCCATCTGCTAGGCGGTGGGAGGGCGTGCACAGTGGTTTCTGAGGGCCTTCCAGCTGCTGCTCCGTGGACCAGCAGGTACTCCTCTCTCCGCCCCACAGTGAGAACCCCCTGCCCACGGTGGAGAGTGCCATCCGGAACACAGGCGATGCTGACCAGTGGTGTCCGCTGCTGGAGACCCTGACGGACGCCGAGATGGAAAAGAAGATCCGTGACCAGGACAGGAACACAAGGTACCCCCCCCAAGCCCCTGCAGCTGGCCCTGCCCACAGGCACTGTCTTCCAGGCAGGGTGGGACCATCGCCTTTCCCCACTGACCTGGTGTTCAGGAGGAGGGGACCTGTGTTTCCAGAAGCAGGCCTCTGGGTGACAAGTCCCCGTCCAGCCCCCAGGGTGCGTTTCCCTGACCACAGCACAGACCCAGGTATCAGGACCCCTGGAGAGGTGGGCAGGGCCTGAGCAGGCAGGATAGAGGGCAGTCTCAGGCCCCAAGCAGCAGACAGGCCCCAGCCTAGGGAGGGGCTGGGGAATCCCACCTGCCAAGTCCTGTCTCTGTCCCCGCTCCTGCTCCTGGCTGCCCTAGATCCCTGGGGGAGGGCAGCCACCCAGAGCTGGAAGCTGGCCCTGGGTCACTGCCCTCTCCCCTCCTATAGGCGGATGAAGCATCTGACCAACACTGCCCCGGCCTGGTAACCAGCCCACTGGCGCTTGGCTCCCAAGGAGCATTCAGAAGGTCAGCCCGCCTTTCCTTCATCTTCTGGCAAGGGGGCAGCCCAGGGCCATCCTCCCCCGGGCACACATTCCATTTGCTAAGCCCCAGTCCCCACCACCCGGGTCTCTGGTCAGGGAGAGGCCTCGTTTGGGGTCGTGTTTTTGTATAGGAGCCCCAGGCAGGGCTAGCAAGACTTGGTCAATAAAAGGCAACAGGTCGTGTTCCATTTCTTCCAAGCGGTGGCATAAAAATAAGGACGAGGGAGACCAAGGTGTGGAGCCTGGATGGGGGTGGTGTGTGGCGAAGGCTGGGGGGCCAGGCCTCTTGCCCTTCTCTGCCTCAGATCCCAGGTGGGCAGCTGGGGGTGACGGGGTTCCAGGACCCCACTCACAGCCACCCAAGGCCTAAGTCAGAGCACAGCCCTTGCTTTTCCTCGGGCCCTCCCGCTTCCCACCCCCGACCCGTGCTCCGCACGTCCTTGCACAGAGGGAGAAATGAGGAGTGTGGTCCAGAGGCTCAGAGGGCAGGGGGCCCACCTGCCTTTCAGTGACAGCCCCACCCCCGCCCCCTTTGCTGCTTATGAAGCAGCCACAGGCTCCCCTGCTCTCCCTGGGCTCCGCTGGGTCCAGGTAGGTAGTCAGGCCGCCCCCGGGTGGGATCATGGCTTCTCTGGCATTCCTTGCAGAGGCCCTGTCCTGTGTGGGCACTGCAGGGACGTCACCAGCCTGGATTCCAGCAGCTGCAGTAGCCAGACTCCGGCCCTTGGGCACGCAGGCTGGTGTCCATGTGCACGTCTCCCGCACCTTCCAGCAGCGTGCTCAGAACAGGTGGACTGGGGCCCATCTCCATTGCTGGCTGGTGCCGTGGCCCAGGCCAGCTCCCCCTCCCGGGCCGGTTGTGAGGAAAGGACACACGGGGAGCAGCACACCCAGCCCAGACCTGGCTGGGGGAGTGGTGGGGTGGAGTGGAGTGAAGGAAGCCCTGCTCTGGCCTCTCCCCAGATCTGTCTCTGATGAGCTTGCCGCCTCTCTGCATCCTCATCCTCCCCACTCCACAGGAGGGACGTGGGATCCATGAGGGCCGCACCTGTGGGTCTCCTCACTTAGCCAAGCACGACTTGGTGAACTGGGCGCACAGCTGCAGTCTTACTGAAGGTAACGGGCCCAGACCCCCGGCACGGAGCTGGTGCTACCCTCAGTTGCTGGCAGGCCCTTCCGTGCCAGGGCAGGACTCAGGGTCACTACTGCTCTGCTCCCTGGGAGCAGGTCAGGTGCCCTGTGACTCCTGGCTCCCAGCCCAAGCCCCACGCTGGGCAGGGCCGAGCTCTGAGTAGGGACTGGGGATCCTGGTTGCCAGGATGTAGGGGGAGATGGGCCTGGCCCTCTGGGCTGGGAGCTCCTGGGAGCACATCCTAGGCTGTGACAGTTCCTCAAACCCTTGCCCTTTGTCCAGGAGTGGAACTTGCTGGAACCTCACAGCAAGGGGACAGCTGGGCTTCACTGGAAGGCCCTGAACAAAGATATGATTCCAGACCCAGGCCCGGCTGACCTAGGAAATTGGTGGGCTCCATTGCTGAGGTGTGTGCTCAGTCCATGGGGCAGGGGACAGTCCTGGGCCCCCACAGCTGGCCGGACAGAATGAAATCAGCCTGCCTGAACCCTGCTGGGCAGGCTGGCCCACCTGCGGGGAGAGGCCTGGGGCAGGGCCAAGGCACCAGGCCCAGCAGCTGGGCCCCCACTTCAGACACGGCTGGCCCACACCACTGCAGAGCCCACTGCTGCTCCACAAGGTTTCACTCCAAAATCAAGGTCAGACTCTATGGCCAATACTTTTGTCACCCGTGAACATGACACGTGACTGGAGGAGCCCCGTGCTGCTGACCATCCAGGGATAAACCATAACTTGGACAGGTCTGGGACAAGGAGGAGAGCTGGCCAGGTCGTCTGATGCCCACTTTACAGAAAAGAACAGTGAGCTGTGTGGTCGGATAAGGCTCCCATAGTCCTCAGCTAAACATGGCAGGGACAGAACTTCCCAGAGGTCTCTGCTCAGCCAGTCACAGGACTCTGCGGAGGGAAAACTTCTAAAGGCTTTGGGGTCACAGCAAGGGCAGAGGACCCAGTCCTGGCCCTCCTCTGCACCTGACCTCACGGGGCCTTGGCCAAGTCTACTAGCTGCTCAGCTGAAAATGGGACAAACGTCCACTTGTCCGTGGCTGGTGAGGGACAGGAGGGGCCAAGTGAGGCATTGGCCTGAGGGCATCACAGACAGGAGCCCTGCAGATGGGGCTCAGCACAACCAGGACAGCCCAGTCCCAGCCCTCACCACCCAGATCTGGTCAGCCCCTCGCTGACTGGCAGGGAGCAGAGACCCAGTGCGAGTGGGTTTGCCCAAGGCCCATCAAGGCACCAGCAGGGCTGAGATGAGAACTCCCCTTCTGCCCTCTGTGAGCTCAAAGCTCTGCTGGGCAACCATGGGCAAGTTCTTCACCCTCTCTGGGCCTCCTATCCTTCCACCTACAATTGGTCTGAGATGGTAGGCCAGGCTTGGCAGGAGTAGAGCTGTGCCCTGGGCCAGCCCCACCCCAAGGGCAGAGGGTGGGCAGGGCAGGACCAGGCTTGGTGGCCCCCGGTCAAGGCCAGCAGCCCCTGGCCAGCATGGAAGGGGGTGGCCGGCCGAGGCAGGGGAGCAGTGCTGTGGGCGAAGAGGCTGCAGGTCATTCTGTTTATTCGGGTGGGCCCTGGGCACAGGCCCAGCCTCCAGAACAGACTGCTCTGCTGCAAGCAGGGGTGAGAGGTGGGATGGAGGCCGGCCAGAGGCCGGGACACGGGCTCCTGGGGCTGGCCCTGCCCTGGATAGGGTCACTGCTGCAGGGGTCCCGGCTGCTCCTCGGGGAGGGGCAGGTAATTGGGGTCCTCCTCTGGGGCGTCCAGTAGCAGCTTCCTGTGGGGAGGGGCCCACGCTGAGCTGAGGCCAGCCGGGTCCTCCACAGGGCGGGGAGCCGGCTGAGGGAGTGTAGGGGGAGGGCTGTCATCCCCACACTCACAGGAACCTGGGGGTCAGCAGCAGCCTCTTGCCTACAGGCTGGTTGGGGAAGACATCCTCCAGAAAGTAGGAGATGTGGCCCACGGCAATCCCTGGGGAGAGCCGGGGAATGCCGAGGCCACCCTCCACAGTCCAGAGCCCGGGGCCAGCAGAGCCTGCGCCAGGCAACCATGAACAGCCCTGGAGGCCCAGCCAGGCCCAGAGTAACCTCAGGCCCCAGAGCCCAGGTGCCCGGTGTCCTGTACACACTGCCAGCCCAGGGCAGGCCGGGGTGGGCCCTGAAGGACAGGCTTACAGGGCCCAGAAGTGGGCAGGACCTGGGGAGGGGAGGGCCTGAGGACATCCAAGGAGCAGGAGCGGTGGCGGGAACCCTGACCCACCCATCCCCACCCCGGTCAGGACCCACACAATCACCAGCAGGTCAGGCCTGAAGATGTGAAGCCTACAGGCTGGCTGGCTTGTTCAAGGCGCTGTAAGAAGAGAGACGCTGGGAGGGCAGGAGGGGAGGGGGACAGATGAGAGGTCCAGTGCGGGCGGGAGGCAGGGCTGTGGCGGAGCAGCCAGCCTGGGGTGGCCCCCCACAGACCCTCAGGTGACAGCCAGCCAGCTTGGGGTGGGCTGGATGGACGGGCAGGCTCACCCAGCAGGTCCACGAGGATGGAGTTGCCCAGCAGCAGGGAGAAGCCCACGAGCGCCCAGGGCAGGAACGGCGCCTGGAAGGTGAGGAGGCCGAAGAAGCTGACCCTCACTCGAGGGCTGCGGCGGCTCCAGACGTACACCAGCATGGCTGTGAGGGCCTGGCCCAGGAAGAACAGGCTGCCCAGCAGCCCCAGCAGCTAGGCCGAGTCAAGGTGCTGGGAGACCCTCCCTGGTGCCGGCCTCAGCCCTGCCGGGGGCCCCTCTGACTCCTCCACCCCTGCCATCCTCCACTGGTTTCCCTTCCCCCATCCAGTGTGCCCTTCCAGTCAGGCCCCCAGGGATCTGCCCCGCCTCTCCACCTCACCCCAGCCTCCAACCACTGCCCGTCCCTGCCCCACGTTCTCCTGCTCCTGGCATCGGGGCTCAGCCCCCAGGCACCCCACCTGGCTCTCCTGCATCCCCCTGTGGTACTCTGTGTGCAGCACTGAGGGTCTAGCCCTGGCACCTGGACTCAGGACACGCTGCAGGCTCAGTGCCTCCTCACCTGGAGTGACCCACTCGGTCCCTCCCTGGCTGGGCGCTCAGTCGGGCCCCATGGCAACACAGTCTGGACCCACAGGCGCCCGGCCTGAGATTGCAGAGCCCTGAAAGATACGGTCATGAGGACGCCCCCGAAGAGAAACATGAAGACGAAGTCCCTCCTCCAGCATGCGGCAGTAGCGGAACCTTGGCGTCTGTATAGGAAGAGCCACCGGGCCGGGCCTCAGTTTCCCCGCTCCTGGCGCCTCCCGCCGGGCCGCCTGCCCCCTCCGCGCCCCCGCCCTGTCCGCGCGGGGAGGATACACGAAGAGCATGTGGAAGAAGAAGCTGAATCTCAGGGGCCCGAAGAAGAGGAAGGTGGTGACGAGCCTCCAGACCTGCGAGGTGCGCGCGGTCAGGCGGGGGCGGGCGAGGCGGGGCGGCAGGTGCAGGGGCGGGGCGGCCTCACCTGGAACTTCCGGAGCACGAGGTGCGGGTTGAAGTAGAGCTGGAAGGGGCTGAGGAGCTCCAGCTGCTGCGGAACCAGGGGGGCGTCAGGGGCTGCCCGGGATCCAGCGTAACCAAGGCGACCCCCATCCAGGGCTGTAACCACGGCGACCCCCGCCCCGGGTTGTAACGATGGCGATCCCCCCGCCCCAGTCGTAACCACGAAGACCCTCCCGCCTCTGGCTGTAACCATAGCGACGACCAGCCCACCCGCCCGGCTCACCATGGCGGCGGTGGTGGGCATGCAGGCCGCGGTGTAGGCCCGCGTCACCGCCGGCACCTGCAGGAAGTCGGCCACCAGACCCCCCCACGCCATTGACCCTTCCCAGACCTACGTGGTCCGACCGCCAGCGCGCTCTTTAACCGGACTCCGAGCCCCGCCTGCCGGCCTTCGGCCAATCTCTGTCCGAGAGTCGGTCTAGTGGGCGTGGCCCTGGACCAGGTAACCAATAGGAGGAGGAGGCCGGGAGCCGGGGGCGGGACGGGGCATGGGCGGGTCAAGACTCGGGCCAATGAGTTGGCCCCGCGGTTGAGCACCTGTCAGTTGTTGTGGGGGCTGTGGCAGCGCGCGCCATGGGGGCGTGGCTAAGAGTACTGGTTGTGGAGAGAGTGGCCCAGCGATCCACGATGGGAAGGGGCGGGGCCACACGGAGGTGTAGTCGGGGCGGGCAGGACGGAGAGTCTGGCCAGGCGGCTCTGTTGCCTCCCTGGGGCTGCGGGCAACCAGGGCCAGTCCTTCTTCCCTCTGAGAACTGGAAACGGTGCCGCCTGACCTACGCAAATGAGGCGCTCAGCTGCCTGTCCCAATCCCTGGCACGTCCAGGTCCGGGCTGGAACATGCGGCTCCAGTGGGAGTCTTCCTGGGGCCTGGAGGAGGGGCCGGGCTGGGGTGTTGACCCCCCCCTGGGGGGACGCGAGGGTGCGGCTGGAGAAGCATCATTATTTTGGTGGAAAGAGAAGCTACTTTTATTCATTCTAATCAACAGTTTGTTGGCAACCGACTGTGTGCAGCCACCGTTCTAGATGCTGGAGACAGAGCAACCAACAGAGACGCTGTCCCTCATGCTGGAGCCGAGGAGACAGGCAGTCACAGGCCTGTGCTAACATGAGAGCTAGTGTAGACAGGACAGTGCGCTGACGGAATTAACAGCCACGTGATGGGTGGAGGATCTGGTCGTGGGCCCCATACCAGATGGCAGATCTGGGAAGCCTCTGTGAATAGGTGATGCTTGATTGTCACTTGAAAAAGATCCCTGTGGCTGCTGTGAGGACAGCAGACAGCCAGAGAATCAGTGAGCAGGGGGAGGCCGCAAGGGGCATTGGTGGCTTGGGCAGCATGGAGCCTGGAGGGTGAGGAAGGGTGGGATGTGGGTTTGCTGTCCCACTGGACAAAGCTGTAAGGGAGGAGTCAAGGATGACTTCAAGGCCTGAGCCACAGAGCGGAGGGAAGGCAGAGGCCATTACTGAATGGAGAACGCTTGGAGAAAAGGCGGGCGGATGGAGAGCTCTGTTCTGGCATCACTGAGTTCGGGGCGTCTGTATGACCTCTGTCTGGAAAAATCCAAGAGTGGTGCAGGGGTAGAGGTCAGGCAGGCTGTCGAGATGTGGGTGTCAGTCATCAGTAGACCATGGCCTTTGTAGCCTTGGGCCTGAGTGAGATGCCCAAGGGGCGAGGCTAGATGGAGAAAAGGCCAGGCCTGGGCAGTCCACCTTCATCGGTCAGAGAGGGAAGGTAGACCCCTCCCCAGGGGGGCCTGGGGAGGCTGGGGTGGGGCGGGAGCTGAGCAGGAAAGGGCTCAGGAGGAGGGCAGGGAGAAGCCTCGGGGGATGTGGCCTGGGAAGGCCCATGGGTGCAGCCCTGCCGAGGTCCCGGTGACCAGGACAATGGCGGGCACGAGGGAGAGGAAGGGACCAGACGGACATGCCTTCACCAACGTGGGAGCTCAGCCTTGGATGTGAGCGTGGACAATGGGGCATGCACTGGACCGGGCCCTGAGGCCCCCTGAGGAGACAGAATGGGGGAGACTAGGTGAGAAAGTTATCTCAGGGGGATCCCAAGGAATGAGGGACCCAGGAGGGTGCTGAGAGGGGTCTCTTGGGAGTGGCTCACGGAGCCCCTGTTCTGGAGGGCAGCGGAGGGAGGGCGAGGCTGGGAGCACTGAAGGGATATGCATGTGGTTCAGGGGTGAGGAGAGGTCAGCAGAAGCTGGTCCAGGGTGCTGAGAGAGGGGCGGTGGGAGCAAGCTGAGGGACCCCCTTGGACAGCCTCTGTTTTCCAGGGAAGCAGGCCAAGGTCACGTCTGAGGTGGGCTGTGCAGAGTAGATCCCAGCAGGGTAGACTGTGGCAGCAGGGCGGGATCCAGGGCTCAGGTCAGGGCAGGGAGGAGCCAGCAGGGAGGCTGGGTTCCTGTCAGCTGGGGAAGGGCAGGTGTTCCTGCCTCCAGGCACTGAGCAGGCGCTGGCTGGCCCTCCACTCAGGGTCAGGCCAGGGCTAACTCGGGGCAGGGGGAGGGGGTGTCGTGGTCCACAGGGAACTCTGTCTCCCCTTCCACTGGGGCCCATAAGGCAGGTGCCCGGCTGGGGGAGAAGCACATTCCTGGGAGGCTGGGAGCCCAGGGTGGGGCAGCCAGTTGGGCGGGATGTCCAGGGGAGCAACAGGTGGATTCTACTACACATACTCCCTTCTCTGAGCCCTGCGATCCTCATATGGGGAAACTGAGGCCCAGGAGGAGGCAGAGCAGGGCCGGGGTGGACCTCCATCACCAGTCCAGGCTTTCCCTTCCAGTCTCAGGCCCAGGACAGGCCACTCGGGAGACACCTGGTCCACTTCTCCTCTGACCCTTGGGCACCTCCAGACAGTTCTTTATGGAGAGAAGCCCTGAGCATCACACGTTCCGGGGCCTAGAGACGCAGGCAGGCCGTGTGCTGGACGCTCACGTCTATTGAGCTGTCTGTCCTAAGCAGCAGGTGGCTGTCCTGCTGGCTGGGCCCACCTTCTCTCTCCTGTGCTGAGGACTGTCATCCCTTGGTAAGGTGACATGGGGCCAACTCCTCAAGCTGTCGCTCTGGCCTGGTGACTCTGCCTGCTGCAGAGCAAGGAGTCCCGGGATCCCCAGGTCTGGAGAAATGAGGGGACCCCTAAATCTTCCGTCCAGGCTCTCCCAGTGCCTATAGGCAGGACAGCACCCCCTGCGTGCCCCCAAGCTTGCCTTCCTCCTCGCAGGCCTCCCACACCAGGCCCTGGGGACCATCCAGACACCTGGGGTGAAGCCTGCACCGCCTCTCCGCAGCCCCACATAGAACCTGATGCTCCCACGGAACTCTCCAGTCCTTTCCTCCCCTCCAGCACGCCTCACCACCACCGCCACCTCTTTTTCAGGACTCGGACTCTGTCTCCTGGGGATGCCCCAGATCTCTGGCTCATTCATCCACTCATTTTCTCCTTACCAGGCTAGATGTTCTGTTAAAGAGGAGAGGAAGGGAGGGTGGTGGAAATGCCCCCTACTCCAGGAAGCCCTCCCTGCGGGGACCAGAGCTCACCTATCTTCCGTTAGGGCCCCACGCACTCAATTTCTAAGTACAACTTATTCCAAAGGCAACACATGCCTGTGGTAACGAACTGGAAGACTCAGACACAGGTGAGTGAGTGTGCGTGTGGGAGGCAGCTGTGTTTTCCTTTGACAACACATGGCGCCCCGTGCAGGCCCTGAGCATCCTCCATGGGGGGCCTTTCCTCAGGGTCTGAGACCTCAGTGCACACCCCCTTCCAGTATATGAACCCCCCAACTGCAGTGGGTGGGCCTCCACCGCAGCTCCAGCCAGCCCCTCCCAGGAGCAGCTGTGTCCCCTTGGCCCTTCCTGTCTGGGTCACGGTGGGACTGGCCCCCTGAGTCTGGTAGCAGAACCTGGACTTTCCAGGAATGAGCGGGTCTCTGAGTGGGATGGGGAGGAAGGAGGCATGGCAGGGCCGAGGATGAGTAGGCATCAGCTGGGCCCCAAGGGAACAGCCTGTGCAAAGGTCCTGAGGTGGCACAGAGGGACAGAGAGAAGATGGGGGCAAGAAGGAGGAGGAGTTGTGTGCAATGTGAGGCTGGAGAGGGCTGGGCCAGGCCGAGCAGGGCCGTGTGGGCTGTGGCCTCTGTCCCAAGGGCAGTGGGAGCCATGGGAGAGTTTCCAGCATGGGGGTGAGGTTAGGATCAGATGGCGGCTCTTTGAACGAAGAAGGGACAAGAGCCGAAGCCATGGGCAGAGCGGAGGAGGATGGCAGCCGCCTACAGTGACGGGCATGTGACAGAGAGGGAGCGGATGAGTGAAGGAAGTGGGAGCCGCAGGCCTTAGTGAGCGCTTGGCAGAGGGGCGAGACCCGGGGGAGGGCCAGGTTTGGGAGGGAGACCATCCATTGGTTTGGGACAGGCTGAGTTTGGGGTGCTGCGGGGACATGACTGCCTGAGGGAAGCCCTCGCTGGTACTCCAGCCTGGCCCTCCCAGCTCCTTGTCCTCTGGGGCTCTGGTCCCGCCCTCAGAAGGGCTGCCCCAGGCTCTCTCTATCCCTGGGATGTGCTGTCTGCTGGGCACAGGCAGGCCTCGGACCTGGACTCCAGGGTTGGGTCTGCAGCTCAGGGCCAGCAGTGGACCTGGCCACTACCCACCCCCTTCTTCCTCGGCCTCAGTGTCCCTGTCTGTGAGATGGGCCGGTTGGAAGAGTCCACCTGTAGAGTCTCCTCCAGCTCGAGGGCTGTACTCTGTTCTATTGCGGGGATGTCAGAGATTCTGGGCAGGGGCCCCTTCCTGTGACAGTCGTGGCTCCCCTGCCCCTCTGAGGCCAGCCTCTGCTGTGCATGAGCGCAGGCCCGTGAGCAAGAACGCACTAAGGAAGGACCCTCTCTTGCAGGCCTGTGTCCTCGCCCGCCTCCTCCTGACCCGGAGCTCTCACGGGCCTGTGGTCAGGCAGACCCATGGAGGCCTGAACGGCGTGGGAGGGAGGCAGTGGGACCACCCCAGTCCTGCAGGAGCTCGTCCTCTGGCTGGGGAGACTGGGCGCCCACACTAAGCAGCGAGGGGAGCTAGACCGGTCAGTGGTCCAGGGTCAAAGAGCCACGGGCCCTCTGAGGAGGGGCCACCAGGCAGGAGGACTCTTGACAAAAGAGCGTTGGGATGGAGAGAGGACGGGGCACGCTAGGCAGGGAGAATGGCTTGAGCAAAGGTGCGGAGTCAGGAATGTACTCACGTCTCAGGGGTGAGGAGGACACCGTGGAGTGGGGGCTCAGAGCCCAGGCTGGAGCCAGGCGCTCTGGTGATAATAGCTGCTCAGTGACCCCTCACCAGACTCTGCACCATGGGTTTTAATAACCTCACTGAAGCCTCACCAGCACCTTACAAAGTGCATTGTTATTATAGATGGGGAAACAGGCTCGGAGAGGTTAAGTAACGTACTTGAGGACACACAGCTAAAGAGGAACCAAGACACCAGGGTGCCAGTCCTGGCTTTGCCACCCTGAGGGGCGATGGAAGGAGCCATGGGGAGGTGGGGAGCTCCCCGCTTGTTGGGGCACAGGGGAGATCACCACAGGGTGTGAGTGGCATCACCCGCCTGAGTCTGCACAGGGCGTCCCCATCCAGGCAGCACCGAGCAGCCTCAGACCCTTCCCCAGCTTGGTTTGGATGCAAAACCTCTCTGCCCCCTCCGGGCTCCTGGAGTGTCTCTGACACGAGACTCTGCTCCCTCGAGGCTCCCCTGCTGAGCAGCTTGGGCTGTGGCTCCGCCTGGACCTCAGGTTCCCTGTCTCTGACCCTCAACGGCTGGATGAGATGGGTCCTTCGCAGCCCCAGCTGCAGGGCCAGCCCGAGCCTGTGCCCGGCCCTCAGACCCTCACAACGGCCCCTAATCCCCACTTCCTGCTGTGGTCACTACAGAATGTATAAGCCACGTCCTGCCCGTGCGCAGAGCCTCAGAGGGTCTGGCGGGGACCCCCCCTGACCCGCCTCAGCTATTTTCGGGCTCAGTGGGCTGTGTTTTGGGAGAAGCAGATGATCTGCTCGGCAGAGTCGGCCTACTGGCAGAGCCAGGGAGGCGAGTTCACGGAGACAGGAGGACCATGAGACAGAGAGGAGACTGTGCGACCCGTGCGAGTGTGTGCCGCCTGTCTGCACACCCAGGGTGTGCACACTGCCGATCTGCACACCCAGGAGGCTGCACACCTGGGTCTGGTCCGTGTGGCCCTGGGGTGTGTGTGGACCCCAAGGCCACACTGTCCTACGGTCTTCTACTCGTCACCTGCTGGCCAGGTCATCAGGCAGTACTGGTCTGTGGCCTGGAGGGACCTGTAAAGACAGGGCCATGGCTCTGGGAGCCTCTGCCCAGGACCAGTGACTCAGAGCTCTGGGCGGGTGGACGGGGAGGCTCGGAAAGGCCTGGGCTCACCCGCCTCCCACCTGGCTTGCACCACTGACATCCCAGCCAAGCAGCCCAGGCCCTGCTCCCACGTCTGGGGAGGTCAGCCCCCCACCGGTGGCTGTCCAGCCGTTGGGACGGGGAGCTCACACTAGCGGGCCTCCTCACACAGAGCGCAGGCCTCCTTGTCCTCCCTGGTGATGCCACCAGAACTCCTGCCTCCACATCTTGCTCAGGACGTTCTCCCAGCCCCATAGGCCATTCACCTTCATGAGGTATTAGGGGCCTCTTTAAGAAAATGACTGCAAAATCACAAATGCAAGATTAGGTACGAAAGGGAATATTTGCTTAGAATGAGAAAGCAAACAAGAGAAACAAGTTCATCAAAGCTGACGAATTCCACTCCAAATCCGAAAATCCAGAAAAAATTCCCTCCCTGGTCAGAAGCCTGTGGCTAAATGGCTGCTGTGCCCGGGTCAGACCGGGGCTGGTAAAAGGAGCACGTCCCTCTGCGCAGTGAGTGGAGGGAAATATTTGAAGTGTTGAAAGAAAAATCCCCACCTACCTAGAATTCTGTATCCATCAAATTGCTCCTTCAAAAGTGAAGGAAAGGGGCCGGCCCCGTGGCTTAGCGGTTAAGTGCTCGCACTCTGCTACTAGCAGCCTGGTTCGGATCCCGGGCGTGCACCGACGCACCACTTCTCCGGCCATGCTGAGGCCGCGTCCCACATACAGCAACTAGAAGATGTGCAACTACGACATATGACTGTCTACGGGGGCTTTGGGGAAAAAAAGGGAGGAGGATTGGCAATAGATGTTAGCTCAGAGCCGGTCTTTCTCAGCAAAAAGAGGAGGATTAGCACGGATGTTAGCTCAGGGCTGATCTTCCTCACAAAAAAAAAAAAGTGAAGGAGAAATAGACTTTCTAAGATAAACAAAAATTGAATTTGTCTCCAGCAGACCTGCCTTGCAAGTCATGTTCAAAGAAGTTCTTCAGAGAAGGAAAATGACGGAGCTCAGACACTTAGATCTGTGAGAGTCAGCATATTTCCTGAGATGAAGGACAGCACATTTCAGGATGACAGCAGTGAAGCCCAGTGCAGAAGTTACATCCCTCTGGTGTGCATGCATAAGCCCCACGTCCTTAATGGCCTCCCAGCTCCATTTTAGAAGCCTTGACATATGTTACTCCATTTTGTTATGCTGTCCACAGAGAAAATAAAATTCTGTTGGTTAAGCCACCTGGCCTGTGGTATTTTGTTATGGCAGCCCTAGCTGACTGAGACAGAAGGGTTCGCTCTCCTGGGGAGAAGCGGCAGGGAGGCTTTCTCCTGGTTTCCCTGGCTCTCTGCCAACCTCCCTCCATCTCCCTGCTTCCTACTGCCAAAGTCGTCTTTCTTTCTTTTTATTTCTTTTTTACTGACGAAGATTTGCCCTGAGATAACATCTATTGCCAGTCTTTCTCTTTTTGTTGCTTGAGGAAGACTAGCCCTGAGCTAACGTCTGTGCCAATTTTCTTCCACTTTATATGTCATGGCTGACGAGTGGTGTAGGTCCGTGCCTGGGATCCGAACCCGTGCAATCCAGGCCCCTGCAGCAGGGCATGCCAAACGTAACCACTACGCCTCAGGCCGGCCCCAAAGCTGTCCTTCTAAGGGCAAACCTGACGGCACTCTTCAGAGGCTCCCCAAGTCCTATCTGGTGTGTCCCATTGCAGGGGTCCAGTTCCCCACTCTCCTCTAAGGAGGACAAGCTAAGGGTCTGCTTGAACATCCCTTAAGGAGTCGCCAGAACCGGGAGCTGCGTTCTGGCGCTGAGCTGGGGAACGCCTGGATTCCTCCTTCCCCGCTTTTGCCAGCAGTATATACACACTGGATCCTCAAGAAAGTTCAGTCTGGCTTTCCCGAAGGGAGGACTGAAGTGATTGTTCCCAAGTCCTCCAAAAGGGACACTGTGCCCCAACCCAGCTCTTAGGGGCGTGAGGACTGCGTTGGACCCTCCACATTTCTTGTCCCTGGAATCCCACTCTTCATTAAAGAAGTAATCAAATCCCGCCCGTCCCTGGGCGCTGGATGGGAAGGCTTTTCTGCACCAGTAAAGGGGCAGACAAGAAAGAGGGTGCAGACTTTGGGTAGATGACGCGCAGGCATGTCTGCAAAGACCCGAATAAGGAGCAGGAAGGCGAGCCGGCCTGGGGCGCCCTGCAACGGGACAGCAGCACAAGGTCGGGGGGTCACGTGCACGGTAAGGTCCTGTGCCCCACCCAGGGGGCGCTGCGGCCGCCCGAACCTAAGGTCCGAGGACGCTCGGGATCGCCGGGCCCTCCCTCCGCCTTCGGCGAGTCCCAACCTTCCCGCCAAACCCGCATCCACTCAGAAAGCGCCATACTCGGTGCCTCCAGAAAGAGCCAATGGAAAGTAGGATTCCCGGCGTCCGTCCGCCCCCAGGCGCTCGGGACCAATGGCCGCGGGGCAGCGGCGGGCTCCTCTGGGGAGCGCGCTCGGCGGCGGCGGCGGTTGAGGGCGAGGAGCCGTTGAGGGCGAGGAGCGGCGGCGGCGGCGGGGAGCTCAGCATGGTGAGGCCGGGGCGGGAGGCGGCGCTGCGGGCCGGCAGGCGTTGGCGGGACCCCGGCACTGTCGCCCCGCGGACGCCCAGGCGGGAGGGCGGACGAAGCCGCCACGTGAGGCGGCGGGGGCAGGCCCGGGGGCCGCGGGGAGAGGGCGCGGGCGGCCCGGCCTGTGGGGCGAGCGGAGCGCCGGCGGCCGGGGGCACCGCGAGGCCCGGGGGCCCGGAACGGGCTCGTCCTCTGGGGTGCGGGCCCCGGGCGGTGGGGACCCGGCGTGGGAGCGTCCGGTGAAGGGGGTGCAGGTGCGGCGGCTCCCGGACATCGTGTCGTCAGGAGCCGGGGTGGCGGCGGGTCGTTGCTCGGCCTGGACTCGGGCCCCGGGAGCACAGACGGTGTTGGGGTCCCGAAGGCTGGGGGCGGTCTCCGGACCTCCCTCCGCGACTGCAGGTTCTCGAGGACCCAGAGCCCGTGTTCGTGGGGTCGTGTCTGCCGGGGCTGCTCACGTTAGAGATTAAGATGAGCCGCTTTACAAAGACTCGCTTTCAAGCAGCACGTTACCGTAAATAACAGACCCCGCAGTCTGAACAGCCGGGTTGTCAGTCCTTGCGAGTGAAAACAGCGTTCCGTGGAAAAGCAGCTAGTTCAGCTGGCGACTCAAACAAATGCCCCGGGCTCCTCCCGAGCCGCTGCGTTTCGGCCTGTGCACAAGTGCCGCGTCCCACAAAACTTTCCGTTTTGTGGCAGTTCTCCAGGGAGAGATTTAGTACAGTTAATCAGCGTCTCTGCTGCATCAGGGACATTCTTAAGTGAATCTGGCTTTACTTTTTCTTCTTTTTACTCTGAGCGCGTAAGTGTGTGGAACCCAGTGACCACTGGTACAGTCTGGTGCCGCTGCCGTGATTCGGGCTCAGGCGCCAGCCGTTGTGTCCACCTTTGATTGTGCACCATCAGGGCGAATGTCAACACAGTGGAGGGACTGGTAACCTCCTAGTCCTACTGTGAAATGCTTCTGTCTCCCTGTGCCCTGCAGAGGTCTGTGGACCCCTGGCGGCCTGGGAACTCCACCCTGATTCCTCTGAGGACCTTGCTGGGTAGGGGATCAGTAGGAGCAAGGGCTCATTCACACGAGAACACGGCTTCATTGTAGAGTAAAGGAAGGGGAGAGAAGGGTCTGTTTGCACATTTGGGGCAGGAAGGTGAATCTTCTGGTAGGAAAAGAACAAGGTCATCTTCCAAAAATATGGAGAGACGGGGCGGCCCCGTGGCTTAGCGGTTAAGTGCACTCGCTCTGCTGCTGGCTGCCGGGGTTCGGAGCCTGAGCGCGCACCGACGCATCCCTTCTCCGGCCATGCTGAGGCTGGGTCCCACGTACAGCAACTAGAAGGAGGTGCAGCTATGACATACAACTATCTACTGGGGCTTTGGGGGAATAAATAAATAAATAAAATTTAAAAAATATATATCAAGAGAGGAGTTGGTCTGGAGTTTGGAAAGATCACAGGAAGTTTTGAATAATTTTTTCAGAGAGGAGATAGAGCTGACTAATGAAATGTAAATTTTAATGATCCAGGTGAGGTTGGCGATGAATTTGTAATTAAGGCTTTCTGTTGAAAGCTAGGTGTGATTTTCCTGACTGCTTTGATTATGTCATTGGTTAGATAATCAGATGGAAGTGGCCTTGCAGACCACTTAGCTCCCCAGCCCCCATTCTGTAAATGAAGAAGTTGGGGGGCTTCCCCAGGTCACAGAGCTGACTCTGACCACACTGGGGCTGAGGAGTCAAATGCCACATCAGGCCTCCTGGGAGACAGTCCATGAAATGCAGGGTGTCTGGACTTAAGGAAGGCACAACGATAATATGGATTTGAAAATGGTGTGGTTGGGTGGATTCCAGAGCACTTCCCAGAGTGTTGAGGAATTTTCCTCTGGAGGAGGGAGTTCCTTGTCACTGGAGAAGTTCTTTCTGGAACTGAATGCCTCCTTCTGGAGTGATATGGGGGGATTGCTAGGTTATGTCCATCTTTGATGCCCTGATGACTCTGAGTTTGGTGCTTGTATAGTAAACAACAGAACTTCAAGTTCTTGGGATTGTGCGTTAGAATTTAGGGTGGGTGGGAGACCTCAAGTTTCATTTGGTTTCCTCTCTGTATTTGTAAGGATGATGTGTCTACAACTGGACAAGTGGTTTGAGTCTGTACAGTTAGGTTCCCAGCAGGAAACAGATGGTACATTCAGAATATGTGCTTTGGGGAGAATCTTTTAAAAGGTACTGTTTGTAACGGAATGGGCAGATTTTCAGGAAACCACCGAAGGGCAGCGCAGTGGCCCAGCATTCGGGGTGTCTGTGAACCATCACCTCCGAGGCTTGAAGGGGGAAGGGAAGGGAGTGGTCACTAGAAGTTGACAGGGCATCTTTATGAGGAGCGCTGGCTGCTGAAAGCTGTGGCCTTGATAAGCGGCCTCCAGCAACCCCTGGAGGTCTGGCAAGGAGGGAGCACGGGAGGGAGCACCTGCCCTCACTTTCTTCTAACCTCGAGGTCTTTGCTGCTGCCTGCCACTGGCTGGAGCAAGCGGAAGCCAGAGGGCAAGGAAGCCCTTTGATGCAAGCATGTGGTCAGATATTCCTTTTTTTTTTTATATAGCAGTCATTAGTTGTTTTTTTTTGAGGAAGATTGGCCCTGAGCTAAATTCTGGTGCCAGTCTTTTTCTTTTTTTCTCCCCAAAGCCCCAGTACATAGTTGTATATCCTAGTTGTAGGTCCTTCTAGTTGCTGTATGTGGGACGCTGCCTCAGGATGGCTTGATGAGCAGTGAGTAGGTCCGTGCCCAGGATCCGAACCGGCAAATCCCAGGCTGCGGAAGCGGAATGTGTGAACTTAACCACTATGCCACTTCGCCAGCCCCTGCTATATTCTTCAGAGAATTATGTGACTAACCATAATGTGGAGTTTACTGTTGACATTACTCAGCTTCCATGTTTTAAAATAACCTAATTTTTGTACAGTAGCAAACACTTAGGTTCTGGGTTAACTCTGGCGCTTATTAGCTAGGGTGGTTTAGAGCATGTCTGTTTTCACATAAAACGGTCACATAAACCTTGTGCGAAATAAGGTTTGAGAAAGCTGTAGACACTCTGTAGCACATACGTATGTTCTGCATGCCATAGAGTGACAATTGCGTTAAAGACGAGGGTCTCACCTTTATGTGCTGGTTCCTAGCGCGAATGCATCTCTATCCACGTGGGGCAGGCGGGCGTCCAGATTGGCAATGCCTGCTGGGAACTGTACTGCCTTGAACATGGCATTCAGCCCGATGGTCACAGGCCAAGTGACGAAACCATCAGTGGTGGTGATGACTCGTTCAACACGTTCTTCAGCGAGACTGGGGCTGGCAAGCATGTGCCCAGAGCAGTGTTTGTGGACCTGGAGCCCACCGTGATTGGTAGGTACTCGGACACTCAGGGCGTCTGTCCTGGGAGGGTGGGAGAGCCTCGCTAAAGCCCCACGTGTGCTCCTTTGAACCCCTCTGCAGAAAGGACATACGTACAAGTGTATGCCCGTGGCCACGTTAAGTGAGAAACTAGGAGGTTAGTGCTTGAAATGTCTGTGGGACTCAGGCTCCAAATTTAGAAAAACCTACTGTAAGGTGGGCGAGCAGGAAGATGGGCTGGGGATAGATTCACTCGTGGCCACCTCAGCCCCAGTCTGGTGGTTGTGTAGACCCTGTTTGCAGGGTACCCAAGCACTGGTCCCTTCTTCATGCTGTGCACCTCCTCATGCTGGTGCACAACTCTTGACCTGCATCTTAGACATAGAAAGGTAAGTATAGAACATTCGTTGGGTTCCTCCAGATTAGGAGTCTGAGGTAGTTTCCAAGGAGAGCTGCAAAGAAAGCACCTTTCAGTGGCCACCTGGGAGATGACAGAATGTCACCCTAAAGTCTGTGAGACCCAGGCCACATAAGGCGCCCTGATGGGACTGCCCAGCAAAAGTCATGCTCACCTGGTGACTGTCTGGTATGTAAGGGAGTTTTAAATTATACTCTTGGCTGTAGCTACGGGTATGAAAAAACATGCATGTGTAGAATCTCCTGTGTGCAGGTGTGAGGGCTCTATTCCCTTCCTTGGGAACCGGTCACCCTGGCATTTGTGCTGTGAGTTGACTCTTCTCTCCTAGAGTCATAGGTTGCAGTTGCGGTCTGCGTATTACACAGAGACTTTTCTAGGAGACACTGATGCCGATGACTTACAAGGAACAGCATGTGCTTGGGAGAATGGGACTGTCCCGAATCTGTCCACCCTGGTGAGTTAACAATAGGCCTGAAAGACTCGTGACCCCTGTGTCCTCTGTAGATGAAGTGCGCACAGGGACCTACAGTTAGCTCTTCCACCCGGAGCAGCTGATCACCGGGAAGGAAGACGCAGCCAGTAGTTACGCCAGAGGCCACTACACCATCGGCAAGGAGATCGTTGACCTGGTCCTGGTCCGCATCCGCAAACCGGTAAGACGAGCGCCGAGAATGCTTCCTGTGCCCATTGTCCTGGACGGTAGTGCAGGCCAGAGATTGCGACCAGGAGGACATTTTGGCAAAACTGAGGCCAGAATCACGAGTCCACAGTCTGACTCTCCAGTGTGGCTGTGGTGCATCCATACATCTTTAACGTCTGCTCTGCTCTGCCTCTAGGTGTAATGCGTGTTCACTGTGGAGGATGTGAGTCGTATGATCTTGCAGAGGAAGAGAAGTGACTGTGGCTGGTTGGAGGTGGGCGGTGTGGCTTCTGCAGGCGTTGGCTCACGTTCTCTGCTTTCTCTCAGGTGGATCTGTGCACAGGGCTATGGGGCTTCCTCATCTTCCACAGCTTTGGGGGCGGCACTGGCTCTGGCTTTGCGTCTCTGCTCATGGAGCGCCTCTCGGTGGACTATGGCAAGAAGTCCATGCTCGAGTTTGCCATTTACCGAGCCCCCCAGGTATCCACGGCCGAGGTGGAGCCCTACAACTCTATCCTGACCACCCACACGACTCTGGAACGTTCTGACTATGCCTTCCTGGTGGACAACGAAGCCATCTACAACATATGTCGGCGCAACCTGGATATCGAGCGGCCCACGTACACCAACCTCAACCGTCTGATCGGGCAGATCGTGTCCTCCATCACGGCCTCCCTGCGATTCGATGGGGCCCTGAATGTGGACTTGATGGAATTCCAGACCAACCTGGTCCCGTACCCCCGCATCCACTTCCCCCTGGCCACCTACGCCCCGGTCATCTCAGCTGAGAAGGCCTATCATGAGCAACTGTCTGTGGCTGAGATCACCAATGCCTGTTGCGAGCCCACCAACCAGATGGTCAAGGGTGACCCTCGCCACAGGCAAGTACATGGCCTGCTGCATGTTGTACAGGGGACCGTGGTCCCGAAAGACGTCAACATGGCCATCGCCACCATTAATACCAAGCACAGTATCTAGTCTGTGGATTGGTGACCGACTGGATTTAAGGTAGGACTGGGTGGTTTGGAGTGGGTCTACCTCTTAGCAAGCAGCAGACCCTGCAGTAGAACACTGCCCTTTGCAGAGAATTCTCCTGTTCCCTGGCAGCTCTGCTCTTGGTCATAACTTAGGGAACCAGAGTGAGCATTCATTCAGTGGCATCTTTTGAACTTCCTTCTTGAGTCATCACACCATAGATCTGTGGTGAGAGTGTTTTTTTTAACAGAATAGAGAATTTTTTGAAGGATTTTTGTTCCCTTTCCTGGCTGGTAGAATTAGTGTGGGAAATGTAGGTTGGCTTGATAAATGTAGGCATTGTCAGGGCATTGTGGTACTTATGTGGATATTTGGAATTGGGGAATTTCTATAAACTGATTGCTGTCACTAAATCTTACTTCATTCCATAGTATGTAGAAACTACATCCAATTTAAATGTCCTGTGCAGTGTTGGATTTAAAGAAAAACTATCATGAATCTTTTTGTGAAGAAAATGGCAACATCTTTATTTCTCTCTTGGTAAGCCTAGAAATTCTGGCCTGAGTTTTCCTCAGGCCACAGTGCGTCCCCACCTTCCATTGGATACGGGACACAAACCTTGCTGTCGCTCTCCAGCTTTGTCCAAGTCTCGGTCACTGAAGCCTGTGGATTCTTTCCCTTGGGAGGTGCTTCCCTGAGCCTGTTCAGGCCTCCTCTGCTAGCTCAGACCCTCACTGCTTCTGCTGGGCCTGCTGCAGTGGGTTCTGAAATAGGCCTTCCTCCTCTGGTCCTCCTCCTCTAGCTCGGGGGTCAGTGTGGTGGGTGGACCAGCCGCCTGGTTCTGTAAATAAGTTGTGTGTGAACACAGCCACACCTGCTCATTGGCGTATTGTGGCAGCTTTTGCTGCACAGACAGAACTGAGGAGCTGTAACAGACCGCGTGGCCCACCCAGCCTAGAATGTGTAGTGTCTCGCCCTTTACAGACAAGGTTTGCTGACCCTGTGTGCTGCTGCCAAAACCTCTGGTCACGTTGTCCCTTTCATCTGAAACTTGGAATGCCTCCCCTTTGGTCCCAGCCCTAGAACGTCACCCCCTTCCTCTTACTTAGCACACACATCAACCACCTCCTGGTGCAGTGGTGTCAGCAGTCCCGGGACCTCTGACAGTGTGCCTGTCACCCTGCTCTGCATAGGCTGGCTCATTTTGTGGGAAAGCAGGGGGCATGACCTTCCCTCCACAACCGCAGTTGTGTACTCTGAATCTGTCTGGGTGGCAAAGGTTTCAGCCACGGAAATTAATCTCCATCTTGTTGAAGCCTGTTGGAAAAATAACGTTCAGAGAATCCAAAGGAGTGTCCTTTTTCAGAAGGAAGACAGTCCTGACACCTGGGCACCTATCACATGTCACAGTTGCTGGGACACAGCCCTTCAGGCAGCTTGGGACCTAGCCAGGGTGGCTGACTCCGGGGCTCCTCTTTCCCTGGTTTCCTTGTCTGGAAACCCTCACCCCACTCTCCTGGCACCCTGCCTGGCACCAAGAAGGGCTCAGAGCCTGCAGGGTGAACGGTGCCTTCTCCCGGTTCACCAGAGGGGACCTGTGTGTCTTCTGTTTCCATGAAAGCAGCCACCATTTCTGGGTTTGCCAGAAGCTTCACAGAGTGCTTTCTTCCCCTTCTCTGGCAGGTGGGCATCAACTACCAGCCCCCTACTGTCGTCCCCGGGGGAGACCTGGCCAAGGTGCAGCGGGCCGTGTGCATGCTGAGCAACACTACCGCCATCGCTGAGGCCTGGGCCCGCCTGGACCATAAGTTCGACCTCATGTACGCAAAGCGAGCCTTTGTGCACTGGTACGTGGGGAAAGGCATGGAGGAGGGAGAGTTCTCTGAGGCCCGCGAGGACCTGGCGGCTCTGGAGAAGGATTACGAGGAGGTGGGCGTGGATTCCGTGGAAGCAGAGGCCGAAGAAGGGGAAGAGTACTGAGTGGGTGCGTGTGGCTGGAGGCCAGTCCTGTGTATCCTCCCCACTATAACGTCACAGGTGTGCTCACCTATTAAAGTTTCTGTGTTAAACCTCTGTCTGTTGTGGTTCTCGGTGGGGACACACTCGTCCGCCCACAGCAGTGGGGGGACCCCCAACCTGGGGGGCTGGTCTGGGCCGCACAGCACTGCGCTGCTGGAGCGGGTGGAGCACCAGCTTCATCTGTGAGGAGCCGCTGCTCACGTGATGTGACCCTGGGCAAGACAGTCAGAATTTCCCACCCAAGGTTTCAAAGCCTCAAGATTTACTAAATTCTAGGAAAACTGAGTTAGGTTTTTCCATTGAATTTGCCATTTTTCAGGCTTCTCCATTGATGGGACATGTAGACTAAAGTATAAAAGCTTAGAACTGGAGTTTCAAAACTGAGGTCCATGGAAGGAGAGGGTCCACAAAACCCCTGAAACTGTGGGTCAGATGTGTAAGGTCATGACAGTTTTGGGGGGAAAAGTGTTTTTTTAGATTCTCCACGGCATTTATGACCCACAGAAGGTTAGAAACTCTAGGTCACGACACAATTCATCTTTGTCCCCACTGTCCGTGGTCTCAGTAAAAGCGTCATACCTTTCACTTGAAGCACAACGTGTATATGTCTTTATTAAAGACCTAGTAGTGTGGATATTTTCTCTCAGAGCGGAACTTGAGGTCCAGGAGGGTGAAGTCACTGGTTTAAGTCACTTGGTTAGTTCAGCTGTAGCATAACCAGGACCAGCACACAGAACTAGTTCTAAATCTTTGTGCCTTGATATATTCAAAAGGTGACAGAAAATGTCTTGAATGGACCCTCAATTTTTCAAAAAGGTTTATCACCAACTGGAGGAAGCCACACAGAGCTTCTGCTGGGGGTGGGTGGGGAGCCCACAGCCGGCTGGTGTGAGAAGTCTCCGCCTGTCTCAGGTGCTGCTCCGAATGGGGCTCTTCCCTGGTCCACCCCCCTGGGCAGCCTGGTGGCACTGGGCTGGTGGGGCCTCCTTTGGCTGGATCCTTCCTGGGCATCGTGAGCTTCCAGTGCTGGGCCTCCACCGCAAGCACTGCTGCCTTTGTTTCTCCCTGAGCAGACAGAACACCACCATCAGGAACCCGGGCAAGCCCCACAGTCGCCGCACACCTACTGTGTTTATGTTCTCTGAGTAGCATTTATGTTGAGTACGTTTCTGTCAGTCCTTTCAGCCGGGGGTCCTATGGCAGCCCTGAGTCCTGAGGCTGAACACCGCCTGGAGACAGCACATCAAAGAGGATCCTTTGGCAGAGTGCAGGAGGCTCTCCTAGGACGGAGGCAATGCCAGGAGCGATGGGGGACGAAGTTCTGGTGGTCAGTTTAGGGGAAGGGGAGCTCAGCCTGGTGACTCCCTCCCTGGAAAGCATACGTGGTCAGCCCTGACCACCAGCAGCACAGGAGGGCTCCCTGCAGGGCCGCTGGTCTCCCCCCACAGGCCCTCCCCTCCGCTCCAGATCGCCCACACCTGAACCAATCAGGAAGCACGTCAGTCATCAAGTACTGAAGTCAGGCTTTTGGATCTGGATCTGGAGAGCTCTTTCTCACATGTTTCCTGCCCTCCCTCAGGATCCTGAATACATTCCGTGGTCGAGCCTCCTGCTTCCAGGGTCACTCCCTGGCAGGGCCCGTGACTGGGCTCTGCCGTGGCTCGACCGCTTGAGCCTCGCCCTGACCATGGGAGTCACACAGACGGAGGCTCCACATATAGAGCCTATGGGTTCAGCTACACCTTGATGTGTCCTTTGCTTACTTGATTCTCTTTGTGAAGACAGCCAGGAAGCTCTGCAGCCACGCCTGGGCCAGAGCTCCATTAAAGGAGTAGCTGCCCCGGGCTCAGGGGGTTGACAGCATCAGCGAGAGTGAGAGGACCCCATGGGGACAAAACGTCCCCAGGAACAGGCTCGTCCACTGGGTCACAGTCCCTCCCCATTGGGCCTGTCCCAGCCAGGGCTCTCCTCTGCTCCGGCCTAGCAGGGTCTCCCCTGCAGGCTCTGACCAGGGCAGGTGTGCCCTGGCTGAACCGCAGCCTCCATCCCGGTTCTTAGTCAAATAGGCTGCAACGGGGAATTGTGAGTTCTGTAGAAAAGACACAAGGAAGTGTCTTAGGAGCCTGTTAGGTCACTTCTGTGTCACCATTTGTCACCTTGAGCAAGTGGAGGTGTCTGCATTTGAGACTGCAGACCCTGGCTCCTCCAGAAGGGCATCAGACTCACGTTCAGGCTAATACTGACAACTGAATTCTCCCTGGGATTCCTGCAGGGATGGGACGGCCCCTCTTAGGAGAATTTCTGGAAAGTTCTTCCTCAGAGAGCAGTGTTCTTTGTTGCCTGGTGGGTGGGGAGGGTTACAGTGGTGCCACGCTTGGAAATATGAGGGGTCGGGTTTTCCCAGCCTCGCCTCCCTGGGCTTCACAATCAAGTCTCGTGTACACTTGATGTGACAAAGATGTAATAACAGGTAACCCAGAGCCGAGGGGGAACTGACAGGAGCGTGTGGTGGGGTGAAGCTGGGCCAACGCAGCCTACCAGTGACTCACAAAGACAGACACAGAGAGAACCGTCACCCCCCATTTCCTTTGGTACAAATGCCAATATTCTGGTCCCCACTGCAAGGATCCTGTCTCCCAGGAGAGCATGAGCCCCACCACCCTGCAGTGTCTCCCAACATGTTAGCGCCCCCCTGTAGCCACAGCCCAGCCTCAGCCCAGGCAGAGGTAGGTCTTCTGTAGCCTCTGGCCTAACCCTGGGAGCCTAGGGCCCCACGCACTCTCCACGAAGGGCATTTCCTGAAGGACTTGGAAGTACAGCTCAGGCACAGCTCATCCTCAGCAAGTGGCAGCTCTCAGACATGGGCCTGACTTTGAAGCCAGCTTTTCTTCAGCCTGCCACACAGGTGAGCTTCCTCTCCCCCTCAGTATAATGACCTGGCCCTTCTGGAAACTCAAGGATGAGAGGAAAGAAGAAAAGAGCAAATAACGTTCACCTTTAAATCTGACAAGGCCCATAAACCCTGGACATCAGAAACCAATGTAACTGAGCCACAGAAGGCACTGAGAAACCATCTAACGAGGAAAGCAGGCCATCATCCCGCTCTGGGCAATTCTTGGAGCCCTTCAGTTTCCTCATGGAGGGGTTATTAGGGTGAGAGGGAATGGAGGGTGGGGCTGAGCCAAGGGTGACTGCAGGCTGGGGTGGGGCGTAGTGGGGTCGTGCTCCCAGGCCCAGTTCCTGAGGGGCCCTCTTAGGCATCAAAGACAGACAGCGATCACTGAATGTTAGAAACACTCTGGCTTAGTGTCTTCAACGTTGGTGCCTCTCCCCCAAACCAGCTGTGGCCGCTCAGTGCTCTGTGACACGGTAATGAAGCAAACCCTAAAACGCACCAGCCTGTCAGCACCCGTGATGCAGGGAGCCCCTGAAGCTGAGGGGCTGGCCAGACCCAGTGGGACCCACTCTGCCATTTCTCTGTGGTGTGGCCCCCGTGATCCCCACTCACCATCCCCTGCCAGCTCTCCTGGCAGAGCTGCTTGACAACGATGATCTGTAAAAAGCCCACTGGGAACTGCTGCTCCCATCCCTTCCTGCCTGTCCCCCAAAGCGGTCTCGCTACTTCGTGCTGGGAGCGCCCCCTCGTGGGGAAATGAGCCAGTGGGGCCAACGAGGGAGAATAGTAGTGACTGGCCGTGAGCGTAGTGAATGCACGTTGTGTGAGGAAGGAAAAGAACAGGAGGACTGGTGGGAGGAGGGTTGTGAAAGGAGGAGAGGAAAGAAAAGACAACAGCCCCGCTGCGGGAGCCACTGCAGCAGGGGGAGGCAGCACAGCGGGCCACCCCGAGGTCTTCAAGGCCAGCGGGCAAGGTGGTGGCCAGGGCAGTACATTGCCTGGCTGAGAGCCCACCAGAAGGTCTGCACCCACCAGCCAGCACTGCTGGCCTCTCTGGCCGGGCTCACAGTAGGGGTTTAATCAGTGCTTCCAGAACACATTACAGACACGACGACAGAGACTGACGTGCACCATGGACATGCACACGTGCACTTTTAACCCTGAACTGAGCCTCTGCTTCTTGGGAAGGTGCTCTCCCATGTGGACGTGCGCAGTGACCCCGCCCTGCACGCGAACACACAGCTGTGATTGTGAATGTTCTGGAGCAGCACTGTCCAATAGCCATGTGATGCGAGGCACATGTGTAATTTTAACTTTTCTAGTAGCCATTAGAAAATTTAGTACTTTAAAAAGTAAAAATCCAGTACTTCTTAAAATACTTTTAGTACTCTATTCTAGTACCCTTTACTTTAAAAAGAAAAAAGAAACAGGAAATTAATTTAAATTACTTGTTTTAATTAACCCCAAATATCCAATATATGATCATTTCAGCATGGAGTCAATATGAAAGTTATTCGTGAGGTGGTCCACTCCCTCTGTGCTGATCCTCCAGCATCCGGGCATGCGCTCTGCACCTACACTCCCAGCGCGTCTCACCCGCACCAGCCCCGGGGCCTGTGGCTCCCTCACTGGACGGCGCAGCTCCCCGTGAGGCTCACGGCTTCCGCTCACCAAGTTCATCTCACACGTCCTGACAGACGTCTTTTTAAAACGTCCAGTTTCCCTAAACTTCAACAGAGAGCACTCCACTGCATTTAACTTCTCCTCAGTGACCCCCATCCTCACCATGGCAAGCATTACCCCCCTGTGCTTTCGGGGTCTTCTGTTTCCCCTTTTCTGCTGGGAAAGGCAGAAATGAGTGAGCTTGACGGTGACAGTCCCCACAGGCCACCTCGATGGCCAGGGTCAGGAACCCAGACAGAGTCAAGCCCCTGAGTGGCGTCCAGCCCATGGCCTGGAGCAACTGCACACCCCGATTCTGTGGGAAACTTAAGGCCAGTGAGTGCCCACAGCCCCAGACCCCCGTCGTCCTCATGGGCCACCACGGGCCCCACAGTGGGGTCACTCTGACAGCTCTTTATTTTCTCCACCCCAGATCCTGCCGTTAACGAGGTGGCCGGAAGGTCTATGTGAACAGATGCTGTGACATGTGGCCTCAGAGAGCTGTCTTGTCTGGTGGCCTCTGCCTCTCGGCCATAGCACATTCCTGGCATGGCCCCTTATCTACCTGCTCCCCTCTCCCACTCCTCCCCATCAAACCCCTCCCAGGCTGCCCTCTACCCCACCAGGCATCTCCCCAGGGCCTCCGTGTCCTGGTCTCCTGGCTGCTGGCCGCCCAGCCCAGCAGGACCCAAGGCCTGAGCACTCGAGGGGAGAACGACCCTGTGGAGCCCAGCGCTCCACTCCTGTCCCTGGGCTTGGGGCTTCCTCCCCACCTCCCTCAGAGCCCCCTCGGATCCTCCTACCCCCTCTATGCCAGTGCTCCCAGCGCCATTCCCACGGCACACCTCCTGACTCCCCGCTCTCTCTCTCCCCACACCCCCAGCTCAGGCCCAGCTCCCACCAGTGGCCTGGATCCAGGCTCAGCATCTGCCTCCCACCTGCCCTTCCTCTCTCAGCCCCTCCCCACCACCCCACCTGCAGGGCTGCAGGGCAAGGAGACTGCAGCTGGTCCCCCCGCCTGTTGAACCCTTACTGCTCCAGTGAGACCAGCTGCACCGGCCTCCCCCCCCCGTCCCTGTTACTGTCGCTTTATCTTTAGCCATCTCCCTCCCTGGACCAAGAGCATGTCCCTCTTGCAGTCCCACTGGGCCCTCAGCACTGGAGCCGGCCTGGCACCCAGAGTCCTGAGTGAGTGGGACCCAACACCCCCTCGAGTGAGGAGGGCTCTGTTCCCTATTTCTCTCTCCCTCTGGAAACTCACCCATCGATTCCTCAGTCCAGCCTCTAATCCACCCACCCTTCCCCTGACCGGCCCCTCAGCCCTTCCCCACTCCTCCCTGGCCCCTGCTCCAGGTGGCACCTGGAACTTCCTGGTGGGCGATGTGGGGAGGGGCATGAAGGAGGGCAAAGCCAGAGCACCTGTGGGATCTCAGGCCCTCCCTCACACACCCATGGCAACTCCTGGAAGGTACCGCCTAGGAACCAGGAAGAAAAGAGGAGTCACAGTCTATCCTCCAGGCTGCCCATCCAGGTGGCTGACAGCATCTAAGAGGCCAAGGTGTCTCCTACACCCAGGGCTTTGCTCTCCGCAGCGCACCACATTGCCCCTTCCCTGCCCCTTGGTCTGTTGTCCTCCTCTGGGGTGGGGGCACCTCTACAGAGTGCAAGTCTCACCCAGCAGAGTTAGCCTCTGGGGGGCGGGGGTGTTGGTCCCATTCTAGAAGTACTGTCAGTTGTCTTCAATAAAGTGAGCTGTGAAATCCTGTCCTTGGTCTCTAAGCTGTGTGGCAAGGATGGCCTGCAGGGTCCTGCCTGTGCAGCTCGAAGCTGCTCTGCCTTTCTGGGGGCCACGGCAGTTTCCATGGAAACAAGAGAGTGCACCAACCCCCAGAGATAAACCAGTAAACACAACCTGTAAAAGGAGAGAACCGGCAGCAAGAGAACCAGAGGGCACCGGGGGGCCAAGGAGAGAGAGCTAAGTGTGTGGTAGCTGGGCCTTGGAGCAGAACAGGAGAGGCTGCAGGCCGCAGGGCCCAGGAAAAGGAGGGTCTTGCAGGGGGACTACAGTTCATGGCAGAGAGAAAGGAGGCCTCTGGAGGTCAGAGAGAGACAGAGAGAGAGCCGACAGAGCGTGGGTCAGTGAGGAGGCCTGCGCTCGAGTGCCCGAGGCCTCACAGGACAGGGGACGCAGGTACCCAGGGCCCTGGCACTCCCATCCACAGGGTCCTGGGCTGCCCCCCACCCAAACGTCAGTCCCGTCTTGGGGTGTCTGTGAGAGCCCTGGTGCTTCTGGCCCGGGAGCCAGACCAGGAGGTTCGGCTGCATGTCAGAGGGTTTCTGATAGCCACTGGGAGCAGAAGTGACACAGGGGGAGGATGCAGTTGGAGCTCCAACGTGACACCTCATCACCAGCACCTGTTCATCCCCCAGTCATGACCCTCGAGAGTGAGGAGGCCCCTCACACCTAAGCCCAGCGCTCTGCCACTCAGGCCTTTGCACCCTGAGCGTCTAGGGCAGCCAGGGGCCGTTCGGTCTGCAGACATGTAGGCGCGGGACATGTACGTGTCGGGTGGTGTGTTAGATGTGGGGAAAACGTGGTCGACCGCAGAGACCCGCTCATCGGCGATTAAGGCTTCCCTGCTCAGCTGCATCGATCGTTCTCGCTTAGGTAGCAGCACCCAGCGCAGTGCCTGGCACACAGTGGGCACTCAATAAATGCCTGATGGAGGAAAGGCCGTCAATACACTCAGTGTCATTGTTCGGCGCCGGATCCCCACTCGGGGGCGCGCTTCTAGGGCCGGAATAACTGGCCTCTCCTTATGCGCGCGCGCACTCAGTTGCCTTGGATACACTGCGTGAGCTCAGGCTTAAGGGGCGGAGCTGTCCCCACTGCGCACGCGTATTCAGAGGGGGTGTCCATAAACCCGGAAGGCCTGGGTTTTGTGCATGCACTGTGTGTGTGTGTGTGTGTGTGTGTGTGTGTGTGTGTGTGTGTGTGTGTGTGTGTGTGTGTGTGTGTGTGTGTGTGTGTGTGTGTGTGTGTGTGTGTGTGTGTGTGTGTGTGTGTGTCACGCACTTTTTGAGGTAGCCGACCCCAATGATTGCAGGGGCGTGACGCCTCGCGCACCTTGATGAGGACATTTCAGTGCCCGGTACTTGAATGATGGTCTCCGTCCCTGAGGTGAGAGACGCTGTGTACCGCAAAGGTGAGTGGCGGGAGCCGCGCGCGGGACCGCCTCGCGTCTTGGCGGCTTCCCGGAACCTCCGCCGAAGCCGTCTGGTTCCTCCGCGAGCCCCGGGCCGGGCCGGCGGGAACCCGGGGCCGGCCGCGCCCTCCTGCCGCCTCTCACGCCCGCCCCGTGTGCTCGGTTAACGCTCGTGAACGGGCCGGCGGAAGGGAGCTCGGGGTGAAAGCTGAGCCTCGGGTCGCCCAGCGTTGTGGGTCCCGGCCGAGCCCTCCTCCCAGTGGGGCTCGAGTTCTCCGAGCCTCAATTTCCTCATCCGTAGGACGGGGCCCCGAGGCTCCCTTCCCAGGCCGCTTGTGAGCCCCAGTGGGGGCTGCTCGGCTCCGGAGCAGCCGGAGGGAGGCCTTGGCGTGATCCTGGCCTGCATGTTCACATGATTCAATGTGTCTCCAAATGTGATAGTCACAGTACGGGTCAGGCCTCTGTGTAGGGCAGGGCTCAGAGGTGGGAATCAGTAATAAGGTTTTTCAAGGAGTGTATGAGACACGCCCCCCAGAGACGCTAACAGAGCTCTGTCTTTGCTGGAAAATCCTCAAGGACTTGAACGAAGTCTTGCAGCGCTGTGCAAAGGGCTTCTTTATAGAGTCAGCTTTCAGGCTAGCCTAGAAGACAGAGCAAATCGAAAAAGTCAGGAGCATATTCGCTTTGCAACTTTTGCTGATATTCTGGCTCGAGTCAAAACAGAAATCCAAGTGCTGGGCAGCAGTCAGACACAGACCACTGGCCTGATGAACCTAAAATAAGAGCGCAAGTGAGAGGCAGAGAGGTGTTTATTTTGGGATCAAAGAATTGCAGTTCAGGGAGCACAGATTCAGGTAGAAACCCAAACAGCGTCCTGCTAGGGAGTAAAAATCGGAGGCTTTAAAGGCACAGAAGGGAAGTTTGCATTACATAGAATGTTAATTTGATTTTCAGGCAGAATGCTAATCTTGGCTAAAAGTAATTGCTAAGGCTAGCTAGAGGGAGGCAACAGTCCCTCACTGTGAGGAGCTGCAGGTTTCTTGCAGTTCAAAAGTTACTCAGTTCAAAAGTGCATGTTCTGGGCCAGCCTGGTGGTGTGCTGGTTAAGTTCAGCACGCTGGGCTTCAGCAGTCTGGGTTTGTGGGTTTGGATCGTAAGCACAGACCTACGCCACTCATCAAGCCATGCTGTGGTGGCATCCCACATGCAAAAAATAGAGGAAGATGGGCGCAGGTTTCAGCTCAGGGCCACTCTTGCTCACCCATGAAACCAAAAAAGGTTCACGTTCTGCTCCATGAGGACGTGCATAAGACACATTTCCTTCATGGCTTCCCAGCTCCATTTTAAAGCCCTTAGACATAAGTGACTCCATTTTATTTCACATTTCATGTTTTCCCCTTTTGATCGAGATCTTTCTCTGAAAGCATCATTGATCAACCATAGATTTGTTTAATCCCACATCACTGGGATGGGCCTGTCTCAGAGAGTCATGTCCCACATCAGGAGGAAATTAATATTTTTTTCCCAACGTCTATTCCAAGGCGTCAGTGTCGGAAGAGTTAGGCCATATTTGAGCAACAGGGAGGTGGTCAGGTAATAAATCTTAGGCAGTTTCCTTGCCTGGGAATTTCATCTGGTTACCTGAAAGTTCAGCTGAATAAGCCTTATCTATCATTTCAATACATTGAGCGACCATAATCTTGGTGTTTGTAGAAGTTCTAGAGCAGACCTGAGTGAGTAGTAGCATAAGAAGCTTAATTACAAGTACACACAGCAAAATTCCAATAATAATCATAAACAATATTTCAAGTCCGGATCTCATCCATGAACCTATACCTGAAGGAAGCCAGCTGAAAACATTGATAAGCACCAGAGGGTGTCACTGAAAGACATTAGACCCCAGTCATCTTGTGCTGCTTTTATAATTTTTCCAAGTTCTAATTCAACTTCACCAGAACAGTTGATGCAGGTACAGCAGGAGGTGTTGGCTGTGATACAGAGGCCACCCTGTTCTGCAAGGAGATAATGGAGTGCATTCGATTATCTAATAGAACCCTCGCTAGGGAATCAGGGATTGTTGTTGTTGAGCTAAGGCTTGAGTGGTAGAATTTGCCACTGTAGGTATGGTTAGGGATACATTTTTTATCAACAGCTTATCATGGACAATGTCAATCCAGTGGTAATGGAGAGTAGATGGGGTATAAAAAGGAGGTCTTCAAGTCTTGCCTAGACCTATGAGATGGTGGTTGGGTTTCTTCTTTAACAAGGACTTGAAATGGAATACTATGGTGTCCTAAAAGGCATTGTCCTGCCATATGCCAGCTGTCTACACATTCATAAGCCCATGGTTCCCCATAGTAATCACACACAAAGGTGTATCCAAAAGGGGACACATAGGACACTTTCTAGCTCTGTAGCAGTGTCAGTTGTCAGGAGCACTTGGTAAGGTCCCTACCAATGGGGTTCAAGGCCTGTCTTCCTCTTATGATGGTTCCAAAATACCTGATACCAGGCTCTGGACTGTGACCAACAGGATCCTTTAAATTTGAATCCGGGAGACTGTCTTTAACCTGCTGATGATGGGCTTGAGCAATAGACAGTAGAGACTTACAGTAGCTGGTCAGACTCACATAAGACAACAGAGGAACAACAGAAGGTTGTGAACCAAGAGACACTGATGTGCTGGTGACGGTCTCATGTGGAGTCAGTTCATGTTTTTCAAAGAGGGCACTGTGAGCAGTCAGCAAGACTGAAGGCAATACCTTAGGCCGGAAGAGTCCAGTCCACAGTATATAACAAACCTCGAAGATAGTTAACAGGACTAGAATCTACAATGTGCAAAGGTGCAAACATCATTTTTCTCTCTATAAGTACCCTCATTTTTTCCCCAAAGATAATCACAGCAAAACTAATTTGTATATATTAAAAACTTGGCCTTATTATTTATACAAGTGAAAATAAGAATACTCCCTGAGAGTTTCTGAATTCTGGAGGGATCAGGTAGGGAGAAAAAGTCAATATTTCATCTTTGTTCACATAGTTAAGTCTTACCAAATAGTTGATAGATAAAGAGAAAACATTTCTTTAAATCTGGAAAAGAAAGCATTAGAGCATCTTTCTCAGCTCATGTAGGTTTATGTTATTTAGTATTTCTTCAGCTTGAATCTAGTTTTTCCATTAGTTTTCTTGACTTTGCCTGATGACTGAGGGTGATAGGACAGTGATAATCCTAAGAAGTTCACAACATTTTTCTTAATGTTTGTATGATTTTCCCAGTGAAATGGGTGCCTTTCCATTGGGAGGGCATCAGCTTTGTGACAAGGGAAAGGCTTTAACCCATCCAGAAAACACAGGCAATAACGAGAACATATTGATGAGCCGTAGGAAGTGGCAGGTGAATGAAGTCCAGCTGCAGGTGCTGAAAGGATCCAGGGGGAGGAGTTCTGAGGCCTCTGGGGACAGAAATAGTCTTTCCTATAGTGGGTGAAAGAATGTAAAAACTGAAAAATAAGATTTGCCACAGAGTCGGGAAGAGCCCAGCGGCCGTCTTGCATTTCCCATAGCCCTGACTGTTGGTTGAATTTACAGCCTTGTTTCCCCACCTTAATTTCTCTGCTTCAGGAGCAGGCTGTTGGCATGTTATAAGGACATCAGTTTGGCAAAAGTCTGGTAATAAGGGACTCTTCTTTGCAGAGGCCGAATGGACCTCATCCACATTTTGCCAATATTTATAGATTCTGTTGCTGCCTTTACATAAAAATCAGATAAGGCACTTTCCTGATATTCAGTGTGAGCCTTAGTTTTGATGACAGACAACGTTTTATACCAGGACATCTTAGACTTGCGGGAATTTCACATAATTTCTGGAACTCTTTTATTTTTTAAAAATTTTTTGTGAGGAAGATCAGCCCTGAGCTGACATCCATGCCAGTCTTCCTCTTTTTGCTGAGGAAGACTGGCCCTGGACTAACATCTGTGCCCATCTTCCCCCACTTTATATGGGACGCCGCCACAGCATGGCTTGACAAGCGGTGCATCGGTGCACGCCTGGGATCCGAACCACCAGCCACCTCCGGGCCACCAGCAGCGGAGCGCGCGCACTTAACTACTACGCCATGGGACTGGCCCATGGAATTCTTATAACATATACTTGTAGAGACATAATGTAAGGAAAGTCTAGTGATATTTCTTATTTGACAGTGCTTCCCATGTAATTTAACATATCAGATAAGCCTAATTAGTTTAATATCTCTCCTTATAAAAGAAGAAAACCAATCTTTTGAGATGTTTCAAGGATCCTCTGAAAAAAATGTTAGCTAGAGGTCAACAAAGACTTCATTTAGAATCTGATTTGGGGAAGTTTGTCAGAAATATCAAAGAAGGTCTTAAAATACTTGCCTAAATAGGATCACAGATCACTATGAAACTTAATATTTAATTATCTGTTTAACCAAGGTGACAAAGAGATTTCAAAGACAGATACAAAAGGTTACATAGCTGCAAAACCTTAGCTCTGTGTAATAGGAAAGACTCAGTGTTTAACATAAAGCGCCGGAAATTATTTTGATAAAACAACATCCCTGCCTTTTAGGAAGATTACTCAAAGGTAAAGAAAAACTTTTCATAATCTTTATCAGGAGTAGATTAAAAGTCAAAGAAATCTTGTCCTTATAACAAACAGAGAGAAAACAAAATTCTAATTTTGCGCCAGCTTATTTTTCATATTAAAACTCGGTTACTTGGGGCCGGCCCAGTGGCGCAAGTGGTTAAGTGCGGACACTCTGCTGCTGCGGCCCAGGGTTTGCCGGTTCGGATCCCGGGTGTGCACTGACGCACCGCTTGGCAAGCCATGCTGTGGCAGCATCCCATATCAAGTGGAGGAAGATAGGCATGGATGTTAGCCCGCGGCCAGTCTTCTTCAGCAAAAAGAGGAGGATTGGCAGATGTTAGCTCAGGGCCGATCTCCTCACAAAAAAACAAAAAAACTCAGTTACTTAAATTCATTCCAATCTTAGCCAGCTCACCCATGCACAACACTCTTTTCTCAGGGTTCCTCTTCCATAAACTTTCTCCTTTAGATTCAGAATTTGTCCTTTCTTCCTTCCCAAAACCCGTTTTACTTTAGGACAAATTTATTTTCTTAGCAAAATTATCTCGATTTCTTATACCTTCTTTTACTAAAAACATACATTTCTCATAGCATAAATTTTTTTTTTTTTTAAAGATTTTATTTATTTATTTATTTTCCCCCCAAAGCCCCAGTAGATAGTTGTATGTCATAGCTGCACATCCTTCTAGTTGCTGTATGTGGGACGTGGCCTCAGCATGGCCGGATAAGCAGTGCATCCGTGCGCGCCCGGGATCCGAACCCAGGCCGCCAGCAGCTGAGCGCACACACTTAACCGCTAAGCCACGGGGCCAGCCCCTAGCATAAGTTTTTTAATGTGGCACAAGACATGTTGACTAATAGACCCAAACATCTTTTAGTTTTTCTGTAAGAAAAAGCCAAAAGTAGAGAAACTCTTGTTCAGTAATTAACATTTTCCTGTTTTATCTTATCTGGAGATCTGTTTTATCTTTTCTAGATATTCAGTGAATTTTCCATCATTTACTTTCATTTAGCAAAAGTCTAATATTTCAAGTTACCAAAAGATTTGGGGAAGCTATTTTATTTTATTTATTTATTTATTTTTTTGTGAGGAAGACCAGCCCTGAGCTAACATCTGCCAATCCTCCTCTTTTTGCTGAGGAAGACTGGCCCTGGGCTAACATCCGTGCCCATCTTCCTCCACTTGATATGGGACGCCGCCACAGCATGGCTTTCCAAGCGGTGCGTCAGTGTGCGCCTGTGATCTGAACCGGCAAACCCCGGGCTGCCGCAGCGGAGCATGCACACTTACCGCTTGCACCACCAGGCCAGCCCTGGGGAAGCTATTTTAAAGTACACATACCAGAAAACATAATAATTGCACTTAAAATTCCTTATTTTATTAACATCTATATAATTCATTTATTGTTGACAATCACAGATGATTCATGAAAATTTTATGAGACATTAAAGTAGTTAGCTATCATTTAAGTTAGTTTTTTGTTGCTGACCAATCTTATAACAGTGATAACATGAGATTATCTGATTAATAACCCAGACAGAATAAAAGTTGTATGCTTCCATTATCTCCAGTACTGATAACTCTGAAGACATGCCTTTCATCAAACCAGCAAACTTAAGATTTTATTGACCCCAAATTATTTTATATCATGTTAACTTGGAAAACATTTGGGTTAGTTTCTATTATATTTAGAAATCATTTATATAAGCCTTTACTTAAGTTCATTAAATAGAACTCTTTTTAGAGGTTAATTTTGTTAATACCATCTGGAGATAGAAAAATATCAGACGTATAATGTATATACATATATATAGACTGACACAGAGATCTTATAGCTTTCATTTTAAAAATTTTAGCCATGAATCAGGTACAATACAAAACTCAGTATTTTATAAATAGTGTCTCTAGCAGATAGAACAAGGTTACCTGCTTAACAGTTTTTTTTGTTGTTGTCAATATTTGGAGAGAAGACTTTAAGATTTATCTTTGCTGTAGATAAGGAGGCGATGAATTAGATTTGGGGGAGAGAGTCCCTCTAGCAGCTTGTATTTAAAAGGAAACTCCTCCCCCAACCTTTTTTTCTTTAACCTCAGGCTTTACAGATTGAGCTACCAGGCTTAGTCTCAGGTGACTGTGGGCTGTTATCTCCTGGAGTGTTTACATTCATTCTAAAGATATGGACAAATTTACAACTTCAAACAACAGAGAGAGAAGAATGCAAGTTTTTTCCTAGGAGTTTCGGGTAATTGTGATTTAAAATTTTCCTTCAGTCTTAGGAGTTGGGGATGGTCTAAATAAGAGTTCCTGGAGAGGTTACCAGGCTTTGAGTCAGGGGAGCTTTTAGGATTGGTGAAAGGGAAGGGGTGGAATCTGAACTGCCTGTAGAGCTGCATTTTCAGTTTTATAAAGATTTATGGGACAAGGATACTTGCTCTCATTGCCTCAGATACTGGGTTGTAACCTTTTACGTTATCCCTAATTTGCTTCTTTCTCTCCAGGTACATAGTTTCATTTTAATTTATATAACTGCAGGCCTTCCAGGACCAGTTCCACTGACCCCGTCTCTTATCAACAAAGTGATTAATAATTGCCTTTCAGAAAATGTGCAAAGTCTCATAGTCAGAGCATGTGCAGAAGAAGAAATCTTGACCTGAAATGACTGAGGAACCAAAGATTCTCCCGCGGAACCCAGAGGACCTGGACATGACTGGAACTTGAAAGTCCGACTCTTATCAGATGCGAAGGGTCCCACATTCCAGAAGGTTCTATGTTAAAATGCCTTCCCCAACTCGTCATAAGTGTTTAGAGCCCTATCATAAAAGTTTAGAACCTCATAATAAATGTTTAAAGCCTTACCATCAATGCCTGAAGCCTAGCAATTAAAACCTGTCCCACCAAGCATTTCCGTGTGCCACCGTGTTCTTCTTAACCTTTTAAATTTCTCCCCAAATCCTGTATCAGGGAGACAGATCTGAAGGCACACCCCCGCAGTCTCTCTGCAGATCACTGTTGTAAAAATAAAGTTGATTTCTCTCTCAAAGGCTGATGCCATAATTAATTGGCTGTTTATGCACATCAGGCAAGAGAACCCAATTTTGTGCAGTAACAACCGGCGACCAAGAGGGCCGGCCCAGTGGTGCAAGCGGTTAAGTGCGCGCGCTCTGCTGCGGCGGCCCGGGGTTCGCCGGTTCGGATCCCGGGCGTACACCAAGGCACTGCTTGTCGAGCCATGCTGTGGCGGCATCCCATATAAAGTAAAGGAAGATGGGCACGGATGTTAGCTCAGGGCCAGGGTTCCTCAGAAAAACGAGGAGGATTGGCATCAGATGTTAGCTCAAGGCTGATCTTCCTCACAAAAAACCAAAAAAAAAAAAACAACTGGTGACCATAAAGGGACAAGGTCCTGTGACTGCCCGCCCGATGCTCTGGAACCCCAGCAGGTTGTGGGGTCTTTTTGTCGACCCTAAGTGGCTGCCTAGACAATTTTGTCTAGAGGCTCGACTGATGGGATTTCTGTTCCCTGCTTTGGTGCTCCAGGCCCCAAGGTGTTTTTTTTCCCTTTGGGAGAAGAAACAGCTTCTGGATCAAGATGTCTCTGGGCTCTGGGTGAAGATCTTTAAGAAAGCGACAAAGGGTTGATTTCCTGGAAATGTAAGTTTGGCTTGTATTCTGGGGAATCCGGGTGGGCTGAGACCTGAACCTTGGGCCTGAACCACCCAAGGTAATTAGAGGCAGGATAAAAGGCTTGCTAATGGCGTTGCTTCTGGATCTGGGCAACTCCTGGCTCTGGTTGTGAGCTGCCCCTGGCAGTCTGGTTTTGAGTAGCTCCTGGCACTGGTTCTGAGCTACTCCTGGAAAACTAGCTAGTATTCTGGTCTGTGTTATATGTAGAATTGTATTCTGTGTTTGTCTGAATTGGGTTGACTGTTTGGGGACAGAGTTTCTTGGTGATCGTAACAAACACTCTTTAGAAATTACTTTGACTATTCCAGCCACTTTGGAAAAAGCTCCCTAAAATGGGGATAACTGTAAACAGCTGGCAACATAACTTGGAATAATTTAAAATTACAGTGGCCACTTTGGGGCTCGTTTTTAAGAGCCAGGTAATAGAGAAATTTCTTCAAAGAGTTGAGCTCGCCACCTTCTGACACCTGAAGTTTCCAGAAGCTATAAATGTTTACAAAGAACTGCAGAATCCTACCAAGCTTGTTTGGTGTCCTTAGGGCTTGGCTTAATAACCATCAGGTTGGAGGTCCCAAATTACAGTTCAGCAAAAATATGGTTGTACTCCATTTTGTGGCTAAGGGTCCTACCAAACTGCCATCAACGTCAGGGCAGTTACATTTGCCATTAGAAGGAAGCCTTGGTTTGGCCTTCATTGTGAGGGTCTTAGTTTCAGGGACTCCCAAATTTTCACCATCTGGTTCTCGCTGTAGCATAAATATACTTTTGACCGGCTGTCTCTAAATTATGAAACCATGGGAAATGCTAATCCAATCCCCACCTGTAGCCCATTAGGCTGCATTCTCCTAAACTGGGTGACTTTTAGCTATGAGCCTATGAAACAGGAAAAGGTGATATTCTTTTATAACACCGCATGGCTGCAATACTCTTTAAACTCTGGAGAAAATGGCCAGATGATGGGTCATTCAGCGACCTTGAGAAATTAGGTTTGAATACTCATTGGTTTATTGATCCTTATCCTCCCAGAGATGGTCACGATTTTTCCCTGTCTCTGTCTTTTGTGTCATTTGTCATAAAAATCATAGGGCAAGATGTAAGTATCTCCATAAGCCTTTTGTCTGGGCGTGCCCTCATTAAACTTTGCTGTAGGTTAAGTATGTGCGTAAGGTGAAAGCTATTGCTAAGGGGCCTCTTGGAAGGCAAAAAAGACCACGAAATTTGTGGGCATGGGTGGAGCAGTTAAGAGCCATTAGGGTGCCCACCACCTCTAGAAGACTCCTGTGATAGGATAACTTGGTCAGTGAATGGGGTAGATGATGACAGCCCCCCCCCCAGCAACCTCAAGAAAATTTCCGTGCAATGCGGTATTCTGTAAAACAACACACAATCCCCAACCCTGAGGCACTTCTCTCCTAGCTATTAGTTTGGCTCCAAGAGACCCAAGCTGTAGCTAAAGCTGCTGATGTGCATATAACATGAAATTCTTTTCTTTTGTCTTGTTCTGTGTCTTGAGAGCTTGGCTTTGTGACCTCTTTGGTCTCCATCATCTGGAGGATGCATGTACTGATGTGCATCTTGGTGGCCAGTCGAGTGGACTGGGCATCTGAGATGTGCTCTCTTTGTCCAGCTGTATCAGCTCTCTGGGGAGTTTGTCATGAGAGGTCCCAGTCCATTCGGGAGCCGTTGTCATCTCAACCTTTGTTGCTTGTTAGTGCGCTACCACCTATGCAGCAGAAGCCTTTGCTTTTTTGGACTATTTTTGGGAGTGAACTTTCTGAATCTTGTGAGGGCTGCTGCTTTTGCACTCTCTTTTGGAGCCACCTCTTGCATCCTAGTTAAGCCATAAATGCTTATTGGTTTGAGTTGCTATTGAGATACTACTCCTCAGTGGTTGGAGGATGGATCCTTAAACTGGAAGAACTTCTAAATTGGAACAGTTTTCTAGAGAGCTTTCATAATGACTAGTTTTAAGAACTTAAGCAAATTTGGAGTCTCAGCTTCCTCTGGTGGTCTTATAGATCCTAATAAAACCTCCACTCCCCGCAGGGTAAATTGGTCTCAGTGGAATTGTGCACTTGGAAAAAGGGCCTTTATTAAGCACTTTCTGCAGACTTTTTAAAGGTGTGATACATTGTCCTGAAGTTTCAGAATGTAAAAATATTTTGATTCACTTCTTAAGTTAAAAGTGTCCCTGACATAAAGAAGCAATTGGAAAAATGTAGCTGAAAGGGTGGGTCAGCATCTTTTATCATTCAGACTGTAATCCAGTTCTTTGGGGAACTGGAAGCAATCATCTTTGTCTTGCAAATCTCTGCAGGGCCAGAGGTATGGCTCTAGAAGATAGTTCAAAGTTCACTTGTCCTTTTTCCAATCCCAAAGCCTCCCCTGTTCCTCTCAAAATCCTCACAGATTTTGGGATGTTAGAAACTGATAAGGCAAATTCGCCCCGGAAACTCCATCTTGTAGAAAACTTGAATGGTTTCTCTGTGCCTTTGTGATGTGGATGGACAGGTAGATCAACCTATAATGTCATTCAAGTTACAACCCAATTTCTGAGGAATTAAGAACAACTGTCCTTAAAAAAATCCTTGCAAGACTGTAAATGCAGCTCTAGAGGCAGTTCAGGGTCCACCCATTTCCCTTATCTCAAAGAGCTGGCAAACTTTCTGGGAAATATCCAGCCCATCACTGATTCCTAAGACTGAAGGAAAAAAAAAAACAGAAAGAAAAACAGCATAAGATCACCCTCACCAAAAATCTAGCATCTTGAGTGTCTTCTCCATAAATATTAGTAAAAACCTTAAAATTTGGATTTATACTGTGGGAGATCAAAATTTGGCCACCCTGAAATATATCTCTTTACCTTGATTGTTTTCTCTGAGGGACATTTGACCTCCCCCACTAACTGCCTAAAGAATCTGACATGGTGGCTCATTCCTGGAACAGATCTTCTATCATGATGGCTATAAAGATAATGTAAAATAGATGTTACAATGGGAGAGGCACCAAGCCTCTTTTATCAAAAACTTTGTCTCTCCCTGACCTCATTATCTATAGATGACCCTGAAAAGAATTGTCCTCCTGCCCTCTGAAGTCCCAGGCCACTACCCACCCCCAACACGTTCCTCGCCTTTAGCTGCAATACTTAAGCAAGCAGCTTAGACAGAGGGACGAGTTGCTCATTTCTGAGTTTCTCCCATGTATACATGTTATTAAACTTGGTATTATTTTCTCCTGCTAACCTGTCTTGTTAATTATTTGGCCAGCCATAAGAACCTTAAGGGAAAGGGCAGAGGGAGATTCTTCCTCTTTCCCCCGACAATACCTAGGGAGCCTTGTATTGCTGTACCTGATTCATGGCAGTAATTTTAAAACAATAGCTGTAGAGTCTCTCTGTGTGTGTCTATATATATGTCTGTGTGATATATTACCTCTGGATGGTATAGTTTCTAACGAGCTCTATTCAGTTGGCTTAAAGTACATGCTTACATAAATTATTTCTAAATGTAATAGAAACTAACACAAATGTCAAGTTAACATGATAAAAATTAATCTTTGGTAAATGAGAGCTTATTTAAGATTGTTGGTTTGATAAAAATGGACATGTCCTCAGAGTTATCAGCATTGGATATGATGCAGACATGCAGTCTTTATTCTACTTTTATTGGTCAAATAAGCTGATGTTATTTCTATTACAAAACTGGTTAGCAAAAATAATAACTTAAAATGACAGCTAATTTTGCTTAATGTATGATGAAGTTTTATAGCCAATCTATATAATTATGGGGAACGAGTAAACTAAATAGATAGGAAAAAATAAAAGTGTTGGGTGAACTTGTTAGCAACAATTATGTGTTATGGCATGTATATTTAAGATAACTTCCAAAATCTCTCTGGTAGCTTGAAACTTTGAAGTTTTGCCAGGTGAAATTAAATGATAAAAAACTCATTGAATATCTGGGTCATTTTCAAATAAGATAAAATCCTGAAACATTATCACTGAATATGTCTAAGTTTATCTTATTACAGAGAAACTAAAAGATGTTTGGGTCTATTAGTAAACATGTCTTGTGTTTTATTAAAAATTGTAATATGAAGTAGCATGTTTCTAGAAGTTATGAAAAGTGTTTATAAACTAGCCAAGCCACAGAATGGTAATGTAAAAGAGAGTTCATGGTTGCTTACTTTTTAGTTTTCACTAAATATTAAGGTCTGTAAGGGTTAAATATTTTAATTAATATATGTAATTAAAGCTACTAAAAATTAATAAAACATCTTTATATTCAAGGAAAGTAAGATGTATATTTTCAGTAAAGAAGACATAAAGAATGGAAATGTTTTTGTTTGTTTTGTTAAGAAAGATAAATTTGTCCTGAAGTACTAGAAGGGAAGAAAGAAGGCATGGGACAAATTCTGAATGTAAAAGAGAAAGTTACAGAAGGTTTGTGAAAGAACGAATTTTGTGTGGTTACATTTAGGGAAGAAAGCCTATTAAAAAATATTCCTATCAGGCTCTGAATATCAGCTTTTAATTTGGCCAATTTTTGACCACAGAGCTACTGAAAAAAAAAAGTTCTTCTAAATATCTTGTTAGGTTTCAGCCAGGACAAACAGTAAATATTTCTGGCAGTATTGAATAACCCCATTAATTCTAATTTTAGTTTCCTCTAGGCTGTTTGAGGAAATAACATAGCAGTTTTCCTGGAAAACCATTTGAGTCTCATCAACTCTAGAAGAGGCCTATCTGGGGGTTCTCCTATGAGAGGGGATATGAGGGGGTCAGTAAGGCCACTGACTTGGTGGGCTTCTGTTTATGGTTGTATAGTCTTTTAGGCCCCTTTTATAGCTTTAAGTTTTCATTAGCTCTTTGCAATAAAACTTTCAATGAAGCTATTTTAGAATTTTGAAGCCTTTGCATTTAAGTGCACCTTTTAAGTCATCTAATTAAAATGTTCTGTCTGCTGGCCATTGTGATTTTAAATCATCTTTAGTAATTTTAGTCCATTGAGATAGAAATTTACAAGAGAAGGGACCATAGTTTTTATACACAAAACCAGCTGGAGTGTATGAGGGAGAATCTTCTCAGGAAATTTTGAAGATGAAAGTCTCATGGGAAAGAAAAGTGCACAGACAGAATTGTTACCACACAAAGTTTGGGTTCTCTGCCCGATGCACATCAACAAGCCAATTAATTATGGCATCAGCCTTTTGGAAAAGAGATCAGCTTTATTCTGTGAGATCAATCTGCAGGGAAACGGGGTGTGTGTCCTCAGATCTGTCTGCCTGATTCAGGATTTGGGGTGAAATTTAAGAGGCTAGGGAGAACAGGCTGCCATACAGAAAGACTGGCAGAACAGATTTTGCTTGGTGGGCTTCAAGCATTTATGGTAAAGTTTTAAACATTTATGACAGGATTCTGAACATTTATGATGAGGTTGTAAACATTTATGATGGAGTTCTAAACATTTTTGATGAGATGGGGAAGGAATTTTAACACCAGATCTTCCTGAATGAGGGACCCTTCACATCTGAAAAGAGTCTTTCAATTTCTGGTCGTGTCTCTGTCCTTGGGTTCTGTGAGAAGGAAGATCTTTGGTTCCGATGTTGTTTCAGGTCACAATTTCTTCTTTTGCACATGCCCCGGCTGTGTGACTTTGCACATTTTTTGAAAGGTAATTCTTAATCACTCTGTTGATAAGAGATGGAGTCAGTTGTACTGGTCCTGGAGGGCCCACAGTTTCAAATCTCCCCTTTTTGTTGTTCACTCCTCAATTTTGAGGGACTTAGGGTGATGACTGCTATATCTTCCTGCTGATAAGTGGTATAGGTTGTTCCATCTCATTGAGCCAGTCTCTTAGTAAGGTGGTGATGCAGGCACGCTCCCAAACTTAGTCCTATATTGTGTAAATAAGTAACCAGGAATCAAGTATTTAATAAGAAGCATTTCTAAAGAAACAAAAAGAAAAGGTTAATGGTGGCAGCAAGTTATAGTCCAGTTTCTGAGCCCAGGGAGCAGCTAGTCAAAGGATTTCTAGATATCAGAGTCAAAGCATCTTTTACTGTTTGAAACATCTCCGATGATGTCATCAGGTGTTCAGGTATCTTTCTGAGTGGCCTACACAGCAACAGACATGAATCTCTCTTAAGTTTATATCAAATTTTCAAGCTTCAGTTTGCAGGGCTTCAGGAAAAAGGGCAGGTTCAGTTCTCAGTGATTCCAAATGAAAACGATGGAAAGAAATAGAAAATATTAGTTTGGAGATTTGTAGCCAGATATTTCAGGAGACTAGAAGAATTCAGGATCCAGTCCAGTTAACAGATATAAAACAAAAGCTCAAAGACAATTACCAGAACTAGAACCTAATATCCATGAAAGTGTACTAGATAGTTTCTAATGCAATATGATTTTTCTCTCTAAAATCACCCTCATTTTTACCAAAGATAGCCAATTAAGACTCATCGGTTGGCAAAATAAATTTAGTTTCAATAAACTTGACTCAATTATTTACATAAGTACAGCAAGAATAGCAATTGATTATATAGGCTCTTTCAAATTTGCTTTGCTGGAACTTTTTATGAGGAATCACAGGTTGAACTTTAAAGGCCTCTTGAGGCCAGGAAAACCAAGCCTAGGACTTGTCATCGGACTCTGCCTGCAATACCTATAGATTTGGGTGGATTCCTCTCTTTTCTTTAGGTTCCCCAAAATATTCTAGGTAACTTGTACCTGCCAGGAAGTGACCTTCCTTACTCACTTGGTAAGGTTGCTGGGAACCCTGTAATGGCTGGCAAGGTACCAAGCCAGTATTTCCAGGTGGCTTTATTCCATAAAGTCAACCCTTATTCTTTTTTTTTTTTTTTTTTGGTGAGGAAGATCAGCCCTGAGCTAACATCCGATTCCAATCCTCCTCTTTTTACCAAGGAAGATTGGCCCTGGGCTAACATCTTGCCCTTCCTCCTCTACTTTATATGGGACGCTGCCACAGCATGGCTTGACAAGTGGTGCGTTGGTGCGCGCCCAGGATCTGAACCTGCAAACCCCAGGCCGCCAAAGCAGAGTGCACGCACCTAACCACTAGGCCACTGGTCTGGCCTTTCAACCTTTATTCTTCAAAAGCTGTCTTGTCATATCTGAGTCTGCATCTTTCTCTCAAATATGACATTCCAGTCAAAGCTTTGGTAATATAGCCAATATTTCCAATTGTGTCCTGTTATAAGGAGAACAGATTTTTATTAAACTTATGCAAATAACTGTATTGCCATGAAAATAAGAATATTGACTCGCTAAGAGTACTCATTCTGGTGAACAGATCAATGTTTCAATTCTGCTTGCAAAAGTATAATTTAGCAAATTGCCATTAGTCATAGTTAGCTGGAGAGAAAAGAGAAAAAGCGTTCCATAATTCTGAAAAAACAAAACATTTAAAAAATCAGTAGTATTTCAAACAAAAAGTCATAAAAATTTTAATCATCCTCATTAGTTTATTTAGTTCCATGTAATCAACTCTTGAACTTAGTCTTCTGTTAGCAGTTTCGTGAAGCCATCAGTTTCTTCATTAGAGTTCTGTAACTTCTTACCCAGTTCAGTTTTATGATCTGATAGTTTATCCGAAATCTGTATTCTAGAGTAAGTGTCAGAGTCCTTTCCACGAATCTCTCTGAAAATGAAACATATTTGCAAAAGTAGAGTTTTACCAAAAAAAGACAGTTTAACAAAACTGTCTGTAAATGACAAAAGACTTTAAAATGGCAATTGACAAAGAAGTTTGGCTGTTTTTGTGGCATACAACACTTTAAAGTACTAACTAGAAGTATGACTGATAACCAGGACAGATCAGAATTTTAGGAATGTTCTATAATTTTTTGTGTGTGTGTGAGGAAGATCGGCCCTAAGCTAACATCTGCCAATCCTCCTCTTTTTGCTGAGGAAGACTGGCCTTGGGCTAACATCCATGCCCATCTTCCTCTACTTTATATGGGACACCGCCACAGCATGGCTTGACAAGCAGTGCATTGGTGCGCACCCGGGATCCGAACCTGCAAACCCTGGGCCACCAAGGCGGAGCGTGCACACTTAACCGCTATGCCACTGGGCCGACCCCTTAAAGCACTTCTATCAATACCATTTACCCACATAATATAATAGGTCCCTATGAAACAATGCTTAGTTATCCATTTAACCATGGCAACAATGAAAGATTTTCAGGCAAATGCAGAACATTAAATAGCTATAAGAAAAACCTCAGCACCTGTGATTAAAGACCTGATAAAAACTATATAGGAAATTTGTTTTGATAAAACATAAAAACCATACCTTTCTGGTAGGGTACTCAAAAAACCTTTCATAATCTCTTTATCAAGAGCAGACTAAAAGTTCAAGAAAATTATCCTTTTAACAGAGAGAAAACCAAATTCTCAGTTTGTACCAGCTTACTTTTGACATTAAAAGTCATTCACTTAATTAGATTTACTTCAGTCTTAGCCAACTTGACCGTGCATAAAACTCTTGTTTAGCGTTCCTCTTCCACAAACCTTCTGTAACTTTCTTTTTACATTCAGAATTTGTCCCATGCCCTCCATTTTTCCCTTCCTATTACTTTAGTACAAATTTATCTTTCTTAACAAAACAAACAAAAATGTTTTGATTCTTTACCTTCTTTACTGAAAACATACATCTTACTTTCCTTGACTACAAAAATGTTTTCCTTGTTAATTTTTAGTAGCTTTAATTATGTATACTAATTAAAATTTTTAACCCTTACAGGCCTTAGTGAAACTAAAAAGTAAGCAATTATGAACTATCTTTTATATTAGCATTCTAAACACGTCTCATAATTTCTAGATACATGCTACTTGATAGTACAATTTTTTTATTGATGTTTTAAGAGTTTACAACATTGTGAAATTTTGCGTTGTACATTTTTGTTTGTCCATCACCATATATATGTCTCCCTTCAGCCCTTGTGCCCACCGCCCACCCCCATTGCCCCTGGTAACCACAATACAGTTTTCTCTGTCCATGCGTTGGTTTATATTCTACGTATGAGTGAGATCATACAGTGTTTGTCTTTCTCTTTCTGGCTTACTTCAGATAGTACAATTTTTAATAAAATACAAGAGGTTTACTAATAGACCCAAACATCTTTTTGTTTCTTTGTAACAAGAAGCCAAAAGTAGATAAACTTAGACATGTTTAGAAGTAATGTTTCAATATTTTATCTTATTAGACATGTTTAGAAGTAATGTTTCAGTATTTTATCTTGTTTTTTTTATCATTTAATTACAGCTAGCAAAACTTCAAAGTTTCAAGTTACCGGAGAGATTTTGGAAGTTTCTTAAATATACGTGCCATAACACATAAAAAGTTCACCCAAGACTTTTATCTTTTTCACATCTATTTACTCATTCCCAATATTTAGATTGCCTACAAAACTTCATGATACATTAGACAAAATTAGCTATCATTTGAAGTTAATGTTTTTGCTAACCAGTTTTGTAATAGAAATAATGTCAGCATATTTGACCAATAAACATAGGAAAAAGGCTGTGTGTTCGCATCATATCCAATGCTGATAACTGAGGACAGGTCCTTTTTTTTTTTTTTTTCTTTGTGAGGAAGATCACGCCTGAGCTAACATCCATGCTAATCCTCCTCTTTTTGCTGAGGAAGACCGGCTCTGAGCTAACATCTATTGCCAATCCTCCTCCTTCTTTTTCCCCAAAGCCCCAGTAGATAGTTATATGTCAAACTTGCACATCCTTCTAGTTGCTGTATGTGGGACATGGCCTCACCATGGCCGGAGAAGCGGTGCATCGGTGCACGCCCGGGATCCGAACACGGGCCGCCAGTAGCGGAGCACGCGCACTTAACCGCTAAGCCATGGGGCCGGCCCAAATGTCCTTCAAGTTAACAAGATATAAATTAATCTTTGGTAACTAAAAGCTTATTTAAGATGGTTGGTTTGATTAAAATGGACGTGTCCTGGGCCGGCCCCGTGGCTTAGCGGTTAAGTTAAGTGCACGTGCTCCGCTACTGGCCGCCCGGGTTCGGATCCTGGGCACGCACCGATGCACCGCTTCTCCAGCCATGCTGAGGCCACGTCCCACATACAGCAACTAGAAGGATGTGCAACTATGACATACAACTATCTACTGGGGCTTTTGGGAAAAAAAAGGAGGAGGATTGGCAATAGATGTTAGCTCAGAGCCGATCTTCCTCAGGAAAAAGAGAAGGATTAGCACAGATGTTAGCTCAGGGCTGATCTTCCTCACACACAAAAAAAAAGACATTTGGGTTAGTTTCTATTACATTTAGAAGTAATTTATATAAGCGCTTACTTGAAGCCAATTGAATAGAGCTCTTTAGAAACTATAGCATCCAAAGTTAGTATGTCACACATATATAGCATACATGTAGACACATATACACAGAGGCTCCACAGCTATTGTTTTAAAATTATTGCCGTGAATCAGATGCGGTAATCCAAGGCTCCCTAGCTGTGAATCCATATTTTGTTTTAAGCCTGTTTACTAATATTTGTGGAGAAGACACTCAAGATGCTAGATTTTTGGCAAGGGCATTCTTATGGCTAGTTTTCTTTTCTTTCTTCTTTTTTTTTTTTTCAGTCCTACAAAGTAGTGATGGGCTAGATACTTCCTGGAGTTTGCAAGCTCTTTAAGACAAGGGAAATGGAACCTGAACTGCCTCTAGAGCTGCATTTCCAGTCTTGCAAGGAGTTTTTTAAGGACAGTTGCTCTTGATTTTTCAGAAATTGAGTTGTAACTCAAATGACATTAGAGATTAATCTACTTGTCCAACTACATTACTAAGGCACAGAGAAACCATTCAAGTTTTCTCCAAGATGGAGTTTCTAGAGCATATTTGCCTTATCATTTTCTAACATCGCAATATCTATGAGCGTGTTGAGAGGAACAAGGGATTCTTTGGAATTGGAAAAAGGACAAGTGAACTTTGAATCACCTTCTGGAGACATACTTCCTGCCCTGCAGAGATGTGCAAGAGAAACATGGTTGTTTCCAGTTCCCCAAAGAACTGGAAATGTCGACCCACCCTTTCAGCTACATTTTTCCAATTTAGAAGTTTTTCCAATTTAAGGATCCATCCTCTGACCTTTGACGAGTAGGATCTTAATAGCGACTCAAACCAGTAAGCATTTATGGCTTAACTATGGATGCAGGAGGCATCCCCAAAAGAGAGTGCAAAAGAAGCAGCCCTCAGAAGATCCAGAAAGTTCACTCCTAAAAATAGCCCAAGAAAGCAAAGTCTTCTGCTACACAGGTGGTAGTGCACTAACAAACAACGAAGGTTGCGATGACTAAGGTCCCCCACTGAGGTCCCCCGATGGCCTGGGACCTCTAATGACAAACTCCCCTGAGAGTTGACACAGCTGGACAAAGAGAGCACATCACAGAGGCCCAGTCTGCTGGACTGGCCACCAGGATACACATCAGCACATGCATCCTCCAGATGATGGAGAGCAAAGAGGTCACAAAGCCAAGCTCTTCAAGACATAGAAGAAGGCAAAAGGGAAAAAAAATCTCATATACACATTAACAGCTTTAGCTATGGTTTGGGTCTCTTGGAGCCAGATTAATACCTGGGGGGAGGTGCTGCAGGGTTGGGGCCTGTGTGTGCTATATAGAGTACCTCATTATTGCGTGGATATTTTCTTGAGGTTGGTGGGGGACCTGTCATCATCTACCCCAATCTGTGACCAAGTTATCCTATCATGGGAGTCTTCTGGAGGTGGCAAATGCCTTAATGACTCTTAACTTCTCGACCCATGCCCTCCAATTTTGTGGCCCTTTTTGGCTTCCAAGATGCCCTTAGCAGCAGCTTCCACTTTATGCACGTACTCCATAGATGGGCCTTACAGTGAAGTTTACTGTGGGCTCCCCAGACAACAGGCTTGTGGAGATGCCTGCATCGTGTCTTATGTTTTTTTCTTTTTATGAGGAACCACACAAATTGACAGAGACAAGGGAAAATAGTGGCTATCTCTGGGAATAGAAGATTAATAAACCAAAGAATATTCAGTAGTTTGTACCATGTACTCATAGCTAGTAGTTGCCCAATTTGGGAAAATGCAGCCTAAGGGCTACAGGTGGGAATCAAATTCGCATTTCCCATTGTTTCAGAATTTAGACACAGCCGGTTAAAAGTGTATTTATCCTGCAGCTAGAACCAGATTGTAAAAATTTCGGGTGTCCCTGAAACCAAGACCCTCACAGTGAAGGCCCAGGCAAAGCTTCCTTCTAATGGCCAATGTAATTCCCCTGAGGCCGACGGCAGTTTGGTAGGACCCTTAGCCTCACACGGGAATGCAACCTGCATTTCTGTCCAGCCATCTCTGATTGCAAAATGAAGTGCCATCGCATTTTTGTCCCACTGTAATTTTGGGACCCCTCCCCAACCTGGTGATTATCAAGCCTTGCCCTCAGGACACAAAACAAGCTTGGTAAGACTCTGCAGTCCTCTGCAAACATTTACAGCTCCTGGAACCTGGAGGTCGAATGGTGAAGCCCTTGACTGTTTAAAGATTTCCTTGTTTCTCGGTTTAAAAGCTCAAAAGGAGCCTAAAGAGGCTGCTGTAATTTTAAGTTATCACAGGTTATCTTGCAGCTGTGCACTGTTAGCCCCGTTTTAGGGGGCTTTTCCCAAAGTAGCCGCAACAAACAGGGTAATCTCTAAAGAGAGTTTGTTACAGTTACTGAGAAACTCAGTTCCCAAAACAGCTAGTTCAGTTCAGACAAACATTAACACACAATACAGTTCAACATATAACACAGACCAGAATACTAGCTAGTTTTCCAGGAGTAGCTCAGAACCACCGCCTGGAGCTACTCAAAATCAAATTGCCGGAGGCAACTCGGAACCAGTGCCTCGACTTGCTCAGATGCAGAAGCAACTTCATGATGAGCCTTTTATCCTGCCTCTAATTACCTTGGGTGGTTCAGGTAGGTTCAGGTCTCAGCCCACCAGGGTCCCCAGAATACAAGCCAAACTTAGATTTCCAGGAAATCAAACCAAAGAGATGAGATAAGGAACAGTTGCTTTCTTTCTTTTTTTCTTAATAAAGCTGGGGGTTTTTTTTGAGGAAGATTGGCCCTGTGCTAACATCTGTTGCCAATCTTCCTTTTTTTCTTTTTCCTCCCCAAAGGCCCAGTACATAGTTGTATATCCTAGTTGTAGAGTTGTAGCTCTTCTATGTGGGATGCCGCCTCAGCATGGCCTGATGCGCGATGAGTAAGTCCGTGCCTAGGATCTGAACTGGCGAACCCTGGGCCACCGAGGCGGAACGTGCAAACTTAACCACTATGCCACTGGGCTGGCCCCAGCAGTTTCTTGCTTAAAGTTACTTACCCAGAGCCCAGAGCCATCTTGATCCAGAAGCTGTTTCTTCTCCCAAGGGAAGAAAAATGCCTTGGGCCTAGAGCAGTGCAGCGGGAAACAGGAATCCAATCAGTTGAGCCTCTAGATGGTGTTGTCTAGGCAGCTGTGTAGGGCTGATGAAAAGACCCCACACCCCTCTGGGGGTTCCTGAGCCTTGGGCAGGTGGTCACAGGACCTTTGTCCCTTCTCGGTCGCCAGTTGTTACCCCACAAAATTGGGGTTCTCTGCCCAGTGTGCATAAACACGCCAATTTAATTATGGCATCAGCCTTTGGGAAAAGAGATCGGCTTTATTCTGTGAGGTGGATCTGCCAGGAGACGGGCCATGTCCCCTGAGATCTGTCTCCCTGATTCAGGATTTGGGGTGAAATGTAAGAGGTTAGGCAGAACAGGCGGCCACTTGGAAACCCTGGACGTGTTTTCATTGGTGGGCTTCAAGCATTTATGATAAAGTTATAAATGGTTATGACAGCATTCTAAACATTCACGATGGGATTCTAAACATTTATGGTGGGGTCCTAAACTTTTTTGATAAGGTGGAGAAGGAATTTTAACATCGGATCTTCCTGAATGACGGACCCCTCACTTCTGATAAGAGTCTGACTGTCAAGTTCCAGTCGTGTCCCTGTCCTGGGGTTCTGTGGGAGGGAGGGTCTTTGGTTCTGAGGTCATTTCAGGTCACAATTTCTTCTTTTGTGCATGCCCTGGCTATGTGACTTTGCAGATTTTCTGAAAGGCAGTTCTCAATCACTCTGTTGATAAGAGATGGAGTCAGTTGAACTGGTCCTGGAGGGCCCGAGGTTACAGAATGACAATAGAGAAATCCCTCAATTTAGTGATCATGGTCACCGATCAAGGAAAAACCCCTGCTGAAGGAATCCCCTCCTGTGGCAATGGCCGCCACACTAGACTGAGAATCATCTCCTGGATGGTCATCCCCCGGTCCCTAAAAAAGGCACTGACCTCGACCAAATGGAGGGAGGTCAGAACCTGAAAGGACCCACAATTGGAAGAGTCTGTGATCCATGGAAACTGTGAGCCCCAGGTGGCTCGTGTGGCTACCATACCCGGTTCCAGAGGAGGCAGGTCCTTGAAGGTGAGATCACTTCAGGTCCTGCTTTCTGACACCACGTATGTTAACCTAAAAATAAAGAGTCAATATGACAGGCAGAGAGGCATTTATTTGTGGATCAGAGAATTGCAGTTCAGGGAGCACAGATTCAGGTAGAAACACAAATAGTGTGTCCCACTAGGGAGTGAAATTCAGGGGCTTTTAATGGCATAGAAGGGAGATTTACATTACAAAGAATGTTAATTTGGTTTGGGGGCAGAAAGCTAATCTTGTCTAAAAATCATTGATTGCTGAGGCCAGCTAGAGGGAGGCAACAGTCCCTCACTGTGAGGAGCTGCAGGTTTCTTGCAGCGTTACTCAGTTCAGAAGTTCATGTTCTGCCTGATGAGCACGTGCATGAGACCCATTTCCTTCGTGACTTCGCAGCTCCATTTTAAAGCCCCTAGACATATGTGACTCTGTTTTGTTTCACATTTCACGACCTCAGTCAGGTAATGCATAAGGGGCCAGCTCGGGGGAAACACTGGTCTCCTGACTTCTTACTCTGTTCCTCTGTTTACCAGGCTTCATCTCTGTTGGGCACTCAGCCCTTCCTGCCCCTGGAGTTCTTTCTTGGAAACAGTTTGGTGCTTTATCTTTTATCTTGATAACAACTTTATTCACATACCACAATACACACCAACTAAAAATGTACGCTTCAGTGGGTTGTAGTATATCCACAGAATTGTGCAACCATCACCACTATCTAATTTCAGAACATTTTCATCACCCCAAAAAGAAAAGTTGTACCCATTATCAGTCACTTCCCATTCCTCTCTCCTCCTGTCCCCTGACAATTTACTCTCTGTCTCTGTGGATTTGCCTATTCTGGACATTTCATATCAATGAAATCATACAATATATGCTCTTTTGTAACTGGCTTCTTTCAATTAGCATAGTGTTGTCAAAATTCGTCCATGTTGTATCACCACTTCGTTCTTATGGACAAATAATATTCCATTCTATGGATATTTCACATTTTATTTCTCCATCATGAGTTGATGGACATTTGGATTGCTTCTACTTTTCGGCTCTTATGAATAATGCTGCTGTGAAAATCTATGTACAAGTGTTTGTGTTGACACATGTTTTCATGTCTTAGGCATATACCTAGAGATGGAATGGCTAGATCATACAGTAACTACATGTTAACATTTTAAGGAGCTGCCCAATGGTTTTCCAAAACAGCTGCACCATCTTACATTCCCACCAGCAGTGTGAGAGGGTTCCAGTCACTCCACTTCATCTTGAACACTTGTTCTTCTAAGACTTTTGACTGTAGCCGTCTTGAGGGGTGCATCACACTGTGGTTTTGATTTGCATTTCCCTAGTGACTAATGATGTCAAGAATCTTTCCATGTGGTTTTTGGACATTTGTATATCTTCGTTGTAGAAATGTCTGTTCACATCCTTTGCCCATTTTTAATTTAGGCTACTTATCCTTTTATTGTTGAGTTGTAAGAGTACTTTATATATTCTGGATACAATCCCCTTATCAGATATATGATTTGCAAATATTTTCCCGCAATCTGTGGATTATTCTCTTTTCACTTTCTTTTCTCTTTTTTTTTTTTTGTGAGGTAGATCTGCCCTGAGCTAACATCCAATGCCAATCCTCCTCTTTTTGCCGAGGGAGATTGGCCCTGGGCTAACACAGGTGCCCATCTTCCTCTACTTTATATGAGACGCCGCCACAGCATGGCTTGACAAGCGGTGCGTGTTGGTGCGCGTCCGGGATCCGAACCTGCGAATCCTGGGCTGCCGCAGTGGAGCGCGTGCGCTTAACCACTACTCCACCAGGCTGGCCCCTCTTCACTTTCTTAATGGTATCCTTTGAAGCACACAAGTTTTTAATTTTGATAAAGTCCAATTTATCTATATTATTCTTAGGTTGCTTGAACTTTTGGTGTTGTGGGGGATCAGAAGTGGCTACCCCAAAATATGTTTCTTTGACATGAGGATTATTTTGGGCTGGTTACTTTTAAGAAACTGCAGACCAGGAAGAAACTCTGAAAACCAAGTAGAAGTTACCCTTTGTAGGATACATTTACATTTGTAAGGGAAATCTCCATTTGTAAAGATGTCTCCCTCTCTGTACCAGGAAGAGGGGGGATGATCTTTTCTCTAGAAACTCCTATCAATGCAGAAAGCAAGGACTTAAAATCTGTGTAATAACCTTACGCTTGTTCAACCTGCTTTTTCTGGTAGTCTTCCATAACTAACTCCTCCCAACCCCAACATCTGCCTTAGTCTTTAGCTAAAGATGGTGTTGAAGGAGGCTACCTCAGCCATTCTGGTGAGTTTCTCAGTTTTTCTGGGTTTCTCCCATGTATAGATGTTATAAAGCTTTCTTTGATTTTCTCCTGTTATTCTGTCTCATGTCAGTTTAATTCTTAGGCCATCCAGAAGGACCTAGAGTGGGTAGAGGAATTGTCATCCTCCCCTACAGAGTGATATTTAAAGAAACTGGTGGGGAGAAGATGAAAGGGGTAAAGATGGTCAATTATATGGTGACGGAAGGAAAGTACACTTTTGGTGGTTGAGCATGCTGTAGTGTATACATATGTCAAATTAGAATTGTACACTGGAAACCTGTACAGTGTTATAAACCAATATTACCTCAATAAAAATAAAAACTAAAGGAAGAAAGAAAGAAACCATTGGCTAATCCACAGTCATGAAGATTTACTCGTACGTCTTCTTCTAAGTTTGTTGAGAGTTTAGCTCAACTACTCCATAGTGTTGCTGCCTCGGCATCCATTTTGTCTGGCCAAGCACCCTGCAGGGTCCTTGAAGTGAGTCTAGCCCCTCTTGAAAGTGCATGCCCTGGGTAACCACTGGCAGACGTTGTTATCAGTTTAGCCTCCCTCTGGTGGGACACGAACCCACAGTCAGAGGGGACCTCAAAGAGTCCATGGGTGGGACTCGAACCCACAATCCCCAGCTTTTCCTCAGAGGGTTCTTTCCTATTCAGTATGGCAGAATTGAAACAAAACTGAAGCTGAGCATTCAATAGCACAATCTTTATTCGATGGCCAAAGAGTGGAAAAGGATTAACAAAGTTCACAGAACAACTTCTCAGCTCTGGGGGGGATTAAGCAGGTATTATAAGGGGTCGGGGTAATGAAGAAGAGGAATATTCATAGCAATATGGGAAACTGGGCAGGCTTTTCTGGGAAATGGGGTGCACCCCTTTTCTTCACTTATTTGATCTGGAATTTTCTGTCATCTGTGGGTAGGTGTGTCATGTAGCATGATAATGTATTACAATGAGCATATAATCAGCTGCAGGGTCTGTGTCAGGTGAAGTCAGACTGTCATGTTGCCTTCAACGGATTTTAACTGGTTTTGACCATGTGTCTCAGCCATCTTCTCCTTCCACTCTCTCTGGTTTCCTGTCAGCTAAGGATCATGTCAGGCTCGTTCTGAGCAGGGTTGTGATTAACTCTTACGGGGTTGGTGGGCTGGGTAACAGAGTCACAAGTAAATGTAAGTTCCTGATATGACTCCTGCAACTGCCCTTGTGAGAAGCATTCTCCCGGCCTCCCAGGGCCTTCCTGTTGTGCGCCCCTTAGATGAGACTCCTGCAAAGCTTACCACAACCCCTCCTTGCTTTGAATTGACAAATCCAGACTTAGCCCAGGATCACCAAAGCACTCTGCCTATGGACCCCAATGAAGGAGTATGCCCCAGGTCCTCCCCTGCTCTTTGCATGAACCTCCCAGTGTGGCCCCTCAAGGTGTGCTGTGGACCTTTTCCAGGATCTGTGAGTAACGGATTTCTCTATTTCAATTCCTATGTGGTCTTCTGTTGAACAGAGGCTCACCATCCAATACCCTTAGGTTTCTACTTAACAAGTGTTAATTTAACAGAGTCACAACATGTTTTACAGGCCTATCTCATTGTATTGTGCTTTGCAGGTATTGCATTTTTTACAAATGGAAGGTGTAGGGGAAGAGAGAGAATAACCCCCTTTTCCCCTTCTGGTTCTCATGGCTGGTCAAAGAATTAAAAATGACAGAAGGCAGGTTAGCAGGAGAAAATCAAACAGAGTTTAATATGTGTACTTGGGGAATTCACATAAGCATGAAGAATTCCAAAGACAGTTAGGCAAAATGAGGTATTTATGTCCTTCTGGACTAAGCAGAGGAAGACAGAGCTCTGAGACTTGAAAGGGGGAGAAGGCAACTTACAGAAAGATGAAGAGAGTTCGTATTTGGTAAATAAATGGTTGCATTGTCCCATCTATAGACAATGGGACCTGAAAGAGATCCTTTGATAAAGTGGCCCTTGCTAGATGCCTTCCTGCCTACCACACTTAGAATTATCTATGATAAAATTTCCTTCCTGGAACAGGTCCTTCTAGCTTCAATACTTTTAGGCAGTTTGTCAGAAGGTCAAATATTCTTCCAGTCTTCTGAGCCTTGATTATCTTCAGCTCACAATAATCCTCATACCAGAGTGGCACATCTTGGGGCAGCCTGTCCTGAACCCATCAGTTCCTTCTGCTGAAGGTTTGCTGTTGTTTCACATGTTAAAAGCTGACCTGGTGACTGTGGAGAGAGAAAACGACTTAGTAGCTGAGTGGTCAGAAGTCTGCAAAGGGAGGAAAGAACACAGATTAGAATGAGGATGAACAAGCAGAAAGGAAGGGATCAGAGCACCTCCTCACACCCTGTTAAACCAGTTCCTCAATCCTGGGAATAAGTCAGTCCAATAAAATGGGTGAGCTTCATTCATCTGATGGAAAATGTCAATCTTCTCTTTTAATAGATGTGAGTTAGATACTACTTGCCCTGTTTGGTTCACATAAAAGCAGCATTTTTCACTGATGACTGCACAAGCTGCTCCTTGCTGGGCAGTCAGTGTGTCCAGAGCATGTCAATTTTCGAGGACCACGGGGGCTAAGCTGTTAACCTCTGACTGGAATATTTTCAAAGTTTGCATGGTGGTGTAGGGGAGGAGGAACTGTTACTCTGCCCTCTAGGTCCTTCTGCCTGGTCTAAGAATTAAAGAGACATGAGACAGAATAACAGGAGAAAATCAAAGTTTAGTAACACATATACATGGCAGAGACCCAGCAAAACTGACTAACTCACCAAAATGGCAGAAGCCACCACCTTAAATAGCATCTTCAGCTAAAGACAAAGGAGGATGTTGGGGGTAGTAGTTTGGGACTTCAAAGGGGAAGAGGGCAATTTACATAGAGGTGGAAAAGCGAATATTTGATAACAGATGTTTGCTGGACCATCTGTAGACAATGTATGAGAGAAAGAGAGAGAGAGAGAGAACTTTGATAAAAGTGGGCTTAGCAAGGATCCTCCCAGTCTATTACACCCAGAGTTATCTATGGTGATGGCTTTTCCTGGGGATAGGCCTTCTATGTTAAATTCTTTTAGGCAGTTAGGGGGGAGGTCAAAGTTTCCTTCATAGTCTTTAATCTTTAAAAATAATCAAGTCAAACAGACACATTTTGGGGTGGCCAATTCTGATCCACCAGAGTGGTGTTTGAACTCTTGTTCCATTACTGTGGAGAGATTTAAGATCTCCTTTTCCAACTTGTAATTTCCAAAGATGGAGAATAAGGCTCTCGATGCTGAAAAGAACTTGGACTTGTGATACACAAGCAGATTCTCTATGATTTCTCAACTAGGGGCATTTATGTGGCACAATCTTATGAACAAAGGAACTGAAGTTTGCTGTGTGGCTGGCATTTAGGGTGGAGTATCTGGTGACAGAAGGGGCCAGTTGTTCAAGTCCACATCATCCTCCCCAATTAGGTGGAAACCCTTTCTATACTTTGTTGCCACATAAAATAAAAAGACCAGTGTGGTTTACAGACAAGGTTAGACCTGAACCTGTAGTTACCAGGGTCTGGAGTATTCCATGACTTTTGCCACTGGTAGTATTAGTGCCTAAGCATCTCCATTTTCCGTGCACTCCTGTCAATCTGAGACGGCAGAACACATTGTGGAATAGCTGGTACGGGTGGCCTGCACTCTGATTTGGCGGCTATAAAGCCTGGTCCTGTCACCTGACCCAGTGAGTCTAGAGTTTTGACCCACCCGTATATAGTTTGTGGCTTTGGGCAGCTTAACCATGTGGGCAGCTGCTATACCCCAAGTTGTACAAGGGTGGCTCATAAGCCATCCAAAACATTTGGTGATTTGGCAAATGTTTGTGCCGAAGGGAGTAGTGTTGGAGTCACTTACGATTTCCCTGAGAGGTTTGAAGATCCACCTGGGGAATCAAACCAGAGAGTTTGATTGCAGTATTGTCCTGGAATGTCACCCAGGAAAGGTCCCGTGTCACGTTTACTTTCAATGCAAAAGGAACAGTTTTCACCTATTGTCTTTATGTGGGCAAGGGACAGTCCTTGAGCTTCTTAGAGATTTTCTGGGGCCCAAGTGACTCACCAGGAGAAGAGGCAGAGTGATGTTTTCCTTGTCGTGGATACCATACCCTGTCGTTCACCCATCTTCTGTACTTAGTCCACCAGGTGTTCACATCAGCAGGAACAGAGACAAATTCAGGTTCTTTTGTGCTCTCTAGCTGTTGACATAACCAATAGTCAGACTGACTAGTTAGCATGGCCAGGGTTTGGTAAACTGGCATAAGGGGTTGTTTGGTCTGTGCTCGACCTGTTGAGAAAGAGAGGGTTAGTAAGAGTGAGACACAGATTGGAAAAGAGCCCAGAGGGGAAACTTAGAGAGGGGAAGTAGACAGACAGACACCAGCACTCTCCAATCAGCTTTCTAATAAATAATGAAGAGGAATATATATATTCGTTAATAGGAAAGGGGTTGTTGTGTGTGTGTGCGTGTGTAGGGAGTTTTAAAAGCAAGGGGGAAAATAGGTGAAAGCGAGGTTTCTTGATCCATGATCTTGGGAAAATCTATGTACTCTGTGAGTCTGGCTGCTTCTCTGATCTGGGCATTGGCCCTGGAAATCCTTAGTTTAAGGTCACTTGTGGGAACTGTCTCCCAGTTGTCTTGAGAGTGATCTTCTGGGTCTATTTTGGCGTGGCTTGCATGGATCCAGGGAGACTTTTCCTTTATTTTGATGGCAGTGTAGGTGGTCAGTAGGACTTCATAAGGTTTTTCTCAGCGATGTGATAGCACGTTTTTTCTTCTAAAGACCTGGATGGGGGCCAGCCCGGTGGCGCAAGTGGTTAAGTGTGCGCGCTCCGCTGCAGCGGCCCGGGGTTCGCCAGTTCAGATCCCGGCCACCCACCGATGCACTGCCTGGCAAGCCATGCTGTGGCTGCGTCCCATATAAAGTGGAGGAAGATGGGCACGGATGTTAGCCCAGGGCCAGTCTTCCTCAGCAAAAAAGAGGAGGATTGGCGGTTGTTAGCACAGGGCTGATCTCCTCACAAAAAATAAATAAATAAAATAAAGACCTGGATGTACACCCAATCTCCTGGTCTAAAAGGATAGCAAGGCCTGTCAGAAGGTGGAGGCCATGCCTCTTTTACCCATTGATATGCTTCAAGTATACTAGTTAATTCTTGTCTATGGCTAGTCATAGCATCAAATTATTCACTAAAGTTCCCATAATATTCACTTAATCCAGGAATGGAAGGTTTAGAGATGCCAGTAGGTATCAGGCATCCAAAAACTATTTCAAAAGGAGTCAATCCATGTTTCCTATTTGGAATGTTCCAGATCTTTATAAGGGTCAAGGGCAGTGCTTCTGGCCATTTAAGTCCAGTATCTTGACAGACTTTGTCTAAAGTCCTTTTGACGTCTAGATTTTTACATTCCACTTGCCCTGATGATTGAGAGTGATATGGGGTATGAAATTTTAGTGAGTACCCAGAGTTTCTGCAAGCAAGTGGTTATCTGCTGTAAAATGAGCTCCTTGGTCTGATTAGATCTATAAAGGAATGCGAAAACAAGGAATAACTTCAGTCATTAATTTCTTTACCACTGTTGTGGCATCTGCATGTCTAGTTGGATAGCATTCAGTCCATCCACTAACCATGCAGATGATAACCAAACAGGGAGAATAGCCTAAAGCTGGGGGCAGGTCTATAAAGTCCATTTGGAGTGCCACAAAGGGCAGTTTGGGCCTGGGAGGACTTCCTGGCGTACAGTGATTTCTCCCAGAAACTTGGTGAGATTGGCAAGTAGTGCACTGGGAAATAATTGATTCAGAAATTTTGTGAATGCCAGGCAGGGCAAAACCAATTGTCTTTTAGTTCCTTAACTATCCCCTGTCTGCACATATGTCCCATTTAGGGGGAGATAAGTGCAAGCCAAAAAGCCAAAGGAAAAGGAGCTATAGGAAGTCTGTTTGGTCCCGTGTCTAATCCACCTGATCATTGTTTGGTGCCCTTTTGTATTCAATTGTCTTTTTCTGATTCTCGCACATTTTCCTGATAATAATATCAGTGAGAGATTAAGGTAGGTTTAAAAATTGGATGTAGAAGTGGAAATTTGAGAAGGGAGGTGAATAGCTTGTAATGGGGCAGCAATTAGCGTCTGCTAGCAATAGGAGTTCCTGTGGAAGTTAAGAATTCACGGGATTTCCAAATTGTGCCAACAGCATGGCAGACTCCAGAAGCATACCTGGAGTCAGTGTAAAGAGTGGCAGTTTCCCCTTTTGCTCATGTGCAGGCTCTAGAAAGAGCTATGAGTCCAGCAGCTTCGGCTGATTTTACAGTGGGCAAAGAACAAGCTTCAAGCATTTCATGGGGGGAAACTGTGGCATAACCAGTTATATGATTCCCCAGAAATTCCACTTACAGGAGCCATCACGATGCAGAAGTCAGTCTGGAGTGTCTAAAGGGATGTCTGAGAGACCCTCTTGTGGCTTTGAGACCATTTCTGTAGCTGCAGGGCAGTTGTGTGGGATGGAGTGGGCCTCTTTGTCAGCAGGGAGGGGTCATAAGGAGGCTGATTCAAAGTGTTACAAGAGGGCCGGCCCCGCCGTGGCTGAGCAGTTAAGTGCGCGCGCTCCGCTGCTGGCGGCCCGGGTTCGGATCCCGGGCGTGCACCGACGCACCGCTTCTCCGGCCATGCTGAGGCCACGTCCCACATACAGCAACTAGAACAATGTGCAGCTGTGACATACAACTATGTACTGGGGCTTTGGGGGGAAAAAATTAATAAAACAAAGTGTTACAAGGATGTAAGATGGTGGAAGGGTTAGTTAAAAGAGCCTGCTCATAGGTGGTCTGTCACCCTGTAGAGAGGTGTGGTGCCCTGTGAACTTGCAAAATAGCGGACAGAGCATGGGGCACATAGAGATGAACGGGAGAGCCTAACGTTAGAGTACTGGCTTTGTCAGTCAGGGTGGCAGGTGTGACTGCTGCACATAAGCATGGGGACATACCTGATGCCACAGGGTCTAGTTGGCATGGGAAATATGCTATAGGACATATCTGAGAGGCAAAAGATTGTCCTAGAATGCCTGCAGCAATTCCATTATTTCCATGGAAGTATAGATGAAAAGGTTTGTCAAAATTAGGTAAGCTGAGAGCCCGGGGATGTGGACAAAGCTAATTTTAAGGCTTCAAAGGAGTGTGATGGTTCTGAAGGCCAGGAAATAGGCTGTGGGGTGATATCTGGGAGAACAGCACACAGAGGTTTAGCAAGGGCTGCAGAATTAGGAATCCATTGGGGCAGTAACCAGCTGCCCCTAGAAATTTACACAGCTGTTTTTTTCATTTTGAGGAGAAAGATGGACAAAATGGACTCAAGGTGTTTGGGGTCACCTTTTGAATGCCTTGAGACAGCTCATGTCCTGAGTAGGTAGCAGTCATTTGCACCCACTGAAGTGTAGATCTGGAGGGTTTATGGCCTCGAGCAGCTCATGCTTTCAGGAGAACGAGGGAGTCTTTAAGGGCTCCCTGATGAGTTTGATCACAGAGTAGAAGGTCATCCTCGTATTGAACAGGAGTGGAGCCTGAGTAAAGACTACAGAATCCAAGTCGGCTGTAAGGATTTGGGAAACTATTGAGGGAGACTCACAATATCCCTTAGGTAGGTGAGTCCATGTGAATTGCCTCCCTTTAAATGTAAATGGAAAAAGAACTTGTGAGTTAGGGTGCAAAGGCATTGAAAAGAACACCGAACATAGGTCAACTCCTGTCACCCAGGCTGCACCTGCAGGAACTGAGGTCAGGATGACAGCTGAATCGGGGACCAGGGATGCTGAGGAATACACAAGACTTTATGGCCTGAGATCTTGTACAAATCTATAGATTTGGCTCCCCTCTGAGTCCAACTTAGCTTCTTTTTTCACTGGCAAGATTAGAGAATTACATGGTGAGGAAGTAAAAACTAGTGCACCCTGTTGCAGAAGGGAGTCTGGTATACATTCAATTCCTTGCTCTGCGTCTCTGGAGAGTGGTTATGGGGCTACTGATGGGCAAGGTTCATTGTTTTTCCAAGTGCAAGTGTTCTGCACTAACAATCCTACCTCATTTGCATGTGTAGCCCAAAGACAAATTGGGACATCTTTTAAAGACTCCTCTTCTTCAGAAGAATTTAAATCAGGATGAGTTTCCAGCAAGGAAAGTAGGAGACTTGGAGTTTTGTCTGAAGGCAGGGAGATAAAAACATCTTTCTCATCACAATTTCTACATAACAAACTTCTGCCAAAATGGTTTGCTGGTGAACAGTGGGAGACTATAAAGGCATGATGAATGTCAAGGGGCCTAAAGATATTGGAGTGGGCTGAGATATGGGCCATGAAACAGGTTGCCTAGAGACTCCAACAGCTTGAGTAGAATCAGATGTGACAGGTAGAGATAAATCCTCTGAAGGGATAGTGGAGAAAGTCACACCAGTGTCAATTAAGAAACCTAGTACCTGATCCTCTATATTATGTTTAATAGTAGGCTCAGGGTGCCACTGAGGATCAGCTGACCCCGTCGTTTAAGGGGGAAATGCCCCTCAGGATGAGAAAACCGAGCCTTCTGATAGTGCTGGGGCCAAGGGAGGGAGTATTTTTTCAACTTTCCCTGCTCTTAAGAGCAGGACTATCTCTTTTCCGATTCCTTACTTCTTACAAAACCTGCCGTTGTCTGGAGGCAAATTGGAAGGCCTCTGAGTGGGCTGTAATTTACTCTCAAGAGTTACGTTTTTGCTTCTCTCAAGATTCAAATTGTAAAGCCAGAAGAGTTGCTTTTAGTTCTCTTTTCCTTTTGCTTTCCTGCTATTTTCAAAGAATTGTGTAGCAGCCTCCATTATTACACTTAACAGCTGACCAACCAACCACGCTATTTTGAATTTGTTTTTTTTGTATCAGGAAGAAAATTTCCTACTAAAGCGGAAGTTAGGAGATTCCTGTGCTCTGGGGCTTCCGGGTTTAATGCAGTGTGCCTTTAATAAGTTTGTATGAAACATTCAATAAAGGGTTTTGGATGTTCCCCTCACTCTGAGGGCATAGTTCAATTTTTGACCAATTAACTTTAGGAGGAGCGCCTCTAAAGTCACTCCTATTAAACCTTGGATATCAGACTCTAGCAGCGCCACTTCCTGGTCATTTGCAGGAGGGCCTGGGAGAGGGTCTGGCCATCTATTTCCCCTACTAGAGGGGTTTCCTCCAGGGGACCCTCTGGCCTATCTGATAACTACAGTGTAATCCTGGGCTGGAAGATCGCCCCTTAGCAGCCAGTCAAGATCTCTGTGGTGGGGTTAGGAATAGCCACTAATCCTTCTAACTTCTCTCTAAATTTAGTAGGATCTTCTGACAGTGGAGGTAGGAGAGTTTTGTAATTTAACAGATTGGCTGCTGTCCAGGGGTCATGAATTCTCTGCAGTGGAGGTCCAGGACACATCCACAGTGGACACTGTGGAGGAATGCCTGAAGCTGGCAGAGCCTGATGACAGAGCCCTGGACAGTAGGAGGACTTAGGAGGGACAGCAAAGCCAGCCTTCCTGCCTCTCCTGGCTGCTTCTACTGAATCACTTCCTGGCTTTCAGCATTTACACAAGTGACCTGTATGCCCCTGGCTTGGAGGGCAGGCCTGAGTGCCCCTGTAAGTCTGCTAAAGAGAGGGAAGGGAAAATGGGCAGCTGAGTGCTGTTTGGAGAAGGTGGGGTTTTAGGATCTGAGGGAATCGGCTGAGGAGCTAAGTCTTGAGAGTGGGAGTTGAAACCAGGGGCCCAGAGATCCAACAGATCTTCTGGGGAGTCAGGGACAGGGAGTTGGGGATATAGGGGAGTATAGGAGGGAGGAGAGGGGAATTTTCATTATAATTGGCTCCCCCCCGCGCCTCCCCCCCGCTATATGCCAGGTCCTCTTATTATTTCATTTCATCTTCACAACGGTCTCATGAGGCAAGTACTATTATTTTGTCTCTTGGTTAGATGCAGAGACTGAAGTTCAGGGGAGTGAAATAACCTGCCCAGGGCCACCCGGCTGGTAAATGTTCTCAGTAAATTCCCTCTGGCCACTGCCGAAAGAATCAATAATGTAGGGGTGACAGGAGGGAGCAGGGAGACCTGCTAGGAAGCCGGTGCAGTGATGCAGATGAGAGAGAAGATGGTGGTGGTGGTGGTGGTGGTGGAGGTGGTAAGAATAGGTCAGATTCTGGATATATATATTTTTTTAATTTAATTATTTTATTGAGATCATGTTGGCTTATAACATTGTATAATTTCAGGTGTACATTATTATACATCAGTTTCTGTGTAGACTGCATTGTACTCACCACCAATAGTTTAGATTTTATCCATCACCGTACATATGTACCCCTTTACCCCTTTTGCCCTCCCCTAACTGCCTTCCCCTCTGGTAACCACTAATCTGTTCTCCTTATCCATGTGTTTATCTTTCACATATTGGTGAAATCTTATGGTGTTTGTCTTTCTCTGGCTTATTTCTCTTAGCATAATACTTTCAAGGTCCATCCATGTTGTCACAGCTGGCACAATTTTGTCTCTTTTTATGGCTGAGTAGTATTCCATAGTATATATATATATGACACCTTCTTTATCCATTCATCCCTCAGCAAGGGAAACAAAAGAAAAAATAAACAAATGGGACTTCACCTGACTAAAGAGCTTCTGCAATGCAAAGGAGACTATGAACAAAATGAAAAGACAACCCAACCAACTGGGACAAAATATTTGCACATCATTTATCCGTCCAGGAAAATGGGGTTAATTTCCAAAATATATAAAGAACTCATAAAACTCAACAACAATAAAAGTAAAGAACCTGATTAAAAGATGGGCACAGGGTATGAACAGACATTTTTCCAAAGAAGTTATACAGCCAACAGGCACATGAAAAGATGTTCAATATCACTAGTTATTAGAGAAATGCAAATCAAAACTACAATGAGATATCACCTTACACCTGTCAGGATGGCTATAATTAACAAGACAAATGTTGGAGAGGACATGAAGAAAAGGGAAGTCTCATATACTGCTGCTGGGGACGCAAACTGGTGCAGCCACTATGGAAAAGACTATGGAGATTTCTCAAAAAATTAAAGATAGAAATACCATACAATCCAGCTATTCCACTACTGAATATATACCCAAAGACAGGAAATGAATAATTCAAAGAGATTTATGCATTATTCACAATAGCCAAGATGTGGAAGCAACCCAAATGCCCAACAACTAGACATGGTATTCGAAAAGATACTGTTACGACTGATGTCAAAGAGTATATTGCCTATATTTTCTTCTAGGTGTTTTATGGTTTCAGGTCTTACCCTCAAGTCTTTAATTCATTTTGAGTTAATTTTTGTATATGGTGTAAGATAATGGTCTACTTTCATTCTGTTGCACATGACTGTCCAGTTTTCCCAACACCATTTACTGAAGAGACTTTCCTTTCTCCATTGTATGTTCTTGGCTCCTTTGTTGAAGATTAGCTGTCTATAGGTGTGTGTTTTTATTTCTGGGCTGTCAGTTCTGTTCCAGTGATCTGTATGTCTGTTTTTGTGCCAGTACCATGCTGTTTTGATTACTGTAGCTTTGTAGTATATTTTAAAATCAGGGAATGTGATGCCTCCAGCTTTGTTCTTTTTTCTTGGGATTGCTTTGGCTATTTGAGGTCTTTTGTTGTTCCATATAAATTTTAGGATTCTTTGTTATGTTTCTGTGAAGAATGTCATTGGGATTCTGATTGAGATGGCATTGAATCTGTAGATTGCTTTAGGGAGTGTGGGCATTTTAACTGTGTTAATTCTTCCAATCCAAGAGCACAGAATATCTTTCCATTTCTTTGTCGTCTTCAATTTCTTTCAACAATGTTTTATAGTTTTCAGTGTACAGCTCTTTCACCTCTTTGGTAAAATTTATTCCTAGGTATTTTATTCTTTTTGTTGCAATTGTAAATGGGATTGTATTCTTAATTTCTCTTCCTACTACTTCGTTGTTAGTGTATAGAAACACAACTGATTTTTGTATGTTAATTTTGTATCTTGCAACTTTACCATATTCATTTATTATTTCTAAAAGTTTTTTGGTGGATTCTTTAGGGTTTTCTATATATAAAGTCATGTCATCTGCAAATAGTGGCAGTTTCACTTCTTTCTTTTCCAATTTGGATCCCTTTTATTTCTTTTTTTTTGCCTGATTGCTCTGGCTAGGACTTTCAATACTGTGTTAAATGAGAGTGGTGAAAGTGGGCATCCTTGTCTGGTTCCTGTTCTTAGAGGGATAGCTTTCAGTTTTTCTCCATTGAGAATGATATTAGCTGTGGGTTTGTCATATATGGCCCTTATTATGTTGAGGTACTTCTAAACCCATTTTCTTCAGAGTTTTTATCATAAATGGATGCTGTATCTTGTCAAATGCTTTCTCTGCATCTATTGAGATGATCATGTGATTTTTATTTTGCCTTTTATTAATGTGGTGTATCACATTGGTTGATTTGCAGATGTTGAACCATCCCTGCATCCCTGGAATAAATCCCACTTGGTCATGGTGTATGATCTTCTAAATGTATTGTTGTATGCAATTTGCTAGTATTTTGTTGAGGATTTTTGCATCAATGTTCATCAGTGATATTGGCCTGTGGTTTTCTTTTTTTGTGTCATCCTTGTCTAGTTTTGGTACCAAGGTAATGTTGGTGTCGTAGAATGAGTTAGGAAGCTTCCCCTCCTCTTCAATTTTTTGGAAGAGTTTGAGAAGTATAGGTATTAGCTCTTCTTTGAATGTTTGGTAGAATTCACCAGGGAAGCTGTCTGGTCCTGGGCTTTTAGATTTTGGGAGGTTTTTGATTACTGTTTCAATCTCCTTACTGGTGATTGGTCTATTCAAATTCTCTATTTCTTCTTCTTCTTTTTTTTTTTTTTTTGTGAGGAAGATCAGCCCTGAGCTAACATCCATGCTAATCCTCCACTTTTTGCTGAGGAAGATCGGCTCTGAGCTAACATCTATTGCCAATCCTCCTCCTTTTTTCCCCCAAAGCCCCAGTAGATAGTTGTATGTCATAGTTGCACATCCTTGTAGTTGCTGTATGTGGGACACAGCCGTGGCCGGAGAAGAGGTGCCTCGGTGTGCACCCGGGATCAGAACCGGGGCCGCCAGTAGCGGAGCGCGCACACTTAACCGTTAAGCCACAGGGCCGGCCCTCTCTATTTCTTCTTGATTCAGTTTTGGAAGGTTGTATGATTCTAATAATGTATCCGTTTCTTCTAGATTATCCAATTTGTTGGCTTATAGCTTTCTGTAGTATTCTCTTATAATCTTTTGCATTTCTGAGGTGTCCCTTATAGTTTCTCCTCTTTCATTTCTGATTTTATTTATTTGAGCCTTCTCTCTTTTTTTCTTGGTGAGTCGAGCTAAAGGTTTGTCAATTTTGTTTATCTTTTCAAAGAACCAGCTCTTGGTTTCATTGATTTTTTTTCTATTGTTTTTTTTAGTTTCTATTGCATTTATTTCTGCTCTGATTTTTATTATTTCCCTCCCTCTGCTGATTTGGGGCTTTGTTTGTTCTTCTTTTTCCAATTTCTTTAGGTGCACTGTTAGATTGTTTATTTGAGATTTTTGTTGTTTGTTGAAGTAGGCCTGCATTGCTATAAACTTCCTTCTTAGAACTGCTTTTGCTGTATCCCATAAATTCTGGCATGTCATATTTTCATTTTCACTTGTCTCCAGGTATTTTTTGGTTTCTTGTTTGACTTCTTCATGGTCCCAATTGTTGTTCAGTAGCATTTTGTTTAATCTCCACATATTTGTGGCTTTTCTGATTTTCTTCCTGTAGTTGATTTCTAGTTTCACACTGTTGTGGTCAGAAAAGATCCTTGGTATTATTTCAGTCTTCTTACATTTATTGAGACTTGTTTTGTGGCCTAACATGTGATCAGTCTTGGAGAATGTTCCATGTGCATTTGAAAAGAATGTGTATTCTGTGGTTTTTGGATGGAATGTTCTGTATATATCTACCAAGTCCATCTGGTCTGATGTGTCGTTTAAGGCCAGTGTTTCCTTATTGATCTTCTGTTTGGATGATCTAGCCATTGGTGTAAGTGGAGTGATAAAGTCCCCTACTATTATTGTGTTACTGTCTATTTCTTCTTTTATGTCTGTTAATTATTGCTTTATATATTTAGGTGCTCCTATGTTGGGTGCATAGATATTTACAAGTGTTATATTCTCTTGTTGGATTGTTCCCTTTATCAGTGTGTAGTGCCCTTCTTTGTCTCTTGTTACAGTTTTTGTTTTAAAGTCTATTTTGTCTGATATGAGTACTGCTACCCCAGCTTTCTTTTCATTGCCATTTGCATGGAGTATCTTTTTCCATCCCTTCACTTTCAGTTTGTGAGTGTCTTTAGGTCTGAAGTGTGTCTCTTGTATGCAGCATATATATGGGTCTTGTTTTTTTTATCCAGTCAGCCACCCTGTGCCTTTTGATTGGAGCATTTAGTCCATTGACGTTTAAAGTAGCTATTAATGAGTATGTGCTTATTCCCATTTTGTTCCTTTTTGTCTGGGTGTTTTAGTAGTTGTTCTCTGTTCCTTTCTTCTTCTCTTGCTCTCTTCCCTTGTGGTTTGATGGCTTTCTTTAGTATTATCTTTGGGTTTCCTTTCTCTTAATTTTTTGTGTATTTATTATAGATCTCTGGTTTGTGATTACATGAGGTTCGTATGTAGTAACCTACATATATAGCAATCTATATTAAGTTTATGGTGTGTTTAGTTTGAGCTCTCTCTAAAAGCTCTACCCTTTTACTCCTCTCCGCCCACATTTTATGTTTTTGATAGCATATCTAAACTCTTTTTGTGTGTTTCCATTACCCTCTTTTCATGGAAATAGGTAATTTTAGTACTTTTGTCTTTTGACCTTCATATCATCTTTATAGGTGGTTGATCTGCTACCTTTACTGTATTTTTGCCTTTACCTGTGATTTTATTGCTTTTTTTTTTTTTTGATAATTTTCTTATTCCTATTTGCTGTCTTCTCTTTCTCATTTAAATAAGTCCCTTTAGCATTTGCTGTAAGACTGGTTTCTTGGTGATAAGCTCCTTTAATTTTTGCTTGTCTGGGAAACTTTTTATCTCTCCTTCCATTCTGAATGATAACCTTGCTGGGTAGAGTATTCTTGGCTGTAGGTTTTTTTCCTTTCAGCACTTTAAATATATTGTGCCACTCCCTTCTAGCTTGTAAGGTTTCTGTTGAGAAGTCAGCTGATAGCCTTATGGGGTTTCCTTTGTATGTAACTTGTTGCCTTTCTCTTGCAGCTTTTAGGATTCTCTCTTTATCTTTACTTCTTGACATTTTAATTATGATGTGTCTTGGTGTGGGCCTCTTTGATTTCATCTTGTTTGGTGCTCTCTGTGCTTCAAGTACCTGGATGTCTGTTTCCTTCCTTAGGTTAGGAAAGTTTTCAGCTATTATTTCTTCAAATAGATTCTCTGCCCCTTTGTCTCTCTCTTCTCCTTCTGGCACATCTATAATATGAATGTTAGCGCGCTTGATGTTGTCCCAAGGGTCCCTTAGGCTGTTCTTGTTCTTAATTCTTTTTTCTTTTGTCTGTTCAGCTTGTGTGATTTCCTCTAGTCTTTTGTCCAGCTTGCTGATCTGTTCTTCTGTATCCTCTACTCTGCTGTTGAGTCCCTCTAATGAATTTTTCCTTTTCCAGAATTGTAGTCTTCATTTCTGATTGGTTCTGTTTTATATTTTCCAATTTTTTGTTAACATTCTCACTGAGTTCATCCAATCTTCTCCCAAGATCAGTGAGCATCCTCATGACTTTTTGTTTGAACTCTTTGTCAGGTAGATTGTTTAATTCTGTTTCATTTAGTTATTTTTCTGGGGTTTTGTCCTGTTCCCTTACTTGGAATGTATTCCTTTTCCTCCTCATTTTGCCTCTTTCTCTGTGCTTATATCTATGTATTAGGTGGGTCAGCTACATCTCCTGATCTTGGAGAGGTGGCCCTATGTAAGAGATGCCTTATGAGGCCAGCAGTGGGCTTCCCTCTCATCACCAGTTCCAAATGTTCCAAGAGTGACTGCTGTGTGGGCTGTATGTGTCCTTCTGTTGTGGCAGGGTTGCTCTTGCTGCAGATGCCCAGGGAGGCTAGGCTGTCCCCCTAGCTAGCTGGTTGTAAGGTTCAGCGGCATGTGGCTGCAGTGGACCCTCAGTCACTTTATTGGGTGTGGGGAGCCCCAGCACAGTTGGCTGAAAGGTCTAATAGCACATACCTGTTGCATTTTTTCTGTTAAGTGAGTAGGCCCCCAGCATGGCTGGTTGCTAGGCTCAGGGGCTTGTGGTTGCTGTAGGCCTCTGGCCTGCAAGGCTCTTGTCAGCTCTTTCAGGATGTAGTTGAGTGGGGCTGGCCCCAGGCATGGGAGCAGCCAGTTGTTTCAGACTTTGAAAGGTGGGGCAATCCCCTATGTGGCTGTTTGAGAAGCACAAGTCTTCTGCAGCTGACAAGCCCCACCACCCACAGGGCCACACACACAGACCTGCCTTGTGCATGCACCCAAACCCCCTGAAGCAGACCCAGTCACCCCACTGCAGAGGCCTTACACATTCCACCAATGCCCCACACACCACCTACTCCTCGTTCACACCCTACCCCACAGACGCAGACCCACTCACCTAGCTGCAGAGGATCCAGGCACCCAGCCTATGCAGGCCCACAATTTGCCCAAGGGCTTGCTGTTGGGTGGTGCCAGTCCCTAGGGCAGGCTGCCTGCCCTGACTGAGCTGGGTTAAATCAGTGCTCTAGTGGGTGGGGCAGACCCTGGGCTAACAGGTCAGGGAAAGAACTCCAATGGTGTCTGCCAGCATCTGTGTCAGCACGCCTGTGCTAGGTCACAATAGTAGCTGCCACCGATGTCTCTGTCCCTGAAGAAGTCTCACCTCTCACCAAGATGCATCCAGAGCCTATCAGGTGAGTCGCTTTTCACCAAAGAACTGTGCACCTTTCTTTCTGTTGATTTTAGGTTGCTTTCCGAAATGGGTGAATTGTGCATGTGCCCTTTCAGAGCAAGCTTTTTCCCCTATGTCTGATAGCTTTTCTGAGGGTATTCCTCGTTGTAGTTAATAGCCAGCAAAGCCAGATATTATGTCACTCGTCTTGGTTGTGCTGAGTCCAAAAGATGCTTATAGCAGTAATGCTCCCCTGCTCAGGTCCCCCACTCCTCCAGAGAAAGCTGTGTACCTTAGGATTGCTCCCAGCCAGCGATGAAGTGCCACAGCTTGTGAAGGTGGCTTTTTTTTTCTCTCCAGAAAGGAATTTCTGCCTCTTCCACCTCAGTCAGGACTGTCCCTTGTTGCAGTGGTTCTTTTTATCCAGTTTTCAGTTCTCTTTCAGGGGTAATTGTTCCAAGAGTAGTTGTAAATTTGTTGTGTCCAGGACATGAGTTCAGAGTCCACCTACGCCACCATCTTGACACCTCTCTCCAAAAGAACTCTTGAAAGTCAACAATAAGAAAATCAACAACCCAATTAAAAATGCACAAAGGATCTGAACAGATACCTCACCAAAGAAGATATACAGTTGGCAAATAAGGCTATGAAAAGATGCTCCACATCTTATGTCATTAGGGCATTGCAAATTAAAATGAGATACCACTACACACCTGTTAGAAGGGGAAAAATCCAATACATGGACAACACCAAATGTTGCTGAGGATGTGGAGCACTAGGAACACTCCTTCATTTGGTGTGAATGCAGTATGGTACAGCCATTTTGGAGGACAGCTTGGCAGTTTCTTATAAAACTAAACGTACATTTACCACATGATTCAGCAACCACACTCCTTGGTATTTACCCAAATGGGTTGAAAACTTATGTCTACACACACTACATGTGAGTGTTTACAGTAGCTTTATTTGTAATTGCCAAAACTTGGAAGCAACCAAGATGTCCTTCAGTGGGTGAATGGGTAAATAAACTGGTACATCCAGACAGGAAATACTACTCATCACTAAGAAGAAAGGAACTATCAAGCCATGAGAAGACATAAGACAACCTTAGATGCGTATGACTAAGTGAAAAAGGCCAGTCTTGAAGTGGTTACATACTGTATGATGTGATTCCCAGTGTATGACATTCTGGAAAGGCAAAACTGTGGAAACAGTGAAAAAGATCATTGGTTCCCAGGGGTTAGTGGGGAGGGAGGGATGAGTAGGTGAAGCAGAGATGAATTTTTAGGGCATACTGTAATACTCTATACATGTCCTTGTACATTTGTCAAAACCCATGGAATGTACAACACCAAGAGTGAGCCCTAATGTAGACTGTGGACTTTAGGTGATAATGACGTGTCATTAAATGTTCATCACTTGTAACAAATGTACCAATCTGGTAGGGGATGTTGATAGTGGGGGAGGCTGTGCATGTGTAGGGGCTGGGGGTACTCCACCTCCTGATCAATTTTGTTGTGAACTTAAAACTGCTCTAAAAAATAAAGTCTATTTTTAAAAAATCAATTGGCCATAAATTTAAATTGGCCATACATTTTTAAAAATTGCCCGTATTTTTGGATTCTTAATTCTATTCTATTGATCTATACATCTGTCCTTATTCCAGTAACACACAGTCTTGATTCCGGTAGCTTTGTAGTCACTTTAGACATCAGAAAGTGTAAGTCCTCCAACTTTGTTCTTTGTCAATATTGTTTTGACTATTCTTGGTCCCTTGTATCTCCATATAAATTTTAGAATCAACTTGATAATTTCTGCAAAATAAGCAATTGGGATTTTGATAGAGATTGCACTGAATCTGCAGACCAATTTGGGGAGTGTTGCCATAATGACAACAGTAAGTTTTTCAGTCCATGAAGGTGGGATGTCTTTCCACTTATTTAGGTCTTCTTTTACTTTTTTTAATGATGTTTAGTAGTTTTCAGTGCACAAGTCTTGGATTTCTTTTGTTAAATTTATTCAAAATATTGTTATATATATATATTTTTTCTTTTTGATGCTATGTGAGCAGAATTGTCTTATTAATTTCATTTCTGGATAGTTCATTGCTAATGTATAGAAATACAATTGATTTTTGTATGTTGATCTTGTATCCTGCACCTTTGCTGAACTTGATTATTAGTTCTAATATTTTGTGTGTGGATTCCTTAGGATTTTCTCTACATGAGATCATGTCATCAGTGACTAGAGATAGTTTGACTTCTTCCTTTCCAATCTGGATTCCTTTTATTTCATGTTCTCACCTAATTGCCATGGCCAGAGCCTCCAGTAAAATGTTGAGTACAAGTGGTGGGAAAGGACATCCTGAGGTTGTTGCTGATCAAAGGGAGAGCTTTCAGTCTCTCACCATTGAGTGTAGTAGCCGAGGGTTTATCATAGATGGTCTTCATCAGTTCAAGGCAGTCCCTTCTGTTCCAGGTTTTGTTGACTTTTTTTCTGTGTCTGTCGAGACGATCATGCGGTTTTGTCCTTTATTCTAATAGTATGGCATATTACATTGATTTTCATATGTTAAATCAATCTTGCATTCCTGGGATAAATCTCGCTTGGTCTTTTTTATTTGTTGCTGGATTTGATTTGCTAGTATCCAGTTGAGCAATTCTGCATCTATATTCATAAAAGATAGTGGTCTGTAGTTGTCTTTTCTTCTGGTGTCTTTGTTGGGTTTGGTGTCAGGATGATCCTGGCTTTGTAGGATGAGGTGGGAAGTGTTCTCTCTTCTTCTTCTTGTATTTTTTGGTGCTTTCTCTTCACTGCATCTTCATGGTGTTGCTCTATGTAACTGCCTTGCTCAGTGGGGTCCAGCACTTGGCCCAGCCACGTCCCTGGAAGTTTACAGTTGACTGCGTCAACCACGCTTGGCCACAAATATCCATTGGATGTTGGTGCCTGTGAAAGTAGGTGTGGTGAGAGCCCCTCTCTGGGTAGATAAGAAGTCAGTGCTCTGAAACCCTGCACACCAGCTCTCAGGTGTCATCCGTAAGGCCTTGGGGGAGCTCCTGTTACGAAACTGCCCTACCCTCTTGGTTGGAAATGCATTTTTCTGGATTTTTGTGAAGGCATTTCAGAAGAAGGAACATCTGCTCAGTTATGTTTAGGCCACAAGGAGCGAGGTACGGGAGATGTCATCCCTGCAGGAAGTGGGAGCCCATCTGAGAAGTTCCTCAAGGCACTATCAGCCAAATATCAGAAGGAGCAAGGGGACTGGTTAAGGCAGAGTGTTCTAAGTGGCACCATCTTGTCTGGAAGTCCACCATCCTGTCACCAGCACACTGATGCAGACAGCCTGCAGGTGCCCCTAAAATCTTATTCCACAAACCACATATAAACCTGAAAACATGGAGAAAGTTCTAGGGGAAGAGGGTGTCTGTTTTAGTTTTGCTTTGCTTTGATAGATTGTCATCATTTTGCTGTAAACAAGTTCACACCCTGTGACACCAACCTTTCCAGTTTCAAAGAAGTGGGAGGAGCAGAAGGACAAAGATCCCTCACCTCCAGGAATAAATAAGACTGAGGGGGGTTTGTGATGGTCATGTGATGAGACATGTGATGTGTCTCCTGTGATGCAGGGACTGGCATGGAGTAGGTGCTCAGTCCATGATATTCTCATGGATATCCACAAGTGGGGAACTGCTGTTAGGCTCCCCCAGGGTCCTCCATGCTTGACAGGTGCTCCTGGGCTAGGAGGGGTCTGCCATTGGTGTCTGAGGGGCCCTAGGGTGCTCCAGGCTGGAGGGCTGTAGTTGTCCCCAGGAGTCTGCTTGCCTCATTTCAGGACACTGTCTGTAGCTAGAAGCTCAGAACAGCCAGCATGAGTTCTGCCAACTCACAGAACACTCCCCAGAGCCAGGCACTCCCTCGTCAATGGATGAGGGTGGCTTCCTGCCATCCCATTGTGCTGGGAGGTCAGGGACTGCCCAGGGCCTCTCAGCCAGATTCATACCCTCCTCGTACCAGAGTTTTGCCTGAATCCCGCAGCCCCCACACGTCCCAGTGTTGAGGGGCCTGGATGGTGCCCAGCTGGTGGAGTACATGTGTTGGGATGAGGGATCAAGGAGAGTGTCTGCAGCAGGGAAAGCGCAGGGCTCCAGATATACCCCTAGACCTGGACCTTAACCTTCACCAGCCTCCCAAGGCCGCCCCAGTCATCTGGGCTACTCACTTACCTGGTGGCCTGAGTTTTCACATCTGTGAAGCGGGCACAGTAATAGAGCTTCCCTAGAACCCGGTGAGCTCTGGTTTTGACAGTGTGAGGTGTGGGTAGGGTGTGCTGAGTACCTGTGGGACCTGGAGGTGGTGCCCAGTTCTGGATATGTCCCCAGGGCTGGGGGTAGGCACAGAGCAGTGGCAGCAATGGTGACAGAAGGTGAGTGGCAGCAACTCCTGTGGGGACAGACTCAGGCCAGAGAGGAGGTGAAGGCTCGGGTACTGGGGACAGGGGCACAGTGAAAGTAGATGTGTCAGTGGCATGGTGGTGGCCTGTCAGGGTGCGGGGCCTTGTCTTCAGGCGCGTGGCCCAGGGCAGCCCGCACTCCTGGCAGCGTGGGCTGATACACTAGCCTGGTGGGGCTGGGAGGAGGATGATGAGCACTGCTGTCTGAGGGCAGGTGGCCGCCTCTGCCAGAACACTCCTGTTCCTGGTCCTGGAGGCCTGGCCCAGCTCCTGGGAAGCCTCAGGTCTCCACTCTCTTCTGGGATCCCAGACCACTGGAGAGGTTCCTAGCTGGGCTCCGTGGGGCTTGCCCGCTCCCCACCCTCAGAGCCCCTCTCAAACACGCTCAGGTCCAGCTCTACCAGGGCCCCTCACTTGCCTGGGAGGCAGGCCAAAGTGGTCTCCATGCTTCCTGTGACCTCCTGCCCACCCTGCTCATGGACCTTGACCCCTGCCTCATCCAGCCCTCCAACTGGCCAGTGGTTCAAGGCTTGGGTCCCCAGGGCAGGATCAGGGCAGGATCAGAGCAAGGATTGAGGGCTAGTCAGCACCCAGCAGGGCAGCTTGTCACTCCCTCTCACCCTTGTAGGTGCCGGCAGCTGGCTTGGTGCTCCTCTCAGCTGCCCACCATGGCCTGGGGGCTGCCCAGCACTGCGGGCCTGGTGCGCTTCTGCCAGAAGCTGAACCGGCTGAAGACAGTGGAGGAGACCACCAGGGAGACGTCGCTGCGGCGCCACCTGACCACGCTGGACCTGACCCTGCTGGGTGTGGGTACCATGATGGGCTTCGGCCTCTATGTGCTCATGGGCACCGTGGCCAAGGAGATGGCCGGCCCTGCGGTGGTCGTGTCCTTCACTGTGGCTGCCGTGGCCTTCCTGCTGGCAGCCCTATGCTACACGGAGTTCGGGACACGTGCATCTGGCAGGGACTGTGCCTACCTGTTTACCTACGTGTCCATGGGTGAGCTGTGGGCCTTCCTCATTGGCTGGATCGTTCTCCTCCGGTGCCTCATTGCTGGTGCTGCCATGGCCCACACCTGGAGTGGCCACCTGGACGTCATCTTCAGCCACCGCATCCACAGCTTCACTGAGGCCCATGTGGGCATCTGGCAGGTGCCCTTCCTGGCCCAGTACCCAGACTTCTTGGCTGCTGCCATCCTACTTTTAATCTCCACATTCGTCCCCTGTGGAGCCCATGTCTCTTCCTGGCTCAGGCGCACCTTCTCTGCCATCAACCTGGTCATTGTCCTCTTCATCATCATCCTGGGGTGTGTCCTGGCCCGCCCGCACAACTGGAGCGCTGAGGAAGGGGGCTTTGCACCCTTCAGCTTCTCCGGCATCATGGCTGGCACTGCCACCTGCTTCTACACCTTTGTGGGCTTTGGTGTCATTGTTGGCTCCAGCGAGGAGGCCCGGAACCCGCAGCGAGCTGTGCCTATAGCAATTGTCATCTCGCTTGGCCTAGCAGCTGGCACCTACATTCTCGCCTCCACTGTGCTCACCCTCATGGTCCCCTGGCACAGCCTGGACCCTGACTCGGCGCTTGCTGATGCCTTCTACCAGCGGGGCTATAGCTGGGCGGGCGTCATCGTGGCGGCTGGTGCGATCTGTGGTAAGGGGCCCTTCCGGGCATTTGGGAGGGGACAGGGCGGTGGGGCCCTGCCCTAAGCCTCCCAGGGAACACATCTCCATCTGGGCCTGTGTTCCCAGTTGCATCATGGGCCCAGGAAGGTGCTAATGATTAGACTCTCCACCCAGGCTTGTTGAGAGGGACCTACTCACCGCCCCTCCCAATTGTACATGGAATGTGAGCTCTGGGCATGTGCTTCCGGGTCCTTTGCTGGCAGAGGGACTCAGCCCTTGGCAAACTCTCTAGTGGCTCTGTCACCTAAAGTGGTATGTTCCATTCCTGGGAGGTGAGGGGGAACAGTCCAGCACCCCACACACACTCAGGCTCACTCTGCGAGTCCAGGCAAGCTCATGCCCATGTTCCCAAGGGGCCACCCATGCCCTGGCCCCCAGCAGTGACCCCTGGATGGCCTGTTCACTGTGCTAACCAGTCTCCCACCCTCTGCCATAGGCATGACCACTGTCTTGATCAGCAACCTCTTTTCCCTGCAACGCATGGTCCATGCCATGGCCGTCGATGGGCTCATCTTCCAGGTGTTTGCCCACGTGCACCCCCGGATACAGGTGTCTGTGGTGGGCATCCTGGTGTTTGGGGTCCTCATGGCTTTGCTGGCTCTGCTGCTGGACCTCGAGGCACTGGTCCAGTTCCTGTCCTTCGGTGTACTGCTGACCTATACCTTTATGGCCACCAGCATTATGGTGCTACGCTTCCAAAAGTGCCCTCCATCCAGTTCCTCGGGCCCAGCCAGCCCTGGCTCCGTGGCCAGGGAGTATGATGACTCATCAGGCCACACGGAGCTGGTGGGCACAGAGCAGGCCTCAGCCCCTGAGCCCGGGCAGCTGCGACCAGCCCTGAGATCCTACCTTGGCTTCCTGGGTGGGTGCCGGCCTGGAGCCACCGTGGCTTGGGCACTCGGTGTCCTGGTGGCCTCGGCCATCACTCTGGACTGCGTGCTGGTCTTCGGGGACTCGGCCCTGCACCTCCCTCTCTGGGGGTACACCCTGCTGCTCCTGCTCAGCTCCGTCATGTTTCTGCTCAGTCTCCTTGTCCTGGGGGCCCACCATCAACAGCGACGGCAGGACACCTTCCAGGTACTTCCTCCAGCAGCACCCATCACTCTCAGCCCAGCCAGCTCCCCTCGCCCCTTCCTCCTCTGCTGTGGCAGGGTGCACCAGGGCTCACAGGGCGGGGGAGGCCAGTCCCCCATCCCCCTCTTTCTGCATGATGAGTGGGTCCTTGTCTCCAGAATCTCCAGAGGCAGAGAAAGGCTCTGTGGACTCCTGAGAAATCAGGCACTGGGCCAGCAGACCTTCCCACAGCCCAGCCCAGCCCTGCCCTTGTCCCTCAGGTTCCCCTGGTGCCCCTGACTCCAGCCCTGAGCATCCTCCTCAACATCTTCCTCATGCTGCATCTGAGCTCCCTGACCTGGCTGTGCTTCTCCATCTGGCTGCTGATTGGTGAGTGGGGGCCAGGCTGGGAGCCCAGGTGGGCTGCAGGAGGAGGGCAAGCAGGGAAGCAGGGCTGGGACCTGCCCCTCAGGCTTGTGCCACCCTTGCAGGACTCGCGGTGTATTTTGGCTACGGCATCCGGCACAGCAAGGAGAACCAGCGGGAGCGGCCGAGGTTGACTGCCACACGCGGCAGCCTGGAGGAGACGGTGCAGGCCCTGCAGCCCCTCAGTCAGACACTGGCCCAGGATCCTGGCCACACGGAGCAGCCTGCCAGTCCATGAGGACCGCTGGGGGCCTGCCTGCCCTTCCCCATTGGCTGGCAGCCTCTTCTATTCAGGGCGGCTCATGTTTCCAGGGGTGCCAATGCCGGGGGCTCCTCAGGACCTTAGCCCAGGTGCCAAGCTTCGAGTCCTTGGGAGTGGGCTTTGGCCAGCGCTGGTGTGGTGGACTCTTTGCCCGGCGCCTTCCAGTTTATGACCAACTCCAGCTACCTGGGCAGGTGGAGTAGGGCGAGCAGAGAAGAGGCCTGCAGACCCAGTGATCCACAATAATAGCTGTTCGGCCAGCCAGGTGGTCTGTCACCGTCTCCACTGTGGTGTTCTTTGTGGCACTGAGTCCTCACCTGCTCCCAAGAACCAAGTGATTGTCCCCAGTCCAGAATACAGATGCCAAAGTTCCATAAGGGGGATGCACCAGCCATGGGACAGCCTGAGTCAGGGACATGGCCAGGCCTAGGTCTCAGGGTCCGGCCCTCAGGCCATGTCCTCTGCCCAGCTCAGAGGGGAGCTACACACACCAGGCAGAGAGGGGGCCTGGCAGGGCGGGATCAGGCACCTCCCAGGCTACCCCCGTATCCCCTTGGGGGCAGATCCAGAGAGCAGAGCCTGTACCCCAAGGAGTCCGCCTAGAAAGGACAGTGGAGTTCCGGGGTTCCCTCGGCTTCCCAGGGCTCCCAGAGAGAAGGGCACGTGCCTGAGGCCTGCCCTGGGTATAGAGGCCCACCTGCCCGGGTACACGCATCTCTCAGGCACAGGCCCACACGGCTCCCCTGGGGGTGCACACCCCACGTGCAGACTGAGACACAGCTGGTTCCAAGCTCAGGGCTGCCCGCAGCTCCCCAGCTGCCTCTCCCCCTGCCCACCCCTCAGGGCTTTGTGATAAATGCCCGGGATGGGACACACGCGTGCAGGTGGGTGCACAAGCACCTGGGCCTGCTCCAGGTACCTTCCAGCCCACCTGGTGGCAGTGGGGCCCCATCTTTGGGGGTCCCCAGGCCCACCCTGCACTCCCATTGGTCTCCCTAAGGCCATGCTACGTCTACCACAGACGCCTCCACCTCCCCGTTCCTGCCTGTAAGGGCCACACAGGAAGCTGCTGGCTCTGGCAGCTTTACTCCTCGGCTCTCTGCAGCCTTGACCTCAGCTTTCTCTGGGCCCCAAGGACAACCAGGTACCCGTGACTCCGCTCCAATGACCAGGCTCAGGGCCGTGTTCTCTCACCTTGGCCATTCTGAACCCGCCTCCCATGGACTCGGCTCTGGGGATTGAGAGGAGCAGGGACCCCAAGGCTTTGCTGAGGCTCCAGGGGCCAGATGATTCCAGATACTGCCCAGCCTGGGCCCCAGCCCTGGCTCCCCAACCTGGCCCATGTCCCTCCACCAGCAAGCTGCCACCATGCCCCTGGTCACCAGGGACCCATGAGAAGGCAGCCCCTTTTCTCCCTGGAGTGGGTACCTCCAAGTCCCTGTCCCTGCCCTGGGACCAAGAGAGGGCTTGGCTCTGGCAGCCCCCATCCCTCTCCTCCTGAGCGTGGTCCCAGGGGATCGGGGAAATTCTCCAGCAGGCAGGACTCAGGCCTGGTGGGATTCCAAAGCCAGAACCAGGCCAGCCTGCTGGGGGCCTTCCATGTCCTCTGTTAGGGACATTCTTTCCAGCCCCTGGGCTCCACCTGGAGTCTTCGTCAGAGTATGGTCCCCATGCAGTTGCCTCAGGCTGGGGTGGGCAGCTGCCCAGACACATCTCAGGTGTGACCTTGGGCAGTAGTGACATATGTGTCCAGCTATTCAGCCTTCCCACCCCATGGCTCCCAGGAAGCTCGGTGAGCAGGTTCCAGGGCAGTGGGCTGGGGGTCACCAAGGAGACATATAGAAGGTCCCAAAGAACCCCATGTCCACCAACTCAGCCCTTCCACCTTTCCTCTATCCCAGCCTGAGGGCTGCCACCAGGAAGGGGCTGGTCCTCACAAGCTGAGCAGGTTTGGGACAAAGAGGTGCCTTTGCCCTTGCCTGGGGTCCTAAGGCATCAGATCGTCTGCCCACCATACTCCTCGCGCCATGGATGAGGCCCAGAGCTGGGAGGGGACCTGCCCTAGGAACCCAGGCCCAGAGCAGCTGAGACGACTCCTCTTGTCAGGCTTCTTTCTCCCTTGCCTTGGACTCTGGCTGCACAGACCCCCATGCAGGGCCGCTGAGAGGGGAGGGGCTCGACTGTGAGGGGAGTGCTGGCAGGGGGAGAAGGGCTGGGAGCCAGGCAGGGCCCGAGTCGACCACAACCAGTGTGGGGAGAGCTGGTGGGCGGGGAGCTGCTGGGAACACTGGAGACAGACTGGGAGAGCGTTCTCCAGACCCAGACCCAGCAGGAGCCCCACTGGACCAGACCCTGTATCGTGTTCCCCTACAGGTCTCTAGACAAAACTGGCTTCTGTGGTCCCAGACAGCACCCTGGCTGGAGTTGGGAAGGTATAGTCTGTCTGAGAGCTGAAGGATGGAGTTCTCCCCCCAGCCCCTGCCCTGGTTCTGCTAGAGCTTCATCCATGAGTCCCCAAGACAGGGTCCCCACCCTTCCCAGCCCCCACCCCACAACAAGCAGAGAAAGGCCACAGGCCACAGGAATGTGCCAGAGGGTGGGTGCCAGGGCCACCCTGGAGACCAGCAGCAGCAGTGGGGTCAGGTGCTGGGCCCCCTCTAAGTCACCTGGGCAGCCAGGTGTGGGGGTAGGGAAGCCAGCTCTGCTCAGGGTTGGCAGTGCCCTTTGGGGCCTTTGCCTGCAGATGAGGACGGCAGGCCCGGGCTCCAGCCGCCATCCTCCAAACTGTGGCCCAGGGTCCAGGCAGGCCCGCAGCTCCCCTCCTCAGACTTGGTCCTCCAGGAGAAATGGGCTTCCCCATCCACGTACAACAGCAGCAGGTCACAGGAGAAGGTGAGCTGGGAGAGGCAGGACAGACTCACGTCCTGGCCCCCAACCTGCCATCCTGCCGCCTCCCCAGCCTTCACCCTGAGACTCATGTCAGCACAGGGGCTCAGCTGCACTCGGGGGGCACATGCTTGCCGGCAGCCAGCATGAGCCACGTTGACCAGATTCACCACACCCAGCCAAGCCACTCTGGTGCCCAGAGTGAGGGTTGTGGGGATGAGCCGGAACTTCCCTGCCTGAGGCTGAGCCTCTCTGGCTGTGGCTGTCGCACCCTTCCACCCTTCGCCCCTGCCCCACCTACCCCCAGCCTGCCCCCTACCTGCCCAGTGACAAGGATGTTGAAGCGGATCTGGTGGAGCTTCAGCAGGCTCCGGGCCGCCACGCCTGAGGCCCACCAGGCCTCCCACCAGTGAGCGGCTGTCCTGGGGGCAGGAGCTAGTCTAGTGGCCTGCTCTGCCCACTCCTGGGCTGGGCTGGCCCTCACAGGCCTCATCTTCCTCACCCATTGACTCCTTCACCCCCAGCCCGAGTCCTGGGTTTCAGCCCTATGTCATTGCTGCAGACAAAGGGGACCAGCTAGCTGGGACCTGCCTCTCAGAAGCTCCTTGCCTGCTGAGGGGATGGGGACAGAAGGGTCCTTACACAGACACCAGCAGTGGAGGTGGGCAAGGTGGTGGCAGGCCGGGGCTGTGAGGGTCCAGAGAGGGTCACTCACTCTCCCCTAGGAACCAGGGAAGGCTTCCTGCCGGGAGACTCTCAGGCTGTTTTCCCAGGGGTCAGGAAGGAATTCTAGGCAGAGACGCAGGGAGGGCGAGAGCACGAGGTGAGGGGAGCAGGCTGTGGGCGGGGTCCCCCCATATGCTTGCAAAGGGCTGAGAAGGTCAGCAACGCCAGGCTAGGCTGGGCCCAGCGAGCAGTGTCAGGGGCTTCACCTCCAGGCCTGGGGGCTGTGTGTTCGTATGCATGAGGGTGACGAGGTGACGTGAGGTGACAGAAGGGTGCACGGCGGCGTCTGCTTAGGAGACTCAGGACAATACATGCAACACAAGATCCTTGAGCGCATCCTGGATCAGAAAATAAAAAAATTTACGACTGTTACTGGCACAGCTGGGGAAATTTAAATATTAGATTTATCCACCAATGTTAGACTTCCTGAGTGTGACAGGAGGCCAGCGGTCACCCAGGGAAGGTCCTCATTCTCAGGACAGCATTCAGAGGGTCAGTGTCCAGATATCTGCCGCTTATTTTCCAATGGTTTCCTGTGAAATCTATCTACATATATCCGGCTCACTCTAGAGAGGGAGGGAGAGACCAAATGGGGCAAAAAAAAAAAAAAAACACCTAGTGAACCCAAATGAAGGCTATATGGGTTTTCATGGCACTAATCTTTGAAGTTTTCTATGGATTTTTGTAATTGTTTAGATTAAACCTTAAGGGAGAAGGAAAAAAGAAACCCCACTGTGCAGTGGAGGGAAACCCTGGAGGCAGGGTGGAGTGGAGGAGGGGCTGGGGGTGAGGGGTCCCAGCTGCAGCAAGGGTGTGGGGACATATGGGGTGGAGGCCAAATGCTCAAGAGGGAGGCTGGATGGAGCCTGTGCTGGGGGACCTGGAGCTGAGAGCACCCCCTCCTGCCCTGGGGACCCCTCGCACACACAGCAGAGTGTCCAGAGGGATGGGCCAGGCTAGGGTTGTCCCGGCCACCACAGGAGGACAGGTGGAGGGGCACCTGGCTGAGGAGCAGCAGGTGGGCAGTGGGGCCGCAGCTGAAGTCGTAGCTCCTCTCCTGCAGCTGTAAGGAGCTGTGGGGCCGCCGTCGGAGCCCCGGCGTCCAGGTCACAATCCCAGAGGACATGGATGCCCATAGCCCCGCCCTGCACACAGCGCATCACTGCTCCATCAGCACACGGGCAGGGACCCTCAGCCCGAGCTCTCCCGGGATCCTGTCCCCCACGGAACCACCAGCAACACCAGGTCCTCACAGATCCCTCCAGCCGCAGCCACGAGGTCCCTGATGCGGAGCACAGGGCAGTAGGGGTGAAGCCTGGGTCACCCCGGCAGCACTTGAAATAAGTGGTGTGCCAGGTCTCCAAGGCATTGGACCTGAGAGGGGGTGGGGCTGGGGGTCGGGCCAGTCGGGACAAGGAGGATCGGGGGCAGCCAGGACCCACCATGCTGACCTGGAGAAGTTGAACTTGCTGAAAGTGACATTGTTTTTGATGAATAGCATGAAGTTGTCAGCCTGGACCAGCTGGGGCTTCCTGCAGGTGGGGGAGGTCAGGGGCAAGCTCTGCTGGTCCTGGGACCTGCCCTGTGTGTCAGGGACACTTACACAGGCACAATGTTGCTCTCCATGGGGCACCAGCCCCGGATCTCACAGGTCCTGTGGGTCCTGTTGAACTCCACACACTGACCCATTTTTATTCCTTGAAAACAAGACAAACTCCAGGCCCTCAAATCTCCACAGGGCCTGGGGAGGGAGTGGGCAGGGGGCTGTTGGCAGAAAGAAGAGACACAGAGGCACCACCAGACCTGCATGTGGGAGCCACCCAGGGTCCCAGCACGGCCCCCCAGTGTAGGTGCTAGAAGACAGGGCCCACAGTTACCGTGGCTGTGCGTCCCCGTCTCCCCTTCAGGACAGTCCTCGTCAGCCCAGCGGTTCACAGTGGGATGGAGGGTGCTGCGGTGGTGAGAGAGCAGAGTTGTCCAGGCCCAGGAGGTGTCTCCCCTTCGTGACTCAGCCCTTCAGTTTGGAGGGACTTGTCTCTCCCCTGCTTAGCCCCCAAGGTCCCCTGAATTAGGGGGCACATGGGAAAGCTGGAGGGTGCAAATAGAAGTTAGTGGTCAGAGGGGGGAGGGCAAGCAGCGCCCCGCCAGATCGGGGTGCAGTGCTGTATCCCAAGAAAGAGCGAGACTCCTTCCCTCGTGGTGGTTCTGTCCCTGGTCGGGGCAGAAGTGACTCCTCGAGGCCCAGCTCCTCTGGTCCAATTCGGAGGACAGAATAGGGAAGGTGGAGGGACTCTGGGAGGGCTAAGTTCATGACAGGGTGGAGGTGCAGGGTGTGACACAGGGTGGGACCCTCGTCAAAGGTCCCTGGGCAAGACCCTTGTCAAAGGCATTAAAGGGAACCCCAGACACTGGTTAAGGGACCACAGGCTAGTCCCTTCCCAGATTGTTCTGTTGTAAAACAGGGACATTAGTGCCTGCACACGGTCACAGAGTTCTGGGATTCAGCCAGGAGGGGACGGTGGTGAGCATTCTGGGAGTCCCTGAACTGGAGAGGAAGCACCCTCAAGGGTTAGGCACTCTCACAGACATGGTTCTGCCAGGTGGTGAGTGGATGCTCCTGTCCAGGGACCTTGGCTCAGGGGCAGCAGGAGGAACGCAGCACCAGGGTGGCAAAAAGGTCTCTAGACTTGGTGGCCACCATCACGTAAAGGGACCCTTCCCAGGGTGGAAGCAAGGGCTGGCCGGCTCTGATGGTGTCACCTGTGAAGGCTCAGCCTGACTGCTGTGTGGAGCGCACCTGGGGGCCCACAAGCAGACCACAGGCACAGCGGGGGCAGCAGGGAAACCCGACAGGAGACGGAATGGACAGGAGGAGGGGCAGGGAGGTGGGGAGCCGGGTCCAGCTTTGGTCCTGGTAGACGGCATGGCCCTCAGTGGATGGAAAGACGCTGCACTGGGAGAGGGAGAGGGTTTCTCCTTGGACGTGGTGGGTGCGCATCAGGAGGCAGCTGTGCTCTGGGCAAGTGGTCACCTGGGCTACAATTAGGGCATCAGGAGAACAGAGGTAGAAACTGGGGCAGTAGAGGATCTGGGTGGATGGAGAAGGTGCCAGAAATGCAGCATGAGAAGGACAGAAGAACCAGACCACAGGGCCCCAGGTAAGGGAGGAGAGCACTCAGGAGCTCCAGGCCCTGGCCCCTGCCCCTCCACCCCTTGACCCCTGCCTCAAGCTCAAGCCTTGAGTTCCTAGACTCCCCACTCTTATGGGTGCAGCCTTTGTGAATGCAGTACCTCTGGCCTGGCTTCCTGCCCCGTCCCCTTGTCCACCTGGAAACTTTTTACGCATCCCTGAGAGCCCTGTCCAGGGCCACTCCTCTGTCAGGCCCTTCCTGAGCCTGGCCCTGTGACAGCGCCAGCACCCCCTCTAGCATCACAGGCCCTTCTTGTACACACTCGCTGCATGGGTGGGATCAGAGGTGTCAGCGCCTGGCAGCAGCACCAAGGCACCCACCTGGGGCGGCTTCATGAATTCGGCCACGTCCACAGCCGGTTCCCCAGCTCCTTGATCTGGGTCACAGAAACTCCTTTGAGTTTGGTGATGACGGAAATCTGGGGTCCAGGTCCTGCTCTTGGTAGCCTTTAGTGGCAATGACAGCCCACCTGGGGAGGAGGTGATGGGCAGTGTGGTGTGTCCCCGGCACATGGTGAGCAGTGGCAGAGCTGGGCCCCACCCACTCAGCCCCTACACCCTGTAGGCTCCCAGCACAGCGTTCAGGGCCTCTGCCTCTTCTCCAGCCTCATTTCCACCCCAAACACCCTGCACAGGCCAGAAACCCCGGCCATGTGTCGGACAGCCAGGGCTCTCACACAAGATGCCCACCACCAACTCCTTCCCCAGCCTTCACCCTCCCCTGCCCCAGCCAGACCCAGCTCCCTCCTTAAAGGCTCCCCTGACCCAGCCACCACTGTAGTCTTTCTCAGGGGCCCCAGGGCTCCAGCTCTCACATGTGTCAGGGACTACCTCCTGCCCCTCCCAGGACCTCCTGGGCAGAGTGAGACCCATCCTGCTCTGTGCCCAGAGCCCAACAGGGGGCTGGGGACAAGGTCCAGGAAAGGAGGCAGGTGGGCACACAGGAGGACACCAGCACACGCCTTGCTCTTGTACCTGCTGCCTCTAGACAGACGGAGATCACTCCTTCTGCCCCCAGAGAGGGCCAACCTGCCCCCTCTACTACCACCAGCCCAGCCCCTGAGGAGTCACATCCCCACCCTCAGCCCAGCAGGACCAGTCACAGTCCCTCCAGCCAACCTGCCCAGGAGCCACTCTCTTACCCCACCACAGAGACCATGACCCCGAGCTGCAGCAGCCTCTGTGGGGCGCCCACCCCCCAGTTCCTCGTCATCACCTACTTGTCAGTTTGTAATCCAGAAGGCCCCAGCCTATCACAGCCCCCGAGGAGCCCGTGCCCTCAGCTCCTGCTGGCTGCCGGGGAGCAGGGTCAGCAGAGCAGCTGCAGCCCCAGCTGAACAGGAGGAAAAGCAGGCGCCCAGGCCAGGCCAGGCCAGCAGCTGGTAAAGGGACACTCCCACTGGGGGCAGGACCCAGCCCCACCCCCGCCCTGGGCTCAGTCCCCACCCGCAGCTGCCCTGGGCCTCCCTTCCTCTCCAGACTCCCTCTGCCTGGCCCTGGGGCTCAGAGAGGAGCAGCCCCTCTCCCCTGCCCTTTGGCCTCACTTCCTTGGGGCATGAGGGGATGACAGCTGTTATAGGTACTTTGAGAGGGTGGCATGGGGATCACAGCGGCCTAGAGGAGGGACCAAGGAAAGCTTCAGGAAGAAGGCACCTCTGAGCTGACACCCGCAGATTGTGAAGTTAAACAAGCAAAGTTGGGGAGGAATGTTCCTGGAGGAGGAAGCCGCATATGCAACGCTGGAGCCTGAGAGAGAACTGGGACCCACAGAGTGGGAGCGGGACTCTGGCTCCAGAGAGGACGGTGGCTGGCACTGCAAGGTTCCCAGCCCCTCTGTGCGATGCCAGGCAGAGCTGCCACAGCCCCCAAGCGCAGGGACTAAAGCTCAGCTCTGGGGTCAGGCACGGTCCCCAGTCCGCGGAAGGGGGCGATCCTGGAGCCACACCAGATAGCAGGGGGTCAAACGACTGCAAGGCGCCCAGCCCTGCGCCTGGCCCATGGGGCGCGCCCTTCTGAGCCCTGGCCAGGAGCAGGCTCAAGGTCAGCGTGGGCCAGTGGCGGTTTCTGCAGCACCCACAGCACGGGGTTGCCCGGGCGACTGCACCCGGGGAGCGTGTCTCTACTGGCTGCTGTGGGCGACTGTTCATCGTACGCCACATGTGATTGGTCCATGCAGTCGGCGCCTCCGCCCACATCCCCGGATGCGCTCTAGGAGGGGCGTGGCTCAGTCCCAGCCTCAGTGCCCTGGGCTGCGAAATGGACATAACCATGAGGGGTCCCTGCGAGAGGTCTGGGGAGAACGAAGAGCAGGAGGAGGAGGCGGTCGCGGCTGCTGGGCGTCCTGCAGGGGTCCCGGAATCCGAGAGGGGTTCAAATGCGGATTCAGACTCAGACCTGAAGACACGTGCCGGAGGCAGGGGGTTCAGGCCTGTCTCCTCACCAGGGGTATTCAAGGCAGGAGTGGAGGGGGCGGGCTGGGGCCGAGGGGCAGGGGACCCCTGTCCAGCAGAGAGCGCATCCCTCCGTGGGACAGCTTCAGGACAGCCGGCGGCCCCTCTAGCCCCCTGCCCTCCTGAAAATGCCCTTGGTAGCATCATTTGTTCCACCCTCAGAACCCGCTTCCAGAATGATGTTAAAATGCAGAAACCTAGAGAAACCATCTAAGAAGGGCTGTCCCACCCCTTCCTGAAACAGGATGAGGGCTGTGTTTTCCCAACCCACAGGAGAAACTAAGCTGATGGATGTATAGCACTTAGGATTACTTCAGTGTTTTTCCCTATAAAATGTTCATAGAACATACGTGGTCTGCGATACCATGGAAAAGACACAGCACGCACTTTGGTGTCAGACAGGCGGGGTCCTAAGCCTGGCTCTGCCGGGAACAGCTACTACTCGCTGTGTGACTTTGGGGAAAGGATTTGCTTTCTCTGAGCCTCGATGTCCCCATCTGTATATGGGGCAGGAGTCCCTACTAGCACAGGAAGAAATGCCTCCAGAGGGAAACAGGCTGGGTAGTGACAGGGCAGGGATGAGGCAGGCGGCTGTGCCTGGGGAGGGGGCCACATGGACCCGCGTCTCTATCAGGCACCTATGGGCTCGGAGAACTGGTCAAGGACACCCTCCACCTGAGGTCTTGCCTGGCCCACAGCGTCGTGCCTGCCTCCTGCTTCCTGCACCAGGGAAGTGCCCCAGAGCTGAACCTGCGGTGTCATGGCCTGGGGCCAGAGGTACCCCTGGAGGGACCCTGGGCCAGGCTTGGAGTGGGGACCTGGGAGGCAGCAGCCATGGGAGTGGCCCTCCCTGAGCCCACCCCACACGTTCGCCAGCCTTGCTCTGTGCCAGGAGTGTCCCATCCCCCACATCTGGGGCACAGATGGCATCCAGGCTCTGATGGAGATCAGTTTAAGGGCTGGGGAGCCTGCAAGGGACCCTAATGCACTGGGGGGTCAGGGATGGCCCCAGGAGGTCTGGTGGAGCCTAGAAGAAAAAGCAGGAGTCCCCTGGGCATGTGGGAAGGGGAGGGCCTGCCAGTTGGAGGGCATCGAGCGGGCTGATCCCTGGCAACAGGAGCCCGGGTAGTGACCAGCTATGTGTGGGGCCTTCAGCTCTGGGAAGGACCAGGCCTCTCAGGCCCCTCAGTCCCAGGGGTCCCGGGCTCTGGCTTCTGCATTGACCTCCAATCCCGATGTCAAGTGGCTTGATTCGGGACAATGGGCTCTGTGGGGCCGGCGCGGAGGCCCTGGCAAGTGCCCTGAGCAAAAGCAGCAGCATCTGTGGCAAGCCTGGGACAGGTGGGCACATTTGAGTCTTCCCTTTCCTGAGGGGTGTGGGCCCCCCGCAGCCAGGCCTTCTCCCCCTGGACCTGCTGGTGTTGCTGGGGGAGGGGCCTCATTATAGGGTGGGGTGGGTGTGGGTGGAGTTAGACCCTCTGTGGTGCACCCAAGGCTGGATGCCACTCCCTTCCTGACCCGCCTCACCCCTCTACCTCCTCCTCTGCTGGGCAGCACCCCCTGCAGATGGTGGCCTCCCAATGCCTGACTGCAGGGGGAGAGTCCTTCATCAAGAGAGACGGGGGCTGGCTGTGCGAGAGGAGGGAGGACTGGGGGTAGTTTGGTGGAGCTGGATCCAAATGCCTCCTCTGCCAGGGAAGAGCAGGGTGACCCTGGGCAAGCAGCTCAACCTCGCTGAACCTGTTTCCAATCTCTGAAATGGGCCCACAATACCACTTAACCTGGGAGACTGTGATGAGCATTAAAAGCTCAGCAGAGTCTGGCCCGTGTCAGTGCTCTGTGCAGGGCCCCTTGGGCTGTTGTTGCCAGTCCACAGAGATGCAGCTGTGAGGGCTTCTGTGGGGGTTATATTGCTGCCAGGCACGAGTCATCAGTGGGGGGGGGTACTGCAGCCCCATCACAGCATCCTCCACAGCACCACAAAGGAGGTGGTGTAACCCCTTGACAAAGAAGCTCGTGGACACATGGGGTGGGGGTGGGGTATCCAGCCGATGGGTTGCAGAGTTGCCATGCAACCCCAGGACAATCTGCCTGCAAAGCCCCTTCCACTGCCTCAGGCCTGGAGGTTTGGGGGATGGAGGAGGGTGGAGGAGGGTGGTGTCTGACTTTGGATCCCACTGACTGGGGAGTGCTTCCGGCCCCCAGATGTGGAACTGTCAGAGAACCAGCTGGCAGCCGTGGGCGCCCAGGCTGTGTGTGCCACCCTCACAGTGAACCTGGCCATGGAGAGGGTACAGCTGGCAGGGAATGGCCTGGAGGAGCAGGGGCCCCAGTACCTTGCTGAACTCCTGCTGGCCCACATGGGCCTGAAGTCCCTGGACCTGAGCTCTAACCAGCTGAGTGACCAAGCAGGTCCCATCGGCCTGGGCCACCATGGGCCCTGTCGTCCTGGGGCAGGGGTGGGTGGAGGTTGGCAGGACCACTCTGAGCATCCATGCTCTGTCCCCTCTCCCCACGTCCCACTTCAGCCTGCCCCTTCCCCACTCCTCCCACACAGAACTCTTACTCCATCCCCTGGACATCTCATTGCTCCCCGCTCCCTGTGCTGGGCGCTGATTTAGTCACTAGGGACCCAGCATGAACACAACAGAGGCCCTGGCCTCAGGGAACACACATCAACAAGGTCATTCTCCACAATTATTGGTGCTACAAAAGAAACAAATGGCATGACTCTAGAGAAGAATGGGGATCCCAGCTTAGATGGGTGGCCAGGGTGGCCTCTGTGAGGATGTGACATTGAAGCTGAAATGTGCAGGGTGGGGAGGAATCAGCCACTGCAAGACCAGAGGGAGCACATTTCAAGCAGAGGAACTGTGAACATGCACGTCTGTTTCTCAGACTGATGGACACCAGTGTGACTGGGCTATTGGGCCAGGGCAGAGTGGCCAGGCTGTGGGGTGGAGAGATGACAGGGGGCTGCAGGGCTACAAATCATGGCAAAAGGCATAAAGATTTTATTCTAAGTCTGTGGAGGACAACAGTGGGATTCCCTTAGTTCACCACTTTCTCTCACGCCCCAGGGCCTTTGCACGGGCAGTCTGCTTTGCAAGGTACATGCAGTTCTACCTGGCTGTCCTCAACCACTCCAATCAATTATAAGAATCACTTTGGACCGTGGGTTAGGAATAGAGATTCCTGGGCCTTGGACCTGCTGAACCAGACTCTTGTGGGGGGGAGGCCTGTGCATCTGCATCTTAGCTGGTGCCCCAGGAGATTTTTCTGATTGAGAAATTTTGGGAGTCACTGCTCTGTGTCAGACTGCTTAGAGCGCATGGGGTGGCAACAGCCTTGGCCTGTAAGAATCAGCCCTAAAATCTAACTGCTACAGAGCCAGTTTACCTTCTAAGAAAATTATTGTGGGAAGTAGGTGAAATTAAAAGAGAAGCTCATTTCAGACTTTCAACAAAGCCACTATAGGTGTCCCTCTGGGCCTGCACGGTCAGAGGGCGAGCACCAGAGAGGCAGTCAGGAGAAAGGGGGCTGGGGGCTAAGGCTCTGTGGAGGCTGCACAAATACAGGAGGGGGTGGTCTTCATCGTGGAAAAGGAAAGATTCAGCAGGGCCATTTTGATTCCCCAGGTGGGGATCTATGGGTGGGCCTGACTCCCTGGAGAGAGAAGGAGGTTGGGGCTCAGTCTCCCCACCTGACCCACGGCGAGTGTAGCACCTGCCACATAGGTTGTCTGCAGGGGTCATGAAGACCAAGCATTGGATCTACAAGAGGCTGATTCCTGCCTGTAGAACCTTCTCACCTTCTAGCTGTTCAGCAAAGAAGGGGCTTCGCTACAAAGTGGGAGACCACCGCTCTCTCCTCCCAGCCCTGGAAGTGTCTGAGGAGGATGAAAGTACCCCTACCTGAGAACCTGCGGGGGTCAGACCCAGCGTTGGGCTTGGAGTCTGGAGCCCTGTTCTCAGGGAGGCAGCACAGGGGCCTCGCCGCCTTGCAGGGAGCTCTCCAAGGTGCTGAAAGTGTCTGCCCAGCCTGTTCTGGTCTAGCTGGCTGGCTGAGCATCCTGCTCAGTCAGTGCATCTGTTTTCTTCCGTGCATTTCTTCAGACTACCCTTACTAGACCTGTGCTCAGTGCTGGGACCATGCAGAGGGGTCAAATTCAGATCCCTGAGGGACTCCTCGGAGAGACTGGCCAGGCAGAGATGTCTAATGGTCAGAGCCTGGAAGGATGTAATCACAGTGGACATGGGGCCTAAGGCAGCCCAGAACAACCAGGCGGGCAAGCCTTCCTGACCCCGTGACCCCAGGTTAGAAGGATAAGGAGCTATTAGCCAGGTGAAGAAAGGGGTCAACAGTTCCACACGTGGGACAGCCCGGAGGCACTTTGGTCCCAGCACTTCTGAGAACTGGACGCAGGCCAGACTGGCTGAGTGCTGACAGAATGGAGAGCAGGGTGGGTGGGTGAGGCTGCTGCCCATTTTACATGTTGAGTGTCTCTCAGGGTTTCTTAACCCCACAGGGCCCCACTTTCCTTTCTCTACCACCCCTGCCTCCCCTCCACCACAGCTGCACTGACCTTGTCACTTCTTGCCTATAGACTATGGCACACACCTCCCAATAGTCCCCTGGCCTCTCATCTCTGCCACTGCCCACCCCAGTCCATCCCCTACACCCACCGCTAAGGAATCCAGTGTTGTCACTTCCTAAAGCCCTCCCTGCCTCCTCACCCCTAATAGGGTGGTGCCCAAGGCCCTTGTCCTAGCATTCAAGGCTCTTAACATCTCTCAAGTGCCCAGGGCTCCTACCTCATTTCACTGTCTTCCCCCGACTCTGCTGCCAGTGCCAGGCCTGTGGCATTTCCACAAGTGCCCCATCCTCCCTCGGCCTCCACAAATTCACTCTTTCCTGTGTACGCTCTCCATTGTGCATGCACACATGCATGGGGAGTCCCTCAGTCTTCAAGGTTATCTCCTCTGTCCTCACTTTCCTGATCACCTCCCCTCAGGTAGGGTTAGCCCCCACTCTACTCCCACGCCTCCCTGTTTGTAGTCTAGAATAGCTCACATCACATTATGTCGTATTTATGTCTCCCCCACTGAATGTGAAATCCTTGAAGGCAAGGCAGGCCCATGTTGGGTTCAGCTCCATGACCCTCATGCCCAGCAGAGACCCTAGCACACAGCAGGCATCAGTATCATTTTTTGAATAAATAAACAGTGAATGAGAAGGTCTCTTGGTGTTTCTGAAGCGGAGATGCTTGGACCAGCTCTGGCAGACAACACAGTGTAACCGAGCAAAAACGGGCTCGTTCTGCTCACTACAATCTGGTGCCAATCAATTGCAAATGAGTCAGTGGTTGAGAAAGAAAAGTATATATGATTAGCTAGCATAATTGGAAGATGGAAGAATAGTGTCCTAAAGAACCATCTTAAAGTCATACAGAATCTTGAGACAGTTATATAGGGGAAATGGGCAGGTAATGAGGGGGTCTAGGGACATCAACCAACCAGTGTGATGGCCTTCCAGGCACCTTATTGTTTCTTTCTTCTGTCATCTGTGGTGGGTACCAATGCAGAGTTTTTATTTCTGGAGGTCATCGTATTCCTGGGGAACTCAGAGAACAAAGTTACGCTTATCACAGCTGGGAGATATATGTAAGCAAGCATCATAGAACTAGCAGATCATGTATTTTGCAAAAGCAAAAGGTGCTTAATCATCTAGCCTACAGGTAGGCTAGAATGCATTCACAGAGACTAGTGAGTCAGAGTCATAGTCACAATATTGCTTCTGTTCCCTAACGTGGCTTCCCTCATGCTAACCTAAGATCTAGCTGTTACAGTAGGACTCACTGAGCTTAACATGAGCTGGAATCACCTTCGAGGGCCAGGAGCCTTGGCGTTTGCCAGGGGACTGCAGGTATGAGGCCCCCGCCCGTTAGCCCCACTGGCCTGTATTTTGGGGGCAGGTCTCCCAGGTGCCAGTCCCCATCTCTGTAGCTCTTCAGAAATGAACCTTTGATCTTTTCAGCAGAGCTTAAAGAATGTTTCAAGTGACTTTAATGTTCCCAGTCCACTTAATGAGGACAGTGTTCTGTCTCCCTGTGCCTACTCTCACGTCACTTACTGAGGGGTCCGAAGCTGACTGTCGCACACCTTCCCCAGACATCATAGACACTAGGCTGGTGGGGACATGGTGCAGTCTGGTGACACATGCTCGCTGTTGGGCATATGCAGATGCTTCCTGAGATGACACCCTGGCACCCTGGGGTCCTGGCACACTCTCAACAGCCCACCTACTCCCTTGCAGGTTGTGGCTTGTAGGCCTCGGGAATGGGTGGCTCCAGCCCCTGCCAGGGTCACAGGGGCCTGCAGTGGTCCTGGTGCCACCTCCCTTGGTAGGTCCTCCTCGAGGAACAGGAGCCACTGCCGTGCCCTCTGACAGGGGCTGACCCAGGGTCCTGTCCACAAGGTGGCAGGTCGGGCTCTGTCTTCCCAGCACATCCACAAGCTCCACCCTTCTCCCCATCACAGTCCCCCAACAGCCCTTCACTGGAGCCCCCTGGGCCCCTGGGCAGCTCTGTGCCTCAGGGCCCCTGCCCTTGAGAGGCCCCCAAGTGGGCATGGGGCCTGATCGCTGTGTCTCTGGCACCTGCTGCCACCTGGCAGCCCCCCGGGCTCTGAGCGTCATTCACATCCACACCCTCTCTCCACTGTGCTTCCAGGGGACCAGCTCCACTGCTCACCACCATCCAAGCCACAAGACTCTCACCTGGACTCTGCCCTTCCACACTGTGTCCGTGCTCTTTCCACCTCGGGCCTCCTGGGCTCTGAGGCTATGGCCCCTGACTTTCTCCACCATCACATGTGGTCCCATGGCTTCGTTCTTTTGCGTTCCAGGCAAACATCTCCCTGAGAGTCCTGGACATCCCATACAGTGGCTTTGGAGATCCTGGAGCCTCTGGGATGGGTGAGGCACTTAAGATTGACAATGTGTTAGAGGAACTCAATATGAGGTGAGGCATGTGGGGTGTCCCCTGTGTCACAGTCTCCAGGCCCAGAGCCATCCCAGGGACCAGGGCCCCGTGAGCTGGCTGCTGTTCACCACTTTAATTCCCAAACCTACCGCAGTCTACCCATGATGGGACCTGAGCTGCAATCCGAGAGCGCCCAGCTCCATCCTTCTCACTTGAGTTCATCATTCAAACACTGGGGCTCGTAATTCCCACTGCACAGGCGGGGGACTGGGAATCGTACACGTATGTGTCAAGCATCTTCAGAGAGCCTGGTGCAGGGTGGGTGCAGCTCACATGCTCTGCTCAGCACGTGGCTGCTGGGGGCTTGCTGTGTGGGCTGTCCCTCCAGGCCCAGGCAGGGTCCCAAGCCTCAGCAGGTCACCAGAGCAGGGGCCACAAGCCAGAGGGAAGGAAAGAGGCAGAGACCCAACAGGTCATGGGCTGCTGGAGTGAGCAGGGCCTGCCCGCTGCAATCTTGCCCACCTTTTCTCCCCATGGAAGGAGCCAAGGCCAGAGGAGGCCACAGGAGATACTGAAATTTGAGGCCAGAGCTGGGGTCTGAGGAGTCAGAGAGAAGTGGGACTGGCTCCAAGACAAAGTGGCCAAGAGCGGTGCTGAGGCCTGGAGCTCAGGTCCAGCAGGAGGAGGAGGAGGGGAAGGAGGGGGAGGAGGGGGAGAAGGAGGAGGAGGGGAGGAGATGATGTGGGGAGAGAGCTGGGGGGTTTTCCAGAACAGATGCTGTCATGGTGATAGGTAGAGGGTGCCAGCTGAGGCAGAACATGTGGGAGCAGCTGCTGAGCTCTGAGGGCCAGGGAGCAGCTGCTGGTCTCCACCAGGGGAGGGACGCTCTAGGCGTGTTTGCTGGGGGATCTCCCTGAACACTGGGAGCCTCTGATGAAGCAGAGTCATTATCCAGCTTTTACTCACTGACCTGCCCAGGGGTCCCCAGGGCGTGTGTGGAGGCTGGAATGTGAAGCTTGACCCGGTGGATGCACCAGCAGCTCCAGCTGGGACCCTGGGGAGATCTGTGTGCAAGGCAGCACCACGCACGTGTCTTTCTGTTGCAGCAACAACCGCATCTCCGCGTTGGGAGCCCTGAGCCTGGGCCTGGGCCTCCGGGTCACCCAGACTCTGAGGTTCCTATTGGGAGTGCTAGTCTGATGGGGGAGGCCCCACACAGACCTGCCTGTGCCTGTCCACACAGATCCCTCCTCTGTCACATCTCCCCACCCCAGTGGTAGCAGGGGACGCTCGCTCAAGGGTCCAGATGGGGAGGGAGCCTCCTAGCTTCTTCTTGTGACCACTTCTGCCTTCTGCCATTCACTCACCCATCTGGCCTGGCCCATGCACTTCTGCAGACTCCTCCCCCTCCCTCCTTCCCTCCCAGCTGCACTTCCTCCTTCTCAGCCCGCTGGGTGCTGCTCTGCTGAAGATGGCCAGGGCACCCTTGCTTCCCCTTCATCTTCTCCCCTGCTCTTCCTCTGGCCTTGCTGGACCCAGGCTCAGACCTACCTGAAGCCTTGAGTGCACAGCAGGGGTTCCTTCCTCCAGGGTTGCCAGGGGGGAGGGAGCTGCTGAGCAGGGCTGAGAATAGAAGACAGAGAAGGGAGGGTGCAATCAAGGGTGGAGCAGGTCCACGAGGACCACTGTGCCAACAGCATGTGCTCAGAGGACAGAACCGCCAGCTCCAGGGGATCCAGCCCAGCCTGGCCCTCAGTTCCCTCAACTGGCAGAGGAGCCCCCTACAGCACCCCCATCTCCAGCCTGAGGCTCACTCCTCTCCTGCCCTTGGCTGCAACACATATTCTCTCTTAACCTCTGGATCCCCATTTCCAGCCCCCTGGCAGACAGTCCCCCAGATGGCCCATAGGCACATTGGCTTCTGAGAGTCTGACCTGAAGCCATCGTCTCCCTCTAAGGGCTGCCTCCTGGTCAGGGGACTCCTTCCCTTCAGAAGCTGGGGCCCACTGCTCGCCCCTCCCTCTCTTTCCCACATCTTCCCTCCTCCATCTCACCTCCTGCAGCGTGCCCAGGCTGCCTGCTCCTCCTTCTCACTTCCCCTCCCCCAGTCCTGTGGTCCTGCTGCTTTCTCCTCTCTGGCCCTTCCTTCCCACCTGCTCCCAGGTGATCTTCCTAAACCAGAAACGTGTCCCTGTCCTTCCTGATTTACACCTGTCAGCGGCTCCCTTCTGGATAAATCCAAGCTCAGTAGTGTGTCACTCACAGCACGTCCGCAGGATCTGGGTTCTGTCAACTCCCTCTTCCCTCCCACCTTGAAACCCATCCTCTGACTCCCAGCTGCCTGGGATTCTCCGTGCACACGGGGCGGGATCTCACCTCTGCTTTGCTCCTGCTGCTCTTCTTGCTGAAATGCCCGGCTCCCCCCACCTCACCTGTGGAGCTCAGCTCAGGGGCTCTGTCCCCATCCGACCTTTACTCCAGGGGGAGCTGGGGCACACTCTCTATTGCACTTATCACACTGCATTTTTATGAGGTTCCTTTTCCTCTCCTCCCCCACTGGGTGAGCTCTTTATGGGCAGGAGTGTGTCTTATGTGTCTGAACCTTTGTCCCCAGCACAGCCGGCACTGGGTGGGCACTCAACCAGCACTCTCTCCCCTCCGCTCTCCCCTGCCCTGCATCCTCACCCAGGGCATTGTGTCCATGGAGATTCCTTCTGAGCAGAGACAGTGGGGCCGTCCTCGGCCATGTCATCAGAGATGAGGACTTCCTCCTTCCCCTCACGCTGCTCTCCTGGCCTCCCGGGGCTCAGCTGTTCTCAGTGTGTGCAGGTGGGTTTCTTAGGTGTCCAGGAATCCCATGCGAAGTGCAGGCTGCTTTGGTGTTCTCAGGTCTGTCCAGGAGAGTCCAGTGTCTGCCCTGGAACTGCTGGATTTCTCTGTAGGAGCTTTTCATAAACCCCACCTTGGACACTCCCAACAGCCCTGTGAGGGATCATTTAAAGGGAGAAAGTGGATTAGAGAACTAGAGAGCCTTGCCCAGATCCATGGCATGGCCAAGTCCGTGTTCCAGCCCAGGCCTGAATGTGGGTCATGACGCCCCCCAGCTCCACTCCTGCTCCTGACTGGGGTGCTGCCCTGTCTCAACTTGGACCCCTGCCTGGGTTCTTTGTTGTCGGAGAGAGAATAGCTGGCTCAGGGGCATGATGCTGTTACCACACAAAGGGCACGGTCTGCTCGCTGTGAGACAAAAGCCAATCGTCAAGAGGCAAGATGGTGGAAAAGAAAGGGCAGTTTATTACAGCTTGCTAGCAAAGGGGAAGATGGTTGACTAACGTCTGGAAGAACCATCTTAAGGGGGCACAAAATCTTACAGCAGTTATATAGGCTGATGGGTTATAGGGGAGAGGATTAGGAATGTTGACCCTCTGGTGTTACAGACTGGGAGTGCCACACCAGATCTTTCAGTTTTCACTGATGATGGCTATCAGCATAGACTCTGTTCGGGGGTCATCACATTCCTAAGGAACTCGAAAGAACAAAGTTGTCATCTTATCACAGCTGGGAGGTACATGCACAAGCAGGGGTCAAGCAGAGCAGTTAGATCTGCTGGAGGGTGCATGTCCAGCTGGGTTAGTTTGTCAGAGGTCATTCAAAGTTACAATAGGGTTTTTCGTTTCTACAGTATGGCTTCCCTTATGTGAGCCTTGCCTTGAGTCAGTATCAATGCTCACTTCTCTGATGTTTGGATTTGCAGTTTCAGCCCTTGCAAGGCGGCCCTTTCCCCCAGCCTGTCCTGCCTGCAGGTGGATTGTGGTGCTGGAAGATTCCCTTGTGTGGCTGTAAGGGAGACCAGGACCCCTTTTCACTCTTTTTTGCCTTTTTAATGTAGAACAAAGTGTCATTTTAAAGGCATTTAAACATTAAGGAGAGAATCCCCAAATACAAATTATTAAAAGAAAGTCTAGTCCCATATCACTGCTTATTCTCGCCCTGATTTATTTCCAACCAGACTTGAGTCAAAGCCTCTCCAGAGATGTGTTTTCACAGTTCAGCCCTCAGGCTTGGGACACCTGGTGCTGAAGGTCCTTGTTTCCTTCTACCTGCCTCGTCTCTATGGCTCCACAGCCAGAGGTGAGCTTGCCTTGACCGTGTTCCCTCTGCTCTGAGAATGCCTGTCAGCATGGACTCTATCATTCTAAAACCAATGGAGTGACGTATGAAATTGTCCTGCACCAATACATGCTTTTTCACTATGATGTGTGGTTATTATCAGAAGCTTTAGTATAATGGAAATCCCGTGGGGTTTGGAGTCAGACAGGCCTGGAACCAAATCCTGATCCATCAACGTTGGATCCTGAATTCTGAATCAGAGATCAGCACTAGTCTAGGTACAATGTTCTATTTCCTGTTCCTTCACTGCTATCATTAGTCTAATCTGTGGAGCCCAGATTGTATCCTCAGCTTTAAGGGGAATCCTTCTGAATCCTTACAGTCCATGTAAATCCCTTCCCAAGACTCAGCCTTGTGTTTGTGTGGAACGGGGCTCGTACCTACCAGCCAGGGTCACTGTGAGACCGGATGAGATGACAGACCCCACAGAAAGAGCCTATGCAGAGAAAGACTCAGTCCTCGTCTCTTCCCCCAACCTCCTTCGCTCATTTTTCTTTCTTTCTTTCTTTCTTTTTTTTTTGTGAGGAAGATCAGCCCTGTGCTAACATCTGCCAACCCTCCTCTTTTTTTGCTGAGGAAGACTGGCCCTGGGCTAACATCCGTGCCCATCTTCCTCCACTTTATATGGGACTCTGCCACAGCATGGCTTGCCAAGCGGTGTGTCAGTGCGCGCCCGGAATCCGAACCGGCGAACCCCGGGCCACAGCAGCGGAGCGCGCGCACTTAACCGCTTGTGCCACCGGGCCGGCCCCTGGTTCATTTTTCATTAAGAAAGAACGTTTATGCTGAAAAGTACACCTGGATTAACGGCAGAGCCTGGTGAGTTTTCACAAACAGCATAGACCTATGTAACCAGCCCCCAGATCAAGAAACAGAGCAGACCCCCAGAAGCCCCTTTGACCCCCTCCCTTCTCTATTTGAATAGTTTGGGGAGTAATGACATCATCATCCAGAGGAGAGAAGATTTCCTGAGGAGCTTCTGCGAGACCCTGTGTGTGTAAGTACAAGTCAAGTTCTCAGAAAGTGATGATGTGCTCCCTTGTGCTGGGTTTCTCCTCAGGATTCTAGGTGAGCAGAGAGTTTGATGACCTCACTGGCACCTGCAGGAACTTGGCCGCCAGCTCCCGCTTGTACTGACCCTTCCCAGGCCCACGTGGCCTGACCTCCAGCGCGCTCTTTAACCTGACTCCAAGCCCCGCCTGCCCACCTTCGGGCAGTTGGCGTCAGAGGCTCAGTGCGCCCAGGCTAGAGGGCGCGGCCCTGGGCCAGGTAACCAATAGGAGGAGGAGGCCGGGAGCCGGGGGCGGGACGGGGCGAGGGCGGGTCGAGACTCGGGCCAATGAGCAGGCCCCGCGGTTGAGCACCTGTCAGTTGTTGTGGTGGCTGTGGTGGCGCGGAGGGAGAACATGTGGCCAATGACGACCTGGTTTCCTCGTGGCAAGCTGACAAGGACCAGCCGCCAACAGAGACGCTGTCCCTCGTGGTGGAGCCGAGGAGACAGGCAGTCACAGGCCTGAGCTAACATGAGAGCTAGTGTAGACAGGACAGTGCGCTGACGGAATTAACAGCCACATGAGGATCGGGTCATGGGTCCCATGCTAGATGACAGATCCGGGAAGCCTCTGTGAAGAGGTGATGCTCGATTGTCACTTGAAAAAGATCCCTGTGGCTGCTGTGAGGACAGCGGACAGCCAGAGCAATCAGTGAGCAGGGGGAGCTACAAGGGACATTGGTGGCTTGGGCAGTGTGGAGCCTGGAGGGCGATGAGGGGTGGGATGTGGGTTTGCTGTCCCACTGGACAGAGCTGTGAGGGAGGAGGCAAGGATGACTTCAAGGCCTGAGCCACAGAACGGAGGGAAGGCAGAGGCCATTACTGAAATGGATACCGCTTGGGGAAAAGGTGGGCAGATGGAGAGTCCTGTTCTGGCCTCACTGAATTCGAGGCGTCTGTGTGACATCTGTCTGGAAAAATCCAAGTGTGGTGCAGGGGTAGAGGTCAGTCAGGCTGTCCAGATGTGGGTGTCAGTCATTAGTAGACCATGGCCTTTGTAGCCTTGGGCCTGCATGAGATGCCCAAGGGGCAAGGCTAGATGGAGAAGAGAAGAGGCCAGGCCTGGGAGTCGACCTTCAGCGGTCAGAGAGGGAAGGTAGACCCAGCCAGGGGGGCCTGGGGAGGCTGGAGTGGGGCGGGAGCTGAGCAGGAAAGGTCTCAGGAGGAGGGCAGGGAGAAGCCCCGGGGGATGTGGCCTGGGAAGGACAGTGGGTACAGCCCTGCCAAGGTCCCCGTGACCAGGAAAACGGCGGGCACGAGGAAGAGGAAGAGTCCAGACGGACATGCCTTCACCAACGTGGGAGCTCAGCCTTGGACATGAGCGTGGCCGATGAGGGATGCTCTGGACTGGGCCCTGAGGCCCCCCAAGGAGACAGAATGCAGGAGAAGCAGGTGAGAAAGTGATCTCAGTGGGATCCCAAGGAATGAGGGACCCAGGAGGGCGCTGAGAGGGGTCTCCTGAGGAGTGGCTCCCGGAGCCCCCGTTCTGGAGGGGAGCGGAGGGAGGGAGAGGCTGGCAGCACTGAAGGGATATGCATGTGGTTCAGGGGTGAGGAGAGGTCAGCAGAAGCTGGTCCAGGGTGCTGAGAGGGGGGAGGTGGGAGCAGGCTGGGGGACCCCCTTGGACAGCCTCTGTTTTCCAGGGAAGCAGGCCAAGGTCACCTCTGAGGTGGGCCCTGCAGAGTAGATCCCACAAGGTCCACTTCTCCGACCCTCCGGCTGACTTCCACACAGTTCTTTATGGAGAAAAGCCCTGGGCACCACACATTCCGGGGCCTAGAGACGCAGGCAGGCCGTGTGCTGGACGCTCATATCTATTGAGCTGTCTGTCCTAAGCAGCAGGTGGCTGTCCTGCCAGCTGGGCCCACCTTCTCTTTCCTGTGCTGAGGACTGTGGTCCCTTGGCAAGGTGACATGGGGCCAACTCCCCAAGCTGTCACTCTGGCCTGGTGACCCTGCCTGCTGCAGAGCAAGGAGACCCGGGATCCCGAGGTCTGGAAAAATGAGGGGACCCCTAAATCTTCCGTCCAGGCTCTCCCAGTGCCTATAGGCAGGACAACACCCCCTGCGTGCCCCCAAGACTGCCTTCCTCCTCGCTGACCTCACAGACCAGGCCCTGGGGACCATCCAGACACCGGGGGTCAAGCCTTCCCTGCCTCTCTGCAGCCCCACATGGAACCTGATGCTCCCACGGAACTCTCCAGTCTTTCCTCCCCTCCAGCACGCCTCACCACCACCACCACCTCTTTTTCAGGCCTCAGACTCTGTCTCCTGGGGATGCCCCAGATCTCTGGCTCATTCATCCACTCACTTCCTCCCTACCAGCCTAGATGTTCTGTTAAAGAGGAGAGGAAGGGATGGTGGTGGAAATGCCCCCTACACCAGGAAGCCCTCCATGAGGGGACCAGAGCTCACCTATCTTCCTTTAGGGCCCCACGCACTCAATTTCTAAGTGTATCTTATTCCATAGGCAGCACATGCCTGTGGTAAGGAACCGGAAGACTCAGACACAGGTGAGCGAGTGTGCGTGTGGGAGGCAGCTGTGTTTTCCTTTGACAACACATGGCGCCCCTTGCAAGCCCTGAGCATCCTCCACGGGGGGCCTTTCCTCAGGGGCTGAGAGCTCAGTGCCCACCCCCTTCCAGTACATTGACCCCCCAACTGCGGTGGGTGGGCCTCCACCACAGCTCCTGCCAACCCCTCCCAGGAGCAGCTGTGTCCCCTTGGCCCTTCCTGTCTGGGTCACGGTGGGACTGGCCCCCTGAGTCTGGTAGCAGAATGAAGACTTTCCAGGAATGAGCGGGTCTCTGGGTGGGATGGGAGGGAGGAGGCAGTGCAGGGCCAAGGATGAGTAGGCATCAGCTGGGCCCCAAGGGAAGAGCCTGTGCAAAGGCCCTGAGGTGGCATGGAGGTACAGAGAGAAGGTGGGGGCAAGAAGGAGGAGGAGCTGCATGCAATGTGAGGCTGGAGAGGGCTGGGCCAGGCTGAGCAGGGCCGTGTGGGCTGTGGCCTCTATCCCAAGGGCAGTGGGAGCCATGGGAGAGTGTCCTGCACAGGGGTGAGGTTAGGATCAGATAGTAGCTCTTTGGAGGAAGAAGGGACAAGAGCAGAAGCCGTGGGCAGAGCAGAGGAGGATGGCAGTGGCCTGCAGTGGCAGGTGTGTGACAGAGAGGGAGTGGTTGGGTGAAGGAGATGGGAGCAACAGGCCTTAGTAAGCGCTTGGCAGAGGGGCGAGACCCGGGGGAGGGCCAGGTTTGGAAGGGAGACCATCCATTGGTTTGGGACAGGTTGAATTTGGGGTGCTGCGGGGACATGACTGCCTGAGGGAAGCCCTCGCTGGTACTCCAGCCTGGCCCTCCCAGCTCCTTGTCCTCTGGGGCTCTGGTCCCGCCCACAGAAGGGCTGCCCCAGGCTCTCTCTATCCCTGGGATGTGCTGTCTGCTGGGCACAGGCAGGCCTCGGACCTGGACTCCAGGGCTGGGTCTGCAGCTCAGGGCCAGCAGTGGACCCGGCCACTACCCACCCCCTTCTTCCTCGGCCTCAGTGTCCCTGTCTGTGAGATGGGCCGGTTGGAAGAGTCCACCTGTAGAGTCTCCTCCAGCTCGAGGGCTGTACTCTGTTCTATTGCGGGGATGTCAGAGATTCTGGGCAGGGGCCCCTTCCTGTGACAGTCGTGGCTCCCCTGCCCCTCTGAGGCCAGCCTCTGCTGTGCATGAGCGCAGGCCCGTGAGCAAGAACGCACTAAGGAAGGACCCTCTCTTGCAGGCGTGTGTCCTCGCCCGCCTCCTCCTGAGCCGGGGCTCTCACGGGCCTGTGGTCAGGCAGACCCATGGAGGCCTGAACGGCGTGGGAGGGAGGCAGTGGGACCACCCCAGTCCTGCAGGAGCTCGTCCTCTGGCTGGGGAGACTGGGCGCCCACACTAAGCAGCGAGGGGAGCTAGACCGGTCAGTGGTCCAGGGACAAAGAGCCACGGGCCCTCTGAGGAGGGGCCACCAGGCAGGAGGACTCTTGACAAAAGAGCGTTGGGATGATGAGAGGACGGGGCACGCTAGGCAGGGAGAATGGCTTGAGCAAAGGTGCGGAGTCAGGAATGTACTCACGTCTCAGGGGTGAGGAGGACACCGTGGAGTGGGGGCTCAGAGCCCAGGCTGGAGCCAGGCGCTCTGGTGATAATAGCTGCTCAGTGACCCCTCACCAGACTCTGCACCATGGGTTTTAATAACCTCACTGAAGCCTCACCAGCACCTTACAAAGTGCATTGTTATCACAGATGAGGAAACAGGCTCAGAGAGGTTAAGTAACGTACTTGAGGACACACAGCTAAAGAGGAACCAAGACACCAGGGTGCCAGTCCTGGCTTTGCCACCCTGAGGGGCGATGGAAGGAGCCATGGGGAGGTGGGGAGCTCCCCGCTTGTTGGGGCACAGGGGAGATCACCACAGGGTGTGAGTGGCATCACCCGCCTGAGTCTGCACAGGGCGTCCCCATCCAGGCAGCACCGAGCAGCCTCAGACCCTTCCCCAGCTTGGTTTGGATGCAAAACCTCTCTGCCCCCTCCGGGCTCCTGGAGTGTCTCTGACACGAGACTCTGCTCCCTCGAGGCTCCCCTGCTGAGCAGCTTGGGCTGTGGCTCCGCCTGGACCTCAGGTTCCCTGTCTCTGACCCTCAATGGCTGGATGAGGTGGGTCCTTCGCAGCCCCAGCTGCAGGGCCAGCCCGAGCCTGTGCCCGGCCCTCAGACCCTCACAACGGCCCCTAATCCCCACTTCCTGCTGTGGTCACTACAGAATGTATAAGCCACGTCCTGCCCGTGCGCAGAGCCTCAGAGGGTCTGGCGGGGACCCCCCCTGACCCGCCTCAGCTATTTTCGGGCTCAGTGGGCTGTGTTTTGGGAGAAGCAGATGATCTGCTCGGCAGAGTCGGCCTACTGGCAGAGCCAGGGAGGCGAGTTCACGGAGACAGGAGGACCATGAGACAGAGAGGAGACTGTGCGACCCGTGCGAGTGTGTGCCGCCTGTCTGCACACCCAGGGTGTGCACACTGCCGATCTGCGCACCCAGGAGGCTGCACACCTGGGTCTGGTCCGTGTGGCCCTGGGGTGTGTGTGGACCCCGAGGCCACACTGTCCTACGGTCTTCTACTCGTCACCTGCTGGCCAGGTCATCAGGCAGTACTGGTCTGTGGCCTGGAGGGACCTGTAAAGACAGGGCCATGGCTCTGGGAGCCTCTGCCCAGGACCAGTGACTCAGAGCTCTGGGCGGGTGGACGGGGAGGCTCGGAAAGGCCTGGGCTCACCCGCCTCCCACCTGGCTTGCACCACTGACATCCCAGCCAAGCAGCCCAGGCCCTGCTCCCACGTCTGGGGAGGTCAGCCCCCCACCGGTGGCTGTCCAGCCGCTGGGACGGGGAGCTCACACTAGTGGGCTGGGACCAGAGCATAGGCCTCCTTGTCCTCCCTGGTGATGCCACCAGAACTCCTGCCTCCACATCTTGCTCAGGACATTCTCCCAGCCCCATAGGCCGTTCACCTTCATGAGGTATTAGGGGCCTCTTTAAGAAAATGACTGCAAAATCACAAATGCAAGATTAGGTACGAAAGGGAATATTTGCTTAGAATGAGAAAGCAAACAAGAGAAACAAGTTCATCAAAGCTGACGAATTCCACTCCAAATCCGAAAATCCAGAAAAAATTCCCTCCCTGGTCAGAAGCCTGTGGCTAAATGGCTGCTGTGCCCGGGTCAGACCGGGGCTGGTAAAAGGAGCACGTCCCTCTGCGCAGTGAGTGGAGGGAAATATTTGAAGTTTTGAAAGAAAAATCCCCACCTACCTAGAATTCTATATCCATCAAATTGCTCATTCAAAAGTGAAGGAAAGGGGCCGGCCCCGTGGCATAGTGCTTAAGGGCTCGCACTCCGCTACTGGCGGCCTGGTTTGGATCCCGGGCACGCACTTACGCACCACTTCTCCGGCCATGCTGAGGCGGCGTCCCACATACAGCAACTAGAAGATGTGCAGCTATGACATACAACATCTACTGGGGATTTGGGGGAAAAAAGGGAGGAGGATTGGCAATAGATGTTAGCTCAGAGCCGGTCTTCCTCAGCAAAAAGAGGAGGATTAGCATGGATGTTAGCTCAGGGCTGATCTTCCTCAGAAAAAAAAGAAAAAAAGTGAAGGAGAAATAGACTTTCTAAGATAAACAAAAATTGAATTTGTCTCCAGCAGACCTGCCTTGCAAGTCATGTTCAAAGAAGTTCTTCAGAGAAGGAAAATGACGTAGCTCAGACACTTAGATCTGTGAGAGTCAGCATGTTTCCTGAGATGAGGGACAGCACATTTCAGGATGACAGCAGTGAAGCCCAGTGCAGAAGTTACATCCCTCTGGTGTGCATGCATAAGCCCCACGTCCTTAATGGCCTCCCAGCTCCATTTTAGAAGCCTTGACATATGTTACTCCATTTTGTTATGCTGTCCACAGAGAAAATAAAATTCTGTTGGTTAAGCCACCTGGCCTGTGGTATTTTGTTATGGCAGCCCTAGCTGACTGAGACAGAAGGGTTCGCTCTCCTGGGGAGAAGCGGCAGGGAGGCTTTCTCCTGGTTTCCCTGGCTCTCTGCCAACCTCCCTCCATCTCCCTGCTTCCTACTGCCAAAGTCGTCTTTCTTTCTTTTTATTTCTTTTTTGCTGACGAAGATTTGCCCTGAGATAACCTCTGTGCCAATGCTCTTCCACTTTAGATGTCATGGCTGATGAGTGGTGTAGGTCCGTGCCTGGGATCCGAACCCGTGCAATCCAGGCCCCTGCAGCAGGGCATGCCAAACTTAACCACTACGCCTCAGGCCGGCCCCAAAGCTGTCCTTCTAAGGACAGACCTGACGGCACTCGTCAGAGGCTCCCCAAGTCCTATCTGGTGTGTCCCATTGCAGGGGTCCAGTTCCCCACTCTCCTCTAAGGAGGACAAGCTAAGGGTCTGCTTGAACATCCATCCACTAAGGAGTCTCCAGAAGCGGGAGCTGCGTTCTGGCGCTGACCTGGGGAACGCCTGGATTCCTCCTTCCCCGCTTTTGCCAGCAGTATATACACACTGGATCCTCAAGAAAGTTCAGTCGGGCTTTCCAGAATGGAGGACTGAGGTGATTGTTCCAAAGTCCTCCAAAAGGGACACTGTGCCCCAACCCAGCTCTTAGAGGCGTGAGGACTGCGTTGGACCCTCCACATTTCTTGTCCCTGGAATCCCACTCTTCATTAAAGAAGTAATCAAATCCCGCCCGTCCCTGGGCGCTGGATGGGAAGGCTTTTCTGCACCAGTAAAGGGGCAGACAAGAAAGAGGGTGCAGACTTTGGGTAGATGACGCGCAGGCATGTCTGCAAAGACCCGAATAAGGAGCAGGGAGGCGAGCGGGCCTGGGGCGCCCTGCAATGGGACAGCAGCACAAGGTCGGGGGGGGGGGGGTCACGTGCACGGTAAGGTCCTGTGCCCCACCCAGGGGGCGCTGCGGCCGCCACAACCTAAGGTCCGAGGACGCCCGGGATCGCCGGGCCCTCCCTCCGCCTTCGGTTAGCCCCAACCTTCCCGCCAAACCCGCATCCACTCAGAAAGCGCCACACTGGGCGACTCGAGCAAAAGCCAATGGAAATCGGGATTCCCGGCGTCGGCCCGCCCCCAGGCGCTCCGGCCCAATGGCCGCGGGGCAGCGGCGGGCTCCTCTGGGGAGCGCGCTCGGCGGCGGCGGGGGTTGAGGGCGAGGAGCGGTTGAGGGCGAGGAGCGGTTGAGGGCGAGGAGCGGTTGAGGGCGAGGAGCGGTTGAGGGCGAGGAGCGGTTGAGGGCGAGGAGCGGCGGCGGCGGCGGGGAGCTCAGCATGGTGAGGCCGGGGCGGGAGGCGGCGCTGCGGGCCGGCAGGCGTTGGCGGGACCCCGGCACTGTCGCCCCGCGGACGCCCAGGCGGGAGGGCGGACGAAGCCGCCACGTGAGGCGGCGGGGGCAGGCCCGGGGGCCGCGGGGAGAGGGCGCGGGCGGCCCGGCCTGTGGGGCGAGCGGAGCGCCGGCGGCCGGGGGCACCGCGAGGCCCGGGGGCCCGGAACGGGCTCGTCCTCTGGGGTGCGGGCCCCGGGCGGTGGGGACCCGGCGTGGGAGCGTCCGGTGAAGGGGGTGCAGGTGCGGCGGCTCCCGGACATCGTGTCGTCAGGAGCCGGGGTGGCGGCGGGTCGTTGCTCGGCCTGGACTCGGGCCCCGGGAGCACAGACGGTGTTGGGGTCCCGAAGGCTGGGGGCGGTCTCCGGACCTCCCTCCGCGACTGCAGGTTCTCGAGGACCCAGAGCCCGCGTTCGTGGGGTCGTGTCTGCCGGGGCTGCTCACGTTAGAGATTAAGATGAGCCGCTTTACAAAGACTCACTTTCAAGCAGCACGTTACCGTAAATAGCAGACCCCGCAGTCTGAACAGCCGGGTTGTCAGTCCTTGCGAGTGAAAACAGCGTTCCGTGGAAAAGCAGCTAGTTCAGCTGGCGACTCAAACAAATGCCCCGGGCTCCTCCCGAGCCGCTGCGTTTCGGCCTGTGCACAAGTGCCGCGTCCCTACGTTGCGTTTTGTGGCAGTTCTCCAGGGAGAGATTTAGTACAGTTAATCAGCGTCTCTGCTGCATCAGGGACATTCTTAAGTGAATCTGGCTTTACTTTTTCTTCTTTTTACTCTGAGCGCGTAAGTGTGAGGAACCCAGTGACCACTGGTACAGTCTGGTGCCGCTGCCGTGATTCGGGCTCAGGCGCCAGCCGTTGTGTCCACCTTTGATTGTGCACCATCAGGCCGAATGTCAACACAGTGGAAGGACTCGTAACCTCCTAGTCCTACTGTGAAATGCTTCTATCTCCCTGTGCCCTGCAGAGGTCTGTGGACCCCTGGCGGCCTGGGAACTCCACCCTGATTCCTCTGAGGACCTCGCTGGGTAGGGGATCAGTAGGAGCAAGGGCTCATTCGCAGGAGAACACGGCTTCATTGTAGAGTAAAGGAAGGGGAGAGCGGAAGGGTGTGTTTGCACATTTGGGGCAGGAAGGTGAATCTTCTGGGTAGGAAGGGAACGAGGTCATCTTCCAAGAATATCGAGAGAGGAGTTGGTCTGGAGTTTGAAAAGATCACAGGAAGTTTTGAATAATTTTTTCAGAGAGGAGATAGAGCTGACTAAAATGTAGATTTTAATGATCCAGGTGAGGTTGGCGATGAATTTGTAGTTAAGGCTTTCTGTTGAAAGCTAGGAGTGATTTTCCTGACTGCTTTGATTATGTCATTGGTTAGATAATCAGATGGAAGTGGCCTTGCAGACCACTTAGCTCCCCAGCCCCCATTCTGTAAATGAAGAAGTTGGGGGGCTTCCCCAGGTCACAGAGCTGACTCTGACCACACTGGGGCTGAGGAGTCGAATGCCACATCAGGCCTCCTGGGAGACAGTCCATGAAATGCAGGGTGTCTGGACTTAAGGAAGGCACAACGATAATATGGATTTGAAAATGGTGTGGTTGGGTGGATTCCAGAGCACTTCCCAGAGTGTTGAGGAATTTTCCTCTGGAGGAGAGAGTTCCTTGTCACCGGAGAAGTTCTTTCTGGAACTGAATGCCTCCTTCTGGGGTGATATGGGGGGATTGCTGGGTTATGTCCATCTTTGATGCCCTGATGACTCTGAGTTTGGTGCCTGTATAGTAGACAAAAGGACTTCAAGTTCTTGGGATTGTGTGTTAGAATTTAGGGTGGGCGGGAGACCTCAAGTTTCATTTGGTTTCTTCTCTGTATTTGTAAGGATGATGTGTCTACAACTGGACAAGTGGTTCATGTCTGTACAGTTAGGTTCCCGGCAGGAAAGAGATGGTACATTCAGAATAGGTACTTTGGGGAGAATCTTTTAAAAGGTACTGTTTATAAAGGAATGGGCAGAATTTCAGGAAACCACCGAAGGGCAGTGCAGTGTCCCAGCATTCGGGGTGTCTGGAGCCATCACCTCCTAGGCTTAAAGGGGGAAGGGGAGGGACTGGTCACTAGAAATTGACAGGGCAGCTTTATGAGGAGCGCTGGCTGCTGAAATCTGTGGCCTTGATAAGTGGCCTCCTGAAACCCCTGGATGTTTGGCAAGTAGGGAGCCCGGGAGGGAGCACCTGCCCTCCCTTTCTTCTGACCTCGAGGTCTTTGCTGCTGCCTGCCACTGGCTGGAGCAAGCTGAAGCCAGAGGGCAAGGAAGCCCTTTGATGCAACCATGTGGTCAGCCTCCGGGAGCCTGGAGCTGGATGGAGAACAACAGAGGGTAGATCGAGAGGGCAGTTGGGAGACACACACACACAGTGACTGCTGGTGCTTGGCCCACGGTGACCTGTGTCCTTGTGCACTTTTCCTTCCCGACTCTATCACCTTCTACCTTATTCTTTGGTCAGACACAATCACAAACTGCTATATTCCTTTTTTTTTTTTTCATATAGCAGTCATTAGTTGTTTTTTTTTTTGAGGAACATTTGCCCTGAGCTGATTTCTGTTGCCAGTCTTCCTCTTTTTCTTTTTTTCTCCCCAAAGCCCCAGTACATAGTTGTATATCCTAGTTGTAGGTCCTTCTAGTTGCTCTACGTGGGACGCTGCCTCAGCATGGCTTGATCAGCGGTGACTAGGTCCGTGCCCAGCCTGCGGAAGCGGAACGTGTGAACTTAATCACTATGCCACTGGGCCGGCCCCTGCTATATTCTTCAGAGAATTATGTGACTAGCCATAATGTGGAGTTTACTGTTGACATTACTCAGCTTCCATGTTTTAAAATAACCTAATTTTTGTACAGTAGCAAACACTTAGGTTCTGGGCTAACTCTGGCACTAACTAGCTAGGGTGGTGGTTTAGAGCATGTCAGTTTTCACATAAAATGGTCACATAAGCCTTGTGGGAAATGAGGTTTGGGAAATCTGTAGACGCTCTCAAGCGCATACGTATGTTCTGCATGCCATAGAGTGACGATTGCCTTGAAGATGAGGTTCTCACCTCTATGTTCTGGTTCCTAGCGCGAGTGCATCTCTATCCACGTGGGGCAGGCGGGGGTCCAGATTGGCAATGCCTGCTGGGAACTGTACTGCCTTGAACATGGAATTCAGCCCGATGGTCAGATGCCAAGTGACAAAACCATCGGTGGTGGTGATGACTCGTTCAACACGTTCTTCAGCGAGACTGGGGCTGGCAAACATGTGCCCAGAGCAGTGTTTGTGGACCTGGAGCCCACCGTGGTCGGTAGGTACTTGCTCACTCAGGGCGGCTGTCCTGGGAGGGTGGGAGAGCCTCGCTAAAGCCCCATGTGTGCTCTTTTGAATCCTCTGTAGAAAGGACGAACGTACAAGTGTATCCCCATGGCCACGTTAGGTGAGAAACTGGGAGGTTAGTGCTTGAAATGTCTGTCGGACTCAGGCTCCTAATTTAGAAAAACCTACTGTAAGGTGGGCCAGCAGGAAGATGGGCTGGGGATAGATTCAGTCATTGCCACTTCAGCCCCAGGTTGTATAGACCCTCTCTGCAGGGTGCCCGAGCACTGCTCCGTCCTTAATGCTGTGTGCTCCCTCAGGCTGGTGCACGAGTCCTGACCTGCATCTTAGACATAGAAAGGTAAGTATAGAACATTTGTTGGGTTCCTTCAGATTAGAAGTATGAAGTAGTTTCCAAGGAGAGCTGCAAAGAGAGCACCTTTCAGTGGCCACCCAGGAGGTGATAGAATGTCATATAGGGTGCCCTGATGGGACTGCCCAGTGAAAGTCATGCTGACCTGGTCACTGTCTAGTATGTAAGGGATTTTTAAATCATACCCTTGGCTGTAGCTACAGGTATGAAGAATCATGCACGTGTAGAATCGCCTGTGTGTGGGTGTGAGAGCTCTACTCCCTTCCTTGGGAACTGGTCACACTCGCATTTGTACTGTGAGTTTACTCTTCTCTCCTAGAGCCCTAGGTTGCAGCTGTGGTCTGTGTATTACACAGAGACTTTCCTAGGAGACACTGATGTTGTCGACCTACAAGGAACAGCATGTGCTTGGGAGAATGGAACAGTCGCGAATCTGTCCACCCTGGTGAGTTAACAATAGGCCTTAAAGACTCGCGGCCCCTGTGTCCTCTGTAGATGAAGTGCGCACAGGGACCTACAGGCAGCTCTTCCACCCGGAGCAGCTGATCACCGGGAAGGAAGACGCAGCCAATAATTACGCCAGAGGCCACTACACCATCGGCAAGGAGATCGTTGACCTGGTCCTGGACCGGATCCGCAAACTGGTAAGAAGAGCCCTGAGAAGGCTTCCTGTGGACATTGTCCTGGAAGGGTGGGCATGCCTTGGATTGTGACCAGGAGGACATTTTGCCAAAACTGAGGCCAGAATCACGAGTCCACAGTCTGACTCTCCAGTGTGGCTGCGGTGCACCATACATCTTTAACGTCTGCTCTGCTTTGCCCTTAAGTGTTATGTGTGTTCACTGTGGAGGATGTGAGTCGTATGATCTTGCAGAGGAAGAGAAGTGACCGTGGCTGGTTGGAGGTGGGCGGTGTGGCTTCTGCAGGTGTTGGCTCACGTTCTCTGCTCTCTCTCAGGCGGATCTGTGCACGGGGCTGCAGGGCTTCCTCATCTTCCACAGCTTTGGGGGCGGCACCGGCTCTGGCTTTGCGTCTCTGCTCATGGAGCGCCTCTCGGTGGACTATGGCAAGAAGTCCAAGCTGGAATTTGCCATTTACCCAGCCCCCCAGGTTTCCACGGCCGTGGTGGAGCCCTACAACTCCATCCTGACCACCCACACAACCCTGGAACATTCTGACTGTGCCTTCATGGTGGACAACGAAGCCATCTACGACATATGTCGGCGCAACCTGGATATCGAGCGGCCCACGTACACCAACCTCAACCGTCTGATCGGGCAGATCGTGTCCTCCATCACGGCCTCCCTGCGATTCGACGGGGCCCTGAACGTGGACTTGACGGAATTCCAGACCAACCTGGTCCCGTACCCCCGCATCCACTTCCCCCTGGCCACCTACGCCCCGGTCATCTCAGCTGAGAAGGCCTACCACGAGCAGCTGTCCGTGGCCGAGATCACCAATGCCTGCTTTGAGCCGGCCAACCAGATGGTCAAGTGTGACCCTCGCCACGGCAAGTACATGGCCTGCTGCATGTTGTACAGGGGGGACGTGGTCCCGAAAGATGTCAACGCAGCCATCGCCACCATTAAGACCAAGCGCACCATCCAGTTTGTGGATTGGTGCCCAACTGGATTTAAGGTAGGACTGGGTGGTTTGGAGTGGGTCTACCTGTTAGCAAGCAGCAGACCCTGCAATAGAACACTGCCCTTTGCAGAGAATTCTCCTGTTCCCTGGCAGCTCGGCTCTTGGTCATAAATTAGGGAACCAGAGTGATCATTTATTCAGTGGCATCATTTGAACTTCCTTCCTGAGTCATCACACTATAGATCTGCGGTGAGAGTATTTTTTTTTTAACAGAATAGAGAATTTTTTGAAGCATTTTTTTTCACTTTTCCCTTTTGTTGGGAAATTTCTCTTCCGGAAATTGTTCCCTTTTCTGGCTGGTAGAATTACTGTAGGAAATGTAGGTTGGCTTGAGAAATGTAGGCATTGTCAGGGCATCCTGGTAATTCATGTGGATATTTGAAATTAGGGAAATACTATAAACTGATTGTTGTCACTAAATCTTACTTCATTCCATAGTATGTAGAAACTACATCCAATTCAAATATCCTATGCAGTGTTGGATTTAAAGAAAAACTATCATGAATCTTTTTGTGGAGAAAATGGCAACATCTTTATTTTTCTCTTGGTAAGCCTAGAAATTCTGGCCTGAGTTTGCCTCAGGCCACAGTGTGTCCCCACTTTCCACTGGATACAGGACAGAAACCTTGCTGTAGCTCTCCAGCTTTGTCCAATCATTGGTCACCGAACCCTGTGGATTCTTTCCCTCAGGACTGTGCTTCCGTGAGACTTTTCAGGCCTCCTCTGCTAGCTCAGACCCTCACTGCTTCTGCTGGGCCTGCTGTGGTGGTTCTGAACTAGGCCTTCCTCCTCTGGTCCTCCTCCTCTAGCTCGGGGGTCAGCATGGTGGGTGGACCAGCCGCCTGGTTCTGTAAATAAGTTGTGTGTGAACACAGCCGCACCTGCTCATTGGTGCATTGGTGTGACTGCTTTTGCTGCAAAGACAGAACTGAGGAGCTGTAACAGACCGCGTGGCTCACCCAGTCTAGAATATGTAGTATCTGGCCCTTTACACCAAGGTTTGCTGACCTGGGCTGCAGCTGACCCTGCGTTTCTCTGCCAAAACCTCTGGTCACATTGTCTCTTAGATCTGAAACTTGGAATGCCTCCCTTTTGGTCCCAGCCCTAGAATGTCAATCCTTCCTCCTACTTAGCACACACATCGACCACCTCCTAGTGCAGTGGTAACAGCAGTCCCAGGACCTCTGACGGTGTGCCCGTCACCCTGCTCTGCACAGGCTGGCTTGTTTGGTGGGAAAGCAAGGGGCATGACCTTCCCTCCTGATACCACCACAGTTGTGTACTCTGAATCTGTCTGGGTGGAAAATGTTTCAGCCATGGAAATTATTCCCCATCTTGTTGAAGCCTGTGGAGAAAATAACGTTCAAAGAATCCAAAGCAGTGTCCCTTTTCAGAAGGAAGACAGTCCTGTCACCTGGGCACCTATCACATGTCACAGTTGCTGGGACACAGCCCTTCAGGCAGCTTGGGACCCAGCCAGGGTGGCCGACTCTGGGGCTCCTCTTTCCCTGTTTTCCTTGTCTGGAAACCAGCACCCTGCTCTCCTGGCTCCCTGCCTGGCACCAAGAATGGCTCAGAGCCTGCAGGGTGAACGGTGCCTTCTCCTGGTGTCACCCGAGGGGACCTGTGTGTCTTCTGTTTCCATGAAAGCAGCCACCATTTCTGGGTTTCCTGGAAGCTTCACAGAGTGCTTTCTTCCCCTTCTCTGGCAGGTGGGCATCAACTACCAGCCCCCCACCGTTGTCCCCGGGGGAGACCTGGCCAAGGTGCAGCGGGCCGTGTGCATGCTGAGCAACACCACCGCCATCGCCGAGGCCTGGGCCCGCCTGGACCATAAGTTCGACCTCATGTACGCAAAGCGAGCCTTTGTGCACTGGTACGTGGGGGAAGGCATGGAGGAGGGAGAGTTCTCTGAGGCCCGCGAGGACCTGGCGGCTCTGGAGAAGGATTACGAGGAGGTGGGCGTGGATTCCGTGGAAGCAGAGGCCGAAGAAGGGGAAGAGTACTGAGTGGGTGCGTGTGGCTGGAGGCCAGTCCTGTGCCTCCGCCCCACTATAACGTCACAAGTGTGCTCACCTATTAAAGTTTCTGTGTTAAACCTGTGTCTGTCGTGGTGCTCGGCGGGGACACACTCATCTGCCCACAGCAGTGGGGGGACCACCGACCTGACGGGCCGCGTGGGGGGCTGGTCCGGGCCGCACAGCGCTGCGCTGCTGGGGCGGGTGGAGCACCCGCTACATCTGTGAGGAGCCACTGCTCACGTGACGTGACCCGGGGCGAGATGGTCAGAATTTCCTACCCAGGGTTTCAAAGGCTAAAGATTTACTAAATCCTAGGAAAACTGAGTTAGGTTTTTCCATTGAATTTGCCATTTTTCAGGCTTCTCCATTGATGGGACATGTGGACTAAAGTATAAAAGCTTGGAACTGGAGTTTCAAAATCTGAGGTCCATGGAAGGGGTGGGGGGTCCACAAAATCCCTGAAACTGTGGGTCACATGTGTAAGGTCAGGACATTTTTTTGGGGAAAGGGATTTTTGGATTCTCCACAGCATTTATGACCCACAGAAGGTTAAAAAAGCTCTAGGTCACGACACAATTCATCTTTGTCCCCACTGTCCGTGGTCTCAGTAAAAGTGATGTACCTTTCACTTGAAGCAAAACGTGTTGATGTCTGTTTATTAAAGGCCTCGGAATACCGATATTTTCTCTTCAGACCTGAACCTGAGGTCCAGGAGGGTGAAGTCACTTGGTTAGTTCAGCTGTGGCATAACTAGGACGAGCACACAGAACTAGTTCTAAACTTTTGTGCCTTGATATATTCAAAAAGCGACAGAAAATGCCTTGAATGACCCTGCTTTTCAAAAACGTTTATCAGCAACTGGAGGAAGCCACACAGAGCCTCTGCTGGGGGGCTGGGGAGCCCACAGCTGGGTGGCGTGAGAAGTCTCTGCCTGTCTCAGGTGCTGCTCCCAGCGGGGCTCTTCCCTGGTCCGCCCCCCTTGGGCAGCCTGGTGGCACTGGGCTGGCGGGGCATCCTTTGGCTGGATCCTTCCCGGCCGCCGCGTTCTGCCAGTGCCCGGCCTCCACCGCAAGCACTGCTGCCTTTGTTTCTCCCTGAGCAGACAGAACACCACCGTCAGGAACCCGGGCAAGCCCCACGGTCACAGCGCACCTACTGTGTTTGTGTTCTCTGAGCAACGTTTATGTTGAGGACATTTCTGTCACAGTCCTTTCAGCTGGGGGTCCTATGGCAACCCTGAGGCTGAGCACCGCCTGGAGACAGCACATCCAGGAAGAGTCCTCGGCAGAGTGCAGGAGGCCCTCCTAGGACGGAGGCAATGCCAGGAGCGATGGGGGACGTTCTGGTGGTCAATTTAGTGGAAGGGGAGCTCAGCCTGGTGACTCTCGCCCTGGAAAGTGTACGCGGTTGGCCATGACCGCCAGAAGCACTGCTGAAGGGCCGCTGGTCTCCGCCTCGCAGGCCCTCTCCTCCTCTCCAGATTGCCCACATCTGAACCAATCAGGAAACACGTTAGTCATCAAGTTCGGAAGTCTGGCTTTTGGAGTTTTTAATGTGTCCTGGGGCAGCTTCTGTTTTTGTGGACATGCTCCTTCTTATGCTGAGCTGAAGGTCATTTATGATCTCTGGGTGCTTTTTACTACAACTGGGGTCAAGCTAGAGTGCCCACCCTTTTCTTGCCCATTTATCCAAAAGTGCAGACCTTCCCCCGAGATCTTACCTTTTCTTCTCACCAGGGGATGTCCCAGGGATCCAGTGTCTGTCACAGAGCTCACTCGCTCTCCTCCCCAGCTGTGGATTTTTTTCCACTTTTTTTATTGTCATAAAATACTCATAACATAAACTGTACCATCTGTTATGAGAGGTTTGGGGATTTGATTGGAGACGTAAAAGACATTTTTTACTCTAAATAAATGGACTGAAGGTATATTTTATTATATAGAGGATAGTAAAGGCGATAGTCCGTAAACAGATTTGAATAGGTCAAATAATAAGAGGGAAAAACACCAGCTCGACTGGAAAGGAAAAGCATCCACATTGGCTGAGATAGCAGCAGATCCGAATAGGTCATATAATAAGAGGGAAAAACATCAGATTGATCGGAAAGGGAAACACCAGATCGACTGAAGGGAAATGACACAAATCAACCGGAAAGAGAAACACCAGGTTGACCGAAAAGAGAATATATCAAATTAGTTATTTTATAGTAAATCAATTATTTATAATATCCATGCCCCACTGCCGGGAGAGTCCTGTCAATCGACACGGCTGGGCAAGGATCACACATCCTGGGCAAGGCGTCCCTTCCACAGGTGGAACTCTCACCGGGTCTCAGTCTCCAGCAGTTTATATAAGCAGTTACAGAGTTTACAGAGCAAGTATTTAGCGTTTCCATGTACAAATGGTTATTAGTGGCGTATGTGTACTGAGCCCCTTGGCTAACCTCCCAGCCCAGTAGTTGTGTACGTGTATTGTTTTTTTTGGTTATTGTCTTAGCCCGGCATAGATGGCCAGTCCATCCCGTGTTACGACGCTCCAAGAGCCTTGAACTGTTATAACTTGCAACTCCCTCCGTGGGAGAAAGGCCAGTTTTTGGGAAAAGGCCGGTTTCCACCACGTAGAAAGCAGCTTTGTATTTTTTTGTGTGTTGGTGGCTGTAGGTCAATGGAGCGGCCAAACATGGCTGTATTTATGTCAAGACATATTTGGCCGTGGCCGTTTTTATTAATTATAAGACATCATATGCATAGACAATGAATTTTGTATATAAGTATATAAGGCATATTTAAGAATTTAAAATCCAATGACTATAATAATTATAAAGCTATTTCACAATAAAGACCCAAACCCCAAGGTAATTAATTAAATAACCCCTTAGAATATGAAATGTTATTAATTTGATCTTATAAATTATGTACAGCATCAAAGATAATATTAGATAAGGTAACACTTAGGCCTAATAAACTAGCTTGTAGAAGTTTAGATTAGCCCCCATCACAGAGGGTAGCAGAAGGCAGGGTGATAGAGAAATTATCTGATATTGTGGAGTTGCGTGCTGTTTTTGAGACCAAATTTTTCGGCCATTTATAGTCTAGGTTATAGGTCCCACTGGTGTAGAGCAGTTGGTCTAACAGTAGAGGGTCAAAGGTTGTCCTACAGAGGCATTGTTGGTGTGTAGGTCAGCAGCAGACATGGAGGTGTAGCACAGCCTAGCGAACATAGTAGGAATATCTATTTATGCAAAGAAACAGAATTTTTAGGAATATGATATAATTGTTTATTTTTTGGATATATAATTATGAGTCTTGTAGTGGGCCCTTGGGCCACTACTTCTGCGGCACGGGGAGCCGCATTGGGTGGATGTGTCACCCACACTTTTGTTTTAGGTTTTTATCCATCTGTAGACCCAAATCCTTGTATTTCTCTTTTAGTTAATTTACTTGGAGGTTGTCCTTGTGACACATTTGGAGTCAAGAGGGGAAGCACCAATAATTGTCCCACTCGTTTCCCAGACTCTGCAGTTAGTACTGTGTCACTACTATTATGTAATATAAATTTTGTGTTTTTTTGGTAATTTGGATCAATGACTCCTCCCAGTATATTAATACCTTTTGCTGCCAGTCCAGAGCGTCCTTTTAACAAACCAAAGGTATTTTTGGGAAATTGTACCCCTATCCCAGTAGGGACTATAGACTGCTTCTTAGGGGGCAATTGAATAGAATGAACAGTAGATAATCCAATCCAGCCGCTTTGGCCGTGGCACGAAAAGGCGGTTTAGCAGACTGAGTCAGGGGCCAATAGGTTAAGGTCATAAACTCATGGGTGGCAGTTGTTATTTTTGTAATCTTTGTTGGTAATAACCTTGACAGAGGAGCAGTACTTAGATGGTTTGTCACCCCTTTAATGAGCCATGATTGAGTTTTCTCAATTGTTGTTTAAGCAATTTATTTATTTGTTTTATGAGGCCTGTAGCTTGGGGGTAATAAGCTATATGATAAATCTATTTTATATAATTTTTTTTAGTATAAGTTTGAATCAACTTACCTGTAAAGTGGGAACCGTTGTCACTCTGAATTTGCCTTGGTGTTCCATAATATAACTTGATTATATCTAATAATTTTATGGCACTCTGTTGGGTGGCCACTTTAGCTGGCATAGCCAATAAATAATCAGAATATGTATCAACAGCAGTGTAGGCATAAGTATATTCACAAGAATTTGGCAATGGTCTAATAAAATCTATTTGCCATGTATGGGCAGGAAATAATCCCTTTTGGATATGACCTGGGTAGGGGTGTGGAACTCCCTGTTTATTTAACTGTTGGCATAACTGACATTGTTGTACTGCAGTGGCAATATCATCATGAGTGACAAGGATTTCCCTTTGTTGTACCCACCTGTATGAAGTTTGGTCTCCCAAGTGTCCACTCTTTTTGTGGACCCATAGTGCTAAGCCTGGGTTGTGTGTTGCATGACTTTGTACCAGCTGATTAGCATAAGAGTTATACTTTTGTTTTGTAGAAATTAAAGAACTGTGAGCATTAATATGAAATACAGTAACAATTGTATTTTGGCATCATAATCATATGTCTTTTTATAATCTTTTTTTAAGTTAAAAAAACTTTAATTTTGGCAGAAGTTTATCAAAAATATTAAAGATTTTAAAACACTTGGTCAAATAGGAAACAATGTCTAGTTATTTATTTAATCAAGTTGACAAGAGAAACAGTTAAAGGCAAACAGAGAGTTAAAACAGTCAAAAAACAAAAACGAAAACCTTAAGGGAAAGACTTTAGTCCTTTTGAACGCAGGAAATTATTTTAACAAAACATAGGTGTTTTGTCTTTTATATAGATTTATTTAAAAGAATATCTTTTAATTTTTATATAAAGAGCAGACTAAAAGTTTAAGAAAATTACCTTTATAAGAGAGAAAGTCAAATTTTAATTTTTTATCAGCTTACTTTAGCCAACTTGGTCATGTGCAAAACTCCTCAGGGCTTTACTTTTATAAACCTTTTGTCATTTATTTTTTATATTTAGAATTTGTCCCATGTCTTTTTTTTTTTTTAGTATTTTAGGATAAATTTATTTTTTTTAATAAAATAAATAAAAATATCTTTATTTTTTATATTTTTTTATGGACAACATATATTTTGTTTTTTGTATATAGACTTTTTAGAAATGTGTACTTTCTCATAGAAAATTTTTTAACATGTACGGAATATGTTTATCAATAAATGTAAGCATCTTTTAGTTTTTCTTTTTTTTTTGAGATAAGAAACCATAGGCAGACAAATTTATGCTTAGTAACCAATTTTTAATGTTTTATCTTATGTGGGAATGAGCCAGAGACTCAATAAATTTTTATTAACTTAATTTAGCAAAACTCTAAAGCTTCAAGTTATTAAAAAGATTTTGGAAGCTGTTTTTGAAATAACTTTGTCTTTTAGAAGTCTCTGTGTATTAATTAAAGACTGTATTTTATCGTGAGAGGTTTCGAATCCTCTCTTTTAAGGGTGACCCTTAAGGTGAACATTTGAAACAGATTTTTTAGAATAGTCATCTCAATTTTAAATTACTTTAAAAGTTTACTTATTTTTACTTGCTTAATTTTAGATCAGGAATTCCGGGGGAGTTGAAGCGGGGAAGCTCAGCAAGAGAGGGGAGGGGAGCAGCAGATTTAGCTTAGGCTGCTGGCATGTTTAATTATTTAATTATTTTTTTTTAAAGAGGTAATATAGTATTTTTGATTTTATTTAAAAACCTCAGAAGATTAAAATAGGCTTCCCATTAGTTGTTTAACTTTTTAGTTGGCTTTTTTTAATTGTATAAGCAAATATATCAGTTTTGGTAAATTGAAATTGCCCCATTTTGGCCACTTTTTTTCTCTGGAGTCTATGGAATATTGTGGCCATGTGGTGTTATAAGAAAAAATTATCTTCTTCTTGGACATGGGCTCCTAGCTGAATATAGCCCATTTAGCCAAGAGGTGGCCCAGAGGGCTCTCCTTGGGGACAGATGGAACTTCCCCCCTTCAAAATTACAAACATACAGAACAGTCAAATGGGATCCCAAACAGAACAGACAGATGCATCTAACTGATTCCGGGTAAAAGTCCTATAATTATTCCCACTCCAGTAGGGATAGCCCTGCCTCTTAAAGAGACAGGACTCCAGATGGAGGGGAAGGGAGTTTTTGGTGTAAACAAAAACAAACAAACAAATAGACAAACAAACAAATAATTCTAGAGCCTGTTTCCCTGTCATAAGAAAATGTGCCCAGGGTCAGCGGTGCTGGGTCAGATGGAAAGCACTGGGAGCAGTCCCTAGGGCAAATCACCTAGGCAGCTGCTGGACTGTTTCCCAGGACATCCCACCCGGCCCAGGCCCACCGAGCCACGGACAAAGAACCTCCCGGTTGGCTCGCCAAATTATTATTGGATACATATTTAGGCTCTCTATTTGTCACTTAAGAGGGCCAAATAAAACTAGAATGCCAGGCTCACGGCAAGGAAAGAGTTTCTATTTTGGGTGACATAGGCCGGGACTGTAAATCTGAAAATTCTTTTTCCAAGAGTAACTTCTCCCTTGTGTTTTATCCCTATCTTCCATAGCCCGACGATAAGCAGTCAATAAACACCAACCTCGCCGTGCCAGAAAAGAAACATCATCTCTTTTTTCCTACTGCCTGCAAAGTTTTGGTCACATCCAATGATTCATATCTCGTAGAAGAATATCCCAAGATTCACATAATCCTGACCTATGAGCCCAGTCCCCAGCCAGAGTGCAAAAGGGAGGGTCCTCCCATCCTGGGATCTCTTCCACCTTGGCTTCAGTTACCCTTTGTTTGAACAGGAAAGCCATCTCCTTAATCGAATCCTGCTCACAGTGCCAATTATGTTATGAGAGGTTTGGGGATTTGATCGGAGACGTAAAAGACACTTTTCACTCTAAATAAATGGACTGAAGGTATATTTTATTATATAGAGGATAGTAAAGGCGATAGTCCGCAAACAGATCCGAATAGGTCAAATAATAAGAGGGAAAAACACCAGCTCGACTGGAAAGGGAAAACATCCACATCGGCTGAGATAACAGCAGATCCGAATAGGTCATATAATAAGAGGGAAAAACATCAGATCGATCGGAAAGGGAAACACCAGATCGACTGAAGGGAAATGACACAAATCAACCGGAAAGAGAAACACCAGGTTGACCGAAAGGGGACACATAAAATCAGTTACTTTACAGTAAATCAATTACTCACAACATCCATGCCCCACTGCCGGGAGAGTCCTGTCAATCGACACGGCTGGGCAAGGATCACATATCCTGGGCAAAGCGTCCCTTCCACAGGTGGAACTCTCACCGGGTCTCAGTCTCCAGCAGTTTATATAAGCAGTTACAGAGTTGACAGAGCAAGCATCCAGTGTTCCCATGCACAAATGGTTATCAGTGGCATATGTGCACTGAGCCCCTTGGCTAACGTCCCAGCCCAGTAGTTGTGTACGTGCATTGTTTTCTTTGGTTATCGTCTTAGCCCGCCACAGATGGCCAGTCCATCCCGTGCTACGACACTCCAAGAGCCTTGAACTGTTACAACCTGCAACTCCCTCCGTGGGAGAAAGCCCAGTTTCCGGGAAAAGGCCAGTTCCCACCACACAGAAAACAGCTTTGTCTTTCTTTTTGTGCTGGTGGCTGTAGGTCAATGGAGCGGCCAAACATGGCTGTACTCATGTCAAGACACCATCTTAACTGTTTTTACGAGTAAACTTCCCCAGTTGTGGATTTTGTGTGACCCGGGGAGAGGGATTTTGGGACCCAGGACATAGCCCTGGAAACCTCCCTCCATGGTGACGTCTTTCTTTAACTGAGTCCAACATGGAATCACTTGCTGGGCTGGAGGGTTACTGTGTGGCCCCTGTCCCCTGAGTCCTGGTCGTTGGTCCCACCACAGTTGCTGGGGGATCACATGTCCCCGGTTGGTCCATCCACAGACGAGGTGAGGCACGTGCACAGAGGATGTGCTGACGTTCAGAAACACACGTCACTCCCTTTCTAGATGCTCAGAAGACGTCTAGTTGATGTGCAGTTTGTAGACTGTCCTGAAGTTGTTCTGTGGCCACAGTTCTGTGCTTTTTGGAATCCACATGGTTCCTCTTTGCCCCACGGCCGGGCTTCTGGCCCTTTCCTCGAAGCTGCTGGGGCTGGGTAATTCATCAGACCTGACACCCCGGCTTCCTGAGAATAGCAGAGTTCCTGCCAGCTCCTCTCAGGGTCTGGTCGTCTGGTCCCTCCCAGCACGTGCTCTGTGCTCCTTGTAGTGTCACAGCCTCTGGCAAACACCTGCCGAGCCTCCCCCAGACCAGGCTTGCAGAACTCCACCCTCCCCACCTCCCGGAGCTCCTGCACACACAGCCCGGCCAGGGAGGCAGGGCCTGCGATGGGGCAGAAGCTGCAGCTGGGAGACCCAGGGAGGCACGTCAGCCAACCCGGGGCCTCGGGAAGGGTTTCCTGCAGGATGGGAGGCTGAGTGGGATCTAGAGGATGTCCAGGCAGAGGGGCTGCGTGGGCAAAGGCCCGGACTGTGTGAGAGGAGGCCCCTCCAGGGTTCCCTGCTGCTGAGTGGGACTGGAGCCTAGATTTGGACTGGGGCAGGAAGAGGGTAGCCCCAGACCACAGGGGCCTGTGAGCCCCTCTAAGGAGCTGAACTGGAGACGGCAGCGGCGGGAGCCACAGATGGGCTCAGGGGAGGGGCGCTTGATCGTCTGTTCTTTGGGATGGGCCACTCAGGCTGCTGGAGGGAGGTGGATGAGGGCAGAGGTGGGGCCCCATGGTGGTCACCATGGGGTCTGTTCGGAGGAGGTGGTGGCCCAACGTGCGTGGAGAGGAGGGGCAGACTCAGGACATGGGTAGGGACAGTGAAGCAGAGCAGGTGGCCCCACGCTGTCCTCTGCCCACTTATCACAGTCCCACCCCCACAAAGTCCCACCATCTCATTCGGCTTCTCAGAGTCCCTGAGCCCTTCCTGACCCCCTGGTGCTGCGTTCCTCCTGCTGCCCCTGAGCCCGGGGCCCTGGACAGCGGCGTCCACCCTCCACCTGGCAGAACCATGTCTGTGCAAGTGCCTGACGCTTGAGGGCGCTTCTTCTCTGGGGTCTGGGACTCCCAGAAAGCTCGCCACCATCCCCTCCTGGCTGATGCCCAGAGTTCTGTGACCGTGTGCAGGCACTAATGTCCCTATTTCACAGCAAAACAAGCCGGGAAAGGACTGTCCTGTTGTCCCTTGTCCAGTGTGTGGGGTCCCACTTTCCTACAGGCCCCTATGAGGAGGGTCCCGCCCTTTGTCTGCCACACCTAGCACCTCCACCCTGGCATGAACTTACCCTCCCAGAGTCCCTCCACCTTCCCTATTCTGTCATCTGAGTTGGACCAGAGGAGCTGGGCCTCGAGGAGTCACTTCTGCCCCCACCGGGGACAGAACTCTCAGGAGGGAAGGAGTCTCGCTCTTTCTTGGGATACAGCACTGCACCCCGATCTGACGGGGCTGCTCGCCCTCCCCCTCTGACCACCTCCTTTTATTTGCACCCCCAGCTTTCCCATGTGCCCCCAAACTCAGGGAACCCTGGGGGCTAAGCAGGGGAGGGACATGTCCCTGCGGACTGCGGGGCTGGGTCATGAAGGGGAGACACCTCCTGGGCCTGGACAACTCTGCTCTCTCACCACCTCATCACCCTCCCTCCCACTGTGAACTGCTGGGCTGTCGAGGACTGCCCTGAAGGGGAGACGGGGACGCACAGCCACGGTAACTGTGGGCCTGTCTTCCAGCGCCTCCACTGGGAGGGGGGTTCAGGGGGCCGTGTTGGGACCCTGGGTGGCTCCCACATGCAGGTCTGGTGGTGCCTCTGTGTCTCTTCTTTCTGCCAACAGCCCCCTGCCCACTCCCTCCCCAGGCCCTGTGGAGACTTGAGGGCCTGGAGCTTGTCTTGTGTTTTCAAGGCATAAAAACGGGCCAGTGTGTGGAGTTCAATGGGACCCACGGGACCTGTGAGATCCGGGGCTGGTCCCCCGTGGAGAGCGACACTGTGCCCGTGTAAGTGTCTCCGACACCCAGGGCAGGTCCCAGGACCAGCAGAGCCTGCCCCTGACCTCCTCCACCTGCGGGAAGCCCCTGCTGCTCCAGGCTGAGAACCTCACGCTGTTCATCAAAACACTGTCACCTTCAGCAAATTCAACTGCTCCAGGTCAGCATGGGGGGTCCTGGCTGCCCCAGAACCTCCTTGTCTTCTGCCCGGCCTTAGCCCCTGGCCCCACCCCCTCCTAGATCCAATCCCTTGGAGACGCAGGATGCTGCCTATTTCAAGTGCTGCCGCTGTGACCCAGGCTTCAGCCCCAGTGCCCCGTGTTCCACATCAGAGACCTCGTGGCTGCGACTAGAGGGGTCTGTGAGAACCTGGCATTGCTGGTAGGTCCATGTGGGGCAGGGTTCCGGGAGAGCTCGGGCTGAGGGTCCCTGCCCATGTGCTGGTGGAGCAGTGATGCGCTGTGTGCAGGGTGGGGCCGTGGGCATCCACGTCCACTGGGATTGTGACCTGGACACCGGGGGCTCCAACGGCGGCCCCACAGCTCCTTCCAGCTGCGGGAGAGGAGCTATGACTTCAGGTGCAGCCCCACTGCCCGCCTGCTGCTCCTCAGCCAGGTCCCCCTCCACCTGTCCTCCTGTGGCGGCCGGGACAGACCCCAGCCTGGCCCATCCCTCTGGACGCTCTGCTGTGTGTGGAGGGGTCCCCAGGGCAGTAGTAGGTGCTCTCAGCTCCAGGTCCCCCAGCACAGGCTCCGTCCTGCCTCCCTCCTGAGCCCTTTGGCCTCCACCCTGGGTGTCCCCCACACCCCTGCTGCAGCTGGGACCCCTCACCCCCAGCCCCTCCCCCACTCCACCCTGCCTCCAGGATCACCCTCCACAGAACAGGGGGCTTTCTTTACTTTTCCCTTAAAGTTTTATCTAAAAAATTACAAAAATCTATAGAAAATTCCAAAGATTAGTACCATGAAAAACCCATATAGCCTTAATCTCGGTTCACCTGGGTTTTTATTTTTACCATTTTGCGCCATTTGCTCTCACTCTCCCTCTCTAGAGTGAGCCGGATAATATGTAGACAGATTTCACAGGAAACCACTGGAAGGTAAGTGGCACATATCTGGACACTCACCCTCTCACTGCTGTCCTGAGAATGAGGACCTTCCCCGGGTGACTGCTGGCCTCCTGTCACACTCAGGAAGTCTAACAATGGTCGATAAATCTAATATTTAAATTTCCCCAGCTGTGCCATTAATAGTCCTAAATCTTTTTATTTTCTGATCCAGGATGAGCTCAAGGATCTTGTGTTGCATGTATTGTCCTGTCTTTGAGTCTCCTAAGCAGACCCCCATCCTCCTGTCACCTCATGACCCTCATGCATACATGCACACAGCCACCAGGCCTGGAGGTGATGCCCAATGACATTGCTTGCTGTGCCTGGCCTGGCCTGGCGTCGCTGACCTCCCCAGCCCTTTGCAACCACGTGGGGCTGGACCCTGCCCACACCCTGCTCCCCTCACCCTGTGCTCTCACCCGCCCTGCGTCTCTGCCTAGAACTCCTTCCTGACTCCTGGGAAACCAGCCTGACAGTCTCCCTGCAGGAAGCCTAGGGAGTGTGACTGCCCCTCTCTGGACCCCCACAGCCCCTGGCACCCACTTGCTGGCCCATTCTTGAGGCCTGTAGCCTTTATCTGCTGGTTAGGTGTTGGGGGCTGGAAGGGTGGGGGACCCTGCCTTGTGGACTCATGGATGAAGCCCTAGCAGGACCAGGACAGGGGGTGTCGCAGACTAGGTACCTCGAGAAACTCAAAGGTGGCTTTGGAAGCCATTAACTGTTTTTCCAACTTGTTTCTTTTCCTTTTGTATGTTAAGGAGATATAACCACCAACCACCCTGAAACTGACCAAGCCTCACCACAAGAGCTATGCCCATGACCTTTGCCTTATTTTTAATGCAAAGATCTCTCCAGGAGGAGTTTAGGCCTCAATATGTGGAAGCACATTTTCCAACTGAGCCTGTGCAAGCGAATACCCGCCTCTCCCTTTTGAATATTCATTCACCAACTGAAATAAAATTTCCTGCTTCCCTTTGTTTGGGGATGCCATGACTTTGGAAATGATTCCTCATGGCCTCCTATTTGCTGCAAATACACTTTACTTTGTGAGACAACTTCCACTGGTGTGGAGTCTTATTTAACTCACCAGGAGGCGAACCCACTTGGTTTGGTAACAGAATTGGCGACCCAGAGGGGATACACCACCAGCTTGATGTTGCTGCCCCGTCGGGAGACCCTGTGGCCGCACTGAGTGCTTTGCTCGGAGGATCGCTCAATAGAGTGAGCGGCGCCAACGCACAGCATGGCTATAAGAGTTATTTTCTTAAGTTGTCTCACAAAGCCTGTCTGGGGCCTGGCTTCGGGGTTTGAGTCCCCACTCAGAGGTAGCCTGGCTCGGGCGTGAGAGTCCCCTCTGCTTGGAAGGATTGCACGACCCGGCAACTCCAGAAGGACCGATGCTTGGTTTTGGTGAAACAGGAGCAATCCCTGGTGACTAGTCAGGGGTGAAACTGAGATTGAGTCTCATCTGGAGTGACGAGGTGGGGGTTTGAGGCGCCCTGAGGTCACTGAGCCTGTCCCTGTGTTGTGCCTGTGATCAGAGGAAGGGTCCCCTTGGATGGGGTTAAACTCCTCTGGAGTTACTGAGCCTGCTTTTTGTTTATTTGTTTGTTTGTGTGTTTTTGTCAAGGATGCTCAAGATAGCATTTTTGTTAAGGATGTTCAACATCAATCTTTTTTTTCCACAGTCTGGCTTTTCTGGACTCCTAGGTTGTTTTTTTCCTTGCCCTCCCTATCAATGGTCGCTGGGTGAAACCCAGCATCCACCCATTTTATTTTATGTGGCCTGGATCTAGTTGTAGGCTATTAGGGTGCTAAACCTACTCTGGGAACAACCTTGTGGCATCTGCGTCACCACTAACCATTATAGGTTACTTCCAGGAGGTTGGAAACAGACCATAAGAGAAGGCCCTGGAATATGGGGGGAACAGGCTCCATCACAGAGGAGAGCCCATTGGGCTGCATCCTCCAGAATTGGAAGGTCTTCGGGTATTCCCTATTGACCCGAGAGCAGATGATCTTTTTATGTAACACAGCCTGGCCTCAATATTCACTGGAGGATGGGGGGAAATGGCCAGAAAATGGGACCCTAAGTGTTAGCACCATACTACAATGAGATCTATTTTGCAAAAGGACCAGGAAATAGGAAGAAATCTTGTATGTCCAGTGCTTCATGTCACTATGTCTAAATGAAGGGTTAAAAGTTGAATCTAAGACTTCAAAAATACTCCCCAGGGCCAGCCCCGTGGTTTAGCAGTTAAGTGCACACACTCCGCTACTGGCGGCCCGGGTTCGGATCCCGGGCGCGCACCGAGGCACCGCTGCTCCGGCCATACTGGGGCCGCATCCCACATACAGCAACTAGAAGGATGTGCAGCTATGACATACAACTATCTACTGGGGCTTTGGGGGGAAAAAAAAGGTGGAGGATTGGCAATAGATGTTAGCTCAGAGCCAGTCTTCCTCAGCAAAAAGAGGAGGATTAGCACGGATGTTAGCTCAGGGCTGATCTTCCTCACACACACAAAAAAAAAAAACTACTCCCCATATTACAGATCTTTCTGACAAGGAGGACCTGCTCCTTCAAATTGGGAACCATGGGACTAAGGAAAGCCCACCGCAGAGTCCACCTCGCTCAGATACTCCAGCTTCAGCCCCAGTGCTAGCCCAGCTGGTAAGCCCCGAGAGACCTCCACCTTATTCCGCTACCTCACCTCTGTTCAAGCCAGAGGCTGTAACAGGGCCAAACCCTTTACTGTGCCCCCCCAACAATCCCTCTACAGGGAATTGGACTCTCCAACAAAGACCCTTCACCCTCCTCTTCCAGACAGTACAACTAGATTGAGAACCAGTTACAAACCTGAGATATATCCCCTAAGACAGATACCTGATGGTGAGGGGAGATTTATTAATGTGCGCGTCCCCTTGTCCACCTCTGATCTGTATAATTGGAAGGCACACACTAAAGGATTGAGGGCTGACCCAGAGGAGTTCATAAGCCTGATAAAGGGAAATTTCTCCACTCATAATCCAACCTGGGAAGATATTCAAAGCCTGTTAACTACACTCCTCATGGCTGAGGGAGAGTCATCTGTTCTGACCCAGGACCAGACACTCACAAGCCTAGTGAACAGGCTGCGCCAGGGACTGACCCTGGTGGAATCCCAGGGATCCTGAAGATCAAGAAAAGCTAGGATATTTTCGGGGTTTGCTTTTGGAAGCCATGGAAATAGGAAGCCAGCCACCCATTAACTGGTCTAAACTAAGAGAGGTCCAACAAGGCCCTGAGGAAAACCTCTTCGCTTTTTTCAGAAGCTGCGGGACTTCCTCAGGTGATATACAAATTGGAACCCCGAGGCCCAGGGCAGTACACTGGTTCTTAATACCTGTTTCACATCTCAAAGTGCTCCAGACATCTGTAGAAAACTCCGGAAGTTGGCTATAGGTCCTGATACTAACCCTGCTCAACTAGAGGAGGCTGCATCTAGGGTGTACAATAATCAGGATGAAGCCAAGGATGAAAAGGAAGACAAGAAGATAAAAAAACAAGCCGCCCTGTTAGCTGTGGCCCTCCAGTCTACTCAAGGTAACCCAAGGGAGAGAAGAAAGACGCCATGGGTGAGCGACCCCAGCCCCCACTGAGGGGCTGGAAAACCATCAACAAAGCTGGGGGCTAACCACTGCACGTACTACAAACAGGAAGGGCACTGGCGGCAGGCTTCTCTAAACTGTCCCCATAGAGGGAGGGGATTGAACAAGACCGAGCTGTGGCAACTTTCCTTGACTACAGGTGAGATGTGATGGAGCCGTGGGGCTCCTCAGTTGGCTCCAGGCAACCAAATCCTCATCTCCCCCGAGGAGCCCTGGGTGACATTAACAGTGGGAGGAGAGCATGTTGAATTCTTGCTCGATACTGGAGCTACATTCTCAGTGCTGCATACCCAAAAGGGAGACGTTTCAAAAAGAAAGTGTGACATAAAAGGCGTATCAAGAAAAGGAGAGATCAAAAGGTTTCTGGAGCCCTTGACCTGTGAAGTGGGACCAAAATTGCTGAAGCATTCCTTTCTGTATGTACCAGAATGCTGTGCTGCCCTTCTAGGGAGGGATATAGTATCTAAGTTAGGGGCCTCAATAAGCTGGGAACAAGATAAAATGGAGATCCAAGTCTCCAAAAGTTGAGGAGTTGAGCTTATGGCCCTATTATAGGATGCGTCAGCACCTGAGAAGGAAGAGATTCCCCTAAATGTTTTAAGCCAAGTTAACTTGAAAGTATGGGCACAAAGACAGGTGGGGCGAGCAGCTGGTGCCACACCAGTAAAGGTAAAATTGAAGCAGATAGATCACTGGCTCCCCATAAAATAATATCTGTTGGAGCCAGAAGCCATAAGAGGAATCTTCCTGTAATTAATATGGTTTTAGAACAGGGATTGATCAGGCCACGTAGATCCCATGGAACGCTCTCATTTTACCCATTAAAAAAACAGGAACAGGGGAATATAGATTTGTTCAGGACGTTAGGGCTGTCAATGATGCTATCCAAGACATACATCCTGTAGTGCCTAATCCATACACCCTGCTAGTTAACCCACATGGGGACAGAAGGTTCTATACAGTCCTGGATTAAAAAGATGCTTTTTTCTGCATCCCATTGGATCCTGAGTCCCAGGAGATATTTGCCTTTGAATGGGAGGACCCAGACTCCCACCAGAAACAACAGTATTGCTAGACTGTCTTACCCTAAGGGTTCAAAAACTCCCTCACTATCTTTGGGGAAATCTTAGGCCAAGATTTACGGGAACTAAAATTAAAACAGACTACTGTGCTACGGTATGTGAATGATATCCTAACAGCCAGCCCTACCAAGGAGATCTCCGATAGAAACACTATAATTATGCTGAACTTTTTAGCCAGTAAGGGATATAAAGTGTCTAAAAGGAAGGCACAAATATCTAAAGAGACTGTAAAGTATTTGGGGTTAATCATTTCAAGGGGACAACGTAGCCTTCCCCGGGAGAGGAAAATGGTGATATGCTAACTTGCTCCACCAACAACTCATAGGCAGCTAGGTGGATTCTTGGGGATGGCTGGGTTTTGCAGCATTTGGATCCCTAACTTTGGATTAATTGCTAAGCCTCTCTATGATAAACTAAAGGGGCCAGAAATGGACCCCTTTGAATGGGATAAGCTATGTGACCAAGCTTTCATTAAGCTTAAAAACTTGCTAATGGAAGCACCTGCCCTGGCCTTACCAGACCTGAGCAAAGAATTTGACCTATATGTTTACGAAAGCCAGGGAATAGCTGTGGGAGTGCTAACCCAAATGTTGGGACCCCTAAAAAGAGTGGTGCCTATTTCTCAAAACAGCTAGACACCGTGGCAAAAGGATGGCTCCCATGCTTGAGAGTTGTAGCTGCCATCTGCCTTTTAATCAAGAAAGCAGAAAAACTGACTATGGGCCAACCTATGGCAGTGTGGATCACCCATCAAGTCTCTGGCCAGCTAGAGACTAAAGGACATCTCTGGCTATCCCAGAATAGAATACTACAATATCAAGCCATGCTGCTAGATTCTCCTCAGATTTCCTTTAAGCCCTGACATACCTTAAACCCAGCTACCCTGCTCCCTGATTCCAATGGGCCTGTTACCCATGCTTTCCCAGAAGTGATTGATCAGGTTTACTCTAGCTACAGAGATCTCCAGAGTGAACCACTGCCTAATGCAGAGGAAGTATGGTTTGTAGATGGGAGCAGCTTCATGAATAGTGGACAAAGAAGAGAAGGTTATGCAGTAGTGTCTCTGCATGCAACTGTAGAGGCCAAGGGGCTGACACTAGACACCTTGGCCCAAAATACAGAAAAAATTGCATTAACCAGAGCTTTGGAATTGGTAAAAGAAAAAAAAATAACAATATACACAGACCCTAAGTATGCTTTCTCTGTTATTCACGCTCATGGAGCCATTTGGAAAGAAAGAGGACTCTTTAGTAGCAGCAGTAAAGAAATTAAACATGGGCCAGAGATCCTTAAACTGCTGGAAGCAGTACAGGGCCCCAAGGCAGTAGCTGTGGTCCATTGTAAAGGCCATCAAAGTGGGGAATCTGAGGCTATAAAAGGGAATAACTTGGCCGCTGCAGCTGCCAAAAGGGCAGCTATATCAGGAGAGCTTCTCCAATTGCCATTAATTCCCACTCTACCCTTCTATGAGTTTACGCCAGTGTATTCCCCTGATGGAGTAAGGGAAGCCACGACACAGCGTTATCAGTGGTCCCCAATAGTTAAGGGCTGGATGATGAACACACGAGGGAAGATTTCGGTCCCTAAACAAACAGCTTGGGGGCTCCTTAAGAGTGCTGATGATCATACCCATTACAGAAAAGAGACCTTACACCTATGGCTGATGAAGGTCATAAGCACCCCAGGTATAAAAGAACTTATTGAAAAAATAACTGGACAATGCAGTTATTGCCAGAAGAATAATGTACAAACCAGACCTCCTGTACCTCCCCTGGCCAAAGTAACTCAAATTTGGGGAACTTTACTGGGGAAAGACTGGCAAGTTGATTTTACTGTTATGCCCACGGCCCCTGGAGGGTACAAATAGCTCTTGGTGTTTGTGGATGTATTTACTGGATGGATTGAAGCCTTTCCTTATAGGCCAGAAAGGGCAAATGAAGTAACAAAAGTGTTGTTAAAAGAAATAATTCCCCATTTTGGGTTCTCTAGATCAATTCAGAGCGACAACAGGCCAGCTTTTATATCAAAAATAACCTCTGAAGTAGCCAGAGTTTTAAAAATTAAATGGAGGCTACATGCCTCACGGAGACCACAGTCGTCTGGAAAAACTGAGCAGACAAATCAAACTTTAAAGAAAACCCTGGCTAAACTGTGCCAAGAGACACAGGAAAAATGGCTAAAACTACTGCCAATAGCCCTCACTCGGATAAGGGCAGCTCCAAAAGGCAAACTGAAGCTTAGCCCCTTTGAAATGACCTTTGGGAGGCCATTCCCTAAAGACTCAGATTTGCTCACAAACCCAGACCCAGAGGTTTCCGTGGCAATCAAACACATAATCAATCTGAAACAGGTAGTAGATGCACTCAATAAGTGTGGTAACTTCTGTCTTCCCTTGCCTACGGAGGTCAAACTCCACCCACATGAACCAGAAGATTGGGTCTATCTTAAAACTTGGAAAAGCGGTTCATCCCCAAATCAGCTAAATCCTATTTGGGTAGGGCCTCACTTGGTGTTACTAACCACACACTCCCTTAAAATTAGAAGGAGTCACCCCTTGGATCCACCACACATGGGTAAAAAAGGTGCCCATGCCTGAACATCAAGAGAGATCGTCACAGACACCTGATGACTCTGAGTTTTCCTGAAAACCACTCTCTGATTTGAAACTCTTATTTCAGTGACACCATGCAGATAAGTAATGACCAGTTAGCATCCACCCCAGGCTCTGCCCTGGATCCTAACCAACCCCATACCATTTAGGCACGGTATGCTTCCAAGGAGGTTGCATGTTTCTGGGCAGCAGGACTAGGTCCATCAGAGAAATGGACAACCCAGTATCTAGACTATAAAGAGCTGATTGGAATCTAGAGGGGGAAGGGCAAGTGTGCCCAGATCCTAAACACGTTGGGGCTATGAAATTACAGAGGGTTGTTACGAACAACTCGGGGCTATGCCTCTGGTGACCCGCCAACCTATTTGAGATTAGCTGGAAATGCTGCTCCTCTGCTGGTCCCCGTGACAACACCCATGCTCAGCAGGAAGCAGATACAGAAGACGGACCTTCGACCTGTGCCCCTGAAGAATGAGGAGCAGGATAAAGCTAGAGGGGGGATTTGTCACCGATTAGGTGCCTAGATAAACTCAAAGGTGGGTTTGGAAGCAATTAACCGTTTTTCCAAGTTGTTTCTTTCCCTTTTCTTTTTTTTTTTGTGAGATCAGCCCTGTGCTAACATCTGCCAATCCTCCTCTTTTTTTGCTGAGGAAGACTGGCCCTGGGCTAACATCTGTGCCCATCTTCCTCCACTTTATATGGGAGGCTGCCACAGCATGGCTTGCCAAGCAGTGCATGGGTGCGCGCCGGGGATCCGAACCGGTGAACCCCGGGCTGCCTCAGCGGAGCGCACACACTTAACAGCTTGCGCCATGGGGCAGCCCATCTTTTCCTTTTGAATGTTAAGGAGATGTAACCACCAACCATCCTGAAACTGACCAAGTGAAAAACTCAAGGGAGAGGTAACCACCAACCATCCTGAACTGACCAAGCCTCACCACAAGAGCTACGCCCATGATCTTTGCCTTATTTTGAATGCAAAGATCTCTCCAGGAGGAGCTTAGGCCTCATTATGTGGAAGCATGTTCTCCACCTGAGCCTGTGCAAGTGAATACCCGCCTCTCCCTTTTGAATATTCATTCCCCCACCAAAATAAAAGTTCCTGCTTCCCTTTGTTTGGGGACGCCATGACTTTGGAAATGATTCCTTGTGGCCTCCTATTTGCTGCAAATACACTTTACTTTGTGAGACAACTTCCACTGGTGTAGAGTCTTATTTAACTCACCAGGAGGCGAGCCCACTTGGTTTGGTTTGGTAATAGTCCCTGTGAGGTTAAGTCACTCACTCAAGGTCACACAGAAAGAGCAGAGCTGAGTTTGGGGCTGTCGGTCTGTCCCTATATAGCCGTGCTGGGACCCAGGTCCTTCCACCTCCTCTGGAGCCCCCATGCCCGTCTCAGTGTTGTCCACCCCCAAGCCACCCATTACTGCCATGACTTATGGCCCTTCTGCCAGGCAGCCCTGGAGACATAATTAATTCGTTTCTGCCAGTGGAAGCTTGCCTGGATGCCCTTGTGGGAGATCAAGATTTGGCCACCCTGAAATCTATCTCTTTACCTTGGTTGTTTTCTCTAGGGACATTTGACCTCCCCCACTAACTGCCTAAAGAATTTGACATAGTAACTCCTTCCTGGAACAAATCTATCATGATGGCTGTAAAGATAATGTAGGATAAATGTTACAATAGAAAAGGCACCAACAAGCCCATCTTACAGGAAGTTCTGTCTCTCTGGCCACATTCTCTGGATGGCCCTTCGAGGAGTTGCCAGACAATCATTTACATTTATAAGGGAAATCTCCATTTGTAAAGGTATCTCCCTCTCTGTTTTGGGAAGAGGGGGGGATGGCCTCATTTCTAGAGGCTTATCAATGTGGAAGGTGAGGCCTTAAATCTGCATAATAACCTTACTCTTGTTTACTGTGCTTTAGTGGTAATCTCCTGTAAGTGACTCCCCCTACCCCAACATCCTCCTTTGTCGTTGGCTGAACATGGTATTTAAGATGAGAATTTCTGCTATTGTGTTGAGAAACGCAGTGTCCCTGCTTTCTCCCATGTATACATGTTATTAAACTTGGTATTATTTTCTCCTGTTAACCTGTCTTGTTAATTATTTGGCCGACCATAAGAACCTTAAGGAAAAGGGCAGAGGGGGATTCTCCCTCTTCCTCCGACACCCTCACCTCCCCGCACTGCCTCTGCTTCCAGCCCAGACAATCGATGGATTCCCAGCTCGTCAACAGTGCTAAGGAGCAACCTATGGCATCAGTTAGATCCACTTGATCAGGCACTTGCTCAGAGCAGCTAGCTGACAATTTTATTGGGCCGGGAGCATCATATTCAGTGTCTGTTTCTGCCCAGGATTCTTGTACCTGGATCAGCCGGAGTGGATGCTTATCTGATGCTTTCTGTGTTACAGCAGGGCCCGGGCTCCTCCCAGTGAGAGGAAACCCACTGACTGGAGGGAAATTGACTGTCTGACCTGGACAGGGTCACCTGTCAACCAACTCGAATTTATTGAGCTCTGTGGGTGAGCTCAGCTCCCAGCGGGATAGTATTACTGACGAGCATGCCAGTAACTGTGACATCAGTAACAGCTAACCTTGGTTCAGCCCTTCCTGTGGTCCAGGTACTGTTCTAGCATGTTCTACATACACAAACAACACTGCAGGGTAGGGGCGGTTATTATTCCCATTTTACAGGAGAGGAAACTGAGGTTCAGGGAGGTGAAGGTGATACCGGCCCTGATATCAGTTCCCCTACATTAAACTCAGAATATATGGAGTTAAAACCAAAAGCACTCATCCTCTATCCCTGTTTCTCTAAGTTACATTCATATATAACTATTGGTTTTTTTAAACCTTTGTATCCCTGAATTCCACAAGGTAGGTAGAGGTTACTAATTGTTAAAAGCCCAGGTGGCCTCAAGCTGGGCTAACACTGAAGCTTTGGCTAATTACCAGTTCTTGAGGTTTGCTACAGGGAAACTGATATCAAGAAGCTAAAGCTTCTCAGACCACAATATCTTGGGTTCCTGGCGCCAGAATCCACTAGCCACCACGGAGACAGAGACAGTTGAAGGACACCCAGCTGCGATTCCCTCATCTCGCCATCCTCCTCCCTGCCAGCAGCCTCACAAGGCCAAATGCAGGCTGGTGGGAAAGCGCTGACCAGCAAGGCCACAGGCTCCCCCTCCCTACAAGCAGTTACATTCCTCACAGCCTTTAAACCCATTGCCTCCCATCTTTCAGGCAGACGGGACAAATTTGAGAGCTCTCATCTCATGGCTGACGTCACTCGAAATAAAAACTCTTTCCTTGCCATAAGCCTGGCATTCTAGTTTTATTTGGCCCCTCTTGTGTGGCAGGTAAAGAACCTGGGTATGTATCCAGTGACAAAGGGACTTTCCCAAGGTCACACAGCAGGGGAGGGACAAATTTGGGATCTAATCCCAAGCAGGCTGCCTGCCCTGAAGAGCTCTCTGCCGTGTTGAAGAGGTAAGATACACACTCAAGAAAAAGGTTATGCACACTCAAGGGGAGGAAGCAATAGGGGCCCCTGTGCCTGGACTCACAGTAATAATATCACAGCACATGCTAATGGGAAAACTCATGACACACCAGGCTCTGTTCTAGGAATGTTACATACCACAGCTCATTAAATCTCTACACAACTCTGGAAGGAGCTGCTATGACCATCTGATTTTACAGATGAGGAAACTGAGGCCTGGAGAGGTAAGGTGGCTTGGCCAAGGTCACGACAGTATAATTGCAGTGAGTGGATGAACGATCCTGCTGTGGGGCTCACCCATGTGTCCAGTTTACTGAGGATTCCTTGTCCTGTCCACCCGGGGACTGTAAGGAGAGGGTGACCCCCCAGAGAGACATCCAAGCTGCACGAAGTGGACATTGATTGGGGCATCCCTAACTGACACAATGTCACAGTTGTAACATTTTATGTGCCTTCAGATGAGAGGACACATGAGCTTCATTGGATTCTCACAAAATTGAAGACCCTCTGCTCTGAAGGGTTGTTTGGAGGGAGAAGAGGGGGTTACCTTTCAATGGAAAGCATTAAATCCAGCAGTAAAGAAGATGTGGGGTCTGGAGCAAGCCCTAATTCAAATCCTGGCACTGTCACCAAACAGCAACATGAACTTGAGCAAGTCAGTCACCGTCTCTGAGCTGGACATCCTCGTCTCTCAAATGGGGGTCGAAATGGAACCTGGTTCACAGGATTGTCGTTGTGATACTGAACCAAGTGGGCTCACCTCCTGGTGAGTTAAATAAGACTACACCAGTGGAAGTTGTCTCACAAAGTAAAGTGTATTTGCAGCCAATAGGAGGCCATGAGGAATCATTTCCAAAGTCATGGCGTCCCCGAACAAAGGAAAGCAGGAACTTTTATTTGGTTGGGGAATGAATATTCAAAAGGGAGAGGCGAATACTCGCTTGCACAGGCTCAGTTGGAAAACATGCTTCCACATACACTGCAGGTTACGATAATGAGGCCTAAGCTCCTCCTGGAGAGATCGCAGCATTAAAAATAGGGCAAAGGTCATGGGCGTAGCTCTTGTGGTGAGGCTTGTTCAGTTTCAGGGTGGTTAGTGGTTACATCTCCTTAACATACAAAAGGGAAAGAAACAACTTGGAAAAACGGTTAATTGCTTCCAAACCCACCTTTGAGTTTATCTAGGCACCTAATCGGTGACAAATCCCCCCTCTAGCTTTATCCTGCTCCTCATTCTTCAGGGGCACAGGTCGAAGGTCCGTCTTCTGTATCTGCTTCCTGCTGAGCATGGGTGTTGTCACGGGGACCAGCAGAGGAGCAGCATTTCCAGCTAATCTCAAATAGGTTGGCGGGTCACCAGAGGCATAGCCCCGAGTTGTTCGTAACAACCCTCTGTAATTTCATAGCCCCAACGTGTTTAGGATCTGGGCACACTTGCCCTTCCCCCTCTAGATTCCAATCAGCTCTTTATAGTCTAGATACTGGGTTGTCCATTTCTCTGATGGACCTAGTCCTGCTGCCCAGAAACATGCAACCTCCTTGGAAGCATACCGTGTCTAAATGGTATGGGGTTGGTTAGGATCCAAGGCAGAGCCTGGGGTGGACAGCCACTCATTACTTATCTGAACAAGTACTCAGGCAGAAAACTCACAGGACTTATACCTGCATAGTTTATAGAGTGATTTTATTTTCAGGTGAATGGCTTAGAAAGCAGAGGAGAAACAACCCAAAAGTTTTAACAACCCCCAACTACACAATTTGCTTTTAAACTATTACAAAAACAAATTTTAGTGACAGTGACATAGCTACAGGTCACCCGCTTACATTTCTTCTCCCAAACATTTTGTTTACTATGACTGGCTTGCGTAATGCTTAAATGTAGTTGCAAAAAAATAGATTTCTATTTTATAGTCAGTAATAACTTAAGAACACATGAAAAAACATTTTATGGAAGCATCTATGAGATCTTGGATGTTTGATGAGGTCTAAATTCTGAAGCTTAGCCCACTCTCTTTACATGCATAAGGTTTTCACCAGTGTGAATTCTCTGATGTATAAGGGCTGAATGGTAACTGAAGATTGTTCCACACTCATTACACTGAAAGGGTTTCTCTCCAGTATGAATTTTATGGACTTCAGAGGTTATTATTGACATAAAAGCTGGCCCATTGTCACTCTGAATTAATCTAGGCAACCCAAAACGGGGTAACAACACTTTTGTTACTTTATTCACCCTTTTAGACCTACAAGGAAAGGCTTCAATCCTCTTGTAAATGTATCCACAAATACAAAGAGGTATTTGTACCCTCCAGGGGCCGTGGGCATTGTCGGGGAAAGAGGGAGAATCTCCCTCTGCCCTTTTCCTTAAGGTTCGTATGGCTGGCCAAATAATTAACAAGACAGGTTAGCAGAAGAAAATAATACCAAGTTTAATAACATGTATACATGGGAGAAACTCAGAAATGAGCAACTCGTCCCTCTGTCTAAGCTGCTTGCTTAAGTATTGCAGCTAAAGGCGAGGAACGTGTTGGGGGTGGGTAGTGGTCTCGGACTTCAGAGGGCAGGAAGACAATTCTTTCAGGGTCGTCTATACATAACGTGGTCAGGGAGAGACAGTTTTTGATAAAAGGGGCTTGGTGCCTTTCCTATTGTAATCTTTATCCTACATTATCTTTACAGCCATCATGATAATAACTCCTTCCTGAAACAGATCTTTTGTTTTAAATTCTTTAGGCAGTTTGGGAGGGGAAACTCAAATATTCTTCCTGAGTTCTCTGAGTCCTTATTGTCTTCAGCTCGAAATAATCGAAATAATCAGCGTACCAGAGTGGTGCCTCCTGGGGTAGCTTGCCCTGAGCTCCATCAGCATAAGAGTAAAATCAACTTGCCAGTCTTTCCCTGGTAAAGTCCTCAAATTTGAGTTGCTTTGGCAAGGGGAGGTACAGGAGGTCTAGTTTGTACATTATTCTTCTGGCAATAAACGCATTGCCCAGTTATTTTTTTCAATAATTTTTTTTTATACCTGGGGTGCTTATGACCTTCGTCAACCATAGGTATAAGGTCTCTTCTCCATAATGGGTAGAATCATGAGCACTCTTAAGGAGCCCTTAAGCTGTTTGTTTGGGGACCCAAATCTTCCCCCATGGGTTTATCATCCACCCCTTAACTATTGGGGACCACTGAGAACTCTGTGTTGTGGCTTCCCTTACTCCATCAGGGGAATACACTGGTGTAGACTCATAGGAGTGTAGAGTGGGAATTAATGGCAATCGGAGAAGCTCTTCCGATATAGTGGCTCGTTTAGCAGCTGCATCTGCCAAGTTATTTCCTTTCATGGCCTCAGATTCCCTAGTTTGATGGCCTTTACAATGGATCACAGATACTGCCTTGGGGCCCTGTACTGCTTCCAGCACTTTAAGGATCTCTGGCCCATGACAATTTTTTACTGCTGCTATTAAGGAGTCTTCTTTCTTTTCAAATGGCTCCATGAGCGTGAATTAAAGTATATTTAGAGTCCATGTATATTGTTATTTTTTTTTCTTTTACCAATTCCAAAGCTCTGGTTAATGCAATTATTTCTGTCTTTTGGGTCGAGGTGTCTAGTGTCAGTCCCTTCTTGGCCTCTAGGGTTGTATGCAGAGACACTACTGCAGAACCTGCTCTTCTCTGTCCATTATTCCTGATACTGCCCCCATCTACAAACCATACTTCCTCTGCACTAGGCAGTGGTTCACTCTGGAGATCTCTGCAGCTAGAGCAAACCTGATCAATCACCTCTGGGCGAACAGGTATGACAGGGCTTTAAGGAAATCTGATTCTACTCTGGGATAGCCTAGACGTCCTTTAGTCTCTAGCTGGGAGGAGACTTGATGGGGGGTCCACACCATCATGGGTTGGCCCACAGTCAGTTTTCTGCTTTCCTGATTAGGAGGCAGGTGGCGGCTACAACTCTCAAGCATGGGGCTGTCCTTTCTCCACGGTGTCTAGCTGCTTTGAGAAACAGGCTACCACTCTTTTTAGGGCTCCCAACATTTAGGTTAGCACTCCTATATTTATTCCTCGTCTTTCATGAACCCCAAATACTTTACAGTCTCTTTTTAGATATTTGTGCCTTTCCTTTAGACCCTTTATATCCCTTACTGGCTACGAAGTTTAACATATTTAACTCAATTCTGACACTGTCTACCTGGAGACAGTGTCAGATCCCACAGAGTAAGGACTCAGTCCCACAGGATTACCCTTTGCCTCCCATTTTAGATGCCAATTGCAAGTCCAGATTGTCACCTGTGCTTCTGACCAACCAGCTGCAGACCAGAGGTTTCCATAATCCCCTCCTTGGGTTTGATTAATTCAATAGAGTGGCTCACAGAATTCAGGAAAACGTTTTACTTAATAGCCATATGGAAGTGACGCATAGAGCAAAATATATAGAAAGGGACATAGAGCTCCCAGATCTTCTCTGGGCATGCCACTCTCCCCAAATTTCCATGTGCTCCTCAATCCGGAAGCCCTCCAAACTTCATCCTTTTGGGCTTTAATGGGAACTTCATTACACAGGCATAGTTGATTAGATCATTGACATTTGGTAATTGAACTTAATCTTCAGCTCCTCTCCCCACCCTGGGGAAGTGGGGAGGAGGATAGGGCTTAAAGTTCCAATCCCCAAATCATGCAATTGGTTTCCCTGACAACAAGCCTCCACCTTTAGGGGCTTTCCAAAGGTAGGACTAAAGTATTTATCATAACAAAGGATGTCCCTATGGTTCTTTTTTTTTTTTTTCTTTTGGTGAGGACGATCAGCCCTGAGCTAACATCTGCCAATCCCCCTCTTTTTGCTGAGGAAGACTGGCCCTGGGCTAACATCCGTGCCCATCTTCCTCCACTTTATATGGGACGCTGCCACAGCATGGCTCGACCAGCTGTGCATCAGTACGCGCCTGGGATCCGAACTCGAAAACCCCAGGCCGCCGCAGCAGAGCGCACGCACTTAACCGCTTGCGCCACTGGGCCAACCCCCCTATGGTTCTTATGTGGGAAACTACAAGGGTTTTAGGAGCTCTGTGTTAGAAACAAAATGAACACATCTACTATTATAAACCCAGTACTGTATAGCATTGACAGCAGTAAATTCTTGAACACATTTATATTCCCCTGTTCCCAGGCTTTTACAAATCTATATTTCCCTGTTCTAAAGGCCCATTGATTACAGGAAAGATTTCTCCTTACAGCTTTTGGTTTCAAGGGTTACCATCTTACCCAGAGCCAGTGATCCATCTGCTTCAATTTTGCCTTTACTGGCATTGGCACCAGCTGCTCGCCCCACCTGTCCTTGTGCCTGTAATTTCAAGTTTGCTCGACATATCCTGTAATAGGGTCATAAGCTGAACTCCTTTTGGGAACTTGGATCTCTATTTTATCTTGTTCCCAGCTTATGGAGAGCTCTAACTTTAGATAGCATGTCCCTCCCTAGAAAGGGCACAGGGCATTCTGGTACATACAGAAAAGAGTGCTCCAGCATATTTTTATCCTATTCCACAGGTCAAGGGCTCCAGAAACCTTTTGGTCTCTCCTTTTCCTGATACCTCTTTTATGTCACACTTTCTTTTTGAAAGGTTTCCGTTTTGGGCATTCAAAACCAAGAATATGGCTCCAACATTGAGCAAGAGTTTTTAATATGTTCTCTTCCTACTGCCAAGGTCACCCAGGGCTCCTAGAGTTAATTGGGGAGCCCCATAGCCCTGTCACATCTCACCTGTAGTCAAGGGAAGTTGCCATGGCTCAGTCTTGTTCAATCCCCTCCCTCTATGGGGACAGTTTGGACAATCCTGCTGCCAATGCCCTTCCTGTTTGTAGTACATGCACCGATTAGCCCCCAACTTTGTTGGTGGCTTTTGGGTCCCTCGGTGGGGCTGGGGTCACTCACCCATGGCGTCTTTCTTCTCTCCCTTGGGTTACCTTGAGTAGACTGGAGGGCCACAGCTAACAGGGTGGCTTGTTTTTTTATCTTCTTGTCTTCCTTTTCATCCTTGGCTTCATCCTGGTTATTGTACACCCTAGATGCAGCCTCCTCTAGTTGAGCAGGGTTAGTATCAGGACCTATAGCCAACTTCCGGAGTTTTCTACAGATGTCTGGAGCACTTTGAGATGTGAAACAGGTATTAAGAACCAGTGTACTGCCCTGGGCCTCGGGGTTCCAATTTGTATATGGCCTGAGGCAGTCCCGCAGCCTCTGAAAAATGGGCAGAGGGGTTTTCCTCAGGGCCTTGTTGGACCTCTCTTAGTTTAGACCATTTAATGGGTAGCTGCCTTACTATTTTCATGGCTTTCAAAAGCAAACCCCGAAAATTTATCCTAGATTTCTTGATCTTCAGCATCCCTGGGATTCCACCAGGGTCAGTCCCTGGCGCAGCCTGTTCACTAGGCTTGTGAGTGTCTGGTCCTGGCTCAGAACAGATGACTCTCCCTCAGCCGTGAGGAGTGTAGTTAACAGGCTTTGAATATCTTCCCAGGTTGGATTACGAGTGGAGAAGTTTCCCTTTATCAGGCTTATGAACTCCTCTGGGTCAGCCCTCAATCCTTTAGTGTGTGCCTTCCAATTATACAGATCAGAGGTGGACAAGGGGACGCGCACATTAATAAATCTCCCCTCACCATCAGGTATCTGTCTTAGGGGATATATCTCAAGTTTGTAACTGGTTCTCAATCTAGTTGTACTGTCTGGAAGAGGAGGGTGAAGGGTCTTTGGCTGTTGGAGAGTCCAATTTCCTGTAGAGGGATTGCTTGGGGGGATAGTAAGGGGTTTGGCCCTATTACAGCCTCTGGAGTCTCTCGGGGCTCACCAGCTAGTCCGAAGCTGGAGTATCTGAGCGAGGTGGACTCTGAGGTGGGCTTCCCTCAGTCCCATGGTTCCTGACTTGGAGGAGCAGGTCCTCCTCATCAGAGACATAGCGCCATGAAGCACTGGGCATAAGTGATTTCTTCCCATTTAACATTTAGGGTCCCCTTTTCTGGCCATTTTTCCCCATCTTCCAGTGAATATTGAGGCCAGGCTGTGTTAACATAAAAAAATCATCTGTTCTCCCGTCAATGGGGAATACTCGAAGACCTTCCAAATCTGGAGGATGCAGCCCAATGGGCTCTCCTCTGTGATGGAGCCTGTTCCCCCCATATTCCAGGGCCTTCTCTTATGGTCTGTTTCCAGCCTCCTGGAAGCAACCTGTAATGGTTAGTGGTGACGCAGATGCCACAAGGTTGTTCCCAGAGTAGGTTTAGCACCCTAATAGCCTGAAACCAGACCCACGCCATGTAACTAAACCCTTAAGGAAAAATAAAAGAGGTGGACGCTGGGTTTCACCCAGCGACCACTGATAGGGAGGGCAAGGAGAAAAAAAACCTAGGAGTCCAGAAAAGCCAGACTGTGGAAAATGTCAAGCGTTCTTGACAAAAACGCTATGTCGAGCGTCCCTGACAAAAATGCATTGTCGAGCGTCCTCGACAAAAACTCACACAAACCAAAACCAGTTCAGCAACTCCAGAGGGGTTTAACCCCATCCAAGGGGACCACTCCTCTGATCACAGGCACAACACAAAGACAGACTCAGTGACCTCAGGGGCCTCAAACCCCCACCTCGTCACTCCAGATGAAACTCAATCTCCCGATGGGGTATCACCCCTGACTAGTCACCAGGGATTGCTCCCGCTTCGCCAGAACCGAGCACCGGCCCTTCCAGAGTGGCTGGGTCGTGCAACCCTTCTAGACAGAGGGGACTCTCACTCCCCTGAGCCAGGCTACATCTGGGTGAGGACTCAAAACCCTAAGCCAGGCCCCAACAGACAGGCTTTGTGAGACAACTTAAGAAGATAACTCACAGCATGCCGTGGGGTTGGCACCACTCACCTCCATGGGAAAGATCCTCCAAGCAAAGCACTCACTGCGACCGCTGGGTCTCCCAACAGGGCAGCGACGTCAAGCCGGCGGCACAGTCACCACGAAGTGGTATGTCCCCTCTGAGTCGCCAATTTGATACCAAACCAAGTGGGCTCGCCTCCTGGTGAGTTAAATAAGACTCTACACCAGTGGAAGTTGTCTCACAAAGTAAAGTGTATTTGCAGCAAATAGGAGGCCACGAGGAATCACTTCCGAAGTTATGGCATCCCTGAAGAAAGGGAAGCAGGAACTTTTATTTGGTTGGGGAATGAATATTCAAAAGGGAGAGGTGGGTATTCGCTTGCACGGGCTCAGTTGGAGAACAAGCTTCCACATAATGAGGCCTAAGCTCCTCCTGGAGAGATCTTTGCATTAAAAATAAGGCAAAGGTCACGAGCATAGCTCTTGTGGTGAGGATTGGTCAGTTTCAGGATTGATGGTTGTTACATCTTCTTAACACAAAAAAGGAAAAGACACAACTTGGAAACAAAGTTAATTGCTTCCAAACCCACCTTTGAGTCTCTTGAGGCACCTAGTAGGTGATAGTGGTAGAATGTGGTATAGATGAACTGCGTCCACCAAAATTCATATGCTGAGACCATAACCCCCAGTGTGGTGGTGTTTGGAGATGGGGCCTCTGGGAGGTAAACTTTCAGGAGAGAGGAGCCCTCATGATGGGTTTGTCGGGGGAAGAGGGAGAATCTCCCTCTGCCCTTTTCCTTAAGGTTCGTATGGCTGGCCAAATAATCAACAAGACAGGTTAGCAGGAGAAAATAATACCAAGTTTAATAACATGTATACATGGGAGAAACTCAGAAATGAGCAACTCGTCCCTCTGTCTAAGCTGCTTGCCTAAGTACTGCAGCTAAAGGCGAGGAGCGTGTTGGGGGTGGGTAGTGGCCTGGGACTTCAGAGGGCAGGAGGACAATTCTTTTCAGGGTCATCTATAGATAATGTGGTCAGGGAGAGACAAAGTTTTTGATAAAAGAGGCTTGGTGCCTTTCCTATTATAACCTCTATCCTACATTATCTTTACAGCCATCATGATAGAAGATCTGTTCCAGGAAGGAGCCACCATGTCAAATTCTTTAGGCAGTTAGTGGGGGAGGTCAAATGTCCCTCAGAGAAAACAATCAAGGTAAAGGATATATTTCAGGGTGGCCAAATCTTGATCTCCCACAGGTTCATGCTCTTATAAGAAGAGACACGGGAGAGCTGGCTTCCTTTCTCTCTCTGCCATGTGAGGACACAGCAGGAAGGTGGCCATCCAAAAGCCAGGAAGAGGCTCTCACCAGACACCAAACCTGCCAGCACCTTCACCTTGGGCTTCTCAGCCTCCAGAACTGTGAGAATAAATGTTTGCTGACCTTGAGCTTCTCAGCCTCCAGAATTGTGGAATAAATGATTGCTGTTTAGGGGCTGGCCCCGTGGCTTAGCGGTTAAGTGCACGCACTCTGCTACTGGCGGCCCGGGTTCGGATCCCGGGCGCACACTGACACACCGCTTCTTCGGCCATACTGAGGCCGCGTCCCACATACAGCAACTAGAAGGATGTGCAACTATGACATACAACTATCTACTGGGGCTTTGGGGGAAAAAAGGAGGAGGATTGGCAATAGATGTTAGCTCAGAGCCAGTCTTCCTCAGCAAAAAGAGGAAGATTAGCACGGATGTTAGCTCAGGGCTGACCTTCCTCACAAAAAAAAAAAAAAAAGTTTGCTGTTTAAACGACCCCATCTGTGGTATTTGTTATAACAGCCCGAGCTGACAGAGACGTGATGAGATAAGATCGTCCATGTAAAGTTCTTAGAAGAATGCTTAACACACAGGAGACCCGGATAAACGGTTGCTGCTGTCCAGCTGTGTCTGCACTCCCCGCCACTCTCCTCCCAGCCCCAAACCGGGACTTCTCTAAAATGTAAAACTGAAAATCACCTAAGCCAAATGTTTACCATCTGCCCTCGCACGACTCTTTGCAAGTGTCCTTTCTAACGAAGCCATTTCTGAGCCACGGGATCCTAAATGATGCTTCTGCTCTAATGGAAAGTGGACATTCTCCAGAAAAACTTAGAACCCTCCTCTCACTGGCCCCCTGTCCCTGGCTGAATTTTCCAACCCCCTCTGCTTCTCAAACCCAGTCCTTCTCTCCTTCACCATTGGCAGCCAAATGGGAGTGAAGAGGCTCCCAGTGGAATGCTGGCCATTACTTGGAAAACTTTTAGGAGAAACCTCAGGCCAAGACCCCAACTGTAGACACCGCCGTTCTGGATCCTGTGACAGCCACACGTTTCCTGTGCTAAGTGCTTTCTGTACGTTTGCTCATTTCAGTCCTCACAGCCCCCTTGGTGGTAGATCACGTTATTACTCTCATTTTCCAGTTGAAGGGACAAGACTCAGAGAAATGAAATCACAGCTAAACAGTGGCAGAGACAGGATCTCAGCTCCAGATCCACATTCTTGAGCACAGGGCTCTGCCGCCTCCTGCCCCCGAAGCAAGTGGTCTGTTTACACAGAACAACGCTGAGGATGGATTTCAGGAAGAACCCGCGGTCAAGTGGATTTTTGCCTCACCCCATACCCGTCAAAAAGAAAGAACAATCCAGGGGGAGGAACCGGCAAAGAGTCTGCTGCAGGAGGGAAGAAAAAGCCACCCCAAATCATACATGTCACTGTGGGTGTCTGCGGAATGAGGACACAGCAATGGAAGCAAGGAGGCACTTAGAGTCGAGTGATCAAAGAGCTTATGGTAACTTTTCACAAGGGCCTCCCGCTCAGGATAAAGCCTGTGCAGGAGCGTGGTGCTCTGCACACCGACTGGAGGTGTTTCCACACCGTGCGTCCTGACGGCTCAGCCTTTCCCGCAGTCAGGCAGCCGGTGGCTGGCCAGGCGCCTCTGTCTGAGAAAGAGCTGACACGAAGAGAAGACATATAAAGCAGTCACGTCCCTGGTTCGTGAGTTTTGAAGTCTTTCTCCGGAGACTGGACCTGCACACAGCTGCAGTTTGATTAAGGTCCCCGGGTGATTCTGATGGACACTGAAGATTCAGAAGCCCTCCTGTGTTGCCGATAAAATATTTGGAAGAATGTTTAGTAAAAACCAGATATCTTATCCTCAGAAAAGCTTCCTGGAATGGAGGAAGCAGAGAGTAAGAGAACTAAAGTGCTCAGGACCCCGAGAAGGACTTAGTCCTTGCCCACCTGACTCCCAGGTGATTCTGGGGGACAGGGAAGCACCCCCAGGTAGGTGGGGACATCCGAGAGCAGCAGGCACCTGCACTGACCCTTCCCTGGGGTGTGACCTGGGGAGGGGAGAGGGGAAGACCTCCAGGTTCTTAGTGCCCAGCATGGGATAGGTCCGACCTGTGAGCTGGAGACCTGCCCTCCTGAGATTCCTGTGCACAGCACAGCGCGGGGGCAGAGGAGTGATCCAGGTGCTGACTGGGGCCCTGGAGGAGGAGTTTCCTAAAGCCCAGAGCGGTGTGAAAGGGCTCCTACAGCATACACTAGGGGCCTGAAGGGACCTCTTGGTCAGAAATTCAGACTCATTTGGCAATGACCTAGACAGGCAGATGCACGAAGACCAGACAGGTCAGGATGTTGCAACTGTTGCCAGATGGAATAGACTGGAAGGGAAGGAGCTGATCTCCAGCTCACTGCCCTGCTTTGGCACTAGGTATGCCGCCCAGGGACACCCCAATTAGACGGAGGCTAGATTTCTGCTCTGAGGCGCAATGGGCTCTGCAGCAGATGCTATTAGGGCCCCGCCTCCATCCTTGGACCTTCTGGAATTTTCATGCCAGTCTCCCCATGTGCTCGGTCACCCTATGGCCAGCACCTGCATCCCTTTGTGGCAGGGCTGCCCTCAGGTTTCCAGAACCCCCTTTGCCTGTCCACCCAGAGAATCCGAGGTGCCCGGCTATTCACATCCCCCAGGACAGCCCTTAACTGATGCCTGACGGGTGCAGGGACAGGGAGATACAAGTTCTTCAGCTCCCGTGCCCCCATTCTGGACTCTGATGTGAGACCATCACTGTCCCCAGTGTCCTGCAGGACTGAGTGAAGGTTACCCTCCAGGGGACTTTGCTTGACCCCCTCACTTGCCTACTCCTGGGTCAGCTCTTCCTGGCACCATGTCCGTGTGAGTCACTTTTACATGAATCCTCATGTTAGGGTCTGTTTCTGAGGAGTCCCATGTAAAACAAGAGCTCAAAATAAAACTGAGTTTAGTTATAGGAAAAAAGCTAAGTACCACTTTTATGCCTGGCTGACTTTATAGACTGAGATTTATATGACCCCACTTATTAATGAAAACTTTCATAAAAGCTACCTCTTGTCAGCATTCACACATCTCCATGAAGGATCTCATTAAACCCATGAGGCAGAAAGCACTGTCATGCCCATTTTACAGATTTCAAGAGGTCCAATAACTCTTAGTTCAAGGGCGACAAGAGAAGTCGGAGCCCTGTTCCAACCGTGGGCTCCCCGCCCGGATCTGGCCGAAGTCCCATGCTCTGAGCAGCAGCGCTGGGGGAAGGCAGAGACACAGTCGCTGAGCTGGGGACCCGGGCTCCTCCTGCAGGGGCAGGTCTGGGCTGAGAGCGAGAGGAGTGGACCCTGCAGGGGCCTTCGTAGCAGGAAGGCCGAGCACAGGCTCCCAGTATCAAGGCCCTGAGTGGGTGAGCTCCCCCCGCCAGCACCTACTTGCTGTGTGGCCCCGGGCAGGTCCTGTCCCCCTCTGCGCTTCAGTTTCTCACTTGAAAGTGGGGTTCATAATCATGAAAAGTGCAGATCCCCTGCTGGTGACTGAGGAGCTGGATGTGAGTCCTGACCTCTGTGCTCTTGAAACACCCCTGCCAGAGTGCGCTGATGACTGAACTTACTGTGAAATGGGTCAGAAAATAAGAAGGGGGTTGACTGACAGATAAGTGATGAAGCAAGAAAAATAAAAGGTTAATGGTGGAATCTTGTGATGGATGACAGTCTTTACCTTTGCTATAGGTTTGACACTTTTCACCAGAAAATGTTGGGGAGAAAACCTCCCAACAAGTGATTCTTTCTGATGCGAATGGCCCCGTCTCCTCTTCATGAGTCATTCTGATGCCTGAGCAGGAGGGAGGCAGGCAGGACAGGGCAAGTGCTTCTCTCTGGAGGGCCCTCTGACGTGGGCGGTTCAGTCTCCCATTTGCCTTCTCCTTTTCTTTGGGAGTCGTCAGGTCCGGAGAGCAGGTCTCCAAGGTCCTCAGCTTCAGAGGAATGTTGGGTTTGATAGGGAAGGAGGGGGAGCAGGGCTCCAGGCACCCGGGAAGAGACAGAGAATATGTCATTGGGCACAAGATGTGTCTTGCAGCCACTGGACGTGACTTCCCTGCGGGTCCCATGCTATTCCAAAACGCTTTGGAAATCACCCCCATTCGTCACCCTTTATGCCTCTGATTCATCTTGCAGGCCAGAGAAGTTGTTTTATGGGGAAGCAAGTGTTCCTTCTACTGCCCTCTGACTCGGGACTGTTTATGCTCTCTCTCCAAAGGCTCTGTCAGTTCCTGCTGGGTCCGTCAGGTTCATCCTAAAGTAAAGTTCATCATCATCCTCTGGCAGACAGAGCCACAAGCAGCCACAAGCGGCTCATTGGTAATTCACCCAGGCCCAGAGAGACAGCCGCCCCATAGTCAAAATCCTGAGGGTCACAGATAACACGGTAACTTATCATTGGAGGTTCCAGGAAATGACAAGAGGACACCAGGCATCAGTCAAGGGCTGAGGGTGAGAACCAGCATCTCCTCTGAAGTATATTTGCTTCCTTTTATGATACAAAATTAACTCAACTTCTTGGTAGCAAGACAATGCCTAACACACCAAACGCACCCACTGTGTTTAGCATAGAGCCTGACCCAGAGTGAACAGTCAAGACATTCTTGAACGAATAAATGAGTAGACAGTATAGAAAAATACATTTTCCGTCATGGATTAATAATATTGGACATCATTTATTGAATAAATTGCCAAATTACGGTAGATTATTTACAAAATGGCTCTGATTATTCCCCTCCCTGTATCCATACCCCTTGGCAATGTGACTTTGTTTCTCCTCCTGTCAAGAGATGGTGTCTATTTTCCCGCCCCTGAATCTTGACTGGCCTTGTGACTTGTTTTGGTCAACAGGATGTGGCAGAAGTGATTGGGTGCCAGTTCCAATCCTAAGCCCCAAAGGCCTTGTGCATGTTCCCTCACTCTCTTGGAACCCTGTGTCACTAGCCAGCTGGGGGATGAGAAATTAAGTACAGACATGCGCCACTTACTGATGGGGATACGTTCTGAGAAATGGGTCATTAGGCGATTGTGCGAACATCATAGAGTGCACTTACACAAACCTAGACAGAATAGCCTACTCCACACCTAGGCTCTCTGGGACTAATCTCATGCAGACCATAAGTGACTGAAACGTCATTATGTGGGGCATGACTGCAGAGCAGAAACTAGATGGTCCAGTCAGGGCCACTCTAGGTCCGCCAGCAACCCAACCAACCCAGCAATTGAGCGAAACAGCCCGAGGAAGCTGAGATCAGCTGAGACGAGAGCCACTCGAATGAACCAGCCCCAACGGTGAGCTAAACTGTTGTTGTTCCAGGATCTGAGTGTTGTTCTGAGACGCTAAGTGTTAGGGGGGTTTTCTCACAGCAAAAGCTGACTGACACACAAGCACCATGTCATGTGCATAACGTCACCTCACCCCCACAACCCTCCAGAGTAGGTGTGAAGGAGACAGTTGTCTGTCTTCCAGAATGTGTTCTTTCCTTACCCCAGAGCAGGAGGGTTTTAGCTGGAATGGAGCCACCCAGCTATGGACTCAATTTCCCAGCTCCTCTTGCAGTGACGTGGCAATGTGAGCGAGTTCCTGCCAAGATTGCCAAAATGGAAATGTTGCAACTTCCACCCCAATTGCTTCAGGTAAAATCCCTGGCCTCGGAATTCGGCTCTTGTCCCCTTCCTGCTGACCAGGCGGGGATACGAGAGCTCTGCTGTCAGGCCTGGTGGACGCTCCTCTCCCGCCGACCACTCAGGTAACCTTGGGCCAGGCTGCAGTGTGACAAGGCCCCTGGCCCCTAGGAAGCTCCCTCCCTGGATGTATGTAGGCTGCTTTACTAATAGTAATCCTCTGAAAATCCCTCATAGCAGTGATATTGTCCCCATTTTCCAGAGGAGGTGTCAAAACCAAGGCTGCCCTGCCGGGGCCCCGTCCTCTTCTCTTCCATCAGCATCTGCCAGGTGCCTCCCCTGGGCCCTCCCTGCCCTCCCTCCTCCCAGAGCTCACGGGGCTCTGCGGGCTCCAGGCTGCGGGGGGGGGCAGACTCCTGACAGGGCCGCGGGAGAGCAGGGCGGCCCTTCTGGGGGCTCAGCCTCAGGAGAGAGGAGCAGGCCGCCAGCTGGAGGAGGGAGAAAAGGGGCCGGGGAGGCCGGAGGGGGGACAGCGGGAAGGGGCGAGAGAGGACCACGGTTAGGGCCACACTCTGAGGCGTGTCTGCCAGGCCGGGGATTTGGGGGTCAGCCCTGAAGGTGGGGGGCACATGGGCCCTCCTGGCGGCTGTGGCCTCTGGGCCTCTTTAGCTTCCTGCCCCCACACCTGGAACCAAGGCCCAGAGAGGAGGCAGCTCAGCACCCCCCAGCCTTCGTAGCCTTCGCCCAGGCTGACCCCACCCCGCCGTGTGTCCACCGGGCAGGAGGAGGCGCAGGTGGCCCGTGGGGCGATTGCTGAGGGACCCCAGGGTGGAGTGGTCGGGGACGAGGCTTCTGGGGCTCAGCTCTGTGCCCTAAGCAAAGAGCCCAGCCTCTCCGGGGCTCAGTTCAGCCCCAGTGAAGTGGGCTGTGAGGTAAGTGTGTGGAACCTTCAGGAGAAGCCGGCCCAGCGGCCCTCAGTGAGGAGCCGTCCAGGACCCTGGGGTGGACCCTCTCAGTCTCCTTTCACCTGTCTGTTTCCTGATTGGTGGGTCCTGGCCTTGGCAGGCAGACAGCCCTCTCCTCCCCCCAGGTCCAGTGGTGACAGCTGGCCCAGCGACATTGTCCTGTCCAGGGAAGCACCTCCACAGGGAACACCCCTGCCCAGTCTCGCAGACCCAGGGATGCTGAGGCAGCAGCAAAGGGCCTGTTGAGAATCTACTTTGAAGAGAAGCCTGGGGTCATGGCAGCAGCACTGTTGTCACCAGGGGAGGTCCTGGCGGCTCTGCCTTGAGGTTCAGGTGACAGGAGCATCTCCGGCTGCCCCTCTGAGAAGTGCTTCTCTGAGGAACTGGGCACAGAAACGGGCCCAGGGGGGAGGAGGCAGAGGAGGCAGGAGAGGCCTGGGCCTTCCCACCATGCCCTGGCTCTCCTGTTCTATCTGTTGGAGGAGGGGGGCATGCACAGTGGTTTCTGAGGGCCTTCCAGCTGCTGCTCCGTGGACCAGCAGGTACTCCTCTCTCTGCCCCACAGTGAGAACCCCCTGCCCACGGTGGAGATTGCCATCCGGAACACAGGCGATGCTGACCAGTGGTGTCCGCTGCTGGAGACTCTGACGGACGCTGAGATGGAAAAGAAGATCCGTGACCAGGACAGGAACACAAGGTACCCCCTCCAGGCCCCTGCAGCTGTCCCTGCCCACAGGCACTGTCTTCCAGGCAGGGTGGGACCATCGCCTTTCCCCATTGACCTGGTGTCCAGGAGGAGGAGACCTGCGTTTACAGAGGCAGGCCTCCGGGTGACGAGTCCCTGTCCAGCCCCCAGGGTGGGTTTCCCTGGCCACAGCACAGACCCAGGTATCAGGACCCCTGGAGATGTGGGCAAGCCTGAGCAGTCAGGACACAGGGCAGCCTCAGGCCCCAGGCAGCAGACAGGCCCCGGCCTAGGCAGGTGCTGGGGATCCCACCTGCCACGCCCTGTGTCTGTCCCCCCTCCTGCTCCTGGCTGCCCTAGATCCCTGGGGGAGGACAGCCACCCAGAGCTGGAAGCTGGCTCTGGGTCACCGCCCTCTCCCCTCCTGCAGGCGGATGAGGCGTCTGGCCAACACTGCCCCAGCCTGGTAACCAGCCTACCGGCACTTAGCTCCCACGGAGCATTCAGAAGGTCAGCCCGCCTTTCTTTCATCTTCTGGCAAGGGGGTAGCCCAGGATTGTCCTGAGGAGCACGGGGCAGGGGGCCGTCCAGGTCACCCTTCCCCGGGCACACATCCCATTTGCTGAGCCCCAGTCCCCACCACCCTGGTCTCTGGTCAGGGAGAGGCCTTGTTTGGGGTTGTGGTTTTGTATAGGAGCCCCAGGCAGGGCTAGCAAGACTTGGTCAAAAAAAGGCAACAGGTCATGTTCTATTTCTTCCACGCGGTGGCATAAAAATAAGGATGGGGGAGAGCAAGGTGCGGGGCCTGGATGGGGGTAGTATGGGGCCAAACTGGGGGGCTAGGCCTCTGGCCATTCTCTGCCTCAGATCCCAGGTGGGCAGGTGGAGGGTGACAGGGCTCCAGGGCCCTGCTCTCAGCCACCCAAGGCCTGAGTCAGAGCACAGCCCTTGCTTTTCCTTAGGCCCTCCCACTTCCCACCCCCGACCCGTGCTCCACACATCCTTGCACAGAGGGAGAAATGAGGAGTGTGGTCCAGAGGCTCAGAGGGCAGGGGGCCCACCTGCCTTTCAGTGACAGCCCCGCCCCCGCCCCCTTTGCTGCTTATGAAGCAGCCACAGGCTCCCCTGCTGTCCCTGGGCTCCGCTGGGTCCAGGTAGGTGGTCAGGCCACCCCCAGGCGGGATCATGGCTTCTCTGCCATCCCTTGCAGAGGCCCTGCCCTGTGTAGGCACTGCAAGGACGTCACCAGCGTGCATTCCAGCAGCTGCAGTAGCCAGACTGCGGCCCTTGGGCACGCAGGCTGGTGTGCACGTGCACGTCTCCTGCACCTCCCAGCAGCGCACTCAGAACAGGTGGACTGGGGCCCATCTCCATTGCTGGCTGGTGCCGTGGCCCAGGACAGCTCCCCCTCCCGGGCCGGTTGTGAGGAAGGACACATGGGGAGCAGCAGGCCCAGTCCAGAGCTGGCTGGGGGGGGTGGGGTGGGGTGGAGAGAAGGAAGCCCTGCTCTGGCCTCTCCCCAGCTCTGTCTCTGATGAGCTTGCCGCTCCCTCTGCATCCTCGTCTCTTACGTGGAAATGTCCCCACTCTACAGGAGGGATGTGGGATCCGTGAGGGCCGCACCTGTGGGTCTCCTCACTTAGCCAAGTACGACTTGGTGAACTGGGCGCACAGCTGCAGTCTTACTGAAGGTAACAGGCCTGGACCCCTGGCACCTTCCTCAGTTGCTGGCAGGACCTTCCGTGCCAGAGCAGGGCTCAGGGTCACTACTGCTCTGCTCCCTGGGAGCAGGGCAGCGGCCCTGCGACTCCTGTCTCCCAGCCCGAGCCCCACGCTGGGCAGGGCCGAGCTCTGAGTAGGGACTGGGGATCCTGGTTGCCAGGATGTAGGGGCAGATGGGCCTGGTCCTCTGGGTTGGGAGCTCCTGGGAGCACATCCTAGTATGTGACGGCTCCTCAAACCCATTCCCTTTGTCCAAGAGTGGAACTTGCTGGAACCTCACAGCACAGGGACAGCTGGGCTTCACTGGAAGGCCCCGAACAAAGATAAGATTCCAGACCCAAGCCCGGCTGACCTAGGAAATTGGTGGGCTCCATTGCTGAGGTGTGTGCTCAGTCTATGGGGCAGGGGACAGTCCTGGGCCCCCACAGCTGGCCGGACAGAACGAACTCTGCCTGCCTCAACCCTGCTGGGCAGGCCGGCCCACCTGTGGGGAGAGGCCTGGGGAAGGGCCAGGGCACCAGGCCCAGGGGCTGGGCCCCCACTTCAGACACGGCTGGCCCACACCACTGCAGAGCCCACTGCTGCTCCATAAGGTTTCACTCCAAAATCAAGGTCAGATTCTATGGCTAATACTTTTGTCACCCGTGAACATGACATGTGGCTGGAGAAGCCCCGTGCTGCTGACCTTCCAGGGATAAACCGTAACTCGGACAGGTTTGGGACAAGAAGGAGAGCTGGCCAGGTCGCCCACTTTACAGAAGAGAACAGTGAGCTGCGTGGTCAGATGAGGCTCCCATAGTCCTCAGCTAAACACGGCAGGAACAGAACTTCCCAGAGGTCTCTGCTTAGCCAGTCACAGGACTCTGCTGAGGGAAAACATCTCAAGGCTTCAGGGTCACAGAAAGGGCAGAGGACCCAGTCCTGGCCCTCCTCTGCACCTGAACCCACGGGGCCTTGGCCAAGTCTACTAGCTGCTCAGCTCTGAAAATGGGACAAAGGTCCACTTGGCAGTCACTAGTGAGGGACAAGAGGGGCCAAGTGAGCCATCGGCCTGAGAGCATCACAGACAGGAGCCCTGCAGACCGGGCTCAGCACAACCAGGACAGCTCAGTCCTGGCCCCCGCCACCGAGATCTGGTCAGCCCCTCGCTGACTGGCAGGGAGCAGAGGCCCAATACAGGTGAGTTTGCCCAATGCCCATCAAGGCGCTGGCAGGGCTGAGATGAGAACTCCCCGTGTGCCATCTGTGAGCTCAAAGCTCTTGCTGGGCAACCGTGGGGAGGTTCATCACCCTCTCTGGGCCTCCTATCCTTCCACCTACAATTGGTCAGAGAGGGTAGGCCAGGCTTGGCGGTAGCAGAGGTGTGCCCTGGGCCAGCCCCACTCCAAGGGCAGAGGGTGGGCAGGGCAGGACCAGGCTTGGTGGCCCTGGGTCAAGGCCAACAGCCCCTGGCCAGCATGGAAGGGGGTGGCCGGCCAAGGCAGGGGAGCAGTGCTGTGGGCGAAGAGGCTGCAGGTCATTCTGTTTATTCGGGTGGGCCCTGGGCACAGGCCCAGCCTCCAGAACAGACTGCTCTACTGCAAGCAGGGGTGAGAGGTGGGATGGAGGCCGGCCAGAGGCCGGGACACGGGCTCCTGGGGCTGGCCCTGCCCTGGATGGGGTCACTGCTACAGGGGTCCCGGCTGCTCCTCGGGGAGGGGCAGGTAATTGGGGTCCTCCTCTGGGGCGTCCAGTAGCAGCTTCCTGTGGGGAGGGGCCCATGCCGAGCTGAGGCCAGCAGGGTCCTCCACAGGGCAGGGAGCCGGCTGAGGGAGTGTAGGGGGAGGGCTGTCATCCCCACACTCACAGGAACCTGGGGGTCAGCAGCAGCCTCTTGCCTCCAGGCTAGTTGGGGAAGACATCCTCCAGGAAGTAGGAGATGTGGCCCACGGCAATCCCTGGGGAGAGCTGGGGAATGCCAAGGCCACCCTCCACGGTCCAGAGCCCGGGGCCAGCAGAGCCTGCGCCAGGCAACCATGCACAGCCCTGGAGGCCCAGCCAGGCCCAGAGTAACCTCAGGCCCCAGAGCCCAGGTGCCCGGTGTCCTGCACACACTGCCAGCCCAGGGCAGGCCGGGGTGGGCCCTGAAGGGCAGGCTTACAGGGCCCAGAAGTGGGCAGGACCTGGGGAAGGGAGGGCCTGAGGACATCCAAGGAGCAGGAGCGGTGGCGGGAACCCTGACCCACCCATCCCCACCCCGGTCAGGACCCACACAATCACCAGCAGGTCAGGCCTGAAGATGTGAAGCCTACAGGCTGGCTGGCTTGTTCAAGGCGCTGTAAGAAGAGAGACGCTGGGAGGGCAGGAGGGGAGGGGGACAGATGAGAGGTCCAGTGCGGGCGGGAGGCAGGGCTGTGGCGGAGCAGCCAGCCTGGGGTGGCCCCCCACAGACCCTCAGGTGACAGCCAGCCAGCTTGGGGTGGGCTGGATGGACGGGCAGGCTCACCCAGCAGGTCCACGAGGATGGAGTTGCCCAGCAGCAGGGAGAAGCCCACGAGCGCCCAGGGCAGGAACGGCACCTGGAAGGTGAGGAGGCCGAAGAAGCTGACCCTCACTCGAGGGCTGCGGCGGCTCCAGACGTACACCAGCATGGCTGTGAGGGCCTGGCCCAGGAAGAACAGGCTGCCCAGCAGCCCCAGCAGCTGGGCCGAGTCAAGGTGCTGGGAGGCCCTCCCTGGGTGCCGGCCTCAGCCCTGCCGGGGGCCCCTCTGACTCCTCCACCCCTGCCATCCTCCACTGGTTTCCCTTCCCCCATCCAGTGTGCCCTTCCAGTCAGGCCCCCCGGGGATTCCGCCCTGCCTCTCCACCTCACCCCAGCCTCCAACCACTGCCCTTCCCTGCCCCACGTTCTCCTGCTCCTGGCATCGGGGCTCAGCCCCCAGGCACCCCACCTGGCTCTCCTGCATCCCCCTGTGGTACTCTGTGCCCAGCACTGAGGGTCTAGCCCTGGCACCTGGACTCAGCACATGCTGCAGGCTCAGTGCCTCCTAAGCTGGAGTGACCCACTCGGTCCCTCCCCTGCTGGGCGCTCAGTCGGGCCCCACGGCAACACACGCCGGAAGCAGAAGCGCCCGGCCTGAGATTGCAGAGCCCTGAAAGATACGGTCATGAGGACGCCCCCGAAGAGAAACGTGAAGACGAAGTCGGCCTTGCGGCCGCGGAAGGACCCCTCCTCCAGCATGCGGCAGTAGCGGAACCTGGGCGCCGGTATAGGAAGGGCCACCGGGCCGGGCCTCAGTTTCCCCGCTCCTGGCGCCTCCCGCCGGGCCCGCCCGCCCCCTCCTCGCCCCCGCCCTGTCCGCGCGGGGAGGATACACGAAGAGCATGTTGAAGAAGAAGCTGAATCCCAGGGGCCCGAAGAAGAGGAAGTTGTTGACGAGCCTCCAGACCTGCGAGGGGCGCGCGGTCAGGCGGGGGCGGGCCAGGCGGGGCGCCAGGTGCAGGGGCGGGGCGGCCTCACCTGGAACTTCCGGAGCACGAGGTGCGGGTTGAAGTAGAGCTGGAAGGGGCTGAGGAGCTCCAGCTGCTGCAGAACCAGGCGGGCGTCAGGGGCTGCCCGGGATCCACCGTAACCAAGGCGACCCCCTTGTAACGATGGCGATCCCCCTCCAGGGCAGTAACCACGGCGACCGCCGCCCCGGGTTGTAACCATGGCGACGACCGGCCCGCCCACCCGGCTCAACACGTCGTGGGTGGTAAGGACGCAGGGCGCGGTGTAGGCCCGCGTCACCGCGGTCACCTGCAGGAACTCGGCCGCCAGCCCCTCCATACCATTGACCCTACCCAGACGCACGTGGCCCGACAGCCAGCGCCCTATTTAACCTGAGTCCAAGCCCCGCCTGCCCGGCTTTGGCCAGTCTCCGTCCGAGAGTCCGTCTAGAGGGCGTGGGCCTGGGCCACGTAACCCATAGGAGGAGGAGGCCGGGAGCCGGGGGCGGGACGGGGGAGTTGCGTGGGCGGGTCACGACTCGGGCCAATGAGCAGGCCCCGCGGTTGAGCACGTGTCAGTTGTTGTGGTGGTTGTGGCGGGGCGGAGGAGAACGTGTGGCCAATGAGGCCCTGGTCTCCTCGCGGCAAGCTGGGAAGGACCAATAGGGAGGACCCACGGGCCACCGCGGGGGCGTGGCTAAGAGTAGTGGTTGTGGAGAGAAAGGACCACCGATCCGCGACGGGAAGGGGCGGGGCCACACGGGGGTGTGGTCGGGGCGGGCGGGACTCAGGGTCTGGTCACGCGGCTCTGTTATCTCTCTGGGGCTGGGGGCAACCAGGGCGGGTCCTTCTTCTCTCTGAGAACCGGAAACGGTGCCACCTGACCTACGCAAATGAGGCGCTCAGCTGCCTGTCCCAATCCCTGGCAAGTCCAGGGCCGCGGTGGAACATGTGGCTCCAGTGGGAATCTTCTGGGGCTGGATGAAGGACCCGGCTGTGGAGTGGACACCCCCGGGGTGACGTGAGGGTGCGGCTGGAGAGGCCTCATTATTTTGGTGGAAAGAGAAGCTACTTTTATTCATTGTGATGAATAAAGTCAGCTGTTTGTTGGCAACCGACTGTGTGCAGGCACTGTTCTAGATGCTGGAGACAGAGCAACCAACAGAGACGCTGTCCCTCATGCTGGAGCCAAGGAGACAGGCAGTCACAGGCCTGTGCTAACATGAGAGCTAGTGTAGACAGGACAGTGCACTGACGGAATTAACAGCCACATGGTGGGTGGAGGATGCAGTCGTGCGCCCCATGCTAGATGGCAGATCTGGGAAGCCTCTGTGAAGAGGTGATGCTCAATTGTCACTTGAAAAAGTTCCCTGTGGCTGCTGTGAGGATAGCACACAGAGGAATCAGTGAGCAGGGGGAGGCTGCAAGGGACATTGGTGGCTTGGGCAGTGTGGAGCCTGGAGGGCGATGAGGGGTGGGATGTGGGTTTGCTGGCCCACTGGACAGAGCTGTGAGGGAGGAGGCAAGGATGACTTCAAGGCCTGAGCCACAGAGCGGAGGGAAGGCGGAGGCCGTTACTGTGATGGAGACCGCTTGAGGAAAAGGTGGGCAGATGGAGAGTTCTGTTCTGACCTCACTGAGTTCGGGGCGTCTGTGTGACATCTGTCTGGAAAAATCCAAGCGAGGTGTTGGGGTAGAGGCCAGGCAGACTGTCCAGATGTGGGTGTCAGTCATCAGTAGACCAGTGGCCTTTGTAGCCTTGGGCCTGAGTGAGATGCCCAAGGGGTGAGGCTAGATGGAGAAGAGAAGAGGCCAGGCCTGGGAGTCGACCTTCAGCGGTCAGAGAGGGAAGGTAGACCCAGCCAGGGGGGCCTGGGGAGGCTGGGGTGGGGCGGGAGCTGAGCAGGAAAGGGCTCAGGAGGAGGGCAGGGAGCAGCCCCGGGGGATGTGGCCTGGGAAGGACAGTGGGTGCAGCCTTGCCAAGGTCCCCGTGACCAGGACAATGGCGGGCACGAGGGAGAGGAAGGGTCCAGACGGACATACCTTCACCAGCGTGGGAGCTCAGCCTTGGACATGAGCGTGGAAGATAAGGGATGCTCTGGACCGGGCCCTGAGGCCCCCCGAGGAGACAGAATGTGGGAGAACCAGGTGAGAAAGTTATCTTGGGGGATCCCAACGAACGAGGGACCCACGAGGACGCTGAGAGGAGTCTCCTGGGGAGTGGCTCCCGGAGCCCCCATTCTGGAGGGGAGCGGAGGGAGAGTGAGGCTGGGAGCACTGAAGGGATATGCATGTGGTTCAGGGATGAGGAGAGGTCAGCAGAAGCTGGTCCAGGGTGCTGAGAGGGGGGCGGTGGGAGCAGGCTGAGGGACCCCCTTGGACAGCCTCTGTTTTCCAGGGAAGCAGGCCAAGGTCACGTCTGAGGTGGGCTGTGCAGAGTAGATCCCAGCAGGGTAGACTGTGGCAGCAGGGCGGGATCCAGGGCTCAGGTCAGGGCAGGGAGGAGCCAGCAGGGAGGCTGGGTTCCTGTCAGCTGGGGAAGGGCAGGTGTTCCTGCCTCCAGGCACTGAGCAGGCGCTGGCTGGCCCTCCACTCAGGGTCAGGCCAGGGCTAACTCGGGGCAGGGGGAGGGGGTGTCGTGGTCCACAGGGAACTCTGTCTCTCCTTCCACTGAGGCCCATAAGGCAGGTGCCCGGCTGGGGGAGAAGCACATTCCTGGGAGGCTGGGAGCCCAGGGTGGGGCAGCCAGTTGGGCGGGATGTCCAGGGGAGCAACAGGTGGATTCTACTACACATACTCCCTTCTCCGACCCCCAGGATCCTCATATGGGGAAACTGAGGCCCAGGAGGAGGCAGAGCAGGGCCGGGGTGGACCTCCATCACCAATCCAGGCTTTTCCTGTCCAGTCTCAGGCCCAGGACAGGCCACTCGGGAGACACCTGGTCCACTTCTCCTCTGACCCTTGGGCAACTCCAGACAGTTCTTTATGGAGAGAAGCCCTGGGCATCACACGTTCTGGGACAGGGCAGGCCGTGTGCTGGACGCTCACATCTATTGAGCTGTCTTTCCTAAGCAGCAGGTGGCCGCCTGCCGGCTGGGCCCACCTTCTCTCACCTGTGCTGAGGACTGTTGTCCCTTGGCAGGGTGACATGGGCCCAGCTCCCCAAGCTGTCGCTCTGGCCTGGTGACCCTGCCTGCTGCAGAGCAAGGAGCCCCGGGATCCCCAGGTCTGGGGAACTGAGGGGACCCCTAAATCTTCTTTTCAGGCTCTCCCAGTGCCTATAGGCAGGACAGCACCCCCTGCGTGCCCCCAAGCTTGCCTTCCTCCTCGAAGGTCTCACACACCAGGCCCTGGGGACCATCCAGACACCTGGGGCCATCCGTGCCCCGCCTCTCTGCAGGTGCACATGGAACCTGATGCTCCCACGGAACTCTCCAGTCTTTCCTCCCCTCCAGCACGCCTCACCACCACCACCACCTCTTTTTCAGGCCTCAGACTCTGTCTCCTGGGGATGCCCCAGATCTCTGGCTCATTCATCCACTCATTTCCTCCCTACCAGCCTAGATGTTCTGTAAGAGAAGAGGAAGGGAGGGTGGTGGAAATGCCCCCTACTCCAGGAAGCCCTCCATGAGGGGACCAGAGCTCACCTATCTTCCGTTAAGGCCCCACGCACTCAATTTCTAAGTGTATCTTATTCCATAGGCAGCACATGCCTGTGGTAAGGAATCGGAAGACTCAGACACAGGTGAGTGAGTGTGCGTGTGGGAGGCAGCTGTGTTTTCCTTTGACAACACATGGCGCCCTGTGCAGGCCATGAGCATCCTCCACGGGGGGCCTTTCCTCAGGGGCTGAGAGCTCAGTGCCCACCCCCTTCCAGTACATGGACCCCCCAACTGTGGTGGGTGGGCCTCCACCGCAGCTCCAGCCAGCCCCTCCCAGGAGCAGCTGTGTCCCCTTGGCCTTTCCTGTCTGGGTCACGGGTATTTTTAGCACCGAATCCGGAACCCACTGGGCAGCAGCTGCTCACAGACAGACTGTAAGAACAACACAGTGTCCGGGTGGCTGCCTCAGGCCTGGGAGGCAGAGGGAGCGCCTTGGGCCTGGCCCCTTGAGTCTGGTAGCAGAACCCGGACTTTCCAGGAATGAGCGGGTCTCTGAGTGGGATGGGGAGGGAGGAGGCATGGCAAGGCCAAGGATGAGTAGGTATCAGCTGGGCCCCAAGGGAACAGCCTGTGCAAAGGCCCTGAGGTGGCATGGAAGGACAGAGAGAAGGTGGGGGCAAGAAGGAGGAGGAGCTGCATGCAATGTGAGGCTGGAGAGGGCTGGGCCAGGCTGAGCAGGGCCGTGTGGGCTGTGGCCTCTGTCCCAAGGGCAGTGGGAGCCATGGGAGAGTTTCCAGCACAGGGGTGAGGTTAGGATCAGATGGTAGCTCTTTGGAGGAAGAAGGGACAAGAGCAGCAGCCGTGGGCAGAGCGGAGGAGGATGGCAGCGGCCTGCAGTGGCAGGTGTGTGACAGAGAGGGAGCGGTTGGGTGAAGGAGGTGGGAGCCACAGGCCTTAGTGAGCGCTTGGCAGAGGGGCGAGACCCGGGGGAGGGCCTAGTTTGGAAGGGAGACCATCCATTGGTTTGGGACAGGCTGAGTTTGGGGTGCTGCGGGGACATGACTGCCTGAGGGAAGCCCTCCCTGGTCCCCCAGCCTGGCCCTCACAGCTCCTTGTCCTCTGGGGCTCTGGTCCCGCCTACAGAAGGGCTGCCCCAGGCTCTCTCTATCTCTGGGATGTGCTGTCTGCTGGGCACAGGCAGGCCTCGGACCTGGACTCCAGGGCTGGGTCTGCAGCTCAGGGCCAGCAGTGGACCCCGCCACTCCCTGCCCGCCTCCTCCTCAGTGTCCCTGTCTGTGAGATGGGCCGGTTGGAAGAGTCCACCTGTAGAGTCTCCTCCAGCTCGAGGGCTGTACTCTGTTCTATTGCGGGGATGTCAGAGATTCTGGGCAGGGGCCCCTTCCTGTGACAGTCGTGGCTCCCCTGCCCCTCTGAGGCCAGCCTCTGCTGTGCATGAGCGCAGGCCCGTGAGCAAGAACGCACTAAGGAAGGACCCTCTCTTGCAGGCGTGTGTCCTCGCCCGCCTCCTCCTGAGCCGGGGCTCTCACGGGCCTGTGGTCAGGCAGACCCATGGAGGCCTGAACGGCGTGGGAGGGAGGCAGTGGGACCACCCCAGTCCTGCAGGAGCTCGTCCTCTGGCTGGGGAGACTGGGCGCCCACACTAAGCAGCGAGGGGAGCTAGACCGGTCAGTGGTCCAGGGACAAAGAGCCACGGGCCCTCTGAGGAGGGGCCACCAGGCAGGAGGACTCTTGACAAAGATAGCGTTGGGATGATGAGAGGACGGGGCACGCTAGGCAGGGAGAATGGCTTGAGCAAAGGTGCGGAGTCAGGAATGTACTCACGTCTCAGGGGTGAGGAGGACACCGTGGAGTGGGGGCTCAGAGCCCAGGCTGGAGCCAGGCGCTCTGGTGATAATAGCTGCTCAGTGACCCCTCACCAGACTCTGCACCATGGGTTTTAATAACCTCACTGAAGCCTCTCCAGCACCTTACAAAGTGCATTATTATTACAGATGAGGATACAGGCTCGGAGAGGTTAAGTAACGTACTTGAGGACACACAGCTAAAGAGGAACCAAGACACCAGGGTGCCAGTCCTGGCTTTGCCACCCTGAGGGGCGATGGAAGGAGCCATGGGGAGGTGGGGAGCTCCCCGCTTGTTGGGGCACAGGGGAGATCACCACAGGGTGTGAGTGGCATCACCCGCCTGAGTCTGCACAGGGCGTCCCCATCCAGGCAGCACTGAGCAGCCTCAGACCCTTCCCCAGCTTGGTTTGGATGCAAAACCTCTCTGCCCCCTCCGGGCTCCTGGAGTGTCTCTGACACGAGACTCTGCTCCCTCGAGGCTCCCCTGCTGAGCAGCTTGGGCTGTGGCTCCGCCTGGACCTCAGGTTCCCTGTCTCTGACCCTCAATGGCTGGATGAGATGGGTCCTTCGCAGCCCCAGCTGCAGGGCCAGCCCGAGCCTGTGCCCGGCCCTCAGACCCTCACAACGGCCCCTAATCCCCACTTCCTGCTGTGGTCACTACAGAATGTATAAGCCACGTCCTGCCCGTGCGCAGAGCCTCAGAGGGTCTGGCGGGGACCCCCCCTGACCCGCCTCAGCTATTTTCGGGCTAGTGGGCTGTGTTTTGGGAGAAGCAGATGATCTGCTCGGCAGAGTTGGCCTACTGGCAGAGCCAGGGAGGCGAGTTCACGGAGACAGGAGGACCATGAGACAGAGAGGAGACTGTGCGACCCGTGCGAGTGTGTGCCACCTGTCTGCACACCCAGGGTGTGCACACTGCCGATCTGCGCACCCAGGAGGCTGCACACCTGGGTCTGGTCCGTGTGGCCCTGGGGTGTGTGTGGACCCCGAGGCCACACTGTCCTACGGTCTTCTACTCGTCACCTGCTGGCCAGGTCATCAGGCAGTACTGGTCTGTGGCCTGGAGGGACCTGTAAAGACAGGGCCATGGCTCTGGGAGCCTCTGCCCAGGACCAGTGACTCAGAGCTCTGGGCGGGTGGACGGGGAGGCTCGGAAAGGCCTGGGCTCACCCGCCTCCCACCTGGCTTGCACCACTGACATCCCAGCCAAGCAGCCCAGGCCCTGCTCCCACGTCTGGGGAGGTCAGCCCCCCACCGGTGGCTGTCCAGCCGCTGGGACGGGGAGCTCACACTAGCGGGCTGGGACCAAAGCATAGGCCTCCTTGTCCTCCCTGGTGATGCCACCAGAACTCCTGCCTCCACATCTTGCTCAGGACATTCTCCCAGCCCCATAGGCCATTCACCTTCATGAGGTATTAGGGGCCTCTTTAAGAAAATGACTGCAAAATCACAAATGCAAGATTAGGTACGAAAGGGAATATTTGCTTAGAATGAGAAAGCAAACAAGAGAAACAAGTTCATCAAAGCTGACGAATTCCACTCCAAATCCGAAAATCCAGAAAAAATTCCCTCCCTGGTCAGAAGCCTGTGGCTAAATGGCTGCTGTGCCCGGGTCAGACCGGGGCTGGTAAAAGGAGAAGGGTGCGGGACCCAGGCACTGCACGTCCCTCTGTGCAGTGAGTGGAGGGAAATATTTGAAGTGTTGAAAGAAAAATCCCCACCTACCTAGAATTCTGTATCCATCAAATTGCTCCTTCAAAAGTGAAGGAAAGGGGCCGGCCCCGTGGCTTAGCGGTTAAGTGCTCGCACTCCGCTACTAGCAGCCTTGGTTCGGATCCCGGGCACGCACCGACGCACCACTTCTCCGGCCATGCTGAGGCCACGTCCCACATACAGCAACTAGAAGATGTGCAACTACGACATACGACTGTCTACTGGGGCTTTGGGGAAAAAAAGGGAGGAGGATTGGCAATAGATGTTAGCTCAGAGCCGGTCTTTCTCAGCAAAAATAGGAGGATTAGCACGGATGTTAGCTCAGGGCTGATCTTCCTCACAAAAAAAAAAAAAAGTGAAGGAGAAATAGACTTTCTAAGATAAACAAAAATTGAATTTGTCTCCAGCAGACCTGCCTTGCAAGTCATGTTCAAAGAAGTTCTTCAGGGAAGGAAAATGACGTAGCTCAGACACTTAGATCTGTGAGAGTCAGCATATTTCCTGAGATGAGGGACAGCACATTTCAGGATGACAGCAGTGAAGCCCAGTGCAGAAGGTACATCCCTCTGGTGTGCATGCATAAGCCCCACGTCCTTAATGGCCTCCCAGCTCCATTTTAGAAGCCTTGACATATGTTACTGCATTTTGTTATGCTGTCCACAGAGAAAATAAAATTCTGTTGGTTAAGCCACCTGGCCTGTGGTATTTTGTTATGGCAGCCCTAGCTGACTGAGACAGAAGGGTTCGCTCTCCTGGGGAGAAGCGGCAGGGAGGCTTTCTCCTGGTTTCCCTGGCTCTCTGCCAACCTCCCTCCATCTCCCTGCTTCCTACTGCCAAAGTCGTCTTTCTTTCTTTTTATTTCTTTTTTGCTGACGAAGATTTGCCCTGAGATAACCTCTGTGCCAATGCTCTTCCACTTTAGATGTCATGGCTGATGAGTGGTGTAGGTCCGTGCCTGGGATCCGAACCCGTGCAATCCAGGCCCCTGCAGCAGGGCATGCCAAACTTAACCACTACGCCTCAGGCCGGCCCCAAAGCTGTCCTTCTAAGGACAGACCTGACGGCACTCGTCAGAGGCTCCCCAAGTCCTATCTGGTGTGTCCCATTGCAGGGGTCCAGTTCCCCACTCTCCTCTAAGGAGGACAAGCTAAGGGTCTGCTTGAACATCCATCCACTAAGGAGTCTCCAGAAGCGGGAGCTGCGTTCTGGCGTTGAGCTGGGGAACACCTGGATTCCTCCTTCCACGCTTTTCCCAGCAGTATATACACACTGGATCCTCAAGAAAGTTCAGGCGGGCTTTCCAGAATGGAGGACTGAGGTGGTTCTTCCAAAGTCCTCCGAAAGGGACACTGTGCCCCAACCCAGCTCTTAGGGGCGTGAGGACAGCGGTGTACCCTCCACCTCCCTTGTCTCTGCAATCCCATTCCTCATTAAAGAAGTAATCAAATCCCGCCCGTCCCTGGGCGCTGGTGGGAAGGCTTTTCTGCACCAGTAAAGGGGCAGACAAGAAAGAGGGTGCAGACTTTGGGTAGATGACGGGCAGGCATGTCTGCAAAGACCCGAATAAGGAGCAGGGAGGCGAGCGGGCCTGGGGCGCCCTGCAATGGGACAGCAGCACAAGGTCGGGGGCGTCACGTGCACGGTAAGGTCCTGTGCCCCACCCAGGGGGCGCTGCGGCCGCCACAACCTAAGGTCCGAGGACGCCCGGGATCGCCGGGCCCTCCCTCAGCCTTCGGCGAGTCCCAACCTTCCCGCCAAAGCCGCAGCCAATCAGAAAGCGCCACACTGGGCGACTCAAGCAAGAGCCAATTGCAAGTAGGATTCCCGGCTTCGGCCCGCCCCCAGGCGCTCGGGACCAATGGCCGCGGGGCAGCGGCGGGCTCCTCTGGGGAGCGCGCTCGGCGGCGGCCGTTGAGGGCGAGGAGCCGTTGAGGGCGAGGAGCCGTTGAGGGCGAGGAGCCGTTGAGGGCGAGGAGCCGTTGAGGGCGAGGAGCCGTTGAGGGCGAGGAGCCGTTGAGGGCGAGGAGCCGTTGAGGGCGAGGAGCCGTTGAGGGCGAGGAGCCGTTGAGGGCGAGGAGCCGTTGAGGGCGAGGAGCCGTTGAGGGCGAGGAGCCGTTGAGGGCGAGGAGCGGCGGCGGCGGCGGGGAGCTCAGCATGGTGAGGCCGGGGCGGGAGGCGGCGCTGCGGGCCGGCAGGCGTTGGCGGGACCCCGGCACTGTCGCCCCGCGGACGCCCAGGCGGGAGGGCGGACGAAGCCGCCACGTGAGGCGGCGGGGGCAGGCCCGGGGGCCGCGGGGAGAGGGCGCGGGCGGCCCGGCCTGTGGGGCGAGCGGAGCGCCGGCGGCCGGGGGCACCGCGAGGCCCGGGGGCCCGGAACGGGCTCGTCCTCTGGGGTGCGGGCCCCGGGCGGTGGGGACCCGGCGTGGGAGCGTCCGGTGAAGGGGGTGCAGGTGCGGCGGCTCCCGGACATCGTGTCGTCAGGAGCCGGGGGTGGCGGCGGGTCGTTGCTCGGCCTGGACTCGGGCCCCGGGAGCACAGACGGTGTTGGGGTCCCGAAGGCTGGGGGCGGTCTCCGGACCTCCCTCCGCGACTGCAGGTTCTCGAGGACCCAGAGCCCGCGTTCGTGGGGTCGTGTCTGCCGGGGCTGCTCACGTTAGAGATTAAGATGAGCCGCTTTACAAAGACTCACTTTCAAGCAGCACGTTACCGTAAATAGCAGACCCCGCAGTCTGAACAGCCGGGTTGTCAGTCCTTGCGAGTGAAAACAGCGTTCCGTGGAAAAGCAGCTAGTTCAGCTGGCGACTCAAACAAATGCCCCGGGCTCCTCCCGAGCCGCTGCGTTTCGGCCTGTGCACAAGTGCCGCGTCCCTACTTTGCGTTTTGTGGCAGTTCTCCAGGGAGAGATTTAGTACAGTTAATCAGCGTCTCTGCTGCATCAGGGACATTCTTAAGTGAATCTGGCTTTACTTTTTCTTCTTTTTACTCTGAGCGCGTAAGTGTGAGGAACCCAGTGACCACTGGTACAGTCTGGTGCCGCTGCCGTGATTCGGGCTCAGGCGCCAGCCGTTGTGTCCACCTTTGATTGTGCACCATCAGGCCGAATGTCAACACAGTGGAAGGACTCGTAACCTCCTAGTCCTACTGTGAAATGCTTCTATCTCCCTGTGCCCTGCAGAGGTCTGTGGACCCCTGGCGGCCTGGGAACTCCACCCTGATTCCTCTGAGGACCTTGCTGGGTAGGGGATCAGTAGGAGCAAGGGCTCATTCGCAGGAGAACACGGCTTCATTGTAGAGTAAAGGAAGGGGAGAGTGGAAGGGTGTGTTTGCACATTTGGGGCAGGAAGGTGAATCTTCTGGGTAGGAAGGGAACAAGGTCATCTTCCAAGAATATCGAGAGAGGAGTTGGTCTGGAGTTTGAAAAGATCACAGGAAGTTTTGAATAATTTTTTCAGAGAGGAGATAGAGCTGACTAAAGAAATGTAGATTTTAATGATCCAGGTGAGGTTGGCGATGAATTTGTAATTAAGGCTTTCTGTTGAAAGCTAGGAGTGATTTTCCTGACTGCTTTGATTATGTCATTGGTTAGATAATCAGATGGAAGTGGCCTTGCAGACCACTTAGCTCCCCAGCCCCCATTCTGTAAATGAAGAAGTTGGGGGGCTTCCCCAGGTCACAGAGCTGACTCTGACCACACTGGGGCTGAGGAGTCGAATGCCACATCAGGCCTCCTGGGAGACAGTCCATGAAATGCAGGGTGTCTGGACTTAAGGAAGGCACAACGATAATATGGATTTGAAAATGGTGTGGTTGGGTGGATTCCAGAGCACTTCCCAGAGTGTTGAGGAATTTTCCTCTGGAGGAGGGAGTTCCTTGTCACTGGAGAAGTTCTTTCTGGAACTGAATGCCTCCTTCTGGGGTGATATGGGGGGATTGCTGGGTTATGTCCATCTTTGATGCCCTGATGACTCTGAGTTTGGTGCCTGTATAGTAGACAAAAGGACTTCAAGTTCTTGGGATTGTGTGTTAGAATTTAGGGTGGGCGGGAGACCTCAAGTTTCATTTGGTTTCTTCTCTGTATTTGTAAGGATGATGTGTCTACAACTGGACAAGTGGTTTGAGTCTGTACAGTTAGGTTCCCGGCAGGAAAGAGATGGTACATTCAGAATAGGTACTTTGGGGAGAATCTTTTAAAAGGTACTGTTTATAAAGGAATGGGCAGAATTTCAGGAAACCACCAAAGGGCAGTGCAGTGTCCCAGCATTCGGGGTGTCTGGAGCCATCACCTCCTAGGCTTGAAGTGGGGAGGGGAGGGACTGGTCACTAGAAGTTGACAGGGCAGCTTTATGAGGAGCGCTGGCTGCTGAAACCTGTGGCCTTGATAAGTGGCCTCCTGAAACCCCTGGAGGTCTGGCAAGGAGGGAGCCCGGGAGGGAGCACCTGCCCTCCCTTTCTTCTGACCTCGAGGTCTTTGCTGCTGCCTGCCACTGGCTGGAGCAAGCTGAAGCCAGAGGGCAAGGAAGCCCTTTGATGCAACCATGTGGTCAGCCTCCGGGAGCCTGGAGCTGGATGGAGAACAACAGGGTAGATCGAGAGGGCAGTTGGGAGACACACACACACGGTGACCGCCGGTGCTTGGCCCACGGTGACCTGTGTCCTTGTGCACTTTTCCTTCCCGACTCTATCACCTTCTACCTTATTCTTTGGTCAGACACAATCACAAACTGCTATATTCCTTTATTTTTAATATAGCAGTCATTAGTTGTTTTTTTTTTTTTGAGGAACATTGGCCCTGAGCTGACTTCTGTTGCCAGTCTTCCTCTTTTTCTTTTTTTCTCCCCAAAGCCCCAGTACATAGTTGTATATCCTAGTTGTAGGTCCTTCTAGTTGCTCTATGTGGGACGCTGCCTCAGGATGGCTTGATGAGCGGTGAGTAGGTCCATGCCCAGGATCTGAACCGGCAAATCCCAGGCTGCGGAAGTGGAATGTGTGAACTTAACCACTATGCCACTGGGCCAGCCCCTGCTATATTCTTCAGAGAATTATGTGACTAACCATAACCATAATGTGGAGTTTACTGTTGACATAACTCGGCTTCCATGTTTTAAAATAACCTAATTTTTGTACAGTAGCAAACACTTAGGTTCTGGGCTAACTCTGGCACTAACTAGCTAGGGTGGTGGTTTAGAGCATGTCAGTTTTCACATAAAATGGTCACATAAGCCTTGTGGGAAATGAGGTTTGGGAAATCTGTAGACGCTCTCAAGCGCATACGTATGTTCTGCATGCCATAGAGTGACGATTGCCTTGAAGATGAGGTTCTCACCTCTATGTTCTGGTTCCTAGCGCGAGTGCATCTCTATCCACGTGGGGCAGGCGGGGGTCCAGATTGGCAATGCCTGCTGGGAACTGTACTGCCTTGAACATGGAATTCAGCCCGATGGTCAGATGCCAAGTGACAAAACCATCGGTGGTGGTGATGACTCGTTCAACACGTTCTTCAGCGAGACTGGGGCTGGCAAACATGTGCCCAGAGCAGTGTTTGTGGACCTGGAGCCCACCGTGGTCGGTAGGTACTTGCTCACTCAGGGCGGCTGTCCTGGGAGGGTGGGAGAGCCTCGCTAAAGCCCCATGTGTGCTCTTTTGAATCCTCTGTAGAAAGGACGAACGTACAAGTGTATCCCCATGGCCACGTTAGGTCAGAAACTGGGAGGTTAGTGCTTGAAATGTCTGTCGGACTCAGGCTCCTAATTTAGAAAAACCTACTGTAAGGTGGGCCAGCAGGAAGATGGGCTGGGGATAGATTCAGTCATTGCCACTTCAGCCCCAGGTTGTATAGACCCTCTCTGCAGGGCCCGAGCACTGCTCCGTCCTTAATGCTGTGTGCTCCCTCAGGCTGGTGCACGAGTCCTGACCTGCATCTTAGACATAGAAAGGTAAGTATAGAACATTTGTTGGGTCCTTCAGATTAGAAGTATGAAGTAGTTTCCAAGGAGAGCTGCAAAGAGAGCACCTTTCAGTGGCCACCCAGGAGGTGATAGAATGTCATATAGGGTGCCCTGATGGGACTGCCCAGTGAAAGTCATGCTGACCTGGTCACTGTCTAGTATGTAAGGGATTTTTAAATCATACCCTTGGCTGTAGCTACAGGTATGAAGAATCATGCACGTGTAGAATCGCCTGTGTGTGGGTGTGAGAGCTCTACTCCCTTCCTTGGGAACTGGTCACACTCGCATTTGTACTGTGAGTTTACTCTTCTCTCCTAGAGCCCTAGGTTGCAGCTGTGGTCTGTGTATTACACAGAGACTTTCCTAGGAGACACTGATGTTGTCGACCTACAAGGAACAGCATGTGCTTGGGAGAATGGAACAGTCGCGAATCTGTCCACCCTGGTGAGTTAACAATAGGCCTTAAAGACTCGCGGCCCCTGTGTCCTCTGTAGATGAAGTGCGCACAGGGACCTACAGGCAGCTCTTCCACCCGGAGCAGCTGATCACCGGGAAGGAAGACGCAGCCAATAATTACGCCAGAGGCCACTACACCATCGGCAAGGAGATCGTTGACCTGGTCCTGGACCGGATCCGCAAACTGGTAAGAAGAGCCCTGAGAAGGCTTCCTGTGGACATTGTCCTGGAAGGGTGGGCATGCCTTGGATTGTGACCAGGAGGACATTTTGCCAAAACTGAGGCCAGAATCACGAGTCCACAGTCTGACTCTCCAGTGTGGCTGCGGTGCACCATACATCTTTAACGTCTGCTCTGCTTTGCCCTTAAGTGTTATGTGTGTTCACTGTGGAGGATGTGAGTCGTATGATCTTGCAGAGGAAGAGAAGTGACCGTGGCTGGTTGGAGGTGGGTGGTGTGGCTTCTGCAGGTGTTGGCTCACGTTCTCTGCTCTCTCTCAGGCGGATCTGTGCACGGGGCTGCAGGGCTTCCTCATCTTCCACAGCTTTGGGGGCGGCACCGGCTCTGGCTTTGCGTCTCTGCTCATGGAGCGCCTCTCGGTGGACTACGGCAAGAAGTCCAAGCTGGAATTTGCCATTTACCCAGCCCCCCAGGTTTCCACGGCCGTGGTGGAGCCCTACAACTCCATCCTGACCACCCACACAACCCTGGAACATTCTGACTGTGCCTTCATGGTGGACAACGAAGCCATCTACGACATATGTCGGCGCAACCTGGATATCGAGCGGCCCACGTACACCAACCTCAACCGTCTGATCGGGCAGATCGTGTCCTCCATCACGGCCTCCCTGCGATTCGACGGGGCCCTGAACGTGGACTTGACGGAATTCCAGACCAACCTGGTCCCGTACCCCCGCATCCACTTCCCCCTGGCCACCTACGCCCCGGTCATCTCAGCTGAGAAGGCCTACCACGAGCAGCTGTCCGTGGCCGAGATCACCAATGCCTGCTTTGAGCCGGCCAACCAGATGGTCAAGTGTGACCCTCGCCACGGCAAGTACATGGCCTGCTGCATGTTGTACAGGGGGGACGTGGTCCCGAAAGATGTCAACGCAGCCATCGCCACCATTAAGACCAAGCGCACCATCCAGTTTGTGGATTGGTGCCCAACTGGATTTAAGGTAGGACTGGGTGGTTTGGAGTGGGTCTACCTGTTAGCAAGCAGCAGACCCTGCAATAGAACACTGCCCTTTGCAGAGAATTCTCCTGTTCCCTGGCAGCTCGGCTCTTGGTCATAAATTAGGGAACCAGAGTGATCATTTATTCAGTGGCATCATTTGAACTTCCTTCCTGAGTCATCACACTATAGATCTGCGGTGAGAGTATTTTTTTTTTAACAGAATAGAGAATTTTTTGAAGCATTTTTTTTCACTTTTCCCTTTTGTTGGGAAATTTCTCTTCCGGAAATTGTTCCCTTTTCTGGCTGGTAGAATTACTGTAGGAAATGTAGGTTGGCTTGAGAAATGTAGGCATTGTCAGGGCATCCTGGTAATTCATGTGGATATTTGAAATTAGGGAAATACTATAAACTGATTGTTGTCACTAAATCTTACTTCATTCCATAGTATGTAGAAACTACATCCAATTCAAATATCCTATGCAGTGTTGGATTTAAAGAAAAACTATCATGAATCTTTTTGTGGAGAAAATGGCAACATCTTTATTTTTCTCTTGGTAAGCCTAGAAATTCTGGCCTGAGTTTGCCTCAGGCCACAGTGTGTCCCCACTTTCCACTGGATACAGGACAGAAACCTTGCTGTAGCTCTCCAGCTTTGTCCAATCATTGGTCACCGAACCCTGTGGATTCTTTCCCTCAGGACTGTGCTTCCGTGAGACTTTTCAGGCCTCCTCTGCTAGCTCAGACCCTCACTGCTTCTGCTGGGCCTGCTGTGGTGGTTCTGAACTAGGCCTTCCTCCTCTGGTCCTCCTCCTCTAGCTCGGGGGTCAGCATGGTGGGTGGACCAGCCGCCTGGTTCTGTAAATAAGTTGTGTGTGAACACAGCCGCACCTGCTCATTGGTGCATTGGTGTGACTGCTTTTGCTGCAAAGACAGAACTGAGGAGCTGTAACAGACCGCGTGGCTCACCCAGTCTAGAATATGTAGTATCTGGCCCTTTACACCAAGGTTTGCTGACCTGGGCTGCAGCTGACCCTGCGTTTCTCTGCCAAAACCTCTGGTCACATTGTCTCTTAGATCTGAAACTTGGAATGCCTCCTTTTTGGTCCCAGCCCTAGAATGTCAATCCTTCCTCCTACTTAGCACACACATCGACCACCTCCTAGTGCAGTGGTAACAGCAGTCCCAGGACCTCTGACGGTGTGCCCGTCACCCTGCTCTGCACAGGCTGGCTTGTTTGGTGGGAAAGCAAGGGGCATGACCTTCCCTCCTGATACCACCACAGTTGTGTACTCTGAATCTGTCTGGGTGGAAAATGTTTCAGCCATGGAAATTATTCCCCATCTTGTTGAAGCCTGTGGAGAAAATAACGTTCAAAGAATCCAAAGCAGTGTCCCTTTTCAGAAGGAAGACAGTCCTGTCACCTGGGCACCTATCACATGTCACAGTTGCTGGGACACAGCCCTTCAGGCAGCTTGGGACCCAGCCAGGGTGGCCGACTCTGGGGCTCCTCTTTCCCTGTTTTCCTTGTCTGGAAACCAGCACCCTGCTCTCCTGGCTCCCTGCCTGGCACCAAGAAGGGCTCAGAGCCTGCAGGGTGAACCGAGCCTTCTCCCAGGTCACCAGAGGGGACCTGTGTGTCTTCTGTTTCCATGAAAGTAGCCACCATTTCTGAGTTTGCCGGAAGCTTCACAGAGTGCTTTCTTCCCCTTCTCTGGCAGGTGGGCATCAACTACCAGCCCCCCACCGTTGTCCCCGGGGGAGACCTGGCCAAGGTGCAGCGGGCCGTGTGCATGCTGAGCAACACCACCGCCATCGCCGAGGCCTGGGCCCGCCTGGACCATAAGTTCGACCTCATGTACGCAAAGCGAGCCTTTGTGCACTGGTACGTGGGGGAAGGCATGGAGGAGGGAGAGTTCTCTGAGGCCCGCGAGGACCTGGCGGCTCTGGAGAAGGATTATGAGGAGGTGGGCGTGGATTCCGTGGAAGCAGAGGCCGAAGAAGGGGAAGAGTACTGAGTGGGTGCGTGTGGCTGGAGGCCAGTCCTGTGCCTCCGCCCCACTATAACGTCACAAGTGTGCTCACCTATTAAAGTTTCTGTGTTAAACCTGTGTCTGTCGTGGTGCTCGGCGGGGACACACTCATCTGCCCACAGCAGTGGGGGGACCACCGACCTGACGGGCCGCGTGGGGGGCTGGTCCGGGCCGCACAGTGCTGCGCTGCTGGGGCGGGTGGAGCACCCGCTACATCTGTGAGGAGCCACTGCTCACGTGACGTGACCCGGGGCGAGATGGTCAGAATTTCCTACCCAGGGTTTCAAAGGCTAAAGATTTACTAAATCCTAGGAAAACTGAGTTAGGTTTTTCCATTGAATTTGCCATTTTTCAGGCTTCTCCATTGATGGGACATGTGGACTAAAGTATAAAAGCTTGGAACTGGAGTTTCAAAATCTGAGGTCCATGGAAGGGGTGGGGGGTCCACAAAATCCCTGAAACTGTGGGTCACATGTGTAAGGTCAGGACATTTTTTTGGGGAAAGGGATTTTTGGATTCTCCACAGCATTTATGACCCACAGAAGGTTAAAAAAGCTCTAGGTCACGACACAATTCATCTTTGTCCCCACTGTCCGTGGTCTCAGTAAAAGTGATGTACCTTTCACTTGAAGCAAAACGTGTTGATGTCTGTTTATTAAAGGCCTCGGAATACCGATATTTTCTCTTCAGACCTGAACCTGAGGTCCAGGAGGGTGAAGTCACTGGTTTAAGTCACTTGGTTAGTTCAGCTGTAGCATAACTAGGACGAGCACACAGAACTAGTTCTAAACCTTTGTGCCTTGATATATTCAAAAAGTGACAGAAAATGCCTTGAATGACCCTGCTTTTCAAAAACGTTTATCAGCAACTGGAGGAAGCCACACAGAGCCTCTGCTGGGGGGCTGGGGAGCCCACAGCTGGGTGGCGTGAGAAGTCTCTGCCTGTCTCAGGTGCTGCTCCCAGCGGGGCTCTTCCCTGGTCCGCCCCCCTTGGGCAGCCTGGTGGCACTGGGCTGGCGGGGCATCCTTTGGCTGGATCCTTCCCGGCCGCCGCGTTCTGCCAGTGCCCGGCCTCCACCGCAAGCACTGCTGCCTTTGTTTCTCCCTGAGCAGACAGAACACCACCGTCAGGAACCCGGGCAAGCCCCATGGTCACAGCACCTACTGTGTTTGTGTTCTCTGAGCAACGTTTATGTTGAGGACATTTCTGTCACAGTCCTTTCAGCTGGGGGTCCTATGGCAACCCTGAGGCTGAGCACCGCCTGGAGACAGCACATCCAGGAAGAGTCCTCAGCAGAGTGCAGGAGGCCCTCCTAGGACGGAGGCAATGCCAGGAGCGATGGGGGATGTTCTGGTGGTGAATTTAGGGGAAGGGGAGCTCAGCCTGGTGACTCCCGCCCTGGAAAGCGCAGGCGGTCGGCCCTGACTGCCAGCAGCACAGGAGGGCTCCCTGCAGGGCCGCTGGTCTCCCCACCGCAGGCCCTCTCCTCCTCTCCGGATCGCCCACACCTGAACGGATCAGGAAGCACGTCAGTCATCAAGTACGGAAGTCAGGCTCTGGGATCTGCATCTGGAGAGCTCTTTCTCACACGTTTCCCACCCTCCCTCAGGATCCTGCACACATTCCGTGGTCGAGCCTCCTGCTCCCAGGGTCACTCCCGGGTCCCATGACGGGTCCTGCCGAGGCTCAACTGCTCAAGCCTCGCCCTGACCGTGAGGTAGTCACACTTACATGGAGGCTCCACATAGGAGCCCACAGGTTCAGCTACTCCTTGATGTGTTTGCTTACTTGATTCTTTTTGTGAAGACAGCCAGGAAGCTCTGCAGCCACGCCTGGGCCAGAGCTTGATTAAAGGAGTAGCTGCCCTGGACTCAGGGTGGTGTTGGCATCAGGGAGACCGAGAGGACCCCATGGGGACAAAACATGCCCAGGAACAGGCTTGCCCACAGGGTCACAGTCCCTCCCCATTAGGCCTGCCCCAGCCAGGGTTCTCTTCCACTCTGGCCTAGCAGGGTCTGCCCTGTGGGCTCTGACCACGGTACATGTGCCCTGCGTGACCCCCAGACTCCATCCCGATTCTTAGTCAAATAGGCTGCAACGGGGAAGTGTGAGTTCTTGCAGAAAAGACGCAAGGAAGTTTCTTAGGAGCCTGTTAGGTCACTTCTGTGTCACCATTTGTCACCTTGAGCAAGCAGAGGTGTCTGCATTTGAGACTGCAGACCCTGGCTCCTCCAGAAGGACATCAGACTCACGTTCATGCTAATACTGACAACTGAATTCTCCCCAGGATTCCTGCAAGGATGGGATGACCCTTCTTAGGAGAATTTCTGGAAAGTTCTTTCTCAGAGAGCAGGGGGTCTTTGCTGTCCGGTGGGTGGGGAGAGTTACAGTGGAGTCATGCTTAGAACTCTGAGGGCTCAGGTTTTCCTGGCCTCGACTCCCTGGGCTTCACAATCAAGTCTTACATACACTTGATGTGACAAAGATGTAATAACATGTTACCCAGAGCCGATGGGGAGCAGACAGGAGCGTGTGGTGGGGTGAAGCTGGGCCAACGCAGCCTACCAGTGACTCACAAAGACAGACACAGAGAGAACCGTCACCCCCATTTCCTTTGGTACAAATGCCACTATTCTGGTCCCCACTGCAAGGATCCCGTGTCCTACGAGACCATAAGCCCCACCACCCTGCAGCATCTCCCAACATGCTAGTGTCCCCCTGAGGCCACAGCCCCGCCCCAGCCCAGGCCAGGCAGAGGTAGGTCTTCTGTAGCCTCTGGCCTAATCCTGGTAGTTTAGGGGCCCACGGACTCTCCATGAGGGGCATTTCCTGAAGGACTCCGAAGTACAGCTCAGGCACAGCTCACCCCCAGCAAGTGGTGGCTCTCAGACGTGGGCCTGACTTTGAAGCCAGCTTTTCTTCAGCCTGCCACACAGGTGAGCTTCCTCTCCCCCTCAGTATAATGACCTGGCCCTTCTGGAAACTCAAGGATGACAGGAAAGAAGAAAAGAGCAAATAATCTTCATCTTTAAATCTGATAAGGCCTATAAACCCCAGAAATAAGAAATCAATGTAACTTTGAGCCACAGAAGGCACTGAGAAACCATCTAACGAGGAAAGCAGGCCATCATCCCACTGTGGGTGATTCTTAGAGCCCTTCAGGAATCACGTGCTCCTGGGATTAGGGAGCAGACCCAATCAGGCCTTGTCAGTTTCCCCATGGAGATGGGGAGGTTGAGAATGGTCTATATGGTCTGGCAATGGGAAGACTTGCTTTGTTAAACCTTGCTCAGCAATGCCCTGCTGGGGGACCCAGCTAGGGACATTTTGGAGCTGGTCACACCTGCCCCAGCTCCCTTGTGGAGGGGTCATTAGGGTCAGAGGGAAGGGAGGGTGAGTCTTGAGCCAAGGGTGACTGCAGGCTGGGGTGGGGCGCGGTGGGGTAGTGCTCCCAGGCCCAATTCCTGAGGGGCCCTCGTAGGCATCAAAGACAGACAGCGATCACTGAATGTTAAAACACTCTGGCTTAGTGTCTTCAACGTTGGTGCCTCTCCCCCAAACCAGCTTGTGGCCGCTCAGTGCTCTGTGACACGGTAATGAAGCAAACCCTAAAACGCGCCAGCCTGTCAGCACCCGTGATGCAGGGAGCCCCTGAAGCTGAGGGGCTGGCCAGACCCAGTGGGACCCACTCTGCCATTTCTCTGTGGTGTGGCCCCCGTGATCCCCACTCACCATCCCCTGCCAGCTCTCCTGGCAGAGCTGCTTGACAACGATGATCTGTAAAAAGCCCACTGGAAACTGCTGCTCCCATCCCTTCCTGCCTGTCCCCCAAAGCGGTCTCTCTCCTTCGTGGTAGGAGCGCCCCCTTGTGGGGAAATGGGCCAGTGGGGCTGCAGAAGGAAAATAGTGACTGGCAATGAGTGTACAGTGAACGCACGTTGTGTGAGGAAGGAAAAGAACAGGGGGGTGGGGAGGACGGGGACGGAGGGTTGAGAAATGAGGAGAGGAAAGAAAAGACGACAGCCCCGCTGCGGGAGCCACTGTGGGCCGCCCCGAGGTCTTCAAGGCCAGCAGGCAGGGTGGTGGCCAGGGCGAGTCGGCTGCCAGGGCGGCAAATTGCCTGGCTGAGAGCCCACCAGAAGGTCTGCACCCACCAGCCAGCACTGCTGGCCTCTCTGGCCGGGCTCACAGTAGGGGTTTAATCAGTGCTTCCAGAACACATTACAGACACGACTACAGAGACTGACGTGCACCATGGACGTGCACACGTGCACTTTTAACCCTGAACTGAGCCTCTGCTTCTTGGGAAGGTGCTCTCCCATGTGGACGTGCGCAGTGACCCCGCCCTGCACGTGCACACACAGCCGCGACTGTGAATGTTCTGGAGCAGCGCTGTCCAATAGCAATGTGATGCGAGCCACACGTGCAATTTTAAATAGTAAAAATTCCAGTACTTTTTAAAGTACTTTTAGTACTAAATTCTAGTACGTTTTACTTACTAGTAAGTAAAAAGAAACAAGAAATTAATTTAACTAATATGTTTTAATTAACCCCAAACATCCAATATATGATCATTTCAGCATGGAGTCAATATGAAAGTTATTCGTGAGGTGGTCCACTCCCTCTGTGCCGATCCTCCAGCATCCGGGCACGCGCTCTGCACCTACACTCCCAGCGCGTCTCATCCGCACCAGCCCCGGGGCCTGTGGCTCCCTCACTGGACGGCGCAGCTCCCCGTGAGGCTCACGGCTTCTGCTCACCAAGTTCGTCTCACATGTCCTGACAGACGTCTTTTTAAAACGTCCAGTTTCCCTAAACTTCAACAGAGAGCACTCCACTGCATTTAACTTCTCCTCAGTGACCCCCATCCTCACCATGACAAGCATTATCTCCCTGTGCTTTCAGGGTCTTCTGTTTCCCCTTTTCTGCTGGGAAAGGCAGAAATGAGTGAGCTTTTTGGTGACAGTCCCCACAGGCCACCTCGATGGCCAGCGTCAGAAACCCAGACAGAGTCAAGCCCCTGAGTGGGGTCCAGCCCATGGTCTGGAGCAACTGCATATCCCGATTCTGTGGGAAACCTAAGGCCAGTGAGTGCCCACAGCCCAAGACCCCCGTCATCCTCATGGGCCACCACGGGCCCCACAGTGGTGTCACTCTGACAACTCTTTATTTTCTCCAACCCAGATCCTACCATTAATGAGGTGGCCCGAAGGTCTCTGTGACAGATGCTGTGACATGCGGCCTCAGAGAGCTGTCTTGTCTGGTGGCCTCTGCCTCTCGGCCACAGCACATTCCTGGCATGGCCCCTCATCAGCCCACTCCCCTCCCGTTCCTCCCCATCAAACCCCTCCCAGGCTGCCCTCTACCCCACCAGGCATCTCCCCAGGGCCTCCGTGTCCTGGTCTCCTGGCTGCCGGCCACCCAGCCCAGCAGGACCCAAGGCCTGAGCACTTGAGGAGAGAACGACCCTGTGGAGCCCAGCGCTCCACTCCTGTCCCCGGGCTTGGGGCTTCCTCCCCACCTCCCTCAGAGCCCCCTCGGATCCTCCCACCCCCTCTATGCCAGTGCTCCCAGCGCCATTCCCACGGCACACCTCCTGACTCCCCGCTCTCTACCTCTCCCCACACCCCCAGCTCAGGCCCGGCTCCCACCAGTGGCCTGGATCCAGGCTCCGCATCTGCCTCCCGCCTGCCCTTCCTCTCTCAGCCCCTCCCCACCACCCCACCTGCAGGGCTGCAGGGCAAGGAGACTGCAGCTGGTCCCCCCACCTGCTGAACCCTTACTGCTCCAGCAAGGCCAGCTGCACTGGCCTCCCCTCGTCCCTGTTACTGTTGCTTTATCTAGCCCTCTCCCTCCCTGGACCAAGAGCATGTCCCTCTTGCAGTCCCACTGCGCCCTCAGCACTGGAGCCGGCCTGGCACCCAGAGTCCTGAGGGAGCCCCAACACCCCCTCGAGTGAGGAGGGCTGTGTTCCCCGTTTCTCCCTCCCTCTGGAAACTCACCCATCGATTCCTCAGTCCAGCCTCTAATCCACCCACCCCTCCCCTGACCTGCCCCTCCGCCCTTCCCCACTCCTCCCTGGCCCCAGCTCCAGGTGGTACCTGGAACTTCCAGGTGGGCGACGTGGGGAGGGGTGTGAAGGAGGGCAAAGCCAAGAGCACCTGTGGGATCTCAGGCCCTCCCTCACACACCCACGGCAACACCTGGAAGGTATCGCCTGCTCAGGAACCAGGCAGAAAAGAGGAGTCACAGTCTGTCCTCCAGGCTGCCCATCCAGGTGGCTGACAGCATCTAAGAGACCAAGGTGTCTCCTACACCCAGGGCTTTGCTCTCCACAGCGCACCACGCTGCCCCTTCCCTGCCCCTCGGTCTGTTGTTCTCTGGGGTGGGGGCACCTCTACAGAGCACAAGTCTCACCTAGCAGAGTTAGCCTCTAGGGGAGGGGGTGTTGGTCCCATTCCAGAAGTACTGCGGGTTGTCTCTAATAAAGCGAACCGTGAAATCCCGTCCTCGGTCTCTAAGCTGCGTGGCAGGGAGGGCCCGCAAGGTCCTGCCCTTGCAGCTCGAAGCTGCTCTGGCTTTCTGGGGGCCAGGGCAGTTTCCATGGAAAAAAGAAAGCACACCAACCCCCAGAGATCAACCAATAAACACAACCTGTAAAAGGAGAGAATGGGCAGCAAGTGAGCTGGTGGGCCCGGGAGAGAGAGGCAAGTGTGTGGCAGCTGGGCCGTGGAGCAGAATGGCAGAGGACGCAGGCCCTGGGGCCCAGGAAAAGGAGGGCCTTGCAGGGAGGCTACAGTTCTTGGCAGAGAGAAAGGAGGCCTCTGGAGGTCAGAGAGAGACACAGAGAGAGCATGGGTCAGTGAGAAGGACTGCGCTCGAGTGCCCGGGGCCTCACAGGATGGGGAACGCGGGTACCCAGGGCCCTGGCACTCACCCCGAGATGGGGCTGACATTTGGGTGGAGGGCAGGCCATGCCCCTGTGGGTGGGTCTGTGAAAGCCCTGGTGCTTCTGGCCCAGGAGCCACCCCAGGAGGTTTGGCTGCATGTCAGAGGGTTTCTGATAGCCACTGGGAGCAGAAGTGTCACAGGGGGAGGATGCAGTTGGAGCTCCACCATGACACCTGGTCACCAGCACCTGTTCATCCCCATCATGACCCTTGAGAGTGAGGAGGCCCCTCACACCTGAGCCCAGTGCTCTACCACTCAGGCCTCTGCACCCTGAGCGTCTAGGGCAGCCAGGGGCTGCCACCCTGACCTCGTCTCGTGGGAACCGGAGGAGGGAAGCTCAGCTGGCCAGACTCCTGAGCAGGACTTGGGCCCGCATGGGGTACAGGTGAGGGGGTGGCAAGAAGGCCACGCCCTGAGCACGTCCCTGGAGCCTGTACAAACCGTGAGAACAGGAACCAAAGCAGTCTTGTTCTCGCATTTGTGGAGTGAAGGCAGGAGCCCAGAGGTGAGAAGAGTCTGGGGCAGCGAAAGTCCCGGATGAGGCCCAGCCTACTCGGGTCTCTCTGGGGCACCCCCTCTGAGCCCACCCGATCTGGACGTGCTCTCTCAAGGGCGGCAGCCAAGCCGAAGTTGGGGACTGGAGCTCAAGGGGCGACCCCTGGATGGCCCAGGGGGTCCTGGGAGAAGATCGACAGAAAGGCCTGGCCACTGAGGGCCAAGCCCGCACCGCGCAGGGCGCTGCCCACCTCCCCGCCCCTGCCACCTGGCCGCACGGGCCACAAGGGCAGGGAGCACCGGGCCCGAGTCTGACCTCTCATCTCAGGCACACTCGATGTGGGCAGAGACACGGCCGCAGGGTCCTGGGGCTCGCTCGCCAGCCTCTGCCCGGCACACACGGACTTGAGCACCTGGAAAACGGCGAGGGGGGCCACGTTCGGCTTCAGCAGGTCCACCAGGAGCCTGGAGGGGGCAGACGCGGTGCGCAGGGAGCCCTTCTCGCCCACGCCAGGCGTGGCTGCCGCCCTCAAGACCCCGACTCTACTCTGGGCCTCATGGGGGTCCGACAAGGGCCTGGGGGGGCGGGAGAGCAGGAGTGTCGGGGGTCGGCCGAGCGCACTTGAACACGTCGGGGTCGATGGCGCCGCCCGCCGCCTGCCCCAGCTAGTACAGCTCCGTCTCTTCGGCGCTCAGCACCTTCTTCCGCCGCAGCGCGAGCTTCTGCAGAGCCACCTCCAGACCCTGGGGCGCCTCCGGCCAGGGCCTGGAGCCCGGCGCCGCCATCAGCGCGGCCGCGGGAAGTGCGCGCCCCGCCCGGCCCTGGGCCCTGTTCTCGGTCCCCGAAGCCCCCGGCCCCGCCCCACGGTGTGCTCCCGCAGCGCCCTCTACCGGCCCCGCCGGAGTTCCCTTCGCGGGAGCGCCACCGCCTGGCCTCCTCGGCAGTCCGACCCCGGAGGGCAGGGAGGGCTCTGTCTCCCCTCGGCCATTCTGTCCGCAGACACGTTACGTGCCGGGAGGTGTGTTAAGTGTGCGGGATACGTGACCGACTCCAGACACCCGCTCCTCGGCGATCAGGGCTTCCCTGCTCGGCTGCATCGTTCGTTCTCACTTAGGTAGCAGCACCCAGAGCACTGCCTGGCATACAGTGGGCACTCAATAAATGCCTGTCGGAGGAAGGGCAGTCAATACACTCTGTGTAATTGTTTTGCGCGGGTTCCCAACTAGGGGGCGCACCTCGAGAACAGTAATAAAAGGCCACTCCTTATGCGCATGCGCAGTCCTTGCCGTGGATACAGTGTGGACTAGGCCTAAGGGGCGGAGCTGCCCCCACTGCGCACGCATATTCAGAGGAGGTATCAACAACCCGGCCAAGCTTCGTTTTGCGCGCGCGCTTTTTGAGGTTGCCTACCGCAATGGTTGCAGCGCGTTCCAGCCTAGGCCAGGGGGCGTGACTCCTTGCGAACCTGGATGACGACATTTCGGCGCCCGGTTGTCGAAGGGTGGCCTCCGTCCCTGAGGCGAGCGATGCTGTGGACCCCACAGGTGAGTGGCGGGACCGCCCCGTGTCCTGGCGGCACCTCCGAACCTCCGCCGAAGCCGTCTGGTTCCTCCGCGAGCCCCGGGCTGGGCCGGCGGGACCCCGGGGCCGGCCGCGCCCTCCTGCCGCCTCTCACGCCCGCCCCGTGTGCTCGGTTAACGCTCGTGAACGGGCCGGCGGAAGGGAGCTCGGGGTGAAAGCTGAGCCTCGGGTCGCCCAGCGGTGTGGGTCCCGGCCGAGCCCTCCTCCCCGTGGGGCTCGAGTTCTCCGAGCCTCAGTTTCCTCATCCGTAGGACGGGGCCCCGAGGCTCCCTTCCCAGGCCGCTTGTGAGCCCCAGTGGGGGCTGCTCGGCTCCGGAGCAGCCGGAGGGAGGCCTTGGCGTGATCCTGGCCTGCATGTTCACATGATTAAGTGTGTCTCCAAATGTGATAGTCACAATACGGGTCAGGCCTCTGTGTAGGGCAGGGCTCAGAGGTGGGAATCAGTAATAAGGTTTTTCAAGGAGTGTATGAGACACGCCCCCCAGAGACGCTAACAGAGCTCTGTCTTTGCTGGAAAATCCTCAAGGACTTGAACGAAGTCTTGCAGCGCTGTGCAAAGGGCTTCTTTATAGAGTCAGCTTTCAGGCTAGCCTAGAAGACAGAGCAAATCGAAAAAGTCAGGAGCATATTCGCTTTGCAACTTTTGCTGATATTCTGGCTCGAGTCAAAACAGAAATCCAAGTGCTGGGCAGCAGTCAGACACAGACCACTGGCCTGATGAACCTAAAATAAGAGCGCAAGTGAGAGGCAGAGAGGTGTTTATTTTGGGATCAAAGAATTGCAGTTCAGGGAGCACAGATTCAGGTAGAAACCCAAACAGCGTCCTGCTAGGGAGTAAAAATCGGAGGCTTTAAAGGCACAGAAGGGAAGTTTGCATTACATAGAATGTTAATTTGATTTTCAGGCAGAACGCTAATCTTGGCTAAAAGTAATTGCTAAGGCTAGCTAGAGGGAGGCAACAGTCCCTCACTGTGAGGAGCTGCAGGTTTCTTGCAGTTCAAAAGTTACTCAGTTCAAAAGTGCATGTTCTGGGCCGGCCTGGTGGGGTGCTGATTAAGTTCAGCACGCTGGGCTTCAGCAGTCTGGGTTTGCGGGTTTGGATCCTAAGCACGGACCTACGCCACTCATCAAGCCATGCTGTGGTGGCATCCCACATGCAAAAAATAGAGGAAGATGGGCACAGGTTTCAGCTCAGGGCCACTCTTGCTCACCCATGAAACCAAAAAAGGTTCACGTTCTGCTCCATGAGGACGTGCATAAGACGCATTTCCTTCATGGCTTCCCAGCTCCATTTTAAAGCCCTTAGACAGAAGTGACTCTGTTTTGTTTCACGTGTCACATCACCCCCCCCCTTTTTTTTTGCTGAGGAAGATTGGCCCTGGGCTAACATCTGTGCCCATCTGCCTCTAGTTTATATGGGACACAGCTACAGCATGGCTTGATAAGCTGTGCATTGTTCTGTGCCCGAGATCCGAACCTGTGAACCCCTGGCCACTGAAGTGGTGTGCGGGAACTCAACGGATACGCCACTAGGCTGGCTCCCACATTTTCCCCTTTTGATCGAGATCTTTCTCTGAAAGCATCACTGATCAACCATAGATTTGTTTAGTCCCACATCCCTGGTATGGACCTGTCCCAGAGAGTCATGTCCCACATCAGGAGGAAATTAATATTTTTTTCCCAACGTCTACTCCAAGGCGTCAGTGTCATAAGTGTTAGGCCACATTTGAGCAACAGGGAGGCGGTCAGGTAATAAATCTTAGGCAGTTTCCTTGCCTGGGAATTTCATCTGGTTACCTGAAGGTTCAGCTGAATAAGCCTTATCTATCATTTCAATACATTGAGCGACCATAATCTTGGTGTTTGTAGAAGTTCTAGAGCAGACCTGAGTGAGTAGTAGCATAAGAAGCTTAATTACAAGTACACACAGCAAAATTCCAATAATAATCATAACAATATTTGAATCCTGATCTCATCCAAGCACCTATACGTGAAGGAAGCCAACTGAAAACATCGATAAGCACCAGAGGGTGTCACTGAAAGACATTAGACCCCAGTCATTTTGTGCTGCTTTTATAATTTTTCCAAGTTCTAATTCAACTTCACCAGAACAGTTGATGCAGGTACAGCAGGAGGTGTTGGCTGTGATACAGAGGCCACCCTGTCCTGCAAGGAGATAATGGAGTGCATTCGATTATCTAATAGAACCCTTGCTAGGGAATCAGGGATTGTTGTTGTTGAGCTAAGGCTCAAGTGGTAGAATTTGCCAGTGTAGCTATGGTTTGCGATAAATTTTTTATCAACAGCTCATCATGGATAACGTCAGTCCAAGGGACAGAGCCTTTGGCAGTGGTGATCAAGGACAGTAGATGGGGTGTAAAAAGGGAGTCTCCAAGTCTTGCCTAGATCTCTGAGATGGTGGTTGAGTTTCTTCTTTAACAAGGACTTGAAATAGAATACTATGGTGTCCTAAAAGGCACTGTCCTGCCATATGCCAGCTGTCTACACATTCATAAGCCCATGGTTCCCCATAAAAATCACACACAAAGATGTATCCAAAAGGGGACACATAGAATGCAGTGCCTTCTGGCTCTGTAGCAGTGTCAGTGGTCAGGAGCACATGGTAAGGTCCTTTTCAATGGGGTTCGAGTGCTGTCTTCCTCTGATGATGCTTCCACAATACCTGATACCAGGCTCTGAACTGTGACCAATAGGGTCCTTTAAATTCAAATCCGGAAGAGCGTTTTTAACCTGTTGATGATGGGCTTGAGCAAAAGAGAGCAGAGACTCACAGTAGCTGGTCATACGTGCATAAGACAACGGGATCAGCAGAAGGTTGTGTACCAACAGACACTGATGTGCTGGTGACCGTCTCACGTGGAGTCAGTTCATGTTTTCCGAAGAGGGCCCTGTGAGCAGTCAGCAAGACTGAAGGCAATACCTTAGGCCAGGAGAGTTCAGTCCATAGCGTATAGCAGACCTCAAAGACAGTTAACAGGACTAGATTCTAATATGTACAAAGTACAAACATATTTTGTCTCTATAATTATCCTCACTTTTTTCTTTTGCCAGAGATAATCACATGAAAACTAAATTGTTTATATTAAAAACTTGGCCTTATTATTTATACAGGTGAAAATAAGAATATTCACTGAGAGTTTCTCAATTCTGGAGGAATCAGGTAGGGGAAAAAAGTCAATGTTTCAGCTTTGTTCACATAGTTAAGTCTTACCAATTAGTTGATAGATTAAGAGAAAACATTTCTTTAAATCTGGAAAAGAAAACATTAGAGCATCTTTCTTGGCTCGTGTGGTCCTGTGTAATTTAATATTTCTTCAGCTTGAATCCAGTTTTTCCATTAGTTTTCTTGACTTTTCTTGATGATTGAGGGTGCTAGGGACACTGAGAATCCTAAGAAGTTCACAAAATTTTCATTAAGGTTCATATGATTTGCCCAGTGAAATGGGTGACTTGGTCACTGGAGATTGTGGAAGGTATATCCTAAGTGGGAAGCACATGTTCTGAGAGTTTCTTTGCCATTGTGAGGGCATCAGCTTTGTGGCAAGGGAAAGGCTTTAACCCATCCAGAAAATACCTACAATAATAACAAGAACATATTGATGAGCCATAGGAAGTGGCAGTTGACTGAAGTCCAGCTGCAGGTGCTCAAAGGACCAGAGGGAGGAGTTCTGAGGCCTCTGGGGACAGAAGTAGTCTTTCCTATAGTGGGGGTAGGAATGTAAAAACTGAAAAATAGGATTTGCCACAGAGCCGGGAAGAGCCCAGCGGCCGTCTTGGGTTTCCCATAGCCGACTGTTGGTTGAATTTACAGCCATTGTTTCCCCACCTTAATTTCTCTGCTTCAGGAGCAGACTGTTGCCCTGTTATAAGGACATCAGGATGGAAAAGTCTGGCAATGAGGGACTGTCCTTTGCAGAGGCAGAATGGACCTCATCCACATTTGCCAATCTTTATAGATTCTGTTGTTGATGCCTTTACATAAAAATCAGCTAAGACGCATTCCAGATATTTAGTGTGAGCCTTAATTTTGATGACAGACAAGATTTTATACTAGGACATCTTAGACTTGCAGGAATTTCACATAATTTCTGGGACTGTTATAACATTTACTTGTAGAGACATAATGGTAAGGAAGGTCTAGTGTTATTTCTTATTTGACAGTGCTTCCCATGTGATTTAACATATCAGATAAGCCTAATTAGTTTAATCTCTCTCCTTTTATAGGGAGAGAAAACCAATCTTTTGAGATGTTTCAAGGATCCTCTGAAAAATCCCAGTGTTAGCTAGAGGTGAACAAAGACTTCATTTAGAATCTGATTTGAGGAAGTTTGTCAAAAATATCAAAGAAGGTTTTAAAATACTTGCCTAAAAAGGGTCACAGATCAGTATGAAACTTAATATTTAATTTTCTGTTTAATCAAGGTGACAAAGAGATTTCAAAGACAAATACAGTAGGTTACACAGCTGCAAAACCTTAGCTCTCTGTAATAGGAAAGACTCAGTGTTTAACACAAAGCACCAGAAATTATTTTGATAAAACATGATAACATCCCTGCCTTTTAGGAAGATTACTCAAAGGTAAAGAAAAACTTTTCATAATGTCTTTATCAGGAGTAGGTTACAAGTCAAAGAAACCTTATCCTTATAACAGAGAGAGAAAGCCAAATTCTAATTTTACACCCGCTTATTTTTGATATTAAAACTCAGTTAATTAAATTCATTCCAATCTTAGCCAGCTCGACCATGCACAGGACTCTTTTCTCAGGGTTCCTCTTCCACAAACTTCTCTTTTACATCCAGAATTTGTCCTTTCTTCCTTCCTAAAACAAGTTTTACTTTAGGACAAATGTATTTTCTTAATGAAATTATCTCCATTTCTATACCTTCTTTTACTGAAAACGTACATTTCTCATAGCATAAGTTTTTTAATGTGGCACAAGATGTATTTACTAATAGACCCAAACATCTTCTAGGTTTTCTATAAGAAGAAGCCAAAAGTAGAGAAACCCCTGTGCAGGAATTAACATTTTCCAGTTTTATCTTGTCTGGAGATCTGTTTTATCTTTTCTAGATATTCAATGAATTTTCCATCATTTACTTGCAGGTAGCAAAAGTCTAAGGTTTCAAGTTACCAAAAGATTTGGGGAAACTATTTTAAAGTACAGGTAACAGAAAATGTAATAATTGTACTTAAAATTCTTTATTTCATTAACATCTATATAATTCATATATTCTTAATAATCACACTTATATTCTTCATGAAAATTTTATGAGACATTAAAGTAGTTAACTATCAAGTTAATTTTTTCTTGCTGACAAATCTTATAACAGTGATAACATGAGATTATTTGATTAATGACACAGGTAGAATAAAAATTGTATGTTTCCATTATCTCCAGTACTGAAGACAACTCTGAAGACATGCCTTTTGTTAAACCAACAAACTTAAGCAAGCTTTTATTGACCAAAGATTATTTTATAGCATATTAACTTGAAAAACATTTGGGTTAATTTCTATTATATTTAGAAATAATTTATATAAGCTCTTACTTTAAGTTCATTAAATAGAACTCTTTTTAGAAATTAATTTTGTTAATACCATCTGGAGGTAGAAAAATATCAGACATGTATAATGTACATGCATATATAGACCGACACAGAGATCTAGCTTTCGTTTTAAAAGTTTTAGCCGTGAATCAGGTACAATACAAAACTCAGTGTTTTGTAAATAATTGTGTCTCTAGCAGATAGAACAAGTTAAGGTTTCTTGCTTAAAAGTTTTTGTTGTTGTTGTTAGTATTTGTGGACAAGTCTTTTAAGATTTATTTTTGCTGTAGATAAGGAGGCTGTGAATTAGATTTGAGGGGAGAGAGCCTCTCTAGCAGCCTGCATTTAAAAGGAAACTTCTCTTTATTTCTTTAACCTCAGGCTTTACTGATTGAGTGTCTACCAGGCTTAGTCTCAGATGATTTGTGGGTTGTTATCTCCTGGGGTGTGTACATTCTAAAGATATGGACAAATTTACAACTTCAAAGGACAGAGAGAAAAGAACACAAGTTTTTTCCCAGGAGATTCAGGGTAATCTTGATTTAAATTTTCCTTCAGTCTTAGGAATTGGGGATGGTCTAAATAAGAGTTCCTGGAGAGGTTACCAGGCTTTGAGTCAGGGAGCTATTAGGATTGGTGAAAGGGAAGGGGTGGAATCTGAACTGCCTGTAGAGCTGCATTTTCAGTTTTATAAAGATTTATGGGACAAGGATACTTGCTCTCATTGCCTCAGAAATTGAGTTGTACGTTTTTACGTTATCCCTAATTTGCTTCTTTCTCTCCAGGTACATAGTTTCATTTTAATTTATATAACCGCAGCCCTTCCAGGACCAGTTCCACTGACCCCGTCTCTTATCAACAGAGTGATTAATAATTGCCTTTCAGAAAATGTGCAAAGTCTCATAGTCAGAGCATGTGCAGAAGAAGAAATCTTGTCCTGAAATGACTGAGGAACCAAAGATTCTCCCGCGGAACCCAGAGGACCTGGACATGACTGGAACTTGAAAGTCAGACTCTTATCAGATGCGAGGGGTCCCTCAGTCAGGAAGATGTTGTGTTAAAATGCCTTCCCCACCTCATCATAAGTGTTTAGAGCCCTATCATAAAAGTTTAGAACCTCATAATAAACGTTTAAAGCCTTACCGTCAATGCCTGATGCCTAGCAATTAAAACCTGTCCCACCAAGCATTTTCATGTGCCACCGTGTTCTCCCTAACCTCTAAATTTCACCCCAAATATTGAATCAGGGAGACAGATCTGAGGGCACACACCCCCAGTCTCTCTGCAGATCAGTCTCATAAAAATAAAGTTGATTTCTCCCCCAAAGGCTGATGCCATAATTAATTGGCTGTTTATGCACATCAGGCAAGAGAACCCCAATTTTGTGCAGTAACAACTGGTGACCATAAAGGGATAAGGTCCTGTGACTGCCTGCCCGAGGCTCTGGAACCCCTAGCGGCGTGTGGGATCTTTTTGTCGACCCTAAGTGGCTGCCTAGATAATTTTGTCCACAGGCTCGACTGATTGGATTTCTGTTCCCTGCTGTGGTGCTCCAGGCCCCAAGGTGTTTTTTTCCCCTTTGGGAGAAGAAACAGCTTCTGGATCAAGATGTCTCTGGGCTCTGGGTGAAGATCTTTAAGAAAGCAACAAAGGGTTGATTTCCTGGAAATGTAAGTTTGGCTTGTATTCTGGGGAATCCGGGTGGGCTGAGACCTGAACCACTCAAGGTAATTAGAGGCAGGATAAAAGGCTCACTGATGGAGTGGCTTCTGGATCTGGGCAACTCCTGGCTCTGGTTGTGAGCTGCCCCTGGCAGTCTGGTTTTGAGTAGCTCCTGGCACTGGTTCTGAGCTACTCCTGGAAAACTAGCTAGTATTCTGGTCTATGTAATATGTAGAGTTGTATTGTGTGTTTGTCTGAATTGGGTTGACTGTTTGGGGACTGAGTTTCTTGGTGATGGAAACACTCTTTAGAAATTACTTTGACTGTTCCAGCCACTTTGAAAAAAGAGCCTTAAAATAAGGATAACTGTAAACAGCTGGCAGTATAACTTGGGATAATTTAAAATTAAATTTACAGTGGCCACTTTGGAGTTCCTTTTTAAGAGCCAGGTAATAGAGAAATTTCTTTAAAGAGTCGAGCTCACCACCTTCTGACACCTAAAATTTCCAGAAGCTATAAATGTTTACAAAGAACTGCAGAATCCTACCAAGCTTTTTTAGTGTCCTGAGAACCATCAGGTTGGAAGCTAGCTAGCTAGCTATCTATATCTATATCTATCTATCTATCTATTTATCTATCTATCTATCTAAATCTATCTATCTAATCATCTTTTTATTTTTTTTATTTTTCCCCCAAAGCCCCAGTAGATAGTTGTGTGTCGTAGCTGCACATCCTTCTAGTTGCTGTATGTGGGACGTGGCCTCAGCATGGCCGGAGAAGCAGTGCGTCGGTGCGCGCCCGGGATCCGAACCCGGGCTGCCAGTAGCAGAGCGTGCACACTTAAATGCTAAGCCATGGGGCCGGCCCTATCTATCTATCTATCTATCTATCTATCTATCTATCTATCTCTATATATATGTGTGTGTGTGTGTGTGTGCGTATATATGTAATATATATAAAAGAATATAAATATTCTTTTCTAACCCTGCATGGCCACAGTGTTCTTTAAACTCTGGAGAAAATGGCCAGATGATGGATCATTCAGTGACTGTGAGAAATTTGATTTGAGTACTCATTGGTTTATTGATCCTTCTCCTTCGAGAGATGGTTACTATTATTCTTTGTCTCTGTCTTTTGTGTCACTTGTCACAAAAAGGAAAAAACCGTAGGGCAAGATGCAGGCATCTCCACAAGCCTATTGTCTGGGTGGGCCCCAAGTAAACTTTGCTGTAGGTTAAGTATGTGCATAAGGTGAAAGCTATTGCGAAGGGGCCTCTTGGAAGCCAAAAAGGACCACAAAATTGGTGGGCATGAGTGGAGCAGTTAAGAGCCATTATGGTGCTCGCCAGCTCCAGAAGACTCCTGTGATAGGATAAGTTGGTTATGGAATGGGGTAGATGATGACAGGTCCCCCTGCCAACCTACAGAAAATTTCCGTGCAATGGAAATGTAAAACCACATACAATCCGCAACTCTGAGGCACTTCTCTCCTAGGTATTAGTTTGGCTCCAAGAGACCCAAAATGCAGCTAAAGCTGGTAATGTGCATATAAGATGAGGTTTTTTTCTTTTGTCTTGTTCTGTGTCTTGAGAGCTTGGCTTTGTGACTTCTTTGGTCTCCGTCATTTCCATCATCAGTACACATGCACGTACTGATGCGCATCTTGGTGGCCAGTCGAGTGGACTGGGCATCTGTGATGTGCTCTCTTTGTCCAGCTGTATCAGCTCTCAGGGGAGTTTGTCATGAGAGGTCCCAGTCCATCGAAGGCCTTTGTCGTCTCAACCTTCATTGCTTGTTAGTGCACTACCACCTATGCAGCAGAAGCCTTTGCTTTCTTGGGCTGTTTTTAGGAGTGGACTTCCTGGATCTTGTGAGGGCTGCTTCTTTTGCACGCTCTTTTGGGGGCACCTCTTGTGTCCATAGTTAAGCCAGAAATGCTTATTGGTTTGACTCGCTATTAAGATCCTACTTGTCAAAGGTCACAGGATGGATCCTTAAATTGGAAAAACTTCTGAATTGGAAAAGTTTTTTAGAGAGCTCTCATAGTGACTAGTCTTAAGAACTTAAGCAAATTTGGAGTCTCAGCTTCCTCTTGTGGTCTTAAAGATGCTAATGAAAGCTCCACGCCGCCTAGGGTAAGTTGGTCTAGAATTGAATTGTGCACTTGGGAAAAGGGCCTTTATTAAACATTTTTTGCAGACTTTTTAAAGGCGTGATACATTGTCCTGAAGTTTCAGAACATAAAAATATTTTGATTCACTTCTTAAGTTAACAACACCCCTGACATAAAGAAGCAATTGGAAAAACGTAGCTGAAAGGGTGGGTCAACCTCTTTTATCATTCAGACTGTAATCCAGTTCTTTGGGGAACTGGAAACAACCATCTTTGTCTTGCAAATCTCTGCAGGGCCGGGGAGGTATGGCTCTAGAAGGTGGTTCAAAGTTCACTTGTCCTTTTTCCAATCCCAAAGCCTCCCTTGTTCCTCTCAAAATGCTCACAGATATTGGGATGTTAGAAACTGATAAGGCAAATTTGCCCTGGAAACTCCATCTTGTAGAAAACTTGGATGGTTTCTCTGTGCCTTTGTGATGTAGTTGGACAGGTAGATCAACCTATAATGTCATTTAAGTTACAACCCAATTTCTGAGGAATTAAGAACAACTGTCCTTAAAAAAAAATCCTTGCAAGACTATAAATGCAGCTCTAGAGGCAGTTCAGGGTCCACCTATTTTCCTTATCCCAAAGAGCTGGCAAACTCTCTGGGAAATATCTAGCCCATCACTGATTCCTAAGACTGAAGGAAAACAAGGAAAGAAAAACAGCATAAGAACACCCTCACCAAAAATCTAGCATCTTGAGTGTCTTCTCCACAAATTTTAGTAAAAAGCTTAAAATTTGGATTCATAACTAGGGAGCCTTGTATTACTGTACCTGATTCATGGCAGTAATTTTAAAACAATAGCTGTGGAGTCTCTCTGTTGGTGTGTCTTTATATATGTCTGTGTGATGTATTACCTCTGGATGGTGTAGATTCTAACGAACTCTATTCAATTGGCTTAAAGTAAGCGCTTACATAAATTATGTCTAAAGGTAATAGAAACTAACCCAAATCTCTTTCAAGTTAACATGATAAAAAATAATCTTTAGTAAATGAAAGCTTATTTAAGATTGTTGGCTTGATAAAAATGGACATGTCCTCAGAGTTATCAGCATTGGATATGATGCAGACATGCAGTCTTTATTCTACTTCTATTGGTCAAATAAGTTGATGTTGTTTCTATTACAAAACTGGTTAGCAAAAATAGTAACTTAAAATGACAGCTAATTTTGCCTAATGTATGATAGAGTTTTGTCGGCAATCTAAATAATTGTTGGGAATGAGTAAACTAAATAGATATGAAAAAATAAAAGTGTCGGGTGCACTTTTTAGCAACAATTACGTGTTATGGCATGTATATTTAAGATAGCTTCCAAAATCTCTCTGGTAACTTGAAACTTTGATGTTTTGCTAGGTGAAATTAAGTGATAAAAAACTCATTGTATATCTGGGTCATTTTCAAATAAGATAAGATATTGAAACATTGTCACTCAAGATGTCTAAGTTTATCTACTTTTGGCTTCTTATTATGGAGAAACTAAAAGATGTTTGGGTCTATTAGTAAACATGTCTTGTATTTTATTAAAAATTGTACTATGAAGTAGCATGTTTCTAGAAATTATGAAAAGTGTTTATAAACTACCCAAGCCACAGAATGGTAATGTAAAAGGGGCTGACCTTTTACATAGGGGCTGACCCCGTGGCATAGCAGTTAAGTGCACGTGCTCTGCTGCTGGCGGCCTCGGGTTCAGATCCTGGACGTGCACTGACACACCGCTTGTCAGGCCATGCTGTGGCGGCGTCCCATGTAAAGTGGAGGAAGATCAGCACAGATGTTAGCTCAGGGCTGATTTTCCTCACACACACACAAAAAAAAGTAAAAAAAGAAACGAACGCATGTTGCAAAAAAAAAAAGAGTTCATAATTGCTTACTTTTTAGTTTTCACTAAAAACTAAGGTCTGTAAGGGTTAAAAATTTTAATTAATATATGTAATTAAGGCTACTAAAAATTAATAAAACATCTTTATATTCAAGGAAAGTAAGATGTATATTTTCAGTAAAGATGATATAAAGAATGGAAAATTTTGGTTTGTTTTGTTAAGAAAGATAAATTTGTCCTGAAGTACTAGAAGGGGAGAAAGAAGGCATGGGACAGGGGGCTGCCCTGGGGGCATAGTGGTTAAGTTGGCACACTCCGCTTCGGTGGCCCAAGGTTCACAGTTTCGGATCCTGGGCGTGGACCTATGCACCAGTCATCAAGCCATGCTGAGGCGGCATCCCAGATAGAACAACTAGAAGGATGTACAAGTATGCCATGCAACTATCTACTGGGGCTTTGCGGAGAAAAAGGGGGAAAAAAAAGGAGGAAGATTGGAAGCAGATGTTATCTCAGGGCCAATCTTCCTCAAAAAAAAGAAGGTGGCGTGGGACAAATTCTGAATGTAAAAAAGAAAGTTACAGAAGGTTTGTGGAAGAGGAACCCTGAGGAAAGAATTTTGTCTGGTAACACTCAGGGAAGAAAACTTCTTAAAAAAATTCCTATCAGGCTCTGAATATCAGCTTTTTTTTTTTTTAATTTTTGTTTATTGCAGTAACATTGGTTTATAACATTGTATAAATTTCAGATGTACATCGTTATACTTCTATTTCTGCATAGATTACATCATGTTCACCACTCAAATACCAATTACAACCCATCACCACACACATGTGCCAAATTATCCCTTTCGCCTTCCTCCCTCCCCCTGTCCCCTCTGGTAACCACCAATCCAATCTCTGTCTCTATGTGTTTGTTTATTATTGTTATTATCTACTACTTAATGAAGGAAATCATACGGTATTTGACCTGAATATCAGCTTTTAATTTGGCTAATTTTTGACCATAGAGCTACTTAAAAAAAAAAAAAAGTCCTTCTAAATATCTTGTTAGTTTTCAGCCAGCAGAAACAGTAAATATTTCTTTTTTTTTTTTCTTACGAGGAAGATCAGCCCTGAGCTAACATCTGATGCCAATCCTCCTCTTTTTGCTGAGGAAGATTGGCCCTGGGCTAACATCCGTGCCCGTCTTCCTCTACTTTATATGGGATGCTGCCACAGCATGGCTTGACAAGCAGTGCATCGGTGCATGTCCGGGATCCAAACCTGCAAACCCTTGGCCAATGAGGCGGAGCGTGTGCACTTAACTGCTGTGCCACCAGGCCGGCTCCAAATATTTCTGGCAGTATTAAATAACCCAATTAATTCTAATTTTAATTTCCCCTAGGCTATTTAAGGGAACAACGTAGCAGTTTATCAGGAAAACCCCGAGTCTCATCAACTCTGGAAGAGGCCTGTCCGAGGGCTCTCCTACAAGAGTGGATATGAGGGGGTCAGTAAGGCCACTAACTTGCTGGACTTCTGTTTATGGTTGTGTAGTCTTGAAGGTCCCTCCTAGCTTTAATTTTTCATTAGCTATTTGCAATAAAAATTTCAAAGAAGCTATTTTAGAATGCTGAAGCCTTTGCATTTAATTGGAACTTTTAAGTGATCTTATCTAATTAGAATGTTCTGTCTACTGGCCATTTGAATTTAAATCATCCTTAGTAATTTTGGTCCATTGAGATAGAAATTTATAAGAGAAGATACCATAGTTCTGTTTTTTTTTTTTTTTGTGAGCAATATCAGCCCTGAGCTAACATCCATGCTAATCCTCCTCTTTTTGCTGAGGAAGACCGGCTCTGAGCTAACATCTATTGCCAATCCTCCTCCTTTTTTTTTTTTTTCCCCCAAAGCCCCAGTAGATAGTTGTATGTCATAGTTGCACATCCTTCTAGTTGCTGTGTGTGGGACGCGGCCTCAGCATGGCCGGAGAAGCGGTGCATCAGTGTGTGCCCAGGATCCGAACCTGGGCTGCCAGTAGCAGAGCGTGCGCCCGTAACTGCTAAGCCACAGGGCCGGCCTGGTACCATAGTTCTTATACATAAAACCAGCTGAAGTTTCCGAGGGTGAGTCTTCTCAGGAAACTTTTGAAAATGAAAGTCTCATGGGAAAGAAGAGTCCACAGACAGAATTGTTACTACACAGAATTTGGGTTCTCTGCCCAATGCACATAAACAAGCCAATTAATTATAGCATCAGCCTTTGGGAAAAGAGATCAGCTTCCTTCTGTGAGATCAATCTGCAAGGAGACAGGGGGTGTGTGTCCTCACATCTGTCTCCCTGATTCAGGATTTTGGGTGAAATTTAAGAGGTTAGGGAGAACAGGTTGTCACGCGGAAACATTGGCAGGACAGGTTTTGCTTGGTGGGCTTCAAGCATTTATGGTCAAGTTTTAAACATTTATGACAGGATTCTAAACATTTTTTGATGAGGTGGGGAAGGAATTTTAACACTAGATCTTCCTGAACGAGGGACGCTTCATGTCTGAAAAGAGTCTGACTTTCAAGTTCCAGTCGTGTCTCTGTCCTTGGGTTCTGTGAGAAGGAGGGTCTTTGGTTCCGAGGTTGTTTCAGGTCACAATTTCTTCTTTTGCATATGCCCTGGCTGTGTGACTTTGCACATTTTCTGCAAGGCAATTCTTAATCACTCTGTTGATAAGCGATGGAGTCAGTTGAACTGGTCCTGGGGGGGCCTGCAGTTACAAATCCCCCCTTTTTGTTGTTCACTCCTCAATCTTGAGGGGCATAGGGTGACGGCTGCTCTGTCTGCCTACTGATAAGGGGCGTAGGTTGTTCCATCTCATTGAACCAGTCTCTTAGTAAGATGGTGATGCAGGTGGGCTCCCAAACTTAGGCCTATATTGTGTAAACAAGTAATCAGGTATTTAATAAGAAGGATTTCTAAAGAAACAAAAAGAAAAACAAGTCTAATGGTGGCAGCAAATTATAGTCCAGTTTCTGAGCCCAGGGAGCAGCCAGTGAAAGGATTTCTAGATATCAGAGTCAAAGCATCTTTTACTGTTTGAAACATCTCTGATGATGTCATCAGGTGTTCAGGTATCTTTCTGAGTGGCTTACACAGCAACAGACATGAATCTCTCTTAAGTTTCTATCAAGTTGTCAAGCTTCAGTTTGCAGGGCTTCAGGAAAAAGAGCAGGTTCAGTTCTCAGTGATTCCAAATGAAAACGATGGAAAAGAAATAGAAAATATTAGTTTGGAGATTTGTAGCTAGATATGTCAGGAGACTAGAAGAATTCAGGATCCAGTCCAGTTAGCAGATATAAAACAAAAGCTCAAAGACAATTACCAGAACTAGAACCTAATATCCATGAATGTGTACTATAGTTTCTATTGAAACATGATTTTTCTCTCTAAAATCACCCTCATTTTTACCATAGATAGCCAATTGAGACTCATTGGTTGGCAAAAAAAGTCTAGTTTCAATAAACTTGACCCAATTATTTATATAAGTACAGCAAGAATAGCAATTGATTGTATAGGCTCTTTCAGATCTGCTTTGCTGGAACTTTTTATGAGGAATCACAGATTGAACTTCAAAGGCCTCTCGAGGCCAGAAAAACCAAGCCAAGGACTTGTCGTCAGACTCTGCCTGCAACACTTATAGATTTGGGTGGATTCCTCTCTTTTCTTGAGGTTCTCCAGAATATCCTAGGTTCCTTGTACCTGCCAGGAAGTGACCTTCCTTACTCACCTGGTAAGGTTGCTGGGGTCCCTGTAAGCAAAGTACCAAGCCAGTATTTCCAGGTGGCTTTATTCCATAAAGTCAACCTTTATTCTTCAAAAGCTGTCCTGTCATATCTGAGTCTGCATCTTTCTCTCAAATATGACATTCCAGTCAAAGCTTTGGTAATATAACCAATATTTCCAACTGTGTCCTGTTATAAGAAGAACAGATTTTTATTAAACTTATGGAAATAGCTGTATTGCCATGAAAAGAAGAATATTCACTCGCTAAGAGTTTACTCATTCTGGAGGGATCAGGTGGGGAGAAACAGATCAGTGTTTCAATTCTGCTTATAAAAGTATAATTTAGCAAATTGCCGTTAAGTCGTAGTTAGCTGGAGAGAAAAGAGAAAAAGGGTTCCTTAAATCTGAAAAAACAAAACATTTGAAAAATCAGCAATATTTCAAACAAAAAGTCATAAAAATTCTAATCATCCTCATTAGTTTATTTAGTTCCATGTAATCAACTCTTGCTCTTAGTCTTTTTTTTTTTTTTCGTGAGGAAGATCAACCCTGAGCTGACATCCATGCTAACCCTCCTCTTTTTGCTAAGGAAGACTGGCTCTGAGCTAACATCTATTGCCAATCCTCCTCCTTTTTTTCCCCAAAGCCCCAGTAGATAGTTGTATGTCATAGTTGCACATCCTTCTAGTTGCTGTATGTGGGACACGGCCTCAGCATAGCCAGAGATTCGGTGCGTCGGTGCGTGCCCGGGATCCAAACCTGGGCTGCCAGTAGCAGAGCGCACGCACTTAACTGCTAAGCCACGGGGCCCGCCCTTGATCTTAGTCTTCTGTTAGCAGTTTCATGAAGCCATTAGTTTCTCCGTTAGAGTTCTGTAACTTCTTACCCAGTTCAGTTTTATGATCTGATGGTTTATTGGAAACCTGTGTTTTAGAGTAAGTGTCAGAGTCATTTCCGTGCATCTCTCTGAAAATGAAACATGTTTGCAAAAGTAGAGTTTTACAAAAAAAAGACAGTTTAACAAAACTGTCTGTAAATGACAAAAGACTTAAAAATGGCAATTCACAAAGATGTTTGGCTGTTTTTGTGACATACAAGACTTTAAAGTACTAACTAGAAGTATGACTGATAACCAGGACAGATCAGAATTTTAGGAATGTTCTATAATTTTTAAAGCACTTCTTTTTTTTTTTTTTTATGAGGAAGATCAGCCTTGAGCTAACATCCAATGCCAATCCTCCTCTTTTTGCTGAGGAAGATTGGCCCTGGGCTAACATCCATGCCCATCTTCCTCTACTTTATATGGGATGCCGCCACAGCGTGGCTTGACAAGCTGTGCATCAGTGCGTGCCCGGGATCCGAACCTGCGAACCCCAGGCCACCGAGGCGGAGCATGTGCACTTAACCACTACGCCACTGGGCCGACCCCTTAAAGCACTTCTATCAATAGCATTTACCCACATAATATAATAGGTCCCTATGAAACGATGCTTAGTTATCCATTTAACCATGGCAACAATGAAAGATTTTCAGGCAAATGCAGAACATTAAATAGCTGTGAGAAAAACCCCAGCACCTGTGATTAAAGACCTGATAAAAACTATATAGGAAGTTTGTTTGGATAAAACATAATAACCATACCCTTCTGGTAGGGTACTCAAAGACAAAACCTTTCATAAGCTCTTTATCAAGAGCAGACTAAATGTTCAAGAAAATTATCCTTTTAACAGAGAGAAAACCAAATTCTAAGTTTGTACCAGCTTACTTTTGACATTAAAACTCATTTACTTAATTAGATTTATTTCAATCTTAGCCAACTTGACTGTGCGTAAAACTCGTTTAGCGTTCCTCTTCCACAAACCTTCTATAACTTTCTTTTTACGTTCAGAATTTGTCCCATGCCCTCCATTTTTTCCCTCCTAGTACTTTAGTACAAATTTATCTTTCTTAACAAAACAAACAAAAATGTTTTGATTCTTTACTGAAAACATACATCTTACTTTCCTTGAATACAAAAATATTTTCCTTGTTAATTTTTAGTAGCTTTAATTACATATACTAATTCAAATTTTTAACCCTTACAAGCCTTAGTGAAACTAAAAAGTGAGCAATTATGAACTTTTTTCCCTATAATTTTATTTATTTATTTATTTTCCCCCAAAGCCCCAGTAGATAGTTGTATGTCATAGCTACACATCCTTCTAGTTGCTGTATGTGGGACGCGGCCTCTGCATGGCCGGAGAAGTGGTGCGTTGGTGTGCGCCCGGGATCTGAACCCGGGCCACCAGCATCGGGGCGCGTGCACTTAACCGCTAAACCACGGGGCCGGCCCAATTATGAACTTTTATATTAGCATTCTAAACAGTTTTCATAATTTCTAGAAACATGCTACTTGATAGTACAATTTGTAATAAAATATAAGACATGTTTACTAATAGACCCAAACATCTTTTTGTTTCTTTGTAACAAGAAGCCAAAAGTAGATAAACTTAGACGTGTTTAGAACTGATGTTTCAGTATGTTATCTCATTTGAAAATGACAGAGATATTCAATGAGTTTTTTTTGATCGTTTAATTTCAGCTAGCGGGCCTGGCCCGTGGCTTAGTGGTTAAGTGCGCGCGCTCCACTGCTGGCGGCCTGGGTTCGGATCCCGGGCGCGCACCGACGCAACGCTTCTCTGGCCATGCTGAGGCTGTATCCCACATAACAGCAACTAAAAAGATGTGCAGCTATGACATACAACTATCTACTGGGGCTTTGGGGGGAAAAAAAAATTAATTTCAGCTAGCAAAACTTCAAAGTTTCAAGTTACCAGAGAGATTTTGGAAGTTATCTTAAATATACATGCCATAACACATAAAAAGTTCACCCAAGACTTTTCTCTTTTTCACATCTATTTACTCATTCCCAATATTTAGACTGCCTACAAAACTTCATGATACATTAGACAAAATTAGCTATCATTTGAAGTTAATATTTTTGCTAACAAATTTTGTAATAGAAATAACGTCAGCATATTTGCCCAATAAACGTAGGATAAATGCTGCGTGTCTGCATCATATCCAATGCTGATAACTCTGAGGACATGTCCATTTTAATCAAACCAACATCTTAGGTAAGCTTTTAGTTACCAAAGATTAATTTATATCTTGTTAACTTGAAGGACATTTGGGTTAGTTTCTATTACATTTAGAAGTAATTTATATAAGTGCTTACTTGAAGCCAATTGAGTAGAGCTCTTTAGAAACTATAGCATCCAAAGTTAGTATATCACACATATATAACATACATATAGACACACATACACAGAGGCTCCACAGCTACTGTTTTAAAATTATTGCCGTGAATCAGATACGGTAATCCAAGGCTCCCTAGCTGTGAATCCAAATTTTGTTTTAAGCCTGTTTTATTAATATCTGTGGAGAAGACGCTCAAGATGCTAGATTTTTGGCGAGGACACTCTTATGGCTAGTTTTCTTTTCTTTCTTTTTGTTGTTTCAGTCTTAGGAATTAGTGATGGGCTAGATACTTCCTGGAGTTTGCAAGCTCTTTAAGATAAGGGAAATGGAACCTGAACTGCCTCTAGAGCTGCATTTCCAGTCTTGCAAGGAGTTTTTAAAGCACAGTTGCTCTTGATTTCTTAGAAATTGGGTTGTAACTCAAATGACATTAGAGATTGATCTACCTGTCCAACTACATCACCAAGGCACAGAGAAACCATTCAAGTTTTCTCCAAGATGGAGTTTCTAGAGCATATTTGCCTTATCATTTTCTAACATCACAATATCTATGAGCGTGTTGAGAGGAACAAGGGAGGCTTTGGGATTGGAAAAAGGACAAGTGAACTTTGAATCACCTTCTGGAGACATACTTCCTGTCCTGCAGAGATGTGCAAGAGAAACATGGTTGTTTCCAGTTCCCCAAAGAACTGGAAATGTCGACCCACCCTTTCAGCTACATTTTTCCAATTTAGAAGTTTTTCCAATTTAAGGATCCATCCTCAGACCTTTGACGAGTAGGATCTTAATAGCGACTCCAACCAATAAGCATTTATGGCTTAACTATGGACGCAAGAGGCATCCCCAAAAGAGAGTGCAAAAGAAGCAGCCCTCAGAAGATCCAGAAAGTTCACTCCTAAAAATAGCCCAAGAAAGCAAAGGCTTCTGCTACACAGATGGTAGCGCACTAGCAAACAACGAAGGTTGCGATGACTAAGGGCCCCCACTGAGGTCCCCCGATGGCCTGGGACCTCTAATGACAAACTCCCCTGAGAGTTGACACAGCTGGACAAAGAGAGCACATCACAGAGGCCCAGTCTGCTGGACTGGCCACCAGGATACACATCAGCACATGCATCCTCCAGATGATGGAGAGCAAAGAGGTCACAAAGCCAAGGTCTTCAAGACATAGAAGAAGGCGAAAGGAAAAAAAAAATCTCACCTTATATACATATTAAGAGCTTTAGCTGTGGTTTGGGTCTCTTGGAGCCAGATTAATACCTGGGGGGAGGTGCTGCAGGGTTGGGGCCTGTGTGTGCTATACAGAGTACCTCATCATTGCGTGGATATTTTCTTGAGGTTGGTGGGGGTCTGTCGTCAGCTACCTCAATCTGTGACCAAGTTATCCTATCATGGGAGTCTTCTGGAGGTGGCAAACGCCCTAACGACTCTTAACTTCTTGACTCATGCCCACCAATTTTGTGGCCCTTTTTGGCTTCCAAGATGCCCTTAGCAGCAGCTTCCACTTTATGCACATACTCCATAGATGGGCCTTACAGTGAAGTTTACTGCAGGCCCACCCAGACAACAGGCTTGTGGAGATGCCTGCATCGTATCCTATGTTTTTTTCTTTTTATGAGGAACAACACAAATTGACAGAGACGAGGGAAAATACTGGCTATCTCTGGGAGTAGAAGATTAAGAAACCAAAGAATATTCAGTATTTTGTACCATGTACTCATAGCTAAAAGTTGCCCAATTTGGGAAAATGCAGCCTAAGGGCTACAGGTGGGGATCAAATTCACATTTCCCATTGTTTCAGAATTTAGACACAGCTGGTTAAAAGTGTATTTATCCTGCAGCTAGAACCAGATTGTAAAAATTTCGGGTGTCCCTGAAACCAAGACCCTCACAGTGAAGGCCCAGGCAAAGCTTCCTTCTAATGGCCAATGTAATTCCCCTGAGGCCGACGGCAGTTTGGTAGGACCCTTAGCCTCACACGGGAATGCAACCTGCATTTCTGTCCAGCCATCTCTGATTGCAAAATGAAGTGCCATTGCATTTGTGTCCCACTGTAATTTTGGGACCCCCCAACCTGGTGATTATCAAGCCTTGCCCTCAGGACACAAAACAAGCTTGGTGAGACTCTGCAGTCCTCTGCAAACATTTACAGCTCCTGGAACCTCGAGGTCGAATGGTGAAGCCCTTGACTGTTTAAAGATTTCCTTGTTTCTCAGTTTAAAAGCTCAAAAGGAGCCTAAAGAGGCTGCTGTAATTTTAAGTTATCACAGGTTATCTTGCAGCTGTGTACAGTTATCCCCATTTTAGGGGGCTTTTCCCAAAGTAGCCGCAACAAACAGGGTAATCTCTAGAGAGAGTTTGTTACGGTTACTGAGAAACTCAGTTCAAAACAGCTAGTTCAATTCAGACAAACATTAACACACAATACAGTTCAACATATAACACAGACCAGAATACTAGCTAGTTTTCCAGGAGTAGCTCAGAACCACCGCCTGGAGCTACTCAAAATCAGATTGCTGGAGGCAGTTGAGAACCAGTGCCTCGACTTGCTCAGATGCAGAAGCAACTTCATGATGAGCCTTTTATCCTGCCTCTAATTACCTTGGGTGGTTCAGGTAGGTTCAGGTCTCAGCCCACCAGGGTCCCCAGAATACAAGCCAAACTTAGATTTCCAGGAAATCAAACCAGAGAGATGAGGTAAGGAACAGTTGCTTTCTTTCTTTTTTTCTTAATAAAGCTGGCATGTTTTTTTTTGAGGAAGATTGGCCCTGTGCTAACATCTGTTGCCAATCTTCCTCTTTTTCTTTTTCCTCCCCAAAGGCCCAGTACATAGTTGTATATCCTAGTTGTAAAGTTGTAGCTCTTCTATGTGGGATGCCGCCTCAGCATGGCTTGATGAGCGATGAGTAAGTCCGTGCCTAGGATCTGAACTGGCGAATCCTGGGCCACCGAGGCGGAACGTGCAAACTTAATCGCTATGCCAGTGGGCTGGCCCCAACAGTTTCTTGCTTAAAGTTACTTACCCAGAGCCCAGAGCCATCGTGATCCAGAAGCTGTTTCTTCTCCCAAAGGAAGAAAAATGCCTTGGGCCTAGAGCAGTGCAGCGGGAAACAGGAATCCAATCAGTTGAGCCTCTAGATGGTGTTGTGTTAGGCAGCTGTGTAGGGCCGATGAAAAGACTGCACACCCCTCTGGGGGTTCCAGAGCCTTGGGCAGGTGGTCACAGGACCTTTGTCCCTTCTTGGTCACCAATTGTTACCTCACAGAATTGGGGTTCTCTGCCCAATGCGCATAAACACGCCAATTAATTATGGCATCAGCCTTTGGGAAAAGAGATCAGCTTTATTCTGTGAGATGGATCTGCCAGGAGACAGGGGCCATGTCCCCTGAGATCTGTCTCCCTGATTCAGGATTTGGGGTGAAATGTAAGAGGTTAGGCAGAACAGGCGGCCACTTGGAAACCCTGGACACGTTTACACTGGTGGGCTTCAAGCATTTATGGTAAAGTTATAAATGGTTATGACAGCATTCTAAACATTCACGATGGGGTTCTAAACACTTTTGATAAGGTGTGGATGGAATTTTAACATCAGATCTTCCTGAATGATGGATCCCTCACTTCTGATAAGAGTCTGACTGTCAAGTTCCAGTCGTGTCCCTGTCCTGGGGTTCTGTGGGAGGGAGGGTCTTTGGTTCTGAGGTCATTTCAGGTCACGATTTCTTCTTTTGTGCATGCCCTGGCTATGTGACTTTGCAGATTTTCTGAAAGGCAGTTCTCAATCACTCTGTTGATAAGAGATGGAGTCAGTTGAACTGGTCCTGGAGGGCCCGAGGTTACAGAATGACAACAGAGAAATCCCTCAATTTAGTGATCATGGTCACCGATCAAGGAAAAACCCCTGCTGAAGGAATCCCCTCCTGTGGCAATGGCCGCCACACTAGACTGAGAATCATCTCCTGGATGGTCATCCCCCGGTCCCTAAAAAAGGCACTGACCTCGACCAAATGGAGGGAGGTCAGAACCTGAAAGGACCCACAATTGGAAGAGTCTGTGATCCATGGAAACTGTGAGCCCCAGGTGGCTCGTGTGGCTACCATACCGGGTTCCAGAGGAGGCAGGTCCTTGAAGGTGAGATCACTTCAGGTCCTGCTTTCTGACACCACGTATGTTAACCTAAAAATAAAGAGTCAATATGACAGGCAGAGAGGCATTTATTTGTGGATCAGAGAATTGCAGTTCAGGGAGCACAGATTCAGGTGGAAACACAAATAGTGTCCCACTAGGGAGCAAAAGGGCCTTTTAAAGGCACAGAAGGGAGGTTTGCGTTACAAAGAATGTTTAATTTGGTTTGGGGGCAAAAGCTAATCTTGGCTAAAAATAATTGACTGCTAAGGCTAGCTGGAGGGAGGGAACAGTCCCTCACTGTGAGGAGCTGCAGGTTTCTTGCAGCGTTACTCAGTTCAGAAGTTCACGTTCTGCCTGATGAGGACGTGCATGAGACCCATTTCCTTCATGGCTTCCCAGCTCCACTTTAAAGCCCTTAGTCATAAGTGATTCTCTTTTGTTTCACATTCACAGCCTCAGTCAGGTAATGCACAAGGGGCCAGCTTGGGGGAAACACTGGTCTCCTGACTTCTTACTCTGTTCCTCTGTTTACCAGGCTGCATCTCTGTCGGGCACTCAGCCCTTCCTGCCCCTGGAGTTCTCTCTTGGAAACAGTTTGGTGCTTTATCTTTTATTTAGATAAAAACTTTATTCACATACCATAATATTCACCAACTGAGAATGTACGCTTCAGTGGGTTGTAGTATATCCACAGAATTGTGCAACCATCACCACTATCTAATTTCAGAACATTTTCATCACCCCAAAAAGAAAAGCTATACCCATTGGCAGTCACTTCCCATTCCTCTCTCCCCCCATCCCCTGGCAACCAGTAATCTACTCTCTGTCTCTATGGATTTGCCTATTCTGGGCATTTCATATCAATGAAATCATACAATATATGGTCTTTTGTAACTGGCTTCTTTCACTTAGCATAATGATCTACAGGAAGATGAAAAGAGTTCATATTTGGTAAACAAATGTTTGCATTGTCCCATCTATAGACAGTGGGACCCTAAGGAGATCTTTTGATGAAATGGCCCTTGCTAGATGCCTTGCTGCCTGCCACACTTAGAATTATCCATGGTAAGAGCTACTTCTTGGGACAGGACCTTCTCTCTTAAATTCTATTAGGCGGTTTGGGGAAGGTCAAATATTCTTCCTGAGTCTTCTGACCCTTGATTGTCTTCACCTTGAGATAATCTGCATACCAGAGTGGCACATCTTGGGGCGGCCTGCCCTGAACTCTATCAAAGGTTTATGGCAACCCTACATCAAGCAAGTTTCTTGGCACCAGTTTTCCAACACCATTTGCTCACTTTGTGTCACATTTTAATAATTCTGGCAATGTTTCAAACTTTTTCATTATTATTAATTTGTTATGACGATCTGTGATCAGCGATCATTGATGTTAGTATTTTAATTATTCTGGGGTGCCACGAACTGTGCCTATATATGATAGCAAACTTAATCGATAAATGTTGTGTCTGTTCTGAGTGCTCCACCGACCGGCTGTTCCCCTGTCTTTCTCCCTCTCCTCAGGCCTCCCTATTCCCTGAGACACAACACTATTAAAATTAGGTAAAGTAATAACCTTACAATGGCCTCTAAGTGTTCAAGTGAAAGGAAGAGTTGCATGTCTCTTGCTTGAAATCAACAGCTAGAAATGATTAATTAAGCTTCCTGAGGAAGGCGTGTCAAAAGCCTAGATAGGCCAAAAGCTAGGCCTCTTCTGCCAGACAATTAGCCAAGCTGTGAATGCAAAGGAAAAGTTCTGGAAGGAAATTAAAACTGCTACTCCAGTGAACACACAAATGATAAGAAAGCGAAACAGCCTTATTACTGATATGGAGAAAGTTTTAGTGGTCTGGATAGAAGATCAGACCAGTCACAGCATTCCCTTAAGCCAAAGCCTAATCCAGAGCAAGGCCCTAACTCTCTTCAATTCTGTGAAGGCTCAGAGATGAGGAAGCTGCAGAAGAAAAGGTTGAAGCTAGGAGAAGTTGGTTCATGAGGTTTAAGGCAAGAAGCTGTCTCCATAACATAAAAGTGAAGGTGAAGCAGCAAGTGCTGGTGTAGAAGCTGCAGCAAGTTATCCATAAGATCTAGCTAAGATCACTAATGAAGGTGGCTGCTCTAAACAACAAATTTTCAATGTAGATGAAACAGCCTTATATTGGAAGAAGATGCCATCTAGGACTCTCATAGCTAGAGAGGAGAAGTCAATGTCTGGCTTCAAAGCTTCAAAGGACAGGCTCACTCTCTTGTTAGGGGCTAATGCAGATGGTGACTTTAACTTGAAGCCAATGCTCATTTACCATTCCAAAAATCCCAGGGCTGTTAAGAATTGTGCTAAATCTGCTATGCCTGTGCTCCATAAATGGAACAGCAAAGCCTGGATGACAGCACATCTCTTTACAACATGGCACACTGAATATTTTAAGCCCACTGTTGAGAACTGTCCAGAAAATATTACTGCTGGGGCTGGCGAGGTGGTTAGCGGTTAAGTTCATGTGCTCCGCTTTGGCGGCCTGGGGTTTGCAGGTTCAGATCCCGGGCACAGGCCCACACACCGCTTGTCAAGCCGTGCTATGGTGGCATCCCACATAAAAAAGTAGAGGAAGATGGGCACGGATGTTAGCCCAGGGCCAGTCCTCCTCACACACATACACACACACACACACACACACACACACACACACATACACACACACATATTACTGCTCATTGACAATGCACCAGGTTGTCCAAGAGCTCTAATGGAGATGTACAACAAGATTAATGTTGTTTTCATGCCTGCCAACACAACATCCATTCTGCAGGTTCTGGGCAGTCATTTTAATCATGGATCAAGGAGTAATTTTGACCTTCAAATCTTATTATTTAAGAAATACATTTCATAAGGCTATAGCTGCCATAGATAGTGATTACTCTGATGGATCTGAGCAAAGTAAATTGAAAACCTTCTGGAAAGGATTCACCATTCTAGATGCCATTAAGAACACTCGTGATTCATGGGAAAAGGTCAAAATATCAACATTAGCAGGAGTTTGGAAGAAGTTGATTCCAACCCTCACGGATGACTTTGAGGGGTTCAAGACTTCAGCGGAGGAAGCCACTGCACATGTGGTAGAAATAGCAAGAGAACTAGAATCAGAAGTGGAGCCTGAAGATGTGACTGAATTGCTGTAATCTCATGATAAAACTTTAATGGATGAGGAGTTGTGTCTTATGGATGAACAAAGAAAGTGATTTTTTGAGATGGAATCTACTCCTGCTGAAGATGCTGTGAAGATTGTTGAAATGACAGCAAGGGATTTAGGATATTAGACAAACTTAGTTGATAAAGCAGCAGCAGGTTTTGAGAGGACTGACGCCATTTTGAAAGAAGTTCTACTGTGGGTAAAATGCTGTCAAACAGGATAGCATGCTACAGAGAAATCTTTAGCGAAAGGAAGAGTCACTTGATGTGGCAGACTTCATTGTTGTTGTATTTTAAGAAATTGCCACAGCCACCCGAACCTTCAGCAACCACCACCCTGATCAAGGCAAGACCCTGCATCAGCAAAAAGACTACTACTCACTGAAGCTCAGATGATGGTTAGCATTTTTTAGCAATAAAGTATTTTTTAATTTATGTTTCTACATTCTTTTTTTAGACAATGCTGTTGCACACTGAATAGACTACAGTATTGTGTAAACATAACTTTTATATGCACTGGGAAATCAAAAAATTCGTGTGACTCACTTTATTGTGACATTCATTTTATTGTGGTGATCTGCAACTAAACTCACAACATCTCCAAGTTATGCCTGTATAGTTTCAGCTCTGAGGTTTAGGTCTCTGATAGATTTTGAGTTAATTTTTGTATGTGGTGTGAGGCAGGAGTCTGACTTCATTCATTTGCACGTGGATATCCAGTTGTTGCAGCACAGTGTGTTGAAAAATGATTGTTTCCCACATTGAATTGTTTTGGCACTCTAGTCAAAAATCAACTGGCCATCGAGAGAATGAGAGTACGAGGCATAGACTAGGATAAAATATTTGTAACAGACATATCTGATAAAGGATTGTTATCCAAAATATACAAGGAACTCTTAAAAATGAACAATAAGAAAACTAACAACCCAATAAAAAATGTAAAAAAGACCTGAACAGACACCTCACCAAAGAAGATATACAGTTGGCAAATAAGCCTATGGAAAGATGCTCCACATCATATGTCATTAGGGAATTGCAAATTAAAGCAACAATGATGTACCACTACACACCTCAGTGTCTGTAAAATGGCAAAAATCTAGTACACTGACGATAACAAGTGTTGTTGAGGATGCAGAGCAAAGGAATGCTCCTTTGTTGCTGGTGGGAATACAATGTGGTACAGCCATTTTGGAGAACAGTTTGGGAGTTTCTTATAAAACTAAACATACTTTTACCATATGATTCAGCAGCCACACTCCTTGGTACTGACCCAAATGAGTTGAGAACTTATGTTCACACAAAAACCTGCACACGGATGTTTACAGCAGCTTCATTCATAATTGCCAAAACTTGGAAGCAACCGAGATGTCCTTCAGTAGGTGAACGGATAAATAAACTGTGGTCCATGCATACAAGAAATATTACTCAGTGCTAAGAAGAAAGGAGCTATCAAGCCATGAAAAGACATAAGACAACCTTAAATGCATGTGACTAAGTGAAAAAGTCCAATCTCAAAAGGCTACATACTGTGTGATTCCAACTCTCTGACACTCTGGAAAGGCAAAACTGTGGAGACAGTGAAAAGATCAGTGATTGCCAGGGGTTAGTGGGGAGGGAGGGATGACTAGGTGAAGCACAGAGGAATTTTAGGGCACACTTTAACAGTGTACACATGTCCTTATACATTTGTCAAAAGCCATGGAATGCACAACACCAAGAGTGAGCCCTAATGTAAACTGTGGACTTCAGGTGATAATGACATGTCAGTGTATGCTCATCAATTATAGCAAATGTACCAGTCTGGTGGGGATGTTGATAGTGGGGGAGGGTGTGCATGTGTAGGGGCTGGGGGTATAGGGGAACTCCACCTCCTGATCAATTTTGTTGTGAACCTAAAACTGCTCTAAAGAATAAAGTTTATTTTTAAAAAATCAATTGGCCATAAATTTAAATTGGCCATACATTTTTAAACATTAATTTTCCATACTTTTGGACTCTCAATTCTATTCCATTGATCTATGTCTATCCTTATTTCAGTAACACACTGTCTTGATTTCTGTAGCTTTGTAGTCAGTTTAGAAATCAGAAAGTGTAAGTCCTCCAACTTTGTTCTTTGTCAAAATTGTTTTGGCTCTTCTGGGTCCCCTGCATCTCCATATGACTTTTAGGATCAGTTTGATAATTTCCACAAAATAGGCAGCTGGGATTTTGATAGGGATTTCACTGAATCTGCAGACCAATTTGGGGAGTATCGCCTTCTTGAAAATATTAAGTTTTCCAGTCCATGAAGGTGGATGTATTTCTACTTATTTAGGTCTTCTTTTACTTTTTTCAATGATGTTTAGTAGACTTCAGTGTACAAGTCTTGAATTTCTTCTGTTAAAATCATTCTAACTATGTTTATACATAAATTTATTCCTTTTGATGCTATGTAGGCAGAATTGTTTTCTTAATTTCATTTCTGGATAGTTCATTGCTTGTGTATAGAATAACAATTGATTTTTGTATGTTGGTCTTGTATCCTGCACCTTTACTGAACTTGATTATTCTAATATTTTCTGTGTGGATTCCTTAGGATTTTCTCTACATAAGATCATGTCATCGGAGGCTAGAGATAGTTTTACTTCTTCCTTTCCAATCTGGATTCCTTTTATATCATGTTCTCCCCTAATAGCCATGGCCCGAGCCTCCAGTAAAATGTTGAGTACAAGTGGTGAGAGAGGACATCCTGATGTTGTTCCTGATCAAAGGGAGAGCTTTCAGTCTCTCACCATTGATTGTAGTAGCCGAGGGTTTATCTTAGATGGTCTTTTAGTTTGAGGGTGGTCCCTTCTGTTCCAGGATTGTTGACTGTTTTTCTCTGTGTCCGTTGAGATGATCATGTGGTTTTTGTCCTTTATTAATATGACGTCATACATTGATTGATTTTTGTATGTTAAATCCATTTTGCATTCCTGAGACAAATCTCGCTTGGTGATTTTTATATGTTGCTGGATTCGATTTGCTGGTATTCAGTTGAGCAATTCTGCATCTATATTCATAAAAGATATTGGTCTGTAGCTTTCTTTCCTTGTGATATCTTTGTTGAGTTTGGTGTCAGTGTGATCCTGGCTTTGTAGGATGAGGGAGGAAGTGTTCTGGGGCTGCCCCCTCCACACCCACAGGGCCCCTCCCAAACACGCTCAAGTCCGGCTCCACTAGGCTCCCTCACTTGACTGGAAATCAGGCCAAAGGGATCTCCATGCTTTCTTGTGACCTCCTGCTCACCCTGCTCACAGGCCCTGACCCCTGCCTCATCCAGCCCTCCAGCTGGCCAGTGGTTCCAAGCTTGGGTCCCCAGGGCAATGTGAGAACAAGGACTGAAGACTGGTCAGGACCCCGGTCGGCAGCCTGTCACTCCCTCTGGCCCTCGTAGTAGGCGGCAGCAGGCTTGGTGCTCCTCTCAGCTGCCAACCATGGCCCAGGGGCTGCCCAGCACCACCAGCCTGGTGTGCTTCTGCCAGAAGCTGAACTGACTGAAGACACTGGAGGAGTCCACCAGGGAGACGCCATTGCGACGCCACCTGACCACGGCGCACCTGAGCCTGCTGGGTGTGGGTACCACGGTAGGCGTGGGCCTGTATGTGCTCATGGGCACTGTGGCCAAGGAGATGGCCGGCCCTGCGGTGCTTGTGTCCTTCATTGTGGCTGCTGTGGGCTCCCTGCTGGCAGCCCTATGCTATGCGGAGTTCGAGACATGTGTGGCCCACACAGGCTCTCCCTGCCTGTTCACCTACGTGTCCATGGGTGAGCTGTGGGCCTTCCTCGTTGGCTGGAATGTGCTCCTCCAGTGCCTCATTGATGGTGCTGCTGTGGCCCGCGCCTTAGCCGTAACCTGGACTCCATCTTCAGCTACCGTATCCGCAGCTTCACTGAGGCCCATGTGGGCATCTGGCAGGTGCCCCTCCTGGCCCAGTACCCAGACTTCTTGGCTGCTGGCATCACACTTTTGGCTTCCGCATTTATCTTCTGCGGAGCCCGCATTACTTCCTGGCTCAACCGCGCCTTCTCTGCCGTCAGCCTAGTTGTCGTCATCTTCATCATCATCCTGGGGTGTGTCCTGGCCCGCCCGCACAACTGGAGCACTGAGGAGGGGGGCTTTGCGCCCTTCGGCTTCTCCGGCATCATGACTGGCGCTGCCACCTGCTTCTGCGCCTTTGTGGGCTTTGGTGCCATTTCTGCCTCCAGCAAGGAGACCCAGAACCCGAAGCGAGCTGTGCCTATGGCCATCGCCATCTCGCTTGGCCTGGTGGCTGGTGCCTACATCCTTGTCTCCACTGTGCTCACCCTCATGGTGCCCTGGCACAGCCCGGACCCTTACTTGGGGCTTGCTGATGCCTTCTACCAGCGGGGCTATAGCTGGGCAGGCTTCATCGTGGCAGCTGGTGCGATCTGCGGTAAGGGCCCCTTCTGAGCAAGGTGGGAGGGACCAGGGAAGTGGGACCCTGCCCTAAGCCTCCCAGGGAACGCATCTCCATTTGGGCCTGTGTTCCCAGTTGCATCATGGGCCCAGGAAGGGGCTAATGATTAGACTCTCCACCCAGGCTTGTTGGGAGGGAACTACTCACCACCCCCCCCAATTGTACATAGAATGTCGGCTCTGGGCACGTGCTTCCGAGTCCTTTCCTGGCAGAGGGACTCAGCCCTCATCACATTCTCCAGTGGGTCTGTCACCTAAACTGGGCTGTCCCATTCCTGGGTGGTGAGGGGGAAAACCCCAGCACTCCATGTACACTCAGGCTCACTCTGAGAGACCAAACTCATGCCTATATCGCCAAGGGGCCACCCCTGCCCTGGCCCCTGGTGGGCCTGTCCACCATGCTGACCAGTCTCCCATCCTCTGTTACAGCCCTGACCACTCTCCTGCTCAACATCTTCTTGTTCCTGCCACCCATGTTCTCTGCCATGGCCGCTGACGGGCTCTTCTTCCAGGTGTTTGCTCACTTGCACCCTCGGACGCAGGTGCCCATGGTGGGTGTCCTGGTGTTCGGGGTCCTCATGGCTTTTCTTGCGCTGCTGCTGGACCTCGAGGCACTGGTCCAGGTCCTGTCCACTGGGATACTGCTGGAATGTACCATCGTGCCCACCAGCTTTATCGTGCTACGCTTCCACAAGGCCCCTCCATCCAGGTCCCCCGGCCGAGTCAGCCCTGGGGGCACAGAGCAGGCCTCAGCCCCTGAGCCCGGGCAGCTGCGACCAGCCCTGAGGCCCTACCTCGGCTTCCTGGGTGGGTGCCGGCCTGGAGCTGCCGTGGCTTGGGCACTCCGTGTCCTGGTGGCCTCGGCCATCACTCTGGACTGCTTGCTGGTCTTCGGGGACTCGGCCCTGCACCTCCCGCTCTGGGGCCACACCCTGCTGCTCCTGCTCAGCTCCGTCATGTTTCTGCTCAGTCTCCTAGTCCTGGGGGCCCACCAGCAACAGCACCGGCAGGACACCTTCCAGGTACTTCCTCCAGCAGCACCCATCACTCTCAGCCCAGCCAGCTCCCCTCGCCCCTCCCTCCTCTGCTGTGGCAGGATGCACCCGGGCGCACAGGGCAGGGGAGGCCAGTCCCCCATCTCCCTTTTTCTGCATGGCAAGTGGGCCCTTGTGTGCAGACTCTCCAGAGAAGGAGAAGACTCTGTGGACTTCTGAGACATGAGGCCCTGGGCCAGCAGACCTTCCCACAGCCAGCCCAGCCCTGCCCTTGCCCCTCAGGTTCCCCTGGTGCCCCTGACTCCAGCCCTGAGCATCCTCCTCAACATCTTCCTCATGCTGCATCTGAGCTCCCTGGTCTGGCTGGGCCTCTCCATCTGGTTGCTGATTGGTGAGTGGGGCCCAGGCTGGGACCCGGGTGGGCTGCAGGAGGAGGGCAAGCAGGGAAGCAGGGCTGGGACCTGCCCCTCAGGCTTGTGCCACCCTTGCAGGACTTGCAGTGTATTTTGGCTACAGTATCCGGCACAGCAAGGAGAACCAGCGGGAGCAGCCGGGGTTGACTGCCTCAAGTGACAACCTGGAGGAGATGTTGTAGGCCCTGCAGCCCCCCAGCCAGGCAGTAGCCCAAGAGCTGGGCCCCACGGAGAAGCCCTCCAGTCCATGAGGACCGCTGCAGCCTGTGTGTCCTGTCCCAAGCCCTCAGGGGGCTGGAGGGGATGGCAGACCCTTCTATCCAGGGTGGCTCAGGTTTGCAGGCCTGCCCACGCTGGGGGTCCTCAGGACCTCAGCGCGGGTGCTGAGCTTCGAGTCCTTGGGAGTGGGCTGTGGCCAGTGCTGGTGTGGTGGACCCTGCCCAGCACCTTCCAGTTTATGACCAACTCCAGCCACCTGGGCAGGTGGAGTAGGGTGGGTAGGGAAGAGGCCCGCAGCCCCAGAGATCCACAATAATAACTGCTTGGCCAGCCATGTGGCCTGTTGCTGTGTCCACCTGGCGTTCGTTGTGGCACTGAGTCTTCACCTGCCCCTGGGAACTGGGCGATTTTCCCCAATCCACAGCAAAGATGCCGAGGTTCTGAAAAGGGTGGTTCAGCCAAGGCAGGGACAGCCCTGAGTCAGGGACATGGCCAGGCCTGGGTCCTGGGGTCCTGCCCTCAGGCCAGTGCCCTCTGCACTGCTCAGAGGGGTGCTAGACGTGAAGGAGTCCCTGATGGGGCAAGGTCAGGCTCCCTCTCAGGCTTCCCACGTGTCCCTTCAGGGGAGGATCCAGAGAGCAGAGCCTGGACCCCAAGGAGGCCGCCTAGAAAGGGCAGTGGGGTTCTGGGGTTCCCTCGGTTTCCCAGGGCTCCCAGAGAGCAGGGCATGTGCCTGAGGCCTGCCCTGGGTATAGAGGCACACCTGCCTGGGCAACATGCATCTCTCAGGCACATGCCCACACGGCTCCCCTGGGGGTGCACACCCACGTGCAGACTGAGGCACAGCTGTTTCCAAGCTCAGGGCTGCCCGCAGCTCCCCAGCTGCCTCTCTCCCTGCCCGCCCCTCAGGGCTTTGTGATAAATGCCCGGGATGGGACACACGCGTGCAGGTGGGGGCACAAGCACCTGGGCCTCTCCAGGTACCTTCCACACCCCTGGTGGCAGTGGGGCTCCAGACCTGGGGGTCCCCAGGCCCACCCTGCACCTCCACTGGTCTCCCCAAGGCCACACTATGTCTAGCACAGAAGCCTCCCCCTCCCCGTTCCTGCCTGGAAGGGCCACACAGGAAGCTGCTGGCTCTGGCAGCTTTCCTCGGCTCTCTGCAGCCTTGACCTCAGCTTTCTCTGGGCCCCAAGGACAACCAGGTACCCGTGACCCTACTCCAATAACCGGGCTCAGGGCCGTGTTCTCTCACCCTGGCCCTTCTGAACCCGCCTCCCACGGACACGGCTCTGGGGATTGAGAGGAGCAGGGACCCCAAGGCTTTGCTGGGGCTCCAGGTGCCAGATGATTCCAGATGCTGCCCAGCCTGAGCCCCAGCCCTGGCTCTCCCCAACCTGGCCCATGTCGCTCCACCAGCAAGCTACCAGCATGCCCCTGGTCACCAGGGACCCATGAGAAGGCAGCCCCTTGTCTCCCTGGGGTGGGTACCCCGAAATCCCTGACCCTCCCTGGGAGCTAGGGAGGGGTTGGCTCCTGCAGCCCTGTTCCTCTCCCCCTCACCATGGGCCCAGGGGGCACGGAGAAATCCTCCAGCAGGCAGGACTCAGGCCCCCGGGAGGATTCTGGAGCCAGAACCAGGCCAGCCTGCTGGAGGCTTCCATGTCCTCTGTTAGGGACATTCTTTCCAGCCCCTGGGCTCCACCTGGGGTCTTGGTCAGAGCGGGCTCCTCATGCAGTTGCCTCAGGCTGGGGTGAGCAGCTGCCCAGACATGCTCTCAAGTGTGACCTTGGGCAGCAGTGACATATGTGTCCAGATATACAGCCTTCCCACAACATGGTTCCCAGGAAGCCCGGTGTGCCGGTTCCTGGGTTTTGGGCTGGGGGTCACCAAGGAGACATATAGAAGGTCCCAAAGGACCCACCAACTCAGCCCCTCTACTCTCCCCCCATCCCAGCTCTCCAAAGCCCGAGGCCTGCCACCAGGAAGGGTCCCAAGAGGTGCCCGTGCCCTTGCCTGGGGTCCTAGGGGTTCTGGTTGTCTGCCCACCTCACTCCTCGCTCCATGGATGAGGCCCAGAGCTGGGAGGGGACCTGCCCTAGTAACCCAGCCCCAGAGCAGCTGAGATGACTCCTGTCAGGCTTCCTTCTCCCTTGCCTTGGACTCTGGCTGCACAGACCCCCATGCAGGGCTGCTGAGAGGGCAGAGGCTCTACTGTGAGGGGAGTGCTGGCAGGGGGAGGGGGGCTGGGAGCCACACAGGGCCGGAGTTGACCGCAGCCAGTCTGGGGACAGCTGGTGAGCGGGGAGCTGCTGGGAACACTGGAGACAGACTGAGAGAGTGTTTTCCAGAACAGACCCAGCAGGAGCCCCACTGGACCAGCGCCCTGTGTCATGTTCCCCTGCAGGTCTCTGTACACAACTGGCTTCTGTGGTCCCAGGCACCACCCTGCCGAGGCTGGAGTTGGCAGGGGACAGCCTGCTGGGAGCTGAAGGGTGGAGTTCTCCCCCCTACCCCCTGCCCTGATCCTGCTAGGGTTTCATCCAAGAGTCACCAAGGTTGGGCCCCCACCCTTCCCAGCCCCCAACCCCCAACCAGCAGAGAAGGGCTACAGGCCTCAGGAATGGGGCAGCGAGTGGGTGCCCAGGCCACCCAGGAGATGGTGTCCAGCTCCCAGCAGCAGCAGTGGGGGCAGGTGCTGGGCCCCTTCTAAGGCACCTGGGCAGCCGGGTGTGGGGTTGTGGGGAAGCTGGCTCTGTCTGCTCAGGGTTGGCAGTGCCCTTCAGGGCCTTTGCCTGCAGATGAGGACAGCAGCCCGGGGCTCCAGCCACCATCCTCCGAAGTGTGGCCCAGGGTCCCGGCAGGCTTGCAGCTCCCCTCCTCAGACTTGGTCCTCCAGGGGATATGGGCTTCCCCATCCACGTACAACAGCAGCAGCTGACCTGGAGAAGTTGAACTTGCTGAAGGTGACTGTTTTTGATGAACAGTGTGAGGTTCTCAGCCTGGACCAGCAGGGGCTTCCTGCAGGTGGGGGAGGTCAGGGGCAGGCTCTGCTGGTCTTGGGACTGCCCTGGGTGTTGGTGACACTTACACGTGCACAGTGTCACTCCATGTTGCACCAGCCCCAGATCTTACAGGGCCTGTGGGTCCCATTGAACTCCACACACTGGCCCATTTTTTATGCCTTGAAAACAAGACAAACTCCAGGCCCTCAAGTCTCCACGGGGAGTGGGGAGGGAGTGAGCAGGGGGCTGTTGGCAGAAAGAAGACACACACAGGCACCACCGGGCCTGCACGTGAGAGCTACCCAGGTTCCCAGCACGGACCCCTGAACCCCCTCCCAGTGGAGGCGCTGGAAGACAAGGCCCACAGTTACCATGGCTGTGTGTCCCTGTCTCCCTCGTCAACCCAGCGGTTCACAGTGGGATGGAGGGTGCTGAGGTGGTGAGAGAGCAGAGTTGTCCGGGCCCAGGTGTCTCCCCTTCGTGACCCAGCCCTGCAATCCATGGAGACACACCCCACCCCTACTTAGCCGCCAGGGTTCCCTGAGTTTGGGGGCACATGGGAAAGCTGGAGGTTGCAAATAAAAGGAAATGGTCAGAGAAGGGAGCGTGAGAAGCCCCAGCCAGATCGGGGTGCAGTGCTGTATCCCAAGGAAGAGCGAGACTCCTTCCCTCCTGATAGTTCTGTCCCCAGTGGGGGCAGAAGTGACTTCTGGAGGCCCAGCTCCTCTGGTCCAACTCAGATGACAGAATAGGGAAGGTGTAGGGATTCTGGGAGGGTAAGTTCATGCCAGGGTGGAGGTGCTAGGTGTGGCAGACAAAGGGCGGGACCCTCGTCAGAGGGCCCGGTAGGGATGTGGGACCCCACACACTGGCCGAGGGACCATAGGCCAGCCCCTTCCTAGCTTGTTCTGCTGTGAAACAGGGACATTAGTGACTGCACACGGTCACAGAGTTCTGGGCATCAGCCCGGAGGGGAGGATGGCGAGCTTTCTGGGAGTCCCAGACCCAGAGAGGAAGCACCCTCAAGGGTCAGGCACTCGCACAGACAAGGTTCTGCCAGGTGGAGGGTGGACGCTGCTGTCCAGGGCCCCAGGCTCAGGAGCAGCAGGAGGAACCCAGCAACAAGGTGGCAGGAAGAGCTCGGGGACTTGGTGGCCACCATCATGGAGAGGGAGCCTTCCCAGGGTGGAAAGCAAGGGCTGGCAGGCTCTGATGGTGTCACCTGTGAGGGCTCAGCCTGGCTGCTGCGTGGAGCGCACCTGGGGGCCCACAAGCAGACCACAGGCACAGCGGGGACAGCAGGGAAACCCGACAGGAGACGGAATGGACAGGAGGAGGGGCAGGGAGGTGGGTTGCCGGCTCCAGCTTTGGCCCTGGTAGACGGCATGGCCCTCAGTGGATGGAAAGAGGCTGCACTGGGAGAGGGAGAGGGTTTCTCCTTGGACGTGGTGGGTGCGCATCAGGAGGCAGCTGTGCTCGGGGCAGGTGGTCACCGGACTACAACTTGGGCATCAACAGAACAGAGGTGGAAACTGGGGCTGTAGAGGATCTGGGTGGAGGGAGAAGGGGCTGGAAATGCAGCGTTGGAAGAGCACAGGAGCCAGACCACAGGGCCCCAGGTCAGGGAGGAGAGCACTCAGGAGCTCCAGGCCCTGGCCCCCTGCCCCTCCACCCCTCCCTCAAGCTCAAGCCTTGAGTTCCCAGAACCCCCACTCTTATGGGTGCAGCCTTTGTGAATGCAGTACCTCTGGCCTGTCTTCCTGCCCCGTCCCCTTGCCCACCTGGAAACCTCTTACACATCCCCGAGACCCCTGTCCAGGCCACTCCTCTGTCAGGCCCTTCCTGAGCGTGGCCCTGTGGCAGTGCCAGCACCCCCTGTAGCATCACGTGCCCCTCTTGCACACACTCACTGCATGGGTGGGGTCAGAGGTGTCAGCGCCTGGCAGCAGCACCAAGGCACCCACCTGTGGCGGCTTCATGAAGTTGGTCACGTCCCACAGCCGGTTCCCCAGCTCCTCTATCTGGGTCACAGAAACCCCTTTGAGTTTGGTGATGATGGTAATCTGGGGTCCAGGTCCTGCTCCTGGTGGCCTTTTGTGGCGAGGAGGGCCACATGGGGAAGAGGCGATTGGCAGTGTGGTGTGTCCCCAGCACACGGTGAGCAGTGGCAGAGCTGGGCCCCGCCCACCCAGCCCCTACACCCTGTAGGCTCCCAGCGCAGCGTTCAGGGCCCCCACCTCTTCTCCAGCCTCATTTCCACCCCAAATGCTGCACAGGCCAGAAGTCCCGGCCACGCATGGGAGAGCCAGTGCTCTCAGACCCAGATGCCCAGCACCACCTCCTTCACCAGCCTTCACCAGCCTTCACCCTCCCCTGCCCCGTCCAGACCCAGCTCCATCCTTAAAGGCTCCCCTGACCCAGCCACAACTGTGGTCTTTTTCAGCGGCCCCAGGGCTCCAGCTCTCAGAGGAGTCAGGGACTACCTCCTGCCCCTCCCAGGGCCTCCTGGGCAGAGTGAGACCCATTCTGCTCTGTGCCCAGAGCCCAACACGGGGCTGGGGACAAGGTCCAGGAAAGGAGGCAGGTGGGCACACAGGAGAACACGGGCACACAGGAGGACACGAGCACACAGCTTGTTCTTGTACCTGCTGCCTCGAGACAGACAGAGACCCTTCCTCCTGCCCCTACCATGTCCCAACCTGCCCCCTCCACTGCCACCAGTCCAGCCCCTGAGGAGTCACACCCCCACCCTCAGCCCAGCAGGACCAGTCACGGTCCCTCCAGCCAACCTGCCCAGGAGTCACCCTGTTACCCCACCACGGAGACCACAATTCCGAGCTGCAGCAGCCTCTGTGGAGCGCCCACCACCCAGTTCCTGGTCATCACCTACTTCTCAGTTTGTAATCCAGAAGCCCCCCAGCCTGTCGCAGTCCCCGGGGAGCCCACGCCCTCAGCTCCTGCTGGCTGCCGGGGAGCAGGGTCAGCAGAGCAGCTGCAGCCCCCGCTGAACAGGAGGTAAAGCAGGCACCCAGGCCAGGCCAGGCCAGCAGCTGGTAAAGGGACACTCCCACTGGGGGCAGGACCCAGCCCCACCCCCGCCCTGGGCTCAGTCCCCACCCCCAGCTGCCCTGGGCCTCCCTTCCTCTCCAGACTCCCTCTGCCTGGCTCTGGGGCTCAGAGAGGAGCAGCCCCTCTCCCCTGCCCTTTGGCCTCACTTCTTGGGGGATGAGGGGATGACAGCTGTTATAGGTACTTTGAGAGGGTGGCATGGGGATCACAGCGGCCCAGAGGAGGGACCAAGGAAAGCTTCAGGAGGAAGGGACCTCTAAGCTGACACCTGCAGATTCTGAAGTTCTACAAGCGCAGCTGGGGAGGAATGTTGCTGGAGGAGGAAGCCGCATATGCCACGCTGGAGCCTGAGAGAGAACTGGGACCCACAGAGTGGGGACGTGACTCTGGCTCCAGAGAGGAGGGTGGCTGGCTCTGCGAGGTTCCCAGGCCCTCCTGTGCGATGCCAGGCAGAGCTGCCCCACCCAGGCGCAGGGACTAAAGCCCAGCTCTGGAGTCAGGCACGCTCCCCAGTCCCCGGAAGCGGAGCAATGCTGGACCCACACGGGATGGCAGGGGGAACAAGCGCCCACCAGGCGCGCGCCCTTCTGCGCCCTGGCCAGCAGCAGGCTCAAGGGCAGCGCGGGCCCATGGTGGTTTCCGCAAGACGAACAGCACGGGGTTGCCCGGTGACTGCCCCCGGGGAACGCGTCTCTACTGGCTGCTGTGGGTGCCCATTCACCGCACACCACATTAGATCGGTCCATGCAGCCGGTGGGTCCGCTAACACCCCTGGATGCGCTCTAGGAGGGGCCTAGCTCAGTCCCAGCCTCCGTGCCCGCCACTGCGAACTGGGCGGAACGATGAGAGGTCCCTTCGAGAGGTCTGAAGAGTAGGAGAAAGAGGTGGCCGCGGCCACTGGGCGTCCTGCAGGGGTCCCAGAGACCGAGGGGGCTTCAGATTCATATTCAGACTCTGACCTGAAGACAGGTGCCCCAGGCAGGGGCTTCAGGCCTGTCTCCTCACCTTGTGGGTTCTAGGCAGGGGTGGTGGGTGCAGGCTGGGGCTGAGGCGGCAGGGAACCTCTGTTCAGCAAAGAGTGCATCCCTCCGTGGGACCCCTTCAGGACAGCCGGCGGCCCCTCCAGCCCAGGTCCTCACCAAAATGCTCTTGGCAGCATCATTTGTTCCATCCTCAGAACTCCCTTCCAGAATGATGTTAAAATGCAGAAACCTAGAGAAACCATCTAAGAAGGGCTGTCCCACCCCTTCCTGAAACAGGATGAGGGCTGTGTTTTCCCAACCCACAGGAGAAACTAAGCTGATGGATGTATAGCACTTAGGATTGCTTCAGTGTTTTTCCCTATAAAATGTTCATAGAACATACGTGGTCTGCGATACCATGGAAAAGACACAGCACGCACTTTGGTGTCAGACAGGCGGGGTCCTAAGCCTGGCTCTGCCGGGAACAGCTACTACTCGCTGTGTGACTTTGGGGAAAGGATTTGCTTTCTCTGAGCCTCGATGTCCCCATCTGTATATGGGGCAGGAGTCCCTACTAGCACAGGAAGAAATGCCTCCAGAGGGAAACAGGCTGGGTAGTGACAGGGCAGGGATGAGGCAGGCGGCTGTGCCTGGGGAGGGGGCCACATGGACCCCCATCTCTATCAGGCACCTATGGGCTCGGAGAACTGGTCAAGGACACCCTCCACCTGAGGTCTTGCCTGGCCCACAGCGTCGTGCCTGCCTCCTGCTTCCTGCACCAGGGAAGTGCCCCAGAGCTGAACCTGCGGTGTCATGGCCTGGGGCCAGAGGTACCCCTGGAGGGACCCTGGGCCAGGCTTGGAGTGGGGACCTGGGAGGCAGCAGCCATGGGAGTGGCCCTCCCTGAGCCCACCCCACACGTTCGCCAGCCTTGCTCTGTGCCAGGTGTGTCCCATCCCCCACATCTGGGGCACAGATGGCATCCAGGCTCTGATGGAGATCAGTTTAAGGGCTGGGGAGCCTGCAAGGGACCCTAATGCACTGGGGGGTCAGGGATGGCCCCAGGAGGTCTGGTGGAGCCTAGAAGAAAAAGCAGGAGTCCCCTGGGCATGTGGGAAGGGGAGGGCCTGCCAGTTGGAGGGCATCGAGCGGGCTGATCCCTGGCAACAGGAGCCCGGGTAGTGACCAGCTATGTGTGGGGCCTTCAGCTCTGGGAAGGACCAGGCCTCTCAGGCCCCTCAGTCCCAGGGGTCCCGGGCTCTGGCTTCTGCATTGACCTCCAATCCCGATGTCAAGTGGCTTGATTCGGGACAATGGGCTCTGTGGGGCCGGCGCGGAGGCCCTGGCAAGTGCCCTGAGCAAAAGCAGCAGCATCTGTGGCAAGCCTGGGACAGGTGGGCACATTTGAGTCTTCTCTTTCCTGAGGGGTGTGGGCCCCCCGCAGCCAGGCCTTCTCCCCCTGGACCTGCTGGTGTTGCTGGATGAGGGGCCTCATTATAGGGTGGGGTGGGTGTGAGTGGAGTTAGACCCTCTGTGGTGCACCCAAGGCTGGATGCCACTCCCTCCCTGACCCGCCTCACCCCTCTACCTCCTCCTCTGCTGGGCAGCACCCCCTGCAGATGGTGGCCTCCCAATGCCTGACTGCAGGGGGAGAGTCCTGCATCAAGAGAGACGGGGGCTGGCTGTGCGAGAGGAGGGAGGACTGGGGGTAGTTTGGTGGAGCTGGATCCAAATGCCTCCTCTGCCAGGGAAGAGCAGGGTGACCCTGGGCAAGCAGCTCAACCTCGCTGAACCTGTTTCCAATCTCTGAAATGGGCCCACAATACCGCTTAGCCTGGGAGACTGTGATGAGCATTAAAAGCTCAGCAGAGTCTGGCCCGTGTCAGTGCTCTGTGCAGGGCCCCTTGGGCTGTTGTTGCCAGTCCACAGAGATGCAGCTGTGAGGGCTTCTGTGGGGGTTATATTGCTGCCAGGCACGAGTCATCAGTGGGGGGGGGGCTGCAGCCCCATCACAGCATCCTCCACAGCACCACAAAGGAGGTGGTGTAACCCCTTGACAAAGAAGCTCATGGACACATGGGGTGGGGGTGGGGTATCCAGCCGATGGGTTGCAGAGTTGCCATGCAACCCCAGGACAATCTGCCTGCAAAGCCCCTTCCACTGCCTCAGGCCTGGAGGTTTGGGGGATGGAGGAGGGTGGAGGAGGGTGGTGTCTGACTTTGGATCCCAGTGACTGGGGAGTGCTTCTGGCCCCCAGATGTGGAACTGTCAGAGAACCAGCTGGGAGCCGTGGGCGCCCAGGCTGTGTGTGCCACCCTCACAGTGAACCTGGCCATGGAGAGGGTACAGCTGGCAGGGAATGGCCTGGAGGAGCAGGGGCCCCAGTACCTTGCTGAACTCCTGCTGGCCCACATGGGCCTGAAGTCCCTGGACCTGAGCTCTAACCAGCTGAGTGACCAAGCAGGTCCCATCCGGCCTGGGCCACCATGGGGCCTGTCGTCCTGGGGCAGGGGTGGGTGGAGGTTGGCAGGACCACTCTGAGCATCCATGCTCTGTCCCCTCTCCCCACGTCCCACTTCAGCCTGCCCCTTCCCCACTCCTCCCACACAGAACTCTTACTCCATCCCCTGGACATCTCATTGCTCCCCGCTCCCTGTGCTGGGCGCTGATTTAGTCACTAGGGACCCAGCATGAACACAACAGAGGCCCTGGCCTCAGGGAACACACATCAACAAGGTCATTCTCCACAATTATTGGTGCTACAAAAGAAACAAATAGCATGACTCTAGAGAAGAATGGGGATCCCAGCTTAGATGGGTGGCCAGGGTGGCCTCTGTGAGGATGTGACATTGAAGCTGAAATGTGCAGGGTGGGGAGGAATCAGCCACTGCAAGACCAGAGGGAGCACATTTCAAGCAGAGGAACTGTGAACATGCACGTCTGTTTCTCAGACTGATGGACACCAGTGTGACTGGGCTATTGGGCCAGGGCAGAGTGGCCAGGCTGTGGGGTGGAGAGATGACAGGGGGCTGCAGGGTTACAAATCATGGCAAAAGGCATAAAGATTTTATTCTAAGTCTGTGGAGGACAACAGTGGGATTCCCTGAGTTCACCACTTTCTCTCACGCCCCAGGGCCTTTGCACGGGCAGTCTGCTTTGCAAGGTACGTGCAGTTCTACCTGGCTGTCCTCAACCACTCCAATCAATTATAAGAATCACTTTGGATCGTGGGTTAGGAATAGAGATTCCTGGGCCTTGGACCTGCTGAACCAGACTCTTGTGGGGGGGAGGCCTGTGCATCTGCATCTTAGCTGGTGCCCCAGGAGATTTTTCTGATTGAGAAATTTTGGGAGTCACTGCTCTGTGTCAGACTGCTTAGAGTGCATGGGGTGGCAACAGCCTTGGCCTGTAAGAATCAGCCCTAAAATCTAACTGCTACAGAGCCAGTTTACCTTCTAAGAAAATTATTGTGGGAAGTAGGTGAAATTAAAAGAGAAGCTCATTTCAGACTTTCAACAAAGCCACTATAGGTGTCCCTCTGGGCCTGCACGGTCAGAGGGCGAGCACCAGAGAGGCAGTCAGGAGAAAGGGGGCTGGGGGCTAAGGCTCTGTGGAGGCTGCACAAATACAGGAGGGGGTGGTCTTCATCGTGGAAAAGGAAAGATTCAGCAGGGCCATTTTGATTCCCCAGGTGGGGATCTATGGGTGGGCCTGACTCCCTGGAGAGAGAAGGAGCTTGGGGCTCAGTCTCCCCACCTGACCCACGGCGAGTGTAGCACCTGCCACATAGGTTGTCTGCAGGGGTCATGAAGACCAAGCATTGGATCTACAAGAGGCTGATTCCTGCCTGTAGAACCTTCTCACCTTCTAGCTGTTCAGCAAAGAAGAGGCTTCGCTACAAAGTGGGAGACCACCGCTCTCTCCTCCCAGCCCTGGAAGTGTCTGAGGAGGATGAAAGTACCCCTACCTGAGAACCTGCGGGGGTCAGACCCAGCGCTGGGCTTGGAGTCTGGAGCCCTGTTCTCAGGGAGGCAGCACAGGGGCCTTGCCGCCTTGCAGGGAGCTCTCCAAGGTGCTGAAAGTGTCTGCCCAGCCTGTTCTGGTCTAGCTGGCTGGCTGAGCATCCTGCTCAGTCAGTGCATCTGTTTTCTTCCGTGCATTTCTTCAGACTACCCTTACTAGACCTGTGCTCAGTGCTGGGACCATGCAGAGGGGTCAAATTCAGATCCCTGAGGGACTCCTCGGAGAGACTGGCCAGGCAGAGATGTCTAATGGTCAGAGCCTGGAAGGATGTAATCACAGTGGACATGGGGCCTAAGGCAGCCCAGAACAACCAGGCGGGCAAGCCTTCCTGACTCCGTGACCCCAGGTTAGAAGGATAAGGAGCTATTAGCCAGGTGAAGAAAGGGGTCAATAGTTCCACACGTGGGACAGCCCGGAGGCACTTTGGTCCCAGCACTTCTGAGAACTGGACGCAGGCCAGACTGGCTGAGTGCTGACAGAATGGAGAGCAGGGTGGGTGGGTGAGGCTGCTGCCCATTTTACATGTTGAGTGTCTCTCAGGGTTTCTTAACCCCACAGGGCCCCACTTTCCTTTCTCTACCACCCCTGCCTCCCCTCCACCACAGCTGCACTGACCTTGTCACTTCTTGCCTATAGACTATGGCACACACCTCCCAACAGTCCCCTGGCCTCTCATCTCTGCCACTGCCCACCCCAGTCCATCCCCTACACCCACCGCTAAGGAATCCAGTGTTGTCACTTCCTAAAGCCCTCCCTGCCTCCTCACCCCTAATAGGGTGGTGCCCAAGGCCCTTGTCCTAGCATTCAAGGCTCTTAACATCTCTCAAGTGCCCAGGGCTCCTACCTCATTTCACTGTCTTCCCCCGACTCTGCTGCCAGTGCCAGGCCTGTGGCATTTCCACAAGTGCCCCATCCTCCCTCGGCCTCCACAAATTCACTCTTTCCTGTGTACGCTCTCCATTGTGCATGCACACGTGCATGGGGAGTCCCTCAGTCTTCAAGGTTATCTCCTCTGTCCTCACTTTCCTGATCACCTCCCCTCAGGTAGGGTTAGCCCCCACTCTACTCCCACGCCTCCCTGTTTGTAGTCTAGAATAGCTCACATCACATTATGTCGTATTTATGTCTCCCCCACTGAATGTGAAATCCTTGAAGGCAAGGCAGGCCCATGTTGGGTTCAGCTCCATGACCCTCATGCCCAGCAGAGACCCTGGCACACAGCAGGCATCAGTATCATTTTTTGAATAAATAAACAGTGAATGAGTAGGTCTCTTGGTGTTTCTGAAGCGGAGATGCTTGGACCAGCTCTGGCAGACAACACAGTGTAACCGAGCAAAAACGGGCTCGTTCTGCTCACTACAATCTGGTGCCAATCAATTGCAAATGAGTCAGTGGTTGAGAAAGAAAAGTATATATGATTAGCTAGCATAATTGGAAGATGGAAGAATAGTGTCCTAAAGAACCATCTTAAAGTCATACAGAATCTTGAGACAGTTATATAGGGGAAATGGGCAGGTAATGAGGGGGTCTAGGGACATCAACCAACCAGTGTGATGGCCTTCCAGGCACCTTATTGTTTCTTTCTTCTGTCATTTGTGGTGGGTACCAATGCAGAGTTTTTATTTCTGGAGGTCATCGTATTCCTGGGGAACTCAGAGAACAAAGTTACACTTATCACAGCTGGGAGATATATGTAAGCAAGCATCATAGAACTAGCAGATCATGTATTTTGCAAAAGCAAAAGGTGCTTAATCATCTAGCCTACAGGTAGGCTAGAATGTATTCACAGAGACTAGTGAGTCAGAGTCATAGTCACAATATTGCTTCCTTTCCCTAACGTGGCTTCCCTCATGCTAACCTAAGATCTAGCTGTTACAGTAGGACTCACTGAGCTTAACATGAGCTGGAATCACCTTCGAGGGCCAGGAGCCTTGGCCTTTGCCAGGGGACTGCAGGTATGAGGCCCCCGCCCGTTAGCCCCACTGGCCTGTATTTTGGGGGCAGGTCTCCCAGGTGCCAGTCCCCATCTCTGTAGCTCTTCAGAAATGAACCTTTGATCTTTTCAGCAGAGCTTAAAGAATGTTTCAAGTGACTTTAATGTTCCCAGTCCACTTAATGAGGACAGTGTTCTGTCTCCCTGTGCCTACTCTCACGTCACTTACTGAGGGGTCCGAAGCTGACTGTCGCACACCTTCCCCAGACATCATAGACACTAGGCTGGTGGGGACATGGTGCAGTCTGGTGACACATGCTCGCTGTTGGGCATATGCAGATGCTTCCTGAGATGACACCCTGGCACCCTGGGGTCCTGGCACACTCTCAACAGCCCACCTACTCCCTTGCAGGTTGTGGCTTGTAGGCCTCGGGAACGGGTGGCTCCAGCCCCTGCCAGGGTCACAGGGGCCTGCAGTGGTCCTGGTGCCACCTCCCTTGGTAGGTCCTCCTCGAGGAACAGGAGCCACTGCCGTGCCCTCTGACAGGGGCTGACCCAGGGTCCTGTCCACAAGGACAGAGCCACAAGGTCGGGCTCTGTCTTCCCAGCACATCCACAAGCTCCACCCTTCTCCCCATCACAGTCCCCCAACAGCCCTTCACTGGAGCCCCCTGGGCCCCTGGGCAGCTCTGTGCCTCAGGGCCCCTGCCCTTGAGAGGCCCCCAAGTGGGCATGGGGCCTGATCGCTGTGTCTCTGGCACCTGCTGCCACCTGGCAGCCCCCCGGGCTCTGAGCGTCATTCACATCCACACCCTCTCTCCACTGTGCTTCCAGGGGACCAGCTCCACTGCTCACCACCATCCAAGCCACAAGACTCTCACCTGGACTCTGCCCTTCCACACTGTGTCCGTGCTTTTTCCACCTCGGGCCTCCTGAGCTCTGAGGCTGTGGCCCCTGACTTTCTCCGCTGTCACATGTGGTCCCATGGCTTCGCTCTTTTGCATGCCAGGCAAACATCTTCCTGAGAGTTCTGGACACCTCATACAATGGCTTTGGAGATCCTGGAGCCGCCACGGTGGGTGAGGCACTTAAGATCGACAAGGTGTTGGAGGAACTCAATATGAGGTGAGGAGCATGGGGTATCCCCCATGTCACAGTCTTTGGTTCCATAGCACCCCAAGGACCACGGGCTCTGTGATCTTGCTGCTCTTCACCACTTTAGTTCCCAAACCTACCACACTCTACCCATGATTGGTCCTGAGCCACAATCCGAGAGTGCCCAGCTCCGTCCTTCTCACTTGAGTTCATCATTCAAACACTGGGGCTCATAATTTCCACTGCACAGGCGGGCGGCTGGGAATCGTACACGTACGTGTGAAGCATCTTCAGAGAGCCTGGTGCAGCATGTGGCTGCTGGGGGCCTGCTGTGTGGGAGCTGCCCCTCCAGGCCCAGGCAGGGTCCCAGTCCTCAGCAGGTCACCAGAGAGGGGCCACAAGCCCGAGGGAGAGGAAAGAGGCAGAGGCCCCACAGATGATGGGCTGCCAGAGGGGGCAGGGCCTGCCCGTTGCAATCTTGCCCACCTTTGCTCCCCACGGAAGGAGCCAAGGCCAGAAGAGGCCACGAGAGAGGCTGAAATTCGAGGCCAGAGCTGGGGTCTGAGAAGTCAGAGAGAAGTGGGACTGGTTCTAAGACAAAGTGGCCAAGAGCGGTGCTGAGGCCTGGAGCTCAGGTCCAGCAGGAGGAAGAGGAGGAGGAGGAGGAGGAGGAGGAGGAGGAGGAGGGGGAGGAGGAGGAGGTGGAGAGGACGTGGGGAGGGAGCTGGGGGGTTTTCCAGAACAGATGCTGTCATGGTGATAGGTAGAGGGTACCAGCTGGGGCAGAACATGTGGGAGCAGCTGCTGAGCTCTGAGGGCCAGGGAGCAGCTGCTGGTCTCCACCAGGGGAGGGACGCTCTAGGCGTGTTTGCTGGGGGATCTCCCTGAACACTGGGAGCCTCTGATGAAGCAGAGTCATTACCCAGCTTTTACTCACTGACCTGCCCAGGGGTCCCCAGGGCGTGTGTGGAGGCTGGAATGTGAAGCTTGACCCGGTGGATGCACCAGCAGCTCCAGCTGGGACCCTGGGGAGACCTGTGTGCAAGGCAGCACCACGCACGTGTCTTTCTGTTGCAGCAACAACCGCATCTCCGCGTTGGGAGCCCTGAGCCTGGGCCTGGGCCTCCGGGTCACCCAGACACTGAGGATTCTTGTTGGGAGTGCTAGCCAGATGGGCGAGGCCCCACACAGACCTGCCTGTGCCTGTCCACACAGATCCCTCCTCTGTCACATCTCCCCACCCCAGTGGCAGCAGGGGACACAGGTTCCAGAGCGCCAATGGTGTGGGGCCCTCCTGGCTTCTTCTTGTGACCACTTCTTCCTTTTGTCATTCACTCACCCATCTGGCCTGGCCCATGCACTTCTGCAGACTCCTCCCCCTCCCTCCTTCCCTCCCAGCTGCACTTCCTCCTTCTCAGCCCACTGGGTGCTGCTCTGCTGAAGATGGCCAGGGCACCCTTGCTTCCCCTTCATCTTCTCCCCTGCTCTTCCTCTGGCCTTGCTGGACCCAGGCTCAGACCTACCTGAGGCCTTGAGTGCACAACAGAGGTTCCTTCCTCCAGGGTTGCCAGTGGGGAGGGAGCTGCTGAGCAGGGCTGAGAGCCAAAGACAGAGAAGGGAGGGTGTGATTGAGGGTGGAGCAGGTCCTCGAGGACCACTGTGCCAACAGCATGTGCTCAGAGGACAGAACCACCAGCTCCAGGGGATCCAGCCCTGCCTGGCCCTCAGTTCCCTCAACTGGCAGAGGAGCCCCCTACAGCACCCCCATCTCCAGCCTGAGGCTCACTCCTCTCCTGCCCTTGGCTGCAACACATATTCTCTCTTAACCTCTGGATCCCCATTTCCAGCCCCCTGGCAGACAGTCCCCCAGATGGCCCATAGGCACATCGGATTCTGAGGGTCCGACCTGAAGGCATTGTCTCCCTCTAAGGGCTGCCTCTTGGTCAGGGGACTCCTTCCCTTCAGAAGCTGGGGCCCAGTGCTCGCCCCTCCCTCTCTTTCCCACATCTTCCCTCCTCCATTTTACCTCCTGCAGCGCGCCCAGGCTGCCTGCTCCTCCTTCTCACTTCCCCTCCCCCCCGTCCTGTGGTCCTGCTGCTTTCTCCTCTCGGGCCTTCCTTCCCACCTGCTCCCAGGTGATCTTTCTAAATCAGAAACGTGCCCCTGTCCTTCCCTCCTCTAAGCCCATCAGCAGCTCCCTTCTGGATAAATCCGAGCTTAGCAGTGTGTCATTCACAGCATTTCCTCAGGATCCGGGTTCTGCCAACCGCCCTCTTCTCTCCCGCTTTGAAACCCATCCTCTCGCTCCCAGCTGCCTGGGATTCTCCGTGCACACGGGGTGGGTTCTCACCTCTGCTTTGCTCCTGCTGCTCTTCTTGCTGAAGTGCCCAGCTCCGCCCACCTCACCTGTGGAGCTCAGCTCAGGGGCTCTGTCCCCATCCGACCTTTACTCCAGGAGATCTGGGGCACACTCTCTATTGCACTTATGACACTGCATTTTTATGATGTTCCTTTTCCTCTCCTCCCCCACTGGGTGATCTCTTTATGGGCATGGGTGTGTCTCGTGTGTCTGTGCCTTTGTCCCCAGCACAGCTGGCACTGGGTGGGCACTCAGCCAGCACTCACTCCCCTCCGCTCTCCCCGGCCCTGCAGCCTCACCCAGGGCATTGTGTCCATAGAGATTCCTTCTGAGCAGAGACAGTGGGGCCGTCCTCGGCCATGTCACCAGAGATGAGGAATCCCTCCTTCCTCTCACACTGCTCTCCTGGCCTCCCTCCCGGGGCTGAGCAGTTCTCAGTGTGCACGTGTGTGTTTCTTAGGTGTCCAGGAATCCCAGGCAAAGTGCAGGCTGCTTTGGTGTTCTCAGGTCTGTCCAGGAGAGTCCAGTGTCTGCCCTGGAACTGCTGGATTTCTCTGTAGGAGCTTTTCATAAGCCCCACCTTGGATTCTCTCAACAGCCCCGTGAGGGACCATTTAAAGGGAGAAAGTGGGAATTAGAGAATTAGAGTGCCCTGCCCAGATCCATGGCGTAGCCAAGTCCACGTTCCAGCCCAGGCCTGAGTGTGGGTCATGACGCCCCCCAGCTCCAATCCTGCTCCTGACTGGGGTGCCTCCCTGGTCTCACCTCAGACCCCTGCCTTGCTCTTCATTGGCTGAGAGAGAACAGCTGACTCAGGGGCACGATGCTCACTGTTCTCTGATGTTTGGATTTGCAGTTTCAGCCCTTGCAAGGCGGCCCCTCCCCTCAGCCTGTCCTGCCTGCAGGTGGATTGTGGGGCTGGAAGACTCCCTTGTGCGGCTGTGAGGGAGATCAGGACCCCTTTTCACTCTTTTTTGCCTTTTTAATGTAGAAAAAATGTTATTTTTTAAGGCAGTTAAACGTTAAGCAGAGAATCCCCAAATACAAATTATTAAAAGAAAGTCTAGTCCCAAATCACTGCTTATTCTCACCCTGATTTATTTCCAACCAGACTTGAGTCAAAGCCTCTCCAGAGATGTGTTTTCACAGTTCAGCCCTCAGGCTTGGGACACCTGGTGCTGAAGGTCCTTGTTTCCATCTACCTGTCTTGTCTCTACGGCTCCACAGCCAAAGGTGAGCTTGCCTTGACCGTGTTCCCTCTGCTCTGAGAATGCCTGTCAGCATGGACTCTATCATTCTAAAACCAATGGAGTGACGTATGAAATTGTCCTGCACCAATACATACTGATTCACTATGATGTGTGGTTATTATCAGAAGCTTTAGTATAATGGAAATCCCGTGGGGTTTGGAGTCAGACAGGCCTGGGACCAAATCCTGATCCATCAATGTTGGGTCTTGGATTCTGAATCAGAGATCAGCACTAGTCTAGATACAATGTTCTATTTCCTGTTCCTTCACTGCTATCATTAGTCTAATCTGCTGAGCCCGGATTGTATCCTCAGCTGTAAGGAGAATACGTCTGAATCCTTACAGTCCATGTAAATCCCTTCCCAGGACTCAGCCTTGTGTTTGTGTGGAACGGGGCTCATACCTACCAGCCAGGGTCACTGTGAGACCGGATGAGATGACAGACCCCACGGAAAGGGCCTGTGCAGAGAAAGACTCAGTGCTAGTTCTCTTCCCCCAACCTCTCTGGTTTCCATTTTTAGTTGAGGAACAACATTTATGCTGAAAAGTGCACCTGGATTAAGGACAGGTCCTGGTGAATTTTCACAAACAGCATAGACCTATGTAACCAGCCCCCAGATCAAGAAATAGAGCAGACCCCCAGAAGCCCCTTGAGGCCCTCTCCTTCTCTATTTTAATAGTTTGGGGAGTAATGACATCATCATCCAGAGGAGAGAAGCTGTCCTGAGGAGCTTCTTCAAGACCCTGTGTGTGTAAGTAAAAGAAGTCAAGTTCTCAGAAAGTGACAATGTGCTGCCTTGTGCTGGGTTTCTCCTCAGGATTCCAGGTGAGCAGAGAGTTTGATGACCTCACCAGCTCAGTGAAGGTCATTATCCCAGGGCTTTGCATGAAGACTGCTCCCTGCAGAGTGGAGTACAAAACAGAGTTGCTGCCCGTCTTCAGACCGTCCTCACCAGTGTCTGCCCCTAAATGACTGTGGAGTGGCTTCCTTACCTTCCATTGGCCACTTCAACTTCCACATGGAGGGTTCTGGGCATCGCCATGCCTTGTTACCACCTGAGTCTGCACTGAGTCCACATGTCAACCAGGGAGTAAGTCCTACAGAGCCAGCCTTCATGATGACTCCGACACCTGTACCCTCCTCGGCTCCCACGGTCCCTGCACTGCCTTCCTCTGCTCTCACTCATTTGTGTAACATGAACTCGTATAATGTGCTACACATTGAGGTGAGCACGGGGTCAAAGATGCCCAAAGTGCCTGCCCTGGTGACCTCAGGAGACAATGAAAATATAAGGTGGTGTGCAACTGGCATTCCCAAACTCAACGTGTGAGAATGCAAACTGATGCAACTCTTTCTGAAGGTAATGTATCATTATGCACCAAGAGCCTTAAAACTGCCTGTGCCCTTTGACCCAATGGTCTATTTTGCTCTACAGAAATAACCAGAGAGGCAGAAAAAGAGTGATGTCCAAAGATGTTCACTGAAATGCTGTTTATAATATGAAAATTAGAAATAATCTAAAAGCTGGATAACAAGGGATTAGTTAACTAAGATTTGGAACTCTGCAAACATTAAAGTCAAATGTTCAAAGAACATTTAAGAATTTGTGAAAATGCACATGATTAATAAAGTGATAAAATCCAGATAAAAAATTCACGTGGTTTGCCTGGCAGGTCCTCAGAAGGGTAAACATGGAGGTGACCATATGACCCACAGTTCCACTCCTGGAGAAGTGAAAACATACGTCCACACCAACACTTGTACACAGATGCTCATAGCAACATTCTTCATAATGTCCACAAGGTGCAGATGTCCACCAGCTGATGAGTGGATGAATGCTGTGGTGCACCCATACAATGGAACACGATAGGAGTGAAATTTGGGGTGACGAAAACGTTCTAAAATTGATTATGGTAATGGTTGCACAAATCCATGAATGTAGTAAAAGAAATCGAATTATCTACTTTAAATAGGTGAATTGTATGGCATGTGAATTGTCTCTCAATATGGCTGTTTAATAGAGAAAAGAAAGGAGTAGCACGCTGCTGCAGGAATGGATCATGTAGCAGGAGGAATGTGTCCCATACAACACGGGTGAACCTGGAAACAGTCTGCTGAGTGAAAGACGTCAGTCATGAAAGACCACATTGTAGGATTCTGTTTATACAAAATGTCCAAGACAGGCAAATCCACAAAGACAGAAAGTTAGATTACATGTTGCCTAGGGCTGGGGAGATGGGAGGGATTGGAGGTTGACAGCTAAAGGGCACGGGTTTCTTTTGGAGAGGATAAAAATGTTCTAAAATTGATTGTGGTGATGGTTGCACAACTCTGTGAATACACTAAACACCATTGGGTTCTCCACCACTTTAAATGGGTGAATTGTATGGTATGTGAGTTATGTCTCAAGAAAGCTGTTACCAAAAAGAAAAGCATGTTATTTGATCCAAATCGTGTAAAAAAACATGTCTGAATGTATATACTCAGAAGAAAAAGACTAAAAAACCACTGGCATATTAATAATGTTTATCTCTGGGATTTGGTTTTATGTATTTTTATTTTGTTTATATTTTTCTGCATTTTCCACATTTCCTACTCTAAATATGTGTTACTTTTAGAATCAGAAAAATAAATAGTACTTAAAAACACAATGTGATGACAGCCTACAATTCAGTTTTATGCATGGTGTGCCTGGAGCCCTGAGGAAGGAGGGTGCTATTGACCGAATTTTTTCCCCCAAAACATCATATGTTGAAGCCCCAGCCCCAATGTGACTGTATTTGGAGATAGGAAGTAATTAATGTTTAATGACATCATAAGGGTGGGGCTCTGATCCAATAGGATTAGTATCCTTATAAGAAGAAGCACCAGAAAGCTTGCCCTCTCCCCCTCCCCCGATGTGAGGACACAGCAAGAAGGCAGCTCTCTGCAAGCCAGGAAGAGAGGCCTCACCAGAAATCAACCCTCCCACACCTTGACCTGGGACTCATGGGCTCTAGAACTATGAGATGTCCATTAAGGAAAAATTCACTACAATTCATATAGCAGATATTTGCTTGGGCAATTAGAATTGCAACTCACAAGACACAGATTCAGGCAGAAACCCAAAATGTGTTCTGAGGAGGACAGGGAGGCAAGGGTTTATAAAGGCAAGAAGAAATAAATTACACAGGTCGTTTTGCGAGGTTTGTGATTGGTGCTGGAAACAAAGGTTAATTTTAGGCTATAAGTGATTGGTTGCTAAGGCCATCTCTAAGGCAGAAAGTTCTTTTCTATGAGAGTAAGCGTATTTCTTGAGAGAGGGTCCAGATGACAACAGAGGAGCACAGTTCAAAAGCTACATTCCCTCTGGGTAGAGACGTGGTGTGCGTGCATGAGCCCCATTTCTTTAATGGCCTCCCAGCTCCATTTTAGAAGTCTTGATAATGTTACTCCATTTTGTTATCTCTGTCCACATTTCCCCTTTTGATCAAGATCTTTCAGCAGAAAGCATCACAGAACAACTGTTCAATGTATTGATATTTCCCTCATTGCCAGGAAGTCTCTGACCTGGGAGTTCGTGCCCCTTGCGGCGGGGAATAGAGGTGCTCAATCGTCAGTAGGAGTAACGCAGTCAGAGGCTCTGGCCCCATCTGATCAAGAAGACGGCAGTCAGGAAATGAGTCTTAGGCACAGTCTCTATCTGGAAAAGTATCAAGTCCTTTGCAATTTCAAAATTGGACAGTCATCTCAAGTCGCTGAGCAATCATTGTTCTGCAGGTAAACAGACACACAGCATTGAGAAATGCAAATCTTTAGCAACTTGAAGGCGACAAGGATTGCACAAATCAGAACAGTAATCATTTGTATAACCTGGAGCAGATCTGAATGAGTAGTAGCATAAGAAGCTTAAATATAAGTAGACACAGCAAAATTCTAATAATAATCATAAACGATATTTGAAGTACTCATCTCACACTAGCACCTATACCTGAAGGAAGCCAGGTGAAAACATCAACAGGGATCCAGAGGGTGTAATTAAAAGACATTGGATCAGAGACATCCTATGCTGTTTCTATGATTTTTCTGAGTTCTAACTCAACTTCACCAGAAGAGTTGATCCACATACAGCAGGAGGTGTTGGCTATGACACAGATGCCACCTGATTCTGCAAGGAGATAGTGGGCTGCCGTTCAATTATCTAATATAACCCTTGCTAGGGAATCAGGGATTCTTGTTGAGCTAAGGCTTGAGCGGTAGAATTTGCCACTTGAGCTATGGTTAGGGATACATTTTTTATCAACAGCTCATCATGGACAATGTCAATCCAAGAGACAAAGCCCTTGGCAATGGCAATCAAGGAGAGTAGATGGGGTGTAAAAAGGGAGTCTTCAAGACTTGCCTAGACCTCTGAGATGGCGGTTGGGTTTCTTCTTTAACAAGAAGCTGAAATGGAATACTATGGTATCCTAAAAGGCATTGTCCTGCCATATGCCAGCTGTCTAGACATTCATGAGCCCATGGTTCCCCATAGTAACCACGCACAAAAGTGTACCAAATGGGGATACACAGGATACAATGCCTTCTAGCTCTGTAGCAGTGTCAGTGGTCAGGAGCACTTGGTATGGGCTCAAGGGCTGCCTTCCTCTGATGATGCTTCCAGAATATCCAGTGACCAGCCTCTAGACTGTGACCAACATGATACTTGAAACTGGAATCTCGGAAGGTGTCTTTAACCTGTTGATGATGGGCTTGAGCATAAGACTGTAGAGACTCACCTTAGCTGGTCAGTCTCACGTAAGACAACACGGGATCAGCAGAAGGTTGTGTACCAACAGACACAGATGTGCTGGTGACTGTCTCATGTGGAGCTGGTTCATGTTTTCCAAAGAGGGGACTGTGAGCAGTCAGCAAGACCAAAGGCAATACCTTAGGCCAGTGGTGTCCAGTCCACAGTATATAACAAACCTCAAAGACAATTAACAGGACTATAATCTAATATCTACAAAGGTGCAAACAGTAGTTTTCTCTCTGTAATTATGCTTGATTTTTTTTGCCAAAGATAATCACAGCAAAACTAATTTGTTTATATTAAAAACTTGGCCTTATTATTTAACCAAGTGAAAATAAGAATATTTACTGAGACTTTCTGAATTTTGGAGGGATCAGGTAGAGAGAAAAAGTCAAAGTTTCATCTTTGTTCACAAAGGTATGTCTTACCAAATTGTCAATTGTTTAAGAGAAGAGATTTCTTTAAATCTGGGAAAAACAAAACATTAGAGCATCTTTCTTGGCTCATGTGGTCCTGTGTAATTTAATATTTCTTCTGCTTGAATCCAGTTTTTCCATTAGTTTTCTTGACTTTGCCAGATGATTGAGGGTGATAGGGACACTGAGAATCCTAAGAAGTTCACAAAATTTTCATTAAGGTTTGTATGATTTGCCCAGTGAAGTGGGTGCCTTGGTCACTGGTGACTGTGGAAGGTACATCCCAAGAGGGAAGCACGTGTTCTAACAGTTTCTTTGCCATTACAAGGGCATCAGCTTTGTGGCCAGAGAAAGGCTTTATCTCATCCAGAAAACACAGATAATAACAAGAACATATGTATGAGCCATAGGAAGTGGCAGTTGAATGATATCCAGCTGTAGGTGCTCAGAGGACCCAGAGGGAGGAGTTCTGAGGCCTCTGGAGACAGAAATAGTCTTTCCTATAGTGAGTGAAGGAATGTAAAAACTGAAAAATAGGATTTGCCAGAGAGCCAGGAAGAGTCCAGTGGCTGTCTTGGGTCTCCCATAGCCCTGACCATTTGTTGAATTTACAGCCATTGTTTACCCACCTTAATTTCTCTGCTTCGGGAGCAGACTGTTGTCATGTCATAAGGATATCAGGATGCCAAAAGTCTGGCAGTGAGGGACTGTTCTTTGCAGAGGCGGAATGGACCTCATCCACATTTGCCAATCTCTGTAGATTCTGTTATTGCTGCCTTTACATAAAAATCAGTCAAGACACAGTCCTGATATTTAGTGTGAGCCTCAAATTTTATGACAGACAACATTTTATACCAGGACGTCTTAGACTCCCAGGAATTTCACATAATTTCTGGAACTCTTATAACATACACTTTTAAAGACATAACATAAAGAAGGCCTAATATTATTCCTTATTTGACAATGATTCCCATGTAATTTTACATATCAGATATGCCTAATTAGTTAAATCTCTTACTTTTTAAAAGGAGAGAAAACCAATCTTTTGAGATGTTTCAAGTATAGGGGAGGAAGACATATCCTCTATCCACTCTGGGTCCTTCTGGCTGGGCTATGAATTAAAATGACATGAGATAGAATAACAGGAGAAAATCAAACAAAGCTTTATAACATGTATACATGGGAGAGACCCAACTGAGAAACTCACCAAAATGGCAGAGGCTGTCATCTTAAATACCATCTTCATCTAAAGACAAAGGAGGATGTTGGGGGTCGGGGAGTCAGTTATGGGAGATTACCGGAAAAGGACAGTAAACAAGAGTGAGGTTATTATGCAGATTTAAGTCCTTCACCTTCCACTTTGATAAGAGTTTCTAGAGATAAGGTCATTCCCCCTTTCTTCCTGGTACAGAGAGGCAGATACCTTTACAGATGGAGATTTCTCTTGCAAGGTAAATTTCTCTTGCAAAGGTAAATGTCTCTTACAAAGGGTAAATTCTACTTTTCAGAGCTTCTTCTATGTCTGCAGTTTTTAAAGGTAACCAGTCCCAAATAATCTGCATGCCAAAGAGACACATTTTGGGGTGGCCAATTCTGATCCCCCACACAAGGATCCTCTGGAAAATCCCAATGTTAGCCAGAGGTCAAAAAAGACTTCATTTAGAATCTGATTTGGGGAAGTTTGCCAAAAAACATCAAAGAAGGTCTTAAAATACTTGCCTAAATAGGATCACAGATCACTATGAAACTTAATGTTTACTGATCTATTTAACCAAGATGACAAAAAGATTTCAAAGATTGGTATAGAAGGTAGCATAGCTGCAAAACCTTCGCTCTTTGTAATAGGAATGGATCAGCTTTTAACTTAAAGCACAGGAAATTGTTTTGATAAAACATAACATCCCTGCCTTTTAGGCAGAGCACTCAAAGGTAAAGGAAAGCTTTCATAATCTCTTTATCAGGAGTAGGTTAAAAGCCCAAGAAACCTTGTCCCTATAACAAAAACAGAGAAAACCAAACACTACTGTTGCAGCAGCTTATTCTCTATATTAAAACTCATTCACTTAATGAAATTCATTCCAATCTTCGCCAGCTCGACCACGCATAAGACTCTTTTCTCAGGGTTCCCCTTCCACAAACTTTCTTTTTCACATTCAGCATTTGTCATTTCTTCTTTCCCAAAACCAGTTTTACTTTAGGAAAAATTTACTTTCTTAACAAAAATATCTCCATTCCTTATACCTTCTTTTACTGGAAACATATAGTTTGTCAGCATAGTTTTTAATGTGGCACAAGATGAGTTTACCTATAGATCCAAACATCTTTTAGTTTTTCTGTAATAAGAAGCCAAGAATAAATAAACTCTTGTTCAGTAATTAACATTTTTCTCTTTTATCTTATCTGGAGATCTGTTTTATCTTTTCTAGATGTTCAATGAATTCTCCACCATTTACTTTCATTTAGCAAAACTCTAAGGTTTCAAGTCACCAAAAGATTTGGGGAAGCTATTTTAAAGTTCACATACTGTAAAACATAATTATTGCACTTAAAATTCCTACTTCATTAACATCTATATAATTCCTTAAGTCTTAACAATCATACTTTGATTATTCATGAAAATTTCAAATTTCATGAGACATTAAAGCAGTTAGCCTTCACATGTTAAGTTGATTTATTCTTCCTGACAAATTTCATAACAGTGATACCATGAGCTTATTTGATTAATAACCCAGGTAGAATAAAAGTGGTATGTTTCCATTATCTCCAGTGCTGATAACTCTGAAGACATGCCTATTTTAATTAAACCAACAAACTTAAGCAAGCTTTTGTTGACCAAAGATTATTTTATAGCATGTTAACTTGAAAAACATTTTGGTTAGTTTCTATTATATTTAGAAATAATTTACATAAGCTCTTACTTTAAGTTCATTAAATAAAACTCTTTTTAGAAATTAATTTTGTTGATACCATCTGGAGGTATAAAAATATCACACTGTATAATGTATATACATATATAGAGACTGACACAGACAGAGATCATATAGCTCTTATTTAAAAAATTTTAGCCATGGATTAGGTACAATACAAAACTCAGTGGTTTACAAATAATTGTGTCTCTAGCAGATAGAAAAAATTAAGATGCCTGCTTAAAGTTGTTTTGTTGTTTCTGTTAATATTGGTGGAGAAGACTTTTAAGATTTATCTTTGCTGTAGATAAGGAGGCTGTGCATTAGATTTGGGGCAAGAGAGCCTCTCTAGCAGCCTGCACTTAAAATGAAACTTTTTTTTCCTTTGTTTCTTTCAACTCAGGCTTTACTGATTGAGCTACCAGGCTTAGTCTCAGGTGACCGTGGGCTGTTATCTCCTGGGGTGTGTACATTCTAAAGATATGGACAAATTTACCACTTCAAAGGACAGAGAGAAAAAATGCAAGTTTTTCCTAGGAGATTCAAGGTAATTGTGATTTTACATTTTCTTGAGTCTTAGGAATTGGGGATGGTCTAAATAAGAGTTCCTGGAGAGGTTACCAGGCTTTGACTCAGATTGGGAGCTTTTAGGATTAGTGAAAGGAAATGGGAGGAAACTGAACTGCCTTTAGAGCTGCATTTTCAGTTTTGAAAATATATATGAGATAAGGACACTTGCTCTCAATGCCTCAGAAATTGGGTTGTAACTTTTTACATTACCCCTAATTTGCTTCATCTCTGGGTATATAGTTTTATTTTAACTTATGTAACTGTGGGCCCTCCAGGACCAGTTCTCTGACCCCGTCTCTTATCAACAGAGTGATTAATAATTACCTTTCAGAAAATCTGCAAAGTCATGTAGCCAGAGCATGTGCAGAGGAAGAAATCTTGACCTGAGATGACGGAGCAACCAAATATTCTCATTTCTGTGGATCCCAAAGGACCAGGGGGACATGACCAGAGCGTGAAGTTGGACTCTTATCAGAAGTGAGGGGTCCCTCATTCAGGAAGATCTGGTGTTAAAATTCCTTCCCCACCACATCATAGATGTTTATAGACCTATCGTAAAAGTTTAGAACCTCATCATAAATGTTTAAAGCCTTACCATAAATGCTTGAAGCCTACCAATCAAAACCTGTACCACGAGCATTTCCGCAAGCCACCCTGTTCTCCCTAACCTCTTAAATTTTGCCCCAAATCCTGAATCAGGGAGATAGATCTGAGGGCACGTGTCTCCTACCTCCCTGCAGATGGATCTTGCAGAATAAAGCTGATTTCTCCCCCAAAGGCTGATTCCATAATTAATTCACTGTTTATGCACATCAGGCAAGACAACTCCAATTTTGTGCAGTAACTGTTGGCGACCATGAAGAGACAAAGTCCTGTGACTGCCTGCCCAGGGCTCTGGAACCCCCAGTGGTGTGTGGGGTCTTTTCATGGACCCTAAATGGCTTCCCAGACAATTTTGTCTAGAGGCTCACCTGTTTGGAGTCCCATTTCCCACTCTGGTGCTCCAAATCCCAAGGGTATTTTTTTTTTTCCTCTTTGGGAGAAGACACAGCTTCTGGATCAAGACGTTTCTGGGCTCTGGGTGAGTAACTTTAAGAAAGCAACTGTCTCTTACCTCATCTCTCTGGTTGATTTCCTGGAATGTAAGTTAGGCTTGTATTCTGGGGAATCCTGCTGGGCTGAGACCTGAACCTTGGGCCTGAACCCCCCAAGGTAATTAGAGGCAGGATAAAAGGTTCACTCGTGAAGTTGCTTCTGGTTCTGGGCAATTCTTGGGACTGGTTGTGAGCTGCTCCTGGCAATCTGGTTTTGAGTAGCTCCTGGCAGTGGTTCTGAGCTACCCCTGGAAAACTAGCTAGCATTCTGGTCTGTGTTATATGTAGAACTGTATTGTGTGTTAATGTTTGTCCGAATTGAATAGGCTGTTTGGGGACTGAGTTTCTCAGTGATCATAACAAACTCTCTTTAGAAATTACATTGTTTGCTGTGGCCACTTAGGAAAAAGCCCCCTAAAATGAGGATAACCATAAAAAGCTGGCAAGGTAACCTGGGATAACTTAAAATTACCGTGGCCATATTATGTGGGGCTCCATTTATAGAGCCAGGTAATAGAGAAATTTCTTTAAAGAGTTGAGCTTACCACCTTCCAGCATCTAAAGGTTCCAGAAGCTGTAAATGTTTACAAAGAACTGCAGAATCTTACCAAGCTTGTTTAGTGTCCTGAGGGCTTGGCTTAATAACCATCAGGTTGGAGATCCCAAACTACAGTTGAGCAAAACTGAAGTTGCCCTCCATTTTGTGGCTAGGGTCCTACCAAACTGCCATAAGCCTCAGGGGAATTACATTGGCCATTACAAGGAAGCCTTGGTTTGGCCTTCATTGTGATGGTCTTGGTTTCAGGGATGCTTGAAATTTTCATGATCTGGTTCTAGCTGCAGCATAAATATACTTTTGACCAGCTGTCTCTAAATTCTGAAACAATGGGAAACCCTAATTCAATCCCACATGTAGCCCATTAGGCTTCATTATCCCAAACTGGGCAACTTTTAGTTACAAGAACATGAAACAGGAAAAGGTGATATTCTTTTATGACACCATATGACCACAATGCTCTTTAAACTCCAGAGAAAATGGCCGGATGATGGATCATTCTGCAACTCTTAGGAATTTGGTCTGAGTACTCATCGGTTTATTGATCCTTATCCTCCCAGAGATGGTCACTATTTTTCCTTGTCTCTGTCTTTTGTGTCATTTGTCATAAAAAGGAAAATACCATAGGGCAAGATGCAGGCATCTCCACAAGCCTATTGTCTGGGCAGGCCCAAAGTACCTTTGCTGTAGGTTAAGAATGTGCATAAGGTGAAAGGTATTGCTAAGTGGCCTCTTCGAAGCCAAAAAAGGCCATAAAATTGATGGGCACAGGTTGAGCAGTTAAGAGCCATTAGGATGCTACATTTCAGTTTGTGAGTATTGTGGTATGTGAATAAAGGTGTTATCAAAATAAAAGATAAAGCACCAAACTGTTTCACTACAAGTTAAGGTATATAAGGGTTAAAAATTTTAATTAATATATGTTAATTAAAGTTACTAAATGTTAATAATGAAAACATCTTTGTATTCAAGTAAGACATATATTTTCAGTAAACAAGGTATAAATAATGGAAATATTTTTGTTTGTTTTGGTAAGAAAGATAAATTTGTCCTGAAATACTAGAAGGGAAGAAAGAAGGCATGGGACAAATTCTGAATGTAAAAAAGAAAGATACAGAGGATTTGTGAAAGAGGAACTGTGATGAAAGAATGTTGTGCAGTAACACTTAGGGAGGAAAGCCTATCAAAAAAAGTCCTATCAGGCTCTGAATATCAGCTTTTAATTTGGCCAATTTTTGATGAGAGAGCTAATTACAAAAAAAAAAATCCTCCTAAATATATTGTCAGTTTTCAGCCAGAACAATGAGTAAGTATTTCTGGCAGTATTAAATAACCCCATTAATTCTAATTTTAGTTCCACTGACCTGTTTAGGGAATAACATAGCAGTTTACCAGGAAAACCCTCAGAGTCTCATCAACTCTGGAAGGGGCCCATCTGGGGCCCCTCCTACAAGAGTGGATATGAGGGTGTCAGTGAGGCCACTAACTTGGTGGACTTCTGTTACAGTTGTGTGGTCTTTTCTTTTAGGTATCTTTCTAGGTATAGCTTTAATATTTCATTAGCTTTTTGCAACAAAACTTTCAATGAAACCATTTTAGAATTTTGAAGGCTTTGCTTTTAAGTGCACTTTTTAAATGATCCTATTTAATTAGAATGTTCCCCCTACTGGCCACTGTGACTTTAAATCATCCTTAGTAATTTTGGACTGTTGAGATAGAAATTTACAACAGAAGGGACCATAGTTCTCAAACATAAAACCAACTGGAGTTCCTGATAGCGAAACCCCTCGGAAACTTTAGAAAATGAAAGTCTCATGTGAATGAAAAGCACACAGACAAGAATGACAATAGAGAAATCCCTCAATTTAGTGAGAGTACTCACAGACCAATTTGACCAAGACAAAACCCTGCTGAGGGAATCCCCTCCTGCGACAATGGTGGCCACAGCCGACTGAGACAATCATCTCCTGGGCGGTCATCCCTGATCCCAAAAAAAGGGCACTTACCTTGACCAAATGGAGGGAGGTTAGAACCTGAGAGGACCCACAATTGGCAGTGTCTGTGATCCATGGAAATGGAGAGCCCAAGGAGGCTCATGTAGGTACCATACCCAGTTCCAGGGGAGGCTAGTCCACAAAGGTGAGATCACCTCAGGCCCTGCTTTCTGACACTATATTTGTTAACCTAGAAATTAAGAGATAAAATGAGAGGCAGAGAGATCTTTATTTGGAGATCACAGAATTGCAATTCTGGGAGCACAGATTCAGGTAGAAACCCAAATAGTGTCCCACTAGAAAGTAAAATTCAGGGGCTTTTAAAGGCACAGAAAGGAGGTTTGCATTACAAAGAATGTTAATTGGAGTTGGGGGCAGAAAGCTAATCTTGGCTAAGAATAATTGATTACTGAGGCTTGCTAGAGGGAGGTAAAAGTCCATCACTCTGATAGTTGCTGGTTTCTTGCAGCGTTACTCAGTTAAAAAGTTCATGTTCTGCCCGATGAGGACGTGCATAAGACCCATTTCCTTCATGGCTTCCAAGCTCCATTTTAAAGCCCTTAGACATAAGCAACTCTTGTTTTGTTTCACATTTCACAACTTCAATCAGGTAATGCACAAGGGGCCAGCTTGGGGGAAACAGGGGTCTCCTGACTTCTTATTCTGTTTCTCTGTTTACCAGGCTTCATCTCTCTCTGGCACTCAGCCCTTCCTGCCCCTGGAGTTCTTTCTTGTCTCAACGCAAATAATCCATAACCAATCAAGAAATCAAAATTGGGATGAGTCTATTATGAGCAAGATCTGAGGACCACGTAGCCCAGGAGAGTCCTTTCACAAAGGAGTGGAGCACTCCAAAGAAGTGGGGTTATGCCAAGTGGTCAAAGAGCATCTATCACATATGACTGGAATGTCCCTTTTACAATAGTCATGAAATTGCTTTACTGGCACAGCAATTCTGGAATGCACCAGGTGGGTGGTCTCAAGGTGGGTGGTCACAGCAGCTCAGCATTCAATCCCTAGCCTAGGGAGCAGTGCTTATCCTTAAAGAAATGCTCATGTGGAGGAAGTTACATCCTTATATTCAAGGGCATTGCTCTTGTCTTTGGGACATAGTAAATACTTAAAGCAGATATAGAATACATGCTCAACAGCCATGTCAGCCCCCTTTTGAAAAATAAGTTTAGGCCAAATTAGTTTTACACCAAATGGCTTCCTCATATACTCCATTATATCCTATTGCTTGTCATTTATTCATCACTTGGAAACAGTTTGGTGCTTTATCTTTTATTTTGATAACACCTTTATTCACATACCATAATACTCACAAACTGAAAATGTACACTTCAGTGGGTTGTAGTATATCCACAGAATTCTGCAACCATCACCACTACCTAATTTCAGAATATTTTCATCACCCCAAAAAGAAACGCTGTACCCATTAGCAGTCACTTCCCATTCCTCTCTCCCTCCATCCCCTGGAAACCACTAATCTACTCTCTGTCTCTGTGGATTTGTCTATTCTGGACATTTCATATCAACGAAATCATACAATATGTGATCTTTTGTGACTGGCTTCTTTCACTCAGCATAATGTTCTCTAGATTCATTCATGTTGTATCACCACTTTATTCGTTCTTATGAACAAATAACATTCCATTCTATGGATATTTCACATTTTGTTTCTCCATCATGAGTTGACAGATATTTGGATTGCTTCTACTTTTGGGCAATTATGAGTAATGCTGGTATGAAAATTCATGTACAATTTTTTGTGTGGACACCTATTTTCATGTCTTGGGTATATACCTAGGGATGGAAGGGCTGGCTCACACATTAACATCATGTTTAGCATTTTAAGGAACTGCCCATTTTCCAAAACAGCTGCACTATCTTACATTCCCAATAGCAGTGTGAGAGGGTTCTAATCACTCCACATCTTCTTCAACACTTGTTCTTATCTGACTTTTTGACTGTAGCCATCGGGGGGATGCATTGCACTGTGGTTTTGATTTGCATTTCATAATGACTAATGATGTTAAGAATCTTTACATGGGGCCGGCCCCGTGGCTTAGCGGTTAGGTGCACGTGCTCTGCTGCTGGTGGTCTGGGTTCGGATCCCAGGCGCGCACCGACGCACCACTTCTCTGGCCATGCTGGGGCCGCGTCCCACATGCAGCAACTACAAGGATGTGCAGCTATGACATACAGCTATCTACTGGGGCTTTGGGGGAAAAAAAAATAAATAAAAATTATAAAAAAAAAAAAAGAATCTTTCCATGTGCTTATTGGATGTTTGTACATCTTCTTTGGAGAAATGTCTATTCAGATCCTTTGCCCATTTTTAAATTGGGCTATTTATCTTTTTATTTTTGAGTTGTAAGTATTCTTTATATATTCCAGATACAATCCCCTTATCAGATATGTGATTTGCAAATATTTTCTCCCATTCTGTGGATTACTCTCTTTTCACTTTCTTGATGGTATCCTTTGAAGCAGATGAGTTTTCAATTTTGATGAAGTCTAATTTATCTATATTTTTCTTAGGTTTCTTGAATTTTGGTGGCATATTTAAAGAAACCATTGTGGGGAGGGCATAATGGGTAAAAAAGGTCAATTATATGGTGATGGATGGGAACTACATTTTGGTGGTGAGCACGCTGTAGTGTATACAGCTGTTGAATTATAATGCTATACACCTGAAACCTATGCAATCTCGTAAACCAATGTTACCTCAATAAAAATAAAAAATAAAAGAAAGAAAGACACCACTGCCTAATCTGTGCTCATGAAGATTTACTCCTATGTTTTCTTCTAAGAGTTTGTTGGGAGTTTAGCTAAACTACTCCACAGCATTGCTGCCTCAGCATCCATTTTGTGTGGCCAAGTGGCCTGCAGGAGTCTTGAAGTGACACTAGCCCTTCTAGAGAGTGCACCCCCTAGACAACCACCAGCAGAGTCACAAGTAAAGGTCAGTTCCTGGTTTGACTCCCACAACTGCCCTTGTGAGAAGCATTCTCCCCGTCTCCCAGGGCCATTCCCTTGTGTGCCCCCTACATAAGACCCCTGGGAAGCTTACCAAAACCAATCCAGTCTTAGCCTGGGAACCCCAAAGCACTCTGCCTGCGAACCCCAATGAAGGCATATGCCCCACGTCCTGCTCTGCACTCTGCCTTAACCTCCCAGTGTGGCCCCTCAAGGTCTGTCTGCTGTGGACCTTCTCCAGGACCTGTGAGTAACAGACTTCTCTACTTCAAGTCCTTTGTGGTCATTTGTTGAACAGAGGCTCACCATCCAATACCCCCAGGGCTCTACTTAACAAATGTTAACTTGACAAAATCACAATAGGTATTACAGGCATACCTCCTTTTACTGTGCTTTGCAGATATTTTGTTTTTTACAAACTGAAGGTGTAGGGGAATAGGGAAAATTTCCCCTCTTGTTCTCTTCTCGTTCTTATGGCTGGTCAAAGAGTTAAAGATGACATAAGGCAAGTTGGCAAGAGAGAATCAAACAAAGTTTAATACATGTACATGGAGAATTCACATAAGCATGAAGAACTCCAAAACAGTCAGGCAAAATGAGGTATTTATGTCCTTCTGGACTAAGGAGAGAGAGGTCTGAGACTACAAAGTGGGAGAATCAACTTACAAAAAGATGAAAAGAGTTCACACCTGCTAAACAAATGGTTGTATAGTCCCATCTATAGACAATGGGACCTGAAAGAGATCATTTGATAAAATGGCCCTTGCCAGATGCCTTCCTGCCTACCACACCTAGAATTATCTATGGTAACAGCTCCTTCCTGGTATTGATGCAAATCATCCATAGTCAATCTATAAATCAATATTGGGCTGAGTTTATTATGTGCCAGACCTGAGGACTAGCCCAGGACCTTCAGGAAGGTCACCAAAGAAGTTGGGTGTACAGAGTGATTATATACCATCTTGGAACAAAGAGCATACTTCACATATGATTGGGATGTCCCTTTTACAATAGTCATGAGATTGCTTTCCTGGCACAGCAGTTCTATGAGCACAGCAGGCCAGTGGTCACAAGGTGAGCACAGCAGGTCAGTAATTGATCCTTAGTTTAGGGAGAGGTGCTTATCCTTAAAGAAATGCTGATATGGGAGAAAGTTACATCCCTATCTTTAAGGCATCATTCTTGTCTTTGGGACATAGTAAATATTTAAAACAGATGTACAATGCATGCTTAACAGGCCATGTCAGGTCCTTTTGGAAAAACAAAGTCAGGCCAAATGAGTTTTAAGCCAAATGTCTTCCTCATATACTCCAATATATCCTATTGCTTTTATTTATCACTGGGACAAGCCATTCTATCTTAAATTCTTTTAGCCAATTTGGGTGAAAGTCAAATGTTCTTTTAGAGTCTTCTGAGCCTTGATTGTCTTCAGTTCAAAATCATCTGCATACCAGAGGGGCACAGCTTGGGGTGGCCTGCCCTGAACCCCACCAGTTCCCACCCCTGAAACTTCCCTGCAAGTTTCACATATTAAAAGGTGAGCTGGTGACAATGAAGAGAGAAAAGTTGTAGCTGAGTGACCAGAAATCTGCAAAGATAGCAAAGAACACAGATTAGAATGAGGATGAACAAGCAGAAAGGAAGAGATCAGAGCACATCTCTTCACACCCCATTAAACCAGTTCCCCAAACCTGGGAATAAGTCAGTCCAATAAAATGGGTGAGCTTCATTCTTCTGATGGAAAATGTTAATCTTCTCTTTTAATAGGTGTAAGTTAGACACTACTTGCCCTGTTTGGTTCACATAAAAGCAACATTTTCACTGATGACTGCACAAGCTCCTCCTTGCTGGGCAGTCAGTGTGTCCACAGCAGGTCAATTGTGGAGGACCACAGAGGTCAGGCTGATAATCTCTGACGAGTATTTTCAAAGTTTCCATGGTGGTGCTGAACTCTTGTTCTATTACCATGGAGAGGTTTAAGATCATCTTTTCCAACCCATAATTTCCAAAGCTTGGGAATAAGACATTCAATGCTGAAAAAGAACTTGGAGTCATGATACACAAGTGGATTCTCTATGATTTCTCAAGTGGCACGTTTATGTGGCACAATCTTATGAACAAAGGAACCCAAGCTTGCAACGTTGCTGGCCTTTAAGGTGGAGCATCTCGTGACAGAAGGGTCCACATTGTTCTGACCAATTAGGTAAGAACCCTTTCTATACATTGTTGCCATATAAAATAAAAAGACCAGTGTGGTTACAGACAAGGTTAAAACTGAACCTGTAGTTCCCAGGGTCTGGAGCATTCCGTGACCTTTGCCACTGATACTGTTAGTGCCTAAGCATCTCCATTTTCCATGCACTCCTGTCAATCTGAGAGAGCAGAACACGTTGTGGAATAGCTGGTACAGGAGGCCTGCAGCCTGACTTTGGCAGCTATAAAGCCTGGTCCTGTCACCTGAACCAAGTGAGTCTAGAATTTTGACCCACCCATATATGGTTTGTGGTTTGGGGCAGCTTAGCCATGCAGGCAGCTACAATATCCCAAGGTGTACAAGGGTGGCTCATAAACCATCCAGAACATTTGGTGATTTGGTAAATGATGGTGCCAAAGGGAGTAGTGTTAGGTTCACTTACAATTTCCTTGAAGGGTTTGAAGATGTCACCTGTGGAATCAAACCACAGGGTTTGATTGCAATGTTGTCCTGGAATGTCATCCAGGAAAGGTTCAATGTCATGTTTGCTTTCAATGCAAAGGGAAAAACTTTCACTTACTGTCTTTATCTGGACAAGGGATGGTCCTGTAGCCTCTCTAGAGGTTTTCTGGGCCCCAAGTGACTCACCAAAAGAAGAGGCAGAGTGATGTTTTCCTTGTCGTGGATACCACGTTCTGTCATTAATCCATCTTCTGTACTTAGTCCACCAGGTGTTCACATCAGCAGGAACAGAGACTAGTTCAGGCTCTTTTGCAACCCCTAGCTATTGACATAACCAGCAGTCAGAATGATTAGTTAGCATGGCCAGGGTTTGGTAAACTGGCATAAAGGGGTGTTTGGTCTGTAGTTGACCTGTTGAGAAAGAGAAGGTTAGTAAGAGCAAGACACAGATTGGAAAAGAGCCCATAGTAGAAACTTAGAGAGGGGAGGTAGGACAGGTAGAGACCAGCACTCTCCAGTCAGCTTTCTAATAAATGATTAAAAGGAATATTATATATTCATTCATAAGAAAAGGCTTGTGTGTGTGTGTGTGTGTGTGTGTGTGTGTAGAGAGTTGTAAAAGCAAGGGGGAAAATAGGAGAAAGCGAGGTTTCTTGATCCATGATCTTGAGAAAAGTCTCTGCTTCATGAGGTCAGTTGCTTCTGTGGTCTGGGAAGTGGCCCTGGAAATCCTTAGTTTAAGGTCACCTGTGGGGGCTGTCCCCTAGTTGTCTTGAGAGTGATGTTCTGAGTCAATTTTGGCGTGGCTTGCATGGATCCAGGAAGATTTTTCCTTTCATTTGATGGCAGTTAGGTTGTCAGTAGGGCTTCATAACGTCCTTCCCAGTGAGATGACAGCATGTTTCTTCTCCTAAAGACCTCAGAGAGTGTACCTGCAGTTGTTTGGGTGGTAGTTTTTCCTGGTCTCCTTGCAAATCACTTGATCTCCTGGTCCAAAGGGATGGCAAGGTGGGGTCATGCCAAGGTGGGGCCTCTCAGAAGGTGAGGCCATACCTCTTTTACCCATTGATGATATGCTTCAAGTATAGCTGTTAATTTTTGTCTATACCTAGTCATAGCATCAAATTATTCACATAAGTTCCAATAATATTCACTTAATCCAGGAATGGAATGTTTAGAGATGCCAGTAGGCATTTGGTGTCCAAAAACTATTTCAAAAGGAGTCAATCCATGTCTATTTGGAATATTCTAGATCTTTATAAGGGCCAAGGGCAGAGCTTCTGCCCACTTGAGTCCAGTTTCTTGACAGACATTTCCCAAATTCCTTTTGATGTCTAGGTTTTTATGTTCCACTTGCCCTGATGATTGAGGATGATACGGGGTATGAAACTTTAATGAGTACCCCAGAGTTTCTGCAAGCAAGTGGTTTATCTCTGCTATAAAATGTGTTCCTTGGTCTGATTCCACCCATAAAGGAATGCCAAAACAAGGAATAACTTCAGTCATTAATTTCTTTACCACTATTCTGGCATCTGCACGTCTAGTCGGATAGCATTCAGTCTATCTGCTAACCATGCAGATGATAACCAAGAAGTGAGAATAGCCTAAAGCTGGGGGCAAGTCTATAAAGTCCATTTGGAGTGCTGCAAAGGGCAGTGTGGGCCTGGGAGGACTTCCTGGGGTACACTGATTTCTCCTAGAAACTTGGTGAGATTGGCAAGTTGTGCACTGGGAAATAATTGGGTCACAAATTTTGTGGCTGCCATGGCAAAACCAATTGTCTTTTAGTTCCTTAACTATCCCCTGTCTGCACATATGTCCCATTTGATGGGAGACAAGTGCAAGCCAAAAAGTCAATGGAAAAGGAGCTACAGGAATTGCCTTTGGCCCAGTGTCTAATCCATCTGATCATTGTTTGGCATCCTTTTGTATCCAATTGTCCTTTTCAGAATGTGGGGCATTTGCCTGAGAGTTAACAATGTCAGTCAGGGATAAAGGCAGGTTTAAAAATTGGTAATTATTGGCAATTATCTATGGTAAGAGCTCCTTCCTGGGACAGGTCTTTCTATCTTAAATTCTTTTAGGCAATTTTGGGGAAGGTCAAATGTTCTTTCAGAGTCTTCTGAGCCTTGTCTTTGGCTCAAAAGAATCCGCATATCTGAGTGGCACATCTTGGGATGGCCTGCTGTGAACTCCATCAAAGGTTCGTGGCAACCTCGCATCAAGCAAGTCTATTGGGGCCATTTTTCCAACAGCATTTGCTCACTTCATGTCCTTGTGTCACATTTCAGTAATTCTCACAATGTTTTCAACTTTTTCATTATTATTAATTTGTTGTGGTGATCTGTGGTCATTGACCTTTGATGTTATTATTGTAATTGTTTTGGGTTGCCACATGTTGCACCCATGTAAGATAGCAAACTTAATCAATAAATGCATTGTTCTGACTGCTCCACCCACCGGCCATTCCCCCATCTCTCTCCCTCTCCTCAGGCCTCCCTATTCCCTGAGATGCAACAATATTGAAATTAGGCCAACTAATTACCCTACGGCAGTGCCCAAGTGTTCAAGTGAAAGAAGAGTCGCACGCCTCTCACTTTAATCAAAACCTACAAACGATTAGGCTCAATGAGGAAGGAATGTCAAAAGCCAAGATAGGCCGAAAGCTAGGCCTCTTGTGCCAAACAGTTAGCCAAGCTGTAAATGCAAAGGAAAAGTTCTGGAAGGAAATTAAAAGTGCTACTCTAGTGAACACATGAATGATAAGAAAGTGAAATAGCCTTATTCTGATATGGAGAAAGTTTTAGGGGTCTGGACAGAAGATCAAACCAGCCATGACATTCTCTTAAGCCAAAGCCTAATCCAGAACAAGGCCCTCACTCTCTTCAATTCTATAAAGACTGAGAGAGGTGAGGAAGCTGCAGAAGAAAAGGTTGAAGCTAGTAGAAGTTGGTTCATGATGTTTAAAGAAAGAAGCTGTCTTCATAACATAAAAGTGAAGGTGAAGCAAGTGCTGATGTAGAAGCTGCAGCAAGTTATCCAGAAGATCTAACTAAGATCACTAATGAAGGTGGCTACTCTAACCAATGGATTTTCATTGTGGGTGAAACCCCCTTTTATTGGAGGATGTCATCTAGGACTTTCATAGCTAGAGAGGAGAAGTCAATTCCTGACTTCAAAGATTCAAAGGACAGGCTGACTCTCTTGTTAGGGGCTAATGCAGCTGGTGACTTGTAGTTGAAGCCAATGCTCATTTAACATTCTGAAAATCGTAGGGCCCCTAAAAATATTGCTAAATCTACTGTGCCTGTGCTCTATAAATGGAACAACAAAGCCTGGATGACAGCACATCTGTTTACAACTTGGTTTACTCTATATTTTAAGCCCACTTTTGAGACCTACTGCTTAGAAAAAAGATTCCTTTCAACATATTGCTGCTCATTGACAGTGCACCTGGTCACCCAAGAGCTTTGATGGAGATGTACAACGAGATTCATGTTGTTTTCATGCCTGCTAACACAACACCCATTCTGCAGGATCTGGGCAGTGTTTCTGATCATGGATCAAGGAGTAATTTTGACTTCCAAGTCTTATTATTTAAGAAATATATTTTGTAAGGCTTTAGATGCCATAGTGATTTCTCTGATCATTCTGGCCAAAGTAAATTGAAAACCTTCTGGAAAAGACTCACCATTCTAGATGCCATTAAGAACACTCGTGATTCATGGGAAGAGGTCAAAATATCGACATTAACAGGAGTTTGGAAGAAGTTGATTCCAACCCTCATGGATGACTTTGAGGGGTTCAAGACTTCAGTGGAGGAAGCCACTGCAGATGTGGTGGAAATAGCAAGAGAACTAGAATCAGAAGTGGAGCCTGAAGATGTGACTGAATTGCTGCAGTCTCATGATAAAACTTTAAGGGATGAGGAGTTGCTTCTTAAGGATGGGAGAAGTAAGTGGTTTCTTGAGATGGAATCTACTCCTGGTAAAGATGCTGTGAAGACTGTTGAAAGGACAACTAAGGATTTAGAATATTACATAAACCTAGTTGATAAAGCAGTGACAGGGTTTGAGAGGACTGACTCCATTTTGAAAGAAGTTCTACTGTGAGTAAATGCTATCAAATAGCACCACATGCTACAGAGTAATTGTTTGTGAAAGGAAGAGTCAATCAATATGGCAAAATTCATGGTCGGCTTATTTTAAGAAATTCCCACAGCCACCCAAACCTTCAGCAACCACAACCCTGATCAGTCAGCAGCCACGAACATCGAGACAAGACCCTCCCCCATTAAAAAGTTTACAACTCGCTTAAGTCTCAGATGATGATTAGCATTTTTTAGCAGTAAATATTTTTAATTTAATGCATGTACATGCTTTCTTTAGACATAGTGCTATTGCACAGTTAATAGACTACAATATAATGTAAACATAACTTCTTTTTTTTTTTTGAGGAAGATTGGCCCTGCACTAACATCTGTTGTCAATCTTCCTCTTTTTCTTTTTTCTCCCCATAGCCCCTAAACATATCTTTTTTTTTTTGAGGAAGTTTGGCCCTGAGCTAACATTTGTTGCCAATCTTCCTGTTTTTTCCTTTTTTCTCCCCAAAGCCCCAGTAGATAGTTGTACATCTTTCTAGTTGCTCTAAACATAACTTTTATATGCACTGGGAAACCAAAAAGTTCGTGTGACTCACTTTTTTGTGACATTCATACTACTGCGATTGTCTGGAACTGAACGAACAATATCTCCAAGGTACGCCTGTATAGTTTTATCTCTTAGATTTAGGTCTTTGATCCATTTTGAGTTAATTTTTGTATGTGGTGTGTGGTAGGAGTCTGACTTCATTCATTTGCATGTTGATATCCAGTTGTTGCAGCACAATGTGTGGAAAGGACTATTCTTTCCCCTGTTGAATAGTTTTGGTACTCTTGTCAAAAATCAACTGGCCATTGGGGCCGGCCCAGTGGTGTAGCACTTAAGTTCAAACATTCTGCTTCAGTGGCCCGTGGTTTGCTGGTTCGGATCCTGAGCGTGGACCTACTCACTGCTCATCAAGGGTGATGTCCCATGTAGAAAAGCTACAACTCTACAACTATGATATAAAACTATGTACTGGGGCTTTTGGAGAATAAAGAAAAAAAGAGGAAGATTGGCAACAGATGCTAGTTCAGGGCCAATCATCCTCAAAAAAAAAAAAAAAGAAGGCATCTTAAAAAACAAAATCAACTGGCCATCAAGAGGAGAGGACAAGGCATAGACTATGAGAAAATATTTGTAAAAGTATATCTGATAAAGGATTGTTATCCAAAATATACAAAGAACGCTTAAAAATCAACAGTAAGAAAACCAACAAGCCAATTAAATATGGGTAAAAGATCTGAACAGACACCTCACCAAAGAAGATATACAGTTGGCAAATAAGCCTATGAAAAGATGCTCCACATCATATGTCACTAGGGAATTGCAAGTTAAAACAATGATATGCCTCTACACACACGTTAGAATGGCAAAAATTCAATACACTGACAGCACCAAATGTTGCTGAGGATGCAGAGCAATAGGAACGCTCCTTCATTGCTAGTGGGAATGCAATATGGCACAGCCATTTTGGAAGACAGTTTGGAAATTTCTTACAAAACTAAATATGATTTTACCCTATGAATCAGCAACCACACTTTTTGGTATTTCCTCAAATAAGTTGAAAACTTATGTTCACACAAAAACCTGCACACGGATGTTTACAGCAGCTTCATTCATAATTGCCAAAACTTGGTAGCAACCAAGATGTCCTTCAGTAGGCGAACGGATAAATAAACCGTGGTCCATGCATACAAGAAATATTACTCAGTGCTAAAGAGAAAGGAGCTATCAAGCCATGAAAAGACATAAGACAACCTTAAATGCATACGACTAAGTGGAAAAGGCCAATCTGAATAGGCTACATACTGTGTGATTCCAACTATCTGACATTCTGGAAAGGTGAAACTGTGGAGACAGTGAAAAGATCAGTGGTTGCCAGGGGTTAGTAGGGAGGGAGGGATGACTAGGTGAAGCACAGAGGAATTTTAGGGCACACTTTAAGAGTGTACACATGTCCTTATATATTTGTCAAAAGCCATGGAATGCACAACACCAAGAGTGAGCCCTAATGTAAACTGTGGACTTTAGGTGATAATGACATGTAGATGTAGGTTCATCAATTATAAGAAATGTACCAGTCTGGTGGGGATGTTGATGGGGGGCAGGCTGTGTATGTGTAGGGGCTGGGGATATATTGGAACTCCACCTTCTGCTCAATTTTGTTGGGAACCTAAAAGTGCTCTAAAAAATAGTCTATTTTTAGGGCCGGCCCCGTGGCTTAGCGGTTAAGTGCGTGAGCTCCGCTGCTGGCGGCCTGGGTTCGGATCCCGGGCGCGCACCGACGCACCGCTTCTCGGGCCATGCTGACGCCGCATCCCACATACAGCAACTAGAAGGATGTGCAGCTATGACATACAACTATCTACTGGGGCTTTGGGGGGAAAAATAAATAAAATCTTTAAAAAAAAATAGTCTATTTTTAAAAAAAATCAATTGGCCATAAATTTAAATTGGCCATAAATTTTTAAAAACTAATTGCTCATATTTTTGGATGCTGAATTCTATTCCATTGATCCATATGTCTATCCTTATGTCAGTAACACACTGTCTTGCTTCCTGTAGCTTTGCAGTCAGTTTAGAAATCAGAACATGTAAGTCCTCCAACTTTGTTCTTTTTCAAAATTGTTTTGGCTATTCTGGGTCTCCTGCATCTCCATATGAACTTTGGGATCAGCTTGATACTTTCTGCAAATTAGGCAGTTGGGGTTTTTATAGGGATTCACTGACTCTGCAGATCAATTTGGGGAGTATTGCCATCTTGACAATATGAAGTTTTCCTGTCCATGAACGTGGGACATCTTTCCACTTATTTAGGTCTTCCTTAATTTTTTCCAATGATGTTTAGTAGATTTCAGTGCACAAGTCTTGCATTTAATTTGTTAAATTTATTCAAAGTATGTTTATACATAAATTTGTTCTTTTTGATGCTATGTAGGCAGAATTGTTTTCTTAATTTCATTTCTGGATAGTTCATTGCTTGTGTATAGAATTACAGTTGATTTTTGTATGTTGATCTTGTATCCTGCATCTTTGATGAACTTGTTTATTAGTTCTAATATGTTTTGTGTGGATTCCTTAGGATTTTCTCTACATAAGATCATGTCATCTATGGTTAGAGATAGTTTTACTTCTTCCTTTCCAACCTGGATTCCTTTTATATCATGTTCTCCCCTAATTGCCATGGCCCTAGCCGCCAGTAAAATGTTGAGTACAAGTGGTGAGAGAGGACATCCTGATGTTGTTCCTGATCAAAGGGAGAGCTTTCAGTCTCTCACCATTGAGTGTAGTAGCCAAGAGTTCATCATGGATGGTCTTTATCAGTTTGGGGGAGGTCCCTTCTATTCCAGGTTTCTTGACTGTTTTTTTTCTGTGGCTGTGGTTTTTGTCCATTATTTAGTTAATACAGCATATGGTATTGATTAATTTTCATATGTTAAATCAAACTTGCATTCCTTGCATAAATCCCGCTTACTTCTTTTTATATGTTGCTGGATTTGATTTGCTAGTATTCCGTTCAGCAATTCTGCCTCTATATTCATAAAAGATATTGGTACGTAGTTTTCTTTTCCTGTGATGTCTTTGTTGGGTTGATGTCAGGGTGATCCTGGCTTTGTAGGATGAGGTGGGAAGTGTTCTCTCTTCTTCTTGTATTTTTTGGTGCTTTATCTTTACTGCATCTTCACGGTGTTGCTCTATGTAATTGCCTTGCTCAGTGGGGTCCAGCACTCAGCCCAGCCATATCCCTGGAAGTTTACAAGTCACTGCGTCAACCACACTTGGCCATGAATACCCAATGGATGTTGGTGCCTGTGAAAGTAGGTGTAGTGAGAGCCCCTCTCTGGGTAGACAAGAAGTCAGTGCTCTGAAATCCTGCACACCAGCTCTCAGGTGGTCATTGGTAAGGCCTTGGGGGAGCTCCTGTTACAAAACTGCCCAAGCCTCTGTGGTTGGAAATGCATTTTTCTGGATTTTTGTGAAGGCATTTCAGAACAAGAACACCTGCTCAGTTATGTTTAGGCCACAAGGAGCGAGGTACGGGAGATGTCATCCCTGCAGGAAGTGGGAGCCCATCTGAGAAGTTCCTCAAGACAATATCAGCCAAATATCAGAAGGGAGCAAGGGGGTTGGCTAAGACAGAGTGTTCTAAGTGGCACCATCATGTCTGGGAGTCCACCATCCTGTCACCAGCCCACTGAGCCAGACAGCCTGTAGGTGCCCCTAAAATCCTATTCCACAAAACACATATAAACCTGATAACATGGAGAAAGTTCTGGGGCAAGAAGATGTCTGTTTTGGTTTTGCTTTGCTTTGATAGATTGTCATCATTTTGCTGTAAACAAGTTCACACCCTGTGACACCAACCTTTCCACTTTCAAAGAAGTGGGAGGAGCAGAAGGACAAAGACCCTTCAGCCCCAGGAATAAATAAGCCTGAGGGGGGTTTGTGATGAGACACGTGATGTGTCTCTTGTGATGTGGGGACTGGCATGGAGTAGATGCTCAGTCCATGACACCTCTCATGGATATCCACAAGTGGGGAGATGCTGTTAGGGTCCCCAATATTCCTCCAGGCTTGACAGGTGCTCCTGAGCTGGGGGGGCTGCCATTGGTGTCTGAGGGGCCCTAGGGTGCCCCAAGCTGGAGGGCTGGAGGTCATCCCCAGGAGTCTGCTCGCTTCCTTTCAGGACACTGTCTGTAGCTAGAAGCTCAGAACAGCCGGCACGAGTTCTGCCAACTCACAGAACACTCCCCAAAGCCGGGCTCTCCCTCGTCACTGGATGAGGGTGGCTTCCTGCCATCCCATTGTGCTGGGAGGTCAGGGACTGCCCAGGGCCTCTCAGCCAGATTCATATCCTTCTCGTACCAGAGTCTCCCCTGACTCCCTCAGCCCCCACACCTCCCAGTGTTGAGGGGCCTGGATGGTGCCCAGCTGGTGGAGTATGTGTGTTGGCATGAGGGATCAGGGAGAGTGTCTGCAGCAGCGAAAGCGGAAGGGCTCCAGGCTCCAACCCCAGACCTGGACCTTAACCTCCACCAGCCTCTGGAGACCACCCCCGTGTCTTGGGCTTCCTCATCTGTGAACCGAGCACAGTAACAGGGTTTCCCTAGAACCCGGTGAGCTCTGGTTTTGATGGTGTGAGGTGTAGGTAGGGTGGGCTGAGTGCCTGTGGGACCTGGAGGTGGTGCCCAGTTCTGGATGTCCCCAACGCTTGGGGTGGGCACAGAGTGGTGGTGGCAATGGTGACACAAGGTAGTGGCAGCAACTCCTGTGAGGACAGACTCAGGCCAGAGAGTAGGTAAAGGCTGGGGTACTGAGGACAGGGGCACAGCAGAAGTAGACGTGTCAGTGGCGTGGTGGTGGCCTGTTATACTGTGGGGCCTTGGCTTCAGGTGCAGGGCCCAGGGTGCCCCGACTCCTGACAAAGTGCGCTGATACACTAGCCTAGGGGGGTGGGGAGGAGGGTGATGAACGCTGCTGTTTGAGGCCAGGTGGCCGCCTCTGCCAAAGCACTCCTGTTCCTGGTGCCGGAGGCCTGGCCCAGCTGCTGGGAAGTCTCGGGTTTCCACTCTCTTCTGGGATCCCAGACCACTGGAGAGGTTCAAAGCTAGGCTCTCTGGGACTGCCACATTCCCATCTACAGGGCCCCTCCCGAAAACGCTCAGGTCCGGCTCCACCAGGCTCTCTCCCTTGCCTGGGAGGCAGGCCAAAGGGATCTCCACGATTCCCTGTGACCTCCTCCCCAGCTTGCTCATGGGCTCTGACCCCTGCCTCATCCAGCCCCCGAGCTGGTTAGTTGTTTCAGGCTTGGGTCCCCAGGGCAGGGTAGAGCAAGGACTGAAGTCTGGTTAGGACCCAGCTGGGCATCCTGTCACTCCCTCTCGCCCTTGTAGGTGCCAGCAGCTGGCTTGGTGCTCCTCTCAGCTGCCCACCATGGCCTGGGGGCTGCCCAGCAGTGCCAGCCTGGTGCGCTTCTGCCAGAAGCTGAACCGGCTGAAGACACTGGAGGAGTCCACCAGGGAGACATCGCTGCGGCACCAACGGACCATGCTGGACCTGACCCTGCTGGGTGTGGGTGCCATGATGGGCTTCAGCCTCTACGTGTTCCTGGGCATCGTGGCCAAGGAGATGGCCGGCCCTGCAGTGCTTGTGTCCTTCAGTGTGGCTGCTGTGGCCTCCCTGCTGGCAGCCCTATGCTACGCAGAGTTCAGAGGACGTGTGCCCACCACGGGCTCTGCCTACCTGTTCACTTACGTGTCCATGGGCGAGCTGTGGGCTTTCCTCATTGGCTGGAACGTGGTCCTCCGGCGCCTCATCACTGGCACCACCGTGGCCCGCACCTGGAGCGGCTACCTGAATGCCATCTTCAGGCACCGCATCCGCAGCTTCATCGAGGCCCACGTAGGCACCTGGCAGGTGCCCTTCCTGGCCCAGTACCCAGACTTCTTGGCTGCTGGCATTGCACTTTTAGTCTCCACGTTCGTCTTCTGTGGAGCCCGTGTCTCTTCTTGGCTCAACCGCACCGTATGTGCCATCAGCCTGGTCATCGTCCTCTTCATCATCATCCTGGGGTGTGTCCTGGCCCGCCCGCACAACTGGAGCACTGAGGAGGGGGGCTTTGCACCCTTTGGCTTCTCTGGCATCATGGCTGGTGCTGCCACCTGCTTCAAAGCCTTTGTGGGCTTTGGTGCCATCACTGCCTCCAGCAAGGAGGCCCAGAACCCAAAGCGAGCCGTGCCTATGGCCATCACCATCTCGCTTGGCCTGGTAGCTGGTGGTAACATCCTCGTCTCCACTGTGCTCACCCTCATGGTCCCCTGGCACAGCCTGGACCCTGACTGGGCAGTCGCTGATGCCTTCTACCAGCGGGGCTATAGCTGGGCGGGCTTCATCGTGGCAGTTGGTGCAATCTGCGGTAAGGGGCCCTTCTGGGCAAGATGGGAAGGAACAGGGCAATGGGACCCTGCCCCAAGCTTCCCAGGGAACATGTCTCCATCTGGGCCTGTGTTCCCAGTTGCATCATGGGCCCAGGAAGGTGCTAATGATTACACTCTCCACCCAGGCTTGTTGGGAGGGACCTACTCACCACCCCTCCCAATTGTACACAGAATGTCAGCCCTGGGCACGTGCTTCCAGGTCTTTCCTGGCAGAGGGACTCAGCCCTCATCACATTCTCCAGTGGGTCCGTCACCTAAACCGGGCTGTCCCATTCCTGGCTGGTGAGGGGGAACAATCCAGCACCCCACATATACTCAGCCTCACTCTCAGAGCCCAGACAAACTTATGCCTATGTTCCCAGGGGCCAACCCTGCCCTAGTCCCCAGCAGCAGCCCCTGGTGGGCCTGTCCACCATGCTAACCAGTCTCCCACCCTCTGCCACAGCCATGAGCACTCTCCTGCTCAGCAGCCTCACTTCCCTGCCACACATCGTCTCTGACATGGCCGCTGATGGGCTCTTCTTCCACATGTTTGCCCATGTGCACCCCCGGACGCAGGTGTCTGTGGTGGGCATCCTGGTGTTCGGGGTCATTATGGCTCTCCTGGCGCTGCTGCTGGACCTCGAGGCACTGGTCCAGTTCCACTCCATCAGCGCACTGCTGACCTATACCTTCATGGCGACCACCATTATCCTGCCACGCTTCCAAAAGGCCTCTCCATCCAGTTCCCTGGACCCAGCCAGCCCTGTAGGCACAGAGCAGGCCTCAGCCTCTGAGCCCGGGCAGCTGCGACCAGCCTTGAGGCCCTATCTCAGCTTCCTGGGTGGGTGCCGGCCAGGAGCCCCCGTGGCTTGGGCACTCGGTGTCCTGGTGGCCTCGGCCATCACTCTGGACTGCGTGCTGGTCTTCGGGGACTCGGCCCTGCACCTCCCGCTCTGGGGCTACACCCTGCTGCTCCTGCTCAGCTCCGTCATGTTTCTGCTCAGTCTCCTCGTCCTGGGGGCCCACCAGCAACAGCGCCGGCAGGACACCTTCCAGGTACTTCCTCCAGCCAACACCCATCACTCTCAGCCCAGCCAGCTCCCCTCGCCCCTTCCTCCTCTGCCGTGGCAGGGTGCACCAGGGCTCACAGGGCGGGGAAGGCCAGTCCTCCATCCCCCTCTTTCTGCATGGCGAGTGGGCCTTTGTCTCCAGAATCTCCAGAGGTGGAGAAGACTCTGTGGACTCCCTAGAAATAAAGCCCTGGGCCAGCAGACCTTCCCACAGCCCAGCCCAGCCCTGCCCTTGCCCCTCAGGTTCCCCTGGTTCCCCTGACTCCAGCCCTGAGCATCCTTCTCAACATCTTCCTCATGCTGCACCTGAGCTCCCTGACCTGGCTGGGCCTCTCCATCTGGCTGCTGATCGGTGAGTGGGGGCCAGGCTGGGACCCGGGTGGGCTGCAGGAGGAGGGCAAGCAGGGAAGCAGGGCTGGGACCCACCCCTTCAGGCTGGTGCCACCCTTGCAGGACTCGTAGTGTATTTTGGCTACGGCATCCGGCACAGCAAGGAGAACCAGAGGGAGCAGCCGGGATTGACTGCCACATGTGACAACCTGGAAGAGACGGTGCAGGTCTTGCAGCCCCCCAGCCAGGGACTGGCCCATGAGCCTGGCTGCACGGAGCAGCCTGACAGTCTATGAGGACCGCTGGGGGCCTGCCCTACCCACATGCTCAGAGGGCCAGAGGGACTGGCAGCTCCTCCTGTCTGTGGCAGCTTGTGTTTCCAGGCCTGCCCATGCTGGGGCATCCTCAGGACCTCAGCCCGGGTGCTGAGCATCGAGTCTTTGGGAGTGGGCCATGGCCAGTGCTGGTGTGGTGGACTCTGCCCAGCGCCTTCCTGTTTATGACCAACTCCAGCCTCCTGGGCAGGTGGAGTAGGGCAGGCAGGGAAGAGGCCCGCAGCCCCAGAGATCCACAATAATAAACGCTCAGCCAGCCATGTGGCCTGTCACTGTGTCTACTGTGGCGTTCTTTGTGGCACTGAGTCCTCATCCACCCCGGGGAACCAGGTGATTGTCTCCAATTGAGAGCAATGATGTCAAGTTTCCATAAGGGGGATGCACCAGCCCTGGCACAGCCTGAGTCAGGGACACGGCCAGGCCTGGGCCTTGGGGTCCTGCCCTCAGGCCAAGCCCTCTGCCCAGCTCAGAGGGCAGCTATACACCAGGCACAGAGAGGTCCCTGGCAGGGCGGGGACAGACTCCCTCCCAGGCTTGCCACATGTCCCCTTGGGGGCAGATCCAGAGAGCAGAGCCTGGACCCCAAGGAGGCCGCCTAGAAAGGGCCGTGGAGTTCCGGGGTTCCCTCGGTTTCCCAGGGCTCCCAGAGAGCAGGGCACCTGCCTGAGGCCTGCCTTGGGTATGGAGGCCCACCTGCTCGGGTCCACGCATCTCTCAGGCACAGGTCCACATGGCCCACACGGCTCCCCTGGGGGTGCACACCCACGTGCAGACGGAGGCACAGCTGGTTCCAAGCTCAGGGCTGCCCGCAGCTCCCCAGCTGCCTCTCCCCCTGCCCGCCCCTCAGGGCTTTGTGATAAAGGCTCCGGACGGGACACACGCGTGCAGGTGGGGGCACAAGCGCCTGGGCCTCTCCGGGTACCTTCCACACGCCTGGTGGCAGTGGGGCTCCAGTCCTAGGGGTCCCTAGGCCCACCCTGCACTCCCATTGGTCTCCCTAAGGCCATGCTACATCTGCCATAGATGCCTCCGCCTCCCTGTTCCTGCCTGTAAGGGCCACACAGGAAGCTGCTGGCTCTGGCAACTTTACTCCTCGGCTCTCTGCAGCCCTGACCTCAGCTTTCTCTGGGCCCCAAGGACAACCAGGTACCCATGACCCCGCTCCAATAAGCAGGCTCAGGGCTGTGTTCTCTCACCCTGGCCCTTCTGAACCCGCCTCCCATGGATATGGCTCTGGGGACAGAGAGGAGCAGGGACCCCAAGGCTTTGCTGAGGCTTCAGATGCCAGATGATTCCAGATGCTGCCCAGCCTGAGCACAAGTCCTGGCCCTCCCCAACCTGGCCCATGTCCCTCCATCAGCAAGCTGCCACCACGCCCCTGGTCACCAGGGACCTATGAGAAGGCAGCCCCTTATCTCCCTGGGGTGGGTACCCCCAAATCCCTGCCCCTCCCTGGGACCAAGAGAGGACTTGGCTCCTATAGCCCCGTCCTTCCCCTCTTGACCATGGGCCCGGGAGCAGGGGGAAATTCTCCAGCAGGCGGAACTCAGGCCCCCTGGAGGATTCCAGAGCGAGAACCAGGCCAGCCCGCTAGAGGCTTCTGTGTCCTCTGTTAGGGACATTCTTTCCAGCCCCTGGGCTCCACCTGGGGTCTTGGTCAGAGGGTGGTCCTCATGCAGTTGCCTCAGGCTGGGGTGGGCAGCTGCCCAGACACATTCTCAGGTGTGACCTTGGGCAGCAGTGACATATATGTCCAGATATACAGCCTCCTCCCCCATGGCTCCCAGCAAGCCCGGTGAGCAGGTTCCAGGTCATTGGGCTGGGGTCACCAAGCAAACATACAGAAGGTCCCAAAGGACCCCATGCCCACCAACTCAACCCCTCCCCCCTCCCCATCACAGCCCTCCACAGCCCGAGGGCTACCACCAGGAAGGGTCCCAAGAGGTGCCCATGCCCTTGCCTGGGGTCCTACGGGTTCGCGTTGTCGGTTGTCTGCCCACCGCACCCCTCATTCCCTGGATGAGGCCCAGAGCTGGGAGGAGACCTGCCCTAGGAACCCAGCCCCAGAGCAGCTGAGATGACTCCTCCTGTCAGACTTCTTTCTCCCTTGCCTTGGACTCTGGCTGCACAGACCCCCATGCAGGGCTGCTGAGAGGGGAGGGGCTCTACCGTGAAGGGAGTGCTGGTAGGCGGAGTGGGGCTGGGAGCCACGCAGGGCCGGAGTCGACCACTCCGGTGTGGGGACACCTGGTGAGCGGGGAGCTGCTGGGAACACTGGAGACAGACTGGGAGAGCGTTCTCCAGACCCAGACCCAGACCCAGCAGGAGCCCCACTGGACCAGCGCCCTGTGTCGTGTTTCCCTGCAGGTCTCTAGACAAAATCGGCTTCTGTGGTCCCCAGGCAGCAGTCTGCCGAGGCTGGAGTAGGGGGAGGGACAGTCTGTCTGAGAGCTGAGGGTGGAGTTCTCCCCCGACCCCCTGCCCTGGTCCTGCTAGGGTTTCATCCGTGAGTCACCAAGGCAGGGCCGCCACCCTTCCCAGCCCCTAACCCCCAACCAGCAAAGGCTACAGGCCTCAGGATGGGCCAGCGAGTGGGCGTCAGGGCCACCCTGATGATGGTGCGCAGCTCCCAGCAGCAGTGGTGGGGGCAGGTGCTAGGCTCCCTCTAAGGCACCTGGGCAGCCGGGTGTGGGGGTGGGAAGCCGGCTCTGTCTGCTCAGGGTTGGCAGTGCCCTTTGGGGCCTTTGCCTGCAGATGAGGACAGCAGGCCGGGGCTCCAAAGTGTGGCCCAGAGTCCAGGCAGCCCCGCAGCTCCCTTCCTCAGAATTGGTCCTCCAGGGGAAACGGGCTTCCCCGTCCATGTACAACAGCAGCAGGTCACAGGAGAAGGGGGTCTGGGAGAGGCAGGGCAGACCCATGTCTTGGGCCCCAATCTGCCATCCCGCTGCCTCCCCAGCCCTCACCCCGAGACTAAATGCCAGCACAGGGGATCGGGTGTGCACTCGGGGGGCACACGCCGGCAGCCAGAGGGAGCCACGTTGGCCAGACCCACCACATCCAGCCAAGCCACTCCAGTGCCCAGAGTGTGGGTTGTGGGGATGAGCCTGAACTTCCCTGCCTGAGAGAGACCTAGGCTGAGCCTCTCTGGCTGTGACTGTCACCCTCTCCCAGCCCTTACCCTTGCCTGCCCCCACCCACTTCACCTGGCCCCTACCTGCCCAGTGATAGGGATGTCAAAGGATCCTGTAGAGCTTGAGCCGGCTCTGGGCCTCACGTCTGAGGCCTCCCACCAGTGAGCGGCTGTCCTGGGGCAGGAGGGAGTCTAGTGGCCTGCTCTCCCCACTCCTGGGCTGGGCTGCCCCTCACAGGCCTGGTCTTACTCGTCCATTGACTCCATCCACCCCCAGCCCGAGTCCTGGGTCTCAGCCCTGTGTCATTGCTGAGGACACAGGGGACAAGCAAGCTGGGACCTGCCTCTCAGAAGCTCCCTGCCTGCTGAGGGGATGGGGACAGAGGGTCCCTAAACAAGACACCAGCGGGGGGTGGGGGGGTGGGGGCAGGCTCGGGTTTGTGAGGGTCCAGAGAGGGGCACTCACTCTCTCCTAGGAACCAGGGAAGGCTTCCTGCTGGGAGACTCTCTGGCTGGTTTCCCAGGGGTCAGGAAGGAGTTCTAGGCAGAGACGTAGGGCGGGCGAGAGCACAGGGTGTGGGGAGCAGGGTGTGGGCGGGGTCCAGCCCCACATGGTTGCAAAGGGCTGGGGAGGTCAGTGATGCCAGGCCAGGCCGGGCCCAGCAGGTAGTGTCAGGGGTATCACCTCCAGGCCTGGTGGCTGTGTGCACGTATGCATGAGGGTGACGAGGTGACATGAGGTGACAGAAGGATGGGGAGGTCTGCACAGGACACTCAAAGACAGGACAATACATGCACGCAAGATCCTTATGTGCATTCTGGGTCGGAAACTAAAAAGATTTAGGACTGTTATTGGCACAGCTGGGGAAACCTGAACATTAGATTCGTCTACCAATGTTAGATTTCCTGTGTGTGACAAGAGGCCAGTGGTCACCTGGGGAAGGTCCTCATTCTCAGGGCAGCCTTGAGAGAGTGACTGTCTAGATATCTGCCACTTACTTTCCAACAATTTCCTGTGAAATCTGTCTACATATAACCGGCTCACTCTAGAGAGGGAGGGAAAAAGCAAATGGGGCAAAATTAAAAAAAAAAAAATCTGCTGAACCCAGATGAAAGCTATATGGGTTTTCACGGCACTAATGTTTGAAGTTTTTCATGGATTTTTGTAATTGTTTAGATAAAACCTTAAAGAAAAAGTAAAAAAACAAAGCCCCCTGTGCTATGGAGAGAGATGCTGGAGGCAGGGTGGAGTGGAGGAGGGGCTGGGGGTGAGATGTCACAGCTGCAGCAGGGGTCTGGGGGACACACAGGGTGGAGGCCAAAGGGCTCAGGAGAGAGGCAGGACGGAGCCTGTGCTGGGGGACCTGGAGCTGAGAGCACCCCCACCTGCCCTGGGGACCCCTCGCACACACAGCAGAGCGTCCAGAGGGATGGGCCAGGCTGGGGTCTGTCCCGGCCGCCACAGGAGGACAGGTGGAGGGGGACCTGGCTGAGGAGCAGCAGGCGGGCAGTGGGGCCACACCTGAAGTCACAGCTCCTCTCCCACAGCTGGAAGGAGTCGTGGGGCAGCAGTCAGAGGCCCCGGTGTCCAGGTCACAATCCCAGAGGACATGGATGCCCAAAGCCCCACGCTGCATACAGCACATCACTGCTCCACCAGCATGCCGGCAGGAACCCTCTCCCTGAGCCCTCCTGGAACCCTGTCCCCCAGGGAGCCAGCAACAACACCAGGTCCTCACAGACCCCTCCAGCCATGGCCACGAGGTCCCCGATGGGGAACACTGGACAGTAAGGGTGAAGCCTGGGTCACAGCGGTAGTGCTTGAAAATGGGTGGCATCCCAGGTCTTCAAGGCATTGGGCCTGGGAGGCGGTGGGGCAAGGAGGTGGAGCCAGGCAGGGGACAAGGAGGATCTGGGGCAGCTAGGACCCCCCATGCTGACCTGGAGCAGCTGAACTTGCTGAAAGTGACGGTGTTTTTGATGAACAGCGTGGAGTTCTCAGCCTGGAGCAGCAGGGGCTTCCCTCAGGTGGGGGAGGTCAGGGGCAGGCTCTGCTGGTCCTGGGACCTGCCCTGGGTGTCAGACACATACACAGGTACAGTGTTGCTCTCCACGGGGCAGCAGCCCCGATCTCACAGGTCCTGTGGGTCCCCTGAACTCCACACACTGGCCCGTTTTTATGCCTTGAAAACAAGACAAACTCCAGGCCCTCGAGTCTCCACAGGGCCTGGGGAGGGAGTGGGCAGGGGGCTGTTGGCAGAAAGAAGACACACACAGGCACCATTGGGCCTACATGAGGGAGCCACACAGGGTCCCAGCACGGCCCTGTGAACCCCCTCCCAGTGGAGGCGCTGGAAGACAGGCCCACAGTTACCGTGGCTGTGCGTCCCCGTCTCCCCTTCAGGACAGTCCTCGTCAGCCCAGCTGTTCACAGTGGGATGGAGGCTGCTGAGGTGGTGAGAGAGCAGAGTTGTCCAGGCCCAGGGGGTGTCTCCCCTTTGTGACACAGCCCTGCTGTCCCCAGGGACGTGCCCCTCCCCTGCTTAGCCCCCAGGGTTCCCTGAGTTTGGGGGCACATGGGCAAGCTGGGGGGTGCAAATAAAAGGAGGTGGTCAGAGGGGGGAGGGCAAGCAGCCCCGGCCAGATCGGGGTGCAGTGCTGTATCCCAAGGAAGAGCGAGACTTCTTCCCTCCTGATAGTTCTGTCTACGGTGGGGGCAGAAGTGACTCCTCGAGGCCCAGCTCCTCTGGTCCAACTCAGATGACAGAATAGGGAAGGTGTAGGGATTCTGGGAGGGTAAGTTCACGCCAGGGTGGAGGTGCTAGGTGTGGCAGACAAAGGGCGGGACCCTCGTCAGAGGGGCCGGTAGGGATGTGGGACCCCACACACTGGCCAAGGGACCATAGGCCAGCCCCTTCCTAGCTTGTTCTGCTGTGAAACAGGGACATTAGTGACTGTACACGGTCACAGAGTTCTGGGCATCAGCCCGGAGGGGAGGGTGGCGAGCTTTCTGGGAGTCCCAGACCCAGAGAGGAAGCACCCTCTTCCTCAGGAGGGTCAGGCACTCGCACAGACAAGGTTCTGCCAGGTGGAGGGTGGACGCCGCTGTCCAGGGCCCCAGGCTCAGGAGCAGCAGGAGGAACCCAGCAACAAGGTGGCAGGAAGAGCTCGGGGACTTGGTGGCCACCATCATGGAGAGGGAGCCTTCCCAGGGTGGAAAGCAAGGGCTGGCAGGCTCTGATGGTGTCACCTGTGAGGGCTCAGCCTGGCTGCTGTGTGGAGCGCACCTGGGGGCCCACAAGCAGACCACAGGCACAGCGGGGGCAGCAGGGAAACCCATCAGGAGACGGAATGGACAGGAGGAGGGGCAGGGAGGTGTGGAGCCGGGTCCAGCTTTGGTCCTGGTAGACGGCATGGCCCTCAGTGGATGGAAAGAGGCTGCACTGGGAGAGGGAGAGGGTTTCTCCTTGGACGTGGTGGGTGCGCATCAGGAGGCAGCTGTGCTCGGGGCAGGTGGTCACCGGACTACAACTTGGGCATCAACAGAACAGAGGTGGAAACTGGGGCTGTAGAGGATCTGGGTGGAGGGAGAAGGGGCTGGAAATGCAGCGTTGGAAGAGCACAGGAGCCAGACCACAGGGCCCCAGGTCAGGGAGGAGAGCACTCAGGAGCTCCAGGCCCTGGCCCCCTGCCCCTCCACCCCACCGTCAAGCTCAAGCCTTGAGTTCCCAGAACCCCCACTCTTATGGGTGCAGCCTTTGTAAATGCAGTACCTCTCGCCTGTCTTCCTGCCCCGTCCCCTTGTCCACCTGGAAACTTTTTACACATCCCCGAGAGCCCTGTCCATGGCCACTCCTCTGTCAGGCCCTTCTTGAGCCCAGCCCTGTGACAGCGCCAGCACCCCCTCTGGCATCACATGCCCCTCTTGCACCCACTCGCTGCAAGGGTGGGGTCAGAGGTGTCAGCGCCTGGCAGCAGCACCAAGGCACCCACCAGTGGTGGCTTCACAAATTTGGCCATGTCCCACAGCCATTCCCCAGCTCGTTGATCTGGGTCATGGAAACCCCTTTGAGTTTGGGGATGACAGAAATCTGGGGTCTAGGTCCTGCTCCTGGTGGCCCTCTGTGGCGAGGAGGGCCCACCTGGGGAGGAGGCGATGGGCAGTGTGGTGTGTCCCTGGCACTCGGTGAGCAGTGGCAGAGCTGGGCCCCACCCACTCAGCCCCACACCCTGTAGGCTCCCAGCACAGCATTCAGGGCCCCTGCCTCTTCTCCAGCCTCACTTCCACCCCAAACACCCTGCAAAGCCCAGACCCAGCTCCCTCCTTAAAGGCTCCCCTGACCCAGCCACAGCTGTGGTCTTTCTCAGGGGCCCCAGGGCTCCAGCTCTCACAGGATTCAGGGACTACCTCCTGCCCCTCCCACGGCCTCCTGGGTAGAGTGAGGCCCATTCTGCTCTGTGCCCAGAGCCCAACATGGGGCTGGGGACAAGGCCCAGGAAAGGAGGCAGGTGGGCACACAGGAGGACACGAGCACACAGCTTGCTCTTGTACCTGCTGCCTCTAGACAGACGGAGATCCTTCCTTCTGCCCCCAACCTGTCCCAACCTGCCCCCTCCACTGCCACCAGTCCAGCCCCTGAAGAATCACACCCCCAGCCTCAGCCCAGCAGGACCAGTCATGGTCCCTCCAGCCAACCTACCCAGGAGCCACTCTCTTACCCCACCACGGAGACCATGACCCCGAGCTGCAGCAGCCTCTGCGGGGCGCCCACCGCCCAGTTCCTGGTCATCACCTACTTCTCAGTTTGTATTCCAGAAGGCCCCAGCCTGTCGCGGCCCCTTGGGAGCCCATGCTCTCAGGTCGTGCTGGCTGCCGGGGAGCAGGGTCAGCAGAGCAGCTGCAGCCCCAGCTGAACAGGAGGTAAAGCAGGCGCCCAGGCCAGGCCAGGCCAGCAGCTGGTAAAGGGACACTCCCACTGCGGGCAGGACCCAGCCCCACCCCTGCCCTGGGCTCAGTCCCCACCCCCAGCTGCCCTGGGCCTCCCTTCCTCTCTGACTCCCTCTGCCTGGCCCTGGGGCTCAGAGAGGAGCAGCCCCTCTCCCCTGCCCTTTGGCTTCACTTCCTTGGTGGCTGAGGGGACGACAGGTGTTATAGGTACTTTGAGATGGGGGAATGGGGGTTGCAGTGGCCCAGAGGAGGGGCCAAGGAAAGCTTCAGGAAGAAGGGACCTCTGAGCTGACACCTGCAGATTCTGAAGTTCTACAAGCACAGCTGGGGAGGAATGCTCCTGGAGGAGGAAGCCACATGTGTGACGCTGGAGCCTGAGAGAGAACTGGGACCCACAAAATGGGAGCGTGACTGTGGCTCCAGAGAGGAGGGTGGCTGGCTCCACAAGGCTCCCAGGCCCTCCTGTGGGATGCCAGGCAGAGATGCCCCACCCCCTAAGTGCAGGGACTAAGGCCCAGCTCTGGAGTCAGGCATGGTCCTCAGTCCACGGAAGGGGGTGATGCTGGACCCACCCGGGACGGCATGGGAACAAGCGCCTGCAAAGCGCCCAGCACTGAGCCTGGCCCGTGGGATGCGCCCTTCTGTGCCCTGGCCAGGAGCAGGCTCAAGGTCAGTGCGGGCCAGCGCAGGTTTCTGCAGCACCAACAACACTGTTTTGCCAGGGCGACTACCGCTGGGGGGAGCGCGTCTCTACTGGCTGCCGGGGGTGCCTGTTCACTGCACGCCAGAGTTGATTGGCCCATGCAGCCGGTTGGTCCGCCAGCACTCCGGAAGTGCTCTAGGAGGGGCTTGGCTCAGTCCCAGCCTCAGTGCCCAGGACTGCGAAATGGGCATAACCCTGTGGGGGCCCTGCGAGAGGTCTGGAGAGAACGAAGAGCAGGAAGAGGTGGCCGTTGCCACTGGACGTCCTGCAGTGGTCCCGGAGCCAGAGGCGGGGTTCGCACGTGGATTTGGACACCAACCTCAAGACAGAAGGTGGCTCGGGCCCGAGGTTCAGGCCTGTCTTCTCACCTTCGGGGTTTCTAGGCACGGGTGGAGGGAGCAGGCTGGGGCTGAGGGGGCAGGGGACACCTGTCCAGCAGAGAGCCCATCCTTCCATGGGACCCCTTCAGGGCAGTGCAAGGGCCCCCCAGCCCCGTGTCATTCCGGACATGCTCTTGACAGCATCAGTTGTTCCACCATCAGAAGCCACTTCTAGAAAGATGTTAAAATGCAAATACCTAGCCAAACTGTCTATGACAGGGTGTCCCACCTCCTCCTGAAATGGGATCAGGGCTGGGTTTTCCCAGCCCACAGGAGAAACTAAGCTGACGGATGTATAGAATTTAGAGAAGGAATAAACGAAGGTAAAATAAAACAGTGTTCAGTATTTTTCTTATTCTTAACTGATCTAACAGATTCCTTTCGTTCAAAATAATAATTGTAAAAATAAATTTAGTGATAATAGTTCATGGATAAGAGAAATGTAGGAGAGCCGTTTTATAAGGGATAGGAGGGAGGAACTGGGGAGACTCTGTTATAAGGGACCTGCACTAACCATGAAGAAACACAGTGTTATTTCAAAGGGTACTGAGGGTTAGTGGAAAATTTATATTGTAAGCTCTACGGAAATTTTAAAAACTTTAAAAGAACTGTAATTGATATGCTAAAAGAAAGGAAAAAGGAATCATATAAAATGCTCAATTAAAACTAGAGAAGACAAAAAATAATTTAAAAAGTGTAAGACAAAAAAAAGAAAGATCAAAAGCAATGGATAGAAACAGTTACAAACATGGTGGATATTAATCCAACTATATCAATCCTCACTTTAAATAGAAATGGTCTAAATACAGCCATTAAGAGACGGATTTCATCAGATGACATTAAAACAATAAGAAGGAACCACATGCTGTCCACAAGAAACCCACCTTCATTATAAACCCACAGAGAGGTTAGAAGTAAAGGACAGAACAAGATCAGCCAGGAATACACATCCTGTATTAATTTCAGACAAAGCCGACTTCAGAACAAGGAAAATTCTCAGGGATAAAGAGAGGCATTCCATAACGTTAAAGGGACCACTTCTCCAAGAAGACCTAACAGTCCTTAAGATACCTACCTCTAACAACAGAACATCAAAATACGTGAGGAAAAACCTATAAAACTGCAAAGAGAAATAAACAAATCCACTATCCTAGTGGACAGACACAGAAATAGACAAATCCACCACTACAGCAGAAAACACTGCTCTCTCAGGAACTGATAGATGCAGCAGGAGAAAACCAGTAAGGACGAACCGAACGGTTCACCATCATCTGGATCTGATTCGCATTTATAAAACAGTGCACCCAACAAAGAATACACAGTCTTCAAAAGCTCACACCCAACATTCACCAGACAGACCACATTCTGTGTAAAAAAACCCCACACCTCAGCAAATTAAAAACAATAGAAATCATATAAAGTTTATTCTCAGACTAAAAAGGACTTACAAGTAGGAAACAAAAACAGAAAGATAGCTGGAAAATCCCAAAATATTTGGAGATTCAACAAAACACGGATAAAAAAGAAGTCTCAAGAGAAATTGCAAATATTTTCCATTAAATGAAAATGAATATACAACTAATCAAAATGTGTGGAATGCAGTGAAAGCAGTACCCAGAGGGAAATTTATAGCAGTAAATGCACATATTAGAAAAAAGGAAGACCTGAAACAATAATCTAAGTTAGATGAAGAAGAAAGTAAGCCTAAAGCAAAGAAAAGAGAAGAAATAATAAAAATTACAGCAGAAATTAAGGACAGGGAAAATGGGAAATCAATAGAAAAATCAATAAAAACAAAACTAGTTCTTCAAAAAGATGAAAAAAATGGATAAACCTATAGCCAGGCTAACTCAGAAAAAAAAGAGAGAAACACTAATTACTAGTATCAGAAATGAGAGAGGGGCTATAATTACTGATCCCATGAACATTAAAAGGATAATAAGGAAATATTTGAACAGGGAAATGATATCTTCCCTGATGAGTTCTGTTGGATCTATAGTGAATCTTCAAATGAACTAATTCAAATCTTTCCCTAACTCTTTCACATTTGGCCTTTAATTTATATAAACAAAATATTGATGAGGATATGATTTAATGTCTAAATAATTTCCAACTTAAGACTCTATTATGAATAAATTAGACATCACCAGAAAGCAAAAGTTTTGGGATTCAAAGGACAACACTAAGAACGTAAAAAGACAATCCACAATATAGAGAAAAATTTGAAACTCATACATCTGATAAGAAACATACCTAGAATATATAAAGGACTATGACAAATCAGGTATAAAAAGACAAATAACCCAATTTAAAAATGGGCCAATGAGCTGAACAGACATTTCTCCAAAGAAGATATACAAATGGCCACTGAGCACATGAAAAGATGTCAACATCACTAGCCACCAGAGAAATACCAACCAAACCCACAGAGAGATATCATTTCACACCCATAGGATGGCTATATCAGAAAGACAGATGGTAAGTGTTGGTGACAACGTGGGGAAACTGGACCCCTCACACACTGCTGGCAGGAATGGAAATGGTGCAGTCACTTTGGAAAAAATTCTTCTGGGTTTTCAAATAGTGAAACAGAGTTACCATGTGACCCAGCAATCCCACTCCTAGGTATACACATAAAAGAAATGAAAGCAGATGTCCACCCAAAATCTTGTACAGGAATGTTCACAGCAGCAATATTCATAATAGTTGAGAAGTGGAAACAACCCAAATGTCCCTCAACTGAGGAGTGGAGAAATACCCTGTGCTACAGCCACACAGTGGATATTATTCAGCATCAGAATCAATGAAGGGCTGACCCATCCCACAACATGGATGGACCCTGACACCACTGTGCTGAGTGAAAGAAGCCAGACACAGAAGGTCACACACTGTATGATTCCACTGATACAGAATGTTCAAAGCAGGGCAATTCATAGAAACAGAACGTGAATTTATGTTTGCCTAGGCCTTAGAGGTTAGGGTAAATGGGACCGTATCCTAATGAGGAAGGTGTTTCTTTTGGAAGGATGATGGAAAGCTTCCAGAATCGACTGTGGTGATGTTGCACAACACTGTGAATATACTAAGAAACACTGAATTGCACACCTTCAAGTGTGACTTGTATTGTATGTGAACCATATCTCACTAAAGCTGTGATGATGATTAACAGACTGCATTGTGCATCGTCAACATAGAAAGTAACCCCCAGAAGGGAGTCCAGAATCTTGTTCACTCACTTTAAAGGATCCAAACTAGGGCAACGAAAACCCAGAGGAATTCTATTAGTTAACGTTCTAGGTACCAGGACATCCTGAAATATTCATAAGGATTTCCATGTTCTAATTTGAAGAAAAAAGGCATCTAAGGTTTCAAAAAACATATTCACAAGTGTCAAAAAGAATCATCACCACTCAGGGGGAGGGGAACACAGGGAAGTCATCAAATGGGAAAGAAGTGCAAGATTTGGGTCACATGGATCTGCACCCTGAATATGAAAGTGGACCCACATTTATTACTGCTCCACCCCAAAGATGACCTGAGAAGCCAAACAGCCCAATGGACATCTCTTTCTAAAGCATCAGTTTGAGAAAAACTAAAATATTAAGAAATAAAATACTTTGCAATCATGAAGAATGGAATCTTCTAAATTCCCAGTTTTAAAACTAAAACCTGAAGATTCCATTTCATAGGCCTTGGAGTGACTCTCCTCCTCATGGCTGGAGTGGATTCCAGAAGTGACAGATGCCTTAAGGATAAAACTGAAACAGAATCCAACAGTGTTTGTAAAAGGCTAGGTGTTGACCCTGAATCTAATCCTAAATTGTACATTAGATAATAGACATAAATGTGGATCAGCACAACCAGCAGGCACGGTAACAAAGGATCATGAAAAACTCAGTACTTTTGCAGTGATATTTCAGGGCACGTGTCTATTAAAATCCATCAGGCTTTAATGTACCTTTCACGAGGGATCAAAAACAAAGACATTCGGATTCGTCACAGAGGTGTGTTCCTGTTCTTGCAGCCATCTTTGTCCCCCTTCAGTTCATGTGACCATCACCGACCACAGTACACTCCCCTGGGCGCACACCGCTCACCAGGCCCAAGGTGCCTGAGGTGCTGGAGCCACAGAAGTCCCGGCTGCTTAGCCAGGTGACACCTCCAACCTCCGCCTCCTCCACTTCTGTCCTGGGCAGGTCAGGAGGACTCCATGCAACCCGCCTAGGGGCTCTCAGGTGGCTGTCATGACCCAGTCAAGGTTACATGACTTAGGGGGCCTAGGGTCGCCAAGTATGAATATACAAAGAAGATATGTTCTTTGCACACTGTGATTGTATCAAGGAACACTCTTGACACTAAAAAGGAAGGATGTTGTTTCCAGAATAAAGGACGGACCTTCCCACAAAACAGCACTTGCCAAGCTTCCCCTGAAATGAGCGTGTACGTAATATATAAATCGCACTCACCCACACCTTTCTGAGAGGTTTCCTTCTCTCTAGATGGAGATGATGAGAAACCTACCTCCCAGGGGTGTGGTAGAATTAAGCACGGGGACAGTGTTGGATCCAGTCCCAGCACAGAGTAAGAGGGAAGAAGTGTCAGCCACCTGATTCTCACACACACGTCTCCTTCTGGCCTTGATCTGCTCACTGCCCCCCGTCAGGAAAGACTGTCACGGGCCAGCTTGGAGCAGAGCCTGGCCGCGGGAACCAAGCCTTGGAGAGGCCCGGGTGGGGATACCAGGTCACCAGGCAGGGGCCCAATGGCTTCATTTGTACAACGCAGCTCGGGTCCATCCTACACACCCACCTGAGCGCTGACCCACTTTATACCAAGCACATGCTGGGCGGCCACGTTCAGAGCCAAACAGCTCCTGCCCCCCAGGAACTTCAACCCAGTGAAAGGAGAAGAAGTGACATCCTCAGATAACCAGTGATCATTGATCTAGTACTTCCTATAGAGGTTAAATAGAAATATAAAGAAGCATGGCATTTGAAACATATTCAACAGGAATTGGAAAAAACGATAAAAATGAAATCACCTAGCTACATGAGTGTGGGGGAATGATTTGCTTGTGGAAATCACGCAGGATGCTCGTGACCTGTGAAGGCTGCTGGCTGAGCGTGCAGCAGAGACAGCGGAATAGAACCACTCTGTGAGGGAACCAAGCACATTGTGGGGACATTCCACTAAGAGCCGGGGCTGTCGTTACCAGTCCACAAATGACCTGATGTAGAAGCTGACCCTCCCCCAACATCTCCCCCAAGGGGTCATTTTATTCATGGACCCATGTGAGCACCATGTGTTTCGAGCTCTGGAACAGCAAGACGTTGACTGGCCTGCACATATCAGGACCCGGCCTTGGTCCTGCTACCCTGCAGGTGCCCCGGTGCCCACTAGCGAGCCTACCTTGATCTGCCTGAAGCCCATGGTGATGGCAGCAGCAGAAGTGAAGACTTTAATGGCTGACGGGGCAGGAGACGAAGTCCAGAACGAACCATGGCTGGCCAGAAGGAAATACTGAGGTGGCCACAGCTCTGCCCCATCCCAGAGGACACAGGTGGACGTGGGCTGGGAGAGGGGGTGTGGGTGGGATTGGGGCTAAGGACTGGTGGGTGACCTGCCCTGTTCGGGCTGGTCTGGAGAGCAGGAAAGGGAGGCGAGGGTCTGAGACCCTGGGCATTTCTCCAAGTGTCCTGGCCTCTAAGCAGAATGGGGTAGGGCTGAGGGCTGAGGGCACCCCCTACATACACACACACACACACACAAGGGACAGCCCTTGGAATGCAAAGAAAGAAATGCTGAGGGCAGGTGCAGCCCCAGGAGCAGGTGCCTCAGGTCCCCAGGAAGAGCAGAACCGCAGCCCCCACCACAGCAGGAAGGCCCGAGAGTCTTACCCAAGCGCAGGAGCCCATGGCTAACTGCATGCAGCCCCACAGGAAGGCCAGCAGCACAGCACAGGCGGGCTCACGGAAGGTGCAGAAGGGGACTAGGAGGGACATGATGGCCGTGGGGTCCAGAGTCACATCCCGGGAGGTTCCCAGGAAGAAATACACCCATGAAGGCAGAGCAGAGGCCGTACTGTTGGGGAGAGAGAGGGACGCGCACCCAGGAGCACGCGGCACGCCCCTGGGGTCCCTGGTGTAGACGTCTGAGCACAGGGGTCGGTGTGTCCACTGGGTACTTTGGGCACACCTGCGCACACAGGCAGGGTAAACGCTCCCCCTCTATCATCCATGGGTGTGACCTGCAGGGATGAGGGGACCTCTTTTCTCCCAGAACCCAACTGGCGCCCCGGGTGCCACCTGTGGGAGCACAAAGGCCTGTGAGCTTCTGTGAGAGTGTGAGTCTGAGAAAGTGTTCTTAAGGCTGCAGTGAGTCATCCTGCTACCCCATCAGGCAACCAGAACTCGCTGGGTGCCTGTGTGTGACAGGTGTGACAAGAGCAGGTACAGGGGCGTGTGTCTGCCCAAAGGCAGTCACAGGCTCTAGATTGTAAACCAAGGCTTCTTGGCCCCATGGGGCTGGAACCCTGGGTGCCCCATTTGTCTGGAGGGGATACTCTGCATTTCTACTCTGTATCTCAGTGGGCGCTGAGGCCCTGAGTGTGGTCAGGCCATGTGCAGGGCATGTGGCCAGCAGCAGGGACAGACATCTCACCTGAGGCAGGAGTCAGGCCACCTCAGCATAGGCTGGCACCTGGGGAATGACCATGAGCCCCACTGAGAACCTGGCGATGAAGTCCATCTTCAGCCACCGCACAGAGTAGTGGGACAGCCAGGCGGCGATGGGCAGCTTTCTCTGCAGGGCAGCAGGGGGGCAGCAGAGGGCTCGCTGGGCCAGGCAGGGGCCTGAGGGCCTGGCCTCACTGAGCACCTTCACAGAAGAGGGCGTGTCTGGGGTGGTCGAGGGTGCAACACAGACCAGCAGTCAGGGTCCGTGCTTCAGAGAACTCAGCAATAGGGCCGCAGGGGTCCAGGGGCATCAGGAGAGGCCCAATTTGTCTTCCTTCCGGGAGGTCTGACCCAGACGGTTAAATCCCCCCCTTTCCTGGTCTGAGAGGGGAAGCCAACCACCTGTGCAGAGAGCGCCTCAACCAAAGGTAGAGTGTCCTCTCTCCCTGCTCACGGCTCCCCTGAACCCCACCTGCCCAAACCCCAGGTGCCTTCTCTCCTTTGTGGGAGATTAAAATTTGGCCATTCCCCAAATCTATCTCTTTACCTTGATTATTTTCTCTGAGGGACATGTGACCTCCCCCACTAACTGTCTAAAGGAATTTAACTCTGGGTATGGACAGACTGGCAGGGTCCTCGCTAAGCCCATTCTTTTCAAAGTTCTGTTTACCAAATATTTATATTTGTAAAGGTATCTCCCTCTATGTACTGGGAAGAGGGCAGGATGACCTTATCTGTGGAAACTCTTATCAGGACAGAAAGAGAAGACTTAAGTCTACATAGTCTTGATTCCTATAATTTCTGTCTCTCTGGCCACATTCTCTATAGTCGCCCTGCAAACAATTGTCTGACGAATAGTTACATTTCCCTCTCCATGTGAACTGTCTTCTTCCCCTCTGAAATCCCAGCCTGCCACTGCACCGCCCACATCCTCCTTTGTCTTTAGCTGAAGACGCTATTTAAGATGAGACTTGCCGCTATTGTGTTGAGAAACTCAGTTTCTGCAGGAGGTGAGAGTTCTTACCATGTCAGTCTACCGGATCTCTGCCTGCAGGGTCCAATAGAAGCAAGAGTGGTGAGTTTTTTTTTCTTTATAAATTTACATTAACAGGAGAAAATATTGGTGAAGCTAGCTTCTTGGACTCAGTGACTCTAGGATCTGGTGGTACCCATTGGATAACTGATCTTTTTCCTCCCAGAAATAGTCCTTGTCTCTGTCTCTTTTTGTTGTTTGTCATAAGACACAGGCATCTCTATAAGCCTGTCATCTGGGCTTTTGCTTTGTTCTATGTCTTGAGAGCTTGGCTTTGTGACCTTCCTGGTCTCCGCCATCCAGAGGATGTATGTACCGGCGTGCATCCTTGGGCAGCCAGTCGAGCAGACTGAGGTTCTGAGAAACTCTCTTTGTCCGGCTGTGCCTGTTGTGGGAGATCAAAAATTGGCGACCCTGAAATATATCTCTTTACCTTGATTATTTTCTCTGACGGACATTTGACCTCCCCCACTAACTGCCTAAAGGAATTTAACTCTGGGTATGGACAGAATGGCAGGGTTCTCCCTAAGCCCATTCTTAACAAAGTTCCGTTTACAAAACATTTACCTTTACAAGGGAAATCTCCATTTGTAAAGGTATCTCCCGCTCTGTATTGGAAAGAGGGGGGGATGGCCTTATCTCTAGAAACTCTTACCAGTACGGAAGGAGAGGACTTAAACCTACATACTCTTGATTACTATAATTCCTGTCTCTCCCGACACATTCTCTATAGGTTGCCCTGCAAAGAGTCGTCTGACAAACATTTACATTTCTCTCTCCATGTGAATTGTCTTCCCCTCTGAAATCCCAAACCCCCCACCTCCAACATCCTCCTTTGTCTTTAGCTGAAGATAGTATTTAAGATGAGAATCTCTGCCATTTTGTTGAGAAAGTCAGGTTCCCTGGTTTCTCCCATGTATACATGTTATTAAACTTGGTATTATTTTCTCTTGCTAACCTGTCTTTTAATTATTTGGCCAGCCATAAGAACCTTGAGGGAAAGGGCGAAGGGGGATTCTCCCTCTTCCCTAACACTGCTCTCAGGGAAGTTGTCATAAGGGGTCCCATTTACTTTATAAGGGGCCTTTGTCATCTCTTGTGCTTTCTTATTTTTGGGCGTGAATTCTCTGGATCTCTTTTGGGCACGCCTCTTGCGTCCACAGTTAAAGCTTGGGATGAGTCGCTGTTAAGGTTAAGATCCTACTCGTCAATGTGGCCAAACGATGGATCGTTTAAATTGGAAAAACTTGTAAATTGGGGAAAAAAATTTTTGAGAGCTGTCACATAATTGTGTTATTGGTACCTAAGAAAACGCCAGAAAAAAAAGAGAAAAAGTTGCCTAGCCTTAAGACCCTGACTCAGGTTACAACTAAATTGAGAAGATGTAAAAGTGTAAGATTATAAAGGCTGCAATGTTTACGCTAATTTTCAGCACTGGATATAATGCAGACGTGCAGCCTTTACTTGTCAAATAAACTGATGTTCTTTCTATTACAGAACTGGCCAACAAAAATAGTAACTTAAATGTGGCTAATTTTATCTAATGTCTTATAAAGTCTTGTAAATAATCTAAATAATTATTGAAAACAAGTAACTAAATAGATGTGAAAAAGATGAATGTTGGTTAAACTTTTAACAAAAATTATGTGTCATGGTGTATATAGCTTCCAAACTCTTTTTGGTGACTTAAAACTTCAGTTTTGCTAAATTTTATGATAAAAATTCATTGAGTATCTAGATCATTTCCAACTAAGATAAGATATTAGACATTGATTGCTAAATATAGGTTTGTCTACTTTTGGCTTCTTATTACAGAAAAACTAAAAGGTGTTTTGAGTCTATTGGTAAACATGTCTTCTGTTTTATTAAAAAATTGTACTATAAAATAACATGTTTCCAGATATTATGAAAAGTGTTTGCCAATAATTTGCCAAGAAATAAATTTGCTAAGCCACAGGATGCTAATGTAAAACAAAGTTTATAACTGCTTACTTAGTTTTACTTAGAAGTCAAAGTCTATAAGGGTTAAAAATTCTAATTAATATATGTGATTAAAACTACTAAAATTAATAAGGAAAATAGTTTGTATTCAAGGAAAGTAAGATATGTTTTTTAGCAAAGAAGGTATAAAAATTAGAAATATTTTGTTTGGTTGGTTAAGAAAGATAAATTTGTCCCAAAGTACTAGAAGGGAAGAAAGGAAGGCAGGGGAAAATTCTGAATGTAAAAAAAAAGTTATAGAAGGTTTGTGGAAGAGGAATTCAGGAAAACAGAGTTTTATGCATGGTCAAGCTGGCTAAGATTAAAATGAATTTAATTAAGTAAATGAGTTTTAATATCAGAAGTAAGCTGGTACAAAATAAAAATTTGGTCTTCTCTTAAAAGAATAATTTTTCTTAAACTTTTCATCTGAGAGGTTGTCTTGACATGAGTACAGCCATGTTTGGCCGCTCCGTTGACCTACAGCCACCAGCACAAAAAGAAATATAAAAGCTGCTTTCTGCGTGGTGGGAACTGGCCCTTCTCCCACGGAGAGAGTTACAAGTTGTAACATTTCAAGGCTCTTGGAGTGTCGTAGCACGGGATGGACTGGCCATCTATGCCGGGCTAAGATGATAACCAAAGAGAACAATGCACGTACACAAGTACTGGGCTGGGACATTAGCCAAGGGGCTCAGTGCACGTACGCCACTGATAACCATTTTGTGCATGGGAACACTAGATGCTTGCTCTGCAAACTCTGTAACTGCTTATATAAACTGCTGGAGACTGAGACCCGGTGAGAGTTCCACCTGTGGAAGGGACACCTTGCCCAGGACGTGTGATCCTTGCCCAGCCGCGTCGATTGACAGGGCTCTCCCGGCAGTGGGGCGTGGATGTTGCGAGTAACTGATTTGATGTGAAGTAATTGATTTGATATGAAGTAATTGATTTGATGTGTTCTCTTTTCGGTCAACCTGGTGTTTCTCTTTCCGGTTGATTTGTGTCATTTCTCTTCAGCCGATGTGGGTGTTTTCCCTTTCCAGTCGGGCTGATGTTTTTTCCCTCTTAATATTTGACCTATTTGGATCTGTTTGCAGACTGTCACCTTTACTATCCTCTATATAATAAAATATACCTTCAGTCCATTTGTTTGGAGTGGAAAGTGTCTTTTACGTCTCCGATCGAATCCCTGAACCTCTCATAACATAATTGGCGCTGTGAGCAGGATTCGATTAAGGAGATGGCTTTCCTGTTCAAACAAAAGGTAACTGAAGCCAAGGTGGAAGAGATCCCAGGATGGGAGGACCCTCCCTCTTGCACTCTGGCTGGGGACTGGGCTCACAGGTCAGGATTATGTGAATCTTGGGATGTTCGTCTGCGAGATATGAACCATTGGATGTGACCAAAGCTTTGCAGGCGGTAGGAAAAAAAGAGATGATGTTTCTTTTCTGGCCCAGCGAGGTTAATGTTTATTGACTGCTTATCGTGGGGCTGTAAAGGATAGGGATAAAATACAAGGGAGAAGGTACTCTTGGAAAAAGAAGTTTCAGATTTACAGTCCCGGCTGATGTCACCCAAAATAAAAACTCTTTCCTTGTCGTCATTCTAGAATGCCTTGCTGGCATTCTAGTTTTATTTGGCCCCTCTTAAGTGACAAATAGTGAGCCTAAATATGTATCCAATAATAATTTGGTGAGCCAGCCGGGAGGTTCTTTGTCCGTGGCTCAGTGGCCCTGGGCCGGGTGGGATGTCCTGGGAAACAGTCCAGCAGCTGCCTAGGTGATTTGCCCTAGGGACTGCTCCCAGTGCTTTCCATCTGACCCAGCACCGCTGACCCTGGGCACATTTTCTTATGACAGGGAAACAGGCTCTAGAATTATTTGTTTGTTTGTCTATTTGTTTGTTTGTTTTTGCTTACACCAAAAACTCCCTTCCCCTCCATCTGGAGTCCTGTCTCTTTAAGAGGCAGGGCTATCCCTTCTGGAGTGGGAATAATTGTAGGACTTTTACCCAGAATCTGTTAGATGCATCTATCTGTTCTGTTTGGGATCCCATTTGACTGTCTGTTCTGTATGTTTGTAATTATGAAGGGGGGAAGTTCCATCTGTCCCCAAGGAGAGCCCTCTGGGCCACCTCTTGGCTAAATGGGCTATATTCAGCTAGGAGCCCATGTCCAAGAAGAAGATAATTTTTTCTTGTAACACCACATGGCCACAATATTCCATAGACTCCAGAGAGGAAAAATAACCCAAATGGGGCAATTTCAATTTACCAAAACTGATGTATTTGCTTATGCAATTGGAAAAAGCCAGCTAAAAAGTTAAACCACTAGTGGGAAGCCTATTTTAATCTTTTGAGGTTTTTAAACAAAATCAGGAATACTGTACTGCCTCTTTAAGAGAAAATAATTAAATAATTAAACATGCCAGCAGCCTAAGCTGAATCTGCTGCTCCTCTCCCCTCTCTTGCTGAGCTTCCCCGCTTCAACTCCCCCGGAATTCCTGATCTAAAATTAAGCAAGTGAAAATAAATAAACTTTTGAAGTAATTTGAAATTGGGATGGCTATTCTGGAGAATCTGTTTCAGATGAGTTCACCTTAAGGGTCACTCTTAAAAGAGAGGATTCAAAACCTCTCACGATGAAATGCAATCTTTAATTAATACACAGAGACTTCTAAAAGACAACGTTATTTCAAAAACAGCTTCCAAAATCTTTTTGGTAACTTGAAGCTTTAGAGTTTTGCTAAATTAAGTTGATAAAAATTTATTGAGTCTCTGGGTCGTTTCCACATAAGATAAAACATTAAAAATTGGTTACTAAGCATAAATTTGTCTGCCTATGGTTTCTTATCTCAAAAAAAAAAAAACTGAAAGATGCTTACATTTATTGATAAACATGTTATGTGCATGTTGAGGAATTTTCTATGAGAAAGTACACATTTCTGGAAAATCTGTATACAAAAAAAGCAAAAGGTATGTTGTCCATAAAGAAGGTATAAAGAATAGAGATATTTATGTTTGTTTTGTTAAGAAAAATAAATTTGTCCTAAAGTACTAAGAAAAGAAAAAAGGCGTAGGACAAATTCTAAATGTAAAAAATAAGTGACAGAAGGTTTATAAAAGTAAAGCCCTGAGGAGTTTTGCACATGATCAAGTTGGCTAAAGTAAGCTGATAAAAAATTAAAATTTGGCTTTCTCTCTTATAAAGGTAATTTTCTTAAACTTTTAGTCTGCTCTTTATATAGAGATTAAAAGGTGTTCTTTTGAGTAAGTCTATGTAAAAGACAAAACACCTATGTTTTGTTAAAATAATTTCCTATGTTCAAAAGGACTGAAGTCTCTCCCTTAAGGTTTTTGTTTTTGTTTTTTGACTGTTTTAACTCTCTGTTTGCCTTTAACTGTTTCTGTTGTCAACTTGATTAAATAAATAACTAGGCATTGTTTCCTATTTGACCAAGTGTTTTAAAATCTTTTGATATTTTTGATAAACTTCTGCCAAAATTAAAGTTTTTTTAACTTAAAAAAAATTACAAAAAGACATATAATTATGATGCCAAAATACAATTGTTACTGTATTTCATGTTGATGCTCACAGTTCTTTAATTTCTACAGAACAGAAGTATAACTCTTATGCTGATCAGCTGGTGCAAAGTCATGCAACGCACAACCCAGGCTTAGCACTATGGGTCCACGAAAAGAGTGGACACTTGGGAGAACAAACTTCATACAGGTGGGCACAACAAAGGAGAATCCTTGTCACCCATGATGATATTGCCACTGCAGTACAACAATGTCAGTTATGCCAACAGTTAAATAAACGGGGAGTTCCACACCCCTACCAAGGTCATATCCAAAAGGGATTACTTCCCGCCCATACATGGCAAATAGATTTTATTGGACCATTGCCAAATTCTTGTGAATATACTTATGCCTGCACTGCTGTTGATACATATTCTGGTTATTTATTGGCTATGCCAGCTAAAGTGGCCACCCAACAGAGTGCCATAAAATTATTAGATACAATTAAGTTATATTATGGAACACCAAGGCAAATTCAGAGTGACAACGGTTCCCACTTTACAGGTAAGTTGATTCAAACTTATACCAAGGAAAATTATATAGAATGGATTTATCATATAGCTTATTACCCCCAAGCTGCAGGCCTCATAGAACAAATGAATGGATTGCTTAAACAACAGTTGAGGAAACTTGGTCATGGCTCCTTAAAGGGGTGGCACAACCATCTAAGTACTGCTCTAAATGTGTTAAATAATAGGCCACTAGGCCCTAATGAGACTCCTCTGTCAAGGTTGTTACCAGCAAAGATTACAGAAGTGGCAGCCGCCACCCATGAGCTTATGACCTTAACCTATTGGCCCCTGACTCGGTCTGCTAAACCGCCTTTTCGTGCCACGGCCGAAGCGGCTGGATTGGATTTATCTACTGTTCATTCTATTCAATTGCCCTCTAAGAAGCAGTCTATAGTCCCTACTGGGATAAGGATACAATTTCCCAAAAACACCTTTGGTTTATTAAAAGGACGCTCTGGACTGGCAGCAAAGGTATTGATGTACTAGGAGGAGTCATTAATTCAGATTACCAAGGAGAAATAAAATTTATATTATATAATGGTAGTGACACAGTACTAACTGTAGAGTCTGGGGAAGAAATGGGACAATTATTGGTGCTTCCCCTCCTGACTTCAACTGTGTCACAAGGACAACCTCCAAGTGAATTAACTAAAAGAGGAATGCAAGGATTTGGGTCTACAGATGGATGGAAACCTAGAGCAAAAGTGTGGATGACACATCCACCCAATGCGGTTCCCCGTGCCACAGAAGTAGTGGCCCAAGGGCCCACTGCAACACTCATAGTTATGTATCCAGGAAATAAACAGTTACATCATGTTCCTAAAAATTCTGTTTCTTTGCGTGAATAGATATTCCTGCTGTGTTCATTATCCTATGCTGCAACTCCATGTCTGCTGCAGACCTCCACACCAACTAACATCTCCGTAGGACAACCTTTGACCCTGCACTGTTAGACCAACTGCTCTACACCAATGGGACCTATAACCTGGACTATGAATGGCCGAGAAATTTGGTCTCAGAAACATCAAGCAACTTCTCAATATAAGATAATTTCTCTATTACCCTGCCTTCTGCTACCCTCCATGATGGGGGCTGATCTGGACTTCTACAAGCTAGTTTGTTAGGCCTAAATGTTACCTTATCTAATGTTATCTTTGATGCTGTACATGATTTGCAAGATCAAGTTAATAACATTTCATATTCTAAGGGGTTATTTGATTGGTTACCTTGGGGTTTGGGTCCTTTATTGTGAGATAGTTTTATAATTATTGTAGTCATTGGATTTTGGATTCTTGGATGTGCCTTATGTACTTGTGTACGAAGTTCATTGTCTGTGCATATGGTGTCTTATGGTTAATGGAGACGGCCAGGGCCGAATATGTCTTGACATGAGTACAGCCATGTTTGGCCGCTCCGTTGACCTACAGCCACCAGCACAAAAAGAAATATAAAAGCTGCTTTCTGCGTGGTGGGAACTGGCCCTTCTCCCACGGAGAGAGTTACAAGTTGTAACATTTCAAGGCTCTTAGAGTGTCGTAGCACGGGATGGACTGGCCATCTATGCCGGGCTAAGATGATAACCAAAGAGAACAATGCACGTACACAAGTACTGGGCTGGGACATTAGCCAAGGGGCTCAGTGCACGTACGCCACTGATAACCATTTTGTGCATGGGAACACTAGATGCTTGCTCTGCAAACTCTGTAACTGCTTATATAAACTGCTGGAGACTGAGACCCGGTGAGAGTTCCACCTGTGGAAGGGACACCTTGCCCAGGACGTGTGATTCTTGCCCAGCCGTGTCGATTGACAGGGCTCTCCCGGCAGTGGGGCGTGGATGTTGCGAGTAACTGATTTGATGTGAAGTAATTGATTTGATATGAAGTAATTGATTTGATGTGTTCTCTTTTCGGTCAACCTGGTGTTTCTCTTTCTGGTTGATTTGTGTCATTTCTCTTCAGCCGATGTGGGTGTTTTCCCTTTCCAGTCGGGCTGATGTTTTTTCCCTCTTAATATTTGACCTATTTGGATCTGTTTGCAGACTGTCACCTTTACTATCCTCTATATAATAAAATATACCTTCAGTCCATTTGTTTGGAGTGGAAAGTGTCTTTTACGTCTCTGATCGAATCCCCGAACCTCTCATAACAGAGGTTATAAAAGGTTTCTTTACCTTTGAGTAAGTCTACCTAAAAGACAGAAAGTCCATGTTTTGTTAAAATAATTTCCTATGTTCAAAAGGACTATTAAGGTTTTTTTTTGACTATTTTAACTGTCTGCCCTGGACTGTTTCATAGTGAGCATTGTTTCATACTTGATCAAGTGTTCATGATAAACCATGTTAGGTGGTATTAAGTGGGTGAATATTATTGATATAGGCGTTTTAAAATTATATAACATTACTGAAATTCTGATCTGTCCTGGTTATCAGTCTGGTTCTGGTTATGTCATAAAATTAACCAAATTTCTTTGTCCATTGCCATTTGGAGGTCTTGCTGTTTACGGACTTATTTCTTTGCTCTAACGCTTTTGCAAAATATGTTTCATCTTCAGAGAAGTTCATGGAAAGGACTCTAACATTTACTCTGAAATACAGGTTTCTGACAAACTTTCTGATCATAAAACTGAAGTGGTTAAGAAATAACAGAACTATAACAGAGAAACTGCTGACTTCAAGAAACTGCTAGCAGAAGATTAAGATCAAGAATTGATTATGTTGGACTGAATGAACTGATAATGATTATAATTTTTATGACTTTTGTTTGAAATACTGCTGATTTTTTTTACATGTTTTGTTTTTTCAGATTTAAGAAAAAGTTTTTTCTTTTTTCCTGAGCTATGATTTATAGCAATTTGGTAAATGATACCTTTATAAGGAAAATTGAAATATTTCTCTTTTTCTCTCTACTTGATCCCTCCAGAATTTGGAAACTCTTAGTAAGTAAATATTCTTATTTCATGGCAATATAGTTATTTCCGTAAGTTCAATAAGAATCTATTCTCTTTATAACAGGACACAATTGCAAACACTGGTTCTATTACCAAGGCTGTGACTAGAACATATTTGTGATATAGCCATACAGCTTTTGAGGAATGAAAACTAGACTTTATGAAATAAAGCCATGTGGAAATATTGGCCTGGTACCTTATGTTCCAAGCAACACTTACTGGAAAAGTAAGGAATGTCACTTATCTGGCAGGTACAAGGAACCTCGAAATATTTTGGGGGAACCCCCAGAGGCGAGGAAGAGACCCAAATCTGTAGGTATTGCAGGCAAAGGCTGATGACAAAGTCCTTGGCTTGGCTTTCCTGGCCTCGAGAGGCCCTTGAAATTCAATCTGAGATTCCTTATAAAGAGTTCCAGCAAAACAGATTTAAAAGAGCTTATATGATCAATTACTATTCTTGCTGTACTTATGTAAACAATTGGGCCAAATTTATTGAAACTAAACTTATTTTACAAACTAGTTAGTCTTAATTTGGCTATCTTTGATAAAAACGAGGGAGAAAAATTCTTTCAATAGAAACTATAGTATACATTTGTGGATATTAAATCCTCGTTTTGTTAATTGTCTTTTGAGGTTTTTGTTTTATATCTGTTAACTGGACTGGATCTTGATTTCTTCTAGTCTCCTGAAATATCTGGCTACAGATATCCAAAGTAATGTTTTTGATTTTTTCCATCATTCTCATTTGGAATCACTGAGAACTAAACCTGCCCTTTTTCCTGAAGCCTTGCAAACTAAAACAAACTAAAGATGGACTTAATATAAACTTAAGAGAGATTCATGTCTGTTGCAAGCAGGTACCTGAACACCTGATGACATCATCAGAAACATTTTGAACTGTAAAAGATGCTTTGGTGCTGACATCTAGAAATCTTGACTGGCTATCCTCTAAACTCAGAAACTGGTTTACAATTTGCTCCAACCATTAACTTTGTTTTTCTTTTGTTTCCAGAGAAATGCTTCTCGTTAAATACTTACTTGCTTACTTCCACAATATAGGCCTAACCTTGGGAGCCCACCTACATCACCACCTTCTAAAATAAATTTAACTGGACTGCTCTATTATCAGGACTAAAAAATGTGTTCAGTGAGATAAAACAATCTACCAACTCAGCTTCTGGACTATGAAACTTCTTTAAGTTTCAAAAGGACTGGGAAACTTTCAGTTTCAAAGGCGGGGCTGTGGAAGATCAAAATTTGGCCACCCCAAAATATATCTCTTTACCTTGATTATTTTCTCTGATGGACATTTGACCTCCCCCACTAACTGCCTAAGGGAATTTAACTCTGGGTATGGACAGACTGGCAGGGTCCTCGATAAGCCCACTCTTTTCAAATTTCCGTTTACCAAATATTTACATTGGTAAAGGTATCTCCCTCTAGGTACTGGGAAGAGGTGGGGATGACCTTATCTGTGGAAACTCTTATCAGGACAGAAGGAGAAGACTTAAGTCTACATAGTCTTGATTCCTATAATTTCTGTCTCTCCGGCCACATTCTCTATAGTCGCCCTGCAAACAACTGTCTGACAAACAGTTACATTTCCCTCTCCATGTGAATTGTCTTCTTCCCCTCTGAAATCCCAGCCGCTCCCATCCCCCAGCAACATCCTCCTCTGTGTTTAGCTGAAGATGAGAATCCCTGCTATTGTGCTGAGAAACTCAGTTTCCCTGGTTTCTCCCATGTATACCTGTTATTAAACTTGGTATTATTTTCTCATGCTAACCTGTCTTTTTAATTATTTGGCCAGTCATAAGAACCTTAAGGGAAAGGCCAGAGAGGGGATTCTCCCTCTTCCCCAACACCTTCCATCAACACTGGCCAGGAAGAATGTGAGAAACAAGTTCTCAATGAGAAGCCTAAATGCTAATTAGACTCAAGGTTTCTCCTCCAAGGAGAATTTGTTTTCTTTTTTTATTTCTTCCCACAGAATTTAATGGGGAGCAGTGCAGAGAGAAGCAGGGTCCAGGGGGCACCCTCGTCTGGCTGGTGGGGTGTGGGTGGGGAGGCTGGAGGCCCTGAGGGACCAGAGAATTTCCATGAGTGCACCATGCGGGGTCCACTCATTACGGGGGACTGCAGCCCTGGAGCAGGGGGGGGTGTCTCCCATCCTGAGGCCCCGTCTTACCCAACTACCACTGTGGCATTCGCATGCCTATAAACGTCCCAGGGGTTCTAGTTGGTTCTGGGAGAAAGCCAGAGGCTCCTTGATTAATTCAGAGTGCGCAGAGTCCTCTAGGATCCTGGCGCCCCCTGTCGCAGAGCCGGCCCCAGAGCCCCCTCACCCCGGGCCCCGCGAGGCTGCTCTGGACAGAACCCGGCCCCCAGCCCCAAAGCCGCTTGCCCGAACCCTGGGGTCTAAGGGTGGGGACCCCACCCCGGCTAACGGTCCGCGGCCCGCCGGCCCAGCAAGGCGGAGGGTGGCAGGGACCCGGGTGGGGAGGCGATGGGGGGGGAATGGGGGTCCCTGGTGGAGGCGCCCGCACACTCGGACCCGCACCGCCCCTCGCGTCCGCCGCCCCGGGCGACCCCGGCCCGTCCCCGGCCGCTCGCCCACCCCGTCCCGGGCCGCCGCCCACCGCGGACTCACCTGGAGCCACAGCTCGGGGTCTCCAGGTGTCGCCTCAGCCAGGGCGGCAGGAACCACAGAGGGAGGGGGAGCGAGGGGCGGGGCCTGGAGTCCGGGGCGGGGCCTGACGTGCACGTGTCCTCGGGGTGGGGCGGATCCGGGGCGCGGTCTGGCGCGAACCTGTGCCCCGTGCGGGGTTGGGCCTGGTAGCCGCCTCTCTGCGCTGCCTGGGGATGGGCAGTGGCCCAGTCAGTGGGCGTTGCTTACGGGGTCAATGGTGCCGCTCTGTGTCCAGGGTTCCCTGATTTTTCTTATACTTGAGATTCCCCAACCTCAGCTGCCCTGGCACAGACTGGAGGGCGGGGTGAGGGAGGCCTCTGTGTTTTGGTTTTCAGGGGCCATCCGCGCGGTCGGGTCCTGTGGTCACATTGACGAGGCCTGGCTCTGGTGTGGGAACGGGCTGTGCTCTGCCTGGAGCAGCCCTCACCACTCGGGGCACCCAAGCCCCACACGGAGGCACTGAGCAGGGTGGCCGGGGACACGAAGCTGAGAGCTGATTGATGCTGCTGGCTGGATGGTTCTGGAGAGAAAGGAGTTGTAGGCAGGCCGCGGAAGGTGGGCCTGTGGACAACTGAGAATAGTCGGCATCTGTGTGGGCTCCAGCAACAGGTCTTGGCCTGAACCAGTGGCCCCGGGGTGAAGAGCCTTTTGTGCCAGTCGGAGCAGGCAGGGCTGCAGCTGGACTGTGCAGGAGGGGAGTGTGTAGCCAGCCTCGGCCCAAGGGTGAACTGGGGCCTTGCTAAGCCCTAAACCTGGAGCATCTGGGTCAGCTCTCCCCAGGAGACCCTCCTGCCCTGGCAGCCGCCGCCTGTGCTCCTCTGACCCCTCCTCAACCTCGCTGGCCCCCTGTCTCCCTGTCTCCCCGGGAGGCTGCAGGCAGGCTCTTTCCTGCAGTTGCTGCCCACCCCACCTCTGCTGGCACGTGCCACGCCATCTCCCCAAATTCCCGTGTAGACAGACGTCCCCAAGGAAAGGGAATTGACAGGAAGAGAGTGGTAGGGGTCAGGGGGCACAGAAGTGGGGAGAGGCTGCCCAGGTGTTGATGATGCTGTGGCTGAGGAGGAGGACTTGGGGGGCCAGGTTCGTGCCCTCTCCAAGGCAGACTGCAGCTGCCAAGCGGTTTTCTGGACCCGATTTTGTTTGCTTGTTTTAACATATAATTCCAGACACAGAAAAGCTGCTACACACAACATAAAGAACTTTCAGTGACCCTTCACCCAGATTTCTGAACTGTTTCCTCCTCTCTCTGTTTATCTGCGTAGGTTTCTTTCTGGGTTGTTGGAGTAAGTTACAGACATGATGCCCCATAACCTCTGAACATTTCAGAGTGTATTTCCTAAAAGCGAGTGCAGTCTCCTTTATAACCACAGCACTTCTATTCAAATCAGGGGGTTAGTATTGCTACCAGGATACCATCTGATCCTCAGACCCACTCGAGTTTCACCAGCTACCCCACTAATATCCACTACCCAGCTGGGACCCAGTGCAGGGTCACTCGCTGCCTGCAGTTGTCTCTCTAGTGCCCATCAGTCTGGAACTGTCCTTCAGTCTTTCCTGACCTTGACGCCTGTAAAGTGTGCAGCCTGGGTGTGTGTTCTCTGGTGTTTCCTCGGGTTTAGGCCCAGGTTGGGCGTTTTTGGGAGGAGCACTGCAGCCGTGGCCCAGGGTGTCTGTACCCCATCACTGGGGACATTAGCTTGATCACTGGGCTAAGGAGTGTTGGCCAGGTTTTCCTGCTGTAAAGTTGAATAAGTACTTTGTGTCTAAATTAATTAACAAGGGGGCTTTAGTGGGAAAATATACTGAGACTGTGCAGTTATCACTAGTGTTAGCATCCCTTGATGATCCTCGGCCAGAACAGTTGTTAATAGGTTGGTTGCCAAGTGATGATTTTCTGATTCTATCATTCTTGCATTTGTTAGCAGGCACTCTATGGTAAGGAAGACTTTTCTTGTTTATTTATTTGTGTATATCAACCTGGACTTGGGGGTCATTGTATGATTCAACAGGTTGTAATCGTTACTGCTGTCATTAACTTTGATGTCCAGATTGCCCCTGGTTATGCCAGCAGGAGCCCCTACCTAAGGCCTGTTTCTGTGTCTTCCTCAGGGCACCAGCCATGCCTTTCACTTCCTGTGGCCTCTACCACACCAGCCTCCTGAAGTGACACATCTCTCATCAGACGTCTGTGAATGCAGACCCTGCCTCCCACAAGATCTGGAGGTCGGAAACAATGCTCCAGGTGAGAGCCGAGGCGGCTCTTCTCTGCTTCCATTTCAAAATAAACAGCTCAGCCACCTTCCACCCCATGGGGCAGAGGCCTAAAGACTGCCCCTCATCCTGGGGATGGTTCTAAATTGTTAGTGTTTTCCTGCTGTGACGTTTAGGAACCAGAGACAGAAGAAAGTTACCCACCTGTCTAACCTATGTGTCATTGGCTGTGTTTTTCATCCCAGGATTCCCTCTCCACAGGATTTGGTTTTGTTTTTCTCATGGTGATGTAATCGCTGCCTAGTCTTTTAGTTTCCAGTGGATCCATGTAAATGCTCTCCTCACCCCACCCCGCCTCCCTGACCCACCCCCTGTCGATGGAGATGGTTCCTGTGATCACCCTTGTGTGGGTGTAAACCCTGCCCCAGCAGCATTCTTATGATGCTGAGCAGAGAGGGCCCTTGAAGCCTTCACCTTGGTCGGCAGGCAGCCCCGGGCCCTTCCATGTCAGGGGATCCAAACAGGAGATGGCAGGGCCCCTTGTCTGCCATGTGCGGGCTCCAGACTCTGCCTCAGGCTTGGGCTGGCTCCCTCCCTCAGCGCACCGCTGACCGCCCCCCAGGCCAGCCTGTCTCTTCCCAGCATGGCTGGGAGGAATTTGGCCGATTCTGACCCTGGACTCTGGGGCTGAGTTGGTAACCAGGCGCATTGCTTGTTGACACCTGGAATGTGGATAGGATGGGATTCTGTCCCTCCTACCTTGTACATAACTTGTGGCGTGTGGGTTGCTGTGCTTTTTGAGGCTTCCATGTCATTGTCACAGCAGCACCAGGAGGTCGGGCAGCTGGAATCATCCGCCTGTTCACAGAAGGGGGCCCCGGTGCTTCCCCTGGCTCACAGCTAATGTGGGCTCTGGCCTCTGCCAGCCCGGGGGGAGGGCAGGTGACCAAGACCTGGGCTTACAGGGCAGAACTGGAGGTTGTTTCCTGGAGTGAAACGCTGATGCTCTTTTTTTATTTAAAAAAATTTTTTTTTGAATTATGGTAAAATACACAGAACATAAAATTTACCATCTTAAGTATTTTAAAGTGTACGGTTCAGTAGTGTTAAGTATATTTGCATGGTTGTAATGGATCTCCAGAACTTTTTCATCTTGTAAAACTGAAACTCTGTACCCATTAGACAATTCCCCATTTCCCTTCCTCCCATCCCCTGGCAACCACCACTCGACTTTCTGTCTCTATGAATTTGACTCCTCTAGGTACCTAGATAAGTGGAATCACACAGTATTTGTCTTTTTATGACTGACTTATTTCACTTAGCATATTGTCTTCAGGGTTCATCCACACTGTAGCATGTGGCAGAACTTCCTTTTTAAGGCCGAATAATATTCCGTTGTATGGATAGACCACATTTGTTTTTCCATTCGTCTGTCAACGGACACTTAGGTTGCTTCCACCTCTTGGCTATTGAAAATAATGCTGCTATGGGGGCCGGTCTGGTGGCGCAAGCGGTTAAGTGTGCGTGCTCCGCTGCGGCGGCCCAGGGTTCACTAGTTCAGATCCCAGGCGCGCACTGACACACTGCTTGGCAAGCCATGCTGTGGTGGCGTCCCATATAAAGTGGAGGAAGATGGGCATGGATGTTGGCCCACAGCCAATCTTCCTCAGCAAAAAGAGGAGGATTGGCAGATATTAGCTCAGGGCTGATCTTCCTCACAAAAAAAAAAATAAAAAAGAAAATAATGCTGCTATTAACATGGATATGGAAATATCTCTTGGAGACCCTACTTTCAATTTCTGGGAGGTATATACCCAGAAATGGAATTGCTGAACCATCTGGTAATTCTGTTTAATTTTTTGAGGAACCGCAATACTGTTTTCCACAGTGGCTGTACCATTTTACATTCCCTCCATCAGGGCACAAGGGGTCCAGTCTCTCCACATCCTCACCAGAGCTTGCTATTTGCTGTCTTTTTGTGTGTGTGTGAGGAAGACCGGCCCTGAGCTAACATCCGTTGCCAATCCTCCTGTTTTTGCTGAGGAAGCTTGGCCCTGGGCTAACATTGGTGCCCAGCTTTCTCTACTTTATATGGGAAGCAGCCACAGCATGGCTTATAAGCACTGCGTTGGTCCGTGCCTGGGATCCGAACCTGCGAACCCCGGGCCACTGAAGCAGAGCATGTGAACTTAACTGCTACGCCACCGGGCTGGCCCCCATTTTCTGTCTTTTGACTATAGCCATCCTCATGGATGTGAGGTGGTATCTCATTGTGATCTTGGTTAGCGTTGTTCTAATGATTAGTGGTGGTGAGCATCTTCTCAGCTCCTTATTGGCTATTTGTTTGTCTTCTTTGGAGAAATGTCTGTTCAAATCCTTTGCCCATTTTTGAATTGGGTTGTTGTTTGTTTTTTTATTGCTGAGTTTTAGGAGTTCTCTACATATTCTGGATATTAATCCCTTATGAGAGATGTAATTTGCAAACATTTCCCCCCATTCCGTGGGTTGCCCTTTTACTCGAGAGTGTCTTTTGATGCACAGAAGTTTTTAACTTTTATGAAGTCCACTTTGTCTATTTTCTTCCTCTGTTGCATGTGCTTTTGGAGTCATATCTAGGAAATCATTGCCAAATTCAATGTCATGATGCATTCCCCCCATGCTTTCTTCTAGGAGTTTTATAGTTTCAGCTCTTACATTTAAGGCTTTGATCCACTTAGAGTCATTGTTTGTAATGGCGTGAGGTGAGGGGCCAGCTTCATTCCTTTGCATGTGGGGATCCTGTTTTCTGGCAGCGTTTGTTGAAAAGACCTTCCTTTTCCCCATGGATGGTGTTGATGCCCTTGTTGAAAATCATTTGAGCAGCTGATGCTCTTTTGCAGGTGTTTGTTGAAATGTGGCTTCATCATTATTCCTTGGAGATGTACCAAGAAGTCCCCTCACGCCAAGGTATGTTGCCGCAGTCTGTCTCCCCATCTCCTGCTCCGGCCCTGGTGCCTGGTCAACCTGCGGCTTCCTGTCCTCGATTGCAGCTGGTTTCCAAGGGCTGGATGAGGGGAAGCAGAAACCCACCCTCACCCCTCACTCAGTTGCTCAAGAGCAGGTGGCTTTTGTTCTGTGGTGGGTGTGCGCCCTGAGGGCTGGAGGCCTGTCCTCTCTGGGGTCCTCCCCGTGCTGCTCCGAGAGCCCCCTCCCTGACAGCAGGATCAGATGAGGCTGTGGTGCTTGTGCGCTGGAGGTGGGGGAGCCGAGATGCCTCTGGGAGTCACGTCCGGGTCTGTCCCTTCTACCATCACAGCACCTCCTGCTTTCCCGCTGAGGTGGCGCCCGGCAGCCCCCACCCACCCAGTGCCCACGCTGCCCTCCACTTCCTCCAGAGCATCGGCGCGCAGCCGTTTTTGTGGTGGGTGGGGTCTGACACCTTCTTGCACGTGGCCTGGGACACTGATTGGATCTTAGACCCAGGAATCGATCATATCATGTACTGATTTGGTAAATTTCTCATCAGGACAACCCAGGGAAGTCTAATAAATTACATATTTTTCTTTCCTGGGCAGAGAGGCCTCCGTCTGGAACTGGCTCCTCAGAAGTTTCTTTGAGCCTCAGGGCCTTCTGGGCCTTGGTGGCCAGCAGCGGGTCCCAGCGAGGGCCCTGGGCTCCTGGCGGGCTGCAGCGTGCATGCACTGTGTGCACTGTGATCAGGGTTGGGGAGAGCGGGACCCTCTGGAGGGAGAGTGAGTCTGGCTGACCTCAGGGAGCTGGAGAGGCCTTCAGGCCCCAGCGACATGGAGGGGGCACCCAGGTGACCTTGAGGGTCTATCTGTCCCCATCCCTCTGTCTGGCAGGTGGAGGAGTGTGCCTGCCTAGGGCCTGGCTGGGGTCGGCCCACCAGGAGGGCGGGGCTCAGTCTGGGTGGCTGAGGGGTGTCTCCTGGCCTGAGGCTTCTGGGCTGTGGTTGTTGGATTGTCACTGGCCTGCTTTTGTTTTTGTTGTTTTTTCTCCTCACTTCTGGGCTTGTTCTCACTTTTTTCTCTCTCTCTCCACTCTCCCCTCCTCTGCCCTCTGCCCCCTTTCTCTTGGCCTCTCTGTTGTGTTGTCTCTCAGCTGGAGGTTCTGCACTACCCACCCAGTGTCTCTAGCACCCTCCACAGCCCTGCCCAGCCCAGCCTCCGGCCCCTCCACGCCTGCCAGGTACTGGCCACTCTCGTGTTGTTCCCTTCATGCCTGCCCGTGGTGTAAGCCACAGAGCTAGCGCCAGGGCAGCAGGAAAGCAAGGGTCTCGCAGGGAGCTGGCTGGGGTGATTCAGAGACCAGTTCCAGGCAGAGTGAGACCCACGTGTGAGGGGGGAGGAGTGGGGACAGCCTTTAGCCTGGCCCGGCCCCCGGCTTTGCAGACAAGCCTGGGTCTGGGGTGTGTGGCATGTGGCAGGGAGCGAGGCATATGACCCCAGCTGGCTGTGGGGTCACCAAATCCGCCTGGCCAAGCCCTGCCAGCTGAGGCATCGCAAGTTCTCGGGTGTTGGAGGGCTCTGTGCTCGGTCCTGGTTCGATGGAGTGAAATGGTGCGGCCTTTGCAGTGAGTAGCCTGACTCACCTGCAGTGCAGGCCTGGTACTCAGGAAATGACGGAGGGTGCGGAGGCCCTGGGACTTGTGGGGGGTACGGTTCTGCCAACCAGAGCCTGTGTGTGAGGCAGAGGGGCGGGGAGAACACAGGGCTCGGCCCCCAGCCCAGAGAGGCTGTGGATCCCTGGGCGATCTGGGGCCCAACCTTCTCCTGTGAGCCCGGCCTCTTGTGGACTCGTGGACTCCTCCAGAGGTGGACAGGAGCTGGCGGTGATCTCGTGGGGACTGTGGTCTGCTTGGGCAGAAATGACCAGTGTGTGGACAAACTCGAGGTCAGTGGAGTGGAGCTCAGACCTGTGGGGTGTTTCAGGCCAACAACCTTGTAGTTCCTTATTCACGAGAGGAGTGCCAGGAAGTCTGGGCAGGAACCACAGGATCGGGCATCTGGAGCCATGCCCATGGCCGGGGGCCTGTCCCGTCACCCTGGGGGTGGGGCACACAGCACTGACCTTGAGAACAGGGTGAGAAATCACGTTTGCTGGGATGGGATGGTGAGCACAGCACAGCGGGCTTCCCGCTCAGAAGCAGCAGCTGCTGTGAGGAGGGAAGGGAATGGTCTAGAAGGGCCGGTGTGGGCGGGCCGGGCACAGAAATGGGTGCCGCTCCGGCCTCTGTTGTGGGGGGTCTCCCTCGGCTAAGAGCAGGGTCCCTGGAGAAGCATCTGGCTGCTTCCACCTCCACAGCAGGAGGGCTGAGAGCCCCGGGAGGGGCGTGCAGAGCTCCCGAGAGAGCCAGGCCCAGAGAGGAACGCTGCGGGCTTTGGGAAAGGGTCCTTAAAAGGGGAAGGAAGCTGCGTGCAGCTGTGGCCAGAGACTCCCGGGGGGGATTTGGCTCAGGAGGATGGGGAGCTGGAAGAAAAGAAGTTTGACTTGACAAGCCTAGAGGGAAGATAGCCTGAGAGGGTTCCAGGGTGGTTGCTGGGGGCATGTTGGGGGAGCCTGGCTCTCCAGCAACACCGCAGCATGGTGGGGGGAGATGGGGCAGAGGTTCCTGTTCCCAGGTTGATGCTCTCACCTCCCCTGACCTGAAGGGGTGGTGGCCAGGGTCATGGCCAGGGGCCAGGAGTGAGAGAGGGGAAGGCTCCTGGTGGGGAGTCACAGCCTGGCATTGGTGCCCTGCGGTCTTTGATGCCCTTCTTGTCTTATTATTATTAAAATATCTCATACTTTTTTTCTCAAAATGATGCAAATTCATTGCACAAAGACTTAAAAATATATTTTTTATTTATTATTATTTTCTTTTGTGAGGAAGATCAGCCCTGAGCTAACATCTGTGCTAATCCTCCTCTTTTTGCTGAGGAAGATGGGCTCTGCGCTAACATCTATTGCCAATCCTCCTCGTTTTTTTTCCCCCAAAGCCCCAGTAGATAGTTGTATGTCATAGTTGCACATCCTCCTAGTGGCTGTATGTGGGACACGGCCTCAGCATGGGCAGAGAAGCGGTGCATCGGTGTGCGCCCGGGATCCGAATCCTGGCCGCCAGTAGTGGAGCACGCACACTTAACCGCTAAGCCACGGGGCCGGTCCAGGACTTAAAAATATAGAGAAGCAGAAGAAAATAACCCCCTGGTCCGGAGTTCCGTCCCTAGATGTAGTGACCTGTGGGGTGTGTCACCTGGGACTGTGGAGGCATTTCCATGACAGACCTGAGTGGACGGGGCCATGGGCAGTGGCAGGGGTGGGGCTCGGTGCCCAGCGGGTGGCCTCTTCTGCTCGGGCCCATGAAAGGCCTGCTGCACCTGGGCGTGCTGGGAGGGGTGGCTTGTGCCAGCCCCAGCACTGCGTGGGGTTTGGGCGTGGCCACCAGAAGCTCCTCTGTCAAGTTTGTGGATGCCCCAGGGGGCTGGGGTGAGTGGGAAAGGAGCGTGTTGGTGTGGATGCCCCAGAGCTGAGAACGATGCCGTCCACCACTTCCTTGGGGCCCCTGCCCCGCTCTCCATCACTGAACAGCCAGCACACAGACTCTCCTCTCAGGTCTGGGTCTCAGAGATCCTTCATGGACTCTGTGAATTGAAAGTTCCGCTCACGAGATTGAGGGTGTGCTTGTTCTGGGGGTTGTGCTAACCACAGGTCCATTAGCAAGGGAGGAAGGGCTGCCCTGGGCTGAGCCCCCAACCTGCTGTGTCTACGAGGGGGAGCAGGTGGAAGGGTGGTGGTTGCAGCAGGAGGAGGAGGAGGAGCTGGGGAGTGGTTCACCCGAAAGGGAAGGCGTGGGCCCCAGTGAGCTGTCTGGACTTGCCCAGGCGGTGGGCTGGAGACCAGATCACAGTGGGATGCTGGCCCGCCCTGTCCCCGGCTCCTCCTCTGGCTGGCCAGGAAGTGGGGACCCTGAGGACCCAGATGGGCAGCAGTGACCCGAGTCACCCACAGAGGGTGCCGGAAAGGGGTCTGCAGCCTGCAGGGAAGCACCTGGCAGATGTGTCTGTCTTAGGGAGCCGTCCCAGGGCGCACGGCAGGCGCTGGGCCAAGCGCTTAGCCGCTTTGAGCAGGTCTCCGTCAGACCCAGCAGTTACACCCAGCGGGGTGTGGCACGTCTGCAGGGTGCAGGCACAGGTGGCACCCTGGTGGCGGGCCCGCTGCCAGCCCGGCCCCCCTCCTGTCAGGGATGCAGAGAGAGGGGCCCAGGCTGAGTGGGGTCAGACCTGGGGACCGAGCACGGTGGGCTCCGGGAGCCTCCCCCAGACCCGCCTGGGTCCTGACACCGCTCCCTCCTCGACCTTAGGAGTCGTTCACGCCCACCGAGGAGCGCGTGCTGGTGGGGCGCCTGCTGCTGAAGCGCCTGCACGCCTTCTCCCCCAGCCTGAAGGCCCAGCAGCTCTCTCCCTCTGCTCACTCCCACGCCGCCAGCCCCCTGGAGGGATTCAGACGGTGGGGACGGGGCTGTGTGCAGGGCCTCTGTCCCCAGCCTGCCGCCTCCTTGTCCTATGCACATGTGTCCCCCACAGTGACCTCTGCCTGGGGGCGTGTGAGGCCCTGCAGGGTGGGGCAGGTGGGAAGTCACCTTGACCCTCCTGGGTCCGTCTCCTCACCCCCACCCGGGCCCCCAGAGTCTCAGCTCCAGAGTGGGGTAGGGGCCGCCCGGCTGCTTCTCCGGCTGCCGTGGCCTTTCCCTCCAGGGAAGGCCCCCTTCAGTGGGAAGAGCCAGGCTGGCTGGGCAGAGGCCCGTCTTGCTGCTCCGTCTTGTCCCTCTTCCCCAGCCCTGAGCAGATGGGGGAGCTCTGGTTGACAGTGTCCCTGGAGCACCCAGGAAAGCCAGCGGGCTGGAAGCGCCTCCACAGCAGGTGGCTGAGTTGTCACTGGAGACCGCGCTCTGCGCTGCTCCCTCTCCTCGCCCTGTCAGGAGAAGGCTGGAGTGGTGGCCTGACTCCCAGGCCCACTGGGGCTGGCAGAGTGGGCGACTTGTGTGGGGCGAGCCAAGCTGAGGTGCGCACAGGAGCCACGCTGGATCAGCCACGTGTGTGCTGTGTGTCCTTGGGACGTTTTCTAACCTCTCTGAACCTTGGTTTTCTCCTCTGAAGAATGGGGCTGAAATAGGAGGCCTCACCCCCAGCAGATGCCCAGCATGCCCCCTGGCAGAGCTGACCCTTGCAAACAGGAGGTGATCCTCCGTCTCCCCTGCAGGACCGCTGTCCAGAGGCTTGTCCAGCAGAAGCTCTGATACTGGCCCTGATATCAGTTCCCCTACATTAAACCCGGAGTGTATGGAGTTAAAACCAAAAGCACTCATCCTCTATCCTTCTTTCTCTAAGTTACATTCATATGTAAATATTGGTTTTTTTAAACCTTTGTATCTCTGAACTTCACAAGGCAGATAGAGGTTACAAGTTGTTAAAAGCCCAGGTGGCCTCAAGCTGGGCTCACACTGAAGTTATGGCTAATTACCAGTTCTTGAGGTTTGTTATAGGGAAACTGATATCAAGAAGCTTAAGCTTCTCAGACCTCAACTCCTTGGTTTCCTGATACCAGAATCCACCCTCCAGCACGGAGAACGTTGAAGGACACCCAGCTGCGATTCCCTCATCTCGCCATCCTCCTCCCTGCCAGCAGCCTCACAAGGCCAAACACAGGCTGGTGGGAAAGCGCTGACCAGCAAGGCCCCAGGCTGCCCCTCCCTACAAGCAGTTACATTCCTCACAGCCTTTAAACCCATTGCCTCCCATCTTTCGGGGAGGCGGGACAAATTGGAGAGCTCTCGTCTCCCGGCTGACGTCACCCAGGGTAAGAATTCTTCCCTTGCCATAAGCCTGGCGTTCCAGGTTTGTTGGGCCCTCTCGTGCGGCGGGTAAAGAACCTGGGTGTGCATCCCGCAACAGCTCTACCTCTTTCTGCAGCGCTGCTTCAGCCACTGGCCCCTTCGTGCAGGGCCGTGAGCGTCGGCCCCATCACGCTTTTGCCTTTGCCCTCCGTGTGCCCTGGTGAGGGAGGTCCTGTGGGATGGACGTGGGAGGGAATCTGCTGTTCCCTCTCGGGGTCCATGGGAAGACACCAGAACCAGGTGGCAGAGCCGAAGCCCCTCGGCTAGAGACGCGCCCCTGCTCATCTGAACCCTTCCCGGGAGCCTGCTCCAGGCCACACAAGGGTTTGGCCCAAAGCCCCAGCCGCCTGACTGCCAGCCCACGGGCCCTCAGGGCACACGTGTCTCCCCAGGTCCTGCAGATGAGGCTGAGCCACCTGCAGCCCTGGTGCACGGTGGCGGGGTGACAGTCTGAGCCTGGCTGCTCCCCTCCTTTCCCTGGTGGTACGGGGGCCCGGGGCTGTGGGTGTGCCCGGCAGGAGGGGAAGCAGAGCTCCCAGCTGTGGCTCCCTGCTGACCCTGGTGGTGGCATCAGGAGGCGATCTCTGTCTCCGTCACACTGTCGTCTTAGCGGGCTCTGTTAGGCCTTGGTCTCTCGCTTCCTCCTGGGTGGGAGTTCCACGCCGCACAGTCACCCCCCGCACAAACCTTTGGAGGCGCTCGGGAAGCCTGTCAGGGCAGCTGCGTGTTTTGTGCCCTTGGAAGCTGAAGCCAGCGTTGGGCCCTGCCTTGCAGGCGAGCAGCTGTTTCTGGAGCCCGAGCGTGTCACCCCACCGCCAGCACCGCCTCTTCATGGCCCCACGTTCACCAGCAGTTTCCTGTCGTCGTGGCCACCGGCCATCACCAACACCTCCTCCAAGGTGAAGAGCCACGTCCATGGCCTGGAGGGCCGGGACTGCAAGGACACCCCGATGTTCCGGCCGAGGTCCGGACGCTGGTGAGTGAGTCGGGGCTCTGCCTGGCCACAGGGTGTCCTGAGGCTCTGGGACAGCGCCAGGGCAGAGCCGTGCGTCTTGGAAAGGAGAAGAGGAAGGCTGGGGGTCCAGGAGACGCTGCTCCACCCTCTCCCCTTTTGTTCAGCGAAGTCTGATTTATTCTGATAGTAAAGGCAGTGTTTGTTGGGAATTATCCACACTTAGAATACGCATCTTAGTCTTTAAAAGTCCTCATCACGCGGAAGCCACCCCTCCTGGCCCTCTCCGCCGGTCTGTTGGTGGCTGGGTGCTGTGAGTGATGGGTGATGCCCCCAGAGCCTGCTGACCTGCCCGTCTGCCCCCCAGGTCCCGCGCCTGGCTCAGCTCCTCACGCAGGCCCAGCAGACCGCCCAGTCCATCGGTGTGGGGAGCGCAGCCAGCCGCCCCGTTCTGTTGTGCCTGGGCTTCTGCCCCGTGGACACAGATGGCTGCTCCCCAGCCAACGACCTGGACGAGCTGGGGCAGGACAGGGTCCGCAGACGGCGGAGCACCTGGAGGAGGCCCTGGAGTGCCTGTGCGAGACATTCCAGTGTAAGCCGTGGAGTTCTCCCCTCCCAGGGTTTGGTCCTGTGGCGCTCACCCCCTGCCCGGCTGGGATTGGCCACGTACCAGGACCTGGTGTGGTTCCTGCCACATGGGACCCCTGGGCTCATCTCGTGGGAGGTGCAGGCCCATATCTGCAGTGTCATGTCTGGGTCCCCTTGTTCTCACTGTTACAGGCCCGGAGATGAGCACCAGTCCTCCCCCTCCCCTTTGAAACTGAAAGAGGTGGTGAGAAGCAGCCACTGTCTCCCGAGAGGCCTTTCTCTCTGACAGCTCAGCGAGGCCCAGCTCGCCCAGCGCACACTTGCCTTGGGGACAACTCAGAATGAGAATGGAAAGAAGCAGCTCCCAGACTGCACTGTGGGTGAGAACTGACTCATCCTCATGCCCCTGGGCCGGTGCCAGGTAAGGCTATCTCCTTGAGGGGTCTGGCTTTGCACGCAGCATGGCCGTTGGTCCCCGTGGGCTGTCCTTGTCTCCCCATCACCCTCGTAGCAGAGACATCTCCTCTGAGTCGTTGGCAAAGGTGTATTTTCTGGATCGCGCCCATGGCCCGGGTTTCACCTGGGGCTCGTGCCTCCTGCTGCTTCTAGATCATCAATGGGCTGAGCAGGTTTGACACCGAGTACCAGGGGGACACGGAGCTGCAGCCCACCCAGAGCTGTGAGATCGCTGGCCTGGTCGGCCTGCTCTTCCGGCCTCCTCCGCCATCAACCGCAGGGTGAGTGTGGGTGGGCTGGGCTGACCCCCGTCTCCGTGGCCCCTTCCCGTCCTGCCAGTCTTGGGGAGAGCCCGGGGGAGAGTGCAGCCCCCGCCCGTGCCCACTCCCCCTGCCTCTGTCTGTGCTCCAGTTTGCAGGCCAGATGGCAGCCCTGTGTTCCTGGACCAACTTCCTCAGCAGCCTTTGTCGCTACCACCTCACGGAGCCCGGGCTGGGGGACAGGTGCCTGCTGAGCCCTGTGCAGTGGGGTCGCATGGCTGGCCATGCCCAGGGCCCAGGCTCAGCCTGCGCTTCCTGGGCAGCTACCGGACGCTGCTGTCCCTGCTGCTGCCTTCTTTGTGGCCTCTCTCTCCTGCATCGGGCCCCTGCCCTGCACCCTCCTCCTTGTGCTGGGCTACCTCTGTGGCCATGACGCTGCTGACCAAGCCGGCTGGCCATGTCCCCATGCAAGTCAGTGGGATGGCCACACGGCCCCTCCCTTGCACCTGGAAGGCCACCTCTGAGCCTGAGCCTGGTCACCTTTGAGCTTCTTGGGGACGTTTTCCTGCAGCTGTGGAGCATCCAGAAGAACCTGCAATGAGGAGGTCACGGTGTCAAAGGGTCACGAGTCACCCAGCCGCCAGGCCCTCCCTCATCCCCTCAGCTGTAGGCCCCGCAGTGTGGTGGCTCTGAAGGCCTTTCTCTTCTTTAGCCATTTGAGGGTTTAGCCGTGTGAGGCTCAGGAGTCAGTGCATCCCCGGGAGGGCCTTTGGCCCTCTGCCCATGCTGTCCTTGAGGTGGGCAGTGTGTGGCGTGAGTCTCCTGTCCCCGGGTGACACCAGGACAGTAGCTCAGCCTCCGGCTCCAGGGAAGAATCAAAGACCCTAAAAGAGATTGCTGAGAAAATTAGATGGCGGTTCTCTGATTCCTAATTTTAAAGCTAAATTTTGCCGCATTTGGCAAAAGCAGGGTCATTCTCCAGCAGGGGTGTTCTCCCAGAGATTCCAAGGCTGGGCCGTAGGATTCCCTTTAGAGGAGAAAAGATCCTCTAGGAGCACAGGTGCTCGGGGGACAGTGCTCCACCTCTGGCTCCTTTCCAGCTCCCGAGCCAGTGAGCCCGTGGCTCAGCGGCCGCCCAGCACCCCCACCTCGTCCGGGGGCTCTGGTCCCCGTGGGCGGAGGGGATGCGGCGGGGCCGCTGGAGCTGAGCGTCTGGTCTACAACCAAAGACGGTCCAAAGCGTTGTTTGTATCTTCAATAAAATCCAGTGCTCAAAGAGACAGTGACCTTTTGATGACACCTGAACGTTCACACTACACGACAGTTACACATTCGCCGTCAGAAATCATCCCCCGGGGTCGCGAGCACCTCCCTTCACCCCACAGATGACGCACCGGAGAGAACAACGTCTCAACGGTGATTTTACACCAAGCCTGCTTTGTTCTTAAGTTTTCCAACTGTAAATGCCGGGCTTCGTATTTTGATGTAAACTCAGAATAACAGCATTTTGGGGCCTGTGAACAAAAATCAAACCACATTTGTAACCAACCACAGATGTGAATAAACCTGTTCTTGCTCCTGAGTCTTTCAGTGCCTGGGCTCAGCATGCAGTGTGGTCACCTACACAGTCCCCTGACCACTCAGGGACAGCAGAGACCGCTGGTTACCCCATCCTTGCCCAGAAGGACAGTGGGTTCATTTGCAGTGGCGACAGGCCGAGGCGGGTGTAACACTAAAGTGGCCGGGAGAGGGGGGCCCCAGGAGGTCGGGGAAACAGGCCCAGAGTGGGCCTCGGGCAGCACAGGCCTGGACCTGGGCTGAGCCAGAGGCTTTTGCCTTCTCCTCAGCAGGTCAGAGTTGGCCTCGATGTGAAAAGCTGACGATCCTGGGACATGCGCTGCATTTTTTGTGGCTCCAGAAGCTCAGAGGGTCGTGTGCGCAGCTGGGGACTGAGCTGCACTGACCAGCCCCACGTGAGCATCTCGTCAGGAGTGCACCGTCCTGGCCAAGTGTCCGTGTTCCCCTTTCCCGGGGCAGGGCAGGTGCTCTCATCAGATTAGAGGGAAGTAAGATACCATAGAATCTACCAGTTCAGCTTTAACAGATAACAGCCTTTGTAACCAGACTCATTAAGTCAGGAGAAGGGCTGTGAACACACTTGGTGAGATGATGGTCTGGGGTGAGACAGCAATGGCACTGTTTCCCCACGACACCCCCAGTGGATGTCCACCTCTGTCCACGAGGATGGGGTGTCCCCATTTACCCTCCATCTCTCTCCATGGCTTCACTCGTCCTCCACACACCATTCTCATCCATATTTCTCTCGTGCTCTCTTCTCTTCACCTGAAAACACTCTCCAGTGCCCTAAAAAGCAACATCAAAATGCTCCACTTCACGAACACATCCATTAACTGTGAAACAGCCACCTACTGTGTGCACCTCAGCTGTGCTGGGGACGTGGAGGGAACAGGCAGGACCACCCACTGCCCCGGGAGCTCGTGTTGCAGAGCCCAGAAGTCATAAAGAGCAAAGAGGAACGGCAAGGTCAAGGAGGGCACAGGGTCCAGTGGTCGGGGGCCTGGGAGGCGGTATCTGGGGGAGAGCAGACTGCATGTGGGAAGGACAGCCCACCGCCCACAGTGACTGGTGCCCAGGGAGGCAGGAGCAGAGTGGGCGGCTGGGGCACCACCTGCTTCCAGGTGAGGGCGATGGGGACCTGACCTTCACAATGATCCCGAGTTCAAGTTTGCAAAGGGCTCTCTCACTGCAGTTGAGAAAGGAATGGGGGCCGAGAGCAGAGGCAGGAGTACAGTCAGGAGGATGCTCGGGGGACTGAGCATGGACTTCGGGAGGAGTCCTGGAGTCACGGCAGCTGGGGGGATGGGGTGGGGGGCCGGGGGACACATCAAGGAGGAAATAGACATCCAAGGAGAGAGGTGCTGGCCCGGCTCAGGGGAGGTCAGGCTGGGGACAGGCATCCTTGCTGTGCCATTCTCTTCCCCTCTCCTGGGAGCCTCAGGAGTGTTTGTGCCCTCTGCCTCCACCTCCTCAGCTCCCACTCACGTCTCGACTTTCCATCCTCTGGCCGCCACCCTGACCGCTGCCAAAGGGCCAAATCCAGACTCGTCTCAGACCACCCGGTCCTGGGCCTTCTGGCAGTGCTGAGTGTGGGAGCCACAGCTCTGTGGTTCTCCTGAGGCTCCGCTCCAGCGACTCACAAGCTCCTCAGGCTACACTGTTCCTCGGCATTTGTCTAGTGGCATCTGGTAATATCCCGAGCGTGCTGTGTTCTACAGAACGTCACCTGGAAAGCTCTGAGTCTGTGCCTCTGAAACTTTCCCCATTAAGATCTATGTTCTAGGCAACGCAGGAGGGTGGGTGAAGCCAGCTGTCTGCCTCGGTTGGCCCCCAACAGCCGGGCACTGATTTCCTGTGTCCCCTTTGCAGGTGAAAGGGGTGATGTTTTCACCACACACAGCCCCGTGCTCGCTGCTGAGATGCACAGTCCTCTGGTCCTCAGGCCAGGTCTCTGAAGGTCTGCTTGGTCCCCCTGCCTCCTCAGCCAGATGACTTCCTCCCATTCAGTCAGCACCTCCTCATCCTCCGTCCACCTCCCACCCACCTACCCCTCCTCCCGGGTTGGATTTAGTGCCCCCCTCTGCACTTACCCCACACTCCACAAATAAAAGAGAGGTACTTCTTTACCACCGCTTGGTGCTGGGCCCTTCAAGATGCTGAAAAATAAATATGTGACTGAATCTCCAATGGGTGTGTTTGCTCCTTGAGGACAAGCAGTAGAGCTCACTCATCTTTCTAGCTCCAGCACCACAGTAGCTGCCCAATAAACACATTGTCTGACAGATACTTATTCTACCTGTTACATACACATCCAGCTCCTAACCTCTCAGGAACCAACATATGAACTACTTGGGTAAATTAATTTGTACCTGAACAGACAAGGATTGTGACAGGGACAGGGCTATTGAGTCTCATGTTGAACAAAAATCGTTGGGGAAATACACGGTCACTGCCTTGGAAGGGACCTGTCCAGTATTCAGATCATAGAGCTAGGTATGAGAGCTAAACCTATAGACTGTTAGGAGAAAACGTGGGAGGCAGTCTTCATAACCTTGCATCAGTCAATGGTTTTTAGATATGACATCAAAAGTACAAGTGACAAGAGAAAAAATAGATAAATAGGATTTCATGAAAATTAAAAGTCTTTGTACTGCAAATGATACTATCAAGAAAGTGACAGGACAACCTACAGAATGGGAGAATATATTTGCAACTCATATATTTGATAAGGCATTTGTATCTAGAATACACAAAGAATATTTACAGTTCAACAATAAAAAGGTAAGCAACCCAAATTAAAAATGGGCGAGGGATTTGAATAGACATTTCTCCAAAGAAGATATACAAATGGCCAATAAGCACGTGAAAAGATACTCAGCATCTCTAGTCATTAGGGAAATGCAAATCAAGACCACAACAAGATATTACTTCACAATCACTGGGATGGTCATAATCAAAAAGACATACAATAACGAGAGTTGGTGATGTGGAGAAATTGGGACCCTCACACATTTCTGGTGGGAATGCAAAATGACATGACAGCGTATGGCTATTCCTCAGAAAGATAAACACATGGCCCGGACATTCTACTCCTAGGTATATACCCAAGAGTATGGAAAACTTGTGCACCAATCTTCGTAGCACCATTATTCATGATAGTCCCAAAGTAGAAGAAACCCAAATGTCCACCAACTGAGGAATGGATAAATAAAAACTGGTACGATGGAATATTATTTGGCCATAAAAAGGAATGGAGTACGGATAGGTGCTACAACACAGGTAAACTTGAAAACACTATGCTAAGTGAAAGAAGCTGTTCACAAAAGACCACATATTGTGAGAGTCTGCTTGTATGAAATGTCCAGAATAGGCAACTTGATGGAGACAGATAGTAGACCAGTGGTTGCTTGAGACTGGGGCAAGGAGGGAGAACGGGGAGTGGCTGTTAATGTGTACAGGGTTTCTTTTGGAGAGGACAGAAATGTTCTAAAATTAGATTGTGGCGATGTTTGCACAACTCTGTGAATATACTAAAAAACACTGAATTCACTTTAAATGGATGAATTGTATGGTATGTGAATTCTATTTCACTAAAGCTATTTATTTATCTATTTTATTTTATTTTAATTTGTGAGGAAGATCAGCCCTGAGCTAACATCCATGCCAATCCTCCTCTTTTTGCCAAGACTGGCCCTGAGCTAACATCAGTGCTGATATTCCTCCAGTTTATGTGGGACGCCTCCACAGCATGGCCTGACATGTGGTGCATCGGTGTGTGCCCCGGATCCGAACCTGGGCCGCCAGCAGTGGAGTGTGCCCACTTAACCGCTACGCCACAGGGCCGGCCTCTAAAGCTGTTTTTTAAAATTGTGGAACGTGTCAAATCCTGGGGTGTTTTACCTCTGGGAATGTATTCTGAGAACTTCCTTGTACAGGAATCTGGGAGGGTTATTCTTACTTCATTCACCAAATCTCCTGGTCCCCAGTGAGTGCTGGGATATAACGGTGAACAAACACAGACCCGACGTCTGACTGCCGGGAGTTTAGAGTCAGAAAGATCAACGTGAACGTGCAACTTTGATAAAAGCTCCCAAAACAGGTCCAGTGGAGCAATAATAGGAAGACCTGACCCCTCCACGGAGGTCAGGGAGCCTGTTTTTCCAGAAGACTGACTGATCCGAGGTCTGAAGGCAGAGCAAGGCTCACTTCTCTGAGAGATGGGGGAATGTGTTTCAGGTAGAAGATGCAGCACAAGGAGGCCCAGGAGGGAGTGCGGGGAGAGGATGGGGCGGAGAGGGTGAGAGGAAGCCTGGAGCGAGGCGAGGGGCAGAGAGGAGCTGGCTCACGCAGACCCTTAAAGCCCACGGTGACAGTTTGGTGTCCATCCTCAGAGGGTCAGCAAGTCCTTAACAGTTTTATACGAGGGGGGTGAATGTGATCTGACGTCACCTTGAGGAGGTCACTCTGCCTGTCCACTCCTTCCTGGGGCCTTCTGTGGCCTGGGTGGGCACCAGCCTCTCAGCCACCCCATTACAAGCAGCAGACGACCTGCACCAAGGAGCACCCAGGCAGCCAGGGCAGCAGCAGCACGGAGGTGGCTGTGGTGGAGGGGGGACACCTGCTTCTAATTTCCAGGAATCTTTATGTCTTTCTCATGAACACAAACAGCCTTTGAATACTTTTGAGGGTATTATATTTATTTTTCAGCCTTTTTCTAATTGCTCTGTTAACTCAGTTGCTTCAGGTGTTAGTGCTTTTTATTGCATTTCTGCTTTCATGGTGAGTTTCCTCAAATACAGGCTGACTCTCTGTCTCTCTGTGTGTCTGAGGACCCTTATTTGTTGATGGACTCAGCTTGCTGGCAGTGACTATGGGGGAGAGGGCAGGTTCTAACAATGTTAGAAAGGTCGTGTTGGTAGTTTACAGTAGGTGTTCATCAGCTACTAGGGCAGTTTCAGCCTCTCCAGCCCCAGAGCCCGGTGTCTGCTTCATCCTGAGAGCAGATGTCACTGTCGTCTGCTGCTCGGCCCAGTCAGAAACTGGCGGAGCTGCTCGAAGAGCATGTCCTGATGAGTCACCCAGTGATGGCCCCTGAGCCTCTCCCGGTGCCTTTATCCCCTGGGACGCACTCTCTACTTCTATGGGAGTTCTCTCCTGCACCCACCTTGGATAAGGTTCCCTCCAGACTCATTTCTCTGTAAAGGTGGCCCTGTCTGCTTTCCCTCTTTCAGGACTTTCTCACAGTTTCTAGCGTCCTGACGGCACTTTCTCACTTTCCAGTGCACTGACAGTTTAGGAAAGTTCACTCTTTTTCTTCAGCCATTCCAACAGATGTTGATTGATGGGGAGGCAGATACCATAGTAAACATAATCTAAGTTTCCATTAATGATGTAGAAAGAAGTTTAGAATGCTGTGCACCTTCCAGATCACCCTTATGGAGCTCAATCACAGAAAGTGGCATGCTCTGCAGGAAATCGGATGGCACCAAATACGAAAAGTTCTACTAAAAATAGCAAGTTCCACAGGAGCTATCCTGTGGCTCTTGTACGGACAGGGTTTCTCTGCAACATGTCACTTTACTATTTTCCAAGATAAAACTGTTGATTCTGTGTCAATACGCTGAGAACACAGGCTCACAATGGAGACCGTGTGTAGCTGCTTGAGCAGATCCACATCATCTTTTGAGAGAGCAAAGAAAGCCTCTTTCTACCTGCATTAGCCACACACACATTGTGTCATCAAGACTATAACTCAATCTCCTAAAATGCATATATATTAATAGAACCAGTTTACCCTCTTCCCACATGGTACCTAAAGCATTTTGTCTTGTATTTTTAGCATAAATTAATACCTGCATCCTAGGAGACTGTGACTCAGGTAACCAGACATTTATCAGGTAACCAGATAATTTATCATCCAAATGAGAACACTTTGAGAATAAAAGTGGATGCTATTCATCATGACTCCCAGAAAACAGGCACAAACTGGGACCGTTTCAGAGAAACCAGGATGGACGGTTCCCCTGAACAAGACCCAGTGCCTTTCCAACATCTGATGAAGAGTCTGCTGTGTGTGTTACACATTCGTTCCTCCCAATTGCCTTTCCACCAGTGTGATTGGGAGATGAAGGGAGAGCAAACATTTCTGTACAGGGCCAGAGCAGGAAACGTGAAAATGTGCTTTCGGTTACAGTCCTACTGAATTTCATGGGGGAATATTTTATAATTGGAATTATCTACTCATTTAAATAAAAGAATGTCAAATGGGAAAATTGTCACCATCTTTTTTTTGTGTGTGTGAGGAAGATCAGCCCTGTGCTAACATCTGCCAATCCTCCTCTTTTTTTGCTGAGGAAGACTGGCCCTGGGCTAACACCCATGCCCATCTTCCTCTACTTCATATGGGATGCCGCAACAGCACCGCTTGCCAGGAGGTGCATCGGTGCACACCGGGATCCAAAGCCGGGATCCGAACCGGCGAACCTCAGGCCGCTGCAGTGGAGTGCGTGCACTTAACTGCTTGTGCCACCGGGCTAGCCTCAAATTATCACCATCTTTTTAGCCATATCCCAGGGTTGCAACACGGAGGCCGCTTTCTCATCTTTCATTCCTTTGTATCATGTAAGAGTTGAGAGTTCTTGTGCGGTATCTCATTGCGTCCTCGACAGGAATTCATCAAGGCAAGTGTTGTTACATTTCCAATTTACTGAACAGGGAAAACAATGTGCAGAGGAGTAAGGGTTTTTTAAATAATCTGCTGGGAAAATGTATATTATTGTTGTGCATATTTTCATTTCTCTGATTTTTTAGTGTGAGTATTTTTTTTTCGTGTTAATTCGTCCTTTCCTTTTTTGTGAATTGTTTATGAATGTCCTTGCCCATGTTTTTTCTATTAGGATATCCATTTTTCTTACTTTTCTCTGATGTTTAATTTCTACTTTTTGTCAGAGCAATAAATACATCTAATTTAAAAGTAAAATAGTGCTCTCAGGATTGTGGGGAAACTAGCAGTGCCTGTGGCTTCCTAGAGGCAATCCTTTCAATTCTTTTAACTGTTTCTTCTGATCTTCATATTTCTTCAGAATATCTTCATATTTCTGAATAATGTTATTTAATTTCTACTTCTTCCTTGATTATTCTGAATATCATATACTCACTTCTTCTGATAAAACATAAGAAATCAGCACTTGTACAAAACACCCACCCGCCTCGCCCCACAAACGGACCCTTCTCCCTTCTCCCAGCCCAGCTGTTTCTGATTACTTTGGTTGATACTTAATGTTGATCTTATGACTTTGGAAACACTGTTCACTCGTGAGCTATACAGTGTAGCACAATTATATTTCCCTGCTGGTACAACATTTTGTTCTTCCAGGAGTGAGTAATTGGCCCACCTGCACATTTGCTTCATTTTCTATGTCCTGTTACAGATTCTTCCCAAGCCCTCTGACGGGACTGAAGGCTCCTCTCACTGGGTCGTCCACTGGTTCCATTTCTTCCCTCTTTCGATCCTCCCGGCCAATCGGCCAACGGGGTCTTCAGGCCCATCTCACAGCTGCCGTGCTGGGACTTCCCTCCACCACCATCCTGTGAACTCTCGTCATCTCTCCCCATGTTGGCTTCCTTGTTTCCCAGATTCTATATCTGTTTCTTGGTTTTTTGCCCTCATTTCCTAATTTTAATATTGCATATACTTCAGTAGTATCCTGAGAAAAGTGGACGAAAAGTAAAATTTTGAAACTGGGCATGTCTGAAAATGTCTTCATTTTATCCTCACTATTGATTAATCATTTAGCTAAGTATAGAATTCTGACCTGGAAATCAGTGTCCTTCAGAATCAGGAAGGCTGTGCTCCATTTTCTTCTAGCTTCCAGTGTGGCTGTTCATATGTTCAATGCCATGCTGTTTTCTCATTCTCTGTGTGCATGCTAATCTTTTCTCTCTGGAAGCTTTTAGAACCATGCATCAGTCAGGGTATTGTCAGGACAAAAGAAGTCATTTTATGTATGAAGAAAGCACTCTGTGAAGCTTCCGGCAAACCCAGAAATGGTGGCTGCTTTCATGGAAACAGAAGACACACAGGTCTCCTCTGGTTGACCCCAGAGAAGGCTTGGTTCCCTCTGCAGGCTCTGAGCCATTCTTGGTGCCAGGCAGGGAGCCAGGAGAGCAGGGTGCTGGTTTCCAGAAAGGAAACCAGGGAAAGAGGAGCCCCGGAGTTGGCCACTCTGGCCGGGTCCCAAGCTGCCTGAAGGGCTGTGTCCCAGCAACTGTGACATGTGATAGGTGCCCAGGTGGCAGGACTGCCTTCCTTCTCAAAAGGGACACTGCTTTGGATTCTTTGTACGTTATTTTCTCCATGGGCTTCAACAAGACGGGGATTAATTTCTGTGGCTGAAACCTTTTCCACCTAGACAGATTCAGAGGTGTGGTGGTATCAGGAGGGAAAGTCATGCCCCCTGCTTTCCCACCAAATGAGCCAGCATGTGCAGAGCAGGGTGACAGGCACACTGTCAGAGGTCCTGGGACTGCTGCCACCACTGCACCAGGAGGTGGTGGATGTATGTGCTAAGTAGGAGGAAGAGGGTGACATTCTAGGGCTGGGATCAAAGGGGGGGCATTCCAAGTTTCAGATCCAAGGGACAACGTGACCCGAGGTTTTGGCAGCAGCACGCAGGGTCAGCAAACCTTGTTGTAAAGGGCGAGACACTACATAGTCTAGGCTGGGTGGGCCACACGGTCTGTTACAGCTCCTCAGTTCTGTCTTTGCAGCAAAAGCGGCCACAACAATACGCCAATGAGCACATGTGGCTGTGTTCACACAAAACTTATTTACAGGACCAGGCGGCTGGTCCACCCACCACACTGACCCCTGAGCTAGAGGAGGAGGACCAGAGGAGGAAGGCCTAGTTCAGAACCACCACAGCAGGCCCAGCAGAAGCAGTGAGGGTCTGAGCTAGCAGAGGAGGCCTGAACAGGCTCAGGGGAACACATCCTGAGGGAAAGAATCCGCAGGGTTTGGTGACCGAGGTTTGGACAAAGCTGGAGAGTGACAGCAAGGTTTCTGTCCCATATCCAATGGAAGGTGGGGAGCACTGTGGTCTGAGGTAAACTCAGGCCAGAAACTTCAGACTTACCAAGAGAGAAATAAAGATGATGCCATTTTCTTCACAAAAAGATTCATGATAGTTTTTCTTTAAATTCAACACTGCACAGGACATTTAAATTGGATTCAGTTTCTACATACTATGGAGTGAAGTAAGATTTAGTGACAGCAATCTCTTTATAGTCATTCCCCAATTTCAAATATCCACCTGAATTACCAAAATGCCTACAATTTCTCAGTCCAAACTTCATTTCCCACACTAATCCTACCACCCAAAAAAAGGAACAAAAATCCTTCAAAAAATGTTCTATTCTGTTAAAAAAAAAAAAACAACAAAACTCTCACCACAGATCTGTAGTGTGATGACTCAGGAAGGAAGTTCAAAAGATGCCACTGAAGGGGCTGGCCCGGTGGCCTAGTGGTTAAGCTAATGTGCTCCACTTCGGTGGCTCAGAATTCACAGGTTCGGATCCTGGGCATAGACACCACTTATCAAGCCACGCTGTGGCAGGCCTCCCACATATAAAGTAGAGGAAGATGGGCATGGATGTTAGCCCAGGGCCAGTCCTCCTCAGCAAACAAAAAGAGGAGGATTGGCAACAGGTGTTAGCTCAGGGCTAATCCTCACACACACACACATAAAATTTAAAAAGTAAGGAGTTTTAAAAAAACAGTTAAAATGGTAAAATTTGTGTTGTGTATTTTATCACAATAAAGGTGATACTCAGCAATAAAAAGAACCATGTTGACACACTCAACAACATGGATGAATCTCAAAATAATCATATTCAGTGAAAGAATCCAAACCACAACAGTGAACTCACTGATCCCATTTACATAAAATTCTAGAAAATACAGAGAAGTAGATGAGTAGGAAAGGGAGAAGGGGTGGAAGGAGAGAACTTTGGGGGTGATGGATATGCTCATTATCTTGATTGAGGTGATGGCTTCATGGGTCATCAATATGTTAACAAATTTTAAACCTTGTCAAATTATAGAGTTTAAATGAGTACTTTATTTTTATGTCAATTATACGTCAATAAGACTGTATAAAAAAATAGACTTTTCCAGACATTCAAACACTGAGAGAATTAATCATTGGCAGGTCACTACCACAAGAGGTGTGAAGGGAATCCCTCCAGGCAGCAGGAGAACAGCACTAGATGGACAACTGGGATCACACACAGGAATGACGGTCACCTCAGCTGCTCAACGTGGGCAAACAGCAAAGACTTTCACCACATTTAAAAATATAATTGAATGTGAAAGCAAAAAGAATGATTTATTGTGGGGTTTATAACTCAGGTAAAAGTAAAATATGACCAATAACATCACCGAGGCCAAGAAGGGGAAACGGAAGGGGACCGTCGTGAGGCGGCACAGCGTCACTGAAGGTGGACTGGCACGAACAGAAGATGTAGGCGGTCATCCTCACAGCAACCATGAAAAACAAAGTGAAGTGGAAGAGCCAAGAAGCTAATACAGGGATCAAGTGGAATCATACCAATAATTAGCCCAAAAGAAGGCAGAAAAAAGGGGGAAACAGGAGCCAATAGTCACATTAACGTCCTTACAAATTAAATGTAATTACCTAATAAAAGGCGGATTACCAGATGGACAAAAAAAGCAAGACCTAACTCTAACTACAAGAGGCCCAGAGACAGGGTAAAAGTAAAGATGGAGAAAGACACAGCATGCCAAGGCTACACCAAAGGAAAGCGAGAGTGGTTATAGGAACAGGGCAGTTTTTATTCTCTGGTATTTGTTTTCTGCTGTCAGCACATTCTGAGCACGCAGACTGGTCTTGGTCTGGGAGACGGGAGGCTGGGATGGACGGACCAGCCCTGTCAGGCATCCTCCAAGCAGGTTTGGAGGAAACTCTGCTCTGGATGAGGCCGGGCAGCAGGGGTGGGCGTGGGGGCACACGGGCACATGGAGGGGGCAGCGACCATTTGCTCCAGCACTCAGGGACCAGGTGATGAGCCTGGGGCCTCCCGCTCCGCCCCTCATCTCTTGCTTCTCCAAGAGCGCCACAGTGGGCTCGAGCCCATGTCTGGGGGGCTGGACTAGTGGTAACTCAGGGTCTCTCAGTTCTGGCGTTCTGTGATGCCCAGCAGGCCTCTGGTTGGGGGTCGGGGGCAGGCCCCACCAGACAGCACCTCCCTGCAGGGACCTTGCAGGGAGGAGTGCGTTCATGTGGTGTCTAGGTCCAGGTAGGGTGGAGCGCAGGCCAGGACAACACTGTTGCTTTCAAAGCAAAGAATTTTACCAGGGAAAGAGGGTCACTTTATAATAATAAAGGGGCCAATTCACCAGTAAGGCAGAACAGTCTTTAATGGTTATTTATCATTAGAATCATAGCTTCTAGACACAGAACTTCAAAATATACGAAGAAAAACCGACAGAACTGAAAGGAGAAAGAGGCGATCCACAATCAAAGATTCAACACTCTCTCCATAACTGAGTGAACAACCAGACAGAAATCAGTAAGGACACAGAGGACCTGGCCGGCACTGTCAACCACACTGACCTGACTGACACCATAGAACACTCCCCCCAACGCAGCAGAATACACGTTCTTCTCACGTGCACAGGGGACATCTGCCAAAAGAGATCACATTCTCCACCAACCTAAGACAAGTCTCAACAAATCTCACATAATCCAAATTAGAGTTTGATCAGTGGTGGGAGGGAAGAGCGGACCCCGGAGAGCACTGAGAGCCCTGCTGCCACCCCTAGCTCCATGCTCCATCACTGCACACTTGAGTGGCGAGCCGGCCCAGTCAACATCACCACACCCCGAGCCAAGACCCTCAGCTGTCCCTGCCCCCAGTGCTGCCAACACCAAGCCCAGCACCATGGAGAAGGCGCAGGCACAAGAGGGTAAGCGTAACAAAGGTTTGGGGAACAGTAAAATGTTCAATGTACAAAATGGATATGGTTTCATCAACAGGAAGGACACCCAGGAAGATGTACACAGACCGCCACAAAGAGGAAGAACCCCAGGGAGGACATTCGCAGTGCAGGAGACGGGAGACTATGCAGTCTGACGCTGCGGAAGGAGAAAGGTGCAGAGGCAGCAAGTGTGACAGGCCCTGGGGGAGCTGCAGTGCAAGATAGTAGACATTCAGCAGATCAGGACCCTCACAGACGCTCTCCATGTCACAGGGGTCCTCCACACAACCACCAGCAGAATTAGCAGAATAGTGACAACAGGGAAAGAACAGGGACCAGAGAGCGCTCCCAAAGGCCAGACCCCACAGCGCCGGCCCGACGTAGGCCACGGTCCCCACCTTACTACATGCAGAGACCCTATGGGTGACAACAGAATGTTCCAGCCCTCCTGTGCAGGGAGGAGTGATGAAGGGGACTGACAACCAGCGTGCAGGAGAACAAGGGAGACCAGTGAGACAGAAGCTGTATCAGGGTGTAGCCCACAATTCCACAGGGGCCCTCCTGGCCAAAGACAGCCCAGAGAGGACGGCCATGAAGATCAGGAAAGTCAAGGAGCTGAGACCTAACGTAAGCAGCCACTTCAACATCAGCACTGCCGCGCCTTCAATGACCAACACAGATGCCAAGAAAACCTTAAACCAGACGATGGCAGAGACAAGAGCAGCTGATCCACCAGCAGAGAACTCCTCCCCTCCCGAGGCTGAGCCGGGCGGGCTGAGGAGATGCACGCTCACCATCCCTCCACCATCTGCTTTAGTCATCCAACAAGAAGAAACGCACATGAAATTCCAGCAATAAGAAATGAACAAAAGATGGGAGCTGAAGACCTTAAGTGCCTGCTTTTTCCCTCTTGACCAGATAACGAACTATCTGTTCATCTATGCAGTACGGGACTTTCATTATTCTATCTAAAGATGTCTCTTTGGGCCGGCCCCGTGGCTTAGCGGTTAAGTGCACGCGCTCCGCTACTGGCGGCCCAGGTTCGGATCCTGGGTGCGCTCCGAGGCACCGCTTCTCCGGCCATGCTGAGGCCGAGTCCCACATACAGCAACTAGAAGGACGTGCCACTATGACGTACAACTATCTACTGCGGCTTTGGTGTGGAAAAAAAAAGGAGGAGGATTGGCAATAGATGTTAGCTCAGAGCCGGTCTTCCTCAGCAAAAAGAGGAGGATTAGCATGGATGTTAGCTCAGGGCTGATCTTCCTCACACACACACACAAAAAAGATGTCTTTTTGGTTTTTGGTCATGACAAATAAGTTTTATTTTTTTTATGAAGCCTAGTTTTTCTCAATACATCTTTAAAGGTTTTTAAATTGTTTCGTATCTGGTCAAGTTAAACTTTTAAAAACCTCATTTTTAATTTGTGATAAAAGTTCACAACTTGATATTTTCAAAAAACTTAACAAACTGCAAGCACCTGTTAATAAAGTTCTTAACACAAAAATTCAAATACTACAAAATATGTTTTCTGAATGTTGGAATTAAATTAGAAATCAGTGACACAAAGATATCTGAAAAACACCCCAAGTATTTGGAAACTAATAACAAGGGAAATTAGAAAGCATTTTGACAGGAATGAAAATGAAACCATAAAAAAATTTGTGCGATGCAGTTAAAGCAGTGCTTAGAGGGAAACACATATAAATCACTCATATCAGAAAAAGCTAGAAAGGTCTAAAATCAATGCCCTAGAAAACTCTTTCAGAAAACAGAATAGAAAGGAATGCTTCCCAACTCACTCTATGAGGCCAGCATCACCTGGTACCAAAACCAATGACAGTACAAGGAACCTACAGACCAGCATCCCTCATGAACACAGACACAGAAAGTCATTCAAAAGTTTCAAAATCAATGACCTAAGCTTTTACCTTAAGAAACTAGAAAAAGAGCAAATATCCAAATTATGCAGGAAAGAAGGAAATAACAAAGAGCAGAAATAAACTAAACAGAAAACAGAGAGAGAAAAAAAGAGAAAAATCAGTGAAACCAAAACCTGGTTCTTTGAGCTGAACAATCACATTGATAAACCCCTAGCCAAAGTGATTCGGAGAGAGAGAAGACACACATTACCAACATCAGGAATGAAAAAGAGGATGTCACTACCGATACTAAGATATTGAAAGGGTAAAGGAATATTATGAATGACTCCATGCCAACAAATGCAACAACATAGATGAAACAGACTAATTCCTTTTCCTGCTGCTGGAGCTCACTTAAGGAGAGAGAACCAAAATAAAAATGAACTAGGCAGTCAAAATGGCCACATCAGGATCCAGATGATTTTAAGCGTGGGTATTATTTTCCCATCAGGTAATTATGATCACAATACAGTTCAGAAGTCTCAAACTACTTCAAGTTCTTTCTGATTTCCTAACCCAGCACTGTAATCTCCTAGCTCGTAAGAGTGATGGTCTGGAAGCCTAGAAACTCTGTTTCTGGCTTCCTCCTTAATAAGTGAAAGACAAGGGGCTAATTCACAGCTGATAGGCTAATTCTGGTTCCAACCAAACTGCAATACTGAGCAGGAAAAAAATTACCCTTCCAGGCAGGGACAAATTCTCCAGAAGGTTCTCAACTTTGTGATGAGACTCTGATGCATAAAGTAGGATTTTAATCAAAATTTCTGCAGCTGGGATTTCCATTACAATTCATCTTGAGACACAAACCCTCTTATAACAAAGGGAAAGTACTGGAATGGCCAACATTGTCTCAGAGAAGATCAGTGTAAGTTCTTTTAGGTTAAATTCACACCAACTCCTCATCACCTCCCCTCACCTGAAGTTTCTCAATTTAGTTGGTTCAACTAAGTACTATGAACTCTTAAAATCATATTTAGGCCTTTCAACTTGAGAAGACCCTATTATACCAACAAACAATGGCTGAAGAGCTCTTCTGAAAGTATTAATTGTGGTATTTTTCTTTTTCAAGACAAAGCCTTTGCTAAAAGAAAGAACAGTTCCTAAAAATGATGACATGAACAAACTTCTAATCCTGAAGTTTCCTTTTACCTGACATTAATAGAAGACACTTTTCCTTTACATTTGGAATACTTCACCTCTAAAAAACATTTTTCTGAGCAGCTTGATTTCATGCTGTGCAATGACCAATAAGAGAAGCCTCAAAACCAACTTGTACAAAAGGAGAATGCAGAGGTTAGTGTGAGTTATACAGTTATACACTTTTTATAAAGTTTGGAAGCTACCACAGTGGTCAGGAGGGGACACTGAGGCTGAGATGATTAGCCATCAGCCTCAGCTACCTGTGAACAAGTGAACCTTGACTTGGACCATCTAAGTCCTGTCCCAGGGACATTCTGGCCTCTCTCCACATAAGGCCGTCTTTGGGGCAGGACTTGTTTTAGAAGCGCACAGTGATAGAGGCATTGGTTGGGTTCCATTGATGTGTAAACTATTAATGTATTAATTCAACAATTACCAAGTGGATACCTATAGGCCGGGGATATAAAAATGAACAGATTAAAGGCAGAAGCCCACCCTGCTGTGGGGAAACAGGCATTCTCATATATTGCTGGCGGAAGGGAATCTGACAACATCTACAGACTCACAGCCATCCACTTCCGGCATCCCCTACACACCTACACCAGCAAGAAACGGCACAGGCACAGATCACTCATTGCAGCTTGATGTGTAAAGACTGGAAAACATCCCAGTCTCCAGGGATACGGAACAGGCTGAGCAACCTACAGCCACACTCTGGATCACTGTGCGGGGTAAAGGACAATGCAGATCCTTGTATGCTGAGACGGAGGGAGCTGGAGTTTTTTGTACAATGGAAAAACAGGTGCAAGAGTGTGTACTGTTTGCTACCTTTGGGCAAGAAAGAGGGGATATAAGCACATCTATTCCTGTTTGCTTGGTTTTGCTTTAAAAAAATTATAAGTATAAACAACCAGAAAAGAAAAACCTATCTAGTGGAGGAAGCAAGATTTTTCCGCATATACCCTTTCCTATCATTCTTCTCTCAAGACCTTGTAATATTGCCTATTTTTTAGAGTGCCCTCGTGAGCTCACAGCACAGCAAAGACACACAGGAGAGAGTTCAAGTGCAACACCTGGTGTTGCTTCGGGAAGGAAGAGTCTGGAAGGGTGACCGCACCCGCGACGTGTGCCCAGCGCCCACCCCTGACCCACAAGCTGTGGACAGGGCCGTTGGTAGTGCCTGGGTCCAGCCGCTGTCCAGTCAGGGACAAGGCCCTTGCGCCCCGCCCCGTCACCCGGGCCCGTCCTCCACACCCCGCCGCCCCCCGAGCCGCCTCCGTCCCTCTGCCCCCCGAACCACGGCGACCATCGCACCCCGCGCCCGCACCTGCTCTCAGTCCACCGCCACGCGCCATGCGCGACTGCCATTGGCTCTGACGACGTCGGGGGGGCGGTGGGCCCCCGGCCGGGATCCAATCGCGATTGGCCATTTTCTTGACCGGCAAAATTGCTCTCTTGATTGGTCTTCACTTTGGGCGGGAAGTGATGGCGGCGGCAGAGCAGCGGCTGACGGTCTGGTGCGGCGTCGGCGGGAAGCTGCGCGGCTGACGGCCTGAGCGACTGTGGAGGGGCGGCCGCGGGGCAGGAGGGAGCCCCTGATGAGCGGGGAGGCCACGCTGCCATAGCTCTCACCGCCTGAGCCCCACGTGTCCGTCTGTGAAGTGCGGTCTCACCACCAGCCGCGCAGGGTGTGGAAGGGACAGGGCTGGTCCCTGTGAAAGGCCTTGCCGACGTCAGCTGAGCAAACGCCTGTGCGGGCTGTTCCGTCAGCGGCCTCGTACTGGCGCTGAGGTCAGTGTCCTGGGCTGGGGAGAAGCTTTGTAACCGCAGGACCTCAGGGGCCGGTCAACTGCCCCATCTGTTATCAACGAGTGATTAAGAATTGTCCTCCAGAAAAACTGCAACGTCACCTAGGCAGAGGAGGCATACAGGAAGAGATCGTGACCTGAAACAACCTCGGAACTAAAGATCCTCCTCCCCAGGAACCCAAGGACCGGACACGACCGGAACTGGAATGTCGGACTCCAATCAGGAGTGAGGGGTCCCTCATTCAGGAAGATCCGGCGTTAAAATTCCTTCCCCTCCTCATCATAAATGTTTGGAAACCTGTCATAAATGTTTAAAACCTCACCATAAATTTTTGAAGCCCACCAATCAAAACCTGTCCCACCAGTGTTTCCCATGTCAGCTTGTTCTCTCTAACCTCTTAAATAACCCCAAATCCTGAACCAGAGAGACAGATCTGAGGGCACATGCCCTGTCTCCCTGCAGATCTATCTCACAGAATAAAAGCTGATTTCTCCCCGCAAAGGCTGATGCCGTAATTAATTGGCTTGTTCATGTGCATCGGGCAGAGAACCCCAATTCTGTGCAGTAACAGTTTTAAGCCCTGGGTCTGTCAGGGGCAGACATGCAACCCCACTCCTGCAAGAGCACGTGGTGCGGACCACGTGATGGGTCCCCGCAAGGAAGTGGCTGAAACGCTCGAGAAGGGGCGGGGGAGGGGGGGGCAGGGGTTACTTTCACCTCCCTAGAGACGTAGGACTTGTGAGCAGGTCTTAAAGAAAGTATTGCGAGGTTTCCAAGCAGCAGAGACGGAAGGGTGGAGAGGGCAGGGTGGAGAGTTGTGAGATTCAGCCGGGCACGTGGACGGTGGTGAAGAGGGTGACACTGGCGGCTCTGGGCTGGGCTGGCGTGACCACGGCTGGACCAAGGAGTTTGGCTTTCCTGGGTGGGCAGAAGCCAGCTGGCAACAGATGCAGGTTGGACTGGACGTCTATGGGGAGCATATGGCAGCAGGGGGAGGATGAGGGCAGAAGACCCCACAAGTGGTCATTGCAGGAGGACAAAGAATTACTGCCCACACACGCCCTGGTGAAAGGACACACAGAATTTCCAAGGTTCCTGGAAGGGTGACTGCTGCCCTCAGTTTACCCCCCCCAAATACCTCCCACCCCATTCCTGTGGCTGGTCCATGGGAGAGTCTGTGTTGACCCTACAGAGGAAAAGAGCCCCTTCTCCTGGCTCTTCTAAGCACAACCTGAATGAGCTGGAATTCTCGTAGAGAAGGCAGGACCAAAAAGGAGTTAAATATGGAGAATATAAGTACATAAATATAAATTATATATAATAATTTACAAATATAAATTATGTATTCATATATTAATAAATATGAAGTAAAAATTAAAAAACATAGATACAAAGTGTAGATTTCTTACCCTGCCTACCACGGCTAGGCCAATGGAGGCACAGGGTAATGTTCTCAGTGGCAGGTCAAATGGGCTGGGTTTGAGCAGCACCCCATCTCCCATGAATTCAGTGGGACCAACTCTTCAGCTACCTACTCCTCCCTTGCTCTGGCAGATTTCAGAGAGTGTGGTCCGGGGGTTAGAAGGGTCGGGCAGCTAGCTGCGGCTTCCAGGGAGTGGTGTTTGGAGAACCAGATATGGGACTCCTCCCAAGCAGACCCAACATAGTGGGGACAAGGAACCAGAGTCAGTCTCGGGCAGAGAGGCTACAGGAATTGGGGGAGGGTGCACCTCTGGTGAGGGCTGGAGCAGGTGGGGACAGACCTGACTGCCATTGCCGGGGCTGGAGGACAAAAGGAAGGAAGGGCTGGGAAACCAGTTCATGGTGAGGTGTAATGAGGATAATCGTGGAGAGGTAATGTGGGGAACATGCTGGTGGGCTTTGAATGGTAGAATTTAGGCTAAATTAGGCAGACTGGGGGAGGGGACAGCATGGGGACAGAGAGGACCGAGGCTGCAGGAGACAGAAAAAAGTGGAGGAAAAGATAGCAATGAGGACTGACTTGGGAGAAAGGTAAGATTCCTTTTGCCCCCCTCCCCCCGAAAAAACTCGCAGAAACTGGGGAGGGCCTAGACTACCTGGAGTGAATGAGCACTCTCATTTGGATACTAACAGAAAGGGGAACTGCAGGAGGAGGAAGGCCATAGGGACGTCTCGGTCACATGTGGTGTGTAGATTCAATGATTAAGAGGAGTGGGTGGGAGTAATGCCTTGTCCTTGTTAACCTAAAAATAAGAACCAAAATGAGAGACAGAGGGCATTTATTTGGAGATCAGAGAATTGCAATTCGGGGAGCACAGATTCAGGTAGAAACCCAAATAGTGTCCCGCTAGGGAGTAAAAGTCAAGGGCTTTTAAAGACGCAGAAGGGAGGTTTACATTACAAAGAATGTTAATTCAGTTGGGGGCAGAATTGATTGCTGAGGCCAGCTAGAGGGAGGCAACAGTCCCTCACTGTGAGGAGCTGCAGGTTTCTTGCAGCGTTACTCAGTTCAACAGTTCATGTCCTGCTGGATGAGTACATGCATGAGACCCATTTCCTTCATGGCTTCCCAGCTCCATTTTAAAGCCCTTAGACACAAGTGACTCTGTTTTGTTTCACATTTCACAACCTCAGTCAGGTAATGCACAAGGGGCCAGCTTGGGGGAAACACTGGTCTCCTGACTTCTTACTCTGTTCCTCTGTTTACCAGGCTGCATCTCTGTCGGGCACTCAGCCCTTCCTGCCCCTGGAGTTCTCTCTTGGAAACAGTTTGGTGCTTTATCTTTTATTTTGATAAAAACTTTATTCACATACCACAATACTCACCAACTTAAAATGTACACTTCAGTGGGTTGCAGTATATCCACAGAATTGTGCAACCATCACCACTATCTAATTTCAGAACATTTTCATCACCCCAAAAAGACACTCTGTACCCATTAGCAGTCACGTCCCATTCCCTACTCCCCCATCCCCTGGAAACCACTAATCTACTCTCTGTCTCTATGGATTTGCTTATTCTGAACATTTCATATCAATGAAATCATACAATATGTGGTCTTTTGTAAGTGGCTCCTTTCACTTAGTCTTATGGTCTCAGGATTCATATATGTTGTATCACCACTTCGTTCTTATGGACAAATAATATTCCATTGTATGGATATTTCACATTTTATTTATCCATTTTGAGTGGAGGGGCATTTCGATTGCTTTGACTTTGGGGCTATTACCACTAATGCTGCTATGAAAATTCACATACAAGTTTTTGTGTGGACACATGTTTTCATGTCTTGTGTGTATACCTAGGGGCAGAATGACTGAATCATACAGTAACTTCATGTTTGGCATTTTAAGGAACTGCCCAATGGTTTTCCAAGACAGCTGCACCATCTTACATTCGCACCAGCAGTGTATGCGAGTTCCAATCACTCCACATCATCTCCAATACTTGTTCTTCTCTGACTTTTTGACTGTAGCCATCCTAGGGGGTGTATTGCACTGTGGTTTTGATTTGAATTTCCCTAGCGACTAGTGATATCAAGAATCTTTCCAGGCCGGCCCGGTGGCATAACGGTTAAGTGCACATGCTCCGCTGTGGCAGCCCGGGTTCGGATCCCGGGTGCACACTGATGCACTGCTTGTTAAGCCATGCTGTGGCAGCATCTCATAGAAAGTGGAGGAAGATGGGCAGGGATGGTAGCCCAGGACCAATCTTCCTCAGCAAAAAGAGGAGGTTTGGTGACAGATGTTAGCGCAGGGCTAATCTTCCTCACACACATAAAAAAGAGTCTTTCCATGTGCTTATTGGACATTTGTATGTCTTCTTTGGAGAAATGTCTATTCAGATCCTTCATCCATTTTTATTTATTTTTTATTTTTGGTAAGGAAGATACGTCCTGAGCTAACGTCTGTTGTCAATCTTCCTCTTTTTGCTTGAGGTAGATTGTCCCTGAGCTAACATCTGTGCCAATATTACTCTATTTTTCATGGGGGACACTGCCACAGAATGGCTTAACAAGTGGTGTGTAGGTCCACGCCCAGGATCCAAACCCCCAAGCCCTGGGTCTCTGAAGTGGAGCACATGAACTTAACCACTACACCACGGGGCCAGCCCCCTTTGTCCATTTTTAAATTGGGCCATTTGTCTTTTTATTGTTGAGTTGTAACTGTTCTTTATATATTCTGGATACAATCCCCTTATCAGATATATCATTTGCAAGTATTTTTTCCCATTCTGTGAATTATTCTCTTTTCACTTTTGTGATGATATCCTTTGAAGCACACAGATTTTTAATTTTGAGGAATCCAATTTGTGTGTATTTTTCTTAGTTTGCTTGAAATTTTGGTGCCATATTTCAAGAAACCATTGAGGGGAGGGCAAAATGGGCAAAGGGGTCAATTTTATGGTGAGGGATGGAAACTACACTTTGGTGGTGAGCATGCTGTAGTATACACAGATGATGAATTATAAACCTATGCAATGTTACAAACCAATGTTACCTCAATGAAAATAAAAAATAAAAGAAACAAAGGCAGAAACCCTCGCCTAATCTGCCTAATCATGAAGATTTGCTCCTATGTTTGCATCTAAGAGTTCGTTGGGAGTGTAAACTGCCCCACAGCGTTGCTGCCTCGGCATCCATCTTGTGTGGACAAGCAGCCTGCAGGGGCCTGGAAGTGACACTAGCCCCTCCCGAGTGTGCACGCCCCAGATAACCACCCGCAGAGCCACAAGTCAATGTAAGTTCCTGAGATGACTCCCGCCACTGCCCTGTGAGAAGCATTCTCCCCGCCTCCCAGGGCCTTCCCCTGTGCACCCCTTAGATAAGACCCCTGTGAAGCTTACCATAACCTCTTTTTGATTTGAATTGACCAATCCTGACTGAGCCTGGGAACTCCAAAGTACTCCACCTGTGAACCCGAATAAAACCATATGCCCCAGGTCCTGCCCTGCTCTCTGCCTGAACCTCCCGGTGTAGCCACTCAGGGGTGTGCTGTGGACCTTCTCCAGGACCTGTGAGTAACAGACTTCTCTATTTCAGTTCCTGTGTGGTCTTTTGTTGAACTGAGGCTCACCATCCAACACCCCCAGGGCTCTACTTAACAAATATTAATTTAACAAAGTCACAACATGTTTTACAGGCCTATCGCATTTTATTGTGATTTGCAGGTTTTGCATTTTTTACAAATGGAAGGTGTAGGTGAAGAAGGAGAATCCTCCCACCCCCTTTTCCCCTTCTGGTTCTCATGGCTGGCCAGAGAATTAAAAATGATATAAGGCAGGTTATCAGGAGAAAATCAAACAGAGTTTAATATGTGTACTTGGGGAATTCACATAAGCATGAAGAATTCCAAAGACAGTTAGGCAAAATGAGGTATTTATGTCCTTCTGGACTAAGCAGAGGAAGACAGAGGTCTGAGACTTCAAAGGGGGAGAAGGCAACCTACAGGAAGATGAAAAGAGTTAATATTTGGTAAACAAATGTTTGCATTTTCCCATCTATAGACAACGGGACCTGAAAGAGATCCTTTGATAAAATGGCCCCTGCTAGATGCCTTCCTGCCGACCACACCTAGAATTATCTATGATAAAATTTCCTTCCTGGAACAGGTCCTTCTCTCTTAAAATCTTTAAGGAAGTTTGGGGAAAGGTCAAATGTTCTTCCAGAGTCTTCTGAGCCTTGATTATCTTCAGCTCAAAATAATCCTCATACCAGAGTGGCACATCTTGGGGCAGCCTGTCCTGAACCCATCAGTTCCCTCTGTTGAGAGTTCCCTGTTGTTTTACATATTAAAAGCTGACCTGGTGACTCTGGAGAGAGAAAAGGAGTTAGTAGCTGAGTGGTCAGAAATCTACAAAGGGAGAAAAGAAGATAGATTTGAATGAGGATGAACAAGCAGAAAGGAAGGGATCAGAGCACATCTCCTCACACCCCATTAAACCAGTTCCCCAATCCTGGGCATGAGTCAGTGCAATAAAATGGGTGGGCTTCCCTCATCTGATGGAAAATATTAATCTTCTCTTTAAGTAGATGTGAGTTAGATACTACTTGCCCTGTTTGGTTCACATAAAAGCAGCATTTTCCACTGATGACTGCACAAGCTGCTCCTTGCTGGGCAGTCAGTGTGTCCAGAGCACATCGATGTTTGAGGCCCACAGAGGCTAAGCTGTTCACCTCTGACTGGAGTATTTTCAAGGTTTGCTTGGTGGTATAGGGGAGGAAGAACTGTTACTCTACCCTCTAGGTCCTTCTGCCTGGTCTAAGAATTAAGGTGACATGAGACAGAATAACAGGAGAAAATCAAAGTTTATTATACATGGGAGAAACCCAGCAAAACTGGGTAACTCACCAAAATGGCAGAAGCCACCACCTTAAATACCATCTTCAGCTAAAGAGAAAGGAGGATGTTGGGGGCAGAGGTTTGGGACTTCAAAGGGGACGAGGGCAATTTACACAGAGATGGAAAAGCAAACATTTTATAACAAATGTTTGCTGGGCCATCTATAGACAGTGTGATGAGAGAAAGAGGGAGGGAGAGAGAACTTTGATAAAATTGGGCTTAGCAAGGATCCTCCCAGTCTATTATAATCAGAGTTATCTATGGTGATGGCTTGTCATGGGGATAGGCCTTCTATCTTAAATTCTTTTAGGTAGTTAGAGGGGAGGTTAAAGCTTCTTTCACAGCCTTTTGTCTTTAAAAATAATCAAGTCAAACAGACACATTTTGGGGTGGCCAATTCTGATCCACCAGAGTAGTGTTGAACTCTTGTTCCATTATCATGGAGAGATTTAAGATCGCCTTTTCCAATTCATAATTTCCAAAGATAGAGAATAAGGCTCTCGATGCTGAAAAGAACTTGGAGTTGTCACACACAAGTGGATTCTCTACGATTCTCAACTGTGTCGTTTATGTGGCACAATCTTATGAAGAAAGGAACCCGAGGTTGCAATGTGGCTGGCATTTAGGGTGGAGTGTCTGGTGACAGAAGTTTCCAGGTATCCAAGTCCACATAATCCTGACCCATTAGGTAGGAACCCTTTCTATACTTTGTTGCCACACAAAATAAAAAGACCAGTGTGGTTTACAGACAAGGTTAGCATGGAACCTGTTGTTCCCAGGGTCTGGAGTATTCCATGACCTTTGCCACTGGTACTGTTAGTGCCTAAACAGCTCCATTTTCCACACATTCCTGTCAATCTGAAAGAGCAGAACACATTGTGGAATAGCTGGTACAGGAGGCCTGCAGTCTGATTCGGCAGCTGTAAGGCCTGGTCCAGTCACCTGACCAAGTGAGTCCAGAGTTTGGATCCACCCCTATATAGTTTGTGGTTTTGGGCAGCTTTACCATGCTGGCAGCTGCAATACTCCAAGTTGTACAAGGGTGGCTCATAAGCCATCCAGAACATTTGGTGATTTGGCAAATGTTTGTGCCGAAGGGAGGAGTGTTAGAGTCACTTATAATTTCCCTGAGAGGTTTGAAGATCCACCTGTGGAATCAAACCACAGAGTTTGATTGCAATATTGTCCTGGAATGTCACCCAGGAAAGGTCCAGTGTCATGTTTACTTTCAATGCAAAGGGAACAATTTTCACCTATTGTCTTTATCTGGGCAAGGGACAGTCCTTGAGCTTCTCTAGAGGTTTTCTGAGGCCCAAGAGACTCACCAGAAGGAGAAGCAGAGCGATGTTTTCCTTGTCATGGATACCATACCCTGTCGTTCACCCATCTTCCGTACTTAGTCCACCAGGTGTTCACATCAGCAGGAACAGAGACTAGTTCAGGTTCTTTTGTGCTCTCTATCTCTTGACATAACCAACAGCAAGATTGATTAGTTAGCTTGGCTGTGGTTTGGTAAACTGGCATAGGGGATGTTTGGACTGTGTTCGACCTGTTGAGAAAGAGAGGGTTGAGAAAGAGACTTGTTGAGAAGGACACAGATGGGAAAAGAGCCCGTAGTGGAAACTTAGAAAGGGGAGGTAGGACAGATAGAGACCAGCACTCTCCAGTCAGCTTTCTAATAAATGGTGAAGAGAAATATATATATTTGTTAATAGGAAAGGTGTGTGTGTGTGTGTGTGTGTGTGTTTAGGGAGTTTTAAAAGCAAGGGGGAAAATAGGTGAAAGCAAGATTTCTTGATCCATGATCTTGGGAAAAACCAATTTACTCTGTGAGTCTGGCTGATTCTCTGATCTGGGAATTGGCCCTGGAAATCCTTAGTTTAAGGTCACCTGTGGGGACTGTCTCTCAGTTGTCTTGTGGGTAATATTCTGGATCTATTTTGGTGTGGCTTGCATGGATCCAGGGAGACTTTTCCTTTATTTTGATGGCAGTGTAGGTGGTCAGTAGGACTTCATAAGGTTTTTCTCAGTGAGGCGACAGTGCATTTTTTCTTCTAAAGACCTGGATGTGCACCCGATCTCCTGGTCCAAAGGGATGGCAAAGCGTGTCACAAGGTGAGGGCCATGCTTCTTTTCCCTGTTTACCATATGCTACAAGTAGACTTGTTAATTTTTGTCTATGGCTAGTCATAGCATGAAATTGTTCACTTAAGTTTCCATAATATTCACTTAATCCAGGAATGGAAGGTGTAGAGATGCCAGTAGGTATCAGGCATCCGAAAACTATTTCAAAAGGAGTCAATCTACGTCTCCTATTTGGAGTATTCTGGATCTTTATAAGGGTCAAGGAGGAGCTTCTGCCCACTTAAGTTCAGTTTCTTGACAGACCTCTCTTAAAGTCCTTTTGATGTCTAGATTTTTACACTCCACTTGCCCTGATGATAGAGGGCAATATGGGGTATGAAATTTTAATGAGTACCCCAGAGTTTCTGCAAGCAAGTGGTTTATCTGCTGTAAAATGAGCTCCTTTGTCTTATTTGATCCATAAAGGAATGCCAAAACAAGGAATAACTTCAGTCATTAATTTCTTTACCACTGTTGTGGCGTCTGCAAGTCTAGCTGGATAGCATTCAGTCCATCCACTAACCATACAGACCATAACCAAGCAGTGAGAATAGCCTAAAGATGGGGGCAGGTCTATAAACTCCATTTGGAGTGCCACAGAGGGCAGTGTGGGCCTGGGAGGACTTCCTGGGTACACTGATTTCTCCCAGAAATTCGGTGAGTTTGGCAAGCAGTGACCTGGGAAACAGTTGGGTCAGGAATTTTGTGGATGCCAGGCAGGGCAAAACCAACTGTGTTTTACTTCCTTAATTTTCCCCTGTCTGCACATATGTCCCATTTAGGGGGAGATAAGTGCAAGCCAAAAAGCCAAAGGAAAAGGAGATACAGGAAGTCCTTTTGATCCAGTGTCTAATCCACCTGATCATTATTTGCTGTACTTTTGTATCCAATTGTCTTTTTCTGATTCTGGCACATTTGCCTGATAATTAATCATATCAGTCAGGGATTAAGGCAGGTTTAAGAATTGGATGGAGAAGTGGCAATTTGAGAAGGGAGGTGAATAGCTTGTAATGGGGCAGCAATTAGTGTCTGCTAGCAATAGGAGTTCCTGTGGAAGTTCAGAATCCACAGGATTTCCAAATTGTGCCAAGCAGCATGGCAGACTCCAAAAGTGTACCTGGAGTCAGTGTAAAGAGTGGCAGTTTCCCTTTAGCTCTAGAAGGAGCTATGACTCCAGCAGCTTGGGCTGATCTTACAGTGGACCAAGAACAAGCTTCAGTTGTTTCATGTGGGGAAACTGTGGCATAACCAGTAATTATGATTCCCTGGAAATTCCACTTACAGGAGCCGTCACAATAAAGAAGTAAGTCTGGAGTGTCTAAAGAGACCCTTTCGTGGCTTTGAGACCATTTCTGTAGCTGCAGGGCAAAGAGTGGGATGGAGTGGGGCTCTCCCTCAGCATGGAGGGGTCATAAGGAGGCTGATTCAAAGTGTTACAAGGATGTAAGATGGTGGAAGGGTTAGTTCAAAGAGCCTGCTCATAGGTGGTCTGTCACCCTGTAGAGAGGTGTGGTGCCCTGTGAACTTGCAAAATAACAGACAGAGCATGGGGCACATAGAGATGAATGGGAGAGCCTAACGTTAGAGTACTGGCTTTGTCAGTCAGGGTGGCAGCTGTGGCTGCTGCACATAAGCATGGGGACATGCCTGATGCCACAGGGTCTAGTTGGCATGGGAAATATGCTACAGGATGTATCTGAGAGGCAAAAGACTGTCCTAGAATGCCTGCAGCAATTCCATTATTTCCATGGCAGTATAGATGAAAAGGTTTGTCAAAATCAGGTAAGCCGAGAGCCAGGAGTGTGGACAAAGTTAATTTTAAGGCTTCAGAGGAGTGTAATGGCTCTGAAGGCCAGGCAACAGGCTCTGGGGTGATATCTGGGAGAACAGCACACAGAGATTTAGCAAGGGCTGCAGAATTAGGAATCCATTGGGGCAGTAACCAGCTGCCCCTAGAAATTTACACAGCTGTTTTTTTCATTTTGGAGAGAAAGATGAACAAAATGGACTCAAGGTGTTTGGGGTCAGCTTTTGAATGCCTTGGGACAGCTCATGTCCTGAGTAGGTAGCAGTCATTTGCACCCACTGAAGTGTAGATCTGGAGGGTTTATGGCCTCGAGCAGCTCGTGCCTTCAGGAGAACGAGGGAGTCTGTAAGGGCTACCTGATGAGTTTGATCACAGAGTAGAAGGTCATCCTCATATTGAACAGGAGTGGAGCCTGAGTAAAGTCTACAGAATCCAAGTCGGCTGTAAGGACTTGGGAAAATATTGAGGGGGACTCACAATATCCCTGAGGTAGGGGAGTCCCTGTGAATTGCCTCCGTTTAAACGTAAATGCATAAAGAACCTGTGACTCGGGGTGCAAAGGGATTGAAAAGAAAGCTGAGCAAAGGTCAACTCCTGTCACCCAGGCTGCACCTGCAGGAACTGAGGTCAGGATGACAACTGGATGAGGGACCAGGGATGCTGAGGAATACACAAGAATTTATGGCCTGAGGTCTTGTACGAATCGATAGATTTGGTTCCCCTCTGAGTCACACTTGCCTTCTTTTTTCACTGGCAAGAATGGAGAACTACAAGGTGAGGAAGTCAAAACTAGTGCACCCTGTTGCAGAAGGGAGTCTGGTATACATTCAATTCCTTGCTCTATCTCTGGAGAGTGGTTATGGGGCTACTGATGGGCAAGATTCATTCTTTTTCTAAGTGCAAGGGTTCTGTACTAACAATCCTACCACATTTGTATGTGTAGCCCAAAGACAAATTGGGACATCTTTTAAAGACTTGTCATCTTCAGAAGAATTTAAATCACGATGAGTTTCCAGCAAGGAAAGTAGGAGATTTGGGGTTTTGTCTGAAGGCAGGGAGATGAAACATCTTTCTCATTACAATTTCTAGTGGTGTTAAATTTACAAAACAAACTTCCGCCAAAATGGTTTGCTTGTGAATAGTGGGAGACTAGAAAGGCAGGATGAGTGTCAAGGGGCCTAAAGATACTGGAGGGGGTGAGATACGGGCCATGAAACAGGTTGCCTAGAGACTCCAACAGCTTGAGTAGAATCAGGGGTGACAGGTAGAGATAAATCCTCTGAAGGAGTAGTAGATAATATCACACCACTGTCAATTAAGAAATCCAGTTCCATATCCTCTATTTTAAGTTTAATCGTAGGCTCAGGGGTGAGACTGAGGATCAGCTGACCCCATTGTGGCTGGAAAAACCAGGGACCCTGTCACCATAGCCGAATCAATGAACACAATGAGAAGGGATTCAGGAAAATAAAAATGGTTTAATTTTGCCAGCAAAATGAGGCTGCGGTGGGCTTGGGCTCCAAGACCCACAGTCCTCCTGAGGCCTTAGGAGTGGAGTTTTTAAAGGAAAGTCTGTGCGAAAGACTGTACTCTTCGTGACTGTGATTAGAATACCGTGGGGCTCCCAGACCTTCTGGCAGCAGACCAGCTGTTATCTCTATCTATGGCAGGAGGTTTAGGGCTCCATTGGTCAATCTTGCCGTGCCACCCGACATTGGGCCCTGGGGAGTGGAAGGAAACTGCCCCCAATTAAGGATGACAAAGTTTACAAGGTTTAGATAGGGGAGGGGGAGCTGTGGCTTTGCAGTTCAGTGTCCTCCCGTCAGCCTGCGTTTGGCTGAGATAAGGGAAGCTGCAGGTGTCCTCTGTCTGTCTCCGTGAGGAATGGTGGATTCGGCACCAGGAACAAGAAGTTGGGAGCTTCCGCTTCTTGATAATTTGAAGGTGTCAGTCTCCTTGTAACAAACCTCAAGAACTGGTAATTAGCCAGAACTTCAGTGTGTAATAATTTATTACCTCCACTTGCCTTGTGGAATTCAGGGACACAAAGGCTAAAACAGCCAATATTTACATGTGAATGTACCTTAGAGAAGCAGGAAAGGGGACTGAGTGCTTTCTGGTTTTTAACCCCATATATGCTGGGTTCAACGCAGGGGAACTGATATCAGGGCCAGCATCACCATCATTTAAGGGGGAAATGCCCCTCAGGAGGAGAAAACAAGCCTTCTGGGGGTGCTGGGGCCAAGGGAGGGGTATGTTTTCAACTTTCCCTTCTCTTAAGAGCAGGACAATCTCTTTTCTGATGCCCTGGTTTCTTTCAAAACCTGCCATTGTCTGGAGACAAATAGGGAGGTCTCTGAGTGGGCTTTATTTTACTCTCAGAGTTATATTTTTGCTTCTCTAAAGATTCAAGTTGTAAAGTCAGAAGACTTGCTGTTAATTCCTTTTTCCTTTTACTTTCCTGTTGATTATTTTCAAAGAATTGTGTAGCAGCCTCCATTATTACACTTAATGGTTGCCCTGACCCACGAACCACACTATTTTGAATTTGTTTTTTATATCAGGAAGACCATTTCCTACTAAAGCAGAAATTAGGAGGTTCCTGTGCTCTGGGGCTTCCGGGTTTAATATAGTGTGCCTTTGAAAAGTTTGTATGAAACGTTCAACACAGGCTTTTGGATGTTCCCTCTCATTCTGAGTGCATAACTCAATTTTTGACCAATGAAATAACCAATAACCATTCTATAGATAAGAGAAATAAGGTGAGTTTACTTGAGCCAGAATGAGGATTATAATCTGGGAAGGCCTTAGAAAGTGTTCCAGAGAAGCTCGATTTTCAGTACAGTCATATCTTTTAAGAACAAAGAACATACATGAAACACAACAAGGATACATTTTCATCAAAATTTCAAAGAGGTATCCAGTTGCAAATTAGCAGGTCAAGGAGGCCCTGATGTCAGGAAAGGGATTAATTGGACGTTACCAATAGGGCCTGGGAGGGAAAGTGTGCATTCTTATCTTAAGAGAGTATATTCTTTAATGGTTAAGCAGATGTACAATGTATGCTTGATAGGCCATAAGTCAGACATTTTAGTTCAAGCCCAATCTGTTTTGAGCCAAAATAGTTACCCCACATACCTCAATATGTGAGAATCTCTTGTCATAACTTTAGGAGGAAATGCCTCTAAAATCATTCCTATTAAACCTTGAATATCAGGCTCTAGCAGCACCACTTCCTGGAAATTTGCAGGAGGGCCTGGGAGAGAGTCTGGCCATTTATTTCCCCTATGAGGGGGGTTTCCTCCAGGGGGCCCTCTGGCTTCTCTGATAACTACAGTGTAATCCTGGGCTGGATGAACCCCCCCTTAGCAGTCAGTCAAGATCTCTGTGGGTGGGGTTATGAATAGCCACTAATCTTTCAATTCCTCTCTAAATTTAGTGGCATCTTCTGACAATGGAGGCAGGAGAGTTTTATAATTTAATAGATCGGCTGCTGTCCAGGGGACATGAATTCTCTGCAGTGGAGGTCCAGGACACAGCCACAGTGGACACTGTGAGGAATGACTGAAGCTGGCAAGGCCTGATGACAGAGCCCTGGACAGTAGGAGGACTTGGGAGGGACAGCAAAGCCAGCCTTCCTGCCTCTCCTGGCTGCTTCTGCTGAATTCACTTTCTGGCTTTCAGCATTTACACAAGTCACCTGTATGCCCCCAGCTTGGAGGGCAGGCCTGAGTGCCCCTGTAAGTCTGCTAAAGAGAGGGAAGGGAAAATGGGCAGCTGAGTGCTGTTTGGAGAAGGTGGGGTTTTAGGATCTAAGGGAACTGGTTTAGGAGCTAAGTCTTGAGATGGGGAGTTGAAACCGGGGGTCCATAGATCCAACAGATTTTCTGGGGAGTCATGGACAGGGAGTTGGGGATACAGGGGAGTATAGGAGGGAGGAGAGGGGAATTTTCATTAAATTTGCTTTTTTTTTTTTTTTGCTATATGCCAGGCCCTCTTATTATTTCATTTCATCTTAACAGTGGTCTCATGAGGCAAGTACTATTATTTTCTCTCTTGTGTAGATGCAGAGACTGAAGTTCAGAGGAGTGAAATAACCTGCCCAGGACCACCTGGCTGGTAAATGTTCACAGTAAATTCCCTCTGGTTGCTGCACAGAGAATCAATAATGTAGGGGTGACAGGAGGGAGCAGGGAGACCTGCTAGGAAGCCGGTGCAGTGATGCAGATGAGAGAGAAGATGGTGGTGGTGGTGGTGGAGGTGGTAAGAATAGATCACATTCTGGATATATGTATATATTTTTTATTTAGTTATTTTAGTGAGATCATATTGGCTTATAACATTGTGTAATTTCAGGTGTACGTTATTATATATCAGTTTCTGTGTAGACTGCATTACACTCACCGCCAATAGTCTAGATTTTATCCATCACCATACATATGTGCCCCTTTACCCCTTTTTCCCTCTCCTAACCCCCTTCCCCTCTGGTAATCACTAATCTGTTCTCCTTATGCGTGTGTTTATCTTCCACATGTTGGTGAAATCATACGGTGTTTGTCTTTCTCTAGCTTATTTCGCTTAGCATGATGCCCTCAAGTTCCATCCATGTTGTTGCAAATGGCACAATTTTGTCTCTCTTAATGGCTGAGTAGTATTCCATAGTATATATATATATATATACACATGACACCTTCTTTATCCATTCATCTGTTGTTAGACATTTGGGTTGCTTCCACGTCTTGGCTATTGTGAATAATGCATAAATCTCTTAGAATTGTTGATTTCATGATCTTTGGGTCAATATTCAGTAGTGGAATAGCTGGATTGTATAGTATTTCTATCTTTAATTTTTTGACAAATCTCCATACTGTTTCCATAGTGGCTGCACCAGTTTGCATTCCCAGCAGCAGTGTATGAGGGTTCCCTTTTCTTCACATCCTTTCAAATTTTTGTTATTTCTTGACTTGTTAATTATAGGCATCCTGACGAGTGTAAGCTGATATCTCATTGTAGTTTTGATTTTCATTTCCCTAGTAACTAGTGACATTAAACATCTTCTCATGTGTCTGTTGGCCACCTGTATATCTTCTTTGGAAAAATGTCTATTCATATCCTCTGCCCATCTTTTAGTGAGGTTGTTTGCTTCTACTGTTGTTGAGTTTTATGAGTTCTTTACATATTGTGGAAATTAACTCCATTATCCCAGACAGATAAATGATTTGCATATATTTTCTCCCAGTTGGTGGGTTGTCTTTTCATTTTGTTCTGTTTCCTTTGTCTTGCAGAAGCTCTTTAGTCAGATGAAGTCCCATTTGTTTATTTTTTTCTTTTGTTTCCCTTGCCTGAGTAGACATGGGATTCGAAAAGATATTGTTAAGACTGATGTCAAAGTGTATATTGCCTATATTTTCTTCTAGGAGATTTATGGTTTCAGGTCTTACATTCAAGTCTTTAATCCATTTTGAGTTAATTTTTGTGTATGGTGTGAGATAATGGTCTACTTTCATTCTTTTGCATGTGGCTGTCCAGTTTTCCCAACACCATTTACTGAAGAGACTTTCCTTTCTCCATTGTATCTTCTTTGCTCCTTTGTCGAAGATTAGCTGTCCATAGATGTGTGGTTTTATTTCTGGGCTTTCAATTCTGTCCCATTGATCTGTGTGTCCGTTTTTGTGCCAGTACCATCTGGTTTTGATTACTGTAGCTTTGTTGTATATTTTGAAATCAGGGAATGTGGTGTCTCCAACTTTGTTCTTTTTTCTCAAGAATGCTTTGGCTATTTGAGGTCTTTTGCTGTTCCTTATAAATTTTAGGATTCTTTGTTCTATTCTCGTGAAGAATGTAATTGAGATTCTGATTGGGATTGCATTGAATCTTTAGATTGCTTTAGGTAGTATGGACATTTTAACTATGTTTATTCTTCCAATCCATGAGCATGGAATATCTTTCCATTTCTTTATGTCTTCTTCGATTTCTTTCAATAACGTCTTATAGTTTTCATTGTATAGGTCTTTCACCTCCATGGTTAAATTTATTCCTAGATGTTTTATTCTTTTCATTGTGATTATAAATGGGATTGCATTCTTCACTTCTCTTTTGCTATTTTGTTATTAGTGTGTAGAAATGCAACTGATTTTTGTATGTTGATTTTGTACCCTGCAACTTTGCTGTAGTTGTTTTCTTTCTTTCTTTTTTTTTTTGGTGAGGAAATTTATCCCTGACTAACATCTGTCGCCAGTCTTCCTCTTTTTGCTAAAGAAGATTGGCCCTGGGCTAACATCCGTGCCCATCTTCTATTTGACTGGCCACCAAGGTGCACTCCGGTAAATGCACCTTCTGGATGCTGGAGACCAATGCGAATCTTCTCACTGGTCAAAAAGCCAAGTTCTCAGGACATAGAACAAGATGGAAGGAAAAATCTCACCTGTTTTTTTTTCTTATATGCACAATAACAGCTTTAGTATACCTTGGATTTCTTGGAGCCAAACTAACACCTAGGAGGGGTATGTCACAGAGTGGGGGATTGTGTGTGTTTCATAGAGTACTTCATTGCACAGAAATACTCTGGAGGTCGTTGGGGGACCTGTTGTCATCTACCCTGTTCTGTGTTCAACCTACCCTATCACAGGAGTCTTCTTGAGGAGGTAAGCACCCTAATGGCTCTTAACTGCATGACTCATGCCCACCAATATTGTGGCCTTTTGGCTTCCAAGATATCCCTTAGCAACAGCTTTTACCTCATGTGTATATGAACCCAGAGCAAAGTATGTCTCAATAGATGCCAGTCTGATGAGACTGCAAACTCAGCAGCCTCTGGGGCTGGCCCAGGCAACAGGCTTTTAGGGCCTGTGCCTGTGTCCTACCCTATGGTATTTCTTTCTTATCACATATGACACAAAAGACACAGACAAAAAAGAAATAAAACAGTGACCACCTCTGTGAAGAAAAGGACCAATAAAGCCAAGAGTACTCTACCACTTTTTAGTACTCACTAAAAAGCATAAGAATCTAGTTTCCCAAATATTCTTTCCTGCAAATCTAAATTTAGAAAGACAGAAAACAAATTCTCACCACTTACTTCCACTGGACCCCGCAGATAGAGATTCCAGGAGGCTGATGTGGTCAGAAATCTTAGCTCTTGCTGCCTTTCATCAGGCGACCCAGAATCTCCTCATCTGCAGTCATCCTGGGGAGAAAGCAGTTCTTCCAGCCAGAGAAGGCAGCTTGCCAGCCAGTGTGGATGCTGACAGCCATGCCAAAACTGTAGGAGAAGAGGGAGAATTCCCCCCACCTTTTCCCTTCTGGTTCTTATGGCTGGTCAAAGAATTAAAAATGATATAAGGCAGGTTAGCAGGAGAAAATCAAACAAAGTTTAATATGTGCACATGGGGAATTCACATAAGCAGGAAGAATTCCAGAGTCAGGCAAAATCAGGTTTATATGTCTTTCTGGACTAAGGAGATGGAGATAGAGGGCTGAGACTTCAACGAGGGAGAACGTAGTTTACAGGAAGATGAAAAGAGTTCATATTTGGTAAACAAATGTTTGCATTATCCCATCTATAGACAATGACACCCCAAAGAGATCTTTTGAAAAAATGGTCCTTTCTAGATGCCTTCCTGCCTACCACATCTAGAATTATCAGTGGTAAGAGTTTCTTTCTGGGACAGGTCCTTCTATCTTAAATTCTTTTAGGCAATTTGTGGGGGAGGTCAAATGTTCTTCCAGAGTCTTCTGAGCCTTGATTATCTCCAGCTCAAAATAATCCACATACCAGAGTGGCACATCTTGGGGCAGCCTGCCCTGAAACCCATCAAAGGTTTGTGGCAACCCCACATCAAGTAAGTCTATTGGCACCATTTTTCCAACGTCATTTGCTCATTTTGTGTCTTAATCTCACGTTGTATTAATTCTCACAATGCTTCAAACATTTTCGTTATTATTAATTTGTTATGGCAGTTTGTGATCAGTGATTTTTGATGTCAGTGTTTTAATTGTTTGGGGTTGCCATGAACCGCATCCACATAAGACAGCAAACTTAATTGATAAATGTTATGTGTGTCCTGACTGCTCCACTGATGGGCCATTCCCCCATCTCTCTCCCTCTCCTCAGGCCTCCCTATTCCCTGAGACACAATATTGAAATTAGGCCAATTAATAATCCAATCATGGCATCTAAGTGTTCAAATGAAAGGAAGATTCATACCTCTCTCACTTTAAGTCAAAAGCTAGAAATAATTGAGTTTAGTCAGGAAGACATGTCAAAAGCTTAGACAGGCCAAAAGCTAGGCTTTTTGCCACAAAAAGTTAGCCAAACTGTGAATGCAAAGGAAAAGTTCTGAGAGAAATTAAAAGTGCTACTCCAGTGAACCCATGAGTGATGAGAAAGTGAAACTGCTTTACTGCTGATAAGGAGAAAGTTATGGTGGTCTGAATAGAAGATCAGACCAGTCACAACATCCCTTAAACGAAAGCCTATTCCAGAGCAAGGCTCTAATTGTCTTTAATCCTATGAAGGCTGAGAAAGGTGAGGAAGCTGCCAAAGAAAAGGTTGAAGCTAGCAGAAGTTGGTTCATGAGGTTTAATATAAGAAGCTGTCTTCATAAAATAAATGTGAAGGTGAAGCAGCAAGTGCTGATGTAGAAGCTGCAGCAAGTTATACAGAATATCAAGCTAAGATCACCAATGAAGGTGGCTACTTTAAACAAGAGATTTTCAGTGTAGGTGAAACAGCTTTATTTTGGAAGAAGATGCCGTCTAGGACTTTCATAGCTAGAGAGGAGAAGTCAATGCCTGGCTTCAAACTTCAAAGGACAGGCTGACTCTCTTGTTAGGATCTAATGCAGCTGGTGACTTGAAGTTGAAGTCAATTCTCATTTAACATTCTGAAAGTCCTAGAGCCTTTAAGAATTGTGCTAAATCTATTCTGCCTGTGCTCTACACATGGAACAACAAAAGCCTGGATGACAGCACATCTGTTTACATCATGGTTTACTGAATATTTTACACCCACACAATTGAGACCAGCTGCTCAGAAAAAAGATTCCTTTCAAAATATTGCTCCTCATTGACAATGCACCTGGTTGCCCAAGAGCCCTGATGGAGATGTGAAATGAGATTGATGTTGTTTTCATGCCTGCTAGCATAACATCCATTCTTCAGCATCTGGGCAGCCTTTTTGATCATGGATCAAGGAGTAATTTTGACTTTCAAGTCTTATTATTTAAGAAATACATTTCATAAGGCTATAGCTGCCATAGAAAGTGATTCCTCTGATGGATCTGGACAAAGTCATTGGAAAACCTTCTGGAAAAGATTCACCATTCTAGTTGCCATTAAGAACATTCGTGATCCATGGGAAGAGGTCAAAAATATCAACATTAACAAGTTCGGAAGAAGTTGATTCAACTCTCATGGATGACTTTGAGGGGTTCAAGACTTCGGGAGGAAGTAATTACAGATGTGGTGGAAACAGCAAGAAAGCTAGAATTAGAAGTGCGTCCTGAAGATGTGACTGAATTGCTGCAATCTCATGGTAAAACTTTAATGGATGAGGAGTTGCTTCATATGGATGGAAGAAGAAAGTGGTTTCTTGAGATGGAATCTATTCCTGGTGAAGTTGCACTGGAGATTGTGGAAATGACAACTAAAGATTTAGAATATTACATAAACTTAGTTGATATAGCAGTGACAGAGTTTGAGAGGACTGACTCCAATCTTGAAAGAAATTCTACGGTGAGTAAATGCTATCAAACAGCATCGCATGTTACAGAGAAATTGTTCAAGAAAGGAAGAGTCAATTGATGCAGCAAACTTCATTGTCTTATTTTAAGAAATTGCTACAGCCACCCCAACCTTCAGCAACCACCACCCAGATCAGTCAGCAGCCATTAACATGGAGGCAAATCCCTCCAACAGCAAAAAGTTTACAACTTGCTGAAGGTTCAGATGATGGTTAGCATTTTTTAAGCAATAAAGTATATTTTAATTAATGTGTGTACATTCTTTTTTTAGACATAATGCTACTGTACACTTCATAGACTACAGTATAGTATAAACATAGCTTTTATATGCACTGGGAAACCAAAAAATTCATGTGGTTCACTTTATTGTGATATTTATTTTCTTGCAGTGGTCTGGAACCAAACCCTAATATCCCCAAGGTATGCCTGTATAGTTTCAGCTCTTAGATTTAGGTCTTCTTTGATCCATTTTGAGTTAATTTTTGTGTGTGGTGTGAAGTAGAAGTCTGACTTCATTCATTGGCATGTGGCTATCCAGTTGTTGCAGCACAGTTTGTTGAAAAGACTATTGTTTCCCCATTGAATTGTTTTGGCACTCTTGTCAAAAACAAATTGACCATCAAAAGAATGAGAAGACAAGGCATAGACTAGGGGAAAATATTTGTTAAAGACATATCTGATAAAAGATTCTTATCTAAAGTGTAGAAATAGCCCTTTTTTAATTTTCAATTTCTTTGTACACTACATGATCTTCACCACTCATAGACTAATTGTAATCCTTCACCACACGCATGTGCATAATCCACCCTTTCACCCTCCTCCCTCCTCCCTTCCTCTCTGGGAACCACCAATCCAGTCTCTGTTTCTATGTGATTTTGTTATTGCTTTTATCTTCTACTTATGAGTGAGATTATACAGTATTTGACTTTCTTTCTCTGAGTTATTAGCTTAGCATAATATTCTCAAGGTTCAAAGTCCATCAATGTTGTCATAAATGGCTGGATTTCATCGTTTCTTATGGCTGAGTAGTATTCCATTGTGTATATATACCACATCTTCTTTATCCATTCATCCCTTGATGGGCACTTAGGTTGCTCCCAAGTCTTAGCTATTATCAATAATGCTGCAATGAACATAGGGGTGCATGCATCTTTACACATTTGTTTTTTCATGTTCTTTGGATAAATACCCAGCAGTGGAATATCTGGACCGTATAGTAGTTCTATCCTTCATTTTTTGAGGAATTTCCATACTGTTTTCCATACTGGCTGCACCAGTTTGCACTCCCACCAGCAGTGTATGAGAGTTCTCTTCTCGCCACATCCTCTCCAACACTTGTTGTTTCCTGTCTTGTTAATTATAGCCATTCTGACAGGAGTGAGGTGATATCTCATTGTAGTTTTGATTTGCAATTCCCTGATAGTTAATGATGTTGAACATCTTTTCATGTGCCTGTTGGCCATCTGCATATCTTCTTTGGAGAAATGTCTGTTCAGATCTTTTACCCATTTTTTAATTGGATTGTTAGTTTTTTTTGTTGTTGAGATGTATGAGTTTCTTTATGAATTTTGGATATTAACCCCTTATCAGATATATGGTTTGTAAATATCTTCTCCCAATTGTTAGGTTGTCTTTTTGTTTTGTTGATGGTTTCCTTTGCTTTGCAGAAGGTATTTAGTTTGTTGTAGGCCCATTTGTTAATTTTTTTCTATTGTTTCCCTTGCCTGGTCAGACACGCTACTTGAAAACATGCTGCTAAGACCAATGTCAAAGAGCATACTGCCTATGTTTTCTTCTAGAAGTTTCATGGTTTCAGGTCTTAAATTCAAGCATTTAACCCCTTTTGAGTTAATTTTTGTGCCTCGTGTGAGATAATGGACTACTTTCATTCTTTTGCATGTGGCTGTTCAGTTTTCCCAACACGATTTGCTGAAGAGACTTTCCTTTGTCCATTGTGTGTTCTTGGCTCCCTTGTCGAAAATTAGCTGTCCTTAGATGTATGGGTTTATTTCTGGGCTCTCACTTCTGTTCCATTGACCTGTGCGTCTGTTTTTGTGCCAGTAACATGCTATTTTTGTTACTATAGGTTTGTAGTATATTTCAAAATCAGGAAGTGTGATACCTCCATGTTTGTTCTTTTTTCTCAAGATTCCTTTGGCTGGGATCTTTTGTTTTTCCATATAAATTTTAGGATTCTTTGTTCCATTTCTGTGGAAAATGTTGTTGAAACTTTTCTAGTGATTACATTGAATCTGTAGATTGCTTTAGGGAATATGAACATTTTTTTTTTAATTGATGTTTTAATGGTTTCTAACATTGTGAAATTTTGGGTTGTACATTTTTGTTTGTCCATCACCATATATATGACTCCCTTCACCCCTTGTACCCACCCCCCACCCCCCACCCCCACTGCCCCTGGTAACCACAGTCCAGTTTTCTCTGTCCAATATGAACATTTTAACTATGTTAATTCTTCCAATCCAAGAGCACGGAATATCTTTCCATTTCTTTGTGTCATGTTCAGTTTCTTTCAACAATGTTTTGTAGTTTTCAGTATTCAGAGCTTTCATCTCTTTTATTAAGTTTATTCCTAGGTATTTTATTCTTTTTGTTGCAATTGTCAATGGGCTTGTATTCTTAATTTCTCTTTCTACTACTTCGTTGTTAATGTATAGAAATGCAACTGATTTTTACACGTTGCTTTTGTATCCTGCAACTTTACTGTATTAATTTATTATTTCTAAGAGATTTTTGGTGGATTCTTTAGGGTTTTCTGTATATAAAATAATGTCATCAGCAAATAAGAAGTTTCACTTCTTCCTTTGCAATTTGGATCCCTTTTATTTTTCTTTTTTCTCACCTGATTGCTCTGGCTAGGACATCCAATACTATGTTAAATAAGAGTGGTGAAAGTGGGCATCCTTGTCTGGTTCCTGTTCTTAGAGAGATAGCTTTCAGTTTTTCTCCATTGAGAATGATATTAGCTGTGGGTTTGTCACATATGGCCTTTATTGTGTTGAGGTACTTTCCTTCTATACCCATTTTATTCAGAGTTTTTATCATAAATGGATGCTGTATCTTGTCAAATGCTTTTTCTGCATCTATTGAGATGATGATGTGATTTTCATTCTTCATTTTATTGATGTGGTGTGTCACGTTGATTGATTTGCAGATGTTGAACCATCCCTGCATCCCTGGAATAAATCCCACTTGATCATGGTGGATGATCTTTTTAATGTATTGTTGTATTTGATTTGCTAGTATTTTGTTGAGGATTTTTGCATCAATGTTCATCAGTGATATTGGCCTGTAATTTTCTTTTTTTGTGTTGTCCTTGTCTAGTTTTGGTATCAAGGTAATGGCTTCATAGAATGAGTTAGGAAGTTTCCCCTCCTCTTCAATTTTTTGGAAGAATTTGAGAAGTATAGGTATTAAGTCTACTCTCAGTGTTTGATAGGATTCACCAGGGAAGCCATGTGGTCCTGGACTTGTATTTTTTGGGAGGTTTTTGATTATTGTTTCAATCTCTTCACTGGTGATTGGTCTATTCCAATTCTCTATTTCTTCTTGATTCAATTTTGGACGGTTGTATGATTCTAAGAATTTATCCATTTCTTCTAGATTATCCAATTTGTTGGCATATAGCTTTTCGTAGTATTCTCTTATAATCTTTTGTATTTCTGATGTGTCTGTTGTAATTTCTCCTTTTTCATTTCTAATTTTATTTATTTGAGCCTTCTGTCTCTTTGTCTTGGTGAGTCTAGCTAAAGGCTTGTCAATTTTATTTATCTTTTCAAAGAACCAGGTCTTAGTTTCATTGATTTTTTCCATTTTTTTTTAGTGTCTATTTCATTTATTTCTGCTCTGATTTTGATTATTTCCTCCCTTCTGCTGATTTTGGGCTTTGTTATTTCTTCTTTTTCCAGTTGCTTTTGGTGCATTGTTAGATTGTTTATTTGAGATTTTTCTTGTTTGTTGAAGTAGGCCTGTATTGCTATAAACTTCCTTTGTAGAACTGCTTTTGCTGTATCCCATGAATTTAGGATATCATATTTTCATTTTCACTTGTCTGCACGTATTTTTTGATTTCTCCTTTGATTTCTTCATTGACCCAGTCATTGTTCAGAAGCATTTTGTTTAATCTCCGCTTATTTATGGCTTTCTGATTTTCTTCCTGTAGTTGATTTCTAGTTTCATACAGTTGTGGTCAGAAATGATGCTTGGTATTATTTCAATCTTCTTAAATTTATGGAGACTTGTTTTGTGGCCTAATATGTGATCAGTCCTGGAGAATTTTCCATGTGCATTTAAAAAGAATGTGTATTCTGTGATTTTTTAATGGAATGTTCTGTATATATCTACTAAGTCCATCTGGTTTGGTGTGTCATTTAAGGCCAATGTTTCCTTATTGATCTTCTGTTTGGATTATCTACCCATTGGTGTAAGTGGAGTGTTAAGTTGCTTTACTATTATTGTGTTACTGTCTATTTCTCCTTTTATGTCTGTTAATTATTGCTTTATATATTTAGGTGCTCCTATGTTGTGTGCATAGATATTTACATGTGTTATATCCTCTTGTTGGATTGTTCCCTTTATCAATATGTAGTGCCCTGCTTTGTTTCTTGTTACAGTTTTTGTTTTAAAGTCTATTTTGTCTGATATATGTATTGCTACCCCAGCTTTCTTTTCATTACCATTTGCATGGGGTGTCTTTTTCCATCCCTTCACTTTCAGTTTGTGAGTGTCTTTAGGTCTGAAGTGTGTCTCTTGTATGCAGCATATATATGGGTCTTGTTTTTTTTATCCCGTCAGTCACCCTATGCCTTTCTATTGGAGCATTTAGTCCGTCGACATTCAAAGTAGCTATTGATAAGTATGTACTTATTGCCATTTTGTTACTTTTCTTCGTGAGGAAGATTAGCCCTGAGCTAACCTCTGATGTCAATCCTCCTCTTTTGGCCGAGGAAGATTGGCCCTGGGCTAACATCCATTCCCATCTTCCTCTACTTTATATGGGACACCACCATAGCATGGCTTGACAACCAGTGCATTGGTCCGCACCCGGGATCCAAATCTGCGAATCCCGGGCCGCCGAAGCAGAACGTGCGAACTTACCTGCTAGGCCACTGGGCCAGCTTCCAGTTTGTTACTTCTTTTCTGTGTGTTTTAGTAGTTCTTCTCTGTACCTTTCTTCTTCTCTTGCTCTCTTCCCTTGTGGTTTGACGGCTTTCTTTAGTATTATGTTTGGGTTCCTTTCTCTTAATTTTTTGTGTATTTATTTTAGGTTTCTGGTTTGTGATTACCATGAGGTTCATATATAATAACTTACATATATAGCAATCTATATTAAGTTGATGGTCTCTAGTTTGACTTCTTTCTAAAAGCTCTACTCTTTTACTCTTCTCCTCCCACATTTTATGTTTTTGATATCATATCTAACCTCTTTTTTTTTGTGTCTGTTTCCGTTACCCTCTTATCATGGAAATAGGTAATTTTAGTGCTTTTGCCTTTTGACCTTCATATTATCTATATAGGCGGTTGATCTACTACCTTTTCTGTATTTTTGCCATTACCTGTGATTTTATTGCTTTTTTAACAAATAATTTTCTTATTCCTATTTGTGGTCTTCTCTTCCCACTTAAATAATTCCCTTTAGCATTTCTTTGTAAGACTGCTTTCTTGGTGATAATCTCCTTAATTTAATTTTTGCTATCTGGGAAACTCTTTATCTCTCCTTCCATTCTGAATGATAGCATTTCTGGGTTAAGTATTCCAGTCTGTAGGTTTTTTTCCTATCAGCACTTTAAATATGTTGTGCCACTCCCTTCTAGCCTTATAGGGTTTCCTTTGTATGTAACTTTTTGCAACAAATTCTTGTTGCAGTTTTTCTCTTGAGTAGGCCCCAGCATGGCTAGTTGCCAGGCTCATGGGCTCGTAATTGCTGTAGACCTCTGGCCTACAAGGCTATTATCAGCACTCTCAGGATTGCAGCTGAGTGGGGTTGGCCCCAGGCATGGGAACACCCAATTGTTTCAGGCTTTGGAAGGTGGGGCCAATCCCCTCTGTGGCTATTTGAGAAGCACAAGTCTTCTACAGCTGACAAGCCCCACCACCCACAGGGCCATACACACTGTCAACACAGACTTGCCTTGTGTGTGTGCCTGAACCCCCAAAATGGACCCAGTCACCCCACTGCAGATGCTTCACACACTCCACCAATTCTCCACACACTCCACCCACTTCTCATGCACACCCTGCCCCACAGAGGCGGACCCACTCACCCAGCTGCAGAGGACCCAGGCACCCAGCCTGTGCAGGACCTCAATTTGCCCAAGGGCTTGCTGTTGGGTAGGGCCACTCCCTAGGGCAGGCTGCCTGCCCTAGCTGAGCTGGATTAAATCAGTGCTCTAGCGGGTGGCGAGACCCTGGGTTAACAGGCCAGGGGAAGAACTCCAATGGTGTCTGCCAGCATCTGTGTCAGCTCGCCTGTGCTAGGTCACAATAATGGCTGCTGCCAATGTCTCACTCCCTGGAGAGGTCTCAGTCCTCACCAAGATGCATCCAGAGCCCATCAGGTGAGTCTCTTTTCACCAAAGAACTGTGCACCTTTCTTTCTGGTGATTTTAGGTTGCTTTCCAAAATGAGTGAATTTGTGCACAGGCCCTTTCAGAGAAGGCTTTTTCCCCTTTATGTCTGATAGCTTTTCTGGGGGTATTCCTCATTGTAGTTACTAGCCAGCAAAGCCAGATATTATGACACTCATCTCAGTTGTGCTGAGTCCAAAAGATGCTCATAGCAGTAATGCTCCCCTGCTCAGGTCCCCGACTCCTCCAGAGAAAGCTGCATACCTTAGGATTTCTCCCAGCCAGCCATGAAGCACCACAGCTTGTGACGGTTGACTTTTTTCTCTCCAGAAACGAATTTCAGCCTCTTACACCTCAGTCAGGACTGTCCCTTGTTACAGTGGTTCTTTTTATCCAATTTTCAGTTCTCTCTCAGGGGTAATTGTTCCAAGAGTAGTTGTAAATTTATTGTGTCCATGGGAGGAGGTGAGTTCAGAGTCTGCCTACGCCGCCCTTAAAAGAACTCTTAAAACTCAACAATAAGAAAACCAACAATCTAACTAAAAATGGGCAAAAGATCTGAACAGATACCTCACCAAAGAAGATATACAGTTGGCAAATAAGCCTATGAAAAGATGCTTCATATCTTATGTCATTAGGGCTTTGCAAGTCAAAACAATGAGATACCACTACACATCTGTTAGAAGGGCAAAAGTTCAATTCATGGACAACATCAAGTGTTGCTGAGGATGCAGAGCAACTGGAACACTTATTCATTGCTGGTGGGAATGCAATGTGGCACAGCAATTGTGGAAGACAGTTAGGCAGTTTCTTACAAAACTAAACATACATTTACCACGTGACTCAGCAAGCACACTCCTTGGTATTTACCCAAATGAGTTGAAAACTTATGTCTACACAAGAACCTGCACATGAGTGTTTACCACAACTTTATTCATAATTGCCAAAACTTGGAAGCAACCAAGATGTTCTTCAGCAGCTGAATGGATAAATAAGCTGGTAAATACAGACAAGAAATATTACTCAGCACTAAAAATAAAGGCGCTATCAAGCCATGAGAAGACATAAGACGACCTAAACGCATATTACTAAGTGAAAAAGGCCAGTCTGAAAAGGCTACATGCTGTATGATTCGATTCCAACTATCTGACATTCTAGAAAGGCAAAACTGTGGAGACAGTGAAAAGATCAGTGGTTCCCAGGGTTTAGTGAGGAGGGAGGGATGAGTAGGCAAAGCAGGGATGAATTTTAGGGCACACTGTAACTGTGTATATATGTCACTATACATTTGTCATAACCCATGGCATGTGCAACACCAAGAGTGAGCCCTAATGTAGACTATGGACTTGAGGTGATAATGATGTGTCAAGGTAGGTTCATCAGTTATAACAAATGTACCAATCTGGTGGGGATGTTGATAGTGGAGGAGGCTGTGCATGTGTAGGGGCTGGGAGATATGGGAACACTCTCTCCTGATCTATTTTGTTGTGGACCTAAAACTGTTCTAAAAAATAAAGTCTATTTTTAAAAACTGAATTGGCCATAAATTTTTAAAAATTAATTGCCAGTAGTTTTGGACTCTCAATTCTATTTCACTGATCCATATGTCTATCCTTAGGTCAGTAACACTGTCTTGATCCCTGTAGCTTTGTAGTCAATTTAGAAATCAGAACATGTAAGTCCTTCAACTTTGTTCTTTGTCAAGATTGTTTTGACTGTCTTGTGTCCCTTGCATCTCCATATAAATTTTAGAATCAACTTGATAATTTCTGCAAAATAGGCAATTAGGATTTTGATAGGGATTGGACTGAATCTGCAGACCAATTTGGGGGGTATTGCTATCTTGACAACATTAAGTTTTCCAGCCCATGAACGTGGGATGTCTTTCGACTTATTAAGTCTTCTTTAATATTTTTCAATGATGTTTAGTGGTTTTCAGTGCACAGGTCTGTATTTCTTTTGTTAAATTCATTCTAAGTGTATTCATACATAAATTTATTCTTTTTGATGCTATGTAAGCAGAATCATTTTAATTTCATTTCTGGAAAGTTCATTGCTAGTGTATAGAAATACAATTGATTTTTGTATGTTGATCTTGTGTCCTGCACCTTCACTGAACTTGCTTATTAGTTCTAATGTGTTGTGTGTGGATTTCTCATGATTTTCTCTACATAAGATCATGTCATCTGTAGCTAGAGATTTTTACTTCTTCCTTTCCAATCTGGATTCGTCTTATTTCACGTTCTCACCTAATTGCCATGGCCAGAGCCTCCAGTAAAATGTTGAGTACAAGTAGTGAGAGAGGACATCCTGATGTTGTTCCTGATCAATAGGAAAGCTTTCAGTCTCTCACCATTGAGTACAGTAGCCAAGGGTTTATCTTAGATGGTCTTTATCAGTTTGAGGGCGACCTTTCTATTCCAGGTTTGTTGACTGTCTTTTTCTGTGTCTGTTGAGACGATTATGTGGTTTTGTCCTTTATTCTATTAGTATGACATATTACATTGATTGATTTTCATATGTTAAATCAATCTTGCATTCCTGGGATAGGTCCCACTTGGTCCTTTTTATATGTTGCTGGATTCTATTTGCTAGTATTCAGTTGAGCAATTCTGCATCTATATTCATGAGAGATATTGGTCTGTAGTTTACTTTTCTTGTGATGTCTTTGTTGGGTTTGGTGTCAGGGTGATCCTGGCTTTGTAGGATGAGGTGGGAATGTTCTCTCTTCTTCTTGTACTTTTTGGTGCTTTCTCTTCACTACATCTTCCTGGTGTTGCTCTGTGTAACTGCCTTGCTCAGTGGGGTCCAGCACTTTGCCCAGACACGTCCCTGGAATTTTACACTTCACTGTGTGAACCATGCTTGGATGTTGGTGCCTGGGAAAGGGGATGTGGTGAGAGCCCCTCTCTGGGTAGATAACAAGTCAGTGCTCTGAAACCAGCTCTCACGCGGTCATCGGTAAGGCCTTGGGGGAGCTCCTGTTACAAAACTGCCCAAGCCTATTGGTTGGAAATGCATTTTTCTGTTTTTTTTCTGAAGGCATTTAAGAACAAGAACACCTGCTCAGTTATGTTCAGGCCCCACAGGAGCGAGGTAAGGGAGACATCCTCCCTGCAGGAAGTGGGAGCCCATCTGAGAAGTTCCTCAAGACAATATCAGCCAAATACCAGAAGGGAGCAAGGGGGCAAGCTAAGGCAGAGTGTTCTAAGTGGCACCATCATGTCTGGGAGTCCACCATCCTGTCATCTTCCCACTGAGGGAGACAGCCTGCAAGTGCACCTAAAATCCTAGTCCACAAACCACAAATAACCCTGAAAACGTGGAGAAAGTTCTGGGGCAAGAGGATGTCTGTGTTGGTTTTGCTTTGCTTTGATAGATGGTCATCATTTTGCTGTGAACAAGTTCACACCCTGTGACACCAACCTTTCGACTTTCACAGAAGTAGGAGAAGCAGAAGGACAAAGACCCCTCAGCCCCCGGAGTAAATAAGTCTGAGGGGGAGGGTTTGTGATGGTCATGTGATGAGACATGTGATGTGTCTCCCGTGATGCGGGGACTGGCATGGAGTAGGTGCTCAGTCCATGATACTCTCATGGATATCCACAAGTGGGGAGCTGCTGTTAGGGTCCCCCAGGGTCCTCCAGGCTTGACAGGTGCTCCTGGGCTAGGAGGGGGCTGCCATTGGTGTCTGAGGGGCCCTAGGGGTGTCCTAAGCTAGAGGGCTGTAGTCGTCCCCAGGAGTCTGCTTGCCCCCTTTCAGGACACGCTCTGTAGCTAAAAGCTCAGAACAGCCAGCATGAGTTCTGCCCATTCACAGAACACTCCCCAAAGCTGGGCACTCCCTCATCAGTGGATGAGGGTGGCTTCCTGCCATCCCATTGTGCTGGGAGGTCAGGGACTGCCCAGGGCCTCTCAGCCAGATTCATACCCTCCTCGTACCAGTCTCCCCTGACTCCTGCAGCCCCCACACCTCCCACTGTTGAGGGGCCTGGATGGTGTCCAGGTGGTAGAGTACATGTGTTGGGATGAGGGATCAAGGAGGGTGTCTTCAGTATCGGAAAGCGGGTGGGCTCCATACCCCTCCCAGACCTGGGCTTTAACCTTCATGAGCCTCTCAATGCCACCTCAGTGACCTGGGCTAGTCACTTACGTGGTGGCCTGGGCTTCCTCATCTGTGAACCAGGCACAGTAATAGGGCTTCCCTAGAACCCGGTGAGCTTTGGTTTCGAGGGCATGAGGTGTGGGTAGGGCGGGCTGAGTGCCTGTGGGACCTGGAGGTGGTGCCCAGTTCTGGATATGTTCCCAGGGGTGGGGGTGGGCACAGAGCGGTGGCAGCCATGGTGACAGAAAGTGAGTCCCAGCAACTCCTGTGGGGACAGACTCAGGCCAGAGGAGAGGTGAAGGCTCGGGAACTGGGGACAGGGGCACAGCAGTAGATGCGTCAGTGGTGTGGTGGTGGCCTGTTGTACTCTGGGGCCTTGGCTTCAGGCGCAGGGCCCAGGGCGCCCCCCACTCCTGGCAGCGTGCGCTGATACACTAGTTTGGTGGAACAGGGAGGAGGGTGATGAACACTGCTGTCTGGAGCCAGGTGGCCGCCTCTGCCAGAACACTCCTGTTCCTGGTCCTGGAGTTCTGACCCAGCTGCTGGGAAGCCTCGGGTTTCCATTCTCTTCTGGGATCCCAGACCACTGGAGAGGTTCCTAGCTGGGATCCCCAGGGCTGCCCCTTTCCCACTCTCAGGGCCTCTCCCAAACCCACTCAGGTCCAGCTCCACCAGGGCCCCTCGCTTGCCTGGGAGGGAGGCCAAAGGGATCTCCATGCTTCCCTGTGACTTCCTGCCCACTCTGCTCATGGGCCCTGACCCCTGCCTCATCCAGCCCTCCAGCTGGCCAGTGGTTCAAGGCTTGGGGCCCCAGGGCAGGATCAGAGCAATGATTGATGGCTGGTCAGCACCCAGCTGGGCAGCTTGTCACTCCCTCTCACCCTTGTAGGTGCTGGCAGCTGGCTTGCCCACCATGGCCCGGGGGCTGCCCAGCACTGAGAGCCTGGTGCACTTCTGCCAGAAGCTGAACCGACTGAAGACAGTGGAGGAGACCACCAGGGAGACGTCGCTGCGGCGCCACCTGACCACGCTGGACCTGACCTTGCTGGGTGTGGGTAACATGGTGGGCTTCGGCCTGTACGTCCTCACGGGCACCGTGGCCAAGGACATGGCTGGCCCTGCGGTGCTCGTGTCCTTCAGCGTGGCTGCCGTGGCCTCCCTGCTGGCAGCCCTATGCTATGCAGAGCTTGGGGCAAGTGTGCGCAGCAAAAGCTCTGCCTACCTGTTCACCTACATGTCCATGGGCGAGCTGTGGGCCTTCCTCATTGGCTGGAACACGCTCCTCCGGTGCCTCATCGGTGGTGCTGCTGTGGCTCGCGCCTGGAGCGGCTACCTGGACACCATCTTCAGCTACCGCATCCGTAGCTTCACTGTGGCGCATGTGGGCATCTGGCAGGTGCCCTTCCTGGCCCAATACCCAGACTTCTTGGCTGCTGCTATCACACTTTTGACCTCAACAATCGTCTTGTGTGGAGCCCGCGTCACCTACTGGCTCAACCGCACCTTCTCCGCCATCAGCCTGGTTGTCATCCTCTTCATCATCATCCTGGGGTTTGTCCTGGCCCGCCCGCACAACTGGGGTGCTGAGGAGGGCGGCTTTGCACCCTTGGGCTTCTCTGGAATCATGGCTGGTGCTGCCACCTGCTTCTACGGCTTTGTGGGCTTTAGTGACATTATTAGATCCAGCGAGGAGGCCCGGAACCCAAAGCGAGCTGTGCCTATGGCCATTGTCATCTCGGTTGGCCTGGTGGCTGGTGCCTACATCCTCATCTCCACTGTGCTCACCCTCATGGTCCCCTGGCACAGCCTGCACCGTGATTGGGCACTTGCTGATGCCTTCTACCAGCGGGGCTATAGCTGGGCAGGCTTCATCGTGGTGGCTGGCTTCATCTGTGGTAAGGGGCCCTTCTGGGCAAGGTGGGAGGGGACAGGGCGGTGGGGCCCTGCCCTAAGCCTCCCAGGGAGGACATCTCCATCTGGGCCTGTGTTCGCAGTTGCATCATGGGCCCAGGAAGGGGCTAATGATTAGACTCTCCACCCAGGCTTGTTGGGAGAGAACTGCTCACCGCCCCTCCCAGTTGTACATAGAATGCCAGCTCTGGGCATGTGCTTCCAGATCCTTTCCTGGCAGAGGGACTCAGCCCTCATCAGATTGTCCAGTGGTCCTGTCAACTAAACAGAGCTGTCCATTCCTGGGTGGTGAGGGGGAACAATCCAGCACCCCACATACACTCAGGCTCACTCTGAGAGACCAAACTCATGCCCTTGTTCGCAAGGAGCCAGCCCTGCCCTGGTCCACAGAGCGGCCCCTGGTGGGCCTGTCCACCATGCTGACCAGTCTCCCACCCTCTGCCACAGCCACGACCACTGTCCTGATCGGCGACCTACTTTACCCGTCACGCACCGTCTGTGCCATGGCCGCCGACGGGCTCTTCTTCCAGGTGTTTGCCCACGTGTACCCCAGGACACAGGTGCCCGTGGTGGGCATCCTGGTGTTCGGGGTCCTCATGGCTTTCCTGGCTCTGCTGCTGGACTTCAAGGCACTGGTCCAGGTCCTGTCCTTCGGTGCACTGCTGGCCTACACCTTCATGGCCACCAGCATTATCGTGCTACGCTTCCAAAAGGCCCCTCCATCCAGTTCCCTGGGCACAGAGCAGGCCTCAGCCCCTGAGCCCGGGCAGCTGCGACCAGCCCTGAGGCCCTACCTCGGCTTCCTGGGTGGGTGCCGGCCTGGAGCTGCCGTGGCTTGGGCACTCCGTGTCCTGGTGGCCTCAGCCATCACTCTGGACTGTGTGCTGGTCTTCGGGGACTCGGCCCTGCACCTCCCGCTCTGGGGCCACACCCTGCTGCTCCTGCTCAGCTCCGTCATGTTTCTGCTCAGTCTCCTCGTCCTGGGGGCCCACCAGCAACAGCGCCGGCAGGACACCTTCCAGGTACTTCCTCCAGCAGCACCCATCACTCTCAGCCCAGCCAGCTCCCCTCACCCCTCCCTCCTCTGCCGTGGCAGAATACACCAGGGCTCACGGGGAGGGGGAGGCCTGTACCCCATCCCCCTCTTTCTGCATGGCTAGTGGGCCCTTGTCTCCAGAATCTCCAGAGGCGGAGAAAGGCTCTGTGGACTCCCAAAAAATCAGGCCCTGGGCCAGCAGACCGTCCCACAGCCAGCCCAGCCCTGCCCTTGTCCCCTCAGGTTCCCCTGGTGCCCCTGACTCCAGCCCTGAGCATCCTTCTCAACATCTTCCTCATGCTGCACCTGAGCCACCTGACCTGGCTGGGCTTTTCCATCTGGTTGCTGGTCGGTGAGTGGGGGCCAGGCTGGGACCCTGGGTAGCTGCAGGAGGAGGGCAAGCAGGGAGCAGGGCTAGGACCTGCCCCTCAGACTTGTGTCCCCCTTGCAGGACTCCTGGTGTATTTTGGCTACGGCATCCGGCACAGCAAGGAGAACCAGCGGGAGCGGCCGGGGTTGACTGCCCCACGCGGCAGCCTGGAGGAGACGGTGCAGGCCCTGCAGACCCCCAGCCAGGCACTGGCCCAGAAACCCGGACACGCAGAGTAGACCACCAGAGCATGAGGACTGCTGGGGGCCATACCACCCTCCCCTACTTCCTCAGGGGGCTGGAGGGGCTGGCAGCACATACTATCCAGAGCAGGTCAGGTTTGCACCCCTGCCCATGCCAGAAGGACTTTAGGACCTTAAGCCAGGGGCCACGTTTTGAGTCCTTGGGAGTGGGCCGTGGCCAGTGCTGGTGTGGTGGACTCTGCCCAGCGCCTTCCAGTTTATGACCAGCTCTAGCTACCTGGGCAGGTGGAGAAGGGCGGGCAGGGAAGAGGCCCGCAGCCCCAGGGAGCCACAATAATAACTGCTGGGCCAGCTACATGGCCTGTTGCTGTGTCCACCTGGCATTCTTTGTAGCACTGAGTCTTCACCTGCCCCCGGGAACCAGGTGATTTTCCCCAATCCAAGGCAAAGGCGCCAAGGTTCTGTAAGGGAGGTTCAGCCAGGGAAGAGAGAGCCCTGAGTCAGGGACACGGCCAGGCCTGGGTCCCAGGGTCATGCCCTCAAGCCAGTGCCCTCTGCCGAGCTCAGAAGGGAGGTACACACAGCAGTACAGAGAGGTTCCTGACAGGGTAGGGTCAGGCTTCCTCCCATGGGGGCTGATCCTGAGGGCAGAGCTTGGACCCCAACGAGGCTGCCTGGAAAGGGCAGTGGAGCTCCAAGCTTCCTTCGCTTTCCCAAGGTTCCCGGAAAGCAGGGCATGTGCCTGAGGCCTGCCCCGGGATGCAGAGGCCCACTTGCCCGGGTACATGCATCTCTCAGGCACAAGCCCTCCTGCCCACACGGCTCCCCTGGGGGTGCACACCCACATGCAGACTGAGGCACAGCTGGTTCCAGGCTCAGGGCTGCCAGCAGTCGTAGCTCCTCTCCTGCAGCTGGAAGGAGTCGTGGGGCCGCAGCCAGAGCCCCTGGCATCCAGGTCACAATCCCAGCCTGCACAGATGCCCACAGCCCCGCCCTGCACACAATGAATTACTGCTCCACTAGCACGCAGGCATGGACCCTCTCCCTGAGCCCTCCCAGAACCCTTTCCCCTATGGAGCCACCAGCAACACCAGATCCTCACAGACCCCCTCCAGCCGCAGCCACGAGGTCCCTGATGTGGAAAACAGGGCAGTAGAGGCTGAAGCCTGGGTCACCGTGGCAGCACTTGAAAAAGATGGCGTCCCAGGTCTCCAAGGCATTGGATGTGAGAGGTGGTGGGGTGAGGGGGTCCAGTCAGGCAGGGGACAAGGAGGATCTGGGACAGCCAGGACACGCCATGCTGACCTGGAGAAGTTGAACTTGCTGAAGGTGACGGTGTTTTTGATGAACAGCGTGGAGTTCTCAGCCTGGACCAGTAGGGGCTTCCTGCAGGTGGGGGAGGTCAGGGGCAGGCTCTGTTGGTCCTGGGACCTGCCCTGGGTGTCGGGGACACTTACACGGGCACAGTGTCACTCTCCATGGGGCATCAGCCCCGGATCTCACAGGTCCTGTGGGTCCCATTGAACTCTACACACTGGCCTATTTTTATGCCTTGAAAACACAAGACAAACTCTAGGTCCTCAAGTCTCCACAGGGCCTGGGAAGGGAGTGGGCAGGGGGCTGTTGGCAGAAAGAAGAGGTGCAGAGGCACCACAGGGCCTGCAAGCGGGAGCCATCCAGGGTCCCAGCATGGCCCCCGGAACCCCCCTCCCAGTGGAGGCGCTGGAAGACAGGCCCACAGTTACCGTGGCTGTGCATCCCCGTCTCCCCTCAGGACAGTCCTCGTCAGCCCAGCGGTTCACAGTGGGGTGGAGGGTGGTGAGGTGGTGAGAGAAGAGTTGTCCAGGCCCAGGAGGTGTCTCCCTTCTGTGACCCAGCCCTGCAGTCTGCAGGGACACGCACCTCCTCCTGTTAGCCCCCAGGGTTCCCTGAGTTTGGGGGCACATGGGAAAGCTGGGGGGTGCAAATAAAAGGAGGTGGTCAGAGGGGGGAGGGTGAGCAGCCTCAGCCAGATCGGGGTGCAGTGCTGTATCCCAAGAAAGAGCAAGACTCCTGCCCTCTTGATAGTTCTGTCCCCGGTGGGGGCAGAAGTGACTCCTTGAGGCCCAGCTCCTCTGGTCCAACTCAGATGACAGAAGAGGGAAGGTGGAGGGACTCTGGGAGGGTAAGTTCATGCCAGGGTGGAGGTGCTCGGTGTGGCAGACAAAGGGAGGGACCCTCCTGAGAGAGGCCTGTAGGGAAGTGGGACCCCACACACTGACCAAGGGACCACAGGCCAGCCCATTCCCAGCTTGTTCTGCTGTGAAACAGGGACATTAGTGCTTGCACACGGTCACAGAGTTCTGGGCATCAGCCAGGAGGGGACGTTGGCAAGCTTTCTGGGAGTCCCTGACCCCGGAGAGTAAGCACCCTCAAGGGTCAGGTACTCACACGGATATGGTTCTGCCAGGCGGAGGGTGGACGCCGCTGTCCAGGGCCCCGGGCTCAGGGGCAGCAGGAGGAACGCAGCAACAGCGGGGCAGGAAGGGCTTGGGACTCTGAGAAGCCTAATGAGAGGGTGGGACTTTGTAGGGGGATGGGACTGTGAGAAGGGGACAGAGGACAGTGTGGGGCTACCTGCTCTGCTTCCCTGTCCCTACCTATGTCCTGAGTCTCCACCCTGGCTGGGTCACCATCTCCTCCGACCAGACCCCATGGTGACCACCACGGGGCCCCACCTCTGCCCTCATCCAGCTCCCTCCAGCAGCCCGAGTGGCCCATCCCAATGACAGACTATCGAGCACCCCTCCCCTGAGCCCATGGGAGGCTCCCCCCTCTGCCTTCTCCAATTCAGCTCCTTAGAGGGGCTCCCAGGCCCCTGTGATCTGGGGCTACCCCCTCCCTGCCCCAGTCCAAATCTAGGCTCCACCCCACTCAGCAGCAGGGAACCCTGGTGGTGCCTCCTCTCACACAGTTGGGGCCTTTGCCCACACAGCCCCTCTGCCTGGACATCCTCTAGATCCCACTCAGCCTTCCATCCTGCAGGAAACCCTTCCTGAGGCCCCGGGTTGGCTGACATGCCTCCCTGGGTCTCCCAGCTGCAGCTTCCATCCCATCACAGGCCCTGCCACCCTGGCCGGGCTGTGTGTGCAGGAGCTCCGGGAGGTGGGGAGGGTGGAGTTCTGCAAGCCTGCTCTGGGGGAGGCTCGGAAGGTGTTTGCTGGAGGCTGTGACACTACAAGGAGCACAGAGCATGTGCTGGGAGGGACCATACGACCAGACCCTGAGAGGAGCTGGCAGGAACTCTGCTATTCTCAGGAAGCCAGGGTGTCAGGTCTGATGAATTACCCAGTCCCGGCAGCTTTGAGGAAAGGGCCAGAAGCCCGGCTGTGGGCAAAGAGGAACCGCGTGGATTCCAGAAAACACAGAACTGTAGCCACAGAACAACTTCAGGACAGTCTACAAACCGAATATCAACTAGACGTCTTGGAGCATTCAGAAAGGGGGGGACATCGTGTGTGTTTCCGAAAGTCAGCACATCCTCTGTGCACGTGCCTCACCTCGTCTGTGGATGGGGCCAACCAGGGACATGTGCTCTCCAGCAACTGTGGTGGGACCAACGACCAGGACTAGGGACAGGAGCCGTACGGTGACCCTCCAGCCCAGCAAACGAGCCATGTTGGGTTCAGTTAAAGAAAGATGTCACCATGGAGGGAGGCTTCCAGGGCTATTTCCCAGGTCACAACTATCCAGACAAAATCCACAACTGGGGAACTGTACACGTGAAAATGGTTAAGATGGTAAATTTCATGTTATGTGTATTTTATGGAGTAAGAAAATTGGAAACGAATCCACAGCTGGGAGGAGAGCAAGTGCACTCTGGGACAGACACTGGATCCCTGGGACGCCCCCAGGCGAGAGGAAAAGGTGAGATTTGGGGCAGAGTCTGCATTTCTGCATGATTGGGCCAGAAGAGGGTGGGGTACTCTGGCTTGATCTCAGTTGTGGTGAAAAATACCCAGAGATCATGGGTGACCCTGCACTCAGCACAAGGAGTGTGCTGTGTTTGCCCACAGAAAATGGAGCTGCCCTGGGATACATTAACAGAGCCTGGGCATAGAGAAGGGAGGTGATCTTCCAGCTTGGCTCTTGCTATTAGAGCCCACCTGGGCATTGTGCCCAGTTCTGGGGGTTACACTGACAACCTGGAGACTGTCCAGAGAAGGGACCATCATGGGGCAGGGCCTGGATACCTCATGAAGAGCAACAGCGGAAGGCTCCAGAAGCACGCTGCTCAGAAGTGCAGAGTCCCCAGGTGGGGCTGGGAGGCCTTGGGTCAGTGACTCAACCTGGCTGGGCCTCAGTCCTCTCATCTTAAATGGGGACTGCAGTACTTCCTGCCAGGCAGGATGTTTGGGAGACTGAATGAAATGATTCACGAAAAGGTTTAGCTCAGTGCCTGGGACACAGCAGCACATACTGAGCCCTCAGTCACCTGGGAAGGAGAAGTGGGGAATTGCTGGTGACCCAGGGCTGGTAGAGGAACAAGGACCCACGGGGAGGCTCCCAGGCTGCCTTACCTCTGGGCATCCGCCCTGAACTTGTTCTGGTGTCACAAGGAAATTGCTCACAAGAAGAGCATGATCTCTCCCTGGAAGGCAAGGGTCAGGGTGGGCCCCTGCTTGGCTCCCTCAGTGGGAGAGGCCAGAAGCTGGCAGTCGGGTCTGTGAGAGAAGGGGTCCTGGCCCATCCAGTCATCAATGCTGTGCCCCAGGAAAACGCCTCCAGTGAGGCAAGTTGAGGCACAGGCGGGAAGCTGGCTGGGTTTCTGCCATTTCTGAGCCCACGTCCACTTCTTTTTTTTTTTTTTTAATTTTTTTCTTATTTATTTATTTTTCCCCCAAAGCCCCAGTAGATAGTTGTATGTCATAGTTGCACATCCTTCTAGTTGCTGTATGTGGGATGCAGCCTCAGCATGGCCGGAGAAGCGGTGCGTCGGTACGCGCCCGGGATCCGAACCTGGGCTGCCAGTAGAGGAGCGCGCGCACTCAACCCCTAAGCCATGGGGCCGGCCCCCACATCCAAATCTTTGAGGCAAATTTTCTTCTCATATTCACTCTCATTTGCTCAACCACAATTTTCCAAGAGCCTCCTGCTTCTAGGCACTGAAGATCCCGAGCCAAATTGGGCCGGGCTCCCACCCAGGCTGGCGGGGACTGGACCCCTCACTGCACACAAGGCTGGGGGCCAGGGGAGCAGGTGGTGAGCTCTGCCTGGGACAAAAGCAGGGTGGCTGTGGAGATGGGTGGCCTGCCACCTGTGTGCTGTGTGTGACAGCTCTGCACATTTGGGGGGATGCACACCAGGGAAGGGGAGGGGAGGGCTGGGCAGAGGGCAGGGGTGTGGCAGTGGTCAGGATCTACAGGGACTTGGTGGCCACCATCTTGGAGAAGGAGCCTTCCCAGGGTGGAAAGCAAGGGCTGGCAGGCTCTGATGGTGTCACCTGTGAGGGCTCAGCCTGGCTGCTGCATGGAGTGCACCTGGGGGCCCACAAGCAGACCACAGGCACAGCGGGGGCAGCAGGGAAACCAGTCAGGAGACGGAATGGACAGGAAGGGGGCAGGGAGGTGGGGAGCTGGGTCCAGCTTTGGTCCCGGTAGACGGCATGGCCCTCAGTGGATGGAAAGAGGCTGCACTGGGAGAGGGAGAGGGTTTCTCCTTGGACGTGGTGGGTGCGCATCAGGAGGCAGCTGTGCTCGGGGCAGGTGGTCACCGGGGCTACAACTTGGGCATCAACAGAACAGAGGTGGAAACTGGGGCTGTAGAGGATCTGGGTGGAGGGAGAAGGGGCTGGAAATGCAGCATGAGAAGAACAGAGGAGCCAGACCACAGTGCCCAGGTCAGGGAGGAGAGCACTCAGGAGCTCCAGGCCCTGGCCCCTGCCCCTCCACCCCTCCCTCAAGATCAAACCTTGAGTTCCCAGGCCCCCCACTCTTCCGGATGCAGCCTTTGTGAATGCAGTACCTATGGCCTGGCTTCCTGACTTGTCCCTTTGTCCACCCAGAAAGCTCTTACACATCCCCGAGAGCCCTGTCCAGGGCCGCTCCTCTGTCAGGCCCTTCCTGAACCCGGACTGTGACAGTGCCAGCACCCCCTCTGGCATCACATGCCCCTCTTGCACACACACACTCGCTGCAAGGGTGGGGTCAGAGATGTCAGCGCCTGGCAGCAGCACCAAGGCACCCACCTGTGGCGGCTTCACGAATTCAGTCACGTCCCACAGCCGGATCCCTAGCTCCTTGATCTGGGTCACGGAAACCCCTTTGAGTTTGGTGATGACAGAAATCTGGGGTCCAGGTCCTGCTCCTGGTAGCCTTTTGTGGCGAGGAGGGCCCACCTTGGGAGGAGACGATGGGCAGTGTGGTGTGTCCCTGGCACTCAGTGAGCAGTGGCAGAGCTGGGCCCCACCCACTCAGCCCCTACACACCCTGTAAGGCTCCCAGCACCACGTTCAGGGCCCCCACCTCTTTTCCAGCCTCATTTCCACCCCAAACACCCTGCACAGGCCAGAAACCCCGGCCATGCATCAGAGAGCCAATGCTCTCAGACCCAGATGCCCACCACCACCTCCTACCCCAGCCTTCCCCCTCCCCTGCCCCCGCCAGACCCAGCTCCCTCCTTAAAGTCTCCCCTGACCCAACCACCACGGTGGTCTTTCTCAGGGGCCCCAGGGCTCCAGCTCTCACAGGAATCAGGGACTACCTCCTGCCTCTCCCACGTCCTCCTGGGCAGAGTGAGACCCATTCTGCTCTGTGCCCAGAGCCCAACACGGGGCTGGGGACAAGGTCCAGGAAAGGAGGCAGGTGGGCACACAGGAGGACACGAGCACACGGCTTACTCTTGTACCTGCTGCCTCTAGACAGACGGAGATCCTACCTTCTGCCCCTACCCTGTCCCAACCTGCCCCCTCACTGCCACCAGTCCAGCCCCTGAGAGTTCACACTCCCACCCTCAGCCCAGCAGGACCAGTCAGGGTCCCTCCAGCCAGCCTGCCCAGGAGCCACTCTCTTACCCCACCACGAGGAAAATGACCCCGAGCTGCAGCAGCCTCTGTGGGGCGCCTACCCCCCAGTTCCTGGTCATCACCTACTTCTCAGTTTGTAATCCAGAAGCCCCCAGCCTGTCGCGGCCCACGGGGAGCCCACGCTCTCAGCTCCTGCTGGCTGCCGGGGAGCAGGGTCAACACTGCAGCTGCAGCCCCAGCTGAACAGGAGGAAAAGCAGGCCCCCAGGCCAGGCCAGGCAAGCAGCTGGTAAAGGGACACTCCCACTGGGGGCAGGACCCAGCCCCACCCCCGCCCTGGGCTCAGTCCCCACCCCCGGCTGCCCTGGGCCTCCCTTCCTCTCTGACTCCCTCTGCCTGGCACTGGGGCGCAGAGAGGAGTAGCCTCTCTCCCCTGCCCTTTGGCCTCACTTCCTTGGGGGCTGAGGGGATGACAGGTGTTACAGGTACTTTGAGAGGGCAGCAGGAGGAGATAGGAGCCCAGAGGAGGGACCAAGGAAAGCTTCAGGAAGAAGGCACCTCTGAGCTGACACCAGCAGATTGTGAAGTTCAACAAGCACAGCAGGGGAGGAATGTTCCTGGAGGAGGAATCCTCATATGCGACGCTGGAGCCTGAGAGAGAACTGGCACCCACAGAGGGAGTGGGACTCTGGCTCCAGAGAGGAGGGTGGCTGGCTCTGGGAGGTTCCCAAGTCATCCTGTGCGATGCCAGGCAGAGCTGCCCCTCCCCACAAGTGCAGGGATTAAAGCCCAGCTCTGGAGTTAGGCAGGGTCCCCAGTCCGCGGAAGGGGGGTGATGCTGGACCCACACGGGACAGCAGGGGGTCAACGCCTGCAAGGCGCCCAGCCCTGCGCCTGGCCCATGGGGCGCTTCCTTCTGTGCCCCGACCAGGAGCAGGCTCAAGGTCAGTGCAGGCTGCTGGTGGTTTCTGCAGCAAGGAACAACAGGGGGTTGTCCTGATGACTGCCCCCAGGAGAGTGCGTCTCTACTGGCTGTTGGGGGCTACTGTTCACTGCATGCCACATTTGATTGGCCCATGCAGCTGGCAGGTCAGTCCACGTCCCAGGGCTGTGCTCTAGGAGGGGCCTGACTCAGTCCCAGCCTCAGTGCCTGGGACTGTGAAATAGGCGTAACCATGAGGGGTCCCTTCGAGAGGTCCCGAGAGAATGAAGAACAGGAGGAAGAAGGGGCCGCTGGGCGTCCTGCAGGAGTCCCGGAGGCCGAGGATGGTTCAGGTGCGGATTCAGACTCTGAACTGAAGACAGGTGCCCCAGGCAGGGGGTTCAGGCCTGTCTCTTCACCTTGTGGGATCTAGGCAGGGGTGGAGGGGCGGGCTGGGGCTGAGGGCAGGGGACCACTGTCCAGCAGAGAGCGCATCCCTCCATGGGACACCCTCAGGGCAGCCCACGGCCCCTCCAGCCCCCTGTCCTCCAAGAAATGCTCTTGGCAGCATCAGTTGTTCCACCTTCAGAACCCGCTTCCAGAATGACGTTAAAATGCAGAAACCTAGCCAAACCATCTAAGAAGGGCTGTCCCACTCCTTCCTGAAATGGGATGAGGGCTGGATTTTCCCAAGCCACAGGAGAAACTAAGCTGATGCATGTACAGAACTTAGAAGTATTTCAGTGTTTTCTCCTATAAAATGTTCATAAATCATTTGTGGTCTGTAATCCCACAGAAAAGGCACAGCATGCACTTCGGTGTCAGACAAGCAGGGTCCTAAGCCTGGCTCTGCCGGGATCAGCTACTACTCGCTGTGTGACTTTGGGGAAAGGATTTGCTTTCTCTGAGTCTTGATGTCCCCATCTGTATATGGGGCAGGAGTCCCTACTAGCACAGGAAGTAACGCCTGTAGAGGGAAACAGGCTGGGTAGTGACGGAGGGCAGGGGAGGAGGCAGGCGGCTGTGCCTGGGGAGGGGGCCACATGGACCCCTGTCTCTATCAGGCACCAATGGGCTCGGAGAACTGGTCAAGGATACCGTCCACCTGAGGTCTTGCCGGGCCCACAGCGTCGTGCCTGCCTCCTGCTTCCTGTGCCAGGGAAGCGCCCCAGAGCTGAGCCTGCGGCGTCGTGGCCTGGGGCCCCAGGTACCCCCAGAGGGACCCTGGGCCAGGCTTGGAGGGGAGGACCTGGGAGGAGAAGCCATGGAATGGCCCTCCCTGAGCCCTCTCCACACATTCCCCAGTCTTGCTCTGTGCTTGGTGTGTCCCATCCCCCACATCTGAGTGACATGGGATCCAGGCTCTGATGGAGATCAGTGTAAGGACTGGGGAGCCTGCAGGGGCCCCTAATGCATTGGGGGTCAGGGAAGGCCCCAGGTGGTCTGTAGGAGCCTAGAAGGAGAAGCAGGTGGCCCCTGGGCCTGTGGGAACGGGTGGGCCTTTCAGTTAGAGGGCATCGAGTGGGCTCAGCCCTGCGAACAGGAGCCCAGGTAGTGACCAGCTATGCATGGGGCCTTCAGCTCTGGGAAGGACCAGGCCTCTCAGGACTCTCGGTCCCAGGGCGCCTGGGCTCTCCCGTCTGCATTGACCTCCAATCCCGGTGTCAAGCGGCTGGATTCGGGACAACGGGCTCTGTGGGGCCGGTGCAGAGGCCTTGGCACGTGCCCTGAGCAAAAGCAGCAGCATCTGTGGGAGGTGCCAAGCCTGGGACAGGTGGGCAGACCTGAGTCTTCCCTTTCCTGAGGGGTGTGGACTCCCCCAGCCAGGCCTTCTCCCCGTGGACCTGCTGGTGTTGCTGGGGGCAGGGCCTCATCACAGGGTGGGGTGGGTGGGGGTGGTGCACCCAAGGCTGGACGCCACTCCCTTCCTGACCCACCCCACCCCTCCAAACCTGCTTCTGCTGGACAGCACCCCCTGCAGATGGTGGCCTCCTGGTGTCTGAATGCTGTCTTTCAACACAGAGAGAGGGGGGCTGGCAGTGCGAGAGGAGGGAGGGCTGGGGGGAGTTTGGCGGGGCTGGATCCAAATGCAACCTCTGCCACAGAAGAGCAGGGTGACCCTGAACAAGCAGCAAACCTCGCTGAGCCTCAGTTTCCAATCTGTGAAATGGACCCAACCACACCACTTAGCCCTTGGGGTTGTGATGAGCATTAAAAGCTCAGCAGAGAGTCTGGCCATGTAAGTGCTCTGTGCAGGGCACGTTGCCTGTCATTGCCAGTCCCCAGAGATGCGGCCATGAGGGCTTCTGTGTGGGGTTATATTGCTGCCAGGCACGAGTCATCAATGGGGTGGCTGTGGCCCCATCACAGGTTCCTGCACAGCACCACAAAGGAGGGGGTTTAACCCCTTGACAGAGAAGCTTGTGGACACATGGGGTGGGGATGGGGCATCCAGCCAATGGGTTGCAGAGGTGCCATGCAACCCCAGGACAGTCCGCCTGCAAAGTCCCTTCCACCTCCTCAAGCCTGGAAGTTTGGGGGATGGAGGAAGGTGGAGGAGGGCGGTGTCTGACTTTGGATCCCACTGACTGGTGAGTGATGTCGGACCCCAGACGTGGAGCTGTCGGAGAACCAGCTGGGAGCAGTGGGCAGCCAGGCTGTGTGTGCCACCCTCACAGTGAACCTGGCCGTCAGAGGGTACAGCTGGCAGGGAATGGCCTGGAGGAGCAGGCGGCCCAGTATCTTGCTGAACTCCTGCTGGCCCACACTGGCCTGAAGTCCCTGGGCCTGAGCTATAAGCAGCTGACTGACCCAGCAGGTACCATGCAGACTTGGCCACCATGGGGCCCGTCTTCCTTGGGCAGGGATGGGGGGAGGTTGGCAGGACCACTCTGAGCATCCATGCTCTGGCCCCTCTCCCCACGTCCTACTTTGCCTGCCCCTTCCCCACTCCTTCCACACAGAACTCTTAGGTCACTCCCTGGACATCTCATTGCCTGTTGCTGCCTGTGCTGGGTGCTGATTTAGCCACGAGGAACCCAGCATGAACACAACAGAGGCCCTGGCCTCAGGGAACACACATTAACAAGATCATTCTCCATAATTATTGGCGCTACAAAAGAAACAAACAGGGGTGATTCTAGAGAAGAATGAGGATCCCTGATACATGGGTGGCTGGGGTGGCCTCTGTGAGGAGGTGACATTGAAGCTGAAATAGGCAGGCTGTGGAGAAATCAGCCATTACAAGACCAGAGGGAGCACATTTCAGGCAGAGGAACAGTGAACACGCAGACTTATTTCTCAGTCTGACGGACACCAGTGTGACTGGGCTATTTGGCCAGGGCAGAGTGGCTAGGCTGCGGGGTGGAGAGGTGACAGGGGCTATAGGGCTACAAATCATGGCAAAAGGCATGAAGATTTTATTTCAAGTCTGTGGAGAACAACGGTGGGATCCCTGATCTCACCACTTTCTCTCATGCCCCAGGACCTTGGCATGGGCAGTCTGCTTTGCGAGGTACATGCAGTTTGACCTGCCTGTCCTCAACCACTCCAATCAATTATAAGAAACACCTGGGACCCTGGGTTAGGAATACAGATTCCTGCACCTTGGATCTGCTGAACCAGCCTCTTGGGGGGAGGCCTGTGTGTCTGCATTTTAGCAGGTGTCCCAGGAGATTTGTCTGATTGAGAAATTTTGGGAGTCACTGCTCTGTGTCAGACTGCTTAGAGTGAGTGGGGTGGCACCAGCTTTGGCCTGTGAGAATCAGCCCTAGAATCTAACTGCCAGAGAGTCAGTTTACCTTCTAAGAAAATTACTGTGGGAAGTCAGTGAAACGAGAAGAGAAGCTCATTTCAGACTTTTGACAAACCAACTAGACGCCTCCCTCTGGGCCTACATGGTCAGAGGGTGAGCACCAGAGAGGCAGCCAGGAGGGAGGGGCTGGAGGCTAAGGCCCTGTGAAGGCTGCAGAACTACGGGAGGGGGCGGTCTTCAGCCTGGGAAAGGACAGACTCAGCAGGGACATTTTGTTTCCCCAAGTGGGGATCTGTGGGTGGGCCCGATTCCCTGGAGGGTGAAGTAGCTTGGGTCCCAGTCTCCCCACCTGACCCACGGTGATTGTAGCACCTGCCACATATGTTGTTTTCAGGGGTCACGAAGACCAAGATTCAGAACTACAAGAGGCTGATTCCTGTGTGTAGAACCTTCTCACCTTCTAGCTGTTCAGCAAAGAAGGGGCTTCCCTACAAAGTGGGAGGCCGCTGTCCTCTCCTCCCAGCCCTGGGAGTGTCTGAGGAGGAGGAAAGTACCCCTATCTGAGAACCTGCGGGGGTCAGACCCAGCGCTGGGCATGGAGTCTGGAGCCCTGTTCTCAGGGAGGCAGCACAGGGGCCTCCCCACCTTGCGGGGAGCTCTCCAAGGTTCTGAAAGTGTCTGCCCAGGCTGTTCTGGCCCCGAGGGCTGGCTGAGCATTCTGCTCGGTCACTGCATCTGTTTTCCTCTGTGCATTTCTTTAGACCAGCCTTACTAGCCCTGTGCTCGGTGCTGGGACCACGGAGAGGGGTCAAATTCAGATCTCTGAGAAATTCCTAGGCTGGCGGGAGAGACTGGCTGGGCAGAGAGAGGTCTAATGGCCAGATACTGGAAGGATAGAAGCACATTGAACTTGAGGTCCGAGGTGGCCCAGCCCAGGCAGGTGGGCAAGGCTTCCTGACACCGTGACCCCAGGTTAGAAGGATGAGGAGCTTCTAGCCAGGTGAAGAAGGGGGTCAACAGTTGCACACAGGGGGACAGCCTGGAGGCACGTTGGTCCCAGCACTTCTGAGAACTGGACACGGGTCAGACTGGCTGAGTGCTGACAGAGTGGAGAGCAGGGTGGGTGGATGAGTGAGGCTTCTGCCCATTTTACATCCTGAATATCTCTCAGGGTTTCTTAACCCCACAGGGCCCCACTTTCCTTTTTCTACCACCACTGCCTCCTCTCTACCACAGCTGCGCTGGCCTTGTCACTTCTTGCCTACAGACTATCGCACAAGCCTCCTGGACTCTCGTCTCTGCCCCTGCCCACCCTAGTCCATCCCCTACACCCACTGCTAAGGAATCCAGCCTTGTCACTTCTTAAAGCCCTCCCTGCCTCCCCACCCCCGATAGGGCAACGCCCAATACACTTATCCTAGCATTCAAGGCTCTCAGCATCTCTCAAGTGCCCATGGCTCCTACCTCATTTTGCTAGCTTCCCCCCTCCCTCCGCCAGCGCCAGACTTGCTGCATTTCCACAAGTGCCCCGTGCTCCCTCATCCTCTGGACATTCACTCTTTCTTGTATCTGCTCTCCACTGTGTGTGCACATGTACCTGGGAGAGTCCCATAGTCTTCAAGGTTATCTCCTCTGTCTTCAGTTTCCTGACCCCTCAGGCAGGGTTAGCCACCACTCTGTTCCCACACCTCTCTTTTTGTAGACCAGAATAGCTCACATCCCATCAATTTGTATTTATGTCTCCCCCGTTAAATGTGAAATCCTCGAGGGCAGAGCAGGCCCATTTTGGGTTCAACCCCCTGACCCTCATGCCCAGCAGAGACCCTGGCACACAGCGGCATCAGTGTCATTTTTTGAAGGAATAAACAGTGACTAATGTCTCCCTTGGTATTTCTGAAGGGGAGACGCTTGGACCAGCCCTGGCAGAAAACTCAGGACTCACCGAGCTTAACATAAGTTGGAATCACCTTTGAAGCTCGGGAGCTATGGCCTTTGCCAGGGGTCTGGAGGTATGAGGCCCTCTCCTATCAGCCCGTCTGGCCTGTCTTTTGGGGGCAGGTCTCCCAGGTGCCAGCTCCCAGTCTTTGCAGCTCTTCCGAAATGAACCTTGGATCTTTTCAGCAGAGCTTCAAGAATATTTCTTTAAGTGACATTCATGTTCCCAGCTCCACTTAATGATGACAATGTTCCGTCTCCCTGTGTCCACTGTCACATCACTTACTGAGGAGTCTGAAGCTGACTGTCGCATAGCTTCCCCAGACGGCACAGACACTTGGCTGGTGGGGACATGTTGCACTCTGGTGACATATGCTGGCTGTTGGGAGTATGCAGATGCTTCCTGAGACACCCTGGCACCCCTTGGTCCCATCACACTCTCCAACAGCCCACTTACTCCCTTGGATGTTGTGGCTTGTAGGCCTCAGGAACAGGTGGCTCCAGCCCCTTCCAGGATGGCACAGGGGCCTGCAGTGCTCCTGGTGCCAGCTCCCTTGGTGGGTCCTCCTCAAGGAACAGGAGCTGTTGCCCTCTGACAGGGGTGACCTGGGGGTCCTGCCCACAAGATGACAGGTTGGGCTCTGTCTTCTCAGCACATCCACAAGCTCTACCCTACTCCCCATCACACCCCCAAGCAGCCCTTCACTGGAGCCCTTCTGGGTCCCTGGGTGGCTCTGTACCTCGGGATCTCTGCCCTTGAGAGGCCCCCAAGTGGGCATGGGGCCTGATGGCTTGTCTCTGGCACCTGATGCCACGTGGCAGCCCCCCCAGGCTCTGAGGGTCATTCACATCCACACCCCTCTCTCCACTGTGCTTCCAGGGGTTCGGCTCCACTGCTCACCACCATCTAAGCCACAAGACTCTAAACTGGACTCTGCCCTTTCACACTCGGTCCACACTCTTTGCGCCTTGGGTCTCTGGGCCCCTGAGGCTGAGACCCTTGACTTTCTCTGCTGTCACATGTGGTCCCATGGCTTTGCTCTTTTGCGTTCCAGGAAAACATCTTCCTGGGAGTCCTGGACACCTCAAACAATGGCTTTGAAGATCCTGGAGCCTCCACGGTGGGTGAGGCACTTAAGATCGACAACGTGTTGGAGGAACTCGATATGAGGTGAGTAGCATGGGATGCCCCCAGTGTCACAGTCTTTGGTTCCATAGCACCCCAGGGACCAGGAACTCCACGATCTTGCTACTGTTCACCACTTTAATTCCCAAACCTACCACACTCTACCCATGATGGGACCTGAGCTGCAACCCAAGAGTGCCCAGTTCTGTCCTTGTCACTCGAGTTCATCAATCAAACACTGGGGCTCATAATTCCCACTGCACAGGCGGGGGGCTGGGAATCACACACGTACATGTGAAGCATCCTCAGAAAGCCTGGTGCCGGGTGGGTGCTCACATGCTCTGCTCGGCACATGGCTGCTGGGGGCCTGCTGTGTGGGAGCTGCCCCTCCAGGCCCAGGCAGGGTCCCAGGCCTCAGCAGGTCACCAGAGCAGGGGCTGCAAGCCAGAAGGAGAAGAAAGAGGCAGAAGCTCCACAGGTGATGGGCTGCCAGAGGGGGCAGGGCCTGCCTGCTGCAATCTTGCCCACCTTTGCTCCCCATGGTAGGAGCTAAGGCCAGAGGAGACCATGGGGGATACTGAAATTCAAGGCCAAGCTGGGGTCTGAGAAGTCAGAGAGAAGTGGGACTGGCTCTGAGAAGAAGTGGCCAACAGCCATTCTAAGCCCTGGAGCTCAGGTCCAGCAGGAGGAGGAGGAGGAGGAGGAGGAGGAGGAGGAGTTGGAGGAGGTAGAGATGATGTGGGGAGAGAGCTGGGGGGTTTTCCAGAACAGATGCTGTCATAGTGACAGATACAGGGTGCCAGCTGGGGCAGAACTCTTGGGAGCACCCGCTGAGCTCTCAGGGCCAGGGAGCAGCTGCTGGCCTCCACCAGGGGAGGGACGGTCTAGGTGTGTTTGCTGGGGGAATCTCCTTGAACACTGGGAGCCTCCAATGTAGTAGGGTCCTTTCCAGTTTTTACTCACTGACCTGGCCAGGGTCCCCAGGGCTTGTGTGGAGACTGGAATGTGAAGCCTGACCCGGTGGATGCACCAGCAGCTCCAGCTGGGACCCTGGGGAGATCTGTGTGCAAGGCAGCACAATGCATATGCCTTTCTGCTGCAGCAACAACCGCATCTCTGCGGTGGGAGCCCTGAGCCTGGGCCTGCGCCTCCGGGTCAACCAGACACTGAGGATTCTTGCTGTGAGTGCTGCCTGATAGGGGAGGCCCCACACAGACCTGCTTGTGCGTGTCCACACAGATCCCTGCTTTGTCACATCTCCCCACCCCAGTGGCAGCAGGGGACACTCCTTCAAGAGTCCGGATGGGGAGGGAGCCTCCTGGCTTCTTGTGACCACTTCTTCATTTTGCCATTCACTCACCCATCTGGCCTGGCCCATGCACTTCTGCAGACTCCTCCCCCTCCCTCTTTCCCTCCCAGCTGCCCTTCCTCCTTCTCAGCCCACTGGGTGCTGCTCTGCTGAAGATGGCCAGGGCACCTTTGCTTCCTCTTCATCTTCTCCCCTTCTCTTCCTCTGGCCTTGCTGGACCCAGGCTCAGACCTACCTGAGGCCTTGGGTGCACAGCAGGGGTTCCTTCCTCAAGGGTTGCCAGTGGGGAGGGAGCTGCTGAGCAGGGCTGAGAGCCAAAGACAGAGAAGGGAGGGTGTGATCGAGGGTGGAGCAGGTCCACGAAGACCACTGTGCCAACAGCATGTGCTCAGAGGACAAAACCACCAGCTCCAGGGGATCCAGTGGTGCCTGGCCCTCAGCTCCCTCAACTGGCAGAGGAGTCCCCTATAGCACCCCGATCCCCAGCCTGAGGCTCACTCCTCTCTTGCCCTTGGCTGGAACCCAGATCTTTCTCTTAAGCTCTGGATCCCCATCTCCAGCCACCTGCTGATGATCCCCCAGATGGCTCATAGGCACATCGGATTCTGAGAGTCCGACATGAAGGCATCATCTTCTTCTAAGGGCTGCCTCTTGGTCGGGGGTACTCCTTCCCTTCAGAAGCTGGGGCCCAGTGCTCGCCCCTCCATCTCTTTCTCACATCTTCCCTCCTCCATCTCACCTCCTGCAGAGTGCCCAGGCTGCCTGCTCCTCCTTCTCACTTCCCCTCCCACAGTCCTGTGGTCCTGCTGCTTTCTCCTCTCTGGCCCTTCCTTCCCACCTGCTCCCAGGTGATCATCTAAACCAGAAATGTGCCCCTGTCCCTCATGCTTTAAACCTGTCAGCAGCTCCTCTCTGGATAAATCCAAGCTTAGTAGTGTGTCACTCACAGCATGTCCTCAGGATCTGGGTTCTGCCAACCCCCCTCTTCCCTCCCACTTTGAAACACATCCTCTCATTCCCAGCTGCCTGGGATTCTCCATGCACACGGGGCGGGATCTCACCTCTGCTTTGCTCCTGCTGCTCCTCTTGCTAAAATGCCCAGCTCCCCCCACCTCACTTGTGGAGTTCAGCTCAGGGCCTCTGTGCCCATCTGACCTTAACCCCCAGGGAGAGCTGGGGCACACTCTCTATTGCACTTATCACAGTGCATTTTTATGATGTTCCTTTTCCTCTCCTCTCTTTATGGAGGAGTGAGCTCTTTATGGGCAGGGGTGTGTCTTGTGTGTCTGTACCTTTGTCCTGGCACAGAGCTGGCACTGGGTGGGCACTCAGCCAGCACTCTCTCCCTTCCTCTCTCCCTGGCCCTGCAGCCTCACCCAGGGCATTCTGTCCCATGGAGACACCTTCTGAGCCGAGAGAGTGGGGTTGTCCTCGGCCATGTCACCAGAGATGAGGAATCCCTCCTTCCCTTTCACGCTGCTCTCCCGGCCTCCCAGGGCTCAGCTGTTCTCAGTGTGTGTGTGGGTTTCTCAGGTGTCAAGGAATCCCAGGCGAAGTGCAGGCTGATTTGCTGTTCTCAAGTCTGCCCAGGAGAGTCCAGTGTCTGCCCTGGAACTGCTGGATTTCTCTGTAGGAGCTTTTCATAAACCCCACCTTGGACACTCCCCACAGCCCTGTGAGGGATCATTCAAAGGGAGAAAGTGGGGATTAGAGAACTAGAGCACCCTGCCCAGATCCATGGTGTGGCTGAGTCCACGTTCCAGCCAAGGCCTGAATGTGGGTCATGATGCCCCTCTGGCTCCACTCCTGCTCCCGACTGGGGTATCACCCTGGTCTCACCTCAGACCCCTGCCTAGTTCTTCACTGGCTGAGAGAGAATAGCTGGCTTGGGGGTCATGATGCTCACTGTTCTCTGATGTTTGGATTTGTAGGTTCATTCCTTGCAAGACGGCCCCTTCTCCCAGCCCATCCGGCCTGCAGGTGGATCCTGGTGCTGGAAGATTCCCTTGTGTGGCTGTGAGAGATACCAGGACCCATTTTCACTCAATTTTGTCTTTTTAATGTAGGAAAAAAGGTCATTCTTTTCCAAAGCAGTTAAACACTAAAGAGAGACTCCCCAAATACAAATTATTAAAAGAAATATCACTGCTTATTCTTACCCTGATTTATTTCCATCCAGACTTGAGTCAAAGCCTCTCCAGAGATGTGTTTTCACAGTTCAGCCCTCAGGCTTTGGACACTTGGTGCCGAAGGTGCTTGTTTCCTTCCACCTGCCTCGTCTCTACGGCTCCACAGGCAGAGATGAGCTTGCCTTGACTGTGTTATCTCAGCTCTGAGAATGCCTGTTGGCATGGACTCTATCATTTGAAAACAAATGGAGTGATGTATGAAATTGTCCTGCAACAATACAGCTTATTCACTATGATGTGTGGTTATTAGCAGAAGCTTTAGTATAATGAAAATCCCATGGGGTTTGGCGTCAGACGGGCCTGGGACCAAATCTTGATCCATCAACATTGGATCTTGGATTCTGAATCAGAGATCAGCCCTAGTCTAGATGTAATGTTCTATTTCCTGTTCCTTCACTGTTATTATTAGTCTAATCTGCTGAGCCCAGATTGTATCCTCAGTTTTAAGGAGAATACGTCTGAATCCTTACAGTTCATGTAAATCCCTTCCCAAGACTCAGCCTTGTGTTTGTGTGAAACAGGGCTAGTATCCACCAGCCAGGGTCACTGTGAGACCGGATGAGATGAAAGACCCCACAGAAAGGGTCTGTGCAGAGAAAGACTCAGTGTTCGTTCTCTTCCTCCAACCTCCTTGGTTCATTTTTCATTGAGGAAGAATATTTATGCTGAAAAGTGCATCTGGATCAAGGGCAGGTCCCGGTGAGTTTTCACAAACAGTATAGACCTCTGTAACCAGCCCCCAGATCAAGAAATAGAGCAGGCCCCCAGAAGCCCCCTGAGCCCTTGCCCTTCTCTATTTTAGTAGTTTGGGGAGTAATGACATTGTCACCCATAGGAGAGAAGCTGTTCTGAGGAGCTTCTTCGAGACCCTGTATAAGTAAAAGAAGTCAAGTTCTCAGAAAGTGATGATGTGCTGCCTTGTCCTGGGTTTCTCCTCAGGATTCCAGGTGAGCAGAGAGTTTGATGACCTCACTGCTCAGTGAAGGTCATTCTTCCAGGGCTTTGCATAAAGACTGCAGCCCACAGAGTGGAGCACAAACAAGAGTTGCTGCCAGTCTTCAGACCATCCTCACCATTATCTGCCCCTAAATGTCTGTGGAGTGTGGCTTCCTCATCATCCATAGGCCACTTCAACTTCCACATGGAGGGTTCTGGGCCTCGCCATGCCTTGTTACCACTTGAGTCTGCACTGAGTCCCCATGACAACCAGGGGGTACCTCCTATGGAGCCAGCCTTCGCAACGACTCAAACACCTGTACCTCCTCGGCCCCTATGGTCCTTGCACTAATCTGGGCCTCCCTCTGCTCTCACTCATTTGGAGAATTCACTCATGGGTGAATTGCATGGTATGTGAACTATATCTCAAGAAAGCTATTACCAAAAAAAAAAAAAAATTATATTGTTTGATCCAAATTGTGTAAATAAAAAATGTATGATTGTGTATACACAGAAAAAAAGACCAAAAAGACCCATCATCTTAATAATGTTTATGTCTAGGTTGTAGGTTTATGTATTTTAATTTTCTTTATATTTTTGTGCATTTTCCACACTTTCTACTCTAAGTATGTGTTATTTTAGACTCAGAAAATAAATAGTACTTAAAAACACAACATGATACAGGTTACAATTCAGTCATGTGAATGGCCTGGTTGGAGCCTTGAGGAAAGAGGGTGCTATTGACTGAATTTTTCCCCCCAAAATTCATATGTTGAAGCCCTAACCCCAGCGCGACTGTATTTGGAGACAGGAAGTAATTAAGGTTAAATGAGGTCATAAGGATGGGGCCCTGATCCCATAGGATTAGTATCCTTATAAAAAGAAGCACCGGAAAGCTTGCTTTCTCCCCCTCCCCCCATGTGAGGACAAAGCCAGAAGGCAGCCCTCTGCAAGCCAGGAAGAGAGGCCTCACCAGAAATCAACCCTCCCAGACCTTGATCTGGGACTCATGGCCTCCAGAACTATGAGATGTCAACTGAGGAAAAATTCACTACAATTCAAATAGCAGGTACTCATTTGGGCAATTAGACTTGAAACTCACGAGACACAGATTCAGGCAGAAACCCAAAATGTGTTCAGAGGAAAACAAAGGAGGTAAGGGTTTATAAAGGCAAAAAAAGACAAATTATACAGGTTGTTTTGCAAAATTTGTGATGGGTGCCAGCAACAACTGTTACTACTTGGCTACATGTGATTGGTTGCTACGGCTATCTCTAAGGAAGAAAGTTCTTATCTATAAGTAAGCATATTTCTTGAAAGAAGGTCAAGATGACAACAGTGAAGCACAGTTCAAAAGCTACATTCCCTCTGGGTAGAGACGTAGTGTGCCTGCATAAGCCCCATTTCCTTAATGGCCACCCGGCTCCATTTTAGAAGCCTTGGCATATGATACTCCATTTTGTTATCACTGTCTACATTGTCCCCTTCTCATCAAGATCTTTGAGAACAAAGAATCGTGGATCAACCATTTGCTATATTGATATTTCCCTCATTGCCAGGAAGGCTCAGTCCTGGGAAGTCATATCCCTCATGAGGGGGGAAGGGAGGTGCTCGGTCATCAGTAGGGTTAATGCAGTCAGAGGCTCTGGCCCCATCTGAGCAATAAGGATGCAGTCAGGAAATGAGTCTTAGGCACAGTCTCTATCCAGAAAAAGTGTCAAACTCTGTTTGGAGTTTCAAGATTGGTCGATCATCTCAAGTCATTAAGCAATCATTATTCTGGAGGTAGAGACAGACACACAACATCGATAAATACAAATCTTTAGTAGCTTGAACCTGACAAAGATCTCATAAATCAGAATAATCATTAGTACAACTTGGAGCAGATCTGAGTGAGTAGTAGCATAAGAAGCTTAAATACAAGTACACATAGCAAAATTCTAACAATAATCATAAACAGTGTTGGAAGTCCTGATCTCAGCTAAGCACCTATACCTGAAGGAGATCAGCTGAAAACATCAATAGGGAACCAGAGAGTGTCATTAAAAGACACTGGACTGGAAACCTCCTGTGCTATTTTTATAATTTTTCCAAGTTCTAACTCAACTTCACAAGAAGAGTTGATGCAGGTACAGCAGGAGGTCTTGGCTACAGCACAGATGCCACCCTGTTCTGCAAGGAGATAATTGAGTGCCATTCAATTATCTAATATAACCCCCGCTAGGGAAACAGGGATTGTTGTTGTTGAACTAAGGCTCCAGTGGTAGAATTTGCCACTTTAGCTATGGTTAGGGATAAATTTTTAATCAACTGGTCATTATGGACTACATCAATCAAACAGACAAAGCCTTCGACAATGATAACCAATAGAGAGTATATGGGGTGTAAAACAGGGCAGCACATCTTGCCTAGGCCAATGAGACTGCGGTTGGGTTTTTTCTTTAACAAGAACTTGAAAAGGAATCCTAAAAGGCATTGTCCCGCCATATGCCAGCTGTCTAGACATTCATAAGCCCGTGATTCCCCATAGTAATCACACACAAAGGTGTACCCAAAAGGGACACAGAATATGCAATGCCTTCTAATTCTGTAGCAGTGTCAGTGGTCAGGAGCACTTGGTAAGGTCCTTTCCAATGGGGCTTGAGGGCTGTCTTCCTCTGGTGATGCTTCCAGAAGACCCAGTCACCAGTCTCTAGACTGTGACCAACAGGATCCTTCAAATTGGAATCTGGGACAGTGTCTTTAACCTGTTGATAATAGGCTTGAGCATAAGACAGTGGAGACACAGTAGCTGGTCTGACTCACATAAGACAACAGAGGATAAGTAGAAGGTTTATGCCAACAGACACTGATCTGCTGGGGTCATATGGAGTCAGTTCTTGTTTTCCAAGGAGGGCACTGCGAACAGTCAGCAAGACCAAAGGCAATACCTTAGGCCAGGGTGTCCAGTCCACAGTATATAACAAACCTCAAAGACAATTAACGGGACTAGAATCTAATATCTACAAAGGTGCAAACGTCATTTTTCTCTCTACAATTATCCTCTTTTTTTTTTTGGCCAAAGACAGTCACAGTAAAACTAATTTCTTTATATTAAAAACTTGGCCTGATTATACAAGTGAAAATAAGAATACTCACTGAGTGCTGCTGAATTCTAGAAGGATCAGGTAGGGAGAAAAAGTCAATGTTTCATCTTTGTTCACAAAGGTTGGTCTTACCAAATTGTTGATAGGCTAAGAGAAAAGCCTTGTTTAAATTTGGAAAAACAAAACATTAGAACATCCTCCTCAGCTCATGTAGCCCCAGGTAACTAATACTTGTTCTGCTTCAATCCGGTTTTCCCATTAGTTTTCTTGACTTTGCCTGATGATTGAGGGTGATAGGACAGTGAGAATCCCAAGAAGTTTGCAAAGTTTTCATTAAGGTCCGTATGATTTGCCCAGTGAAGTGGGTGCCTTGGTCACCAGAGATTGTGGAAGGAACATCCCAAGTGGGAAGCATATGTTCTAACAGTTTCTTTACCATTGTGAGGGCACCAGCTTTGTGGTGAGGGAAAGGCTTTAACCCATCTGGAAAACACAGACAATAATGAGAACATATTGATGAGCCATAGGAAGTGGCAGTTGAATGAAGTCCAGGTGCAGGTGCTCAAAGGACCCAGGTTTTACATAGCTGCCAACCTGTAGCTGGAAAAATCCGGGACCCTGTCACCGTAGCCAAATCAATGAACACAATGACCAGGGATTGAGGAAAAGAAAAATGGTTTAATTTTGCCAGCAAAATCAGGCTGCGGTGGGCTCATGCCCCAAAACCCATAGTCCTCCTGAAGCATTAGGAGTTGGGGTTTTTAAAGGAAAGTCTGTGGGAAAGAATGTATCCTTGGTGACTGTGATTATTTGTTGGAGGAGGGATCCCAGTCTTCTGGCCCCAAACCAGCAGTTAATCTCTGTCTACAGCAGGAGATTTAGAGCTCCATCAATCAATCTTCTCACATCACCGGAAATTTGGTTGGGGAGTGGACGGCAACTGCTGCCAATTAACGATTGCTAAGTTTATGAGGTTTTAGGTGGGGGAGGGGGAGCTGTGGCTTTGCAATTCGGTGTCTTCCCATCAGCCTGCATTTAGCTGAGTTAGGGAAGTTGCAAGTGTCCCCTGTTCATCTGTCCCTGTGAGGAATGGTGGATTCAGTGCCAGGAACCAGGAGTTGGGGAGCTTCAGCTTCTTGATAATTTCAAGATATCAGTCTCCCTGTAACAAACCTCAAGAACTGGTAATTAGCCAGAGTTTCAGTTTGTAGCTACCTGGGCTTTTAATAATTTATTACCTCCACTTGCCTTGTGGAATTCAGGGACACAAAGGATAAGACAACCAATATCTACACGTGAATGTAACTTAGAGAGGCAGGGAAGGGGGAATGAGTGCTTTTTGGTTTTAACCCCATATATGCTGGGTTCAACGCGGGGGAACGGATATCAGGGCCGGCATCAAACCCTTAGCTCTTTCTTATAGGAAAGACTCAGCTTTTAACATAAAGCATTGGAAATTATTTTGGTAAAACATAAAATCTCTGCCTTTTAGGTAGTGTTGGGGAAAAGGGAGAATCCCCCTCTGCCCTTTCCCTTAAGGTTCTTATGGCTGGCCAAATAATTAAAAGACAGGTTAGCAGGAGAAAATAATACCAAGTTTAATAACATGTATACATGGGAGAAACCAGGGAAACTGAGTTATCAACAAAATGGTGGAGATTCTCATTTTAAATACTATCTTCAACTAAAGACAAAGGAGGATGTTGGGGGTGGGGGGAGTCAGTTATGGGAGATTGCCAGAAAAGCACAGTAAACAAGAGTAACATTATTATGCAGATTTCAAACCTCACCTTCCACATTGATAAGTTTCTAGAGATGAGGTCATCCCCCCTCTTCCCACTACAGAGAGGGAGATACCTTTACAAATGGAGATTTCCCTTATAAATGTAAATGTTTGTCTGACAAGCCTTTGTAGGGCCACCTAGAGGATATGACCTGGGAGAGACAGAATTTTTGATAAGATGGGTTTGGTGGTGCCTTTCCTATTGTAACATCTATTTTACATTATATTACAGCCATCATATGGTAGTGGCTCCTTCCTGAAACAGACTTTCTATGTTAAATTCTTTAGGCAGTTTGGGGGAAGTCAAATGTCCGACAGAGAAAATAATCAAGGTAAAGAGACATATTTCAGGGTGGCCAATTTTGATGTCCCACAGCAGATTACTCAAAGGTAAAGAAAAACTTTTCATAATCTCTTTATCAAGAGTAGATTAGGGGCTGGCCCAGTGGCACAGCAGTTAAGTTTGTGTGTTCTGCTTCAGCGACCCGGGGCTTGCTGGTTAGGGTGCTGGATGTGGACCTACTCACCTCTCACCAAGCCATGCTGAGGCAGCATCCCACATAGAAGAGCTACAACTCTACAACTATGATACCCAGCTATGTACTGGGGCTTTGGGGAGAAAAAGGAAAAAGAGAAAGATTGGCAACAGATGTTAGCACAGAGCCAATCTTCCTCAAAAATAAATAAATAAATAAATAAATAAATAAATAAATAAATAAATAAATAAACAAACAAAGGGGCTTGAGAATTCATTGATTTAAAAAAAAAAAGAGTATATTGAAAGCCCAAGAAACCCTGTCCTTATAACAGAGAGAGAAAACCAAATACTAATTTTGCACCAGCTTATTTTTGATATTAAAACTCATTTACTCAATTAAATTCACTCCAATCTTAGCCAGCTTGACTATGCACAAGACTCTTCTCAAGGTTCCTCTTCCATAAACTTTCTTTTTTACATTGAGAATTTGTCTTTTCTTCTTCCCCAAAACCAGTTCTATTTTAGGACCAATTTACTTTCTTAACAAAAATATCTCCTTTCCTTAGACCTTCTTTTATGTACATTTTCATACATTTTCTCACAACATGAATTTTTAATGTGACACAAGTTGTGTTTATTAATAAACCTTAACATCTTTTTGTTTTTCTATAAGAAGAAGCCAAAAGTAGAGAAATCTCTGTTCACTAATTAACATTTTCCTGTTTTATCTTATCTGGAGATCTGTTTTATCCTAACTAGATATTCAATGAATTTTCCATCATTTACTTTCAGTTAGCAAAAATCTAAAGTTTCAAGTTACCAAAAGATTTGGAGAAGCTATTTTAAAGTACACATACCATAAAACATAATTGTTGCACTTAAAATTCTTTATTTCATTAACATCTTTATAATTGATTCTTAACAATCATACTTAGATTATTCATGAAAATTTCATGGACTTTAAAGCAGTTAGCTATCATTTGAAGTTAATTTCTTGCTGACAAATGTTATAGCAGTGATAACATGAACTTATCTGATTAATAACCCAGGTAGAATAAAAGTTGTATGTTTCCATTATATCCAGTGCTGATAACTCTGAAGACACGCCTTTTCATTAAAGCAACAAACTTAAGTGAGATTTTCTTGACCAAAGATGATTTTATATCACGTTAACTTGAAAAACATTTGGGTTAGCTTCTATTATATTTAGTGTCAATGCAAATAATCCATAACCAATCTATAAATTGAAATTGTGGTGAGTTTATTATGAGCCAGATCTGAGGACCATATAGCCCAGGAGAGTCCTTTCACAAAGGAATGGAGCACTCCACAGAAGCGGGGTGTACAGAGTGCTTATATACCGTTAAAGAGCACATATCACATACAATTGGAATGTCCCTTTTACAACAGTCACAAGATTGCTTTGCTGGCACAGCAGTTCTGTGAACACAGTGGGTCAGTGGTCTCTAGGTGGGTGGTCACAAGGTGAGCACAGCAGGTCAGCAATCAATCCCTAGTCTCCTCAAGGAAATGCTGATGTGGGGGAAGTTACATCCTTATCTTTAAGGGCATTGTTCTTGTCTTTGAGACGTAGTAAGTACTTAAAGCAGATGTACAATGCACGCTCAATGGCCATGTCAGGCCCTTTTGGAAAAAAAAAAAGTTCAGGCTGAATTAGTTTAACACCAAATGGCTTCCTCATATACTCCAATATAATTTATATAAGCACTTACTTTAAGTTCATTAAATAGAACTCTTTTTAGAAATCAACTTTGTTAATACCATCTGGAGGTAGAAAAATATCACACATATATAATGTATGTACATATATATAGACCAACACAGACAGAGATCTTACAGCTTTTATTTGAAAAATGTCAGCCATGAATCAGGTATGACACAAAACTCACTAGTTTACAAATAATTGTGTCTCTAGCAGATGGAACAAGTCAAGGTTACCTACTTAAAATTTTTGTTTTTGTTAATATTTTGGGGAGAAGACTTTAAGATTTATCTTTGCTGTAGATAAGGAGGCGATGAGTTAGATTTGCGGTGAGAGAGCCTGCCTAGCAGCCTACATTTAAAAGGAAACATTTTTCCCCGTTTTTTCTTTAACCTCAGGCTTTACTGATTCAGCTAGCCAGGTTTAGTCTCAGGTGACTGTGGGCTGTTATCTCCTGGGGTGTGTACATTCTAAAGATATGGACAGATTTACTACTTCAAAGGACAGAGAGAAAAAACGCAGGTTTTGTCCTAGGAGTTTCGGGTAATTTTAATTTAAAATTTTCCTTGAGTCTTAGGAATTGGGGATGGTCTAAATAAGAGTTCCTGGAGAGGTTACCAGGCTGTGAGTCAGATCAGGGAGCTTTTAGGATTGGTGAAAGGGAAGGGGTGGAATCTGAACTGCCTGTAGAGCTGCATCTTCAGTTTTACAAAGATTTCTGAGACAAGGACAGTTGCTCTCAATGCCTCAGAAATCGGGCTGTAACTTAAATGACAACATAGGTTGATTTACCCTTTCAATTACAATATCCCTAATTTGCTTCTTTCTCTCTGGGTGTGTTACCACCCAAAAGTGGGGTTCGTCTGCCCACCACAAGACATGCCAATAGGCAAGAGGCAAGGTGATAGGAGAGAAAGGCTGGTTTATTACAGCTTGCTAGCAAGGGGGAAGATGGCTGACTAATGTCCAAAAAAACCATCTTAAGGGGGCACAGAACCTTACAGCAGTTATATAGGCCATTGGGTTATTGGGGAGGGTGTTAGGAATGTTGACCTTCTGGTGTTACAGACTGGGAGTGCCACACCAGATCTTTCATTTGTCATTGATGATGGCTATCAGCATAGACTGTCTGTTCGGGGGTCATCACATTGCTAAGGAACTCAAAAGAACAAAGTTGTCATCTTACCCCAGCTGGAAGGTACATGCACAAGGAGGGGTCGTAAAATCTGCAGAGCAGTTAGATCTCCTGGAGGGTGCATATCCAGCTGGGTTAGTTTGTCAGAGGTCATTCAAAGTTACAATAGGATTTCTTGTCTACAATATGGCTTCCCTTATGTTAACCTTGTGTTGAGCCGGTATCAGGTTCATAGCTTTATTTTAATTTAGGGAAGAAAGCCTATTAAAAATTCTCTATCATGTTCTGATTATCAGCTTTCAATCTGGCCAATTTTTGACCATAGAGCTACTAAAAAAAAAAAAAAATCCTTCTAAATATCTTTTTAGTTTACATCCAGGAAAAACAGTAAACATTTCTGGCAGTATTAAACAACCCCATTAATTCTAATTTCAGTTTCCCCTGCACTGTTTAAGGGAATAACATAGCAGTTTACCAGGAAAACCCTCAGAGTCTCATCAACTCTGGAGGGGCCCATCCAGGGGCCTTCCTATGAGAGTGGATATGAGGGTGTCAGTAAGGCCACTAACTTGGTGGACTTCTGTTTATGGCTGTGTGGTCTTTTCTTTAAGGTCCCTCTTATATCTTTAATTTTTCATTAGCTTTTTGCAACAAAACTTCTAATGAAGCTATTTTAGAATTTTGAAGCCTTTGCTTTTGAGTGCATTTTGAAATGATCTTATTTAATTGGCATGTTCCCTCTACTGTCCATTGTGATTTTAAATCATTCTTAGTAATTTTGTTCCATTGAGACAGAAATTTACAAGGGAAGGGACCATAGTTCTTATACATAAAACCAATGGGTGTTCCTGAGGGAGAAACTTTAGAAAATGAAAATCTCATGTGAAAGAAAAGCACACAGACAGGAATGACAATAGGGAAATCCCTCAATTTAGTGAGAGTACTCACAGACCAAGGAAAAACCCTGCTAAAGGAATCCCCTCCTGTGGCAATGGCCGCCACAGCAGACTGAGACAGTCATCTCCTGGATGGTCACCCCCTGGCCCCCAAAAAAGGCACTGACTTACCCCAAGTGGAGACAGGTCAGAACCTGAGAGGACCCACAATTGGAAGAGTCTGTGATCCATGGAGACAGTGATCCCCAGGTGGCTCGTGTGGCTACCATACCTGGTTCCAGGGGAGGCCGGTCCATGAAGGTGAGATCATTTCAGGTCCTGCTTCCTGACACCATGTATGTCAAGATAGAAGTAAAGAACAAAAACGAGAGGCACAGAGGCATTTATTTGGGGATCAGAGAATTGCAATTCTAGGGGCACAGATTCAGGTAGAAACCCAAATATGTCCCACCAGGGAGTAAAATTCAGGAGCTTTTAAAGGCACAGAAGGGAGGTTTGCATTACAAAGCATCTTAATTGGGCTTGGCAGGAGAAAGCTAATCTTGACTAAAAATAATTGACTGCCAAGGCTAGCTAGAGGGAGGCAACAGTCCCTCACTGTGAGGAGCTGCAGGTTTCTTGCAACATTACTCAGTTCAACAGTTCATGTTCTGCCTGATGAGACGTGCATGAGACCCATTTCCTTCGTGGCTTCCCAGCTCCGTTTTAAAGCCCTTAGACATAAGTGAGTCTGTTTTGTTTCACATTTCACAACCTCAGTCAGGTAATGCACAAGGGGCCAGCTCGGGGGAAACACTGGTCTCCTGACTTCTCACTCTGTCCCTCTGTTCACCAGGCTGCATCTCTGTCGGGCACTCAGCCCTTCCTGCCCCTGGAGTTCTCTCTTGGAAACAGTTTGGTGATTTATCTTTTATTTTGGTAACAACTTTGTTCACATACCGTAATACTCACCAACTGAAAATGTATGTTTCAGTGGGTTATAGTGTATCCACAGAATTGTGCAACCATCACCACTATCCAATTTCAGAATATTTTAATCACCCCAAAAGAAACTCTGTACCCATTAGCAGTAACTTCCCATTCCCCTCTCCCCCATCCTCTGGCAACTGTCACCCAGAGAAGTCCCTACAACCGTTTCCATGTCTAATGCTTTCTTTTTAAGTTGTGCTTGCTTATAGGAACCAAGGCAGAACACTGCCAGATGGCCAAACCACAGAACTGATCCAAACCAGAGAGGTCCAAGATGGTGATGGGGTGCCATATGCAAAAGGAAACATGTGCAAAAAGAGTGGTGTACAAGAAGGGAAGATTTGCACGTGCCCCAAATGCCCCCACCCCAAGTGATGATGAGGTAACCCCCCCTTCACATCCCATAAGAACCCTGCTCACCTTCCCTTCAGGGAGAAGGTGTTTTAGAGCATGATCTCTGCCACCTCCCTTCATTGATCAAGTTTTGTTTCTGCTCTGCTATTCCGAACCCAGTCTCATTCTATTGGTGTGAGCAGCTCTGGGCAAAAGGACCCACTTGTGGGTCACGGGTCCCTTGGGGCTCGGTAACACAACCACTAATCTACTCTCTGTCTCTATAGACTTGCCTATTCCGGACATTTCATATCAATGAAATCATACAATATGTGGTCTTTTCTACCTGGCTTCTTTCACTTAGCATAGTGTTCTCAAGATTCATCCATGTTGTATCACCACTTTGTTCTTGTGGACAAATAATATTCCATTGCATGGATATTTCACATTTTATTTCTCCATCATGAGTTGATGGGCATTTGGATTGCTTCTATTTTGGGGCTATTCTGAGCAACGCTGCTATGAAAATCCATGTGCAAGTTTTTGTGTAGACACATGTTTTCATGTCTTGGGTATAGAATGGCTGGACTATACAATAACTTCATGTTTGGCATTTTAAGGAACTGCTCGATGGTTTTCTAAAACAGCTGCACCGTCTTACATTCTCATCAGCAGTGTATGAGGGTTCCAATCACTCCACATCATCTTCAACACTTGTTCTTATCCGACTTTTACCCTAGCCATCTTAGGGGGTGCACTGCACTGTGGTTTTGATTTGCATTTCCCTAAGGACTAATGATGTCAAGAAACTTTCCACGTGCTTATTGGACATTTGTATATCTTCTTTGTGTTGCTGCACAAAATTGGGGTTTTCTTGCCTGATGTGCATAAACAAGCCAATTAATTACGGCATCAGTGTTTGGGAAAGAAATCACCTTTATACTGTGAGATTGATCTGCAGGGAGACAGGGGGCATGTGCCCTCAGATCTATCTCCCTGATTCAGGATTTACGAGGATTCAAAATTTAAGAGGTTAGGAAGAACAGGTTGGCACGTGGAAATGCTCCTGGGACAGGTTTTGATTGGTGGGCTTCAAGCAGTTATGATGAGGTTCTAATCATTTATGATAGAGTTCTAAACTTTTATGATAGGGCTCTAAGCATTTATGATGAGGTGGGGAAGGAAATTAACACTGGATCTTCCTGAATGAGGGACCCCTCACTTCTGATCAGAGCCTGACTTTTAAGTTGCAGTCATGTCACGGTCCTTTGGTTCTATGGGGAGGAGAATATTTGGTTCTGCGGTCTTTTCAGGTCAAGATTTCTTCTTATGCACATGTCCTGGCTACGTGACTTTGTAAATTTTCTGAAATACAGTTCTTAATCACTCTGTTGATAAGGGATGGGGTCAGTTGAACTGCTCCTGCAGGGCCCAGGGTTACATTTGGAGAAATGTCTATTCAGATCATTTGCCCATTTTTAAATTGGGCTATTTATCTTTTTATTGCTGAGTTGTAGTAAGAGTTTTTTTTATATATTCTGGATCCATTTCCCTTATCAGATATATGATTTGCAAATATTTTCTCCTGCTCCGTGGATTATTCTCTTTTCACATTCTTGATGGTATCCTTTGAAGCACACAGTTTTTAATTTTGATAAAGTCCAATTTATATTTTTCTTAGGTTGCTTGAACTTTTGGTGTCATATTTATAGAAAACAATGGGCAGAGGGTGAAATGGGTAGAGGGGGTCAATTATATTGTGATGGATGGAAACTACACTTTTGGTTGTAAGCATGCTGTAGTGTATAGAGGTGTCAAATTATAATGTTGTACCCCTAAAACTGTCAACCAGAGAATTCCCTAAAACATTTTGCATGTCTAATGCTTTGTTTTTAAGTTGTTCTTGATTATAGGAACCAAGGGAGAACATTGCCAGATGGCCAAACCGTAGAACCGGTCCAAACCAGAAAAGTCCAAGATGGTGATGTGGTTCCATGCACAAAAGGAAATGTGTGCAAAAGGTGCTTTGTGCAAGAAGGGAAGATCTGCACATGCCCCAAATGCCCCCGCCCGAGCGATGATGCGGAGACCCCTCCCCCTTCACATCCCATAAGAATCCTGCTCACCTTCCTTTCGGGGAGAAGGTGTTTTAGAGCATGAGCTCTGCCTCCTCCATTCATTGATCAATGAATAAATTTTCTGCTCTGCTATTTTGGACCCGGTCTCCTTCTATTGGCATGAGTGGCTCCACGCAAGGGGACCCACTGCGGGTCACTGGTACTTTAGGGCTTCATAACAAAACCTATACAATGTTATAAACCAAGGTTACCTCAATAAAAGTAAAAACTAAAAGAAAGAAAGACAGAAACCATTGCCTACTCCATGGTCATGAAGATTTACTCCTAAGTTCTCTTCTAAGAATTTGTGGTGAGTTTAGCTAAACTGCCCCACAGCGTTGCTGCCTTGGCATCCATCTTGTGTGGCCAAGCAGCCTGCAGGGGCCTTGAAGTGACACTAGCCCCTCCCGAGAGTGCACGCCCCAGATAACCACCCGCAGAGCCACAAGTCAATGTAAGTTCCTGAGATGACTCCCGCCACTGCCCTGTGAGAAGCATTCTCCCCGCCTCCCAGGGCCTTCCCCTGTGCACCCCTTAGATAAGACCCCTGTGAAGCTTACCAAAACCTTGCTTTTTTTGCTTTCAGTTGACCAATCCAGACAGCCTGGGGACCTCAAAGCACTCTGCCTGTGGACCCCAATGAAGGCATATGCCCCAGGTCCTGCCCTGCTCTCTGCCTCCGTTCTGGCTTAACCTCCCAGTGTGGCCCCTCAAGGTGTGCTGTGGACCTTCTCCAGGACCTGTGAGTAACTGACTTCTCTATTTCAGTTGCTTTGTGGTCTGTTGTTAACCCAGGCTCACCATCCAATACCCCAAGGGCTCTATGTAACGAATATTAATTGGACAAAATCTCAACACATATTGCAGGTATACCTCATTTTGTTGTGCTTTGCAGAAATTGCATTTTTTACAAATGGAAGGTGTAGGGGAAGAGGGAGAATAACCCCCTTTTCCCCTTCTGGTTCTTATGGCTGGTCAAGGGATTTAAAATGACATAAGGCAGGTTAGCAGGAGACATCAAACAGAGTTTAAAACATGCACACAGGGAATGCACATTAGCATGAAGAATTACAGGGACAGTCAGGCAAAATGAGGTATTTATGTCCTTCCGGACTAAGGAGAGGGAGCTAGAGGTCTAAGACTTCAAAGGGGGAGAAGGCAACCTACTAAAAGATGAAAAAAGCTCATATTTGGTAAACAAATGTTTGCATTGTCACATCTATAGACAATGGGACCCTAAAGAGATATTTTGATAAAATAGCCCTTGTTAGATGCCTTCCTGCCTACCACACCTAGAATTATCCATGGTAAGAACTCCTTCCAAGGACAGGTCCTTCTCTCTGAAATTCTTTTAGGCAATTTGGGGCAAGGTCAAATGTTATTCCAGAGTCTTCTGAGCCTTGATTGTCTTCAGCTGAAAATAATCCACATACCAGAGTGACACACCTTGGGGTGGCCTGCCCTGAACCCCATCACTTCCCTCCTCTGAAACTGCCATGAGAGGTCCACATGTTAAAAGCTGAGCTGGTGACTATGGAGAGAGAAAATGAGTTAGTAGGCAAGTGGTAAAAAATCTGCAAAGGGAGAAAATATCATAGATTAGAATGAGGATGAACAAGGAGAAAGGAAGGGATCAGAGCACATCTCCTCACACCCCATTAAACCAGTTCCCCAATCCTGGGAATAAGTCAGTCTGGTAAAATGGGTGAGCTTCATTCATCTGATGGAAAATGTTAATCTTCTCTTTTAATAGATGTAAGTTAGACACTACTGGCCCTGTTTGGTTCACACAAAAGTTAACATTTTTCACTGATGACTGCACAAGCTTCTCCTTGCTGGGCAGTCAGTGTGTCCAGAGCAGGTCAATTGTGGAGGATCACAGAGGCTAGGCTGTTAATCTCTGGCTGGAGTATTTTCAAAGTTTGCATGGTGGTGCTGAACTCCTGTTCCATTACCATGGAGAGATTTAAGATCGCCTGTCCCAACCCGTAATTTCCAAAGCTGGGGAATAAGACTCTCGATGCTGAAAAGAACTTGGAGTTGTGATAAACAAGCAGATTCTCTATGATTTCTCAACTAGCACTTTTTTTTTTTTCCCCAGGCTTTCACTTATGTATTTATTTATTTTTATTTTTTTAATTTTTTGTTTATTGCAGTAACATTGGTTTATAACATTGTAAAAATTTCAGGTGTACATCATTGTACTTCTATTTCTGCATAGATTACATCATGTTCACCACCAAAATACTAATTACAACCCATCACCACACACATGTACCGAATTATCCCTTTCACCCTCCTCCCTCCCCCCTTCCCCTCTGGTAACCACCAATCCAATCTCTGTCCCTATGTGTTTGTTTATTGTTGTTATTATCTACTACTTAATGAAGGAAATCATGCGGTATTTGACCTTCTCCTTCTGACTTATTTCACTTTGCATTATACCCTCAATGTCCATCCATGATGTCACAAATGGCTGGACTTCATCATTTCTTATGGCTGAGTAGTATTCCATTGTGTATATATACCATAGCTTCTTTATCCATTCGTCCTTGATGGGCACTTAGGTTGCTTCCAAGTCTTGGCTATTGTGAATAACGCTGCAATGAACACATGGGTGCATGTACCTTTACGAATTGGTGTTTTCAAGTTCTTTGGATAAATACCCAGCAGTGGGATGGCTGGATCATATGGTAGTTCTATCCTTGATTTTTTGAGGAATTTCCATACTGTTTTCCATAGTGGCTGCACCAGTTTGCACTCCCACCAGCAGTGTATGAGAGTTCCCTTCTCTCCACATCCTCTCCAACACATGTTGTTTCCTGTCTTGTTAATTATAGCCATTCTGACGGGCGTCAGGTGATATCTCATTGTAGTTTTGATTTGCATTTCCCTGATAGTTAATGATTTTGAACATCTTTTCATGTGTCTGTTGGCCATCTGTATATCTTCTTTGGAGAAATGTCTGTTCAGGTCCTTTGCCCATTTTTTAATTGGGTTGGTAGTTTTTTTTTTTGGTAAGATGCATGAGTTCTTTATATATTTTGGAGATTAAGCCCTTATCAGAAGTATGGTTTGCAAATATCTTCTCCCAATTGTTAGGTTGTCTTTTCGTTTTGTTGATGGTTTCCTTTGCTGTGCAGAAGCTTTTTAGTTTGATGTAGTCCCATTTGTTTATTTTTTCTATTGTTTCTCTTGCCCGGTCAGACGTGGTGTTTGAGAAGATGTTGCTAAGACTGATGTCGAACAGCGTACTGCCTATGTTTTCTTCTAGAAGTTTCACAGTTTCAGGTCTTACATTCAAGTCTTTAATCCATTTGGAGTTAATTTTTGTGTATGGTGTAAGGTAAGGGTCTACTTTCATTTTTTTGCATATGGCTATCCAGTTTTCCCAACACCATTTGTTGAAGAGACTTTCTTTTCCCCATTGTATGTTCTTGGCTCCTTTGTCAAAGATTAGCTGTCCATAGATGTGTGGGTTTATTTCTGGGCTTTCGATTCTATTCCATTGATCTGTGTGTCTGTTTTTGTGCCAGTACCATGCTGTTTTGGTTACTATAGCTTTGTAGTATATTTTGAAATCAGGGAGTGTGATACCTCCAGCTTTGTTCTTTTTTCTCAGGATTCCTTTAGCTATTCGGGGTCTTTTGTTGTTCCATATAAATTTTAGGATTCTTTGTTCTATTTCTGTGAAAAATGTTGTTGGAACGTTGATAGGGATTGCATTGAATCTATAGATGGCTTTAGGAAGTATGGACATCTTAACTATGTTAATTCTTCCAATCCAAGAGCACGGAATATCTTTCCATTTCTTTGTGTCTTCTTCAATTTCTTTCAGAAATGTTTTATAGTTTTTGGTGTACAGATCTTTCAGCTCTTTGGTTAACTTTATTCCTAGGTATTTTATTCTTTTTGTTGCAATTGTAAGTGGGATGGTATTCTGAATTTCTCTTTCTGCTACTTTGTTGTTAGTGTACAGAAATGCAACTGATTTTTGTATGTTGATTTTGTATCCTGCAACTTTACCATATTCGTTTATTACTTCTAAAAGTTTTCTGGTGGATTCTTTGGGGTTTTCTATATATAAAATCATGTCATCTGCAAATAGTGACAGTTTCACTTCTTCCTTTCCAATTTGGATCTCTTTTATTTCTTTCTCTTGCCTGATTGCTCTGGCTAGGACTTCCAGTACTATGTTAAATAGGAGTGGTGACAGTGGGCATCCTTGTCTGGTTCCTGTTCTTAGAGGGATGGCTTTCAGTTTTTCACCATTGAGGATGATATTAGCTGTGGGTTTCTCATATATGGTCTTTATTATGTTGAGGTACTTTCCTTCTATACCCATTTTATTCAGAGTTTTTATCATAAATGGATGCTGTATCTTGTCAAATGCTTTCTCTGCATCTATTGAGACGATCATGTGATTTTTATTCTTCATTTTATTAATGTGGTATATTACGTTGATTGATTTGCGAATGTTAAACCATCCCTGCATCCCTGGAATAAATCCCACTTGATCATGGTGTATAATCTTTTTAACGTATTGTTGTATGCGATTTGCTAGTATTTTATTGAGGATTTTTGCATCGATGTTCATCAGTGATATTGGCCTGTAATTTTCTTTTTTTGTGTTGTCCTTGTCTGGTTTTGGTATCAGGGTAACGTCAGCTTTGTAGAATGAGTTAGGGAGCCCCCCCCCTCCTCAATTTTTTGGAAGAGTTTGAGAAGGATAGGTATTAAGTCTTCTTTGAATGTTTGGTAGAATTCACCAGGGAAGCCATCTGGTCCTGGACTTTTATTTTTGGGGAGGTTTGTGATTACTGTTTCGATCTCCTTACTGCTGATTGGTCTATTCAAATTCTCTACTTCTTCTTGATCCAGTTTTGGAAGGTTGTATGATTCTAAGAATTTATCCATTTCTTCCAGATTGTAGAATTGGTTGGCATATAGCTTTTCATAGTATTCTCTTATAATCTTTTCTATTTCTGAGGTGTCTGTTGTAACCTCTCCTCTTTCATTTCTGATTTTACTTATTTGTGCCTTCTCTCTTTTTTTCTTGGTGAGTCTAGCTAAAGGTTTGTCAATTTTGTTGATCTTTTCAAAGAACCAGCTCTTGGTTTTATTAATTTTTTCTATTTTTTTTTGGTCTCTATTTCATTTATTTCTGCTCTGATTTTTATTATTTCCCTTCTTCTACTGATTTTGGGCCTGGTTTGTTCTTCTTTTTCCAGTTCCTTCAGGTGCATTGTTAGATTGTTTATTTGAGATTTTTCTTGTTTGTTGAGATAGGCCTGTATCGCTATAAACTTCCCTCTTAGAACCGCTTTTGCTGTATCCCATAAATTCTGGCATGTCGTATTTTCATTTTCATTTGTCTCCAGGTATTTTTTGATTTCTTCTTTGATTTCTTCGTTAACCCAGTCGTTGTTCAGTAGCATTTTGTTTAATCTCCACGTATTTGTGGCTTTTCTGATTTTCTTCCTATAGTTGATTTCTAGTTTCATACTGTCATGGTCAGAAAAGATGCTTGGTATTATTTCAATCTTCTTAAATTTATGGAGACTTGTTTTGTGGCCTAACAAGTGATCAATCCTGGAGAATGTTCCATGTGCCTTTGAAAAGAACGTGTATTCTTTGGTTTTTGGATGGAATGCTCTGTATATATCTACTAGGTCCATCTGTTGTAGTGTGTCGTTTAAGGCCAATGTTTCCTTATTGATCTTCTGTTTGGATGATCTATCCGTTGGTGTAAGTGGAGTGTTAAAGACCCTACTATTATTGTGTTACTGTCTATTTCTGTTTTTATGTCTGTTAATAATTGCTTTATATATTTAGGTGCACCTACATTGGGTGCGTAGATATTTACAAGTGTTATATCCTCTTGTTGGATTGTTCCCTTGATCATTATGTAATGCCCTTGTCTCTTTTTACAGTTTTTGTTTTAAAGTCCATTTTGTCTGATATGAGTACTGCTACCCCAGCTTTCTTTTCATTGCCATTTGCGTGGAGTATCTTTTTCCATCCCTTCACTTTCAGTTTGTGAGTGTCTTTAGGTCTGAAGTGTGTCTCTTGTATGCAGCGTATATATGGGTCTTGTTTTTTTATTCAGTCAGCCACCCTATGCCTTTTAATTGGAGCATTTAGTCCATTGACGTTTAAAGTAGCTATTGATAAGTATGCACTTACTGCCATTTTTTAACTTTTTTTTTTTCTCAGTGTTTCAGTAGTCCTTCTCTGTTCCTTTCTTCTTCTATACAGAATTGATGGTCACTTTAGTTTGACCTCTGTCTGAAAGCTGTACTCTTTAACTCCCCTCCTCCCTCATGTTTTTGATATCATATCTAACCTCTTTGTTGTGCATTTGTATCCATTACGTTCTAATCACAGAAATAGATAATTTTTCCCATTTGTGGTCTTTTCTTTTCCCCTTAAATCAGTCCCTTTAACATTTCTTGTAGCACTGGTTTCTTGGTGACAAACTCCTTTAATTTTTGCTTATCTGGGAAAATTTTGATCTCTCCTTCCATTTTGAATGATAACCTTGCTGGGTAGAGTATTCTTGGCTGTAAGTTTTTTCCTTTTAGCACTTTAAATATATCGTGCCATTCTCTTCTAGCCTGTAAGGTTTCTGCAGAGAAGTCAGCTGACAGCCTTATGGGGTTTCCTTTGTACGTAACTTGACATTCTCTTGCGGCTTTTAGGATTCTCTCTTTATCTTTAATTCTGGACATTTTGATTATGATGTGTCTTGGTGTGGGCCTCTTTGGGTTTATCTTGTTTGGGGCTCTCTGTGCTTCCTGTACCTGGATGTCTGTTTCCTTCCTTAGGTTAGGGAAGTTTTCATCTATTATTTCTTGAAATACATTCTCTGACCCCTTGTCTCGCTCTTCTCCTTCCGGGACACCTATAACACGGATGTTAGTGCGCTTGATGTTGTCCCAGAGGTCCCTTAGACTGTCCTCACTCTTTTTAATTCTTTTCACTTTTACCTGTTCACCTCGGGTAATTTCTTCTAGTCTTTCATCCAGCTCACAGATCCGTTCTTCTGTATCCTCTACTCTGCTTTTGAGTCCCTCTAATGAATTTTTCATTTCCAGTATTGTATTCTTCATTTCTGATTGGGTCTTTTTTATATCTTCCATTTCTTTGTTGACATTCTCACTGAGTTCATCTATTCTTCTCCCCAGATCAGTGAGCATCCTTAACACTCTTAGTTTGAACTCTCTGTCAGGTAGGTTGCTCATTTCTGTTTCACTTAGTTCCTTTTCTGGGGTTTTGTCCTGTTCCCTTACTTGGAATGTATTCTTTTGCCTCTTCATCTTGCCTCTTTCCCTGTGTTTGTGTCTACGTATTAGGTAGGTCAGCTACGTCTCCTGCTCTTGGATAGGTGAGCTTATGTAAGTGATGGCTTAGGAGGCTTCCAGTGTGCTTCCCTCAGTTCTCAATGTTCCAGGGGTGACCCCTATGTGGGCTACGTGTATCCTTCTGCTGTGGCCTGTTTGCTCTCCCTGTAGGCGCCCAGGGAGGCTGAGTTATGCTCCTGGCCAGCTGTTGTAATGCTCAGCTGCTTGTAGTTGTTGTGGGCCCTTCAGTCTCTTTATCAGGTGTGGGGATCCCCAGCACAGTTGGCTGCAAGTTCTAATACCACATTTGTGTTGCAGTTTTTCTTTTAAGTGAGTAGGCCCCCACCATGGCAGGTTGTTAGGCTCAGGGCCTTACAATTGCTGTAAGCCTCTAGCCTATTAGGTCTCTTGTCAGCTCTCTGAGGATTGCAGCTGGGTGGGGCTGGCCTCAGGCACAGGAGCACCCAATTGTTTCAGGTTTTGGAAGGTGGAGCAAACCTCCTATGTGGGTCTTTGAGAAGTACAAGTCTTCTGCGGCTGAGAAGCCCTGCCGCCCACAGGTCTACACACACAGTCAACACAGTCCTGCCCCGTGTGAGCGCCCCGACCTCCCCAAGCGGACCTAGTCTCTCCACGGTGGGAGCCCCACACACTCTGCCACCGCCCCACACTCTCCACCCGCTCCTTGTGCACACCCTGCCCCGCTCAAGTCGGCTCAGTTGCCAGGCTGCAGAGAATCCAGTCACCAATCTAGGCAGGCCCACAAGTTGCCTGAGGGCTTGTTGTTGGGTGGGGCCAGTCTCTAGGGTGGGCTGCCTGCCCCAGCTGAGCTGGATTAAATTGGTGCTCTAGTGGGTGGGGCAGACCCTGGGCTAGCAGGCCTCAGGGAGAACTCCAATGGCGTCTGTGTCAGCACGCCCACACCAGGCCACAACAATGGCCGCCGCCAATGTCCCAGTCCCTGGAGAGGTCTCACCCCTCATCGAGATGCACTCAGGGCCTATTAGGTGAGTCTCTAGTCACCAAAGCACTGTACACCTTTCTTTCTGGTGATTTTAGGATGCTTTCTGAAACGGGTGAGTTTGTGCGTGGGCCCTTTAAGAGCCAGTTTTAGTTTCTTTGTGAACCGGGTTTTCTGGGGGTGCTCCCCAGTGTTTTAGTAGCAGGCACAGTCAGATATTATGCCGCTGGTCTCGATTGTGCTGGGTCCACAAAATGCCCACAGCGGGGGTGCTCCCCGGCTCAGGGCCCCGCGTCTCCAGGGAGGGCTGCGTACCTGTGAGCTGCTCCCGGCGGCCGTGAAGCTGGCGGCTTGTGAAGGCGGTGTTTTTCCTCTCCAGAAGGGAGTCTCTGCCTCTTCCACCTCAGTTAGGATTGTCCGTTGTTGCAGGAGTTCCTCTTATCCAGTTTTCAGTTCTGTCTCAGGGGTAATTTTTCCACGAGTAGTTGTAAATTGGCTGTGTCCACGGGAGGAGGTGAGTTCAGAGTCTGCTTACGCCGCCATCTTGTCAAGACTCACTTCAACTGGCACGTTTATGTGGTGCAATCTTATGAACAAAAGAACCCAAGTTTGCAACATGGCTGGCATTTAGGGTGGAGTGTCTGGGGACAGAAGGGGCCAGGTATCCAAGTCCACATCATTCTGGACTCGGACCAATTAGGTGGGAACCCTTCCTATACTTTGTTGCCACATAAAAATAAAAAGACCAGTGTGGTTTACAGGCAGCCCTAGAACTGAACCTGTAGTTCCCAGGGTCTAGAGTATTTCATGACGTTTGCTACCGGCACTGTTAGTGCCTAAACAGTTCCATTTTCCATGCACTCCTGTCAATCTGGGAGAGCAGAATAGATTGTGGAATAGCTGGTACAGGAGGACTGCAGTCTTATTTGGCAGCTATAAAACCCTGGTCCTGTCACCTGACCAATTGAGTTCAGAGTTTGGGTCCACCCATATATAATTTGTGGTATTGGGCAGCTTAACCATGTGAGCAGTTGCTATACCCTAAGTTGTACAAGGGTGGTTTGCATGCCATCCAGAACGTTTGATGATTTGGAAAATGTTTGTGCTGAAGGGAGGAGTGTTAGAGTCACAATTTCCTTGAGAGGTTTGAAGATGCCACCTGTGGAATCAAACTCCAGAATTTGATTGCAATATTGTGCTGGAATGTCACCCAGGAAAGGTCCAGTGTCGTGTTTACTTTCAATGCAAAGGGAAAAACATCCACCTATTGTCTTTATCTGGGCAAGGGACAGTCCTTGAGCTTCTCTAGAGGTTTTCTGGGGCCCAAGTGACTCACCAGAAGAAGAGGCAGAGTGATGTTTTCCTTGTCGTGGATACCATACCCTGTTGTTCCTCCATCTTCCGTACTTAGTCCACCAGGTGTTCACAACAGCAGGAACAGAGACTAGTTCAGGTTCTTTTGTGCTCTCTAGCTGTTGACATAGCCAACAGTCAGATTGATTAGTTGGCATGGCCAGGGTTTGGTAAACTGGCATAAAGAGGTATTTGGTCTGTGCTCGATCTGTTGAGAAAAAGAGAGTTAGTAAGAGCAAGACACAGACGGAAAAGAGCCCTTAGTGACAACTCAGAGAGGGGAAGAGGGACAAGTAAAGACCAATGCTCTCCATTCAGCTTTCTAATAAATGATTAAAAGGAGAATATATGTTTGTTAGTAGGAAAAGTGTTGTTTGAGTGTGTGTGTCTGTGTGTGCATGTGTGTAGGGAGTTTTAAAAGCAAGGGGGGAAATAGGTGAAACCGAGGTTTCTTGATCCATGATTTGGGAAAAGCTGTCTACTCCATGAGGCCAGCTGTTTTGGGGGTCAGGGAATTGGCCCCAGAAATCCTTAGTTTAAGGTCACCTGTGGGGGCTGTCTCCCAGTTGTCATGAGATGGATGTTCTGTGTCTATTTTGGCATGGCTTGCATGGATCCAAGGAAGATTTTCCCTTTATTTTGATGGCAGTGTAGGTGGTCAGTAAGACTTCATAAGGTCCTTCCCAGCAAGGTGACAGTGTGTTTTTTCTTCTAAAGACCTTGATGTACACCCGATCTCCTGGTCCAAAGGGATGGCAAGCTTTGTCAGAAGGTGGGGGCCACACTTCTTTTACCCATTGATGATATGCTTCAACTAACTAGTTAATTGTTGTTTATAGCTTGTCATAGCATCAAATTGTTCACTTAAGTTCTCATAATATTCACTTAATCCAGATATGGAAGCTGTAGAGACGGCAGTAGGCATTGGGCATCAAAAAACTATTTCAAAAGGAGTCAATCGATGTCTCCTATTTGGAGTATTCTGGATCTTTATAAGGGCCAAGGGCAGAGCTTCTGCCCACTTGAGTCCAGTTTCTTGGCAGACCTTTGCTAAAGTCCTGTTGATGTCTAGATTTTTATGTTCCACTTGCCCTGATGATTGAGGGTGATATGGGGTATGAAATTTTAGGAAGTACCCCAGAGTTTCTACAAGCAAATGGTTTATCTGCTATAAAATGAGCTCCTTGGTCTGATTCAGTCCATAAAGGAATGCCAAAACAAGGAATAACTTCAGTCATTAATTTCTTTACCACTGTTGTGGTATCTGCATGACTAGTTGGATAGCATTGGCTCCATCCACTAATTTTGCAGATGATAACCAAGCAGTGAGAATAGCCTAAAGCTGGGAGCACATCTATAAAGTCCATTGGGAGTGCCAAAAAGGGCGGTGTGGGCCTGGGAGGACTTCCTGGGGTACAGTGATTTCTCCCAGAAACTCGGTGAGATTTGCAAGTAGTGCACTGGAAAACAATTGGGTCAGAAATTTTGTGGATGCCAGGCAGGGCAAAACCAATTGTCTTTTAGTGCTTTAACTATCTCCTGCCTGCACATAGGTCTCATTTGGTGGGAGATAAGTGCAAGCCAAAAATCCAAAGGAAAAGGAGCTACAGAAAGTCCCTGGGCCCAGTGTCTAATCCATCTGATCACTGTTTGGCATCCTTTTTTACCCAGTTGTCTTTTTCAGATTGTGGGGAATTTGCCTGAGAGTTAATAATATCAGTCAGGAAAAGGCAGGTTTAAAAACTGGATGGAGAAAGGACAAGGGGTACATTGTGAGCTGCATATGAAGCAGCTCTGTCAGCCTGTCATTTCCTGAAGATATGACATCAGTCTCCTCAGTGTGGGCTGAATAGTGAACAATGGCAATTGAGAAAGAAAGTGAATAGCTTGTAACGGGGCAGCAATTAGTGTCTGTTAGCAACAAGAGTTCCTGCAGAAGTTAAGAATCCACGGGATTTCCAAATTGTGCCGACAGCATGGCAGACTCCAAAAGCATACCTGGAGTCAGTGTAAAGAGTAGTAGTTTTCTCTTTTGCTCATGTGCAGGCTCTAGAAGGAGCTATGAGTCCAGCAGCTTGGGCTGATTTCACAGTGGGCAAAGAACAAGCTTCAAGCATTTCATGGGGGGACACTGTGGCATAACCAGTTATTATGATTCCCTGGAAATTCCACTTACAGGAGCCATCACAAAATAGAATTAAGTCTGGAGTGTCTAAAGGGATGTCTGAGACCCTCTTGTGGCTTTGAGACCATTTCTGTAGTTGCAGGGCAATCCTGTGGGATGGAGTGGGCTCTACATCATCAGGGAGGGGTCATAAGGTAGCTGATTCAAAGTATCACAACAATGTAAGATGATGGGAGGGTTAGTTAAAAGAGCCTGCTCATAAGTGGTCTGTGGCCATATATAGAGGTGTGGTGTCCTGTGAACTTGCAAAATAGCTGATACAGCATGGAGAACATAAAGATGAATGGGAGAGCCTAACGTTAGAGTACTGGCTTTGTCAGTCAGGGTGGCAGCTGTGGCCACCACACACAAGCATGGGGACATATCTGATGCCACAGCATTCCTTTAAGCCAACACCTAATCCAGAGCAAGGCCCTAACAGTCTTCAATTCTACCAAGTCTGAGAGAGGTGAGAAAGCTGCTGAAGAAAAGGTCGAAGCTAGCAGAAGTTGGTTCAAGAGTTTAAGGAAAGAAGCCATCTCCACAATGTAAAAGTGTGAGATGAAGCGGCAAGTGCTGATGTAGAAGCTGCAGCTAGTTATCCAGAAGATCTAGCTAAGATCATTAATAAAGGTGGCTACTCTAAACAACAGATTTTCAATGTAGATGAAACAGCCTTATATTGGAAGAAGATGCCATCTAGGACTTTCTTAGCTAGAGAGGAGAAGTCAATGCCTGGTTTCAAAGCTTCAAAGGACAGACTGACTCTCTTGTTAGGGGCTAATGCCGCTGGTGACTTGAAGTTGAAGCCAATGCTCATTTCCCATTCTGAATATCCTAGGGCCCATAAGAATTGTACTAAATCTACTCTGCCTTTGCTGCATAAATGGAACAACAAAGCCTGGATGACAACACATCTGTTTACAACACGGTTTACTGAATATTTTATGCCCACTGTTGAGACCTATTGCTCAGAAAACAGATTCCTTTCAAAATATTACTGCTCATTGACAAAGCTCTGGTCACCCAAGAGCTCTGATGGAGATGTACAATGAGATGAATGTTGTTTTCATGCCTGCTAACACAATGTCTGTTCTGCAGGATCAGGGCAATCATTTTGATCATGCATCAAGGAGTAACTTTGACTTTCAAGTCTTATTATTTAAGAAATATATTTCATAAGGCTATAACTGCCATAGGTCATGATTCCTCTGATGGATCTGGCAAAGTAAGTTGAAAACCTTCTGGAAAGGGTTCACCATTCTACATGCCATTAAGAACATTTGTGATTCATGGGAAGAGGCCAAAATATCAACATTAAAAGGAGTTTGGGAGAAGTTGATTCCAACCCTCGTGGATGACTTTGAGGGGGTTCAAGACTTCAGTGGAGGAAGTAGCTGCAGATGTGGTGGAAATGGCAAGGGAACTAGAATCAGATGTGTGAGCCTGAAGAGATGACTGAATTGCTGCAGTCTCATGATAAAACTCTCATGGACGAGGAGTTGCTTCTTATGGATGAGCAAAGAAAGTGGTTTCTTGAGATGGAATCTACTGCTGAAGGTGTTGTGAAGGTTGTTGAAATGTCACAGGACTTAGAATATTACATAACTTAGTTGATAAAGCAGTGATAGGGTTTGAGAGGACTGACTCCAATTTTGAAAGAAGTTCTACTGTGGGTAAAATGCTACAAAGCAGCATCTCATGCTACAGAGAAATTATTATTGAAAGGAAAAGTCAATCTATGCAGCAAACTTCATTTTTGGCTTTGTTAAAGAAATTGTCACACTCACCCCAGCCTTCAGCAACCACCACCCTGATCAGTTAGCAGCCGTGAACATTGAGGCAAGACCCTCCACCAGTAAAAAGGCTTAGATGATGCTTAACAGTTTTTAGCAATAAAGTTTTTTTGGTGAGGAATATTGCTCATGAACTAACATCCATTGCCAATCTTTCTCTATTTTGTATGTGGGATGCTGCCGTAGCATGGCTTGATGAGTGGTATGTAGGTCTGCATCTGGGAACAGAACCTCTGAACCCTGGGCCGCTGAAGTGGAGTGTGCCAAACTTAACCACTATGCCACTGGGCTGTCCCCAGCAATAAAGGATTTTTTTAATTAATGTATGTACATTTTCTTTAGATATAATGCTATTGCACACATAATAGAGTACATTATAGTTGAAACATAACTTTTATATGCACTGGAAAACCAAAACTTCACGTGACTTCCTTTATTGCAACATTCCTTTTATTGTGGTGGTCAGGAACCAAACCTGCAATATCTCCAAGGTATGCCTGCACAGTTTCAGCTCTGAGATTTAGGTCTTTGATCAATTTTGAGTTAATTTTTGTATGTGGTGTGAGGCAGGAGTCTGACTTTATCATTTGCATGTGGATATCCAGTTGCTGCAACACAGTGTGTTGAAAAGACTATTGCTTCCCACAGTGAATTGTTTTGGAACGCTTACCAAAAATCAATTGGCCATCAAGAGAATGAGAAGACAAGGCATAGACTAGGAGAAAATATTTGTAAAAGACATATCTCATATAGAATTGTTATCCAAAATATACAAAGAACTCTTAAAAATCACCATTAAGAAAACCAACAACCCAGTTAAAAATAGACAAAGATCTGAACAGACAACTCACCAAAGAAGATGTACAGTTGGCAAATAAGCTTATGAAAAGATGCTCCACATCTTATGTCATTAGGAAATTGCAAATTAAAACAACAATGAGATACCACTACACATCTGTTAGAATGGCAAAAATCCAATACACAGACAACACCAACTGTTGCTGAGGATGCAGAACAACAAGAACACTCCTTCATTGCTGGTGGGAATGCAATATGGTACAGCCATTTTGGAGGACAGTTTGGCAGTTTCTTACAAAACTGAACATACTTTTACCATATTTCAGCAGTCACACTCCTTTTTTACCCAAATGAGTTGAAAACTTACGTCCACACAAAAACCTGCACGTGGATGTTTACAGCAGCTTTATTCATAATTGCCAAAACTTGGAAGCAACCAAGATATCCTTCAGTAGGTGAATGGGTAAATAAACTGCTCCATCCAGACAAGAAATGTTACTCAGCACTAAAAAGAAAGGAGTTCTCAAGCCATGAAAAGACATAAGACAACCTTAAATGCATATTACTAATGAAAAAGGCTAATCTCAAAAGGTCACATACTGTGTGATTCAATTCCAAGTATATGACATTCTGGAAAGGCAAAACTGTGGAGACAATGAAAGGATCCATGGTTGCCAGGGGTCAGTGATGAGGGAGGGATGAATAGGCGAAGCAGGGAGAAATTTTAGGGCATGCTGTAACAGCGAATACACGTCATTATACATTTGTCAAAACCTATGGAATGTACAACACCAAGAGTGAACTTCAATATATCTATGGAACTTAGGTGATAATGACGTGTCAGTGTAGGTTCATCAATTACAACAAATGTACCAATCTGGTGGGGATGTTGATAGTGGGGGAGGCTGTGCATGTGTAGGGGCTGGGGGTATACAGGAACTCCACCTTCTGCTCAATTTTGTTGTGAACCTAAAACTGTTCTAAAAAGGAAGTGTAATTTTTAAAAATCAGTTGGCCATAAACATAAATGGCCATACATTTTAAAAAATTAATTGCCCATATTTTTTGACACTCAATTCTATTTCATTGATCCATATGTCTATCCTTATGTCAGTAACACACTGTCTTGATTACTGTAGGTTTCTAGTCAGTTAGACCAGAACGTGTAAGTCCTTCAACTTTGCTCTTTGTCAAAATTGTTTTGGCTCTTCTGGGTCCCTTGCATCTCCATATGAATTTTAGGACCAACTTGATAATTTCTGCAAAATAGGCAGTTGGGATTTTGATAGGGATTGCACTGAACCTGCAGACCAATTTGGGAGTATTACCATCTTGACAATATTAAGTTATCCAGTCCATGAACAAGGGATGTCTTTCCACTTACTTAGGTCTTCTTTAATTTTTTTCAATGATGTTTAGTAGTTTTCAGTGTACAAGTTTTGCATTTCTTTTGTTAAATTTATTTTAAGTATGTTTATACATAAATTTATTATTTTTGATGTTATGTAAGCAGAGTTGTTTTCTTAATTTCATTTGTGGATAGTTCACTGCTAGTGTTTAGCAACACAATTGATTTTTGTATATTAATCTTGTATCCTGCACCTTTGCTGAACTTGCTTATTAGTTCTAATATTTTTATGTGGATTTCCTAGGATTTTCTCTACATGAGATCATGTCATCTGTAGCTAGAGAGTTTACTTCTTCCTTTCCAATCTGGATTCCTTTTATTTCATGTTCTCACCTAGTTGTCATGGCCAGAGCCTCCAGTAAAATGTTGAATACAAGTGGTGAGAAAGGACATCCTGATGTTGTTCCTGACCGAAGGGAAAGCTGTCCGTCTCCCACCATTGAGTGTAGTAGCAGAGGGTTTTTCCACAGATGGGCGGTCCCTTCTATTCCAGGTTTGTTGACTGCTTTTTCCTTGTCTATTGAGACCATCATGTGTTTTTTGTCCTTTTTCTATTAGTATGGCATATTACATTGATTTTCAGGTGGTAAATCGGTCTTGCATTCCTGTAATAAATCCCACTTGGTCCTTTTTATATGTTGCTGGATTCGATTTGCTAGTATCCACTTGAGCAATTCTGCATCTATATTCATAAAAGATATTGGTTTGTAGTTTTCTTTTCTTGTGATGTCCTTGTTGGGTTTGGTGTCAGGGTGATCCTGGCTTTGTAGTATGAGGTGAGAAGTGTTCTCTCTTCTTCTTGTATTTTTTGGTGCTTTCTCTTTACTGCATGTTCCTGGTGTTGCTCTGTGTAACTACCTTGCTCACTGTGGTCCAGCACTTGGCCCAGCCACAACCCTGGAAGTTTACAGTTGAGTACGTCAACCATGCTTGGCAAAAAATATCCATTGGATGTTGGTGCCTGTGAAAGGGGGTGTGGTGAGAGCCCTTCAGGGTAGATCAAAAGTCAGTGCTCTGAAACCCTGTACACCAGCTCTCAGGTGGTCATCGGTAAGGCCTTGGGGGAGCTCCTGTTACAAAATTGCCAAGGCTCTTGGTTGGAAATCCATTTTCCTGGATTTCTGTGAAGGCATTTCAGAACAGGAACATCTGCTCAGTTATGTTTAGGCCACATGGAGCGAGGTAAGGGAGATGACACCCCTGCAGGAAGTAGGAGCCCATCTGAGAAGTTCCTCAAGACAACATCAGGCAAATATCAGAAGGGTCAAGGGGGCTGGCTAAGGCAGAGTGTTCTAAGTGGCACCATCTTGTTTGGGAGTCCACTATCCTGTCACCAGATCACTGAGCCAGACACCCACAGGTACCCATAAAGTCCTATTCCACAAACCACATATAAACCTGAAAACATGGAGAGAGTTCTGGGGAAAGAGGATCCCTGTTTTGGTTTTGCTTTGCTTGGATGGATTGTCATCATTTTGCTGTAAAGAAGTTAACACCCTGTCACACCAACCTTTCCACTTTCAAAGAAGTGGGAAGAGCAGAAGGACAAAGAGCCCTCAGACCCAGGAATAAATAAGCCTGAGGGGGGTTTGTGATGGTTACGTGATGAGACAGATGATGTGTCTCCCCATGATGCGGTGTCTGGCATGGAGTAGGTGCTCAGTCCATGATGGTCTCACAGATATCCACAAGTGTGGAGCTGCTGTTAGGGTCCCCCAGGGTCCTTCAGGCTTGACAGGTGCTCCTGGGCTAGGAGGGGCTGCCATTGGTGTCTGAGTGGCCCTAGGGTGCCCCAAGCTGGATGCCTGGAGGTCATCCTCAGAAGTCTACCTGCCTCATTTCAGGACACTGTCCTGGATACTAGCAAATGAGGCACTGTCTGAGCTAGAAGCTCAGAACAGCCAGCATGAGTTCTGCCCATTCACAGAACACTCCCCAAATCTGGGCACTCCCTCGTCAATGGATGAGGGTGGCTTACTGCCATCCCATTGTGCCGGGAGGTCAGGGATTGCCCAGGGCCTCTCAGCCAGATTCATACCCTCATCTTGCCAGAGTCTCGCCTGATGCCTGCAGCCCCCACACCTCCCAGTGTTGAGGGGGCCTGGATGGTGCCCAGCTGGTAGAGTATATGTGTTGGGATGAGGGATCAAGGAGGGTGTCTGCAGTAGTGGAACGTCCGTGGGCTCCAGACACACCCCTCCAGACCTGGACCTTAACCTCCACCAGCCTCTGGAGACCATCCCAGTGTCCTGAGCTAGTCACTTACCTGGTGACCTGGGCTTCCTCATCTGTGAACCAGGCACAGTAATAGGTCTTCTCTAGAGCCTGGGGAGCTCTGGTCTTGACCGTGTGAGGTATGGGTAGGGTGGGCTGAGTGTGTGTGACTGTGAGGCAGGCCCAGTGCTGGATCTGGCACCCAGGGCTAGGTGCAGGCCCCGTGGCAGGGGGTGGCAGTGACAGTAGGTGAGTCACAATAAGTCCTGCGTGGACAGACTCAGGCCAGAGAGGAGATGAAGGCTCTGGCACCAGGGGACAGTGGTGTGGCAGAACTGGTTCCAGTGGAGTGTCAGGGCACAGGCATGGGACAAAGGGCCTTGGATTCCAGGCGCAGGGCCCAGGGAACACCCCACTCCAATCGAGGTGCATTGATACACTAGCCCGGCAAGTCAGGGAATGGGAGGATGAACACTGCTATCTGAGGCTGAGTGGCTGCCTGGGCTGTCTCAGGCCACAGAGCTCCTCCTGTTCCAGGTCCTGGCTCCTGGGAAGCCTCAGATTTCCACCCTTCTCTGGAATCCCAGATCATTGAAGCGGTTCCCAGCCAGGCTCCCTCGGGCTGTCTCCTCGCCACCCTCAGAGCCCCTCCCAAACACACTCAGATCTGGCTCCACCAGGCTCCCTCCCTTGCATGGGAGGCAGGCCAAAGGGATCTCTGTGCTTCCTGTGACCTCCTGCCCACCCTGTTCACGGGCCCTGACGCTTGCTTCAGCCCTGCCCTCCAGCTGGCCAATGGTTCCAGGATTGGATACCCAGCGCAAGGTCAGAGGAAGGACCGAGGGCTAGTCAAGACCTAGCTGGGCAGCCTGTCACTCCCTCTGGCCCTTGTAGGTGCCGGCAGCTGGCTTGGTGCTCTTCTCAGCTGGCCACTATGGCCCGGAGACTGCCCAGCACCGCCAGCCTGGCACGCTTCTGCCAGAAGCTGAACCGGCTGAAGACACTGGAGGAGTCCACCAGGGAGACACCGCTGCAGTGCCACCTGACCATGGCGGACCTGACCCTGCTGGCTGTGGGCGCCATGGTGGGCTTGGGCCTCTATGTGTTCACGGGCACAGTGGCCAAGGAGATGGCTGGCCCTGTGGTGGTTGTGTCATTTGGCGTGGCCGCCATGGCCTCCCTGCTGGGAGCCCTATGCTATCCAGAGTTAGTGGCACTTGTGCCCGGCCAGGGCTTTGCCTACCTGTTCACCTGCGTGTCCATGGGTGAGCTGTGCGCCTTCCTCATTGGCTGGAACATGCTCACTGGGAACCTCATTAGTGGTGCTGCCATGGCCTAGGTCTGGAGCAGCTACCTGGGCGTCATCTTCAGCCACCACATCCACAGCTTTATTGAGCCACATGTGGGCATCTTGCAGGTGCCCTTCCTGGCCCAGTACCCAGACATCTTGCCTGCTGGGATCACACTTTTGGCCTCTGCATTTGTCTCCTGCAGAGCCAGTGTCTCTTCCTGGCTCAATCGTACCTTCTCTGCTATCAGCCTGGTCGTCATCCTCTTCATCATCATCTTGGGGTTTGTCCTGGCCCGCCCGGGCAACTGGAGCACTGAGGAGGGTGGCTTTGCACCCTTCGGCTTCTCTGACATCATGACTGGTGCTGTCACCTGCTTCTTCGCCTTCATGGGCTTTGGTGCCATTGCTGCCTCAGCGAGGAGACCCAGAACCCAAATTGAGCTATGCCTACAGCCATTGCCATCTCACTTGGCCTGGCGGCTGGTTCCATCATCCTTGTTTCCACTGTGCTCACACTCATGGTGCCCTGGCACAGCCTGGACCCTTACTGGGCACTCACTGATGCCTTCCACCGGTGGGGCTATAGCTGGACAGGCTTCATTGTGGCGGCTGGTGCAATCTGTGGTAAGGGGCCCTTCCAGACAAGGTGGGAAGGGACATGGCAGTGGGACCCTACCCCAAGCCTCCCAGGGAACACGTCTCCATCTGGGCCTGTGTTCCCAGCTTCATCATGGGGCCAGGAATGGGCTAATGATTAGATTCTCCACCTGGGCTTGTTGGGAGGGACCTACTCAACGACCCTCCTAATTGTACATAGAATGTCAGCCCTGGGCATGTGCTTCCAGGTCCTTTCCTGGCAGAGGGACTCAGCCCTCATCAGATTCTCCAGTAGGTCTGTCACCTGTACTGGGGCATCTCATTCCTGGGTGGTGAGGGGGAACAATCCAGCACCCCCCATACACTCAGGCTCACTCTGAGAGCCCAAACTCATGCCCGTGTTCCCAAGGGGCCACCCATGCCCTGGCCCCAGCAGCAGCCCCTGTGGGCCTGTCCACCATGCTGACCAGTCTCCCACCCTCTGCCACAGCCATGACAACTCTCCTGCTTGGAAACATCTATTTCCTGCCACGTATCATCTATGCCATGGCCACCGATGGGCTTTTCTTCTAGGTGTTTGCCCACGTGCACCCTCAGACGCAGGTCCCCATGGTGGGCATCCTGGTGTTCGGGGTCCTCATGGCTTTCCTGGTGCTGCAGCTGGAACTCACAATACTGATCCAATTTGTGTCCATCAGCACACTGCTGACCCACACTGTCATGATCACCAGCATGATCATGCTACACTTCCAAAAGGCCCCTCCCTCCAGTTCCCTTGGCCCAGCCAGCCCTGTGGGCACAGAGCAGGCCTCAGCCCCTGAGGCCAGGCAGCAGCAACCAGCCCTGAGGTCCTATCTTAGCTTCTTGGGTGGGTGCCAGCTTGGAGCCGCCGTGGCTTGGGCACTTTGTGTCCTGGTGGCCTCAGCCATCACTCTGGACTGTGTGCTGGTCTTTGGGCACACGGCCCTACACCTCCCACCACGGGGCTACACCCTGCTGCTCCTGCTCAGCTCCATCATGTTTCTGCTCAGTCTCCTCATCCTAGGGGCCCACCAGCAACAGCACCGGCAGGACACCTTCCAGGTACTTCCTCCAGCCAACACCCATCACTCTCAGCCCAGCCAGCTCCCCTCACCCCTTACTCCTCTGCCATGGCAGGAGGAACCAGGGCTCACAGGGCAGGGGAGGCCAGTGCCCCATCCCCCTCTTTCTGCATGGCTAGTGGGCACTTGTCTCTGGAATCTCCAGAGGTGGAGAAAGGCTCTGTGGACTCCCGAGATATAGGCCGCTGGGGCAGCAGATCTTCTCACAGCCCAGTCCGGCCCTGCACTTGCCCCCTCAGATCCCCATGGTGCCCCTGTCTCCAGCCCCGAGCATCCTCCTCAACGTCTTCCTTACGCTGCAGCTGAGCTACCTGACATGGCTGCATTTCTCCATCTGGCTGATGATCAGTGAGTGGGGGCCAGGCTGGGTCCTTAGGTGGGCTGCAGGAGGAGGGCAAGCAGGGAAGCAGGGCTGGGACCTGCCCCTCAGGCTTGTTGCCCCCCTTGCAAGACTCGTGGTGTATTTTGGCTACGGCATCTGGCACAGCAAGGAGAACCAGCGGAAGCAGCCCGGGTTGACTGCCCCAGGTGACAGCCTGGAGATGGCACAGGACCTGCAGCCCCCCAGCCAGGCACCAGCCCAGGAGCCTGGCTGCATGGAGCAGCCCGCCAGTCCATGAGGATCGCTGGGGCTTCCCTGCCCTCCCCCACCTCCTCAGGAGACCAGCGGGGCTGGCAGCCCCTTCTATCCAGGGCAGCTCCTGTTTCCAGGCCTGCCCATGCTGGAAGGTCCTCTGGACCTCAGCCCAGGTGTCAAGCTTTGAGTCCTTGGGAGTGGGCTGTGGCCAGCATTGGTGTGGTGGACTCTTCGCCCAGTGCCTTCCAGTTTATGACCAACTCCAGCTACCTGGGCAGGTGGAGTAGGGTGAGCAGGGAAGAGGCCTGCAGCCCCATGGATCCACAATAACAACTGCTTGGCCAGCCATGTGGCCTGTCACTGTCTACTGTGGTGTTATTTCTGGTACTGAGTCCTCGCTTGTCCCCGGGACCCAGACGATTGTCCCCAATCCACAGCAAAAGTGCTGAGGTTCTGTCATAGGGACGTACCAGCCCTGGGACAGCCCTGAGTCAGGGACATGGCCAGGCCTGGGTCATGGGGTCATGCCCTAAAGCCAGCTCAGAAGGGAGCTTACACACCAGGCACAGAGGGGTCCCACCCAGGGTGGAGTCAGGGTCCCTCCCAGGCTCCCCACATATGCCCTTGCGGGCAGATCCAGAGAGCAGAACCTGGACGCGAAGGAGGCTGCCCAGAAAGGGCAGTGGAGTAGTGGGGTTCCCTCAGTTTCCCAGGGATCCCAGAGAGCAGGGCATGTGCCTGAGGCCCCAGGGTGTAGAGGCCCACCTGCCCGGGTACACACATCTCTCAGGCGCAGGCCCACATGGCTCCCCTGGGGGTGCACACCCACGTGCAGACTGAGGCACAGCTGGTTCCAAGCTCAGGGCTGCCCGCAGCTCCCCAGCTGCCTCTCCCCCTGCCCGCCCCTCAGGGCTTTGTGACAAGGGCTTGAGATGGGACACACATGTGCAGGTGGGGGCACAAGAGCCTGGGCCTGCTCCAGGTACCTTCCACACTCCTGGTGGCTATCGGTTCCCAGTCCTTGGGGGTCCCCAGGCCCACCCTGCTCCCCCACCGGTCTCCCCAAGGCTACATCTACCATACGTGCCTCCCCCTCCCCGTTCCTGCCTGGAAGGACCACACAGGAAGCTGCTGGCTCTGGCAGCTTTACTCCTCGGCTCTCTGCAGCCTTGACCTCAGCTTTCTCTGGGCCCCAAGGACAACCAGGTACCCGTGACCCCGCTCCAATAACCAGGTTCAGGGCTGTGTTCTCTCACTCTGGCCCTTCTGAACCCGCCTCCCACGGACACGGCTCTGGGGATTGAGAGGAGCAGGGACCCGAAGGCTTTCCTGGGGCTCCAGGTGCCAGATGATTCCAGATGCTGCCCAGCCTGAGCCCCAGCCCTGGCCCTCCCCAACCGGGCCCAGCTGCCTGCATGCCCCTGGTCACCAGGGACCCATGGGAAGGCAGCCCCTGTCTTCCTGAGGTGGGTTCCCCCAAATCCCTGCCCCACCCTGGGACCAAGAGAGGGCTTGGCTCCTGCAGCCCCCATCCCTCCTCTCCTGACCATGGGCCCATGGGGAAATTCTCCAGCAGGCAGGACTCAGGCCCCCGGGAGGATTCCAGAACAAGAACTAGGCCAGCGTATGGAGGCTTCCATGTCCTCTGTTAAGCACATTCTTTCCAGCCCCTGGGCTCCACCTGAGGTCTTGGTCACAGCGTGGTTCTCAGGCAGTTGCCTCAGGCTGGGTGGGCAGCTGCCCAGACATGTTCTCAAGTGTGACCTTGGGCAGCAGTGACGTATGTGTGCAGATATACAGCCTCCCCACCACCATGGCTCCCAGGAGCCTGGTGAGCGGGTTCCAGGGGGGTGGGCTGGGGTCACCAAGCAAACATACAGAAGGTCCCAAAAGACCCCATGCCCACCAACTCAGCCCCTGCCCCCTCCCCATCCCAGCCCCCCGCAGCCCGAGGGCTGCCACCAGGAAGGGGCTGGTGCTCACAAGCTGAGCAGGTTTGGGTCCAAGAGGTGCCTGTGCCCTTGCCTGGGGCCCTAGGGGGTCAGATCATCTGCCCACCGCACTCCTCACTCCTCATTCTCAGGAGAGTGTTGAGAGGGGTGAGTATCTAGATATCAGTCACTTACCTTCAAAAAGTTTCCTGTGAAATCTGTCTAAATATATCTGGCTTACTAGAGAGAGGGAGAGAGAGAGCAAACGGGGCAAAATGGTGAAAAAAAAAACCTCATGAACTCAGATGAAAGCTATGGGTTTTTATGGTACTAATCTTTCAAGTTATTCTATAGAGTTTTGTAATTTTTTAGATAAAACCTGAAGGGAAAAGTAAAGAAGGCCCCCCCTGTGCCATGGAGGGAGATTCTGGAGGCAGGGTGGAGTGGAGGAGGGACTGGGGTGAGGGGTCTGAGCTGCAGCGGGGGTGAGAGGACACATGGGGTGGAGGCCAAAGGGCTCAGGAGGGAGGCTGGATGGAGCCTGTGCTGGGGGACCTGGAGCTGAGAGCCCCCCCTCCTGCCCTGGGGACCCCTCCACACACAGTAGAGAGTCCAGAGGGATGGGCCTGGCTGGGGTCTGTCCTGGCCGCCCCAGGAGGATAGTTGGAGGGGCACCTGGCTGTGGGGCCGCAGCTGAAGTCGTAGCTCCTCTCCTGCAGCTGGAAGGAGTTGTGGGGTTGCCGTTGGAGCCCCCGGTGTCCAGGTCACAATCCCAGATGACATGGATGCCCACAGCCCCGTCCTGTACACAGCGCATCACTGCTCTACCAGCACGCGGGCAGGGACCCTCTCCTCGAGTCCTTCTAGAACCCCGCCCCCAGGGGCCCACCAGGAACACCAGTTCCTCAGAGACCCCTCCAACCCCGGCCACAAGGTCCGCAATGAGGAATACAGGAGGTAGAGGTTGAAGCCTGGGTCACAGTGGCAGTGCTTGAAATAGTGGTGTCCCAAGTGTCCAAGGCATTGGACCTGAGAGGGGGTGAGGCCAGGGGGTTGGGCCAGGCAGGGGACAAAGAGGATCTGGGGCAGCCAGGACCCACCACGCTGATCTGGAGAAGTTGAACTTGCTGAAGGTGACAGTGTTTTTGATGAACAGCATGAAGTTCTCAGCCTGGAGCAGCAGGGGCTTCCTGCAGGTGGGGGAGGTCAGGGGCAGGCTCTGCTGGTCCTGGGACCTGCCCTGGGTGTTGGGGACACTTACACAGGCACAGTGTCACTCTCCATGGGGTGCCAGCCCCGGATCTCACAGGTCCTGTGGGTCCCATTGAACTCCACACACTGGCCTGTTTTTATGCCTTGAAAACACAAGACAAACTCCAGGCCCCCAAGTCTTCACAGGGCCTGGGAAGGGAGTGTGCAGGGGGCTGTTGGCAGAAAGAAGACACACAGAGGCACCACAGGGCCTGCACGGGGGAGCCACACAGGGTCCCAGCACGGCCCCCTGAACCCCCTCCCAGTGGAGGTGCTGGAAGACAGGACCCACAGTTACTGTGGCTGTGCGTCCCCGTCTCCCCTCAGGACAGTCCTCGTCAGCCCAGCGGTTCGCAGTGAGATGGAGGGTGGTGAAGTGGTGAGAGAGCAGAGTTGTCCAGGCCCAGGAAACGTCTCCCCTCTGTGACCCAGCTCTGCAGTCCACAGGGACACACCCTTCCCCCTCTTAGTCCCCAGGGTTCCCTGAGTTTGCGGGCACATAGGAAAGTTGGAGGATGCAAAAAAAAAGAGGTGGTCAGAGTAGGGAGGGTGAGCAGCCCCCGGCCAGATCGGGGTGCAGTGCTGTATCCCAAGAAAGAGTGAGACTCCTTACTTCCTGATAGTTCTGTCCCCGGTGGGGGCAGAAGTGACTCCTCGAGGCCCAGGTCCTCTGACCCAATTCTGATGACAGAATAGGGAAGGTGGAGGGACTCTGGGAGGGTAAGTTCATGCCAAGGTGGGGGTGCTCGGTGTGGCAGACAAAGGGCGGGACCCTCTTCATAGGGGTCTGTAGGGAAGTGGGACCCCACACACTGGTCAAAGGACCACTGGCCAGTCCCTTCCCAGCTTGTTCTGCTGTGAAACAGGGACATTAGTGCCTGCACATGGTCACAGAGTTCTGGGCATCAGCCAGGAGGGGACGGTGGCGAGAATTCTGGGAGTCCCAGACCCCGGAGAGGAAGCATCCTCAAGAGTCAGGCACTCGCACAGACATGGTTCTGCCAGGCGGAGGGTGGACACCACTGTCCAGGGCCCCGGGCTCAGGGGCAGCAGGAGGAACACAGCACCAGGGTGGCAGGCACCTGGGGACTCTGAGAAGCCAAATGAGACACTGGGACTTTGTAGGGTGGTGGGACTGTAAGAAGTGGGCAGGGGACAGCATGGGGTCACCTGCTCTGCCTCGCTGTCCCTACCTATGTCCTGAGTCTCCACCCTGGCTGGGCCACCATCTCCTCCAACCAGACTCCATAGTGACCACCATGGGTCCCCACCTCTGCCCTCATCCGCCTCCTTCCAGCAGCCCGAGTGGCCCACCCTAATGACAGACGATTGAGTGCCCCTCCCCTGAGCCCATCTGTGGCTCCCACTGCTGCTGTCTCCAGTTCAGCTCCTTAGAGGGCCTCACAGGCCCCTGTGATCTGGGGGTACCCCCTACCTGCCCCAGTCCAAATCTAGGCTCCAGCCCACTCAGCAGTAGGGAACCCTGGTGGTGCCTCCTCTCACACAGTTGGGGCCTTTGCCCACGCAGCCCCTCTGCCTGGACATCCTCTAGATCCCACTCAGCCTCCCATCCTGCAGGAAACCCTTCCTGAGGCCCCAGGTTGGCTGACGTGCCTCCCTGGGTCTCCCAGCTGCAGCTTCTGCCCCATCGCAGGCCCTGCCTCCCTGGCTGGGCTGTGTGTGCAGGAGCTCCGGGAGGTGGGGAGGGTGGAGTTCTGTAAGCCTGGTCTGGGGGAGGCTCGGCAGGTGTTTGCTGGAGGGTGTGACACTACAAGGAGCACAGAGCACGTGCTGGGAGGGACCAGATGACCAGACCCTGAGAGGAGCTGGCAGGAACTCTGCTATTCTCAGGAAGCCGGGGTGTCAGGTCTGATGAATTACCCAGCCCTGGCAGCTTTGAGGAAAGGGCCAGAAACCTGGCCGTGGGCAAAGAGGGACCTCGTGGATTCCAGAAAACACAGAACTGTGGCCCCAGCACAACTTCAGGACAGTCTACAAACCGAACATTAACTAGACGTCTCTGTGCATTCAGAAAGGGAGGGACATCGTGTGTGTTTCCGAACGTCAGCACATTCTCTGTGCACGTGCCTCACCGCGTCTGTGGACAGGGCCAACCAGGGACATGTGGCCCCTCCAGCAAGTGGGGGGGGACCAACGACCAGGACTCAGTGGACAGGGGTCACACAGTACCCTCCAGCCCAGCAAGCGATTCCACGTTGGACTCAATTAAAGAAAGACATCACCATGGAGGGCGGCTCCCAGGGCTACGTCCCAGGTGCCAACTGTTCAGACAAAATCCACAGCTGGGGAACTGTGCACGTGAAAATGGTTAAGATGGTAAATTTTATGTTATGTGCATTTTATCACACTAATAAAAATTGGAAACAAATTCACAGCTGGTGAGGAGAGCGAGTGTGCTCTGGGACAGACGCTGGATCCCTGGGAAGCCCCCAGGCAAGAGGAAAAGTTGAGATTTGGGGGAGAGTCTGCATTTCTGCATGAAGGGGCAAGAAGAGGGTGGGTACTCTGTCTTTACCCCAGCTATAGTGAAAAATACCAGAGATCATAAGTGACCCTGTGCTCAGCATAAGAAGCAGTGTACTGTGTTTGCCCACAAAAATGGAAGCTTCCCCAGGCATAGAGAAAGCGAGGTGATATTCCAGCTTGGCTCTTGCTATTAGAGCCCACTTAAGCATTGTGCCCAGTTCTGGGAGTTACACTGACAACCTGAAGTGTGTCCAGAGGACAGGATGGGGAGGGTCCTGGACACTTCACAGAGAACAACAGTGGAAGGATCTGGAGGCATACTGCTCAGTGGTGCAGAGTCCCCAGGTGGGGCTGGGAGGCCTTGGGTCAGTGACTCAACTTGGCTGGGCCTCAGTCCTCTCATCTTACATAGGGACTGCAGTAATTCCTGCCAGGCAGGGTGTTTGTGGGAGCGAATGAAATGATTCATGAAAAGCAGAGTGTCTGGGATAAGTAGCCCATACTGAGCCCTCAGTCACCCGGGAAGGAGAAGGGGGGACATTCCTGGTGACCCAGGGCTGGTGGAGGAACAGGGACCCACTGGGAGGCTCGCAGGCAGCCTTACCTCTGGGCATCCGCCGTGAACTTGTTCTGGTGTCACAAGGGAGTTGGTCACCAAGAAGAACACGTTCTCTCCCTGGAAGGCAAGGGTCAGGGTGGGCCCCTGCTTGGCTTCCTCAGTGAGAGAGGCCAGAAGCTGGCAGCCAGGTATGTGAGGGAGGGAGGGGGTCCTGGCCCATCCAGTCATCAACCCTGTGCCCCAGGAAAACACATCCAGTGAGGCAAGTTGAGGCAGAGGTGGGAGGCTGGCTGGGATTCTGGCCATTTCTGAGCCCCTGTCCGCCTCTCTGAGGCAAGATATTTTTCATATTCACTCAAATTCGCTTACCCAGAATTTTCCAAGAGCTTCCTGCTTCTAGGTACTGAAGATCCAGAGCCAAATTGGGCTGGGCGCCCACCCAGGCTAGTGGAGAGTGGAGCCCTCATTGCACACATGGCCGGGGACAAGGGGAGCAGGTGGTGAGCTCTGCCTGGGACAAAGGCAGGGTGGCTGTGGAGACGGGTGGCCTGCCACTCGTGTGCTGTGTGTGACAGCTCTGCACATTTGGGGGGATGCACACCAGGGAAGGGGAGGGGAGGGCTGGGCAGAGGGCAGGGGTGTGGCAGTGGTCAGGATCGGCAGGGACTTGGTGGCCACCATCTTGGAGAAGGAACCGTCCCAGGGTGGAAAGCAAGGGCTGGCAGGCTCTGATGGTGTCACCTGTGAAGGCTCAGCCTGGCTGCTGCAGGGAGCGCACCTGGGGGCCCACAAGCAGACCACAGGCACAGCGGGGGCAGCAGGGAAACCCGACAGGAGACGGAATAGAGAGGAGGGGGGCAGGGAGGTGTGGAGCCCGGTCCAGCTTTGGTCCTGGTAGACGGCATGGCCCTCAGTGGACGAAAAGAGGCTGCACTGGGAGAGGGAGAGGGTTTCTCCTTGGACGTGGTGGGTGTGCATCGGGAGGCAGCTGTGCTCGGGGCAGGTGGTCACTGGGGCTACAACTGGGACATCAACAGAATAGAGGTGGAAACTGGGGCTGTAGAAGATCTGGGTGGAGGGAGAAGGGGCCAGAAATGCAGGGTGGGAAGAGCAGAGGAGCCAGACCACAGGGCCCCAGGTCAGGGAGGAGAGCACTCAGGAGCTCCCGGCCCTGGCCCCCTGCCCCTCCACCCCTCCCTCAAGCTCAAGCCTTGAGTTCCCTCCACTCTTCCAGGTGCAGCCTTTGTGAATGCAGTACCTCGGGCCTGGCTTCCTGTCCCGTCCCCTTGTCCACCTGGAAACCTCTTACACATCCCTGAGCCGTGTCCAAGGCCACTCCTCTGTCAGGCCCTTCCTGAGCCCAGCCCTGTGACAGTGCCAGCACCCCCTCTGGCATCACATGCCCCTCTTGTACACACTTTCTGCATGGGTGGAGTCAGAGGTCTCAGCGCCTGGCAGCAGCACCAAGGCACCCACCTGTGGCAGATTCACGAACTCAGCCACATCCAACAGCCTGTTCTGCAGCTCCTCGATCTGGGACAAGGAAACCCCTTTGAGTTTGGTGACGGAAATCTGGGATCTGGGTCCTGCTCCTAGTAACCTTCTGTGGCGAGGAGGGCCCACGTGGGGAGGAGGCGATGGGCAGTGTTGGGTGTCCCCAGCACTCGGTGAGCTGTGGCAGATCTGGGCCCCACCCACTCAGCCCCTACACCCTGTAGGCTCCCAGCACAGCGTTCAGGGCCCCCGCCTCTTTTCCAGCCTCATTTCCACCCCAAACACCCTGCACAGGCCAGAAGCCCCGGCCATGCATCGGAGAGCCAGGGCTCTCAGACCCAGATGCCCACCACCACCTCCTTCCCCAGCCTTCACCCTCCCCTGCCCCTGCCAGACCCAGCTCCCTCCTTAAAGGCTCCCCTGACCCAGCCACAACTGTGGTCTTTCTCAGCGGCCCCAGGGCTCCAGCTCTCACAGGAGTAGGGACTACCTCCTGCCCCTCCCAGGGCCTCCTGGGCAGAGTGAGACCCATCCTGCTCTGTGCACAGAGCCCAACATGGGGCTGGGGACAAGGCCTAGGAAAGGAGGCAGGTGGGCACACAGGAGGACATGAGCACTCGGCTTGCTCTTGTACCTGCTGCCTCTAGACAGACGGAGATCCTTCCTTCTGCCCCTACCCTGTCCCAGCCTGTCCCCTCCACTGCCACCAGTCCAGCCCCTGAGGAGTCACACCCCTCCGTCAGCCCAGCAGGACCAGTCACGGTCCCTCCAGCCAGCCTGCCCAGGAGCCACTCTCTTACCCCACCACAGAGACCAGGACCCCGAGCTGCAGCAGCCTCTGTGGGGCGCCCACCCCCCAGTTCCTGGTCATCACCTACTTCTCAGTTTGTAATCCAGAAGCCCCCAGCCTGTCAAAACCCCTGGGGGTCCCATGCCCTCAGCTCCTGCTGGCTGCCGGGGAGCATGGTCAGCAGAGCAGCTGCAGTCCCAGCTGAACAGGAGGAAAAGCAGGCGCCCAGACCAGGCCAGGCCAGCAGCTGGTAAAGGGACACTCCCACTGTGGACGGGACCCAGCCCCACCCCCGCCCTGGGCTCAGTCCCCACCCCCAGCTGCCCTGGGCCTCCCTTCCTCTCTGACTCCCTCTGCCTGGCCCTGGGGCTCAGAGAGGAGCAGCCCCTCTCCCCTGCCCTTTGGCCTCACTTCCTTGGGCGCTGAGGGGATGACAGGTGTTATAGGTACTTTGAGAGGGGAACAGGAGGAGATAGGAGCCCAGAGGAGGGGCCAAGGAAAGCTTCAGGAAGAAGGGACCTCTGAGCTGACACTTGCAGATTCTGAAGTTCTACAAGCACAGCTAGGGAGGAATGTTCCTGGAGGAGGAAGCCGCATATGCGACGCTGGAGCCTGAGAGAGAACTGGGACCCACAGAGTGGGAGCGGGACTGTGGCTCCAGAGAGGAGGGTGGCTGGCACTGCAAGGTTCTCAGGACTTCCTGTGCGATGCCCGGCAGAGCTGCCCCACGCCCCTAGCACAGGTACTAAAGCCCGACTCTGGAGTCAGGCACGGTCCCCAGTCCGCGGAAGGGGGCGATGCTGGACCCACACGGGACGGCAGGGGGAACAAGCGCCGGCAAGACGCCCAGCCCTGAGCCTGTCCCGTGGTGCACGCCCTTCAGTGCCCTGGCTAGGAGTGGGGTCAAGTGCAGTGCCCGCCAGCGGCGGTTTCTGCGACAACAACAACATGGGGTTGCTGGGCCGAATGACCCCGGGGAGCGCTTCTCTGCTGGCTGCCAGGGGCACTTGTTCACTGCATGCCACATTCGATTGGTCCATGCAGCTGGCGGTTCCGCCAACACCCCCGGATGTGCTCTAGGAGAGTCCTGGCTCAGTCCCAGCCTCAGTGCCCAGGACGGTGAAATGGGCAGAACCATGAGGGGTCCCTGTGAGAGGTCTGGGGAGACCAAAGAGCAGGAGGAGGAGGCGGTGGCAGCTGCTGGGCGTCCTGCAGGGGTCCCAGAGGCAGAGGAGGGTTCAGATGCGGATTCAGACTCTGACATGAAGACAGGTGTCCCAGGCACCTTGGGGGCTTCTAGTTAGGAGTGGAGGGGACAGGCTGGGTCCGAGGGGGCAGGGGAACCCTGTCCAGCAGAAAGCGTATCCCTCTGTGGAACCCCTTCAGGGCGGCCGGCGGCCCCTCCAACCCCAGGCCCTCCCGGAAATGCTCTTGGCAGCATCATTTGTTCCACTCTCAGAACCCGCTTCCAGAATGATGTTAAAATGCAGAAACCTAGCCAAACAGTCTAAAAAGGGGTGTCCCACTCCTTCCTGAAATGGGATCAGGGCTGGGTTTTCCCAGCCTACAGGAAAAACTAAACTGATGGACGTATAGAACTTAGAATTATTTCAGTGTATTCCCCTATAAAATGTTCATAAATCACGTGTGATATCCAATCCAATAGAAAGGACACAGCATGCACTTCAGTGTCAGACAGGCGGGGTCCTAAGCCTGGCTCTGCCGGGATCAGCTACTACTCGCTGTGTGACTTTGGGGAAAGGATTTGCTTTCTCTGAACCTCAATGTCCCCATCTGTATATGGAGCAGGAGTCCCCACTAGCACAGGAAGAAATGCCTGTAGACGGAAACAGGCTGGGTAGTGACAGAGGGCAGGGGAGGAGGCAGGCGACTGTGCCTGGGGAAGGGGCCACATGGACCCCTGTGTCTATCAGGTCCCCACTGGCTTGGAGAACTGGTCAAGGACGCCCTCCACCTGAGGTCTTGCTGGGCCCACAGCATCGTGCCTGCCCCCTGCTTCCTGCGCCAGGGACGCACCCCAGAGTTGAGCCTGCGGCACCGTGGCCTGGGGCCCCAGGTACCCCTGGAGGGACCTCGGGCCAGGCATGGAGGGGAGGACCTGGGAGGAGCAGCCATGGGAGTGGCCCTCCCTGAGCCCATCCCACACATTCCCCAGCCTTGCTCTGTGCCAGGTATGTCCCATCCCCCATATCTGGGGGACAGTGGGACCCGGGCTCTGGTGGAGATCAGTGTAAGGGTTGGGGAGCCTTCAGGGGACCCTAATGCACTGAGGGGTCAGGGAAGGCTCTAGGAGGTCTGGTGGAGCCTAGAAGGAGAAGCAAGAGACCCCTGGGCATGTGGGAAGGGGTTGGTCTTCCAGTTGGAGGGCATCGAGCGGGCTCAGCCCTGGCAACAGGAGCCCAGGTAGTCACGAGCTACGTGTGGGACCTTCAGCTCTGGGAAGGGCCAGGCGTCTCAGGCCCCTCGGTGCCATGGGGCCACAGGCTCTCCCTTCTGCATTGACCTCCAATCCCGATGTCAAGTGGCTGGATTCGGTACAATAGGCTCTGTGGGGCCGGCGCAGAGGCCCTGGCAGGTGCCCTGAGCAAAAGCAACAGCATCTGTGGTAGGTGCTAATCCTGGGACAGGTGGGCAGGCTTGAGTCTTCCCTTTCCTGAGGGGCGTCGACCTCCCCCCAGCCAGGCCTTCTATCCTTGGGCCTGCTGTTGTTGCTGGGAGAGGGGCCTCATCACAGGGTAGGGTGGGTGGGGGTGGAGTTAGACCCTCTGTGGTCCACACAAGGCTAGATGCCACTCCCTTCCTGAGCCACCCCACCCATCCACCCCCTCCTCAGCTGGACAGCATCCCCTGCAGATGGTGGCTTCCCAATGCCTGAGTACAGCGTGGGAGAGTCCTTTGACACAGAGAGACGGGGGCTGACAGTGCGAGAGGAGGGAGAGCTGAGTGGGAGTTTGGCGGGGCTGGATCCAAATGCCGCCTCTGCCAGCAGGGTGACCCTGGGCAAGCAGTTCAACCTCGCTGAGCCTCAGTTTCCAATCTCTGAAATGGACCAACAATGCCACTTAGCCCTCTGGGTTGTGATGAGCATTAAAAGCTCGGCAGAGTCTGACCCACATAAGTACTCTGGGCAGGGCCATTTAGGCTGTCATTGACAATCTCCAGAGATGCAGCCATGAGGGATTCTGCTGGGGGTTATATTGCTGCCAGGGTCGAGTCATCAACAGTGTGGCTGCAGCCCCATCACAGCATCCTCCACAGCACCACAAAGGTGGGGGTTTAATCCCTTGACAAAGAAGCTCGTGGACACATGGGGTGGGGGTGGGGCATCCAGCTGATGGGTGGCAGAGTCGTCATGCAGCCCCAGGACAGTCCGCCTGCAAAGCCCCTGCCACTGCCTCAGGCCTGGAGGTTTGTGGGATGGAGGAACGTGGAGGAGGGTGGTCTCTGACTTTGGATCCCACTGACTGGGGTGCTGGCCTCCAGATGTGGAGCTGTCAGAGAACCAGCTGGGAGCGGTGGCCGCCCAGGCTGTGTCTGTTGCCCTCACGGTGAACCTGGCCACGCAGAGGGTACAGCTGGCAGGGAACGGCCTGGAGGAGCAGGCGGCCAAGTACCTTGCTGAACTCCTGCTGGCCCACATGGGCCTGAAGTCCCTGGATGTGAGCTATGACCAGCTGAGTGACCCAGTATGTCCCATCCAGCCTAGGCCACTGTGGGGCCCATCTTCCTGGGGCAGGGGCGGGTGGAGGTTGGCAGGACCACTCTGAGCCTCAGGGAACACACATTAACAAGGTCTTTCTCCATAATTATTGGTGCTACAAAAGAAACAAACAGGGCATGATTCTAGAGAAGAATGGGGATCCCTGCTTGGGTGGGTGGCAAGGGAGGCCTCTGTGAGGAGGTGACATTGAAGCTGAAATGTGCAGGGTGGGGAGGAGTCAGCCATTGCAAGACCAGAGGGAGCACATTTGAAGCAGAGGAACAGTGGACATGAAGGCCTGTTTGTCAGACTGATGGACACCAGTGTGACTGGGCTATTGGGCCAGGGCAGAGTGGCCAGGCTGTGGGAGGGAGAGGTGAGGGGGTTACAGGACTACAAATCATGGCAAAAGGCATAAAGATTTTATTCTGAGTCTGTGGAGGACAACAGTGGGATTCCCTGGTCTCACCACATTCTCTCATGCCCCAGGGCCTTTGCATGGGCAGTCTGCTTTGCAAGGTACATGCAGTTCTACCTGTCTAGCCTCAACCACTCCAATCAATTATAAGAATCACTTTGGACCATGGGTTAGGAATAGAGATTCCTGAGCCTTGGATCTGCTGAACCAGACTCTTGGGGGCATGCCTGTGCATCTGCATTTTAGCTGGTGCCCCAGGAGATTTTCCTGGTTGAGAAATTTTGGGAGTCACTGCTCTGTCAGACTGCTTAGAGCACGTGGAGTGGCACCAGCCTTGGCCTGTGAGAATCAGCCCTAGAATCTAACTGTTACAGAGCCAGTTTACCTTCTAAGAAAATTGTTGTGGGAAGTAGGTGAAATTAAAAGAGAAGCTCATTTCAGACTTTCAACAAAGCTGCTATAGGTGTCCCTCTGGGCCTGCACGGTCAGAGGGTGAGCACCAGAGAGGCAGTCAGGAGGGAGGGGGCTGGCTAAGGCTCTGTGGAGGCTGCACAAATACAGGAGGGGGGTGGTCTTCATCCTCGAAAAGGACAGACTCAGCAGGGCCATTTTGATTCCCCAGGTGGGGATCTGTGGGTGGGCCTGACTCCCTGGAGGGTGAAGGAGCTTGGGTCTCAGTCTCCCCACCTGACCCCCGGCGATTGTAGCACCTGCTACATAGGTTGTCTGCAGGGCTCATGAAGACCAAGCATTGGATCTACAAGAGGCTGATTCCTGCCTGTAGAATCTTCTCACCTTCTAGCTATTCAGCAAAGAAGGGGCTTTGCTACAAAGTGGGAGACCACTGCTCTCTCCTCCCAACCCTGAAAGTGTCTGAGGAGGATGAAAGTACCCCTATCTGAGAACCTGCGGGGGTCAGACCCAGCGCTGGGCTTGGAGTCTGGAGCCCTGTTCTCAGGGAGGCAGCACAGGGGCCTCCCTGCCTTGCGGGGAGCTCTCCAAGGTTCTGAAAGTGTCTGCCCAGCCTGTTCTGGCCCCGCGGGCTGCCTGAGCATCCTGCTCAGTCAGTGCATCTGTTTTCCTCTGTACATTTCTTCAGACCAGCCTTACTATACATGTACTCGGTGCTGGGACCACGGAGAGTGTCAAATTCAGGTCCCTGAGGGACTCCTAGAATGGCAGGAGAGACTGGCCAGGCAGAGATGTCTAATGGTCAGAGCCTGGAAGGATGTAATCACAGTGGACATGGGGCCTAAGGCAGCCCAGCTCAGCCAGGTGGGCAAGCCTTCCTGACACCGTGACCTCATGCTGGAAGGATGAGGTGTTGTTAGCCAAGTGAAGAAGGGGGTCAACAGTTCCACACAGGGGACAGACCGAAGGCGCTTTGGTCCCAGCACTTCTGAGACCTGGACACAGGCCAGACTCGCTGAGTGCTGACAGAATGGAGAGGTGGGTGGGTGGGTTTGGCTGCTGGCCATTTTACATGCTGAATATCTCTCAGGGTTTCTTAACCCCACAGGGCCCCACTTTCCTTTCTCTACCACCCCTGCCTCCTCTCCACCCCAGCTGCACATACCTTGTCACTTCTTGCCTATAGACTATGGCACACACCTCCTGACAGTCCCCTGGCCTCTCATTTCTGCCCCTGCCCACCTCAGTCCATCCCCTACACCCACCGCTAAGGAATATAGCCTTGTCACTTCTTAAAGCTGTCCCTGCCTCCTCACCCCTGATAGGGCAGTGCCCAAGGCCCTTGTCCTAGCATTCAAGGCTCTTAGCATCTCTCAATGCCCATGGCTCCTACCTCATTTCATTGGCCTCCCCCTCTCACCAGCAACAGGCCTGTGTGCATTTCCACAAGTGCCCCATCCTCACTTGGCCTCCACAAATTCGCTCTTTCCTGTGTCTGCTCTCCACTATGCATGCACATCTGCATGGGGAGTCCCACAGTCTTCAAGGTTATCTCCTCTGTCCTCACTTTCCTGACCACCCCCCCAGGTAGGGTTAGCCCCAACTCTTCTTCCACGCCTCCCTGTTTGTAGTCTAGAATAGCTCACATCCCATTAATTTGTATTTATGTCTCCCCCACTAAATGTGAAACCCTTGAGGGCAGGGCACGCCCATGCTGCGTTCAACTCCATGATCCTCATGCCCAGCAGAGACCCTGGCACACAGCGGGCATCAGTATCATTTTTTGAAGGAATAAACAGTGGATAAGAAGGTCTCTCTTGCTGTTTCTGAAGGGCAGATGCTTGGACCAACCCTGGCAGAAAACACAGTATAACCGAGCAAAAAGGGGCTCATTCTTCACACCACAATCCAGTGCCAATCAATTGGAAATGATTCAGTGGTTGAGAAAGAAAAGTATATACAATTAGCCAGCATAATTGTAAGATGGCAGATTAGTATCCTAAAGAACCATCTTAAAGTCATACAGAATGTTGAGACAGTTATATAGGGGAAATGGGCAGGGAAGGAGGGAGTTTGGGGATATCGACCATCCAGTGTGTTGCAATTCAAGGCGCCTTATTGTCTCTTTCTTCTGTCATTTGCGGTGGGTACCAATGCAGAGTTTTTCCTTCTGGAGGTCACCATATTCCTGGGGAACTCAGAGAACAAAGTTCTGCTTATCACGGCTGGGAGATATATGTAAGCAAGCATCATAGAACTAGCAGATCATGTATTTTGCAAAAGCAAAAGGTGCTTAATCATCTAAGCTACAGGTAGGCTAGAATGTATTCACAGAGACTAGTGAGTCAGAGTCATAGTCACAATATTGCTTCCTTTCCCTAAGGTGGCTTCCCTCATGCTAACTTAAGATCTAGCTGTTACAATTTCCCACTGTCAGTTGTAACTTCATAATCTTATGAAATACTTGGGAATAAGGCTGTTGATACCTTCTGGCTACCTCCTGCTGATGAGGGTGGTGTCAAGGGGGACGAATATGGGAACTTAAACTGACAATGTGGGTCAAAGCAAGTCTTTTAAATTGTGTCACTCTTGGAACTGAGGGTTAGTCCTGACCTTCATTAAGACTATTTGTTCTCCTGATTGTTTTGATAGGGACCAACAATATCGTTGGAGACACCAGCAACAACATTTTCTACATTTCCAACAAAGGAAGAAAAGGAAAATGATGGCACACCAGGACAATGGTTCCAGAGGGGGTAGATAGTGAGGTTGAGAAAGCAGAAAAAAAGCAGGTCACGCCACTTATGAATCCTGTACATGTATGTTTGTATTCGTTGACCAACTGGAAAATTGTATTTCCCCCACTGTCTACTGTGATCAGCAATTTATGATATGCTTGTCTAGTTTGGTTTAGGGTCTGTGCTAATACTTCATTAAGGGAAGCTAATTTCTCTTATAGCCAAGCAGTTTCTAGACCTGTACTGCAGAGTCAGGTCTAAGTTCTAGTTCCCATGTTAAATAGGATTTTATATCAGTGTTGTCCAACTTTAGTTTGCAGGGCTTCAGGAAAAAGGATGGTTTTAGTTTTCAGTGATTCCAAATGAAAAGGACAGAAAAATATTGAAAATATTAAGTTGGAGACCTGTACCAGATATTTGAGGAAACTAGAAGAATTCAGGATCCAGTCCAGTTTACAGATAGAAAACAAAAACCTCAAAGACAATTCACAGAACCAGAATCCAATATCCACAAATTTGTATTTTAGTCTCCACTGAAACGTAATTTTTCTCTCTAAAATGACCCTAATTTTTACCAAAGATAGCCAAATGAAGACTTATTGGTTTTCAAAATAAGTCTGGTTTCAATAAAGCTGGCCCAATTATTTACATAAGCACAGCAAGAACAGCAATTGATCATATAGGCTCTTTTAAATCTGTTTTGCTGGAACTTTTTATAAGGACTCTCAGATTGAACTTTAAAGGCCTCTCAAGGCCAGGAAATGCAAGCCAAGGACTTGTCATCAGACTCTGCCTGCAATACCTATAGATTTGGGTGAATTCCTCTCTTCTTGAGGCCCCAAAAATACCCTGGGGTTCTCTGTACCTGCCAGAGGAGCAACTTTCCTTACTTAACTGGAAATGTTTCTGGAAACCCTGCAAGCAAAGTACCAGGCCAATATTTCCAAATGGCTTTATTTCATAAAGTGCAATCTTTGTTTCTCAAAGCTGTATGGTCATATCCAAGTTTATGGATGTTTTTCTCAAATATGACATTCCAGTAAAAGCCTTGGTAATATAACGAACCTTTCCAGTTGTGTCCTGCTATAAGGAGAACAGATTATTATTGAACTTATGCAAACAACCATATTTCCATGAAACTAATACTGATTCACTTAGTTTCCAAATGCTGGATGGATGAGGTATGGAGAAAAAGGTAAATGTTTCAATTCTGTTTACAAAAGTATAATTTACCAAATTGTTATAAACCATAGTTAGCTTAGGAGTTTTCCTTAAACTCCCCCCAAAAACATTAAAAAATCAGCAATATTTCAAACAAAAAGTCATAAAAATTATAATTATCCTCATCAACTTATTCAGTCCCATGATATCAACTTTTGATCTTCTGGTAGCAGTTTCATGAGGCCATCGGTTTCTCCGTTAAGGTTTTTAAATATTTTTTTACTCAGCTCATTTTCATAATCTGAAAATTTGTCAGACATCTACATTCTAGAGCAAATGTCAGAGTCCTTTCCATGAATCCCTCTGAAGATGAAACATATTTGCAAAAACATCAGAATAAAACAACAACCTTCTGCAAATGACAACACATTAAAAAATGGCAATTGATAAAGACACTTGGCTATTTCTGTAACATACAACATTTTGAGATAATAACTAGAATTATCACTGACAACCAGGACAGATCAGAATTTTTGGAATGTTATATAATTTTTAAAACACTTATATTAATAAAATTTACTCACACAATATAACCCAGGAAGACTTATTATCATTTATTGGATAATGTTTTCCATGTAATTTAACATACCAAATAAGTCTGATTAGTTTAATATGTTTCTTTCTCTCTCTCTCTTTTTTTTTTGTGAGGAAAATCAGCACTGAGGTAACATGTGATGCCAATCCTCCTCTTTTTGCTGAGGAAGATTGGCCCTAGACTAACAGCTGTGCCCATCTTCCTCTACTTTACATGGGATGCTACCACAGCATGGCTTGACAAGTAGTGCATTGTTGTGCACCCGGGATCCAAGCCTGCGAACCCCAGGCCCCCCAGCAGAGCACACACACTTAACTGCTGCAGCAGTGGCCTGGCCCCAATATCTTTCTCCTTATAGAAAAAGAGAACAAATTCATTGAGACGTCCCTGGGCTAATTGGAAATTTTCAAAGTTTCCTTTTTAAGTGAAAAGAAAGACTTTGATTTTGGGAGAAGTTTTTCAAAAATATCAAAAGCCTTTAAAACACTTGGTTAAATAGGAAACAATGCCCAGTTATCCATTTAATCAAGGTGACAACAGAAACAGTCAAAGGCAAACACAGAGTTAAAACAGTCAAAAGAACCCTAGTAGAGAGACCTCAGTCCTTTTGAACATAGGAAATTATTTTAACAAAACATAGACTTTCTGTCTTCTAGGTAAACTTGTTCAAAGGTAAAGAAAAACCTTTTATAACCTTTTTATCAAGAGCAGACCAAAAGTTTAAGAAAACTACCTTTATAAGAGAGAAAGCCAAATTCTAATTTTCCAGCAGCTTACTTTAGCCGACTTGACCACGCACAAAACTCTTCAGGGTTTTACTACCGCAAACCTTCTGTTACTTACTTTTTACATTCAGAATTTGTCCCATGTCTTCTTTCCTTTTTTTTCTCTCCTAGTACTTTAGGACAAATTTCTCTTTCTTAACAAGACAAACAAAAATATCTCTATTTTTTTTATACCTTCTTTACTGAAAATGTACATTTTACTTTCCTTGTATAGAGACCTTCCAGAAATATATGCTTTCTCATAGAAAATTCCTTGGCATGCACAAAACACGTTTATCAATAAACTCAAGTATCTTTTAGCTTCTTTGAGATAAGAAACCAAAGGCAGACAAATCTATGCTTAGTAATCAAGTTTTAATATTTTATCTTGTGTGGAAATGACCCAGATACTCAATCAATTTTTATCATTTAACTTAATTTAGCAAAACTCTAAAGTTTCAAGTTACCAAAAAGATTTTGGAAGTTGTTTTTCAAGTATACAAACCATGAAACAAAATTATTGCACCCTAAAAATTCCTACCTGTTTTTATCCACCTAAATTATTTGTTCTCAACAATTATGTTTAGAGTACTCTCAAAAACTTTATGTGACATTAAAACAGTTATCCATCATCTTGAATTGTTTTAAGTGTATACACCATAACACATAATTATTGTTAAAATATACCCCAAGAACTTTCATCCTTTTTACACCTATTTAGTGTACTTGTTCCAAATAATTATATTTATATTGTTTACAAAACCCTCATGAGACATCAGACAGAAACAGTTATTATTCTGTTATTACTTTTGCTGATGAATTTTATAACAGAGATAACATGTTTGCATAATATCCAATATGATAACTCTGAAAACATATTTATTTCAATTAAACCAACAAACTTAAACAAACTTTCATTTAGCAAAGATTATTTTATATCATGTTAACTTGAAAGACATCTGGGCTAGTTTCTATTACATTTAGAAATAACTTATAAAAGTGTTTACTCCAAGCCAATTAAATAGAGCTCCTTCAGAAACTGTCCTATCCAGAGGCAGACAAATACATGTAGAGACAGATAAACACAAACAGAGATCTTCAAAATTTTAACCAGGTCTCGGGTACAAAACTCAAAAGAATAGCTAGATCCAAATTATTTTCTAGCAGGTGGATCTGCTCAGATGGCCAAAAATATTTACTAAAGATTCTTTTTTTTTGCTGTAAGGCCTTTTTACAGCTGTTTTTGAAATAACTTTGTCTTTTAGAAGTTTCTGTATATTAATCAAAGATTGCATCCCATCATGAGATGTTTTGAATCCTCTCTTTTAAGGATATCCCCTTAAGGTGGCCTCATCTGAAACAGAGGCTCCCCAGAATGACCAATATAATTCCAAATTATCTCAAAAGTTTACTTATTTTCACTTGCTTAATTTTAGATCAGGAATTTTGGGGAGAGTTGAAGTGGGGAAGCTCACCGGGAGAGCAGCTTTGGTTTCATTTCGTTAGCAGGGCTGCTGACATCTCCCAGTCTGGCATGTTTAATTATTTAATAATTTTCTTTTAAAGAGGCAGTAAAGTATTCCTGATTTCACTTATAAGCCTCAAAAGATTAAAATAGGCTTCCCATTCGTTGTTTAATTTTATAGCCAGCTTTTTCCAATTGCATATGCAAATACACCAGTTTGGGTAAAGTGAAATTCTCCCATTTTGGTCACTTTCTCTCTGGAGTCTATGGATTTGTGGCCATGTGGTGTTACAAAGGAACTATCTTCTTCTTGGACATGGGCTCATGGCTGAAGTCAGTCCATTTAGCCAAGAGGTGGCCCAGAGGGCTTTTCTTGGGGACAGACGGAGTTCCCTGCATTTCAGAATTATGTAGAGATGGACAGACATACAGACCCAGATACAGAAAAAACAGACACCAGTGAACCGGTTTCCAGTTTTAGGGTAGAAGGTCCTACAACTGTTCCCACTCTGAATGTGCCCCCTGATGGCCCCTCTGCCAGTGGAAAGGACCCCAGATGGAGGGGAAGGGAGTTCACAGGCATCCCCAAGGTGACTTACCCTATTCCCGATTCAACCTGTCAACTCACCAGAAGAAAAAACAAACAAACCAACAAATCTAGAGTCTTTTTTGTTTCTTCAGCCACCAGGAAGTGTTGAAGGCAGTTAACAATCAGGAGAACTCAGGAGACAGTCCCCAGGAGAAAGAGCATCCTGGCAGCTTCTGGGAGAGTTCTCAGATTTCTCCTGGAGTCAACTAGCCATGGGCAGAGTCATGTCCCATCTGGGTCACAAGAAATTGTAACTGAGCAAAAAGGGGCTCGTTCGACTCACCACAATCTGGTGCCAATAAATTGCAAATGAGTCAGTGGTTGAGAAAGGAAAGTATATACAATTAGGTAGCATAATCAGAAGAGGGTAGAATAGTGTCCTAAAGAACCATCTTAAAGTCATACAGAATCTTGAGACAGTTATATAGGGGAAATGGGCAAGGAAGTGGGTTTAGGGATATCGACTATCCAGTGTGATGAACTTCAAGGTGCCTCATTATCTCTGTCTTCTGTCATTTGTGATGGGTCCCAATGCAGAGTTTTTCTTTCTGGAGGTCATCATACTCCTCGGGAATTCAGAGAACAATGTTATGCTTATCACAGCTGGGATATATATGTAAGCAAGCATTATAGAACTAGCAGATCATGTATTTTGCAACAACAAAAGCTACTTAATCATCTAGGCTACATGTAAGCTAGAATCTATGCACAGAGACTAGTGAGTCAGAGTCATAGTCACAATATTGCTTCCTTTCCCTAAGGTGGCTTCCCTCATGCTAACTTAAGATCTAGCTGTTACAGTAGGACTCACTGAGCTTAACATGAGCTGGAATCACCTTCAAGGGCCAGGAGCCTTGGCCTTTGCCAGGGGACTGGAAGTATGAGGCCCCCGACTGTCAGCCCCACTGGCCTGTCTTTTGGGGGCAGGTCTCCCAGGTGCCAAGTCCCCATCTCTGTAGCTCTTCAGAAATGAACCTTGGATCTTTTCAGCAGAGCTTAAAGAATATTTCTTTAAGTGACTTTAATGTTCCCAGTCTACTTAATGAGGACAGTGTTCTGTCTTGCTGTGCCCATTCTCACATCAGTTACTGAGGGATCTGAAACTGAACGTCACACACCTTGCCCAGACATCACAGACACTCAGTTGTTGGGGACATGGTGCAGTCTGGTGATACATGCTTGCTGTTCGGCTACGCAGATGCTTCCTGAGATGACACCCTGGCACCTTTGGGTCCCATTACACTCTCAACAGCCCACCCACTCCCTGGGATGTTGTGGCTTGCAGGCCTCAGGAACAGGTGGCTTCAGTCCCTGCCAGGGTGTCTCAGGGGCCTGCAGTGCTCCTGGTGCCAGCTACCTTGGTGGGTCCTCCTCAAGGAACAGGAGCCGATGCCATGCCCTCTGACAGGGGCTGACCTGGGGTTCCTGCCCACAAGGTGGCATCTCAGGCTCTATCTTCCCAGCACATCCATAAGCTCCACCCTTCTCCCAATCACAGCCTCCCAACAACCCTTCACTGAAGCCCCCTTGGCCCCTGCTCTGCTCTGTGCCTCAGGGTCCCTGCCCTTGAGAGTCCCCCAAGTGGGCATGGGGCCTGATTGCTGTGTCTTTGGCACATGCTGCCATGTGGCAGCCCCCCAGGAACTGAGGATCATTCACATCCACACTCCTCCTGGAATATGAAGCCGGACCCCGTGGATGCACCAGCAGCTCCAGCTACGACCCTGGGGAGATCTGTGTGCAAGGCAGGACCATGCACATGTCTTTCTGCTGCAGCAACAACCACATCTCTGTGGTTGGAGCCCTGAGCCTAGGCCTGGGCCTCCGGGTCAACCAGACACTGACGATTCTTGTTGGGAGTGCTAGTCTGATGGGGGAGGCCCCACACAGACCTGCCTGTGCCTGTCCACACAGATCCCTCCTCTGTCACATCTTCTCATCCCAGTGGCAGCAGGAGACACAGGTTCCAGAGCCCTGAGTGGGAGAGGACTCCTGGCTACTTCTTGTGACCATTTCTTCAATTAACTATTCACTCACCCATCTCTGGCCTGGCCCATGCACTTCTGCAGACTCTTCCCCCTCCATCCTTCCCTCCCAGGTGCCCTTCTTCCTTCTCAACCTACTGGAGTGCTGCTCTGCTCAAGATGGCCAGGGCACCCTTGTTTCCCCTTCATCTTCTTTATTTTATTTTATTTTTTTGAGGAAGATTGGCCCTGCACTAATGTCTGTTGCCAATCTTCCTCTTTTTCTTTTTTCTCCCCAGAGCCCCAGTACCTAGTTGTGTATCATAGTTGTAGAGTTGTAGCTCTTTTATGTGGGACACCACCTCGGCATGGCTTGATGAGCTGTGAATAGGTCCGCACCCAGGATCTGAACTGGTGAACCCTGGGCCGCTGAAGCAAAACGTGCAAACAACCGCTATGCTACCGGGCCGGCCCCTCCCCTTCATCTTCTCCCCTGCTCTTCCTCTGGCCTTGCTGGACCCAGGCTCAGACCTACCTAAGCCTTGTGAGCACAGCAGAAAGGGGTTCCTTCCTCCAGGGTTGCCAGTGGGGAGGGAGCTGCTGAGCAGGGCTGAGAGCAGGAGATGGAGAAGGGAGGGTGTGATCAAGGGTGGAGCAGGTCCATGAGGACCACTGTGCCAACAGCATGTGCTCAGAAGGACAGAACCACCAGCTCCAAAGGGATACAGCCCCGCCTGGCCCTCAGCTCCCTCAACTGGCAGAAGAGTTCCCTGCAGCACCCCCATCCCCAGCCTGAGGCTCACTCCTCTCCTGCCCTTGGCTGAACACATATTCTCTCTTAAGGTCTGGATCCCCATTTCCAGCCTCCTGCTGGATGGTACCCCTGATAGGCCATAGGCACATCGGATTCTGAGAGTCTGACATGAAGGCATTGTCTCCCTCTAAGGGCTGCCTCTTGGTCAGGGGACTCCTTCCCTTCAGAAGCTGGGGCCCAGCACTCACCCCTCCCTCTCTTTCCCACATCTTCCCTCCTCCATCTCACCTCCTGCAGCACGCCCAGGCTGCCTGCTCCTCCTTCTCACTTCCCCTCCCCCAGTCCTGTGGTCCTGCTGCTTTCTCCTCTCGGGCCTTCCTTCCCACCTGCTCCCAGGTGATCATCTAAACCAGAAACCCGCCCCTGCCCTCCCTCCTCTAAGCCCATCAGCAGCTCCCTTCTGGATAAATCCAAGCTTAGCAGTGTGTCATTCACAGTGTTTCATCAGGATCTGGGCTCTGCCAACGCCCCTCTTCCCTCCCACTTTGAAACCCATCCTCTCACTCCCAGCTGCCTGGGATTCTCCATGCACACGGGGCGGGTTCTCACCTCTGCTTTGCTCCTGCTGCTCTTCTTGCTGAAGTGCCCGGCTCCCCCCACCTCACCTGTGGAGCTCAGCTCAGGGGCTCTGTCCCCATCTGACCCTTTCTCCACAGAGAGCTGGGGCACACTCTCTGGCTGCATTTATCACACTGCATTTTTTTTTTTTTTGTGAGGAAGATCAGCCCTGAGCTAACATCCATGCTAATCCTCCTCTTTTTGCTGAGGAAGACCGGCTCTGAACTAACATCTATTGCCAATCCTCCTCCTTTTTTTTCCCCCCAAAGCCCCAATAGATAGTTGTGTGTCATAGTTGCCCATCCTTCTAGTTGCTGTATGTGGGATGCAGCCTCAGCATGGCCGGAGAAACGGTGCGTCGGTCTGTGCCCGGAATCTGAACCCGGCCGCCAGTAGCGGATGGCGTGCACTTAACAGCTAAGCCACGGGGCTGGCCCATCACGCTGCATTTTTATGATGTTCCTTTTCCTCTCCTGCCCCAGCAGGAGCTCTTTATGGGCAGAGTGTGTCTCATGTGTCTGTACCTTTGTCCCAGGCACAGAGCTGGCACTGGGTGGGCACTCAGCCAGCACTCACTCCCTTCCTCTCTCCCTGGCCCTGCAGCCTCACCTGGGGCATTGTGTCCGTGGAGACGCCTTCTGAGCAGAGACAGTAGGGCCCCCCTTGGCTGTGTCATCAGAGATGAGGAATCCCTGCTTCCTTGCACGCTGCTTTCCCGGCCTCCCCGGGCTCAGCTGTTCTCAGCATGTGCACGTGTGTGTTTCTTAGGTGTCCAGGAATTCCAGGCAAAATGCAGGCTGCTTTGGTGTTCTCAAGTCTGTTCAGGAGAATCCAGTGTCTGCCCTGGAACTGCTGGATTTCTCTGTAGGAGCTTTTCATAAACCCCACTTAGGTCCCTCCCAACAACACTGTGAGGGACCATTTAAAGGGAGAAAGTGGGGATTAGACAACTAGAACACCCTGCCCAGATCCACGGCATGGCCGAGTCCACATTCCAGAGCAAGCCTGAATGTGGGTCATGACACCCCTCCGGCTCCACTCCTGCTCCTGACTGGGGTGCCGCCCTGGTCTCACCTCAGACCCCCGCCTTGTTCTTCACTGGTTGAGAGAGAATAGCTGGCTCGGGAGCACGATGCTCACTGTTCTCTGATGTTTGGATTTGCAGGTTCAGCCCTTGCAAGACGGCCCCTTCTCCCAGCCCGTCCTGCCTGCAGGTGGATCCTGGTGCAGGAAGATTCACCTTTGTGGCTGTGAGGGAGATCATCACCCCTTTTCACTCTTTTTTGCCTTTTTAATGTAGAAAAAAATGTTGTTTTTTAAGGCAGTTAAACCTTAAGGAGAGAATCCCCAAATACAAATTATTAAAAGAAAGTCTAGTCCCAAATCACTGCTTATTCTCACTCTGATATATTTCCATCCAGACTTGAGTCAAAGCCTCTCCAGAGATGTGTTTTCACAGTTCAGCCCTCAGGCTTGGGACACCTGGTGCTGAAGGTCCTTGTTTCCTTCCACCTGCCTCGTCTCTATGGCTCCACAGCCAGAGGTGAGTTTGCCTTGACTGTGTTCTCTCTGCTCTGAGAATGCCTGTCAGCATGGACTCTATCATTCTAAAACCAATGGAGTGATGTATGAAATTGTCCTGCAACAATACAGCTTATTCACTATGATGTGTGGTTATTCACAGAAGCATTAGTATAATGGAAGTCCCATGGGGTTAGGAGTCAGACAGGCCTGGGACCAAATCCTGATCCATCAACGTTGGATCTTGAATTCCGAATCAGAGATCAGCACTAGTCTAGGTACAATGTTCTATTTCCCGTTCCTTCACTGTTATCATTAGTCTAATCTGCTGAGCCCAGATTTTATCCTCAGCTGTAAGGAGAATACGTCTGAATCCTTACAGTCCAGGTAAATCCCTTCCCAAGACTCAGCCTTGTGTTTGTGTGAAACGGGGCTCATACCTACCAGCTAGGGTCACTGTGAGATGGGATGAGATGACAGACCCTACGAGAAGGGCCTGTGCTGAGAAAGACTCAGTGCTAGTTCTCTTCCCCCAACCTCTCTGGTTTCCACTTTTTGTTGAGGAAGAACATTTCTGCTGAAAAGTGCATCTGGATTAAGGGCAGGTCCCAGTGAATTTTCCCAAACAGCATAGACCTATGTAACCAGCCCCCAGATCAAGATATAGAGCAGGCCCCCAGAAGCCCCTTGAGCCCTTCTCCTTCTCTATTTTAATAGTTTGGGGAGTAATGACATCATCATCCAGAGGAGAGAAGCTGTCCTGAGGAGCCCTGTGTGTGTAAGTAAAAGAAGTCAAGTTCTCAGAAAGTGATGATGTGCTGCCTTGTCCTGGGTTTCTCCTCAGGATTCCAGGTGAGCAGAGTTTGATGACCTCTCCAGCTCAGTGAAGGTCATTCTCCCAGGGCTTTGCATAAAGACTGTTGCCCACAGAGTGGAGTGCAATACAGAGTTGCTGCAAGTCTTCAGACCATCCCCATCAGCGTCTGCCCCTAAATGACTGTGGAGTGGCTTCCTCATCTTCCACTGGCCACTTCAACTTCCACCTGGAGAGTTCTGGGCCTCTCCATGCCGTGATACCACCTGATTCTGCACTGAGTCCACATGTCAACTGGGGGGTAAGTCCTATAGAGCCAGCCTTCACGACTCTGACACCTGTGCCCTCCTCGGCCCCCATGGTCCCTGCACTAACCTTGGCCTTCTTCTGCTCTCGCTCATTTGTGTAACACAAACTCATATAATGTGCTACACATTGAGCTGAGCACAGGGTCAAAAATGCCCCAAATCCCTGCCCTGGTGACTTCAGGAGACAATGAAAATATAAGGTGGTGTGCAACTGGCATTCCCAAACTCAATGTGTGAGAATGCAAACTGACACAACTCTTTCAGAAGGCAATATGTCATTACGCACCAAGAGCCTTAAAACTTCCTGTGCCCTTTGACCAAATGATCTATTTTGCTCTACAGAAATAACCAGAGATGCAGAAAAAGATTGGTGTCCAAAGATGTTCACTGAAATGCTATTTATAATATGAAAGTTGGAAATAATCTGAAAGCTTGATAACAAGGGATTGTTTAACTAAGATTTGGAACTCTGCAAACATTAAAGCCAAGTGGGCTAACAACACTTAAGGATTTGTAAAAATGCACATGATTGACAAAGTGAGACAATTTGGATTAAAAAACCACTTTGTTTTCCTGGCAGTTCCTCAGAGGGGTAAACATGGAGGTGAACATATGACCCAGCAGTTCCACTCCCGGAGTAGTGAAAACATACGTCCACACCAACACTTGTACACAGATGCTCACAGCAGCATTCTTCACAGTGTCCACAAGGTGCAGATGTCCACCAGCTGATGAGTGGATAAATACTGTGGTACACTCATACAATAGAATGTGATCTGGCAATAAAAAGGAATGAAATTTGGGGTGATGAAAATATTCTAAAATTGATTATGGTGGTGGTTGCACAACTCCATGAATGTAGTAAAAGAAATCGAATTGTCTACTTTAAATAGGTGAATTGTATGGCATGGGAATTGTCTCTCAATACCCCTGTTTAATAGAGAAAATAATGGAGTAGCACGCTGTTGCAGGAATGGATCGTGTAGCAGAAGGATTGTGTGCTGCACAACGTGAGTGCACCTGGAAACATTCTGCTGAGTGAAAGACGTTAGTCATGAAAGACCACATTGTAGGATTCTGTTTATACAAAATGTCCAAAACAGGCAAATCCACAGAGATGGAAAGTATATTAGAGGTTGCCTAGGGTTGAGGAGAGGGGAGGGATTGGAGGCTGACAGCTAAAGGGCGTGGGTTTCTTTTGGAGACAATAAAAATGTTCTAAAATTGATTGTGGTGATGGTTGCACAACTCTGTGAATACACTACACACCATTGGGTTCTCCATCACTTTAAAAGGGTGAATTGTGTGGTATGTGAGTTATGTCTCAAGAAAGCTGTTACCAAAAAGAAAATCATGTTATTTGATCCAAATTGTGTAAAAGAACATGTCTGAATGTACATACTGGGAAGAAAAAGACTAAAAAACCTATGGCATATTAATAATGTTTATCTCTGGGATTTGGGTTTACATATTTTTATTTTGTTTATATTTTTCTGCATTTTCCACATTTCCTACTCTAAGTATGTGTGACTTTTAGAATCAGAAAAATTAATAGTACTTAAAAACACAATGTGATAGCCTACAATTCAGTTATGTGCATGGTGTGCCTGGAGCCCTGAGGAAGAAGGGTGCTATTGACTGAATTTCTTCCCCCAAAACATCACATATTGAAGCCCTAACCCCAATGTGACTGTATTTGGAGATAGGAAGTAATTAAGGTTTAATGACATCATAAGGGTGGCGCCCTGATCTGATAGGATTAGTATCCCTATAAGAAGAAGCACCAGAAAGCTTGCCCTCTCCCCCTCCGTCTCCCTCAATGTGAAGACACAGCAAGAAGGCAGCCCTCTGCAAGCCAGGAAGAGAGGCCTCACCAGAAATCAACCCTCCCGGACCTTGAGCTGGGACTCCTAGCCTCTAGAACTATGAGATGTTGATTGAGGAAAAATTGACTACAATTCAAATAGCAGATATTTATTTGGGCAATTAGAATTGCAACTCATGAGACACAGATTCAGGCAGAAACCCAAAATGTCTTCTGAGGAGGACAGGGAGGCAAGGGTTTATAAAGACAAAAAGAGACAAATTAAATAGGTTGCTTTGAGATATTTGTGATTGGTGCTGAAAACAACTGTTAATTCTTGGCTGTACGTGATCAGTTGCTATGGCCATCTCTAAGGCAGGAAGTTCTTTTCTATGAGAGTAAGAATATTTCTTGAGAGAGGGTCCAGATGACAACAGAGGAGCACAGTTCAAAAGCTACATTCCCTCTGGGTAGAGATGTGGTGTGCGTGCATAAGCCCCATTTCCTTAATGGCCTCCCAGCTCCATTTTAGAAGTCTTGATAATGTTACTCCACTTTGTTATCTCTGTCCACATTTCCCCTTTTGATCAAGATCTTTCAGGAGAAAACATCGTGAACAACTGTTGAATATATTGATATTTCCCTCATTGCGAGGAAGGCTCCGTCCTGGAAGGCCATGTCCCTTGTGGCGGGGAAGGGAAGTGCTCAGTCATCAGTAGGAGTAACACAGTCAGAGGCTCTGGCCCCATCTGAGCAATAATGAGGCAGTCAGGCAATGAGTCTTAGTCATAGTCTCTATCTGGAAAAAGTATCAAGTCCTTTGGAGTTTCAAAATTGGACAATCATCTCAAGTCGCTGAGCAATCATTATTCTGCAAGTAATGCCAGACACACAGCATCAGGAAATTCAAATCTTTAGGAACCTGAAGGCGACAAGGATTGCACAAATCAGAACAATAATCATTAGTATAACTTGGAGCAGATCTGAGTGAGTAGTAGCATAAGAAGCTTAAATACAAGTACACACAGCAAAATTATAATAATAATCATAAACAGTAATTGAAGTACACATCTCATGAAAGCACTTATACCTGAAGGAAGCCAGCTGAAAACCTCCATAGGGATCCAGAGGGTGTAATTAAAAGACATTGGACTAGAGACATCCTGTGCTATTTTTATGATTTTTCTGAGTTCTAACTCAACTTCACCAGAAGAGTTGATCCACATACAGCAGGAGGTGTTGGCTATGACACAGATGCCACTTGATTCTGCAAGGAAATAGTGGGCTGCCGTTCAATTATCTAATATAACCCTTGCTAGGGAATCAGGGATTGTTGTTGAGCTAAGGCTCGAGCGGTAGAATTTGCCACTTTAGCTATGGTTAGGGATACATTTTTTATCAACAGCTCATCAGGGGCAATGTCAATCCAAGGGACAAAGCCTTTGGCCATGGTAATCAAGGAGAGTAGATGGGGTGTAAAAAGGGAGTCTTCAAGTCTTGTCTAGACCTCTGAGATGGCGGTTGAGTTTCTTCTTTAACAAGAACTTGAAATGGAATACTATGGTATCCTAAAGGCACTGTCCTGCCATATGCCAGCTGTCTATACATTCATAAACCCATGGTTCCCCATAGTAATCACACACAAACGTGTACCAAATGGGGGCACACAGGATGCAATGCCTTCTAGCTCTGTAGCAGTGTCAGTGGTCAAGAGCACTTGGTAAATCTTTTCCAACAGGGCTCAAGGGCTGCCTTCCTCTGATCATGCTTCCAGAATATCCGGTGACCAGGCTCTAGACTGTGACCAACACGATCCTTTAAATTGGAATCTAGGAAGGTGTCTTTAACCTGTTCATGATGGGCTTGAGCATAAGACTGTAGAGACTCACCTTAGCTGGTCAGACTTGCATAAGACAACAGGGGATCAGCAGAAGGCTGTGTACCAACAGACACTCATGTGCTGGTGACTGTCTCATGTGGAGTTGGTTCATGTTTTCCAAAGAGGGGACTGTAAACAGTCAGCAAGACCAAAGATAATACCTTAGGCCAGTGGAGTCTAGACCACAGTATATAATAAACCTCAAAGACAATTAACAGAACAAGACTCTAAAATCCACAAAGGTGCAAACAGAATTTTTCTCTCTACAGTTACCCTCAATTTTTTTTGCCAAAGATAATCACAGCAAAACTAATTTGTTTATATTAAAAATTTGGCCTTATTATTTAACCAAGTGAAAATAAGAATATTCACTGAGACTTTCTGAATTCTGGAGGGATCAGGTAGAGAGAAAAAGTCAAAGTTTCATCTTTGTTCACAAAGGTATGTCTTACCAAATTGTCAATAGTTTAAGAGAAAATATTTCTTTAAGTCTGGAAAAACAAAACATTAGAGCATCTTTCTTGGCTCGTGTAGTCCTATGTAATTTAATATTTCTTCTGCTCAAATCCAGTTTTTCCATTAGTTTTCTTGACTTTGCCTGATGATTGAGGGTGATAGGGACAGTGAGAATCCTAAGAAGTTCACAAAATTTTCGTTAAGGTTCATATGATTTCCCCAGTGAAGTGGGTGCCTTGGTCACCAGAGATTGTGGAAGGTACATCCCAAGAGGGAAGCACATGTTCTAACAGTTTCTTTGCCATTATGGGGGCATCAGCTTTGTGGCAAGAGAAAGGCTTTATCTCATCCAGAAAACACAGACAATAACAAGAACATATGTATGAGCCATAGGAAGTGGCAGTTGAATGAAATCCAGCTGTAGGTGCTCAGAGGACCCAGAGGGAGGGGTTCTGAGGCCTCTGGGGACAGAAATAGTCTTTCCTATAGTGAGTGAAGGAATGTAAAAACTGAAAAATGGGATTTGCCAGAGAGCCAGGAAGAGCCCAGTGGCTGTCTTGGGTCTCCCATAGCCCTGACCATTTGTTAAATTTACAGCCATTGTTTACCCACCTTAATTTCTCTGCTTTGGGAGGAGACTGTTGTCATGTTATAAGGGCATCAGGATGGCAAAAGTCTGGCAGTGAGAGACTGTTCTTTGCAGAAGCAGAATGGACCTCATCCACATTTGCCAATCTTTATAGATTCTGTTGTTGCTGCCTTTACATAAAAATCAGTCAAGACACAGTCCTGATATTTAGTGTGAGCCTCAAATTTTATGACAGACAACATTTTATACTAGGACTTCTTAGACTCCCAGGAATTTCACATAATTTCTGGAACTGTTATAACATATACTTTTAAAGACATAGCATAAAGAAAGCCTAATATTATTCCTTATTTGACAATGCTTCCCATGTAATTTTACATATCAGATATGCCTAATTAGTTTAATATCTCGCTTTTTAAAAAGAGAGAAAACCAATCTTTTGAGATGTTTCAAGTAGAGGGGAGGAAGACATATCCTCTATCCACTCTGGGTCCTTCCGGCTGGGCTATGAATTAAAAATGACATCAAATATTATAACAGGAGAAAATCAAACAAAGCTTTATAACATGTATACATGGGAGAGATCCAGGAAAACTGAGAAACTCACCAAAATGGCAGAGGCTGTCATCTTAAATACTATCTTCAGCTAAAGACAAAGGAGGATTTTGAGGGTTGGGGAGTCAGTTATGGGAGATTATGGGAAAAGGACAGTAAACAAGAGTGAGGTTATTATGCAGATTTAAGTCCTTCACCTTCCACTTTGATAAGAGTTTCTAGAGATAAGGTCATTCCCCCTTTCTTCCTGGTACAGAGAGGCAGATACCTTTACAGATGGAGATTTCTCTTGCAAAAGTAAATGTCTCTTATAAAGGGTAAATTCTACTTTTCAGAGCTTCTCCTGTGTCTGCAGTTTTTAAAGGTAACCAGCCCCAAATAATCTTCATGCCAAAGAGACACATTTTGAGGTGGCCAATTCTGATCCCCCACACAAGGATCCTCTGGAAAATCCCAATGTTAGCTAGAGGTCAAAAAAGACTTCATTTAGAATCTGATTTGGGGAAGTTTGCCCAAAAGCATCAAAGAAGGTCTTAAAATACTTGCCTAAATAGGATCACAGATCACTATGAAACTTAATATTTAATGATCTATTTAACCAAGATGACAAAAAGATTTCAAAGATTGGTATAGAAGGTAGCATAGCTGCAAAACCTTCGCTCTTTGTAATAGGAATGGATCAGCTTTTAACTTAAAGCCAGGAAATTGTTTTGATAAAACATAACATCCTTGCCTTTTAGGCAGAGCACTCAAAGGTAAAGGAAAGCTTTCATAATCTCTTTATCAGGAGTAGGTTAAAAGCCCAAGAAACCTTGTCCCTATAACAAAAGCAGAGAAAACCAAGTGCTACTGTTGCAGCAGCTTATTTTCTATATTAAAACTCATTCACTTAATGAAATTCATTCCAATCTTCGCCAGCTCGACCACGCATAAGACTCTTTTCTCAGGGTTCCCCTTCCACAAACTTTCTTTTTCACATTCAGCATTTGTCATTTCTTCTTTCCCATAACCGGTTTTACTTTAGGACAAATTTACTTTCTTAACAAAAATATCTCCATTCCTTATACCTTCTTTTACTGGAAACATATAGTTTGTCAGCATAGTTTTTAATGTGGCACAAGATGAGTTTACCAATAGACCCAAACATCTTTTAGTTTTTCTGTAATAAGAAGCGAAAAGTAAATAAACTCTTGTTTAGTAATTAACATGTTTCTGTTTTATCTTATCTGGAGATCTGTTTTATCTTTTCTAGATGTTCAGTGAATTCTCCACCATTTACTTTCATTTAGCAAAACTCGAAGGTTTCAAGTCACCAAAAGATTTGGGGAAGCTGTTTTAATAAAATATAATTATTGCACTTAAAATTCCTACTTCATTAACATCTATATAAGTCATTAAGTCTTAACAATCATACTCTGATTATTCATTAAAATTTCGTGAGACATTAAAGCAGTTAGCCTTCATATTAATTTGATTTATTCTTCCTGACAAATTTCATAACAGTGATACCATGAGTTTATTTGATTAATAACCCAGGTAGATTAAAAGTGGTATGTTTCCATTATCTCCAGTGCTGAGAACTCTGAAGACATGCCTATTTTAATTAAACAAAAAAACTTAAGCAAGCTTTTATTGACCAAATATTATTTTATAGCATGTTAACTTGAAAAACATTTGGGTTAGTTTCTATTATATTTAGAAATAATTTATATAAGCTCTTACTTTAAGTTCATTAAATAGCACTCTTTTTAGAAATTAATTTTGTTGATACAATCTGGAGGTATAAAAATATCACACATGAATAATGTACATACATATATATAGACTGACACAGACAGAGATCATATAGCTTTTATTTAAAAAATTTTAGCCATGGATTAGGTACAATACAAAACTCAATAGTTTACAAATAATTGTGTCTCTAGCAGATAGAACAAATTAAGATGCCTGCTTAAAGTTGTTTTGTTGTTGTTGTTAATATTGGCGGAGATGAATTTAAGATTTATCTTTCCTGTAGATAAGGAGGCTGTGAATTAGATTTGGGGTGAGAGAGCCTCTCTAGCAGCCTACATTTAAAATGAAACATTTTTTTTCCCTTTTTTCTTTAATCTCAGGCTTTACTGATTGTGCTACCAGGCTTAGTGTCAGGTGACTGTGGGCTGTTATCTCGTGGGGTGTGTTCATTCTAAAGATATGGAAATATTTACCACTTCAAAGGACAGAGAGAAAAAATGCAAGTTTTTCCTAGGAGATTCAGGGTAGTTGTGATTTAAAATTTTCCTTGAGTCTTAGGAATTGGGGATTGTCTAAATAAGAGTTCTTGGAGAGGTTACCAGGCTTTGAGTCAGACTGGGAGCTTTTAGGATTGGTGAAGGGGAATGGGATCAATGTGAACTGCCTTTAGAGCTGCACTTTCAGTTTTGAAAATATATATGAGATAAGGACACTTGCTCTCAATGCCTCAGAAATTGGGTTGTAACTTTTTACATTATCCCTAATTTGCTTCATCTCTGGGTATATAGTTTTATTTTAACTTATGTAACTGTGGGCCCTCCAGGACCAGTTCTACTGACCCCATCTCTTATCAACAGAGTGATTAATAATTGCCTTTCAGAAAATGTGCAAAGTCACGTAGCCAGAGCAAGTGCAGAGGAAGAAATCTTGACCTGAGATGATGGAGAAACCAAATATTCTCCTTTCTGTGGATCCCAAAGGACCAGGGGGACATGACCAGAGCGTGAAGTTGGACCCTTATTAGAAGTGAGGAGTCCCTCATTCAGGAAGATCTGATGTTAAAATTCCTTCCCCATCTCATCATAAATGTTTAGAACCCTATCATAAAAGTTTAGAAACTCATCATAAATGTTTAAAGCCTTACCATAAATTCTTGAAGCCTACCAATCAAAACCTGTACCACGAGAATTTCCTCAAACCACCCTGTTCTCCCTAACCTCTTAAATTTTGCCCCAAATCCTGAATCAGGGAGATATATCTGAGGGCACATGTCTCCTACCTCCCTGCAGATGGATCTTGCAGAATAAAGCTGATTTCTCCCCCAAAAGCTGATTCCGTAATTAATTCACTGTTTATGCACATCAGGCAAGACAACTCCAATTTTGTGCAGTAACTATTGGCGACCATGAAGAGACAAAGTCCTGTGACTGCCTGCCCAGGGCTCTGGAACACACAGCGGGGTGTGGGGTCTTTTCATAGACCCTAAGTGGCTTCCCAGACAATTTTGTCTAGAGGCTCACCTGTTTGTATTCCCATTTCCCACTGTGGTGCTCCAGACCACAAGGATATTTATTTTTTTCTCTCTGGGAGAAGACACAGCTTCTGGATCAAGACATTTCTGGGCTCTGGGTGAGTAACTTTAAGAAAGCAAGTGTCCCTTACCTCATCTGTCTGGTTTGATTTCCTGGAAATGTAAGTTTGGCTTGTATTCTGGGGAATCCTGGTGGACTGAGACCTGAACCTTGGGCCTGAACCCCCCAAGGTCATTAGAGGCAGGATAAAAGGTTCACTTGTGAAGTTGCTTCTGCATCTGGGAAATTCTTGGGACTGGTTGTGACCTGCTCCTGGCAATCTGGTTTTGAGTACCTCCTGGCAGTGGTTCTGAGCTACCTCTGGAGAACTAGCTAGTAGTCTGGTCTGTGTTATATGTAGAACTGTATTGTGTGTTAATGTTTTTCTGAATTGAATAGGCTGTTTGGGGACTGAGTTTCTCAGTGATCGTAACAAACTATCTTTAGAAATTACATTGCATGTTGTGGCCACTTTGGAAAAAGCCCCCTAAAATGAGGACAACCATAAAAAGCTGGCAAGGTAACCCGGGATAACTTAAAATTACCATGGCCACTTTGGGGCTCCTTTTGTACAGCCAGATAATAGAGAAATTTCTTTAAAGAGTTGAGCTTACCACCTTCCAGTATCTAAAGGTTCCAGAAGCTGTAAATGTTTACAAAGAACTGCAGAATCTTACCAAGCTTGTTTAGTGTCCCGAAGGCTTGGCTTAATAACCATCAGGTTGGAGGTCCCAAATACAGTTGGGCAAAACTGAAATTGCCCTCCATTTTGTGGTTAGGATCCTACCAAACTGCCATCAGCCTCAGGGGAATTACATTCACCATTACAAGGAAGCCTTGGTTTGGCCTTCATTGTGAGGGTCTTGGTTTCAGGGATGCTTGAAATTTTCATGATCTGGTTCTACCTGCAGCATAAATATACTTTTGACCAGCTGTCTCTAAATTCTGAAACAATGAGAAACCCTAATGCTATCCCACATGTAGCCCATTAGGCTGCATTATCCAAAACCGGGCAATTTTTAGCTACAAGAACATGAAACAAGAAAAGGTGATATTCTTTTTTAACACCGTATGGCCACAATGTTCTTTAAACTCCAGAGAAAATGGCCAGATGATGGATCATTCCGCATCTCTTAGAAATTTGATCTGAGTACTCATTGGTTTATTGATCCTTATCCTCTCAGACATGGTCACTATTTTTCCTTGACTCTGTCTTTTGTGTCATTTGTCATAAAAAGGAAAAAACCATAGGGCAAGATGCAGGCATTTCCACAAGCCTATTGTCTGGGCGTGCCCGAAGTACCTTTGCTGTAGGTTAAGTATGTGCATAAGGTGACAGCTATTGCTAAGGGGCTCTTTGAAGCCAAAAAAGGCCACAAAATTGATGGACACAGGTTGAGAAGTTAAGAGCTATTAGGATGCTACATTTTCAGTTTGTGAGTATTATGGTATGTGAATAAAGGTGTTATCAAAATAAAACATAGAGCATCAAACTGTTTCACTACAGGTTAAGGTCTGTAAAGGTTAAAAATTTTAATTAACGTGTGTTAATTAAAGTTACTAAATGTTAATAACGAAAACATCTTTGTATTCAAGTAAGAAATATATTTTCAGTAAACAAGGTATAAATAATGGAAATATTTTTGTTTGTTTTGTTAAGAAAGATAAATTTGTCCTGAAATACTAGAAGGGAAGAAAGAATGCATGGGACAAATTCTGAATGTAAAAAAGAAAGATACAGAGGATTTGTGAAGGAGGAAGTGTGATGAAAGAATGTTGTGCAGTAACACTTAGGGAGGAAAGCCTATTAAAAAAATTCCTATCAGGCTCTGAATATTGGCTTTTAATTTGGCCAATTTTTGACAAGAGAGATAATTACAAAAGAAAAATCCTCCTAAATATATTGTCAGTTTTCAGCCAGGACAATGAGTAAGTATATCTGGCAGTATTAAATAACCCCATTAATTCTAGTTTTAATTCCACTGACCTGTTTAGGGAATAGCATAGCGGTTTACCAGGAAAACCCTCAGAGTCTCATCAACTCTGGAAGGGGCCAATCTGGGGCCCCTCCTACAAGAGTGGATATAAGGGTGTCAGTAAGGCCACTAACTTGGTGGACTTCTGTTACAGTTGTGTAGTCTTTTCTTTTAGGTACCTTTTAAGTTATAGCTTTAATTTTTCGTTAGCTTTTTGCAACAAAACTTTCAATGAAACCATTTTAGAATTTTGAAGGCTTTGCTTTTAAGTGCACTTTTAAATGATCTTATTTAACTAGAATGTTCCTCCTACTGGCCACTGTGACTTTAAATCATCCTTAGGAATTTTGGTCTGTTGAGATAGAAATTTACAACAGAAGCGACCATAGTTCTCAAACATAAAACCGGCTTGAGTTCCTGATAGAGAAACCCCTTGGAAACTTTAGAAAATGAAAGTCTCATGTGAAAGAAAAGCACACAGACAAGAATGACAATAGAGAAATCCCTCAATTTAGTGAGAGTACTCACAGACCAAAGACAAAACCCTGCTGAGGAAATCCCCTCCTGTGACAATGATGGCCACAGCCGACTGAGAAAATCGTCTCCTGGGCGGTCATCCCTGATCCCCAAAAAAGGCACTGACCTCGACCAAATGGAGGGAGGTCAGAACCTGAGAGGACTCACAATTGGAAGAGTCTGTGATCCATGGAAATGGAGATCCCAAGAAGGCTCATGTAGGTACCGTACCCGGTTCCAGGGGAGGCCAGTCCACAAAGGTGAGATCACCTCAGGTCCTGCTTTCTGACACTATATTTGTTAACCTAGAAATAAAGAGATAAAATGAGAGGCAGAGAGGTCTTTATTTGGAGATCACATAATTGCAATTCTGGGAGCAGAGATTCAGGTAGAAACCCAAATAGTGTCCCACTAGGGAGTAAAATTCAGGGGCTTTTAAAGGCACAGAAGGGAGGTTTGTATTACAAAGAATGTTATTTGGGGTTGGAGGCAGAAAGCTAATCTTGGCTAAAAATAATTGATTGTTAAGGCTTGCTAGAGGGAGGTAAAAGTCCATCGTTCTGATAGCTGCAGGTTTCTTGCAGCGTTACTCAGTTCAAAAGTTCATGTTCTGCCCGATGAGGACGTGCAAAAGACCCATTTCCTTCATGGCTTCCCAGCTCCATTTTAAAGCCCTTAGACATAAGCAACTCTTGTTTTGTTTCACATTTCACAACTTCAATCAGGTAATGCACAAGGGGCCAGCTTTTGAGAGAAACACTGGTCTCCTGACTTCTTACTCTGTTTCTCTGTTTCCCAGGCTTCATCTGTCAGTGGCATTCAGCTCTTCCTGCCCCTGGAGTTCTTTCCTATCTCAATGCAAATAACCGATAACCAATCAATAAATCAAAATTGGGGTGAGTCTATTATGAGCAAGATCTGAGGACCACGTAGCCCAGGAGAGTCCTTTCACAAAGGAGTGGAGCACTCCAAAGAAGTGGGGGTATGCCAAGTGGTCAAAGAGCATCTATCACATATGATTGGAGTGTCCCTTTTACAATAGTCATGAAATTGCTTTATTGGCACAGCAATTCTGGAATGCACCAGGTCAGTGGTCTCCAGGTGGGTGGTCATAGCAGCTCAGCATTCAATCCCTAGCCTAGGGAGAGGTACTTATCCTTAAGGAAATGCTGATGTGGAGGAAGTTACATCCTTATCTTTAAGGGTATTGTTCTTGTCCTTGGGACATAGTAAATACTTAAAGCAGATATAGAATACATGCTCAACAGCCATGTCAGCCCCTTTTTGAAAAACAAGTTCAGGCCAAATTAGTTTTAAACCAAATGGCTTTCTCATATACTCCAATATATCCTATTGCTTGTCATTTATTCATCACTTGGAAACAGTTTGGTGCTTTATCTTTTATTTTGATAACAACTTTATTCATATACCATAATACTCACAAACTGAAAATGTACACTTCAGTTGGTTGTAGTATATCCACAGAAATGTGCAACCATCACCACTATCTAATTTCAGAACATTTTCATCACCCCAAAAAGAAACGCTGTACCCACTGGCAGTCACTTCCCATTCCTCTCTCCCTCCATCCCCTGGCAACCACTAATCTACTCTCTGTCTCTGTGGATTTGCCTATTCTGGACATTTCATATCAATGAAATCATACAATATGTGATTTTTTGTGACTTGCTTCTTTCACTTAGCATAATGTTCTCAAGATTCACTTATGTTGTATCACCACTTTACTCATTCTTATGAACAAATAACATTCCATTCTATGGATATTTCACATTTTGTTTCTCCATCATGAGTTGACGGACATTTGGATTGCTTCTACTTTTGGGCAATTATGAGTAATGCTGCTATGAAAATTCATGTACAATTTTTTGTGTAGACACATATTTTCACGTCTTGGTTATATACCTGGGGATGGAAGGGCTGGCTCATACATTAACTTCATGTTTAGGATTTTAAGGAACTGCCCAGTCATTTTCCAAAACAGCTACACCATCTTACATTCCCAACAGCAGTGTGAGAGTGTTCCAATCACTCCACATCATCTTCAACACTTGTTCTTATCTGACTTTTTGACTGTAGCCATCTGGGGGGATGCATTGCACTGTGGTTTTGATTTGCATTTCATAATGACTAATGATGTTAAGAATCTTTCCATGTGCTTATTGGATGTTTGTACATCTTCTTTGGAGAAATGTCTATTCAGATCCTTTGCCCATTTTTAAATTGGGCTATTTATCTTTTTATTGTTGAGTTGTAAGTATTCTTTATATATTCTGGATACAATCTCCTTATCCGATACATGATTTGCAAATATTTTCTCCCATTCTGTGGATTATTCTCTTTTCACTTTCTCGATGGTATCCTGTGAAGCAGATGAGTTTTTAATTTTGATGAAGTCTAATTTATCTATATTTTTCTTAGGTTGCTCTAATTTTGGTGGCATATTTAAAGAAACCGTTGTGGGGAGGGAAAAACGGGTAAAAAGGGTCAATTATATGGTGGTGGATGGAAACTACATTTTGGTGGTGAGCACGCTGTAGTGTATAAAGTTGTTGAATTATAATGCTGTACACCTGAAACCTATGCAATGTAATAAACCAATGTTGCCTCAATAAAAATAAAAAATAAAAGAAAGAAAGAAAGACACCATTGCCTAATCTGTGCTCATGAAAATTTACTCATATGTTTTCTTCCAAGAGTTTTATGGGAGTTTAGCTAAACTCCACAGCATTGCTGCCTCGGCATCCATTTTCTGTGGCCAAGGGGCCTGCAGGGACCTTGAGGTGACACTAGCCCCTCCCAAAAGTGCTTGCCCTAGATAACCACCCACAGAGTCACAAGTAAATGTCAGTTCCTGATATGACTCTCACCACTGTCGTTGTGAGAAACATTTGTCCCACATCCCAAGGCCTTCCCCTTGTGTGACCTCTACATAAGACCCCTAGGAAGCTTACCAAAACCTCTTTTTGGTTTGAATTGACCCATCCAGACTTAGCCTTGGAACCCCAAAGCACTCTGCCTGGGAACCCCAATGAAGGCACATGCGCCGCGTCCTGCCTTGCTCTCTGCCTTAACCTCCCAGTGTGGCCCCTCAAGGTCTGTCTGCTGTGGACCTTCTCCAGGACCTGTGAGTAACAGACTTCTCTAGTCCAAGTCCTTTGTGGTCATTTGTTGAACAGAGGCTCACCATCCAATACCCCCAGGGCTCTACTTAACAAATGTTAACTTGACAAAGTCACAATAGGTATTAGAGTCATACCTCCTTTTATTGCACTTTGCAGATATTTTGTTTTTTAAAAATTGAAGGTGTATGGGAAGAGGGAAAATTCCCCTGCTTGTTCCTTTCTTGTTCTTATGGCTGGTCAAAGAGTTAACGATGACATAAGGCAGGTTGGCAAGAGAAAATCAAACAAAAGTTTAATACATGTACATGGGGAATTCACATAAGCATGAAGAATTCAAAAACAAACAGGCAAAATGAGGTATATATGTCCTTCTGGACTAAGGAGAGGGGGATAGAGGTCTGAGACTACAACAGGGGAGAAAGCAACTTACAAAAAGATGAAAAGAGTTCATATCTGGTAAACAAATGTTGCATTGTCCCATCTATAGACAATGGGACCTGAAAGAGATCATTTGATAAAATGGCCCTTGCCAGATGCCTTCCTGCCTACCATACCTAGAATTATCTATGGCAACAGCTCCTTCCTGGTGTTGATGCAAATCATCCATAGTCAATCTATAAATCAATGTTGGCGTGAGTTTATTATGTGCCAGATCTGAGGACTAGCCTAGGACCATCAGGAAGGTCACCAAAGAAATTGGGTGTACAGAGTGGTTATATACCATCTTTGAACAAAGAGCGTACGTCACTTATGATTGGGATGTCCCTTTCACAATAGTCATGAGATTGCTTTCCTGGCACAGCAGATCCATGAACACAGCAGGTCAGTGGTCACAAGGTGAGCACAGCAGGTTAGTAATTGATCGTTAGTTTAGGGAGAGATGCTTATCCTTAATGAAATGCCGATATGGGAGGAAGTTACATCCCTATCTTTAAGGCATCATTCTTGTCTTTGGGACATAGTTAATATTTTAAAAAGATGTACAATGCATGCTTCACAGGCCATGTCAGGTCCTTTTGGAAAAACAAAATCAGGCCCAATGAGTTTTAAGCCAAATATCTTCCTCATATACTCCAATATATCCTATTGTTTTTCATTTATTTATCACTGGGACAAGCCCTTCTATCTTAAATTCTTTTAGACAATTTGGGTGAAGGTCAAATGTTCTTTTAGAGTCTTCTGAACCTTGACTGTCTTCAGTTCAAAATCGTCTGCGTACCAGAGGGGCACAGCTTGGGGTGCCCTGCCCTGAACCACACCAGTTCCCACCCCTGAAACTTCCCTGGAAGTTTCACATATTAAAAGCTGAGCCGGTGACTATGGAGAGAAAAAAGTTGTAGGTGAGTGATAAGAAATCTGCAAAGATAGCAAAGGACACAGATTAGAGTGAGGATGAACAAGCAGAAAGGAAGGGATCAGAGCACATCTCTTCACACCCCATTAAACAAGTTCCCCGATCCTGGGAATAAGTCAGTCCAATAAAATGGGTGAGCTTCATTCATCTGGTGCAAAATGTTAATCTTCTCTTTTAATAGATGTAAGTTAGACACTACTTGCCCTGTTTGGTTCACATAATAGCAACATTTTCACCGATGACTGCACAAGCTCCTCCTTGCTGGGCAGTCTGTGTGTCTAGAGCATGTCAATTGTGGAGAACCACAGAGGCCAGGCTGTTCATCTCTGACTGGAGTATTTTCAAAGTTTCCATGGTGATGCTGAACTCTTGTTCTATTACCATGGAGAGGTTTAAGATCATCTTTTCCAACCCATAATTCCCAAAGCTGGAGAATAAGATACTCAATGCTGAAAAAGAACTTGGAGTTGTGATACGCAAGTGGATTCTTTATGATTTCTCAACTGCCACATTTATGTGGCACAATCTTATGAACAAAGGAACCCAAGCTTACAATGTGGCTGACATTAGGGTGGAGCATCTGGTGACAAAAGAGTCCACATCATCCTGACCAATTAGGTGAGAACTCTTCCTATAGTTGTTGCCATATAAAACAAAAAGACCAATGTGGTTACAGACAAGGTTAGAACTGAACCTGTAGTTCCCAGGGTCTGGAGTATTTCATGACCTTTGCCACTGGTACTGTTTGTGCCTAAGCATTTCCATTTTGCATGCACTCCTGTCAATCTGAGTGAGCAGAACACCTTGTGGAAGAGCTGATATAGGAGGCCTGCAGGCTGACTTTGGCAGCTGTAAAGCCTGGCCCTGTCACCTGACCAAGTGAGTCTAGAGTTTTGATCCACCCGTGTATAGTTTGTGGTTTGGGGCAGCTTAACCATGCAGGCAGCTTCAATACCCCAAGTTGTACAAGGGCAGCTCATAAGCCATCCAGAACTTTTAGTGTTTTGGCAAATGATGGTGCCAAAGGGTGTAGTGTTACATTCACTTACAATTTCCTTGAAAGGTTTGAAGATGTCACCTGTGGAATCAAACCACAGAGTTTGATTGCAATGTCGTCCTGGAATGTCACTCAGGAAAGGTCCAATGTCATGTTTACTTTCAATGCAAAGGGAAAAACTTTCACTTACTGTCTTTAACTGGACAAGGGATGGTCCTGTTGCCTCTCTAGAGGTTTTCTGGGCCCCAAGTGACTCACCAGAAGAAGAGGCAGAGTGATGTTTTCCTTGTCGTGGATACCATACCCTGTCGTTCATCCATCTTCTGTACTTAGTCCACCAGGTGTTCACATCAGCAGGAACAGAGACTAGCTCAGGCTTTTTTGCAATCCCTAGCTGTTGACATAACCAGCAGTCAGATTGATCAGTTAGCATGGCCAGGGTTTGGTAAACTGGCATAAAGGGTGTTTGGTCTGTGTTCGACCTGTTGAGAAAGAGAGAGTTAGTAAGAGGAAGACACAGATTGGAAAAGACCCCATAGTAGAAACTTTGAGAGGGGAGGTAGGACAGATAGAGACCAGCACTCTCCAGTCAGCTTTCTAATAAATGATTAAAAGGAATATTATATATTCATTCATAGGAAAAGGATTGTGTGTATGTGTAAAGTTTTAAAAGCAAGGGGAAAATAGGCGAAAGCGAGGTTTCTTGATCCACGATCTTGCAAAAAGTCTCTACTCTATGTGGCCAGCTGCTTCTGTGGTCTGGGAACTGGCCCTGGAAATCCTTAGTTTAAGGTCACCTGTGGGGACTGCCCCCTAGTTGTTCTGAGAGTCACATTCTGAGTCTATTTTGGTGTGGCTTGCATGGATCCAGGAATACTTTTCCTTTAATTTGATGGCAGTTAGGTGGTCAGTAGGGCTTCATAAGGTCCTTCCCAGCGAGATGACAGCATATTTTATCTCCTAAAGACCTCAGACAGTGTACTTACAGTTGTTTGGGTGGTAGTTTTTCCTGGTCTCCTTGGAAATCACCGGATCTCCTGGTCCAAATGGATGGCAAGGCATTTCAGAAGGTGGGGCCACACCTCTTTTACCTGTTGATGATATGCTTCAAGTATACCTGTTAATCTTTTTCTATAGCTAGTCATAGCATCCAGTTACTCATTTAAGCTCCAATAATATTCACTTAATCCAGGAATGGAATGTTTAGAGATGCCAGTAAGTATCGGATGTCCAAAAACTATTTCAAAAGGAGTCAATCCATGTCTATTTGGAATATTCTAGATCTTTATAAGGGACAAGGGCAGAGCTTCCGCTCATTTAAGTCCAGTTTCTTGACAGACCTTCCCTAAAGTCCTTTTGATGTCTAGATTTTTATGTTCCACTTGCCCTGATGATTGAGGATGATATGGGGCATGAAATTTTAATGAGTACCCAGAGTTTCTGTAAGCAAGTAGTTTGTCTCTGCTATAAATGAGCTCCTTGGCCTGATTTGATCCATAAAGGAATGCCAAAACAAGTAATAACTTCAGTTACTAATTTCTTTACCACCGTTGTGGCATCTGCATGTCTAGTCGGATAGCATTCGGTCCATCCACTAACCGTGTAGACAATAACCAAGCAGTGAGAATAGCCTAAAGCTGGAGGCATTTCTATAAAGTCCATTTGGAGTGCCACAAAGGGCAGTGTGGGCCTGGGAGGACTTCCTGGGGTACACTGATTTCTCCCAGATACTTGGTGAGATTTGCAAATATTGCACTGGGAAATAATTGGGTCAGAAATTTTGTGGCTGCCATGGCAAAACCAATTGTCTTTTAGTACTTTAACTATCTCCTGTCTTCACATATGTCCCATTTGGTGAGAGACAAGTGCAAACCAAAAAGTCAATGGAAAAGGAGCTACTGGAAATCCCTTTTGCCCAGTGTATAATCTGTCTGATCATTGTTTGGTGTCCTTTTGTACCCAATTGTCTTTTTCAGAATGTGAGGCATTTGCCTGAGAGTTAACAATGTCAGTCAGGGATAAAGGCAGGTTTAAAAATTGATAATTATTGGCAATTATCTACAGTAAGAGCTCCTTCCTAGGACAGGCCATTCTATCTTAAATTCTTTTAGGCAACTTTGGGGAAGGTCAAGTGTTCTTCCAGAATCTTCTGAGCCTCGTCTTCAGATCAAAAGATTCTGTATATCTGAGTGGCACGTTTTGGGATTGCCTGCCATGAACCCCATCAAAGGTTCGTGGCAACTCCGCATCAAGCAAGTCTATTGGCCCCATTTTTCCAACAGCATTTGCTCACTTCATGTCTTCGTGTCACATTTCAGTAATTCTCGCAATGTTTCCAACTTTCTAATTATTATAAATTTGTTGTGGTGATCTGTGGTCATTGATCTTTGATGTTAGTATTGTAATTGTTTTGGGTTGCCACCACTTGCACCCATGTAAGACAGCAAACCTAATAGATAAATGTGTTGTTGTGACTACTCCACCAACCGGCCCTTCCCCCATCTCTCTCACTCTCCTCAGGTCTCCCTATTCCCTGAGATGCAACAATATTGAAATTAGGCCAACTAATTGCCCTACGGCAGTGCCCAAGTGCTCAAGTGAAAGAAGAGTCGCATGCCTCTCACTTTAATCAAAACCTAGAAATGATTAGGCTCAGTGAGGAAGGAACGTCAAAAGCCAAGATAGGCCGAAAGCTAGGCCTCTTGTGCCAAACAGTTAGCCAAGCTGTAAATGCAAAGGAAAAGTTCTGGAAGGAAATTAAAAGCACTACTCTAGTGAACACATGAATGATAAGAAGGCAAAACAGCCTTATTGCTGATATGGAGAAAGTTTTAGGGCTCTGGATAGAAGATCAAACCAGCCATGACATTCCCTTAAGCCAAAGTCTAATACAGAGCAAGGCCCTCACTCTCTTCAATTCTATAAAGATTGAGAGAGGTAAGGAAACCTCAGAAGAAAAGGTTGAAGCTAGTAGAAGTTGGTTCATGAGGTTTAAGGAAAGAAGCTGTCTTCATAACGTAAAAGTGAGGGTGAAGCAGCAAGTGCTGATGTAGAAGCTGCGGCAAGTTATCCAGAAGATCTAGCTAAGATCTTAGATCACTAATGAAGGTGGCTACTCTAAAGAATGGATTTTCATTGCAGGTGAAACCCCCTTTTATTGGAAGAAGATGCCTTCTAAGACTTTCATAGCTAGAGAGGAGAAGTCTATTCCTGGCTTCAAAACTTCAAGGGACCAGCTGACACTCTTGTTAGGGGCTGATGCACCTGGTGACTTGTAATTGAAGCCAATGCTCACTTAACATTCTGAAAATCCTAGGGGCCTTAAGAATATTGCTAAATCTACTCTGCCTGTGCTCTATAAATGGAACAACAAAGCCTGGATGACAGCACATCTGTTTACAACTTGGTTACTCTATATTTTAAGCCCACTGTTGAGATGTACTGCTTAGAAAAAAAGATTCCTTTCAAAATATTGCTGCTCATTGACAATGCACCTGGTCATCCAAGAGCTCTGATGGAGATGTACAATGAGATTGATGTTGTTTTCACGCCTGCTAACACAACATCTCTTCTGCAGGGTCTGGGCAGCCTTTTTGATCATGGATCAAGGAGTAACTTTGCCTTCCAAGTCTTATTATTTAAGAAATATATTTTATAAGGCTGTAGCTGCCATAGATAGTGATTCCTCTGAAGGATCTGGCCAAAGTAAATTGAAAACCTTCTGGAAAGGATTCACCATTCTAGATGCCATTAAGAACATTTGTGATTCATGGGAAGAGGTCAAAATATCAATTAATAGGAGTTTGGAAGAAGTTGATTCCAAGCCTCATGGATGACTTTGAGGGCTTCAAGACTTTAGTGGGTGAAGTCACTGCACATGTGGTGGAAATAGCCAGAGAACTAGAATTAGAAGTGGACCCTGAAAATGTGACTGAATTGCTGTAATCTCATGATAAAACTTTAAGAGATGAGGAGTTGCTTCTTAAAGATGGGAAAAGAAAGTGGTTTCTTGAGATGGAATCTACTCCTGGTGAAGATGCTGTGAAGACTGTTGAAAGGACAGCTAAGGATTTAGAATATTACATACACTTAGTTGATAAAACAGTGACAGGGTTTGAGAGGACTGACTCCATTTTGAAAGAAGTTCTACTGTGATTAAATGCTATCAAACAGCACAGCATGCTACAGAGAAATTGTTTGTGAAAGGAAGAGTCAATCAATGTGACAAACGGTTGGCTTATTTTAAAAAATTCCCACAGCCACCCAAACCTTCAGCAACCACAACCCTGATGACTCAACAGCCATGAACATTGAGACAAGACCCTCCCCCAGCAAAAAGAGTACAACTCACTGAAGTCTCATATGATGGTTAGCATTTTTTAGCAGTAAATATTTTTAAATTAATGTATGTACATTCTTTCTTTAGACATAATGCTATTGCGCAGTTATAGACTACAATATAGTATAAACATAACTTCTTTTTTTTTTTGAGGAAGATTGGCCCTGCACTAATATCTGTTGTCAATCTTCCTCTTTTTCTTTTTTTTCCCCATAGCCCCTAAATATATCATTTTTATTTTTTGAGGAAGTTTGGTCCTGAGCTAACATCTGTTGCCAATCTTCCTCTTTTTTCCTTTTTTCTCCCCAAAGCCCCAGTAGATAGTTTTATGTCATAGTTGCACATCTTTCTAGTTACTTTAAAGGTAACTTTTACATGCACTGGGAAACCAAAAAGTTCGTGTGACTCACTTTTTTGTGACATTCATATTATTGCGATTGTCTGGAACTGAACGTACAATATCTCCAAGGTACGCCTGTATGGTTTTACCTCCCAGATTTAGGTCTTTGATCCATTTTGAGTTAATTTTTGTATGTGGTGTGAGGTAGGAGTCTGACTTCATTCATTTGCATGTGGATATCCAGTTGTTGCAGCACAGTGTGTGGAAAGGACTATTCTTTCCCTTGTTGAATAGATTTGGTACTCTTGTCAAAAATTAACTGGCCATCAGGCCAATAGGCATATGAAAAGATGCTCAACATCACTAATCATCAGGGAAATGCAAATCAAAACAACACTAAGATACCACCTCACGCCCGTTAGAATGGCTATAATCACCAAGACAAAAAACAACAAATGTTGGAGAGGATGTGGAGAAACAGGAACCCTCATACACAGCTGGTGGGAATGCAAATTGGTGCAGCCTCTATGGAAAACGGTATGGAGATTCCTCAAAGAATTAAAAATAGAGATGCCCTACGATCCAGCAATCCCACTACTGGGAATCTATCCAACGCACCTGAAATCAACAATCCAAAGAGGCTTATGCACCCCTATGTTCACTGCAGCATTATTCACCATAGCCAAGAAATGGAAGCAACCTAAGTGTCCCTCGACTGACGATTGGATTAAGAAAATGTGGTATATATATACAATGGAATATTACTCAGCCATAAAAAAAAGACAAAATCGTCCCATTTGCAACAACATGGATGGGCCTGGAGCGTATTATGTTAAGTGAAATAAGCCAGAAAGAGAAAGACAAACACTGTATGATCTCACTCATATGTGGAATATAAACCAACACATGGACAGAGAAAACTGGACTGTGGTTACCCGGGCAGTGGGGGTGGGGGGTGGGCACAAGGGGTGAAGGGAGTCATATATGGGGTGATGGACAAACAAAAATGTACAACCCAAAATTTCACAATGTTAGAAACCATTAAAACATCAATAAAAAAAAAAAATTAAATATGAAAAAAAAAAAATTAACTGGCCATCGGGGCTGGCCCAGTGGTGTAGCTCTTAAGTTCAAACATTCTGCTTCAGTAGCCCGGGATTTGCTGGTTCGGATCCTGGACGTGGACCTACTCACTGCTCATTAAGGGCAGTGTCCCATATAGAAGAGCTACAACTCTGCAACTATGATATACAACTGTGTACTGGGGCTTTGGGAGAATAAAGAAAAAAAGAGGAAGATTGGCAACAGATGTTAGTGCAGGGCCAATCTTCCTCACAAAAAACAAAAAAAAGAAATCATCTTTTAAAAAAAAATCAACTGGCCATCAAGAGAAGGAGAGGACAAGGCATAGACTATGAGAAAATATTTGTAAAAGTATATCTGATAAAGGATTGCTATCCAAAATATACAAAGAACTCTTAAAAATCAACAATAAGAAAACCAACAAGCCAATTAAATACGGGCAGAAGATCTGAACGGACACCTCACCAAAGAAGACATACAGTTGGCAAATAAGCTTATGGAAAGATGCTCCATATCCTATGTCATTAGGTAATTGCCAGTTAAAACAACAATGAGATGTCACTACACACCTGTTAGAAGGGCAAAAATTCAGTACGCTGACAGCACCAAGTGTTGCTGAGGATGCAGAGCAACAGGAACGCTCCTTCATTGCTGGTGGGAATGGAATGTGGCACAGCCATTTTGGAAGACAGTTTGGAAATTTCTTACAAAACTAAACATGACTTTACTTTATGAATCAGCAACGACACTTTTTGGTATTTCCCCAAGTAAGTTGAAAACTTATGTTCACACAAAAACCTGCACATGGATGTTTACAACAGCTTTATTCCTAATTGCCAAAACTTGGAAGCAACCTAGATGTCCTTCAGTAGGTGAATGGATAAATAAGCTGTGGCCCATGCACACAAGAAATATTACTCAGCACCAAAAAGAAATGATCTATCAAGCCAAGAAAAGACATAAGACAACCTTAAATGCACATGACTAAGTGAAAAAGGCCAATGTGAAAAGGCTACACACTGTGTGATTCCAACTACCTGACATTCTGGAAAGGCGAAACTGTGGAGACAGTGAAAAGATCAGTGGTTGCCAGGGGTTAGTGGGGAGGGAGGGATGAATAGCTGAAGCACAGAGGATCTTTAGGGCATACTGTAGTAGTCTATACATGTCCTTATATATTTGTCAAAACCCATGGAATTACAACACCAAGAGTGAACCCTAATGTAAACTGTGGACTTTAGGTGATGATGACATGTCAATGTAGGTTCATCAATTATAACAAATGTACCAATCTGGTGTGGGTGTTGATAGTGGGGGAGGCTGTGCATGTGTAGGGGCTAGGGGATATGGGAACTCCGCATTCTGCTCAATTTTGTTGTGAACCTAAAACTGCTCTAAAAAATAAAGTCTATTTTTTTAAAAAAGCAATTGGCCGTAAATTTAAATTGGCCATAAATTTTAAAAAATTAATTGCCCATATTTTTGGACTGTCAGTTCTATTCCATGGATTGGTATGTCTATCCTTATGTCAGTAACATACTGTCTTGATTCCTGTAGCTTTGTGGTCAGTTTAGAAATCATAACATGTAAGTCCTCTGACTGTGTTCCTTGTCAAAATAGTTTTGGCTCTTCTGGGTCCCTTGCATCTCCATATGAACTTTAGGATCAGCTTGATAATTTCTGCAAATTAGGCACTTGGGTTTTTTTTTTTTTTGTGAGGAGATCAGCCCTGTGCTAACATCCGCCAATCCTCCTCTTTTTTTGCCGAGAAAGACGGCCCTGGGCTAACATCCGTGCCCATCCTCCTCCACTTTATATGGGACGCCGCCACAGCATGGCTTGCCAAAGCAGTGCGTCGGTGCACGCCCGGGATCCAAACCAGCGAACCCCGGGCCGCCGCAGCGGAGCGCGCGCACCCAACCGCTTGCGCCACCGGGCCAGCCCCAGGCACTTGGGGTTTTGATAGGGATTGCACTGAATCTGCAGACCAGTTTGGGGAGCATTGTCATCTTGACAACATGAAGTTTTCCGGTCCTTGAATGTGGGGTGTCTTTCCATTTATTTAGGTCTTCTTTTACTTTTTTCAATGATGTTTAGTAGATTTCCATGTACAAGTCTTGCATTTAATTTGTTATATATTTATACATAAATTTATTCTTTTTGATGCTATGTAGGCAGAATTGTTTTCTTAATTTCATTTCTGGATAGTTCATTGCTTGTGTATAGAATAACAATTGATTTTTGTTTACTGATCTTGTATCCTGCACCTTTGCTGAACTTTTTTATTAGTTCTAATTTTTTTTTGTGCAGAATATTTAGGATTTTCTCTACATAAGATCATGTCATCTGTGATTGGAGATAGTTTTACTTCTTCCTCTCCCATCTGGATTCCTTTGATTTCATGTTCTCCCCTAATTGCCATGGCCAGAGCCTCCAGTAAAATGTTGAATACAAGTGGTGAGAGAGTACATCCTGCTGTTGTTCCTGATCAAAGGGAAAGGTTTCAGTCTCTCACCATTGAGTGTAGTAGCCGAGGGTTTGTGATGGATGGTCTTTATCAGTTTGAGGGCGGTCCCTTCTGTTCCAGATTTGTAGACTGTTTTTTTCTGTGGCTGTTGTTTTTGTCCATTATTTGGTTAATATAGCATATGGTATTGATTAATTTTCATATGTTAAATCAATCTTGCATTCCTGAGGTAAATCCCACTTACTCCTTTTTATGTGTTGCTGGATTCGATTTGCTGGTATTCAGTTGAGCAATTCTGCCTCTATATTCACAAAAGATATTGGTCTGTAGTTTTCTTTTCTTGTGATGTCTTTGCTCGGTTTGGTGTCATGGCAATCCTGGCATTATAGGATGAGGTGGGAAGTGTTCTCTCTTCTTCTTGCACTTTTTGGTGCTTTATCTTCACCGCATCTTCACGGTGTTGCTCTGTGTAACTGCCTTGCTCAGTGGGGTCCAGCACTTGGCCCAACCACATCCCTGGGAGTTTCCACTTCACTGCGTCAACCAGGCTTTGCCACAAATATCCATTGGATGTTTGTACCTGTGAAGGGATGTGGTGAGAGCCCTTCTCTGGGTAGATAAGAAGTCACTGCTCTGAAACCCTGCATACCAGCTCTCAGGTGGTAGTCGGCAAGGCCTTGGGGGAGCTCCTGTTATGAAACTGCCCAAGCCTCTTGGTTGGAAATGCGTTTTTCTAGATTTTTGTGAAGGCATTTCAGAACAAGGAACATCTGTTCACTCATGTTTAGGCCACAAGGAGCAAGGTAAGGGAGGTGTCATCCCTGCAGGAAGTGAGAGCACATCTGAGAAGTTCCTCAAGATGGTATCAGCCAAATATCATAAGGGGCAGGGGGCCGGCTAAGGCAGAGTGTTCTAAGTGGCACCGTCTTGTCTGGGAGTCCACCTTCCTGTCACCAGCCCACTGAGCCAGACAGCCTGCAGGTGCCCCTAAAGTCCTATTCCACAAACCACATATAAACCTGAAAACATGGAGAAAGTTCTGGGGCAAGAGGATGTCTGTGTTGGTTTTGCTTTGCTTGGATGGATTGGCATCATTCTGCTATTTTGCTGTAAAGAAGTTAACACCCTGTGACACCAACCTTTCCACATTCAAAGGAGTGGGAAGAGCAGAAAGACAAATGTCCCTCAGCCCCAGGAATAAATAAGCCAAACGGGGGGGGGGGGTGAGGGTCACGTGATGAGATATGTGATGGGTCTCCCCGTGATGTGGGGACTGGCATGGAGTAGATGCTCAGTCCATGATACCTCTCATGGATATCCAAAAGAAGGGAGCTGCTGTTAGGTTCCCCCAGGGTCCTCCAGGGTTGACAGGTGCTCTTGGGCTGGGGGGGCTGCCATTGGTCTTTGAGGGGCCCTAGGGGTGCCCCAAGCTGGAGGGCTGTAGGTTGCCCCCAGGAGTCTGCTCACCTCCTTTAAGGACACTGTAGCTAGAAGCTCAGAACAGCCAGCATGAGTTCTGCCAATTCACAATACACTCCCCAAAGCCCTTGTCAACAGATGAGGGAGGCTTCCTGCCATCCCATTGTGCTGAGAGGTCAGGAACTGCCCAGGGCTTCTCAGTCAGATTCATACCCTCATCCTACCAGAGTGTCCCCTGAGTCCTGCAGCCACCACACCTCCCAGTGTTGAGGGGCCTGGATGGTGCCCAGCTGGTGGAATACATGTGTTGGGATGAGGGAATCAAGGAGAGTGTCTGCCGCAGGGAAAGCGGAGGGGCTCCAGACACACCCCCAGACCTGGACCTTAACCTCTACCAGCCTCCCGAGGTCACCATGGTGACCTGGGCTAGTCACTTACTTGGTGGCCTGGGCTTCCACATCTGTGAACTGAGCACAATAATAGGGCTTCCCTAGAAGCTGGGGAGCTCTGGTCTTGACCGTGAGAGGTGTGGATAGTGTGGGCTGAATGCCTGTGGGACCTGGAGGTAGCACCCAGTTCTGGATATGCCCCTAGGAGTTGGGGTGGGCACAGAGCGGTGGCAGCAATGGAAACAGCAGGTGAGCCACAGCAACCCCTGCAGGGAGAGACTCAGGCCAGAGAGGAGGTGAAGGCTCGGGTACTGGGGACAGGGGCACAGCGGAAGTAGATGTGCCAGTGGTGTGGTGGTGGCCTGTCAGTGTGCAGGGCCTTGGCTTCAGACACAGGGCCCAGGGCGCCCCCCCGTCCTGGCAGAGTGCACTGATACACTAGCCTGGTGGGGCGGGGAGGAGGGTGATGAACGCTGCTGTCTGAGGCCAGGTGTCTGCCTGGGCCAGAACAGTCCTGTTCCGGGTCCTGGAGGCCTGGCTCAGCTCCTGGGAAGCCTCGGGTTTCCACCCTGCTCTGGGATCCCAGATCACTGGAGAGGTTTGTAGCCGGGGTCTCAGTGGCTGCCCCATCCCCACCTCCAGGACCCCTCCCAAACACGCTCAGGTCCTCTCCACCAGGCTCCCTTGATTGCCTGGGAGGCAGGCCAAAGGGATCTCCATGCTTCCCTGTGACTTCCTGCCCACCCTGCTGGCAGGCCCTGACCCCTGCCTCATCCATCCTTCCAGCTAACCAGTGGTCCCCAGGACAGGGTATGGCAAGGACTGAGGGCTGTTCAGGGCCTGGCTGGGCAGCCTGTCACTCCCTCAGGCCCTCGTAGGTACTGGCAGGTGGCTTGGTGCTCCTCTCAGCTGCCCACCATGGCCCGGGGACTGCCCAGCACTGCCAGCCTGGGGCGCTTCTGCCAGAAGCTGAACCGGCAGAAGACACTGGAGGAGACCACCAGGGAGACGTCACTGCAGCGCCACCTGACCACGCTGGACCTGACCCTGCTGGGTGTGGGTGCCATGACGGGCTTTGGCCTCTACGTGTTCATGGGCATTGTGGCCAAGGCGATGGCCTGCCCTGCAGTGCTCGTGTCCCTCAGCGTGGCTGCTGTTGCCTCCCTGCTGGCAGCCCTATGCTACGCAGAGTTCAGAAGACTTGTGCCCACCACAGGCTCTGCCTACCTGTTCACTTATGTGTCCATGGGCGAGCTGTGGGCCTTCCTCATTGGCTGGAACATGCTCCTCCGGCGCCTCATTATTGGCACCGCTGTGGCCCGCACCTGGAGCGGCTACCTGAATGCCATCTTCAGCCACCGCATCCGCAGCTTCATTGAGGCCCATGTGGGCATCTGGCAGGTGCCCTTCCTGGCCCCATACCCAGACTTCTTGGCTGCTGGCATCATACTTTTAGTCTCTACATTCGTCTTTTGTGGAGTCCGTGTCTCTTCCTGGCTCAACCGCACCGTATGTGCCATCAGCTTGGTCGTCATCCTCTTCATCATCATCCTGGGGTGTGTACTGGCCCGCCCACACAACTGGAGCACTGAGGAGGGGGGCTTTGCTCCCTTCGGCTTCTCTGGCGTCATGGCTGGTGCTGCCACCTGCTTCATAGCCTTCGTGGGCTTTGGTGCTATTTCTGCCTCCAGTGAGGAGGCCCAGAACCCAAAGCGAGCTGTGCCTATGGCCCTCTCCATCTCTCTTGGCCTGGTAGCTGGTGCCTACATCCTCGTCTCCACTGTGCTCACCCTCATGGTGCCCTGGCACAGCCTGGACCCTGACTGGGCTCTTGCTGATGCCTTCTACCAGCGGGGTTATAGCTGGGTGGGCTTCATGGTGGCAGCTGGCGCAATCTGCGGTAAGGGGCCCTTCCGGGTAAGGTGGGAGGGGACACGGAGGTGGGTCCCTGCCCTAAATCTCCCAGGGAACACATCTCCATCTAGACCTGTGTTCCCAGTTGCATCATGGGCCCAGGAAGGGGCTAATGTTTAGACTCTCCACCCAGGCTGGTTGGGAGGGACCTACTCACTGCCACTCCCAATTGTAAATAGAAGGTCAGCTCTGGGCACGTGCTTTCAAGTCCTTTCCTGGCGGAGGGACTCAGCCCTCATCAGACTCTCCAGTGGGTCTGTCACCTAAACTGGGGTGTCCCATTCCCCTGGGTGGTGAGGGGGAAAAATCCAGCAACCCACCTACAGGCAGGCTCACTCTGAGAGCTCAGAAAAACTCATGCCCGTGTTCCCAAGGGGCCACCCATGCCCTGGCCCCCAGCAGTGGCCCCTGGTGGGCCTGTCCACCATGCTGACCAGTCTCCCACCCTCTGCCACAGCCATGACCACTCTCCTGCTCAGCAGCCTCACTTCCCTGCCACACATCGTCTCTGACATGGCCGCCGACGGGCTCTTCTTCCAGGTGTTTGCCCACGTGCACCCTCGGACACAAGTGCCCATGGTGGGCATCCTGGTGTTCAGGGTCATCATCGCTTTCCTGGCATTGCTGCTGGACCATGAGGCACTGGTCCAGTTCCACTCCATCAGCTCGATGCTGGTCTACACCTTCACGGCCATGAACATTATCATGCCACGCTTCCAAAAGGCCCCTCCATCGAGTGCCCCAGGCCCAGTCAGCCCTGGGGGCACAGAGCGGGCCTCAGCCCCTGAGCCCAGGCAGCTGCGACCAGCCCTGAGGCCCTACCTCAGCTTCCTGGGTGGGTGCAGGCCTGGAGCTGCCGTGGCTTGGGCACTCGGTGTCCTGGTGGCCTCGGCCATCACTCTGGACTGCGTGCTGGTCTTCGGGGACTCGGCCCTGCACCTCCCACTCTGGGGCTACACCCTGCTGCTCCTGCTCAGCTCCGTCATGTTTCTGCTCAGTCTCCTCGTCCTGGGGGCCCACCAGCAACAGCGCCGGCAGGACACCTTCCAGGTACTTCCTCCAGCAGCACCCATCACTCTCAGCCCAGCCAGCTCCCCTCGCCCCTTCCTCCTCCACCATGGCAGGGTGTACCAGGGGTCCCAGGGCAGGGGAGGCCAGTACCCCACCCCTTCTTTCTGCATGGTGAGCGGGTACTTGTCTCCAGAAACTCCAGAGGTGGAGAAAGGCTCTGTGGACTCCCAAGAAATCAGGCCTTGGGCCAACAGACCTTCCCACAGCCCAGCCCAGCCCTGCCTTTGCCCCTCAGGTTCCTATGGTGCCCCTGACTCCAGCCCTGAGCATCCTCCTCAACATCTTCCTCATGCTGCATCTGAGCTCCTTTACCTGGCTGTGCTTCTCCATCTGGCTGCTGATCGGTGAGTGAGGCCAGGCTGGGTCCCCAGGTGGGCTGCAGGAGGAGGGCAAGCAGGGAAGCAGGGGTGGGACCTGCCCCTCAGGCTTGTGCCCCACTTGCAGGACTCGTGGTGTATTTTGGCTACGGCATCCGGCACAGCAAGGAGAACCAGCGGGAGCAGCCGGAATTCACTGCCACACGTGACAGCCTGGAGGAGACGGTGCAGCCCCTGCAGCCGCCCAGCCAGTCAGTGGCCCAGGAGCCCACCCTCATGGATCAGCCCGCCAGTCCATGAGGACTGATGGGGCCTACCTGCCTTCCGCACCTGCTTGGGAGGCAGGAGGGGCTGACAGCCCCTTCTATCCGAGGCAGCTCAGGTTTACAGACCTGCCCATGCTGGGGCGTCCTCAGGACCTCGGGACCTTAGCCCCGGTGCTGAGCATCGAGTCTTTGGGAGTGGGCCGTAGCCAGTGCTGGTGTGGTGGACTCTGCCCAGCACCTTCCAGTTTATGACCAACTCCAGCTACCTGGGCAGGTGGAGTAGGGCGGGCAGGGAAGAGGCTCCCAGCCCCAGGGATCCACAATAATAACTGCTTGGCCAGCCATGTGGCCTGTTGCCATGTCCGCTGTGGCGTTCTTTGTGGCACTGAGTCCTCACCTGCCCCCAGGAACCAAGTGTTTGTCTCCAATCCGGAGCAAAGATGCCGAGGATCCATAAGGTGGAGGCACCAGCCCTGGGACAGCCTGAGTCAGGGACATGGCCAGGCCTGGGTCTCAGGGTCCTGCCCTCAGGCCATGCCCTCTGCCCAGCTCAGAGGGGCCTATACACACCAAGCACAGAGTGGTCCCTGACAGGGCAGAGTCAGGGTCCCTCCCAGGCTCCCCACATGTCCCCTTGGGAGAGGATCCAAAGACAGACCCTGGACCCCAAGGAGGCCGCGTAGCAAGGGCAGTGGAGTTCCGGGGTTCCCTCGGTTTTCTGGGGCTCCCAGAGAGCAGGGTATCTGCCTGACACCTGCACCAAGATGTAGAGCCCACCTGCCTGGGCACATGCATCTCCCAGGCACAGGCCGACAGGCCCACACGGCTCCCCTGGGGGTGCACACCCACGTGCAGACTGAAGCAGAGCTGGTTCCAAGCTCAGGGCTGCCCGCAGCTCCCCAGCTGCCTCTCCCCCTGCCCGCCCCTCAGGGCTTTGTGATAAAGGCTTGGGACGGGACACGCATGTGCAGGTGGGGGCACAAGCACCTGGGCCTCTCCGGGTACCTTCCACACCCCTGGTGACAGTGGGGCCCCATCCTTGGGGGTCCCCAGACCCACCCTGCACTCCCATTGGTCTCCCCAAGGCCACGCTACATCTGCCATAGACGCCCCCACCTCCCCGTTCCTGCCTGTAAGGACCACACAGGAAGCTGCTGGCTCTGGCAGCTTTACTCCTCGGCTCTCTGCAGCCCTGACCTCAGCTTTCTCTGGGCCCCAAGGACAACCAGGTGCCTGTGACCCCGCTCCAATAAGCAGGCTCAGGGCTGTGTTCTCTCACCCTGGCCCTTCTGAACCTGCCTCCCACGGACTCAGCTCTGGGGATTGAGAGGAGCAGGGACCCCCAAGGCTTTTCTGAGGCTCCAGGTGCTAGATGATTCCAGATGCTGCCCAGCCTGGGCCCCAGCCCTGGCTCTCCCCAACCTGGCCCATGTCACTCCAGCAGCAAGCTGCCAGCATGTCCTTGGTCACCAGGGACCCATGAGAAGGCAGCCTCTTGTCTCCCTGGGGTGGGGACCCCCAAATCCCTGCCCCTCCCTGGAACCAAAAGGGTTTGGCTCCTGTAGCCCCCATGCCTCTCCTCCTGACCATGGGCCCAGGGGCACAGGGAAATTCTCCAGCAGGCAGGACTCAGGCCCCTGGGAGGACTCCAGAACAAGAACTAGGCCAGCGTATGGGGGCTTCCATGTCGTCTGCTAAGGATATTCTTTCCAGCCCCTGGGCTCCACCTGGGGTCTTGGTCAGAGAGTGGTCCTCAGGCAGTTGCCTCAGGCTGGGGTGCGCAGCTGCCGAGACACGTTCTCAGGTGTGACCTTGGGCAGCAGTGACATATGTGTCCAGATATACAGCTTCCCCAACCCATGGCTCCCAGGAGCCGGGTGAGCAGGTTCCTGGGCAGTGGGCTGGGGTCACCAAGGAGACATACAGAAGGTCCCAAAGGACCCCATGCCCACCAGCTCAGCCCCTCCCCCCTCCACATCCCAGCCCCTCACAGCCCGAGGGCTGCCACCAGGAAGGGGTTGGTGCTCACAAGCTGAGCAGGTTTGGGACCAAGATGTGCCTGTGCCCTTGCCTGGGGTCCTAGGGGGTCTGATCCTCTGGCCACTGCACTCCTCACTCCATGGATGAGGCCCAGAGCTGGGAAGGGACCTGCCCTAGGAGCCCAGCCCCAGAGCAGCTGAGACAACTCCTCTTGTCAGGCTTCTTTCTTCCTTGCCTTAGACTCTGGCTGCACAGACCCTGGGGCAGGGCCGGTGAGAGGGGAGAGGCTCTACTGTGAGGGGAGTGCTGGCAGGGGAGGAGGGCTGGGAGCCAGGCAAGGCCAGAGTAGACCACAGCCAGTGTGGGGACAGCTGGTGAGCGGGAGCTGCTGGGAACACTGGAGACAGACTGGGAGAGCGTTCTCCAGACCCAGACCCAGCAGGAGCCCCACTGGACCAGCGCCCTGCGTGGTGTTTCCCTGCAGGTCTCTATACAAAACTGGCTTCTGTCGTCCCAGCCAGCACCCTGCCAAGGCTGGAGTTGGGGGAGGGAGAGTCTGTCTGGGAGCTAAAGGGTGGAATTCTCCCCCGACCCCCTGCTCTGGTCCTGCTAGGGCTTTGTCCATGAATCCTGAGGGTGGGGTCACAGCCTTCCCAACCCCCAGTCCCTAAAGAGAAGAGAAAGGTACAGGCCTGAGGAATGGGCTAGAGAATGGGTTCCAGGGCCACCCTGATGATGGTGTCCAGCTCCCAGCAGCAGCAGTGGGGCAAGTACTGGGACCCCTCTAAGGCGCCTGGGCAGCTGGATGTGGGGGTGGGGAAGCTGTCTCTGTCTGCTCAGGGTTGGCAGTGGCCTTCGGGGCCTTTGCCTGCAGATGAGGACAGCAGGCCGGGGCTCCAGCCACCATCCTCCAAAGTGTGGCCCAGGGTCCAGGCAGGCCCACAGCTCCCCTCCTCACACTTGGTCCTCCAGGGGAAATGGGCTTCCCCATCCACGTACAGCAGCAGCAGGTCACAGGAGAAGGTGAGCTGGGAGAAGCAGGGCAGACCCACGTCCTGGCCCCCGCCCTGCCGTCCCCCCATCTCCCCTGCCCTCACCCCGAGACTCGTGTCAGCACAGGGGCTCGGATGTGCACTCAGGGGGCACATGCTACCAGCAGCCAGAGGGAGCCACGTTGGCCAGACTCACCACACCCAGCCAAGCCGCTCTAGTGCCCAGAGTGTGGGTTGTGGGGATGAGCTCAAGCTTCCCTGCCTGAGGGAGACCTGGGCTGAGCCTCTCCTGCTGTGGCTATTGCTCGCTCCCACCCCTTACCTCTGCCCCACCCACCCCAGCCTGACCCCTACGTGCCCGGTGATGAGGATGTTGAAGGATCTCATAGAGCTGGAGCCTGTAGCCTTAAGGGCCTCCACTCCTGAGGCCTCCCACCAGTCAGCGGCTGTCCTGGGGCAGGAGAGGGTCTAGTGACCTGCTCTGCCCACTGCTGGGCTGGGCTGGCCCTCACAGGCCTGGTCTTACTCATCCATTGACTCCATCCACCCCCAGCCCGAGTCCTGGGTCTCAGCCGTGTGTCGTTGCTGCGGACACAGGGGACAAGCAAGCTGTGACCTGCCTCTCAGAAGCTCCCTGCCTGTTGAGGGGATGGGGACAGAGGGTCTCTAAACAGACACCAGCAGTTGGGGTGGGGGAGTGGGGGCAGGCCCGGGGCTGTGGGGGTCCAGAGAGGGGCACTGACTCTCCCCTAGGAACCAGGGAACACTTCCTGCCAAGAGACTCTCAGACTGGTTTCCCAGGGGTCAGGAAGGAGTTGCAGGCAGAAACATAGGGCGGGCAAGAGCACAGGGTGAGGGGAGAAGGGCGTGGGTGGGGTCCAGCCCCACATGGTTGCAAAGGGCTGGGGAGGTCAGCGACACCAGGCCCGGCCCGACCCAGCGAGCAGCGTCAGGGGCTTCACCTCCACACCTGGTGGCTGTGTGCACATATGTGTGAGGGTGACGAGGTGACATAAGGTGACAGAAGGATGGGGGTTCTGCTTAGGAGACTCAGACAGGACAATACATGCAACACAAGATCCTTGAGTGCATCCTGGATAGGAAAATAAAATGATTTAGGACTGTTATTGGCACAGTTGGGGAAATTTACATATTAGATTTATCCACCAATGTTAGATTTCCTGAGTGTGACAAGAGGCCAGTGGTCACCCGGGGAAGCTCCTCATTCTCAGGACAGCGTTGAGAAGGTGAGTGTCCATATCTGCCACTTACTTTCCAGCAGTCTCCTGTGAAATCTATCTACGTATATCTGGCTCACTCTAGAGAGGGAGGAAGAGAGCAAATGGGGAAAATGGTAAACAAATAAAATAAAATAAACCACCCTGGTGAACCCAGATGAAGCCTATATGGGTTTTCACAGTACCAGTCTTTTAAGTTTTATATAGATTTTTGTAATTGTTTAGATAAAACCTTAAGGGAAAAGTAAAGACCCTGCTGTTCCATGGAGCCCGATGTTGGAGGCGGGGTGGAGTGGAGGAAGGGTGTGGGGTGAGGGGTACCTGCTGCAGCAGGGGTGTGGGGACACACGGGTGGAGGCCAAAGGGCTCAGGAGAGAGGCAGGACGGAGCCTTGCTGGGGGACCTGGAGCTGAGAGCACCCCCTCCTGCCCTGGGGACCCCTCACACACACAGCAGATCAGCCTGAGGGATGGACCAGGCTGGGCTCTGTCCCGGCCGCCACAGGAGGACAGGTGGAGGGGCACCTGGCTGAGGAGCAGCAGGTGGGCAGTGGGGCCGCACCTGAAGTTGTAGCTCCTCTCCCGCAGCTGGAAGGAGTTACAGGGCCATAGTTGGAACCCCCAGCGTCTGGGTCACAATCCCAGCGGACGTGGGTGCCCACAGCCCTACCCTGCACACAGCACATCACTGGTCCACCAGCATGCAGGCAGGGACCCTCTCCCCGAGCCCTCCCAGAACTCTGTCCCCCAAGGAGCCACCAACACCGGGTCCTCACGGACCCCTCCAGCCATGGCCACGAGGTCCCTGATGCGGAACATGGGGCAGTGGGGCTGAAGCGTGGGTCACAGTGGCAGCACTTGAAATAGACAGCATCCTACGTCTCCAAGGGATTGGATCTAGGAAGGGGTGGGACCAGGGGGTAAGGCCAGGCAGGGGACAAGGAGGATCTGGGGCAGCCAGGACCCCCCATGCTGACCTGGAGAAGTTGAACTTGCTGAAGGCGACAGTGTTTTTGATGAACAGCGTGAGGTTCTCAGCCTGGAGCAGCAGGGGGTTCCTGCAGGGGGGGAGGTCAGGGGCAGGCTCTGCTGGTCCTGGGACCTGCCCTGGGTGTCAAGGACACTTACACGGGAACAGTGTCCCTCTCCATGGGGCACCAGCCCCGGATCTCACAGGTCCTGTGGGTCCCATTGAACTCCACACACTGGCCCGTTTTTATGCATTGAAAACAAGACAAACTCCAGGCCCTCGAGTCTCCACAGGGCCTGGGGAGGGGAGTGAGCAGGGGACTGTTGGCAGAAAGAAGACATGCAAAGGCACCACGGGGCCTGCACGGGGGGGCCACCCAGTGTCCCAGCACGGACCCCTGAACTCCCATCCCAGTGGAGGGGCTGGAAGACAGGCCCACAGTTACCGTGGCTGTGCGTCCCCGTCTTCTCTTCAGGACAGTCCTCGTCAGCCCAGCGGTTCACAGTGGGATGGAGGGTGTTGAGGTGGTGAGAGAGCAGCATTTTCCAGGCCCAGGAGGTGTCTCCCCTTCGTGACCCAGCCCTGCCGGCCACAGGGACATGAACCTCCCCTGCTTATCCCCCAGGGTTCCCTGAGTCTGGGGGGCACATGGGAAAGCTGGGGGGTGCAAATAAAAGGAGGTAGTCAGAGGGGGGAGGGCGAGCAGCCCTGTCAGATCGGGGTGCAGTGCTGTATCCCAAGGCAGAGCAAGACTCCTTCCCTCCTGAGGGTTCTCTCCCCGGTGGGGGCAGTAGTGACTCCTCGAGGCCCAGCTCCTCTGGTCCAATTCAGATAACAGAATAGGGAAGGTGGAGGGACTCTGGGAGGGTAAGTTCATGCCAGGGTGGAGGTGCTAGTTGTGGCAGAGAAAGGGCGGGACCCTCGTCAGAGGGGCCTGTAGGGAAGTGGGACGCCACACACTGGCCAAGGGACCACTGGCCAGTCCCTTCCCCACTTGTTCTGCTGTGAAACAGGGACATTAGTGCCTGCACACAGTCACAGAGTTCTGGGCATCAGCCAGGAGGGGATGGTGGTGAGAATTCTGGGAGTCCCTGAACTGGAGTGGAAGCACCCTCAAGCATCAGGCACTCGCACAGGCATGGTTCTCCCAGGTGGAGGGTGGATGGCATTGTCCAGGGCCCTGGGTTCAGGGGCAGCAGGAGGAATGGAACACCAGGTGGCAGGAAAGGCTTGGGACTCTGAGAAGCCAAATGAGATGGGGGGCCTTTGTGGGAGTGGGACTATGATAAGTAGGCAGAGGACAGTGTGAGGCCACCTGCTCTGCCTCGCTGTCCCTATGTCCTGAATGTGTCCCTCTTATCCACCCAGGGTGGCCCACGATCTCCTCCGGCCAGACCCCATGGGCACCACTACCAGACCCCATGATAACCACCACCAGACCCCATGGTGACCACCATCTACTTCTGCCCTCATCCTCCTCCCTCCAGCAGCTTGAGTGGCCCATCCCAAACACAGTCAATCGAGCGCCCCTCCCCTGAGCCCATCTATGGCTCCGACCACTGCTGTCTCCAGTTCAGCTCCTTAGAGGGGCTCCCAGGGCCCTGTGATCTGGGGCTACCCCCTTCCTGCCCCAGTCCAAATCTAGGCTCCACCCCACTCAGCAGCAGGGAACCCTGGAGGGGCCTCCTCTCACACAGTTGGGGCCTTTGCCCACACAGCCCCTCTGCCTGGACATTCTCTAGATCCTACTCAACCTCCCATCCTGCAGGAAACCCTTCCTGAGGCCCCGGGTTGGCTGACGTGCCTCCCTGGGTCTCCCAGCTGCAGCTTCTGCCCCATCGCAGGCCCTGCCTCCCTGGCCGGGCTGTGTGTGCAGGAGCTCCGGGAGGTGGGGAGGGTGGAGTTCTGTAAGCCTGGTCTGGGGGAGGCTCTGCAGGTGTTTGCTGGAGGCCGTGACACTACAAGGAGCACAGAGCATGTGCTGGCAGGGACCAGACGACCAGACCCTGAGAGGAGCTGGCAGGAACTCTGCTATTCTCAGGAAGTCGGGTGTCAGGTCTGATGAATTACCCAGCCCCGGCAGCTTCGAGGGAAGGGCCAGAAGCCCGGCCGTGGGCAAAGAGGAACCACGTGGATTCCAGAAAACACAGAACTGTGGCCCCAGCACAACTTCAGGACAGTCTACAAACCGAAAATCAACTAGACGTCTCTGAGCATTCAGCAAGGGAGGGATATCATGTGTGTTTCTGAACGTCAGCACATTCTCTGTGCATGTGCCTCACCTCGTCTGTGGACGCGGCCAACCAGGGACATGTCGCCCCCAGCGACTGCGGGGGGACCAACGACTAGGACTCAGGGGACAGGAGGCCACACACTGACCCTCCAGCCCAGCTAGTGATTCCATGTTGGACTCAGTTAAGGAAAGACGTCACCATGGAGGGAGGCTTCCAGGGCTATGTCCTGGGTCCCAATTGGGGAACCTCATGGAGAACAACGGTGGAAGAATCAGGACTGCTCAGAGGTGCAGAGTCCTGTCACCCACAGGCTGAAGGCCTGGGTCAGTGACTCAACCTGGCTGGGCCTCAGTCCTCTCATCTTAAATGGGGACTGCAGTAATACCTGCCAGGCAGGATGTTTGTGAGACCAAATGAAATGATTTATGATCAGGTTTCATTTCAGTGTCTGGGACACAGCAGCATATACTGAGCCCTCAGTCACCTAGGAAGGAGAAGGGGGGCATGGTTGGTGACCCAGGGCTGGTGGAGGAACAGGGGCACGCTGGGAAGCTCCCAGGCAGCCTTACTTCTGGGCATCTGCCCTGAACTTGTTCTGGAGTCACAAGGAAATTGCTCACAAGAAGAGCATGATCTCTCCCCGGAAGGCAAGGGTCAGGGTGGGCCCCTGCTTGGCTCCCTCAGTGGGAGAAGCCAGAAGCTGGCAGCCGGGTCTGTGAGGGAAGGGGTCCTGACCCATCCAGTTATCAACCCTGTGCCCCAGGAAAACGCATCCAGTGAGGCAAGTTGAGGCAGAGGCAGGAGGCTGGCTGGGATTCTGGCCATTTCTGAGCCCCTGTCCGCCTCTTTGAGGCAAGTTTTTTTCTCATGTTCACTCTCATTCGCTCAACCAGAATTTTCCAAGAGCTTCCTGCTTCTACATACTGAAGATCCAGAGCGAAATTGGGCCTGGTGCCTGCCCAGGCTAGGGGGGAGGTGGACCTCACATGGCACACATGGTTGAGGGCCGGGGGAGCAGGTAGTGAGCTCTGCCAGGGAGCTCTTCCCCTGCGTGGCTGTGGGGAAAGGTGGCTGGCAAGAGTGTGCTGCATGTGAAAGCTCTGCACGTTTGGGGGTATGCACACCGGGGAAGGGGAGGGGAGGGCTGGGTAGAGGGCAGGGGTGTGGCAGCGCTCAGGACTATAGGGACCTGGTGGTCACCATCACATAAAGGGACACTTCCCAGGGTGGAAAGCAAGGGCTGGCAGGCTCTGATGGTGTCACCTGTGAGGGCTCAACCTGGCTGCTGTGTGGAGCGCACCTCGGGGCCCACAAGCAGACCACAGGCGCAGCAGGGGCAGCAGGGAAACACGTCGGGAGAAGGAATGGACAGGAGTGGGGGGCAGGGAGGTGGGGAGCTGGGTCCAGCTTTGGTCCTGGTAGATGGCATGGCACTCAGTGGATGGAAAGAGGCTGCACTGGGAGAGGGAGAGGGTTTCTCCTTGGATGTGGTGGGTGCGCAACAGGAGGCAGCTGTGCTCAGGGCAGGTGGTCACCGGGGCTACAATTGGGGCATCAACAGAACAGAGGTGGAAACTGGGGCTGTAGAGGATCTGGGTGTAATGCAGTGTGGGAGGGGCAGAGGAGCCAGACCGCAGGGCCCAGGTCAGGGAGGAGAGCATTCAGGAGCTCCAGGCCCTAGGCCCCCTGCCCCTCCACCCCTCCCTCTAGATCAAGCCTTGAGTTCCCAGACCCTCCACTCTTCTGGGTGCAGCCTTTCTAAATGCAGTACCTCTGGCCTGGCTTTCTGACCCGTCCCCTTGTCCACCTGGAAACCTCTTACACATCCCCCAGAGCCCTGTCCAGGGCCACTCCTCTGTCTGGCCCTTCCTGCGCCCGGCCCTGTGACAGCGCCCGGCCCATCACATGCCCCTCTTGTACACACTCGGGTGTGTCAAGGGTGGGGTCAGAGGTGTCAGCGCCTGGCAGCAGCACCAAAGCACCCACCTGTGGCGGCTTCACGAAGTCGGCCACGTCCCACAGCCGGTTCCCCAGCTTCTCAATCTGGGTGACGGAAACCCCTTTGAGTTTGGTGATGACTGTAATCTGGAGTTCAGGTCCTGCTCCTGGTAGCCTTTTGCGGCGAGGAGGGCCCACTGTGGTAGGAGGTGATGAGCAGTGTGGTGTGTCCCTGGCACACAGTGAACAGTGGCAGAGCTGGGCCCCACCCACTCAGCCCCTACACCCTGTAGGCTCCCAGCACAGCGTTCAGGGCCCCCACCTCTTCTCCAGCCTCATTTCCACCCCAAACACCCTGCACAGCCCAGAAGTTCCGGCCACGCATCAGAGATCCAGGGCTCTCACACAAGATGCCCACCACCACCTCCTTCCCCAGCCTTCACCCTCCCCTGCCCCTGCCAGACCCAGCTCCCTCCTTAAAGGCTCCCCTGACCCAGTCACAACTGTGGTCTTTCTCAGCGGCCCCTGGTCTCCAGCTCTCACATGTGTCAGGGACTACCTCCTGCCCCTCCCAGGGCCTCCTGGGCAGAGTGAGACCCATCCTGCTCTGTGCACAGAGCCCAACACGGTGCTGGGGACAAGGCCCAGGAAAGGAGGCAGGTGGGCACACAGGAGGACACAAGCACGCGGCTTGCTCTTGTACCTGCTGCCTCTACACAGACGGAGATCACTCCTTGTGCCCCCACCCTGTCCCAGCCTGCCCCCTCCACTACCACCAGTCCAGCCCCTGAGGAGTCACACCTCACCCTCAGCCCAGCAGGACCAGTCACGGTCCCTCCAGCCAACCTGCCCAGGAGCCACTCTCTTACCCCACCACGGAGACCATGACCCCAAGCTGCAGCAGCCTCTGTGGGGTGCCCACCCCCCAGTTCCTGGTCATCACCTACATCTCAGTTTGTAATCCAGAAGCCCCCAGCCTGTCGTGGCCCCCGGGAAGCCCATGCGCTCAGCTCCTGCCGGCTGCCGGGGAGCAGGGTCAGCAGAGCAGCTGCAGCCCCAGCCAAGCAGGAGGAAAAGCAGGCGCCCAGGCCAGGCCAGGCCAGCAGCTGTTAAAGGGACACTCCCACTGGGGGCAGGACCCAGCCCCACCCCCGCCCTGGGCTCAGTCCCCACCCCCAGCTGCCCTGGGCCTCCCTTCCTCTCTGACTCCCTCCGCCTGGCCCTGGGACTCAGAGAGGAGCAGCCCCTCTCCCCTGCCCTTTGGCCTCACCTCCTTGTGGTATGACAGGATGACAGGTGTTATAGGTACTTTGAGAGGGAGGACATGGGGGAGACAGGAGCTCAGAGGAGGGACCAAGGAAAGCTTCAGGAAGAAGGGACCTCTGAGCTGACACCCGCAGATTCTGAAGTTCTACAAGCACAGCTGGGGAGGAATGTTCCTGGAGGAGGAAGTCGCATATGCGAAGCTGGAGCCTGAGAGAGAACTGGGACCCACAGAGTGGGAGCGGCACTCTGGCTCCAGAGAGGAGGGTGGCTGGCTCTGCGAGGTTCCCAGGCCCTCCTGTGCGATGCCTGGCAGAGCTGCCCCACCCCCCAGCACAGGGACTAACGCCCAGCTCTGGATTCAGCACGGTCCCCAGTCCGTGGAAGGGGTGCGATGCTGGACCCACACGGGACGGCAGGGGGAACAAGCGCCCGCAAGGCGCCCAGGCCTGGGCCTGGCCCATGGCGCAACCTCTTCTGCGCCCTGACCAGAAGCAGGCTCAAATTAGCGCAGGCTAGTGACAGCACCAACAACACATGGCTGCCCCAGCGACTGCTGTTGGGGATCGTGTCTCTACTGGCTGCCTTGGGCGCCTGTTCACTGCACGCCACATTTGATTGGTCCATGCAGCTGGCAGTTCCGCCAACACCCCCGGATGTGCTCTAGGAGGGGCGTGGCTCAGTCCCAGCCTCTGTGCCCACGACTGCGAAATGGGCGGAACCATGAGGGATGCCTGTGAGAAGTCTGGGGAGAACGAAGAGCAGGAGGAGGAGGCGGTCTTGGCTGCTGGGCGTCCTGCAGGGGTCCCGGAATCCGAGAGGGGTTCAGATGCAGATTCAGACTCCAACCTGAAGACACGTGCCCCAGGCAAGGGGTTCAGGCTTCCCTCCTTACCTTTGGGATTCCAGGCAGGGGTGGAGGGGGCAGGCTGGGGCCCAGGGGTCAGGGGACCCCTGTCCAGCAGAGTGCGCATCCCTCCGTGGGACCCCTTTACGGCAGCCGGTGGCCCCTCCAGCCCCAGGGCCTCACCAAAATGCTCTTGGCAGCATCATTTGTTCCACCCTCAGAACCTGCTTCCAGGATGATGTTAAAATGCAAAATCCTAGACTAACCATCTACGAAGGGGTGTCCCACATCTTCCTGCAATGGGATCAGGGCTGGGTTTTCCCAACCCACGGGAAAAACTAAACTGATGAATGTATAGTATTTAGAATTATTTCATTGTTTTCCCCTATAAAATGTGCATAAAACATAAGTGGTCTGTGATCCCATAGAAAAGACACAGCATGCACTTCGGTGTCAGACAGGCAGGGTCCTAGGCCTGGCTTTGCCGGGATCAGCTACTACTCGCTGTGTGACTTTGGGGCAAGGATTTGCTTTCTCTGAGCCTCGATGTCCCCATCTGTATATGGGGCAGGAGTCCCTACTAGCACAGGAAAAAATGCCTCTAGAGGGGATATAGGCTGCGTAGTGACAGAGGGCAGGGGAGGAGGCAGGCGGCTGTGCCTGGGGAGGGGGCCACATGGACCCCTGTCTCTATCAGGCACCCATGGGCTCGGAGAACTGGTCAAGGATACCGTCCACCTGAGGTCTTGCTGGGCCCACAGCGTCGTGCCTGCCTCCTGCTTCCTGCACCAGGAAAGCGCCCCAGAGCTGAGCCTGCGGCGTCGTGGCCTGGGGCCCCAGGTACCCCTGGAGGGACCCTGGGCCAGGCTTGGAGAGGAGGACCTGGGAGGAGAAGCCATGGGAGTGGCCCTCCCTGAACCCTCTCCACACATTCCCCAGCCTTGCTCTGTGCCAGGTGTGTCCCATCCCCCACATCTGAGTGACAGATGGGATCCAGGCTCTGATGGAGATCAGTGTAAGGGCTGGGGAGCCTGCAAGGGGCCCCTAATTGCTGGGGGGTCAGGGAAGGCTCCAGGTGGTCTGGTGGAGCCTAGAAGGGGAAGCAGGAGTCCCCTGGGTATGTGGGAAGGTGAAGGCCTTCCAGTTGGAGGGCAGCGAGCAGGCTCAGCCCTGGGAACAGGAGCCCGGGTAGTGACCAGCTATGTGTGGGCCCTTCAGCCCTGGGAAGGACCAGGCCTCTCAGGCCCCTTCTTCCCAGGGGTCCCAGGCTCTGCCTTCTGCATTGACCTCCAATCCCTATGTCAAGCGGCTGGTCTTTTGGGACAATGGGCTCTGTGGGGCTGGAGCAGAGGCCCTGGCAGGTGCCCTGAGCAAAAGCAGCAGCATCTGTGATAGGTGCCAAGCCAGAGACACATGGGCAGACTTGAGTCTTCCCTTTCTTGTGGGATTGGGCCCCCCCAGCCAGGCCTTCTCCCCCTGGACCTGCTGGTGTTGCTGGGAAAGGGGCCTCATCATAGGGTGGGGTGGGTGGGGGTGGAGATAGACCCTCTGTGGAGTACCCAAGTCTGGATGCCACTCCCTTCCTGACCTGCCCCACACCTCCAACCCCCTCTGCTGGGCAGCACCCCCTGCAGGTGGTGGTCTCCCAATGCCTGACTGCAGGGGGAGAGTCCTTCAACACAGAGAGATGGGGTCTGGCTGTGCCAGAGGAGGGAGGGCTGGGGGGTTTGGTGGAGCTGGATCCAAATGCTGCTTCTGCCAGGGAAGAGCAGGGTGACCCTGCGCAAGCAGCTCAACCTCACTGAGCCTCAGTTTCCAATCTGTGAAATGGACTCAACAATACCACTTAGCCCTCGGGGTTGTGATGAGCATTAAAAGCTCAGCAGAGAGTCTGGACATGTAAGTGCTCCGTGCATGGCCACTTGGGCTGTCGTTGCCAGTCCCCAGAGATGCAGCTGTGAGGGCTCCTGTGGGCATTGTATTGCTGCCAGGCACGAGTCATCAACGGGGTGGCTGCAGCCCCATCACAGCATCCTTCACAGCACCACAAAGGAGGTGGTTTAATCCCTTGACAAAGAAGCTTGTGGGCCCATGGGGTGGGGATGGGGCATCCAGCCGATGGGTTGCAGAGTTGCCATGCAGCCCCAGGACAGTCTGCCTGCAAAGCCGCTTCCACTGCCTCAGGCCTGGAGATTTGGGGGATGGAGAAAGCTGGAGGAGGGCGGTGTCTGACTTTGGATCCCACTGAGTGGGAAGTGGTGCTGGCCCGCAGATGTGGAACTGTCAGAGAACCAGCTGGGAGCAGTGGGGGCCCAGGCTGTGTGTGCTACCCTCACAGTGAACCTGGCCACGCAGAGGGTACAGCTGGCAGGGAATGGCCTGGAGGAGCAGGTGGCCCAGTACCTTGCTGAACTCCTGCTGGCCCACATGGTCCTGAAGTCCCTGGACCTGAGCTCTAACCAGCTGAGTGACCAAGCATGTCTGATCTGGGCTGGGCCACCATGGGGCCCGTCTTCCTGGGACACGGGTGGGGAGAGGTTGGCAGGACCACTCTGAGCATCCATGCTCTGGCCCCTCTCCCCACGCCCCCTCCAGCCTGCCCCTTTCTCACTCCTCCCACACAGAACTCTTAGTCCACTGCCTGGACATCTCATTGCCCACTGCTGCCTGTGCTGGGTGCTGACTTAGCCAGTAGGGACCCAGCATGAACACAACAGAGGCCCTGACCTCAGGGAACACACATTAACAAGGTCATTCTCCATAATTATTGGTGCTACAAAAGAAACAAACAAGGTGTGATTCTAGAGAAGAATGGGGATCCTTGCTTAGGTGGGTGGCCAGAGTGGCCTCTGTGAGGAGGTGACATCGAAGCTGAAATTTGCAGGGTGGGGAGGAATCAGCCATGGCAAGACTAGAGGGAGCGCATTTCAAGCAGAAGAACAGTGAACACGCAGACCTGTTTCTCAGACTGACGGATACCAGTGTGACTGGGCTATTGGGCCAGGGCAGAGTGGCCAGGCTGTGGGGTGGCGAGGCGACAGGGGGCTGCAGGGCTACAAATCATGGCAAAAGGCATGAAGATTGTATTCCAAGTCTGTGGAGGACAACAGTGGGATTCCTTGATCTCACCACTTTCTCTCATGCCCCAAGGCCTTTGCGTGGGCAGTCTGCTTTGCAAGGTAGATGCATTTCTACCTGCCTGTCTTCAACAACTCCAATCAATTATAAGAATCACCTGGGATTGTGGGTTAGAAATAGAGATTCCTGGGCCTTGGACCTGCTGAACCAGACTCTTGGGGGCATGCCTGTGCATCTGTATTTAGCTGGTGCCCCAGGAGATTTGTCTGATTGAGAAGTTTTGGGAGTCACTGCTCTGTGTCAGAGTGCTTAGAGCACGTGAGGTGGCACCAGACTTGGCCTGTGAGAATCAGCCCTAGAATCTAACTGCCAGAGAGTCAGTTTACCTTCTAAGAAAATTATTGTGGGAAGTCAGTGAAATTAACAGAGAAGCTCATTTCAGACTTTCAAGAAACTAAGTATAGGTGTCCCTCTGGGTCTGCACTGTCAGAGGGTGAGCACCAGGAAGGCAGCCAGGAGGGAGGGGCTGGAGGCTAAGGCTCTGCAGAGGCTGCTCAAATACGGGAGGGGGTGGTCTTCATCCTGGAAAAGGACAGACTCAGCAGGGCCATTTTGTTTCCCGATGTAGGGGTCTGCGGGTGGGCCCGACTCCCCGGAGGGTGAAGGAGCTTGGGTCTCAGTCTCCCCAAGGGAGGAGGTTACGAAGGGGTCAGGGGTCACGAATGCAGGGGTCACGAAGACCAAGCGTTGGAGCTGTAAGAGGCTGATTCCTGCCTGTAGAACCTTCTCACCTTCTAGCTGTTCAGCAAAGAAGGGGTTTCCGTACAAAGTGGCAGACCACTGCCCTCTACTCCCAGCCCTGGAAGTGTCTGAGGAGAAGGCAAGTACCCCTATCTGAGAACCTGCGGGGGTCAGACCCAGCGCTGGGTGTGGAGTCTGGAGCCCAGTTCTCAGGGAGGCAGCAGAGGAGCCTACCCCCCTTGCCGGGAGCTCTCCCAGGTTCTGAAAGTGTCTGCCCCGGCATGTTCTGGTCCCGCGGGCTGGCTGAGCAACCTGCTCAGTCAGTGCATCTGTTTTCCCCTGTGCATTTCTTCGGACTAGACTTACTAGACCTGTGCTCGGTGCTGGGGCCATGGAGAGGGGTCAAATTCAGATCCCTGAGGGAGTCCTAGGCTGGCAGGAGAGACTGGCCAGGCAGAGAGAGGTCTAATGGTCAGAGCCTGGGAGGATGGAAGAACAGTGGACCTGGAGCCCAAAGCGGCCCAGCCCAGCCAGGTGGGCAAGCCTTCCTGACACCGTGACCCCAGATGAGAAGGATGAGGAGCTGTTAGCCAGGTGAAGAAGGGGGTCAACAGTTGCACACAGGGGGACAGCCCGGAGGCACGTTGGTCCCAGCACTTCTGAAAACTGGACGCAGGCCAGACTGGTTGAGTGCCGACAGAGTGGAGAGCAGGGTGGGTGGGTGAGGCTGCTGCCCATTTTACATGCTGAGTATCTCTCAGGGTTTCTTAACCCCACAGGGCCCCACTTTCCTTTCTCTACCACCCCTGCCTCTTTTCACCACAGTTGCACTGGCCTTGTCACTTCTTGCCATAGACTATGCCACATACCTCCCAACAGTCCCTTGGCCTCTCATCTCTGCCCCATCCACCCCAGCCCATCCCCTACACCCACCGCTAAGGAATTCAGCCTTGTCACTTCTTAAAGCCCTCCCTGCCTCCCCACCCCCGATAGGGTGGCTCCCAAGACTGATGTCCTAGCATTCGAGGCTCTCAGCATCTCTCAAGTGCCCATGGCTCCTACCTCATTTCACTGTCTTCCCCCCCACCCTGCTGCCAGTGCCAGGCCTGCGTGCGTTTCCACAAGTGCCCCATCCTCCCTCTGCCTCCACACATTCACTCTTTCCTGTGTCTGCTCTCTGCTGTGCATGCACACGTGCGTGGGGAGTCCCTCAGTCTTCAAGGTTATCTCCTCTGTCCTCACTTTCCTGACCCCCCTCAGGCAGGGTTAGCCCCCACTCTGTTCCCATGCCTCCCTGTTTGTAGTCTAGAATAGCTCACATCCCCAACGTAATTTGTATTTACGTTTCCCGCACTAAATGTGAAATCCTTGAGGGCAGGGCAGGCCCCTGTTGGGTTCAACCCCTGACCCTCATGCCCAGCAGAGACCCTGGCACACAGCGGGCATTAGTATCATTTTTTGAAACAATAAACAGTGAATAAGAAGGTCTCTCTTGATGTTTATGATGGGGAGATGCTTGGACCAGCCCAGGCAGAAAACACAATGTGACTGAGCAAAAATGGGCTCCTTCTGCTCACTACAATCTGGTGCCAATCAATTGCAAATGAGTTGGTGGTTGAGAAAGGAAAATTTATATGATTATGTAGCATAATCAGGAGATGGAGGAATAGTGTCCTAAAGAATCATCTTAAAGTCATGCAGAATCTTGAGGCAGTTATATAGGGGAAATGGGCAGAGAAGGAGGGGGTTTAGCGATATCAACCATCCGGTGTGATGAACTTCAAGGTGCCTCATTATCTCTGTCTTCTGTCATTTGTGATGGGTACCAATGCAGTTTTTCTTTCTGGAGGTCATCATATTCCTGGGTAACTCAGAGAATAAAGTTATCCTTATCACAGCTGGGAGATATACGTAAGCAAGCATCACAGAACTAGCAGATCATGTATTTTGCAAAAGCAAAAAGTGCTTAATCATCTAGGCTACATGTAGGCTAGAATGTATTCACAGAGACAAGTGAGTCAGAGTCATAGTCACAATATTGCTTCCTTTCCCTAAGGTGGCTTCTGTCATGCTAACTTAAGATCTAGCTGTTACAATAGAACTTAGCAAGCTTAACATGAGATGGAATCACCTTTGACGGCCAGGAGCCTTGGCCTTTGCCAGAGTTCTGGAGGTATGAGGTCCCCACCTGTCAGTCCCTCTGGCTTGTCTTTTGGGGTCAGGTCTCTCAGGTGCCAGTCTCCATCTCTGCAGCTCTTCAGAAATGAACCTTGGATCTTTTGGCAGAGCTTCAAGAATATTTCTTTAAGTGACTTTAACATTCCCAGCTCCACTTAATGGATGACAGTGTTCCATCTCCCTGTGTCCACTCTTACATCACTTACTGAGGGATCTGAAACTGAACGTCACACACCTTCCCCAGTCGTCACAGACACTTCGGTGGGGACATGGTGACATCTGGTGACACACGCTGGCTGTTGGGCATATGCAGATGCTTCCTGAGATGATACCCGGGCACCCTTGGGTGCCTGCACACTCTCAGCCCACCTAATCCCTTGGGTGTTGTGGCTTGTGGGCCTTGGAATGGGTGGCTCCAGCCCCTGCCAGGGTGGTATAGGGGCCTGCAGTGCTCCTGGTGCCAGGTCCCTTTGTGGGTCCTCCTCAAGGAACAGCAGCCACTGCCGTGCCCTCTGACAGGGCTGACCTGGGCTCCTGCCCACAAGGTGGCATCTCAGGCTCTGTCTTCCCAGCACATCCACAAGCTCCACTCTTCTCCTAATCACAGCCCCCAACAGCCCTTCACTTGATGCCCCTGGGCCCATGGACTGTTTTGTGCCTCTGGGTCCCTGCCCTTGAGAGGCCCCCAAGTGGGCACAGGGCCTGATCGCTGTGTCTCTGGCACCTGCTGCCACCTGGCAGCCCCCCGCGGGCTCTGAGGGTCATTCACATCCACACCCTCTCTCCACTGTCCTTCCAGGGGACCAGCTCCACTGCTCACCACCATCCAAGCCACAAGACTCTAACCTGGACTCTGCCCTTTCATGTTCTGTCCGCACTCTTTGCACCTTGGGTCTCTGGGCTCCTGAGGCTGTGGCCCTGTCACATGTGGTCCCATGGCTTTGCTCTTTTGTGTTCTAGGCAAACATCTTCCTGAGAGTCCGGGACATCTCATAAAATGGCTTTGCAGATCCTTGCTCCTCTGTGGTGCGTGAGGCACTTAAGATCGACAATGTGTTGGAGGAACTCCACACGAGGTGAGGAGCATGGGGTGTCCCCTGTGTCATAGTCTCCAGGCCCATACCACCCCAGGGACCACGGGCTCTGTGATCTTGCTGCTCTTCACCACTTTAGTTCCCAAATCTACCACACTCTGCCCATGATGGAGCCTGAGCCAAAATCCGAGAGTGCCCAGCTCCATCCTTCTCACTGGAGTTCATCATTTGAACACTGGGGCTCTTAATTCCCACTGCCCAGGTGGGCGGCTGGGAATCACACACGTATGTATGAAGCATCTTCAGAGAGCCTGGTGCAGGGTGGGTGCAGCTCACATGCTCTGCTCAGCACGTGGCTGCTGGGGCCCTGCTGTGTGGGGGCTGCCCCTTCAGGCCCAGGCAGGGTCCCAGGCCTCAGCAGGTCGCCAGAACAGGGGCTGCAAGCCAGAGGGAAGGAAAGAGGCAGAGGCCCCACAGGTGATGGGCTGCCAGAGTGAGCAGGGCCTGCCCGCTGCAATCTTGCCCACTTTTGCTCCCCATGGAAGGAGCCAAGGCCAGAGGAGGCCATGAGAGATGCTGAAATTCGAGGCCAGAGCTGGGGTCTGAGGAGTCAGACAGAAGTGGGACTGGCTCCGAGACAAAGTGGCCAAGAGCAGTGCTGAGGCCTGGAGTTCAGGTCTAGCAGCAGGAGGAGGAAGAGGAGGAGGAGGAGGTGGAGATGATGTGGGGAGGGAGCTGGGGGGTTTCCCAGAACAGATGCTGTCATGGTGATAGGTAGAGGGTACCAGCTGGGGCAGAACATGTGGGAGCAGCTGCTGAGCTCTGAGGGCCAGGGAGCAGCTGCTGGTCTCCACCAGGGGAGGGACGCTCTAGGCGTGTTTGCTGGGGGATCTCCCTGAACACTGGGAGCCTCCGATGAAGCAGAGTCATTATCCAGCTTTTACTCACTGACCTGCCCAGTGGTCCCCAGGGCGTGTGTGGAGGCTGGAACGTGAAGCTTGACCCGGTGGATGCACCAGCAGCTCCAGCTGGGATCCTGGGGAGATCTGTGTGCAAGGCAGCACCACGCATGTGTCTTTCTGTTGCAGCAACAACCACATCTCTGCAGTGGGAGCCCTGAGCCTGGGCCTGGGCCTCCGGGTCACCCAGACACTGAGGATTCTTGTTGTGAGTGCTAGCCTGACAGGGGAGGCCCCGCACAGACCTGCTTGTGCCTGTCCACACAGATCCCTCCTCTGTCACATCTCCCCACCCCAGTGGCAGCAGGGGACACAGGTTCCAGAGCCCAGATGGGGAGGGGCCTCCTGGCTTCTTCTTGTGACCACTTCTTCCTTTTGCCATTCACTCACCCATCTGGCCTGGCCCATGCCCCTCTGCAGACTCCTCCCCCTCCCTCCTTCCCTCCCAGCTGCCCTTCCTCCTTCTCAGCCCACTGGGTGCTGCTCTGCTGAAGATGGCCAGGGCACCCTTGCTTCCCTTTCATCTCTTTTATTTTATTTTTTATGTTTTGAGGAAGATTGGCCCTGCACTAACATTTGTTGCCAATCTTCCTCCTTTTCTTTTTTCTCCCCAAGGCCCCAGTGCATTGTTCTGTGTCATAGTTGTGGAGTTGCAGCTGTTCCATGTGGATGCCGCCTCGGGCATGGCTTGATGAGCTGTGAATAGGTCCGCACCCAGGATCTGAACTGGTGAACCCTGGGCCTCCAAAGCAGAACATGCAAACAACCACTATGCCACTGCGCTGGGCCCTCCCCTTCATCTTCTCTTCTGCTCTTCCTCTGGCCTTGCTGGACCCAGGCTCAGACCTACCTGAGGCCTTGTGAGCACAGCAGGGGTTCCTTCCTCCAGGGCTGCCAGTGGGGAGGGAGCTGCTGAGCAGGGCTGAGAGCAGGAGATGGAGAAGGGAGGGTGTGATAAAGGGTGGAGCAGGTCCATGAGAACCACTGTGCCAACAGCATGTGCTCAGAGGACAGAACCACCAGCTCCAAAGGGATCCAGCCCAGCCTGGCCCTCAGCTCCCTCAACTGGCAGAGGAGCCCCCTACCGCACCCCCATCCCCAGACTGAGGCTCACTCCTCTCCTGTCCTTGGCTGGAACCCAGACCTCTCTCTTAAGCTCTGGAACCCCATTTCCAGCCACCTGCTGGTTGCTCCCCCAGATAGTCCATAGGCACATCGGATTCTGAGAGTCTGACATGAAGGCATCGTCTCCCTCTAAGGGCTGCCTCTTGGTCTGGGGGACTCCTTCCCATCAGAACTGGGGTCCAGCGCTCGCCCCTCCCTCTCTTTCCAGCATCTTCCCTCCTTCATCTCACCTCCTGCAGCATGCCCAGGCTGCCTGCTCCTCCTTCTTACTTCCCCTCCTCCAGTCCTGTGGTCCTGCTGCTTTCTCCTCTCTGGCCCTTCCTTCCCACCTGCTCCCAGGTGATCTTTCTAAATCAGAAACCTGCCCCTGCCCTCCCTCCTCTAAGCCCATCAGCAGCTCCCCTCTGGATAAATCCGAGCTTAGCAGTGTGTCACTCACAGCACGTCCTCACGATCTGGGCTCTGACATCCCCCTCTTCCCTCCTGCTTTGAAATCCATCCTCTGACTCCAAGCTGCCTGGGATTCTCCGTGCACACAGGGCGGGTTCTCACCTCTGCTTTGCTCCTGCTGCTCCTCTTGCTGAAATGCCCAGCACTGCCCACTTCATCTGTGGAGCTCAGCTTGGGGGCTCTGTCCCCATCCGACCTTTACTCCCAGGAGAGCAACTCTCTAGTTGCACTTATCACACTGCATTTTTATGATGTTCCTTTTCCTCTCCTCCCCACACTGGGTGAGCTCTTTATGGGCAGAGTGTGTTTCCTGTGTCTGTACCTTTGTCCCCGGCACAGAGTTGGCACTGGGTGGGCACTCAGCCAGCACTCACTCCCTTCCTCTCTCCCCGGCCCTGCAGCCTCACCCAGGGCATTCTGTGCATGGAGATGCCCTCTGAGCAGAGACAGTGGGGCCGTCCTCGGCCATGTCATCAGAGATGAGGAATCCCTCCTTCCCTTTCATGCTGCTCTCCTGGCCTCCCCAGGCTCAGCTTTTCTCAGTGTGCACGTGTGTGTTTCTTAGGTGTCCAGGAATGCCAGGTGAAGTGAAGGCTGCCTTAGTGTTCTCACATCTGTCCAGGAGAATCCAGTGTCCTCCCTGGAACTGCTGGATTTCTCTGTAGGAGCTTTTTATAAACCCCACCTCAGATCCTCCCAACATCCCCGTGAGGGAACATTTAAAGGGAAAAAGTGGGGATTAGAGAACTAGAGCGCCCTGCCCAGATCCATGGCGTGGCTGAGTCCACGTTCCAGCCCAGACCTGAATGCGGGTCATGACACCCCTCTGGCTCCACTCCTGCTCCTGACTGGGGTGCCGCCCTGGGCTCACCTCGGACCCCTGCCTGGTTCTTCACTGGCTGAGAGAGACTAGCTGGCTCGGGGGTGGGGGGGGCACGATGCTCACTCTTCACTGATGTTTGGGTTTGCAGGTTCAGGCCTTGCAAGGTGTCCCCTCCTCCGAGCCTGTCCTGCCTGCAGGTGGATCCTGGTGCTAGAAGATTCCCTTGTGTGGTTTTGAGGGATACCAGGACGCTTTTTCACTCTATTTTGCCTTTTTAATGTAGAAGAAAATGTCATTTTTAAAGGCATTTAACCATTAAGTAGAGAATCCCCAAATGCAAATTATTAAAAGATAGTCTAGTCCCGTATCACTGCTTATTCTCACCCTGATTTATTTCCATCCAGACTTGAGTCAAAGCCTCTCCAGAGATGTGTTTTCACAGTTCAGCCCTCAGGCTTGGGACACCTGGTGCTGAAGGTGCTTGTTTCCATCCACCTGTCTTGTCTCTATGGCTCCACAGCCAAAGGTGTGCTTGCCTTGACCGTGTTCCCTCTGCTCTGAGAATGCCTGTCAGCATGGACTCGAGAATTCTAAAACAAATGGAGTGACGTATGAAATTGTCCTGTAACATTACATGCTTATTCACTATGATGTGTGGTTATTATCAGAAGCTTTAGTATAATGGAAATCCCATGGGGTTTGGAGTCAGACAGGCCTGGAACCAAATCCTGATCCATCAATGTTGCATCTTGGATTCTGAATCAGAGATCAGCACTAGTCTAGGTACAAGGTTCTATTTCCTGTTCCTTCACTGCTATCATTAGTCTAATCTGCCGAGCCCGGATTGTATCCTCAGCTGTAAGGAGAATACGTCTGAATCCTTACAGTCCATGTAAATCCCTTCCCGAGACTCAGCCTTGTGTTTGTGTGAAATGGGGCTCGTACCCACCAGCCAGGGTCACTGTGAGACCGGATGAGGTCACAGACCCCACGGAAAGGGCCTGTGCAGAGAAAGACTCAGTGCTCATTCTCTTCCCCCAACCTCTCTGGTTTCCATTTTTTGTAGAGGAAGAACATTTATGCTGAATAGTGCACCTGGATTAAGGGTAGAGCCCGGTGAATTTTCACAAACAGCATAGACCTATGTAATCTGCCCCCAGATCAAGAAATAGAGCAGACCCCCAGAAGCCCCCGTGAGCCCCTGCACTTCTCTATTGTAATAGTTTGGGGAGTAATGACATCATCATCCAGAGGAGAGAAGCTGTCCTGAGGAGCTTCTTCGAGACCCTGTGTGTGTAAGTAAAAGAAGTCAAGTTCTCAGAAAGTGATGATGTGCTACCTTGTTCTGGGTTTCTCCTCAGAATTCCAGGTGAGCAGAGAGTTTGATGATCTCGCCAGCTCAGTGAAGGTCATTCTCCCAGGACTTTGCGTAGAGACTGCTGCCAGCAGAGTGGAGTGCAAAACAGAGTTGCTGCCCGTCTTCAGACCGTCCCCACCAGCGTCTGCCCCTAAATTACTGTGGAGTGACTCATCTTCCATTGGGCACTTCAACTTCCACATGGAGGGTTTTGGGCCTCGACATGCCTTGTTACCACCTGAATCGGCACTGAGTTCCCATTTCAACTGGGTAGTAACTCCTACGGAGCCAACCTTCTAGATGACTCAGACACCTGTACCCTCCTCGGCCCCCACGGTCCCTGCACTGCCTTCCTCTGCTCTCACTCATTTGTGTAACACAAACTTGTACGGTGTGCTGCACATTGAGGTGGGCGTGGGGTCAAATATGCCCAAAGTCCCTGCCTTGGTGACCTCAGGAGACAATGAAAATATAGGGTGGTGTGCAACTGGCATTCCCAAACTCAACTTGTGAGAATGCAAACTGACGCAACTCTTTCAGAAGGCAATATGTCTTTATGCACCAAGAGCCTTAAAACTGCCTGTGCGCTTTGACCCAATGTTGTGACTATTTTGCTCTACAGAAATAACCAGAGATGCAGAAATTGATGGCCAAAGATGTTCACTGAAATGCTGTTTATAATATGAAAATGGGAAATAATCTAAATGTGGGATAACAAGGGATTGGTTAACTACAATTTGGAACTCTGAAAACATTAAAGCCAAGTGTTCAAAGAACATTTAGGAATTCGTGAAAATGCACATGATTGATAAAGTGAACAAATTCAGATAAAAAATCTCATGGTTTGCCTGGCAAAGTCCTCAAAAGTGTAAACATGCAGTTGACCAGATGACCCAGCAGTTCCACTTCTGGAGAAATGAACACATGTGTGCACACCAATACTTGTACACAGATGCTCATAGCAGCGTTCTTCATAATGTCCACAAGGTGCAGCTGTCCACCAGCTGATGAGTGGATGAATGCTGTGGTGCACCCATACAATGGAATATGATCTGACAATAAAAAGGAATGATATTTGGGGTGATGAGAATGTTCTAAAATTGATTATGGTAATGGTTGCACAACTGTATGAATGTAGTGAAAGAAATCGAATTGTCTACTTTAAATAGGTGAATTATATGGCATGTGAATTGTCTCTCAATACGGCTGTTTAATAGAGAAAAGAAAGGAGTAGCACGCTGTTGCAGGAATGGATCATGTAGCAGGAGGAATGTGTCCCACACAACATGGATGGACCTGGAAACATTCTGCTGAGTGAAAGACGTCAGTCATGAAAGACCACATTGTAGGATTCTGTTTATACAAAATGTCCAAAACAGGCAAATTCACAGAGATAGAAAGTAGATCAGAGATTGCCTAGGTCTGGGGAGATGGGAGGGATTGGAAGTTGACAGCTAAAGGGCATGGGTTTCTTTTGGAGAGGATAAAAATGTTAAAAAATTGATTGTGGTGACGGTTGCACAACTCTGTGAATATACTAAACACCATTGGGTTCTCTACCACTTCAAACGGGTGAATTGTATGGTATGTTAGTTATGTCTCAAGAAAGGTGTTACCAAAAAGAAAAGCATGTTATTTGATCCAAATTGTGTAAAAAAAATGTATGAACGCAAATACTCAGAAGAAAAAGAGCAAAAAAAAAAAAAAAAACCCTTGCATATTAATAATGTTTATCTCTAGGTTTTGGGTTTACATATTTTTATTTTGTTTATATTTTTCTGCATTTTCCACATTTCCTACTCCGAGCATATGTTACTTTTAGAATCAGAAATGTAAATACTCCTTAAAAACGCAATGTAATATCTGGCTACACTTCAGTTATGTGTGTGGCACCAGGCCTTCTTCCTGGCGAGGAAGGAGGGTGCTATTGACTGAATTTTCCCCCCCAAAACATCTTATGTTCAAGCCCTAAGCCCAATGTGACTGTATTTGGAGAAAGGAAGTAATTAAGGTTAAATGACATCATAAGGGTGGGGCCCTGATCTGATAGGATTAGTATCCTTATAAGAAGAAGCACCCAGAAAGCTTGCTGTCTCCCCCTACCCCTACATGAGGACACAGCAAGAAGGCAGCCCTCTGCAAGCCAGGAAGAGAGGCCTCACAAGAAATCAACCCTCCCAGACCTTGATCTGGAACTCCTAGCCTCTAGAACTGAGATGCTGATTGAGGAAAACTTCCCTACAATGCAAATAGCAGATATTTATTTGGGCAATTAGAATTGCAACTCAGGAGACACAGATTCAGGCAGAAATCCAAAATGTGTTCTGAGGAGGACAGGGAGGCAGGGGTTTACAAAGGCAAAAAGAGATAAGTTACACAGGTGGTTTTGTAGGATTTGTGATTGGTGCTGGAAACAACTGTTAATTCTTGGCTATATGTGATCAGTTGCTATGGCAACCTCTATGGCAGAAAGTTCTTATCTATGAAAGTAAACATATTTCTTGAGAGAACGTCCAGAAGACAACAGAAGAGCACAGTTCAAAAGCTACATTCCCTCTGGGTAGAGACGTGGTGTGCGTGCATAAGGCCCATTTCCTTAGTGGCCTCCCAGCTCTGTTTTAGAAGCCTGGACATACGTTATTCCGCTTTGTTATCTCTGTCCACATTTCCCCTTTTGATCTAGATCTTTCTGCAGAAAGCATCACAGAACAACTGTTCAATATGTTGCTATTTCCCTCATTGCCAGGAAGGCTCTGTCCTGGGAAGCCATGTCCTTCAGTCACTAAAGTCCTTTCCAACAGGGCTCGAGGGCTGCGTTTCTCTGATGATGCTTCCAGAATATCCAGTCACCAGGCTCTAGACTGTGACCAACAGGATCCTTTAAATTGGAATCCAGGAAGGTGTCTTGAACCTGTTGATGATGGGCTTGAGCATAAGAAAGTAGAGACTCAGTAGCTGGTCAAACTCATGTAACACAACAGGGCATCAGCAGAAGGCTGTGAACCAACAGACGCTGATCTGCTGGTGACAGGCTTATGTGGAGTTAGTTCTTGTTTTCCAAAGAGGCGACTGTGAACAGTCAGCAAGACCAAAGGCAATATCTTAAGCCAGAGGAATCTAGTCCACAGTATACAACAAAACTCAAAGACAATTAACAGAACTAGAATCTAATATCTACAAAGTTGCAAACAGAATTTTTCTCTCTACAATTATCATAGATGTTTTTCCCAAAGATAATCACAGCAAAACTAATTTGTTTATATTAAAAATTTGGCTTTATTATTTATACAAGTGAAAATAAGAATATTCACTGAGACTTTCTGAATTCTGGAGGGATCAGATAGGGAGAAAAAGTCAATGTTTCATCTTTGTTCTAAAAGATATGTCTTACTATTTGTCGATAGATTAAGAGAAAACATTTCTTTTTTTTTTTTTGAGGAAGATTGGCCTTGACCTAACATCTGTTGCCAATCTTCCTCTTTTTCTTTTTTCTCCCTAAAGCCCCAGTACATATGTGTATCATAGTTGTAGAGTTGTAGCTCTTCTACGTGGGATGCTGCCACAACAGGGCTTGATGAGCCATACATCAGTCCATGCCCAGGATCAGAACCGGTGAACCCTGGGTTGCCGAAGTGGAACATGTGATCTTAACTGCTACACCACTGGGCCGTCCCCAAGAAAACATATTTTTGAGTCTGGAAAAACAAAACATTAGAGCATATTTTTCAGCTCATGTAGCCCAGTGAAGTGGGTGCCTTGGTCACTGGAGGTTGTGGAAGGTACATCCCAAGTGGGAAGCACATGTTCTAACAGTTTCTTTGCCATTATGGGGGCATCAGCTTTGTGGTAGGGGAAAGGCATTATCCCAGTCAGAAAACACAGACAATAACAAGAACGTATTGATGAGCCATAGGAAGTGGTAGTTTAATGAAGTAGGTTCTCAGAGGACCCAGAGGGAGGAGTTCTGAGGCCTCTGGGGACAGAAATAGTCTTTCCTATAGTGGGTGAAGGAATGTAAAAACTGAAAAATAGGATTTGCCAGAGAGCTGGGAAGAGCCCAGTGGGCATCTTGGGATTCCCATAGTCCTGACTGTTGAATTTACAGCCATTGTTTACCCACCTTGATTTCTCTGCTTTAGGAGCAGACTGTTGCCATGTTGTAAGGACATCAGGATGGCAAAAGTCTAGCCATGAGGGACTGTTCTTTGCAGAGGCAGAATAGACCTCATCCGCATTTGCCAATCTTTATAGATTCTGTTGTTGCTGTCTTTATATGAAAGTCAGCTAAGGAGCTTTCCTGATATTTAGTGTGAGCCTTGATTTTGATGACAGACATTTTATCCCAGGACATCTTAGACTCCTAGGAATTTCACATAATATTTGGAACTCTTTTACTTGTAAAGACATAACATAAAGAAGGCTTAATGTTATTCCTTATTTGACAATTCTTCTCGTGTAATTTAACATATCAAATAAGCCTAATTAGTTTAATATATCTCTTTTTGAAAGGAGAGAAAACCAATTTTTGAGATGTTTCAAGGATCCTTTGAAAAATCCAATGTTAGCTAGAGGTCAACAAAGACTTCATTTATAATCTGACTTGGGGTAGTTTGTCAAAAATATCAAAGAGGGTCTTAAAATACTAGCCTAAATAGGATCACAGATCACTATGAAACTTAATATTTAATTATCTGTTTAACCAAGGTGACAATAAGATTTCAAAGACAAATACAGTAGGTTACATAGCTGCAAAACCTTGGCTTTCTGTAATAGGAGAGATTCAGTGTTTAAACTATAGCACAGCAAATTATTATTATTTTTTCTTTTTTGTGTGTGAGGAAGATTAGCCCTGAGCTAACATCTGATGCCAATCATCCTCTTTTTGCTAAGGAAGATTGTCTCTGAGATCACATGCATGTCCATCTTCCTCTACTTTATATGGGATGCCAATACAGCATGGCTTGACAACCAGTGCGTTGGTGTGAGCCTGGGATCCGAACCTGCGAGCCCCTGGCCGCCAAAGTGGAGCTCACACACGCAACTGCTACGCCACCAGGCTGGCCCCAAAGCACACGAAATTATTTTGATAAAACATAACATCCTTGCCTTTTAGGAAGATTACTCAAAGGTAAAGTAAAACTTTTCATAATCTCTTTATCAGCAGTAGATTAAAAGTCAAAGAAACCTCGTCCTTATAACAAACAGAGAGAAAGCCAAATTCTAATATTGCACCAGCTTATTTTTTATATTAAAACTCAGTTACTTAATTAAATTCATTCCAATCTTAGCCAGCTTGACCACCCACAAGACTCTTTCTCATGGTTCCCCTGCCACAAACTCTCTTATTCAGAATTTGTCCTCTCTTCTTTCCCAAAACCAGTTTTACTGTAGGACAAATTTACTTTCTTAACAAAATTATTTCCATTTCTTATACCTTCTTTTACTGAAAACATACATTTTTCTCATAGCATAAGTTTTTTAATGTGGCACAAGATGTATTTACTCATAGACCCAGACATTTTTTAGTTTTTCTATAGTAAGAAGCCAAAAGTAGAGAGATACCTCTTCAGTAATTAACATTTTCCTGTTTTAATTTATCTGGAGATCTGTTTTATCTTTTGTACATATTCAATTAATTTTCTATCATTTACTTTCACTTATAAAAACTTTAAGGTTTCAAGTTACCAAAAGATTTGGGGAAGCTATTTTAAAGTACACATTCCAGAAAACATAATAATTGTGCTTAAAATTCCTTATTTCATTAACGTGTATATAATTCATTCATTCTTAACAATTACAGATTATTCTTGAAAATTTTATGAGATGTTAAAGTAGTTAGCTATCATTTTAAGTTAAATTTTTCTTGCTGACAAATTTTATAGCAGTGATAACATGAGATTATTTGATTAATAACCCAGGTAGAATAAAAGTTGTATATTTCCATTATCTCCAGTGCTGAGAACTCTGAAGACATGCCTTTCATTAAACCAGTAAAATTAAGCAAGGTTTTATTGACCAAAGATTATTTTATATCATGTTAACTTGAAACACATTTGCGTTAGTTTCTATTATATTTAGAAATAATTTATATAAGCCCTTACTTTAAGTTCATTAAATAGAACTCTTTTTAGAAGTTAATTTTGTTAATACCATCTGGAGGTAGGAAAATATCACACATGTATAGTGTACGTACGTATTTATAGCCCAACACAGAGATCTTACAGCTTTTATTTTAAAAATTATAGCCATGAATCAGGTACAATACAAAACTCAGTATTTTACAAATAATTGTGTCTCTAGCAGATAGAATAAGTTAAGGTTACCTGCCTAAAAGTTTTTGCTGTTGTTGTTAATATTTGGGGAGAAGACTTTAAGATTTATCTTTGCTGTAGATAAAGAGGTGATGAATTAGATTTGGGGGAGAGAGCCTCTCTAGCAGCCTGCATTTAAAATGAAACTTTCCCCCACTTTCTTTTTCTTGAACCTCAAGCTTTACTGATTCAGCTAGCCAGGCTTAGTCTCACGTGACTGTGGGCTGTTATCTCCTGGGGTGTTTACATTCATTCTAAAGATATGGACAAATTTACAACTTCAAAGGACAGAGAGAAAAGAACACAAGTTTTTTCCCAGGAGATTCAGGGTAATCTTGATTTAAATTTTCCTTCAGTCTTAGGAATTGGGGATGGTCTAAATAAGAGTTCCTGGAGAGGTTACCAGGCTTTGAGTCAGGTGAGCTTTTAGCATTGGTGAAAGGGAAGGGGTGGAATCTGAACTGCCTGTAGAGCTGCATCTTCAATTTTATAAAGATTTATGGGACAAGGATACTTGCTCTCAATGCCTCAGAAATTGGGTTGTAACTTTTTATGTTATCCCTAATTTGCTTCTTTCTCTCTGGGTACATAGTTTTATTTTAATTTATATAACTGCAGCCCTTCCAGGACCAGTTCAACTGACCCCATCTCTTATCAACAGAGTGATTAATAATTGCCCTTCAGAAAATATGCAAAATCACATAGCCAGAGCATGTGCAGAAGAAGAAATCTTGACCTGAAATGACTGAGGAACAAAAGATTCTCCCGCAGAACCCAAAGGACCTGGACATGACTCGAACTTGAACGTCAGACTCTTATCACATGCGTGGGGTCCCTCACTCTGGAAGATCCTGTGTTAAAATGCCTTCTCCACCTCATCATAAGTGTTTAGAGCCCTATCATAAAAGTTTAGAACCTCATAAAACAAGTTTAAAGCCTTACCATCAATGCCTGAAGCCTAGCAACTAAAATCTGTCCCACCAAGCATTTCTGTGTCACCATGTTCTCCCTAACTTCTTAAATTTCACCCCAAATCCTGAATCAGGGAGACAGATCTGAAGGCACACCCCCCAGTCTCTTTGTAGATCAGTCTCATAAAAATAAAGTTGATTTCTCCCCCAAAGTCTGATGCCATAATTAATTGACTCTTTATGTACATCAGGCAAGAGAACCCCAATTTTATGTAATAACAACTGGTGACCATAAAGGGACAAGGTCCTGTAACCACCTGCTCGAGGCTCTGGAACCTCTAGCAGGTTGTGGGATCTTTTTGTCGACCCTAAGTTTCTGCCTAGATAATTTTGTCCACAGGCTCGACTGATTGGATTTCTGTTCCCTGCTGTGGTGCTCCAGGCTCCAAGGTGGTTTTTTTCCCTTTGGAAGAAGAAACAGCTTCTGGATCAAGATGTCTCTGGGCTCTGGGTGAAGAACTTTAAGACAGCAACTGTCCCTTACCTTGTCTCTCTGGTTTCACACCCTTGAAATGTAAGTTTGGCTTATATTGTGGGAAATCCTAGTGGACTGAGGCCCAACCTTTGGGCCGGAACAACCCAAGGTAATTAGAAGCAGGATAAAAAGTTCACTCATGAAGTTTCTTCTGGATCTGGGCAACTCCTGGCACTGGTTGTGAGCTGCCCCTGGTAATCTGGTTTTGAGTAGCTCCTGGCACTGGTTCTGAGTTACTTCTGGAAAACTAGCTAGTATTCTGATCTGTGTTATAAGTAGAATTGTATTTTGTGTTTACCTGAATTGAACTGACTGGGCACTGACTTGCGTAACAAACACTTTTTAGAAATTACTTTGAGAGTGGTGTCAGCATCATGGCGGAGTGAGCTTCCCCCATTGAACTCTCCCCCTCTAAGACACAACAAAAAGGACATTCATATTCCAACAGAAGCTATTCACACAACACAGGGGATGTCTGAGGCACCCAGGAAGCCATATACCCGAGGTCTGAGGTCCTGGAATCTCCAGAGTAAGTGGAAGGAGGTAAGAGGAGCTCCCTTCCTCCCCCAAGGACTGCGACCCAGAGACTGAGACCATGTGGGTCTCAGAGGAGGGGGAGGGGTGGCTTGCCACGTGAAAAATGGTGCTCTCCAAGACCCCTCACAGTCTGAGGGGATCCCCCTACTGAGAGAGCGGAACTGTTGTTAGGGTAGTTTCAATAAGCTAGCCCCTCAGGAGAGCAGAGAACCACAGCGAGGTGAGAAACCTCTGAGATCGGGGAGGTGAAAGTAAGCGCCCATGCCCCACCCGGCCTGCCTGACTGGCGCTTCAGCACAGCAGCGCCTCAGCTCAGCCCTGTCCCCAGAGGCAGCGGCCCCCAGGTTCCCGGTCCAACCAGCAGTGGGGCGAGCCTGTGCCTCTGCACCAGAGGCAGTGGCAGCTTAGTCCACCTTGCCACAGCCCCAGCTGCTCCAGCTAGACCAAGCCACGGCCCCAGCTTCCCTGGCTCCACTGTGCCACAGCCCCAGCTCTTTTGGCTGGAGCGTACCACGCAGCTCCTTCTCCTTCGGCTTGACCACCCCCTCTCCCACTGGTTCCAGCTGCTTCATCTTGGCCTGTGCACAGGCTCCAGCTGACTTGGTGCCAGCAACTTTGGCCCATCGCACTCCAGCTTCTTTGGCCCAGTGGTGCTCCAGTTCCTCCTTCTTCGGCCCAGCACACTCCAGTTCCAGCTTCTCTGGCCCACCACATTCCAGTTCCAGCTTCTTTGGCTCAGCGGCACTTCAGCTGCAGCTGATTCAACCCACCTGCACCCAAGTCCCAGCTGCTTTGGCCTTGCTGCACTCCAGCTCTGGCTGTTTCCACACTTCCCCCACAGCAGCCTCCACTCAGCCACACCACAGATCAGCCAGGGGCTGACAAGAGTGCCCAAGGATTGAGGTGGGCCAGAATACACAGCACTTGACCCCCACCCAGCAGCAGCAGGAGGAATCTGCAACCATATATTTTCACTATGAGGAAAGGTAAGCCAACACCAACAGGCACCATGCAAAAATATATTAAATCTCCAGACCAAAAGGAAAATGACACGCACTCAGAAGTGAACCTGGAAAGCACAGAAATGTATAACCTTAATGACAGAGAATTCAAAATAGCCATCATAAAAAAACCTTAATGAAATACAAGAAAACACAGACAGACAATTCAGTGAAATCAGGAGTTTCTTCACAAAAGAGATTGAAACTATAAAAAAAAATCAGAAATCTTAGAGATGAAAAATACAATAGGGGAGATAAAGACAAATCTAGAAGCCTCAAGCACCAGAGCTGACAATATGGAGGAAAGAATTAGCAAAATTGAGGACAGCAATGCAGAAGTGCTCCAGATGGAGGAGGAAAGAGAACTAAGACTAAAAAGAAATGAAGAAACTCTCCGAGAAATATCCGACTCAATTAGGAAATCCAACATAAGGATTATAGGTATTCCAGAGGGAGAAGAGAGGGGAAAAGGAGCAGAGAACTTGTTCAAAGAAATAATATCTGAGAAATTCCCAAACCTGGGGAAGGAGCTGGAAATACCAGCAAACGAAATTAATAGATCTCCTAAATATATCAACATGAAAAGACCCTCTCCAAGGCATATAGTAGTAAAGCTGGCAAAAATCAATGACAAAGAAAAAATATTAAGAGCAGCTAGACAAAAAAAAAATACCATACAAAGGATTTCCTATCAGGCTCTCAGCCGATTTCTCGACAGAAACTTTACAGGCTGGGAGAGAGTGGAACGATATATTCAAAATTCTAAAGGACAAAAACTTTGAGCCAAGAATACTCTATCCAGCAAAAATATCCTTCAGATATGATGGAGAAATAATAACTATCTCAGATAAACAAAAGCAAAGGGAGTTCATTGCCACAAAACCCCCACTACAAAAAGTGCTCAAGAAGGCCCTCATCCCTGAGAAAAAAAGAGAAAGGGGATTCAAAGTTTTGAACGAGGAGGAAAATAGGTTGACAAAACCAGAAAAATTGCAGTCCTCTATCAAAATAGATTAGTAAACACCAAAGGTCAAGGGAAGGTAAGCACCAAGCATAAATATAACCTCATCATGTTAAACATGAACTCACAACACAAGAAGGAATAAGATGTGTCAACAATAACATAGAAGGGGAAGAGGAAAGGGATCAAATCAACTTAGTCTAAGGAAATCAGAGGCCATCAAAAAATGGACTATGACATCCACGAGATTTTTTATACAAACCTCATGGTAACCACTAACCAAATAATCAGAACAGAATCACACGTGATAAAGAAAGAGAAAACTAAGAGAACCCCCATACAGAGCTACCAAACTGCATTGGTAGTCCAAAACACATGGGACGAGAAACAAAAAAAATGCAAAAGAACCAGAAAAAGAGCGATAAAATAATAACAACAAGCCCCCAAATATCAATAATTACCCTAAATGTAAATGGACTAAACTCTCCAATCAAAAGACACAGAGTGGTGGGATGGATTAAAAAACAAGACCCAAAAATATGCTGCCTCCTGGAAACACATCTCAGCTCTAAAGACAAACACAGGATCAGAGTGAAAGGATGGAAGACAATACTCCAAGCTAAATGCAAACAAAAGAAAGCAGGTGTTGCCATACTTATAACAGACAAAGTTGACTTCAAGATAAAACAGGTAATGAGAGACAAAGAGGGGCATTATATAATGATAAGAGGGACACTCCACGAAGAATACAAATCACTTTTAAATATATATGCACCCAATATAGGAGCACCAAGGTACATAAAGCAACTATTAACAAACCTAAAAGGAGATATTAACAACACTATAATAGTAGGGGATCTTAACACCCCACTCTAATCAATGGACAGATCATCCAGACAGAAAATAAATAAGGAAATAATGGAACTAAATGAAAAACTAGATGAGATGGACTTAATAAACATATACAGAGCACTCCATCAAAACACAGCAGATTACACATTCTTCTCAAGTGCACATGGAACATTCTCAAGAATAGACCATATGTTGGGAAACAAGGCATGCTTATATAAATTTAAGAAGATTGAAATCATAACAAGCATCTTTTCAGACCATAATGCCATGAAGTTAGAAATCAACTACAAGGAAAAAACCGGGAAAGTGACCAAGCTCTGGAGACTCAACAACATGCTACTAAACCACTAATGGATCATTGATGAAATTAAAGGAGAAATCAAAGACTATCTGGAGACAAATGAAAATTAAAATACACCATACCAACTCATATGGGATGCAGCAAAAGCGGTCCTGAGAGGGAAACTCATAGCAATACAGGCCCACCTTAACAAACACAAAAAGCCCAAATAAGCAACCTCAAACTACACCTAACAGAATTAGAAAAAGAAGAACAAACAAATCCTAAACTCAGCAGAAGGAGAGAAATAATAAAAATCAGAGCAGAAATAAATGAAATTGAAATTAAATAAACAGTAGAAAGGATCAATGAAACAAAGAGCTGGTTCTTTGAGAAGATAAACAAAATTGACAAACCCTTAGCCAGACTCACCAAGAAAAAAAGAGAGAAGGCTTAAATAAATAAAGTTAGAAATGAAAAAGGAGAAATTACAACAGATACCACAGAAATACAAAAGATTATAAGAGAATACTATGAAAAAGTGTATGCCAACACATTGGATAATCTAGAAGAAATAGATAAATTCCTAGACTCATACAACCTCCAAAAACTGAATCAAGAAGAAATAGAGAACCTGAATAGACCATCACAAGTAAAGAGATTGAAACAGTAACCAAAAAACCCCCCAAAAATAAAAGTCCAGGACCAGATGGCTTCTCTGGAGAATTTTACCAAACATTCAAAGAAGACTTAATACCTATCCTTCTCAAACTATTCCAAAAAATAGAGGAAGATGGAATACTTCCCAACACATTCTTTGAGGCCAACATCACCCTGATACCAAAGCCAGGCAAAGACAATACTAAGAAGAAAAACTACAGACCAATATCCCTGATGAACATAGATGCAAAAATCCTCAACAAAATATTGGCAAACCAAATACAGAAATACATTAAAAAGATCATACACCACAATCAAGTGGGATTTATACCAGGGACACAGGGATGGTTCAACATCCACAAATCAATCAATGTGATACACCACATTAAAAAAATGAGGAATAAAAACCATATGATCATCTCAATAGACGCAGAGATGGCTTTTGACAAGATCCAACATCCATTTATGATAAAAACTCTCAACAAAATGGGTATAGAAAGAAAGCACCTTAACATAATAAAGGCCATATATGACAAACCCACAGCCAACATCATACTCAATGGGGAAAAACTGAAAGCCATCCATCTGAAAACAGGAACAAGACAAGTGTGCCCACTCTCACCATGCTTATTCAACACAGTACTGGAGGTTCTGGCCAGAGCAATTAAGCAAGAAAAAGGAATAAAAGGAATCCAAATAGGCAACGAAGAAGTGCAACTCTCGCTGTTTGCAGATAACATGATCTTATATATAGAAATCCCTAAAGAATCCATTGGAAAACTATTAGAAATAATCAACAACTATAGTCAAGTGGCAGGGTATAAAATCAACTTACAGAAATCAGTTGCATTTCTATATACCAACAACAAACTAACAGAGAACTCAAGAAGATAATCTCATTTACAATTGCAACAACAACAACAAAAAATAAAATATCTAGGGGTAAATTTAACCAAGGAAGTGAAAGACCTATACAATGAAAAGTATAAGACATTATTGAGCGAAATCAATGATGACATAAAGAAATGGAAAAATATTCCATGCACTTGGATTGGAAGAATAAACATAGTTAAAATGTCCATACTACCTAAAGCAATCTACAGATTCAATGCAATCCCAATCAGAATCCCAAGGACATTCTTCACAGAAATAGAACAAAGAATACTAACATTCACATGGGGCAACAAAAGACCCCCTATAGCTAAAGCAATCCTGAAAAAGAAGAACGAGGCTGGAGGCATCACAATCCCTGAATTCAAAACATACTACAAGGTGAAAGTAATTAAAACAGCGTGGTACTGGTACAAAAACAGACACACAGATCAATGGAACAGAATTGAAAGTCCTGAAATAAAACCTCATATCTATAGGCAGCTAATCTTTGACAAAGGAGCTAAGGACATACAGTGGAGAAAGGAAAGTCTCTTCAATAAATGGTGCTGGGAAAACCGAACAGCCACTTGCAAAAAAGAATGAAAGTAGACCACCTTCTTTTGCCATACACAAAAATTAACTCAAAATGCATCAAAGACCTGAAGGTGAGACCTGAAATTATAAAACTCCTGGAGGAAAATACAGGTAGTACACTACTTGCCATCAGCCATATAGGGATCTTCTTGAATTCCAAGTCTACTCAGACAAGGGAAACAAAAGAAAAAATAAACAAGTGGGACTTCATCACATTAAAGATCTTCTACAAGGCAAATGAAACCAGGATCAAAATGAATAGGGAACCCACCAGCTGGGAAAACATATTTGCAAACTGTATATCTGACATGGGATTAATCTCCATAATATATAAAGAACTCACACAACTGAATAACAAAAAAACAAACAACCCAATCAAAAAATGGGCAGAGGAAATGAACAGACACTTTGCCAGAGAAGATGTACAGATGGCCAATAGGCACATGAAAAGATGCTCAACATCACTAGTCATCAGGGAAATGCAAATCAAAACCACACTAAGATATCACCTTAGACCCGTTAGAATGGCTATAATCACCAAGACAAAAAGCAACAAATGCTGGAGAGGCTGTGGAGAAATGGGAACCCTAATCCACTGCTAGTGGGAATGCAGACTGGTGCAGCCTCTATGGAAAACAGTAAGGAGATTCCTCAAAAAATTAAAAATAGAAATACCTTATGATCCAGCTATCCCACTAGTGAGTGTCTACCCAACGAACCTGAAATCAACGATCTAAAGAGACTTCTGCATCCCTATGTTCATCGCAGCATTATTCACTATAGCCAAGACATGGAAGAACCCGAGTGTGCCTCGACTGATGAATGGATAAAGAAGATGTGGTATATATATACCATGGAATACTACTCAGCCATAAAGAAAGACAAAATCATCCCATTTGCAACAACATGGATGGACCTGGAGGGTATTACGTTAAGTGAAATAAGCCAAAAGAGAAAGACAAACAGGGCATGATTTCACTCATATGTGGAAAATAAACCAACACACGCACAGATAGAACTGTTTGGTGGTTACCAGGGTCTAGGGGGGTGGGGGGTGGGGGGTGGGCACAAGCTGTGGAGGGATGCACTTATATGGTGACTGACAAACAATAATGTACAACAAAAATTTCACAATAAAAAGAAAAGAAATTACTTTGATTGTTGCAACCACTTTGGAAAAATCCCTCTAAAATTGGGATAACTGTAAGCAGCTGGCAATATAATTTGGGATAATTTAAAATTACAGTGGCCACTTGGGGGCTTCTTTTTAAGAGCCAGGTAATAGACAAATTTCTTTAAAGAGCTGAGCTCACCACCTTCTGACACTTAAAGTTACCAGAAGCTATAAATGTTTATGAAGAACTGCAGAACATTACCAGGCTTGTTTAGTGTCCTGAGGGCTTGGCTTAATAATCATCAGGTTGGAGGTCCCAAACTACAGTTGGGTAAAAATATGGTTGCACTCCATTTTGCAGCTAAGGGTCCTACCAAACTGCCGTCAGCCTCAGGGGAATTACATTGGCCATCAAAAGGAAGTTTTGGTTTGGCCTTCATTGTGTGGGTCTTGGTTCTAGCTGAAGCATACATATAATTTTCACCAGCTGTCTCTAAATTAGGAAAAAATGGGAAAGGCTAATTCAATCCCCACCTGTAGCCCATTAGGCTGCATTCTCCCAAACTGGGTGACTTTTAGCTATGAGCCCATGAAACAGGAAAATGTGATATTCTTTTATAACCCTGCATCACCACGATGTTCTTTAAACTCTGGAGAAAATGGCCAGATGATGGATCATTCAGCAACTGTGAGAAATTTGGTTTATTGATCCTTCTCATATCAGAGATGGTCACTATCTTTCCTTGTCTCTGTCTTTTGTGTCATTTGTCATAAAAAGGAAAACACCATAGGGCAAGACTTCGGCATCTCCATAAGACTGGCCCTCACTAAACTTTGCTCAGGTTGAATATGTGCATAAGGTGAAAGCTAGTGCTAAGGGGCCTCTTGGAAGCCAAAAAAAGACCACAGAGTATATAGACACACAAACAGAGAGACTCTACAGATATTGTTTTGAAATTACTGCCATGAATCAGGTATAGTAATACAAGGCTCCCTAGTTATGAATCCAAATTTTGTTTTATGACTTTTTTACTAATATTTGTGGAGAAGACACTCAAGATGCTAGATTTTTGTCAAGGGCACTCTTATGGCTGTTTTTCTTTCCTTTCTTCCTCTTTTTTTCAGTCCTAGGAATTAGTGATGAGCTTGATATTTCCTGGAGAGTTTGCAAGCTCTTTAAGATAAGGGAAATGGAACCTGAACTGCCTCTAGAGCTGCATTTTGAGTCTTGCAAGGATCTTTTTAAGGACAGCTGCCCTTGATTTCTCAGAAATTGGGTTGTAACTCAAATGACATTATAGGTTGATCTACCTGTCCAACTACATCACAAAGGCACAGAGAAACCATGCAAGTTTTCTCCAAGATGGAGGATGTAGGGCATATTTGCCTTATCATTTTCTAACATCCCAATATCTGTGAGCGTTTTGAGAGGAACAGAGGAGACTTTGGGATTGGAAAAAGGACAAGTGAACTTTGAACCAGCTTCTAGAGCCATACCACTGACCCTGCAGGGATTTCCAAGACAAAGATGGTTGTTTCCAATTCCCCAAAGAACTGGAAAGGTGGACCCACCCTTTCAGCTACAGTTTTCCAATTTAGAAGTTTTTCCAGTTTAAGGATCCATCTTCCCACCTTTGATGAGTAGGTTCTTAATAGCAACTCAAACCAATAAGCATTTATGGCTTAACTGTGGATGCAAGAGGCATCCCCAAAAGAGAGTGCAAAAGAAGCAGCCCTCACAAGATCCAGAAAGTTCACTCCTAAAAATAGCCCAAGAAAGCAAAGGCTTCTGCTACACAGGTGGTAGTGCACTAACAAACAATGAAGGTTGCGATGACTAAGGTCCCCTGCTGAGGTCCCCTGATGGACTGGGACCTCTAATGACAAACTCCCCTGAGAGCTGACACAGCTGGACAAAGACAGCACCTCTCAGATCCCCAGTCTACTCCACTGGCCACCAAGATGCACTTCAGCACATGCATCCTCCAGATGATGGAGAACAAAGAGGTCACAAAGCCAAGCTCTCAAGACATACAAGAAGGCAAAAGAAGAAAAGGCACCTCATGTTATATACACATTAACAGCTTTAGCTATGCTTTGGGTCTCTTGGAGCCAGATTAATTCCTGGGGAGAGGTGCTACATGTTGGGGACTGTGTGTGCTATACAGAGTAGCTCGTCATTGCATGGATATTGAGGTTGGTGGGGGACCTGTCATCATCTACCCCATTCCAGGACCAACTTTTCCTATCACAGGAGTCTTCTGGTTGTGGCAAACGCCCTAAAGGCTCTTAACTGCTCCATCTGCATCCACCAATTTTGTGGACCTTTTTGGTTTCCAAGATGCCCTTAGCAACAGCTTCCACTTTATGCACATACTCCATAGATGGGCCTTACAGTGCAGTTTACTGCAGGCCCACCCAGACAATAGGCCTATGGAGAAGCCTGCCTCTTGCCCTATGTTTTTTTCTTTTTATGATGAACAACACAAACAAAAGAGAGACAAGGGAAAATAGTGACTATCTCTAGGAGTAGGAGATTAATAAACCAAAGAGTATTCAGTAATGAAGGCCCAGGCAAAGCTTCCTTCTAATGGCCAATGTAATTCCCCTGAGGCCGACGGCAGTTTGGTAGGACCCTTAGCCTCACACGGGAATGCAACCTGCATTTCTGTCCAGCCATCTCTGACTGCAAAATGAAGTGCCATCGCATTTGTGTCCCACTGTAATTTTGGGACCCCCCAACCTGAAGATTATCAAGCCTTGCCCTCAGGACACAAAACAAGCTTGGTGAGACTCTGCAGTCCTCTGCAAACATTTACACCTCCTGGAACCTCGAGGTCGAATGGTGAAGCCCTTGACTGTTTAAAGATTTCCTTGTTTCTCGGTTTAAAAGCTCAAAAGGAGCCTAAAGAGGCTGCTGTAATTTTAAGTTATCACAGGTTATCTTGCAGCTGTGTACAGTTATCCCCATTTTAGGGGGCTTTTCCCAAAGTAGCCGCAACAAACAGGGTAATCTCTAGAGAGAGTTTGTTACGGTTACTGAGAAACTCAGTTCCCAAAACAGCTAGTTCAATTCAGACAAATATTAACACACAATACAGTTCAACATATAACACAGACCAGAATACTAGCTAGTTTTCCAGGAGTAGCTTAGAACCAGTGCCAGGAGCTACCAGAAATCAAATTGCCAGAGGCAACTCAGAACCAGTGCCAGGACTTGCTCAGATCCAGAAGCAACTTCATGATGAGCCTTTTATCTTGCCTCTAATTACCTTGGGTGGTTCAGGCCCAAGGTTCAGGTCTCAGTCCACCAGGATTCCCCAGAATACAAGCCAAACTTACATCCAGGAAATCAAACCAGAGAGATGAGGTAAGAGACAGTCACTTTCTTAAAGTTACTTACCCAGAGCCCAGAGACATCTTGACCCAGAAGCTGTTTCTTCTCCCAAAGGAAGAAAAATGCCTTGGGCCTAGAGCAGTGCAGCGGGGAAACAGGAATCCAATCAGTTGAGCCTCTAAATGGTGTTGTCTAGGCAGTTGTGTAGGGTCGATGAAAAGACCCCACACCCCTCTGGGGGTTCCAGAGCCTTGGGCATGTGGTCACAGGACCTTTGTCCCTTCTTGGTCGCCAATTGTTGCCACACATAATTGGGGTTCTCTGCCCAATGTGCATAAACACGCCAATTAATTATGGTATCAGCCTTTGGGAAAAGAGATCGGCTTTATTCTGTGAGATGGATCTGCCAGGAGACAGGGGCCCTGTGTCCTCAGATCTGTCTCCCTGATTCAGGATTTGGGGTGAAATTTAAGAGGTTAGGCAGAACAGGCGACCACATGGAAACCCTGGACAGGTGTTCATTAGTGGGCTTCAAGCATTTACGGTAAAGTTATAAATGGTTATGACAGGATTCTAAACATTCACGATGGGGTTCTAAACATTTTTGATAAGGTGGGGAAATAATTTTAACATAGGTTCTTCCTGAATGACGGACCCCCTACTTCTGATGAGTCCGACTTTCAAATTCTGCTCATGTCCCTGTCCTGGGGTTCGGTGGGAGGTAGGGTCTTTGGTTCTGAGGTCATTTCAGGTCACAATTTCTTCTTTTGTGCATGCCCTGGCTATGTGACTTTGCAGATTTTCTGAAAGGCAGTTCTCAATCACTCTGTTGATAAGAGATGGGGTCAGTTGAACCGGTCCTGGAGGGCCTGAGGTTACAGAATGACAATAGAGAAATCTCTCAATTTAGTGATCATGGTCACTGACCAAGGAAAAACCCCTGCTGAAGGAGTCCTCTCCTGTGGCAATGGCCTCCACACTAGACTGAGGATCTGAGGATCATCTCCTGGATGGTCACCCCCTGGCCCCAGAAAAAGGCACTGACCTCGACCAAATGGAGGGAGGTCAGAACCTGAGAGGACCCACAATTGGAAGAGTCTGTGATCTATGGAAAAAGTGAGCCCCACGTGGCTCGTGTGGCTACCATACCTGGTTCCAGGGGAGGCAGGTCCTTGAAGGTGAGATCACTTCAGGTCCTGCTTTCTGACACCATGTATGTTAACCTAAAAATAGAGAGCCAAAATGACAGGCAGAGAGGCATTTATTTGTGGATCAGAGAATTGCAATTCAGGGAGCACAGATTCAGGTAGAAACACAGAGTGTCCGCTAAGGAGCAAAAGGGGTTTTTAAAGGCACAGAAGGGAGGTTTGCATTACAAAGAATGTTAATTTGGTTTAGGGGCAGAAAGCTAATCTTGGCTAACAATAATTGATTGCTGAGGCCAGCTAGAGGGAGGCAACAGTCCCTCACTGTGAGGAGCTGCAGGTTTCCTGCAGTGTTACTCAGTTCAACAGTTCATGTCCTGCTGGATGAGGACGTGCATGAGACCCATTTCCTTCATGGCTTCCCAGCTCCATTTTAAAGCCCTTAGACACAAGTGACTCTGTTTTGTTTCACATTCACAGCCTCAGTCAGGTAATGCACAAGGGGCCAGCTCGGGGGAAACACTGGTCTCCTGACTTCTTACTCTGTCCCTCTGTTCACCAGGCTGCATCTCTGTCGGGCACTCAGCCCTTCCTGCCCCTGGAGTTCTCTCTTGGAAACAGTTTGGTGCTTTATCTTTTATTTTGATAACAACTTTATTCACATGTCATAATACTTACCAACTGAAAATGTACACTTCAGGTGGTTGTAGTATATCCACAGAATTGTGCAACCATCACCACTATCTAACTTCAGAACATTTTCATCACCCCAAAAAGAAAAGCTGTACCCATTTGCAGTCACTTCCCATTCCTCTCTCCCCCCATTCCCTGGCAACCAGTAATCTACTCTCTGTCTCTGTGGATTTGCCTATTCTGGACATTTCGTATCAGTGAAATCATACAATATGTGATCTTTTGTACCTGGCTTCTTTTGCTTAGCATAGTGTTCTCAAGATTCCTCCATGTTGTATCACCACTTTGTTCTTATGGATATTTAATATTCCACTGTATGGATATTTCACATTTTATTTCTCCATCATGAGTTTATGGACATTTGGATTGCTTCTACTTTTGGGCTATTATGAGTAATGCTGCTATGAAAATCCATGTACAAGTGTTTGTGTGGACACGTGTTTTAATGTCTTGGGTGTATACCTAGGGATGGAATGGCTGGATCATACAGTAACTTCATGTTAACATTTTAAGGAATTGCTCAATGATTTTCCAAAACAGCTGCACCATCTTACATTCCCACCAGCAGTGTGAGAGAGTTCTAGTCACTCCACTTCATCTTGAACACTTGCTCTTCTCGGACTTTTTCACTGTAGCCATCCTAGTGGGTGTATCGCACTGTGGTTTTGATTTGCATTTCCCTAATGACTAATGACGTCAAGAATTTTTCCATGTGCTTATTGGACATTTGTATATCTTTGGAGAAATGTCTGTTCACATCCTTTGCCCATTTTTAACTTGGGTTATTTATCGTTTTATTGTTGAGTTGTAAGAGTACTTTATGTATTCTGGATACAATCCCCTTGTCAGATATATGGCTTGCAAATATTTTCTCCCATTCTGTGGATTATTCTCTTTTCATTTTCTTAATGGTATCCCTTGAAGCACACAAGTTTTTAATTTTGATAAAGTCCAATTTATCTATGTTATTCTTAGGTTGCTTGAACTTTTGGTGTTGTGGGGGATCAGAATTGGCCACCCTAAAATGTGCCTCTTTGGCGTGAGGATTATTTTGGGCTGGTTACTTTTAAAAACTGCAGACCAGGAAGAAGCTCTGAAAACCAAGTAGAAGTTACCCTTAGTAGGAGATATTTACATTAGTAAGGGAAATCTCTGTTTGTAAAGATGTCTCCCTCTCTGTACCAGGAAGAGGAGGGAAGATCTTTTCTCTAGAAATGCTTATCAGTGCAGAAAGCAAGAACTTAAATCTGCAGAATAACTTTACTCTTGTTCACTGTTCTTTTTCTTTCTTTCTTTTTTTTTTTTTGTAAGGAGATCAGCCCTGTGCTAACATCTGCCAATCCTCCTCTTTTGTTTTTTTTGGTGAGGAAGACTGGCCCTGGGCTAACATCCATGCCCATCTTCCTCCACTTTATATGGGATGCCGCCACAGCACGCCTTGCCAAGCAGCACGTCGGTGCGCGCCCAGGATCCGAACAGGCGAACCCCGTGCCGCTGCAGCGGAACGCACGCACTTAACCGCTTGTGCCACCGGGCCGGCCCCCCACTGTTCTTTTTCTAGTAGTCTCCCATGACTGACTCCCCCCAGTCCCAACGACTGCCTTAGTCTTTAGCTAAAGATGGTGTTTAAGGAGGTGACCTCAGCCGTTCTGGCGAGTTTCTGTTTTCCTGGGTTTCTCCCATGTATAGATGTTATAAAGCTTTGTTTGATTTTCTCCTGTTATTCTGTCTCATGTCAATTTAATTCTTAGGCCAGCCAGAAGGACCTAAAAACTAAAGAAAGAAAGAAACCATTGGCTAATCCACCATCCAAGGGTCATGAAGATTTACTCTTACATTTTCTTCTAAGAGTTTGTTGAGAGTTTAGCTCAACTACTCCATAGTGTTGCTGCCTCGAAATCCATCTTGTGTGGCCAAGCACCCTGCAGGGGCCTTGAAGTGAATCTAGACCCTCTTGAAAGCTCACGCCCTGGATAACCACTGGCAGAGTTGTTACCAGTTTCACTCCGGTGGGACTCAAACCCACAATCGGATTCCAATTCTGTTACCAGTTATGCCTCCCTCTGGTGGGACTTGAACCCACAGTCAGAGGGCACCTGAAGAAGAGTCCATGGGTGGGACTCCAACCCACAATCCCCAGCTCTTCCTCAGAGGGTTCTTTACTGTTCCATATGGCAGAGTTGATACAACTGAAACTGAGTGTTCAGTAGCACAAGCTTTATTCGATGACCAAAGAATGGAAAAGGATTGACAAAGTTCACAGAACAACTTCTCAGCTCTGGGGGGATTGAGCAGGTGTTATAAGGGGTCAGGGTAATGAAGAGGAGGAATATGCATAGCAATATGGGGAACTGAGCAGGCTTTTCTGGAGAATGGGGCACACCCCTTTTCTTCCCTTATCTGGTCTGGAATTTTCTGTCATCTGTGGGTAGGTGTGTCATGTAGCATGATGATGTATTACAATGAGCATATAATGAGCTGCAGGGTCTATGTCAGATGAAGTCAGACTGTCATGTTGCCTTCAACTTGTTTTAGCTGGTTTTGACCATGTGTCTCAGCCATCTTCTCTTTCCTCTCTCTGTGGTTTCCTGTAAGCTAAAGATCATATTAGGTTTGTTCTGAGCAGGGTTGTGGTTAATGTCTTACAAGGTTGGTGGGCCAGGTAACAGTGTTGCAAGTAAATGTAAGTTCCTGATATGACTCCTGCAACTTCCCTTGTGAGAAGCATTCTCCCAGCCTCCCAGGGCCTTCCTGTTGGGCGCCCCTTAGATGAGACCCCTGCACAGCTTGCCACAACCTCTCCTTGCTTTGAATTGACCAATCCAGACTTAGCCCGGGATCAGCAAAGCACTCTGGCTATGGACCCCAATGAAGGAATATGCCCCAGGTCCTGCCCTGCTCTTTGCATGAACCTCTCAGTGTGGCCCCTCAAGGTGTGCTGTGGACCTTCTCCAGGACCTGTGAGTAACAGACTTCTCTATTTCAGTTCCTTTGTGGTCTTTTGTTGAAGAGAGGCTCACCATCCAATACCCCCAGGGCTCTACTTAACAAATGTTAATTTAACAAAGTCACAACATGTTTTACAGGCCTATCTCATTTTATTGTGCTTTGCAGATATTGCATTTTTTACAAATGGAAGGTGTAGGTGAAGAGGGAGGATAACCCCCTTTTCCCCTTCCAGTTTTCATGGCTGGCCAAATAATTAAAAATGACATAAGACAGGTTAGCAGGAGAAAATGAAACAGAGTTTAATATGTGTACGTGGTGAATTCACATAAGCATGAAGAATTCCAAAGACAGTCAGGCAAAATGAGGTATTTATGTCCTTCTGGACTAAGAAGAGGAAGACAGAGGTCTGAGACTTCAAAAGGGGAGAAGGTAATTTACAGGAAGATGAAAACAGTTCATATCTGGTAAATAAATGTTTGCATTGTTCCATCTATAGACAGTGGAACCTGAAAGAGATCCTTTGATAAAATGGACCTTGCTAGATGCCTTCCTGCCGACCACACCTAGAATTATCTATGATAAAATTTCCTTCCTGGAACAGGTCTTTCTATCTTAAATTCTTTTAGCCAGGTTGGGAGAAGGTCAAATGTTCTTCTAGTCCTCTGAGCCTTGATTATCTTCAGCTCAAAATAATCCTTGTACCAGAGTGGCACATCTTGGGGCAGCCTGTCCTGAACCCATCAGTTCACTCTGTTGAAAGTTCCCTATTGTTTCACATTTTAAAAGCTGACCTGGTGACTGTGGAGAGAGAAAACGAGTTAGTAGCTGAGTGGTCAGAAATCTACAAAGGGAGAAAAGAAGATAGATTTGAATGAGGATGAATAAGCAGAAAGGAAAGGATCAGAGCACATCTCCTCACACCCCATTAAACCAGTTCCCCAGTCCTGGGAATAAGTCAGTCCAATGAAATGGGTGAGCTTCATTCATCTGATGGAAAATATTAATTTTCTCTTTTAATAGATGTAAGTTAGATACTACTTGCCCTGTTTGGTTCACATAAAAGCAGCATTTTTCACTGATGACTGCACAAGCTCCTCCTTGCTGGGCAGTCAGTGTGTCCAGAGCACATTGACTTTTGAGGACCACAGAGGCTAAGCTGTTCACCTTTGACTGGAGTATTTTCAAGGTTTGCATGGTGGTGTAGGGGAGGAAGAACTATTGCCCTACCCTCTAGGTCTTTCTGGCTGGTCTAAGAATTAAAGTGACATGAGATAGAATAACAGGAGAAAATCAAAGTTTAGTAACACGTATACATGGAAGAAACCCAGCAAAACTGTGTAACTCACCAAAATGGCAGAGGCCACCACCTTAAATACCATCTTCAGCTCAAGACAAAGGAGGATGTTGGGGGTAGTGGTTTGGAACTTCAAAGGAGAGGAGGGGAATTTACTTAGAGATGGAAAAGAAAATATTTCATAACAGATATTTATTGGGCTATCTATAGACAATATGATGAGAGAAGGAGAGAAAGAGAACTTTGATAAAAGTGGGCTTAGCAAGGATCCTCCCAGTCTATTGTTCCCAGAGTTATGTATGGTGATGGCTTGTCCTGGGGACATGCCTTCTATCTTAAATTCTTTTAGGCAGTTAGGGGGGAAGTGAAAATTTCTTTCAGAGTCTTTTGTCTTTAAAAATAATCAAGTCAAACAGACACATTTTGGGGTGGCCAATTCTGATCCACCAGAGTGGTGTTCAACTCTTGTTCCATCACCATGGAGAGATTTAAGATCGCCTTTTCCAACTCGTTAATTTCCAAAGGTGCAGAATAAGGCTCTTGATGCTGAAAAGAACTTGGAGTTGTGATATGCAAGTGGATTCTCTACGATTTCTCAACTGTGTCATTTATGTGGCACAATCTTATGAAGAAAGGAACCCAAGTTTGCCATGTGGCTGGTGTTTAGGGTGGAGTATCTGGTGACAGAAGTTTCCAGGTATCCAAGTCCACATTGTCCTGACCAATTAGGTGGGAACCCTTTCTATACTTTGTTGCCACATAAAATAAAAAGACCAGTGTGGTTTACAGACAAAGTTAGCACGGAACCTGTAGTTCCCAAGGTCTGGATTGTTCCATTTGTCACTGGTACTGTTCGTGCCTAAACTTCTCCATTTTCCACGCACTCCTGTCAATCTCAAAGAGCAGAAGTTGAATAGCTGGTACAGGAGGCCTGCAGTCTGACTTTGGCAGCTGTAAAGCCTGGTCCAGTCACCTGACCAAGTGAGTCCAGAATTTGGATCCACCCATATATAGTTTGTGGTTTGGGGCAGCTTAACCATGCTGGCAACTGCAATACTCCAAGTTGTACAAGGGTGGCTCATAAGACATCCAGAACATTTGGTGATTTGAAAATGCTTGTGCCAAAGAGAGTAGTGTTAGAGTCACTTAAAATTTCACTGAGAGGTTTGAAGATCCACCTGTGGAATCAAACCACAGAGTTTGGTTGCACTATTTTCCTGGATCGTCACCCAAAAAATGTCCAGGGTCATGTTTACTTTCAATGCTAAGGGAACAATTTTCACCTATTGTCTTTATCTGGGCAAGGGACAGTCCTTGAGCTTCTCTAGAGGTTTTCTGGGCCCAAGTGACTCACCACAAGAAGAGCCAGAGTGATGTTTTCCTTGTTGTGGATACCATACCCTGTCGTTCACCAATCTTCTGTACTTAGTCCACCAGGTGTTCACAACAGCAGGAACAGAGACAAGTTCAGGTTCTTTTGTGCCCTCTAGCTGTTGACATAACCAACAGTCAGATTGACTGGTTAGTGTGGCCAGGGTTTGGTAAACTGGCATAGGGGGTGTTTGGTTTGTGCTCGACCCATTGAGAAAGAGAAAGTTAGTAAGAGCAAGACACAGATTGGAAAAAAGCCCATAGTGGAAACTTAGAGAGGGGAGATAGGACAGACAGAGACCAGCACTCTCCAGTCAGCTTTCTAATAAATGATTAAGAGGAATATATATATATTCCTTAACAGGAAAAGGGTTGTTGTTGATGGTGTGTGTGTGTGTGTGTGTGTGTGTGTGTGTGTATTTAGGGAGTTTTAAAATCAAGGTGGAAAATAGGTGAAAACAAGATTTCTTGATCCATGATCTTGGGAAAATCTATTTACTTCATGAGTCTGGCTGATTCTCTGATCTGGGAATTGGCCCTGGAAATCCTTAGTTTAAGGTCACCTGTGGGGACTGTCTCCCAGGAGTCTTGAGAGTGATGTTCTGGGTCTATTTTGGCGTGGCTTGCATGGATCCACAGAGACTTTTCCTTTATTTTGATGGCAGTGTAGGTGGTCATTAGGACTTTATAACGTTTTTCTCAGTGAGGTGACAGTGCATTTTTTCTTCTAAAGACCTGGATGTACACCCAATCTCCTGGTCCAAAGTGATGGCAAAGCTTGTCAGAAGGTGGGGGCCATGCCTCTCTCCCCTGTTTACCATGTGCTTCAAGTAGACTAGTTAATTTTTCTCTATAGCTAGTCATAGCATCAAATTGTTCACTTAAGTTCCCATAATATTCACTTAATCCAGGAATGGAAGGTATAGAGAGGTCAGTAGGCATCAGGCATCCAAAAACTATTTCAAAAGGAGTCAATCCATGTCTCCTATTTGGAGTATTCTGGATCTTTATAAGGGCCAAGGACAGAGCTTCTGGCCACTTAAGTTCAGTTTCTTGACAGACCTTTCCTAAAGTCCTTTTTTTTTTTTTTTTGTGAGGAAGACCAGCCCTGAGCCAACATCTATTGCCAATCCTTCTCGTTTTTCTCCCCAAAGCCCCAGTAGATGTACGTCATAGTTGCACATCCCTCTTGCATCTATACGTGGGACGCTGTCCCAGCACGGCCAGACAAGCAGTGTGTCGGTGCGCTCCCGGGATCCGAACTTGGGCTGCCAGCAGCGGAGTGCGTGCACTCAACTGCTAAGCCACGGGCCGGCCCCATCCTAAAGTCCTTTTGATGTCTAGATTTTTACATTCCACTTGCCCTGATGATAGAGGGCGATACAGGCTATGAAATTTTAATGAGTAACCCAGAGTTTCTGAAAGCAAGTGGTTTATCTGCTGTAAAATGAGCTCCTTGATTTGATCCATAAGGGAATGCCAAAATGAGGAATAACTTCAGTTATTAATTTCTTTACCACTGTTGTGGCATCAGCACGTCTAATTGGATAGCATTCAGTCCATCCACCAACCATGCAGACAATAACCAAGCAGTGAGAATAACCTAAAGCTGGGGGCAGGTCTATAAAGTCCATTTGGAGTGCCACAAAGTGCAGGGGGGGACTGGGGGGACTTCCTGGGGTACACTGATTTCTCCCAGAAACTCGGTGAGATTGGCAAGTAGTGCACTGGGAAATAATTGGGTCAGAAATTTTGTGACTGCCAGGGCAAAACCAATTGTCTTTAAGTTCCTTAACTTTCCCTTGTCTGTACATATGTTCCATTTAGGGGGAGATAAGTGCAAGCCAAAAGCCAAAGGAAAAGGAGATACAGGAAGTCCTTTTGATCCAGTGTCTAATCTACCTGATCACTGTTTTGTGCCCTTTTGTATCCAATTGTCTTTTTCCAATTCTGGCACATTTGCCTCATAATTAATAATATCAGTCAGGGATTAAGGCATGGAGATGTGGAAATTTGAGAAGGGAGGTGAATAGGTTTTAATGGGGCAAGAATTAGTGTCCATTACCAACAGGAGTTCCCGCAGAAGTCAAGAATCCAAAAGATTTCCAAATTGTGCCAACAGCATGGCAGACTCCAAAAGCGTATCTGGAGTCAGTGTAAAGAGTGGCAGTTTCCCTTTGCTCGTGTGCAGGCTCTAGAAAGAGCTATGAGTCCAGCAGCTTGGGCTGATCTTACAGTGGACAAAGAACAAGCTTCAAGAATCTCATGTTGGGATAGTATGGCATAACCAGTTATTATGATTCCCCGGAAATTCCACTCACAGGAGCCTTCACAACACAGAAGTCAGTCTGGAGTGTCTAAATGGATGTCTGACAGACCCCCTCATGGCTTTGAGACCATTTCTGTAGTTTCAGGGCAAACAGTGGGATGGAGTGGGGCTCTCCCTCAGCAGGGAGAGGTCATAAAGTAGCTGATTCAAAGTGTTACAAGGATGTAAGATGATGGAAGGGTTAGTTAAAAGAGCCTGATCATAGGTGGTCTGTCACCCTGTAGAGAGCTGTGGTGCCCTGTGAACCTACAAAATAGCGGACAGAGCATGGGGCACATAGAGATGAATGGGAGAGCCTAACGTTAGAGTACTGACTTTGTCAGTCAGGGTGGCAGGTGTGGCCGCTGCACATAAGCATGGGGACATACCTGATGCCACAGGGTCTAGTTGGCATGGGAAATATGCTATAGGACATATATGAGAGGTAAAGACTGTCCTAGAATGCCTGCAGCAATTCCATTATTTTCATGGCAGTGTAGATGAAAAGGTTTGTCAAAATTAGGTAAGCCATGACCCGGGGGTTTGGCCAAAGCTAATTTTAAGGCTTCAAAGGAGTTTAATGCCTCTGAAGGCCAGGAAATAGGCTTTGGGGTGATATCTGGGAGAAGAACATACAGAGATTTAGCAAGGGCTGCAGAATTAGGAATCCACTGGGGCAGTAACCAGCTGCCCCTAGAAATTTACACAGCTGTTGTTTTCATTTTTGGGAGTGGGATGGACAAAATGAACTCAAGGTGTTTGGGTCAGCTTTCGAATGTCTTTTGACAGCTCATGTCCTGAGTAGGTAGCAGTCATTTGCACCCGCTGAAGTATAGATCTGGAGGGTTTATGGCCTCGTGCAGCTCGTGCCTTCAGGAGAACAAAGGAGTCTGTAAGGGCTCCTTGTTGAGTTTGATCACAGAGTAGAAGGTCATCCTCATATTGAACAGGAGTGGAACCTTGAGTAAAGACTACAGAATCCAAGTCGGCTGTAAGGATTTGGAAAAATATTGAGGAGGACTCATAATATCCCTGAGATAGGTGAGTCCATGTGAATTGCCTCCCTTTAAAGGTAAATACAAAAAGAACTTGTAAGTCAGGGTGCAAAGGGATTGAAAAGAAAGCTGAGGAAGTGTCAACTCCTGTCACCCAGGCTGCACCTGCAGGAACTGAGTTCAGGATGAAGGCTGGATCAGGGACCATGGATGCTGAGGGATACAAAAGACTTTATGGCCTGAGGTCTCGTAGAAATCAATAGATTTGGTTCCCCTCTGAGTCACACATGCCTTCTTTTCTCACTGGCAAGGTTAGAGAATTACATGGTGAGGAAGTAAAAACTAGTGCACCCTGTTGCAGAAGAGGAGTCTGTTATACATTCAATTCCTTGCTCTGCATCTCTGGAGAGTGGTTATTGGTCTACTGGTGGGCAAGGTTCATTCTTTTTCCAAGCCCATGGGTTCTGCACTAACAATCCTACCTCATTTGCATGTGTAGCCCAAAGACAAATTGGGACATCTTTTAAAGACTCCTCATCTTCAGAAGAATTTAAAGCATGATGAGTTTCCAGCAAGGAAAGTAGGAGACTTGGTGTTTGATCTGAGGGCAGGGAGATAAAAACATCTTTCTCATTACAATTTCTAGTGGCTTTAAATTTACATAACAAACCTCTGCCAAAATGGTTTGCTGGTGAACTGTGGGAGACTAGACAGGCAGGAAGAGTGTTAAGGGGCCTAAAGATATAGGAGTGGGCTGAGATATGGGCCATGAAACAGGTTGCCTAGAAACTCCAAGAGCTTGAGTAGAATCAGAGGTGATGAGTAGAGATAAATCCTCTGAAGGGATAGTATAGAATATCACACCACTGTCAATTAAGAAATCCAGTTCCATATCCTCTGTTTTAAGTTTAATGGTAAACTCAGGGGTGAGACTGAGGATAAGCTGGCCCAATTGTAGTTGGAAAAACCCGGGACCCTGTCACTGTAGCCGAATCAATGAACACAATGAGAGGGGATCGAGAAAAAGAAAAATGGTTTAATTTTGCCAGCAAAATGGGGCTGCGGTGGGCTCATGCCCCAAGACCCACAATCCTCCTGAGGCATTAGGCGTTGGGGTTTTTAAAGGAAAGCCTGTGGGAAAGAATGTATTCTTCATGACTGTGATTAGAATATTGTGGGGGGGTCTCAGACCTTCTGGCAGCAGACCAGCTGTTATCTCTATCTATGGCAGGAGGTTTAGGGCTCCATTGTTCAATCTTCCTGGGCCACCTGAAATTGGGCCCTGGGGAGTGGAAGGAAACTGCAGCCAATTAACGATTACAAAGTTTACAAGGTTTAGATAGGGGAGGGGGAGCTGTGGCTTTGCAGTTCATTGTCCTCCCATCAGCCTGCATTTGGCTGAGATAAGGGAAGCTGCAGGTGTCCTCCATTTGGCTGTCTCCATGATGAATGGTGGATTTGGCACCAGGAACAAGAATTTGGGAGCTTTAGCTTCTTGGTAATTTCAGGATATCAGTCTCCCTGTAACAAACCTCAAGAACTGGTAATTAGCCAGAACTTCAGTGTGTAACAATTTATTATCTCCACTTGCCTTGTGGAATTCAGGGACACAAAGGCTAAAACAACCAAGATTGACATGTGAATGTACCTTAGAGAAGCAGGGAAGGCGAATGAGTGCTTTTTGGTTTTTAACCCCATATATGCTGTGTTCAATGTAGGGGAACTGATATCAGGGCCAGCATCACCATCATTTAAGGGGAAAATGCCCCTCAAGAGGAGAAAACCAAGCCTTCTGGGAGTGCTGGGGCCAAGGGAGGGGTATGTTTTCATCTTTCCCTTCTCTTCAGAGCAGGACAATCTCTTTTCTGATGCCCTGGTTTCTTTCAAAACCTGCCATTGTCTGGAGACAAATAGGGAGGCCTCTGAGTGGGCTTTAATTAACTTGCAGGGCTATGTTTTTGCTTCTCTAATTATTCAAGTTGTAAAACCTGAAGAGTTGCTTTTAATTCTTTTTTCCTTTCCTGCTGACTATTTTCAAAGAATTGTGTAGCAGTCTCCATTATTATACCTAGTGTTTGCCCTGACCCACCAACTACATTATTTTGAATCTGTTTTTTATATCAGGAAGACCATTTCCTACTAAAGCAGAAATTAGGAGGTTCCTGTTCTCTGGGGCTTCCGGATTTAATGCAGCGTGCCTTTGAAAAAAGTTTGTGTGAAGCGTTCAGCAAAGGCTTTTGGATGTTCCCCATCATTCTGAGTGCATCATTTAATTTTTGACCAATGCAATGTCGATGCAAAATAACCAGTAACCATTCTATAGATAAGAGAAATAAGATGAGTTCACTTGAGCCAGAGTGAGGATTATAACCTGGGAAGACATTAGAAAGTGTTCCGGAGAAGCATGGTTTTCAATATAGTCTTATATCTTTTTAGAACAGAGAACATACATGAAACAGACCCAGGATACATTTTCATCAAAATTTCAAAGAGGTATCCAGATGCAAATTAGCAGGTCAACGTGGCCCTGATGTCAGGAAAAGGACTAATCCAGGTGTTACCAATAGGGCGTTACCAATAGGGCATAGGAGGGGAAGCATGTATTCTTATCTTATGAGAGTGTATTCTTTAACGGTTAAGCATATGTACAATGTATGCTTGATAGGCCATAAGTCAGCCATTTTAGTTCAAGCCAAATCAGTTTTGAACCCGAATAGTTACCCTGTATACCTCAATATGTGAGAATCTCTTGTCATAACTTTAGGAGGAAACGCCTCTAAAATCTCACCTATTAAACCTTGAATATTAGCCTCTAGCAGAGCCACTTCCTAGTTATTTGCAGGAGGGCCTGAGAGAGGGTCTGGCCATCTATTTCCTCTACTAGAGGGGTTTCCTACAGGGGGCCCTCTGGCCTGTCTGATAACTACAGTGTAATCCCAGGCTGGAAGATCGCCCCTTAGCAGCCAGTCAAGATCTCTGTGGGTGGGGTTATGAATAGCCACTAATCTTTCTAATTCCTCTCTAAATTTAGTGGCATCTTCTGACAATGGAGGCAGGAGAGTTTTATAATTTAATAGATCACCTGCTGTCCAGGGGTCATGAATTCTCTGCAGTGGAGGTCCAGGACACATCCACAGTGGACACTGTGGAGGAATGCCTGAAGCTGGCAGATCCTGATGACAGAGCCCTGGGAAGTAGGTGGACTTAGGAGGGACAGCACAGCCAGCCTTCCTGCCTCTCCTGGCTGCTTCTACTGAATCACTTTCTGACTTTCAGCATTTACACAAGTGACCTGTATGCCCCTGGCTTGGAGGGCAGGCCTGAGTGCTCCCTGTAAGTCTGCTAAAGAGAGGGAAGTGAAAATGGGCAGCTGAGTGCTGCTGGGGAAGTCAGAGTTTTAGGATCTGAAGGAACTGCCTGAGGAGTTAAGTCTTGAGATGGGGAGTTGAAACCAGGGGCCCAGAGATCCAACAGATCTTCTGGGGAGTCAGGGACAGGGAGTTGGGGATATAGGGGAGTATAGGAGGGAGGAGAGGGGAATTTTCATTATAATTGCCCCCCCCCCCCCGCTATATGCCAGGTCCTCTTATTATTTCATTTCATCTTCACAACGGTCTCATGAGGCAAGTACTATTATTTTCTCTCTTGTGTAGATGCAGAGACTGAAGTTCAGAGGAGTGAAATAACCTGCCCAGGGCCACCCGGCTGGTAAATGTTCTCAGTAAATTCCCTCTGGCCACTGCACAGAGAATCAATAATGTAGGGGTGAGAGGAGGGAGCAGGGAGACTTGCTAGGAAGCCGGTGCAGTGATGCAGATGAGAGAGAAGATGGTGGTGGTGGCGGTGGAGGTGGTAAGAATAGATCAGATTCTGGATATATATATATACATTTTATTTAATTATTTTATTGAGATCATATTGGTTTATAATGTGTAATTTCAGGTGTACATTATTATATATCAGTTTCTGTGTAAACTGCATCGTACTCATCACCAATAGTCTAGATTTTATCCATCACCATACATATGTACCCCTTTACTCCTTTTGCCCTCCCCTAACCACCTTCCCCTCTGGTAACCACTAATCTATTCTCCTTATCCATGTGTTTATCTTCCACATATTGGTGAAATCATATGGCGTTTGTCTTTCTCTGGCTTTTTTCACTTAGCATAATATCCTCAAGTTCCATCCATATTGTCACAAATGGCACACTTTTGTCTCTTTTTATGGCTGACTAGTATTCCATAGTGTATATATACGACACCTTCTTTATCCATTCATCCATTGATGGTCATTTGGGTTGCTTCCACATCTTGGCTATTGTGAATAATGCATAGATCTCTTTGAATTGTTGGTTTCATGTTCTTTGGATAAATATTCAATAGTGGAGTAGCTGGATTGTATGGTATTTCTATTTTTAATTTTTTGAGAAATCTCCATACTATTTTCCATAGTGGCTGCACCAGTTTGCATTACCAGCAGCAGTGTATGAAGGTTCCCTTTTCTTCACACCCTTTCCAACATTTCTTATTTTTTGTCTTGTTAATTATAACCATTCTGACGAGTGTAAGCTGATATCTCATTGTAGTTTTGATTTGCGTTTCCCTAATAACTAGTGACATTGAACATCTTTTCATGTGCCTGTTGGCCACCTGTATATCTTCTTTGGAAAAATGTCTATTCATATCCTCTGCTCATCTTTTAATCAGGTTGTTTGCTTCTATTGTTGTTGAGTCTTCAGAGTTCTTTGTATATTTTGGATATTCACCCCATTATCCTGGCAGGATAAACGATTTGCAAATATTTTCTCCAAGTTGGTGGGTTGTCTTTTCATTTTGTTCATAGTTTCCTTTGCCTTGCAGAAGCTCTTTAGTCAGATGAAGTCCCATTTGTTTATTTTTTCTTTTGTGTCCCTTGCCTGAGAGGACGTGGTATTCGAAAAGATACTGTTAAGACTGATGTCAAAGAGTACATTGCCTGTATTTTCTTCTAGGAGTTTCATGGTTTCAGGTCTTACACTCAAGTTTTTAATCTGTTTTGAGTTAATTTTTGTGTATGGTGTAAGATACTGGTCTACTTTCATTCTTTTGTGCCTGGCTGCCCAGTTTTCCCAACACCATTTATTGAAGAGACTTTCCTTTCTCCATTTTATGATCTTGGCTCCTTTGTCGAAGCTCAACTGCCCATAGATGTGATTTTATTTCTGGGATTTCAATTCTGTCCCATTGATCTGTGTGTCTGTTTTTGTGCCCGTACCATGCTGTTTTGATTACTATAGCTTTTTAGTACATTTTGAAATCCGGGAGTGTGATACTTCCAGCTTTATACGTTTTCTCTGGATTGCTTTGGCTATTTAGGTCTTTTGTTGTTCCTTACAAATTTTAGGATTCTTTGTTCTATTTCCGTGAAGAATGCCATTGGGATTCTGATTTAGATTGCATTGAATCTGTAGATTACTTTAGGTAATATGGACATTTTAACTATGTTTATTCTTCCACTCCATGAGCATGGAATATCTTTCCATTTCTTTATGTCTTCTTTGATTTCTTTCAATAATGTCTTATAGTTTTCAGTTTAAAGGTCTTTCACCTCCTTGGTTAAATTTATTCCTAGCTATTTTATTCTTTTCATTGCAATTGTAAATGGGTTTGCATTCTTGACTTCTCTTTCTGCTATTTTGTTATGTGTATAGAAATGCAACTGATTTTTGTATGTTGATTTTGTACCCTGCAACTTTGCTGTAGTTGTTGATTATTTCTAATAGTTTTCTGGTGTAATCTTCATGGTTTTATATATAAAGAATCATGTCATCCAGAAAAAGTGAGAGTTTTACTTCTTCCTTTCCAATTTGGATACCTTTTATTTCCTTTTCTTGCCTAATTGCTCTGGCCAAAATCTCCAGTATTATGTTGAATAAGAGTGGTGAGAGTGGGCACTGTTGCCTTGTTCCTGTTCTCAGAGGGATGGCTTTCAGTTTTTCACCATTAAGTATGATCTTAGCTGTGGGTTTGTCATATATGGCCTTTATTATGTTGACATACTTTCCTTCTATACCCATTTTATTGAGAGTTTTTATTCTAAATAGATGTTGGATCTTGTCAAATGCTTTCTCTGCATCTCTTGAGGTGATCATGTGATTTTTATTCCTAATTTTGTTAATGTAGTGTACCACACTGATTAATTCATGGATATTGAATCATCCTTGCAACCCTGGAATAAATCCCACTTGATCATGGTATATTATCCCTTTAATGTATTGCTTTATTTGATTTGCTAATATTTTGTTGAGGATTTTTGCATCTGTGTTCATCACTGATATTAGCCTGTAATTTTCCTTTTTTGTGTTGTCCTTGTCTGGTTTTGGTATCAGCGTAATGTTAGCCTCATAGAATGAGTTAGAAAGTGTCCCATCTTCTTCAACTTTTCAGAATAATGTGAGAAGGATATGTATTAAATCTTCTTTGAATGTGTAGTAGAATTCTCCAAAGAAGCCATCTGGTCCTGGACTATATTTACTTTTTAATCTTTATTATAAGTCTCACTCCTGGTCTTTCATTTTATTAAGAGATTCCCTGAGGTTAGCCATTATATTTTTGGAGGTTTTCTTTTCAATTTAATCTTCCCACAAATACCAATAAGGCAGCTGCTTGTGATGAGAGCTCTCTAAAATAGTTTTCAAATATAGAAGTTCCCAATTCAAAAGATCCATCATGTGGTCATTGATTAAGAAGATTTCCATTTGTATATTTATTCCAATAGTGACTCAATCCAATAAGCCTTTTTAAGGAAAGATGTGGAGGTAAATTTTCAGGCTTAGAACACATCTTTACCGTGGACACAAGAGGTGTTCCTGGGGAGGACACAGATTATGTAGCCCCCACGATCCAAAAAGTTCACTCTCCAAAATAGCCAGAGAGAGTAAAGAGATTTGTTGCACAGACGGTAAGGATGGAGTAGTGAAAACAATGTCTCTGGTCTCTCATGAGAGTGAGGGATGCATCCATTCAAAGACCAACTAATCTGTGACACCAGGAAACACTACAGGAATAGGATTTTTCCAGTACTAACAAGCAAGGAATGTTGAGACAACAAAGGCCTTTATGGACGAGACCATTTATGAGAAAATCCCCTAAGAGCTTGGCACAGCCAGACAGAGAGTGCTCAAAGCCCCAGTCTATTTGACTGGCCACCAAGGTGCACTCTGGTAAATGCACCTTCCAGATGGTGGAAACCAAGGACAATCTTCTCACTCGTCAAAAAGCCAAGTTCTCAGGACATAGAACAAGATGGAAGGAAAAACCTCACCTTTTTTGTTTTTCTTATATGCACAATAACAGCTTTAGCTATACCTTGGATCTCTTGGTGCCAAACAAACACCTAGGAGGGATATGCCACAGAGTTGGGGGTGGTGTTTGTTTCATAGAGTACCTCATGAAATAATCTTCAGGTCATTGGGGGACCTGTTGTCATCTACCCTGTTCTGTGACCAATTACTCTATCACGGGAGTCTTCTTGAGGAGGTGAGCGCCCTAATGGCTCTTAACTGCCTGACCCATGCTCACCAATATTGTGGCCTTTTGGCTTCCAAGATATCCCTTAGCAACAGCTTTTACCTCATGTGCATATGAACACACAGCAAAATTTCTCTCAATAGATGCTGGTCTGATGAGACTGCAAACTCACCAGCCTATGGGGCTGGCCCAGACAACAGGCTTATAGGGCCTATGCCAGCATCCTCCCCTATGGTATTTCCTTCTTATGACACATGACACAAAGTGCAGAGACAAAAAAGAGATAAAACAGTGACCATCTCTCTGAGGAAAAGGGTCAATAAAGCCAAGAGTACTCTACCAAATATACAAGTCACTAAAAAGCACAAGAATCTAGTTTCCCAAACATTCTCTCGTGTAAATCTAAATTTAGAAAAACAAAAAAAGTTCTCACCACTTATTTCCACTGGACCCTGCAGATAGAGATTCTAGGAGGCTGATGTGGTCAGAAATCTTACCTCTTGCCGCCTTTCATCAGGCGACCCAGAATCTCCTCATCTGCAGTCATGCTGGGGAGAAAGTAGTTCTTCCAGTCAGAGAACACAGCTTGCCAGCCAGTGGAAATCCTGCCAGCTATGCCAAAACTGTAGGGGAAGAGGGAGAATTCCCCCCACTTTTTCCCTTCTAGTTCTCATGGCTGGTCAAAGAATTAAAAATGATATAAGGCAGATTAGCAAGAGAAAATCAAACAAACTTTAATATGTGTTCATAGGGAATTCACATAAACATGAAGAATTCCAAAGACAGAGAGGCAAAATCGGTTTATATGTCTTTCTGGACTAACGAGAGAGAGATAGAGGTCTGAGACTTCAACGAGGGAGAACACAATTTACAGGAAGACGAAAAGAGTTCATATTTGGGAAACAAGTTTATGCATTGTCCCATCTATAGACAATGGCACCCCAAAGAGATCTTTTGAAAAAATGACCCTTTCTAGATGCCTTCCTGCCTACCACACCTAGAATTATCTATGGTAAAACCTTCTTACTGGAGAAGACCCTTCTACCTTAAATTCTTTTAGGCAACGTGGCAGAAGGTCAAATGTTCTTCCAGGCTCTTCTGAACTTCGATTGTCTTCAGCTCAAAATAATCCACATACCAGAGTGGTGTATCTTGAGGCAGCCTGCCCTGAAACCCATCAAAGGTTTGTGGTAACCCCACCTCAATGAAGTCTATTGGTGCCATTTTTCCAACATCATTTGATCATTTTGCATCTTAGCCTCACATTGTATTAATTCTTACATTTTTCTTACAATTCTTACAATTCTTATATTTCAAACTTCTTCATTATTATTAATTTGTTTTGGTGATCTGTGATCAGTGATTTTTGATGTTAGTACTGTAATTGTTTTGGGTTGCCATGAACTGTAAGACAGTAAACTTAATTGATAAATGTTGTATGTGTTTTGACTGCTCCACTGATGGGCCGTTCCCCCATCTCTCTCCCTCTCCTCAGGCCTCTCTATTCCCTGAAACACAACAATATTGAAATTAGGCCAATTAACAACCCTATGATGGTCTCTAAGTGTTCAAGTGAAAGGAAATGTCACACATCTCTCACTTTAAGTCAAGAGCTAGAAATGATTGAGCTTAGTGAGGAAGGCATGTCAAAAGCCTAGAGAGGTCAAAGGCTAGGCCTCTTGCAACAAAGAGTTAGCCAAACTGTGAATGCAAAGGAAAAGTTCTGAAGTAAATTAAAAGTGCTCCTCCAGTGAACACATGAACGATAAGAAAGTGAAACAGCTTTATTGCTGATAAGGAGAAAGTTTTACTGGTCTGGATAGAAGATCAGACCAGTCACAAAATTCCCTTAAACCAAAGCCTATTCCAGAGCAAGGCCCTAAGTCTCTTCAATTCTATGAAGCCTGACAAAGGTGAGGAAGCTGCCAAAGAAAAGGTTGAAGCTAGCAGAAGTTGATTCATGAGGTTTAAGGTAAGAAACTGTCTTCATAACATAAAGGTGAAGGTGAAGCAGCAAGTGCTGATGTAGAAGCTGCAGCAACTTATCCAGAAGATCTAGATAAGATCACTAATGAAGGTGGCTACTTTAAACAAGAGATTTTCAAAGTAGATGAAACAGCTTTATTTTGGGAGAAGATGTCATCTAGGACTCTCATAGCTAGAGAGGAGAAGTCAATGTCTGGCTTCAAAGCTTCAAAGGACAGGCTGACTTGCTTGTTAGGGGCTATTGCAGCTGCTGACTTGAAGTTGAAGCCAATGCTCACTTACCATTCTGAAAATCCTGGGCTCTTAATAATTGTGCTAAATCTATTCTGCCTGTGCTCTATAAATGGAACAACAAAGCCTGGATGACAGCACATGTGTTTACATCATGGTTTACTGAATATTTTACACCCACACAGTTGAGACTTAGAGCTCAAAAAAAAGATTCCTTTCAAAATATTGCTCCTGGGGCTGGCCCGGTGGCATAGCACTTAAGTTTGCATGCTCCGTTGTGGCTGCCCTGGGTTCCGAGGTTCGGATCCCATGCTTGCATCGATGCACCACTTGTTAAGCCGTGATGTGGCAGCATCCCATATAAAGTAGAGGAAGATGGGCATGGATGTTAGCCTAGGGCCAATCTTCCTCAGCAAAAAGAGGAGGATTGGCATCGGATGTTAGCTCAGGGCTAATCCTCCTCCCCACCCCCCAAAAAAGTATTCCTCCTCATTGACAGCGCACCTGGTCGCCCAAGAGCTCTGATGCAGATGTAAAATGAGATTGATGTTGTTTTCACTCCTGCTAGCATAACATCCATTCTGCAGGATCTGGGCAGCATTTTTGATCATGGATCAAGGAGTAATTTTGACTTTCAAGTCTTATTATTTAAGAAATATATTTCATAAGGCCATAGCTGCCACAGATAGTGATTCCTCTGATGGATCTGGGCAAAGTAATTTGAAAACTTTCTGGAAAGTATTCACCATTCTAGATGCCATTAAGAACATTCGAGATTCATGGGAAGAGGTCAAAATATCAGCATTAATAGGAGTTTGGAAGAAATTGATTCAACTCTCATGGATGACTTTGAGGGGTTCAAGGCTTCAGTGGAGAAGGAACTGCAGATGTGGTAGAAATAACAAGAGAACTAGAATTAGAAGTGGAGCCTGAAGATGTGATGAATTGCTGCAGTCTCATGATAAAACTTTAATGGATGAGGAGTTGCTTCTTATGGATGGAAGAAGAAAGTGGTTTATTGAGATGGAATCTACTCCTCGTGAAGATGCTGTGGAGATGTGGAAATGGCAACTAAGCATTCACAATATTACATAAACTTAGTTGATAAAGCAGTGACAGGGTTTGAGAGGACTGACTCCAATTTTGAAAGAAGTTCTACTGTGAGTAAATGCTATCAAACAGCATCACATGCTACAGGGAATTGTTCAAGAAAGGAAGAGTCAGTCGATGCAGGAAACTTCACTGTCTTATTTTAAGAAATTCCCATACCCATCCCAACTTTCAGCAACCACCACTGTGATCAATCAGTAGCAATCAACACGGAGGCAAACCCTCCACCAGCAAAAAGTTTACAACTTGCTGAAGGTTCAGATGATGGTTAGCATTTTTTAAACAACAAAGTATTTTTAATTAATGTGTGTACATTCTGTTTTTAGACAAAATGCTACTGTACACTTCATAGACTACAGTATAGTGTAAACATAGCTTTTATATGCACTGGGAAACCAAAAAATTCATGTGGCTCACTTCGTTGTGATATTCATTTTCTTGCAGTGGTCTGGAACCGAACCCCAATATCCCCCAGGTTTGTCTGTATAGTTTCAGCTTTTAGATTTAGGTCTCTGATCCATTTTGAGTTAATTTTTGTATGAGGTGTGAGGTAGGAGTCTGACTTCATTCATCTGCATGTGGATATCCAGTTGTTGCAGCACAGTGTGTTGAAAAGACTATTGTTTCCCCATTGAATTGTTTTGGCACTCTTGTCAAAAATAAATTGATCATCAAGAGAATGAGAAGACAAGGCATAGACTAGGAGAAAATATGTGTAAAAGACATATCTGATAAAAGATTCTTATCTAGAATGTAGAAATAATTCTTTTTTTATTTTCAATTTCTGTGTAGGCTACATCATGTTCACCCTCAAAGTCTAATTTCAATACATCACCACACACATGTGCATAATCCACCCTTTTGTACTCCTCCCTCCCCCATCCCCTCTGGTAACCAACAATACAGTCTCTCTCTCTGTATGATTGTTTATCGTTGTTATCTTCTAGTTATGATTGAGATCATATGGTTATTTGACTTTGTCCCTCTGACTTATTTCGCTTGGTATAACACTCTCAAGGCTCAAGGTCCATCCATGTTGTCACAAATGGCTGGATTTCAACATTACTTATGGCTGAGTAGTATTCCATTGTGTATATATACAACATCTTCTTTATCCATTCATCCCTTGATGGGCACTTAGGATGCTGCTAAGTCTTGGCTATTATGAGAAATGTTGCAATGAACACAGGGTACATGTATCTTTACACATTTGTGTTTTCATGTTCTTTGGATAAATACCCAGCAGTGGAATAGCTGGATCATATGGTAGTTCTATCCTTAATTTTTTGAGGAATCTCTATACTGTTTTCCACAGCGGCTGCACCAGTTTTCACTCCCACCAGCAATGTATGAGAGTTCCCTTCTCTCCACATCCTCTCCAATACTTGTTGTTTCCTGCTTTGTTAATTATAGCCATTCTGATGGGAGTGAGGTGATATCTCATTGTAGTTTTGATTTTCATTTCCCTGATAGTTAATGATGTTGAACATCTTTTCATGTGCCTATTGACCTTTTGCATATCTTCTTTGGAGAAATTTATGATCACATCTTTTGCCTATTTTTTAACTAGATTGTTAGTTTTTTTGTTGTTGAGATATATGAGTTCTTTTTGTATTTTACATATTAGCCCCTTATCAGATATATGGTTTGCAAATATTTTCTCCCAATTGTTAGGTTGTCTTTTTGTTTTGTTGATGGTTTCCTTTGCTGTGCAGAAGGTTTTTTGTCTGTTGTGGTCCCATTTGATTATTTTTTTCTATTGTTGCCCTTGCCTGGTCAGACATGGTACTTGAAAATATGCTTCAATGACCAATGTCAAAGAGCATACTGCCTATGTTTTCTTCATGGTTTCAGGTCTTAAATTCAAATCTTTAATCCCTTTTGAGTTAATTTTTGGGTATGGTGTAAGATAATGGTCCACTTTCATTCTTTTGCATGTGGCTGTCCAGTTTTCCCAACACCATTTATTGAAAAGACTTTCCTTTCTCCATTGTATGTTGTTGGCTCCTTTGTTGACAATTAGCTGTCCATAGACGTGTGGTTTTATTTCTGGACTCTCAATTCTCTTCCATTGCTCTGTGTGTCTGTTTTTGTGCCAGTACAATGCTATTTTGGTTACTATAGCTTAGTAGTATATTTTGAAATCAGGGATTATGTGAAATCAGTGATACCTCCAGCTTTGTTCTTTTTTCTCAGGATTCCTTTGGCTATTTGAAGTCTTTTGTTGTTTCGTATAAATGTTAGGATTCTTTGTTCTATTTCTGTGAAAAATGTTGTTGTAACTTTGATAGGGATTGCATTGAATCTGTAGATTGCTTTAGGAAGTACAGACTTTTTAACTCTGTTATTTCTTCCAATCCAAGAGCATGGAATATCTTACCATTTCTTGTGTCTTCAATTTCTTTCAAAAATGTTTTGTTGTTTTCAGTGTATAGATCTTTCACCTCTTCAGTTAAGTTTATTCCTAGGTATTTTATGCTTTTAGTTGCAATTGTAAATGAGATTGTATTCTTAATGTCTCTTTCTACTACATTGTTGTCAGTGTATAGAAACGCAACTGATTTTTGTATGTTAATTTTTTATCCTGCAACTTTACAGTATTCATTCATTATTTCTAAAAGTTTTTTGGGACATTCTTTAGAGTTTTCTATATATAAAATAACGTCATCTGTGAATAAATAGTGACAGTTTCATTTCTTCCTTTCCAATTTGGATCCCCTTTTTTTCTTTTTCTCACCTGATTGCTCTGGCTAGGTCTTCCAATACTATGTTAAATAAGAGTGGTGAAAGTGGGCATCCTTGTCTGGTTCCTGATCTTAGAGAGATAGCTTTCAGTTTTTCTCCATTGAGAATGATATTAGCTGTGAGTTTGTCACATATGGCCTTTATTATGTTGAGGTACTTTCCTTCTATACCCATTTTATTCAGAGTTTTTATCATAAATGGATGCTGTATCTTGTCAAATGCTTTCTCTGCATCTATTGAGATGATCATGTGATTTTTATTCTTCATTTTCTTAATGTGGTGTATCACATTGATTGATTTGCAGATGTTAAACCATCCCTGTGCCCCTGAAATAAATTCCACTTGATCATAGTGTATGATCCTTTCAATATATTTTTGTATTCAATTTGCTAGTATTTTGTTGAGGATTTTTGCATCAATGTTCATCAGTGATATTGGCCTGTAATTTTCTTTTTTTTGTGTTGTCCTTGTCTAGTTTTGGTATCAAGGTAATGGCTTCATAGAATGAGTTAGGAAGCTTCCCCTCCTCTTTAACTTTTTGGAAGAATTTGAGAAGTAGAGGTATTAATTCTTCTTTGAATGTTTGATAGAATTCACCAGGGAAGCAAACTCGTCCTAGACTTTTATTTTTTGGGAGGTTTTTGATGACTGTTTCAATCTCCTTACTGGTGATTTGTCTGTTTAAATACTCTACTTCTTCTTGATTCAGTTTTGGAAGGTTTTATGAGTCTAAGAATTTATCCATTTCTTCTAGATTATCCAATTTGTTGGCATATAGCTTTTTGTAGTAGTCTCTTATAATCTTTTGTATTTCTGAGGTGTCTGTTGTAATTTCTCCTCTTTCATTGCTGATTTTATTTATTTGAGGCTTCGGTCTTTTTTCTTAGTGAGTCTAGCTAAAGGTTTGTCAATTTTGTTTATCTTTTCAAAGAACCAGCTCTTCGCTTCATTTATTTTTTCCATTTTCTTTTTTAGTCTCTATTTCATGTATTTCTGCTCTGATTTTTATTATTTCCTTCCTTCTGCTGATTTGGGGCTTTGTTTGTTCTTGTTTTTCCACTTCTTTTTAGGTGCGCTGTTAGATTGCTTATTTGAGATTGTTCTTGTTTGTTGAAGTAGTCCTGAATTGCTATAAACTTCTCTCTTAGAACTGCTTTTGCTGTATCCCATAAATTTGGCATGTTGTATTTTCATTTTCACTTGTCTCCAGGTATTTTTTAATTTCTCCTTTGATTTCTTCAATGACCCAGTCATTGTTCAGTAGCATTTTGTTTAATCTCCACAAATTTGTGTCTTTTCTGATTTTCTTCCTGTAGTTGATTTCTAGCTTCATACCATTGTGGTCAGAAAAAACGCTTGGTATTATTTCAATCTTCTTAAATTTATTGAGACTTGTTTTGTGGCCTAATATGTGATCAATCTTGATCCATGTTCCATGTAAATTTGAGAAGAATGTGTATTCCGTGGTTTTTGGATGGAATGTTCTGTATACATCTACTAAGTCCATCTGGTCTAAAGTGTCATTTAAGGCCAATGTTTCCTTTTGGATCTTCTGTTTGGATGATCTATCCATTGGTGTAACTGGGATGTTAAATTCCTCTACTATTATTGTGTTACTGTCTATTTCTCCTTTTATGTCTGTTAATTATTGCTTTATATATTTAGGTGTTCCTATGTTGGGTGCATAGATATTTACAAGTGCTATATCTTCTTGTTGGATTATTCCATTTATCATTATGTAGTGCTCTTGTCTCTCAATACAGTTTTTGTTTTAAAGTCTATTTTGTCTGATATGTGTATTGCTACCCCAGCTTTCTTTTCATTCCCATTTGTGTGGAATATCTTTTTCCATGCCTTCACTTTCAGTTTGTGAGTGTCTTTAGGTCTGAAGTGTGTCTCTTGTATGCAGCATATATATGGGTCTTGTTTTTTTATCGAATCAGCCATCCTATGCCTTTTGATTGGAGCATTTAGTCCATTGACATTTAAAGTAGCTATTGATAAGTATGTACTTATTGCCATTTTGTTACTTTTTTTGTGTGAGGAAGATTAGCCCTGAGCTAACATCTGATGCCAATCCTCCTTTTTGTTTTTGCTGAGGAAGATTGGCCCTGGGCTAACATCCATGCCCATCTTCCTCTGCTTTATATGGGATGCTGCCACAGCATGGCTGGACAAGCAGTACATTTGTCCACACCCAGGATCTGAACGTATGAACCCCGGGCCGCTGGAGCAAAGCATGTGAACTTACCTGCTACACTACCAGGCTGGCCTCCAGTTTGTTACTTTTTTTTAATTGATGTTTTAATAGTTTATAATATTGTGAAATTTTTGGTTGTACATTTTTGTTTGTCCATCACCATATACATGTCTCCCTTCACCCCTTGTGCCCACCTCCTACCCCCATTGCCCCTGTAACCACAATACAGTTTTATCTGTCCATGTGTTCGTTTATACTCCACATATGAGTGAGATCATACAGTGTTTGTCTCTCTCTTTCTGGCTTATTTCACTTAACATAATATCTTCCAGTTCCATCCATGTTGTTGCACTTGGGATGATTTTGTGTTTTTATGGCTGAGTAGTATTCCATTGTATATATATACCACATCTTCTTGATCCAATCATCCATCGAGGGACACTTGGGTTGCTTCTACTTCTTGGCTATAGTGAATAATACTGCAATGAACATAGGGATGCATAAGCCTCTTTGGATTGTTGATTTCAGGTTTATTGGATAGAGTCACAGTAGTGGGATAGCTGGATCGTAGGGTATATCTATTTTTAATTTTTTGAGGAGTCTCCATACCATTTTCCATAGAGGCTGCACCAGTTTGCTTTCCCACCAGCTGTGTATGAGGGTTCCTGTTTCTCCCCATCCTCTCCAACATTTGTTGTTTTTTCAGTTTGTTACTTTTTTTCTGGGTGTTTTAGTAGTTCTCTATTCCTTTCTTCTTCTCTTGCTCTCTTCCCTTGTGGTTTGATGGCTTTCTTTAGTATTATGTTTGGGTTCGTTTCTCTTAGTATGTTGTGTATTTATTATAGGTTTCTGGTTTGCGATTACCATGAGGTTCATATATAGTAACCTATGTATATAGCAATCTATATTAAGTTGATGGTCTCTTTAGTTTGACCTCTTTCTAAAAGGTCTACACTTTTACTCTTCTCCTCCAACATTTTATGTTTTTGATATCATATCCAACCTCTTTTTGTGTGTGTTTCCCTTACCCTCTTATCATGGAAATAGGTAATTTTAGTACTTTTGTCTTTTGACCTTCATATTATCTTTATAGTTGTTGATCTACTACCTTTAGTGTATTTTTGCCATTACCTGTGATTTAATTGCTTTTTTAACAAATAATTTTCTTATTCCTATTTGTGGTCTTCTCTTTCCCACTTAAACAATTCCCTTTAGCATTTCTTTTAAGACTGGTTTCTTGGTGATAAACTCCTTAATTTAATTTTTGCTTGCCTGGGAATCTTTTCATCTCTCCTTCCATTCTGAATGATAACCTTGCTGGGTAGAGTATTCTAGTCTATAGGTTTTTTTCCCTTTCAGCACTTTAAATATGTTGTGCCACTCCCTTATAGCCTGTAAGGTTTCTGCTGAGAAGCCAGCTGATAGCCTTATGGAGTTTCCCTTGTATGTCACTTGTTACCTTTCTCTTGCAGCTTTTAGGATTCTCTCTTCATCTTTAATTCTTGACACTTTAATTATAATGTGTCTTGATGTGGGCCTTTGTGGGTTTATCTTGTTTGGTGCTCTCTGTGCTTCCTGTATCTGGATGTCTGTTTCCTTCCTTAGGTTAGGAAAGTTTTCAGCTATTATTTCTTCAAATAGATTCTCTGCCCTTTTGTCTCTCTCTTCTCCTTCTGGGACATCTATAATACAAATGTTAGTGCACTTGATGTTGTCCCAGAGGTCCCTTAGACTATTCTTGTTCTTCTTAATTCTTTGGTCCTTTATCTGTTCAGCTTGGGTGATTTCTTCTACTCTTTCATCCAGCTTGCTGATCCATTCTTCTGTATCATCTACTCTGCTATTGAGTCCCTCTAATGAATCTTTCATTTCCAGTATTGTATTCTTCATTTCTGATTGGTTCTTTTTTATATTTTCTGATTCTTTGTTAACATTCTCACTGAGTTCATCCAATCTTCTTCCAAGATCAGTGAGCATCCTCATGACTTTTTGTTTGAACTCTTTGTCAGGTAGACTGTTTAATTCTGTTTCATTTAGTTCTTTTTCTGGGGTTTTGTGTTATTCCCTTACTTGCAATGTATTCCTTTACCTCCTCATTTTGCCTCTTTCTCTGTGCTTATATCTATGTATTAGGTGGGTCAGCTATATCTCCTGATCTTGGTGAGGTGGCCTTATGTAAGAGATTCCCTATGAGGCCCAGTGGTGTGCTTCCCTCTCATTACCAGTTCCAAATATTCCAGAAGTGACCTGTGTGGGCTATGTGTGTCTTCTGTTGTGGCAGGATTGCTCTTGCTGCAGGTGCCCAGGGAGTCTAGGCTGTCTCCCTAACCAGGTGGTTATAATGTTCAGCTGCATGTGGCTGCTATGGATGCTTCAGTCACTTTATAGGGTGTGGGGAGCCCCAGTACAGTTGGCTGCAAGGTCTAATAGCACATTCCTGTTGCAGTTTTTCTGTTGAGTAGCCCCGCCAGCATGGCTATCTGCTAGGCTCAGGGGCTTGTAATTGTTGTACAAGGCTCTTGTCAGGTATCTCAGGTTTGCAGCTGAGTGGAGCTGGCCCCAGGCATGGGAGCACCCAATTGTTTCAGGCTTTGGAAGGTGGGGCCAATCTCCTCTGTGGCTATTTGAGCAGCACAAGTCTTCTACAGCTGACAAGCCCCACCACCCTCAGGGCCACACAGACTCTCAACACAAACCTGCCTCGTGTGTGTGCCCGAAACTCCTGAAGTAGACCCAGTCAGCCCACTGCAGAGGCTCCACACACTCCACCGACTCCTCATGCACACCCTGCACCACAGAGGCAGACCCACTCACCCAGCTGCAGAGCATCCAAACACCCAGCCTATGCAGGCCCACAATTTGCCCAAGGGCTTGCTGTTGGGTGGAGCCCGTCCCTAGGGCAGGCTGCCTGACCTGGCTGAGCTGGATTAAATCAGTGCTCTAGTGGGTGGGGCAGACCCTGGGCTAACAGGCCAGAGGAAGAACTCCAATGGTGTCTGCCAGCATCTGTGTCAGCTTGCCTGTGCTAGGTCACAATAATGGATGTTGCCAATGTCTCAGTCCCTGGAGAGGTCTCACCTCTCACTGAGATGCATCCAGATCCCATCAGGTGAGTCTCTTTTCACCAAAGAACTGTGCAACTTTCTTTCTGGTGAATTTAGGTTGCTTTCCAAAATGAGTGAATTTATGCGTGGGCCCTTTCAGAGCAGGCTTTTTTCCCCTTATGTCTGATAGCTTTTCTGAGAGTATTCCTCATTGTAGTTACTAGCCAGCAAAACCAGACATTATGACACTCATCTCAGTTGTGCTGAGTCCAAAAGATACTTATAGCAGTAATGCTCCCCCACTCAGGTCCCCCACTCCTCCAGAGAAAGCTGTGTACCTTAGCATTGCTCTCAGCTGGCCATGAAGTGCCACAGCTTGTGAAGGTGGCTTTTTTTCTCTCCATAAAGGAACTTCTGCCTCTTCCACCTCAATCAGGACTGTCCCTTGTTGCAGTGGTTCTTTTTATCCAGTTTTCAGTTCTCTCTCAGGGGTAATTGTTCCAATAGTAGTTGTAAATTTGTTGTGTGCATGGGAGGAGGTGAATTCAGAGTCCTCCTACACCACCATCTTGACACCTCACTCTGAAAGAACCCTTAAAAGTCAACAATAAGAAAACCAACAACCCAATAAAAATTGAGCAAAAGATCTGAACAGATACCTCACCAAAGAAGATATACAGTTGGCAAATAAGCCTATGAAAAGATGCTCCACGTCTTATGTCATTACGGAATTACAAATTAAAACAACAATGAGATACCACTGATACTGGCTCAATACAAGGTTGACATAAGGGACGCCATATTGTAGAAAAGACACCATGTAGTAACTTGGAATGACCTATGACTAACTCTGGACTTTATGGCCCCTCCCAGCTGCTATAAGTTGATAACTTTGTTCTTTTGAGTTCCTTAGGAATGTGATGACCCCTGGGCAGAGAGTCTATGCTGATAGCCATCATCAATCACGACTGAAAGATCAGCGTATAGGGCACTGCTCCAGTCTCTGTTGCATATCAAGTAAAACAAAAGACTGCCAGGAACTAAGACCAGATGGTTGCCCCCACCCTGAAACCAGATGCCTCCACCCTGTAATCACATGGATGCCCCCACCCTGGGACCAGCTGCCTCCCCTACTCAGAGACCAGCCCTCTATATAACTGGCCTGTAGTCTTTGTTCTGTAAGATGGTTCTTTGAGACATTAGTTGGCCATCTTCCCCCTTGCTAGCAAGCTGTAAAAAACTGCTCTTTCTTTTCCATCATCTTGCCTCTTGATGATTGGCCATTGTCTTGCAGTGAGCAAATCGTGCCCTTTGTGTGGTAACACCACTACACACCTGTTAGAATGGCAAAAACCAATACACTGACAACACTAAATGTTGCTGAGGATGCAGAGCAACAGGAACACTCACTCATTGCTGGTGGGAATGCAATATGGTACAGCCATTTTAGAAGATAGTTTGGCAGTTTCTAACAAAACTAAACATGCACTTACCACATGATTCAGCAACCACACTCCTTGGTATTTACCCAAATGGGTTGAAAACTTGTGTCTACATAAGTACCTGAGCATGAGTGTTTACAGCAGCTTTATTCATAATTGCCAAAACTTGGAAGCAACCAAGATGTCCTTCAGTAGGTGAATGGATAAATAAACTGTGGTACATCCAGACAAGAAATATTACTCAGCACTAAAAAGAAAGGAACTATCAAGCCATGAGAAGATGTAAGATGACATAAATGTATATTAGTAAGTGAAAAAGGCCAGTCTGGAAAGGCTACGTATTGTATGATTCAATTCCCAATATATGACATTCTGGAAAGGCAAAACTGTGGAGACAGTGAAAAGATCAGTTTGTTCCCAGGGTTTAGAGGGGAGGGAGGGATGAGTAGGCAGAGCAAGGATGAATTTTAGGGCATACTGTAACAGTGTATACATGTCACTATACATTTGTCATAACCTATGGCATGTAGAACACCAAGAGTGAGTCCTAATGTAAACTGTGGACTTTAGGTGATAATGACATGTCAATGTAGGTTCATCAATTATAACAAATGTACCAATGTAGTGGGGGATGTTGATAGTGGGGGAGATTGTGCAAGTGTAGGGGCTGGGGGTATATGGGAACTCCACCTCCTGATCAATTTTGTTGTGGACCTAAAACTGCTCTAAAAAATAAACTCTATTTTTAAAAAATCAATAGGCCATAAATTTAAACTGGCCATAAAATTTTTAAAATTAATTGCCCATATTTTCAGACTCTCAATTCTATTCCATTGATCCATATGTCTATCTTTACATCAGTAACACACTGTCTTGATTTCTGTAGCTTTGTAGTCAATTTAAAAATCAGAACATGTAAGTCCTCCAACTTTGTTCCTTTTTTTTTGTTTTTTGTGAGGAAGATCAGCCCTGTGCTAACATCTGCCAATCTTCCTCTTCTTTTTGGCTGAGGAAGACTGGTCCTGGGCTAACGTCCATGCCCATCTTCCTCCACTTTATATGGGACGCCGCCACAGCATGGCTTGCCAAGTGGGGTGTCGGTGTGTGCCCAGGATCCAAACCGGTGAACACTGGGCTGCCTCAGCAGATCGCGCGCACTTAACCGCTTGTGCCACTGGGCTGGCCCCCCAACTTTGTTCTTTGTGAAGATTGTTTTGACTATTCTGGGTGCCCTGCATCTCCATATAAATTTTAGAATCAACTTGATAATTTCTGCAGAATAGGCAATTTGGATTTTGTTAGGGATTGCACTGAATCTGCAGACCAATTTGGGGAGTATTGCCATCTTGACAACAATAAGTTTTCCAATCCATGAATGTGAGATATCTTTCCACTTATTTAGGTCTTCTATAACTTTTTTCCAATGATGTTTAGTAGTTTTCAGTGCACAAGTCTTGTATTTCTTTTGTTAAATTAGTTCTAAGTGTGTTCATACATAAATTTATTCTTTTTGATACTATGCAAGCAGAATTGTTTCAATTTCATTTCTGGATAGTTCATCGCTAGTGTATAGAAATACAATAGATTTTTGCATGTTGATCTTGTATCCTGCACCTTCGCTGAAGATGCTTATTAGTTCTAATGTTTTCTGTGTGGATTTCTCACGATTTTCTTTACATAAGATCATGTCATCTGTAGCTAGGGAGTTTTACTTCTTCCTTTTCAATCTGGATTCCTCTTATTTCATTTTCTCATCTAATTGCCATGGTCAGAGCCTCCAGTAAAATGTTGAGTACAGGTGGTGGGAGAGGACACCCTGATGTTGTTCCTGATCAAAGGGAAAGCTTTCAGTCTCTCACCATTGAGTGTAGTAGCCCAGGGTTTATCTTACATGGTCTTCATCAGTTTGAGGGTGGTCCCTTCTGTTCCAGGTTTGTTGACTCTTTTTTCTGTGTCTCTTGAAACGATGATGCAGTTTTGTCCTTTATTCTATTAGAATGGCATATTAAATTGGTTGATTTTCATACGTTAAATCAGTCTTGCATTCCTGGGATAAATCCCGCTTGGTCCTTTTTACATGTTGCTGGATTCGGTTTGCTGGTATTCAGTTGAGCAATTCTGTGTCTATATTCATAAAAGATATTCTTCTGTAGTTTTCTTTTCTTGTGATGTCTTTGTTGGGTTTGGTGTCAGGGTGATCCTGGATTTATAGGATGAGGTCAGAATGTTCTCTCTTCTTCTTCTTGTACTTTTTGGTGCTTTCTCTTCACTGCATCTTCCTGGTGTTGCTCTGTGTAACTGCCCTGCTCACTGTGGTCCAGCACTTGGCCCAGTCACATCCCTGGAAGTTTACAGTTTACTGCATCAACCATGAGTGGCCACAAGTATGCACTGGATGTTGGACCCTGTGAAAGGGAGTGTGGTGACAGCCCCTCTCTGGGTAGATAAGAAGTCAGTGCTCTGAAACCCTGCACACCAGCTCTCAGGTGGTCATCAGTAAGGCCTTGGGGGAGCTCCTGTTATGAAACTGCCCAAGCCTCTTGGTTGGAAATGCATTTTTCTGGATTTTTGTGATGGCATTTCAGAAGAAGGAACATCTGCTCAGTTATGTTTAGGCCACAAGGAGTGAAGTATGGTAGATGTCATCCCTGCAGGAAGTGGGAGCCCATCTGAGAAGTTCCTCAGAACAACATCAGCCAAATATCAGAAGGAGCAAAGGGGCCGGCTAAGGCAGAGTGTTCTAAGTGTCACTGTCATGTCTGGGAGTCACCATCCTGTCATCAGCCCACTGAGGCAGACAGCCTGCAGGTGCCCCTATAATCCTATTCTAAAACCACATATAAACCTGACAATATGGAGAGAGTTCTGGGGGAAGATGATATCTGTTTCGGTTTTGCTTTGCCTGCATGGATTGTCATCATTTTGCTGTAAAGTTAACACCCTGTGACACCAACCTTTCCACTTTCAAAGAATTGGAAGAGCAGAAGAACAAAGACCCCTCACCCCCAGGACTAAATAAGCCTGAGAGTGGTTTGTGATGGTCACTTGATGTGTTTCCCTGTGATGAGGGGACTGGCATGGAGTAGATGCTCAGTCCATGATACTCTCATGGATATCCACATTTGGGGAGCTGCTGTTAGGGTCCCCCAGGTCCTCCAGGCTTGACAGGTGCTCCTGGGCTTGGAGGGGCTGCCACTGGTGTCTGAGGGGCCCTAGGGTGCCCCACGCTGGAGGGCTATAGTCATCCCCAGGAGTCTGCTTCCCTCCTTTTAAGTCATTGCCTGTAGCTAGAAGCTCAGAAGAGCCAGCATGAGTTCTGCCAACTCACAGAACTCTCCCCAAAGCTAGGCACTCCCTTGACAATGGATGAGGGTGGCTTACTGCCATCCGATCATGCCAGATCAGGGACTGCCCAGGACCTCTTAGCCAGATTCATACCCTCATCTTACCAGAGTCTTGCCTGATGCTCGCAGCCCCCACACCTCCCAGTGTTGAGGGGCCTGGATGGTGTCCAGCTGGTAGAGTATGTGTGTTGGGATGAGGGCTCAAGGAGGGTGTCTGCAGCAGTGGAAAGCAGGTGGGCTCCATACCCAACCCCCAGACCTGGACCTTAACCTTCACAAGCCTCCCAAGGCCACCCCAGTGACCTGGGCTAGTCACTTACCTGGTGGCCTGGGCTTCCTCATCAGTGAACCCGAGCATGGTAGTAGGGTTTCCCTAGAACCTGGTAAGCTCTGATCTTGACCGTGTGAGGCGTGGGTAAGGTGGGCTGAGTGCCTGTGGGATTTGGAGGTGCTGCCCAGTTCTGTATATGTCCCCAGGGATGGGGGTGGGCACAGAGTGGTGGCAGCAATAGTGACAGAATGTGAGTGGCAGCAACTCCTGTGGGGACAGACTGAGGCCAGAGAGGAGGTGAAGGTTTGGGTACTGGGGACAGGGGCACAGAGGAAGTAGGTGTGTCAGTGGCATGGTGGTGGCCTGTCAGGGTGCGGGGCCTTGGCTTCAGGCGCATGGCCCAGGGCGCCCCCCACTACTGGCAGAGTACGCTGATACACTAGCCTGGTGGGGCGAGGAGGAGGGTGATGAACGCTCCTATCTGAGGCCAGGTGGCCGCTTCTGCCAGAACACTCCTGTTCCTGGTCCTGGAGGCCTGGCCCAACTGCTGGGAAGTCTCGGGTTTCCACCCCACTCTGGGATCCCAGACCACTGGAGAGGTTCCTAGCTGGGCTCCCTGGGGCTGCCCCTCCCCACCCTCAGAGCCCCTTCCAAAGACACTCAGGTCCAGCTCCACCAGGGCCCCACCCTTGCCTGAGGGGCAGGCAAAAGGGATCTACGTGCTTCCTGTGACCTCCTGCCCACCCTGCTCACAGGCCCTGACTCCTGCCTCATCCAGCCCTGCAGCTGGCCAGTGGTTCAAGGCTTGGGTCCCCAGGGCAGGATCAGAGCAAGGACTGAGGGCTGGTCAGGACCTGGCTGGGCAGCCTCTCACTACCCTCTGGTCCTCGTAGGTGCTGGCAGCCGGCTTGGTGCTCCTCTCAGCTGCCCACCATGGCTTTGGGGCTGTCCAGCACTGCGGGCCTGGTGCGCTTCTGCCAGAAGCTGAACCGGCTGAAGACACTGGTGAAGCCCACCAGGGAGACGGCACTGCAGCGCCTCCTGACCACGCTGCACCTGACCCTGTTAGGTGTGGGTGGCATGGTTGGCTTTGGGCTGTACGTGTTCACAGGCACCGTAGCCAAAGAGATGGATGGTCCTGCGGTGCTTGTGTCCTTCAGCGTGGCTGCTGTGGCCTCCCTGCTGGCAGTCTTATGCTATGCACAGTTGGGGACACATTTGCCTGGCAAGTGCTCTGCCTACCTGTTCATCTATGTGTCCATGGGTGAGCTGTGGGCCTTCCTCGTTGGCTGGAACGTGTTCATCTGGTACCTCATTGGTGGTGCTGCCATGGCCCGCACCTGGCACGGCTATGTGGACACCATCTTCAGCCACCGCATCCATAACTTCACTGTGGCCCTTGTGGGCATCTGGCAGGTGCCCTTCCTGGCCCAGTACCCAGACTTTTTGGCTATGGCATCATACTTTTGGTCTCTGCATTTATCTCTTGAGGAGCCTGCATCACCTCCTGGCTCAACCGCACCTTATCTGCCATTAGCCTGGTTGTCATCCACTTCATCATCATCCCGGGGTTTGTCCTGGCCCGCCCACACAACTGGAGCACTGAGGACGGTGGCTTTGCGCCCTTTGGCTTCTCCGGCATCATGACAGGTGCTGCCACCTCCTTCTACAGCTTTGTGGGCTTTAGTGTCATTATTACCTCCAGCGAGGAGGCCCAGAACTACCAGCGAGCTGTGCCTATGGCCATCACCATCTCGCTTGGCCTGGTGGCTGGTACCTACATCCTCGTCTCCACTGTGCTCACCCTCATGGTGCCCTGGCACAGCCTGGACACTTACTGAGCACTTGCTGATGCCTTCTATCAGCGGGACTATAGCTGGGCGAGCTTCATCATGGCGGCTGGCTCCATCTGCGGTAAGGGGCCATTCTGGGCAAGGTGGGAGGGGACAGGGAAGTGGGTCCCTGCCCTAAGCCTCTCAGGGGACCCAATTCCATCTGGCCCTGTGTTCCCAGTTGCATCATGGGCCCAGGAAGGGGCTAATGATTAGACTCCACACCCAGGCTTGTTGAGAGGGACCTACTCACCACCCCTCCCAACTGTACATAGAACGTCAGCTCTGGGCATTTGCTTCCAGATCCTTTCCTGGCAGAGGGACTCAGCCCTCAGCAGATTGTCCAGGGGGCCTGTCAACTAAACTGGGGTGTCTCATTCCTTGGTGATGAGGGGGAACAATCCAACACCCCACATCACTGAGGCTCACTCTGAGAGCCCAGACAACCTCATGGCCTCGTTCCCAAGGGGCCACCCCTGCCCTGGCCCCAGCAGCAGCCTGTGGTGGGCCTGTCTACTATGCTGATCAGTCTCCCACTCTCTGCCACAGCCACGACCGGTGTCCTGCACAGAGAATTCATTTATTTGCCACACACAGTCTGTGCCGTGTCTGCTGATGGGCTCTTCTTCTGGGTGTTTGCCCACATGCGCCCCTGGACATAGGTCCCTGTAGTGAGTATCCTGGTGTTCAGGGTCCTCATGGCTTTCCTGGCGTTGCTGCTGGACCTCAAGGCACTGGTGCAGTTCCTATCCTTTGGTGCATTGCTGGTCTACAACTTCATGGCCAGCGGCATCATCGTGCTACGCTTCCAAAAGTCCCCTCCATCCAGTTACCTGGGCCCAGTCAGCCCTGTGGGCACAGAGCAGGCCTCAGCCCCTGAGCCCGGGCAGCTGCGACCAGCCCTGAGCAACAGCGCTAGCAGGACACCTTCCAGGTACTTCCTCCAGCCAACACCCCTCACCCTCAGCCCAGCCAGCTCCCCTCGTCCCTTCCTCCTCTGCCATGGCAGGATGAACCAGGGATCACAGGGTGGGAGAGGCCAGCACTCCATCCCCCTCTTTCTGCATGGTGGTGGGCATTTTTCTCCAGAATCTCTAGAGGCAGAGAAAGGCTCTGTGGACTCCTGAGAAATCAGGCCCTGGGCCACCAGACCTTCCCACAGCCCAGCCCAGCTCTGCCCTTGCCCCCTTAGTTTCCCCTGGTGCCCCTGACTCCAGCCCTGAGCATCCTCCTCAACATCTTCCTCATGCTGCAGCTGAGCCACCTGGTCTGGCTGAGCTTCTCCATCTGGCTGCTGATTGGTGAGTGGCGGCCAGGCTGGGAGCCCAGGTGGGCTGCAAGAGGAGGGCAAGCAGGGCTTCAGGGCTGGGACTGCCCCTCAGGCTTGTGCCACCCTTGCAGGACTCGTGGTGTACTTTGGCTATGGCACCCGACATAGCAAGGGGAACCAGTGGGAGCGGCCAGGGTTGGCTGCCCCACGTGGGAGCCTGGAGGAGATGTTGTAGGCCCTGCAGCCCCCCAGCCAGGCACCAGCCCAAGAGCTGGGCACCACAGAGTAGCCCACCAGTCCATGAGGACCACTTGGGGCCTGCCCACCTGCCCCCACTTCATCAGGGGGCCGGAGGTGCTGGCAGCACATTCTATCCGAGGCAGGTCAGGTTTGCAGGCCTGCCCATGCTGGAAGGTCCTCAGGACCTCAGCCCAGGTGCCAAGCTTCGAGTCCTTGGGCAGGGGCCATGGCCAGCACTGGTGTGGTGGACTCTTTGCCCAGCACCTTCCAGTTTATGACCAACTCCAGCTACCTGGGCAGGTGGAGAAGAGCAGACACGGAAGAGGCCTGCAGCCCCAGGGATCCACAATAATAACTGCTGGGCCAGCTGCATGGCCTGTTGCTGTGTCCACCTGGCATTCTTTGTGGCACTGAGTCTTCCCCCTTCCCCGGGAACCGAGAGATTTTCCCCAATCCACGGCAAAGATGCCGAGGTTCTGTTAGGGGGGTTCATCCAGGACAGAGAGAGCCCCGAGTGAGGGACATGGCCAGGTCTGGCTCCTGGGGCCCTGCCCTCAGGCCAGTGCCCTCTGCCCAGCTCAGAGGGGACCTACACACCCGGTACAGAGGAGTCCCTGAGAAGGTATGGTCAGGCTCACTCTGAGCCTCCCCACATGTCCCCTTGGGGGTGGATCCAGAGAACACAGCCTGGACTCCAAGGAGGCTTCCTGGAAAGGGCAGTGTAGTTCCTGGGTTCCCTTGGTTTCCCAGGGCTCCCAGAGAGCAGGGCATCTGCCTGTGTTCCTGGGATGCAGAGGCCCACCTGCCCAGGCACACGCATCTCTCAGGCACAGGCCCACAGGCCCACACGGCTCCCCTGGGGGTGCACACCCACGTGCAGACTGAGGCACAGCTGGTTCCAAGCTCAGGGCTGCCTGCAGCTCCCCAGCTGCCTCTCCCCCTGCCCGCCCCTCAGGGCTTTGTGATAAAGGCTCAGGATGGGACACACGTGTGCAGGTGGGGGCACAAGCGCCTGGGCCTGCCCCAGGTACCTTCCACACCCCTGGTGGCAGTGAGGCCCCATCCTTGGGGGTCCCCAGTCCCACCCTGCACCCCCACTGGTCTCCCCAAGGCCATGCTACATCTATCATAGACGCCTCCACCTCCCCGTTCCTGCCTGTAAGGGCCACACAGGAAGCTGCTGGTTCTGGCAGCTTTACTCCTCGGCTCTCTGCAGCCCTGACCTCAGCTTTCTCTGGGCCCCAAGGACAACCAGGTACCCGTGACCCCACTCCAATAACCAGGCTCAGGGCTGTGTTCTCTCACCCTGGCCCTTCTGAACCCGCCTCCCATGGATATGGCTCTGGGGACAGAGAGGAGCAGGGACCCCAAGGCTTTGCTGAGGCTCCAGGTGCCAGATGATTCCAGATGCTGCCCAGCCTGAGCCCCAGCCCTGGCCCTCCCCAACCTGGCCCATGTTCCTCCACCAGCAAGCTGCCAGCATGCCCCTGGTCACCAGGGACCCATGAGAAGGCAGCCCCTTATCTCCCTGGGGTGGGTACCCCCAAATCCTTGCCCCACCCTGGGACCAAGAGAGGACTTGGCTCCTATAGCCCCATCCTTCCCCACTTGACCATGGGCCCGGGGGCACAGGGAAATTCTCCAGCAGGCGGGACTCAGGCTCCCAGGAGGATTCCAGAGCCAGAACCAGACCAGCCTGCTAGAGGCTTCTGTGTCCTCTGTTAGGGACATTCTTTCCAGCCCCTGGGCTCCACCTGGGGTCTTGGTCAGAGCGTGGTCCTCATGCAGGCCGTTGCCTCAGGCTGGGGTGGGCAGCTGCCCAGACACGTTCTCAGGTGTCACCTTGGGGAGCAGTGACATATGTGTCCAGATATACAGCCTTCCCACCCCATGGCTCCCAGGAAGCCTGGTGAGCATGTTCCAGGGCAGTGGGCTGGGGGTCACCAAGGAGACATACAGAAGGTCCCAAAGGACCCGATGCCCACCAGCTCAGCCCCTCCCCCCTCCCCATCCCAGCCCTCCACAGCCCGAGGGCTGCCACCAGGAAGGGGCCCAGGAGGTGCCTGTGCCCTTGCCTGGCATCCTAGGGGGTCCTATCGTGTGCCCACTGCACACCTCATTCCCTGGATGAGGCCCTGTTATGAGAGGTTTGGGGATTCGATTGGAGACGTAAAAGACACTTTCCACTCCAAACAAATGGACTGAAGGTATATTTTATTATATAGAGGATAGTAAAGGTGACAGTCTGCAAACAGATCTGAATAGGTCAAATATTAAGAGGGAAAAAACATCAGCCCAACTGGAAAGGGAAAACATCCACATCGGCTGAAGAGAAATGACACAACTCAACCGGAAAGAGAAACACCAGGTTGACCGAAAAGAGAACACATCAAATCAATTACTTCATATCAAATCAATTACTTCACATCAAATCAGTTACTCACAGCATCCACGCCCCACTGCCGGGAGAGCCCTGTCAATCGACACGGCTGGGCAAGGATCACACGTCCTGGGCAAGGTGTCCCTTCCACAGGTGGAACTCGCACTAGGGCTCAGTTTCCAGCAGTTTTTATACCATCAGTAATTTTCAGAGTAAGCAATTACAGAGTTTGCAGAGCAAGCATTTAGTGTTTCCATGCACAAATGGTTATCAGTGGCGTACGTGCACTGAGCCCCCTGGCTAACGTCCCAGCCCAGTAGTTGTGTACGTGCATTGCTCTCTTTGGTTATCGTCTCAGCCCAGCACAGATGGCCAGTCCATTCCGGGCTACGACGCTCCAAGAGCCTTGAAATGTTACAACTTGCAACTCTCTCCGTGGGAGAAAGGCCAGTTCCCGAGAAAAGGCCAGTTCCCACCACACAGAAAGCAGCTTTTATATTTCTTTTTGTGCTGGTGGCTGTAGGTCAACGGAGAGGCCAAACATGGCTGTACTTATGTCAAGACAGGCCCAGAGCTGGGAGGGGACCTGCCCTAGGAGCCCAGCCCCAGAGCAGCTCAGATGACTCCTCCTGTCAAGCTTCCTTCTTCCTTGCCTTGGACTCTGGCTGCACAAACCCTGAGGCAGGGCCGCTGAGAGGGGAGGGGCTCTACTGTGAGGGGAGTGCTGGCAATGGGAGGAGGGCTGGGAGCCAGCCAAGGCCAGAGTTGACCACAGCCAGTGTGGGGACAGCTGGTGAGCGGGGAGCTGCTGGAAACACTGGAGACAGACTGGGATGGCTTTCTCTAGACCAGACCTAGCAGGAGCCCCACTGGTCCAGTGCCCTGCGTGATGTTTCCCTGCAGGTCTCTGTACAAAGCTGGCTTCTATGGTCCCAGGCAGCACCCTGCCGAGGCTGGAGTAGGGGAGGGACAGTCTGTCTGGCAGCCAAAGGGTGCAATTCTCCCCGCAACCCCTATCCTGGTCCTGCTAAGTCTTCATCCATGAGTCCCCAAGGCAGGGCCCCAAGCCTTCCTAACCCCCAAACCCCAACCAGCAGAGAAAGGCTACAGGCCTCAGGAATGGGCCAGCGAGTAGGTTCCAGGGCCACCTTGATGACGGTGTCCAGCTCCCAGCAGCAGCGGTGGGGGCAGGTGCTGGGCCCCCTCTAAGGCACCTGGGCAGCCGGGTGTGGGGGTGGGGAAGCCGTCTCTGTCTGCTCAGCGTTGGCAGTGGCGTTCGGGACCTTTGCCTGCAGACGAGGACGGCAGGCCGGGGCTCCAGCCACCATCCTCCAAAATGTGGCCCAGGGTCCAGGCAGGCCCGCAGCTCCTCTCCTTAGACTTGGTCCTCCAGGAGAAACGGTCTTCCCTGTCCACGTACATCAGCAGTAGGTCACAGGAGAAGGTGATCTGGGAGAGGCAGGGCAGACCCACGTCCTGGCCCCCAACCTGCCATTTCGCCGCCTCCCCAGCCCTCATCCCGAGACTCATGTCAGCACAGGGGCTCGGGTGTGCACTCGGTGGCACATGCTTGCCGGCAGCCAGAGGGAGTTGGCCAGACTCACCACACCCAGCCAAGGCACTCCGGTGCCCAGAGTGAGGATTATGGGGATGAGCCCGAACTTCCCTGTCTGACGGAGACCTGGGCTGAGCCTCTCTGGCTGTGGCAGTCGCCCCTCCCACACCTCACTCCTAACCACTCCCAACAAACCCAGGCTGTTCCCTACCTGCCCAGTGACAAGGATGTCTAAGCATCCCATAGAGCTTGAGCAGGCTCTGGGTCCCCACTTCTGAGGCCTCCCACCAGTGAGTGGCTGTCCTGGGGGCAGGAGAGAGTCTAGTGGCCTGCTCTGCCCACTCCTGGGCTGGGCTGGGCTGGACTGGCCCTCACAGGTCTCATCTTCCTCATCCATTGATTCCATCCAGTCCTAGCCCGAGTTCTGGGTCTCAGCCCGATGTCATTGCTGAGGACACAGGGGACAAGCAAGCTGGGACCGGCCTCTCAGAAGCTCCCTGCCTGCCGAGGGAACAGGGACAGAGGGTCCCTAAACAGACACCAGCAGTGGGGGTGGGGGAGGTGGCGGCAGGCCTGGGGCTGTGGGGTCCAGAGAGGGGCACTCACTCTCCCCTAGGAACCAGGGAAGTCTTCCTGCTGGGACACTCTTGGGCTGGTTTCCCAGGGGTCAGGAAGGAGTTCCAGGCAGAGACGTAGGGCGGGCGAGAGCCCAGGGTGAGGGGAGCAGGGCATGGGCGGGGTCCAGCCCTCCATGGTTGCAAAGGGCTGGGGAAGTTGGTGAAGCCAGGCCAGGTCGGGCCCAACGAGCAGTGTTAGGGGCATCACCTCCAGGCCTGGTGTCTGTGTGCACGTATGTGTGAGGGTGACGAGGTGACATGAAGTGACAGGATGATAGGGGGTCTGCTTAGGAGATTCAAAGATAGGACAATATATGAAACACACGATCCTTGAGCGCATCCTGGATTGGAAAAGAAAAGATTTAGGACTGTTATTGTCACAGCTGGGGAAATTTGAATATTAGATTTATCTGCCAATGTTAGATTTCCTGAGTGTGACAAGAGGCCAGCGGTCACCGGGGGAAGGTGCTCATTCTCAGGACAGCGTTGAGAGGGCGAGTGTCCGGATATCTGCCACTTACTTTCTAGCGATTTCCTGCGAAATCTATCTACATATATTGGGCTCACTCTAGAGAGGGAGGGAAAAAGTAAATGGGGGAAAATGGTAAAAAAAAAAAAATACAACCCTGGTGAACACAGATGAAGGCTATATGGGTTTTCATGCCACTAATCTTTGAAGTTTTCTATAGATTTTTCTAATTTTTTAGATAAAACCTTAAGGGAAAAGTAAAGAAAGTCCCTGTACCATGGAGGCAGATGCTGGAGGCAGGGTGGAGTGGGGGAGGGGCCAGGGCTGAGGGGTCCCAGCTGCAGCAGGGGTGTGGGGGACAGATGGGGTGGAGGCCAAAGGGCTCAGGAGGGAGTCAGGATGGAGCCTGTGCAGGGGGACCTGGAGCTGAGAGCACCCCCTCCTGATCTGGGGACCCCTCCACACACAGCAGAGCGTCCAGAGGGATGGGCCAGGCTGGGGTCTGTCCCAGCCGCCACAGGAGGACAGGTGGAGGGGCACCTGGCTGAGGAGCAGCAGACGAGCAGTGGGGCCGCACCTGAAGTCACAGCTCCTCTCCCACAGCTGGAAGGAGTTGTGGGGCAGCCGTCGGAGCCCCTGGTGTCCAGGTCACAATCCCAGTGGACATAGATGCCCACAGCCCCGCCCTGCACACAGCGCATCACTGCTCCACCAGCACGAGGGCAGGGACCCTCTCCCTGAGCCCTCCCAGAACCCTGTCCCCCACGGAGCCACCAGCAACACCAGGTCCTCACAGACCCCTCCAGCCGCAGCCATCAGGTCCCCGATGGGGAACAGAGGGCAGTAGGGCTGAAGCCTGGGTCACAGGGGCAGCGCCTGAAATAGGTGGCATCCGAGGTCACCAAGGCATTGGGCCTGAGAGTGGGTGAGGTGGGGGCGTCCGGCCAGGCAGGGAACAAGGAGGATCTGGGGCAGCCAGCAACCAACATGCTGACCTGGAGAAGTGGAACTTGCTGGGTAAGCTCATGCCAGGATGGAGGTGCTGGGCGTGGCAGACTAAGGGAGGGACACTCAGAGGGACCTGCGCAGAAGTGGGACCCCACACACTGTCCAAGGGACCGCAGGCTAGTCCCTTCCCGCCTTGCTCTGCTATGGACCAGGGACATTAGTGCCTGTATATGGTCACAGAGTTCTTGGAATCAGCCAGGAGGGGATGGTGGTGAGCTTTCTGGGAGAGGAAGCACCCTCAAGCATCGGGCACTGGCACAGACAAGGTTCTGCCAGTTGCAGGGTGGACACCTTTGACCTTGGCCCCGGGCTCAGGGGCAACAGAAGGACCACAGCACGAGGGTGGCAGGAAGTACCGGGGACCTGGTGGCCACCATTACGGAGAGGGCACCTTCCAAGGTTGCAAAGCAAGGGCTGGCAGTCTCTGATGGTGTCACCTGTGAGGGCTCAGCCTGGCTGCTGCATGGAGCGCACCTGGGGGCCCACAAGCAGAGCAGAGGCACAGCGCGGGCAGCAGGGAAACCCGTCAGGAGACGGATTGGACAGGAGGAGGGGCAGGGAGGTGTGGAGGCGGGTCCAGCTTTGGCCCTGGTAGACGGCATGGCCCTCAGTGGATGGAAAGAGGCTGCACTGGGAGAGGGAGAGGGTTTCTCCTTGGACGTGGTGGGTGCGCATCAGGAGGCAGCTGTGCTCGGGGCAGGTGGTCACCGGACTACAACTTGGGCATCAACAGAACAGAGGTGGAAACTGGGGCTGAGAGGATCTGGGTGGAGGGAGAAGGGGCCGGAAATGCAGCGTGGGAAGGTCAGAGGAGCCAGATCACAGGGCCCCAGGTCAGGGAGGAGAGCCTTCAGGAGCTCCAGGCCCTGGCCCCTGCCCCTCCACCCCTCCCTCAAGCTCAAACCTTGAGTTCCCAGACCTCCCCCCTCTTGTGGGTGCAGCCTTTGTGAATGCAGTACCTCCGGCCTGGCTTCCTGCCCCGTCCCCTTGTCCACCTGGAAACCTCTTACACATCCCCGAGAGCCCTGTCCAGGGCCACTCCTCTGTCAGGCTCTTCCTGAGCCCGGCCCTGTGACAGCGCCAGCACCCCCTCTGGCATCACGTGCCCCTCTTGCACACACTCGCTGCAAGGGTGGGGTCAGAGGTGTCAGCGCCTGGCAGCAGCACTGAGGCACCCACTGTGGTGACTGCACGAAGTCGCCCACGTCCCACAGCCGGTTCCCCAGCTCCTCGATCTGGGTCATGGAAACCTCTTTGAGTTTGGTGATGACAGAAATCTGGGGTCCACGACCTGCTCCTGGTGGCCTTTTGTGGCAATGACGGCCCACCTGGGGAGGAGATGATGGGCAGTGTGGTGTGTCCCCGGCACATGGTGAGCAGTGGCAGAGCTGGGCCCCACCCACTCAGCCCCTACACCCTGTAGGCTCCCAGCACAGTGTTCAGGGCCCCCGCCTCTTCTCCAGCCTCATTTCCACCCCAAACACCCTGCACAGCCCAGAAGCCCTGGCCATGCATCGGAGAGCCAATGCTCTCAGACCCAGATGCCCACCACCTCCTTCATCAGCCTTCACCCTCCCCTGCCCCGGCCACCCCCAGCTCTCTCCTTAAAGGCTCCCCTGACCCAGCCGCCACTGTGGTCTTTCTCAGGGGCCCCAGGGCTCCAGCTCTCACAGGTGTCAGGGACTACCTCCTGCCCCTCCCGGGGCCTCCTGGGCAGAGTGAGACCCATCCTGCTCTGTGCCCAGAGCCCAACACGGGGCTGGGGACAAGGCCCAGGAAAGGAGGCAGGTGGGCACACAGGAGGACAAGAGCACGCGGCTTGCTCTTGTACCTGCTGCCTCGAGACAGACGGAGATCCTTCTTTCTGCCCCCACCCTGTCCCAACCTGCCCCCTCCACTACCACCAGTCCAGCCCCTGAGGAGTCACACTCCCAACCTCAGTCCAGCAGGACCAGTCACGGTCCCTCCAGCCAACCTGCCCAGGAGCCACTCTCTTACCCCACCACGAGGACCATGACCCAGATCTGCAGCCGCCTCTGCGGGGCGCCCACCCCCCAGTTCCTGGTCACCACCTACTTCTCAGTTTTTTATCCAGAAGCCCCCAGCCTGTCCAAGTCCCTGGGGAGCCCACGCCCTCAGCTCCTGCTGGCTGCTGGGGAGCAGGGTCAGCACTGCAGCTGCAGCCCCCGCTGAACAGGAGGAAAAGCAGGCGCCCAGGCCAGGCCAGGCCAGCAGCTGGTAAAGGGACACTCCCACTGGGGGCAGGACCCAGCCCCACCCCCGCCCTGGGCTCAGTCCCCACCCCCAGCTGCCCTAGGCCTCCCTTGCTCTCTGACTCCCTCTGCCAGGGCCTGGAGCTCAGAGAGGAGCTGCACCTCTCCCCTGCCCTTTGGCCTCAATTCCTTGGGGGTGAGGGGATGACAGGTGTTACGGGTACTTTGTGAGGGGGGTATGGGGGTCGCAGCAGCCCAGAGGAGGGGCCAAGGAAAGCTTCAGGAAGAAGGCACCTCTGAGCTGACACCTGCAGATTCTGAAGTTCTACAAGCACAGCTGGGGAGGAATGTTCCTGGAGGAGGAAGCCGCATATGCGACGCTGGAGCCTGAGAGAGAACTGGGACCCACAGAGTGGGGGCGTGACTGTGGCTCCAGAGAGGAGGGTGGCTGGCTCTGCAAGGTTCCCAGCCCCTCCTGTGCGATGCCAGGCAGAGCTGCCCCACCCCCAGTGCAGGGAATAAAGCCCAGCTCTGGAGTCTGGCACAGTCCTCAGTCTGTGGAAGGGGGCGATGCTGGACCCACACCAGACGGCAGGGGGAACAAGAGCTCGAAGGGCGCCCCGGCCTGGGCCTGGCCCGTGGCGCGCGCCCTTCTGCACGCTGGCCAGGAGCAGGTTCAAGGGCAGCACAAGCCAGTGGTGGTTCCCACCACTCCAACAACACGGGGTTGCGGGGGCGACTGTCACTGGGGATCGTGTCTCTACTGACTGCCTTGGGCGCCTGTTCACTGAACCCCACATTCGATTGGTCCATGCAGCCGGTGGTTCCGCCTACATCCCCGGATGCGCTCTAGGTGGGGCCTGGCTCAGTCCCAGCCTCAGTGTGCATGACTGCAAACTGGGCGGAACCATGAGGGGTCCCTGCGAGAAGTCTGGGGAGAATGAAGAGCAGGAGGAGGAGGCAGCAGCCGCTGGGCATCCTGCAGGGGTCCCGGAGGCCGAGCGGGGTTCAGATGTAGATTGTGACTCTGACCTGAAGACTGGTGGCCCAGGCGGGGGGTTCAGGCCTGTTTCCTCACCTTAGGGCTTCTAGGCAGGGGTGGAGGGGGCAGGCTGGGGCCAAGGGGGCAGGCTGGGGCCAAGGGGGCAGGGAACCCCTGTCCAGCAGATAGTGCATCCCTCCCTGGGACCCCCTCAGGGCAGCCCACGGCCCCTCAAGCCCCAGGACCTCCCAGAAATGCTCTTGGCAGCATCAGTTGTTCCACCATCAGAACATGCTTCCAGAATGATGTTAAAATGCAAATACCTAGCCAAACTGTCTAAGATGTGTCCTACTCTTTCCTGAAATGGGATGAGGGCTGAGTTTTCCCAACCCACAGGAGAAACTAAGCAGATGGATGTATAGAACTTATAATTATTTCAGTGTTTTCCTCTATAAAATGTTCATAAAACATAAGTGGTCTGTGATCCCATAGAAAAGACACAGCACGCACTTTGGTGTCAGACAGGCGGGGTCCTAAGCCTGGCTCTGCCGGGATCAGCTACTACTCGCTGTGTGACTTTGGGGAAAGGATTTGCTTTCTCTGAGCCTCAATGTCCCCATCTGTATATGGGGCAGGAGTCCCTACTAGCACAGGAAGAAATGCCACTAGAGGGGATATAGGCTGGGTAGTGACAGAGGGCAGGGGAGGAAGCAGGCGGCTGTGCCTGGGGAGGGGGCCACATGGACCCCTGTCTCTATCAGGCACCCACGGGCTTGGAGAACTGGTCAAGGACACCCTCCAACTGAGGTCTTGCCGGGCCCACAGCATTGTGCCTGCCTCCTGCTCCCTGCACCAGGGAAGCGCCCCAGAGCTGAGCCTGCAGCGTCTTGGCCTGCAGCCCCAGGTACCCCTGGAGGGATCCTGGGCCAGACTGGGAGGGGAGGACCTGGGAGGAGCAGCCATGGGAGTGGCCCTCCCTGAGCCCACTCCACACATTCCCCGGCCTTGCTCCGTGCCAGGTGTGTCCCATCCCCCACATCTGGGTGACATGGGATCCATGCTCTGATGGAGATCAGTGTAAGGGCTGGGGAGCCTTCAGGGGGACCCTAATTGCTGGGGGGGTCGGGGAAGGCCCCAGGAGGTCTGGTGGAGCCTAGAAGAAGAAGCCGGTGTTCTCTGTGCATGTGGGAAGGGGAGGGCCTGCCAGTTGGAGGGCAGCGAGCAGGCTCAGCCCTGGGAACAGGAGCCCGGGTAGTGACCAGCTATGTGTGGGGCCTTCAGCTCTGGGAAGGACCAGGCCTCTCAGGCCCCTGGGTCCCAGGCCCTCAGGGGGCCCGGGCTCTGCCTTCCACATTGACCTCCAATCCCGATGTCAACTGGCTGGATTCGGGACAGTGGGCTCTGTGGGGCCGGTGCAGAGGCCCTGGCAGGTGCCCTGAGCAAAAGCAGCAGCATCTGTGGGAGGTGCCAAGCCTGGGACAGGTGGGCAGACTTGTGTCATCCCATCCCTGAGGGGTGTGGACTCCCCCAGCCAGACCTTCTCCCCCTGGACCTGCTGGTGTTGCTGGGGGAGGGGTCTCATCACAGGGTGGAGTGGGTGGGGGTGGAGTTAGACCCTCTGTGGTGCACTCAAGGCTAGACGCCCCTCCCTTCCTGACTCATCCCACCCCTCCTCCTCCTCCTCCGCTGGGCAGCACCCCCTGCAGATGGTGGCCTCCCAATGCCTGAGTGCAGGGTGGGAGAGTCCTTCGACACAGAGAGACGGGGGCTGGCAGTGCGAGAGGAGGGCTGGGGGGAGTTTGGCAGGGCAGGATTCAAATGCTGCCTCTGCCAGGGAAGAGCAGGGTGACCCTGGGCAAGCAGCTCAACCACGCTGAACCTCAGTTTTCAATCTGTGAAATGGACCTAACAATACCACTTAGCCCTCAGGGTTGTGATGAGCATTAAAAGCTCAGGAGAGAGTCTGGCCCATGTAAGCACTCCATGCATGGCCCCTCAGGCTGTCATTGCCAGTCCCCAGAGATGCGGCCGTGAGGGCTTCTGTGGGGGGTTATATTGCTTCCAGGCACGAGTCATCAACAGGGTGGCTGTGGCTCCATCACAGCATCCTACACAGACAACACCACAAAGGAGGTGGTTTAATCCCTTGACAAAGAAGCTCCTGGACATATGGGTGGGGGTGGGGCATCCAGCCGATGGGTTGCAGAGTCGCCATGCAACCCCAGGACAGTCTGCCTGCAAAGCCCCTTCCACTGCCTCAGGCCTGGAGGTTTGGGGATTGAGGAGGGTGGGGGAGGGTGGTGTCTGACTTTGGATCCCACTGACTGGGGAGTGGTGCCAGGCCCCAGATGTGGAGCTGTCAGAGAACCAGCTGGGAGTGGTAGGTACCCAGGCTGTGTGTGCCACCCTCACAGTGAACTCGGCCATGAAGAGGGTACAGCTGGCAGAGAGCTGCCTGGAGGAGCAGGCGGCCCAGTACCTTGATGAACTGCTGGCCTACACGGGCCTGAAGTCCCTGGACCTGAGCTATAACCAGCTGAGTGACCAAGCAGGTCCCATCCAGCCTGGGCCACCGTGGGGCCTGTCATCCTGGGGCCAGTGAGGTGGAGGTTGGCAGGACCACGCTGAGCATCCATGCTCTGGCCCCTCTCCCCACGTCCTACTTCGCCTGCCCCTTCCCCACTCCTCCCACACAGAACTCTTACTCCATCCCCTGGACATCTCATTGCCTGTTGCTGCCTGTGCTGGGTGCTGATTTAGCCACGAGGGACCCAGCATGAACACAACAGAGGCCCTGGCCTCAGGGAACACACATTAACAAGGTCATTCTCCATAATTATTGGTGCTACAAAAGAAACAAACAGGGTGTGATTCTAGAGAAGAATGGGGATCCCTGATACATGGGTGGCTGGGGTAGCCTCTGTGAGGAGGTGACATTGAAGCTGAAATGGGCAGGCTGTGGAGGAATCAGCCATGGCAAGACCAGAGGGAGTGCATTTCATGCAGAGGAACGGTGAACACGCAGAATTGTTTCTCAGACTGACGGACACCAGTGTGACTGGGCTATTGGGCCAGGGCAGAGTGGCCAGGCTGTGGGGTGGAGAGGTGACAGGGGCCTGCAGGGCTACAAATCATGGCAAAAGGCATGAAGATTTTATTCCAAGTCTGTGGAGGTCATCAGTGGGATTCCCTGATCTCACCACTTTCTCTCATGCCCCAGGGCCTTTGCACGGGCAGTCAGCTTTGCGAGGTACATGCAGTTCTACCTGCCTGTCCTCAAACACTCCAATCAATTATAAGAATCACCTGGGACCCTGGGTTAGCATACAGATTCCTGGGCCTTGGACCTGCTGAACCAGACTCTGGGCGGAGCCTGTGCCTCGGCATTTTAGCAGGTGCCTGAGGAGATTTGTCTGATTGAGAAAGTTTGGGAGTCACTGCCCTGCGTCAAACTCCTTAGAGTAAAAGGGGTGGCACCAGCCTTGGCCTGTGAGAATCAGCCCTAGAATCTAACTGCCAGAGAGCCAGTTCCTTGTCTAAGAAAATTATTGTGGGAAGTCAGTGAAATTAAAAGAGAAGCTCATTTCAGACTTTCAACAAACTAAGTATATGCGTCCCTCTGAGCCTGCATGGTCAGAGGGCGAGCACCAGAGAGGCAGCCAGGAGGGAGGGGCTGGAGGCTAAGGCCCTGTGAAGGCTGCTCAAATATGGGAGGGGACGGTATTCACCCTGGAAAAGGACAGACTCAGCGGGGTCATTTTGTTTCCTCAAGTGGGGATCTGTGGGTGGGCCTGACTCCCTGGAGGGTGAAGGAGCTTGGGTCTCAGTCTCCCCACCTGACCCACGGCGATTGTAGCACCTGCCACATAGGTTGTCTGCAGGGGTCATGAAGACCAAGCACTGGATCTACAAGAGGCTGATTCCTGCGTGAAGAACCCTCTCACCTTCTAGCTGCTCAGCAAAGAAGCAGCTTCCCTACAAAGTGGGAGACCACTTCCCTCTCCTCCCAGCCCTGGAAGTGTCTGAGGAGGAGGAAAGTACCCCTATCTGAGAACCTGCGAGGGTCAGACCCAGAGCTGGGCATGGAGTCTGGAGCCCTGTTCTCAGGGAGGCAGCACAGGGGCCTCCCAAGCTTGCAGGGAGCTCTGAAGGTGCTGAAAGTGTCTGCCCCGGCGTGTTCTGGCCCCGCGGGCTGGCTGAGCAACCTGCTCAGTCAGTGCATCTGTTTTTCCCTGTGCATTTCTTCAGACCAGCCTTACTAGACCTGTGCTCGGTGCTGGGACCACGGAGAGGGGTCAAAGTCAGATCCCTGAGGGAGTCCTAGGCTGGCAGGAGAGACTGGCCAGGCAGAGATGTCTAATGGTCAGAGGCCGGGAGGATGGAAGAACAGTGGACCTGGGGCCCAAAGCGGCCCAGCCCAGCCAGGCAGGCAAGTCTTCCTGACACCGTGACCCCAGGTTAGAAGGATGAGGAGCTGTTAGTCAGGTGAAGAAGGGGGTCAACAGTTGCACACAGGGGACAGCCCGGAGGCACGTTTGTCCCAGCACTTCTGAGAACTGGATGCAGGTCAGACTGGCTGAGTGCTGACAGAGTGGAGAGCAGGGTGGGTGGGTGAGTGAGGCTTCTGCCCATTTTACATGCTGAATATCTCTCAGGGTTTCTTAAACCCACATGGCCCCCACTTTCCTTTCTCTACCACCACTGCCTCCTCTCCATCACAGCTGCACTGGCCTTGCCACTTCTTGCCTATAGACTATGGCACAAGCCTCCTGGCCTCTCATCTTTGCCCCTGCCCAGCCTAGTCCATCCCCTACACCCACTGCTAAGGAATCCAGCCTTGTCACTTCTTAAAGCCCTCCCTGCCTCCCTACACCCGATAGGGCATTACCCAAGACCCATGTCCTAGCATTCATGGCTCTCAGCATCTCTCAAGTGCCCATGGCTCCTACCTCATTTCATTGGCTTCCCCCCACCCGCCGCCAGCACCAGACCTGCTGTATTTCCAACAGTGCCCCATCCTCCCTCGGCCTCCACACATTCAAACTTCCTGTGTCTGCTCTCCACTGTGCAGGCACACGCACATGGAGAGTCCCTCAGTCTTCAAGGTTGTCTCCTCTGTCCTCACTTTCCTGACCCACCCAGGCAGGGTTATCCCCCACTCTGTTCCCATGCCTCCCTTTTTGTAGTCTAAAAGAGCTCACATACCATTAATTCGTATTTATGTCTCCCCCATTAAATGTGAAATCCTTGAGGGCAGGACAGCCCCATGTTTGGTTCAACCCCTGACCCTCATGCCCAGCAGAGACCCTGGCACACAGCAGGCATCAGTATCATTTTTTGAAGGAATAAACAGTGAATAAGAAGGTTTCTCTTGGTGTTTCTGAAGGGGAGATGCTTGGACCAGCCCTCACAGAAAACACAGGACTCACCGAGCTTAACATAAGCTGGAATCACCTTTGAGGCACAGGAGCCATGGCCTTTGCCAGGGGTCTGGAGGTATGAGGCCCTCTCCTATCAGCCCGTCTGGCCTGTCTTTTGGGGGCAGGTCTCCCAGGTGCCAGCTCCCAGTCTTTGCAGATCTTCGGAAATGCACCTTGGATCTTTTGAGCAGAGCTTCAAGAATATTTTTTTAAGTGACTTTAGTGTTCCCAGCTCCACTTAATGGTGACAGTGTTCTGTCTCCCTGTGCCCACTCTCACATCAGTTACTGAGGGGTCCAAAGCTGACTGTTGCATAGCTTCTCCAGACGTCACAGACACTCGGCTGGTGGGGACATGGTGCAGTCAGGTGACACATGCTCACTGTTGAGCATATGCAGATGCTTCCTGAGATGACACCCTAGCACTCTGGCTCCCAGCACACTCTCCAACAGCCCACCTACTCCCTTGGATGTTGTGGCTTGTAGGCCTCAGGAACAGATGCTTCAGCCCTTGCCAGGGTGGCGCAGGGGCCTGCAGTGCTCGTGGCTGGCTCCCTCTGTGGGTCCTTGTCAAGGAATGGCAGCCACTGCCTTGCCCTCTGACAGGGGCTGACCTGGGGTCCTGAACACAAGGTGGCAGGTCAGGGTCTGTCGTCCCAGCACATCTACAAGCTCCACACTTCTCCCCATCACACCCCCCAAACAGCCCTTCACTGGAGCCCCACTGGGTCCTTGGGCTGCTTTGTGCTTCGGAGTCCCTGCCCTTGAGAGGCCCCCAAGTGGTCATAGGGCCTGATCGCCGTGTCGCTGGCACCTGCTACCACGTGGCAGCCCCCCCGCCCCTGGCTCAGAGGGTCATTCACATCCACACCCCTCTCTCCACTGTGCTTCCAGGGGTTCGGCTCCACTGCTCACCACCATCCAAGCCACAAGACTCTAACCTGGACTCTGCCCTTTCACACTTGGTCCACACTCTTTGCGCCTTGGGTCTCTGGGCCCCTGAGGCTGTGGCCCCTGACTTTCTCCACCATCACATGTGGTCCCATGGCTTTGCTCTTTTGCGTTCCAGGCAAACATCATCCTGAGAGTCCTGGACATCTCATGCAATGGCTGTGAAGATCCTGGATCCTCCGTGGTGGGTGAGGCACTTAAGACTGACAACGTGTTGGAGGAACTCGATATAAGGTGAGCAGCCTGGGATGCCCTCTGTGTCACAATCTCTGGGTCCATAGCCACTCCAGGGACCAGGGACTCCATGATCTTGCTGCTATTCACCACTTTAATTCCCAAACCTACCACAGTCTACCCATGATGGGACCTGAGCTGCAACACAAGAGTGTCCAGCTGTGTCCTTGTCACTCGAGTTCATCATTTGAACATTGGGACTCGTAATTCCCACTGTACAGGTGGGGGTCTGGGAATTGCACACATATGTGTGAAGCATCTTCAGAGAGCCTGGTGCAGGGTAGGTGCTCACATGCTCTGCTCAGCACATGGCTGCTGGGGGCCTGCTGTGTGGGGGCTGCCCCTCCAGGCTCAGGCAGGGTCCCAGGCCTCAGCAGGTGACCAGAGAGGGGCCACAAGCCAGATGGAGGGAAAGAGGCAGAGGCCCCACAGATCACGGGCTGCTGGAGTAATAAGGTCTGCCTGCTGCAATCTTGCCCACCTTTGCTCCCCATGGAAGGAGCTAAGGCCAGAGGAGGTCATGGGGGATACTGAAATTCAAGGCTGAGCTGGGGTCTGAGAAGTCAGAGAGAAGTGGGACTGGCTCTGAGACAAAGTGGCCAACAGCTGTTCTGAGGCCTGGAGTTCAGGTCCAATAGGAAGAGGGGGAGGCAGAGATGACGTGGGGAGGGAGCTGGGGGATTTTCCAGAACAGATGCTGTCATGGTGATAGGTACAGGGTGCCAGCTGGGGCAGAACATGTGGGAGCAGCTGCTGAGCTCTGAGGGCCAGGGAGCAGCTGCTGGTCTCCACCAGGGGAGGGACGCTCTAGGCGTGTTTGCTGGGGGATCTCCCTGAACACTGGGAGCCTCCGATGAGGCAGGGTCCTCATCCAGCTTTTACTCACTGACCTGCCCAGTGTCCCAAGGGCGTGTGTGGAGGCTGGAATGTGAAGCCTGACCCAGTGGATGCACCAGCAGCTCCAGCTGGGACCCTGGGGAGATCTGTGTGCAAGGCAGCACAGTGCACATGTCTTTCTGCTGCAGCAACAACTGCATCTCTGCGGTGGGAGCCCTGAGCCTGGGCCTGGGCCTCCGGGTCAACCAGACACTGAGGATGCTTGTTGTGAGTGCTAACCTGATGGGGGAGGCCCCACACAGACCTGCCTGTGTCCATCCACACAGATCCCTCCTCCGTCACATCTCCCCACCACAGTGGCAGCAGGGTACAAGTTCCAGAGCCCCAGTGGTGTGAGGGCCTTCTGGCTTCTTGTGACCACTTCTTCCATTTGCCATTCACTCAGCCATCTCTGGCCTGGCACATGCACATCTGCAGACTCCTCCCCCTCCATCCTTCCCCACAAGCTGCCCTTCCTCCTTCTCAGCCCACTGGGTGCTGCTTTGCTGAAGATGGCCAGGGCACCCTTGCTTCCCCTTCATCTTCTCCCCTGCTCTTCCTCTGGCCTTGCTGGACCCAGGCTCAGACTTACCTGAGGCCTTGGGTGCACAGCAGGGGTTCCTTCCTCCAGGGTTGCCAGTGGGGAGGGAGCTGCTGAGCAGGGCTGAGAACAGAAGACAGAGAAGGGAGGGTGCAATCAAGGGTGGAGCAGGTCTACGAGGACCACTGTGCCAACAGCATGTGCTCAGAGGACAGAACCACCAGCTTCAGAGGGATTCAGCCCTGCCTGGCCCTCAGCTCCCTCAACTGGCAGAGGAGCCCCCTACAGCACCCCCATCCCCAGCCTGAGGCTCACTCCTCTCCTGCTCTTGGCTAGAACACATATTCTCTCTTAAGCTCTGGATCCCCATTTCCAGCTCCCTGCTGGAGGGTCTCCCTGATGGGCCATAGGCACATCGGATTCTGAGAGTCCAATCTGAAGGCATTGTCTCCCTCTAAGGGCTGCCTCTTGGTCAGGAGGACTCCTTCCCTTCAGAAGCTGGGGCCCAGTGCTCGCCCCTCCCTCTCTTTCCCACATCTTCCCTCCTCCATCTCACCTCCTGCAGCGTGCCCAGACTGCCTGCTCCTCCTTCTCACTTCCCCTCCTCCAGTCTTGTGGTCCTGCTGCTTTCTCCTCTCTGGCCCTTCCTTCCCACCTGCTCCCATGTGATCTTCCTAAACTGGAAATGTGCCCCTGTCCCTCCTGCTTTAACTGGGTCAGTGGCTCCCCTCTGGATAAATCCCAGCTTAGTACTGTGTCACTCACAACACGTCCGCAGGATCTTGGCTCTGCCAACCCCCCTCTTCCCTCCCACTTTGAAACCCATCCTCTGACTCCCAGCTGCCTGGGATTCTCTGTGCACACGGGGCGGGTTCTCACCTCTGCTTTGCTCCTGCTGCTCCTCTTGCTGAAGTGCCCAGCTCCGCCCACCTCACCTGTGGAGCTCAACTCAGGGGCTCTGTCCCCATCGGACCTTTACTCCCAGGAGAGCTGGTGCACACTTGCTCATTGCACTTATCACACTGCATTTTTATGATGTTCCTTTTCCAGTCTTCCCCCGAGTGGGTGAGCTCATTACGGGCAGGGGTGTGTCTCATGTGTCTGTACCTTTGTCCCCAGCACAGAGCTGGCACTGGGTGGGCACTCAGCGAGCACTCACTCTCTTCCTCTCTCCCTGGCCCTGCATCCTCAGCCAGGGCATTCTGTCCGTGGAGACGCCTTCTGAGCAGAGACAGTGGGGCTGTCCTCGGCCATGTCACCAGAGATGAGGAATCCTTGCTTCTTTTCACGCTGCTCCTCAGGCCCCCCCGGGCTCAGCTGTTCTCAGTGTGTGTGTGTGGGTTTCTTAGGTGCCCAGGAATCCCAGACAAAGTGCAGGCTGCTTGGGTGTTCTCCAGGCTGTCCAGGAGAATCCAGTGTCTGCCCTGGAACTGCTGGATTTCTCTGTAGGAGCTTTTCATAAGCCCCACCTCGGACACTCCCCACAGCCCCGTGAGGGACCATTTAAAGGGAGAAAGTGGGGATTAGAGAACTAGAGCGCCTTGCCCAGATCCATGTGGTGGCCGAGTCCACGTTCCAGCCCAGGCCTGAATGTGGGTCATGATGCCCTTCCGGCTCCACTCCTGCTCCTGACTGGGGTACTGCCCCGGTCTCACCATGGACCCCTGCCTGGTTCTTCACTGGCTGAGAGTGAACAGCTGGCTGTGGGACACGATGCTCACTGTTCTCTGGTATTTGGATTTCCAGGTTCAGCACTTGCAAGCCGCAACCTCTCCGCAACCCGTACTGCCTGCGGGTGGACCGTGGTGCTGGAAGATTCACCTGTGTGGCTGTGAGGGCAATCAGGACCCCTTTCTATCAATTTTGCCTTTTTAATGTAGAAAAAAAGGTCATTTTTAAAGGCATTTAAACCTTAAGGAGAGAATCCCCAAATACAAATTATTAAAAGAAAGTCTAGTCCGGTATCACTGCTTATTCTCACCCTGATTTATTTCAATCCAGACTTGAGTCAAAGCCTCTCCAGAGATGTGTTTTCACAGTTCCAGCCCTCAGGCTTGGGACACCTGGTGTCGAACGTCCTTGTTTCCTTCTACCTGCCTCATCTCTACAGCTCCACAGGCAGAGGTGAGCTTGCCTTAACCATGTTCCTCCTGCTCTGAGGATGCCTGTCAGCACGGACTCTATTGTTCTAAAACAAATGGAGTGCTGTGTGAAATTGTCCTGCAACAATACATACTTATTCAATATGATGTGTGGTTATTATCAGAAGCTTTAGTATAATGGAAATCCCATGGGGTTTGGAGTTAGACAGGCCTGAGACCAAATCCTGATCCATCAACGTTGGATCTTGGATTCTGAATCAGAGATCAACACTAGTCTAGATACAATGTTCTATTTCCTGTTCCTTCGCTGCTATCATTAGTCTAATCTGCTGAGCCCAGATTGTATCCTCAGCTTTAAGGAGAATACGTCTGAATCCTTACAGTCCATGTAAATCCCTTCCCAGGACTCAGCCTTATGTTTGTGTGAAACGGGGCTCGTACCCACCAGCCAGGGTCACTGTGAGACGAGATGAGATGACAGACCTCACGGAAAGGGCCTGTGCAGAGAAAGACTCAGTGCTCGTTCTCTTCCCCCAACCTCTCTGGTTTCCATTTTTTGTTGAGGAAGAACATTTATGCTGAAAAGTGCACCTGGATTAAGGGCAGAGCCCAGTGAATTTTCAGAAATAGCATAGACCTATGTAATCTGCCCCCAGATCAAGAAATAGAGCAGACCCCCACAAGCCCCCATGAGCCCCTGCCCTTCTCTATTTTAACAGCTTGGGGAGTAATGACATCATCATCCAGAGGAGAGAAGCTGTCCTGAGGAGCTTCTTCAAGACCCTGTGTGTGTAAGTAAAAGAAGTCAAGTTCTCAGAAAGTGACAATGTGCTGCCTTGTCCTGGGTGTCTCTTCAGGATTCCAGGTGAGCAGAGAGTTTGATGACCTCACCAGCTCAGTGAAGGTCATTCTCCCAGGGCTTTGCATAAAGATTGCTGCCTGCAGAGTGGAGTACAAAACAGAGTTGCTGTCCCACCAGCGTCTGCCCCTAAATGACTGTGGAGTGTGGCTTCCTCATCTTCTGTCGGCCACTTCAACTTCCACATGGAGGGTTCTGGGCCTTGCCATGCCTTGTTACCACCTGATTCTGCACTGAGTCCACATGTCAACTGGGGGTTAAGTCCTACAGAGCTGGCCTTCATGATGACTCAGACAGCTGTACCCTCCTCTGCCCCCATGTTCTCTGCACTAACCTGGGCCTTCCTCTGCTCTCACTCATTTGTGTAACATGAACTCATATGATGTGCTGCACATTGAGGTGGGCACTGGGTCAAAGATGTCCGAAGTCCCTGCCCTGATGACCTCAGGAGACAATGAAACTATAAGGTGGTGTGCAACTGGCATTCCCAAACTCAACTTGTGAGAATGCAAATTGACACAACTCTTTCTGAAGGTAATGTATCATTGTGTACCAAGAGCCTTAAAACTGCCTGTGCCCTTTGACCCAATGGTGTGACTATTTTGCTCTACAGAAATAAACAGAGATGCAGAAAAAGATTGATGTCCAAAGATGTTCACTGAAATGCTGTTTATAATCTGAAATTGGAAATAATCTAAATGCTTGATAACAAGGGATTGGTTAACTAAAATTTGGAACTCTGCAAACCTTAAAGCCAAGTGTTCAAAGAACATTTAAGAATTTGTGAAAATGCACATGATTAATAAAGTGAAAAAATCCAGATAAAAAAATCACATGATTTGCCTGGCAGGTCCTCAGAAGGGTAAACATGGAGTTTCCCATATGACCCACAGTTCCATTCCTGGAGAAGTGAAAACATATGTCCACACCAACACTTGAACACAGATGCCCATAGCAACATTCTTCATAATGTCCACAAGGTGCAGATGTCCACCAGCTGATGAGTGGATGAATGCTGTGGTGCACCCATACAATGGAATATGATTTGGCAATAAAAAGGAATGAAATTTGGTGTGATGAAAATGTTCTAAAATTGATTATGGTAATGGTTGCACAACTCCATGAATGTAGTAAAAGAAATTGAATTGTCTACTTTAAATAGGTGAATTGTATGGTATGGGAGTTCTCTCTCAATACAGCTGTTTAATAGAGAAAAGAATGGCATAGCATGCTGCTACAGGAATGGATCATGTAGCATGAGGAATGTGTCCTGTACAACATGAGTGGACCTGGAAACATCCTGCTGAGTGAAAGACGTCAGTCATGAAAGACCACATTGTAGGATTCTGTTTATACAAAATGTCCAAAACTGGCAAATCCACAGAGACAGAAAGTAGACTAGAGGTTGCTTAGGGCTGGGGAGATGGGAGGGATTGGAGGTTGACAGCTAAAGGGCATGGGTTTCTTTTGGAGAGGATAAAAATGTTCTAAAATTGATTGTGGTGATGGTTGCTCAACTCTGTGAATATACTAAACACCATTGGGTTCTCCATCACTTTAAATGGATTAATTGTATGGTATGTGAGTTAGGTCTCAAAAAAGCTGTTACCAAAAAGAAAATCATGTTATTTGATCCCAATTGTGTAAAACACATGTCTGAATGTATGTATTCTGAAGAAAAGACCAAAAAAACCCCTGGCATATGAGTAATATTTATCTCTAGGTTTTGGGTTTATGTATTTTTATTTTGTTTATATTTTTCTGCATTTTCCACATTTCCTGCTCTAAGTATGTGCTACTTTTAGAATCAGAAATGTAAATACTCCTTAAAAACACAATGTGATAACAGGCAATGTGATAACAATTCAGTTATGTGCATGATGTGCCTGGAGCCCTGAAGAAGGAGGGTGGTATTGACTGAATTTTCCCTGCAAAACATCATATGTTGAAGCCCTAACCCCAATGTGACTGTATTTGGAGACAGGAAGTAATTAAGCTTAAATGACATCATAAGGGTGGGGCCCTGATCTGATAGGATTAGTATCCTTATAAGAAGAAGCACCAGAAATCTTCCTCTCTCCCCCTCCCCCCATGAGGACACAGCAAGAAGGCAGCCCTCTGCAAGCCAGGAAGAGAGACCTCATAAGAAATCAACCCTCCCAGACCTTGATCTGGGACTCCTAGCCTCTAGAACTATGAGATGTCGATTGAGGAAAAATTCGCTACAATTCAAATAGCAGATTTTTATTTGGGCAATTAGAATTGCAACTCAGGAGACTCAGATTCAGGCAGAAATTCAAAATGTATTCTGAGGAGGACAGGGATGCAGGGGTTTATAAAGGCAAAAAGAGCTAAGTTACACAGGTCGTTTTGTGAGATTTGTGATTGGTGCTGGAAACAACTGTTACTCTTGGCTATGTGATCAGTTGCAAGGCCATCTCTACAGCAGAAAGTTCTTATCTATGAGAGTAAACATATTTCTTGGAAGAAGGTCCAGATGACAACTGTGAAGCACAGTTCAAAAGCTACATTCCCTCTGGCTAGAGACGTGGGGTGCGTGCATAAGGCCCATTTCCTTAGTGGCCTCCCAGCTCCATTTTAGAAGCCTTGATAATGTTACTCTATTTTGTTATCTCTGTCCATGTTTCCCCTTTTGATCAAGATCTTTCAGGAGAAAGCATCGCAGAGCAACTGTTCAATATATTGATATTTCCCTCATTGCCAGGAAGGCTCTGACCTGGGAAGCCGTGTCCCTCAGTCACCAAGGTTCTTTCCCACAGGGCTCGAGGGCTGCCTTCCTCTGATGATGATTCCAGAATATCCAGTTGCCATGCTCTAGACTGTGACCAGCAAGATCCTTTAAATTGGAATCCAGGAAGGTGTCTTTAACCTGTTGATGATGGGCTTGAGCATAAGACAGTAGAGACTCACAGTAGCTGGTCAGACTCACATAAGACAACTGGGCATCAGCAGAAGGTTGTGAACCAACAAACAGTGATGTGCTGGTGATGGGCTCACGTGGAGTTAGTTCATGTTTTCCAAAGAGGGCACTGTGAACAATCAGCAAGACCGAAGGCAATATCTTAAGCCAGGGGAGTCCAGTCCACTGTATATAACAAACCTCAAAGACAATTAACAGGACTAGAATCTAATAGCTACAAAGCTGAAAACAGAATTTTTCTCTCCTCAATTACCATTGATTTTTTTCCAAAGATAATCACAGCAAAACTATTTTGTTTATATTAAAAACTTGGCTTTATTATTTATACAAGTGAAAATAAGAATATTCACTGAGACTTTCTGAATTCTGGGGGGATAAGGTAGGGAGAAAAAGTCAATGTTTCATCTTTGTTCAAAAAGATATGTCTTACCATTTGTTGATAGATTGAGAAAACATTTCTTTTTTTTTTTTTGAGGAAGATTGGCCCTGCCCTAACATTTGTTGCCAATCTTCCTCTTTTTCTTTTTCCTCCCCAGAGCCCCAGTACATAGTTGTGTATCATAGTTTTAGAGTTGTAGCTCTTCTGTGTGGGATGCAGCCTCAGCATGGCTTGATGAGTAGTGAGTAGGTCTGCAACCAGGATCCGAACCGGCAAACCCTAGGCCGCTGAAGTGGAACATGTGAACTTAACCACTACGCCACTGGACCAGCCCCGATAAAACATTTCTTTAAGTCTGGAAAAACAAAACTTTGGAACATCTTTCTCAGCTCATGCAGTCCTATGTAATTTAATGTTTCTTCTGCTTGAATCCAGTTTTTCCCTTAGTTTTCTCAACTTTGCCTGATGATTGAAGGTGATAGGGACAGTGAGCATCCTAAGTTCACAAAGTTTTCATTAATGTTCATATGATTTTCCCAGTGAAATGGGTGCCTTTCCATTAGGAGGGCATCAGCTTTGTGGCAAGAGAAAGGCTTTAACCCATCCAGAAAACACAGACAATAACGAGAACATATTGATGAGCCATAGGAAGTGGCAGTTGAATGAAGTCCAGCTGCAGGTTCTCAGAGGACCCAGAGGGAGGAGTTCTGAGGCCTCTGGGGACAGAAATAGTCTTTCCTATAGTGGGTGAAGCAATGTAAAAACTGAAACGTGGGATTTGCCACAGAGCCAGGAAGAAACCAGCAGCCATCTTGGGTTTTCCATAGCCCCGTTTGTTGAATTTACAGCCATTGTTTCCCCACCTTAATTTCTCTGCTTCAGGAGCAGACTGTTGCCATGTTGTAAGGACATCAGGATGGCAAAAGTCTGGCAGTGAGGGACTTTTCTTTGCAGAGGCAGAATGGACCTCACCTACATTTGCTAACATTTATAGATTCTGTTGTTGCTGCCTTTACATAAAAATCAGGTAAGGAGCTTTCCTAATATTTAGTGTGAGCCTCAATTTTGATGACAGACAACATTTTATGCCAGGACAATTTAGAGCCCCAGGAATTTCACACAGTTTCTGGAACTCTTATAACACATATTTATAAAGACATTACATAAAGAAGGCTAATGTTATTCCTATTTGACAATGCTTCCCATGAAATTTAACGTATCAGATAAGCCTAATTAGTTTAATACCTGTCTTTTTAAAAGGAGAGAAAACCAATCTTTTGAGATTTTTCAAGGATCCTCTGAAAAATCCCAATGTTAGCTAGAGGTCAAAAAAGACTTCACTTAGAATCTGATTTGGGGAAGTTTGTCAAAAATATCAAAGAAAGTCTTAAAATACTTGCCTAAATAAGATCACAGATCACTATCAAACTTAAATTAAGTATCTGTTTAACCAAGGTGACAAAGCGATTTCAAAGACAAATACAGAAGGTTACATAGCTGCAAAACCTTAGCTCTTTGTAACAGGAATGAGTCAGCTTTTGACATAAAGCATAGGAAATTATTTTGATAAAACATAACATCCCTCCCTTTTATGCAGGTTAGTTAACCGTAAAGAAAATTTTTCATAATCTCTTTATCAAGAGTAGGTTAAAAGCCCAAGAAACCTTGTCCCTATAACAAAAACAGAGAAAACCAAATTCTAATTTTACACCAGCTTATTTCTGATATTAAAACTCATTTACTTAGTGAAATTCATTCCAATCTTTGCCAGCTTGACCATATACAAGACTGTTTTCTCAGGGTTCCCCTTCCACAAACTTCCTTTTTTACATTCAGAATTTGTCCTTTCTTCTTTCCCATAACCAGTTTTACTTTAGGACAAATTTACTTTCTTAACAAAAATATCTCCATTCCTTATACCTTGTTTTATTGGAAACATATATTTTCTCAGCATAAGTTTTTAATGTGGCACAAGATGTGTTTACTAATAGATCCAAACATCTTTTAGTTTTTCTGTAATAAGAAGCCAAAAGTAAATAAACTCTTGTTTAGTAATTAACATTTTCCTGTTTTATCTTATCAGGAGATCTATTTTATCTTTTCTAGATATTCAATGAATTTTCCATCATTTAATTTCATTTAGCAAAACTCTAAGGTTTCAAGTTACCAAAAGATTTGGGTACGCTATTTTAAACTACACATACCATAAAACATAATTATTGCACTTAAAATTCCTACTCCATTAACATGTGTATAATTCATTAATTCTTAACAATCATACTTTGATTATACATGAAAATTTCATGAGACATTAAAGCAGTTAGCCTTAATTTTAAGTTAATTTTTTCTTGCTGACAAATTTCATAACAGTGATACCATGAGATTATTTGATTAATAACCCAAATAGAATAAAAGTTATATGTTTCCATTATCTCCAGTGCTGAGAACTCTGAAGACATGCCTTTCTTAATTAAACCAACCAACTTAAGCAAGCTTTTATTGACCAGAGATTATTTTATAGCACGTTAACTTGAAAAACATTTGGGTTAGTTTCTATTATATTTAGAAATAATTTAGACAAGCTCATGCTTTAAGTTCATTAAATAGAACTCTTTTTAGAAATTAATTTTGTTAATACCACCTGGAGGTAGAAAAATATCACACATGTATATATGTACATACATATATATAGACTGACACAGACCACATAGCTTTTATTTTAAAAATTTCAGCCATGGATCAGGTACAATACAAAACACAGTAGTTTATAAATAATTGTGTCTCTAGCAGATAGAACAAGTTAAGGTTACCTGCTTAAAAGTTGTTGTTGTTAATATTTGTGGAGAAGACCTTTAAGATTTATCTTTGCTGTAGATAAGGAGGTTATGAATTAGATTTGGGGTGAGAGAGCTTCTCCAGCAGCCTGCATTTAAAATGAAACATTTCCCCCCTTTTTTTCTTTCACCTCAGGCTTTACTGATTCAGCTAGCCAGGTTTAGTCTCAGGTGACTGTGGGCTGTTATCTCCTGGGGTGTTTACATTCTAAAGACATGGAAAAATGTAGAACTTCAAAGGACAGACAGAAAAAAATGCAAGTTTTTTCTAGAAGTTTCAGGGTAATTGTGATTTAAAATTTTCCTCCAGTCTTAGGAATTGGGGATGGTCTAAATAAGAGTTCCTGGAGAGGTTACCAGGTTGTGAGTCAGGTCCAGGAGGTTTCAGGATTGGTGAAAGGGAAGGGGTGGAATCTGAACTGCCTGTAGAGCTGCATTTTCAGTCTTACAAAGATTTATGGGACAAGGACAGTTGCTGTCAATGACTCAGAACTTGGGTTGTAACTTTTTACATTAGCCCCAATATGCTTCTTTCTCTCTGGGTATATAGTTTTATTTTAACTTATGTAACTGTGGGCCCTCCAGGACCAGATCAACTGAACCCATCTCTTATCAACAGAAGTGATTAATAATTGCCTTTCAGAAAATGTGCAAAGTCACGTAGTAGTAAGAGCATGTGCAGAGGAAGAAATCTTGACCTGAGATGATGAAGAAACCAAAGATTCTCCTCTCTGTGGATCCCAAAGGACTAGGGGGACATGACCAGAATGTGAAGTTGAACCCTTATCAGAAGTGAGGGGTCCCTCATTCAGGAAGATCTGGTGTTAAAATTCCTTCCCCACCACATCATAGATGTTTATAGACCTATCATAAAAGTTTAGAACCTCATCATAAATGTTTAAAGCCTTACCATAAATGCTTGAAGCCTACCAATCAAAACCTGTACCATGAGCATTTCCTCAACCACCCTATTCTCCTGAATCTCTTAAATTTTGCCCAAAATCCTAATTCAGGGAGATAGATCTGAGGGCACATGCCTTCTGCCTCCCAGCAGATGGATCTCACAGAATAAAGCTGATTTCTCCCCCAAAGGCTGATTCCATAATTAATTCACTGTTTATCCACATCAGGCAAGAGAACTCCAATTTGTGCAGTAACAATTGGCGACCACGAAGGGACAAGTTCCTGTGACTGCCTGCCCAAGGCTCTAGAACCCCCAGTCGGGTGTGGGGTCTTTTCCTCGACCCTAAGTGTCTTCCCAGACAATTTTGTCTAGGGGCTCAACTGATTGGATTCCCATTTCCCACCGTGGTGCTTCAGACCCCAAGTGTTTTTTTTTTTTTCTCTTTGGGAGAAGACACAGCTTCTGGATCAAGATGTTTCTTGGCTCTGGGTGAGTAACTTTAAGAAAGCGACTGTTCCTTACCTCATCTCTCTGGTTTGATTTCCTGGAAATATAAGTTTGGCTTATTCTGGGGAATCCTGGTGGGCTGAGACCCAAACCTTGGGCCTGAACCCCTCAAGGTAATTAGAGGTAGGATAAAAGTTTCACTCGTGAAGTTGCTTCTGGATCTGGTCAATTTTGGGCACTAGTTGTGAGCTGCCCCTGACAATCTGGTTTTGAGTAGCTCCTGGCACTGGTTCTGAGCTCCTGCTGGAAAAGTAGCTATTATTCTGGTCTGTGTTGTATGTAGAACTGTACTGTGTGTTAATCTTCTTCTGAATTGAACAGGCTATTTGGGGACTGAGTTTCTCGGTGATAGTAACAAACTTTCTTTAGAAATTACCTTTTTTGTTGTGGCCACTTTGGAAAAAGCCCCCTAAAATGGGCATAACCATAAATAGCTGGCAAAATAACCTGGGATAATTTAAAATTACAGTGGCTGCTTTGAGGGTCCTTTTGTAGAGCCAGGTAACAGACAAATTTTTTTAAAGAGTTGAGCTCACCACCTTCTAGCACCTAAAGGGGCCAGAAGCTGTAAATGTTTACAAAGAACTGCAGAATCTTACCAAGCTTGTTTAGTGTCCTGAGGGCTTGGCTTAATAACCATCAGGTTTGCCAAACTACAGTTGGGCAAAAATGCAGTTACACTCCATTTTGTGGCTGAGGGTCCTACCAAACTGCCATCAGCCTCAGGGGCATTACATTGGCCGTTAGAAGGAAGCCTTGGTTTGGCCTTCGTTGTGAGGGTCTTGGTTTCAGGGATGCCTGAAATTTTCACAAACTGGTTCTAGCTGCAGCATAAAATATACTTTTGACCAGCTGTCTCCAAATTCTGAAACAATGGGAAACAATAATTCAATCCCCATCTGTAGCCCCTTAGGCTGAATTCTCCCAAACTGGGCGACTTTTAGCTACAAGCCCATGAAACAGGAAAAGATGATATTCTTTTATAACACCATATGGCCACAATGTTCTTTAAACTCTGAAGAAATTGGCCAGACGATGGCTCATTCAGGAACTCTGAGAAATTTGGTTTGAGTACTCAATGGTTTATTGATCCTTCTCCTATCACAGATGGTCACTATTTTTCCTTGTCTCTGTCTTTTGTGTCATTTGTCATAAAAAGGAAAAAACCATAGGGCAAGACACAGGCATCTCCACAAGCCTATTGTCTGGGTGGGCCCCAAGTAAAGTTTGCTGTAGGTTAAGTATGTGCATAAGGTCAAAGCTATTGCTAAGGGGCCCCTTGGAAGCCAAAAAAGACCACAAAATTGGTGGGTACAGGTGGAGCAGCTAAGAGCCATTATGGTGCTCGCCACCTCCGGGAGACTTCTGTGATAGGATAAGTTGGCCTCAGAATAGGCTAGATGATGACATGTCCCCTGCCAACCTCAAGAAAATTTTGGTGGAATGAGGTACTCTGTAAAACAGCACACAATCCCCAACCCTGAGGCACTTCCTTCCTAGGTATTACTTTGGCTCCGAGAGACCCATGGCATAGGGTTAAAGCTATTAATGTGCATATAAGATGAGTTTTTTTTTTTTTCTTTTGTCTTGTTCTATGTCTTGAGAGCTTGGCTTTGTGACCTCTTTGGTCTCTGCCATCCAGAGAATGCATGTACCAGCGTGCTTTTGGTGGCCGGTAGCACAGACTGGGGTTCCGAGATGTATTCTCTTTGTCTACCTGTATCATCTCTCAGGGGAGTTTGTCATGAGGAGTCCCAGTCCATCGGGTGCCTTTGTTGTCTCAACCTTCATTGCTTGTTAGTGCACTAACATCTATGCAGTGCAAGCCTTTGCTTTCTTGGACTATTTTTGGGAGTGAACTTTCTGGATCTTGTGAGGGCTGCTTTGTTTGCACTCTCTTTTGGGGACACCTCTTGTGTCCATAGTTAAGCCATAAATGCTTATTGGTTTGAGTTGATATTAAGATCCTACTCATCAACGGTCATAGGATGGATCCTTAAATTGGAAAAATTTCTGAATTGGAAAATTTATTAGAAAGCTATCATAATGACTAGTTTTAAGAACTTAAGCAAATTTGGAGTCTCAGCTTCCTCTCATGATCTTATAGATGCTAATGAAAGCTCCAGCTGCCACCCCCCCAGGGTAAATTTGTCTAGAGTTTAATTGTTCACTTGGAAAAGGTGCCTTTATTAAACACTTTGTGCAGACTTTTTAAAGGTATGTGATACATTGTCCTGAAGTTTTAGAATACAAAAACCTTTTGATTCACCTCTTAAGTTAAAAATATCCCTGATATAAAGGAGCAATTGGAAAAATGTAGCTTAAAGGGTGGGTCAGACCCTTTTATCATTCAGACTGTAATCCAGTTCTTTGGGGAACTGGAAACAAGCCTCTTTGTCTTGAAAATCTCTGCAGGGCCAGAGGTATGCCTCTAGAATGTGATTCAAAGTTCATTGGTCATTTTTCCAATCCTAAATCCTCCTCTGTTCCTCTCAAAATGCTCACAGATATTGGGATGTTAGAAAATGATAAGACAAATATGTCCCAGAAATTGCATCATGGAGAAAACTTTAATGATTTCCCTGTGCCTTTGCAATGTAGTTGGACAGGTAAATCAACCTATAATGTCATCTAAGTTTACAACCCAGTTTCTGAGGCATGAAGAGCAATTGTCCTTTAAAAAAATCCTTGCAAGAGTGGAAACACAGCTCTAGAGGCAGTTCAGATTTCACCCATTTCCCTTATCTCAAAGAGCTGGCAAACTTTCTGAGAACTATCTAGCCCATCACTAATTCCTAAGACTGAAGAAAAAAAAGAAAAAGGAAAGAAAAATGGTCATAAGAGTGCCCTCATCAACAATCTAGCATCTTGTGTCTTCTCCACAAATATTAGTAAAAAGGTTAAAACAAATTTGGATTCATAACTAGGGAGCCTTGTATTACTGTGCCTGATTCATGGCAGTAATTTTAAAACAGTAGCTGTGGAGTCTTTGTGTCTGTGTGTCTGTGTGTGTGTGTGTGTGTGTGTGTGTGTGTGTGTGTGTGTGATATCTGTACTCTGGATGGTGTACCTTCTAAAGGGCTTTATTCAATTGGTTTAAGGTAAGCGCTTATATAAACCATTTCTAAATGTAATGGCAACTAACCCAAATGTCTTTCAAGTTAGCATGATAAAAATTAATCTTTGGTAAATGAAAGCTTATATAACATTGCTGGTTTAATTAAAATGGACACGTCCTCAGAGTTATCCGCACTGGATATGATGCAGACATGTAGTCTTTATTCTACATTTATTGGTCAAATAAGCTGATGTTATTCCTATTACCAAACTGGTTAGCAAAAATAATAACTTAAAATGATAGCTGATTTTGCCTACTGTCTCATGGAGTTCTGTAGGCAATCTAAGTAATTATTGGGAATGAGTAAACTAAATAGACATGAAAAGATAATGTTGGGTGAACCTTTTAACAATAATTATGTTATGGCATGTACATTTAAGATAACTTCCAAAATCTCTCTGGTAACTTAAAACTTTGAAGTTTTGCTAGATGAGATTAAATGATAAAAAACACATTGAATATCTGGGTCATTTTCAAATAAGATAAAATACTGAAACATTATCACTAAACATGTCTAAATTTATCTACTCTTGGCTTCTTATTGCAGAGAAACTAAAAGATGTTTTGGTCTATTAGTAAACATGTCTTGTATTTTATTAAAAATTGTATTATGAAGTATCATGTTTCTGGAAATTATGAAAAGTGTTTATAACCTTGCCAAGCCACAGAATGTTAATGTAAAAGAAAGTTCATAATTACTTACTTTTTAGTTTTCACTACAAATTAAGGTCTGTAAGAGTTAAAAATTTTAATTAATATATGTAATTAAAGCTACTAAATATTAATAATGAAAACATCTTTCTATTCAAGAAAAATAAGGTCTATATTTTCAGTAAAGAAGATATAAAGAATGGAAATATTTTTGTTTCGTTAAGAAAGATAACTTTATCACGAAATACTAGAAGGGAAGAAAGAAGGCATGGGACAAATTCTGAATGTAAAAAAGAAAGTTACAGAAGGTTTGTAGAAGAGGAACACTGAGGAAAGACTTTTGTGTGGTAACACCTATGGAAGAAAGCCTATTAAAAAAATGCCTATCAGGCTCTAAATATCTGCTTTAATTTGGCCAATTTTTGAACATAGAGCTAATTTTAAAAAATCCTCCTAAATACCCCATTAGTTTTCAGCCAGGACAAACAGTAAATATTTCTGGCAATATTTAATAACTCCATTAATTCTAATTTATTTTCCACTGTGCTGTTTAAGAGAATAGCATAGCAGATTTTTACTGGGAAAACCCTCAAAGTCTCATCAACTCTGGAGCGGCCTATCAGGGAGCCCTCCTACGATAGTGGATATGAGAGTGTCAGTAAGGCAACTAACTTGGTGGACTTCTGTAACAGTTGTGTAGTCTTTTCTTTTAGGTACCTTTTTACGTATAGCTTTAATTTTTCATTAGCTTTCTGCAACAAAACTTTAAACGAAACCATCTTAGAATTTTGAAGCCTTTGCTTTCAAGTGCACATTTTAAATGATTTTATCTAATTAGAATGCTCTGTCTACTGGCTATTGTGATTTTAAATCATTCTTAGTAATTTCGGTTGATTGACATAGAAATTTACAAAAGAAGGGACCATAGTTCTTAAATCTAAACCCAGCTGGAGTTACTGATAGAGAAACCTCTCAGAAACGTTAGAAAATGAAAGTCTCATGTGAAAGAAAAGCACACATATAAGAATGACAGTAGAAAAATCCCTCAATTTAGTGAGAGTACCCACTGGTCAAAGAAAAAAACCCTTCTGAGGAAATCCCTTCCTATAACAATGGCTGCCGCATGGGACTGAGACAATCATCTCCTGGATGGTCACCCCCCAATCCCAAAAAAAAAGCACTGACCTCAACCAAAGGGAGGGACGTCAGAACCTCAGAGGACCCGCAATCAGAAGAGTCAGCTATATATGGAAATGGTGAGCCCAGGGAGGCTTGTGCAGGCACCAAACCTGGTTCCAGGGGAGGACAGTCCATGAAAGTGAGATCACTTCAGGTCCTGCTTTCTGACACCATATTTGCTAACCTAGAAATAAAGAGACAAAATGAGAGGCAGAGAGATCTTTATCTGGGGATCAAGAATTTCAATTCTGGGAGCACAGATTCAGGTAGAAACCCAAATAGTGTCCCACCAGGGAGTAAAAGTCAGGGGCCTTTAAAGGCATAGAAGGGAGGTTTGCATGACAAAGAATGTTAATTATGGCTTGGTGCAGAAAGCTAATCTTGGCTAAAAACAATTGATTGCTAAGGCTTGCTAGAGGGAGGTAAAAGTCCATCACTGTGAGGAGCTGCAGTTTCTGGCAGCATTACTCAGTTCAAAAGTTCATGATCTGCCCAATGAGGACGTGCATAAAACCCATTTCCTTCATGGCTTCCAAGCTCCATTTTAAAGCCCTTAGACTTAAGTGACTGTTTTGTTTCACATTTCACAACTTCAATCAGATAATGCACAAGTGGCCAGTTTGGGGGAAACACTGGCCTCCTGACTTCTTACTCTATTCCTCTGTTTGCCAGGTTTCATCTCTCTCTGGCACTCAGCCCTTCCTGCCCTTGGAGTTCTTCATGGTGTTTACGCAAATAATCCATAACCAATGTATAAATCAAAATTGGAGTGAGTTAATTATGCGCTAGATCTGAGGGCCATATAGCATGGGAGAGTCCTTTCACAAAGGAATGGAGCACTCCAAAGAAGTGGGGGTATGCCAAGTGGTCAAACAGTGTCTATCACATATGATTGGAATGTCCTTTTTACAGTAGCCATGAAATTGCTTTACTGGCACAGCAATTTTGGGAATGCAGCAGGTCAGTGGTCTCAAGGTGGGTGGTCACAGCAGGTGAGCAATCAATCCCTAGCCTAGAGAGAGATGCTTATCCATAAGGAAATGCTGATGTGGAGGAAGTTACTTTATCTTTAAGGGCATTATTCTTGTCTTTGGGACATGGTAAATACTTAAAGCAGATATACAATACATGCTCAACAGCCAAGTGAGGTCCTTTCAGAAAAACAAGGTCAGGCCAAATTAGTTTTACATCAAATGGCTTCCTCATATACTCCAATATATCCTATTGCTTGTCATTTATTCATCACTTGGAAACAGTTTGGTGCTTTATCTTTTATTTTGATAAAACCTTTATTCACATGCCATAATACTCACAGACTGAAAATGTACACTTCAGTGGGTTGTAGTCTAGCCACAGAATTCTGCAACCATCACCACTATCTAATTTCAGAACATTTTCATCACCCCAAAAAGAAACACTGTACCCATTAGCAGTCATTTCCCATTCCTCTCTCCCTCCATCCTCTGGAAGCCATTAATCTACTCTCTGTCTCTGTGGATTTGCCTATTCTGGACATCTCATATCAATGAAATCATACAATACGTGATCTTTTGTGACTTGCTTCTTTCACTTAGCATAATGTTCTCAAGATTCATTCATGTTGTATCACCACTTTATTCATTCTTATGGACAAATAACATTCCATTCTATGGATATTTCACATTTTGTTTCTCCATCATGAATTGACGGACATTTGGATTGCTTCTACATTGGGGCAATTATGAGTAATGCTGGTATGAAAATTCATGTAAAATTTTTTGTGTGGACACATATTTTTCATGTCTGAGTATATACCTAGGGATGGAAGGGCTGGCTCATACAGTAACTTCATGTTTAGCACTTTAAGGAACTGCACAGTTGTTTTCCAAAACAGCTGCACCATCTTACATTTGCAACAGCAGTGTGAGAGGGTTCCAGTCACTCCACATCATCTTCAACACTTGTTCTTAACTGACTTTTTGACTGTAGCCATCCTGGTGATGCATTGCACTGTGGTGTTGATTTGCATTTCCCTAGTGACTAATGAAGTCAAGAATCTTTCCATGTGCTTCTTGGACATTTGTATATCTTCTTTGGAGAAAGGTCTGTTCACTTCCTTTGCCCATGTTTAAATTGGGCTATTTATCTTTTTATTGTTGAGTTGTAAGTGTTCTTTATATATTCTGGATACAATCCCCTTATCAGATATATGATTTGCAAGTATTTTCTCCCATTCTGTGGATTATTATCTTTTCACTTTCTTGATGGTATCCTTTGAAACAGATGAGTTTTTAATTTTGATGAAGTCTAATTTATCTATATTTTTCTTAGGTTGCTTGAATTTTGGTGGCATATTTAAAGAAACCATTGCAGGGAGAGCAAAATGGATAAAAAGGGTCAATTATATGGTGATGGATAGAAACTACATTTTGGTGGTGAGCACACTGTAGTGTATAAAGCTGTTGAATTATAATGCTGTACACCTGAAACCTATGCAATGTAATAAACCAATTTTTCCTCAATAAAAATAAAAAATAAAATAAATAAAGAAAGAAACCATTGCCTAATCTGTGCTCATGAAAATTTACTCGTATGTTTTCTTCTAAGAGTTTTTTGGGAGTTTAGCTAAACTCCACAGCATTGCTGCCTCGGCATCCATTTTGTGTTTCCAAGTGGCCTGCAGGGGCCTTGGGGTGACACTAGCCCCTCCTGAGAGTGCACACCATAGATAATCACCAGCAGAGTCACAAGTAAATGTAAGTTCCTGGTTTGACACCTGCAACTGCCCTTGTGAGAACCATCCTCCCCACATCCCAGGGCCTTTCCCTTGTGTGTCCCCTACATAAGATCCCTGGGAAGCTCACCAAACCCTCTTTTTGGTTTGAATTGACCAATCCAGACTTAGCCTGGAAACCCCAAAGCACTCTGCTTGTTGACCCCAATGAAGGCATATGCCCTAGGTCCTCCCCTGCTCTCTGCCTTAACCTCCAGGTGTGGCCCCTCAAGGTCAGTCTGCTGTGGACCTTCTCCAGCACCTGTAACAAACTTCTCTACTCCAAGTCTTTTGTGGTCATTTGTTGAACAGAGGCTCACCATCCAATACACCCAGGGCTCTACTTAACAAATGTTAACTTGACAAAGTCACAATAGGCATTACAGGCATACCTCCTTTTATTATACTTTGCAGATATTTTGTTTTTTACAAATTGAAGGTGTAGAGGAAGAGGGAGAATTCCTCCCACTTTTTCTCTTCTTGTTCTTATGGTTGGCCAAAGAGTTAAAAATGACATAAGGCAGGTTGGCAAAAGAAAATCAAACAAAGTTTAATACATGTACAGGAGGAATTCGCTTAAGCATGAAGAATTCCAAAACAGTCAGGCAAAATGAGGTGTATATGTCCTTCTGGACTAAGGAGGGGGAGATAGAGGTCTGAGACTACAAAGGGGGAGAAAGTAACTTACAAAAAGATGAAAAGAGTTCATATCTGGTAAACAAATGGTTGCATTGTCCCATCTACAGACAATGGGACCTGAAAGAGATATTTTTATAAAATGGCCCTTGCTAGATGCCTTCCTGACTACTACATCTAGAATTATCTATGGTAACAGTTCCTTTCTGGTGTTGATGCAAATAATCCATAGTCAGTCTATAAATCAAAATTGGGGTGAGTTTACTATGTGCCAGATCTGAGCACTAGCCCAGGACGTTCCTTAAGGAAGGAAAGTCACCAAAGAAGTTGGGTGTACAGAGTGGTTATATACCATCATGGAACAAAGAGCATACTTCACGTATGATAGCAATATCCCTTTTACAATAGTCATGAGATTGCTTTCCTGGCACAGCAGATCCATGAACACAGCAGGTCAGTGGTCACAAGGTGAGAACAACAGGTCAGTAATTAATCCTGAGTTCAGGGAGAGATGCTTATGCTTAAGGAAATGCCGATATGGGAGGAAGTTACATCCCTATCTTTAAGGGCATTCGTCTTGCCTTTGGGACATAGTAAATATTTAAAGCAGATGTACAATGCATGCTTAACAGGCCATGTCAGGTCCTTCTGGGAACACAAAGTCAGGCCAAATTAGTGTCAACCCAAATGGCTTCCTCATATACTCCAATATATCCTATTGCTCTTCATTTATTTATCACTGGGACAAGCCCTTCTATCTTAAATTCTTTTAGACAATTTGGGGGAAGGTCAAATGTTCTTCTAGAGTCTTCTGAGCCTTGACTATCTTCATTTCAAAATAGTCTGCATACCAGAGGGGCACATCTTGGGGCGGCCTGCCCTGAACCCCATCAGTTCCCTCCCCTGAAACTTCCCTGGAAGTTTCTCATATTAAAAGCTGAGCCAGTGACTGTGGAGAGAAAAAAGTTGTAGCTGAGTGATAAGAAATCTGCAAAGATAGCAAAGAACACAGATTAGAGTGAGGATGAACAAGCAGAAAGGAAGGGATCAGAGCACATCTCCTCACACCCCATTAAACCAGTTCCTCGATCCTGGGAATAAAGTCAGTCCAATAAAATGGGTGAGCTTCATTCACCTGATGGAAAATGTTAATCTTCTCTTTTAATAGGTGTAAGTTAGACACTACTTGCCCTGTTTGGTTCACATAAAAGCAACATTTTCACTGATGACTGCACAAGCTCCTCCTTGCTGGGCAGTCAGTGTGTCCAGAGCAGGTCAATTGTGGAGGACCACAGAGGTCAGGCTGATAATCTCTGACGAGTATTTTCAAAGTTTCCATGGTGGTGCTGAACTCTTGTTCTATTACCATGGAGAGGTTTAAGATCATCTTTTCCAACCCATAATTTCCAAAGCTGGGGAATAAGACACTCAATGCTGAAAAGAACTTGGAGCTGTGATACACAAGAAGATTCTCTATGATTTCTGAATTGGCACATTTATGTGGCACAATCTTATGAACAAAGGAACCCAAGCTTGTAATGTGGCTGGCATTTAGGATGGAGCATCTGGTGACAGAATGGTCCACATCGTCCTGACCAATTAGGTGGGAACCCTTTCTATACTTTATTGCCACATAAAATGAAAAGACCAGTGTGGTCTGCAGACAAGGTTAAAGCTGAACCTGTAGTTCCCAGCGTCTGGAGTATTCCATGACCTTTGCCACTGGTACTGTTAGTGCCTAAACATCTCCATTTTCCATGGATTCCTGTCAATCTGAGAGAGAAGAAGACATTGTGGAATAGCTGGTACGGGTGGCCTGCACTCTGATTTTGGCAGCTATAAATCCTGGTCCTGTCACCTGACAGAGTGAGTCTAGGGTTTTGACCCACCCGTACATAGTCTGGGGTATTGGGCAGCTTAACCATGTGGGCAGCTGCAATACCCCAAGTTGTACAAGGGTGGCTCATAAGCCATCCAGAACATTTGGTGATTTGGCAAATGTTTGTGCCAAAGGGAGTAGTGTTAGAGTCACTTACAATTTCCTTGAGAGGTTTGAAGATGCCACCTGTGGGATCAAACCACAGAGTTTGATTGCACTATTGTCCTGGAATGTCACCCAGGAAAGGTCCAGTGTCATGTTTACTTTCAATGCAAAGGGAACAATTTTCACCTATTTTCTTTCTCTGGACAAGGGACAGCTTCTATGGAGGGTTTCTGGGCCCAAAGTAGCTCACCAGAAGAAAAGGCAGAGTGAAGTTTTCCTTGTTGTGGATGCCATACCCTGTCGTTCATCTATCTTCTGTACTTAGTCCACCAGGTGTTCACACCAGCAGGAACAGACATGTTCAGGTTCTTTTGTGCTCTCTAGCTGTCAACATAACCAGAAGTCAGATTAATTAGTTAGCATGGCCAGGGTTTGGTAAACTGGCATAGGGGGTGTTTGGTCTGTGCTTGATCTGTTGAGAAAGAGAGGGTTAGTAAAAGCGAGACACAGGTTGGAAAAGAGCCCATAGTGGAAACTTAGAGAGGGGAAGATGGACAGGTAAAGACCAGTGTTCTCCAGTCAACTTTCTAATAAATGATTAAAGGAATATATATATTTCTTAATAGGAAAAAGATTGTGTGTGTGTGTGTGTGTGTGTTTGTGTCTGTAGAGAGTTTTAAAAGCAAGGGGGAAAATAGGTGAAAGTGAGGTTTCTTGCTCCATGGTCTTGGGAAAAGTCTCTACTTCATGAGGTCAGCTGCTTGTGTGGTCTGGGAACTGGCCCTGAAAATCCTTAGTTTAAGGTCACCTGTGGGGACTGTCTCCTAGTTGTCTTGAGAGTGATGTTCTGAGTCTATTATGGCATGGCTTGCATGGATCCAGGAAGATTTTTCCTTTAATTTGAGGGCAGGTATGTGGTCAGTAGGACTTCATAAGGTCCTTGACAGCATGTTTCTTTTCCTAAAGACCTCAGAGAATGTACTTCCAGTTGTTTGGGTGGTAGTTTTTCCTGATCTCCTTGGAAATCACCCGATCTCCTGGTCCAAAGGGATGGCAAGGCCTCTCAGAAGGTGGGGCCACATCTCTTTTACCTGTTGATGATATGCTTCAAGTATACCTGTTAATTTTTGTCTATAGCTAGTCATAGCATCAAATTATTTAAGGTCCAATAATATTCACTTAATCCATGAATGGAAGGTTTAGAGATGCCAGTAGGCATCAGCTGTCCAAAAACTATTGAAAAGGAGTCAATCCATGTCTCCTATTTGGAATATTCCAGATCTTTATAAGGGCCAAGGGAAGAGCTTCTGCCCACCTAGGTCTAGCTTCTTGACAGACCTTTCCTAAAGTCTCTTTGATGTCTAGATTTTTATGTTCCACTTGCCCTGATGATTGAGGATGATATGGGGTATGAAATTTTAATGAGTACCCCAGAGTTTCTGCAAGCAAGTTGCTTATCTCTGCTGTAAAATGAGTTCCTTGGTCTGATTCAATCCATAAAGGAATGCCAAAACAAGGAATAACTTCAGTCATTAATTTCTTTACCATTGTTGTGGCATCTGTATTTCTACTCAGATAGCATTCAGTACATCCAATAACCATGCAGATGATAACCAAACAGTGAGAATAGCCTAAAGCTGGGAGCAGGTCTATAAAGTGCATTTGGAGTGCTGCAAAGGGCGGTGTGGGCCTGGAGGGACTTCCTGGGGTACACTGATTTCTCCCAGAAACTTGGCGAGATTGGCAAGTAGTGCACTAGGAAGTAGTTGAGTCACAAATTTTGTGGCTGCCATGGCAAAACCAATTGTCTTTTAGTTTCTTAACTATCCCGTCTGCAAATATGTCCCATTTGGTGGGAGATAAGTGTAAGCCAAAAAGTCAAAGGAAAAGGAGCTACAGGAAGTCCCTTGGCCCAGTGTCTAATCCATTTGATCATTATTTGGCATCCTTTTGTATCCAATTGTCTTTTTCAGAATGTGGGGCATTTGTCTGAGAGTTAACAATGTCGGTCATGGATAAAGGCAGGTTTAAAAATTGGTAATTATTGGCAATTATCTATGGTAAGAGCTCCTTCCTAGGACAGGCCTTTCTATCTTAAATTCCTTTAGGCAATTTCGGGGAAGGTCAAATTTCTGAGTCTGGATTGTCTTCAATTCAAAAGAATCTGCACATCAGAGTGGCACACCTTTGGACGGTCTGCCCACAAACCCCAAAGGTTTGTGGCAGTCCACTTCAAGCAAGTGCTTCAGTGACATGTTTCCAACAGCGTTTTCTGGCTTCATGTCTTTGTGTGACATTTCAGTAATTCTCACAATGTTTCCAACTTTTTAATTATTATTAATTTGTTATGGTGAGCTGTGATCATTGACCTTTGATGTTAGTATTGTAATTGCTTTGGGTTGCCACGAATTGCACCACGTAAGACAGCAAACCTAATCGATAAATGTTGTGTTGTTCTGACTGCTCCAATGATGAACCATTCCCCCATCTCTTTCCATCTCCTCAGGCCTCCCTAGTCCCTGAGACACAACAGTAGGCCAACTCATAGCCCTACGACAGTGCCCAAGTGTTCGAGTGAAGAAAGAGTCGCATGACTCTCACTTTAAATCAAAAGCTAGAAATGATTAGGCTTAGTAAGGAAGGAATGTCAAAATCCTAGATGGGCCAAAAGCTAGGCCTCTTGTGCAAAACAGTTAGCCAAGCTGTGAATGCAAAGGAAAAGTTCTGGAAGGAAATTAAAAGTGCTACTCTAGTGAACACATGAATGATAAGAAAGCAAAACACCTTATTGCTGATATGGAGAAAGTTTTAGTGTCTGGATGGAAGATCAAACCAGCCAGGATGTTCCCGTAAGCCAAAGCCTGCTCCAGGGCAAGGCCCTAACTCTCTTCCATTCTAAGAAGGCTGAGAGAGGTGAGGAAGCTGCAGAAGAAAAGGTTGAAGCTAGCAGAAGTTGTTTAATGAGGTTTAAGGACAGAAGCTGCCTTCATAACATAAAAGTGAAGGTGAAGCAGCAAGTGCTGATGTAGAAGCTGCAGCAACTTATCCAGAAGATCAAGCTAAGATCATTAGTGAAGGTGGCTACTCTACACAATGGGTTTTTAATGTAGATTAAACAGCCTTTTATTGGAAGGAAATCCTGTCTGGGACTTTCATAGCTAGGGAGGAGAAGTCAATGCCTGGTTTCAAAACTTCAAAAGACAGGCTGACTCTCTTGTTAGGGGCTAATGCAGCTGGTGACTTGAAGTTGAAGCCAATGCTCATTTAACATTCTGAAAATTCTAGGGCCCTTAACAATATTGCTAAATCTACTCTGCCTGTGCTCTATAAACGGAAGAACAAAGCCTGGATGACAGCACATCTGTGTACAACATGGTTTAGTCTGTATTTTAAGCCCACTGTTGAGACCTACTTCTCAGAAAAAAAGATTCCTTTCAAAATATTATGGCCATTGACAATGTACCTGATTGCCCAAGAGCTCTGACGGAGATATACAACAAGATTGATGTTGTTTTCATGCCTGGTAACACAACATTGATTCTGCAGGATCTGGGCACACTTTTTGATCATGTATCGAGGAGTAATTTTGACTTCCAAGTGTTAATATTTAAGAAATACATTTTGAAAGGCTGTGACTGCCATAGATAGTGATTCCTCTGATGGACCTGGGCAAAGTAAATGGAAAACCTTCTGGAAAAGATTCACCATTCTAGTTGTCCTTAAGACCATTTGTAATTCATGGGGAGAGACCAAAATATCAACATTAACAGGAGTTTCAAAGTGTTGATTCATCTCTCATGGATGACTTGGAGGGGTTCAAGACTTCAGTGGAGGAAGTCACTGCAGATGTGCTGGAAATAGCAAGAGAACTAGAATTAGGAGTGTTGCCTGAAGATGTGAATGAATTCCTGCAATCTCATGATAAAATTTTAATGGATGAGGAGTTGCTTCTTAAGGATGGGAGAAGAAAGTGTTTTCTTGAGATGGAATCTAATCCTGGTGAAGATGCTGTGAAGACTGTTGAAAGGATAACTAAGGATTTAGAATATTACATAAACTTAGTTGATAAAACAGTGATAGGTTTTGAGAGGAGTGACTCCAACTTTGAAAGAAGTTATACTATTGGTAAAATGCTATCAAACAGTATTGAACGCTACAGAGAAATTGTTTGTGAAAGGAAGAGTCAATCAATGTGCAAACTTCACTGTTGGCTTATTTTAAGAAATTGTCACACTCACCCCAGCCTTCAGCAACCACCACCCTGATCAGTCAGCAGCCATGAACACTGAGGTAAGACTCTCCCCCAGCAAAAAGATTGCAACTCACTGAAGTCTCAGATGATGGTTAGCATATTTTAGCAATAAATATTTTTAAATTTATGTATGTACAGTATTTTTTAGACATAATGCTATTGTGCATCAATGCCAGTGTAAACATAACTTCTTTTTTTTTTGAGGAAGATTGGCCCTGCACTAACATCTGTTGCCAAGCTTCCTCTTTTTCATTTTTCTCCCCAAAGCCCCAGTAGTTGTATATCATAATTGTACAGTTGTAGTCCTTCTATGTGGGACACCGCCTCAACATGGCTTGATGAGCAGTGAGTAGGTCCACATCCGGTATCTGAACTGGCCAACCCTGGACCACCACAGCAGAATATGTAAACTTAACCACTACGCCACCAGGCCGGCCCCTAAACATAACTTTTATATGCACTGGGAAAGCAAAAAATTCATGTGACTTACTTCTTTGTGATATTCATTTCATTGCAGTTGTCTGGAACTGAACCTACAATATCCCCAAGGTATGCCTGTATAGTTTCAGCTTCTAGATTTAGCTCTTTGATCCATTTTGAGTTAATTTTTGTATGTGGTGTGAGGTAGGAGTCTGACTTCATTCATTTGCATGTGGATATCCAGTTATTGCAGCATAGTGTGTTGAAAGGACTATTCTTTCCCCCATTGAATTGTTTTGGCACTCTTGTCAAAAAACAATTGGCCATCAAGTGGAGGAGAAAACAAAGCATAGAGAAAATATTTGTAAAAGTACATCTGATACAGGATTGTTACCCAAAATATACAAAGAACTCTTAAAAATCAACATTAAGAAATCAATAATCTAATTAAAAATGGGTAAAAGATCTGAATGGACATGTCATCAAAGAAGATATAGAGTTGGCAAATAAGCCTATGAAAAGAGGCTCCACATCCTATGTCATTAGGGAATTGCAAATTAAAACAACGAGATGTTACTACACATCTGTTAGAATGGCTAAAATCCAATACACTGACAGCACCAAATGTTGCAGAGGACGTAGAATAGCAGGAATGTGCCTTTGTTGCTGGTGGGAATGCAATATAGCAAAGCCATTTTGGAAGACAGTTTGGCAGTTTCTTACAAAACTAAACATAATTTTACCCTATGAATCAGCAACCATGCTGTTTGGTATTTACCCAAATGAGTTGAAAACTTATGTCCACACAAAAACCTACACATGGATGTTCACAGCAGCTTCATTCATAATTGCCAAAACTTGGAAGCAACCAAGATGTCCTTCAGTAGGTGAACGAATAAATAACCTGTGGTCCATGCACACAAGAAATATTACTCAGCACTAAAAAGAAAGGATCTATCAAGCCATGAAAAGACACAAGACAACCTTAAATGCATATGATTAAGTGAAAAAGGCCAATCTCAAAGGCTACATACTGTGTGATTACAATTATATGACATTCTGGAAAGGCAAAACTGTGGGGAGAGTAAAAAGAGCAGTTATTGTCACTGTTTAGTGGGGAGGGATGGGTGAATATGTGAGGCATAGAGGAATTTTAGGGCACACTGTAACAGTGTATACATGTCGCTATACATTTGTCATAACCCATGGAATGTACTACACCAAGAGTGAGCCCTAATGTAGACTATGGACTTTAGGTGATAATGACAAGTCAATGTAGGTTCATCAATTATAACAAATGTACCAATCTGGTAGGGGATGTTGATCGTCGGGGGAGCTATGCATGTGTAGGGGCTGGGGGTATATAGGAACTCCACCATTTGCTTAATTTTGTTGTGAACCTAAAACTCCTCTAAAAAATAAAGTCTATTTTTAAAAAAGTGATTGGCCATAAATTTAAATTGGCCATAAATTATTAAAATTTAATTGTCCATATTTTTGGACTCTCAATTCTGTTCCATTGATCCGTATGTCCATCTTTATGTCAGTAAAACACTGTCTTGATTACTGTGGCTTTGTAGTCAGTTTAGAAATCAGAAAATATAAGTCCTCCAACTTTGTTCTTTGTAAAGATTGTTTCGGATATTCTGGGCCCCTTGCATCTCCATATGAATTTTAGGATGAGCTTGATAATTTTTGCAAAATAGGCAGTTGGGATTTTGACAGGGATTGCACTGAATCTGCAGACCAATTTGGGGAGTATTGCCATCTTGACAACATTACGTTTTCCAGTCCATGAACGTGGGATGTCTTTCCACTTATTTAGGTCTTCTGTTACTTTTTTCAATGATGTTTAGCAGATTTCAGTGCACAAGTCTTGCATTTCTTTTGTTAAATTTATTATAAGTATGTTTATACATAAATTTATTCTTTTTGATGCTATGTAGACAGATTTGATTTCTTAATTTCATTTCTGGATTGTTCATTGCTAGTGTATAGAAATACAACTGATCTTTGAATGTTGATCTTGTATCCTGCACCTTTGCTGAACTTGTTTATTAGTTCTAATATTTTTTGTGCAGATTCCTTAGGATTTTCTCCACATAAGCTCATGTCATCTGAGGCTAGAGATAGTTTTACTTCTTCCTTTCCAACCTGGATTCCTTTTATTTCATGTTCTCACCTAATTGCCATGGCCCGAGCCTCTAGTAAAATGTTGAGTACAAGTGGTGAGAGAGGACATCCTGATGTTGTTCCTGATCAAAGGGGAAGCTTTCAGTCTCTTACCGCTGAATGTAGTAGCCAAGGGTTCATCACAGATGGTCTTTATCAGTTTGGGGGAGGTCCCTTCTGTTCCAGGCTTGTTGACTGTTTTTTTCTGTGTCTTTTGAGATGATCATGTGGTTTTTGTCCTTTATTAATATGGCGTCATACATTGATTGATTTTCATATGTTAAATCCATCTTGCATTCCTGAGATAAATCTCGCTTGGTGATTTTTATATGTTGCTGGATTCGATTTGCTGGTATTCAGTTGAGCAATTCTGTATCTATACTCACAAAAGATATTGGTCTGTAGTTTTCTTTTCTTGTGATGTCTTTTTGGGTTTGGTGTCAGGGTGATCCTGGCTTTGTAGGATGAGATGGGAAGTGTTCTCTCTTTTTCTTCTTATATTTTTTGATGCTTTATCTTCACTGCATCTTCCTGGTGTTGCTCTGTATAACTGTCTTGCTCAGTGGGGTCCAGCACTTGGCCCAGCCATATCCCTGGAAGTTTACAGCTTACTGTATCAACTATGCTTGGCCATGACTATCCATTGGGTGTTGATGCCTGTGAAGGGGTGTGGTGAGAGCCCTTCTCTGGGTAGATAAGATGTCAGTGCTCTGAAACCCTGCACACCAGCTCTCAGGTTGTCATTGGTAAGGCCTTGGGGGAGCTCCTGTTACAAAGTTGCTCAAGCCTCTTGGTTGGAAATGCATTTTTATGGACTTTTGTGAAGGCATTTCAGAACAAGGAACATTTGCTCAGTTATGTTTAGGCCCCACAGGAGCAAGGTATGGGAGATGTCACCCCTGCAGGAAGTGGGAGCCCATCTGAGAAGTTCCTCAAGACAACATCAGCCAAATATCAGAAAAGGCAAAGGAGTCTGCTAAGGCAAAGTGTTCTAAGTGGCACCATCTTGTCTGGAAGTCGCCCATCCTGTCACCAGCCCACTGAGTCAGACAGCCTGAAGGTGCCCATAAAATCCTATTCCAAAACCACATATAAACCTGACAATATGGAGAGACTTCTGGGGGAAGAGGATATCTGTTTTGGCTTTGCTTTTCTTGGATGGTATGTCATCATTTTGCTGTAAAGAAGTTAACATCTTGTGACACCAACCTTTCCACTTTCAAAGAAGAAGGAAGAGCGGGAGGACAAAGACCCCTCAGCCCCAGGAATAAATAAGCCCAATGGGGGTTTGTGATGGTCACATGATGAGATACATGACATGTCTCCTCGTGATGGGACTGGCATGGAGTAGATGCTCAGTCCATGACACCTCTCACAGATATCCACAAGTGGGGAGCTGCCATTAGGGTCCCCAGGCTTTACAGGTGCTCCTGGGCTAGGAGCGGCTGCCATTGGTGTCTGAGGGGCCCTAGGGTGCCCCCAGCTGGAGGGCTGTAGTCATCCCCAGGAGTCTGCTTGCCTCCTTTCAGGACATTGTGTGTATCTAGAAGCTCAGAACAGCCAGCATGAGTTCTGCCAACTCACAGAACACTCCCCAAAGCTGGGCACTCCCTTGTCAGTGGATGAGGGTGGCTTACTGCTATCCCATTGTGCTGTGATGTCAGGGACTGCCCAGGGCTTCTCAGCCAGATTCATACCCTCCTCTTATCAGAGCCTCGCCTGACTCCCGCAGCCCCCACACCTCCCAGTATTGAGGGGTCTGGATGGTGCCCAGCTGGTGGAGTACATGTGTTGGGATGAGGGGTCAAGGAGAGCGTCTGCAGCAGTGGAAAGTAGGTGGGCTCCATACCCTACCCCCAGACAGGGACCTTAACTTCCACCAGCCTAGCAAAGCCACCCCAGCGATCTGGGCTACTCGCTTTCCTGATGGCCTGGGCTTCCTCATCCTTGAACCAAACACAGTAATAGGGCCTCCCTTGAACCTGGGGAGCTCTGGCCTTGACACTCTGTGAGGTGTGGGTAGGGTGTGCTGAGAGCCTGTGGGACCTGGAGGTGGTGCTCAGTTCTGGATACGTCCCCAGGGGTGGGGGTGGGCACAGAGCAGTAGGAGCAATGGCGACAGAAGGTGAGTGGCAGCAACACCTGTGGGGACAGACTGAGGCCAGAGAGGAGTTGAAGGCTCAGGTACTGGGGACAGGGGCACAGCAGAAGTAGATGTGTCAGTGGTGTGGTGGTGGCCTGTAGTGCTGTGGGGCCTTGACTTCAGGTGTGGGGCCCAGGGCACCTCCCACTCCTGGCAGAGTGCGCTGATACACTAGTCTGTGGGGCAAGAAGGAGGGTCGTGAACGCTGCTGTCTGAGGCCAGGTGGCCACCCCTGCGAGAACACTCCTCTTCCGGGTCCTGGAGGCCCGGCCCAGCTCCCAGGGAGCCTTGGGTTTCCACCCTGTTCTGGGATCCCAGATCACTGGAGAGGTTCCTAGCTGGGATCACTGGGGCTGTCCCTTCCCCATCCCAGGGCCTCTCTCAAACACGCTCAGGTTCTGCTCCAACAGGCTCCCTCGCTTGACTGGGAGGCAGGCCAAAGGAATCTCCATGCTTCCTGTGACCTCCTGCCCACCCTGCTCATGGGCTCTGACCCCTGCCTCACCCAGCCCCTCAGCTGGCCAGTGGTTTCTGGCTTGGGTCCCCAGGGCAGGGTCAAAGAAAGGACTGAAGGCTGGTCAGGACCCAGCTGGGCACCTGTCACTCCCTCTCGCCCTTGTAGGTGCCGGTAGCTGTTTTGGTGCTCCACTCAGCTGCCCACCATGGCCCGGGGGCTGCCCAGCACCGCCAGCCTGGCGCGCTTCTGCCAGAAGCTGAACCGGCTGAAGACACTGGAGGAGTCCACCAGGGAGATGTCGCTGCAGCGCCACCTGACCACACTGCACCTGACCCTGCTGGGTGTGAGTGGCATGATGGGCTTTGGCCTCTATGTGCTCATGGGCACCGTGGCCAAGGATATGGCTGGCCCTGCAGTGCTTGTGTCCTTCAGCATGGCTGCTGTGGCCTCCCTGCTGGCATCCTTTTGCTATGCGGAGTTTGGGGCACGTCCGCCTGACAGGGGCTCTGCTTACCTGTTCACCTACGTGTCCATGGGTGAGATGTGGGCCTTCCTCATTGGCTGGAATGTGCTCCTCCGGTGCCTCATTGGTAGCGCCGCCATGGCTCGCACCTGGAGCAGCTACCTGCATGCCATCTTCAGCCACCAAATCCGCAGCTTCACTGATGGCCATGTGGGCATCTGGCAGGTGCCCTTCCCGGCCCAGTACCCAGACTTCTTGGCTGCTGGCATCATACTTTTGGCCTCCACATTCATCCTCTGTGGAGCCCGTGTCTCTTCCTGGCTCAACCGTACCTTCTCTGCCATCAGCCTGGTCGTCATCCTCTTCACCGTCATCCTGGGTTGTGTCCTGGCCCGCCCGCACAACTGGAGCACTGAGGAGGGCAGCTTTGCACCCTTTGGCTTCTCTGGCATCATGGCTGGTGCCGCCACCTGCTTCTATACCTTCGTGGGCTTTGATGTCATTGTTGGCTCCAGCGAGGTGGCCCAGAACCCACAGAGAGCCATGCCTATGGCCATTGTCATCTCTCTTGGCCTGGCGGCTGGCACCTACATTCTCACCTCCACTGTGTCCACCCTCATGGTGCCCTGGCACAGCCTGGACCCAGACTCAGTGCTCTCTGATGCCTTTTACCAGTGGGGCTATAGTTGGGCGGGCTTCATCGTGATAGCTGGTGCGATCTGCGGTAAGGGGCCCTTCCCCCTTACCGCAGGTAAGGTGGGAGGGGACAGGGTGGTGGTCCCCTGCCCTAAGCCTCCCAGGGAACATCTCCATCTGATCCTGTGTTCCCAGTTGCATCCTGGGCCCAGGAAGGGGCTAATGATTAGACTCCCCACCCAGGCTGGTTGGGAGGGACCTACTCACACCGCACAATTGTACATAGAATGTCAGCTCTGGCCACGTGTTTCCAGATCCTTTCCTGGCAGAGGACTCAGCCATCATCAGATTCTCCAGTGGGTCTGTCACCTAAACTGGGATGTCCCATTCCTGGGTGGTGAGGGGGAACAATCCAGCATCCCACATACACTCAGGCTCATGCTGAGGGCCCAGATAACCTCATGTCTGTGTTCCCAAGGGGCAAACCATGACCTGGCACCCACTAGCGGCCCCAGGTGGGCCTGTCCACCATGCTGACCAGTCTCCCACGCTCTGCCACAGCCATGACCGCTCTCCTGCTCAGAATCCTCATTTTCCTGCCACGCATGGTCTATGCCACGGCCGCCGATGGGCTCTTCTTCCAGGTGTTTGCCCACGTGCCCCTGGATGCAGGTGTCCGTGGTGGGCATCCTGGTGTTTGGGATCCTCATGGCTTTCCGGCACTGCTGCTAGATCTCAGGGCATTGGTCCAGTTTGTGTCCATCGGCACACTGCTGGTCTACACCTTCATGGCCAGCGGCATCATCGTGCTAGCTTCCAAAAGTCCCCTCCATCCAGTTACCTGGGCCCAGTCAGCCCTGTGGGCACAGAGCAGGCCTCAGCCGCTGAGCCTGGGCAGCTGCGACCAGCCCTGAGGCCCTACCTCGGCTTCCTGGGTGGGTGCTGGCCTGGAGCCACCGTGGCTTGGGCACTTGGTGTCCTGGTGGCCTCAGCCATCACTCTGGACTGCGTGCTGGTCTTTGGGAACTCTGCCCTGCACCTCCCACTCTGGGGCTACACCCTGCTGCTCCTGCTCAGCTCCATCATGTTTCTGCTCAGTCTCCTCATCCTGGGGGCCCACCAGCAACAGCGCCAGCGGGACTTCCAGGTACTTCCTCCAGCCAACACCCCTCACCCTCAGCCCAGCCAGCTCCCCTCGTCCCTTCCTCCTCTGCCATGGCAGGATGAACCAGGGATCACAGGGTGGGAGAGGCCAGCACTTCATCCCCCTCTTTCTGCATGGTGGTGGGCACTTTTCTCCAGAATCTCTAGAGGCAGAGAAAGCCTCTGTGGACTCCTGAGAAATCAGGCCCCGGGCCAGCAGACCTTCCCACAGCCCAGCCCAGCTCTGCCCTTGCCCCCTCAGGTTCCCCTGGTGCCCCTGACTCCAGCCCTGAGCATCCTCCTCAACATCTTCCTCATGCTGCACCTGAGCCACCTGGTCTGGCTGAGCTTCTCCATCTGGCTGCTGATTGGTGAGTGGGGGCCAGGCTGGGAGCCCGGGTGGGCTGCAGGAGTAGGGCAAGCAGGGAAGCAGGGCTGGGGCCTGCCCTCAGGCTTGTACCCCCATTGCAGGACTCGTGATGTATTTTGGCTACGGCATCTGGCACAGCAAGGAGAACCAGCGGGAGCGGCCGGGGTTGACTGTCACACTTGACAGCCTGGAGGAGACAGCACAGGCCCTGCAGCCCCCTAGCCCTGCACCGGCCCAAGATCCAGAGCCGTCCACAAGTCCATGATGACCACTGGGGGCCTGCCTGGGCTGGCAGCCTCTTCTATTCAGGGCAGCTTGTGTTTCCAGGCCTGCCAATGCTGGGAGTTCCTCAGGATCTTAGCCCAAGTGCCGAGCTTCGAGTCTTTGGGAGTGGGCCACGGCTGGCACTAGTGTGGTGGACTCTGCCCCGCACCTTCCAATTTATGAAGACCTCAAGCTACCTTGGCAGGTGGAGTAGGGTGGGCAGGGAAGAGGCCCCTAGCCCCTGGGATCCACAATAATAAGCGCTCAGCCAGCCACATGGCCTGTTGCCATGTCTGCTGTGGCATTCTTCATGGTAATGAGTCCTAATCTGCCCCCAGGAACCAGGCAATTGTCTCCAATACATGGCAAAGATGCTGAGGTTCTGTAAAGGGGAGGTGCCAGCCCTGGGACAGCCTGAGCCAGAGACACAGCCAGGCCTGGGTCCCAGGGTTCTGCCTTCAGGCCATGCCCTCTGGCCAGATCAGAGGAGAGCTAGACACACCAGGCAGAGGGGTCCCAGGCAGGGTGTGAACAGGCACCTCCCAGGCTCCCCACATGGCCGCGTAGGGGCAGATCCATAGAGCAGAGCCAAGATACCAAGGAGGTTGCCTAGAGAGGACAGTGGAGTTCTGGGGTTCCCTTGGTTTCCCAGGGCTCCCAGAGAGCAGGGCATGTGCCTGAGGCCTCCCCCAGGATGTAGAGCCCACCTGTCTGGGTACATGCATGTCTCAGGCACAGGCCTACAGGCTCTCCTGGGGGTGCACAGCCACATGCAGCCTGAGGCACAGTGGTTTCCAAGCTCAGGGCTGCCCGCAGCTCCCCAGCTGCCTCTCTCCAGGGCTTTGAGATAAAGGTCCAGGATGGGACCCACGCCTGCAGGTGGGGGCACAAGCGCCTGGGCCTGCTCCAGGTACTTTCTAGCCCACCTGGTGGCTGTGAGTTCCCAGTCTTTGGGGGTCCCCAGGCCCACCCTGCACCCCCACTGGTCTCCCCAAGGCCACGCTACATCTGCCATAGACGCCCCCACCTCCCCGTTCCTGCCTGTAAGGACCACACAGGAAGCTGCTGGCTCTGGTAGCTTTACTCCTCGGCTCTCTGCAGCCTTGACCTCAGCTTTCTCTGGGCCCCAAGGACGACCAGGTACCCGTGACCCCACTCCAATAAGCAGGCTCAGGGCCATGTTCTCTCACCCTGGCCTTTCTGAACCTGCCTCCCATGGATACAGCTCTGGGGACAGAGACGAGGAGGGACCCCAAGGCTTTGCTGAGGCTCCAGGTACCAGATGATTCCAGATGCTGCCCAGCCTGAGCCCCAGCCCTGGCCCTCCCCAACCTGGCCCATGTCGCTCTACCAGCTAGCTGCCAGCATGCCCCTGGTCACCAGGGACCCATAAGAAGGCAGCCCCTTGTCTCCCTGGGGTGGGTACCCCCAAATCCTTGCCCCTCCCTGGAACCAAGAGAGAGCTTGGCTTCAGCAGCCCCCATGCCTCTCCTCTAGACCATGGGCTCAGGGGCATGGGGACATTCTTCAGCAGGCGGGACTCAGGCCCCTGGGAGTATTCCAGAGCCAGAACCAGGCCAGCCCGCTGGGTGCTTCCGTGTCCTCTGTTAGGGACATTCTTTCCACCCCTTGGGCTCCACTTGAGATCTTGGTCAGAGTGTGGTCCTCGTGCAGTTGCCTCAGGCTGGGGCGGGCAGCTGCCCAGACACGATCTCAGGTGTGACCTTGGGCAGCAGTGACATATGTGTCCATATACAGCCTCCCCACCCCATGGCTCCCAGGAAGCCCCGTGAGCAGGTCCCATGGCTTTGGGCTGGTGGGTCTCCAAGGAGACATATAGCAGGTCCCAAAGGACCATGTACCCACCAACTCAGCCCCTCCAACCTCCCCCATCCCAGCCCTCCACAGCCAGTGGGCTGCTACCAGGAAGGGGCTGGTTCTCACAAGCTGAGCAGGTTTGCACCCAAGAGGTGCCTGTGTCCTTGCCTGGGGTCCTAAGGCATGAGATCATCTGCCCACCATACTCCTTACTCCATGGATGAGGTCCAGAGCTGGGAGGGGACCTGCCCTAGGAATCCAGCCCCAGAGCAGCTGAGACGACTTCTCCTGTCAGGCTCCTTTCTCCCTTTCCTTGGACTCTGGCTGCACAGACCCCAGGGCAGGGCTGCTGAGAGGGGAGGGGCTCTACTGTGAGGGGAGTGCTGGCAGGGGGAGAAGCGCTGGGAGCCAGGCAGGGCCAGAGTTGACCACAGCCAATGTGGGGACAGCTGGTGAGCGGGGAGCTGCTGGGAACACTGGAGACAGACTGGGAAAGTGTTCTCCAGACGCACACCGGCAGGAGCCCCACTGGACCAGCGCACTGTATCATGTTCCCCTGCAGGTCCCTATCCAAAACTGGCTGTGGTGGTCCCAAGAAGCACCCTGGCTGGAGTTGGGGTAGGGAGAGTCTGCCTGGGAGCTGAAGGGAGGAGTTCTCCCCCCACCCCCTGCCCTGGTTCTGCTAGGGCTTCATCCATGGTTCCCAAGGTTGCGCCCCCACCCTTCCCAACCCCCAACCCCACACCAGCAGACAAAGGCCACAGACCTCAGGAATGGGCGAGCAATTGGGTGCCAGGGCCACCCTGGTGACAGTGTCCAGCTCCCAGCAGCAGCAGTGGGGGCAGGTGCTGGGCCCCCTCTAAGGCACCTGGGCAGCCGGATGTGGGGGTGGGGAAGCCGGCTCTGTCTGCTCAGGGTTGGCAGTGCCTTTCGGGGCCTTTGCCTGCAGATGAGGACAGCAGGCCGGGGCTCCAGCCACCATCCTCCAAAGTGTGGCCCAGGGTCCAGCCAGGCCCGCAGCTCCCCTCCTCAGACTTGGTCCTCCAGGAGAGATGGTCTTCCCCAACCACGTACAACAGCAGCAGGTCACAGGAGAAGGGGATTTGTGAGAGGCAAGGCAGACCCATGTCCTGGCCCCCAACCTGCCATTCCGCTGCCTCCCCAGCTCTCACCCCGAGACTAAACGTCAACACAGGGGCCCGGGTGTGCACTCCGGAGGCACACGCTTGCTGGCAGCCAGAGGCAGCCATGTTGGCCAGACTCACCACACCCAGCCAAGCTGCTCCGGTGCCCAGAGTGAGGGTTGAGGGGATGAGCCCGAGCTTCCCTGCCTGAGGGAGACCTGGGCTGAGCCTCTTTGGCTGTGGCTGTTGCCCCATCCCACCCCTCACCCCTGCCTATCCCCACTCACCCTAGCCTGGCCCCTACCTGCCCAGTGATGAGGATGTTGAAGCGGATCCCGTACAGCACGGACTCTCTCTCCAGACCCTGTCCACCACGGAGCCACCAGCAATGCTAGGTCCTCTGAGACCCCTCCAGCAGCGGGCACGAGGTCCCTGATGCAGAACACGGGGCAGTAGGGGCTGAAGTGTAGGTCACAATGGCAGCACTTGAAATAGGTGGCATCCCAGGTCTCCAAGGCATTGGGCCTGAGAGGGGGTAGGGCGAAGGGGTCAGGCCAGTCAGGGGACAAGGAGGATCTGGGGCAGCCAGGACCCACCATGCTGACCTGGAGAAGTTGAACTTGCTGAAGGTGACAGTGTTTTGAAGAACAGCATGAAGTTCTCAGCCTGGAGCAGCAGGGGCTTCCCGCAGGTGGGGGAGGTCAGGGGCAGGCTCTGCTGGTCCTGGGACCTGCCCTGGGTGTTGGTGACACTTACATGGGCACAGTGTCACTCTCCATGGGGCGCCAGCCCTGGATCTCACAGGTCCTGTGGGTCCCGTTGAACTCCACACACTGGCCCATTTTTATGCCTTGAAAACACAAGACAAACTCCAGGCCCTCAAGTCTCCACAGGGCCTGGGAAGTGCGTGGGCAGGGGGCTGTTGGCAGAAAGAAGAGACGCAGAGGCACCACTGGGCCTACATGCGGGAGACACCAAGGGTCCCAGCACGGCCCCCTGAAACCCCACCCCAGTGGAGGCGCTGGAAGACAGGCCTACAGATGTGGCTGTGCGTCCCCGTCTCCTCTTCAGGACAGTCTTTGTCAGCCCAGCGGTTCACCAGTGGGGTGGAGGGTGCTGAGGTGACGAGAGAATAGCGTCACCCAGGCCCAGGAGGTGTCTCCTCTTCGTCACCCAGCCCTGCATTCCCCAGGGACATGCTACTCCCCTGCTTAACTTTCCGGTGTCCCCTGAGTCTGATGGCACATGGGAAAGCTGCAGGGTGCAAAGAGAAGGTAGTGGTCAGAGGGGGGAGAGTGAGCAGGCCCGGGCAGATCAGGGTGCAGTGCTGTACCCCAAGGCAGAGCAAGACTCCTTCCATTCTGATATTACTGTTCTTGGTGGGAGCGGAAGTGACTCCTCAGGGCCCAGCTCCTCCGGTGCAATTAGGATGACAGAACAGGGAAGGTGGAGGGACCCTGGGAGGCTAAGTTCATGCCAGGGTGGAGGTGCTGGGTGTGGCAGACAAAGGGCGGGACCCTTATCGGAGGACTTTTAGTGATGTGGGACCCCACGCACTGTCCAAGGGACCACAGGCTAGTCCCTTCCAGGCTTGTTCTGCTGTGAAACAGGGACATTACTGCCTGTACACAGTCACAGACTTCTGGGCATCAGCAAGGAGGGGATGGTGGCGAGCTTTCTGGGAGTCCCAGACCTGCAGAGGAAGCAGCCTCAAGCGTCAGGCACTCGCACAGACAAGGTTCTGCCAGGTGGAGGGTGGACGCCTCTGTCCAGGGCCCCAGGCTCAGGGGCAGCAGGAGGAACATAGCACCAGGGTGGCAGGGAAGGCTCGAGGACGTGGTGGCCACCATCACGGAAAGGGAGACTTCCCAGGGTGGAAGCAAGGGCTGGCAGGCTCTGATGGTGTCATCTGTGAGGCCTCAGCCTGGCTGCTGCGTGGAGCGCACCTGGGGGCCCACAAGCAGACCAGAGGCACAGCGGGGGCAGCAGGGAAACCCGTCAGGAGACGGAATGAACAGGAGGGGGGCAGGCACGTGGGGAGCCGGGTCCAGCTTTGGCCCTGGTAGACGGCATGGCCCTCAGTGGATGGAAAGAGGCCGCACTGGGAGAGGGAGAGGGTTTCTCCTTGGACGTGGTGGGTGCGCATCAGGAGGCAGCTGTGCTCGGGGCAGGTGGTCACCGGGACTACAGCTGGGGCGTCAACAGAACAGAGGTGGAAACTAGGGCTGTAGAGGATCTGGGTGGGGGTAAAAGGGGCCAGAAATGCAGCGTGGGAAGGGCAGAGGAGGAGACAGACCACAGTGCCCAGGTCAGGGAGAAGAGCTTTAGGGGCCCCAGGCCCCTCCACATCAAGCTCAAGCCTTTAGTTCCCAGGCCCCCCACTTTTCCAGGTGCACCTTTGTGAATGCAGTACCTCTGGCCTGTCTTCCTGCCCCGTCTCCTTGTACACCTGGAAACCTCTTACACATCCCTGAGACCCCTGTCCAGGGCCACTCCTCTGTCAGGCCCTTCCTGACCCCGGCCCTGTGACAGGGCCAGCACTCCCTCTGGCATCATGTGCCCCTCTTGTACACATTCGCTGCAAGGGTGGTGTCAGAGGTGTCAGCGCCTGGCAGCAACACCAAGGCACCCACCTGTGACAGCTCCACGAAGTCAGCCATGTCCCACAGCCGGTTCCCCAGCTCCTCAATCTGGGACACGGAAACCCTTTGAGTTTGGTGATGATGGAAATCGGGGGTCCAGGTCCTGATCCTGGTAGCCTTTTGTGGCAAGGAGGGCCCACCTGGGGAGGAGGCAATGGGCAGTGTGGTGTGTCCCGGCACTCAGTGAGCAGTGGCAGAGCTGGGCCCCACCCACTCAGCCCCTAAACCCTGTAGGCTCCCAGCACAGAGTTCAGAGCCACCGCCTCTTCTCCACCCTCATTTCCACCCCAAACACCCTGCACAGCCCAGAAGCCCTGGCCATGCATCGGAGAGCCAATGCTCTCAGATCCAGATGCCCACCACCACCTCCTTCACCAGCCTTCACCCTCCCCTGCCCCGGCCACCCCCAGCTCCCTCCTTAAACGCTCGCCTGACCCAGCCACCACTGTGGTCTTTCTCAGGGGCCCCAGGGCTCCAGCTCTTGCAGGAGCCAGGGACTACCTCCTGCCCCTCCCGGGGCCTCCTGGGCAGAGTGAGACCCATCCTGCTCTTTGCCCAGAGCCCAACACAGGGCTGGGGACAAGGCCCAGGAAAGGAGGCAGGTGGGCACACAGGAGGACACGAGCACGCGGCTTGCTCTTGTACCTGCTGCCTCTAGACAGACGGAGATCCTTCCTTCTGCCCCCACCCTGTCCCAACGTGCCCCCTCCACTACCGCCAATCCAGCCCCTGAGGAGTAACCCCCTCCCTCAGCCCAGCAGGACCAGTCACGGTCCCTCCAGCCAACCTGCCCAGGAGCCACTCTCTTACCCCACCAGAGAGAAGATGACCTCGAGCTGCAGCAGCCTCTGCAGGGCGCCCACCCCCCAGTTCCTGGTCATCACCTACTTCTCAGTTTGTAATCCAGAAGCCCCCAGCCGGTCACAGCCCCTGGGGAGCCCACGCTCTCAGCTCCTGCTGGCTGCTGGGGAGCAGAGTCAGCAGAGCAGCTGCAGCCCCAGCTGAACAGGAGGTAACGCAGGCGCCCAGGCCAGGCCAGGCCAGCAGCTGTTACAGGGACACTCCCACTGGGGGCAGGACCCAGCCCCACCCCCGCCCTGGGCTCAGTGCCCACCCCCAGCTGCCCTGGGCCTCCCTTCCTCTCCAGACTCCCTCTGTCTGGCACTGCGAGTCAGAGAGGAGCAGCCCCTCTCCCCTGCCCTCTGGCCTCACTTCCTTGGGGGCTGAGGGGATGACAGCTGTTATAGGTACATTGAGAAGGAGACAGGGGGGTCGTAGCGGCCCAGAGGAGGGATCAAGGAGAGCTTCAGGAAGAAGGGACCTCTGAGCTGACACCCGCATATTCTGAAGTTCAACAAGCACAGCTGGGGAGGAATGTTGCTGGAGGAGGAAGCTGCATATGCGACGCTGGAGCCTGAGAGAGAACTGGGACCCACAGAGTGGGAGCGTGACTCTGGCTCCAGAGAGGAGGGTGGCTGGCTCTGCAAGGTTCCCAGGCCCTCCTGTGTGATGCTGGGCAGAGCTGCCCCACCCCCCTAGCACAGGGACTAAAGCCCAGCTCTGGAGTCAGGCATGGTCCCCAGTCCGCGGAAGGGAGGTGACGCTGGATCCACACGGGACGGCAGGGGGAACAAGCGCCCGCGAGGAGGCCAGTCCTGCACCTGGCCCATGGGGCGCGCCCTTCTGCGCCCTGACCAGGAGCAGGCTCAAGGGCAGCATGGGCCAGCGCTGGTTTCTGCAGCACCAACAGCACGAGGTTGCCTGGGCCACTGCCTACTGGCCGCTGGCCACGCCTGTTCACTGCACGCCACATTCAATTGGTCCATACCGCCCGCGGGTCCGCCCACATCCCCGGATGTGCTCTAGGTGGTGCCTGGCTCAGGCCCAGCCTCAGTGCCAGAGACTGCGAACTGGTCATAACCATGAGGGGTCCCTGTGAAAGGTCTGGGGAGAACGAAGAGCAGGAGGAACAAGCGGCGGCGGCTGCTGGGCGTCCTGCAGGGGTCCTGGAGGCCGAGGAGGGTTCAGATGCAGATTCAGACTCCTACCTGAAGACAGTTGCCCCAGGCCAGTGGGTTCAGGCCTGTCTCCTCACCTTGGGGGCTTCCAGGCAGGGGTGGAGGGGGCAGGCTGGGGCCAAGGGTGCGGGCGACCCTTGTCCAGCAGAGAGCGCATCCCTCTGTGGGACCCCTTCAGGGCAGCCCGCGGCTCCTCCAGCCCCCTGCCCTCCTGGAAATGCTCTTGGCAGCATCAGTTGTTCCACCATCAGAACACGCTTCCAGAATGATGTTAAAATACAAAAACCTAGCCAAACCATCTAAGAAGGGGTGTCCCACCCTTTCCTGAAATGAGATCAGGGCTGGGTTTTACCAACCCACATGAGAAACTAAGCTGATGGATGTATAGAACTTAGAGAAGGAATAAACGAAGGTAAAATAAAACAATGTTCAGTTTTTATTTTTCTTATTCTTAACTGATCTAACAGATTCATTTTGTTCAAAATAATAATCGTAAAATTAAATTTAGTGATAATAGGTCATGGATAAGAGAACTGTAGGAGAGCCATTTTATAAGCGATGGGAGGGAGAAACTGGGGAGACTGTCATAAGGGAGCTGCATTAACCATGAAGAAACACAGTGTTATTTCAAAGTGAACTGAGCTTAGTTGTAAATTTATATTGTAAGCTCTAGGGAAACCATTTAAAAACTTTAAAAGAAGTGTAAATCATATGCTAAAAGAAAAGAAAAAGAGGAATCATATAAAATGCTCAATTAAAACCAGAGAAGACAAAAAATGATTTAAAAAGTGCAAAACAAAAAAAGAAAGATCAAAAGCAACGGATAGAAACAGTTGCAAATATGGTGGATATTAATCCAACTATATCAATCATCACTTTAAATAGAAATGGTCTAAATACAGCCACTAAGAGACAGAGACCATGAGAATGGATTAAAAAACTAAGAAGGAACCACATGCTGTCCACAAGAAACCCACCTTCATTATAAACACACAGAGAGGTTAGAATTAAAGGACACAACAAGATCAGCCAGGAACACACATCCAAAGAAAGCTAGAGCGGCTGAAGTAACGTCAGACAAAGCCGACTTCAGAACAAGGAAAATTCTCAGGGATAAAGAATGGCATTCCATAATGTTAAAGGGGTCAATTCTCCAAGAAGACGTAACAGTCCTTAAGATACATGCATCTAACAAAAGAACATCAAAATATGTGAGGAAAAACCTATAAAACTGCAAAGAGAAATAGACAAATCCACTATCCTAGAGGACAGACACAGAAATAGACAAATCCACCACTATAGCAGAAAACACTGCTCTCTCAGGAACTGATAGATGCAGCAGGAGAAAACCAGTCAGGACAAACTGAACTGTTCACCATCAACTGGATCTGATTAACATTTATAAAATACTGCATCCAACAAAGAATATTCAGTCTTCAAAAGCTCATCTGCAACATTCACCAGACAGACCACATTCTGGCTTAAAAAAGCCCACACCTCAGCAAATTTAAAACAATAGAAATCAGATAAAGTATTTCTCAGACCAAAAAGCACTTCCAAGTAGGAAACAAAAACAGAAAGATAGCTGGAAAATCCCAAAATATTTGCAGATTAAACAAAACATGGATCAAAAAAAGAAGTCTCAAGAGAAATTGCAAATATTTTCCACTAAATGAAAATGAACATACAGCTTATCAAAACGTGTGGAACGCAGTGAAAGCAGTACCCAGAGGGAAATTTATAGCATTGCACGCATAGATTAGAAAGAAGAAAGATCTGAAACAATAATCTAAGCTAGAGGAACAAGAAGAAAGTAAGCCTAAAACAAAGAGAGGAAATAATAAAAATTACAGCAGAAATTAATGACACTGAAAATAGGAAATCAATAGTGAAATCAATAAATATGAAACTAGTTCTTTGAAAAGATCAAAAGAATGGATAAACCTCTAGCCAGGCTAACTGAAAGAAAAAAGAGAGAAACACTAATTAGTAATATCAGGAATGAGAGAGGGGCTATAATTACTGATCCCAAGAACATTAAAAGTCATCTTCCCTGATGAGTTCTGTTGGATCTATAGCAAATCTTCAAATGAACTAATTCAAATCTTTCCCTAACACTTTCACATTTGCCCTTTAATTTATATAAACAAAATATTGATGAAGATATGATTTAATGTTTAAATCATTTCCAACTGGTAAGACTCTGTTATTCATAAATTAGACATCACCAACATGCAAAACTTTTGGGATTCAAAGGACACCATTAAGAAAGTGAAAAGACAATCCACAATACAGAGAAAAAGTTGCAACTCACACCTGATAAGAAACATACCTAGAATACATAAAGAACTATGACAACTCAGGTATAAAAAGACAAATAACCCAATTTAAAAATGGGCCAATGAGCTGAACAGACATTTCTCCAAAGATATGCAAATGGCCACTGAGCACGTGAAAAGATGTCAACATCATTAGCCATCAGAGAAACACCAATCAAAACCACAGTGTGATATCATTTCACACCTGTAGGATGGCTATAATCAAAAAGACATATGGTATGTGTTGGTGAGGATGTGGAGAAACCAGAACCCTCACACACTGGCAGGAATGTAAATGGTGCAGTCACTTTGGAAAAACGTCTTGCAGGTATTCAAATAGTGAAACAGAGAGTTACCATGTGACCCAGCAATTCCACCCCTGGGTATACATCATGAACGCAGATAGCCACACAAAAACTTGTACAGGAATGTTCATAGCAGCAATATTCACAATAGCCAAAAAGTGGAAACAACTCAAATGTCCCTCAACAGAGGAAAGGAGAAATACCCTGTGCTACAGCCACACAGTGGATATTATTCAGCATCAGAATCAATGAAGGGCTGACACATGCTACAACATGGATGGACCCTGAAACCATTATGCTGAGTGAAAGAAGCCAGACACAGAAGGTCACACATTGTACAATTCCACTGATATGGAATGTTCAAAATGGGCCAAACCATAAAACAGAAAGTGAATTTGTGTTTGCCTAGTGGGGGTTAGGGGAAATGGGACTGTCTCCTAACGAGGAACGTCATTCTCTTAGGGGGATGATGGGAAACTTCCAGAATCGATGGTGATGATGTTGCAGAATTCTGTGAATATTCTAAAAAACACTGAATTGCACACTTTCGAGTGTGACTTGTATTGTATGTGAACTATATCTCACTAAAGCTGGTACGATGACTAACACACTGCATTGTGCATTGTCATAGAAAGTATGCCCCAGAAGGGAGCACAGAATCTTGTTCACTCACTTTAAAGGATCTGAACTAGGGTAACGAAAACCCAGAGGAATTCTGTTAGTTAACATTCTAGGAAACATGACATCCTGAAATATTCATGAGGATTTCCATGTTTTAACGTTTTTTACAAAAAGGCACCTAAGGTTTAAAGAAACATATTCACAAGTGTCAGGAAAGAATCATCATCACTCAGGGGGAGGGGAACACGGGGAAGTCATCAAACGGGAGAGAAGTGTACGAGTTTGTGTCACATGAGTGTGCACCCTGAATATGAAAGTGGACCCACATTTATTACTGCTTAACCCAAAAGATGACCTCAGAAGTCAAATAGCACAGTTAACAATACCTGTTTCAAAAGCATCCGTTTCTGAAAAACTAAAATATTAAGAAATAAATACTTTGCAATCATGAAGAACTGAATCTTCTAAATTCCCAGTTTTAACACCAAAAACTCCTGAAGATTCCATTGCATACTCCTTGGAGTGACTCTCCTCCTCCTGGTTGGAATGGATTCTGGAAGTGATAGACGCCTTAAGGATAAAACTAGAAAGAATCCAACGGTGTTTTTAAAAGGCTATTTGTTGATCCTGAATCTAATCCTAAACTTTGTATCAGAAAACAGACATCAATGCAGATCACCAGAACCAGCAGGCAGAGCAGCAAAGGATCATGAATAATTCAGTACTTTTGCAGTGATAGTTCAGGACTTGTGTCTATTAAGATTCATCAGGCTTTAATGTACTTCTCACGAGTGATCAAAAACAAACGCATTCAGATTTGTCACAAAGGTGTGTTCCTGTTCTTCATACCAATCTTTGTACCCCCCTTAGTTCACGTGACCATCACGGACCACAGTACACTCCCCTGGGCGCACACTGCTCTCCAGGGCCGAGGTGCCTGAGGTGCTGGAGCCACGGAAGTCCCCGCTGCTTAGCCAGGTGACAGCTCCAAGCTCTGCCTCCTCCACTTCTGCCCTGGGCAGGTTAGGAGGACCCACGCCCACCCCAGCCCGGGGGTTCTCAGGTGGTTGTCATGACCCAGTCAAGGTTTAATGACTTTTAGGGCCCAGGGTCACCAAGTATGAACACACAAAGAAGCTACTCTCTACGCACATTACGATCATATCAAGGAACATTCTTGACACTAAAAACGAAGAATGTTGTTTCCAGAATAAAGGACAGACCTTCCTGTGAAACAGCAGTTGCCAAGCTTCCCCTGATGTGTGTGTGTACATAACATATAAATCACACACACCCACGCCTTTCTAAGGGGTTTCCTCTTCTCTAAATGGAGATGATGACTAAGCTACCTCCCAGGGATGTGGTGAGAATTAAGCACAGGGACAGTGTTGGATCCAGTCCCAGCAGAGAGTAAGAGGGAAGAAGTGTCAGCCACCTGATTCTCACACACACGTCTCCTCCTGTACTTGATCTGCTCACTGCCCTCTGTCAGGGGATACTGTCATGGGCTAGCCTGGAGCAGAGCCTGGTCGTGGGAACCAGGCCTTGGAGAGGCCTGGGTGGGGACACCAGGTCACTGGGCAGGGGCTCCATGGTTTCATTTGTACAATGCAGGGACAGCCCTTGGAATGCAAAGAGGGAAATGCTGAGGGCAGAGGGAGCCCCAGGAGCAGCTGCCTCAGGTCTCCAGGAAGAGCAGAACCGCAGCCCCCACCACAGCAGGAAGGCCTGAGAGTCTTACCCAAGCGCAGGAGCCCATGGCTAACTGCATGCAGCCCCACAGGAAGGCCAGCAGCACAGCACAGGCGGGCTCACGGAAGGTGCAGAAGGAGACTAGAAGGGACATGATGGCTGTGGGGCCCAGAGTCACATCCCGGGAGGTGCCCGGGAAGAAATGCAGGGAGCACCCATGAAGGCAGGATAGAGGCCGTACTGTGGGGAAGAGAGAGGGATGAGCATCCAGGAGGCAGGCGGCACGCCCACGGGGTCCCTGTGGTTGTCGTCTGAGCAAAGGAGTCTGTGTGTCCACTGGGTACTTGGGGCACACCAGTGCACACAGGCAGGGTAAACGCTCACTCTCTATTATCCACAGTGTGACCTGCAGGGATCAGGGGACCTCTTTTCTCCCCCACCCAAATGGGGCCCTGGGTGCCACCTGCAGGAGCACAAAGGCCTGTGAGCTTCTGTGTGTGAGTCTGAGAAAGCGTTCTTAAGGCTGCAGTGAGTCATCCCGCTGCCCCATCAGGAAATCCAGAACTAGCCAGGTGCCTAAGTGTGACAAGTGTGACAAGAGCAGTTACAGGGACGAGTGTCTGCCCAAAGGCAGTCACAGGCTCTAGATTGTAAACCAAGGCTTCTTGGCCCCATGGGGCTGGAACCCTGGGTGCCCCGCTTGTCTGGAGGGGATACTATGCATTTCTACTCTGCTTCTGGGTGGGCTCTGAGGCTTGGAGTGGGGTCAGGGCTTGGGGAGGGCATGTGGCCAGCAGCAAGGACAGACTTCTCATCTGGGGCAGGAGTCAGGCCACCTCAGCATAGGCCAGCGCCTGGGGAATGACCTTGAGCCCCACCAAGAACCTGGCAATGAAGCCCATCTTCAGCCACTGCACACAGGGACAGCCAGGTGGGGATGGACAGCTTTCTCTGCAGGGCAGCAGCGGGGCAGCAGAGGGCTGGCTGGGCCAGGCAGGGGCCTGAGGGCCTGGCCTGAGCTAGCAACTTCCCAGAAGACGGCATGCCTGAGGGCGACACAGACCAGCAGTCAGGGTCCAGGCTTCAAAGAACCCAGCAATAGGGCCAGGGGGCCAGGGACGTCAGGAGAGGCACAACCTGTCTCCCCTCCAGGGGGTCTGACCCAGATGGTTAAATCCCCTCTTGCTGGTCTGAGATGGAAAGCCAACCACCTGTGCAGAGGGGGCCTCAACCAAAGGTGGAGTGTCACTCTCCCCTGCTCACTGCTCCTAGGTGAGCAAACTCTAGGTACCCAAACCCTAGGTGCCTTCTCTCCCTCCATCAACGCTGGCCGGGAAGAATGTGAGACACGATTTCTCAATGAGAAGCCTAAACGCTAATTAGACTCAAGCTCAAGGTTTCTCCTCCTGGGAGAATTTGTTTGCTTTTTTTTTTTCCCCTCCCCAGAGAATTTAATGGGGAGCAGTGCAGAGAGAAGCAAGGTCCAGGGTGCACCCTCGCCTGGCTGGTGGGGTGTGGGTGGGGGGATTGGAGGCCCTGAGAGACCAGAAAATTTCCACGGGCGCAACATGGGGGACTCCACTCACTAAGGTGGGCTGCAGCGCTGGAGGGGGTGTCTCCTATCCTGAGGCCCCGTCTTACCTGTGGCATTTGCATCCCTATGAAGGTCCCATGGATTCTAGTTGTTTCTGGAGAACTTTAGAGGCTCCTCAATTAATTCAGGGTGCGCAGCATTCTTTAGGATCCCGGCGCCCCCTGTCGCAGAGCCGGCCTCAGAGCCCCCTCACCCCGCGCCCCGGGAGGCTGCTCTGGACAGAACCCGGCCGCCACCCCCGAAGCCGCCTGCCAGAACCCTGGGGTCTAAGGGTGGGACCCCACGCCGGCTAACGGTTCGCGGCCCGCCGGCCCAGCAAGGGGGAGGGCGGCGGGGACCCAGGTGGGGACGCGGTGGGTGGAGAATGGGGGTCCCCGGTGGAGGCCCCCGCACCCTCGGACTCCGCACCGCCCCTGGAGTCCGCCGCGCCAGGGGCGACCCCGGCCCGTCCCCGGCAGCTCGCCCACCACGTGCCGGGCCTGCCGCCCGCCGCGGACTCACTTGTCGCCGCAGCTCGCGGCCTCTGGATGTCGCCTCAGCCGCGTCCGCAGGAACCACAGAGGGAGGGGGAGCGAGGGGCGGGGCCTGAGGTGCACATGTCCTGGGGCGGGGCCGGGAAGTCCGGGGGTGGGGCCTTGACGAGCAGGTGTCCTCAGGGCTGGGCGGATCCGGGGCGGGGTCTGGCGGGAACCTGCTCCCCGCGCGGAGTTGGGCCCGGTAGCCGCTTCCCTGAGCTGCCCGGGGATGGGCAATGACCCAGTCAGCGGGCATCGCTTATGGGGACAATGGTGCCACTCTGTGTCCAGGGCTCCCTATTTTTCTTATACTTGAGATTCCCAAACCTCAGCTGCCCTGGCACAGACTGGAGGGCGGGGTGAGGGAGGCCTCTGTGTTTTGGTTTTCAGGGGCCATCCGCGCGGTCGGGTCCTGTGGTCACATTGACGAGGCCTGGCTCTGGTGTGGGAACGGGCTGTGCTCTGCCTGGAGCAGCCCTCGCCACTCGGGGCACCCCAGCCCCACACGGAGGCACTGAGCAGGGTGGCGGGGGACACAAAGCCGAGAGCTGATTGATGCCGCTGGGCGGATGGTTCTGGAGAGAAAGGACTTGTAGGCAGACCGTGGAAGGTGGGCCTGTGGACAACTGAGAATAGTCAGCATCTGTGTGGGCTCCAGGACCGGGTCTTAGCCTGAACCGGAGGCCCTGGGGTGAAGAGCCTTTTGTGCCAGTCCGAGCAGGCGGGGCTGCGGCTGGGCTGTGCAGGAGGGGAGTGTGCAGCCAGCCTCAGCCCGAGGGTGAACTGGGACCTTGTGAGCCTTAAACCTGGGGCATCTGGGCCAGCTCTCCCCAGGAGACTTTCCTGCCTCAGCAGCCGCCGCCTGTGCTCCTCTGATCCCTCCTCAACCTCGCTGGCCCACAGCCTCCCTGGGAGGCTGCAGGCAGGCTCTTTCCCGCAGGTGCTGCCCACCCTACCTCTGCTGGCGTGTGCCATGCCATCACCCCAAATTCTTGTGTGGACAGATGTCCCCAAGGAAAGGGAATTGGCAGGAGGAGTGTGGTGGCGGGCACGGAAGTGGGGAGAGGCTGCCCAGGTGTTGATGATGCTCCAGCCAAGGAGGAGGACTTGGGGGGCCAGGTTCACGCCCTCTCCAAGGCAGACTTCAGCTGCTAAGCGGTTTTCTGGGCCCAATTTTGTTTGCTTGTTTTAACATAATTTCAGACTTATGAAAAGCTGCTACACACAACATAAAGAACTTTCAGAGACCCTTCACCCAGATTTCCGAATTGTTTCATCCTCTCTCTGTTTATCTGCATAGCTTTCTTTCTGGGCCATTGTAGTAAGTTATAGACATGATGCCCCATAACCTCTTAACATTTCAGAATGTTATTTCCTAAAAGTGAGTGCAGTCTCCTTCATAACCACAGCACTTCTTTCCATTCAGGGGGTTACTATTGCTACCAGGCCACCATCTGATCCTCAGACCCACTCGGGTTTCACCAGCTACCCGACTAATGTCCACTACCCAGGTGGGACCCAGTGCAGGGTCACTCGCTGCGTGCAGTTGTCTCTCTAGTCCCCATCAGTCTGGAACTGTCCCTCAGTCTTTCCTGACCTTGACCCCTGTAAAGCGTGCAGCCTGGGTGTGTGTTCTCGGATGTTTCCTCGGGTTTAGGCCCAGGTTGGGCGTTGTTGGAAAGAGCACTGCAGCCGTGGCCCAGGGTGTCTGTAGCCCATCACCGGGGACATTAGCTTGATCACTGGGCTAAGGGGTGTTGGCCAGGTTTTCCTGCTGTATAGTTGAATAAGTACTTTGTGCCTAAATTAAGTAACAAGGGGGATTTAGTGAGAAAATATACAGAGACTATGCGGTTATCACTAGTGTTCGCATCCCTTGATGATCCTCGGCCAGATCAGTTATTAATAGGTTGGTTGCCAAATGATGATTTTCTGATGTCATCCCTCTTGCATTTATTAGCAGGCACTCTGTGGTAAGGAAGACTTTTCTCGTTTATTTGTGTATATCAACCTGGACTTGGGGGTCGTTGTGTGATCCACCAGGCTGTAATCGTTACTGCTGTCATTGATTTTGATGTCCAGATCGCCCCTGGTTGTGCCAGCAGGAGCCCCTACCTAAGGCCTGTTTCTGTGTCTCCCTCAGGACATCAGCCATGCCTTTCCCTTCCTACGGCCTCCAGCACACCCGCCTCTTGAAGTGACACATCTCTTATCAGACCCTGCCTACCACGAGATCTGGAGGTCAGAAACTCTGCTCCAGGTGAGAGCCGAGGCAGCTCTTCTCTGCTTCCATTTCAAAATAAACAGCTCAGCCACCTTCCACTCCATGGAGCGGAGGCCTAAAGACTGCCCCTCATCCTGGGGGTGGTTCTAAATTGTTAGTGTTTTCCTGCTGTGACGTGTAGAAAACAGAGACAGAAGAAAGTTACCCACCTGTCTAACCTATATGTCATGGGCAGTGTTTTTCATCCCAGGATTCCCTCTCCACAGGGTTTGGTTTTGTTTTTCTCATGGTGATGTAATTGCTGCCTAGTCTTTTAGTTTCCAGTGGATCCGTGTAAATGCTCTCCCCACCCTACTCTGCCTCTCTGACCCACTCCCCTGTCTATGGAGATGGTTCCTGTGATCACCCTCGTGTGGGTATAAACCCTGCCCTGGCAGCAATCTCATGACGCTGAATGGAGAGGGCCCTCAAAGCCTTCACCTTGGTCGGCAGGCAGCCCCCGCCCCTTCCATGTCAGGGGATCAAAACAGGAGATGGCAGGGCCCCTTGTCTGCCATGTGCTGGCTCCAGACTCTGCCTCAGGCTTGGGCTGGCTCCCTCCCTCAGCGCACCACTGGTTGCCCCCCAGGCCAGCCTGTCTCTTCCCAGCATGGCTCGGAGGAATTTGGCCGATTCTGACCCTGGACTCTGGGGCTTGGTTGGTAACCGGGAGCATTGCTTGTTGACACCTGGAATGTGGATAAGATGGGATTCTGTCCCTCCTACCTTGTACATGACCCATGGCGTGTGGGTTGCTGTGCTTTTTGAGGCTTCCATGTCATTGTCACAGCAGCACCGGGAGGTGGGACAGCTGGAAACATCACCCTGTTCACAGAAGGGGGCCCCGGTGCTTCCCCTGGCTCACAGCTAATGTGGGCTCTGGGCTCTGCCAGCCCGGGGGGAGGACAGGTGACCAAGACCTGGGCTTACAGGGCAGAACTGGAGGGTTGTTTCCTGGACTGAAACGCTGATGCTCTTTTTTTTATTTAAAAAAATTTTTTGGAATTATGGTAAAATACACATATAAAATTTACCATCTTAAGTATTTTAAAGTGTACAGTTCAGTAGTGTTAAGTATCTTCGCATGGTTGTAATGGATCTCTAGAACTTTTTCATCTTGTAAAACTGAAACTCTGTACCCATTAAACAACAATTCCTCATTTCCGCCTCCTCCCAGCCCCTGGCAACCACGACTCTCCTTTCTGTCTCTATGAATTTGACTCCTCTAGGTACCTGGATAAGTGGAAACACACAGTATTTGTCTTTTCATGACTGACTTATTTCACTCGGCATAGTGTCTTCAAGGTTTATCCACATTGTTGCATATGTCAGAATTTCCTTCCTTTTTAAGGCCGAATAATATTCCATTGTATGGATAGACCACATTTTGTTTTTCCATTCATCTGTTGATGGACACTTGGGTTGCTTCCACCTCTTGGCTATTGAAAATAATGCTGCTATGAACATGGGTATGCAAACATCTCTTGGAGACCCTAGTTTCAGTTTCTGGGAGGTATATACCCAGAAGTGGAATTGCTGAACCATCTGGTCATTCTGTTTAATTTTTTGAGGAACCACGATACTGCTTTCCACAGTGGCTGCAGAATTTTACATTTCTTCCATCAGTGCACAAGGGTTCCGGTTTCTCCACATCCTCACCAATGCTCGTTATTTTCTGTCTTTTGACTATAGCCATCCTCATGGACGTGAGGTGGTATCTCATTGTGATTTTGGTTAGCGTTGTCCTAATGGTTAGTGCTGGTGAGCATCTTCTCGGTTCCTTATTGGCTATTTGTTTGTCTTGTTTGGAGAAATTTCTGTTCAAATCCTTTGTCCATTTTTGAATTGGATTGTTGTTTTTGTGGTTTTTTATTAATTTCATAATAGTTTATAACATTGTGAACTTTTGGTTGTACACTATTATTTGTCAGTTACCATATAAATGTGTCCCTTCACCCCTTGTGCCCTCCCCCAACCCCCTTCTCCCTGGTAACCACCAAACTGTTCTCTATGTCCAGGTGTTAGTTTATCTTGCTCATATGAGTGAAGTCATATGGTGTTTGTATTTCTCTGTCTGGTGTATTTCACTTAACATAATACCCTCCAGGTCCATCCATGTTGTTGCAAATGAGACGAGTTCGTCTTTCTTTATGGCTGAGTAGTATTCCATTCTGTGTATATACCACATCTTCTTTGTCCAGTCATCAGTCGAAGGACACTTGTGTTGCTTCCACTTCTTGGCTATAGTGAATAATACTGCAATGAACGTAGGGGTGTATAAGCCTCTTTGGATTGTTGATTTCTGGTTTGTTGGATAGATACCCACTAGTGGGATAGCTGGATCATAAGGTATTTCTATTTTTAATTTTTTATCTCTATACTGTTTTCCATAGAGGCTGCACCACTTTGCATTCCCACCAGCAGTGAATGAGGGTTCCTGTTTCTCCACAACCTCTCCAATATTTGTTATTTTTTGTCTTGGTGATTGTAGCCATTCCAATGGGTATAAGTTGATATCTTAGTGTAGTTTTTATTTGCATTTCCCTGATGATTAGTGATGTTGAAGATCTTTCCATGTACCTATTGGCCATCTGTATATTTTCCTCTGCCCATTTTTTGATCAGGTTGTTTGTTTTTTTCTTTGTTCACTTGTGTGAGTTCTTTGTATGTCATGGAGATTAACCCCTTGTTGGATATATGATTTGGAAATATTTTCTTCCAGCTGCTGGGTTGTCTTTTCATTTTGATCCTGGTTTCATTTGTGTTGCAGAGGCTCTTTAGTCTAATGAAGTCTCACTTGTTTATTTTTTCTTTTGTTCCTCTTTTCTGAGTAGACATGAAATTCAAAAGGATTCCTCTATGACATATGTCAAAGAGTGTACTGCCTGTATTTTCTTCCAGGAGTTTTATAGTTTCAGGTCTTACCTTCAAGTCTTTGATCCATTTTGAGTTAATTTTTGTGTATGGCAAAAGCAGATGGTCTACTTTCATTCTTTTGCATGTGGCTGTCTAGTTTTCACTGCACCAAACTTTCCTTTCTCCATTGAATGTTCTTAGCTCATTTGTCGAAGATGAGCTGTCCGTAGATGTGTGGTTTTCTTTCTGGCCTTTCAATTCTGTTCCACTATCTGTGTGTCTGTTTTTGTACCAGTACCATGCTGTTTTAGTTATTATATCTTTGTAGTATATTTTGAACTCAGGGATTGTGATGCCTCTAGCTTTGTTCTTTTCTCTCAGGATTACTTTAGCTATATGGGGTCTTTTGTTGGCCCGTGTGAATTTGAGTATTCTCTGTTCTATTTCTGTGAAGAATGTCATTGGGATTCTGGTTGGGATTGCATTGAATCTGTAGATTGCTTTAGGTAGTATGGATATTTTAACTGTGTTTATTCTTCCAATCCATGAGCATGGGATATCCTTCCATTTCTTTATGTCATCTTCAATTTCTTTCAATAATGTCTTATAGTTTTCATTGTACAGGTCTTTCACCTCCTTGGTTAAATTTATTCCTAGATATGTTATCTTTTTTTGTTGCGATTGTAAATGGGATTGTCTTCTTGAGTTCTGTTTCTGTTAGTTCGTTATTAGCATATAGAAATGCAACTGATTTTTGTAGGTTCATTTTGTACCCTGCAACTTTGCTGTAGTTGTTGATTATTTCCAATAGTTTTCCAATGGATTCTTTATGGCTTCCTATATAGAAAATCATGTTGTCTGCAAACAGCAAGAGTTTCACTTCACTGCCTATTTGGATTCCTTTTATTCCTTTTTCTTGCCTAATTGCTCTGCCAAAGCCTCCCGTACTATGTTGAATAAGAGTTGGGAGAGTGGGCACCCTTGCCTTGTTCCTGTTCTCAGAGGAATGGTTTTCAGTTTTTCCCTGTTGAGTATGATGTTTGCAGTGGGTTTGTCATATATGGCCTTTATTATGTTGAGGTACTTTCCTTCTATACCCATTTTGTTGAGAGTTTTTATCATAAATTGATGTTGGATCTTGTCAAATGCTTTCTCTGCATCTATTGAGATGATCATGTGTTTTTTATTCCTCGTTCTGTTGATGTTGTTTATCACATTGATCGATTTGTGGTTGTTGAACCATCCTTGTGTCCCTGGTATAAATCCCACTTGATCATCGTGTATGATCTTTTTAATGTATTGCTTTACTCAGTTTGCCAATATTTTGTTGAGGATTTTTGCATCTATGTTCATCAGTGATATTGGCCTGTAATTTTCCTTCTTTGTATTGTCCTTTTCTGGCTTTGGTATCAGGGTGATGCTGGCCTCTTAGAATGTGTTCCTGTGTTAGGAAGTGTTCCATCTTCCTCTATTTTTTGGAATATTTTGAGAAGGATAGGTATTAAATCTACTTTGAATGTTTAGTAAAAGTTTCCAGAGAAGCCATCTGGTCTTGGACTTTTATTTTTTGGGAGGTTTTTATTACACTTTCAATCTTTTTACTTGTGATTGGTCTATTCAGATTCTGTGTTTCTTCTTGATTCAGTTTTGGGAGGTTGTATGAGTCCAAGAATTTATCCATTTCTTCCAGATTGTCCAATTTGTTGGCATATAGTTTTCATAGTATTCTTTTATAATCCTTTGTATTTCTTTGGCATCCATTGTAATTTCTTCTCTTTCATTTCTAATTTTATTTATTTGAGCCTTGTCTCTTTTTTCTTAGTGAGTCTGGCTACGAGTGTGTCAATTTTGTTTATCTTATCAAAGAACCAGTTCTTTGTTTCATTGATCCTTTCTACTGTTTTTTTTGGTTTCAATTTCATTTATTTCTGCTCTAATTTTTATTATTTCCCTCCTTCTGCTGAATTTGGGCTTTATTTGTTCTTCTTTTTCTAATTCCATTACATGTAATTTAAGGTTGCTTATTTGGGATTTGTCTTGTTTGTTAAGGTGGGCCTGTGTTGCTATGAGTTTCCCTCTCGGGACTGCTTTTGCTCCATCCCATATGAGTTGGTATGGTGTATTTTCATTTTCATTTGTCTCCAGATGTTTTTTGCTTTCTCCTTTAATTTCTTTAATGATCCATTGTTTGTTCAGTAGCGTGTTGGTTAGACTCCACATCTTTGTCACTTTCCCAGTTTTTTTCTTGTAGTTGATTTCTAGATTCATAGCATTATGATTGGAAAAGATGCTTGCTATGATTTCAATCTTCTTACATTTGTAGAGGCTTGCTTTGTTTCCCATCATATGGTCTATCCTTGAGAATGTTCCATCTGCGCTTGAGAAGAATGTGTAAACTGCTGTGTTTGGATGGAGTGCTCTATGTATATCTATTAAATCCATCTGGTCTAGTTTTTCATTTAAGTCCACTATTTCTTTATTGACTTTCTTCCTGGGTGATCTAATCATTGATGTAAGTGGGGTGTTAAGATCCCATACTATTATTGTGTTGTTTTTAATATCCCCTTTTAGGTTTGGTAATAGTTGCTTTATGTACTTTGGTGGTCCTGTGTTTGGCACATATATATTTATAAGTGATATGTCTTGGTGGAGTGTCTCTTTTATCATTGTATATTGCCCCTCTTTGTCTCTCATTACCTGTTTTATCTTGAAGTCTACTTTGTCTGATATAAGTATGGTGACACCTGCTTTCTTTTGTTTGCCTTTAGCTTGGAGTATTGTCTTCCATCCTTTCACTCTGAGCCTGTGTTTGTCTTTAGAGCTGAGATGTGTTTCCTGGAAGCAGCATATTTTTGGATCCTGTTTTTATATCCATCCCACCACTCTGTGTCTTTTGATTGGAGAATTCAATCCATTTATATTTAGAGTGATTATCAATATATTAGGGCTAATGTTGCTCTTTTATGGCTAATTTTCCTGTTCTTTTGCATTTCTTTTGTTTCTCATCTGGTGTTTTTTGGGCTACCAATTCAGTTTGGTAGTTCTGTATGATGGTTTTCTTAGTTTTCTCTTTATTTATCATATGTGGCTCTGTTTTGATCATTTGTTTAGTGGTTACCATGAGGTTTGTATAAAAAAATCTCATGGATGAGATAGTCCATTTTCTGATGGCCTCTTATTTCCTTAGACTAAGTCGATTCAATATCTTTCCTCTTCTCCTTCTAAGTTATTATTGTCACAACTTATTCCACCTTGTGTTGTGAGTTTCTGTGATGAGGTTATATTTATTTTTGGTGTTTTCCTTCTCTTAATCTTTGATGTCATAGTTAAGTGTTTGCTAACCTATTCTGGTAGAGAGCTGCAATTTTTCTGATTTTGTCTACCTATTTTTCTCCTTGCTCAAAGATTTGTATCCTCTTTCTCTTTTTTCCCCCCAGGCCTGAGGGCCTTCTTGAGCATTTCTTGTAGTGGGGGTCTGCGGCAATGAACTCCCTTAGCTTTTGTTTATCTGGGATAGTTATTGTTTCTCTATCATATCTGAAGGATATTTTCACTGCATAGAATATTCTTAGCTGAAAATTTTTGTCTTTAAGAGTTTTGAATATATCATTCCACTCTCTTCTATCCTATAAAGTTTCTGCTGAGAAATTGGCTAAGAGCCTGATAGGAATTCCTTTGTATGTTATTGTTTTTTGTCTTGCTGCCCTTAATAATTTTTGTGTCATTGACTTTTGCCAGCTTTACTACTATATGCCTTGGAGAGGGTCTTTTCATGTTGATATATTTAGGAGATCTATTGACTCCATTCACTAGTATTTCCAGCTCTTTCTCCAGGTTTGGGAAGTTCTCAGCTATTATTTCTTTGAATAAGCTCTCTGCTCCTTTTTGCCTCTTTTCTCCCTCTGGAATACCTATAATCCTTATGTTGCATTCCTAATTGAGTCAGATGTTTCTCCGAGAGTTTCTCTTTTTTTCTTTTCTTGGGGAGGAAGATTAACCCTGAGCTAACATCTGTTGCCAATCCTCCTCTTTTTGCTGAGGAAGATTGGCCCTAGGCTAACACCCATGCCCACCTTCCTCTACTTTATATATGGGATGCCTGCCACAGCCTGGCTTGATAAGTGGTGCATAGGTCCACACCCAGGATCTGAACCTGTGAACCCTGCGCTGCTGACACAGAGTGCGCGAGCTTAACCACTACACCGCTGGGCCGGCCCCTCAGAGAATTTCTTCATTTCTTTTTAGTCTTAGTTCTCTCTCCTCCTCCATCTGGAGCATTTCTGCATTCCTATCCTCAGTATTGCTAATTCTTTCCTCCATATTGTCAGCTCTGTTCCTTAAAGATTGCAGAATTTTCCTTATCTCCTCCATTGTGTTTTTCATCACCAACATTTCTGATTGGTTTTTCTTTATAGTTTCAATCTCTTTTGTGAAAAGTGGCTGATTTCATTGAATTATCTATGTGTATTTTCTTGTAATTCATCGAGCCTTTTATGATAGCTATTTTGAATTCTCTGTCATTTAGCTTATAAATTTCTGTGCTTTCAGGATTGATTTCTGAGTGCTTGTCATTTTCCATCTGGTCTGGAGATTTAATATATTTTTGCATACTGCTTGAGGGTGTGGGCTCATTTTTCCTCATGCTGAAAATATGGGTCACAGCTTCCACCTGCCACCACTGGGTGGGGGTCAAGAGCTGTGTATTCTGAGCCCGCTGCAATCTGCAGGCACTCTGGCCATCTGGCTGTACTGAAGCACTGGGCGAGGGGACGAGCTCTTTCTCTTGCCTGACCCATCCTGGGGGCTTCTCACTCTTCCCCCACTATCTGCTCTCCTGGGGTGCTAGGTTGCTGAAGATACTCCTGCAACAGTCAGTCCCCTCCATATGGGAATTTCCCACAGGCTGTGAGAGAACTTGGAGAGTGACAGCTTTCCCACAGAGGGCCGACCCTCCCCCCTCTCTCTCTGAGAGCCCCACAGTCCTGGTCCCAGGGTTTCTGTCACTGGGGAAAGAGCAGAGCTCTTCTTACTTACTTCCTCTCCCTCCAGATGTTCCAGCACCTTCATCTTCGGACGTATGGCTGCATCACTCTCTGATGTCTTTTGTGTTGTGTGAATGTCCTCTGTTGGTATATGAATGTCCTTTTTGTTGTATCTCAGGGGAAGAGAGTCTAAGGGGGAAGCTCACTCTGCCATGATGCTGATATCACTCATTGTTTGATTTTTTTTGCTGACTTTTAGGAGTTCTCCTCATATTCTGGATATTAATCCCTTATCAGATACGTAATTTGCAAATATTTTCACCTATTCCATGGGTTGCCTTTTTACTCTGTCAATAGTGTCTTTTGATGCACAAAAGCTTTTAATTTTCATGAAGTCCAATTTGTCTATTTTTTTCTTTTGTTGCATGCGCTTTTGGAGTCATATCTAAGAAATCATTGCCAAATTCAATGTCATGAAGCTTTGCCCATGCTTTCTTCTAGGAGTTTTATAGTTTCAGCTCTTACATTTAAGTCTTCAATGCATTTTGAGTCATTGTTTGTACATGGTGTGAGGTAAGGGGCCAGCTTCGTTCATTTGCTTGTGGAGATCCAGTTTTATGGAAGCATCTGTTGAAAAGACTGTCCTTTCTCCGTGAGTGGTGTTGGTGCCCTTGTCAAAAATCATTTGAGCAGATAATGCTCTTTTGCAGGTTTTTGCTGAAATGTGGCTTCATCGTTATTCCTTGGAGTTGTACCAAAATGCCCCTCATGCCAAGGTATGTTGCTGCAGTCTGTCTCCCCATCTCCTGCTCTGGCCCTGGTGCATGGTCAACCTGCTGCTTCCTGTCCTTGATCACAGCTGGTTTCCAAGGGCTGGAGGAGGGGAAGCAGAAACACACCTTCATCCCTCACTCAGTTGCTGAACAGCAGGTGGGTTTTGTTCTGTGGTGGGCGTGTGCCCTAAGGGCTGGAGGCCAGTCCTCTCTGGGGTCCTCCCCGTGCTGCTCCCAGAGCCCCCTCCCTGGCAGCAGGAATGGATGAGGTTGTGGTGCTTGTGCTCTGGGGGTGGGAAGCCTAGATGCCTCTGGTAGTCAAGTCCGGGTCTGTCCCCTCTACCATCTCAGTGCCTCCTGCTTTCCCACGGAGGTGGCATACGGCAGCTCCCGCCCACCCTGGTGCCCACACTGCCCTCCACTTCCTCCAGAGCATCCGCAGGCAGGGGTTTTTGTGGTGGGTGGGTCTGACATCTTCCTGCATGCGTCCTTTCCTCATCTCCTCATCACCCCCGTAGCAGACACATCTCCTCTGAGTCGTCAGCAGAGGTGTATTTTCTGGATTGCACCCATGGTCCAGGTTTCACTAGGGGTCACCTCTCTACCTGCTTCTAGATCATCAATGGGCTCTGCAGGTTTGACATCGAGGACTAGGGGACGCGGAACTGCAGCCCATCTGAAGCTGTGAGATCGCCGGCCTGGTCTGCCTGATCTTCTGGCCTCTTCCACCATCAACCGCAGGGTGAGTGTTGGGCGGGAGGGCTGACCCTCATCTCTGCGCCCCTTCCTGTCAAGGCAGCCTTGGGGAGAGGCCAGGGGTAGAGTGCAGCCCTCGCCTGTCCCCACTCCCCGTGCCTCTGTCTGTGCTCCAGTTTGCAGGCCAGATGACAGCCCTGTGTTCCTGGGCTGACTTCCTCAGCAGCCTTTGTCACTACCACCTCAGGGATCCTGGGCTGGGGACAGGTGCCTGCTGAGCCCTGTGCAGTGAGGTCGAGTGGCCAGCGGTGCCCAGGGCCCCAGTCTCAGCCTGTGCTTCCTGGGAAGCTACCGGATGCTGCTGTCCCTGCTACTGCCTTCTTTGTGGCCTCTCTCTCCTGCATCAGGCCCCTGCCCTGCACCCTCCTCCTCGTGCTGGGCTACCTCCTCTACGCCATGGCCATGATGCTGCTGACTGAGCGGGCAAGCTGCACCAGCTCTGACCGTGGGATGGCTGTGTCCCTGGGCAAGTCAGTGGGATGGCCACCCTGCCCCTCCCTAGTACCTGGAAGGCCACCTCCAAGCTTGAGCCCGGTCACCTTTGAGCTTATAGGGGACGTTTTCCTACAGCTATGGCACCTTCCAGAAGAACCTGAAATGAGAAGGGCACAGTGTCAAAGGGTCACAAGTCACCCAGCCGCCAGGCCCTCCCTCCTCCCCTCAGCTGGAGGCCCCGCAGTGCGGTGGCTCTGAAGGCCTTTCTCTTCTTTAGCCATTTGAGGGTTTAGCCGTGTGAGGCTCAGGAGTCAGTGCGTCCCCAAGAGGGCCTTTGGCCTCTGTTCTCACTGTCCTTGAGGTGGGCAGTGTGTGGCATGAGTCTCCTGTCCCCGGATGATACCAGGACAGTAGCTCAGCCTCCGGCTCCAGGGAAGAAACAAAGACCCTAAAAGAGATTGCTGAGAAAATTAGATGGTGGTTCTCTGATTCCTAATTTTAAGGTTAAATTTTGCCGCATTTGGCAAAGCAGGGTCATTCTCCAGCAGGGGTGTTCTCCCAGCGATTCCAAGGCTGGGCCGTACGATTCCCTTTTGAGGAGAAAAGATCCTCTAGGAGCACAGGTGCTCAGGGGACAGTGCTTCACCGCTGGCTCCATTCCAGCCCCCGAGCCAGCGAGCCCGTGGCTCAGCGGCTGCCCAGCACCCCCAGCTCGTCCGTGGTCTCTCGTCCCCGTGGACGGAGGGGATGCGGCAGGGCCGCAGGAGCTGGGCGTCTGGTCTACAACCAAAGACGGTCCAAAGCATTGTTTGTATCTTCAATAAAACCCAGTGCTCAAAGACACAGTGACCTTTTGATGAAACCTGAACGTTCACACCACAAGACAGTTACACGTTCGCCATCAGAAATCATCCCCCGGGGTCGCGAGTACCTCCCTTCACCCCACAGATGATGCACCAGAGAGAACAACGTCTCAACGGTGATTTTACACCAAGCCTGCTTTGTTCTTAAGTTTTCCAACTGTACATGGGGGGCTTGGTATTTTGATGTAAACTCAAGACAATGTCATTTTGGGGCCTGTGACCAAAAATCAACCCAGATTTGTAACCGACCACAGATGCGCATAAACCTGTTCTTGCTCCTGAGTCTTGCGGTGCCTGGGCTCAGCCTCCACTGAGGTCACCCTCACAGTCCCTTCAGCACTTGGGGACTGCAGAGACCGCTGTTTATGCCGTCTTCGCCCAGAGGGACAGTGAGATCATTTGCAGTGGCGACAGGCCAAGGCGGGTGTAACACTGAAGTGGCTGGAAGAGAGGGGCCACAGGAGCTCGGGGAAGCGGGCCCAGAGTGGGCCTCGGGCAGCACAGGCCCGGAGCTGGGCTGAGCCAGAGGATTTTGCTGCCTCCTCTGTAGGTCAGAGTTGGCCTCAATATGAAAAGCTGACGATCCTGGGACATGCGCTGCATTTTCTGTGGCTCTAGAAGCTCAGAGGGTCCTGTGTGCTTCTGGGGACTGAGCTGCACTGACCAGCCCCAGAACATGATCATCTCGCAAGGAGTGCACCGTCCTGGCCAAGTGTCCGTGTCCCCCTTTCCCTGGGCAGGGCAGGTGCTCTTGTTGTATTAGAGGGAAGTAAGACACCATAGTTTCTACAAGTTCAACATGAACAGATGACAGGCTTTGTCAGCAGACTCATTAAGTCAAGAGAAGGGCTGTGAACACGGTTTGTGAGATGATGGTCTGGGGTCAGACAGCAACGGCACTGTTTCCCCACGACACCTCCAGTGGATGTCTACCCCTGCCCCCGAGGATGCGGTGTCCCATTTACCCTCCATCTCTCTCCATGACTTCACTTGTCCCCCACACACCACCCTCATCCACATTTCTCTCGTGCTCTCTTTTCTTCACCTGAAAACACTCTCCAGCAACCTACAAAAGAAAAACCGTAATGCTCCACTTCACCCACACATCTATTAACTGTGAAACAGCCACCTACTGTGTGCACCTCAGCTGTGCTGGGGACATGGAGGAAACAGGCAGGACCACCCACTGCCCCGGGACCTCGTGGTGCAGAGCCCAGAAGTCATAAAGAGCAAAGAGGAACGGCAAGGTCAAGGAGGGCACAGGGCCCAGTGGTCGGGGGCCTGGGAGGCGGTATCTGGGGGAGAGCAGACTGCATGTGGGAAGGGCAGCCCACCGCCCGCAGTGGCTAGCGCCCAGGGAGGCAGGAGCAGAGTGGGTGGCTGGGGCTCCAGCTGCTTCCAGGAGAGGGTTTGGGGACCTGACCTTCACAATGATCCCGAGTTCAAGGTTGCAAAGGGCTCTCACTGCAGTTGAGAAAGGAATGGGGGCCGAGAGCAGAGGCTGAAGTACAGTAGAGAGGATACTCTGGGGGCTGGACATGGACTTTAGGAGGAGTCCTGGAGTCACGGCAGCTGGGGTGATGGGGTTGGGGGCAGGGGGACACATCAAGGAGGAAATAGACATCCAAGGAGAGAGGTGCTGGCCCGGCTGAGGGGAGGTCAGGCTGGGGACGGGCATCCTTGCTGTGCCATTCTCTTCCTCTCTCCCGGGAGCCTCAGGAGTGTTTGTGCTCTCTGCCTCCACCTCCTCAGCTCCCACTCACATCTCGTCTTTCCATCCTCTGGCCGCCACCCTGACCGCTACCAAAGGGCCAAATCCAGACGCCTCTCAGACCACACGGTCCCAGCCTTCTGGCAGTGCTGAGTGTGGGAGCCACAGCTCTGTGGTTCTCCTGAGGCTCCACTCCAGCGATTCACCAGCCCCTCAGGCTACACTGTTCCTCGGCATTGTCTAGTGGCATCTGGTAATATCCCGAGCGTGCTGTGTTCTACAGGATGTCACCTGGAAAGCTCTGAGTCTGTGCCTCTGAAACTTTCCCCGTTAAGATCTACGTTCTAGGCAACCCAGGAAGGTGGGTGAAGCCAGCTGTCTGCATCGGTTGGCCCCCAACAACCGGGCACTGATTTCCTGTGCCCCCCTTTCCAAGTGAAAGGGGTGCTGTTTTCACTACACACAGCCCCGTGCTCATTGATGAGATGCACAGTCCTCTGGTCCTCAGGCCAGGTCTCTGAAGGTCTGCTTGGTCCCCCTGCCTCCTCAGCCAGCTGACTTCCTCCCATTCAGTCAGCACCTCCTCACCCTCCCTCCACCTCCCACCCAGCAACCCCTCCTTCCGGGTTGGATTTATTGCCCCCCTCTGCACTTACCTCACACTCCGCAAATAAAAGCAGAGAGGTACTTCTTTACCACTGCTTGGTGCTGGGCCCTTCAAGATGCTGAATAAATAAATATTGTGACTGAATCTCCAACTAGTGTGTTTGCTCCTTGAGAACAAGCAGTAGAGCTCACTCATCTTTCCAGCTCCAGCACCACAGTAGCTGCCCAATAAACACATTGTCTGACAAATACTTATTCTACCTGTTACATACACATCCAGCTCCTAACCTCTCAGGAACCAACATATGAACTACTTGGGTAAATTAATTTATACATGAACAGACAAGGATTGGCACAGGGACAGGGCTACTGAGTCTAATGTTGAACAAAAATCGTTGGAGAAAAACATGGTCACTGCCTTGGAAGGGACCTGTCCAATATTCAGATTGTAGAGCTAGGTATGAGAGCGAAACCTGTAAACTGTTAGGAGAGAACATAAGAGGCAATTTTCATAACCTTGCATCAGTCAATGTTTTTTTTTGATATGACATCAAAAGTACAAGTGACAAGAGAAAAAAATAGATAAATCAGATTTCATCAAAATTAAAAATCTTTGTACCACAAATGATACTATCAAGAAAGTGAAAAGACAACCTACAGTATGGGAGAAAATATTTGGATCTCATTTATTTGATAAGGCGCTTGTATCTAGATTATACAAATACTTACATTTCAACAATAAAAAGGTAAATAATCCAAATTAAAAATGGGTGAAAGATTTGAAAAGACATTTCTGCAAAGAAGATATACAATTGCCAATTAGCACGTGAACAGATACTCAGCATCTTTAGTCATTAGGGAAATGCAAATCAAAACCACAATAAGATATTACTTCATAATCACTGGGATGGCCATAATCAAAAAGACATACAATAATGAGAGTTGGTGACGTGGAGAAATTGGGACCCTCACACATTGCTGGTGGGAATGTAAAATGAGGCAACAGCGTTTTGGCAATTCCTCAAAAAGATAAACACATGGCCCAGCAATTCTGCTCCTAGGTATATATCCAAGAGAATTGAAAACATATCCACGCAAAAACTTGTCCACAAATGTTCATAGAACCATTATTCATGATAGCCCCAAAGTGAAAGAAACCCCAATATCCACCAACTGAGGAATGGATAAATAAAAACTGGTATGACCCATGATGGAATATTATTTGGCCATAGAAAAGAATGGAGTACAGCTAGGTGCTACAACAGGGGTAAACTTGAAAACACTATGCTAAGTGGAAGAAGCCATTCACAAAAGACCACGTATTGTGAGAGTCTGTTTATATGAAACGTCCAGAATAGGCAAATCTATGGAGACAGAAAGAAGATTAGTGGTTGCTTAAGACTGGGGCAAGGAGGGAGAACGGGGAGTGGCTGTGAATGGGTACAAGGTTTCTTTTGGACAGGACAGAAATGTTCTAAAATCAGATTGTGGCGATGTTTGCAGAACTCTGTGAATATACTAAAAAACACTGAATTCACTTTAAATGGATGAATTGTATGGTATGTGAATTCTATTTCACTAAAGCTATTTTCTTAAATTATGGAATGTGTCAAATCCTGGGGTGTTTTACTTCCGGGAATGTATTCTGAGAACTTCCTTGTACAGGAATTCGGGAGGTTATTCTTGCTACATCCACCAAACATCCGGGTCCCCAGTCAGTGCTGGGATATAAAGGGGAACAAAAACAGACCCCATGTCTGACAGCCGGGAGTTTAGAGTCAGAAAGATCAATGTGAACGTGAAACTTTGATAAATGCTCCCAAAATAGGTCCATTGGAGCAATAATAGGAAGACTTGACCCCTCCACGGAGGTCAGGGAGCCTGTTTTTCCAGAAGACTGACTGATCCGAGGTCTGAAGGCAGAGCAGGGCTCACTTCTCTGAGAGATGGAGGAATGTGTTTCAGGTAGAAGATGCAGCACAAGGGGGCCCAGGAGGGAGTGCGGGGAGAGGATGGGGCGGAGAGGGTGAGAGGAAGCCTGGAGCGAGGCGAGGGGCAGAGAGGAGCTGGCTCACGCAGAACCTTAAAGCCCACGGTGACAGTTTGGTGTCCATCCTCAGAGGGTCAGCAAGTCCTCGACAGTTTTATATGAGGGGGGTGAATGTGACATCAGAATGTCACATCAGAATGTCACCTTGAGGAGGTCACTCTGCCTGTCCACTCCTTCCTGGGGCCTTCTGTGGCCTGGGTGGGCACCAGCCTCTCAGCCGCCCCATTACAAGCAGCAGACGACCTGCACCAAGGAGCACCCAGGCAGCCAGGGCAGCAGCAGCAGGAGGCGCCCAAGGTGGAGGGGAGAGACCGGCTTCTAATTTCCAGGAATTTTTATGTCTTTCTCATGAACACAAACAGCCTTTGAATACTTTTGAGGATATTATTATATTTATTTGTGAGTCTCTTTCTGATTGGTCTATTAACTCTGTTTCTTCAGGTGTTAGTGCTTTTTATTGCATTTCTGCTTTCATGGTGTGTCCTCAAATGCAGGATGATTCTCTGTCTCTATGTCTGAGGACCCTCATTCGTTGGTGGACTCAGCTTGCTGACAGTGACTGTGGGGGAGAAGGCGGGTTCTAACAGTGTTTGAAAGGTCGTGTTGGTAGTTTACAGTAGGGGTTCATCAGCTACCAGGGCAGTTTCAGCCTCTCCAGCCCCAGATCCTGGTGTCTGCTTCATCCTGAGAGCAGATGTCACTGTCGTCTGCTTCTCGGCCCAGTCAGAAACTGGCCAACTGCTCGAAGAGCATGTCCTGATGAGTCACCCAGTGTTGGCCCCTGAGTCTCTCCTGGCACCTTTATTTCCTGGGACACACCCTCCACTTTTACAGGAGTTCTCTCCTGCACCCACCTTGGATAAGGTTCCCTCCAGATTCATTTCTCTGTAAAGGTGGCCCTGTCTGTTTTCCCTCTTTCAGGACTTTCTCACAGTTTCTAGCGTCCTGATGGCACTTTCTCACTTTCCAGTGCACTGACAGTTTAGGAAAGTTCACTCTTTTTGCTTCAAGGCATTCCAAGAGATGTTGATTGATAGAGGAGGCAGATGCCATAGTAAACATAATCTAAGTTTCCCTGAATGATGTAGAAAGAAGTTTAGAATGCTGTGGGCCTTCGGGATCACCCTTATGAAGATCAGTCATAGAAAGTGGCATGCTCTGCAGGAAATCGGATGGCATCAAATAGGAAAAGTTCTGCTAAAAGTAGCAAGTTGCACAGAAGCTATCCTGGTGCTCTTGTACAGACAGGGTTTCTCTGCAACATTTGACTTTACTCCTTCCCGGGATAAAACTGTTGATTCTGTGTCAATACGCTGAGAACACAGGCTCACAATGGAGACCGTGTGTAGCTGCTTGAGCAGATCCACATCATCTTTTGAGAGAACAAAGAAAGCCTCTTTCTACCTGCATTAGCCACACACACATTAGTCTTTTGTGTCATCAAGAATATAACTCAATCTCCTAAAATACAGATATATTAATAGAACAAGTTTACCCTCTTCCCACATGGTACCTAAAGCATTTTGTCTAGTATTTTTAGCATAAATTAATACCTGCATCCTAGGAGACTATGACTCTGAGAACTAGATAATTTATCATCCAAATGAGAACACTCTGAGAATAAAAGTGGATGCTATTCATCATGACTCCCAGAAAACAAGCACAAGGTTTCAGAGAAACCAGGATGGATGATCACCCTGGACAAGATCCAGTGCCTTTCCAATGTCTGATGAAGAGTCTGGCGTGTATGTTACACATTCATTCCTCCCAATCGCCTTTCCACCAGTGTGATTGGGATATGAAGGGAGAGCAAACGTTTCTGTACAGGGCCAGAGCAGGAAACGCGAAAATGTCCTTCCAGTTACAGTCCTACTGAATCTCATGGGGGAATATTTTATAACTGGAATCATCTACTTATTTAAATGAAAGAATATCAAGTGGGAAAATTGTTTCCATCTTTTTAGTCGTATCTCAGGGTTGCAACACGGAGGCCGCTTTCTCATCTTTCATTCCTTTGTATCATGTAAGAGTTGAGAGTTCTTGTACATTATCTCATTGAGTCCTTGACAGGAATTCATCAAGGCAAGTGTTGTTACACTTCCAATTTACTGACCAGGGAAAACAATGTGCAGAGAAGTAAGGATTTTTTAAATAATCTAATGGGAAAACATATATTATTGTTGTGCATATTTGCATTTCTCTGATTTTTTAGTGCGAGTATTTTTTTTTCGTGTCAATTTGTTCTTTCTTTTTTGTGAATTGCCTATGAATGTCCTTGCCCATGTTTTTCTATTAGGATGTCCATTTTTCTTACTTTTCTCTGATGTTTAATTTCTACTTTTTGTCAGAGCAATAAATATATCTAATTTAAAAGTCCAGTAGTGCTCTCAGGATTGTGGGGAAACTAGCAGTGTCCTCCCTATTCTTCCTCTCTCAACTCCCTCTGGCTTCCTTTCAACTCTTTCATCTGTTTATTCTGATATTTATCTTCTTATTTCTAAATAATAGTCTTTAATTTCTACTTCTTCCTTGATTACTCTGAATATTATATACTGACTTCTTCTGATGGAACATAAGAAATCAGCACTGGTACAAAGCACCCACTCACCTCACCCCACACACGGACCCTTCTCCCTTCTCCCAGCCCAGCTGTGTCACGATTTCTGATTACGTTGATACTTAACGTTGAACTTACGACTTTGGAAACACTGTTCACTCGTGAGCTATACAGTGTAGCACAATTATATTTCCCTTCTGGTACAACATTTTGTTCTTCCAGGAGTTAGTAATTGGCCCCTCTGCACACTTGCTTCATTTTTTATGTCCTGTTACCGATTCTTCCCAAGCCCTCTGACGGGGCTGAAGTCTCCTCTCACTGGGTCGTCTACTGGTTCCATTTGTTTTCCCCTTTCTATCCTCCTGCCCAATTGGCCGACCAGGTCTTCAGGCCCATCACATAGCTGCCGTGCTGGGACTTCCCTCCACCACCACCCTGTGAACTCTCGTCATCTCTCCCCATGTTGGCTTCCTTGTTTCCCAGATTCTATATCTGTTTCTTGGTTTTTGCCCTCATTTTCTAATTTTAATGTTGTGTATCCTTCAGTAGCATCCTTAGAAAAGTGGAGGAAAGTAAAATTTTGAAACTGGGCATGTCTGAAAATGTCTTCATTTTACCCTTACTGTTGATTAATCATTTAGCTGGATATAGAATTCTGACCTGGAAATCAATGTCCCTCAGAATCAGGAAGGCTGTGCTCTATTTTATTCTAGCTTCCAGTGTGGCTCTTGATATGTTCAATGCCATGCTGTTTTCTCATTCTCTGTATGCATGCCGATCTTTTCTCTCTGGAAGCTTTTAGAACCTTGCAACAGTCAGATTATTGTCAGAACAAAGGAAGTCATTTTATATATGAAGAAAGCACTCTGTGAAGCTTCTATCAAACTCAGAAATGGTGGCTGCTTTCATGGAAACAGAAGACACACATGTCCCCTCTGGCGACCCCGGAGAAGGCTCAGTTCACCCTGCAAGCTCTGAGCCCTTCTTGGTGCCAGGCAGGGAGCCAGGATAACAGGGTGCTGGTTTCCAGACAAGGAAAACAGGGAAAGAGGAGCCCCAGAGTCGGCCACCCTGGCTAGGTCCCAAGCTGCCTGAAGGGCTGTGTCCCAGCAATTGTGACATGTGATAGGTGCCCAGGTGACAGGACTGTCTTCCTTCTCAAAAGGGACACTGCTTTGGATTCTTTGTATGTTATTTTCTACACAGGCTTCAACAAGATGGGGATTAATTTCTGTGGCTGAAACCTTTTCCACCCAGACAGATTCAGAGGACACAACTGTGGTTGTATCTCGAGGGAAGGTCATATCCCCTGCTTTCCCACCAAACGAGTCAGTCTGTACAGAGCAGGGTGACAGGCACACCGTCAAGGTCCTGGGACTGCTGGCAGCACTGCACCAGGAGGTGGTCGATGTGTGTGCTCAGTAGGAGGAAGGGGGTGACATTCTAGGGCTGAGACCAAAGGGGAGGCATTCCAAGTTTCAGATCCAAGGGACAACATGACCAGAGGTTTTGGCAGCAGCACGCAGGGTCAGCTGGAGCCCAGTCAGCAAACCTTGTCTATAAAGGGCCAGACACCACATATTCTGGGCTGGGTGGGCCATGCGGTCTGTGTTACAGCTCCTCAGTTCTGTCTTTGCAGCAAAAGCAGCCACACCAATACACCCATGAGCAGGTGTTGCTGTGTTCACACAAAAATTTACAGAACTGGGCCGCTTGTCCCCCTACCATGCTGACCCCTGAGCTAGAGGAGGAGGACCAGAGGAGGAAGGCCTAGTTCAGAACCCACTGCAGCAGGCCCAGCAGAAGCAGTGAGGGTCTGAGCTAGCAGAGGAGGCCTGAAAAGGCTCAGGGAAGCACATCTCGAGGGAAAGAATCTACAGGGTTCGGTGGCCCAGGATTGGACAAAGCTGGAGAGCAACAGCAAGGTTTCTGGCCCATATCCAATGGAAGGTAGAGACACACTGTGGTCTGAGGCAAACTCTGGCCCAAATTTCTAGGCTTCCCAAGAGAGAAATAAAGATGTTGCTATTTTCTTCACAAAAAGATTCGTGATAGTTTTTTTTTTTATATCCAACACTGCACAGGACATTTAAATTGGATGAAGTTTCTACATACTATGGAATGAAGTAAGATTTAGTGACAGCAATCAGTTTATAGTAATTCCCCAATTTCAAATATCCACATGAATTACCAGAATGCCCTGACAATGCCTACATTTCTCAGTCCAACCTACATTTCCCACACTAATTCTACCAGCCAGAAAAGGGAAAAAAAAATCCTTCAAAAAATTCTCTATTCTGTTAAAGAAAAAATACTCTCACCACCAATATATAGTGTGATGACTCAGGAAGGAAGTTCAAAAGATGCCACTGAATAAATGATCACTCTGGTTCCCTAAGTTATGACCAAGAGCTGAGCTGCCGGAGAACAGAGGAATTCTCTGCAAAGGGCCATGTTCTATTGCAGGGTCTGCTGCTTGCAAACAGGTAGACCCACTCCACACCACCCAGTCCTACCTTAAATCCAGTCGGGCACCAATCCACAAACTGGATGGTGCGCTTGGTCCTAATGGTGGCGATGGCCACGTTGACGTCTTTCGGAACCATGTCCCCCCTGTACAACATGCAACAGGCCATGTACTTGCCATGATGAGGGTCACACTTGACCATCTGGTTGGCCTGCTTGAAGCAGGCATTGGTGATCTCGGCCACGGACAGCTGCCCATGGTAGGCCTTCTCTGCTGAGATGACCGGGGCGTAGGTGGCCAGGGGGAAGTGGATGCGGGGGTACAGGACCGGGTTGGTCTGGAATTCCATCAAGTCCATGTTCAGGGCCCTGTCAAATCGCAGGGAGGCCATGATGGAGAATACGATCTGCCCGATCAGATGGTTGAGGTTGGTGTACGTGGGCCACTCGATATCCAGGTTGTGCTGACATATGTCATAGATGGCTTCATTGTCCACCATGATGGCACAGTCAGAATGTTGCAGGGTCATGTGGGTGGTCAGGATGGTGTTGTAGGTCTCCACTATGGCCATGGAAACTTGGGGGGCTGGGTAAATGGCAAATTCAAGCTTGGATTTCTTGCCATAGTCCACCAACAGGCTCTCCATGAGCAGAGATGCAAAGCCAGAACCGGTGCCACCCCCGAAGCTGTGGAAGATGAGGAAGCCCTGCAGCCCTGTGCACAGATGCGCCTGAGAGAGAGCAGAGAACGTGAGCCAACACCTGCAGAAGCCACACCGCCCACCTCCAACCAGGCACAGTCACTTCTCTTCCTCTGCAAGATGATATGACTCACAACCTCCCCAGGTAACACCCATTACACTTAGAGGCAGAGCAGAGCAGACGTTCAAGATGTATGGTGCACCGCAGCCACCCTGGAGAGTCAGACTGTGGACTCTTGATTCTGGCCTTGGTTTTGCCAAAATGTCCTCCTGGTCGCAATCCAAGGCCTACCCTCCCGTCCAGGACAACGTCCACAGGGAGCTTTCTCGGCACTCTTGTCACCAGTTTGTGGATTCAGTCCAGGACCAGGTCAACGATCTCCTTGCCGATGGTGTAGTGGCCTCTGGCGTAATTATTGGCTGCATCTTCCTTCCCGGTGATCAGCTGCTCCGGGTGGAAGAGCTGCCTGTAGGTCCCTGTGCGCACTTCATCTACAGAGGACACAGGGACCACGAGTCTTTAAGGCCTATTGTTAACTCACCAGGGTGGACAGATTCGCGACTGTTCCATTCTACCAAGCACATGCTGTTCCTTGTAAGTCAACAGCATCAGTGTCTCATAGGAAAGTCTCTGTGTAACACACAGACTAGAACTGCAACCTATGGCTCTAGGAGAGAAGAGTCAACTCACAGTACAAATGTCAGGGTGACCAGTTCCCAAGGAAGGGAGTAGAACTCTCACACCTGCACACAGGCAATTCTACACATTCATGGTTTGTCATACCCCTAGTACAGCCAAGGGTATAACTGAAAATTCCCTTACATACTAGACAGTCACCAGGTCAGCGTGACTTTTGCTGGGCAGTCTGATCAGGGCACCCTATGTGGCCTGGGTCTCACAGATTTTAGGGTGACATTCTGTCATCTCCCGGGGGGCCAATGAAAGGTGCTTTCTTCACAGTTCTCCTTAGAAACTACCTCAGATTCCTAATCTGGAGGAACCCAATGAATGTTCTATCCTTACCTTTTTATGTCTAAGATGCAGGTCAGGACTTGTGCACCAGCCAGAGGGAGCGCACAGCATTAAGGAGGGACCAGTGCCCGGACACCCTGCAGACAGAGTCTACATAACCACCTGACCACGGCTGAGGTGCCACCTCCAGCTCCAGGCCCCGCCACTGCACCCTTGAGTGGTGAGCTGGCCCAGTCACCATCACCACACCCTGAGCCAGGTCCTTCAGCTGTCCCTGCCCCCAGTGCTGCCGACAGCAAGCCCAGCACCACAGGCAGGGTGCAGGCACAAGAGTGTAATCGTGACAAAGGTTTGGAGAAGAATGAAATGTTCAATGTAAGAAATGGGTATGGTTTCATCAACGGGAAGGACACCCAGGAAGATGTACACAGACAGCCACAAACAGGAAGAACCCCAGAACTGAGGACCTTTGCAGTGCAGGAGACAGGGAGACTATGCAGTCTGACGCTGTGGAAGGAGAAAGGGCGCAGAGGCTGCAAGTGTGACAGGCCCTAGGGGGGCTGCAGTGCAAGACAGCAGACATGCAGCAGACCAGGACCCTCATAGATGCTCTCCACGTCACAGGGGTCCTCCTCACAACCGCCAGCAGAATTAGCAGAATAGTGACAGCAGGGAAAGAACAGGGACCAGAGAGTGTTCCCGAAGGCCAGGCCCCACAGCGCCAGCCCGACCCCAAGCAGGCCACGGTCCCCACCTTACTGCATGCAGAGACCCTATGGGTGACGACACAGTGTTCCAACCCTCCTGTGCAGGGAAGAGTGATGGAGGGGACTGACAACCAGCGTGCAGGAGAACAAGGGAGACCAGTGAGACAGAAGCTGTATCGGGGTGTAGACCACAATTCCACAGGGGCCCTCCTCACCAAAGACAGCCCAGAAAGGACGGCCATGAAGATCAGGAAAGTCAAGGAAATGAGAACCTAACGTAAGCAGCTACCTCAACGTTAGCACCGCTGCACCTTCAATGACCTACACAGATGCCAAGAAAACCCTAAACCACATGATGGCAGAGAGACAAAGGCAGTTCTTCCACCAGCTGAGAATTCCTCCCCTCCTGAGGCTGAGCAGGGTAGGCTGAGGAAGTGCAAGCTTACCATCTCTACCATCATCTGCTTTAGTCATCCAAGAAGAAGAAACAAATATGAAATTCCAGCAATAAGAAATGAAGACAAGATGGGAGCTGAAGACCTTAAGTGCTTGCTTTTTCCCTCTTTACCAGATAACTAGAAGTATCTGTTTATCTAGGCAGCATGGCACTTTCATTATTTTATCTAAAGTTGTCTCTTTTTGGTAATAACAATGTGTTTTATTTTTTTTCTGAAGCCTGGTTTTTCTCAATACACCTTTAAATTTTTAAATTGTTTCATATCTGGTCAAGTTAAATATTTTAAAACCTCATTTTTAATTTGTATCAAAACTTTACAACTTGATATTTTAAAAAAACTCAACAAACTGCAAGTGCCTGTTAATAAAGACCTTAATAAAAAATTCAATTACTACAAAATATGTTTTCTGAATGTTGGAATTAAATTAGAAATCAGTAACACAAAGATATCTGAAGCCCCCTCCACCAAATAGTTGGAAACTAATAACAAGGGGGATTAGAAATTATTTTGACTGGAATTAAAAGGAAAACACAACATACTAAAATTTGTGGGCTGCTGCTAAAACAGTGCTTAGAGGGAAACATATATAAAACACTCATATCAGAAAAAGCTGGAAAGGTCTAAAATCAATGACCTATAAAACTCTTCCAGAAAATAGAAGAGAAAGAAATGCTTCACAACTCACTCTATGAGTGCAGTATCACCCTGGCACCAAAACTAATGACAGTACAAGGAACCACAGACCAGTATCCCTCATGAACACAGACCCAGAAAGTCCTTCAAAAGTTTCAAAATCAATGACCTAAGCTTTCAACTTAAGAAACTAGAAAAAGAGCAAATATCCAAATTATGCACAAAAAAAGGAAATAATAAAGAGCAAAAATAAACTAAACAGAGAAAGAAAAAAAGAGAAAAATCAATGAAACCAAAACCTGGTTCTTTGAGCTGAACAATCACATTGATAAACCCCTAGACAAATTGATTCAGAAAAAGAGAAGACACACATTACCAATACCAGGAACAAAAAAGAAGATGTCACTACTGATACTAAGATCCATATTGAAAGCATAGAAGAGTATTATGAATGACTCTGTGCAAATAAATTCAACAACATAGATGAAATGGAAAAATTCCTTACACCTACTACTGGAGCTAACTCAAGGAGAGAGAACCAGAATCAAAATGAAATAGGCAGTCAAAATGGTCACATCAGGACCCAGATAATTTTAAGCATGGGTATTCTTTCCTTATCATGTAATTATGATCACGTTACAGTTCAGAAATCGCAAACTACTTCAAGTTCTTTCTGATTTCCTAACCCAGCACCGTAATCTCCTAGCTAGTAAGAGTGATGGTCTGGAAGACTAGAAACTCTACTTCTGGTAGTAAGTGAAAGACAAGGGGCTAATTCACAGCTGATAGGCTAATTCTGGTTCCAAGCAAACTGCAATACCGAGCAGGAAAAAAATGCAGCTGGGATTTCCGTTAAATTCATCTTGAGACACAAACCCTTCTATCACAAAAGGAAAGTAATTGGAATGGCCAACATTGTCTCAGAGAAGATCAGTGTAAGTTCTGATAAATATATGGCAAGCAATAAGATATATTGGAGCATATGAGGAAGCCATTTGGTGTAAAACTAATTTGGCCTGATCTTTCTTTTCCAAAAAGGGCCTGTGGCCTTTGAACATGCATTGTATATCTGCTTTAAGCAATTAACATGTCCCAAAGACAAAAACAAATGCCCTTAAGATAAGGATGCAACTTCCCACACATTGGCATTTACTTAAGGATAAGCATCTCTCCCTAGGGTAGGATTTGATTGCTGCATGCATCCTGTGACTGCCCGACTCGAGACAACAGACCTGCAACCAGGTGTGCCCATGGAGACAGCAGACCCGATACCTGCTGTGTCCATCAATCACTGTGCTGACAGGGCAGTCTTGTGACTATTGTAAGAGGGACATTGTAATCATAAGTGACACATGCTCTTTGATGGTATATAACCACTCTGTACACCCCACTTCTTTGGAGTGCTCCACTTCTTTGTGAAAGGACTCTCTCAGGCTATATGGTCCTCAAAGTTGGCTCATAATAAACTCACCCCAATTTTGGTTTATAGACTGGTTATGGATTATTTGCATCAACATTTCTTGGTGTAGTTGTGGCACGATTTCAGAGAAACCCACCAGAGACTACCTGGAATCTACACTGAACCAGCACTTGGTACCGCAGGGGCACTTTGAGCACACCCGAATCACTGCATTCTTCAGGTGACCCTGGTGAATTCTCCTGAAACCCGGACCTCCTTATTTTAAGTTGATGGTCCAAGAGTTTATATGAGCTGTTTAAGGTCTTAAGACTAGAGGCTTTGATGGGTACTGGTACATTTCCTGGGTGGAGAAAAACCTAGGGGGAATTTCCTAGGCGAAGGGAGCTTAGGGGAAGCTTGGAGTGAAGTGGGTTGTTTGTTCTTTTAATTTGGCTTTAAAATTGGAAAGAATTATGTTTATAAGGTCTGAACAAAACTGCTTGATAGAGAAATGAGAGTCTGAACATGTTCAGCTCTGAAGAAAAAGGACATTGCTCCTCTTGACAGAAAGGTGTTTTTCAGGTGACTGAAAAACTCAGCGGGAGTGTCAGAGGCGAACCTCATGACATGCAGCAGTCCCCTAGGGAACTCCACTATCATTCATGTTAATTAATTACAGGTTCATTTGGGGAAGTGCATATGAGGGTTGGTCACCCATGCTTCAAACCCCCACAGTGGTACTAGGCTGCCGGCGGGAAAAAACAATAGACGTAAGAGAATGATTATGGCCTTCCTTTAGAGAGTAACACTCACAAGCAGCACACTTCTGACCCACTAAGCTGTACTTAGAAGTTGTTCAAACTTTATAAAAAACAAACACAAGCAAGCAAACAAACAAACAAAAACTAAAAGAAAATGGGAAACCATGCTTCAAAAGCTGGCCAGCTCCCAGATGGACAACCTCCGACTGGGACTCCAGTGGGTTTCGTGTATAATGCATACAGAATCAATGATTGCAAGTATTTAACTAAATGGGAAAGATTAACTAAGGATGACTTAAGTCGTAAATGGCCAAAATGGGAAACGTTTGACCTCTCAAAACTACTATATTTGCCCGCACAGTTTAAAAAAGCTGGTTATAAAACTAAAACAAAAGAATGGGAAGCTTATTATGATTGGCATTTAGAGGCATCAAAGTGAAATAATGATAAAATGACTTCTTTACAGGAGACTAACTGTAACTTGACAGAGACTATTTCTGAATTAAAGAGGGATAAGAAGTCAGAAGCTGTCCCCCCCCGACCCCTTATCTCCTCTACCTCCTCCACTGCCACTTTTGGCACCTCAGAGCTCATCTCCTTCTTCTCCCTCAGTGCTCTTGTATCCTTTCCTTTCTGAGCTTCTGTACCCTGACCTATCCACTCTGCCTCCTCCTCCTTCACCTCCCCCTCCTCCACCCCTAGAGAAAACAAGGAGTAACTCTCAGGGAGCAGATACTGAAAGTCCTAAAGTTATAGTGGCTCCCTTTAAGGAGAAACCTGTTACAGGGAGAGGCAAGCCTGTTCTTCTGTATACTGCCCGGACTAGAACTGAACTTAAGAATTTGATGAAGGACTTCCCAAACTCTTTGCAAGATCTTTTAAGGTTTGCTTGAGAATTTGATTTAATTGTTAGAACATATACACCAGGATATTCATATTTATATCAGCTTGTGCATTTGCTGGTGTCTGAGAGCAAAGCAAGTGAATGGATAGAAGAGGCAGATTGGAGAGACCCCCCTGGAAGATTTGCATAAGTATGAGCCTCATGACCTTAAGGAGTGCAGGGATATTGCTCGAAACTTACATAAAGCCATTCCTGTAGTTTTCCCCAGGAAGATAGACTGGGCTAAGGTCCATCAATGTAAGCATAGACCCAAGGAATCTATCTTTGATTGTTTTGAAAGGCTTGAGAAAACCTTCAAACAGCACACTGGGATGGCTTCTGAAAGTTTTGAGGATCATCAAAATGATTCAATTTCATTTTATTTTTTTATTTTTTAAATTTTTTGTTTATTGCAGTAACATTGGTTTATAACGTTGTATAAATTTCAGGTGTACATCATTAGACTTCTATTTTTGCATAGATTACATCACGTTCACCACCCAAATACTAATTACAACCCATCACCACACACATGTGCCGAATTATCCCTTTCGCCCTCCTCCCTCCTCCCTTCTCCTCTGGTAACCACCAATCCAATCTCTGTCTTTATGTGTTTGTTTATTGTTGTTATTATCTACTACTTAATGAAGGAAATCGTACGGTATTTGACCTTCTCCCTCTGACTTATTTCACTTTGCATACTACCCTCAATGTCCATCCATGTTGTCACAAATGGCTGGATTTCATCGTTTCTTATGGCTGAGTAGTATGCCATTGTGTATATATACCACATCTTCTTTATCCATTCGTCCCTTGATGGGCACTTAGGTTGCTTCCAAGTCTTGGCTATTGTGAATAACGCTGCAATGAACACAGGGGTGCATGTATCTTTATGCATTGGTGTTTTCAAGTTCTTTGGATAAATACCCAACAGTGGAATAGCTGGATCATATGGTAGTTCTATCCTTGATTTTTTGAGGAATCTCCATACTGTTTTCCATAGTGGCTGCACCAGTTTGCACTCCCACCAGCAGTGTATGAGACTTCCCTTCTCTCCACATCCTCTCCAACACATGTTGTTTCCTGTCTTGTTAATTATAGCCATTCTGACGGGTGTGAGGTGATATCTCATTGTAGTTTTGATTTGCATTTCCCTGATAGTTAATGATTTTGAACATCTTTTCATGTGTCTGTTGGCTATCTGTATATCTTCTTTGGAGAAATGTCTGTTCAGGTCTTTTGCCCATTTTTTAATGAGGTTGGTAGTTTTTTTGTTGTTGAGACACATGAGTTCTTTATATATTTTGGAGATTAAGCCCTTATCAGATGAACGGTTTGCAAATATCTTCTCCCAATTGTTAGGTTTTCTTTTCATTTTGTTAATGGTTTCCTTTGCTGTGCAGAAGTTTTTTAGTTTGATGTAGTCCCATTTGTTTATTTTTTCCATTGTTTCTCTTGCCCGGTCAGACATGGTGCTAGAAAATATGTTGCTAAGACCGATGTCGAAGAATGTACTGCCTATGTTTTCTTCTAGAAGTTTCATAGTTTCAGGTCTTACATTCAAGTCTTTAATCCGTTTTGAGTTAATTTTTGTGTATGGTGTAAGGTAAGGGTCTACTTTCATTTTTTTGCATGTGGTTATCCAGTTTTCCCAACACCATTTGTTGAAGAGACTTTCTTTTCTCCATTGTATGTTCTTGGCTCCTTTGTCAAAGATTAGCTGTCCATAGATGTGTGGGTTTATTTCCGGGCTTTTGATTCTAGTCCATTGATCTGTGTGTCTGTTTTTGTGTCATTACCATGCTGTTTTGGTTACTATAGCTTTGTAGTATATTTTGAAATCAGGGAGTGTGATACCTCCAGCTTTGTTCTTTTTTCTCAGGATTCCTTTACCTATTCGGGGTCTTTTGTTGTTCCATATAAATTTTAGGATTCTTTGTTCTATTTCTGTGAAAAATGTTGTTGGAATTTTGATAGGGATTGCATTGAATCTATAGATGGCTTTAGGAAGTATGGACATCTTAACTATGTTAATTCTTCCAATCCAAGAGCATGGAATATCTTTCCATTTCTTTGTGTCTTCTTCAATTTTTTTCAGCAATGTTTTATAGTTTTCCATGTACAGCTCTTTCACCTCTTTGGTTAAGTTTATTCCTAGGTATTTTATTCTTTTTGTTGCAATTGTAAATGGGATGGTATTCTTAATTTCTCTTTCTGCTACTTCGTTGTTAGTGTATAGAAATGCAACTGATTTTTCTATGCTGATTTTGTATCCTGCAACTTTACCATATTCGTTTATTACTTCTAAAAGTTTTCTGGTGGATTCTTTAGGGTTTTCTATATATAAAATCATGTCATCTGCAAATAGTGATCCTTTCCAATTTGGATCCCTTTTATTTCTTTCTCTGGCCTGATTGCTCTGGCTAGGACTTCCAGTACTATGTTAAATAGGAGTGGTGACAGTGGGCATCCTTGTCTGGTTCCTGTTCTTAGAGGGATAGCTTTTAGTTTTTCACCATTGAGGAAGATATTAGCTGTGGGGTTCTCATATATGTTCTTTATTATGTTGAGGTACTTTCCTTCTATCACCATTTTATTCAGAGTTTTTATCATAAATGGATCTTGTCAAATTCTTTCTCTGCATCTATTGAGATGATCATGTGATTTTTATTCTTTATTTTATTAATGTGGTGTATCACGTTGATTGATTTGCGAATGTTAAACCATCCCTGCATACCTGAAATAAATCCCACTTGATCATGGTGTATAAAATTTTTAACATATTGTTGTATGCGATTTGCTTGTATTTTTTGAGGATTTTTGCATCGATGTTCATCAGTGATATTGTCCTGTAATTTTCTTTTTTTTGTGTTGTCCTGGTCTGGTTTTGGTATCAGGGTAATGTTGGCTTAATAGAATGAGTTAGGGAGCTTCCCTCACTCCTCAATTTTTTGGAAGAGTTTGAGAAGGATTGGTATTAAGTCTTCTTTGAATGTTTGGTAGAATTCACCAGGGAAGCCGTCTGGTCCTGGACTTTTATTTTTGGGGAGGTTTTTAATTACTGTTTCGATCTCCTTACTGGTGATTGGTCTATTCAAATTCTCTACTTCTTCTTGATCCAGTTTTGGAAGGTTGTATGATTCTAAGAATTTATCCATTTCTTCCAGATTGTCGAATTTGTTGGCATATAGCTTTTCATAGTATTCTCTTATAATCTTTTGTATTTCTGAGGTGTCTGTTGTAATTTCTCCTCTTTCATTTCTGATTTTACTTATTTGTGCCTTCTCTCTTTTTTCTTGGTGAGTCTAGCTAAATGTTTGTCAATTTTGTTTATCTTTTCAAAGAACCAGCTCTTGGTTTTATTAATTTTTTCTATTTATTTTTGGTCTCTATCTCATTTATTTCTGCTCTGATTTTTGTTATTTTCCTTCTTCTACTGATTTTGGGCTTTGTTTGTTCTTCTTTTTCCAGTTCCTTTAGGTGCATTGTTAGATTGTTTATTTGAGGTTTTTCTTGTTTGTTGAGATAGGTCTGTATTGCTATAAACTCCCCTCTTAGAACCACTTTTGCTGTATCCCATGAATTCTGGCATGTCGTATTTTCATTTTCATTTGTCCCCAGGTATTTTTTGATTTCTTCGATTTCTTTGTTGACCCAGTCGTTGTTCAGTAGCATTTTGTTTAATCTCCACGTATTTGTGGTTTTTTCTGATTTTCTTCCTGTAGTTGATTTCTAGTTTCATATCGTTGTGGTCAGAAAAGATGCTTGGTATTATTTCAATCTTCTTAAATTTATGGAGACTTGTTTTGTGGCCTAATATGTGATCAATCCTGGAGAATGTTCCATGTGCATTTGAAAAGAAAGTGTATTCTTTGGTTTTTGGATGGAATGCTCTATATATATCTACTAGGCCCATCTGTTCTAGTGTGTCATTTAAGGCCAATGTTTCCTTATTGTTCTTCTGTTTGGATGATCTATCCATTGGTGTAAGTGGAGTGTTAAAGTCCCCTACTATTATTGTGTTACTGTCTATTTCTATTTTTATGTATATTAATAATTGCTTTATATATTTAGGTGCACCTACATTGAGTGATTAGATATTTACAAGTGTTATATCCTCTTGTTGGATTGTTCCCTTGATCATTGTGTAATGCCCTTCTTTGTCTCTTTTTACAGTTTTTGTTTTAAAGTCTATTTTGTCTGATATGAGTACTGCTACCCCAGCTTTCCTTTCATTGCCATTTGCATGGAGTATCTTTTTCCATCCCTTCACTTTCAGTTTGTGAGTGTCTTTAGGTCTGAAGTGTGTCTCTTGTATGCAGCATATATATGGGTCTTGTTGTTTTATCCAATCAGCCACCCTATGCCTTTTAATTGGAGCATTTAGTCCATTGACGTTTAAAGTAGCTACTGATATGTTTGTACTTACTGCCACTTTTTAACTTTTTTTCCCTCAGTGTTTTAGTAGTCCTTCTCTGTTCCTTTCTCCTTCTATACGGAATTGATGGTCTCTTTAGTTTGACCTCTGTCTGAAAGCTCTATTCTTTAACTCCCCTCCTCCCTCCTTTTATGTTTTTGATATCGTATCTAACCTCTTTTTTGTGCATTTGTATCCATTACCGTCTTATCATGGAAACAGATAATTTTTCCTGTTTGTGGTCTTCTCTTTTCCCCTTAAATCTGTCCCTTTAACATTTCTTGTAGCACTGGTTTCTTGCTGACAAAGGCCTTTCATTTTTGCTTGTCTGGTAAATTTTTTATCTCTCCTTCCATTTTGAATGATAACCTTGCTGGGTAGAGTATTCTTGGCTGTAAGTGTTTTCCTTTTAGCACTTTAAATATATCATGCCATTCTCTTCTAGCCTGTAAGGTTTCTGCTGAGAAGTCAGCTGATAGCCTTATGGGGTTTCCTTTGTATGTAACTTGACTTTGTCTTGCGGCTTTTAGGATTCTCTCTTTATCTTTTTGATTATGATGTGTCTTTGTGTGGGCCTCTTTGGGTTTATCTTGTTTGGGGCTCCCTGTTCTTCCTGTACCTGGATGTCTGTTTCCGTCCTTAGGTTAGGGAAGTTTTCATCTATTATTTCTGAAATAGATTCTCTGCCCCTTTGTCTCGCTCTTCTCCTTCTGGGACACCTATAACAGGGATGTTATGTGCTTGATGTTGTCTCAGATGTCCCTTAGACTGTCCTCACTCTTTTTAATTCTTTTCTCTTTTACCTGTTCAGCTTAGGTAATTTCTTCTAGTCTTTTGTCCAGCTCACAGATTCGTTCTTCTGTATCCTCTACTCTGCTTTTGAGTCCCTCTAGTGAATTTTTCATTTCCAGTATTGTATTCTTCATTTCTGATTGGTTCTTTTTTATATCTTCCATTTCTTTGTTGACATTCTCACTGAGTTCAGCTATTCTTGTCCCCAGATCAGTGAGCATCCTTAACACTCTTTGTTTGAACTCTCTGTCGGGTAGGTTGCTCATTTCTGTTTCACTTAGTTCCTTTTCTGGGGTTTTGTCCTGTTCCCTTACTTGGAATGTATTCCTTTGCCTTCTCATTTTGCCTCTTTCCCCGTCCTTGTGTCTACATATTAGGTAGGTCAGCTACTTCTCCTGCTCTTGGATAGGTGACGTTATGTAAGTGATGGCTTAGGAGGCCTGCAGTGTGCTTCCCTCAGTTCTCAATGTTCCAGGGGTGACGCCTATGTGGGCTACGTGTGTCCTTCTGTTGTGGTCTGTTTGGTCTCCCTGTAGGAGCCCAGGGAGGCTGAGTTATGCTCCTGGCCAGCTGTTGTAATGCTCAGCTGCTTGTAGTTGTTGTGGGCCTTCAGTCTCTCTATCAGGTGTGGGGAGCCCCAGCACAGTTGGCTGCAAGTTCTAATAGCACATTTGTGTTGCAGTATTTCTTTTAAGTGAGTAGGCCCCCAGCGTGGCAGGTTGTTAGGCTCAGGGCCTTACAGTTGCTATAAGCCTCCAGTCTTTACGTCTCTTGTCAGCTCTCTGAGGATTGCAGCTGGGTGGGGCTGGCCTCAGACATGAAAGCACCCAATTGTTTCAGGCTTTGGAAGGTAGGGCAAACCCCTTATGTGGGTCTTTAAGAAGCACAAGTCTTCTGCAGCTGACAAGCCCTGCCACCCACAGGTCCACACACAGTCAAGACAGTCCTGCCCCATGTGTGCACCCCAACCTCCCGAAGCGGACCCAGTCTCTCCACAGTGGGAACCCCACACACTCCACCACTGCCCCACCCTCTCCACCCACTCCTTGTGCACGCCCTGCCCCACTGAAGTGGGCTCTGTTGCCAGGCTGCAGAGAATCCAGTCACCAATCTATGCAGGCCCACAAGTTGCCTGAGGGCTTGTTGTTGGGTGGGGCCAGTCTCTAGGGTGGGCTGCCTGCCCTGGCTGAGCTGGATTAAATCGGTGCTCTAGCGGGTGTGGCAGACCCTGGGCCAACAGGCCTCAGGGAGAACTCCAGTGGCGTCTGTGTCAGCACGCCCACACCAGGCCACAACAATGGCCGCCGCCAATGTCCCAGTCCCTGGAGAGGTCTCACCTCTCACCGAGATGCACACAGGGTCTATTAGGTGAGTCTATTTTCACCAAAACACTGTGCACCTTTCTTTCTGGTGATTTTAGGTTGCTATCTGAGACGGGTGAGTTTGTGTGTGGGCCCTTTAGGAGCCCGTTTTAATGTCTTTGTGAACCAGGTTTTCTGGGGGTACTCCCCAATGTTTTAGTAGCAGGTGTCAGGAGAGGGAGAGAATCTCCCTCTGCCCTTTTCCTTAAGGTTATTATGGCTGGCCAAATAATTATCAAGACAGGTTAGCAGGAGAAAATAATACCAAGTTTAATAACATGTATACATGGCAGAAAGCAGGGACACTGCATTTCTCAACACAATAGCAGAAATTCTCATCTTAAATACCACGTTCAGCCAATGACAAGGGGGGATTTTGCGGGTGGGGGGAGTCAGTTACAGGAGATTACCACTAAAGCACAGTAAACAAGAGTAAGGTTATTATGCAGATTTAAGGCCTCACCTTCCACATTAATAAGTGTCTAGAAATGAGGCCATCCCCCCCTCTTCCCAAAACAGAGAAGGAGATACCTTTACAAATGGAGATTTCCCTTATAAATGTAAATGTTTGTCTGGCAACTCCTTGCAGGGCCATCCAGAGAATGTGGCCAGAGAGACAGAACTTCTGATAAGATGGGTTTGTTGGTGTCTTTCCTATTGTAACATTTATCCTACATTATCTCTACAGTCATCATGATAGATCTGTTCCAGGAAGGAGCCACCATGTCAAATTCTTTAGGCAGTTAGTGTGGGAGGTCAAATGTCCCTCAGAGAAAACAATCAAGATAAAGAGATATATTTTAGGATGGCCAAATCTTGATCTCCCACACAGGCAAAGTCAGATATTATGGTACTCTTCTCGATTGTGCTGGTTCCACAAAATGCCCACAGCGGGGGCGCTCCCCAGCTCAGGACCCTGCTCCTCCAGGGAGGGCTGTGTACCTTTGGGCTGCTCCAGGGCAGCCGTGAGGTGCTAAGCCTTGTGAAGGTGGCATTTTTCCTCTCCAGTAGGGAGTTTCTGCCTCTTCCACCTCAGTTAGGATTGTCTGTTGTTTCAGGATTTCCTCTTATCCCGTTTTCAGTTCTGTCTCAGGGGTAATTTTTCCACAAGTAGTTGTAAATTGGCTGTGTCTGCGGGAGGAGGTGAGTTAGGAGTCTGCCTATGCTGCCATCTTGACTTCCTTTCAAAATGATTCAATTTCAAATTCAATTTTCTTAGAAGGATTAGATGAGGAATTAGCAAAGTTAGTTAAGAGACATGAACTGGACTGGACTTCAATGCACACTAGTGCTCTTGTCACTATTACGGATAAACTATCTAAAACCCTACTGAAAAAAGAAAAAGCCACTAAGGCTATGAGTACACAGCTACAACAGCTTAGTGGCCCAACAAAAGCCATCCTTTTAAAATCTAACCAGAAACAAATGACCGTGACTGTTACTATTGCAAAAAGCCTAGTCATTTCAAATGAGATTGCCTTAAGCTCAAATGGGATTTAGGGCATGACAACAATAAACAGGAATAAGGCTGCTCCAAGGGTTATGAGAGGGCATTTCCCCTCCTCCTCATAAATGCCTTAGAGGAAATTGAGATAACTATTGGAGGGGAAACTTTAAAGGCCCTTGTAGATACTGGGGCTACCTTATCTGTCCTCAATCCTACCCTTATTCATTGCCCTCTCCCTTGGAGTAAACAGGCATTTCAAATGGTAGGGGTTACAAATTTTCCAATGCAGGTTTTTAAATCAGAACCAATAATTTTTCAATTAGGAACCATCACAGGAAAACATGTGTTTCTCCTGGTTAAATTGCTCCAATTCATTTGATTGGATGAGATCTTCTAGAAGCATACAATGCCCATATTTCCTTTTCACAAAAGGGGGAAATGCTTCTAGATTTAGAAAATTGGGATGCTGACCAAAATGTAGTTACTGAAAGGCTGATGATTGTGAAATCAATGACTCAAATAGAAGAAGAGAGGGGCCGGCTCCGTGGCTTAGCAGTTAAGTGTGCGCGCTCTGATGCTGGCGGCCCGGGTTCGGATCCCGGGCACGCCCTAAGCCACCACTTCTCCGTCCAACGCGAGGCGAGTCCCACGTACAGCAACTAGAAGGATGTGAACCTATGACATACAACTATCTAGTGGGGCTTTGGGGGAAAAAAATGAATAAATAAAATTAAAAAAAAATAGAGGAAGAGAAAACTGATGACCTGTTATTACAGGTGCCTAGAGAATTATGGTTATCACCTTCTTCAGATATTGGGAAAATTAAATCGGCCACTCTTATTAAGGTGACTGTTGACAGCTCTAAGCCTTTACCTAATATTTGGCAATATCTACTTAGACCAGAGGCATTAAATGGGATAAGGCCTATCATTCAGGAATTTCTTGAAAAGGAACTTATAATTCCTTGGACTGGTCCCTGTAATACACCTATCTTGCCAGTAAAAAAGCCTAATAGAAAAGGCTGGAGATTTGTTCAAGATCTGAGAGCTGTAAGTAACATCGTGATTCTCCAACATCTTGTGGTACCAAATCCCCACACTTTGCTCTTGGCCATTCCGTCTAACAGCTGCTATTTCTCAGTCACTGATTTATGCAGTGCCTTCTTTAGCATTTCCCTAGAAAAGAATAGTCAATATCTTTTTGCCTTCAGGTGGGATGATCACCAGCATACCTGGACAGTTATGCCACAGGGCTATACTGAAAGCCCCACTTACTTTTCCCAGATACTCAAGGCTGATATAGTGAATATAGAGTTCCCTAACAACTCCACTTTAATTCAATATGTGGATGATTTGCTCTTGTGTTCAAAGAATGAGTTGGATTCTCAGAAGGACACAATTTATCTGTTGCAACAGCTAGCATCTAAGGGGCATCAATTGTCCAAGGACAAATTACAATTTTGCCTGCCTATTGTATCTAGGACACAATATCTAAGGATGGACTATTGATTGATTCTGAAGGATTAAAGGAATCTTGGCTTTTTCTTTTCCTAAGACAAAGAAACAGTTAAGAGGATTCCTAGGACTAACTGGATATTGCAGGAACTGGGTACCTAACATTTCACTTATTGCCCAGCCCTTATATATATTACTAAAGTCTGACCAGCCTGATTTAATTGAATGAATACCAGAAAGAGAGAAGGCAGTACCTACCTTAAAGTCTGTTTTGGCTCAAGCACCAGCCTTAGGGCATCCTAATTACAGCATGCCGTTTTACCTCTTCATACATGAAGATAAAGGAAATGCCTTAGGCATCTTAACTCAAAAACATGGGGATCAACATCGACCTATAGGGTATTATAGTCAGCAATTGGACTCAGTGGCAAAAGGGCTTCCACTTTGTATGAGAGCCATTTCAGCAGCAGCCCTCTTATGCAAGACCACTGAAGAAATAGTGATGAGGTCGCTTTAACTATGTTCTTCAGTCGAATCTCTCCTAAATTCTCATCACACTGAGCATTACTCTCTAAGCCAACTAGCCTCCTATGAAGTTTTGTTGCTCTCTGCTCCTAATGTTACCTTAGCCTGATGCAATAATCTTAACCCTGCAACTTTACTTCCATCATCAAAGGAAGAAGATGCCTATGACTGCATTTTATTAACTGATTATTTACTTACTCCTAGGAATGATTTGCAAGAAACTCCCATTGATAATGCTGATCTAATTTGGTTTACAGATGGGTCTTACTTAAAGGATGAATAAAGACATTATCAGGCTGGATATGCAGTAACGTCCTCAGTGGACGTAAACGAGAGTTCTTATTTACCAGAGCTCAAATTGTCACAGCAAGCTGAGTTAATTGCTTTGACTTGAGCTTGTCAATTGGCCAGAGACCAGGTAGCAAATATCTACAATGACAGCCGTTATGCTTTCAGAGTAGAACATGACTTTGGAATGCTGTGGAAATAATGAGAGTTTTTAACCTTTTCAGGTCAGCCTATAAAGAATGGGAAACACGTTGCAGAATTATTCAATTCTATACAGCTACCGAGGCAACTAGCAATTATTAAAGTACCAAGACATTCCAAATCTGATACTTTGGAATCTAAAGGAAACTGGCTCGCTGATGCACCTGCTAAACAAGCAGCCTTGAAGGCTTGCCCTACCCAGCCGTGAGAATGCCTGCTGCTTCCTATTAACTCTGCTAACCCAGTAAAAGATTTCCTTCTACAGGCTTAAGAAATTGTCACAGAAGAAGAGAAATAGATATGGCAATCAAAAGGGGGAATTTTTGAGACCCCCCTCACAGATGTGGTTTGGGCCCAATAGGAAACCCACAGTACCTATTGGAGCACAATGGCCACGGCTCCAGCATATACACCAACTAACCCATTGGGCACCTGAAAAGATGATTTTATGGGGAAGACAATACTTTTGGAAACTTTCTCCCACAGTGGACCATAAAGCCTACACTTGTTGTGTTATATGCCCAAAGTATAATCCAGGGAAACTGCTCCATGGGTCACAACGCCACTTTCCCTTTACTAAAGGACCCTTTGAGGTATGGCAATTGGACTTTGTCCAAATGCCACCATCTCAAGGATATAAATACATCTTGGTAATGATCTGTATGTACTCACATTGGGTTGAGGTCTTTCCTTGCAGAAGAGCAATGACTCTAACAGTAGGTAAATTACTTTCAGAGAGAATAATTCCTGTTTGCGGAATTCCTACCGAGTTACATAGTGACTGGGGAACTCCTTTCACCACACAAATAATTAAATCTATTTGTAATATTTGGCCGATAATGCAGCATTTCTACTGTGCTTACCATCCCCAATCCTCAGGATTGGTGGAAAGAACTAAAGACATGATCAAAACTCAATTGGCAAAGCTTTCAGAAATATTTAATCTCTCATGGCCAAAAGCTCTTCTGCTAGTGCCTCAATCTTAGACCTACACCCTTTGGTAAAGATTGACTGTCTCCTTTCGAGATAATAACCGGACGACCTATATAATTGGACGAAGGAATGTATGAACCAACTTTACTTAAAGGAGATATTTTACATTATTGTCAAGGTCTCATTGATGCTCTTAAAAGAAATGAGAGATTCGTAGCTAGTTCTTTTCACAGTGAACTCCCGGGAGACGAAGACCTTAAGGATCATGGATTGCAACCTGGAGATTTTGTTTATGGGAAAAGACACCAGATAAAGGACCACATCAGGTGCTTTTAACCAACCCATGCACCACAAAATTAAAAGGAGTAGACTCATGGATTCACATTTCTCATTTAAAAAAGTCTTCTCCACCTGAATGGGCTTCAACTCCAGTCTCTGACACCTGACTTTGACTGACCAAGACGAGTATCTCTAAACCAGGATGAGAAGAAGATGACATCTGTTGTACGCAGCTGTCCCAAGACTCTGGACCAGGGCTATATTCCTAACCTTATATCTCCTCATTTAAACCCTTATAATGTTTAAGCTTTAAGTAATTGCTAAAATAACCAATTCCTAGATTGCCTTACTTTTTTCCTACCCCAATACTTTACCCTCCAACTTTATAAGATAGAATAGAACCTAACTACAAAACCTTTTATCAATTACAAAAATGCCATTTAAGATTTCCCTAATACTACTTTTGTTTTTCCAATCTGCATCCAAATGGACCTCTGAAGGCAATGTTTTTCTGTAATGGGCACATTCCTTTGCTACACAGAAAAATCAGTCCAGTTGTTGGATATGTGGCCAACTTCCACTTTCTAGCACCTCTGGGTTGCCTTGGTGGGTCTCTCCCTTTCAAGGCACGGATTGGAAAGCTTTAAAGCAATTTATTATAATGGAAAGTTCTAGTTCCAATGTTCACAGTTCATCTGGTATTACTAATTATGATCCTGAAACGTGGCCAGTAGCCCATACTATTAATGATACAGGGCACGGCTATTCTTTTTCTGTTACTTAAACCATCCAATTATCCCAACAAATTGAGGATGAATAAAAGAAACCAGACATTACAGTAAGAGCTATGGAAGGTTTCACACAAATTTGGGATGGATATGTTTGGCTTACTCCTAGCCATGGATCTTTAAACATATCAGCACCTTTATGTTGGGAACAGAGAAATCATTCCAAATAAAATCTACCAAATTACACTCAAAAGATGGGCTGGGTATTCCCAGAGTCATGTCAGAATACTATCACACTTAAAGAAAGTGATTGGTTTGGAACAGACTGGTCTCAGAGACCAGGCATTTATTGGGTGGCTCCTAAGGGAACTCAGTGGTTATGTGGAGCAAACCTCTGGCCTTGGCTGCTGCCTGGATGGCTAGGGCACTGCACTCTGGGATTCCTTTGGATACAAGGAAGGATTCACCCTGCGTTAACATCTGTTGCCAATCTCCCTCTCCTTAAGGCCAGATGGACTCATTCAGTGTCCCACTGTTATGAGCACCTATCGGCTATATTTGCTCCTTCCTTGGGGCTAGAGCATGTCATATCACATATAGAGGCTCTGACTGAATTTACTCAACAAGCCCTTAAGAATAGTCAAGCAGGAATAGCCTTATTAAATCCTGAAATGTCTTTAATGAGAAAGCCTGTCCTTCAATATAGAATGGCATTAGATATTCTAACAGCATCCCAAGGTGGTACATGCGCAATCATTCAAACTGAACGCTGTGTTTTTATACCTGATGAGTCTTCCAATGTGTCTTCTCTGCGAAAGCACATGAAAAAACAGGTGAATGCCCTAAGCGATCCTACACCCAGCCTTGACTTATTCGGTTGGCTCCCCTTTGGTATTGGTTCCCTTTTTAGATCTGGATTGCAATTCCTATTTCTGTTACTTCCTGGAATTCTTGTACTAATCATAATATTCAAACTAATTGTTGTTTTCTTTACTCAGTGTTGTAAGACTGGCATGCAAACTAGAGTAATGATCGCTTGGTGACTTGAGATGGTCATTCAATCTTATAACCCTGGACAAATTTCCTTTTCTGATAAGGGCTATGCCTAAGAACTCATTTTAAACTATCTTTTCAAAAATCTTTAATTATTATCATTGTTACTGTACCTGTTCTATAATTGTGAACAATGTAAATATAAGGAGTCATAAAAAAGCACATATACAATGTTTGTGCAACAACCTAAAATTAATCCAAAACCCGTGAAATGCTTCCTCTGTTAGTATATATACCTCTTTGCTTGTCCACTATATCTGATTAATTCCCCCCAACGTAGACAACTGGGGAAATAAATGAGACAAAAACCTGGCACCAAGGGACATTATGGACCCAGGGCAGGCAGCAACCACCTTGGCACCGAGGGACAATATTTTGATCATCAATGCTTTCTATTGAAAGATTATAGATCAAAAGGGAGGAAATGATAAATAAATGGCAAGCAATAAGATATATTGGAGCATATGAGGAAGCCATTTGGTGTAAAACTAATTTGGCCTGATCTTTCTTTTCCAAAAAGGGCCTGTGGCCTTTGAACATGCATTGTATATCTGCTTTAAGCAATTAACATGTCCCAAAGACAAAAACAAATGCCCTTAAGATAAGGATGCAACTTCCCACACATCGGCATTTCCTTAAGGATAAGCATTTCTCCATAGGCTAGGATTTGATTGCTGCACTCATCCTGTGATTGCCCAACTCGAGACAACAGACTTGCCACCAGCCATGCCCATGGAGACAGCAGACCTGATACCTGCTGTGTCCATCAATCACTGTGCTGACAGGGCAATCTTGTGACTATTGTAAAAGGGACATTGCAATCATATGTGATACATGCTCTTTGAGGGTATATAACCGGTCTGTACACCCCACTTCTTTGGAGTGCTCCATTTCTTTGTGAAAGGACTCTCCCAGGCTATATGTTCCTCAAAGTTGGCTCATAATAAATTCACCCCAATTTTTATTTATAGATTGGTTATGGATTATTTCATTGACAGTTCTTTTAGGTTAAATTCACATCAACTCATCACCACTTCCCCCTCAGCTGAAATTTCTTAATTTAGTTGGTTCAACTAAGTACTATGAACTCTTAAAATCGTATTTAGGCATTTCAACTTGAGAAAACCCTATTATACTAGCAAACAATGACTGAATAGCTCTTCTGAAAGTATTAATCATGGTATTTTTCTTTTTCAAGACAAATCCTTTGCTAAAAATAACAGCCCCTAAAAATGATGATATGCACACATTTCTTCCAGTCCTGAAGCTTCCTTTTACCTGCCAGGTAATAGAAGATACTTCCTCTTTACACTTGGGATACTTCACCTCTAGAAACATTTTTTTGAGCAGCTTGATTACATGCTGTGCAATGACCAATAAGAGAAGCCTCAAAACCAACTTTTACGAAAGGAGAACGCAGAGGTTAGTGTGAGTTATTATACAGTTACATGCTTTTTATCAAATTTGGAAGCTACCACAGGGGTCAGGAGGAGGGCAAAATGGGTAAAGGGGGTCAATTATATGGTGATGGATGGAAACTACACTTTTGGTGGTGAGCATGCTGTAGCGTATACGAGTATTGAATTATAATGCTGTACACCTTAAACCTATGCAATGTTATAAACCAATGTTACCTCAGTAAAAATAAAAACCAAAAGAAAGAAAGAAACCATTGCCTAATATGCGGTCATGAAAATTTACTCCTATTTTTTTTCTAAGAGTTTGTTGGGAGTTGAGCTGAACTACTCCACAGCATTGCTGTCTTGGCATCCATTTTGTGTGGCTAAGTGGCCTGCCGGGGCCTTGAAGTGACACTAGTCCCTCCCGAGATTGCACACCCTAGATAACCACCTGCATAGTCACAAGTAAATGTAAGTTCCTGATATGACTCCTGCAACTGCACTTGTGGGATGCATTCTCCCTGCCTCCAAGGACCTTCCCCTATGCACCCCTTAGATAAGACCCCTGCGAAGCTTACCACAACCTCTTTTTGGTTTGAATTGACCAATCCTGACTTAGCCCGGGAACCCCAAAGCACTCTGCCTGTGGACCCCAATAAAGGCATATGCCCCAGGTCTTACCCTGCTCTCTGCCTTAACCTCCCAGTGTGGCTCCTCAAGGTGTGCTGTGGACCTTCTTCAAGACCTGTGAGTAACAGACTTCTCTATTTCAGTTCCTTTGTGGTCCATTGTCGAACCCAGGCTCACCATCCAATACCGCCAGGTTTCTACTTAACAAATGTTAATTTAACAAAGTCACAACACATATTACAGGCATATCTCATTTTATTGTGCTTTGCAGATATTGCATTTTTTACAAATGGAAGGTGTAGGGGAAGAGGGAGAATAACCCCCTTTTCCCCTTCTGGTTCTTATGGCTGGTCAAAGAATTACAAATGACATAAGGCAGTTAGCAGGAGAAAATGAAACAGAGTTTAATATGCGGTCAGAGGGAATTCACATAAGCATGAAGAATTCCAAAGACAGTCAGGCAAAATGAGGTATATAGATCTTTCTGGACTAAGGAGAGGGAGATAGAAGTGTGAGACTTCAAAGAGGGATAGGCAATTTACAGGAAGATGAAGAGTTCATATTTGGTAAACAAATGTTTGCGTTGTCCCATCTATAGACAATGGGACTTTAGATAGATCTTTTGATAAAATGGCCCTCACTAGACGCCTTCCCACTTAGCACACCAAGAATTACCTATGATAAGAACTCCTTCCTCGGACAGGCCCTTCTCTCTTAAATTCTTGTAGGCAATTTGGGGGAAGGTCAAATGTTCTTCCAGTGTCTTCTGAGCCTTGATTGTCTTTAGAGTGAAATGATCCACATACCACAGTGGCACATCTTGGGGTGGCCTGCCATGAACCCCATCAGTTCTCTCCTCTGAAATTTCCCTGGACGTTTCACGTTATTAAAAGCTGATCTTGTGAGAGTGGAGAGAGAAAATGAGTTAATAGGCAAATGGTAAGAAATCTGCAAAGGGAGAAAGGATCATAGATTAGAATGAGGATGAACAAGCAGAAAAGAAGGGATTGGAGCACATCTCCTCACACCCCATTAAACAAGTTCCTCAATCCTGAGAATAAGTCAGTCCAATAAAATGGGTGAGCTTCGTTCATCTGATGGAAAATGTCAATCTGCTCTTTTAATAGACGTAAGTTAGATACTACTTGCCCTGTTTGGTTCACACAAAAGCAACATTTTCACTGATGACTCCACAAGCTTCTCCTTGCTGGGCAGTCATTGTGTCCAGAGCACATTGATGTTTGAGGACCACAGAGGCTAAGCTGTTAACCTCACTGGATTATATTCAAGGTTTGCATGGTGGTGTAGAGGAGGAAGAACTGTTACTCTGCCCTCTAGGTCCTGCTGGCTGGTCTAAGACCTAAAGTGACACGAGACAGAATAACAGGAGAAAATCAAAGTTTAGTAACATGTATACATGGGAGAAACACAACAAAACTGAGTAACTCATCAAAATGGCAGAAGCCACCACCTTAAATACCATCTTCAGCTAAAGACAAGGAGGATGTTGGGGGTAGTGGTTTGGGACTTCACGGGAGAAGAAAGCAATTTACATGGAGATGGAAAAGCAAATATTTGATAAACAAATGTTTGCTGGGCCATCTATAGACAACATGATGTGTGAGAGAGAGAGAGAGAGAGAGAGAGAGAGAGAGAGAGAACTTTGATAAATATGGGCTTAGCAAGGATCCTTCCTGTCTATTATACTCAGAGTTATCTATGGTGATGGCTTTTCCTGGGGACAGGCCTTCTATCTTAAATTCTTTTAGGCAGTTGGTGGGAGGTCAAAGTTTCTTTCAGAGTCCTTTGTCTTCAAAAATAATCAAGTCAAACAGATACATTTTGGGGTGGCCAATTCTGATAAACCAGAGTAGTGTTGAACTCTTTTTGCATTACCATGGAGAGATTTAAGATCACCTTTTCCAACTCATAATTTCCAAAGATGGAGAATAAGGCTCTCGATGCTGAAAAGAACTTGGAGTTGTGATAAACAAGTGGATTCTCTTTGGTTTCTCAGCTGGCACATTTATGTGGCACAATCTTATGAACAAGGACCCCAAGTTTGCAATGTGGCTGGCATTTAGGGTGGAGTATCTGGTGACAGAAGGGGCCAGGTATCCAAGTCCACATCGTCCTGACCAATTAGGTGGGAACACTTTCTATACTTTGTTGCCACATGAAATAAAAAGACCAGTGTGGTTTACAGACAATGTTAGAAGTGAACCTGTAGTTTCCAGGTTCTGGAGTAGTCCATGACCTTAGCAACTGGTACTGTTAGTGCCTAAACATTTCCATTTTCCATGCACTCCTGTCAACCTGGGAGAGAAGAGCACATTGTGGATTCACTGGTACAGGAGGCCTGCAGTCTGATTTTGGCAGCTATAAAGCCTGGTCCTGTCACCTGACCAAGTGAGTCTAGAGTTTTGACCCACCCGTATATAGTTTGTGGTTTTGGGCAGCTTAACCATGTGGGCAGCTGCAATACCCCAAGTTGTACAAAGGTGGCTCATAAGCCATCCAGAATATTTGGTGATTTGGAAAATGTTTGTGCCAAAAGGAGTAGTGTTAGAGTCACTTACAATTTCCTTGAGAGGTTAGACGATGCCACCTGTGGAATCAAACCACAGAGTTTGATTGCACTATTGTCCTGCTATGTCCCCCAGGAAATGTCCAGTGTCATGTTTACTTTCAATGCAAAGGGAACAGTTTTCACCTATTGTCTTTATCTGAGCAAGGGGCAGTCCTTGAGCTTCTCTAGAGGTTTTCTGGGCCCAAGTGACTCACCAGAAGAAGAGCCAGAGTGATGTTTTCCTTGTCGTGGATACCATAGCCTGTTGTTCACCCCTCTTCTGTACTTAGTCCACCAGCTGTTCACATCAGCAGGAACAGAGACTAATTCAGGTTCTGGTGCTCTATCTAGCTGTTGACATAACCAACAGTCAGATTGATTGGTTAGCATGGCCAGGGTTTCTTAAACTGGCATAGGGGTTGTTTGGTCTGTGATTGACCGGTTGAGAATGAGAAGGTTAGTAAGAACAAGACACAGATTGGAAAAGAGCCCGTAGTGAAACTTAGAGAGGGGAGGTAGGACAGATAGAAACCAGTACTCTCCAGTCAGCTTTCTAATAAATGATTAAGAGGATCATATATATTCTTGAATAGGAAAAGGGTTGTTGTTGTTCTTCTTGGTGTGTGTGTGTGTGTGTGTGTGTGTGTGTGTGTGTAGTTTCAAAAGCAAGGGGGAAAATAGGTGAAAGCAAGATTTCTTGATCCGTGATCTTGGGAAAATCTACTCCTTGAGGCCGGCTGCTTCTCTGGTCTGCCAATTGCCCTGGAAATCCTCCGTTTAAGGTCACCTGTGGGGACTGTCTCCCAGTTGTCTTGAGAGCACCCTTCTGTGTCTATTTTGGCGTGGCTTGCATGGATCCAGGGAGACTTTTCCTTTATTTTGATGGCAGTGTAGGTGATCAGTAGGACTTCATAAGGTTTTTCCCAGCAGGGTGACAGTGCATTTTTTCCTTCAAAAGACCTGGACATACACCCGATCTCCTGGTCCAAAGGGATGGCAAAGCTTGCCAGAAGGTGGGGGCCATGCCTCTTTGACTTGTTGATGATATGCTTCAAGTATACTAGTTAAGTTTTGTCTATAGTAGTCAAAGTTTCAAATTTTTCACTTAAGTTCCCATAATATTCACTTAATCCAGGAAAGGAAGGTGTCGAGATGCCAGTAGGTATCAGGCATCCAAAAACTATTTCAAAAGAGATCAATCCATGTCTCCTATTTGGAATGTTCCAGATCTGTATAAGGGTCAAGGGCAGAGCTTCTGGCCATTTAAGTCCAGTTTCTTGACAGACTTTCCCTAAGACCTTTTGATGTCTACATTTTTACATTCCACTTACCCTGATGATTGAGGGTGGTAAGGGGTAAGGGATTTTAGTGAGTACCCAGAGTTTCTGCAAGCAAGTGGTTTATCGGCTGTAAAATGAGCTCCTTGGTCTGATTCGATCCATAAAGGAAGGCCAAAACAGGGGCTAACTTCAGTCACTAATTTCTTTACCACTCTTGTGGCATCTGCCTGTCTAGTCGGGTAGCATTCGGTCCATCCACTAACTATGCAGACAATAACCAAGTAGTAGAGAATAGCCTAATGCTGGGGACAGGTCTATAAAGTCCATTTGGAGTTCTGCAAAGTGCAGTGTGGGCCTGGGAGGACTTCCTGGGGTACACTGATTTCTCCCAGAAACTTGGTGAGATTGGCAAGTAGTGCATTAGGAAATAATTGGGTCAGAAATCTGTGGATGCCAGGCAGGGCAAAACCAATTGTCTTTTAGTTCCTTTACTATCCCCCATCCATATGCATGTCCCCTTTAGGGGGAGATAAGTGCAAGCCAAAAAGCCAAAGGATAAGGAGCTACAGGAAGTCCGTTTTGTCCCGTGTCTAATCCACCTGATAATTGTTTGGTGCCCTTATGTATCCAGTTGTCTTTTTCCAATTCTGGCACATCTGCCTGATAATTAATAATATCAGGGGCCTGCCCCGTGGCTTAGCGGTTAAGTGTGCACGCTCCGCTACTGGCGGCCCGGGTTCGGATCCCGTGCGCGCACCTGTCGCACCGCTTCTCCAGCCATGCTGAGGCCGCGTCCCACATACAGCAACTAGAAAGATGTGCAGCTATGACATACAACTATCTACTGGGGCTTTGGGGGAGAAATAAATAAAATTATTAAAAAAAAATAATATCAGTCAGGGATTAAGGCAGGTTTAAAAATTGGATGGAGAAATGGAAATTTGAGAAGGGACGTGAATAGCCTGTAATGGGGCAGCAATTAGTGTCCATTAAAATAGGAGTTCCTGTGGAAGTTAAGAATCCACGGGATTTCCAAATTGTGCCAACAGCATGGCAGATTCCAAAAGCGTACCTGGAGTCAATGTAAAGAGTGGCAGTTTTCCCTTTTGCACATTTGCAGACTCTAGAAAGAGCTATGAGCCCAGCAGCTTGGGCTGATTTTACAGTGGGCAAAGAAGAAGCTTCAAGCATTTCATGGGGGGAAACTGTGGCATAACCAGTTATTATGATTCCCAGGAAATTCCATTTACAGGAGACGTCACAATGCAGAAGTCAGTCTGGAGTGTCTAAAGGGATGTCTGAGAGACCCTATCGTGGCTTTGAGACCATTTCTGTAGTTTCAGGGCAAACAGTGGAATGGAGTGGGGCTCTCCCTCAGCAGGGAGAGGTCATAAGTTAGCTGATTCAAAGTGTTACAAGGATGTAAGATGATGGAGAGTTAGTTAAAAGAGCCTGCTCATAGGTGGTCTGTCACTCTGTAGAGAGGTGTGGTGCCCTGTGAACTTGCAAAATAGCGGACAGAGCATGGAGCACATAGAGATGAACAGGAGATCCTAACGTTAGAGTACTGGCTTTGTCAGTCAGGATGGCTGGTGTGGCCGCTGCACATAAGCATGGGGGCATGCCTGATGCCACAGGGTCTAGTTGGCATGGGGAATATGCTATAGGACATATCTGAGAGGCAAAGACTGTCCTAGAATGCTTGCAGCAATTCCACTATTTCCATGGCAGTATAGATGAAAAGGTTTGTCAAAATCAGGTAAGCCAAGAGCCAGGGGTGTGACAAAGCTAATTTTAAGGCTTCAAAGGAGTTTAATGGCTCTGACGGCCAGGAAACAGGCTCTGGGGTCATACCTGGGAGAAGAGCATACAGAGGTTTAGCAAGGGCTGCAGAATTAGGAATCCATTGGGGCAGTAACCAGCTGCCCCTAGAAATTTACACAGCTGTTTTTTTCATTTTGGGGACAAAGATGGACAAAATGGACTCAAGGTGTGTGGGGTCACCTTTTGAATGCCTTGAGACAGCTCATGCCCTCAATAGGTACCAGTCATTTGCACCCACTGAAGTTTAGATCTAGAGGCTTTATGGCCTCGAGCAGCTTGTGCCTTCAGGAGAACGAGGGGGCCTGTAAGGGCTCCCTGTTTTGTTTGATCACAGAGTAGAAAGTCATCCACATACTGAACAGGAGTGGAGCCTTGAGTAAAGACTACAGAATCCAAATTGGATGTAAGGATTTGGAAAAATGTTGAAGGGGACTCACAATATCCCTGAGGTAGGCGAGTCCATGTTGATTGCCTCCCTTTAAATGTAAATGCAAAAAGAACTTGTGAGTCAAGGTGTAACGGGATTGAAAAGAAAGCTGAGGAAGGGTCAACTCCTGTCACCCAGGCTGCACCTGCAGGAACTGAGGTCAGGACGAAGGCTGGATCAGGAACCAAAAATGCTGAGGAATACAAAAGACTTTATGGCCTGAGGTCTTGTACACATCTGTAGATTTGGTTCCCCTCTGAGTCACACTTGCCTTCTTTTTTCACTGGCAAGATTGGAGTATTACAGGGTGAGGAAGTAAAAACTAGTGCACCCTGTTGAAGAAAGAGTCTGTTGTAAATTCAATTCCTTGCTCTGCATCTTTGGAAAGTGGTTATGGGGCTCCTGATGGACAGGGTTCATTCTTTTTCCAAGTGCATAGCTTCTGCCCTAACAATCCTACCTTATTTGCATGTGTAGCCCAAAGACAAATTGGGACATCTTTTAAAGACTCCTCATCTTCAGAAGAATTTACATCAGGATGAGTTTCCAGCAAGGAAAGTAGGAGACTTGGGGTTTGGTCTGAGGGCAGGGAGATAAAAACATCTTTCTCACTACAATTCCTAGTGGCTTTAAATTTACATAACAAACCTCTGCCAAAATGGTTTGCTGGTGAACAGTGGGAGACTAGAAAGGCAGGAAGAGTGTCAAGGGGCCTAAAGATGTTGGAGTGGGCTGATACGGGCAGTGAAATAGGCTGCCCAGAGACTCCAACAGCTTGAGTAGAATCAGAGGTGACATGTAGAGATAAATCCTCTGAAGGGATAGTAGAGAAAGTCACAACAGTGTCAACTAAGAAATCCTGTTCCACATCCTCTATATTAAGTTAAATGGTAGGCTGAGGGGTGTGACTGAGGATCAGCTGACCACATTGTAGCCAGAAAAATCTGAGACCCTGTCACTGTAGCCGAATCAATGAATACAATGACAAGGGATTGAGGAAAAGAAAAATGGTTTAATTTTGCCAGCAAAATGAAGATGCGGTGGGCTCGTGCCCCTAGACCCACAATCCTCCTGAGGCATTAGGAGTTAGGGTTTTTAAAGGAAAGTCCGTGGGAAAGAATGTACTCTTCGTGACTGTGATTAGAATATCGTGGGGCTCCCAGACTTTCTGGCAGCAGACCAGCTGTTATCTCTATCTATGGCAGGAGGTTTAGGGCTCCATTGGTCAATCTTCCCATGCCACCCAACATTGGGCCCTGGGGAGTGGAAGGAAACTGCCGCCAATTAACAGTGACAAAGTTTACAAGGTTTAGATAGGGGAGGGGGAGCTGTGGCTTTGCAGTTCAGTGTCCTCCCATCAGCCTGCATTTGGCTGAGATAAGGGAAGCCGCAGGTGTCCTCTGTCTGTCTCCGTGATGAATGGTGTATTCGGCACCAGGAACCAGGAGTTGGGAGCTTCAGCTTCGTGATAATTTGAAGGTGTCCGTCTCCTTGTAACAAACCTCAAGAACTGGTAATTAGCCAGAACTTCAGTGTGTAATAATTTATTACCTCCACTTGCCTTGTGGAATTCAGGGACACAAACGCTAAAACAATCAATATCTACATGTGTATGTACCTTAGAGAAGCAGGGAAGGGGAATGAGTGCTTTCTGGTTTTTAACCCCATATATGCTGTGTTCAATGTAGGGGAACTGATATCAGGGCCAGCATCACCATCATTTAAGGGGGAAATGCCCCTCAGGTGGAGAAATCCAAGCCTTCTGGGGGTGCTGGGGCCAAGGGAGGGGTATGTTTTCAACTTTCCCTTCTCTTAAGAGCAGGACAATCTCTTTTCTGATGCCCTGGTTTCTTTCAAAACCTGCCATTGTCTGGAGACAAATAGGGAGGTCTCTGAGTGGGCTTTATTTTACTCTCAGAGTTATGTTTTTGCTTCTCTAAAGATTCAAGTCATAAAGCCACAAGAATTGCTTTTAATTGTTTTTTCCTTTTACTTTCCTGCTGACTATTTTCAAAGAATTGTGTAGCAGCCCCCATTATTACACTTAATGGTTGCCCTGACCCACCAACCACACTATTTTGAATTTTTTTTTTTATATCAGGAAGACCATTTCCTACTACAGCAGAAATTAAGAGGTTCCTGTGCTCTGGGGCTTCTGGGTTTAATACTGTGTGCCTTTGAAAAGTTTGTATGAAATGTTCAACAAAGGCTTTTGTATGTTCCCCCTCATTCTGAGTGCATAATTCAATTTTTGACCAATGAAATGTCGACACAAAAAAAACCAATAACCATTCTATAGATAAGAGAAATAAGGTGAGTTTACTTGAGCCAGAGTGAGGATTATAACGTGGGAAGGCCTTAGAAAGCGTTCCAGAGAAGCATGGTTTTCAGTATAGTCTTATATCTTTTTAGAACAAAGAACATACATGAAACACACCCAGGATACATTTCATCAAAATTTCAAAGAGGTTTCCAGTTGCAAATTAGCAGGTCAATGTGGCCCTGATGTCAGGAAAGGGATTAATTGGGCATTACCAATAGGGTGATACCAATAGGGCCTAGGAGGGGAAGCATGAATTCTTATCTTAAGAAAGTGTATTCTTTAATGGTTAAGCAGATGTACAATGTATGCTTGATAGGCCATTAGACAGGCATTTTCATTCAGGCCGAATCAATTTTGAACCCGAATAGTTACCCCATATACCTCAATTTCTGAGAATCTCTTGTCATAACTTTAGGAGGAAATGCCTCTAAAATCACTCCTATTAAACCAAGAATATCAGGCTATAGCAGCACCACTTCCTGGAAATTTGCAGGAGGCCCTGGGAGAGGGCCTGGCCATCTCTTTCCCCTATGAGGGGGCTTTCCTCCAGGGGACCCTCTGGCCTGTCTGATAACTACAGTGTAATCCTGGGCTGGAAGAACCCCCCCTTAGCAGCCAGTCAAGATCTCTGTGGGTGGGGTTATGAATAGCCACTAATCTTTCTAATTCCTCTCTAAATGTAGTAGGAGGCAGACAATGGAAGCAGGAGAGTTTTATAATTTAATAGATCGGCTGCTGTCCAGGGGACATGAATTCTCTGCAGTGGAGGTCCAGGACACATCCACAGTGGACACTGTGGAGGAATGCCTGAAGCTGGCAGAGCCGGACGACAGAGCCCTGGACAGTAGGAGGACTTAGGAGGGACAGCAAAGCCAGCCTTCCTGCCTCTCCTGGCTGCTTCTACTGAATCTCTTCCTGGCTTTCAGCATTTACACAAGTGACCTGTATGCCCCTGTCTTGGAGGGCAGGCTTGAGTGCTCCTGTAAGTTGGCTAAAGAGAGGGAAGTGAAAACGGGCCGCTGAGTGCTGTTTGGGGATGTTGGGGTTTTAGGATCTAAGGGAACTGGCTGAGGAGCTGGCTGAGGAGATAAGTCTTGAGACAGGGAGTTGAAACCAGGGGCCCAGAGATCCAACAGATCTTCTGGGAAGTCAGGGACAGAGAGTTGTGGATATAGGCGAGTATAGGAGGGAGGAGAAGGGACATTTTCATTAAATTTGCTTTTTTTTGCTATATGACATGTCCTCTTATTATTTCATTTCATCCTCACAACGGTCTCATGAGGCAAGTACTATTATTTTGTCTCTCGGTTAGATGCAGAGACTGCAGTGCAGAGGAGTGAAATAACCTGCCCAGGGCCACCCGGCTGGTAAATGTTCTCAGTAAATTCCCTCTGGCCACTGCCCAGAGAATCAATAATGTAGGGGTGAGAGGAGGGAGCAGGGAGATCTGCTAGGAAGCCAGTGCAATGATCCAGATGAGAGAGAAGATGGTGGTGGTGGTGGAGGTGGTAAGAATAGGTCAGATCCTGGATATACATGTGTTTTTTATTTAATTATTTTATTAAGATCATATTGGCTTATAACTGTGTAATTTCAGGTGTACATTATTATATATCAGTTCTGTATAGACTGCATCACACTCACCGCCAATAGTCTAGATTTTATCCATCACCATACATATGTGCCCCTTTACCCCTTGTGCCCTCCCCTAACCCACTTCCACTCTGGTAACCACTAATCTGTTCTCTTTATCCGTGTGATGATCTTCCACATATTGGTGAAATCATATGGTGTTTGTCTTTCTCTGGCTTTTTTCACTTAGCATAATACTCTCAAGTTCCATCCCTCTTGTTGAAAATGGCACAATTTAGTCTCTTTTTAAGGCTGAGTAGTATTCCATAGTATATATATATGACACCTTATTTATCCATTCATCCTTTGTTGGACATTTGGGTTGCTTCCACATCTTGGCTATTGTGAATAATGCATAAATATCTTTGAATTGTTGATTTCACATTTTTTGGATAAATATTCAGTAGCGGAATAGCTGGATTGTATGGTATTTCTATTTCTAATTTTTTGAGAAATCTCCGTACTGTTTCTATAGTGGCTGCACCAGTTTGCGTTCCCTGCAGCAGTGTATGAGGGTTCCCTTTTCTTCACATCCTTTCCAACTTTCGTTATTTTTTGTCGTTAATTATAGTCATCCTGACATGTGTAAGGTGATATCTCATTGTAGTTTTTATTTGCATTTCTCTAATACCTAGTGACATTGAACATCTTTTCATGTCCTGGTTGTCCATCTGTATATCTTCTTTGGAAAAATGTCTGTTCACATCTTCTGCCCATTTTTTAATCAGGTTGTTTGTTTCTATTATTGTTGAGTTTAATGAATTCTTTACATATTTTGGAAATTAACCGCATTATTCTGGATGGACAAATGATTTGCAAATATTTTCTCCCAGTTGGTGGGTTGTCTTTTCATTTTGCTGTTTCCTTTCTTACAGAAGCTCTTTAGTCAGATGAAGTCCCATTTGTTTATTTTTTTCTCTTGTTTCCCTTGCCTGAGTAGACATGGTATTTGAAAAGATACTGTTAACTTAAGACTGATGTCAAAGAGTATATTGCCTATATTTTCTTCTAGGAGGTTTATGGTTTCAGGTCTTACAGTCAAGTCTTTAAGCCATTTTGAGTTAATTTTTGTGTATGGTGTGAGATAATGGTCTACTTTCATTCTTTTGCATGTGGCTGTCCAGTTTTCCCAACACCATTTACTGAAGAGACTTTCCTTTCTCCATTGTATGTTCTTGACTCTTTTGTCAAAAATTAGCTGTCCATAGATGTGTGGTTTTATTTCTGGGCTTTCAATTCTATCCCATTGATCTGTATGTCTGTTTTTGTGCCAGTATCATGCTGTTTTGATTACTATAGCTTTGTAGCATATTTAGAATGTAGCATATTCAGGGAATATGATGCCTCCAGCTTTGTTCTTTTTTCTCCAGATTGCTTTGGCTATTCAAAGTCTTTTGTTGTTCCTTATAAATTTTAGGACTCTTTGTTCTATTTCCGTGAAGAATGTCATTGGGATTCTGATTGAGATTGCATTGAATCTGTAGATTGCTTTAGGTATTATGGACATTTTAACTATGTTTATTCTTCCAATTCATGAGCATGGAATATCTTTTCATTTCTTTATGTCTTCTTTGATTTCTTTCAATAATATCTTATAGTTTTCAGTGTATAGGTCTTTCACCTCCTTGGTTAAATTTATTCCTAGAGATTTTATTCTTTTCATTGTGATTGTAAATGGGATTTCATTCTTGAATTCTCTTTCTGCTATTTTGTTATTAGTGTATAGAAATGCAACTGATTTTTGTATGTTGATTTTGTACCCTGCAACTTTGCAGTAGATGTTGATTTTTTCTAATAGTTTTCTGGTGCATTATTTATGGTTTTCTATATAGAGAATCATGCCATCCACAAAAAATGAGAGTTTTACTTTTTCCTTTCGAATCTGGACAGATTTTGTTTCCTTTTCTTTCCTAATTGCTCTGGCCAAATCCTCCAGTACCATGTTGAATAAGAGTGGTGAGAGTGGACACCCTTGTCTTGTTCCTGTTCTCAGACAGATGGCTTTCAGTTTTTCACCATTAAGGATAATGTTGGCTGTGGGTTTGTCATATATGGCCTTTGTTACGTTGAGATATTTTCCTTCTATACTCGTTTTATTGAGATTTTTTATTTTAAATAGATGTTGGATCTTGTCAAATGCTCTCTCTGCATCCACTGAGATGATTGTGTGATTTTCATTCCTCATTTTGTTAATGTAGTGTATCACATTGATTAATTTGTGGATATTGAACTATCCCTGCCACCCTGGAATAAATCTCATTTGATCATGGTGTATTATCCCTTTAATGTATTGCTCTATAAGTTTTGCTAATATTTTGTTGAGGATTTTTGAATCTATGTTCATCAGCAATATTCGCCTGTAATTTTCCTTTTTTGTGTTGTCCTTGTCTGGTTTTGGTATCAGGGTAATGTTAGCCTCATAGAATGAGTTAGAAAGTGTCTCATCTTCATCAATTTTTCAGAATAATTTGATAAAGATATGTATTAAATCTTCTTTGACTATGTAGTAAAATTCTCCAGAGAAGCCATCTGGTCCTGGACTATATTTACTTTTTAATCTCTGTTCTAAGTCTGACTTCTGGTCTTTCATTTTATTAAGCGATTCTCTGAGCCTAGCCATTATATTTTGGGAGGTTTCCTTTTCAATTTGATCTTCCCATAAATACCAATAAGGCAGCTGCTTGTGACGAGAGCTCTCTAAAATAGTTTTCAAATACAGAAGTTTCCCAATTCAAAAGATCCATCATGTGGCCATTGATTAAGAGGATTTCCATTTGTATGTTTATTCCAATAGTGACTCAATCCAATAAGCCTTTTTAAGGAAAGATGTTGAGGTAACTTTCCAGGCTTAGAACAAATCTTTACCATGGACACAAGAGGCATCCCTGGGGAGGACACAGATGATGTAGCCCCCATGATCCAAAAAGCTCACTTCTAAAATAGCCAGAGAGATTAAAGAGATTCGTTGCCGAGGAGGTAAGGATGGTGTAGTGAAAACAGTGTTTCTGGTCTCCCATGAGAGCGAGGGACGCCTTCAGTCAAAGAGCAACTAATCTGTGACACCAGGCAGCGCTACTGGAATGGGATTTTTCCAGTACTAACAAGCAAGGAATGTTGAGACGACAAAGGCCTTTATGGACTAGATCCTTTATGAGAAAATCCCCTGACAGCTTGGCACAGCCAGAGAGTGCTCAGAACCCCAGACTATTTGACTGACCATCAAGATGCACTCTGGTAAATGCACATTCTGGATGGTGTAGACCAAGGAGAATCTTCTCACTGGTCAAAAAGCCAAGTTGTCAGGACATAGAACGAGACAGAAAGAAAAACCTCACCAGTTTTTTTTTTTTTTCCTTATATGCACAATAACAGCTTTAACTACACCTTGGATCTCTTGGAGCCAAACTAACAGCTAGGAGGGATATGCCACAGTTTTGGAGATGATGTGTGTTTCATAGAGTACCTTGTTGCACAGAAATACTCTTGAGGTCATTGGGGGACCTGTTGTCATCTACCCCACTGTGTGACCAACTTACCCTATCCTGGGAGTCTTCTTGAGGATGTGAGCACCCTAATGGCTCTTAACTGCATGACCCATGCCCACCAATATTGTGGCCCTCTGGCTTCTGAGATATCCCTTAGCAACAGCTTTTACCTCATGTGCATATGAACCCACAGCAAAGTTTATCTCAATAGATGCCAGTCTGATGACTACAAACTCACCAGCCTGTGGGTCTGGCCCAGACAATAGGCTTATAGGGCTTATGCCAGCAATATACTCTATGGTATTTCCTTCTTATGACACATGACACAAAACACAGAGACAAAAAAGAAATAAAACAGTGACCATCTCTTTGAGGACAAGGGTCAATAAAACCAACAGTACTCTACCAAATATACAAGTCACTAAAAAGCACAAGAATTAAGTTTCCCAAATATTCTCTCCTACCAATCTAAGTTTAGAAAGACAGAAAAAAATTCTCACCACTTACTTCCACTGGACCCCTCAGATAGAGATTCCAGGAGGCTGATGTAGTCAGAAATCTTACCTCTTGCCACCTTTCATCAGGTGACCCAGAATCTCCTCATCTGCAGTCATGATGGGGAGAAAGCAGTTCTTCCAGCCAGAGAAGGGAGCTTGCCAGCCAGTGGGGATCCTGCCAGTATTGCCAAAACTGTAGGGGAAGAGGGAGAATTCCCCCCACTTTTTCCCTTTTGGTTCTTATGGCTGGTCAAAGAATTAAAAATGATATAAGGCAGGTTAGCAGGAGAAAATCAAACAACGTTTAATATGTGTACTTGGTGAATTCACAGAAGAATGAAGAATTCCAAATACAGTCGGGCAAAATAAGGTTTATATGTCTTTCTGGACTAAGGAGAATGAGATAGAGGTCTGAGAATTCAACGAGAGAGAAGGCAATTTACAGGAAGATTTGAAGAGTTCATATTTGGTAAACAAATGTCTTCATTGTCTCATCTATAGACAATGGTACCCCAAAGAGATCTTTTGATAAAATGGCCCTTTCCAGATGCCTTCCTACCTTCCACATCTAGAATTATCTGTGGTAAGAGTTTCTTTCTGGGACAGGGCCTTCTATCTTAAATTCTTTTAGGCAACTTGGGGGAAGCTCAAATGTTCTTCCAGAGTATTCTGAGCCTTGGTTGTCTTCAGCTCAAAATAACTCACACACCAGAGTGGCACATCTTGGGGCAGCCTGCCCTGAAACCCATCAGAGTTTTGTGGCAACCCCACATCAAGTAATTCTATTGGCGCCATTTTTCCAACATCATTCACTCATTTTGTGTCTTAGTCTCACACTGTATTAATTCTTACAATGCTTCAAACTTTTTCATTATTATTAATTTGTTATGGTGATCTGTGATCAGTGATTTTTTATCTTAGTATTGTAATTGTTTTGGGTTGCTATGAACTGCACCCACATAAGACAGCAAAGTTAATTGATAAATTTATGTGTCCTGACTGCTCCACTGATGGGCCATTCCCCCATCTCTCTCCCTCTCCTCAGGCCTCCCTATTCCCTGAGACACAATATTGACATTAGGCCAATTAATAACCCTACAATGGCCTCTAAGTGCTCAAATGAAAGGAATATTTGCACATCACTCACTTTAAGTCAAAAGCTAGAAATGATTGAGCTTAGTGAGGAAGGCATGTCAAAAGCCTCGACAGGCCAAAAGCTAGGCTTCTTGCCACAAAGAGTTAGACAAACTGTAAATGCAAAGGAAAAGTTCTCAAGGAAATTAAAAATGCTACTCCAGTGAACCCAAGAATGATAAGAAAGTGAAACAGTTTTATTGCTGATAAGGAGAAAGTTCTAGTGGTCTGGGTAGAAGATCAAATCAGTCACAACATTTGCTCAAACCAAAGCCTATTCCAGAGCAAGGCCCCAACTGTCTTCAATTCTATGAAGGCTGAGAAATGTGAGGAAGCTGCCAAAGAAAAGGTTGAAGTTAGCAGAAGTTTGTTCATCAGGGTTGAGGCAAGCAGCCGTCTTCATAACATGAAAGTGAAGGTGAAGCAGCAAGTGCTGATGTAGAAGCTGAAGCAAGTTATCCAGATCTAACTAAGATCACTAACGAAGGTGGATACTCTAAACAAGAGATTTTCAATGTAGATGAAACAGCCTTATTATGGAAGAATATACCATCCAGGACTTTCACAGCTAGGGAGGAGAAGTCAATGCCTGGCTTCAAACTTGAAAGGATAGGCTGACTCTCTTGTTAGGGGCTAATGCAACTGGTGACTTGAAACTGAAGCCAATGCTCACTTACCATTCTGAAAATCCTAGGACCCTTAACAATTGTGCTAAATCTATTCTGTCTGTGCTCTATAAATGGAACAACAAAGCCTGGATGACAGCACATGTGTTTACATCATGGTTTACTGAATATGTTACACCCACACACTTGAGACCAACTGCTCAGAAAAAAGATTCCTTTCAAAATATTACTCCTCATTGATAATGCACATGGTCACCCAAGAGCTCTGATGGAGATGCGAAACAAGATTGATGTTGTTTTCATTCCTGCTAGTATAACATCCATTCTGTAGGATCCGGGCAGCCATTTTGATCATGGATCAAGGAGTAATTTTGGCTTTCAGGTCTTATTATTTAAGAAATACACTTCATAAGGCTATAGCTGCCATACATAGTGATTCCTCTGATGGATCTGGGCAAAGTCATTGGGAAACCTTCTGGAAAGGATTCACCATTCTAGTTGCCATTAAGAGCATTCGTGATCCATGGGAAGAGGTCAAAATATCAACACTGACAGAAGTTTGGAAGAAGTTGATTCAACTCCCATGGATGACTTTGAGTGGTTCAAGATTTGGGGAGGAAGTAATTGCAGATGTGGTGGAAATAGCAAGAAAATTAGAATTAGAAGTGGATCCTGAAGACATGACTGGATTGTTGTAACCTCATGATAAAACTTTAATGGATGAGGAGTTGCTTTGTATGGATGGAAGAAGAAAGTGGTCCCTTGAGATGGAATCTGCTTTTGGTAGATGCACAGGAGATTGTGGAAATGACAACTAAGGATTTAGAATATTACATAAACTTAGTTGATAAAGCAGTGACAGAGTTTGAGAGGACTGACTCCAAGTTTGAAAGAAGTTCTACTGTGAGTAAATGCTATCAAACAGCATCGCATGCTACAGAGAAATTGTTCAAGAAAGGAAAAGTCAATTGACACAGGAAACTTCATTGTCTTATTTTAAGAAATTGCCACAGCCACCCCAACCTTCAGCAACCACCACCCAGATCAGTCAGCAGCCATCAACATGGAGGCAAAACCCTCCAACAGCAAAAAGTTTACAACTTGCTGAAGGTTCAGATGATGGTTAGCATTTTTTTAAGCAACAAAGTATTTTCTAATGTGTATACATTCTGTTTTTAGACATAATGCCATTGTACACTTCATAGACTACAGTATAGTGTAAACATAGCTTTTATACGTACTGGGAAACCAAAAAATTCATGTGGCTCACTTTATTCTGATCTTCATTTTCTTGCAGTGTTCTGGAGCTAAACCCCAATATCCCCAAGGTATGCCTGTATATTTTCAGCTCTTAGATTTAGGTCTTTGATCCATTTTGAGTTAATTTTTGTGTGTGGTGTGAGGTTGGAGTCTGAATTCATTCATTGGCATGTGGATATCCAGTTGCTGCAGTACAGGGTGTTGAAAAGACTATTGTTTCCCCATTGAATTGTTTTGGCACTCTTGTCAAAAATAAATTGATCATCAAGAGAATGAGAAGACAAGGCATAGACTAGGAGGAAATATTTGTAAAAGACATATCTGATAAAAGATTCGTATCTAAAATGTAGAAATAACTCTGTTTTCAGTTTCTGTGTAGACTACATCATGTTCACTAAAGACTAATTACAATCCATCTCCACACACATGTGCATAATCCACCCTTTCGTCTTCCTCTCTCCCCCCTTCCCCTCTGGTAACCACCAATCCAATCTGTCTCTGTGATTGTTTGTTGTTGTTTTTATCTTCTACTTACGAGTGAGATTATATGGCATTTGACTTTCTCTGACTTATTTCACTTAGCACAATACTCTCAAGGCTCAAGGTCCATCCAAGTTGTCACAAATGGCCAGATTTCATCATTTCTTATGGCTGAGTAGTATTCCATTGCATATATATACCACATCTTCTTTATCCGTTAGTCCCTTGATGGGCATTTAGGTCGCTGTCAAGTCTTGGCTATTATGAGTAATGGTGCAATGAACATAGATGTGCATGTATCTGTACACGTTTGTATTTTCATGTTCTTTGGATAAATACCCAGTAGTGGAATAGCTGGATTGTACAGTAGTTCTATACTTAATTTTTGAGGAATCTCCATACTGTTTTCCATAGTGGCTTCACCAGTTTGCACTCCCACCAGCAGTGTATGAGAGTTCTCTTCTCTCCACATCCTCTCCAACACTCGTTCTTTCCTGTCTTGTTAATTATAGCCATTCTGATGGGAGTGAGGTGATATCTCATTGTAGTTTTGATTTTCAATTCCCTGATAGTTAATGATGCTGAACATCTTTTCATGTGCCTGTTGGCCATTTGCATATCTTCATTTGACAAATGTCTGTTCAGATCTTTTGCCCATTTTCTAATTGGATTGTTAGTCGTTTTGTTGTTGAGATCTATGAATTCTTTATGTATATTTTTTTATTTATGTATTTTGGATATTGACCCCTTATCAGATATATGGTTTGCAAATATTTTCTCCCAATTGTTAGGCTGTCTTTTTGTTTTGTTGATGGTTTCCTTTGCTTTCCAGAAGGTTTTTAGTTTGTTGTAGGATTATTTGTTTATTTTTTTCTATTGTTTCCCTTGCCTGGTCAGAAATATTTCATACTTGAAAATATGCTGCAAAGACCAATGTCAAAGAGCACACTGTCTATGTTTTCTTCTAGAAGTTTCATGGTTTCAGGTCTTAAATTCAAGTCTTTAATCCATTTTGAGTTAATTTTTGTGTGTGGTGTAAGACAATGGTCTACTTTCTTTCTTTTGCATGTGGCTATCCAGTTTCCCCAACACCATTTGTTGAAGAGACTTTCCTTTCTCTATTGTATGTTCTTGGCTCCCTTGTCAAAAATTAGCTGTCCATAGATGTGTGGGTTTATTTCTGGGCTCTTGATTCTTTTCCGTTGATCTGTGTGTCTGTTTCTGTGCCAGTACCATGCTGTTTTGGGTACTATAGCTTTGTAGTATATTTAGAAATCAGGGAGTGTGATACCTCCAGCTTTGTTCTTTTTTCTCAGGATTCCCTTGGCTATTTGGGATATTTTGTTGTTCCATATAAATTTTAGGATTCTTTGTTCTATTTCTGTGAAAAATGTTCTTGGAATTTTGATAGGGATTGCATTGAATCTGTAGATTGCTTTAGGAAGTATGGACATTTTAACTATGTTAATTCTTCCAATCCAAGAGCACGGAATATCTTTCCATTTCTTTGTCGTCTTCAATTCCTTTCAACAATGTTTTATAGTTTTCAGTGTACAGACATTTCACCTCTGTGGTTAAGTTTATTCTTAGGTATTTTATTCTTTTTGTTGCAATTGTATTAATTTCTCTTTCTACTTCTTCATTGTTAGTGTATAGAAACACAACTGATTTTTGTATGTTGATCTTGTATCCTGCAACTTTACCATATTCATTTATTATTTCTAAAAGTTTTTTTGTGGATTTTTTAGGGTTTTCTATATATAAAATAATGTCATCTGCAAATAAATAGTGACAGTTTTACTTCTTCCTTTCCAATTTGGATCCCTTTTATTTCTTTTTCTTGCCTGATTGCTCTGGCTAGGACTTCCAATACTGGGTTAAATAAGAGTGGTGAAAGTGGGCATCTTTGTCTGGTTCCTGATCTTAGAGGGATAGCTTTCGGTCTTTATCCATTGAGAATGATATTAGCTGTGGGTTTGTCACATATGGCCTTTATTATGTTGAGGTACTTTCCTGCTATCCCCATTTTATTCAGACTTTTTATCATATATGAATGCTGTACTTTGTCAAATGCTTTCTCTGCATCTATTGAGATGGTCATGTGATTTTTATTCTTTATTTTGCTAATGTGGTGTATCACGTTGATTGATTTGCAGATGTTGAATCATCCCTGAACCCCAGGAATAAATCCCACTTGATCATGGTGTATGATCTTTTTGATGTATTGTCATATTCAATTTGCTAGTATTTTGTTGAGCATTTTTGCATCAATGTTCATCAGTGATATTGGCCTGTAATTCTTTTTTTGTGTCATCCTTCTCTAGTTTTGGTATCAAGGTGATGTCAGCTTCATAGAATGAGTTAGGAAGCTTCATCACCTCTCCAATTTTTTGGAAGAATTTGAGAAGTATAGATATTAAGTTTTCTTCGAATGTTTGGTACAATTCACCAGGGAAGAAAGCTCGTCCTGGACTTTTATTTTATGGGAGGCTTTTGATTACTGTTTCAATCTCCTTACTGGTGATTGGTCTATTCAAATTCTCTATTTCTTCTTGATTCAGTTTTGGCAGGTTGTATGACTCTAAGAATTTATCCATTTCTTCTAGATTATCCAATTTGTTGGTGTATAGCTTTTTGTAGTATGCTTTTATAATCTTTTGTATTTCTGAGGTGTCTGTTGTAATTTCTCCTCTTTCATTTATGATTTTATTTATTTGAGCCTTCTGTCTTCTTTTCTTGGTGAGTCTAGCTAAAGGTTTGTCAATTTTGTTTATCCTTTCAAAGAACCAGGTCTTGGTTTCATTGATTTTTTCCATTGTTTCTTAATTCTCTATTTCATTTATTTCTGCTCTGATTTTTATTATTTCCTTCCTTCTGCTGATTTGGGGCTTTGTTTGTTCTTCTTTTTACAGTTTCTTTAGGTGCACTGTTAGATTGTTTATTTGAGATTTTTCTTGTTTGTTGAAGTAGGCTTGTATTCCTATAAACTTCCCTCGTAGAACTTTCTTTGCTGTATCCTATGAATTTTGGCATGTCGTATTTTCATTTTCACTCCAGGTATTTTTTGATTTCTTCTTTGATTATTTCATTGACCCAATTGTTGTTCAGTAGCATTTTGTTTAACCTCTACATATTTGTGGTTTTTCTGATTTTCTTCCTGCAGTTGATTTCTAGTTTTATACTGTTGTGGTCAGAAATGATGCTTGGTATTATTTCAGTCTTCCTAAATTTATTGAGACTTCTTTTGTGGCCTAATATGTGTTCAATATTGGAGAATATCCCATATGCGTTTGAAAAGAATGTGTATTCTGTGGTTTTTGAATGGAATGTTCTGTATATATCTACCAAGTCCATCTGGTCTAATGTGTCATTTAAAGCCAATGTTTCCTTATTGATCTTCTGTTTGGATGATCTATCCATTGGTGTAACTGGAGTGTTAAATTCTTCTATTATTATTGTGGTACTATCTATTTCTCCCCTTATGTCTGTTAATTATTGTTTTATATATTTAAGTGCTTCTATGTTGGGTGCATTGATATTTACATGTGTTACATCCTCTTGTTGGATTGTTCCCTTTATCATTATGTAGCACCCTTCTTTGTCTCATTACAGTTTTTGTTTTACAGTCTATTTTGTCTGATATATGTATTGCTCCCCCAGTTTTCTTTTCATTCCCATTTGCATGGAATATCTTTTTCCATCCCTTCACTTTCAGTTTGTGAGTGTCTTTAGGTCTGAAATGTGTCTCTTGTATGCAGGATATATACGGGTCTTGTTTTTTTATCCAATCAGCCACCTCATTCCTTTTGATTGGAGCATTTAGTCCATTGACATTTAAAGTAGCTATTAATAAGTATGTACTTACTACCATTTTTTACTTTTTTGTGTGAGGAAGATTAGCCCTGAGCTAACATCTGATGCCAATCTTCCTCTTTTTTTGCCAAGGAAGATTGGCCCTGGGCTAACATCCAATTCCATCTTCCTCTACTTTATATGGGACTCCACTACAGTACAGCTTGACAAGAGGAGCATTGGTCCATGCCCAGGACCCAAACCTGCAAACCTTGGGTAGCAGAAAGAGAGTGTGCGAACTTACCTGCTATGCCACTGTGCTGGCCTCCAGTTTTTTGTTCTTCTGGGCATTTTAGTAGTTCTTCTCTGTTCCTATCTTCTTCTCTTACTCCCTTTCCTTGTGGTTTGATGGCTTTCTTTAGTATTATGTTTGGGTTCATGTCTCTTAGTATGTTGTGTATTTATTATAAGTTTCTGGTTTGCAATTACCATGAGGTTCATATATAGTAACCTATGTATATAGATTTATATTAAGTTGATAGTCTCTTCAGTCTCATTTACTCCTCTCCTCCCACGTTTTGTTTTTGATATCATATCTAACCTCTTTCTTTGTGTGTGTGTTTCCCTTACCCTCTTATCATGGAAATAGGTAATTTTAGTACTTTTGTTTTTCGACCTTCATATTACCTTTATGGGTGGTTGATCTACTACCTTTACTGTAATTTTGCCATTACCTGTGATTTTATTGCTTTTTTAACAAATAATTTTCTTATTCTTATGTGTGGTCTTCTCTTTCCTACTTAAATAATTCCCTTTAGCATTTCTTTGTAAGACTGGTTTCTTGGTGATAAGCTCCTTAATTTAATTTTTGCTTGTCTGGGAAACTCTTTGTCTCTCCTTCCATTCTGAATGATAACCTTGCTGGGTAGAGTATTCTAGTCTGTAGGTTTTTTTCCCTTTCAGCACTTTAAATATATTGTGCCACTCCCGTCTGGCCGGTAAGGTTTCTGCTGAGAAGTCATCTGATAGCCTTATGGGGTTTCCTTTGTATGTAACTTGTTACCTTTCTCTTGCAGCGTTTTGGATTCTGTCTTTATATTTAATCCTTGACATTTTAATCATAATGTGCCTTGGTGTGGGCCTCTTTGGGTTCCTCTTGTTTGGTGGTCTCTGTGCTTCCTGTACCTGGATGTCTGTTTCCTTCCTTACATTAGGAAAGTTTTCAGCTACTATTTCTTCAAATAGATTTTCTGCCCCTTTGTGTCTCTCTTCTCCTTATGGGATGCCTATAATACAAACGTTAGTACACCTGATGTTGTCCCAAGGTCCCTTAGACTGTTCTCATTCTTCTTAATTCTTTTTTGTTTTATCTGTTAAGCTTGGGTTATTTCCTCTAGTCTTCTGTTCAGCTTGCTGATCTGTTCATCTGCATCATCTACTCTGCTATCCAGTCCCTCTAATGAATTTTTCATTTCCAGTATTGTAATTCTTCATTTCTGATTGGTTCTTTTTTATATTTTCCAATTCTCTGTTGATGTTCACACTGAGTTCATCCAATCTTCTCCCAAGATCAGTGAGCATCCTTATGACTTTCTGTTTGAACTCTTTGTCAGGTAGATGGTTTAATTCTGTTTCATTTAGTTCATTTTCTGGGGTTTTGTTCTGTTCTCTTACTTGAAATGTATTCCTTTGCCTCCTCATTTTGCCTCTTTCTCTGTGCTTACATCTATATATTAGGTGGGTCAGCTATGTCTCCTGATCTTAGAGAGGTGGCCCTATGTAAGAGATGCCTTATGAGGCCAGCAGTGTGCTTCCCTTTCATCCCCAGTTCCAAATGTTCCAGGAGTGAGCCCTGTGTGGGCTACATGTGTCCTCTGTTGTAGCAGGGTTGCTCTTGCTGCAGGTGCCCAGGGAGTCCAGGCTGTCACCCTGGCTGGGTGGTTGTAATGTTCAGCTGCATGTGGCTGCTATGGATCCTTCAGTCACTTTATAGGGTGTGGGTAGCCCCAGCACAGTTGACTGCAAAGTCTAATAGCACATTTATGTTGTAGTTTTTCTGTTGATTAGGCCCCCAGCATGGCTAGTTGCTAGACTCAGGGGATTGTAATTGCGGTAGGCCTCTGGATTGCAAGGCTCTTGTCAGGTATCTCAGGATTGCAGTTGAGTGGGGCTGGCCCCAGGCATTGGAAAACCCAATTGTTTCAGGCTTTGGAAGGTGGGGCCAATCCCTTCTGTGGCTATTTGAGAAGTAAAAAGTCTTCTACAGCTGACAAGCCCCCACCCACAGGGCCATACATACTGTCAACATAGACCTGCCTCCTCTATGTGCCTGAACCCCATGAAGCAGACCTAGTCACCCCACTGCAGAGGCTCCACCCACTCCACCCACTCCTCATGCACACTCTGCCCCACAGAGGCAGACCCACTCACCCAGCTGCAGAGGATCCAGGCAGCCAGACTATGCAGGACCTCAATTTGCCCAAGGGCTTGCTGTTGGGTGGGGCCAGTCCCTAGGGCAGCCTGCCTGCCCTGGCTGAGCTGGATTAAATCAGTGCTCTAGTGGGTGGGGAGACCCTGGGCTAACAGGCTAAGGGAAGAACTCCAATGGTGTCTGCCAGCATCTGTGTCAGGTCACCTGTGCTAGGTCACAATAATGGCTGCTGCCAATGTCTCACTCCCTGGAGAGGCCTCACCCCTCACCAAGATGCATCCAGAGCCTATCAGGTGAGTCTCTTTTCACCAAAGAACTGTGCAAATTTCATTTTGGTGATTTTAGGTTTCATACCAAAATGAATGAATTTGTGCACAGACCCTTTAAGAACAGGCATTTTCCCCCTTATGTCTGATAGTTTTTCTGGGACTATTCCTCATTGTAGTTAGTAGCCAGTAAAGCCAGATATTATGTCACTTATCTTAGCTGTGCTGATTCCAAAAGATGCTTATAGCAGTAATGTTCCCCTGCTCAGGTGCCCCTCTCCTCCAGAGAAAGTTGCGTACCATAGGATTGCTCTCAGCCAGCCATGAGAGCCCAGCTCTCACCACAGCTTGTGAAGGTGCCTTTTTTTCTCTCCAGAAAGGAATTTCTGCCTCTTCCACCTCAGTCAGGACTGTCCCTAGTGGCAGTGGTTCTTTTATCCAGTTTTCAGTTCTCTCTCAGGGGTAATTGTTCCAAGAGCACTTGTAAATTTGTTGTGTCCTTGAAAGGAGGTGAGTTCAGAGTCTGCCTATACTGCCATCTTGACACCTCTCTCTGAAAGAACCCTAAAAAATCAACAGTTAGAAAGCCAACCCCAATTAAAAATGGGCAAAAGATCTGAACAGATATCTCACCAAATAAGATATACAGTTGGCAAATAAGCCTATGAAAAGATGCTCCACATCTTATGTCATTAGGGCATTGCAAATTAAAACAATGAGATACCACTACACATCTGTTAGAACGGTGAAAATCCAATTCAAAGGACAACAGCAAGTGTTGCTGAGAATTCGGAGCAACAGGAACACTCATTCGTTGCTGGTGGGAATGCAACATGGCATAGACATCTTGGAAGACAGTTTGGCAGTTTCTAACAAAATTAAACATACACTTACGACATGATTCAGCAATCACACTCCTTGGTATTTATCCAAATGAGTTGAAAACTTATGTCTGCAGAATAGACCTGCACATGAGTGTTTACCACAACTTTATGCATAATTGCCAAAACTTGGAAGGAACCAAGATGTCCTTCAGTAGAAGAATAGGTAAATAATCTGTGGTCCATCCAGACAAGAAATATTACTCAGCACTAAAAATAAAGGGGCTATCAAGACATGAGAAGACATAAGATGACCTAAATGCTTATTACTAAGTGAAAAAGGCCAGTCTGAAAAGGCTACATACTGTATGATTCAATTCCAAATATCTGACATTCTGGAAAGGCAAAACTGCAGAGACAGTGAACAGATCAGTGGTTCCCCGTGTTCAGTGGGGAAGGAGAGATGAGTAGACAAAGCAGGGTCAATTTTAGGGCACACTGTAATAGTCTATATATGTCCTTATACATTTGTTATAACACATGGAATGTACAACACCAAGAGTGAGCCCTAATGTAGACTATGGACTCGAGGTTATAATGATGTGTCAATGTAGGTTCGTCAATTATAACAAATGTACCAATCTGTTGGAGGAAGTTGATAGTGGGGGAGGCTGTGCATGTGTAGGGGCTGGGGGTATATGGGAACTCCACCTCCTGATCAATTTTGTTGTGGACCTAAATTGGCTCTAAAAAATAAAATCTATCTTAAAAAAAATCAATTGGCCATAAATTTAAATTGGCCATAAACTTTAAAAAATTGCCCATATTTTTGGACTCTCAATTCTGTTCCATTGATCTATATGTCTATCCTTATGTCAGTAACACACTGTCTTGATTCCTGTAGCTTTGTAGTCAATTTAGAAATCAGAACATGTAAATCCTCCAATTTGGTCTTTGTCAAGATTGTTTTGAATATTCTGGGTCCCTCCCATTTCTATATAAATTTTAGAATCAACTTGATAATTTCTGCAAAATAGGCAATTGGGATTTTGATACGGATTGCACTGAATCTGCAGACAAATTTGGGGAGTATTTCCATCTTGACAATATCAAGTTTTCCAGTCCATGAACGTAGGATGTCTTTCCGCTTATTTAGGTCTTCTTTTACTTTTTTCAATGATGTTTAGTAGTTTTCAGTGCAAAAGTCTTTTATTTTGTTAAATTCCATCTAAGTGTGTTCATACATAAATTTATTCTTTTTGATACTATGTAAGCAGAATTGTTTTCTTAATTTCATTCCTGGGTAGCTCATTGCTAGTGTATAGAAACACAGCTGATTTTTGTATGTTGATCTTGTATCCTGCACCTTCACTGAACTTATTAGTTCTAATGTTTTCTGTGTGGATTTCTCATGATTTTCTCTACATAAGGTCATGTCATCTGTAGCTGGAGAGTTCTACTTCTTCCTCTTCAACCTGGATTCCTTTTATTTCATGTTCTCCCCTAATTGCCATGGCCAGAGCCTCCAGTAAAATGTTGAGTACAAGTGGTGAGAGAGGACATCCTGCTGCTGTTCCTGATCCAATGGAAAGCTTTCTTTCTCTCACTATTGAGTATAGTAGTCAAGGGTTTATCTTAGATGGTCTTTATCAGTTTGAGGGTGGTCCCTTCTATTTCAAGTTTGTTGACGGTGTTTTTCTGTGTCTGTTGAGATGATAATGCGGTTTTGTCCTTTATTCTATTAGAATGGCATATTAAATTGATTGATTTTCATATGTTAAATCAATCTTGCATTCCTGGGATAAATCTCGCTTGGTGATTTTTATATGTTGCTAGATTCGATTTGCTGGTATTCAGTCGAGCAATTCTGCATCTATATTCATAAAAGATATTGGTCTGTAGTTTTCTTTCCTTGTGATGTCTTTGTTGGGTTTGGTGTCAGGGTGATCCTGGCTTTGTAGGATGAGGTGGTAAGTGTTCTCTCTTCTTGTATTTTTTGGCGCTTTCTCTTCACTGCATCTTCCTGGTGTTGCTCTGTGTAACTGCCTAGCTCAGTGGAGTCCAGTACTTGGCCCAGCCACTTCCCTGGGAGTTTACAGTTCACTGCATCAACCACAAGCAGCCACAAGTATGCACTGGATGTTGGCGCCTGTGAAAGGGAGTGTGGTGACATCCCCTCTCTGGGTAGATAAGAAGTCAGTGTTCTGAAACCCTGCACACCAGCTCTCAAGTGGTCATTAGATAGGCCTTGGGGGAGCTCCTGTTAGAAAATTGCCCATGCCTATTGGTTGGAAATGCATCTTTCTGGATTTTTGTGAAGGCATTTCAGAACAAGGAACATCTGCTCAATCATGTTTAGGTCACACAGCAGCGAGGTACAGGAGACGTCATCCCTGCAGGAAGTGGGAGTCCATCTGAGAAGTTCCTCAAGACAACATCATCGAAATGTCAGAAGGGGCAAGGGGGCTGGCTAAGGCAGAGTGTTCTAAATGGCACCATCCTGTCTGAGAGTCCATGATCCTGTCACCTTCCCACTGAGGCAGACAGTCTGTAGGTGCCCCTAAAATCCTATTCCACAAACCACATATAAACCTGAAAACATGGGGAATGTTCTGGGAGAAGAGGATATCTGTGTTGGTTTTGCTTTGCTTGCATGGATTGTCATTTCACTGTAAACAAGTTAACACCCTGTGACACCAACCTTTCCTCTTTCAAAGAAGTGGGAGAAGCAGAAGGATAAAGACCTCTCAGCCACAGGAATAAATAAGCCTGAGGGGGGTTTGTGATGGTCACATGGTGAGACACATGGTGCCTCCCCATGATGCAAGGACCGGCATGGAGTAGACACTCAGTCTATGATACGTCTCATGGATATCCACAAGTGGGGAGCTGCTGTTAGGGTGCCCAGGCTTGACAGGTGCTCCTGGGCTAGGAGGGGTTGCCACTGGTGTTTGAGGGCCCCTAGGGGTCCCCTAAGATAGAGGGCTGGAGGTCATCCCCAGGAGTCTGCCTGCATCTTTTCAGGACACTGTCTGTAGCTAGAAGATCAGAACAGCTGGCATGAATTCTGCCAATTCACAGAACTCCCCAAAACTGAGCACTTCCTCATCAATGGATGAGGGTGGATTCCTGCTCTTATTGTGCCAGGAGGTCAGTGATGGCCCAGGGCCTCTCAGCAAGATTCATACCCTCATCTTACCAGAGTCTCGCTTGACATCTGCAGGCACCGCCCCCTCAGTGTTGAGGGGCCTGGATGGTGCCCAGCTGTTGGAGTATGTGTGTTGGGATAGGGATCAAGGAGGGTGTCTGCCTCAGGACCTTAACCTTCATGAGCTTCTCGAGACCACCCCAGTGACCGGGGTTACTTACCTGGTGGCCTGGGCTTCCTCATCTGTGATCTGAGCATGGTAATAGGGTTTCCCTAGAACATGGTGAGCTCTTGTGGAGAGGGGTGAGATGTGGGTAGGGTGGGCTGAGTGGGACCTGGAGGTGGTGCCCAGTTCTGGATATGTCCCCAGGGTTTGGGGTGGGCACAGAGTGATGGCCGCAGTATTGAAAGAAGGTGAGTGGCAGCAACTCTTACAATAACAGACTCAGGCCAGAGAAGAGGTGAAGGCTCGGGTACTGGGGACAGGGGCACAGCAGAAGTAGATGCGTCAGTGGCGTGATGGTGGCCTGTTGTACTGTGGGGCCTTGGCTTCAGGCGCAGGGCCCAGGGTGGCCTGCACTCCTGGCAGCGTGCGCTGATATACTAGCCTGGTGGGGCGGGCAGGAGGGTGATGAACGCTGCTGTCTGAAGCCAGGTGGCCGCCTCTGCCAGAACACTCCCGTTCCTGGTGCTGGAGGCCTGGCCCAGCTTCCAGGAAGCCTCAGGTTTCCACCCTGCTCTGGGATCCCAGACCACTGGAGAGGTTCCTAGTTGGGTTCCCCAGGCCTGCCCCTTCCCCACCCTCAGAGCCCCTTCCAAAGACACTCAGGTCTAGCTCCACCAGGCTCCCTCCCTTGCCTGGGAGGCAGGCCAAAGGGATCTCCATGCTTCCTGTGACCTCCTGCTGAACCTGCTCACAGGCCCTGATCCCTGCCTCATCCAGCCCTCCAGTGGGCCAGTGGTTCCAGGCTTGGGTCCCCATGGCAGGGTACAGCAAGGACTGAAGGCTGGTCAGGACCTGGCTGGGCAGCCTGTCACTCCCCTCTGGCCCTCGTAGATGCTGGTGGCTGGCTTGGTGCTCCTCTCAGCTGCCCAGCATGGCCCCCGGGGGCTTCCCAGCACCTCCAGCCTGGCGAGTTTCTGCCAGAAGCTGAACCAGATGAAGACACTGAAGGAGTCCACCAGGGAGACATCACTGCTGTGCTACCTGACCATGCTGGACCTGACCCTGCAGGGTGTGGGTGGTATGATGGGCTTTGGCCTGTACATGCTCACGGGCACCATGGCCAAGGAGATGGCCGGCCGTGTGGTGCTTGTGTCCTTCAGCGTGGCTGCTGCGGTCTCCTTGCTGGCAGAACTATGCTATGCAGAGTTCGGGTCACGTGTGCCCACCACGGGCTCTGCTGACCTGTTCACTTACGTGTCCGTGGGCGAGTTGTGGGCCTTCCTTGTTGGCTGGAACATGCTCCTCTGGTGCCTCATTGGTGGCACCGCCGTGGCTCACACCTGGTGTGGCTACCTGGACACCATATTCATCTACCGTATCTGCAGCTTCACTGTGGCCAATGTAGGCATCTGGCAGGTGCCCCTCCTGGCACACTACCCAGACTTCTTGGCAGCTTCCATTCTACTTTTGACCTCTCCTCCTCTCTTTTGACTTCATCTCCTGCAGAGTCCGCATCTCCTCCAGAGTCTGCATCTCTTGCTGGCTCAATCACACCTTCTCTGCCATCAGCACGCTCATCATCCTCTTCATCATGATCATGGGGTTTGTCCTGGCCTACCCACACAACTGGAGTGCTGAGGAGGGCGGCTTTGCACCCTTCGGATTCTCTGGCATCATGGCCGGTGCTGCCACCTGTTCTATGCCTTTTTGGGCTTTAGTGTTATTACCTCCGGTGAGGCCCAGAACCCAAAGCGAGCAGTACCTATGGCCATCGTCATCTCCCTTGGCCTGGTGGCTGGTGCCTATGTCCTCGCCTCCAGTGTGTTCACCCTCATGGTGCCCTGGCACAGCCTGGACCCTAACTGGGCAGTCGCTGATGTCTTCTACCAGCAGGGCCATAGCTGGGCGGGCTTCATCGTGGCGGCTGGCTCCATCTGTGGTAAGGGGCCCTTCTGGAACAGTTGGGAGTGGACAGGGCGGTGGGGCCATGCCCTAAGCCTCTCAAGGAACACATCTCCATCTGGGCCTGCGCTGCGTGTTGTATCATGGGCCCAGGAAGGGGCTAATGATTAGACTCTCCATCCAGGCTTGTTGGGAGGGACCTACTCACCACCCCTCCCAATTGTACATGGAATGTCAGCTCTGGGCACGTACTTCCAGGGCCTTTTCTGGCAAAAGGACTCAGCCCTCATCAAAATCTCCAGTGGGCCTGTCACCTAAACTGGGCTGTCCCATTCCTGGGTGGAAGGGGGGAACAAGCCAGCACCCCACATACCGTCAGGCTCACTCTGAGGGCCCAAACTCATGCCCATGTTCCCAAGGGGCCAATGCCCTGGCCCCAAGCAGTGGCCCCTAGTGGGCCTATCTACCATGCTAACCCATCTCACACCCTCTGCCACAGCCACGACCACTGTCCTGATCAGCAACCTACTTTACCTGCCACACATCATCTATGGCATGGCCACCGATGGGCTCTTTTTCCAGGTGTTTACCCACGTGCACCCACAGACGCAGGTGTCTGTGGTGGGCATCCTGGTGTTCGGGGTCCTCATGGCTTTCCTGGCTCTGCTGCTGGACTTCAAAGCACTGGTCCAGTTCCTGTCCTTTGGTGCACTGCTGGCCTACACCTTCACAGTCACCAGCATTATCATGCTACGCTTCCAAAAGGCCCCTCCATCCAGTTCCCAGAGCCCGGTCAGCCCTGTGGGCACAGAGCTGGCCTCAGCCCCTGAACCCAGGCAGCTGCGACCAGCCCTGAGGCCCTACCTTGGCTTCCTGGGTGGGTGCCGGCCTGGAGCTGCCGTGGCTTGGGCACTTGGTGTCCTCGGCCATCACTCTGGACTGCGTGCTGGTCTTCGGGGACTCGGCCCTGCACCTCCCACTCTGGGGCTACACCCTGCTGCTCCTGCTCAGCTCCATCATGTTTCTGCTCAGTCTCCTCGTCCTGGGGGCCCACCAGCAACAGCGACGGCAGGACACCTTCCAGGTACTTCCTCTAGCCAACACCCATCACTCTCAGCCCAGCCAGCTACCCTCGCCCCTTCCTCCTCTGCCGTGGCACGCGCACCAGGGCTAACAGGGCGGGGGAGGGCAGTACCCCATCCCCCTCTTTCTGCACAGCAAGTGGGCCCTTGTCTCCAGAATCTCCAGAGAAGGAGAAGACTGTGCACTCCCACGACATCAGGCCATTGGCCAGCAGACCTTCCCACAGCCCAGCCCAGCCCTGCCCTTGCCCCCTCAGGTTCCCATGGTGCCCCTGACTCCAGCCCTGAGCATCCTCCTCAACATCTTCCTCATGCTGCAGCTGAGCCACCTGACCTGGCTGAGTTTCTCCATTTGGCTACTGATTGGTGAGTGGATGGCCAGGCTGGGAGCCAGGGTGGGCTGCTGTACAAGGGCAAGCAGGGAAGCAGTGCTGGGACTGCTCCCTCAGTGTTGCGCCACCCTTGCAGGATTTGCAGCGTATTTTGGCTACAGCATCCGGCACAGCAAGGAGAACCAGTGGGAGCGGCTGGGGTTGGCTACCCCACGTGGCAGCAGGGAGGAGACAGCACAGGCCCTGCAGACCCCCAGCCAGACACTGGCCCAGGAGCCCAGCTACGTGGAGTAGCCTACAAGTCCATGAAGACCACTTGGGGCCTGCCCACCTGGCCCCACTTCATCAGGGGCCAGAGGCGCTGGCAGCACGTTCTATCCGAGGCAGGTCAGGTTTGCAGGCCTGCCCATGCTGGAATGTCCTCATGACCTTAGCCCACGTGCCAAGCTTCGAGTCCTTGGGAGTGGGCTGTGGCCAGCGCTGGTGTGGTGGACTCTTCGCTCAGTGCCTTCCAGTTTATGACCAACTCCAGCTACCTAGGCAGGTGGAGTAGGGTGGGCAGAGAAGAGGCCCACAGCCCCAGGGATCCACAATAATAGCTGCTGGGCCTGTCACGTGACCTGTTGCTGTGTCCACCTGGCATTCTTTGTGGCAGTCTTCTCCCTTCCCCAGGAACCGAGAAATTTTCCCCAATCCACAGCAAAGATGCTGAGGTTCTGTTGGGAGGTTCAGCCAGGGCAGAGAGAGCCCTGAGAGGGACGTGGCCAGGCCTGGGTCACAGGGCCCTGCCCTCAGGCCAGTGCCCTCTGCCCAGCTCAGAGGGGAGCTACACACCAGGTACAGAGGAGTCCCTAACCAGGTGGGGTCAGGCTTCATCCCAGGTTCCCCACCTGTCCCCTGGGGGTGGATTCTGAGGGCAGAGCCTAGACCACTAGTAGGTTTCCTGGAAAGGACAGTGCAGTTCTGGGGTTCCCTCGGTTTCCCAGGACTCTCAGCGAGCAGTGCTTGTACCCGACGCCTGCCCCAGGATGTAGAGGTCCACCTGCCCGGGTACATGATTCTCTCTGGCACTGGTGCACAGGCCCACACGGCTCCCCTGGGGGTGCACACCCACGTGCCGACTGAGGCAACAGCTGTTTCCAAGCTCAGGGCTGCCCACACATCTCCAGCTGCCTCTCCCCCTGCCCGCCCCTCAAGGATTTGTGATAAAGGCTCGGGATGGTACATGTGCAGATTGGTGCACAAACGCCTGGGCCTGCTACAGGTAACTTCCAACCCACCTGGTGGCAGTGGGGCCCCATCCTTGCAGGTCCCCAGGCCCACCCTACATCCCTACTAGTCTCCCCAAGGCCATGCTACGTGTACCATAGACGCCCCCACCTCCCCGTTCCTGCCTGTAAGGGCCACACAGGAAGCTGCTGGCTCTGGCAGCTGTACTCCTCGGCTCTCTGCAGCCTTGACCTCAGCTTTCTCTGGGCCCCAAAGACAACCAGGTACCTGTGACCCAGCTCCAATGACCAGGCTTAGGGCTGTGTTCTCTCACCCTGGCCCTTCTGAAACCGCCTCCCGTGGACACTGCTCTGGGGATTGAGAGAAGCAGGGACCCCAAGGCTTTGCTGAGGCTCCAGGTGCCCGATGATTCCAGATGCTGCCCAGCCTGAGCCCCAGCCCTGGCCCATGTCGCTCCACCAGCAAGCTGCCATGTCCCTGGTCACCAGGGACCCATGAGAAAGCAGCCCCTTGTCTTGGTGCGGTGGGTTCCCCCAAATCCCAGCCCCTCCCTGGGACCAAGAGAGGGCTTGGCTCCTGCAGCCCGTCTCTCCCCTCCTGACCCTGGGCCCAGGGGGCACGGGGAAATTCTCCAGCAGGAGGTCCTCCAGGCAGGACTCAGGCCCCCTGGAGGATTCCAGAGCCAGAACCAGGCCAACCTGCTGGGGGCTTCCATGTCCTCTGTTAAGGACATTCTTTCCAGCCCCTGGGCTCCACCTGGGGTCTTGGTCAGAGCGTGGTCCTCATGCAGTTGCTTCAGGCTGGGGTGGGCAGCTGCCCAGACACGTTCTCAGGTGTGACTTGTGGCAGTAGTGACATGTGTCCAAATATACAGCCTTCCCACCTCATGGCTACCAGGAAGCCGGATGAGCAGGTTCCTAGGTGGTGGGCTGGGGATCTCCAAGGAGACATACAGAAGGTCCCAAAGGACCCCATGCCCACCAGCTCAGCCCCTCCACACTCCTCCCCACCCCAGCTCTCCACAGCCTGAATGCTGCCACTGGGAAGGGCCCAAGAGGTGCCTGTGCCCTTGCCTGGCATCCTAGCAGGTCCTATCGTGTGCCCACTGCAATCCTCATTCCCTGGATGAGGCCCCCCTGCTGGGAGGGAACCTGCCCTAGGCACCCAGCCCCAGAGCAGCTGAGATGACTCCTCCTGTCACGCTTCTTTCTTCCTTGCCTTGGACTCTGGCTGCACAGATCTCCATGCAGGGCTGCTGAGAGGACCAGGGGTCTACTGTGAGGGGAGTGCTGGCAGGGGAAGGAGGGCTGGGAGCCAGGCAGGGCTGGCGTCAACCACAGCCAGCTTGGGGACAGCTGGTGAGTGGGGAGGTACTGGGAATGCTGGAGACAGACAGGGAGAGTGTTCACCAGACCAGACCCAGCAGGAGCACCAAAGCACCAATGCCTTGTGTCGTTTCCCCCTGCAGGTCTCTAAACAAAACTGGCTTCTTTGGTCCCCAGGCAGCACCCTGCCGAGGCTGGAGTTGGGGGAGGAACAGTCTATCTAGGAGCTAAAGGGTGGAGTTCTCACCCCACCCCCTATCCTGGTCCTGCTAAGGCTTCATCCACAAGTCCCCAAGGCAGGCCCCCACCCTTCCCAACCCCCAAACCCCAACCAGCAGAGAAAGGCTACAGGCCTCAGGAACGGGCTGGCAAGTGCCCAGCTCCCAGCAGCAGCAGTGGGGGCAGGTGCTGGGCCCCCTCTAAGGCACTTGGGCAGCCGGATGTGGGGGTGGGGAAGCCGGCTCTGTCTGCTCAGGGTTGGCAATGCCCTTGAGGGCCTTTCCCTAGAGATGAGGACAGCAGGTCAGGGCTCCAGCCTCCATCCTCCAAAGAGTAGCCAAGGGTCCAGGTAGGCCCGCAGCTCCTCTCCTCAGACTTGGTCCTCCAGGAGAAATGGGCTTCCCCATCCACGTACAGCAGCAGCAGGTCACAGGAGAAGGTGATCTGGGAGAGGCAGGGCAGACCCACGTCCTGGCCCCCTACCTGCCATCCCTCCGCCTCCCCAGCGCTCACCCGGACAATCATGTCAGCACAGAGGGCTCAGGTATGCACTTGGGAGGGCACGTGCCAGCAGCCAGAGGGAGCCACGTTGGCCAGACTACCCACACCAAGCTAAGCAGCTTCAGTGCCCAGAGTGAGGGCTGTGGGGATGAGCTTGAACTTCCTTGCCTGAGGGAGACCTGGGCTGAGCCTCTCTGGCTGTGGATGATGTCCCCTCCCACTCCTTACCCCTAACCACTCCCACCCACTCCAGCCTGTCACCTGCCTCCCCAGTGACAAGAATGTCTAAGTAGACCCCATAGAGCCTGAGCAGGCTCCGGGCCTCCACTCCTGAGGCCTCCCACCAGTGAGCGGCTGTCCTGGGGGTAGGAGAGAGTCTAGTGACCTGCTCTGGCCACTCCTGGGATGGACTGTCCCTCAAAGGCCTCATCTTCCTCATCCATTGACTCCATCCACCCCCAGCCCGAGTCCTGAATCTCAGACATATGTCATTGCTGAGGACACAGGGGACAAGCCCCCTGTGCTATGGAGGGAGATACTGGAGGCAGATGGAGTGGAGGAGGAACTGGGGTGAAGGGTCCCAGCTGCAGCAGGGGTGTGGGGACATATGGGGTGGAGGCCAAAGGGCTCAGGAGGGAGGCTGGATGGAGCCTGTGCTGCGGGACCTGGAGCTGAGAGCGCCCCCTCTCGCCCTGGGCACCCCTTGCACACACAGCAGAGCGTCCAGAGGGATGGGCCAGGCTGGGGTCTGTCCTGGCCGCCACAGGGGGACAGGTGAAGGCGGACCCGGCTGAGGAGCAGTAGGGGACAGTGGGGCTGCACCTGAAGCCGTAGCTCATCTCCTATAGCTGGAAGGAACTGTGAGGCCACGGTGGGAGTCCCCGGCGCCAGGTCACAATGGCAGCAGACGTGGATGCCCACAGCCCCGCCCTGCACACAGTGCATCACTGCTCCACCAGCACGCAGGCAGGGACCCTCTCCCCGAGCCCTCCCAGAACCCTGTCCCTCACGGAGCCACCAGCAACACCAAGTCCTCACAGACCCCTCCAGCCGCAGCCACGAGGTCCCTGATGCGGAACACGGGGCAGTGGAGCTGAAGTGTAAGTCACAGTGGCAGCGCTTGAAATAGGTGGCGTCCCAGGTCTCCAAGGCATTGGACCTGAGAGGGGGTAGGGCCGGGGGGTCAGCCCAGGGAGGGGACAAGGAGGAACTGGGGCAGCCAGGACCCACTATGCTGACCTGGAGAAGTTGAACTTGCTGAAGGTGATAGGGTTTTTCATGAACAGCGTGAGGTTCTCAGCCTGGACTAGCAGGGGCTTCCTGCAGGTGGGGGAGGTCAGGGGCAGGCTCTGCTGGTCCTGGGACCTGTTCTGGGTGTTGGGGACACTTACACGGGCACAGTGTCACTTTCCATGGGACACCAGCCCCGGATCTCACAGGGCCTGTGGGTCCCATTGAACTCCACACACTGGCCTGTTTTGATGCCTTGAAACAAGACAAACTCCAGGCCCTCAAGTCTCCACAGGGCCTGGGGAGGGAGTGGGCAGGGGGCTGTTGGCAGAAAGAAGAGATGCAGAGGCACCACCAGGCCCACAGTGGGAGCCACGCGGGGTCCCAGCACGGCTCCCTGAACCCCACTCCCAGTGGAGGCGCTGGGAGACAGGCCCACAGTTACCGTGGCTGTGCGTCCCTGTGTCCCCTCAGGACAGTCCTCGCCAGCCCAGCGGTTCACAGTGGGATGGAGGGTGGTGAAATGGTGAGAGAGCAGAGTTGTCCAGGCCCAGGAGGTGTATCCCATTCATGAAACAGCCCTGCAATCTCCAGGGACACGCCCCTCCCCCTCTTAGCCCCCAAGGTCCTGTGTTTGGGGGCAGATGGGAAAGCTGGAGGGTGCAAATAAAATGAGGCGGTCAGAGGGGCGAGGGTGAGCAGCCCCGAACAGATCGGGGTGCAGTGCTGTATCCCAAGGCAGAGCAAGACTCCTTCTCTCCTGATAGTTCTGTCCCCGGTGGGGGCAGAAGTGACTCCTCGAGGCCCAGCTCCTCTGGTCCTATTCAGATGACAGAATAGGGAAGGTGGAGGGACTCGGGGAGGGTAAGTTCAAGCCAGGGTGGAGATGCTGGGCGTGGCAGACAAAGGGAGGGACCCTCATCAGAGGGCCTGTAGGGAAGTGGGACCCCACACACTGACCAAGGGACCAGAGGCCAGTCCCTTCCCAGCTTGTTCTGCTGTGAAACAGGGACATTAGTGCCTGCACACAGTCACAGACTTCTGGGCATCAGCTTGGAGGGGACAGTGGCAAACGTTCTGGGAGTCCCGGACCTGGAGGGGAAGCACCCTCAAGTGTCAGGCACTCATACAGACAAGGTTCTGCCAGGCAGTGGGTGGACACCGCTGTCCAGGGCCCCAGGCTCAGGCGCAGCAGGAGGAACGCAGCATCAGGGTGGCAGGAAGAGCTCAGGGACTTGGTGGCCACCATCATGGAGAGGGAGCCTTCCCAGGATGGAAAGCAAGGGCTGGCAGGCTCTGATGGTGTCACCTGTGAGGGCTCAGCCTGGCTGCTGCAGGGAGCGCACGTGGGGGCCCACAAGCAGACCACAGGCACAGCGGGGGCAGCAGGGAAACCCATCGGGAGAAGGAATGGACAGGAGTTGGGGCAGGGAGGTGTGGAGGCGGGTCCAGCTTTGGTCCTGGTAGACGGCATGGCCCTCAGTGGATGGAAAGAGGCTGCACTGGGAGAGGGAGGGGGTTTCCTCTTGGACGTGGTGGGTGCGCATCAGGAGGCAGCTGTGCTCGGGGCAGGTTGTCACCGGGGCTATAACGGGGGTGTCAACAGAACAGAGGTGGAAACTGGGGCTGAGAGGATCTGGGTGGAGGGAGAAGGGGCCGGAAATGCAGCGTGGGAAGGTCAGAGGAGCCAGATCACAGGGCCCCAGGTCAGGGAGGAGAGCACTCAGGAGCTCCAGGCCCTGCCCCCTGCCCCTCCACCCCTCCCTCAAGCTCAAACCTTGAGTTCCCAGGCCCCCCACTCTTCCAGATGCAGCCTTTGTAAATGCAGTACCTCTGGCCTGGCTTCCTGATCTGTCCCCCTTGTCCACCTGGAAACCTCTTACACATCCCCGAGAGCCCTGTCCAGGGCCAATCCTCTGTCAGGCCCTTCCTGAGCCTGGCCCTGTGACAGCGCCAGCACCCCCTCTGGCATCACATGCCCCTCTTGTACACACTCGCTGCGAGGGTGGGGTGAGAGGTGTCAGCGCATGGTAGCAGCACCGAGGCTCCCACCTGTGGTGGCTTCATGAAGTCGGCCACGTCCCACAGCCGGTTCCCCTGCTCCTCTATCTGGGTCATGGAAATTCCTTTGAGTTTGCCGATGACAGAAATCTGGGGTCCAGGTCCTGCTCCTGGTAGCCTTTAGTGGCGAGGAGGCGATGGGCAGTGTGGTGTGTCCCGGCACTCAGTGAGCAGTGGCAGAGCTGGGCCCCACCCACTCAGCCCCTACACCCTGTAGGCTCCCAGCACAGCTTTCAGCTCCCCGCATCTTCTCCAGCCTCATTTCCACCCCAAACAGCCTGCACAGGCCAGAAGCCCCGGCCATGCATCGGAGAGCCAGGGCTCTCACACAAGATGCCCACCACCAACTCCTTCACCAGCCTTCACCCTCTCCTGCCCCGGCCAGACCCAGCTCCCTCCTTAAAGGCTCCCCTGACCCAGCCACCACTGTGTTCTCAGGGGCCCCAGGGCTCCAGCTCTCACAGGTGTCAGGGACTACCTCCTGCCCCTCCTAGGACCTCCTGGGCAGAGTGACACCCATCCTGCTCTGTGCCCAGAGCCCAACACGGGGCTGGGGACAAGGTCCAGGAAAGGAGGCAGGTGGGCACACAGGAGGACACGAGCACGCGGCTTGCTCTTGTACCTGCTGCCTCTAGACAGACGGAGATCCTACCTTCTGCCCCCAATCTGCCCCCTCACTGCCACCAGCCCAGCCCCTGAGGAGTCACATTCCCACCCTCAGCCCAGCAGGACCAGTAACGGTCCCTCCAGCCAACCTGCCCAGGAGCCACTCTCTTACCCCACCACGGAGACCATGACCCCGAGCTGCAGCAGCCTCTGTGGGGCGCCCACCCCCCAGTTCCTGGTTAACACCTACTTCTCAGTTTGTAATCCAGAAGCCCCAGCCTGTCACAGCCCCTCGGGGGCCCATGCCCTCAGCTCCTGCCGGCTGCCGGGGAGCAGGGTCAGCAGAGCAGCTGCAGCCCCAGCTGAACAGGAGGTAACGCAGGCGCCCAGGCCAGGCCAGGCCAGCAGCTGGTAAAGGGACACTCCCACTGGGGGCAGGACCCAGCCCCACCCCCGCCCTGGGCTCAGTCCCCACCCCCAGCTGCCCTGGGCCTCCCTTCCTGACTCCCTCTGCCTGGCCCTGGGGCTCAGAGAGGAGCAGCCCTTCCCCTGCCCTTTGGCCTCACTTCCTTGGTGGCTGAGGGGATGACAGTGTTTTAGGTACTTTGAGAGGGCAGCAGGAGGAGACAGGAGCCCAGAGGAGGGACCAAGGAAAGCTTCAGAAAGAAGGGACCTCTGAGCTGACATCCGCAGATTCTGAAGTTCTACAAGCACAGCTGGGGAGGAATGTTCCTGGAGGAGGAAGCTGCATATGCGACGCTGGAGCCTGAGAGAGAACTGGGACCCAGAGAGTGGGAGCGGGACTCTGGCTCTAGAGAGGAGGGTGGCTGGCTCTGCGAGGTTCCCAGCCCCTCCTGTGCGATGCCAGGCAGAGCTGCCCCACCCCCGTAGCACAGGGACTAAAGCCCAGCTCTGGAGTCAGGCACCATCCCCAGTCCGTGGAAAGGGGGGCGATCCTGGACCCACACGTGACGGCAGGGGAACAAGTGCCCACAAGGTGTCCAGCGCTGCACTGGGCCCGGGGTGCACCTCCTTCTGTGCCCTGGCCAGTAGATGGCTCAAGGTCAACACAGGCCCTTGGCGGTTTCCATAGCACCAACAGCACGGGGTTGCTGGGGTGACTGACCCCAGTCGCGTGTCTCTACTGGCTGCTGTGGTGCACCTGTTCACCTCATGCCACACTGGACTGGTCCATGCAGCTGGCGGGTCCACTCACACCCCTGAGCTGCGCTCTAGGAGGGGCCTGGGTCAGTCTTAGCCTCAGTGCTCGCAACTGCGAAGTGGGTATAACCACGAGGGGTCCCTGCCAGAGGTCTGGGGAGACCGAAGAGCAGGAGGAGGAGGCGGCGGCTGCTGGGCCTCCCGCAGGGGTCCTGGAGGCTGAGGGGGGCTCGGACTCAGATTTGGACCTTGACCTGCAGATAGAAGTTGCCTTGGGCAGGGGTTAGGCCTATGTCCTCACCTTGGGGGCTTCTATGCAGGAGTGGAGGAGGCAGGCTGGGGCCGAGGGAGCAGAGGACCCCTGTCCAGCAGAGAGCGCATCCCTCTGTGGGACCCCTTCAGGGCAGCCCGCGGCTCCTCCAGCCCCGGTCCTCCTGGAAATGCTCTTGGCAGCATCAGTTGTTCCACCATCAGAACACGCTTCCAGAATGATGTTAAAATGCAAAAACCTAGCCAAACTGCCTATGACAGGGTGTCCCACCTCCTCTTGAAATGGGATCAGGGCTGGGTTTTCCCAGCCCACAGGAGAAACTAAGCCGATGGACGTATAGAATTTAGAGAAGGAATAAACAAAGGTAAAATAAAACAGTGTTCAGTATTTTTCTTATTCTTAACTGATCTAAAGGATTCCTTTTGTTCAAAATAATAATTGTAAAAATAAATTTAGTGATAATAAGTCATGGATAAGAGAAATGCAGGAGAGCCATTTTATAAGGGTTGGGAGGGAGGAAATGGGGAGACTCTAAGGGAGCTGCACTAACCACGAAGAAAACAGTGTTATTTCAAAGTGAACTAAGCTTAGTTGTAAATTTATATTGTAAGCTCTAGGGAAACCATTTAAAAATTGTAAAAGAAGTATAATTGATATGCTAAAAGAAAAAAGGAATCATATAAAATGCTCAATTAAAACCAGAGAAGACAAAAATAATTTAAACAGTACAAGACAAAAAAAAGAAAGATCAAAAGCAATGGATAGTGGGGCCGGCCCGGTGGCGCAGGCGGTTAAGTGCGCGCGCTCCGCTGCGGTGGCCCGGGGTTCGCTGGTTCGGATCCCGGGCGCGCACCGACGCACTGCTTGGTAAGCCATGCTGTGGCGGCGTCCCATATAAAGTGGAGGAGGATGGGCACGGATGTTAGCCCAGGGCCGTCTTCCTCAGCAAAAAAAGAGGAGGATTGGCGGATGTTAGCTCAGGGCTGATCTCCTCACAAAAAAAAAAAAAAAAAAGCAATGGATAGAAACAGTTGCAAATATGGTGGATATTAATCCAACTATATCAAAGATCACTTTAAATAGAAATGGTCTAAATACAGCCATTAAGAGACAGAGACCATCAGAACGAATTAAAAAACTAAGAACGAACCATATGCTGTCCACAGAAAACTAAGAACGAACCATATGCTGTCCACAGAAACCCATCTTCATTATAAACACAGAGAGAGGTTAGAAGTAAAGGACAGAACAAGATCAGCCAGGAACACACATCCAAAGAAAGCTAGAAGAGCTGTATTAATTTCAGACAAAGCCAACTTCAGAACAAGGAAAATTCTCAGGGATAAAGAGAGGCATTCCATCATGTTAAAGGGGTCACTTCTACAAGAAGACCTAACAGTCCTTAATGTACATGCATCTAACAACAGAAAATAAAAATATTGAGGAAAAACCAATAAAACTGCAAGGAGAAATAGACAAATCCACTATCCTAGTGGACAGACACAGAAACAGACAAATCCACCACTAAAGCAGAAAACACTGCTCTCTCAGGAACTGATAGATGCAGCAGGAGAAAACCAGTAATGACAAACTGAACTGTTCACCATCAATTGGATCTGATTAACATTTATAAAACACTGCATCCAACAAAGCAGAATACACAGTCTTCAAAAGCTCACATGAAACATTCACCAGACAGCCCACATTCTGGCTTAAAAAAGCCCACACCTCAGCAAATTTAAAACAACAGAAATCAGATAAAGTATGTTCTCAGACCAAAAAGCACTTCCAAGTGGGAAACAAAAACAGAAAGATAGCTCGAAAATCCCAAAATATTTGGAGATTAAACAAAACATGGATCAAAAAAAGAAGTCTCAAGAGAAATTGCAAATATTTTCCACTAAATGAAAATGAACATACAGCTTATCAAAATGTGTGGAATGCAGTGAAAGCAGTACCCAGAGGGAAATTTATAGCATTGCACGCATAGGGCCAGCCCCGTGGCTTGGTGGTTAAGTGCGCGTGCTCCGCTACTGGCGGCCCGGGTTCGGATCCCGGGTGTACACCGACGCACTGCTTCTCCGGCCATGCTGAGGCCGCGTCCCACATACAGCAACTAGAAAGCTGTGCAACTATGACATACAACTATCCACTGGGGCTTTGGGGAAAAAAAGGAGGAGGATTGGCAATAGATGTTAGCTCAGAGCCGGTCTTCCTCAGCAAAAAGAGGAGGATTAGCATGGATGTTAGCTCAGGGCTGATCTTCCTCAAAACAAAACAAAACAAAGCATTGCACGCATAGATTAGAAACAAGAAAAGATCTGAAACAATAATCTAAGCTAGAGGAACAAGTAGAAAGTAAGCCTAAAACAAACAAAGAGAGGAAATAATAAAAATTACAGCAGAAATTAATGACACTGAAAATAGGAAATCAATAGAGAAATCAATAAATACGAAAACTAGTTCTTTGAAAAGATCAAAAGAATGGATAAACCTCTAGCCAGGCTAGCTGAAAAAAAAGAGAGAAACACAAATTAGTAATATCAGAAATGAGACAGGGGCTATAATTACTGATCCCATGAACATTAAAAGGATAATAAAGAAATATTTGAACAGGGGAATGATATATTCCCTGATGAATTCTGTTGGATCTATAGCAAATCTTCAAATGAACTAATTCAAATCTTTCCCTAACACTTTCACATTTGCCCTTTAATTTATATAAACAAAATATTGATGAGGATATGATGTAATGTCTAAATCATTTCCAACTAGTAAGACTCTATTATGGATAAATTAGACATCACCAAGATGCAAAACTTTTGGGATTCAAAGGACACCATTAAGAATGTTAAAAGACAATCCACAATACAGAGAAAAACTTGCAACTCATACACCTGATAGGATACATCCCTAGAATATATAAAAGACCATGACAACTCAGTTATAAAAAGACAAATAACCCAATTTAAAAATGGGCCAATGAGCTGAACAGACATTTCTCCAAAGATATACAAATGGCCACTGAGCACATGAAAGATGTCAACATCATTAGCCATCAGAGAAACACCAATGAAAACCACAGTGAGATATCATTTCACACCCATAGGATGGCTATATCAGAAAGACAGATGGTAAGTGTTGGTGAGGATGTGGGGAAACTGATACCCTCATACACTGCTGGCAGGAATGTAAATGGTGCAGTCACCTTGGAAAAACGTCTTGCAGGTATTCAAATAGTGAAACAGAGAGTTACCATGTGACCCAGCAATCCCACTCCTAGGTACACACCCAGAAGAAATGAAAGCAGATGTCCACGCAAAAACTTGTACAGGAATGTTCACAGCAGCAATATTCACAATAGCCAAAAAGTACACAGCACCCAAATGTCCATCAACTGAGAAACGGAGAAATACCCTGTGCTACAGCCACACAATGGATATTATTCAGCAATCAAAATCAATGAAGGGCTGACACATGCTACAACATGGATGGACCTTGAAACCATTAAGCTGAGTGAAAGAAGCCAGACACAGAAGGTCACACATTGTACGATTCCACTGATATGGAATGTTCAAAACAGGCCAAACCATAGAAATAGAAAGTGAATTTGTGTTTGCCTAGTGGGGGTTAGAGGAAATGGGACTGTCTCCTAATGAGGAAGGTCTTTCTCTTGGAGGGATGATGAGAAGCTTCCAGAACCGACTGTGGTGATGCTGCAGAATTCTGTGAATATACTAAAAAACACTGAATTGCACACTTTCGAGTGTGACTTGTATTGCACGTGAACCATATCTCACTAAAGCTGTGACGATGATTAACAGACTGCATTGCGCATCGTCATAGAAAGTAACCCCCTGAAGGGAGCATAGAATCTTGTTCACTCAATTTAAAGGATCTGAACTAGGGCAACGGAAACCCAGAGGAATTCTGTTAGTTAACATTCTAGGTACCAGGACATCCTGAAATATTCATGAGGCTTTCCATGTTTTAATGTTTTTTACAAGAAGGCACCTAAGGTTTAAAAAAACATATTCACAAGTGTCAAAGAGAATCATCACTCAGCGGGAGGGGAACATGGGGAAGTCATCAAATGGAAAAGAAGTGTAAGAGTTTGGGTCACAGGGATCTGCACCCTGAATATGAAAGTGGACCCACATTTATTACTGCTTAACCCAAAAGATGACCTCAGAAGTCAAACAGCCCAGTTAACAATATCTTTCAAAAGCATCAGTTTCTGAAAAACTAAAATATTAAGAAATAAATACTCTGCAATCGTCAAGAATTGAATCTTTGAAATTTCCAGTTTTAACACTAAAAACTCCTGAAGATTCCATTGCATACGCCTTGGAGTGACTCTCCTCCTCCTGGTTGGAGTGGATTCCGGAAGTGACAGATGCCTTAAGGATAAAACCGAAAAGAATTCAACAGTCTTTTTAAAAGGCTATTTGTTGATCCTGAATTTAATCCTAAACTTTGTACCAGAAAATAGACCTCAATGCAGATCACCAGAACCAGCAGGCAGAGCAGCAAAGGATCATGAATAATTCAGTACTTTTGCAGTGATAGTTCAGGACTTGTGTCTATTAAGATTCATCAGGCTTTAATGTATTTTCCCGTGTGATCAAAAACACATTCAGATTTGTCACAAAGGTGTGTTCCTGTTCTTCATACCAATCTTTTTCCCCTTCAGTTCACGTGACCATCACCGACCGACCACAGTACACTCCCCTGGGCGCACACCGCTCAGCTGGGCCAAGGTGCCTGAGGTGCTGGAGCCACACAAGTCCCTGCTGCTTAGCCAGGTGACACCTCCAATATCCACCTCCTCCACTTCTGTCCTGGGCAGGTCAGTAGGACCCACCCCCACCCCAGCCTGGGGGCTCTCAGGTGGCTGTCATGACCCAAAGTTTAACGACTTTGGGAGGCTTAGGGTCACCAAGTATGAATACATAAAGAAGCTACTCTCTACGCACATGATGATCATATCAAGGAACATTCTTGACACTAAAAAGGAATGATGTTGTTTCCAGAATAAAGGACAGACCTTCCCGCGAAACAGCAGTTGCCAAGCTTCCCCTGACGTGTGTGTGTACATAATATATGAATCACATTCACCCACACCTTTCTGAGGGGTTTCCTCCTCTCTAGATGGAGATGATGAGAAACCCACCTCCCAGGGGTGTGGCGAGAATTAAGCACAGGGACAGTGTTGGATCCAGTCCCAGCACAGAGTAAGAGGGAAGAAGTGTAGCCACCTGATTCTCTCACACACGTCTCCTCCTGCCTGTGATCTGCTCACTGCCCTCCGTCAGGGAAGACAGTCACGGGCCAGCCTGGAGCAGAGCCCAGCAGTGGGAACCAGGCCTTGGAGAGGCCCGGGTGGGGACAGCAGGTCACCAGGCAGGGGCCCCATGGCTTCATTTGTACAACGCAGGGACAGCCCTTGGAATGCAAAGAAGGAAACGCTGAGGGCAGGGGGAGCCCCAGCAGGCAGGTACCTCAGGTCCCCAGGAAGAGCAGAACCGCAGCCCCCACCACAGCAGGAAGGCCCGAGAGTCTTACCCAAGCGCAGGAGCCCATGGCTAACTGCATGCAGCCCCACAGGAAGGCCAGCAGCACAGCACAGGCGGGCTCACGGAAGGTGCAGAAGGAGACCAGGAGGGACATGATGGCCGTGGGGCCCAGAGTCACATCCCGAGAGGTTCCCAGGAAGAAATACACCCATGAAGGCAGAGCAGAGGCCGTACTGTTGGGGAGAGAGAGGGATGAGCACCAAGGAGGCACGTGGCACGCCCACGGGGCCCCTGGTATAGACATCTGAGCACAGGGGTCTGTGTGTCCACTGGGTACTTTGGGCACACCAGTGCACACAGGCAGGGTAAACACCCCCCTTCTACCATCTACGGGTGTGACCTGCAGGGATCAGGGGACCTCTTTTCTCCCCGCACCCAAACCTGCGGGAGCACAAAGGCCTGTGAGCTTCTGTGTGAGTGTGAGTCTGAGAAGGCGTTCTTAAGGCTGCAGTGAGTCATCCCGCTGCCCCATCAGGCAATCCAGAACTAGCCGGGTGCCTAAGTGTGACAAGTGTGACAAGAGCAGTTACAGGGACGAGTGTCTGCCCAAAGGCAGTCACAGGCTCTAGATTGTAAACCAAGGCTTCTTGGCCCCATGAGGCTGGAACCCTGGGCACCATGCTTGTCTGGAGGACATACTATGCATTTCTACTCTGCTTCTGGGTGCTTGGAGTGGGGTGAGGGCCTGGGGAGTACATGTGGCCGGCAGCAAGGAGAGACATCTCACCTGGGGGAGGAGTCAGGCCACCTCAGCATAGGCCAGTGCCTGGGGAATGACCTCGAGGCCCTCCCCCCCTCCCCGAGAACCTGGCGATAAAGTCCATCTTCAGCCACTGCACAGAGTAGTGGGACAGCCAGGCGGGGATGGGCAGCTTTCTCTGCAGGGCCGCAGGGGGGCAGCAGCGGGCTGGCTGGGCCAGGCAGGGGCCTGAGGGCCTGGCCTGACTCAGCACCTTCACAGGAGAGGGCGTGCCTGGGGGCAACACAGACCAGCAGTCAGGGTCCAGGCTTCAAAGAACCCAGCAATAGGGCCGGGAGTCCAGGGGCATCAGGAGAAGCACAATCTGTCTCCCCTCCAGGAGGTCTGACCCAGATGGTTAAATTCCCTCCTGCTGGTCTGAGAGGGGAAGCCAACCACCTGTGCAGAGGGGGGCCTCAACCAAAGGTGGAGTGTCCCTCTCCCTTGCTCACTGCTCCCCCTGAACCCCATCTGCCCAAATCCTAGGTGCCATCTCTCCCTCCATCAACGCTGGCCGGGAAGAATGTGAGAAAGGATTTCTCAATGAGAAGCCTAAACGCTAATTAGACTCAAGGTTTCTCCTCCCGGGAGAATTTGTTTGCTTTTTTTTTTTTCCTCCTCAGAGAACTTAACGGGGAGCAGTGCAGAGAGAAGCAGGGTGCAGGGGGCTACCCTCGCCTGCCTGGTGGGGTGTGGGTGGCGTGACTGGAGGCCCTAAGGGACCAGAGGATTTCCACGCGTGCACCATCGGGGGGCTCCACCCATAAGGGGGACTGTAGCGCTGGAGGGGGTGTCTCCCATCCTGAGGCCCCTTCTTACCCAACCCCCACCTGTGGCATTCGCATCGCTATAATGGTCCCAGGAGCTCTAGTTGCTTCTGGAGAACTTTAGAGGCTCCTCGATTAATTCAGGGTGCGCAGCGTCCTCTAGGATCCTGGCGCCCCCTGTCGCAGAGCCGGCCCCAGAACCCCCTCACCCCGGACCCCCGAGCCTGCTCTGGGCAGAACCCGGCCCCCACCCCCAAAGCCGCCTGCCCGAACCCTAGGGTCTAAGGGTCGGGATCCACGCCGGCGAACGGTCCGCGGCCCGCCGGCCCAGCAAGGCGGAGGGCGGCGGGGACGCCGGTGGGGACGCGGTGGGTGGGGAATGGGGTCCCCGGTGGAGGCGCCGCACACTCGGACCCACACCGCCCCTCCCGTCCGCCGCCCCCGGGGGACCCCGGCCCGTCCCCGGCAGCTCGCCCACCCCGTCCCGGGCCCGCAGCGGACTCACCTGGCGCCGCAGCTCGCGCTCTCTGAACGTTGCCTCAGCCGCGTCCGCAGGAAGCACAGAGGCAGGTGGACCGAGAGGCGCGGGCAGAGCCCCCGGGGGCGGGGCCTGAGGTGCACGTGTCCTCAGGGCGGGGCCGGGAAGTCCGGGGGTGGGGCTTGACGAGCAGGTGGCTTCCCGGCAGGGCGGAAGCCGGGCGGGGTCTGACGGGGACCTGATCCCGGCGCCGCGCTGGGCCCGGCAGCTGCTTCCCTGAGGTGTCTGGGGCTGGGCAATGGCCCAGTCAGTGGGCATTGCTTGTGGGGACGGTGATGCCATTCTGTGTCCAGGCCTCCCTGATTTTTCTTATACCCGAGATTCCCCACCCTCAGCTGCCCTGGCACAGACTGGAGGGCGGGGTGAGGGAGGCCTCTGTGTTTTGGTTTTCAGAGGCCATCCCCGCAAGGTCAGGTCCTGTGGTCACATTGACGAGGCCTGGCTCTGGTGTGGGAACGGGCTGTGCTCTGCCTGGAGCAGCCCTCACCACTCGGGGCACCCCAGCCCCACACTGAGGCAGTGAGCAGGGCGGCGGGGGACACGAAGCCGAGAGCTGATTGATGCCGCTGGGATGATGGTTCTGGAAGCAAAGGAGTTGTAGGCAGGCCGTGGAAGGTCGACCTGTGGACAACTGAGAATAGTCGGCATCTGTGTGGGCTCCAGCACCAGGTCTTGGCCTGAACCAGAGACCCTGGGGTGAAGAGCCTTTTGTGCCAGTCTGAGCAGGCAGGGCTGCAGCTGGACTGTGCGAGAGGGGAGTGTGTAGCCAGCCTCGGCCCAAGGGTGAACTGGGGCCTTGCTGAGCCCTAAACCTGGGGCCTCTGGGCCAGCTCTCCCCAGGAGACCCTCCTGCCCTTGCAGCCTCCGCCTGTGCTCCTCTGACCCCTCCTCAACCTGGCTGGCCCACTGCCTCCCTGGAAGGCTGCAGGTGGGCTCTTTCCTGCAGGTGCTGCCCACCCCACCTCTGCTGGCACGTGCCACGCCATCTCCCCAAATTCCCCTGTGGATAGACGTCCCCAAGGCAAGGGAATTGACAGGGGGAGAGTGGTGGAGGGCTGGGGGCACAGAAGTGGGGAGAGGCTGCCCCACCATTGATGATGCTGTGGCAGAGGAAGAGGACTTGGGTGGGGGCAAGTTCACGCCCTCTCCAAGGCAGACTGCAGCTGCCAAGCAGTTTTCTGGGCCCAATTTTGTTTGCTTGTTTTAACATAATTTCAAACTTACGAAAAGCTGCTACACACAACATAAAGAACTTTCCGACACCCTTCACCCAGATTTCTGAACTGTTTTGTTCTCTCTGTTTATCAGCCTAGGTTTCTTTCTGGGTCATTAGAGTAAGTTATAGACATGATGCCCCATAACCTCTGAACATTTCAGAGTGTATTTCCTAAAAGCGAGTGCAGTCTGCTTCATAACCACAGCACTTCTATCCAAATCAGGGCGTTAGTATTGCTACCAGGCCACCATCTGATCCTCAGACCCACTTGGGCTTCACCAGCTACCCCACTAATGTCCATTGCTCAGCTGGGACCCAGTGCAGGGTCGCTCACTGCGTGCAGTTGTCTCTCTAGTCCCCATCAGTCTGGAACAGTCCCTCGGTCTTTCCTGACCTTGACGCCTCTAAAGCGTGCAGCCTGGGTGTGTGTTCTCGGGTGTTCTCAGGAGTTTCCTTTGGATTAGGCCCAGGTTGGGCGTTGTTGGATAGAGCATTGCGGCCGTGGCCCAGGGTGTCTGTACCCCATCACTGAGGACATTAACTTGATCACTGGGCTAAGGGGTGTTGGCCAGGTTTTCCTGCTGTAAAGTTGAATAAGTACTTTGTGTCTAAATTAATTAACAAGGTGTCTTTAGCGGGAAAATATACTGAGACTATGCAGTTATCACTAGTGTTTGCATCCCTTGATGATCATCAGCCAGATCAGTTATCAATAGGTTGGTTGTCAAGTGATGATTTTCTGATGTCATCACTCTTGCATTTATTAGTGGGCACTCTGTGGTAAGGTAGACTTTTCTCGTTTATTTATTTGTGTATATCAACATGGACTTGGGGGTTATTGTATGATTCAACAGGCTGTACTCGTTACTGCTGTCATTGATTTTGATGTTCAGGTCGCCCCTGATTTTGCCAGCAGGAGCCCCCACCTAAGGCCTGTTTCTGTGTCTCCCTCAGAATGCCAGACACACCGTTTGCTTCCTGTGGTCTCCACCACACCCGCCTCCTGAAGTGACACATCTCTCATCAGAGGTCTGTGAATGCAGACCCTGCCTCCCACAAGATCTGGAGGTCAGAAACTCTGCTCCAGGTGAGAGTCAAGGCGGCTGTTGTCTGTTTCCATTTCTGAATAAACAGCTGAGCCACCTTCCACCCCGTGGGGCAGAGGCCTAAAGACTGCCCCTCATCCTGGGGGTGGTTCTAAATTGTTAGTGTTTTCCTGCTGTGACGTTTAGAAAACAGAGACAGAAGAATTTACCCACCTGTCTAACCTATTTGTCATTCACAGTGTTTTTCATCCCAGGATTCCCTGTCCACAGGGTCTGGTTTTCTTTTTCTCATGGTGATATCACTGCCCAGTCTTTTAGTTTCTAGTGGATTGGAGTAAATGCTCTCCCCACCCCACCCCGCCTCTCTGACCCACTCCCCAGTCGATGCAGATGGTTCCTGTGTTCAACCTCCTGTGGGTGTAAACCCTGCCCCAGCAGCATTCTCATGACGCTGAATGGAGAGGGTCCTCGAAGCCTTCACCTTGGTCAGCAGGCAGCCCCTGGCCCTTCCGTGTCAGAGGATGCAAATGGAGGTGGCAGGGCCCCTCGTCTGCCATGTGCGGGCTCCAGACTCTGCCTCAGGCTTGGGCTGGCTCTCTCCCTCAGCGCACCACTGGTTGCCCCCAGGCCAGGCTGTCTCTTCCCAGCAGGGCTTGGAGGAATTTGGTCGGTTCTGACCCTGGACTCTGGGGCTGAGTTGGTAACCAGGAGCATTGCTTGTTGACACCTGGAATGTGGATAAGATGGGATTCTGTCCCTCCTACCGTGTACATAACTCTTGGCGTGTGGGTTGCCGTGCTTTTTATGGCTTCTGTGTCATTGTCACAGCAGCACTGGGAGGTCAGACAGCAGGAATCATCACCCTATTCAAGAAGGGGGCCCCGGTGCTTCCGATGGCTCACAGCTAATGTGGGCTCTGGGCTCTTCCAGCCCGTGGGGAGGGCAGATGAACAAGACTGGGGCTTACAGGTCAGAACCGGAGGGTTGTTTCCTGGACTGAAATGCTGAAGCTCTTTTGTGTATTTAAAATTTTGGGGGGGAATTATGGTAAAATACACAAAACATAAAATTTACCATCTTAAGTATTTTAAAGTGTACAGTTGAGTAGTGGGTAAATATATTCGCATGGTTGTAATGGATCTCCAGAACTCTTTCATCTTGTAAAACTGAAACTCTGTACCCATTAAACAACAATTTCTTATTTCCCCTCCTCCTAGCCCCTGGCAACCACCACTCTACTTTCTGTCTCTATGAATTTGACTCCTCTAGGTACCTGGATAAGTGGAATCACACAGTATTTGTCTTTTTATGACTGACTTATTTCACTTAGAATAGTGTCTTCAGGGTTCATCCACACTGTAGCATGTGTCAGAATTTCCTTCCTTTTTAAGGCCGAATAATATTCCATTTTATGGAGAGACCACATTTTGTTTTTCCATTCATCTGTTGATGGACACTTGGGTTGCCTCCACCTCTTGGCTATTGAAAATAATGCTGCTATGAACGTGGATATGCAAATGTCTCTTTCAGACCTTACTTTCAATTTCTGGGAGGTATATACCCAGAAGTGGAATTGCTGAACCATCTGGTAATTCTGTTTAATTTTTTGAGGAACCACAATACTGTTTTCCACAGTGGCTGCACCATTTTACATTCCTTCCATCAATGCTCAAGGGTTCCAGTTTCTCCACATCCTCACCAATGCACATTATTTTGTGTCTTTTGATTACAGCCATCCTCATGGATGTGAGGTGGTATCTCATTGTGATTTTGGTTAGCGTTGTCCTAGTGGTTAGTGGTGGTGTGCATCTTCTCAGCTCCTTATTGGCTATTTGTTTGTCTTCTTTGGAGAAATTTCTATTCAAATCCTTTGTCCATTTTTGAATTGGATTGTTGTTTTTGTGTTTTATTATTAATTTCATAATAGTTTATAACATTGTGTACTTTTAGTTGTACACTGTTATTTGTCAGTCACCATATAAATGCGTCCCTTCACCCCTTGTGCCCACCCCCAACCCCCTTCTCCTTGGTAACCACCAAACTGTTCTCTATGTCTAGGTGTTAATTTATCTTGCGCATATGAGTGAAGTCATACAGTCTTTGTATTTCTCTGTCTGGTGTATTTCGCTTAACATAATACCCTCCAGGTACATCTATGTTGTTGCAAATGGGACGAATTTGTCTTTCTTTATGGCTGAGTAGTATTCCATTCTGTGTATATAACACATCTTCTTTGTCCAGTCATCAGTCGAAGGACACTTGGGTTGCTTCCACTTCTTGGCTATAGTGAATAATACTGCAATGAACATAGGGGTGTATAAGCCTCTTTGGATTGTTGATTTCTGGTTTGTTGGATAGATACCCACTAGTGGGATAGCTGGATCATAAGGTATTTCTATTTTTAATTTTTTGAGGAATCTCCATACTGTTTTCCACAGAGGCTGCACCGGTTTGCATTCCCACCAGCAGTGAATGAGAGTTCCCGTTTCTCCACAACCTCTGCAACATTTATTATTTTTTGTCTTGGTGATTGTAGCCATTCCAATGGGTATAAGTTGATATCTTAGTGTAGTTTTTATTTGCATTTCCCTGATGATTAGTGATGTTGAACATCTTTTCATGTACCTATTGGCCATCTGTATATCTTCCTTGGAAAACTGTCTGTTCATGTCCTTTGCCCATTTTTTGATCAGGTTGTTCATTTTTTTCTTTGTTCGCTTGTGTGAGTTCTTTATATGTCATGGAGATTAACCCCTTGTCAGATATATGATTTGGAAATATTTTCTTCCAGCTGCTGGGTTGTCTTTTCATTTTGATCCTGGTTTCATTTGCATTGCAGAAGCTCATTAGTCTAATGAAGTCTCACTTGTTTATTGTTTTTGTTTCCATTTTCTGAGTAAACATGAAATTCAAAAGGAGCCCTCTATGACAGATGTCAAAGAGTGTACTGCCTATATTTTCTTCCAGGAGTTTTATAGTTTCAGGTCTTACCTTCAAGTCTTTGATCCATTTTGAGTTAATTTTTGTGTATGGAGAAAGCCGATGATCTACTTTCATTCTTTTGCATGTGGCTGTCTAGTTTTCACCACACCAAACTTTCCTTTCTCCCGTGTATGTTCTTAGCTCATTTGTTGAAGATGAGCTGTCCGTAGATGCGTGGTTTTCTTTCTGGGCTTTCAATTCTCTTCCACTATCTGTGTGTCTGTATTTGTACCAGTACCATGCTGTTTTAATTATTATAGCTTTGTAGTATATCTTGAAGTCTGGGATTGTGATGTCTCTAGCCTCGTTCTTTTCTCTCAGGATTGCTTTAGCTATACGGTGTCTTTTGTTGCCCTGTGTGAATTTTAGTATTCTCTGTTTTATTTCTGTGAAGTATGTCATTGGGATTCTAGTTGGGATTGCATTGAATCTGTAGATTGCTTTAGGTAGTATGGACATTTTAACTGTGTTTATTCTTCCAGTCCATGAGCATGGGATATCTTTCCATTTTTTTTGTCATCATCGATTTCTTTCAATAATGTCTTATAGTTTCATTGTAGAGGTCTTTCACCTCCTTGGTTAAATTTATTCCTAGATATTTTATTCTTTTTGTTGCGATTGTAAATGGGATTGTCTTCTTGAGTTCTGCTTCTGTTAGTTCGTTATTAGCATATAGAAATGCAACTGATTTTTGCAGGTTGATTTTCTACCCTGCAACTTGGTTGTAGTTGTTGATTATTTCCAATAGTTTTCCAATGGATTCTTTATGGTTTCCTATATAGAAAATCATGTTGTCTGCAAACAGCAAGAGTCTCACTTCGCTGCCTATTTGGATTCCTTTTATTCCTTTTTCTTTCCTAATTGCCCTGGCCAAAACTTCCAGTACTATGTTGAATAAGAGTGGGGAGAGTGGGCACCCTTGCCTTGTTCCTGTTCTCAGAGGAATGGATTTCAGTTTTTCCCTGTTGAGTATGATGTTTGCAGTGGGTTTGTCATATATGGCTTTTATTATGTTGAGGTACTTTCCTTCTATACCCATTTTGTTGAGAGTTTTTTATCATAAATGGATGTTGGAGTTTGTCAAATGCTTTCTCTGCATCTATTGAGATGATCATGTGTTTTTTATTCCTCGTTCTGTTGATGTTGTTTATCACATTGATTGATTTGTGATTGTTGAACCATCCCTGTGTCCCTGGTATAAATCCCACTTGATCATGGTGTATGATCTTCTAATGTATTGCTTTACTCAGTTTGCCAATATTTTGTTGAGGATTTTTGCATCTATGTTCATCAGTGATATTGGCCTATAATTTTCCTTCTTTGTATTGTCCTTGTCTGATGTTGGTATCATGGTGATGCTGGCCTCATAGAATGTGTTAGGAAGTGTTCCATCTTCCTCTATTTTTGGAATAGTTTAAGAAGGATAGGTATTAAATCTTCTTTGAATGTTTGGTAAAAGTCTCCAGAGAAGCCATCTGGTCCTGTACTTTCATTTTTTGGGAGATTTTTATTACACTTTCAATCTCTTTACTTGTGATTGGTCTATTCAGATTCTATGTTTCTTCTTGATTCATTTTTGGGAGGTTGTATGAGTCTAAGAATTTATCCCTTTCTTCCAGATTGTCCAGTTTGTTGGCATATAGTTTTTCATAGTATTCTTTTATAATCCTTTGTCTTTCTGTGGTATCCATTGTAATTTCTCCTCTTTCATTTCTAATTTTGTTTATTTGAAACTTGTCTCTCTTTTCTTAGTGAGTCTGGCTATGAGTTTGTCAATTTTGTTTATCTTCTCAAAGAACCAGTTCTTTGTTTCATTGATCCTTTCTACTGTTTTTTTTTTGTTTCAATTTCATTTATTTCTGCTCTAATTTTTATTATTTCCCTCCTTCTGCTGAATTTGGGCTTTGTTTGTTATTCTTTTTCTAATTCCATTAGGTGTAATTTAAGGTTGCTTATTTGGGATTTGTCTTGTTTGTTAAGGTGGGCCTGTGTTGCTATGAGTTTCCCTCTCAGGACTGCTTTTGCTCCATCCCATATGAGTTGGTATGGTGTATTTTCATTTTCATTTGTTTCCAGATGTTTTTTGATTTCTCCTTTAATTTCTTTAATGATCCATTGGTTGTTCAGTAGCATGTTGGTTAGACTCCACATCTTTGTCACTTTCCCAGTTTTTTTCTTGTAGTTGATTTCTAGATTCATAACATTATGATTGGAAAAGATGCTTGCTATGATTTCAATCTTATTACATTTATAGAGGCTTGCTTTGTTTCCCATCATATGGTCTATCCTTGAGAATGTTCCTTGTGTGCTTGAGAAGAATGTGTAATCTGCTGTGTTTGGATAGAGTGCTCTATGTATATCTATTAAGTCCATCTGGTCTAGTTTTTCATTTAAGTCCAGTATTTCTTTATTGACTTTCTGCCTGGGTGATATAATTATTGATGTAAGCGGGGTGTTAAGATGCCCTACTATTATTGTCTTTTTGTTAATATCTCCTTTTAGGTTTGCTAATAGTCACTTTCTGTACTTTAGTGGTCCTGTGTTTGGCACATATATGTTTATAAGTGATATGTCTTCTTGGTGGAGTGTCTCTTTTATCATTATATATTGGCCCTCTTTGTCTCTCATTACCTGTTTTATCTTGAAGTCTACTTTGTCTGAGATAAGTATGGTGACACCTGCTTTCCTTTGTTTGCCTTTAGCTTGGAGTATTGTCTTCCATCCTTTCACTCTGAGCCTGTGTTTGCCTTTAGAGCTGAGATGTGTTTCCTGGAAGCAGCATATTTTTGGATCCTGTTTTTTAATACATCCTGCCACTCTGTGTCTTTTGATTGGAGAATGCAATCCATTTATATTTAGAGTGATTATCAATATATGAGGGCTAATGTTGCTCTTTTATGGCTAATTCTCCTGTTATTTTACATTTCTTTTGTTTCTCGTCCAGTGTGTTTTGGGCTACCAATGCAGTTTGGTAGTTCTCTATGATGGTTTTCTCTTTATTTATCATATGTGGCTCTGTTTTGATCGTTTGTTTAGTGGTTACCATGAGGTTGTATAAAAAAATCTCATGGATGAGATAGTCTATTTTCTGATGGCCTCTTCTTTCCTTAGACTAAGTCAATTCAATCACTTTCCTCTTCCCTTTCTAAATTATTATTGTCATAACTTATTCCACCTTGTGTTGTGAGTTTCTGTGATGAGGTTATATTTATTTTTGGTGTTTTCCTTCTCTTAATCTTTGATGTTATAGTTAAGTGTTTGCTAACCTATTCTGATAGAGAGCTGCAATTTTTCTGATTTTGTCTACCTATTTTTCTCCTTGCTCAAATATTTGTATCCTCTTTCTCTTTTTTTCCCCCACAGGCCTGAGGGCCTTCTTGAGCATTTCTTGTAGTGGGAGTCTGTGGCAATGAACTCCCTTAGCTTTTGTTTACCTGGGATGGTTATTATTTCTCTATCATATCTGAAGGATATTTTCACTGGATAGAATATTCTTGGCTGAAAGTTTTTGTCTTTCAGAATTTTGAATATATCATTCCACTCTCTCCTAGCCTATTAAGTTTCTGCCGAGAAATTGGCTGAGAGCCTGATAGGAATTCCTTTGTATGTTATTGTTTTTTGTCTTGCTGCCCTTAATAATTTTTGTCATTGACTTTTGCCAGCTTTACTACCATATGCCTTGGAGAGGGTCTTTTCATGTTGATATATTTAGGAGATCTATTGACTCCATTTACTAGTATTTCCAGCTCCTTATCCAGGTTTGGGAAGTTCTCAGCTATTATTTCTTTGAATAAGCTCTCTGCTCCTTTTTTCCTCTTTTCTCCCTCTGGAATACCTATAATCCTTATGCTGCATTCCTAATTGAGTCGGATGTTTCTCGGAGAGTTTCTCTTTTTTTCTTTTCTTGGGGAGGAAGATTAGCCCTGAGCTAACATCTGTTGCCAAGCCTCCTCTTTTTGCTGAGGAAGATTGGCTCTGGGCTAACATCCATGCCCATCTTCCTCTACTTTATATGTGGGACGCCTGCCACAGCATGGCTTGATAAGCGGTGCATGTGTCCGCGCCCAGCATCTGAACATGTGAACCCTGGGCTGCTGACGCAGAGTATACAAGCTTAACCACTACACCACTGGGCTGGCCCCTCAGAGAATTTCTTCATTTCTTTTTAGTCTTAGTTCTCTCTCCTCCTCCATCTGGAGCATTTCTGCATTCCTATACTAAGTATTGCTAATTCTTTCCTTCATATTGTCAGCTCTGTTCTTTAAAGATTCCAGAATTTTCTTTGTCTCCTCCATTGTGTTTTCATCTCCAACATTTCTGATTGGTTTTTCTTTATAGGTTCAAACTCTTTTGTGAAAAAGTTGCTGATTTCATTGAATTATCTATCTGTATTTACTTGTAATTCATTGAGCCTTTTATGATAGCTATTTTGAATCCTCTGTCATTTAGGTTATAAATGTCTGTGCTTTCAGGATTGATTTCTGAGTGCTTGTCATTTTCCCTCTGGTCTGGAGATTTAATATGAGGGTGTGGGCTCATTTTTCCTCATGCTGAAAATATGGGTCACAGCTTCCACCTGCCGCCACTGGGTGGGGCTCAAGAGCTGTGTATTCTGAGCCCACTGCAATCTGCGGGCACACTGGCCAACCGGCTGTGCTGAAGTACTGTGCGAGGGGAGTGGCTCTTTCTTTCACCTGCCCAAGCCCATGGGCTTCTCACTCTTCCCCCACTATCTGCTCTCCTGGGGTGCTAGGTTGCTGAAGATACCCCTGCAACAGTCAGTCCCCTCCATATGGGAATTTCCCACAGGCCATGAGAGAACTTGGAGAGTGACAGCTTTCCTGCAGAGGGCCGCCCCTCCCCCTCTCTCTCTGAGATCCACACGGTCCTGGTCCCAGGGTTTCTGTCACTGGAGAAAGAGAGGAGTTCTTCTTACCTCCTTCCTCTTCCTCCGGAGGTTCCAGCAGCTCCACCTTCAGATATATGGCTGTGTCACTCTCTGATGTCTTTTGTGTTGTGTGAATGTCCTCTGTTGGTATATGAATGTCCTTTTTGTTGTATCTCAGGGGGAGAGAGTCTAAGGGGGAAGCTCACTCTCCAATGATGCTCATATCAGTCATTCTTTGGGTTTTTTTGCTGACTTTTAGGAGTTCTCCTCATATTCTGGATATTAATCCCTTATCAGATACGTAATTTGCAAATATTTTCACCCATTCCATGGGTTGCCTTTTTACTCTGTCGACAGTGTCTTTTGATGCACAAAAGTTTTTAATTTTCATGAAGTCCAATTTGTCTATTTTTTTCCTTTGTTGCATGTACTTTTGGAGTCATATCTAAGAAATCATTGCCAAATTCAATGTCATGAAGCGTTGCCCATGCTTTCTTCTAGGAGTTTTATAGTTTCAGCTCTTACATTTAAGTCTTTGATCCATTTTGAGTCATTGTTTGTACATGGTGTGAGGTGAGGGGCCAGCTTCATTCTTTTGCATGTGGGGATCCGGTTTCCGGCAGCATCTGTTGAAAAGACCTTCCTTTCCCCATGGATGTTTTTGTTTTGCCCTTGTTGAAAATCATTTGTGCAGCTAATGCTCTTTTCCAGGTTTTTGTTGAAATGTGGCTTCATCGTTATTCCTTAGAGTTGTACCAAAAAGTCTCCTCTCGCCAAGGTATGTTGCTGCAGTCTGTCACCCCATCTCCTGCTCCGGCCCTGGTGTGTCTGGTCAACCTGCTGCTTCCTGTCCTTGATCATAGCTGGTTTCCAAGGGCCGGAGGAGGGGAAGCAGAAACATACCCTCACCCCTCACTCAGTTGCTGAACAGCAGGTGGGTTTTGTTCTGTGGTGGGCTTGAACCCTGAGAGCTGGAGGCCAGTCCTCTCTGGAGTCCTCCCCACACTGCTCCCCAAGCCCCCTCCCTGGCAGCGGGAATGGTTGAGATTGTGGTGCTCATGCTCTGGGGGTAGGGGAGCCGAGATGCCTCTGGGAGTCACGTCCGGGTCTGTCCCCTCTACCATCTCAGTGCTTCCTGCTTTCACACGGAGATGGCATGCAGCAGCCCCCGCCCACACTGGTGCCTGCGCTTCCTGGGCAGCTACCAGGCACTGCTGTCCCTGCTGCTGCCTTCTTTGTGGCCTCTCTCTCCTGCATCTGGCCCCTGCCCCGCCCCTCCTCTTCATGCTGGGCTACCTCCTCTCCGCCATGGCCATGTTGCTGGTGACCAAGCTGGCAAGCTGCACCAGCTCTGACCATGCACTGGCTGTGTCCATGGGCAAGTCAGTGGGATGGCAACCCGGCCCCTCCCTTGCGCCTGGAAGGCCACATCCAAGCCTGAGCCTGGTCACCTTTGAGCTTCTAGGGGACGTTTTCCTACAGCTACGGAACCCTCCAGAAGAACCTGAAATGAGAAGGGCACGGTGTCAAAGGGCCACGTGTCGCCAGGCCGCCAGGCCCTCCCTCCTTCCCTCAGCTGGAGGCCCTGCTGTTCGGTGGCTCTCAAGGCCTTTCCCTTCTTTAGCCATTTGAGGGTTTAGCCGTGTGAGGCTCAGCAGTCAGTGTGTCCCCGGGAGGGCCTTTGGCCCTCTGTCCTCGCTGTCATTGAGGTGGGCAGTGTGTGGCGTGAGTCTCCTGTCCCCGGGTGATACCAGGACAGTAGCTCAGCCTCCGGCTCCAGGGAAGAAACAAAGACCCTAAAAGAGATTGCTGAGAAAATTAGATGGTGGTTCTCTGATTCCTAATTTTAAGGTTAAATTTTGCCACATTTGGCAAAGCAGGGTCATTCTCCAGCAGGGTGTTCTCCCAGCGATTCCAAGGCTGGGCTATACGATTCCCTTTAGAGGAGAAAAGATCCTCTAGAAGCACAAGTGCTCGGGGGACAGTGCTCCACTGCTGGCTCCCTTCCAGCCCACAAGCCAGTGATCCCGTGGCTCAGCGGCCACTCAGCATCCCCACCTTGTCTGGGGGCTCTGGTCCCCGTGGGTGGAGGGGATGCGGCAGGGCCGCTGGAGCTGGGCGTCTGGTCTACAACCAAAGACGGTCCAAAGCGTTGTTTGTATCTTCAATAAAATCCAGTGCTCAAAGACACAGATCTTTTGATGACACCTGAACGTTCATACCACACGACAGTTACACGTTCGCCGTCAGAAATCATCCCCCGGGGTCGCGAGCACCTCCCTTCACTCCACAGATGACGCACTGGAGAGAACAACATCTCAACAGTGATTTTACACCAAGCCTCCTTTGTTCTTAAGTTTTCCAACTGTAAATGCTGGGCTTCGTATTTTGATGTAAACTCAAGACAATGTCATTTTGGGGCCTGTGACCAAAAATCAAACCAGATTTGTAACCAACCACAGATGCGCATAAACTTGTTCTTGCTCCTAAGTCTTGCAGTGCCTGGGCTCAGCCTCCACTGAGGTCACCCTCACAGTCCACTCTGCCCTTGGGGACTGCAGAGACCACTGTTTACGCCGTCTTTGCCCAGAGGGACAGTGGGTTCATTTACATGGTGACAGGCCGAGGTGGGTGTAACACTGAAGTGGCTGGAAGAGGGGGGCCCCAGGAGCTCGGGGAAGCCTGCCCAGAGTGGGCCTCGGGCAGCACAGGCCCGGAGCTGGGCTGAGCCAGAGGATTTTGCCTTCTCCTCCTCAGCAGGTCAGAGTTGGCCTCAATATGAAAAGCTGACGATCCTGGGTCATGCGCTGCATTTTCTGTGGCTCCGGAAGCTCAGAGGGTCGTGTGTGCAGCTGGGGACTGAGCTGCACTGACCAGCCCCACTTGATCATCTCGCCAGGAGTGCACCATCCTGGCCTGACTGTTCATGTCCCCCTTTCCCTGGGCAGGGCAGGTGCTCTCGTTGTATTAGAGGGAAGTAAGACACCATAGTTTCTACAAGTTCAACATGAACAGATGACAGGCTTTGTCACCAGACTCATGTCAAGAGAAGGGCTGTGAACACACTTTGTGAGTTGATGGTCTGGGGTCAGACAGCAATGGCACTGTTTCCCCACGACACGCCCTGTGGATGTCCACCCCTGCCCACGAGGATGGGGTGTCCCCCTTTACCCTTGATCTCTCTCCATGGCTTCACTCATCCCCCACACACCACCCTCGTCCATACTTCTCTCATGCTCTCTTTTCTTCACCTGAAAATACTCTCCAGCGCCCTAAAAAGCAAAACCGAAATGCTCCACTTCACCCACACATCCATTAGCTGTGAAACAGCCACCTACTGTGTGCACCTCAGCTGTGCTGGGGACACGGGGGGAAGAGGCAGGACTACCCACTGCCCCGGGACCTCGTGTTGCAGAGCCCAGAAGTCATAAAGAGCAAAGAGGAACGGTAAGGTCAAGGAGGGGACAGGGTCCAGTGGTCGGGGGCCTGAGAGGCAGTATCTGGGAGAGAGCAGACGGCACGTGGGAAGGACAGCCCACCGGCCGCAGTGGCTGGTGCCCAGGGAGGCAGGAGCAGAGTGGGTGGCTGGGGCACCAGCTGCTTCCAGGTGAGAGCGATGGGGACCTGACCTTCACAATGATCCCGAGTTCAAGTTTGCAAAGGGCTTTCACTGCAGTTGAGAAAGGAACGGGGGCTGAGAGCAGAGGCAGAAGTACAGTTGGGAGGATGCTCTGGGAGCTGGGCATGGAATTTGGGATGAGTCCTGGAGTCACGGCAGCTGGGGAGACGGGGTGGGGGACAGGGGGACACATCGAGGAGGAAACGGACATCCAAGGGGAGAGGCTTCTGGCCCGGCTCAGGGGAGGTCAGGCGAGGACGGGCATCCTTGCCGTGCCATTCTCTTCACCTCCTCTGGGACCTTTAGGAGTGTTTGTGCCCTCTGCATCCACCTCCTCAGCTCCCACTCACGCCTCGACTTTTTGCTATCTGGCCAGTACTCCAACCGATGCCAAAGGGCCAAATCCAGACATGTCTCAGACCACACGGTCCTGGGCCTTCTGGCAGTGCTCACCCCGGGAGCCACAGCTCCATGGTTCTCCTGAGGCTCTGCTTCAGTGACTCACCAGCCCCTCAGGCTACGCTGTTCCTCGGCATTTCTCTAGTGGCAGCTGGTAATATCCCGAGCATGCTGTGTTCTACAGAACGTCACCCGGAAAGCTCTGAGTCTGTGCCTCTGAAATCTTCCCTGTTAAGCTCTATGTTCTAGGCAACGCAGGAAGGTGGGTGAAACCAGCTGTCTGCCTCGGTAGGCCCCCAACAGCCGGGCACTGATTTCCTGTGCCCCCTTTCCAGGTGAAAGGGGTGCTGTTTTCACTGCACACAGTCCCGTGCTCACTGCTGAGATGCACAGTCCTCTGGTCCTCAGGCCAGGTCTCTGAGGTTCTCCTCGGCCCCCCTGCCTCCTCAGCCAGCTGACTTCCTCCCATTCAGTCAGCACCTCCTCACCCTCCCTCCACCTCCCACCCACCTACCCCTCCTCCCGGGTTGGATTTAGTGCCCCCCTCTGCGCTTACTCCACACTCCACAAATAAAAGAGAGGTACTTCTTTACCACTGCTCGGGGCCGGGCCCTTCAAGATGCTGAATAAATAAATATTGTGGCTGAATCTCCAATGGGTGTATTTGCTCCTTGAGGACAAGCAGTAGAGCTCACTCATCTTTCTAGCTCCAGCACCACAGTAGCTGCCCAATAAACACATTGTCTGACAGATACTTATTCTACCTGTTACATACACATCCAGCTCCTAACCTCTCAGGAACCAACATGTGAACTACTTGGGTAAGTTAATTTGTACCTGAACAGACAAGGACTGTGACAGGGACAGGGCTATTGAGTCTAAAGTTGAACAAAAATTGTTGGGGAAAGACACGGTCACTGCCTTGGGAGGGATCTGTCCAATATTCCAATCATAGAGCTAGGTATGAGAGCAAAACCTATAATCTGTTAGGAGAAAATGTAAGAGGCAATCTTCATAACCTTGCATCAGTCAATCATTTTTTAGATATGACATCAAAAGTACAAGTAACAAGAGAAAAAATAGATAAATCAGATTTCATCAAAATTAAAAATTTTTGTACTGCAAATGATACTATCAAGATAGTGAAAAGATAACCTACAGAATGGGAGAAAGTATTTGCAACTCATATATTTGATAAGGCGCTTGTATCTAGACTATACAAAGAATACTTATAATTCAACAATAAAAAGGTAAATAACCCAAATTAAAAATGGGCGAAGGATTTGAATAGACATTTCTCCAAAGGAGATAAACAAATGGCCAAGAAGCATGTGAACAGACACTCAGCATCTCTAGTCATTAGGGAAATGCAAATCAAAACCACAATAAGACATTACTTCACAATCACTGGGATGGTCATAATCAAAAAGACATACAATAACGAGAGTTGGTGATGTGGAGAAATTGGAACCCTCACACATTGCTGGTGGGAATGTAAAATGATGCGACAGTGTTTTGGCAATTCCTCAGAAAGATAAACACATGGCCCAGCAATTCTGCTCCTAGGTATATACCCGAGAGAACTGAAAACATGTCCACACAAAAACTTGTCCACAAATGTTCATAGCACCATTATTCGTGATAGCCCCAAAGTAGAAGAAACCCCAATGTCCACCAACTGAGGAATGGATAAATAAAAACTGGCATGGGTCTGTGATGGAATATTATTTGGCCATAAAAAGGAATGGAGTACGGATAGGTGCTACAACACAGGTAAACTTGAAATCACTATGCTAAGTGAAAGAAGCTGTTCACAAAAGACCACATATTGTGAGAGTCTGTTTATATGAAATGTCCAGAATAGGCAAATCTATGGAGACAGATAGTAGGCCAGTGGTTGTTTAAGACTGGGGCAAGGAGGGAGAACAGGGAGTGGCTGTTAATGGGTACAGGGTTTCTTTTGGAAAGGACAGAAATGTTCCAAAATTAGATTGTGGCGATGTTTGCAAAACTCTGTGAATATACTAAAAAACACTGAATTCACTTTAACTCTAGGAATTGTATGGTATGTGAATTCTATTTCACTAAAGCTTTTTTTTTTTTAATTATGGAATGTGTCAAATCCTGGACTGTTTTACCTCTGGGAACGTATTCTGAGAACTTCCTTGTACAGGAATCTGGAAGGGTTATTCTTACTACATCCACCAAACATCCAGGTCCCCAGTGAGTGCTGGGATATAAAAGTGAACAAAAACAGACCCGACATCTGACCGCCGGGAGTTGAGAGTCAGAAAGATCAATGTGAACGTGAAACTTTGATAAATGCTCCCAAAATAGGTCCAGTGGAGCAATAATAGGAAGACCCGACCCCACCACGGAGGTCAGGGAGCCTGTTTTTCCAGAAGACTGACTGATCCGAGGTCTGAAGGCAGAGCAGGGCTCACTTCCCTGAGAGATGGAGGAATGTGTTTCAGGTAGAAGATGCAGCACAAGGGGGCCCAGGAGGGAGTGCGGGGAGAGGATGGGGCGGAGAGGGTGAGAGGAAGGCTGGAGCCAGGGGAGGGCCAGAGAGGAGCTGGCTCACGCAGACCCTTAAAGCCCACGGTGACAGTTCGGTGTCCATCCTCAGAGTGTCCGCAAGTCCTTAACAGTTTTATACGAGGGGGGTGAATGTGATCTGACGCCACCTTGAGGAGGTCACTCTGCCTGTCCACTCCTTCCTGGGGCCTTCTGTGGCCTGGGTGGGCACCAGCCTCTCAGCCGCCCCATTACAAGCAGCAGACGACCTGCACCAAGGAGCACCCAGGCAGCCAGGGCAGCAGCAGCAGGAGGCACCCAAGGTGGAGGGGAGAGACCGGCTTCTAATTTCCAGGAATTTTTATGTCTTTCTTATGAACACAACAGCCTTTGAATACTTTTGAGGATATTATTATATTTATTTCTGACTCTCTTTCTGATTGCTCTATTAACTCTGTTTCTACTAGCTTTTTATTGCATTTCTGCTTTCATGGTGAATCTCCTCAAATACAGGCTGACTCTCTGTCTCTCTGTGTGTCTGAGGACCCTCATTTGTTGGTGGATGCAGCTCGCTGACAGTGACTATGGGGGAGGGGGCAGGTTCTAACAATGTTAGAAAGGTCATGTTGGTAGTTTACAGTAGGGGTTCATCAGCTACCAGGGCACTTCCAGCCTCTCCAGAGCCCAGGTGTCTGCTTCATCCTGAAAGCAGATGTCACTGTCGTCTGCTGCTCGGCCCAATCAGAAACTGGCCAAGCTGCTGGAAGAGCATATCCTGACAAGTCACCCAATGACGGCCCCTGAGCCTCTCCTGGCACCTTTATCCCCCGGGTCACACCCTCCACTTTTAAAGGAGTTCTCTCCTGCACCCACCTTGGATAAGATTCCCTCCAGATTCATTTCTCTGTAAAGGTGGCCCTGTCTGCTTTCCCTCTTTCAGGACTTTCGCATAATTTCTAGCATCCTGATGGCACTCTCTCACTTTCCAGTGCACTGACAGTTTAGGAAAGTACACTCTTTTTAATTCAGCCATTCCAAGATATGTTGATTGATAGGGGAGGCTGATGCCATAACAAACATAATCTAAGTTTCCCTTAATGATGTAGAAAAAAGTTTAGAATGCTGTGGACCACCCTGGCTAGGTCCCAAGCTGCCTGAATGGCTGTGTCCCAGCAACTGTGACACCTGATAGGTGCCCAGGTGACAGGACTGTCTTCTTTCTCAAAAGGCACATTGCTTTGGATTCTTCATACGTTATTGTCTCCACAGGCTTCAACAAGATGGGGATTAATTTCTGTGGCTGAAACCTTTTCCAACCAGACAGATTCAGAGTACACAATTGTGGTCGTATCACGAGGGAAGGTCATGCCCCTTGCTTTCCCACCAAATGAGCCAGCCTGCGCAGAGCGGGGTGACAGGCACACCATCAGAGTTCCTGGGACTGCTGCCACCACTGCACCAGAAGGTGGTCTGTGTGTGTGCTAAGTAGGAGGAAGGGGGTTACGTTCTACGGCTGGGACCAAAGTGGAGGCATTCCAAGTTTCAGATCCAAGGGACAATGTGACCCGAGGTTTTGGCAGTAGCACGAAGGGTCAGCAAACCTTGTCTGTAGCAGGCCCAGCAGAAGCAGTGAGGGTCTGAGCTAGCAGAGGAGGCCTGAAAAGGCTCAGGAAAGCACAGTCCCAAGGGAAAGAATCCACAGGGTTTGGTGACCCAGGATTGGATAAAGCTGGAGAACGACGGCAAGGTTTCTATTCCATATTAAATTCACACCAACTGCTCACAAGCTCCCCTCACCTGAAGTTTCTCAATTTAGTTGGTTCAACTAAGTACTATGAACTCTTAAAATCATATTTAGGCATTTCAACTTGAGAAGACCCTATTATACCAACAAACAATGGCTGAAGAGCTCTTCTGAAAGTATTAATCATGGGATGTTTCTTTTTCAAGACAAAGCCTTTGCTAAAAATAACTGCTCCTAAACATAATGAAACACACAAATTTCTTCCAGTCCTGAAGCTTCCTGTCAGGTAATGGAAGATACTTTTGAAGAATGTAAATTATGTTAAAAATTTAATATGTTAACACCTTAAGGGGCAGTTGGGGCGAGTCTTCTATGAATAGAGTCTATCGATCCCAACTGACTCTGTTCGCGGAAGACTCACCCTAAACTGTTCAGAGAAAATTGAGAACAAGGGAGTGCTACAGAGGGATAAGTTTGGGAGGGTCGGGGTGGAGGGGGGCCAGATGGGGACATGTGTGTGCACCTTGATAGCTGTTTCGCGCCGTAGCAATTCGCGCCATAAAATGTAACTGTCTGAATGTTTTGAATTAACCAATCATGTAAAACCGCGCCAACCTTTTCCCGCTTTATGCTCCCAAATCCTATAAAAGAACTTGCCCCCTAAGGCTCGGGGTCGACCCCTCTGTCTCCTGCGAGAGACACGAGTCGACCCGGAGCTCCGTTCAATAAACCTCTTGCGTTTGCATCAAGTTCGGTCTTCTGTGTCTGTGGGCCCGCGTCATCCCGAGACCTGGTGAGTTGGGATTTCCCTCCCCTTCCCCTTGGGAATCCAACACTTTCCTTTTACACATGGAATACTTCACCTCTGAAAAACATCTTTTGAGCAGCTTGATTTCATGCTGTGCAATCACCAATAAGAAAAACCTCAAAACCAACTTTTACAAAAGGAGAATGCAGAGGTCAGTGTGAGTTATTATATAGTTACATACTTTTTATAAAGTTTGGAAGCTACCACAGGGGTCAGGAGGAGAGTGAAATGGGTACAGGGGGTCAATTATATGGTGATGGATGGAAACTACACTTTTGGTGGTGAGCACGCTGTAGTGTATATGGGTGTCGAGTTATAATGCTGTATACCTGAAACATATGCAATGTAATAAACCAATGTTACCTCAGTAAATATAAAAAATAAAAGGAAGAAAGAAACCATTGCCTAATCCACAGTCGTGAAGATTTACTCCTATGTTTTCTTCTAAGAGTTTGTTTGGAGTTTAGCTGAACTACTCCTCAGCGTTGCTGCCTCGGCATCCATTTTGTGTGGCCAAAAGTCCTGCAGGAGCCTTGAACTGACACTAGCCCATCCCAAGAGTGCACACCCTAGATAACCACAGACAGAGTCACAAGTAAATGTCAGTTCCTGATATGACTCCCGCCACTGTTCTTGTGAGAAACATTCTCCCTGCCTCCCCGCGGCTTCCCCTGTGCACCTCTTAGATAAGACCCCTGTGAAGCTTACCAAAACCTCTTTTTGATTTGAATTGACCTATCCTGACTGAGCCTAGGAACCCCAAAACACTCCACCTGTGGACCCCAATGAAGGCATATGCCCCCAGTCCTGCCCTGCTTTCTGCCTGCAATCTGCCTGAACCTCTTGGTGTGGCCCCTCGAGGTGTGCTGTGGACCTTCTCCAGGACCTGTGAGTAACAGACTTCTCTATTTCAATTCCTTCATGGTCTGTTGTTGAACAGAGGCTCACCATCCAACATCCCCGGGTTTCTACTTAACAAAGGTTAGTTTAACAAAGTCACAACACCTATTACAGGCATATCTCATTTTATTGCACTTTGCAGATATTGCATTTTTTACAAATGGAAGGTGTAGGGGAAGAGGGAGCATTCCCTGCCTTCTCCCCTTCTGGTTCTTATGGCTGGCCAAAGAATTAGAAATGACATAAGCCAGGTTAGCAGGAGAAAATCAAACAGAGTTTAATATGTGTACTTGGGGAATTCACATAAGCACGAAGCATTCCACAGACAGTCAGGCAAAATGAGGTATTTATGTCCTTCTGGACTAAGGAGAGGGAGATAGAGGTCTGAGACTTCAAAAGGGGAGAAGGTAATTTACAGGAAGGTGAAAAGAGTTCATATTTGGTAAATAAATGTTTGCATTGTTCCATCTACAGACAATGGGACCCAAAAGATATCCTTTGGTAAAACGGCCCTTGCTGGTCCCTGCCTACCACACCTAGAATTATCCATGGTAAGAGCTCCTTCCTGGGACAGGCCCTTCTCTCTTAAATTCTTTTAGGCAATTTGGAAGAAGGTCAAATGTTCTTCCAGTCTTGTGAGCCTTGATTATCTTCAGCTCAAAATAATCCTCATACCAGAGTGACGCATCTTGGGGCAGCCTGTCCTGAACCCATCAGTTCCCTCTGCTGAAAGTTCCCTGTTGTTTCACATTTTAAAAGCTGACCTGGTAACTGTGGAGAGAGAAAACAAGTTAGTAGCTGAGTGGTCAGAAATCTGTAAAGTGAGGAAAAACACAGATTAGAATGAGAATGAACAAGCAGAAAGGAAGGGATCAGAGCACATCTCCTCACACCCTATTAAACCAGTTCCCCAGTCCTGGGCTTCAAGTCAGTCCAATGAAATGGACTGACTTTTTTTTCCATTCATCTAATGGAAAATATTAATTTTCTCTTTTAGTAGATGTAAGTTAGATACTACTTGCCTGTTTGGTTCACATAAGAGCAGCACTTTTCACTGATGACTGCACAAGCTGCTCCTTGCTGGGCAGTCAGTGTGTCCAGAGCACATCGATGTTTGAGGACCACAGAGGCTAAGCTGTTAAACTCTGACTGGAGTATTTTCAAAGTTTGCATGGTGGTGTAGGGGAGGAAGAACTGTTACTCTACCCTCTAGGTCCTTCTGGCTTGTCTAAGAATTAAAGTGACATGAGACAGAATAAGAGGGGAAAATCAAACAAAGTTTAGTAACACGTATACGTGGGAGAAACTCAGCAAAACTGAGTAACTTAGCAAAATGGCAGAAGCCACCACCTTAAATACCATCTTCAGCTAAAGACAAGGAGAATGTTGGGGGTAGTGGTTTGGGGCTTAAAGGGGAGGAGGGCAATTTACATAGAGATGGAAAAGCAAATATTTGATAAACAAATGTTTGCTGGCCATCTATAGACAGTGTGACGAGAGAAAGAGAGAGAGAGAGAACTGTGATAAAAGTGGGCTTAGCAAGGATCCTCCCAGTCTATTATACCCAGAGTTATCTATGGTGATGGCTTTTTCTGGGGATAGGGCTTCTATCTTAAATTCTTTTAGGCTGTTAAAGGGGAGGTGAAAGTTTCTTTCAGAGTCTATCGTCTTTAAAAATAATCAAGTCAAACAGACACATTTTGGGGTAGCCTATTCTGATCCACCAGAGTGGTGTTGAACTCTTGTTCCATTACCGTGGAGAGATTTAAGATCACCTTTTCCAACTCATAATTTCTAAAGCTGGGGGATAAGACACTCAATGTTGAAAAGAACTTGGAGTTGTGACACACAAGTGGATTCTCTATGATTTCTCAACTGGGACATTTATGTGGCACAATCTTATGAACAAAGGAACCCAAGTTTGCAATGTGGCTGGCATTAGGGTGGAGCATCTGGTGACAGAAGGGGCCAGGTGTCCAAGTCCACATCATCCTGGCCAATTAGCTGGGAACACTTTCTATACTTTGTTGCCACATAAAATAAAAAGATCAATGTGGTTTACAGACAAGGTTAGAACGGAACCTGTAGTTCCCAGGGTCTGGAGTATTCCATGACCTTTGCCACTGGTACTGTTAGTGCCTAACATCTCCATTTTCCATGCAATCCTGTCAATCTGAGAGAGCAGAACACACTGTGGAATAGCTGGTACAGGAGGCCTGCATTCTGACTTTCACAGCTATAAAGCCTGGTCCTGTCAGCTGACCAAGTGAGTCCAGAGTCTTGACCCACCCATATATAGTTTGTGGTATTGGGCAGCATAACCATGTGGGCAACTGCAACACCCCAAGTTGTACAAGGGTGGCTCATAAGCCATCCAGAACATTTGGTGATTAGGCAAATTTTTGCACCAACGGGGGTAGAGTTAGCGTCAGTTACAATTTCCTTGAGAGATTTGAAGATGCCACCTGTGGAAGCTAACCACAGAGTTTAATTGCCATATTTTCTGGGTGTGTCCCCCAGGAAATGTCCAGTGTCATGTTTACTTTCAATGCAAAGGGAACAATTTTCACCTATTGTCTTTATCTGGGCAAGGGACAGTCCTTGAGAGTCTCTAGAGGTTTTCTGGGGCCCAAGTGACTCACCAGGAGAAGAGGCAGAGTGATGTTTTCCTTGTCGTGGATACCATACTGTGTCGTTCATCCATCTTCCGTATTTAGTTCACCAGGTGTTCACATCAGCAGGAGAGAGACAAGTTCAGGTTCTTTTGTGCTTCCTAACTGTCAACATAACCAGCAGTCAGATTGATTAGTTAGCATGGTCAGGGTTTGGTAAACTGGCATAGGGGGTGTTTGGTCTGTGCTCGACCTGTTGAGAAAGAGAGGGTAAGTAAGAGCAAGACACAGATTGGAAAAGAGCTCATAGCGGAAACTTAGAGAGGGGAAGTAGGACAGATAGAGACCAGCGCTCTCCAGTCAGCTTTCTAATAAATGATTAAGAGGAATACATATATTCATTCATAGGAAAAGTGTTGTGTGTGTTTGTGTGTGTGTGTGTAGGGGGTTTTAAAAGCAAGGGGTGAAAAGAACTGAAAGCATGGTTTCTTGATCTGTGATCTTGGGAAAGTCTACTCCATGAGGCCAGCTGCTTTTAGATCCTGGGAATTGGCCTTGGAAATCCTTAGTTTAAGGTCACCTGTTGGGACTCTCTCCCAGTTGTCTTGAGAGTGATGTTCTGGGTCTATTTTGGCGTGGCTTGCATGGATCCAGGCAGACTTTTCCTTGTTTTGATGGCAGTGTAGGTGGTCAGTAAGACTTCATAAGTTTTTCTCAGTGACATGACAGCATATTTTCTCTTTTAAAGATCTTGATGTACACCCAATCTCCTGGTCCAAAGGGATGGCAAGTCCTGTCAGAAGGTGGGAGTCATGACTCTTTTACCCATTGAGGATATACTTCAAGAATACTAGTTAATTTTTGTCTATAGCTAGTCATACCATCAAATTATTCACTTAAGTTCCAATAATATTCACTTAATCCAGGAATGGAAGGTTTAGAGATGCCAGTAGGTATCAGGCATCCAAAACCTATTTCAAAAGGAGTCAATCCATGTCTCCCATTTGGAATATTCCAGATCTTTATAAAGACCAAGGGCAGAGCTTCTGCCCACTTAAGTCCAGTTTCTTGACAGAACTTTCCTAAAGTCTTTTTGATGCCTAGATTTTTACGTTCCACTTGCCCTGATGATTGAGGATGATATGGGGTATGAAATTTTAATGAGTACCCAGAGTTTCTGCAAGCAAGTGGTTTATCAGCTGTAAAATGAGCTCCTTGGTCTGATTCGATCCATAAAGAAATGCCAAAACAAGGAATAACTTCAGTCATTAATTTCTTTACCACTGTTGTGGCATCTGTATGTCTAGTTGGATAGCATTCAGTGCATCCACTAACCATGCAGATGATAACCAAGCAGTAAGAAAAGCCTAAAGCTGGGGGCAGGTCTATAAAGTCCATTTAGAGTGCCGCAAAGGGCAGTGTGGGCCTGGGAGGACTTCCTGGGGTACACTGATTTCTCCCAGAAACTCGGTGGGATTGGCAAGTAGTGCACTGGGAAATAAGTGGGTCAGAAATTTTGTGAATGCCAGACAAGGCAAAACCAATTGTCTTTTAGTTCCTTAACTGCCCCCCGTCTGCACATATGTCCCATTTAAGGGGAGATAAGTGTAAAGGAAAAGAAGCTACAAGAATTCTGTTTGGTCCAGTGTCTAATCCACCTGATCATTGTTTGGTGCCCTTTTGTATCCAATAGTCTTTTTATGATTCTGGCACATTTGCCTGATAATTAATAATATCAGTTAGAGATTAAGGTAGGTTTAAAAATTGGATGGAGGAATGGAAATTTGAGAAGGGAAGTGAATAGCTTGTAATGGGGCAGCAATTAGTGTCTTAGCAATAGGAGTTCCTGCGGAAGTTAAGAATCCACACGATTTCCAAATTGTGCCAACAGCATGGCAGACTTCAAAAGCATACCTGGAGTCAGTGTAAAGAGTGGCAGTTTTCCCTTTTGCTCATGTGCAGGCTCTCGAAAGAGCTATGAGTCCAGCACCTTCGGCTGATTTTACAGTGGGCAAAGAATTAGCTTCAAATGTTTCATGTGGGGAAACTGTGGAATAACCAGTTATTGTGTCCCTGGAAATTCCACTTACAGGAGCCATCACAATACAGAAGTAAGTCTGGAGTTTCTAAAGGGACGTCCAAGAGACCCTCTTGCGGCTTTGAGACCATTTCTGTAGTTTCTGGGCAATCAGTGGGATGGAGTGGGTCTCTCCGTCAGCAGGGAGGGGTCATAAGGTAGCTGATTCAAAGTGTTCTAAGGATGTAAGACGATGGGAGGGTTAGTTAAAAGAGCCTGATTATAGGTGGTCTGTCACCCTGTGGTGCCCTGTGACCTTGCAAAATAACAGACAGAGCATGGAGCACATAGAGATGAATGGGAGAGCCTAATGTTAGAGTACTGGCTTTGTCAGTCAGGGTGGCAGGTGTGACTACTGCACATAAGCATGGAGACGTGCCTGACACCACAGGGTCTAGTTGGCATGGGAAATATGCTATTGGACATATCTGAGAGGCAAAGGATGTCCTAGAATGGCTGAAGCAATTCCATTATTTCCATGGCAGTATAGATGAAAAAGTTTGTCAAAATTAGGTAAGCCAAGAGCCCGGGGGTGTGGACAAAGCTAATTTTAAGGCTTCAAAGGAGTGTAATGGCTCTGATGGCCAGGAAACAGGCTCTGGGGTGATATCTGGGAGAAGAGCATACAGAGGTTTAGCAAGGGCTGCAGAATTAGGAATCCATTGGGGCAATAACCAGCTGCCCCTAGAAATTTACACAGCTGTTTTTTTCATTTTGAGGAGAAAGATGGACAAAATGGACTCAAGGTGTTTGGGTTCAGCTTTTGAATGTCTTGAGACAGCTTATGTCCTCAGTAGGTACCAGTCATTTGCACCCACTGAAGTGTAGATCTGGAGGTGTTACCACCCAACGTGGGGCCTTCTGCTCGCCGCAAGACGTGCCAATATTCAAGAGGCAAGGTGGCAGAAGAAAAGGACTTTTTTATTTCAGTTTGCTAGCAAGAGGGAAGATGGCTGACTAATGTCTAAAAAAACCCATCTTCTGGTCTTGTAGACTGGGAGTTGCCACACCAGATCTTCCACTTTTCATTGATGATGGCTATTAGCATAGATTCTCTGTTCAGGGGTCTTCACATTCCTATGGAACTCAAAAGAACCAAGTTATCATCTTATTGCAACCGGGAGGTACACGCACAAGCAGAGGTTGTAAAATCTACAGAGCAGTTAGATCTCCTGGGGGGTGCATATCCAACTGGGTTAGTTTGTCAGAGGTCATTCAAAGTTACAACAGAGTTTTTGTTTTCTACAATATGACTTCCCTTATGTCAACCTTGTCTTGAGCTGGTATCTGAGGCTTTACAGCTTCGTGAAGCTCGTGCCTTCAGGAGAACCAGGGAGTCTGTAAGGGCTCCGTGTTTAGTTTATTACAGAGTAGAAAGTCGTCTTCATATTGAACAGGAATGGAGCTGTTACCACACCAGGTCCATGTTTGCCCGCCACCCAGAAAGCCAATCACGGAGACGACGAGATTGCAGAGAGAGAGGGTTTAATCACAAGGCAGCCAAGTGGGGAAAATGGGAGAACAAGTCTCAAATCCACCTCCCCGAAAATAGAGACTCAGGGGTATTTATAGGGAAGGGCGCAAGGTGGTCTGAAATGATTGGAGGTGAGGAGACATCAGGTAATCGATGATGTGCGCAAGCGTAGTCAGCCTTCATGCCTCTTTGTAGGACACATCTTCACAGAATTGTGGCATTAGCATGCCCTGAGGATGGAGTTCCAACCTCTTGCCGTTAAAAGGGCCCGGTTGATGGGTTGGTGGTCTCAATCCAGCCTGAAGTGGACAAGGGGTTCAGTTCCGGAAAAAATAGCTCAAACATCCATTACCATGGTGACCCGGACTCCAAGGGGATGTTACCTGTAGGAACGTAGTGGGAGTCGGATAGCATATTACCTAAACAGCACAGTTAACAATGGGTAAGTTTATTATGCAGATTTAAGTCCTCATCTTCTGTTCTGATAAGTTTCTAGGTAAGGCCATCCCCCCCTTCTTCCTGGTACAGGGAAGAAGATACCTTTACAGATGGAGATTTTCTTTTCAAATGTAAATGTATCTCATTAAGGGTAACCAGAACTAAGACTGAGCTTAGCACAGACCCACCCAGACACTGGAGATGTCTATGGTGATGGCCTATTCTGGGGGCAGGCCTCCCATCCCAAACTCCTGTGGTTAGTTAGTGGAGGTGGGGGCCAAAATGTCATTCAGGCAGAGATATATTCTGAGCTGGCAAATTCCAATCTCCCATAGTTACTAGCTTCTTAATCGTCAATGGCCGTTTGCCAGTTTCAGAGCCTGGAGTAAAGACTACAGAATCCAAGTCGGCTGTAAGGACTTGGGAAAATATTGAGGGGGACTCACAATATCCGTGAGGTAGGGGAGTCCATGTTAATCGCCTCCCTTTAAATGTAAATACAAAAAGAACTTGTGAGTCAAGGCACAAAGAGATTGAAAAGAAGGCAAGGGTCAGCTCCTGTCACCCAGGCTGCACCTGTAGGAACTGAGGTCAGGGTGAAGGCTGGATCAGGGGCCAAGGATGCTGAGGAATAGAAAAGACTTTATGGCTCTGAAGTCTTGTACAAATCTATAGATTTGGTTCCCATCTGAGTCAAGCTTGCCTTCTTTTTTCACTGGCAAGATTGGAGTATTACAGGGTGAGGAAGTCAGAACTAGTGCACCCTGTTGCAGAAGGGAGGCTGTTATAAACTCAATTCCTTGCTCTGCCTCTCTGGAGAGTGGTTATTGGGCTATGATGGACAGGGTTCATTCTTCTTCCAAGTGCACGGGTTCTGCACTAACAATCCTACCTTATTTGCATGTGTAGCTCAAAGACAAATTGGGACATCTTTTAAAGACTCATCTTCTTCAGAAGAATTTAAACCAGGATGAGTTTCCAGCAAGGAAAGTAGGAGACTTGGGGTTTGGTCTGAGGGCAGGGAGATGAAACATCTTTCTCATTACAATTTCTAGTTGCATTAAATTTACATAACAAACTTCTGCCAAAATGGGCTGCTGGTGAACAGCGGGAGACTAGAAAGGCATGATGAGTGCTAAGGGGCCTAAAGATATTGGATTGGGCTGAGATATGGGCCATGAAACAGATTGCCTAGAGACTCCAGCAGCTTGAGTAGAATCAGAGGTGATAGGAAGAGAGAAATCCTCTGAAGGGATAGTAGAGAAAGTCACACCGGTATCAATTAAGAAATCCAATTCCTGATCCTGTGGGAGATCAAAATTGGCCACCCTGAAATATGTCTCTTTACCTTGATTATTTTCTCTGATGGACCTTTGACCTCCCCCACTAACTGCCTAAAGGAATTTAACTCTGGCTATGGAAAGACTGGCAGGGTCCTTGCTAAACCCATTCTTTTCAAAGTTCTGTTTACCAAACATTTACATTTGTAAAGGTATCTCATTCTGTGTCCTGGGAAGAGGGGAGAATGACCTTATCTCTGGAAACTCTTATCTGGATGGAAGAAGAGGACTTAAATCTACATACTCTTGATTACTATAATTCCTGTCTCTCTGGCCACATTCTCTATATGTGGCCCTACAAAGAATCCTCTGACAAACATTTACATTTCCCTCTCCATGTAAATTGTCTTTTTCCTCTCTGAAATCCCAAACCCCGCACCCCCAACATCCCCCTTTGTCTTTAGCTGAAGATAGTATTTAAGATGAGAACCTCTGCCATTTGTTGGGAAACTCAGTTTCCCTGGTTTCTCCCATGCATACATGTTATTAAACTTGGTATTATTTTCTCCTGCTAACCTGTCTTTTAATTATTTGGCCAGCCATAAGAACCTCAAGGGAAAGGGCAGAGGGGATTCCCCAACAATCCTCTATTTAAAGTTTAATTGTAGGCTCAGGAGTGCCACTGAGGATCAGCTGACCTCATCACTTAAGGGGGAAATGACCCTCAGGAGGAGAAAACCGAGCCTTCTGAGGGTCCAGGTGCCAAGGGGGGTATTTTTTCAACTTTCTGCTCTCTTGAGAGCAGGACAATCTCTTTTCTGATGCCCTGGTTTCTTGCAAAACTTGCCATTGTCTGATGGCAGATAGGAAGGCCTCTGAGTGGGCTGTAATTTACTTTCAGAGTTATGTTTTTCTTCTCTAAAGATTCAAGTTGTGAAGCCAGAAGACTTGCTTTTAGTTCTCTTTTCCTTTTCCTTTCCTGCTGATTATTTTCAGAGAATTGTGTAGCAGCCTCCATTATTACACTTAATGGTTGCCCTGACCCACCAACCACACTATTTTGAATTTGTTTTTTATATCAGGAAGAAAATTTCCAAATAAAGCAGAAATTAGGAGATTGCTGTGCTCTGGGGCTTCCGGGTTTAATGCAGTGTGCCTTTAATAAGTTTGTATGAAATGTTCAACAAAGGGTTTTGGATGTTCCCCTCACTCTGAGGGCATAGTTCAATTATTGACCAATTAACTTTAAGAGGAGCGCCTCTAAAATCCCTCCTATTAAACCTTGGATATCAGACTCTAGCAGCGCCACTTCCTGGTATTTGCAGGAGGGCCTGGGAGAGGGTCTGGCCATCTATTTCCCCTACTAGAGGGGTTTCCTCCAGGGGACCCTCTGGCCTATCTGATAACTACAGTGTAATCCTGGGCTGGAAGAACTCCCTTTAGCAGCCAGTGTTGAATGGCTGTGGGTGGGGTTATGAATAGCCACTAATCTGTCTAATTCCTCTCTAAATGTAGTAGGATCATCTGACAATGGAGGCAGGAGAGTTTTATAATTTAACAGATTGGCTGCCGTCCAGGGGACGTGAATTCTCTGCAGTGGAGGTCCAGGACACATCCACAGTGGACACTGTGGAGGAATGCCTGAAGCTTGCAGAGCCTGACGACAGAGCCCTGGACAGTAGGAGGACTTAGGAGGGACAGCAAAGCCAGCCTTCCTGCCTCTCCTGGCTGCTTCTACTGAATCACTTCCTGGCTTTCAGCATTTACACAAGTCACCTGTATGCCCCTGGCTTGGAGGGCAGACCTGAGTGCCCCTGTAAGTCTGCTAAAGAAAGGGAAGGGAAAATGGGCAGCTGAGTGCTGTTTGGAGAAGGTGGGGTTTTAGGATCTAAGGGAATCGGCTGAGGAGCTAAGTCTCAAGAGGGGGAGATGAAACCAGGGGCCCAGAGATCCAACAGATCTTCTGCAGAGCCAGGTTCAGGGAGTGGGGGATATAGAGGAGTATAGGAGGGAGGAGAAGGGGAATTTTCATTAAATTTGCTTTTTAATTTTTTCTATGTCTGATTTCACTTCTTTCATTTTATTAAGGGATTCCCTAAGCCATTATATTTTGGGGGATTTTCTTGTCAATTTGATCTTCCCATAAATACCGATAAGGCAACTACTTGTGATGAGAGTTCTCTCAAATATTTTTCAAATTTAAAAGTTTTTTGAATTCAAAAGATCCATCATTTGACCATTGAAGAGTAGGATCTCCATTTTTATATTTATTTCAATAGTCACTGAATCCAATGACCCTTCTTAAGGAAAGACCAGGAGGTGACTTTCCAGGCTGAAAATAAATCTTTACCATGGATGCAAGAGGCATCCCTGGGGAGGGCACAGAATATGTAGGCCTCATGATCCAAAATGTTCACTCCCCAAAACAGTCAGAGAGATTAAAGACCTTTTTTGCACAGGTGGGAAGGATGATGTAGTGAAAATGGTGTCTCTGGTCTCTCACGAGAACATGGGACACCTCCAGTCACAGACCCACGAATCTGTGATAAAAGGCAAGTACTACTGGAATGAGATTTTTCCAGCACTAACAAGCAAAGAAGGTCAAGATGACAAAGGCCTTTACGGACTGGACCCTTTATGACAAACTACCCTGAGATCTTTGCACAGCTAGACAGAGAGTGCTCAGAACCCCAGACTATTTGACTGACCACTGAGGTGCACTCTGGCAAATGCACCTTCTGGATGGTGCAGACCAAGGAGAATAGTCTCACTGGTCAAAAACCCAAGTTCTCAGGACATAGAACAAGATGGAAGCAAAAGCCTCATCGGTTTGTGTTTTTTATATGCACAATAACAGTTTTAGCTATGGTTTAGGTCTCTTGGAGCCAAACTAACACCTAGGAGGGATGTGCTATAGGCTTGGGGACTGTGTGTGTTTTACAGAGTACTTCATTGCATTGACATTTCCTTGAGGTTGGCGGGTGACCTCTTGTCATCTACCCTGTTCTGTGACCAACTTACACTATCACGGGAGTCTTCTTGAGGAGGTGAGCACACTAATGGCTCTTAACTGCATGACCCATGCCCACCAATATTGCAGCCTTTTGGCTTCCAAGATATCCCTTAGCAACAGCTTTTACCTCATGTGCATATGAACATACAGGAATGTTTGTCTCAATAGATGCTGGTCTGATGAGACTGTAAACTCACCAGCCTGTGGGGCTCACCCAGGCAACAGGCTTATAGGGCCTATGCCACCATCCTGCCCTATGGTATTTCCTTCTTATGACATATGACATGAAATGCAGAGACAAAAAAGAAAAAAAACAGTGACCATCTCTGGGAGGAAAAGGATCAATAAAGACGAGAGTACTCCATCAAATTTACCAGAGTCAATAAAAAGCACAAGAAACTAATTTCCCAAATACTTTCTCCTGCCAACCTAAATCTAGAAAGAGAGAAAAAAATTCTCACCACTTGCTTCCACCAGACCACACAGATGGAGATTCAGGGAGGCTGACGTGGTCAGAAATCTTACTTCTTGCCTGTCTTCATCAGGCAACCCAGGATCTCCTAAATGTGATCACCCTGGGGAGAAATCAGTCCTTCCAGCCAAAGAAGGCAGCTTGCCAGCCAGTGGGGATCCTGCCAGCTATGCCAAAATTTTAGGGGAAGAGGGAGAATTCCCCACCTTTTCCCCTTCTTCTTCTTATGGCTGGTCAAAGAATTAAAAATGACATAAGGCAGGTTAGCAGGAGAAAAACAAAGTTTAATACGTGTACATGGGGAATTCACATAAGCATGAAGAATTCCAAAGACAGAAAAAATGAGGTATATATGTCTTTCTGAACTAAGAAGAGGGAGATAGAGGTCTGAGACTTCAAAGGGGGAGAAAGCAACTTACAGGAAGAGGAAAAGAGTTCATATTTGGTAAGCAAATGTTTGCTGGGCCATCTATACACAATGGGACCCAAAAGAGATCTTTTAATAAAATGGTCCTTATCCTTGCTAGGTGCCTTCCTGCCTACCTCCTCTTACCTAGAGTTATATATGGTAACAGCTCCTTCCTGGGACAGGCCCTTCTATCTTAAACTCTTTTAGGCAATTTGGGTATGGTCCAATGTTCTTCCAGAGTCTTCTGATCCTTGATTGTCTTCAGCTTGAAATAATCCATATACTAGAGTTGCACATCTTGGGGAAGCATGCCCTGGACCCCATCAGTTCCCTCCTCTGAAACTTCCCTGGAAGGTTTGTTACTGAGCAATGGGCTTGCTCTGCTCACCACAATCTGAGCCAATTAATCACAACAAGTTAGGGATGGAGAAAGGAAGCTTTAATTCAACTAGCCAGCATAATCAGAAGATGGGCGACTAATGTCTCAAAAAGCCCATTTTCAAGAATTACAGAATCTTGATGTAGTCATATAGGGAAAATGAGCGGTAAGGAGCGAATTTAGAAATGTCAGCCTTTGGGCCGGCCCCGTGGCTTAGCAGTTAAGTGTGCGTGCTCCACTACTGGCGGCGCGGGTTCGGATCCCTGGCACGCACTGACGCACCACTTCTCCGGCCATGCTGAGGCCATGTCCCACATACAGCAACTAGAAGGATGTGCAGCTATGACATACAACTATCTACTGGGGCTTTGGGGAAAAAAACAATAAAAGGAGGAGGACTGCCAATAGATGTTAGCTCAGAGCTGGTCTTCCTCAGCAAAAAGAGGAGGATTAGCACGGATGTTAGCTCAGGGCTGATCTTCCTCACAAAAAAAAAAAAAGAAAGAAATGTCAGCCTTCAGGCATGATGGACTCCAGGGTCTTTCATTGTTCTTTTCTTCTGTCAGTGATGATGAATATCTTGTAGATGTGTTTCCTGCCTGTGGTCAGACTGTTCCTGGAGAGAAACTCATAGAAAAAAGTTTAATTTATCAAGCTATAGGGGAGTACATATGTAAGCAGAGGCCACAAATCAGGAGAGCATGTGACTTCTTTTAGAGTATGTGCAGAGCAGCAAGTAGTCACACAGAGGAGGAGATGGGCCATTTAGTGTAATAAGATCGCCTCACTTTTGCTTACTTACAATTTGTAACCCGTAATCTTATGGTCAAGGGGGAGACAGAGTGTCATAATTCCTCTAGCTATTTCCTGCTGAATCAGGACATCATAGGGGGACCATAGCATGGAAAAGGGTTACTTTCTTTTTGACTATGAGAAGAAAGGTTAGATAGAAGAGATCAAAGTTCTCTTTTAAAGACCTGTTTTGGCTCTGCAAGGGGCTCTGCCACCCACTTATCTCTCGATACAGGTGGGATACGTTCCTGTGATTTTGGGGCTGCCTTGATCTGGCGTGATGTATCCAGGGTTTCACGCCTGCAAGTTTTTTGTATGAGTGAGTGGTGAGAAGAATCTCAAAGGGGCCCATCCATTTGGGTGACAACTGGTTTTTGGGTCCCTGGTCTTTCCAAGTTTTCAGCGAAACATGATCACCAGGTTGGAAGGCATGTAGAGGAAAGTCAGACGGCTATGCAGACCTATGAGAAGCAAACTCAGGGATAGAAGTTAATACAGAGCTTAATGATTTGACAAAATTAGCAATCATAACATTTCTTAAAAAGTCCAGAGATTCAGTCCCAGGGGAAGATGCCTGAAAGGATCTCCCATATAGAATTTCAAAAGGACTCAATTTAAGTCCACTTCAGGGAGCTACTTTAACCCACAGCAGGGCAAGGGAGAACGCCTTAACCCAAGTTGTATTTCCTGACAGATTTTGGCAATGGTTTTCTTTAAGGTGTGATTCATTTTCTCTATCTTTCTAGTTGATTGAGGTTTCTAAGCTGAGTGTAGTAACCATTGGATGGCTAAGCTTCTGGACACATGTTGGGTTATTCAGGAGACAAAAGCTGGTCTGTCATTACTCTGCAATGTATTAGGCAGACCAAACCTAGGGATGATTTCTTTTAGCAACATGTGGGTGACCTCTGATGTTTTCTCAGTCTGACTGGGAAAGGCTTCTACCCACCCGGTGAAGGTGTCCACAAGCACCTGAAATTCCCAGTTGTCTGGGGTATCTGGGTAAAGTCTATTTGCCAGTCTACAGTAGGCCAATATTCTCTATATTGGGTGCCCAGATGTGGAGGATCGGAAGCAGTCTTGGGATTGTTCTTTGCACAGAATATGCGATTTTTAGTCACCTGTTGTGTAGTCTTTTGTAAGTGAGGCCCTATGATGTACTTCTGGACCCATTAAAGGGTAGCATCTCTTCCATAATGGGTGCTCTCATGTAGTTGTCTCAAAATAGGATATAAGAGGGCCTCAGGTATTAGAATCACCCCGCAGGCATCCCCTTTCCAGGCTGCTGGGTGTTCAATGTCATATCCCCATTCTTTAGCCCGTTCTTTATCCTTTTCAGAATATATCGGCTTGCAGACAGTAAAGTTTATCTGTGGCAGGAGGGAGCCCATCATAGCAGGGGTGTGTGTCTTGGCAGCCCATTTGGCCACTTGGTCAACCAGTCTGTTTCCTTGGGCAACAGGGGTGTTGTCCCTCTGGTGGCCAGGGCAATGCGTGATAGCTACCTGAGCAGGCTCATCAATAGCATCAAGCAGTTTTAAGACTTTAGGGCCATGTCTGATTTCCTTTTTCCCTGCTGTTGAGTCCCCTTTCTTTCCTGATTGCCCCATAAGCATAACTATGGCAAAGGCATAACTGGAATCTGTGTATATATTTACTTTTTTTTTCCTTGAGCTAGATGTAGAGCCCAAGTGAGGGTGATGATTTCCGCCTTTTGAGCCAATGTCACTGGGGGTGAGGCTTAGTCTCTAAAGTCTTTCGTAAAGTTATGACCTCATACTCCATGAGTCTCTTACCTTGATCCATGAAGCTGTTGCCCCCTGTGAATAGTTCCAAGTCTGGTTCTTCCAGCAGACAGTCCAACAAATCAGGTTGGCTAGAATACACTGTCTCCATAACTTGTAATCAGTCCTGTTCTAAGGCTTCTGATGTCTCATTAGGGATCAAGGTGGCTGGGTCAAAAGGATGGTCTGGTATTTGCCCATCCTTCCTGAAGTGAGCCAGTATCTCCCTTTTGGTTCCAATAATGTTAGTACTTGATGTGGCACATATACCATGGTGGGTTGGCTCTGGGTGAATTTCTCAGCTTCCTGTAGGATGTTGCAGACAGCAGCCACTGCCTGAGGTGGGGGCAGCTAGCCCTTGGCAGTCTGATCCAATTGTTTGGAAAAATGAGCCACCGGATGGGGAGTCATGCCCAGTTTTTGAGTTAAAACCCCCAAGCTTATTCCCTGCCTTTTATGTACATATAGGCTGAAGGGCTTGTCCAAGTTAGGAAGCCCCAAGGCTGGGGCTGAAATTAACTTTGTCAAATGGTACCAATGGTCCACCTGACACTCCTTTGTCTATTCTAGTAGCTCCCAGTCTAGCCATTTTAGAGCCTCATAGAGGGGTTTTACTATGAGACCATAGTTAGGAATCCAGATCTGACAGAAACCAGTCATGCCCAAGAATCCTCATAGGATGAGGGTGGTGAGAGGGCTTAGGCATGCTGTAGTTTTCTTTTGGTCTGTCAGCAGTTCCTTATGGCCTTTTGATGATGTAAATCCTAAATATGTAACTTTTTGTTTGCACATCTGTGCTTTCTTTTGTGAGACCTTGTGCCCACATTCAGCAAAATGATTTAAGGTCTTTATTGTGTTGGCCAGACACTGCTCATAAGTGGGGCTCACTATCAGCAAGTCATCCATCTGTAACAGCAATCCTTTTTGTAATTGTAAGTGGCTCAAGTCTTTAGCTAGGGCCTCCCCAAATAGTATGGGGCGGGGTTTGAAGCCCTGGGGGAGCACTGTCCAACAATACTTTTGAGTGGCCTGAGTGTCTGAGTCATGCCATTCAAAGGCAAAGAGTTGTTGTGATTCTTCTGTTGAGTGGTATGCAGAAGAATGCATCCTTTAAGTCCCCAAACTGAAAACAAGCCATATTCACCCAGAATGTTGGTTAGCAAGGTGTAAGGGCTGGGCACCACAGGGTGCAGGTCCTGAACCACCTCATTTATGGCACGAAGGTCCTGAACAAACTGATATTCCTCTGAATTGGGCTTTTTTTTTTTTTGACTGGGAGAATAGGCTTATTATATGGTGACTGGCAAGGTCTGATTAATCCTGCCATCAGGAATTTCTGCAGCACTGGCTGAATGCCCTTCTGAGCCTCCTGTTTCAAGCTAGGCTTTATCTTTTGGGTTTTCAAGGGTATATGTATCGGTTGAACATTCTTTGTTTTCCCAGGCTTCCCATCTCCCCACACATCCTGTCTTACCTCCTTGAGAGTCTCCGGTGGCAGTGGGTCTGGCAGTGGTGTTTGAACACCTAGCAGGGCCATCTGGAACCATAAGGATTGTTCCAGCAGCAGTTGTACCTTTAGCTGGCCTGGAGCAAAAGTCACTTGAACATTCAGTTTACATTGAAGGTCTCATCCCAGGAGGGGAACAGGGCATTTAGGCATATATATAAAAAAGTCTGTATATCTGCCCATGTGGGGTGACAGGTGGAAAAGATGGAGGAAAACAAATCAGTCATCCTATGAGGGTCCTCTCCATATGGTGGGTTATTATTTTTCCAGTTAAAAAGATACAAGGTAGAGAAAGGAGAGTGCATCCAAACAAAGCTGGCCAGCTGCTCTTGTCCATTTACGCCATGAGACATTGTCACAGCAGAAATTGCCCCGCTCTGAGAAGGGCCCCCTGACCGAATTGTGCCCTTTGCTAGGCTTGAGAATGAGAAAGTCCCTCTCTTACACCTGGAAATCCATCAGGTCATCTCCCCTTGGGCAAGCAGTGGACCTGGGAAAAGGGGAGGAGGAGGAGGAGCTGGGGCTGCTGTTGGTGGATTCAGGGCCTGTAGGACCATTAAATCCTCATCCTCCTTTTTCCCCTCCTTCATGACAGAAGGTCTTTGTACCATTAGGTGACTCCTTGGTCCATTGCCCCCCTTCGTGATCTAGATATAGCAGCATAAAGGCTTGAACCTAGGTGATTTCCTCTTCCTTTCCTTCCTTATTGCAGAACAATTCTAGCTGTAAAATGGTGTCATAATTAAGCGACCCTTTTGAGGACCACTTTTCTCCTGAGCCCACTGTATACTGGGGCCAGGCTACATTACAGTAAAAGATCATGCTTTTCCTTGTCATGGGCTCATAACTGAAATCAGCCCAATTGGCCAGTATGCACCCAGGTGGGCTTTTTTCTTGGGATGGATGGTGTGGTGCCCATGGCGATAAAGCTTGTGTCCAACAATTAACAGACTGGGAGAAGGGTGCAGGACTTGACTCCGAGCATCCAGATAGCTATAGGACTTATCCAAATCCCATTCTGCCCGAGCATACAGTTCTCCCACCAGTGCTAAACAAGCCAAAGAAGCAAAAGGTAATCGTTTAAGGTGGGGTAAAGATCTAATTTCCCAACAATGGTGTGGGAGGTCAGATGCCTAACAGAAAGTTTTTAAATCTTCTATTTTGCAGAAAGTCCAAGTCCAGCTTACTTTAAGACCAAACCTAACTTCCACACAATTGATGGCAAAGAAGATGCCAGATAAGACAAAGACGGGGCAAAGATGGTCAGGCTGTGCTTTCACAGCTTCTTCCCAAGGGTTAACACACAAACAGCAGTGCCTGCATTGAGGCATACAATTTCGGCTTGACACTCTGCAGAAAATGTCCCCACAGATGATGTAGCAAGCACTGGAATTGTGCTGCAGGGTTCTGACAGAGAAAAACTGGTGCACAGACTAGTAGAATGACACATACATTCAGGAGAACAGAACAAGCAGGCGTGCACACCACTGAGAAACCAGAGACTAGTCTTCCAGGTAATATGCTAGGCAGTCTGTACTTTCCTTTATCCCTCAATAATGGCCCCTAAACCAGATGGACCTTGGCCTGACTAAGGCCCCCAGACGAGGAAAAAGGAATATAGCACCCGGGAGTGCACTCCGGGATGACTCCCCTAGCTGCAGACACAAGCTCATCAGCTTACAAACCAGTCCTTCATTTCCTGATCACTGAAGCATTAGAGGCAGTCAGCAAGTGAAGAAGCCATCATGCGAATTGCCCCAGGAAAAAAAGCTGCCTGGCAGCTCCTGGGAAAGTCCAAAACCAGCTTCTTCCAAGTCGATTAGCCACAGGCAGAGGCTATGGTCCCATCTGGGGTGCCAGATTTGTTACCGAGCAATGGGTTCACTCTGCTCGCTGCAATCTGAGCCAATTAATCACGAGTTAGTCGAGAAAGGAAGCTTTAATACAATTAGCCAGCATAATTGGAAGATGGGTGACTAATGTCTCAAAAACCCATTTTCAAGAATTACAGAATTTTGAGATAGTTATATAGGGAAAATGGGCAGTAAGGAGGGGTTTTCCTTCAGGCATGATGGACTCCATGGTCTTTCACTGTTGTTTTCTTAGGTCAGTGATGATGAATATCTTGTAAGTGTGTTTCCTGCCTGCGGTCAACCTGTTCCTGGAGAGAAACTCATAGAACAAAGTTTTAATTTATCAAGCTATAGGGGAGTACATACGTAAGCAGAGACTGTAAATCAGCAGGGCACATGGATTATTTTAGAGTATGTGCAAAGCAGCAAGTAGTCACAGAGAGGAGGGGCTGGGGCCATTTAGCATAACAAGATGGCCTCACTTATGCTTACTTACAGGTTCACATATTAAAAGCTGAGTTGGTGACTGTGGAGAGAGAAAATGAGTTAGTAGCTGAGTGGTGAGAAATCTGCAAAAGGAGAAAAGAACATAGATTAGAATGAGGATGAACAAGCAGAAAGGAAGGGATCAGAACACATCTCCTCACACCCCATTAAACCAGTTCCCCAATCCCGGGAATAAGTCAGTCCCATAAAATGGGTGAGCTTCATTCATCTGATGGAAAAATGTATTAATTTATTATGGTGATCTGTGACTAGTGATCTTTGATTTTAGTATTGTAATTGTTATGGGTTGCCACAAACTGCGCCCATGTAAGACAGCAACTTAATTGATTAACGTTGTGTGTATTCTGACTGCTCCACTGACTGGCTATTCTCCTATCCTTTTCCCTCTCCTCAGGCTTCCCTATTCCCTGAGACATAACAATATTGAAATTAGGCCAATTAATAACCCTATGATGGCCTCTAAGTGTTCAAGTGAAAGGAAGACTCCCATGTCTCTCACTTTAAACCAAAACCTAAAAATGATTAAGCTTAGTGAGGAAGGCATGTCAAAAGCCCAGATAGGCCAAAAGGTAGGCCTCCTGTGCCAAACAGTTATCCAAGCTGTGAATGCAAAGGAAAAGTTCTGAAAGGAAATTAAGTGTCATTCCAGTGAACATAAGAATGATAAGAAAGCAAAACAGCCTTATTGCTGATATGCAGAAAATTTTAGTGGTCTGGATAGAAGATCAAACCAGCCACAACATTCCCTTAAGCCAAAGCCTAATCCAGAGAAGGCCCTAACTGTCTTCAATTCTAGGAAGGCTGAGAGAGGTGAGGAAGCTGCAGAATAAAAGATTGAAGCTAGCAGAAGTTGGTTCACGAAGTTTACGGAAAGAAGCCATCTCTATAACATAAAACTGGAAGGGGAAGCAGCAAGTTCTGATGTAGAAGCTGCAGCAAGTTATCCAGAAGATCTAGCTAAGATCATTAATGAAGGTGGCTGCTCTAAACAACAGATTTTCAATGTAGATGAAACAGCCTTACATTGGAGAAGATGCCATCTACGACTTTCATAGCTAGACAGAAGTCAATGCCTGGATTCAACACTTCAAAGGACAGGCTGACTCGCTTGTTAGGGGCTAATGCAGCTGGTGACTTGAAGTTGAAGCCAATGCTCATTTACCATTCTGAAAATCCCAGGGTCCTTAAGAATTGTGCTAAATCTACTCTGCCTGTGCCCCATAAATGGAACAAAGCCTGGATGACAGCACATCTGTTCACAACATGGTTTACTGAACATTTTAAGCACAATGTTGAGAAATACTGCTCAGAAAAAAAGACTCCTTTCAAAATATTACTCCTCATTGACAATGCACCTGGTCACCCAAGAGCTCTGATGCAGATGTACAATGAGATTGATGCTGTTTTCATGCCTGCTAACACAACCTCCTTTCTGCAGGAACTGGGCAGTCATTTTGATCATAGATCAAGGAGTAATTTTGACTTTCAAGTCTTATTATTTAAGAAATATATTTCATAAGGCTACAGCTGCCATAAACAGTGATTCCTCTGATGGAACTGGGCAAAGTAAATTGAAAACCTTCTGGAAAGAATTCACTGCTGTAGATGCCCTTAAGAACATTTGTTATTCATGGAAAGAATACAAAATATCATCATTAACAGAAGTTTAGAAGAAGTTGATTCCAACCCTCCTGGATGACTTTGAAGGGTTTAAGACTTCGGTGAAGGAAGTAACTGTGGATGAGATAGAAATAGCAAGAGAACTAGAATTAGAAGTGGAGCCTGAAGATATGGCTGAATTGCTGCAATCTCATGATAAAAACTCTCACGGGGGCCAGCCCCGGGGCTTGGTGGTTAAGTGCTCGCTCTCCACTGCTGGCGGCCTGGGTTCGGATCCCGGGCGCAAACCGACGCACTGCTTCTCCGGCCATGCTGAGGCGGCGTCCCACATACAGCAACTGGAAGAATGTGCAACTACGACATACAACTATCTACTGGGGCTTTGGGGGAAAAAAGGGAGGAGGGTTGGCAATAGATGTTAGCTCAGAGCCCGTCTTCCTCAGCAAAAAGAGGAGGATTGGCATGGATGTTAGCTCAGGGCTGATCTTCCTCACACACACACAAAAAAAACTCTCACGGATGAGGAGTTGCTTCTTATGGATGAGCAAAGAAAGTGGTTTCTTAAGATGGAATCTACTCCTGGGGAAGATGCTGTGAAGATTGTTAAAATGACAATGAAGAATTTAGAATATTACATAAGCTTACTTATGCAATAAACTAAGTTACAGGTTTTGAGAGGACTGACTTCAATATTGAAAGAAGTTCTACTGTGGGTATAAATGCTATCAAACAGTATCACATGACACAGAGAAATCGTTCATGAAAGGAAGAGTCAAATGATGCAGGAAACTTCACTGTTGGCTTATTTTAAAAAATTGCCACAGCCACCCCAACTTTCAGCAACCACCACCCTGATCAGTCAGCAGCCATCAACATCGAGGCAAGACCCTCCTCCAGCAAAAAGATTACAACGCGCTGAAAGATCAGATGATGGTTGGCATTCTTTTAACAATAAAGCAGTTTTTAATTAATGCATATGCATTCTTTTTTCAGACATAATGCTATTGCACACTTAATAGACTATAGTATAGTGTAAAGATAACTTTTATATGCACTAGGAAACCAAAAAATTCATCTGACACACTTTATTATGACATTCATTTTGTTGCAGTGGTCTGGAACCGAACCCACGATATTTCCAAGCTATGACTGTATAGTTTCAGCTCTTAGATTTAGGTCTCTGATCCATTTTGAGTTAATAATGTGTGTGGTGTGAGGTAGGAGTCTGACTTCATTCATTGGCATGTGGATATCTAGTTGCTGCAGCACAGTGTGTTGAAAAGACTATTGTTTCCTCCATTGAATTGTTTTGGCACTCTTGTCAAAAATCAACTGGACATCAAGAGAATGAGAAGACAAAGCATAGACTAGGAGAAAATATTTGTAAAAGATATATCTGATACAGAATTTTTATCCAAAATATACAAAGAAATCTTAAAAATCAACAATAAGAAAACCAACAACCCAATGAAAAATAGGCAAAAGATCTGAACAGACACCTCACCAAAGAAGATATACAGTTGGCAAATCAGCCAATGAAAAGATGCTCCACATCATATGTTATTAGGGAACTGCAAATTAAAGCAACGAGATACCACTACACAACCTGTTAGAATGGTGAAAATCCAATACACTGACAGCACCAAATGTTGCTGAGGATGCAGAGCAACAGGAACGATCCATCATTGCTGGTGGGAATGCAACGTGGCACACGCATTTTGGAAGTCAGTTTGGCAGTTTCTTACAAAAGTAAACATACTTTTACCACATGATTCAGCAACCACATCCCTTGGTATTTGCCCAAATGAGTTGAAAACTTATGTTCACACAAAAACCTGCACATAGATGTTTACAGTAGCTTCATTCATACATAATTGCCAAAACTTGGAAGCAACCATGATGTCCTTCAGTAGGCGAATGGATAAAATGTGATATGTCCAGACAGAAATATTACTCCGCACCAAAAAGAAAGGAGATATCAAGCCATGAAAAGACATAAGACAACCTAAATGCATAGGACTAAGTGAAAAAGGCCAGTCTGAAAAGGCTAAATACTGTATGATTCCAACTATATTGCATTCTAGAAAGGCAAAACTGTGGAGACAGTGAAAAGATCAGCAGTTGCCAGAGGTCAGTGGGGAGGGAGGGATGAATAGGTGAAGATGGGATGAATTTTAGGGCATACTGTAACAGTGTGTACAAGTCATTATACATTTGTGAAAACCCATGGAATGTACACCACCAAGAGTGAGTCCTAATGTAGACTATGGACTTGAGGTGATAATGACATGTCAATGTAGGTTCATCAATTGTAACAAATGTACCAATCTGGTTAGGGATGTTGATAGTCAGGGAGGCTGTGCATGTGAGTGGCTGGGGTATATGGGAACTCCACCTTCTGCTCAATTATGTTGTGAACCTAAAACTGCTCTAAAAAATAAAGTGTATTTTTTAAAAACTTAATTGGCCATAAATTTAAATTGGCCATAAATTTTTAAAAATTAATTGCCCATATTTTTGGACTCTCAAGTCTATTCCATTGATCCATACGTCTATCCTTATGTCAGTAACACACTGTCTTGATTCCTGTAGCTTTGTAGTCAGTTTAGAAAACAGAATGTGTAAGTCCTCAAACTTTGCTCTTCATCAAAATTGTTTTGGCTATTCTGGGTCCCTCCCCTCTCCACGTGAACTTTAGGGTCAGCTTGATAATTTCTGCAGAATAGACAGTTGAGATTTTGATAGGGATTGCACTGAATTTGCAGACGAATTAGGGGAGTACTGCCATCGTGACAATATTAAGTTATCTAGTCCATGAACGTGGGATGTCTTCCCACTTATTTAGGTCTTCTTTTACTTTTTTCAAAGATATTTAGTAGTTTTCAGTTTAGTAGTAGTAGATATTCCTGCACAAGTCTTGCATTTCTTTTGTTAAATTTATTTAAGTATGTTTATACAATAATTTATTCTTTTTGATGCTATGTAGACAGAATTGTTTTCTTAATTTCATTTCTGGATAGTTCATTGCTAGTGTATAGAAATACAATTGATTGTTGTATGTTAATCTTGTACTCTGCACCTTTGCTGAACTTGCTTATTAGTTCTAATATTTTCTATTTGGATGCCTTAGGATTTTCTCTACATAAGATCATGTCATCTGAGGCTGGAGATAGTTTTACTTCTTCCTGTCTAATCTGGATTCCTTTTATTTCATGTTCTCCCCTAACTGCCATGGCCAGAGCCTCCAGTAAAATGTTGAAGACAGGTGGCAAGAAAGGACATCCTGATGCTGTTCCTGATCAAAGGGAAAGCCTTCTGTCTCTCACCATGGAGTACAGTAGCTCCTGGTTTTTTGTAGATGGTCTTTGTCGGTTTGAGGGCGGTCCCTTCTATTCTAGGTTTGTTGACTTTTTTTTTTCTGTGTCTGTTGAGAAGATTATGTGCTTTTGTCCTTTATTCTATTAGTATGGCATATTACATTCACTGATTTTCATAAGTTAAATCAATCTTGCATTCCTGGGATAAATCCCACTTGGTTGTTTTTACATGTCACTGGATTTAATTTGCTGGTTTAGTTGAGCAATTATGCATCTATATCCATAAAAGATATCGGTCTGTAGTTTTCCTTCCTTGTGATGTCTTTCTTGGGTTTAGTGTCAGGGCAATCCCGGCTTTGTAGGATGAGGTGGGAAGTGTTCTCTTTTCTTCTTCTTGTACTTTTTGGTGCTTTCTCTTCACTGCATCTTCCTGGTGTTGCTCTGTGTAACTGCCTTGCTCACTGTGGTCCTGCACTTGGCCCAGCCATGGCCCTGGAAGTTTACAGTTCACTGCGTCAACCAGGCTTTGGCACAAATATCCATTGGATGTTGGTGCCTGTGGAGGGGTGTGGTGAGAGCCCCTCTCTGGGTAGATAAGAAGTCAGTGCTCTGAAACCCTGCACACCAGCTCTCAGGTGGTCATCGGTAAGGCCTTGGGGGAGCTCCTATTACAAAACTGCTCAGGCCTCTTGGTTGGAAATGCATTTTTCTGGATTTCCGTGAAGGCATTTCAGAACAGGAACATCTACTCAGTTATGTTTAGGCCCCACAGGAGCGAGGTAAGGGAGATGTCACCCCTGCAGGAAGTGGCAGCCCACCTGAGAAGTTCCTCAAGATGATATCAGCCAAATGTCTGGGGGCAAGGGGGCTGGCTAAGGCAGAGTGTTCTAAAAGTAGCACCATTTTGTCTGGAAGTGCACCTTTCTGTCACCAGCCCACTGAGGCAGACAGCCAGCAGGTCCCCCTAAAGTTCTATTCCACAAACCACATATAAACCTGACAACATGGAGAAAGTTCTGGAGGAAGAGGATATCTGTTTTGGTTTGCTTTGCTTGGATGGATTGTCATCATTTTGCTGTAAACAATTTCATACCCCTCTAGGCTTGACAGGTGCTCCTGGGCTAGGAGGGGCTGCCATCGGTGTGTGAGGCGCCCTAGGGGTACCCCAGGCTGGAGAGCTGGTAGTCGTCCCCAGGAGTCTGCTCGCCTCCTTTCAGGACACTGTCTGTAGCTAGAAGCTCAGAACAGCCAGCATGAGTTCTGCCAACTTACAGAACACTCCCCAAAGCCGGGCACTCCCTCATCAATGGATGAGGGTGGCTTCCCGCCATCCCCTTGTGCCAGGAGGTCAGGGACTGCCCAGGGCCTCTCAGCCAGATTCATACCCTCCTCTTACCAGAGTCTCGCCTGACGCTTGCAGCCCCCACAACTCCCAGTGTTGAGAGATATGGATGGTGCCCAGCTGGTGGAGTACCTGTGTTAGGATGAGGGATCAAGGTGGGTGTCTGCAGCAGTGGAAAGCAGATGGGGTCCAGACATACCCCCCTAGACCTGGATCTTAACCTCCACCAGCCTCTAAGGCCACTCCGGTGACCTGGGCTAGTCACTTACCTGGTGGCCTGAGCTCCCTCATCTGTGAACTGGGTACAGTAATAGGGTTTTCCTAAAATCTGGTGAGCTCTGTCTTGACCGTGTGACGTGTGGGTAGGGTGGGCTGAGTGCCTGTGTGACCGTGAGGCAGGGCCCAGTGCCGGATCTGGTGCCCAGGGGTTAGGGCAGGCCCTGGGCACAGAGGGGCAGTGGTGGCGACAGCAGGAGAGTTGCAGCAAGTCATGCAGGGACTGACTCAGGCCAGAGAGGAGGCCAAGGTTAGGGTACCTGGGGACAGGGGCACAGTGGAACTTACTCTGGCCACAGCACCATGGCAGAGTATCTCCGTGCAGGGGTGGGGCCCGGGGCCCGTGGCCCACGGCCCAGGGGGACCCCACACCTGGCGGTGTGCTGTGATAGGGGTGGGTGGTGAATGCCTCAGTCTGAGGCCAGGTGGCCACCTAGGCATAGCCCAGGGCCACGACATCACTCCTGTTCTGGGTCCTTGAGGCCTGACCCAGCTCTGGGGAAGCCTCAGGCTTCCACCCCGCTCTGGGATTCCAGACCACTGGAGGGGTTCCTAGCTGGGCTCCTTGGTGCTGCCCCCTCCACAACCTCAGGGCCCCTCCCAAACATGCCCAGATCTGGATCCACCAGGCTCCCTTGTTTGCCTGGAGAGCAGGCGAAAGGCATCCCCACGCTTCCCTGTGACCTCCTGCCCACCCTTCTGATGGGACCTGACCCCCTCCTCATCCAGCCCTGCAGCTAGCCAGTGGTTCCAGCCTTGGGTCCTCAGGGCAGGGTCAGAGCAAGGACTGAAAGCTGGTCAGGACCCATCTGGGAAGCCTGCCACTCCCCTCTGGCCCTCGTAGGTGCCGGCAGCTGGCTTGGTGCTCCTCTCAGCGGCCAACCATGGCCCGGGGACTGCCCAGCACTGCGAGCCTGGGCACTTCTGCCAGAAGCTGAACAGGCTGAAGACACTGGAGGAGTCCACCAGGGAAACACTGCCGCGACACCACCTGACCACGATGCACCTGACCCTGCTGGGTGTGGGGGCCATGGTGGGTGTGGGCCTCTATGTGTTCACAGGCATCGTGGCCAAGGAGATGGCTGGCCCTGCAGTGCTTGTGTCCTACAGCTTGGCTGCCATGGTCTCCCTGCTGGCAGCCCTATGCTATGCAGAGCTGGGGGCACGTGTATCTCACAGGGACTCTCCATACCTGCTCACCTACTTGTCCATGGGCGAGCTGTGGGCCTTCCTCATTGGCTGGATCATGCTTCTTCGGGGTCTCATTGGTGGCGCTGCTATGGCCCGGGTCTGGAGCAGCTACCTGGACACCATCTTCAGCCACTGCATCCGCAGCTTCACTGAGGCCCATGTGGGCATCTGGCAGGTGCCCCTCCTGGCCCAGTACCCAGACTTCTTGGCTGCTGGCATCATACTTTTGGCTTCCATATTCGTCTTCTGTGGAGCCCGCATCTCTTCCTGGATCAACCTCACCGTATTTGCCATCAACTTGGTCATCGTCCTCTTCATCATCATCCTGGGGTTTGTCCTGGCCCGCCTGCACAACTGGAGCACTGAGGAGGGCGGCTTTGCACCCTTTGGCTTCTCCGGCATCATGGCCGGCGCCGCCATCTGCTTCAACACCTTCATGGGCTTTGATGTCATTGTTGCCTTCAGCAAGGAGGCCCAGAACCCAAAGCGAGCTGTGCCTAAGGCCATCATCATCTCTCTCGGCCTTGTGGCTGGCATCTACATCCTTGTCTCTAGTGTGCTCACCCTCATGGTGCCCTGGTACAGCCTGGAGCCTTTCTGGGGACTCACTGATGCCTTCCACCAGCGGGGCTATAGCTGGGCGAGCTTCATCGTGGCAGCTGGTTCAATCTGCGGTAAGGGGCCCTTCTGGGCAAGGTGGGACAGACCAGGTCGGTGGGGCCCTGCCCTAAGCCTCCCACAGAGCACATCTCCATCTGTGCCTGTTTCCAGTTGCATAATGGGCCCACTGGGTCTGTCACCTAAACTGGGCTATCCCATTCCGGGGAGGTAGGGGGGAACAATCCTGCACCCCACATATACTCAGGGTCACTCTGAGAGCCCAAACTCATGCCCATTTTCCTGAAGGGCCACCCATGCCCTGACCCTAGCAGTGGTCCCTGGTGGGCCTGTCCACCACGCTGACCAGTCTCCCACCCTTTACCACAGCCATGATTACTGTCCTGCTCAGAATCCTCATTTTCCTGCCACGCGTGCTCCATGCCATGGCCGTCGATGGGCTCATCTTCCAGGTGTCTGCCCACATGCACACCCGAACACAGGTGCCCGTGGTGGGCATCCTGGTGTTTGGGGTCCTCATGGCTTTCCTGGCGCTGCTGCTGGATCCTGAGGCACTGCTCCAGTTCCACTCCATCAGCGCACTGCTGGTCTACACCTTCATGGCCACCAGCATCATCGTGCTACGCTTCCAAAAGTCCCCTCCATCCACCTCCTCGGGCCTGGTCAGCCCTGGCCCTGTTGCCAGGGAGTATGATGACTCATCAGGCCACACAGAACTGCTGGGTACAGAGCAGGCCTCAGCCCCTGAGCCCGGGCAGCTGCGACCAGCCCTGAGGCCCTACCTCGGCTTCCTGGGTGGATGCTGGCCTGGAGCTGTCGTAACTTGGGCACTGGGTATCCTGGTGGCCTCGGCCATCACTCTAGACTGCGTGCTAGTCTTTGGGGACTCCGCCCTGCACCTCCCGCTCTGGGGCTACATCCTGCTGCTCCTGCTCAGCTCCGTCATGTTTCTGCTCAGTCTCCTCGTTCTGGGGGCCCACCACCAACAGCGCCAGCAGGACACCTTCCAGGTACTTCCTCCAGCAGCACCCATCAATCACTCTCAGCCCAGCCAGCTCCCCTCACCCCTCCTCTGCTGTGGCAGGAGGTACCAGGGCTCACAGGGCAGGGGAGGCCGGTACCCCACTGCCCTCGTTCTCACAGAAAGTGGGCACTTGTCTTCAGAATCTCCAGAGGTGGAGAAGGCTCTGTGGACTTCCGAGAAATCAGGCCCTGGGCCAGCAGACCTTCCCACAGCCCAGGCTAGCCCTGCCCTTGCCCCTCAGGTTCCCCTGATGCCCCTGACTCCAGCCCTGAGCATCCTCCTCAACATCTTCCTCATGCTGACTCTGAGCTCCCCAGCCTGGGCGTGCTTCTCCATTGGTCTGCTGATCGGTGAGTGGGGGCCAGCCTGGGACTCAGGTGGGCTGCAGGAGGAGGGCAAGCAGAGCAAGCAGGGCTGGGACCTGCCCCTTAGGCTTGTGCCACCCTTGCAGGATTCGCGGTGTATTTTGGCTACGGCATCTGGCACAGCAAGGAGAACCAGCGGGAGCGGCCGGGGTTGACTGCCACACGCAGCAGCCTGGAAGAGACAGTGCAGGCCCTGCAGCCCCCCAGCCAGACACCTGCCCAGGAGCCCAGACACACGGAGCAGCCTGCCAGTCCATGAGGACCACTGGGGGCCTGCCTGCCATCCCCTACCTCCTTGGCAGGCCGGAGGTGCTGGAAGCCCCTTCTACTGGGGGCAGCTCGGGTTTGCAGGCCTGCCCATGCTGGTGGTCCTCAGGAACTTAGCCCACGTGCTGAGCTTCAAGTCTTCTGGAGTGGGCTGCGGCCAGCATAGGTGTGGTGGACTCTGCCCAGCGCCTTCCAGTTTGTGACCAACTCCAGCTACCCGGGCAGGTGAAGTAGGGAGGGCAGGGAAGAGGCTCGCAGCCCCAGGGATCCACAATAATAAACGCTCAGCCAGCCATGTGGCCTGCTGCCATGTTCACTGTGGTGTTCTTCATGGCATTGAGTCCTCACCTGCTCCTGGGAACCAGATGACTGTCTCCAATCCACAGCAAAGTTGCTGAGGTTCTGTAAAGAGCAGGTGCCAGCCCTGGGACAGCCTGAGTCAGGGACATGGCCAGGCGTGGGTCCTGGGGTCCTGCTCTCAGGCCAGTGCTTTCTGCCCAGCTCAGAGAGGAGCTACACACACGAGGCACAGAGAGGTCCCTGACAGGGCGGGGCCAGGCTCCCTCCCAGGCTTCCTCCATGTACCCTAGGGGCAGATACAGAGAGCACAGCCTGGATCCCAAGGAGGCCGCCTAGAAAGGGCAGTCGAGTTCCGGGGTTCCCTCGCTTTCCCAGGGCTCCTAGAGAGCAGGGAATCTGCCTGAGGCCTGCCCTGGGTATAGAGGCCCACCTGCCCGGGTACACGCATCTCTCAGGCACAGGCCCACGTGGCCCACACGGCTCCCCTGGGGGTGCATACCCACGCGCTGACTGAGGCACAGCTGGTTCCAAGCTCAGAGCTGCCCGCAGCTCTCCAGCTGCCTCTCTCCCTGCCCGCCCCTCAGGGCTTTGTGATAAAGGCTCAGGACGGGACACACGCGTGCAGGTGGGGGCACAAGCGCCTGGGCCTGCTCCAGGCACCTTCCAGCCCACCTGACGGCAGTGGGGCCCCATCCTTGCAGGTACCCAGGCCCACCCTGCAACCCCACTGGTCTCCACAAGGCCATGCTACGTCTACCATAGACGCCTCCCCCCCCTGTTCCTGCCTGGAAGGACCACACAAGAAGCTGCTGGCTCTGGCAGCTTTACTCCTCGGCTCTCTGCAGCCTTGACCTCAGCTTTCTCGGGGCCCCAAGGACAACCAGGTACTTGTGACCCTGCTCCAATAGCCAGGCTCAGGGCCGTGTTCTCTCACCCTGGCCCCTCTGAACCCACCTCCCATGGACACAACTCTGGGGATTGAGAGGAGCAGGGACCCCAAGGCTTTGCTGAGGCTCCAGGTGCCAGATGATTCCAGATGCTGCCCAGCCTGAGCCTCACTCCTGGCCCTCCCCAACCTGGCCCACGTCACTCCACCAGCAAGCTGTCAACATGTCCCTGGTCACCAGGGACCAATGAGAAGGCAGCCCCTTGTGTCTCTGGGGTGGGTGCCCCCAAATCCTTGCCGCTCCCTGGGACTGAGAGAGGGCTTGGCTCCTGCTGCCCCCATCCCTCCCCTCCTGACCGTGGTCCTGAGGGCATGGGGAAATTCTCCAGCAGGCAGGACTCAGGTTCCCTGGAGGATTCCAGAGCCAGAACCAGGCCAGCCTGCTGGAGGCTTCCATGTCCTTTGTTAAGGACATTCTTTCCAGCCCCTGGGCTCCACCTGGGGTCTTGGTCAGAGCGTGGTCCTTGTGTAGTTATCTTCGGCTAGGTGGGCAGCTGCCCAGACATGCTCTCAGGTGTGACCTCGAGTAGAGTGACATAATATCTAGATAGGCAGCCTCCCCACCCCATGGCTCCCGGCACGCTCGGTGAGCAGGCTCCAGGGCGTTGGGCTGGGGGTCACCGAGGAGACATACAGAAGGTCCCAAAAGACCCCAAACCCACCAACTCAGCCCCACCACCCTCCCCATCCCAGCCCGAGGGCTGCCACCACGAAGGGGCTGGCGCTCACAAGCTGAGCAGGTTTGGGCCCAAGAGGTGCCTGTGCCCTTGCCTGGGGTCCTAGGGAATCAGATCATCTGCCCACCGCACTCCTCACTCCATGGATGAGGCCCAGAGCTGGGAAGGGACCCGCCCTAGGAACCCGGCCCCAGAGCAGCTGAAACGACTCCTCTTGTCAGGCTTCCTTCTCCCTTGCCTTGGACTCTGGCTGCACAGACCCCGGGGCAGGGCTGCTGAGAGGGGAGGGGCTCTACTCTGAGGGAAGTGCTGGCAGGGTGAGGAAGGCTGGGCGCCAGGCAGGGCTAAGAGTCGACCACATCCAGTGTGGGGACAGCTGGTAAGCGAGGAGCTGCTGGGAACACTGGAGACAGACTGGGAGAGCGTTCTGCAGAACCAGACCCCACAGGAGCCCCACTGGACCTTTACCCTGTGTCGTGTTCCCCTGCAGGTCTCTAGACAAAAGTGGGTTTTCTAGTCACCAGGCAGCACCCTGCCGAGGCTGGAGTTGGGGTAGGGGCAGTCTGCCTGGGAACTGAAGGGTGGAATTCTCCTGCCACCCCTGCCCTGGTCCTGCTAGGCTTTCATGCCTCAGTCCCCAAGGTTGGGTCCCCACCCTTCCCAGTCCTGAACGCTGAACCAGCAGAAAGGCTACAGGCCTCAGGAATGTGCCAGAGGGTGGGTGCCAGGGCCACCCTGGAGACGGTGTCCAGCTCCCAGCAGCAGCAGTGGGGGCAGGTGCTGGGCCCCCTCTAAGGCACCTGGGCAGCCGGGTGTGGGGGTGGGAAGCTGGCTCTGTCTGCTCAGGGTTGGCCGTGCCCTTCAGGGCCTTTGCCTGCAGATGAGGACAGCAGGCCGGGGCTCCAGCCACCATCCTCCAAAGTGTGGCCCAGGGTCCCGGCAGGCCCGCAGCTCCCCTCCTCAGACTTGGTCCTCCAGGAGAAACGAGCTTCCCTGTCCACATAAACAGCAGCAGGTCACAGAAGAAGGTGATCTGGGAGAGGCAGGGCAGACCCACGTCCTGACCCCCAACCTGCTGTCCTGTGGCCTCCTCAGCCTTCACCCCGAGACTCATGTCAGCACAGGGGCTCGGGTGCACACTTAGGGGGCACATGCTTGCCGGCAGCCAGAGGGAGCCACATTGGCCAGACCCACCACACCCAGCCAAGCCGCTCTGGTGCCCAGAGTGAGGGTTGTGGGGATGAGCCCGAACTTCCCTGCCTCAGGGAGACCTGGGCTGAGCCTCTCCTGCTGTGGCTGTTGCCCTCGTCCCACCTCGTACCCTGCCCTCTCGCACCCGCCCCAACCTGGCCCCTACCTGCCCAGTGGTAAGGATGTTGAAGCATATCCCATAGAGTTTGAGGAGTCCCCGGGCCTCCACGCCTGAGGCCTCCCACCAGTGAGCGGCTGTCCTGGTGGCAGGAGAGGGTCTAGTGACCTGCTCTGCCCACTCCTGGGCTGGGTTGCCCCTCACAGGCCTCATCTTCCTCATCCATCGACTCCATCCACCCCCAGCCCGAGTCGTGGATCTCAGCCCTGTGTCATTGCTGAGGACACAGGGGACAAGCAAGCTGGGACCTGCCTCTCAGAAGCTCCCTGCCTGCTGAGGGGATGAGGGCAGGAGGGTCCCTAAACAGACACCGGCAGTGGGCTTGGGGACATATGGGGTGGATGCTAAAGGGCTCAGGACGGAGGCCAGATGGAGCCTGTGCAGGCGGACCTGGAGCTGAGAGCACTCCCTCCTGCCCCTGGGGACCCCTCCACACACAGCAGAGGGTTCAGAGGGGTGGGCCAGGCTGTGGTCTGTCCCAGCCACCACAGGGGGACAGGTGGAGGGGGACCTGGCTGAGGAGCAGCAGGTGGGCAGCGGGGCCGCAACGCCCCCGGCGTCCAGGTCACAATCACAGTGGACGTGGATGCCCACGGCCCCGCCCTGCACACAGCGCATCAGTGGTCCACCAGCGCTCGGGCCGGGACCCTCTCCCAGAGCCCTCCTGGAATCCTGCCCCCCACAGACCCACCAGCAATACCAGGTCCTCACAGACCCCTCCAGCTGCGGCCACGAGGTCCCCCATGTGGAACATGGGGCAGTGGGGCTAAAGCCTGGGTCACAGTAGCAGCACTTGATATAGGTGGCATCCCAGGTCTCCAAGGCATTGGACCTGAGAGGGGGTGGGGCCAGGGGTAGGACCAGACAGGGGACAAGGAGGATCTGGAGCAGTCAGGATCCTCCATGCTGACCTGGAGAAGTTGAACTTGCTGAAGGTGACGGTGTTTTTGATGAACAGCATGAAGTTCTCAGCCTGGAGCAGCAGGGGCTTCCTGCAGGGGTGGGGGAGGTCAGGGGCAGGCTCTGCTGGTCCTGGGACCTGCCCTGGGTGTCAGGGACACTTACATGGGCACAGTGTCACTCTCCATGAGGCACCAGCCCCGGATCTCACAGGGCCTGTGGGTCCCATTGAACTCCATGCACTGGCCCGTTTTTATTCCTTGAAACAAGACAAACTCCAGGCCCTCAAGTCTCCACAGGGCCTGGGGAGGGAGTGGGCAGGGGGCTGTTGGCAGAAAGAAGACACACAGAGGCACCACCGGGCCTGCAAGAGGGAGCCACCCAGGGTCCCAGCACGGCCCCCTGAACCCCCTCCCAGTGGAGGCGCTGGAAGACAGGCCCACAGTTACCATGGCTGTGCATCCCCGTCTTCCCTCAGGACAGTCCTCGACAGCCCAGCGGTTCACAGTGGGATGGAGGGTGCTGAGGTGGTAGAGAGCAGCGTTGTCCAGGCCCAGGGGGCGTCTCCCCTTTGTGACACAGCCCTGCTGTCCCCAGGGACGTGCCCCTCCCCTGCTTAGCCCCCAGGGTTCCCTGAGTTTGGGGGCACATGGGAAAGCTGGAGGGTGCAAATAAAAGGAGGTGGTGAGAGGGGGGAGGGTGAGCAGCCCCGTCAGATCGGGGTGCAGTGCTGTATTCCAAGGCAGAGCGAGACTCCTGCCCTCCTGGTAGTTCTGTCCCCGGTGGCAGCAGAAGTGACTCCTCGAGGCCCAGCTCCTCTGGTCCAATTCAGATGACAGAATAGGGAAGGTGGAGGGAGTCTGGGAGGGCAAGTTCATGCCAGGGTGGAGGTGCTGGACGTGGCAGACAAAGGGCGGGACCCTTGTCAGAGGGGCCTGTAGGGATGTGGGTCCCCACAAACTGGCCAAGGGACCACAGGCTAGTCCCTTCCCTGCTTGCTCTGCTGTGAAACAGGGACATTAGTGCCTGCACATGGTCACAGAGTTCTGGGCATCAGCCAGGAGGGGACGGTGGCGAGCTTTCTGGGAGCATCAGACCCCGGAGAGGAAGCACCCTCAAGCGTCAGGCACTCGCACAGACATGGTTCTGCCAGGTGGAGGGTGGATGCCGTTGTCCAGGGGCCCAGGCTCAGGGGCCGCAGGAGGATCGCAGCACCAGGGTGGCAAGAAGGGCCAGGGACCTGTTGGCCGCCATCTTGGGGAGGGAGCCTTCCCAGGGTGGAAAGCAAGGGCTGGCAGGCTCTGATGGTGTCACCTGTGAGGGCTCAGCCTGGCTGCTGTGTGGAGTACACCTGAGGGCCCACAAGCAGACCACAGGTACAGCAGGGGCAGCAGGGAGACCTGTCAGGAAATGGAATGGACAGGAGGGAGGGGCAGGGAGGTGGGGAACCGGGTCCAGCTTTGGTCCTGGTAGACAGCATGGCCCTCAGTGGACGAAAAGAGGCCGCACTGAGAGAGGGAGAGGGTTTCTCCTTGGACGTGGTGGGTGCGCATCAGGAGGCAGCTGTGCTTGGGCCTGGTGGTCACCGGGGCTACAACTGGGGCATCAACAGAACAGAGATGGAAACTGGGGCTGTAGAGGATCTGGGTGGATGGAGAAGGGGTCAGAAGGGCAGAGGAGGAGCCAGACCACAGTGCCCAGGTCAGGGAGGAGAGCATTCAGGAGGCCCAGGCCCTGGCCCCCTGCCCCTCCACCCCTCCCTCAAGCTCAAGCCTTGAGTTCCCAGACCCCCTGCTCTTCCGGGTGCAGCCTGTGTGAACGCAGTACCTCTGGCCTGGCTTCCTGCCCCATCCCCTGTCCACCTGGAAACTTCATAGATATCCCCGAGAGCCCTGCCCAGGGCCACTCCTCTGTCAGGCTCTTCCTGAGCCCGGCCCTGTGACAGCGCCAGCACCCCCTCTGGCATCACGTGCCCCTCTTGCACACACTCGCTGCAAGGGTGGGGTCAGAGGTGTCAGCGCCTGGCAGCAGCACCAAGGTACCCACCTGCAGCAGATTCACCAAGTCGGCCATGTGCCACAAACAGTTCCCCAGCTCCTCGATCGGGGTCATAGAAACCCCTTTGAGTTTGGCGATGACAGAAATCTGGGGTCCAGGTCCTGCTCCTGGTAGCCTTTTGTGGCAAGGAGGGCCCACCTGGGGAGGAGGCAATGGGCAGTGTGGTGTGTCCCCGGCACTCGGTGAGCAGTGGCAGAGCTGGGCCCCACCCACTCAGCCCCTACACCCTGTAGGCTCCCAGCACAGCGTTCAGGGCCCCCGCCTCTTCTCCAGCCCCATTTCCACCCCAAACACCCTGCACAGGCCAGACCCAGCTCCCTCCTTAAAGGCTCCCCTGACCCAGCCATAGCTGTGGTCTTTTTCAGGGACCCCAGGGCTCCAGCTCTCACAGGATTCAGGGACTACCTCCTGCCCCTCCCACGGCCTCCTGGGTAGAGTGAGACCCATTCTGCTCTGTGCCCAGAGCCCAACATGGGGCTGGGGACAAGGCCCAGGAAAGGAGGCAGGTGGGCACACAGGAGGACACGAGCACACAGCTTGCTCTTGTACCTGCTGCCTCTAGACAGACGGAGATCCTTCCTTCTGCCCCCAACCTGTCCCAACCTGCCCCCTCCACTGCCACCAGTCCAGCCCCTGAAGAATCACACCCCCACCCTCAGCCCAGCAGGACCAGTCATGGTCCCTCCAGCCAACCTACCCAGGAGCCACTCTCTTACCCCACCACGGAGACCATGACCCCGAGCTGCAGCAGCCTCTGCGGGGCGCCCACCGCCCAGTTCCTGGTCATCACCTACTTCTCAGTTTGTAATCCAGAAGGCCCCAGCCTGTCGCGGCCCCTTGGGAGCCCATGCTCTCAGGTCGTGCTTGCTGCCGGGGAGCAGGGTCAGCAGAGCAGCTGCAGCCCCAGCTGAACAGGAGGTAAAGCAGGCGCCCAGGCCAGGCCAGGCCAGCAGCTGGTAAAGGGACACTCCCACTGGGGGCAGGACCCAGCCCCACCCCCTCCCTGGGCTCAGTCCCCACCCCCAGCTGCCCTGGGCCTCCCTTCCTCTCTGACTCCCTCTGCCTGGCCCTGGGGCTCAGAGAGGAACAGCCCCTCTCCCCTGCCCTTTGGCTTCACTTCCTTGGTGGCTGAGGGGACGACAGGTGTTATAGGTACTTTGAGATGGGGGAATGGGGGTTGCAGTGGCCCAGAGGAGGGGCCAAGGAAAGCTTCAGGAAGAAGGGACCTCTGAGCTGACACCTGCAGATTCTGAAGTTCTACAAGCACAGCTGGGGAGGAATGCTCCTGGAGGAGGAAGCCACATGTGTGACGCTGGAGCCTGAGAGAGAACTGGGACCCACAAAATGGGAGCGTGACTGTGGCTCCAGAGAGGAGGGTGGCTGGCTCCACAAGGCTCCCAGGCCCTCCTGTGGGATGCCAGGCAGAGATGCCCCACCCCCTAAGTGCAGGGACTAAGGCCCAGCTCTGGAGTCAGGCATGGTCCTCAGTCCACGGAAGGGGGTGATGCTGGACCCACCCGGGATGGCATGGGAACAAGCGCCTGCAAAGCGCCCAGCACTGAGCCTGGCCCGTGGGATGCGCCCTTCTGTGCCCTGGCCAGGAGCAGGCTCAAGGTCAGTGCGGGCCAGCGCAGGTTTCTGCAGCACCAACAACACTGTTTTGCCAGGGCGACTACCGCTGGGGGGAGCGCGTCTCTACTGGCTGCCAGGGGTGCCTGTTCACTGCACGCCACAGTTGATTGGCCCATGCAGCCGGTTGGTCCGCCAGCACTCCGGAAGTGCTCTAGGAGGGGCTTGGCTCAGTCCCAGCCTCAGTGCCCAGGACTGCGAAATGGGCATAACCCTGTGGGGGCCCTGCGAGAGGTCTGGAGAGAACGAAGAGCAGGAAGAGGTGGCCGTTTCCACTGGACGTCCTGCAGTGGTCCCGGAGCCAGAGGCGGGGTTCGCACGTGGATTTGGACACCAACCTCAAGACAGAAGGTGGCTCGGGCCCGAGGTTCAGGCCTGTCTTCTCACCTTCGGGGTTTCTAGGCACGGGTGGAGGGAGCAGGCTGGGGCTGAGGGGGCAGGGGACACCTGTCCAGCAGAGAGCCCATCCTTCCATGGGACCCCTTCAGGGCAGTGCAAGGGCCCCCCAGCCCCGTGTCATTCCGGACATGCTCTTGACAGCATCAGTTGTTCCACCATCAGAAGCCACTTCTAGAAAGATGTTAAAATGCAAATACCTAGCCAAACTGTCTATGACAGGGTGTCCCACCTCCTCCTGAAATGGGATCAGGGCTGGGTTTTCCCAGCCCACAGGAGAAACTAAGCTGACGGATGTATAGAATTTAGAGAAGGAATAAACGAAGGTAAAATAAAACAGTGTTCAGTATTTTTCTTATTCTTAACTGATCTAACAGATTCCTTTCGTTCAAAATAATAATTGTAAAAATAAATTTAGTGATAATAGTTCATGGATAAGAGAAATGTAGGAGAGCCGTTTTATAAGGGATAAGAGGGAGGAACTGGGGAGACTCTGTTATAAGGGACCTGCACTAACCATGAAGAAACACAGTGTTATTTCAAAGGGTACTGAGGGTTAGTGGAAAATTTATATTGTAAGCTCTACGGAAATTTTAAAAACTTTAAAAGAACTATAATTGATATGCTAAAAGAAAGGAAAAAGGAATCATATAAAATGCTCAATTAAAACTAGAGAAGACAAAAAATAATTTAAAAAGTGTAAGACAAAAAAAAGAAAGATCAAAAGCAATGGATAGAAACAGTTACAAACATGGTGGATATTAATCCAACTATATCAATCCTCACTTTAAATAGAAATGGTCTAAATACAGCCATTAAGAGACGGATTTCATCAGATGACATTAAAACAATAAGAAGGAACCACATGCTGTCCACAAGAAACCCACCTTCATTATAAACCCACAGAGAGGTTAGAAGTAAAGGACAGAACAAGATCAGCCAGGAATACACATCCTGTATTAATTTCAGACAAAGCCGACTTCAGAACAAGGAAAATTCTCAGGGATAAAGAGAGGCATTCCATAACGTTAAAGGGACCACTTCTCCAAGAAGACTTAACAGTCCTTAAGATACCTACCTCTAACAACAGAACATCAAAATATGTGAGGAAAAACCTATAAAACTGCAAAGAGAAATAAACAAATCCACTATCCTAGTGGACAGACACAGAAATAGACAAATCCACCACTACAGCAGAAAACACTGCTCTCTCAGGAACTGATAGATGCAGCAGGAGAAAACCAGTAAGGACGAACCGAACGGTTCACCATCATCTGGATCTGATTCGCATTTATAAAACAGTGCACCCAACAAAGAATACACAGTCTTCAAAAGCTCACACCCAACATTCACCAGACAGACCACATTCTGTGTAAAAAAACCCCACACCTCAGCAAATTAAAAACAATAGAAATCATATAAAGTATATTCTCAGACTAAAAAGGACTTACAAGTAGGAAACAAAAACAGAAAGATAGCTGGAAAATCCCAAAATATTTGGAGATTCAACAAAACACGGATAAAAAAGAAGTCTCAAGAGAAATTGCAAATATTTTCCATTAAATGAAAATGAATATACAACTAATCAAAATGTGTGGAATGCAGTGAAAGCAGTACCCAGAGGGAAATTTATAGCAGTAAATGCACATATTAGAAAAAAGGAAGACCTGAAACAATAATCTAAGTTAGATGAAGAAGAAAGTAAGCCTAAAGCAAAGAAAAGAGAAGAAATAATAAAAATTACAGCAGAAATTAAGGACAGGGAAAATGGGAAATCAATAGAAAAATCAATAAAAACAAAACTAGTTCTTCAAAAAGATGAAAAAAATGGATAAACCTATAGCCAGGCTAACTCAGAAAAAAAAGAGAGAAACACTAATTACTAGTATCAGAAATGAGAGAGGGGCTATAATTACTGATCCCATGAACATTAAAAGGATAATAAGGAAATATTTGAACAGGGAAATGATATCTTCCCTGATGAGTTCTGTTGGATCTATAGTGAATCTTCAAATGAACTAATTCAAATCTTTCCCTAACTCTTTCACATTTGGCCTTTAATTTATATAAACAAAATATTGATGAGGATATGATTTAATGTCTAAATAATTTCCAACTTAAGACTCTATTATGAATAAATTAGACATCACCAGAAAGCAAAAGTTTTGGGATTCAAAGGACAACACTAAGAACGTAAAAAGACAATCCACAATATAGAGAAAAATTTGCAACTCATACATCTGATAAGAAACATACCTAGAATATATAAAGGACTATGACAAATCAGGTATAAAAAGACAAATAACCCAATTTAAAAATGGGCCAATGAGCTGAACAGACATTTCTCCAAAGAAGATATACAAATGGCCACTGAGCACATGAAAAGATGTCAACATCACTAGCCACCAGAGAAATACCAACCAAACCCACAGAGAGATATCATTTCACACCCATAGGATGGCTATATCAGAAAGACAGATGGTAAGTGTTGGTGACAACGTGGGGAAACTGGACCCCTCACACACTGCTGGCAGGAATGGAAATGGTGCAGTCACTTTGGAAAAAATTCTTCTGGGTTTTCAAATAGTGAAACAGAGTTACCATGTGACCCAGCAATCCCACTCCTAGGTATACACATAAAAGAAATGAAAGCAGATGTCCACCCAAAATCTTGTACAGGAATGTTCACAGCAGCAATATTCATAATAGTTGAGAAGTGGAAACAACCCAAATGTCCCTCAACTGAGGAGTGGAGAAATACCCTGTGCTACAGCCACACAGTGGATATTATTCAGCATCAGAATCAATGAAGGGCTGACCCATCCCACAACATGGATGGACCCTGACACCATTGTGCTGAGTGAAAGAAGCCAGACACAGAAGGTCACACACTGTATGATTCCACTGATACAGAATGTTCAAAGTAGGGCAATTCATAGAAACAGAACGTGAATTTATGTTTGCCTAGGCCTTAGAGGTTAGGGTAAATGGGACCGTATCCTAATGAGGAAGGTGTTTCTTTTGGAAGGATGATGGAAAGCTTCCAGAATCGACTGTGGTGATGTTGCACAACACTGTGAATATACTAAGAAACACTGAATTGCACACCTTCAAGTGTGACTTGTATTGTATGTGAACCATATCTCACTAAAGCTGTGATGATGATTAACAGACTGCATTTTGCATCGTCAACATAGAAAGTAACCCCCAGAAGGGAGTCCAGAATCTTGTTCACTCACTTTAAAGGATCCAAACTAGGGCAACGAAAACCCAGAGGAATTCTATTAGTTAACGTTCTAGGTACCAGGACATCCTGAAATATTCATAAGGATTTCCATGTTCTAATTTGAAGAAAAAAGGCATCTAAGGTTTCAAAAAACATATTCACAAGTGTCAAAAAGAATCATCATCACTCAGGGGGAGGGGAACACAGGGAAGTCATTAAATGGGAAAGAAGTGCAAGATTTGGGTCACATGGATCTGCACCCTGAATATGAAAGTGGACCCACATTTATTACTGCTCCACCCCAAAGATGACCTGAGAAGCCAAACAGCCCAATGGACATCTCTTTCTAAAGCATCAGTTTGAGAAAAACTAAAATATTAAGAAATAAAATACTTTGCAATCATGAAGAATGGAATCTTCTAAATTCCCAGTTTTAAAACTAAAACCTGAAGATTCCATTTCATAGGCCTTGGAGTGACTCTCCTCCTCATGGCTGGAGTGGATTCCAGAAGTGACAGATGCCTTAAGGATAAAACTGAAACAGAATCCAACAGTGTTTGTAAAAGGCTAGGTGTTGACCCTGAATCTAATCCTAAATTGTACATTAGATAATAGACATAAATGTGGATCAGCACAACCAGCAGGCACGGTAACAAAGGATCATGAAAAACTCAGTACTTTTGCAGTGATATTTCAGGGCACGTGTCTATTAAAATCCATCAGGCTTTAATGTACCTTTCACGAGGGATCAAAAACAAAGACATTCGGATTCGTCACAGAGGTGTGTTCCTGTTCTTGCAGCCATCTTTGTCCCCCTTCAGTTCATGTGACCATCACCGACCACAGTACACTCCCCTGGGCGCACACCGCTCACCAGGCCCAAGGTGCCTGAGGTGCTGGAGCCACAGAAGTCCCGGCTGCTTAGCCAGGTGACACCTCCAACCTCCGCCTCCTCCACTTCTGTCCTGGGCAGGTCAGGAGGACTCCATGCAACCCGCCTAGGGGCTCTCAGGTGGCTGTCATGACCCAGTCAAGGTTACATGACTTAGGGGGCCTAGGGTCGCCAAGTATGAATATACAAAGAAGATATGTTCTTTGCACACTGTGATTGTATCAAGGAACACTCTTGACACTAAAAAGGAAGGATGTTGTTTCCAGAATAAAGGACGGACCTTCCCACAAAACAGCATTTGCCAAGCTTCCCCTGAAATGAGCGTGTACGTAATATATAAATCGCACTCACCCACACCTTTCTGAGAGGTTTCCTTCTCTCTAGATGGAGATGATGAGAAACCTACCTCCCAGGGGTGTGGTAGAATTAAGCACGGGGACAGTGTTGGATCCAGTCCCAGCACAGAGTAAGAGGGAAGAAGTGTCAGCCACCTGATTCTCACACACACGTCTCCTTCTGGCCTTGATCTGCTCACTGACCCCCGTCAGGAAAGACTGTCACGGGCCAGCTTGGAGCAGAGCCTGGCCGCGGGAACCAAGCCTTGGAGAGGCCCGGGTGGGGATACCAGGTCACCAGGCAGGGGCCCAATGGCTTCATTTGTACAACGCAGCTCGGGTCCATCCTACACACCCACCTGAGCGCTGACCCACTTTATACCAAGCACATGCTGGGCGGCCACGTTCAGAGCCAAACAGCTCCTGCCCCCCAGGAACTTCAACCCAGTGAAAGGAGAAGTGACATCCTCAGATAACCAGTGATCATTGATCTAGTACTTCCTATAGAGGTTAAATAGAAATATAAAGAAGCATGGCATTTGAAACATATTCAACAGGAATTGGAAAAAAACGATAAAAATGAAATCACCTAGCTACATGAGTGTGGGGGAATGATTTGCTTGTGGAAATCATGCAGGATGCTCGTGACCTGTGAAGGCTGCTGGCTGAGCGTGCAGCAGAGACAGCGGAACAGAACCACTCTGTGAGGGAACCAAGCACGTTGTGGGGACATTCCACTAAGAGCCGGGGCTGTCGTTACCAGTCCACAAATGACCTGATGTAGAAGCTGACCCTCCCCCAACATCTCCCCCAAGGGGTCATTTTATTCATGGACCCATGTGAGCACCATGTGTTTCGAGCTCTGGAACAGCAAGACGTTGACTGGCCTGCACATATCAGGACCCGGCCTTGGTCCTGCTACCCTGCAGGTGCCCCGGTGCCCACTAGCGAGCCTACCTTGATCTGCCTGAAGCCCATGGTGATAGCAGCAGCAGAAGTGAAGACTTTAATGGCTGACGGGGCAGGAGACGAAGTCCAGAATGAACCATGGCTGGCCAGAAGGAAATACTGAGGTGGCCACAGCTCTGCCCCATCCCAGAGGACACAGGTGGACGTGGGCTGGGAGAGGGGGTGTGGGTGGGATTGGGGCTAAGGACTGGTGGGTGACCTGCCCTGTTCGGGCTGGTCTGGAGAGCAGGAAAGGGAGGCTAGGGTCTGAGACCCTGGGCATTTCTCCAAGTGTCCTGGCCTCTAAGCAGAATGGGGTAGGGCTGAGGGCTGAGGGCACCCCCTACATACACACACACACACAAGGGACAGCCCTTGGAATGCAAAGAAAGAAATGCTGAGGGCAGGTGCAGCCCCAGGAGCAGGTGCCTCAGGTCCCCAGGAAGAGCAGAACCGCAGCCCCCACCACAGCAGGAAGGCCCGAGAGTCTTACCCAAGCGCAGGAGCCCATGGCTAACTGCATGCAGCCCCACAGGAAGGCCAGCAGCACAGCACAGGCGGGCTCACGGAAGGTGCAGAAGGGGACTAGGAGGGACATGATGGCCGTGGGGTCCAGAGTCACATCCCGGGAGGTTCCCAGGAAGAAATACACCCATGAAGGCAGAGCAGAGGCCGTACTGTTGGGGAGAGAGAGGGACGCGCACCCAGGAGCACGCGGCACGCCCCTGGGGTCCCTGGTGTAGACGTCTGAGCACAGGGGTCGGTGTGTCCACTGGGTACTTTGGGCACACCTGCGCACACAGGCAGGGTAAACGCTCCCCCTCTATCATCCATGGGTGTGACCTGCAGGGATGAGGGGACCTCTTTTCTCCCAGAACCCAACTGGTGCCCCGGGTGCCACCTGCGGGAGCACAAAGGCCTGTGAACTTCTGTGAGAGTGTGAGTCTGGGAAAGTGTTCTTAAGGCTGCAGTGAGTCATCCTGCTACCCCATCAGGCAACCAGAACTCGCTGGGTGCCTGTGTGTGACAGGTGTGACAAGAGCAGGTACAGGGGCGTGTGTCTGCCCAAAGGCAGTCACAGGCTCTAGATTGTAAACCAAGGCTTCTTGGCCCCATGGGGCTGGAACCCTGGGTGCCCCATTTGTCTGGAGGGGATACTCTGCATTTCTACTCTGTATCTCAGTGGGCGCTGAGGCCCTGAGTGTGGTCAGGCCATGTGCAGGGCATGTGGCCAGCAGCAGGGACAGACATCTCACCTGAGGCAGGAGTCAGGCCACCTCAGCATAGGCTGGCACCTGGGGAATGACCATGAGCCCCACTGAGAACCTGGCGATGAAGTCCATCTTCAGCCACCGCACAGAGTAGTGGGACAGCCAGGTGGCGATGGGCAGCTTTCTCTGCAGGACAGCAGGGGGGCAGCAGAGGGCTCGCTGGGCCAGGCAGGGGCCTGAGGGCCTGGCCTCACTCAGCACCTTCACAGAAGAGGGCGTGTCTGGGGTGGTCGAGGGTGCAACACAGACCAGCAGTCAGGGTCCGTGCTTCAAAGAACCCAGCAATAGGGCCGCAGGGGTCCAGGGGCATCAGGAGAGGCCCAATTTGTCTTCCTTCCGGGAGGTCTGACCCAGACGGTTAAATCCCCCCCTTTCCTGGTCTGAGAGGGGAAGCCAACCACCTGTGCAGAGAGCGCCTCAACCAAAGGTAGAGTGTCCTCTCTCCCTGCTCACGGCTCCCCTGAACCCCACCTGCCCAAACCCCAGGTGCCTTCTCTCCTTTGTGGGAGATTAAAATTTGGCCATTCCCCAAATCCATCTCTTTACCTTGATTATTTTCTCTGAGGGACATGTGACCTCCCCCACTAACTGTCTAAAGGAATTTAACTCTGGGTATGGACAGACTGGCAGGGTCCTCGCTAAGCCCATTCTTTTCAAAGTTCTGTTTACCAAATATTTATATTTGTAAAGGTATCTCCCTCTATGTACTGGGAAGAGGGCAGGATGACCTTATCTGTGGAAACTCTTATCAGGACAGAAAGAGAAGACTTAAGTCTACATAGTCTTGATTCCTATAATTTCTGTCTCTCTGGCCACATTCTCTATAGTCGCCCTGCAAACAATTGTCTGACGAATAGTTACGTTTCCCTCTCCATGTGAACTGTCTTCTTCCCCTCTGAAATCCCAGCCTGCCACTGCACCGCCCACATCCTCCTTTGTCTTTAGCTGAAGATGCTATTTAAGATGAGACTTGCCGCTATTGTGTTGAGAAACTCAGTTTCCGCAGAAGGTGAGAGTTCTTACCATGTCAGTCTACCGGATCTCTGCCTGCAGGGTCCAATAGAAGCAAGAGTGGTGAGTTTTTTTTTCTTTCTAAATTTACATTAACAGGAGAAAATATTGGTGAAGCTAGCTTCTTGGACTCAGTGACTCTAGGATCTGGTGGTACCCATTGGATAACTGATCTTTTTCCTCCCAGAAATAGTCCTTGTCTCTGTCTCTTTTTGTTGTTTGTCATAAGACACAGGCATCTCTATAAGCCTGTCATCTGGGCTTTTGCTTTGTTCTATGTCTTGAGAGCTTGGCTTTGTGACCTTCCTGGTCTCCGCCATCCAGAGGATGTATGTACCGGCGTGCATCCTTGGGCAGCCAGTCGAGCAGACTGAGGTTCTGAGAAACTCTCTTTGTCCGGCTGTGCCTGTTGTGGGAGATCAAAAATTGGCGACCCTGAAATATATCTCTTTACCTTGATTATTTTCTCTGACAGACATTTGACCTCCCCCACTAACTGCCTAAAGGAATTTAACTCTGGGTATGGACAGAATGGCAGGGTTCTCCCTAAGCCCATTCTTAACAAAGTTCCGTTTACAAAACATTTACCTTTACAAGGGAAATCTCCATTTGTAAAGGTATCTCCCGCTCTGTATTGGAAAGAGGGGGGGATGGCCTTATCTCTAGAAACTCTTACCAGTACGGAAGGAGAGGACTTAAACCTACATACTCTTGATTACTATAATTCCTCTCTCTCCCGACACATTCTCTATAGGTTGCCCTGCAAAGAGTCGTCTGACAAACATTTACATTTCTCTCTCCATGTGAATTGTCTTCCCCTCTGAAATCCCAAACCCCCCACCTCCAACATCCTCCTTTGTCTTTAGCTGAAGATAGTATTTAAGATGAGAATCTCCGCCATTTTGTTGAGAAACTCAGGTTCCCTGGTTTCTCCCATGTATACATGTTATTAAACTTGGTATTATTTTCTCCTACTAACCTGTCTTTTAATTATTTGGCCAGCCATAAGAACCTTGAGGGAAAGGGCAGAGGGGGATTCTCCCTCTTCCCTAACACTGCTCTCAGGGAAGTTGTCATAAGGGGTCCCATTTGCTTTATAAGGGGCCTTTGTCATCTCTTGTGCTTTCTTATTTTTGGGCGTGAATTCTCTGGATCTCTTTTGGGCACACCTCTTGCGTCCACAGTTAAAGCTTGGGATGAGTCGCTGTTAAGGTTAAGATCCTACTCGTCAATGTGGCCAAACGATGGATCGTTTAAATTGGAAAAACTTGTAAATTGGGGAAAAAAATTTTTGAGAGCTGTCACATAATTGTGTTATTGGTACCTAAGAAAAGGCCAGAAAAAAAAGAGAAAAAGTTGCCTAGCCTTAAGACCCTGACTCAGGTTACAACTAAATTGAGAAGATGTAAAAGTGTAAGATTATAAAGGCTGCAATGTTTACGCTAATTTTCAGCACTGGATATAATGCAGACGTGCAGCCTTTACTTGTCAAATAAACTGATGTTCTTTCTATTACAGAACTGGCCAACAAAAATAGTAACTTAAATGTGGCTAATTTTATCTAATGTCTTATAAAGTCTTGTAAATAATCTAAATAATTATTGAAAACAAGTAACTAAATAGATGTGAAAAAGATGAATGTTGGTTAAACTTTTAACAAAAATTATGTGTCATGGTGTATATAGCTTCCAAACTCTTTTTGGTGACTTAAAACTTCAGTTTTGCTAAATTTTATGATAAAAATTCATTGAGTATCTAGATCATTTCCAACTAAGATAAGATATTAGACATTGATTGCTAAATATAGGTTTGTCTACTTTTGGCTTCTTATTACAGAAAAACTAAAAGGTGTTTTGAGTCTATTGGTAAACATGTCTTCTGTTTTATTAAAAAATTGTACTATAAAATAACATGTTTCCAGATATTATGAAAAGTGTTTGCCAATAATTTGCCAAGAAATAAATTTGCTAAGCCACAGGATGCTAATGTAAAACAAAGTTTATAACTGCTTACTTAGTTTTACTTAGAAGTCAAAGTCTATAAGGGTTAAAAATTCTAATTAATATATGTGATTAAAACTACTAAAATTAACAAGGAAAATAGTTTGTATTCAAGGAAAGTAAGATATGTTTTTTAGCAAAGAAGGTATAAAAATTAGAAATATTTTGTTTGGTTGGTTAAGAAAGATAAATTTGTCCCAAAGTACTAGAAGGGAAGAAAGGAAGGCAGGGGAAAATTCTGAATGTAAAAAAAAAGTTATAGAAGGTTTGTGGAAGAGGAATTCAGGAAAACAGAGTTTTATGCATGGTCAAGCTGGCTAAGATTAAAATGAATTTAATTAAGTAAATGAGTTTTAATATCAGAAGTAAGCTGGTACAAAATAAAAATTTGGTCTTCTCTTAAAAGAATAATTTTTCTTAAACTTTTCATCTGAGAGGTTGTCTTGACATGAGTACAGCCATGTTTGGCCGCTCCGTTGACCTACAGCCACCAGCACAAAAAGAAATATAAAAGCTGCTTTCTGCGTGGTGGGAACTGGCCCTTCTCCCACGGAGAGAGTTACAAGTTGTAACATTTCAAGGCTCTTGGAGTGTCGTAGCACGGGATGGACTGGCCATCTATGCCGGGCTAAGATGATAACCAAAGAGAACAATGCACGTACACAAGTACTGGGCTGGGACATTAGCCAAGGGGCTCAGTGCACGTACGCCACTGATAACCATTTTGTGCATGGGAACACTAGATGCTTGCTCTGCAAACTCTGTAACTGCTTATATAAACTGCTGGAGACTGAGACCCGGTGAGAGTTCCACCTGTGGAAGGGACACCTTGCCCAGGACGTGTGATCCTTGCCCAGCCGCGTCGATTGACAGGGCTCTCCCGGCAGTGGGGCGTGGATGTTGCGAGTAACTGATTTGATGTGAAGTAATTGATTTGATATGAAGTAATTGATTTGATGTGTTCTCTTTTCGGTCAACCTGGTGTTTCTCTTTCCGGTTGATTTGTGTCATTTCTCTTCAGCCGATGTGGGTGTTTTCCCTTTCCAGTCGGGCTGATGTTTTTTCCCTCTTACTATTTGACCTATTTGGATCTGTTTGCAGACTGTCCCCTTTACTATCCTCTGAGCCTGTGCTTGTCTTTAGTGCTAAGATGTGTTTCCTGAAGGCAGCATATTGTTGGGTCTTGCTTTTTAATCCATCCTGCCACTCTGTATCTTTTGATTGGAGAGTTCAATCCATTTACATTTAGGGTAATTATTGAAATATGAGGGTTGAATGTTGCTGTTTTGTCACTTATTTTCTGGTTCTTTTGCATTTCCTTTGTTTCTTGTCCCATTTGTTTTGGACTGCCAATTCAGTTTGGTTGTTCTGTCTTATGATTCTTCTAGTTTTCTCTTTGTTTATCATATGTGGTTTTAATTTGATTATTTGTTTAGTGGTTACCTTGAGGTTTGGGCGAAAAATCTTCTGTATGAGATAGTCCATTATCTGATAGCCTCCTATTTCCTTATACTAAGTCAATTCAGTCACTTTCCTCTTCCCCTTCTAAGTTGCTCTTGTTATACCTTATTCTATCTTGTGTTGTGGCTGTGTGTTTACAGTGATGAGGTTAAATTTATTTTTGGTGAATTTCTTCCTTTGATCTTTGAGTTTAGTATTTAAGTGGTTGCTAACCTATTCCGGTAAAGATCTACTATTTCTCTGATTTTGTCTACCTACTTTTCTCCTTACTCCAAGCTTTGTGTTCCCTTTCTCTTCTTGTTTTCAGGCCTGAGGGCCTTCTTGAGTATTTCTTGTAGTGGCGGTCTCGTGGCCATGAACTCCCTTAGCTTTTGTTTATCTGGGAGAGTTACTATTTCTCCATCATATTTGAAGGATATTTTTGCTGGATAGATTATTCTTGGCTGAAAGTTTTTGTCTTTTAGTATTTTGAATATATCATTCCAGTCTCTTCTAGCCTGAAAAGTTTCTGTTGAGAAATCCGCTGAGAGCCTGATGGGAGTTCCTTTGTACGTTATTTTTTGTTTTTGTCTAGCTGCCCTTAATATTGTTTCTTTGTCGTTGACCCTGGCTAGCCTTACCACTAGGTGTCGTGGTGAAGGCCTTTGTCTGTTAATATATATAGGAGTCCTGTTGGCTTCGCTTACTGGTATTTCCTGCTCCTTCCCCAGATTTGGGAAATTTTCAGCTATTATTTCCTTGAATAGGCTCTCTGTTCCTCTTTCCCTCTCCTCTCCCTCAGGAATACCTATAATTCTTATGTTACATTTTCTAATAGAGGCAGATATTTCTCGGAGTCTTTCTTCATTTCTTTTTAGTCTTAGTTCTCTCTCTTCTTCCATCTGGAGTATATCTGTATTCCTATCCTCTAAAGTACTAATTCTTTCCTCCATATTGTCAGCTCTGTTCTTTAAAGATTCCAGATTCTCCTTTATCTCCTCCATTGTGTTCTTCATCTCCATCAGCCCTGATAGGTTTTTCTTTATGATTTCAATCTCTTTTGTGAAGAAACTCCTAATCTCATTTAATTGTTTGTCTGTGTTGTCTCGTATTTCGTTGAGTGTTTTTATGATAGCTATTTTGAAATCTCTGTCATTTAGTTTATGGATTTCTGTGTCTTCGGGGTTGATTTCTGGGTGCTTGTCATTTTGTTTCTGGTCTGGTGATTTCATATATTTTTGCATTGTGGTTCCTGTGTTGGTTTTGATTTTCCTCATCCTGGAAGTCTCTGGTTGCAATTTCCACCTGCCGCCACTGTGTGGTGGTAAAGGGCTGTGTAGTCTAAGCCCCCTGCGCTCTGCCCCAGTTTTTCTGCTGCGATCCGCAGTTTTGTTTTGTTTTGTTTTGTTTCTTTTCCCCACTGCGATCCACGGGTCCAGTCCAGTTTATTCAGGTCTGCCTCGGACCGCTAGATCTGGTTGAGCTGCAGACTCCGGGTTGCGGGGAGGGGGGAGCTCTCTCTTTTGCCCTCTGGGTCCCTGACGTGGGAGGCTTCTCGTTTGCCCCTCTTTATCCGCTCTCTGGGTTGCTCAGATGTTGATGGTAGCCCTGTGGCTCCTCTGAGCCCTCTGTGCGGGAGTTTCCCACTGGCTGAGAGCGCCCGAAGAGCTACAGTTTCCCGCCGAGGGCCGCCCCTCCCCCCTCTCTGGGAGCCGCGCGGACCGGATCGCTGATCTGATGGGGAGGGAGCGGAGTTCTCCTTACCTCTCCCCACTTCCTCCGGGGGCCCAGCATGTTCCGCTCTCAGATGTGCGGCAGTGTGGATCCCTCCGCTCCAGCTTTTGACTGTCTGGGATTCCGTTGTTGGTCTGTGGCTGTTACTTTTGTTGTATTTTGTGGGGGAAGAATTCACGGGAAAGCTCACTCCGCCATGATGCTGACGTCACTCCCCCTTTACTATCCTCTATATAATAAAATATATCTTCAGTCCATTTGTTTGGAGTGGAAAGTGTCTTTTACGTCTCCGATCGAATCCCTGAACCTCTCATAACATAATTGGCGCTGTGAGCAGGATTCGATTAAGGAGATGGCTTTCCTGTTCAAACAAAAGGTAACTGAAGCCAAGGTGGAAGAGATCCCAGGATGGGAGGACCCTCCCTCTTGCACTCTGGCTGGGGACTGGGCTCACAGGTCAGGATTATGTGAATCTTGGGATGTTCGTCTGCGAGATATGAACCATTGGATGTGACCAAAGCTTTGCAGGCGGTAGGAAAAAAAGAGATGATGTTTCTTTTCTGGCCCAGCGAGGTTAATGTTTATTGACTGCTTATCGTGGGGCTGTAAAGGATAGGGATAAAATACAAGGGAGAAGGTACTCTTGGAAAAAGAAGTTTCAGATTTACAGTCCCGGCTGATGTCACCCAAAATAAAAACTCTTTCCTTGCCGTCATTCTAGAATGCCTTGCTGGCATTCTAGTTTTATTTGGCCCCTCTTAAGTGACAAATAGTGAGCCTAAATATGTATCCAATAATAATTTGGTGAGCCAGCCGGGAGGTTCTTTGTCCGTGGCTCAGCGGCCCTGGGCCGGGTGGGATGTCCTGGGAAACAGTCCAGCAGCTGCCTAGGTGATTTGCCCTAGGGACTGCTCCCAGTGCTTTCCATCTGACCCAGCACCGCTGACCCTGGGCACATTTTCTTATGGCAGGGAAACAGGCTCTAGAATTATTTGTTTGTTTGTCTATTTGTTTGTTTGTTTTTGCTTACACCAAAAACTCCCTTCCCCTCCATCTGGAGTCCTGTCTCTTTAAGAGGCAGGGCTATCCCTACTGGAGTGGGAATAATTGTAGGACTTTTACCCAGAATCTGTTAGATGCATCTATCTGTTCTGTTTGGGATCCCATTTGACTGTCTGTTCTGTATGTTTGTAATTATGAAGGGGGGAAGTTCCATCTGTCCCCAAGGAGAGCCCTCTGGGCCACCTCTTGGCTAAATGGGCTATATTCAGCTAGGAGCCCATGTCCAAGAAGAAGATAATTTTTTCTTGTAACACCACATGGCCACAATATTCCATAGACTCCAGAGAGGAAAAATAACCCAAATGGGGCAATTTCAATTTACCAAAACTGATGTATTTGCTTATGCAATTGGAAAAAGCCAGCTAAAAAGTTAAACCACTAGTGGGAAGCCTATTTTAATCTTTTGAGGTTTTTAAACAAAATCAGGAATACTGTACTGCCTCTTTAAGAGAAAATAATTAAATAATTAAACATGCCAGCAGCCTAAGCTGAATCTGCTGCTCCTCTCCCCTCTCTTGCTGAGCTTCCCCGCTTCAACTCCCCTGGAATTCCTGATCTAAAATTAAGCAAGTGAAAATAAATAAACTTTTGAAGTAATTTGAAATTGGGATGGCTATTCTGGAGAATCTGTTTCAGATGAGTTCACCTTAAGGGTCACCCTTAAAAGAGAGGATTCAAAACCTCTCACGATGAAATGCAATCTTTAATTAATACACAGAGACTTCTAAAAGACAACGTTATTTCAAAAACAGCTTCCAAAATCTTTTTGGTAACTTGAAGCTTTAGAGTTTTGCTAAATTAAGTTGATAAAAATTTATTGAGTCTCTGGGTCGTTTCCACATAAGATAAAACATTAAAAATTGGTTACTAAGCATAAATTTGTCTGCCTATGGTTTCTTATCTCAAAAAAAAAAAACTGAAAGATGCTTACATTTATTGATAAACATGTTATGTGCATGTTGAGGAATTTTCTATGAGAAAGTACACATTTCTGGAAAATCTGTATACAAAAAAAGCAAAAGGTATGTTGTCCATAAAGAAGGTATAAAGAATAGAGATATTTATGTTTGTTTTGTTAAGAAAAATAAATTTGTCCTAAAGTACTAAGAAAAGAAAAAAGGCGTAGGACAAATTCTAAATGTAAAAAATAAGTGACAGAAGGTTTATAAAAGTAAAGCCCTGAGGAGTTTTGCACATGATCAAGTTGGCTAAAGTAAGCTGATAAAAAATTAAAATTTGGCTTTCTCTCTTATAAAGGTAATTTTCTTAAACTTTTAGTCTGCTCTTTATATAGAGATTAAAAGGTGTTCTTTTGAGTAAGTCTATGTAAAAGACAAAACACCTATGTTTTGTTAAAATAATTTCCTATGTTCAAAAGGACTGAAGTCTCTCCCTTAAGGTTTTTGTTTTTGTTTTTTGACTGTTTTAACTCTCTGTTTGCCTTTAACTGTTTCTGTTGTCAACTTGATTAAATAAATAACTAGGCATTGTTTCCTATTTGACCAAGTGTTTTAAAATCTTTTGATATTTTTGATAAACTTCTGCCAAAATTAAAGTTTTTTTAACTTAAAAAAAATTACAAAAAGACATATAATTATGATGCCAAAATACAATTGTTACTGTATTTCATGTTGATGCTCACAGTTCTTTAATTTCTACAGAACAGAAGTATAACTCTTATGCTGATCAGCTGGTGCAAAGTCATGCAACGCACAACCCAGGCTTAGCACTATGGGTCCACGAAAAGAGTGGACACTTGGGAGAACAAACTTCATACAGGTGGGCACAACAAAGGAGAATCCTTGTCACCCATGATGATATTGCCACTGCAGTACAACAATGTCAGTTATGCCAACAGTTAAATAAACGGGGAGTTCCACACCCCTACCAAGGTCATATCCAAAAGGGATTATTTCCCGCCCATACATGGCAAATAGATTTTATTGGACCATTGCCAAATTCTTGTGAATATACTTATGCCTGCACTGCTGTTGATACATATTCTGGTTATTTATTGGCTATGCCAGCTAAAGTGGCCACCCAACAGAGTGCCATAAAATTATTAGATACAATTAAGTTATATTATGGAACACCAAGGCAAATTCAGAGTGACAACGGTTCCCACTTTACAGGTAAGTTGATTCAAACTTATACCAAGGAAAATTATATAGAATGGATTTATCATATAGCTTATTACCCCCAAGCTGCAGGCCTCATAGAACAAATGAATGGATTGCTTAAACAACAGTTGAGGAAACTTGGTCATGGCTCATTAAAGGGGTGGCACAACCATCTAAGTACTGCTCTAAATGTGTTAAATAATAGGCCACTAGGCCCTAATGAGACTCCTCTGTCAAGGTTGTTACCAGCAAAGATTACAGAAGTGGCAGCCGCCACCCATGAGCTTATGACCTTAACCTATTGGCCCCTGACTCAGTCTGCTAAACCGCCTTTTCGTGCCACGGCCAAAGCGGCTGGATTGGATTTATCTACTGTTCATTCTATTCAATTGCCCCCTAAGAAGCAGTCTATAGTCCCTACTGGGATAAGGATACAATTTCCCAAAAACACCTTTGGTTTATTAAAAGGACGCTCTGGACTGGCAGCAAAGGTATTGATGTACTAGGAGGAGTCATTAATTCAGATTACCAAGGAGAAATAAAATTTATATTATATAATGGTAGTGACACAGTACTAACTGTAGAGTCTGGGGAAGAAATGGGACAATTATTGGTGCTTCCCTTCCTGACTTCAACTGTGTCACAAGGACAAACTCCAAGTGAATTAACTAAAAGAGGAATGCAAGGATTTGGGTCTACAGATGGATGGAAAGCTAGAGCAAAAGTGTGGATGACACATCCGCCCAATGCGGCTCCCCGTGCCACAGAAGTAGTGGCCCAAGGGCCCACTGCAACACTCATAGTTATGTATCCAGGAAATAAACAGTTACATCATGTTCCTAAAAATTCTGTTTCTTTGCGTGAATAGATATTCCTGCTGTGTTCATTATCCTATGCTGCAACTCCATGTCTGCTGCAGACCTCCACACCAACTAACATCTCCGTAGGACAACCTTTGACCCTGCACTGTTAGACCAACTGCTCTACACCAATGGGACCTATAACCTGGACTATGAATGGCTGAGAAATTTGGTCTCAGAAACATCAAGCAACTTCTCAATATAAGATAATTTCTCTATTACCCTGCCTTCTGCTACCCTCCATGATGGGGGCTGATCTGGACTTCTACAAGCTAGTTTGTTAGGCCTAAATGTTACCTTATCTAATGTTATCTTTGATGCTGTACATGATTTGCAAGATCAAGTTAATAACATTTCATATTCTAAGGGGTTATTTGATTGGTTACCTTGGGGTTTGGGTCCTTTATTGTGAGATAGTTTTATAATTATTGTAGTCATTGGATTTTGGATTCTTGGATGTGCCTTATGTACTTGTGTACGAAGTTCATTGTCTGTGCATATGGTGTCTTATGGTTAATGGAGACGGCCAGGGCCGAATATGTCTTGACATGAGTACAGCCATGTTTGGCCGCTCCGTTGACCTACAGCCACCAGCACAAAAAGAAATATAAAAGCTGCTTTCTACGTGGTGGGAACTGGCCCTTCTCCCACGGAGAGAGTTACAAGTTGTAACATTTCAAGGCTCTTGGAGTGTCGTAGCACGGGATGGACTGGCCATCTATGCCGGGCTAAGATGATAACCAAAGAGAACAATGCACGTACACAAGTACTGGGCTGGGACATTAGCCAAGGGGCTCAGTGCACGTACGCCACTGATAACCATTTTGTGCATGGGAACACTAGATGCTTGCTCTGCAAACTCTGTAACTGCTTATATAAACTGCTGGAGACTGAGACCCGGTGAGAGTTCCACCTGTGGAAGGGACACCTTGCCCAGCCGTGTCGATTGACAGGGCTCTCCCGGCAGTGGGGCGTGGATGTTGCGAGTAACTGATTTGATGTGAAGTAATTGATTTGATATGAAGTAATTGATTTGATGTGTTCTCTTTTCGGTCAACCTGGTGTTTCTCTTTCTGGTTGATTTGTGTCATTTCTCTTCAGCCGATGTGGGTGTTTTTCCTTTCCAGTCAGGCTGATGTTTTTTCCCTCTTAATATTTGACCTATTTGGATCTGTTTGCAGACTGTCACCTTTACTATCCTCTATATAATAAAATATACCTTCAGTCCATTTGTTTGGAGTGGAAAGTGTCTTTTACGTCTCTGATCGAATCCCCGAACCTCTCATAACAGAGGTTATAAAAGGTTTCTTTACCTTTGAGTAAGTCTACCTAAAAGACAGAAAGTCCATGTTTTGTTAAAATAATTTCCTATGTTCGAAAGGACTATTAAGGTTTTTTTTTGACTATTTTAACTGTCTGCCCTGGACTGTTTCATAGTGAGCATTGTTTCATACTTGATCAAGTGTTCATGATAAACCATGTTAGGTGGTATTAAGTGGGTGAATATTATTGATATAGGCGTTTTAAAATTATATAACATTACTGAAATTCTGATCTGTCCTGGTTATCAGTCTGGTTCTGGTTATGTCATAAAATTAACCAAATTTCTTTGTCCATTGCCATTTGGAGGTCTTGAGGTTTACAGACTTATTTCTTTGCTCTAATGCTTTTGCAAAATATGTTTCATCTTCAGAGAAGTTCATGGAAAGGACTCTAACATTTACTCTGAAATACAGGTTTCTGACAAACTTTCTGATCATAAAACTGAAGTGGTTAAGAAATAACAGAACTATAACAGAGAAACTGCTGACTTCATGAAACTGCTAGCAGAAGATTAAGATCAAGAATTGATTATGTTGGACTGAATGAACTGATAATGATTATAATTTTTATGACTTTTGTTTGAAATACTGCTGATTTTTTTACATGTTTTGTTTTTTCAGATTTAAGAAAAAGTTTTTTCTTTTTTCCTGAGCTAGCTATGATTTATAGCAATTTGGTAAATGATACCTTTATAAGGAAAATTGAAATATTTATCTTTTTCTCTCTACTTGATCCCTCCAGAATTTGGAAACTCTTAGTAAGTAAATATTCTTATTTCATGGCAATATAGTTATTTCCATAAGTTCAATAAGAATCTATTCTCTTTATAACAGGACACAATTGCAAACACTGGTTCTATTACCAAGGCTGTGACTAGAACATATTTGTGATATAGCCATACAGCTTTTGAGGAATGAAAACTAGACTTTATGAAATAAAGCCATGTGGAAATATTGGCCTGGTACCTTATGTTCCAAGCAACACTTACTGGAAAAGTAAGGAATGTCACTTATCTGGCAGGTACAAGGAACCTCAAAATATTTTGGGGGAACCCCCAGAGGCGAGGAAGAGACCCAAATCTGTAGGTATTGCAGGCAAAGGCTGATGACAAAGTCCTTGGCTTGGCTTTCCTGGCCTCGAGAGGCCCTTGAAATTCAATCTGAGATTCCTTATAAAGAGTTCCAGCAAAACAGATTTAAAAGAGCTTATATGATCAATTACTATTCTTGCTGTACTTATGTAAACAATTGGGCCAAATTTATTGAAACTAAACTTATTTTACAAACTAGTTAGTCTTAATTTGGCTATCTTTGATAAAAACGAGGGAGAAAAATTCTTTCAATAGAAACTATAGTATACATTTGTGGATATTAAATCCTCGTTTTGTTAATTGCCTTTTGAGGTTTTTGTTTTATATCTGTTAACTGGACTGGATCTTGATTTCTTCTAGTCTCCTGAAATATCTGGCTACAGATATCCAAAGTAATGTTTTTGATTTTTTCCACCATTCTCATTTGGAATCACTGAGAACTAAACCTGCCCTTTTTCCTGAAGCCTTGCAAACTAAAACAAACTAAAGATGGACTTAATATAAACTTAAGAGAGATTCATGTCTGTTGCAAGCAGGTACCTGAACACCTGATGACATCATCAGAAACATTTTGAACTGTAAAAGATGCTTTGGTGCTGACATCTAGAAATCTTGACTGGCTATCCTCTAAACTCAGAAACTGGTTTACAATTTGCTCCAACCATTAACTTTGTTTTTCTTTTGTTTCCAGAGAAATGCTTCTCGTTAAATACTTAATTGCTTACTTCCACAATATAGGCCTAACCTTGGGAGCCCACCTACATCACCACCTTCTAAAATAAATTTAACTGGACTGCTCTATTATCAGGACTAAAAAATGTGTTCAGTGAGATAAAACAATCTACCAACTCAGCTTCTGGACTATGAAACTTCTTTAAGTTTCAAAAGGACTGGGAAACTTTCAGTTTCAAAGGCGGGACTGTGGAAGATCAAAATTTGGCCACCCCAAAATATATCTCTTTACCTTGATTATTTTCTCTGACGGACATTTGACCTCCCCCACTAACTGCCTAAGGGAATTTAACTCTGGGTATGGACAGACTGGCAGGGTCCTCGCTAAGCCCACTCTTTTCAAATTTCCGTTTACCAAATATTTACATTGGTAAAGGTATCTCCCTCTAGGTACTGGGAAGAGGTGGGGATGACCTTATCTGTGGAAACTCTTATCAGGACAGAAGGAGAAGACTTAAGTCTACATAGTCTTGATTCCTATAATTTCTGTCTCTCCGGCCACATTCTCTATAGTCGCCCTGCAAACAACTGTCTGACAAGCAGTTACATTTCCCTCTCCATGTGAATTGTCTTCTTCCCCTCTGAAATCCCAGCCGCCCCCCCCTCCCCAGCAACATCCTCCTCTGTGTTTAGCTGAAGATGAGAATCCCTGCTATTGTGCTGAGAAACTCAGTTTCCCTGGTTTCTCCCATGTATACCTGTTATTAAACTTGGTATTATTTTCTCCTGCTAACCTGTCTTTTTAATTATTTGGCCAGTCATAAGAACCTTAAGGGAAAGGCCAGAGAGGGGATTCTCCCTCTTCCCCAACACCTTCCATCAACACTGGCCAGGAAGAATGTGAGAAACAAGTTCTCAATGAGAAGCCTAAATGCTAATTAGACTCAAGGTTTCTCCTCCAAGGAGAATTTGTTTTCTTTTTTTATTTCTTCCCACAGAATTTAACGGGGAGCAGTGCAGAGAGAAGCAGGGTCCAGGGGGCACCCTCGTCTGGCTGGTGGGGTGTGGGCGGGGAGGCTGGAGGCCCTGAGGGACCAGAGAATTTCCATGCTTCCATGCGTGCACCATGCGGGGTCCACTCATTACGGGGGACTGCAACCCTGGAGCAGGGGGGGGTGTCTCCCATCCTGAGGCCCCGTCTTACCCAACTACCACTGTGGCATTCGCATCCCTATAAACGTCCCAGGGGTTCTAGTTGGTTCTGGGAGAAAGCCAGAGGCTCCTTGATTAATTCAGAGTGCGCAGAGTCCTCTAGGATCCTGGCGCCCCCCTGTCGCAGAGCCGGCCCCAGATCCCCCTCACCCCGGGCCCCGCGAGGCTGCTCTGGACAGAACCCGGCCCCAGCCCCAAAGCCGCCTGCCCGAACCCTGGGGTCTAAGGGTGGGGACCCCACCCCGGCTAACGGTCCGCGGCCCGCCGGCCCAGCAAGGCGGAGGGTGGCAGGGACCCGGGTGGGGAGGCGATGGGGGGGGAATGGGGGTCCCTGGTGGAGGCGCCCGCACACTCGGACCCGCACCGCCCCTCGCGTCCGCCGCCCCGGGCGACCCCGGCCAGTCCCCGGCCGCTCGCCCACCCCGTCCCGGGCCGCCGCCCACCGCGGACTCACCTGGAGCCGCAGCTCGGGGTCTCCAGGTGTCGCCTCAGCCAGGGCGGCAGGAACCACAGAGGGAGGGGGAGCGAGGGGCGGGGCCTGGAGTCCGGGGCGGGGCCTGACGTGCACGTGTCCTCGGGGTGGGGCGGATCCGGGGCGCGGTCTGGCGCGAACCTGTGCCCCGTGCAGGGTTGGGCCTGGTAGCCGCCTCTCTGCGCTGCCTGGGGATGGGCAGTGGCCCAGTCAGTGGGCGTTGCTTACGGGGTCAATGGTGCCGCTCTGTGTCCAGAGTTCCCTGATTTTTCTTATACTTGAGATTCCCCAACCTCAGCTGCCCTGGCACAGACTGGAGGGCGGGGTGAGGGAGGCCTCTGTGTTTTGGTTTTCAGGGGCCATCCGCGCGGTCGGGTCCTGTGGTCACATTGACGAGGCCTGGCTCTGGTGTGGGAACGGGCTGTGCTCTGCCTGGAGCAGCCCTCACCACTCGGGGCACCCAAGCCCCACACGGAGGCACTGAGCAGGGTGGCCGGGGCTACGAAGCTGAGAGCTGATTGATGCTGCTGGCTGGATGGTTCTGGAGAGAAAGGAGTTGTAGGCAGGCCGCGGAAGGTGGGCCTGTGGACAACTGAGAATAGTCGGCATCTGTGTGGGCTCCAGCAACAGGTCTTGGCCTGAACCAGTGGCCCCGGGGTGAAGAGCCTTTTGTGCCAGTCGGAGCAGGCAGGGCTGCAGCTGGACTGTGCAGGAGGGGAGTGTGTAGCCAGCCTCGGCCCAAGGGTGAACTGGGGCCTTGCTAAGCCCTAAACCTGGAGCATCTGGGCCAGCTCTCCCCAGGAGACCCTCCTGCCCTGGCAGCCGCCGCCTGTGCTCCTCTGACCCCTCCTCAACCTCGCTGGCCCCCTGTCTCCCTGTCTCCCCGGGAGGCTGCAGGCAGGCTCTTTCCTGCAGTTGCTGCCCACCCCACCTCTGCTGGCACGTGCCACGCCATCTCCCCAAATTCCCGTGTAGACAGACGTCCCCAAGGAAAGGGAATTGACAGGAAGAGAGTGGTAGGGGTCAGGGGGCACAGAAGTGGGGAGAGGCTGCCCAGGTGTTGATGATGCTGTGGCTGAGGAGGAGGACTTGGGGGGCCAGGTTCGCGCCCTCTCCAAGGCAGACTGCAGCTGCCAAGCGGTTTTCTGGACCCGATTTTGTTTGCTTGTTTTAACATATAATTCCAGACACAGAAAAGCTGCTACATACAACATAAAGAACTTTCAGTGACCCTTCACCCAGATTTCTGAACTGTTTCCTCCTCTCTCTGTTTATCTGCGTAGGTTTCTTTCTGGGTTGTTGGAGTAAGTTACAGACATGATGCCCCATAACCTCTGAACATTTCAGAGTGTATTTCCTAAAAGCGAGTGCAGTCTCCTTTATAACCACAGCACTTCTATTCAAATCAGGGGGTTAGTATTGCTACCAGGATACCATCTGATCCTCAGACCCACTCGAGTTTCACCAGCTACCCCACTAATATCCACTACCCAGCTGGGACCCAGTGCAGGGTTACTCGCTGCGTGCAGTTGTCTCTCTAGTGCCCATCAGTCTGGAACTGTCCTTCAGTCTTTCCTGACCTTGACGCCTGTAAAGTGTGCAGCCTGGGTGTGTGTTCTCTGGTGTTTCCTCGGGTTTAGGCCCAGGTTGGGCGTTTTTGGGAGGAGCACTGCAGCCGTGGCCCAGGGTGTCTGTACCCCATCACTGGGGACATTAGCTTGATCACTGGGCTAAGGAGTGTTGGCCAGGTTTTCCTGCTGTAAAGTTGAATAAGTACTTTGTGTCTAAATTAATTAACAAGGGGGCTTTAGTGGGAAAATATACTGAGACTGTGCAGTTATCACTAGTGTTAGCATCCCTTGATGATCCTCGGCCAGAACAGTTGTTAATAGGTTGGTTGCCAAGTGATGATTTTCTGATTCTATCATTCTTGCATTTGTTAGCAGGCACTCTATGGTAAGGAAGACTTTTCTTGTTTATTTATTTGTGTATATCAACCTGGACTTGGGGGTCATTGTATGATTCAACAGGTTGTAATCGTTACTGCTGTCATTAACTTTGATGTCCAGATTGCCCCTGGTTATGCCAGCAGGAGCCCCTACCTAAGGCCTGTTTCTGTGTCTTCCTCAGGGCACCAGCCATGCCTTTCACTTCCTGTGGCCTCTACCACACCAGCCTCCTGAAGTGACACATCTCTCATCAGACATCTGTGAATGCAGACCCTGCCTCCCACAAGATCTGGAGGTCGGAAACAATGCTCCAGGTGAGAGCCGAGGCTGCTCTTCTCTGCTTCCATTTCAAAATAAACAGCTCAGCCACCTTCCACCCCATGGGGCAGAGGCCTAAAGACTGCCCCTCATCCTGGGGATGGTTCTAAATTGTTAGTGTTTTCCTGCTGTGACGTTTAGGAACCAGAGACAGAAGAAAGTTACCCACCTGTCTAACCTATGTGTCATTGGCTGTGTTTTTCATCCCAGGATTCCCTCTCCACAGGATTTGGTTTTGTTTTTCTCATGGTGATGTAATCGCTGCCTAGTCTTTTAGTTTCCAGTGGATCCATGTAAATGCTCTCCCCACCCCACCCCGCCTCCCTGACCCACCCCCTGTTGATGGAGATGGTTCCTGTGATCACCCTTGTGTGGGTGTAAACCCTGCCCCAGCAGCATTCTTATGATGCTGAGCAGAGAGGGCCCTTGAAGCCTTCACCTTGGTCGGCAGGCAGCCCCGGGCCCTTCCATGTCAGGGGATCCAAACAGGAGATGGCAGGGCCCCTTGTCTGCCATGTGCGGGCTCCAGACTCTGCCTCAGGCTTGGGCTGGCTCCCTCCCTCAGCGCCCCGCTGGCCGCCCCCCAGGCCAGCCTGTCTCTTCCCAGCATGGCTGGGAGGAATGTGGCCGATTCTGACCCTGGACTCTGGGGCTGAGTTGGTAACCAGGCGCATTGCTTGTTGACACCTGGAATGTGGATAGGATGGGATTCTGTCCCTCCTACCTTGTACATAACTTGTGGCGTGTGGGTTGCTGTGCTTTTTGAGGCTTCCATGTCATTGTCACAGCAGCACCAGGAGGTCGGGCAGCTGGAATCATCCCCCTGTTCACAGAAGGGGTCCCCGGTGCTTCCCCTGGCTCACAGCTAATGTGGGCTCTGGCCTCTGCCAGCCCGGGGGGAGGGCAGGTGACCAAGACCTGGGCTTACAGGGCAGAACTGGAGGTTGTTTCCTGGAGTGAAACGCTGATGCTCTTTTTTTATTTAAAAAAAATTTTTTTTGAATTATGGTAAAATACACAGAACATAAAATTTACCATCTTAAGTATTTTAAAGTGTACGGTTCAGTAGTGTTAAGTATATTCCCATGGTTGTAATGGATCTCCAGAACTTTTTCATCTTGTAAAACTGAAACTCTGTACCCATTAGACAATTCCCCATTTCCCTTCCTCCCATCCCCTGGCAACCACCACTCGACTTTCTGTCTCTATGAATTTGACTCCTCTAGGTACCTAGATAAGTGGAATCACACAGTATTTGTCTTTTTATGACTGACTTATTTCACTTAGTATATTGTCTTCAGGGTTCATCCACACTGTAGCATGTGGCAGAACTTCCTTTTTAAGGCCGAATAATATTCCGTTGTATGGATAGACCACATTTGTTTTTCCATTCGTCTGTCAACGGACACTTAGGTTGCTTCCACCTCTTGGCTATTGAAAATAATGCTGCTATGGGGGCCGGTCTGGTGGCGCAAGCGGTTAAGTGTGCGTGCTCCGCTGCGGCGGCCCAGGGTTCACTAGTTCAGATCCCAGGCGCGCACTGACACACTGCTTGGCAAGCCATGCTGTGGTGGCGTCCCATATAAAGTGGAGGAAGATGGGCATGGATGTTGGCCCACAGCCAGTCTTCCTCAGCAAAAAGAGGAGGATTGGCAGATATTAGCTCAGGGCTGATCTTCCTCACAAAAAAAAAATAAAAAAGAAAATAATGCTGCTATTAACATGGATATGGAAATATCTCTTGGAGACCCTACTTTCAATTTCTGGGAGGTATATACCCAGAAATGGAATTGCTGAACCATCTGGTAATTCTGTTTAATTTTTTGAGGAACCGCAATACTGTTTTCCACAGTGGCTGTACCATTTTACATTCCCTCCATCAGGGCACAAGGGGTCCAGTCTCTCCACATCCTCACCAGAGCTTGCTATTTGCTGTCTTTTTGTGTGTGTGTGAGGAAGACCGGCCCTGAGCTAACATCCGTTGCCAATCCTCCTGTTTTTGCTGAGGAAGCTTGGCCCTGGGCTAACATTGGTGCCCAGCTTTCTCTACTTTATATGGGAAGCAGCCACAGCATGGCTTATAAGCACTGCGTTGGTCCGTGCCTGGGATCCGAACCTGCGAACCCCGGGCCACTGAAGCAGAGCATGTGAACTTAACTGCTACGCCACCGGGCTGGCCCCCATTTTCTGTCTTTTGACTATAGCCATCCTCATGGATGTGAGGTGGTATCTCATTGTGATTTTGGTTAGCATTGTCCTAATGATTAGTGGTGGTGAGCATCTTCTCAGCTCCTTATTGGCTATTTGTTTGTCTTCTTTGGAGAAATGTCTGTTCAAATCCTTTGCCCATTTTTGAATTGGGTTGTTGTTTGTTTTTTTATTGCTGAGTTTTAGGAGTTCTCTACATATTCTGGATATTAATCCCTTATGAGAGATGTAATTTGCAAACATTTCCCCCCATTCCGTGGGTTGCCCTTTTACTCGAGAGTGTCTTTTGATGCACAGAAGTTTTTAACTTTTATGAAGTCCACTTTGTCTATTTTCTTCCTCTGTTGCATGTGCTTTTGGAGTCATATCTAGGAAATCATTGCCAAATTCAATGTCATGATGCATTACCCCCATGCTTTCTTCTAGGAGTTTTATAGTTTCAGCTCTTACATTTAAGGCTTTGATCCACTTAGAGTCATTGTTTGTAATGGCGTGAGGTGAGGGGCCAGCTTCATTCCTTTGCATGTGGGGATCCTGTTTTCTGGCAGCGTTTGTTGAAAAGACCTTCCTTTTCCCCATGGATGGTGTTGATGCCCTTGTTGAAAATCATTTGAGCAGCTGATGCTCTTTTGCAGGTGTTTATTGAAATGTGGCTTCATCATTATTCCTTGGAGATGTACCAAGAAGTCCCCTCACGCCAAGGTATGTTGCCGCAGTCTGTCTCCCCATCTCCTGCTCCGGCCCTGGTGCCTGGTCAACCTGCGGCTTCCTGTCCTCGATTGCAGCTGGTTTCCAAGGGCTGGATGAGGGGAAGCAGAAACCCACCCTCACCCCTCACTCAGTTGCTCAAGAGCAGGTGGCTTTTGTTCTGTGGTGGGTGTGCGCCCTGAGGGCTGGAGGCCTGTCCTCTCTGGGGTCCTCCCCGTGCTGCTCCGAGAGCCCCCTCCCTGACAGCAGGATCAGATGAGGCTGTGGTGCTTGTGCGCTGGAGGTGGGGGAGCCGAGATGCCTCTGGGAGTCACGTCCGGGTCTGTCCCTTCTACCATCACAGCACCTCCTGCTTTCCCGCTGAGGTGGCGCCCGGCAGCCCCCACCCACCCAGTGCCCACGCTGCCCTCCACTTCCTCCAGAGCATCGGCGCGCAGCCGTTTTTGTGGTGGGTGGGGTCTGACACCTTCTTGCACGTGGCCTGGGACACTGATTGGATCTTAGACCCAGGAATCGATCATATCATGTACTGATTTGGTAAATTTCTCATCAGGACAACCCAGGGAAGTCTAATAAATTACATATTTTTCTTTCCTGGGCAGAGAGGCCTCCGTCTGGAACTGGCTCCTCAGAAGTTTCTTTGAGCCTCAGGGCCTTCTGGGCCTTGGTGGCCAGCAGCGGGTCCCAGCGAGGGCCCTGGGCTCCTGGCGGGCTGCAGCGTGCATGCACTGTGTGCACTGTGATCAGGGTTGGGGAGAGCGGGACCCTCTGGAGGGAGAGTGAGTCTGGCTGACCTCAGGGAGCTGGAGAGGCCTTCAGGCCCCAGCGACATGGAGGGGGCACCCAGGTGACCTTGAGGGTCTATCTGTCCCCATCCCTCTGTCTGGCAGGTGGAGGAGTGTGCCTGCCTAGGGCCTGGCTGGGGTCGGCCCACCAGGAGGGCGGGGCTCAGTCTGGGTGGCTGAGGGGTGTCTCCTGGCCTGAGGCTGCTGGGCTGTGGTTGTTGGATTGTCACTGGCCTGCTTTTGTTTTTGTTGTTTTCTCTCCTCACTTCTGGGCTTGTTCTCACTTTTTTCTCTCTCTCTCCACTCTCCCCTCCTCTGCCCTCTGCCCCCTTTCTCTTGGCCTCTCTGTTGTGTTGTCTCTCAGCTGGAGGTTCTGCACTACCCACCCAGTGTCTCTAGCACCCTCCACAGCCCTGCCCAGCCCAGCCTCCGGCCCCTCCATGCCTGCCAGGTACTGGCCACTCTCGTGTTGTTCCCTTCATGCCTGCCCGTGGTGTAAGCCACAGAGCTAGCGCCAGGGCAGCAGGAAAGCAAGGGTCTCGCAGGGAGCTGGCTGGGGTGATTCAGAGACCAGTTTCAGGCAGAGTGAGACCCACGTGTGAGGGGGGAGGAGTGGGGACAGCCTTTAGCCTGGCCCGGCCCCCGGCTTTGCAGACAAGCCTGGGTCCGGGGTGTGTGGCATGTGGCAGGGAGCGAGGCATATGACCCCAGCTGGCTGTGGGGTCACCGAATCCACCTGGCCAAGCCCTGCCAGCTGAGGCATCGCAAGTTCTCGGGTGTTGGAGGGCTCTGTGCTCGGTCCTGGTTCGATGGAGTGAAATGGTGCGGCCTTTGCAGTGAGTAGCCTGACTCATCCGCAGTGCAGGCCTGGTACTCAGGAAATGACGGAGGGTGCGGAGGCCCTGGGACTTGTGGGGGGTACGGTTCTGCCAACCAGAGCCTGTGTGTGAGGCAGAGGGGCGGGGAGAACACAGGGCTCGGCCCCCAGCCCAGAGAGGCTGTGGATCCCTGGGCGATCTGGGGCCCAACCTTCTCCTGTGAGCCCGGCCTCTTGTGGACTCGTGGACTCCTCCAGAGGTGGACGGGAGCTGGCGGTGATCTCGTGGGGACTGTGGTCTGCTTGGGCAGAAATGACCAGTGTGTGGACAAACTCGAGGTCAGTGGAGTGGAGCTCAGACCTGTGGGGTGTTTCAGGCCAACAACCTTGTAGTTCCTTATTCACGAGAGGAGTGCCAGGAAGTCTGGGCAGGAACCACAGGATCGGGCATCTGGAGCCGTGCCCATGGCCGGGGGCCTGTCCCGTCACCCTGGGGGTGGGGCACACAGCACTGACCTTGAGAACAGGGTGAGAAATCACGTTTGCTGGGATGGGATGGTGAGCACAGCACAGCGGGCTTCCCGCTCAGAAGCAGCAGCTGCTGTGAGGAGGGAAGGGAATGGTCTAGAAGGGCCGGTGTGGGCGGGCCGGGCACAGAAGTGGGTGCCGCTCCGGCCTCTGTTGTGGGGGGTCTCACTTGGCTAAGAGCAGGGTCCCTGGAGAAGCATCTGGCTGCTTCCACCTCCACAGCAGGAGGGCTGAGAGCCCCGGGAGGGGCGTGCAGAGCTCCCGAGAGAGCCAGGCCCAGAGAGGAACGCTGCGGGCTTTGGGAAAGGGTCCTTAAAAGGGGAAGGAAGCTGCGTGCAGCTGTGGCCAGAGACTCCCGGGGGGGATTTGGCTCAGGAGGGTGGGGAGCTGGAAGAAAAGAAGTTTGACTTGACAAGCCTAGAGGGAAGATAGCCTGAGAGGGTTCCAGGCTGGTTGCTGGGGGCATGTTGGGGGAGCCTGGCTCTCCAGCAACACCGCAGCATGGTGGGGGGAGATGGGGCAGAGGTTCCTGTTCCCAGGTTGATGCTCTCACCTCCCCTGACCTGAAGGGGTGGTGGCCAGGGTCATGGCCAGGGGCCAGGAGTGAGAGAGGGGAAGGCTCCTGGTGGGGAGTCACAGCCTGGCATTGGTGCCCTGCGGTCTTTGATGCCCTTCTCATCTTATTATTATTAAAATATCTCATACTTTTTTTCTCAAAATGATGCAAATTCATTGCACAAAGACTTAAAAATATATTTTTTATTTATTATTATTTTCTTTTGTGAGGAAGATCAGCCCTGAGCTAACATCTGTGCTAATCCTCCTCTTTTTGCTGAGGAAGATGGGCTCTGCGCTAACATCTATTGCCAATCCTCCTCGTTTTTTTTTCCCCAAAGCCCCAGTAGATAGTTGTATGTCATAGTTGCACATCCTCCTAGTGGCTGTATGTGGGACACGGCCTCAGCATGGGCAGAGAAGCGGTGCATCGGTGTGCGCCCGGGATCCGAATCCTGGCCGCCAGTAGTGGAGCACGCGCACTTAACCGCTAAGCCACGGGGCCGGTCCAGGACTTAAAAATATAGAGAAGCAGAAGAAAATAACCCCCTGGTCCGGAGTTCCGTCCCTAGATGTAGTGACCTGTGGGGTGTGTCACCTGGGACTGTGGAGGCATTTCCATGACAGACCTGAGTGGACGGGGCCATGGGCAGTGGCAGGGCTGGGGCTCGGTGCCCAGCGGGCGGCCTCTTCTGCTCGGGCCCATGAAAGGCCTGCTGCACCGGGGCGTGCTGGGAGGGGTGGCTTGTGCCAGCCCCAGCACTGCGTGGGGTTTGGGCGTGGCCACCAGAAGCTCCTCTGTCAAGTTTGTGGATGCCCCAGGGGGCTGGGGTGAGTGGGAAAGGAGCGTGTTGGTGTGGATGCCCCAGAGCTGAGAACGATGCCGTCCACCACTTCCTTGGGGCCCCTGCCCCGCTCTCCATCACTGAACAGCCAGCACACAGACTCTCCTCTCAGGTCTGGGTCTCAGAGATCCTTCATGGACTCTGTGAATTGAAAGTTCCGCTCACGAGATTGAGGGTGTGCTTGTTCTGGGGGTTGTGCTAACCACAGGTCCATTAGCAAGGGAGGAAGGGCTGCCCTGGACTGAGCCCCCAACCTGCTGTGTCCACGAGGGGGAGCAGGTGGAAGGGTGGTGGTTGCAGCAGGAGGAGGAGGAGGAGCTGGGGAGTGGTTCACCCGAAAGGGAAGGCGTGGGCCCCAGTGAGCTGTCTGGACTTGCCCAGGCGGTGGGCTGGAGACCAGATCACAGTGGGATGCTGGCCCGCCCTGTCCCCGGCTCCTCCTCTGGCTGGCCAGGAAGTGGGGACCCTGAGGACCCAGATGGGCAGCAGTGACCCGAGTCACCCACAGAGGGTGCCGGAAAGGGGTCTGCAGCCTGCAGGGAAGCACCTGGCAGATGTGTCTGTCTTAGGGAGCCGTCCCAGGGCGCACGGCAGGCGCTGGGCCAAGCGCTTAGCCGCTTTGAGCAGGTCTCCGTCAGACCCAGCAGTTACACCCAGCGGGGTGTGGCACGTCTGCAGGGTGCAGGCACAGGTGGCGCCCTGGTGGCGGGCCCGCTGCCAGCCCGGCCCCCCTCCTGTCAGGGATGCAGAGAGAGGGGCCCAGGCTGAGTGGGGTCAGACCTGGGGACCGAGCACGGTGGGCTCCGGGAGCCTCCCCCAGACCCGCCTGGGTCCTGACACCGCTCCCTCCTCGACCTTAGGAGTCGCCCACCGAGGAGCACGTGCTGGTGGGGCGCCTGCTGCTGAAGCGCCTGCACGCCTTCTCCCCCAGCCTGAAGGCCCAGCAGCGCTCTCCCTCTGCTCACTCCCACGCCGCCAGCCCCCTGGAGGGATTCAGACGGTGGGTACGGGGCTGTGTGCAGGGCCTCTGTCCCCAGCCTGCCGCCTCCTTGTCCTATGCACATGTGTCCCCCACAGTGACCTCTGCCTGGGGGTGTGTGAGGCCCTGCAGGGTGGGGCAGGTGGGAAGTCACCTTGACCCTCCTGGGTCTGTCTCCTCACCCCCACCCGGGCCCCCAGAGTCTCAGCTCCAGAGTGGGGTAGGGGCCACCCGGCTGCTTCTCTGGCAGCCATGGCCTTTCCCTCCAGGGAAGGCCCCCTTCAGTGGGAAGAGCCATGCTGGCTGGGCAGAGGCCCGTCTTGCTGCTCCGTCTTGTCCCTCTTCCGCAGCCCTGAGCAGATGGGGGAGCTCTGGTTGACAGTGTCCCTGGAGCACCCAGGAAAGCCAGCGGGCTGGAAGCGCCTCCACAGCAGGTGGCTGAGTTGTCACTGGAGACCGCGCTCTGCGCTGCTCCCTCTCCTCGCCCTGTCAGGAGAAGGCTGGAGTGGTGGCCTGACTCCCAGGCCCACTGGGGCTGGCAGAGTGGGCGACTTGTGTGGGGTGAGCCAAGCTGAGGTGCGCACAGGAGCCACGCTGGATCAGCCACGTGTGTGCTGTGTGTCCTTGGGATGTTTTCTAACCTCTCTGAACCTTGGTTTTCTCCTCTGAAGAATGGGGCTGAAATAGGAGGCCTCACCCCCAGCGGATGCCCAGCATGCCCCCTGGCAGAGCCGACCCTTGCAAACAGGAGGTGATCCTCCGTCTCCCCTGCAGGACCGCTGTCCAGAGGCTTGTCCAGCAGAAGCTCTGATACTGGCCCTGATATCAGTTCCCCTACATTAAACCCGGAGTGTATGGAGTTAAAACTAAAAGCACTCATCCTCTATCCTTCTTTCTCTAAGTTACATTCATATGTAAATATTGGTTTTTTTAAACCTTTGTATCTCTGAACTTCACAAGGCAGATAGAGGTTACAAGTTGTTAAAAGCCCAGGTGGCCTCAAGCTGGGCTCACACTGAAGTTATGGCTAATTACCAGTTCTTGAGGTTTGTTATAGGGAAACTGATATCAAGAAGCTTAAGCTTCTCAGACCTCAACTCCTTGGTTTCCTGATACCAGAATCCACCCTCCAGCACGGAGAACGTTGAAGGACACCCAGCTGCGATTCCCTCATCTTGCCATCCTCCTCCCTGCCAGCAGCCTCACAAGGCCAAACACAGGCTGGTGGGAAAGCGCTGACCAGCAAGGCCCCAGGCTGCCCCTCCCTACAAGCAGTTACATTCCTCACAGCCTTTAAACCCATTGCCTCCCATCTTTCGGGGAGGCGGGACAAATTGGAGAGCTCTCGTCTCCCGGCTGACGTCACCCAGGGTAAGAATTCTTCCCTTGCCATAAGCCTGGCGTTCCAGGTTTGTTGGGCCCTCTCGTGCGGCGGGTAAAGAACCTGGGTGTGCATCCCGCAACAGCTCTACCTCTTCCTGCAGCGCTGCTTCAGCCACTGGCCCCTTCGTGCAGGGCCGTGAGCGTCGGCCCCATCACGCTTTTGCCTTTGCCCTCCGTGTGCCCTGGTGAGGGAGGTCCTGTGGGGTGGACGTGGGAGGGAATCTGCTGTTCCCTCTCGGGGTCCATGGGAAGACACCAGAACCAGGTGGCAGAGCCGAAGCCCCTTGGCTAGGGACGCGCCCCTGCTCATCTGAACCCTTCCCGGGAGCCTGCTCCAGGCCACACAAGGGTTTGGCCCAAAGCCCCAGCCGCCTGACTGCCAGCCCACGGGCCCTCAGGGCACACGTGTCTCCCCAGGTCCTGCAGATGAGGCTGAGCCACCTGCAGCCCTGGTGCACGGTGGCGGGGTGACAGTCTGAGCCTGGCTGCTCCCCTCCTTTCCCTGGTGGTACGGGGGCCCGGGGCTGTGGGTGTGCCTGGCAGGAGGGGAAGCAGAGCTCCCAGCTGTGGCTCCCTGCTGACCCTGGTGGTGGCATCAGGAGGCGATCTCTGTCTCCGTCACACTGTCGTCTTAGCGGGCTCTGTTAGGCCTTGGTCTCTCGCTTCCTCCTGGGTGGGAGCTCCACGCCGCACAGTCACCCCCCGCAGAAACCTTTGGAGGCGCTCGGGAAGCCTGTCAGGGCAGCTGGGTGTTTTGTGCCCTTGGAAGCTGAAGCCAGCGTTGGGCCCTGCCTTGCAGGCGAGCAGCTGTTTCTGGAGCCCGAGCGTGTCACCCCACCGCCAGCACCGCCTCTTCACGGCCCCACGTTCACCAGCAGTTTCCTGTCGTCGTGGCCACCGGCCATCACCAACACCTCCTCCAAGGTGAAGAGCCACGTCCATGGCCTGGAGGGCCGGGACTGCAAGGACACCCCGATGTTCCGGCCGAGGTCCGGACGCTGGTGAGTGAGTCGGGGCTCTGCCTGGCCACAGGGTGTCCTGAGGCTCTGGGACAGCGCCAGGGCAGAGCCGTGCGTCTTGGAAAGGAGAAGAGGAAGGCTGGGGGTCCAGGAGACGCTGCTCCACCCTCTCCCCTTTTGTTCAGCGAAGTCTGATTTATTCTGATAGTAAAGGCAGTGTTTGTTGGGAATTATCCACACTTAGAATACGCATCTTAGTCTTTAAAAGTCCTCATCACGCGGAAGCCACCCCTCCTGGCCCTCTCCGCCGGTCTGTTGGTGGCTGGGTGCTGTGAGTGATGGGTGATGCCCCCAGAGCCTGCTGACCTGCCCGTCTGCCCCCCAGGTCCCGCGCCTGGCTCAGCTCCTCACGCAGGCCCAGCAGACCGCCCAGTCCATCGGTGTGGGGAGCGCAGCCAGCCGCCCCGTTCTGTTGTGCCTGGGCTTCTGCCCCGTGGACACAGATGGCTGCTCCCCAGCCAACGACCTGGACGAGCTGGGGCAGGACAGGGTCCGCAGACGGCGGAGCACCTGGAGGAGGCCCTGGAGTGCCTGTGCGAGACATTCCAGTGTAAGCCGTGGAGTTCTCCCCTCCCAGGGTTTGGTCCTGTGGCGCTCACCCCCTGCCCGGCCGGGATTGGCCACGTACCAGGACCTGGTGTGGTTCCTGCCACATGGGACCCCTGGGCTCATCTCGTGGGAGGTGCAGGCCCATATCTGCAGTGTCATGTCTGGGTCCCCTTGTTCTCACTGTTACAGGCCCGGAGATGAGCACCAGTCCTCCCCCTCCCCTTTGAAACTGAAAGAGGTGGTGAGAAGCAGCCACTGTCTCCCGAGAGGCCTTTCTCTCTGACAGCTCAGCGAGGCCCAGCTCGCCCAGCGCACACTTGCCTTGGGGACAACTCAGAATGAGAATGGAAAGAAGCAGCTCCCAGACTGCACTGTGGGTGAGGACTGACTCATCCTCATGCCCCTGGGCCGGTGCCAGGTAAGGCTATCTCCTTGAGGGGTCTGGCTTTGCACGCAGCATGGCCGTTGGTCCCCGTGGGCTGTCCTTGTCTCCCCATCACCCTCGTAGCAGAGACATCTCCTCTGAGTCGTTGGCAAAGGTGTATTTTCTGGATCGCGCCCATGGCCCGGGTTTCACCTGGGGCTCGTGCCTCCTGCTGCTTCTAGATCATCAATGGGCTGAGCAGGTTTGACACCGAGTACCAGGGGGACACGGAGCTGCAGCCCACCCAGAGCTGTGAGATCGCTGGCCTGGTCGGCCTGCTCTTCCGGCCTCCTCCGCCATCAACCGCAGGGTGAGTGTGGGTGGGCTGGGCTGACCCCCGTCTCCGTGGCCCCTTCCCGTCCTGCCAGTCTTGGGGAGAGCCCGGGGGAGAGTGCAGCCCCCGCCCGTGCCCACTCCCCCTGCCTCTGTCTGTGCTCCAGTTTGCAGGCCAGATGGCAGCCCTGTGTTCCTGGACCAACTTCCTCAGCAGCCTTTGTCGCTACCACCTCACGGAGCCCGGGCTGGGGGACAGGTGCCTGCTGAGCCCTGTGCAGTGGGGTCGCATGGCTGGCCATGCCCAGGGCCCAGGCTCAGCCTGCGCTTCCTGGGCAGCTACCGGACGCTGCTGTCCCTGCTGCTGCCTTCTTTGTGGCCTCTCTCTCCTGCATCGGGCCCCTGCCCTGCACCCTCCTCCTTGTGCTGGGCTACCTCTGTGGCCATGACGCTGCTGACCAAGCCGGCTGGCCATGTCCCCACGCAAGTCAGTGGGATGGCCACACGGCCCCTCCCTTGCACCTGGAAGGCCACCTCTGAGCCTGAGCCTGGTCACCTTTGAGCTTCTTGGGGACGTTTTCCTGCAGCTGTGGAGCATCCAGAAGAACCTGCAATGAGGAGGTCACGGTGTCAAAGGGTCACGAGTCACCCAGCCGCCAGGCCCTCCCTCATCCCCTCAGCTGTAGGCCCCACAGTGTGGTGGCTCTGAAGGCCTTTCTCTTCTTTAGCCATTTGAGGGTTTAGCCGTGTGAGGCTCAGGAGTCAGTGCATCCCCGGGAGGGCCTTTGGCCCTCTGCCCATGCTGTCCTTGAGGTGGGCAGTGTGTGGCGTGAGTCTCCTGTCCCCGGGTGACACCAGGACAGTAGCTCAGCCTCCGGCTCCAGGGAAGAATCAAAGACCCTAAAAGAGATTGCTGAGAAAATTAGATGGCGGTTCTCTGATTCCTAATTTTAAAGCTAAATTTTGCCGCATTTGGCAAAAGCAGGGTCATTCTCCAGCAGGGGTGTTCTCCCAGAGATTCCAAGGCTGGGCCGTACGATTCCCTTTAGAGGAGAAAAGATCCTCTAGGAGCACAGGTGCTCAGGGGACAGTGCTCCACCTCTGGCTCCCTTCCAGCTCCCGAGCCAGTGAGCCCGTGGCTCAGCGGCCGCCCAGCACCCCCACCTCGTCCGGGGGCTCTGGTCCCCGTGGGCGGAGGGGATGCGGCGAGGCCGCCGGAGCTGGGCGTCTGGTCTACAACCAAAGATGGTCCAAAGCGTTGTTTGTATCTTCAATAAAATCCAGTGCTCAAAGAGACAGTGACCTTTTGATGACACCTGAACGTTCACACTACACGGCAGTTACACGTTCGCCGTCAGAAATCATCCCCCGGGGTCGCGAGCACCTCCCTTCACCCCACAGATGACGCACCGGAGAGAACAACGTCTCAACGGTGATTTTACACCAAGCCTGCTTTGTTCTTAAGTTTTCCAACTGTAAATGCTGGGCTTCGTATTTTGATGTAAACTCAGAATAACAGCATTTTGGGGCCTGTGAACAAAAATCAAACCACATTTGTAACCAACCACAGATGTGAATAAACCTGTTCTTGCTCCTGAGTCTTTCAGTGCCTGGGCTCAGCATGCAGTGTGGTCACCTACACAGTCCCCTGACCCCTCAGGGACAGCAGAGACCGCTGGTTACCCCATCCTTGCCCAGAAGGACAGTGGGTTCATTTGCAGTGGCGACAGGCCGAGGCGGGTGTAACACTGAAGTGGCCGGGAGAGGGGGGCCCCAGGAGGTCGGGGAAACAGGCCCAGAGTGGGCCTCGGGCAGCACAGGCCCGGACCTGGGCTGAGCCAGAGGCTTTTGCCTTCTCCTCAGCAGGTCAGAGTTGGCCTCGATGTGAAAAGCTGACGATCCTGGGACATGCGCTGCATTTTTTGTGGCTCCAGAAGCTCAGAGGGTCGTGTGCGCAGCTGGGGACTGAGCTGCACTGACCAGCCCCACGTGAGCATCTAGTCAGGAGTGCACCGTCCTGGCCAAGTGTCCGTGTTCCCCTTTCCCGGGGCAGGGCAGGTGCTCTCATCAGATTAGAGGGAAGTAAGATACCATAGAATCTACCAGTTCAGCTTTAACAGATAACAGCCTTTGTAACCAGACTCATTAAGTCAGGAGAAGGGCTGTGAACACACTTGGTGAGATGATGGTCTGGGGTGAGACAGCAATGGCACTGTTTCCCCACGACACCCCCAGTGGATGTCCACCTCTGTCCACGAGGATGGGGTGTCCCCATTTACCCTCCATCTCTCTCCATGGCTTCACTCGTCCTCCACACACCATTCTCATCCATATTTCTCTCGTGCTCTCTTCTCTTCACCTGAAAACACTCTCCAGTGCCCTAAAAAGCAACATCAAAATGCTCCACTTCACGAACACATCCATTAACTGTGAAACAGCCACCTACTGTGTGCACCTCAGCTGTGCTGGGGACGTGGAGGGAACAGGCAGGACCACCCACTGCCCCGGGAGCTCGTGTTGCAGAGCCCAGAAGTCATAAAGAGCAAAGAGGAACGGCAAGGTCAAGGAGGGCACAGGGTCCAGTGGTCGGGGGCCTGGGAGGCGGTATCTGGGGGAGAGCAGACTGCATGTGGGAAGGACAGCCCACCGCCCACAGTGACTGGTGCCCAGGGAGGCAGGAGCAGAGTGGGCGGCTGGGGCACCAGCTGCTTCCAGGTGAGGGCGATGGGGACCTGACCTTCACAATGATCCCGAGTTCAAGTTTGCAAAGGGCTCTCTCACTGCAGTTGAGAAAGGAATGGGGGCCGAGAGCAGAGGCAGAAGTACAGTCAGGAGGATGCTCGGGGGACTGAGCATGGACTTCGGGAGGAGTCCTGGAGTCACGGCAGCTGGGGGGATGGGGTGGGGGGCCGGGGGACACATCAAGGAGGAAATAGACATCCAAGGAGAAAGGTGCTGGCCCGGCTCAGGGGAGGTCAGGCTGGGGACAGGCATCCTTGCTGTGCCATTCTCTTCCCCTCTCCTGGGAGCCTCAGGAGTGTTTGTGCCCTCTGCCTCCACCTCCTCAGCTCCCACTCACGTCTTGACTTTCCATCCTCTGGCCGCCACCCTGACCGCTGCCAAAGGGCCAAATCCAGACTCGTCTCAGACCACCCGGTCCTGGGCCTTCTGGCAGTGCTGAGTGTGGGAGCCACAGCTCTGTGGTTCTCCTGAGGCTCCGCTCCAGCGACTCACAAGCCCCTCAGGCTACACTGTTCCTCGGCATTTGTCTAGTGGCATCTGGTAATATCCCGAGCGTGCTGTGTTCTACAGAACGTCACCTGGAAAGCTCTGAGTCTGTGCCTCTGAAACTTTCCCCGTTAAGATCTATGTTCTAGGCAATGCAGGAAGGTGGGTGAAGCCAGCTGTCTGCCTCGGTTGGCCCCCAACAGCCGGGCACTGATTTCCTGTGTCCCCTTTGCAGGTGAAAGGGGTGATGTTTTCACCACACACAGCCCCGTGCTCGCTGCTGAGATGCACAGTCCTCTGGTCCTCAGGCCAGGTCTCTGAAGGTCTGCTTGGTCCCCCTGCCTCCTCAGCCAGATGACTTCCTCCCATTCAGTCAGCACCTCCTCCTCCTCCGTCCACCTCCCACCCACCTACCCCTCCTCCCGGGTTGGATTTAGTGCCCCCCTCTGCACTTACCCCACACTCCACAAATAAAAGAGAGGTACTTCTTTACCACCGCTTGGTGCTGGGCCCTTCAAGATGCTGAAAAATAAATATGTGACTGAATCTCCAATGGGTGTGTTTGCTCCTTGAGGACAAGCAGTAGAGCTCACTCATCTTTCTAGCTCCAGCACCACAGTAGCTGCCCAATAAACACATTGTCTGACAGATACTTATTCTACCTGTTACATACACATCCAGCTCCTAACCTCTCAGGAACCAACATATGAACTACTTGGGTAAATTAATTTGTACCTGAACAGACAAGGATTGTGACAGGGACAGGGCTATTGAGTCTCATGTTGAACAAAAATCGTTGGGGAAATACACGGTCACTGCCTTGGAAGGGACCTGTCCAGTATTCAGATCATAGAGCTAGGTATGAGAGCTAAACCTATAGACTGTTAGGAGAAAACGTGGGAGGCAGTCTTCATAACCTTGCATCAGTCAATGGTTTTTAGATATGACATCAAAAGTACAAGTGACAAGAGAAAAAATAGATAAATAGGATTTCATGAAAATTAAAAGTCTTTGTACTGCAAATGATACTATCAAGAAAGTGACAGGACAACCTACAGAATGGGAGAATATATTTGCAACTCATATATTTGATAAGGCATTTGTATCTAGAATACACAAAGAATATTTACAGTTCAACAATAAAAAGGTAAGCAACCCAAATTAAAAATGGGCGAGGGATTTGAATAGACATTTCTCCAAAGAAGATATACAAATGGCCAATAAGCACGTGAAAAGATACTCAGCATCTCTAGTCATTAGGGAAATGCAAATCAAGACCACAACAAGATATTACTTCACAATCACTGGGATGGTCATAATCAAAAAGACATACAATAACGAGAGTTGGTGATGTGGAGAAATTGGGACCCTCACACATTTCTGGTGGGAATGCAAAATGACATGACAGCGTATGGCTATTCCTCAGAAAGATAAACACATGGCCCGGACATTCTACTCCTAGGTATATACCCAAGAGTATGGAAAACTTGTGCACCAATCTTCGTAGCACCATTATTCATGATAGTCCCAAAGTAGAAGAAACCCAAATGTCCACCAACTGAGGAATGGATAAATAAAAACTGGTACGATGGAATATTATTTGGCCATAAAAAGGAATGGAGTACGGATAGGTGCTACAACACAGGTAAACTTGAAAACACTATGCTAAGTGAAAGAAGCTGTTCACAAAAGACCACATATTGTGAGAGTCTGTTTATACGAAATGTCCAGAATAGGCAACTCGATGGAGACAGATAGTAGACCAGTGGTTGCTTGAGACTGGGGCAAGGAGGGAGAACAGGGAGTGGCTGTTAATGTGTACAGGGTTTCTTTTGGAGAGGACAGAAATGTTCTAAAATTAGATTGTGGCGATGTTTGCACAACTCTGTGAATATACTAAAAAACACTGAATTCACTTTAAATGGATGAATTGTATGGTATGTGAATTCTATTTCACTAAAGCTATTTATTTATCTATTTTATTTTATTTTAATTTGTGAGGAAGATCAGCCCTGAGCTAACATCCACGCCAATCCTCCTCTTTTTGCCAAGACTGGCCCTGAGCTAACATCAGTGCTGATATTCCTCCAGTTTATGTGGGACGCCTCCACAGCATTGCCTGACATGCGGTGCATCGGTGTGTGCCCCGGATCCGAACCTGGGCCGCCAGCAGTGGAGTGTGCCCACTTAACCGCTACGCCACAGGGCCGGCCTCTAAAGCTATTTTTTAAAATTGTGGAACGTGTCAAATCCTGGGGTGTTTTACCTCTGGGAATGTATTCTGAGAACTTCCTTGTACAGGAATCTGGGAGGGTTATTCTTACTTCATTCACCAAATCTCCTGGTCCCCAGTGAGTGCTGGGATATAACGGTGAACAAACACAGACCCGACGTCTGACCGCCGGGAGTTTAGAGTCAGAAAGATCAACGTGAACGTGCAACTTTGATAAAAGCTCCCAAAACAGGTCCAGTGGAGCAATAATAGGAAGACTTGACCCCTCCACGGAGGTCAGGGAGCCTGTTTTTCCAGAAGACTGACTGATCCGAGGTCTGAAGGCAGAGCAGGGCTCACTTCTCTGAGAGATGGAGGAATGTGTTTCAGGTAGAAGATGCAGCACAAGGAAGCCCAGGAGGGAGTGCGGGGAGAGGATGGGGCGGAGAGGGTGAGAGGAAGCCTGGAGCCAGGGGAGGGCCAGAGAGGAGCTGGCTCACGCAGAACCTTAAAGCCCACGGTGACAGTTTGGTGTCCATCCTCAGAGTGTCCACAAGTCCTTAACAGTTTTATACGAGGGGGGTGAATGTGATCTGACGTCACCTTGAGGAGGTCACTCTGCCTGTCCACTCCTTCCTGGGGCCTTCTGTGGCCTGGGTGGGCACCAGCCTCTCAGCCGCCCCATTACAAGCAGCAGACGACCTGCACCAAGGAGCACCCAGGCAGCCAGGGCAGCAGCAGCACGGAGGTGGCTGTGGCGGAGGGGGGACACCTGCTTCTAATTTCCAGGAATCTTTATGTCTTTCTCATGAACACAAACAGCCTTTGAATACTTTTGAGGGTATTATATTTATTTTTCAGCCTTTTTCTGATTGCTCTGTTAACTCAGTTGCTTCAGGTGTTAGTGCTTTTTATTGCATTTCTGCTTTCATGGTGAGTTTCCTCAAATACAGGCTGACTCTCTGTCTCTCTGTGTGTCTGAGGACCCTTATTTGTTGATGGACTCAGCTTGCTGGCAGTGACTATGGGGGAGAGGGCAGGTTCTAACAATGTTAGAAAGGTCGTGTGGTAGTTTACAGTAGGTGTTCATCAGCTACTAGGGCAGTTTCAGCCTCTCCAGCCCCAGAGCCCGGTGTCTGCTTCATCCTGAGAGCAGATGTCACTGTCGTCTGCTGCTCGGCCCAGTCAGAAACTGGCGGAGCTGCTCGAAGAGCATGTCCTGATGAGTCACCCAGTGATGGCCCCTGAGCCTCTCCCGGTGCCTTTATCCCCTGGGACGCACTCTCTACTTCTATGGGAGTTCTCTCCTGCACCCACCTTGGATAAGGTTCCCTCCAGACTCATTTCTCTGTAAAGGTGGCCCTGTCTGCTTTCCCTCTTTCAGGACTTTCTCACAGTTTCTAGCGTCCTGACGGCACTTTCTCACTTTCCAGTGCACTGACAGTTTAGGAAAGTTCACTCTTTTTCTTCAGCCATTCCAACAGATGTTGATTGATGGGGAGGCAGATACCATAGTAAACATAATCTAAGTTTCCATTAATGATGTAGAAAGAAGTTTAGAATGCTGTGCACCTTCCAGATCACCCTTATGGAGCTCAATCACAGAAAGTGGCATGCTCTGCAGGAAATCGGATGGCACCAAATACGAAAAGTTCTACTAAAAATAGCAAGTTCCACAGGAGCTATCCTGTGGCTCTTGTACGGACAGGGTTTCTCTGCAACATGTCACTTTACTATTTTCCAAGATAAAACTGTTGATTCTGTGTCAATACGCTGAGAACACAGGCTCACAATGGAGACCGTGTGTAGCTGCTTGAGCAGATCCACATCATCTTTTGAGAGAGCAAAGAAAGCCTCTTTCTACCTGCATTAGCCACACACACATTGTGTCATCAAGACTATAACTCAATCTCCTAAAATGCATATATATTAATAGAACCAGTTTACCCTCTTCCCACATGGTACCTAAAGCATTTTGTCTTGTATTTTTAGCATAAATTAATACCTGCATCCTAGGAGACTGTGACTCAGGTAACCAGACAATTTATCAGGTAACCAGATAATTTATCATCCAAATGAGAACACTTTGAGAATAAAAGTGGATGCTATTCATCATGACTCCCAGAAAACAGGCACAAACTGGGACCGTTTCAGAGAAACCAGGATGGACGGTTCCCCTGAACAAGACCCAGTGCCTTTCCAACATCTGATGAAGAGTCTGCTGTGTGTGTTACACATTCGTTCCTCCCAATTGCCTTTCCACCAGTGTGATTGGGAGATGAAGGGAGAGCAAACATTTCTGTACAGGGCCAGAGCAGGAAACGTGAAAATGTGCTTTCGGTTACAGTCCTACTGAATTTCATGGGGGAATATTTTATAATTGGAATTATCTACTCATTTAAATAAAAGAATGTCAAATGGGAAAATTGTCACCATCTTTTTTTTGTGTGTGTGAGGAAGATCAGCCCTGTGCTAACATCTGCCAATCCTCCTCTTTTTTTGCTGAGGAAGACTGGCCCTGGGCTAACACCCATGCCCATCTTCCTCTACTTCATATGGGATGCCGCAACAGCACCGCTTGCCAGGAGGTGCATCGGTGCACACCGGGATCCAAAGCCGGGATCCGAACCGGCGAACCTCAGGCCGCTGCAGTGGAGTGCGTGCACTTAACTGCTTGTGCCACCGGGCTAGCCTCAAATTATCACCATCTTTTTAGCCATATCCCAGGGTTGCAACACGGAGGCCGCTTTCTCATCTTTCATTCCTTTGTATCATGTAAGAGTTGAGAGTTCTTGTGCGGTATCTCATTGCGTCCTCGACAGGAATTCATCAAGGCAAGTGTTGTTACATTTCCAATTTACTGAACAGGGAAAACAATGTGCAGAGGAGTAAGGGTTTTTAAAATAATCTGCTGGGAAAATGTATATTATTGTTGTGCATATTTTCATTTCTCTGATTTTTTAGTGTGAGTATTTTTTTTTCGTGTTAATTCATCCTTTCTTTTTTGTGAATTGTTTATGAATGTCCTTGCCCATGTTTTTTCTATTAGGATATCCATTTTTCTTACTTTTCTCTGATGTTTAATTTCTACTTTTTGTCAGAGCAATAAATACATCTAATTTAAAAGTAAAATAGTGCTCTCAGGATTGTGGGGAAACTAGCAGTGTCCTCCCTATTCTTCCTCTCTCAACTCCCTCTGGCTTCCTTTCAACTCTTTCATCTGTTTCTTCTGATATTTATCTTCTTATTTCTAAATAATAGTCTTTAATTTCTACTTCTTCCTTGATTATTCTGAATATCATATACTCACTTCTTCTGATAAAACATAAGAAATCAGCACTTGTACAAAACACCCACCCGCCTCGCCCCACACACGGACCCTTCTCCCTTCTCCCAGCCCAGCTGTTTCTGATTACTTTGGTTGATACTTAATGTTGATCTTATGACTTTGGAAACACTGTTCACTCGTGAGCTATACAGTGTAGCACAATTATATTTCCCTGCTGGTACAACATTTTGTTCTTCCAGGAGTGAGTAATTGGCCCACCTGCACATTTGCTTCATTTTCTATGTCCTGTTACAGATTCTTCCCAAGCCCTCTGACGGGACTGAAGGCTCCTCTCACTGGGTCGTCCACTGGTTCCATTTCTTCCCTCTTTCGATCCTCCCGGCCAATCGGCCAACGGGGTCTTCAGGCCCATCTCACAGCTGCCGTGCTGGGACTTCCCTCCACCACCATCCTGTGAACTCTCGTCATCTCTCCCCATGTTGGCTTCCTTGTTTCCCAGATTCTATATCTGTTTCTTGGTTTTTTGCCCTCATTTCCTAATTTTAATATTGCATATACTTCAGTAGTATCCTGAGAAAAGTGGACGAAAAGTAAAATTTTGAAACTGGGCATGTCTGAAAATGTTTTCATTTTATCCTCACTATTGATTAATCATTTAGCTAAGTATAGAATTCTGACCTGGAAATCAGTGTCCTTCAGAATCAGGAAGGCTGTGCTCCATTTTCTTCTAGCTTCCAGTGTGGCTGTTCATATGTTCAATGCCATGCTGTTTTCTCATTCTCTGTGTGCATGCTAATCTTTTCTCTCTGGAAGCTTTTAGAACCATGCATCAGTCAGGGTATTGTCAGGACAAAAGAAGTCATTTTATGTATGAAGAAAGCACTCTGTGAAGCTTCCGGCAAACCCAGAAATGGTGGCTGCTTTCATGGAAACAGAAGACACACAGGTCTCCTCTGGTTGACCTCAGAGAAGGCTTGGTTCCCTCTGCAGGCTCTGAGCTCTTCTTGGTGCCAGGCAGGGTGCAGGAGAGCAGGGTGCTGGTTTCCAGAAAGGAAACCAGGGAAAGAGGAGCCCCGGAGTTGGCCACTCTGGCTGTGTCCCAAGCTGCCTGAAGGGCTGTGTCCCAGCAACTGTGACATGTGATAGGTGCCCAGGTGGCAGGACTGCCTTCCTTCTCAAAAGGGACACTGCTTTGGATTCTTTGTACGTTATTTTCTCCATGGGCTTCAACAAGACGGGGATTAATTTCTGTGGCTGAAACCTTTTCCACCTAGACAGATTCAGAGGTGTGGTGGTATCAGGAGGGAAAGTCATGCCCCCTGCTTTCCCACCAAATGAGCCAGCATGTGCAGAGCAGGGTGACAGGCACACTGTCAGAGGTCCTGGGACTGCTGCCACCACTGCACCAGGAGGTGGTGGATGTATGTGCTAAGTAGGAGGAAGAGGGTGACATTCTAGGGCTGGGATCAAAGGGGGGGCATTCCAAGTTTCAGATCCAAGGGACAACGTGACCCGAGGTTTTGGCAGCAGCACGCAGGGTCAGCAAACCTTGTTGTAAAGGGCGAGACACTACATAGTCTAGGCTGGGTGGGCCACACGGTCTGTTACAGCTCCTCAGTTCTGTCTTTGCAGCAAAAGCGGCCACAACAATACGCCAATGAGCACATGTGGCTGTGTTCACACAAAACTTATTTACAGGACCAGGCGGCTGGTCCACCCACCACACTGACCCCTGAGCTAGAGGAGGAGGACCAGAGGAGGAAGGCCTAGTTCAGAACCACCGCAGCAGGCCCAGCAGAAGCAGTGAGGGTCTGAGATAGCAGAGGAGGCCTGAACAGGCTCAGGGGAACACATCCTGAGGGAAAGAATCCGCAGGGTTTGGTGACCGAGGTTTGGACAAAGCTGGAGAGTGACAGCAAGGTTTCTGTCCCATATCCAATGGAAGGTGGGGAGCACTGTGGTCTGAGGTAAACTCAGGCCAGAAACTTCAGACTTACCAAGAGAGAAATAAAGATGATGCCATTTTCTTCACAAAAAGATTCATGATAGTTTTTCTTTAAATTCAACACTGCACAGGACATTTAAATTGGATTCAGTTTCTACAATACTATGGAGTGAAGTAAGATTTAGTGACAGCAATCTCTTTATAGTCATTCCCCAATTTCAAATATCCACCTGAATTACCAAAATGCCTACAATTTCTCAGTCCAAACTTCATTTCCCACATTAATCCTACCACCCAAAAAAAGGAACAAAAATCCTTCAAAAAATGTTCTATTCTGTTAAAAAAAAAAAAAACAAAACTCTCACCACAGATCTGTAGTGTGATGACTCAGGAAGGAAGTTCAAAAGATGCCACTGAAGGGGCTGGCCCGGTGGCCTAGTGGTTAAGTTAATGTGCTCCACTTCGGTGGCTCAGAATTCACAGGTTCGGATCCTGGGCATAGACACCACTTATCAAGCCACGCTGTGGCAGGCCTCCCACATATAAAGTAGAGGAAGATGGGCATGGATGTTAGCCCAGGGCCAGTCCTCCTCAGCAAACAAAAAGAGGAGGATTGGCAACAGGTGTTAGCTCAGGGCTAATCCTCACACACACACACATAAAATTTAAAAAGTAAGGAGTTTTAAAAAAACAGTTAAAATGGTAAAATTTGTGTTGTGTATTTTATCACAATAAAGGTGATACTCAGCAATAAAAAGAACCATGTTGACACACTCAACAACATGGATGAATCTCAAAATAATCATATTCAGTGAAAGAATCCAAACCACAACAGTGAACTCACTGATCCCATTTACATAAAATTCTAGAAAATACAGAGAAGTAGATGAGTAGGAAAGGGAGAAGGGGTGGAAGGAGAGAACTTTGGGGGTGATGGATATGCTCATTGTCTTGATTGAGGTGATGGCTTCATGGGTCATCAATATGTTAACAAATTTTAAACCTTGTCAAATTATAGAGTTTAAATGAGTACTTTATTTTTATGTCAATTATACGTCAATAAGACTGTATAAAAAAATAGACTTTTCCAGACATTCAAACACTGAGAGAATTAATCATTGGCAGGTCACTACCACAAGAGGTGTGAAGGGAATCCCTCCAGGCAGCAGGAGAACAGCACAAGATGGACAACTGGGATCACACACAGGAATGACGGTCACCTCGGCTGCTCAACGTGGGCAAACAGCAAAGACTTTCACCACATTTAAAAATATAATTGAATGTGAAAGCAAAAAGAATGATTTATTGTGGGGTTTATAACTCAGGTAAAAGTAAAATATGACCAATAACATCACCGAGGCCAAGAAGGGGAAACGGAAGGGGACCGTCGTGAGGCGGCACAGCGTCACTGAAGGTGGACTGGCACGAACAGAAGATGTAGGCGGTCATCCTCACAGCAACCATGAAAAACAAAGTGAAGTGGAAGAGCCAAGAAGCTAATACAGGGATCAAGTGGAATCATACCAATAATTAGCCCAAAAGAAGGCAGAAAAAAGGGGGAAACAGGAGCCAATAGTCACATTAACGTCCTTACAAATTAAATGTAATTACCTAATAAAAGGCGGATTACCAGATGGACAAAAAAAGCAAGACCTAACTCTAACTACAAGAGGCCCAGAGACAGGGTAAAAGTAAAGATGGAGAAAGACACAGCATGCCAAGGCTACACCAAAGGAAAGCGAGAGTGGTTATAGGAACAGGGCAGTTTTTATTCTCTGGTATTTGTTTTCTGCTGTCAGCACATTCTGAGCACGCAGACTGGTCTTGGTCTGGGAGACGGGAGGCTGGGATGGACGGACCAGCCCTGTCAGGCATCCTCCAAGCAGGTTTGGAGGAAACTCTGCTCTGGATGAGGCCGGGCAGCAGGGGTGGGCGTGGGGGCACACGGGCACATGGAGGGGGCAGCGACCATTTGCTCCAGCACTCAGGGACCAGGTGATGAGCCTGGGGCCTCCCGCTCCGCCCCTCATCTCTTGCTTCTCCAAGAGCGCCACAGTGGGCTCGAGCCCATGTCTGGGGGGCTGGACTAGTGGTAACTCAGGGTCTCTCAGTTCTGGCGTTCTGTGATGCCCAGCAGGCCTCTGGTTGGGGGTCGGGGGCAGGCCCCACCAGACAGCACCTCCCTGCAGGGACCTTGCAGGGAGGAGTGCGTTCATGTGGTGTCTAGGTCCAGGTAGGGTGGAGCGCAGGCCAGGACAACACTGTTGCTTTCAAAGCAAAGAATTTTACCAGGGAAAGAGGGTCACTTTATAATAATAAAGGGGCCAATTCACCAGTAAGGCAGAACAGTCTTTAATGGTTATTTATCATTAGAATCATAGCTTCTAGACACAGAGCTTCAAAATACACGAAGAAAAACCGACAGAACTGAAAGGAGAAAGAGGCGATCCACAATCAAAGATTCAACACTCTCTCCATAACTGAGTGAACAACCAGACAGAAATCAGTAAGGACACAGAGGACCTGGCCGGCACTGTCAACCACACTGACCTGACTGACACCATAGAACACTCCCCCCAACGCAGCAGAATACACGTTCTTCTCACGTGCACAGGGGACATCTGCCAAAAGAGATCACATTCTCCACCAACCTAAGACAAGTCTCAACAAATCTCACATAATCCAAATTAGAGTTTGATCAGTGGTGGGAGGGAAGAGCAGACCCCGGAGAGCACTGAGAGCCCTGCTGCCACCCCTAGCTCCATGCTCCATCACTGCACACTTGAGTGGCGAGCCGGCCCAGTCAACATCACCACACCCCGAGCCAAGACCCTCAGCTGTCCCTGCCCCCAGTGCTGCCAACACCAAGCCCAGCACCATGGAGAGGGCGCAGGCACAAGAGGGTAAGCGTAACAAAGGTTTGGGGAACAGTAAAATGTTCAATGTACAAAATGGATATGGTTTCATCAACAGGAAGGACACCCAGGAAGATGTACACAGACCGCCACAAAGAGGAAGAACCCCAGGGAGGACATTCGCAGTGCAGGAGACGGGAGACTATGCAGTCTGACGCTGCGGAAGGAGAAAGGTGCAGAGGCAGCAAGTGTGACAGGCCCTGGGGGAGCTGCAGTGCAAGATAGTAGACATTCAGCAGATCAGGACCCTCACAGACGCTCTCCATGTCACAGGGGTCCTCCACACAACCACCAGCAGAATTAGCAGAATAGTGACAACAGGGAAAGAACAGGGACCAGAGAGTGCTCCCAAAGGCCAGGCCCCACAGCGCCGGCCCGACGTAGGCCACGGTCCCCACCTTACTACATGCAGAGACCCTATGGGTGACAACAGAATGTTCCAGCCCTCCTGTGCAGGGAGGAGTGATGAAGGGGACTGACAACCAGCGTGCAGGAGAACAAGGGAGACCAGTGAGACAGAAGCTGTATCAGGGTGTAGCCCACAATTCCACAGGGGCCCTCCTGGCCAAAGACAGCCCAGAGAGGACGGCCATGAAGATCAGGAAAGTCAAGGAGCTGAGACCTAACGTAAGCAGCCACCTCAACATCAGCACTGCCGCGCCTTCAATGACCAACACAGATGCCAAGAAAACCTTAAACCAGACGATGGCAGAGACAAGAGCAGCTGATCCACCAGCAGAGAACTCCTCCCCTCCCGAGGCTGAGCCGGGCGGGCTGAGGAAACGCACGCTCACCATCCCTCCACCATCTGCTTTAGTCATCCAACAAGAAGAAACGCACATGAAATTCCAGCAATAAGAAATGAACAAAAGATGGGAGCTGAAGACCTTAAGTGCCTGCTTTTTCCCTCTTGACCAGATAACGAACTATCTGTTCATCTATGCAGCACGGGACTTTCATTATTCTATCTAAAGATGTCTCTTTGGGCCGGCCCCGTGGCTTAGCGGTTAAGTGCACGCGCTCCGCTACTGGCGGCCCAGGTTCGGATCCTGGGTGCGCTCCGAGGCACCGCTTCTCCGGCCATGCTGAGGCCGAGTCCCACATACAGCAACTAGAAGGACGTGCCACTATGACGTACAACTATCTACTGCGGCTTTGGTGTGGAAAAAAAAAGGAGGAGGATTGGCAATAGATGTTAGCTCAGAGCCGGTCTTCCTCAGCAAAAAGAGGAGGATTAGCATGGATGTTAGCTCAGGGCTGATCTTCCTCACACACACACACAAAAAAAGATGTCTTTTTGGTTTTTGGTCATGACAAATAAGTTTTATTTTTTTTATGAAGCCTAGTTTTTCTCAATACATCTTTAAATGTTTTTAAATTGTTTCGTATCTGGTCAAGTTAAACTTTTAAAAACCTCATTTTTAATTTGTGATAAAAGTTCACAACTTGATATTTTCAAAAAACTTAACAAACTGCAAGCACCTGTTAATAAAGTTCTTAACAAAAAAATTCAAATACTACAAAATATGTTTTCTGAATGTTAGAATTAAATTAGAAATCAGTGACACAAAGATATCTGAAAAACACCCCAAGTATTTGGAAACTAATAACAAGGGAAATTAGAAAGCATTTTGACAGGAATGAAAATGAAGCCATAAAAAAATTTGTGCGATGCAGTTAAAGCAGTGCTTAGAGGGAAACACATATAAATCACTCATATCAGAAAAAGCTAGAAAGGTCTAAAATCAATGCCCTAGAAAACTCTTTCAGAAAACAGAATAGAAAGGAATGCTTCCCAACTCACTCTATGAGGCCAGCATCACCTGGTACCAAAACCAACGACAGTACAAGGAACCTACAGACCAGCATCCCTCATGAACACAGACACAGAAAGTCATTCAAAAGTTTCAAAATCAATGACCTAAGCTTTTACCTTAAGAAACTAGAAAAAGTGCAAATATCCAAATTAAGCAGGAAAGAAGGAAATAACAAAGAGCAGAAATAAACTAAACAGAAAACAGAGAGAGAAAAAAAGAGAAAAATCAGTGAAACCAAAACCTGGTTCTTTGAGCTGAACAATCACATTGATAAACCCCTAGCCAAAGTGATTCGGAGAGAGAGAAGACACACATTACCAACATCAGGAATGAAAAAGAGGATGTCACTACCGATACTAAGATATTGAAAGGGTAAAGGAATATTATGAATGACTCCATGCCAACAAATGCAACAACATAGATGAAACAGACTAATTCCTTTTCCTGCTACTGGAGCTCACTTAAGGAGAGAGAACCAAAATAAAAATGAACTAGGCAGTGAAAATGGCCACATCAGGATCCAGATGATTTTAAGCGTGGGTATTATTTTCCCATCAGGTAATTATGATCACAATACAGTTCAGAAGTCTCAAACTACTTCAAGTTCTTTCTGATTTCCTAACCCAGCACTGTAATCTCCTAGCTCGTAAGAGTGATGGTCTGGAAGCCTAGAAACTCTGTTTCTGGCTTCCTCCTTAATAAGTGAAAGACAAGGGGCTAATTCACAGCTGATAGGCTAATTCTGGTTCCAACCAAACTGCAATACTGAGCAGGAAAAAAATTACCCTTCCAGGCAGGGACAAATTCTCCAGAAGGTTCTCAACTTTGTGATGAGACTCTGATGCATAAAGTAGGATTTTAATCAAAATTTCTGCAGCTGGGATTTCCATTACAATTCATCTTGAGACACAAACCCTCTTATAACAAAGGGAAAGTACTGCAATGGCCAACATTGTCTCAGAGAAGATCAGTGTAAGTTCTTTTAGGTTAAATTCACACCAACTCCTCATCACCTCCCCTCACCTGAAGTTTCTCAATTTAGTTGGTTCAACTAAGTACTATGAACTCTTAAAATCATATTTAGGCCTTTCAACTTGAGAAGACCCTATTATACCAACAAACAATGGCTGAAGAGCTCTTCTGAAAGTATTAATCGTGGTATTTTTCTTTTTCAAGACAAAGCCTTTGCTAAAAAAAAGAACAGTTCCTAAAAATGATGACATGAACAAACTTCTAATCCTGAAGTTTCCTTTTACCTGACGTTAATAGAAGACACTTTTCCTTTACATTTGGAATACTTCACCTCTAAAAAACATTTTTCTGAGCAGCTTGATTTCATGCTGTGCAATGACCAATAAGAGAAGCCTCAAAACCAACTTGTACAAAAGGAGAATGCAGAGGTTAGTGTGAGTTATACAGTTATACACTTTTTATAAAGTTTGGAAGCTACCACAGTGGTCAGGAGGGGTCACTGAGGCTGAGATGATTAGCCATCAGCCTCAGCTACCTGTGAACAAGTGAACCTTGACTTGGACCATCTAAGTCCTGTCCCAGGGACATTCTGGCCTCTCTCCACACAAGGCCGTCTTTGGGGCAGGACTTGTTTTAGAAGCGCACAGTGATAGAGGCATTGGTTGGGTTCCATTGATGTGTAAACTATTAATGTATTAATTCAACAATTACCAAGTGGATACCTATAGGCCGGGGATATAAAAATGAACAGATTAAAGGCAGAAGCCCACCCTGCTGTGGGGAAACAGGCATTCTCATATATTGCTGGCGGAAGGGAATCTGACAACATCTACAGACTCACAGCCATCCACTTCCGGCATCCTCTACACACCTACACCAGCAAGAAACGGCACAGGCACAGATCACTCATTGCAGCTTGATGTGTAAAGACTGGAAAACATCCCAGTCTCCAGGGATACGGAACAGGCTGAGCAACCTACAGCCACACTCTGGATCACTGTGCGGGGTAAAGGACAATGCAGATCCTTGTATGCTGAGACGGAGGGAGCTGGAGTTTTTTGTACAATGGAAAAACAGGTGCAAGAGTGTGTACTGTTTGCTACCTTTGGGCAAGAAAGAGGGGATATAAGCACATCTATTCCTGTTTGCTTGGTTTTGCTTTAAAAAAATTATAAGTATAAACAACCAGAAAAGAAAAACCTATCTAGTGGAGGAAGCAAGATTTTTCCGCATATACCCTTTCCTATCATTCTTCTCTCAAGACCTTGTAATATTGCCTATTTTTTAGAGTGCCCTCGTGAGCTCACAGCACAGCAAAGACACACAGGAGAGAGTTCAAGTGCAACACCTGGTGTTGCTTCGGGAAGGAAGAGTCTGGAAGGGTGACCGCACCCGCGACGTGTGCCCAGCGCCCACCCCTGACCCACAAGCTGTGGACAGGGCCGTTGGTAGTGCCTGGGTCCAGCCGCTGTCCAGTCAGGGACAAGGCCCTTGCGCCCCGCCCCGTCACCCGGGCCCGTCCTCCACACCCCGCCGCCCCCCGAGCCGCCTCCGTCCCTCTGCCCCCCGAACCACGGCGACCATCGCACCCCGCGCCCGCACCTGCTCTCAGTCCACCGCCACGCGCCATGCGCGACTGCCATTGGCTCTGACGACGTCGGGGGGGCGGTGGGCCCCCGGCCGGGATCCAATCGCGATTGGCCATTTTCTTGACCGGCAAAATTGCTCTCTTGATTGGTCTTCACTTTGGGCGGGAAGTGATGGCGGCGGCAGAGCAGCGGCTGACGGTCTGGTGCGGCGTCGGCGGGAAGCTGCGCGGCTGACGGCCTGAGCGACTGTGGAGGGGCGGCCGCGGGGCAGGAGGGAGCCCCTGATGAGCGGGGAGGCCACGCTGCCATAGCTCTCACCGCCTGAGCCCCACGTGTCCGTCTGTGAAGTGCGGTCTCACCACCAGCCGCGCAGGGTGTGGAAGGGACAGGGCTGGTCCCTGTGAAAGGCCTTGCCGACGTCAGCTGAGCAAACGCCTGTGCGGGCTGTTCCGTCAGCGGCCTCGTACTGGCGCTGAGGTCAGTGTCCTGGGCTGGGGAGAAGCTTTGTAACCGCAGGACCTCAGGGGCCGGTCAACTGCCCCATCTGTTATCAACGAGTGATTAAGAATTGTCCTCCAGAAAAACTGCAACGTCACCTAGGCAGAGGAGGCATACAGGAAGAGATCGTGACCTGAAACAACCTCGGAACTAAAGATCCTCCTCCCCAGGAACCCAAGGACCGGACACGACCGGAACTGGAATGTCGGACTCCAATCAGGAGTGAGGGGTCCCTCATTCAGGAAGATCCGACGTTAAAATTCCTTCCCCTCCTCATCATAAATGTTTGGAAACCTGTCATAAATGTTTAAAACCTCACCATAAATTTTTGAAGCCCACCAATCAAAACCTGTCCCACCAGTGTTTCCCATGTCAGCTTGTTCTCTCTAACCTCTTAAATAACCCCAAATCCTGAACCAGAGAGACAGATCTGAGGGCACATGCCCTGTCTCCCTGCAGATCTATCTCACAGAATAAAAGCTGATTTCTCCCCGCAAAGGCTGATGCCGTAATTAATTAGCTTGTTCATGTGCATCGGGCAGAGAACCCCAATTCTGTGCAGTAACAGTTTTAAGCCCTGGGTCTGTCAGGGGCAGATGTGCAACGCGACTCCTGCAAGAGCACGTGGTGCGGACCACGTGATGGGTCCCCAGAAGAAAGTGGCTGAGAAGCTCGAGAAGGGGCGGGGGTGGAGGTGGTGGGGGTGGGGGTGGTGGGTACTTTCACCTCCCTAGAGACTTAGGACTTGTGAGCAGGTCTTAAAGTATCGCGAAGTTTCCAAGCAGCAGAGACGGAAGGGTGGAGAGGGCAGGGTGGGCTCAGTGGAGTTGTGAGATTTAGCCGGACACGAGGACGGTGGTGAAGAGGGTGACACTGGTGGCTCTGGGCTGGGCTGGTGTGACCACAGCTAGACCAAGGAGTTTGGCTTTCCTGAGTGGGCAGAAGCCAGCTGGCAACAGATGCAGGTTGGACTGGACGTCTAGGGGGAGCATATGGCAGCAGGGGGAGGATGAGGGCAGGAGACCCCAGAAGTGGTCATTGCAGGAGGACAAAGAATTACCGCCCACACACGCCCTGGTGAAAGGACACACAGAATTTCCAAGGTTCCTGGAAGGGTGACTGCTGCCCTCAGTTTACCCCCCCCAAAATACCCCCCACCCCATTCCTGTGGCTGGTCCATGGGAGAGTCTGTGTTGACCCTACAGAGGAATAGAGCCCCTTCTCCTGTCTCTTCTAAGCACAACCTGAATGAGCTGGAATTCTCATAGAGAAGGCAGCACTAAAAAGGAGTTAAATATAGAGAATATAAGTACATAACTATAAATTATATATAATAATTTACAAATATAAATTATGTATTTGTATAGTAATAAATATAAAGTAAAAATTAAAAAAACATAGATACAAAGTGTAGATTTCTTACCCTGCCTACCACGGCTAGGCCAATGGAGGCACGGGGTAATGTTCTCAGTGGCAGGTCAAGTGGGCTGGGTTTGAGCAGCACCCCATCCCCCATGAATTCAGTGGGACCAACTCTTCAGCTACCTACTCCTCCCTTGCTCTGGCAGATTTCAGAGAGTGTGGTCTGGGGGTTAGAAGGGTCGGGCAGCTAGCTGCGGCTTCCAGGGAGTGGTGTTTGGAGAACCAGATATGGGACTCCTCCCAGGCAGACCCAACACAGTGGGGACAAGGAACCAGAGTCAGTCTCGGGCAGAGAGGCTACAGGAATTGGGGGAGGGTGCACCTCTGGTGAGGGCTGGAGCAGGTGGGGACAGACGTGACTGCCATTGCCAGGGCTGGAGGACAAAAGGAAGGAAGGGCTGGGAAACCAGTTCATGGTGAGGTGTAATGAGGATAATTGTGGAGAGGTAATGTGGGGAACATGCTGGTGGGCTTTGAATGGTAGAGTTTGGGCTAAATTAGGCAGACTGGGGGAGGGACAGCATGGGGACAGAGAGGACCAAGGCTGCAGGAGACAGAAAAAAGTGGAGGAAAAGATAGCAATGAGGACTGACTTGGGAGAAAGGTAAGATTCCTTTTGCCCCATCACCCCCCCCCCCAAAAAAGCTCGCAGAAACTGGGGAGGGCCTAGACTACCTGGAATGAATGAACACTCTCATTTGGATACTAACAGAAAGGGAAACTGCAGGAGGAGGAAGGCCATAGGGACTTCTGGGTCACATGTGGTGTGTAGATTCAGTGATTAAGAGGAGTGGGTGGGAGTAATGCCTTGTCCTTGTTAACCTAAAAATAAGAACCAAAATGAGAGACAGAGAGGCATTTATTTGGAGATCAGAGAATTGCAATTCGGGGAGCACAGATTCAGGTAGAAACCCAAATAGTGTCCTGCTAGGGAGTAAAAGTCAGGGGCTTTTGAAGATGCAGAAGGGAGGTTTGCATTACAAAGAATGTTAATTCAGTTGGGGGCAGAAAACTACTCTTGGCTAAAAATAATCAATTGCTGAGGCCAGCTAGAGGGAGGCAACAGTCCCTCACTGTGAGGAGCTGCAGGTTTCTTGCAGCGTTACTCAGTTCAGAAGTTCATGTTCTGCCTGATGAGGACGTGCATGAGACCCATTTCCTTCATGGCTTCCCAGCTCCATTTTAAAGCCCTTAGACACAAGTGACTCTGTTTTGTTTCACATTTCACAGCCTCAGTCAGGTAATGCACAAGGGGCCAGCTCGGGGAAACACTGGTCTCCTGACTTCTTACTCTGTCCCTCTGTTCACCAGGCTGCATCTCTGTCGGGCACTCAGCCCTTCCTGCCCCTGGAGTTCTCTCTTGGAAACAGTTTGGTGCTTTATCTTTTATTTAGATAAAAACTTTATTCACATATCACAATACTCACCAACTTAAAATGTACACTTCAGTGGGTTGTAGTCTATCCACAGAATTGTGCAACCATCACCACTATCTAATTTCAGAACATTTTCATCACCCCAAAAAGAAACGCTGTACCCATTAGCAGTCACGTCTCATTCCCCACTCCCCCATCCCCTGGAAACCACTAATCTACTCTCTGTCTCTATGGATTTGCTTATTCTGAACATTTCATATCAATGAAATCATACAATATGTGGTCTTTTGTAAATGGCTCCTTTCAGTTAGTCTTATGGTCTCAGGATTCATATATGTTGTATCACCACTTCGTTCTTATGGACAAATAATATTCCATTGTATGGATATTTCACATTTTATTTATCCATTTTGAGTGGAGGGGCATTTCGATTGCTTTGACTTTGGGGCTATTACCACTGATGCTGCTATGAAAATTCACATACAAGTTTTTGTGTGGACACATGTTTTCATGTCTTGGGTGTATACCTAGGGGCAGAATGACTGAATCATACAGTAACTTCATGTTTGGCATTTTAAGGGACTACCCAATGGTTTTCCAAGACAGCTGCACCATCTTACATTCGCACCAGCAGTGTATGCGAGTTCCAATCACTCCACATCATCTCCAATACTCGTTCTTCTCTGACTTTTTGACTGTAGCCATCCTAGGGGGTGTATTGCACTGTGGTTTTGATTTGAATTTCCCTAGTGACTAGTGATATCAAGAATCTTTCCAGGCCGGCCCAGTGGCATAACGGTTAAGGGCACATGCTCCGCTGTGGCAGCTCGGGTTTGGATCCTGGGTGCGCACTGATGCACTACTTGTCAAGCCATGCTGTGGCAGCGTCCCATAGAAAGTGGAGGAAGATGGGCAGGGATGGTAGCCCAGGACCAATCTTCCTCAGCAAAAAGAGAAAGTTTGGTGACAGATGTTAGCTCAAGGCTAATCTTCCTCACACACACAAAAAAGACTCTTTCCATGTGCTTATTGGACATTTGTATGTCTTCTTTGGAGAAATGTCTATTCAGATCCTTCATCCATTTTTATTTATTTTTTATTTTTGATAAGGAAGATACGTCCTGAGCTAACGTCTATTGTCAATCTTCCTCTTTTTGCTTGAGGTAGATTGTCCCTGAGCTAACATCTGTGCCAATATTACTCTATTTTTCATGGGGGACACTGCCACAGAATGGCTTAACAAGTGGTGTGTAGGTCCACGCCCAGGATCCAAACCCCCAAGCCCTGGGTCTCTGAAGCGGAGCACACGAACTTAACCACTACACCACGGGGCCAACCCCCTTTGTCCATTTTTAAATTGGGCTATTTGTCTTTTTATTGTTTGTTGTAAGTGTTCTTTATATATTCTGGATACAATCCCCTTATCAGATATATCATTTGCAAGTATTTTTTCCCATTCTGTGAATTATTCTGTTTTCACTTTTGTGATGATATCCTTTGAAGCACACAAATTTTTAATTTTGAGGAATCCAATTTGTCTGTATTTTTCTTAGTTTGCTTGAAACTTTGGTGCCATATTTAAGGAAACCATTGAGGGGAGGGCAAAATGGGCAAAGGGGTCAATTTTATGGTGATGGATGGAAACTACACTTTGGTGGTGAGCACGCTGTAGTATACACAGATGATGAATTCTAAACCTATGCAATGTTATAAACCAATGTTACCTCAATAAAACTAAAAATAAAAGAAACAAAGACAGAAACCCTCGCCTAATCCACAGTCATGATGATTTGCTCCTATGTTCTCTTCTAAGAATTTGTGGGGAGTTTAGCTAAACTGCCCCACAGCGTTGTTGCCTCAGCATCCATCTTGTGTGGCCAAGCAGCCTGCAGGGGCCTTGAAGTGACACTAGCCCCTCCCGAGAGTGCACGCCCCAGATAACCACCCGCAGAGCCACAAGTCAATGTAAGTTCCTGATATGACTCCCGCCACTGCCCTGTGAGAAGCATTCTCCCTCACCTCCCAGGGCCTTCCCCTGTGCACCCCTTAGATAAGACCCCTGCGAAGCTTACCAAAACCTCTTTTTGATTTGAATTGACCAATCCTGACTTAGCCTGGGAACTCCAAAGTACTCCACCTGTGAACCCGAATAAAACCATATGCCCCAGGTCCTGCCCTGCTCTCTGCCTGAACCTCCCAGCGTGGCCCCTCAAGTGTGCTGTGGACCTTCTCCAGGACCTGTGAGTAACAGACTTCTCTATTTCAGTTCCTGTGTGGTCTTTTGTTGAACTGAGGCGCACCATCCAACACCCCCAGGTTTCTACTTACCAAGTGTTAATTTAACAAAGTCACAACATGTTTTACAGGCCTATCGCATTTTATTGTGATTTGCAGGTTTTGCATTTTTTACAAATGGAAGGTGTAGGTGAAGAAGGAGAATCCTCCCACCCCCTTTTCCCCTTCTGGTTCTCATGGCTGGCCAGAGAATTAAAAATGATATAAGGCAGGTTATCAGGAGAAAATCAAACAGAGTTTAATATGTGTACTTGGGGAATTCACATAAGCATGAAGAATTCCAAAGACAGTTAGGCAAAATGAGGTATTTATGTCCTTCTGGACTAAGCAGAGGAAGACAGAGGTCTGAGACTTCAAAGGGGGAGAAGGCAACCTACAGGAAGATGAAAAGAGTTAATATTTGGTAAACAAATGTTTGCATTTTCCCATCTATAGACAACGGGACCTGAAAGAGATCCTTTGATAAAATGGCCCCTGCTAGATGCCTTCCTGCCGACCACACCTAGAATTATCTATGATAAAATTTCCTTCCTGGAACAGGTCCTTCTCTCTTAAAATCTTTAAGGAAGTTTGGGGAAAGGTCAAATGTTCTTCCAGAGTCTTATGAGCCTTGATTATCTTCAGCTCAAAATAATCCTCATACCAGAGTGGCACATCTTGGGGCAGCCTGTCCTGAACCCATCAGTTCCCTCTGTTGAGAGTTCCCTGTTGTTTTACATATTAAAAGCTGACCTGGTGACTCTGGAGAGAGAAAAGGAGTTAGTAGCTGAGTGGTCAGAAATCTACAAAGGGAGAAAAGAAGATAGATTTGAATGAGGATGAACAAGCAGAAAGGAAGGGATCAGAGCACATCTCCTCACACCCCATTAAACCAGTTCCCCAATCCTGGGCATGAGTCAGTGCAATAAAATGGGTGGGCTTCCCTCATCTGATGGAAAATATTAATCTTCTCTTTAAGTAGATGTGAGTTAGATACTACTTGCCCTGTTTGGTTCACATAAAAGCAGCATTTTCCACTGATGACTGCACAAGCTGCTCCTTGCTGGGCAGTCAGTGTGTCCAGAGCACATCGATGTTTGAGGCCCACAGAGGCTAAGCTGTTCACCTCTGACTGGAGTATTTTCAAGGTTTGCTTGGTGGTATAGGGGAGGAAGAACTGTTACTCTACCCTCTAGGTCCTTCTGCCTGGTCTAAGAATTAAGGTGACACGAGACAGAATAACAGGAGAAAATCAAAGTTTATTATACATGGGAGAAACCCAGCAAAACTGAGTAACTCACCAAAATGGCAGAAGCCACCACCTTAAATACCATCTTCAGCTAAAGAGAAAGGAGGATGTTGGGGGCAGAGGTTTGGGACTTCAAAGGGGACGAGGGCAATTTACATAGAGATGGAAAAGCAAACATTTTATAACAAATGTTTGCTGGGCCATCTATAGACAGTGTGATGAGAGAAAGAGGGAGGGAGAGAGAACTTTGATAAAATTGGGCTTAGCGAGGATCCTCCCAGTCTATTATAACCAGAGTTATCTATGGTGATGGTTTGTCATGGGGATAGGCCTTCTATCTTAAATTCTTTTAGGTAGTTAGAGGGGAGGTTAAAGCTTCTTTCACAGCCTTTTGTCTTTAAAAATAATCAAGTCAAACAGACACATTTTGGAGTGGCCAATTCTGATCCACCAGAGTGGTGTTGAACTCTTGTTCCATTATCATGGAGAGATTTAAGATCGCCTTTTCCAATTCATAATTTCCAAAGATAGAGAATAAGGCTCTCGATGCTGAAAAGAACTTGGAGTTGTCATACACAAGTGGATTCTCTACGATTCTCAACTGTGTCGTTTATGTGGCACAATCTTATGAAGAAAGGAACCCGAGGTTGCAATGTGGCTGGCATTTAGGGTGGAGTGTCTGGTGACAGAAGTTTCCAGATATCCAAGTCCACATAATCCTGACCCATTAGGTAGGAACTCTTTCTATACTTTGTTGCCACACAAAATAAAAAGACCAGTGTGGTTTACAGACAAGGTTAGCGTGGAACCTGTTGTTCCCAGGGTCTGGAGTATTCCATGACCTTTGCCACTGGTACTGTTAGTGCCTAAACAGCTCTATTTTCCACACATTCCTGTCAATCTGAAAGAGCAGAACACATTGTGGAATAGCTGGTACAGGAGGCCTGCAGTCTGATTTGGCAGCTGTAAGGCCTGGTCCAGTCACCTGACCAAGTGAGTCCAGAGTTTGGATCCACCCCTATATAGTTTGTGGTTTTGGGCAGCTTTACCATGCTGGCAGCTGCAATACTCCAAGTTGTACAAGGGTGGCTCATAAGCCATCCAGAACATTTGGTGATTTGGCAAATGTTTGTGCCGAAGGGAGGAGTGTTAGAGTCACTTATAATTTCCCTGAGAGGTTTGAAGATCCACCTGTGGAATCAAACCACAGAGTTTGATTGCAATATTGTCCTGGAATGTCACCCAGGAAAGGTCCAGTGTCATGTTTACTTTCAATGCAAAGGGAACAATTTTCACCTATTGTCTTTATCTGGGCAAGGGACAGTCCTTGAGCTTCTCTAGAGGTTTTCTGAGGCCCAAGAGACTCACCAGAAGGAGAAGCAGAGCGATGTTTTCCTTGTCATGGATACCATACCCTGTCGTTCACCCATCTTCCGTACTTAGTCCACCAGGTGTTCACATCAGCAGGAACAGAGAGTAGTTCAGGTTCTTTTGTGCTCTCTATCTCTTGACATAACCAACAGCAAGATTGATTAGTTAGCTTGGCCATGGTTTGGTAAACTGGCATAGGGGATGTTTGGACTGTGTTCGACCTGTTGAGAAAGAGAAGCTTGAGAAAGAGACTTGTTGAGAAGGACACAGATGGGAAAAGAGCCCGTAGTGGAAACTTAGAAAGGGGAGGTAGGACAGATAGAGACCAGCACTCTCCAGTCAGCTTTCTAATAAATGGTGAAGAGAAATATATATATTTGTTAATAGGAAAGGTGTGTGTGTGTGTGTGTGTTTAGGGAGTTTTACAAGCAAGGGGGAAAATAGGTGAAAGCAAGATTTCTTGATCCATGATCTTGGAAAAACCAATTTACTCTGTGAGTCTGGCTGATTCTCTGATCTGGGAATTGGCCCTGGAAATCCTTAGTTTAAGGTCACCTGTGGGGACTGTCTCTCAGTTGTCTTGTGGGTAATATTCTGGATCTATTTTGGTGTGGCTTGCATGGATCCAGGGAGACTTTTCCTTTATTTTGATGGCAGTGTAGGTGGTCAGTAGGACTTCATAAGGTTTTTCTCAGTGAGGCGACAGTGCATTTTTCCTTCTAAAGACCTGGATGTGCACCCGATCTCCTGGTCCAAAGGGATGGCAAAGCGTGTCACAAGGTGAGGGCCATGCTTCTTTTCCCTGTTTACCATATGCTACAAGTAGACTTGTTAATTTTTGTCTATGGCTAGTCATAGCATGAAATTGTTCACTTAAGTTTCCATAATATTCACTTAATCCAGGAATGGAAGGTGTAGAGATGCCAGTAGGTATCAGGCATCTGAAAACTATTTCAAAAGGAGTCAATCTATGTCTCCTATTTGGAGTATTCTGGATCTTTATAAGGGTCAAGGAGGAGCTTCTGCCCACTTAAGTTCAGTTTCTTGACAGACCTCTCTTAAAGTCCTTTTGATGTCTAGATTTTTACATTCCACTTGCCCTGATGATAGAGGGCAATATGGGGTATGAAATTTTAATGAGTACCCCAGAGTTTCTGCAAGCAAGTGGTTTATCTGCTGTAAAATGAGCTCCTTTGTCTTATTTGATCCATAAAGGAATGCCAAAACAAGGAATAACTTCAGTCATTAATTTCTTTACCACTGTTGTGGCGTCTGCAAGTCTAGCTGGATAGCATTCAGTGCATCCACTAACCATGCAGACCATAACCAAGCAGTGAGAATAGCCTAAAGATGGGGGCAGGTCTATAAACTCCATTTGGAGTGCCACAGAGGGCAGTGTGGGCCTGGGAGGACTTCCTGGGTACACTGATTTCTCCCAGAAATTCGGTGAGTTTGGCAAGCAGTGCACTGGGAAACAGTTGGGTCAGGAATTTTGTGGATGCCAGGGCAAAACCAATTGTGTTTTACTTCCTTAATTTTCCCTTGTCTGCACATATGTCCCATTTAGGGGGAGATAAGTGCAAGCCAAAAAGCCAAAGGAAAAGGAGATACAGGAAGTCCTTTTGATCCAGTGTCTAATCCACCTGATCATTATTTGCTGTACTTTTGTATCCAATTGTCTTTTTCTGATTCTGGCACATTTGCCTGATAATTAATCATATCAGTCAGGGATTAAGGCAGGTTTAAGAATTGGATGGAGAAGTGGCAATTTGAGAAGGGAGGTGAATAGCTTGTAATGGGGCAGCAATTAGTGTCTGCTAGCAATAGGAGTTCCTGCGGAAGTTCAGAATCCACGGGATTTCCAAATTGTGCCAAGCAGCATGGCAGACTCCAAAAGTGTACCTGGAGTCAGTGTAAAGAGTGGCAGTTTCCCTTTAGCTCTAGAAGGAGCTATGACTCCAGCAGCTTGGGCTGATCTTACAGTGGACCAAGAACAAGCTTCAGTTGTTTCATGTGGGGAAACTGTGGCATAACCAGTAATTATGATTCCCTGGAAATTCCACTTACAGGAGCCGTCACAATAAAGAAGTAAGTCTGGAGTGTCTAAAGAGACCCTTTCGTGGCTTTGAGACCATTTCTGTAGCTGCAGGGCAAAGAGTGGGATGGAGTGGGGCTCTCCCTCAGCATGGAGGGGTCATAAGGAGGCTGATTCAAAGTGTTACAAGGATGTAAGATGGTGGAAGGGTTAGTTCAAAGAGCCTGCTCATAGGTGGTCTGTCACCCTGTAGAGAGCTGTGGTGCCCTGTGAACTTGGAAAATAGCGGACAGAGCATGGGGCACATAGAGATGAACGGAGAGCCTAACGTTAGAGTACTGGCTTTGTCAGTCAGGGTGGCAGCTGTGGCTGCTGCACATAAGCATGGGGACATGCCTGATGCCACAGGGTCTAGTTGGCATGGGAAATATGCTACAGGATGTATCCAAGAGGCAAAAGACTGTCCTAGAATGCCTGCAGCAATTCCATTATTTCCATGGCAGTATAGATGAAAAGGTTTGTCAAAATCAGGTAAGCCGAGAGCCAGGAGTGTGGACAAAGTTAATTTTAAGGCTTCAGAGGAGTGTAATGGCTCTGAAGGCCAGGCAACAGGCTCTGGGGTGATATCTGGGAGAACAGCACACAGAGATTTAGCAAGGGCTGCAGAATTAGGAATCCATTGGGGCAGTAACCAGCTGCCCCTAGAAATTTACACAGCTGTTTTTTTCATTTTGGAGAGAAAGATGAACAAAATGGACTCAAGGTGTTTGGGGTCAGCTTTTGAATGCCTTGGGACAGCTCATGTCCTGAGTAGGTAGCAGTCATTTGCACCCACTGAAGTGTAGATCTGGAGGGTTTATGGCCTCATGCAGCTCGTGCCTTCAGGAGAACGAGGGAGTCTGTAAGGGCTACCTGATGAGTTTGATCACAGAGTAGAAGGTCATCCTCATATTGAACAGGAGTGGAGCCTGAGTAAAGTCTACAGAATCCAAGTCGGCTGTAAGGATTTGGGAAAATATTGAGGGAGACTCACAATATCCCTGAGGTAGGGGAGTCCCTGTGAATTGTCTCCATTTAAACGTAAATGCATAAAGAACCTGTGACTCAGGGTGCAAAGGGATTGAAAAGAAAGCTGAGCAAAGGTCAACTCCTGTCACCCAGGCTGCACCTGCAGGAACTGAGGTCAGAATGACAACTGGATGAGGGACCAGGGATGCTGAGGAATACACAAGAATTTATGGCCTGAGGTCTTGTACGAATCGATAGATTTGGTTCCCCTCTGAGTCACACTTGCCTTCTTTTTTCACTGGCAAGAATGGAGAACTACAAGGTGAGGAAGTCAAAACTAGTGCACCCTGTTGCAGAAGGGAGTCTGGTATACATTCAATTCCTTGCTCTGTATCTCTGGAGAGTGGTTATGGGGCTACTGATGGGCAAGATTCATTCTTTTTCTAAGTGCAAGGGTTCTGCACTAACAATCCTACCACATTTGTATGTGTAGCCCAAAGACAAATTGGGACATCTTTTAAAGACTTGTCATCTTCAGAAGAATTTAAATCACGATGAGTTTCCAGCAAGGAAAGTAGGAGATTTAGGGTTTTGTCTGAAGGCAGGGAGATGAAACATCTTTCTCATTACAATTTCTAGTGGCGTTAAATTTACAAAACAAACTTCCGCCAAAATGGTTTGCTTGTGAATAGTGGGAGACTAGAAAGGCAGGATGAGTGTCAAGGGGCCTAAAGATACTGGAGTGGGCTGAGATATGGGCCATGAAACAGGTTGCCTAGAGACTCCAACAGCTTGAGTAGAATCAGAGGTGACAGGTAGAGATAAATCCTCTGAAGGAGTAGTAGAAAATATCACACCACTGTCAATTAAGAAATCCAGTTCCATATCCTCTATTTTAAGTTTAATCGTAGGCTCAGGGGTGAGACTGAGGATCAGCTGACCCCACTGTGGCTGGAAAAACCAGGGACCCTGTCACCATAGCCGAATCAATGAACACAATGAGAAGGGATTCAGGAAAATAAAAATGGTTTAATTTTGCCAGTGTAGGGGGAAGAGGGAGAATCTCCCTCTGCCCTTTCCCTTAAGGTTCTTCTGGCTGGCCAAATAATCAACAAGACAGGTTAGCAGGAGAAAATAATACCAAGTTTAATAACATGTATACATGGGAGAAACTCAGAAATGAGCAACTCGTCCCTCTGTCTAAGCTGCTTGCTTAAGTATTGCAGCTAAAGGCGAAGGAACGTGTTGGGGGTGGGTAGCGGCCTGGGACTTCAGAGGGCAGAAGGACAATTCTTTTCAGGGTCATCTATTGATCATTTGGTCAGGGAGAGATAGAGTTTTTTGATAAAAGGGGCTTGGTGCCCCTCCCATTGTAACATCTGTTTTACATTATCTTTATAGCCATCATGATAGAAGATCTGTTCCAGGAATGAGCTACCATGTCAGATTCTTTAGGCAGATAGTGGGGGAGGTCAAATGTCCTTATTGCCTTCAGCTCGAAATAATCCGCAAACCAGAGTGGTGCTTCCTGGGGCAGCTTGCCCTGAGCACCATCACCAGCAAAATGAGGCTGCGGTGGGCTTGGGCTCCAAGACCCACAGTCCTCCTGAGGCCTTAGGAGTGGAGTTTTTAAAGGAAAGTCTGTGCGAAAGACTGTACTCTTCGTGACTGTGATTAGAATATCGTGGGGCTCCCAGACCTTCTGGCAGCAGACCAGCTGTTATCTCTATCTATGGCAGGAGGTTTAGGGCTCCATTGGTCAATCTTGCCGTGCCACCCGACATTGGGCCCTGGGGAGTGGAAGGAAACTGCCCCCAATTAAGGATGACAAAGTTTACAAGGTTTAGATAGGGGAGGGGGAGCTGTGGCTTTGCAGTTCAGTGTCCTCCCGTCAGCCTGCGTTTGGCTGAGATAAGGGAAGCTGCAGGTGTCCTCTGTCTGTCTCCGTGAGGAATGGTGGATTCGGCACCAGGAACAAGAAGTTGGGAGCTTCCGCTTCTTGATAATTTGACGGTGTCAGTCTCCATGTAACAAACCTCAAGAACTGGTAATTAGCCAGAACTTCAGTGTGTAACAATTTATTACCTCCACTTGCCTTGTGGAATTCAGGGACACAAAGGCTAAAACAGCCAATATTTACATGTGAATGTACCTTAGAGAAGCAGGAAAGGGGAGTGAGTGCTTTCTGGTTTTTAACCCCATATATGCTGGGTTCAACGCAGGGGAACTGATATCAGGGCCAGCATCACCATCATTTAAGGGGGAAATGCCCCTCAGGAGGAGAAAACAAGCCTTCTGGGGGTGCTGGGGCCAAGGGAGGGGTATGTTTTCAACTTTCCCTTCTCTTAAGAGCAGGACAATCTCTTTTCTGATGCCCTGGTTTCTTTCAAAACCTGCCATTGTCTGGAGACAAATAGGGAGGTCTCTGAGTGGGCTTTATTTTACTCTCAGAGTTATATTTTTGCTTCTCTAAAGATTCAAGTTGTAAAGTCAGAAGACTTGCTATTAATTCTTTTTTCCTTTTACTTTCCTGTTGATTATTTTCAAAGAATTGTGTAGCAGCCTCCATTATTACACTTAATGGTTGCCCTGACCCACAAACCACACTATTTTGAATTTGTTTTTTATATCAGGAAGACCATTTCCTACTAAAGCAGAAATTAGGAGGTTCCTGTGCTCTGGGGCTTCCGGGTTTAATATAGTGTGCCTTTGAAAAGTTTGTATGAAACGTTCAACAAAGGCTTTTGGATGTTCCCTCTCATTCTGAGTGCATAACTCAATTTTTGACCAATGAAATAACCAATAACCATTCTATAGATAAGAGAAATAAGGTGAGTTTACTTGAGCCAGAATGAGGATTATAATCTGGGAAGGCCTTAGAAAGTGTTCCAGAGAAGCTCGATTTTCAGTACAGTCATATCTTTTAAGAACAAAGAACATACATGAAACACACCCAGGATACATTTTCATCAAAATTTCAAAGAGGTATCCAGTTGCAAATTAGCAGGTCAAGGAGGCCCTGATGTCAGGAAAGGGATTAATTGGACGTTACCAATAGGGCCTGGGAGGGAAAGTGTGCATTCTTATCTTAAGAGAGTATATTCTTTAATGGTTAAGCAGATGTACAATGTATGCTTGATAGGCCATAAGTCAGACATTTTAGTTCAAGCCCAATCTGTTTTGAGCCAAAATAGTTACCCCACATACCTCAATATGTGAGAATCTCTTGTCATAACTTTAGGAGGAAATGCCTCTAAAATCATTCCTATTAAACCTTGAATATCAGGCTCTAGCAGCACCACTTCCTGGAAATTTGCAGGAGGGCCTGGGAGAGAGTCTGGCCATTTATTTCCCCTATGAGGGGGGTTTCCTCCAGGGGGCCCTCTGGCTTCTCTGATAACTACAGTGTAATCCTGGGCTGGATGAACCCCCCCTTAGCAGTCAGTCAAGATCTCTGTGGGTGGGGTTATGAATAGCCACTAATCTTTCAATTCCTCTCTAAATTTAGTGGCATCTTCTGACAATGGAGGCAGGAGAGTTTTATAATTTAATAGATCGGCTGCTGTCCAGGGGACATGAATTCTCTGCAGTGGAGGTCCAGGACACAGCCACAGTGGACACTGTGAGGAATGACTGAAGCTGGCAAGGCCTGATGACAGAGTCCTGGACAGTAGGAGGACTTAGGAGGGACAGCAAAGCCAGCCTTCCTGCCTCTCCTGGCTGCTTCTGCTGAATTCACTTTCTGGCTTTCAGCATTTACACAAGTCACCTGTATGCCCCCAGCTTGGAGGGCAGGCCTGAGTGCCCCTGTAAGTCTGCTAAAGAGAGGGAAGGGAAAATGGGCAGCTGAGTGCTGTTTGGAGAAGGTGGGGTTTTAGGATCTAAGGGAACTGGTTTAGGAGCTAAGTCTTGAGATGGGGAGTTGAAACCGGGGGTCCATAGATCCAACAGATTTTCTGGGGAGTCATGGCCAGGGAGTTGGGGATATAGGGGAGTATAGGAGGGAGGAGAGGGGAATTTTCATTAAATTTGCTTTTTTTTTTTTTTTTGCTATGCCAGGCCCTCTTATTATTTCATTTCATCTTAACAGTGGTCTCATGAGGCAAGTACTATTATTTTCTCTCTTGTGTAGATGCAGAGACTGAAGTTCAGAGGAGTGAAATAACCTGCCCAGGACCACCTGGCTGGTAAATGTTCACAGTAAATTCCCTCTGGCTGCTGCACAGAGAATCAATAATGTAGGGGTGACAGGAGGGAGCAGGGAGACCTGCTAGGAAGCCGGTGCAGTGATGCAGATGAGAGAGAAGATGGTGGTGGTGGTGGTAGAGGTGGTAAGAATAGATCACATTCTGGATATATGTATATATTTTTTATTTAGTTATTTTAGTGAGATCATATTGGCTTATAACATTGTGTAATTTCAGGTGTACGTTATTATATATCAGTTTCTGTATAGACTGCATCACACTCACTGCCAATAATCTAGATTTTATCCGTCACCATACATATGTGCCCCTTTACCCCTTTTTCCCTCTCCTAACCCCCTTCCCCTCTGGTAATCACTAATCTGTTCTCCTTATGCGTGTGTTTATCTTCCACATATTGGTGAAATCATACGGTGTTTGTCTTTCTCTAGCTTATTTCGCTTAGCATGATGCCCTCAAGTTCCATCCATGTTGTTGCAAATGGCACAATTTTGTCTCTCGTAATGGCTGAGTAGTATTCCATAGTATATATATATATATATATACACACATGACACCTTCTTTATCCATTCATCTGTTGTTAGACATTTGGGTTGCTTCCACGTCTTGGCTATTGTGAATAATGCATAAATCTCTTAGAATTGTTGATTTCATGATCTTTGGGTCAATATTCAGTAGTGGAATAGCTGGATTGTATAGTATTTCTATCTTTAATTTTTTGACAAATCTCCATACTGTTTCCATAGTGGCTGCACCAGTTTGCATTCCCAGCAGCAGTGTATGAGGGTTCCCTTTTCTTCACATCCTTTCAAATTTTTGTTATTTCTTGACTTGTTAATTATAGGCATTCTGACGAGTGTAAGCTGATATCTCATTGTAGTTTTGATTTGCATTTCCCTAGTAACTAGCAACATTAAACATCTTCTCATGTGTCTGTTGGCCACCTGTATATCTTCTTTGGAAAAATGTCTATTCATATCCTCTGCCCATCTTTTAGTGAGGTTGTTTGCTTCTACTGTTGTTGAGTTTTATGAGTTCTTTACATATTGTGGAAATTAACTCCATTATCCCAGACAGATAAATGATTTGCATATATTTTCTCCCAGTTGGTGGGTTGTCTTTTCATTTTGTTCTGTTTCCTTTGTCTTGCAGAAGCTCTTTAGTCAGATGAAGTCCCATTTGTTTATTTTTTTCTTTTGTTTCCCTTGCCTGAGTAGACATGGGATTCGAAAAGATACTGTTAAGACTGATGTCAAAGTGTATATTGCCTATATTTTCTTCTTGGAGGTTTATGGTTTCAGGTCTTACATTCAAGTCTTTAATCCATTTTGAGTTAATTTTTGTGTATGGTGTGGGATAATGGTCTACTTTCATTCTTTTGCATGTGGCTGTCCAGTTTTCCCAACACCATTTACTGAAGAGACTTTCCTTTCTCCATTGTATCTTCTTTGCTCCTTTGTCGAAGATTAGCTGTCCATAGATGTGTGGTTTTATTTCTGGGCTTTCAATTCTGTCCCATTGATCTGTGTGTCCGTTTTTGTGCCAGTACCATCTGGTTTTGATTACTGTAGCTTTGTTGTATATTTTGAAATCAGGGAATGTGGTGTCTCCAACTTTGTTCTTTTTTCTCAAGAATGCTTTGGCTATTTGAGGTCTTTTGTTGTTCCTTATAAATTTTAGGATTCTTTGTTCTATTCTCGTGAAGAATGTAATTGAGATTCTGATTGGGATTGCATTGAATCTTTAGATTGCTTTAGGTAGTATGGACATTTTAACTATGTTTATTCTTCCAATCCATGAGCATGGAATATCTTTCCATTTCTTTATGTCTTCTTCGATTTCTTTCAATAACGTCTTATAGTTTTCAGTGTATAGGTCTTTCACCTCCATGGTTAAATTTATTCCTAGATGTTTTATTCTTTTCATTGTGATTATAAATGGGATTGCATTCTTCACTTCTCTTTTGCTCTTTTGTTATTAGTGTGTAGAAATGCAACTGATTTTTGTATGTTGATTTTGTACCCTGCAACTTTGCTGTAGTTGTTTTCTTTCTTTCTTTTTTTTTTTTTGGTGAGGAAGTTTATCCCTGACTAACATCTGTCGCCAGTCTTCCTCTTTTTGCTAAAGAAGATTGGCCCTGGGCTAACATCCGTGCCCATCTTCTATTTGACTGGCCACCAAGGTGCACTCCGGTAAATGCACCTTCTGGATGCTGGAGACCAATGTGAATCTTCTCACTGGTCAAAAAGCCAAGTTCTCAGGACACAGAACAAGATGGAAGGAAAAATCTCACCTGTTTTTTTTTCTTATATGCACAATAACAGCTTTAGTATACCTTGGATTTCTTGGAGCCAAACTAACACCTAGGAGGGATATGTCACAGAGTGGGGGATTGTGTGTGTTTCGTAGAGTACTTCATTGCACAGAAATACTCTGGAGGTCGTTGGGGGACCTGTTGTCATCTACCCTGTTCTGTGAGCAACCTACCCTATCACAGGAGTCTTCTTGAGGAGGTAAGCACCCTAATGGCTCTTAACTGCATGACTCATGCCCACCAATATTGTGGCCTTTTGGCTTCCAAGATATCCCTTAGCAACAGCTTTTACCTCATGTGTATATGAACCCAGAGCAAAGTATGTCTCAATAGATGCCAGTCTGGTGAGACTGCAACCTCAGCAGCCTCTGGGGCTGGCCCAGGCAACAGGCTTTTAGGGCCTGTGCCTGTGTCCTACCCTATGGTATTTCTTTCTTATCACATATGACACAAAAGACACAGACAAAAAAGAAATAAAACAGTGACCACCTCTGTGAAGAAAAGGACCAATAAAGCCAAGAGTACTCTACCACTTTTTAGTACTCACTAAAAAGCACAAGAATCAAGTTTCCCAAATATTCTTTCCCGCAAATCTAAATTTAGAAAGACAGAAAACAAATTCTCACCACTTACTTCCACTGGACCCCGCAGATAGAGATTCCAGGAGGCTGATGTGGTCAGAAATCTTAGCTCTTGCTGCCTTTCATCAGGCGACCCAGAATCTCCTCATCTGCAGTCATCCTGGGGAGAAAGCAGTTCTTCCAGCCAGAGAAGGCAGCTTGCCAGCCAGTGTGGATGCTGACAGCCATGCCAAAACTGTAGGAGAAGAGGGAGAATTCCCCCCACCTTTTCCCTTCTGGTTCTTATGGCTGGTCAAAGAATTAAAAATGATATAAGGCAGGTTAGCAGGAGAAAATCAAACAAAGTTTAATATGTGCACATGGGGAATTCACATAAGCATGAAGAATTCCAGAGTCAGGCAAAATCAGGTTTATATGTCTTTCTGGACTAAGGAGATGGAGATAGAGGGCTGAGACTTCAATGAGGGAGAACGTAGTTTACAGGAAGATGAAAAGAGTTCATATTTGGTAAACAAATGTTTGCATTATCCCATCTATAGACAATGGCACCCCAAAGAGATCTTTTGAAAAAATGGTCCTTTCTAGATGCCTTCCTGCCTACCACATCTAGAATTATCAGTGGTAAGAGTTTCTTTCTGGGACAGGTCCTTCTATCTTAAATTCTTTTAGGCAATTTGTGGGGGAGGTCAAATGTTCTTCCAGAGTCTTCTGAGCCTTGATTATCTCTAGCTCAAAATAATCCACATACCAGAGTGGCACATCTTGGGGCAGCCTGCCCTGAAACCCATCAAAGGTTTGTGGCAACCCCACATCAAGTAAGTCTATTGGCACCATTTTTCCAACGTCATTTGCTCATTTTGTGTCTTAGTCTCACGTTGTATTAATTCTCACAATGCTTCAAACATTTTCGTTATTATTAATTTGTTATGGCAGTTTGTGATCAGTGATTTTTGATGTCAGTGTTTTAATTGTTTGGGGTTGCCATGAACCGCATCCACATAAGACAGCAAACTTAATTGATAAATGTTATGTGTGTCCTGACTGCTCCACTGATGGGCCATTCCCCCATCTCTCTCCCTCTCCTCAGGCCTCCCTATTCCCTGAGACACAATATTGAAATTAGGCCAATTAATAATCCAATCATGGCATCTAAGTGTTCAAATGAAAGGAAGATTCACACCTCTCTCACTTTAAGTCAAAAGCTAGAAATAATTGAGTTTAGTCAGGAAGACATGTCAAAAGCTTAGACAGGCCAAAAGCTAGGCTTTTTGCCACAAAGAGTTAGCCAAACTGTGAATGCAAAGGAAAAGTTCTGAGAGAAATTAAAAGTGCTACTCCAGTGAACCCATGAGTGATGAGAAAGTGAAACTGCTTTACTGCTGATAAGGAGAAAGTTATGGTGGTCTGAATAGAAGATCAGACCAGTCACAACATCCCTTAAACGAAAGCCTATTCCAGAGCAAGGCTCTAATTGTCTTTAATCCTATGAAGGCTGAGAAAGGTGAGGAAGCTGCCAAAGAAAAGGTTGAAGCTAGCAGAAGTTGGTTCATGAGGTTTAATATAAGAAGCTGTCTTCATAAAATAAATGTGAAGGTGAAGCAGCCAGTGCTGATGTAGAAGCTGCAGCAAGTTATACAGAAGATCAAGCTAAGGTCACCAATGAAGGTGGCTACTTTAAACAAGAGATTTTCAGTGTAGGTGAAACAGCTTTATTTTGGAAGAAGATGCCGTCTAGGACTTTCATAGCTAGAGAGGAGAAGTCAATGCCTGGCTTCAAACTTCAAAGGACAGGCTGACTCTCTTGTTAGGAGCTAATGCAGCTGGTGACTTGAAGTTGAAGTCAATTCTCATTTAACATTCTGAAAGTCCTAGAGCCCTTAAGAATTGTGCTAAATCTATTCTGCCTGTGCTCTACACATGGAACAACAAAAGCCTGGATGACAGCACATCTGTTTACATCATGGTTTACTGAATATTTTACACCCACACAATTGAGACCAGCTGCTCAGAAAAAAGATTCCTTTCAAAATATTGCTCCTCATTGACAATGCACCTGGTTGCCCAAGAGCCCTGATGGAGATGTGAAATGAGATTGATGTTGTTTTCATGCCTGCTAGCATAACATCCATTCTTCAGCATCTGGGCAGCCTTTTTGATCATGGATCAAGGAGTAATTTTGACTTTCAAGTCTTATTATTTAAGAAATACATTTCATAAGGCTATAGCTGCCATAGAAAGTGATTCCTCTGATGGATCTGGACAAAGTCATTGGAAAACCTTCTGGAAAAGATTCACCATTCTAGTTGCCATTAACAACATTCGTGATCCATGGGAAGAGGTCAAAAATATCAACATTAACAAGTTCGGAAGAAGTTGATTCAACTCTCATGGATGACTTTGAGGGGTTCAAGACTTCGGGAGGAAGTAATTACAGATGTGGTGGAAACAGCAAGAAAGCTAGAATTAGAAGTGCGTCCTGAAGATGTGACTGAATTGCTGCAATCTCATGGTAAAACTTTAATGGATGAGGAGTTGCTTCATATGGATGGAAGAAGAAAGTGGTTTCTTGAGATGGAATCTATTCCTGGTGAAGTTGCACTGGAGATTGTGGAAATGACAACTAAAGATTTAGAATATTACATAAACTTAGTTGATATAGCAGTGACAGAGTTTGAGAGGACTGACTCCAATCTTGAAAGAAGTTCTACGGTGAGTAAATGCTATCAAACAGCATCGCATGTTACAGAGAAATTGTTCAAGAAAGGAAGAGTCAATTGATGCAGGAAACTTCATTGTCTTATTTTAAGAAATTGCTACAGCCACCCCAACCTTCAGCAACCACCACCCAGATCAGTCAGCAGCCATTAACATGGAGGCAAATCCCTCCAACAGCAAAAAGTTTACAACTTGCTGAAGGTTCAGATGATGGTTAGCATTTTTTAAGCAATAAAGTATATTTTAATTAATGTGTGTACATTCTTTTTTTAGACATAATGCTACTGTACACTTCATAGACTACAGTATAGTATAAACATAGCTTTTATATGCACTGGGAAACCAAAAAATTCATGTGGTTCACTTTATTGTGATATTTATTTTCTTGCAGTGGTCTGGAACCAAACCCTAATATCCCCAAGGTATGCCTGTATAGTTTCAGCTCTTAGATTTAGGTCTTCTTTGATCCATTTTGAGTTAATTTTTGTGTGTGGTGTGAAGTAGAAGTCTGACTTCATTCATTGGCATGTGACTATCCAGTTGTTGCAGCACAGTTTGTTGAAAAGACTATTGTTTCCCCATTGAATTGTTTTGGCACTCTTGTCAAAAACAAATTGACCATCAAAAGAATGAGAAGACAAGGCATAGACTAGGGGAAAATATTTGTTAAAGACATATCTGATAAAAGATTCTTATCTAAAGTGTAGAAATAGCCCTTTTTTAATTTTCAATTTCTTTGTACACTACATGATCTTCACCACTCATAGACTAATTGTAATCCATCACCACACGCATGTGCATAATCCACCCTTTCACCCTCCTCCCTCCTCCCTTCCTCTCTGGGAACCACCAATCCAGTCTCTGTTTCTATGTGATTTTGTTATTGTTTTTATCTTCTACTTATGAGTGAGATTATACAGTATTTGACTTTCTTTCTCTGAGTTATTAGCTTAGCATAATATTCTCAAGGTTCAAAGTCCATCAATGTTGTCATAAATGGCTGGATTTCATCGTTTCTTATGGCTGAGTAGTATTCCATTGTGTATATATACCACATCTTTATCCATTCGTCCCTTGATGGGCACTTAGGTTGCTCCCAAGTCTTAGCTATTATCAATAATGCTGCAATGAACATAGGGGTGCATGCATCTTTACACATTTGTTTTTTCATGTTCTTTGGATAAATACCCAGCAGTGGAATATCTGGACCGTATGGTAGTTCTATCCTTTATTTTTTGAGGAATTTCCATACTGTTTTCCATACTGGCTGCACCAGTTTGCACTCCCACCAGCAGTGTATGAGAGTTCTCTTCTCGCCACATCCTCTCCAACATGTGTTGTTTCCTGTCTTGTTAATTATAGCCATTCTGACAGGAGTGAGGTGATATCTCATTGTAGTTTTGATTTGCAATTCCCTGATAGTTAATGATGTTGAACGTCTTTTCATGTGCCTGTTGGCCATCTGCATATCTTCTTTGGAGAAATGTCTGTTCAGATCTTTTACCCATTTTTTAATTGGATTGTTAGTTTTTTTGTTGTTGAGATGTATGAGTTTCTTTATGAATTTTGGATATTAACCCCTTATCAGATATATGGTTTGCAAATATCTTGTCCCAATTGTTAGGTTGTCTTTTTGTTTTGTTGATGGTTTCCTTTGCTTTGCAGAAGGTATTTAGTTTGTTGTAGGCCCATTTGTTAATTTTTTTCTATTGTTTCCCTTGCCTGGTCAGACACGGTACTTGAAAACATGCTGCTAAGACCAATGTCAAAGAGCATACTGCCTATGTTTTCTTCTAGAAATTTCATGGTTTCAGGTCTTAAATTCAAGCATTTAACCCCTTTTGAGTTAATTTTTGTGCCTCGTGTGAGATAATGGACTACTTTCATTCTTTTGCATGTGGCTGTTCAGTTTTCCCAACACGATTTGCTGAAGAGACTTTCCTTTGTCCACTGTATGTTCTTGGCTCCCTTGTCGAAAATTAGCTGTCCTTAGATGTATGGGTTTATTTCTGGGCTCTCACTTCTGTTCCATTGACCTGTGCGTCTGTTTTTGTGCCAGTAACATGCTATTTTGGTTACTATAGGTTTGTAGTATATTTCAAAATCAGGAAGTGTGATACCTCCACGTTTGTTCTTTTTTCTCAAGATTCCTTTGGCTGGGATCTTTTGTTTTTCCATATAAATTTTAGGATTCTTTGTTCCATTTCTGTGGAAAATGTTGTTGAAACTTTTCTAGTGATTACATTGAATCTGTAGATTGCTTTAGGGAATATGAACATTTTTTTTTTAATTGATGTTTTAATGGTTTCTAACATTGTGAAATTTTGGGTTGTACATTTTTGTTTGTCCATCACCATATATATGACTCCCTTCACCCCTTGTGCCCACCCCCCACGCCCCACCCCCACTGCCCCTGGTAACCACAGTCCAGTTTTCTCTGTCCAATATGAACATTTTAACTATGTTAATTCTTCCAATCCAAGAGCACGGAATATCTTTCCATTTCTTTGTGTCATGTTCAGTTTCTTTCAACAATGTTTTGTAGTTTTCAGTATACAGAGCTTTCATCTCTTTTATTAAGTTTATTCCTAGGTATTTTATTCTTTTTGTTGCAATTGTCAATGGGCTTCTATTCTTAATTTCTCTTTCTACTACTTCGTTGTTAATGTATAGAAATGCAACTGATTTTTACACGTTGCTTTTCTATCCTGCAACTTTACTGTATTAATTTATTATTTCTAAGAGATTTTTGGTGGATTCTTTAGGGTTTTCTGTATATAAAATAATGTCATCAGCAAATAAGTAGTGACAGTTTCACTTCTTCCTTTGCAATTTGGATCCCTTTTATTTTTCTTTTTTCTCACCTGATTGCTCTGGCTAGGACATCCAATACTATGTTAAATAAGAGTGGTGAAAGTGGGCATCCTTGTCTGGTTCCTGTTCTTAGAGAGATAGCTTTCAGTTTTTCTCCATTGAGAATGATATTAGCTGTGGGTTTGTCACATATGGCCTTTATTGTGTTGAGGTACTTTCCTTCTATACCCATTTTATTCAGAGTTTTTATCATAAATGGATGCTGTATCTTGTCAAATGCTTTTTCTGCATCTATTGAGATGATGATGTGATTTTCATTCTTCATTTTATTGATGTGGTGTGTCACGTTGATTGATTTGCAGATGTTGAACCATCCCTGCATCCCTGGAATAAATCCCACTTGATCATGGTGGATGATCTTTTTAATGTATTGTTGTATTTGATTTGCTAGTATTTTGTTGAGGATTTTTGCATCAATGTTCATCAGTGATATTGACCTGTAATTTTCTTTTTTTGTGTTGTCCTTGTCTAGTTTTGGTATCAAGGTAATGGCTTCATAGAATGAGTTAGGAAGTTTCCCCTCCTCTTCAATTTTTTGGAAGAATTTGAGAAGTATAGGTATTAAGTCTACTCTCAGTGTTTGATAGGATTCACCAGGGAAGCCATGTGGTCCTGGACTTGTATTTTTTGGGAGGTTTTTGATTACTGTTTCAATCTCTTCACTGGTGATTGGTCTATTCCAATTCTCTATTTCTTCTTGATTCAATTTTGGAAGGTTGTATGATTCTAAGAATTTATCCATTTCTTCTAGATTATCCAATTTGTTGGCATATAGCTTTTCGTAGTATTCTCTTATAATCTTTTGTATTTCTGAGGTGTCTGTTGTAATTTCTCCTTTTTCATTTCTAATTTTATTTATTTGAGCCTTCTGTCTCTTTCTCTTGGTGAGTCTAGCTAAAGGCTTGTCAATTTTGTTTATCTTTTCAAAGAACCAGGTCTTGGTTTCATTGATTTTTTCCATTTTTTTTTTAGTGTCTATTTCATTTATTTCTGCTCTGATTTTGATTATTTCCTCCCTTCTGCTGATTTTGGGCTTTGTTTGTTCTTCTTTTTCTAGTTGCTTTTGGTGCATTGTTAGATTGTTTATTTGAGATTTTTCTTGTTTGTTGAAGTAGGCCTGTATTGCTATAAACTTCCTTTGTAGAACTGCTTTTGCTGTATCCCATGAATTTAGGATATCATATTTTCATTTTCACTTGTCTCCACGTATTTTTTGATTTCTCCTTTGATTTCTTCATTGAACCAGTCATTGTTCAGAAACATTTTGTTTAATCTCCGCTTATTTATGGCTTTCTGATTTTCTTCCTGTAGTTGATTTCCAGTTTCATACAGTTGTGGTCAGAAATGATGTTTGGTATTATCTCAATCTTCTTAAATTTATGGAGACTTGTTTTGTGGCCTAATATGTGATCAGTCCTAGAGAATTTTCCATGTGCATTTAAAAAGAATGTGTATTCTGTGATTTTTTAATGGAATGTTCTGTATATATCTACTAAGTCCATCTGGTTTGGTGTGTCATTTAAGACCAATGTTTCCTTATTGATCTTCTGTTTGGATTATCTACCCATTGGTGTAAGTGGAGTGTTAAGTTGCTTTACTATTATTGTGTTACTGTCTATTTCTCCTTTTATGTCTGTTAATTATTGCTTTATATATTTAGGTGCTCCTATGTTGTGTGCATAGATATTTACGTGTGTTATATCCTCTTGTTGGATTGTTCCCTTTATCAATATGTAGTGCCCTGCTTTGTTTCTTGTTACAGTTTTTGTTTTAAAGTCTATTTTGTCTGATATATGTATTGTTACCCCAGCTTTCTTTTCATTGCCATTTGCATGGGGTGTCTTTTCCATCTCTTCACTTTCAGTTTGTGAGTGTCTTTAGGTCTGAAGTGTGTCTCTTGTATGCAGCATATATATGGGTCTTGTTTTTTTTATCCCGTCAGTCACCCTATGCCTTTCTATTGGAGCATTTAGTCCGTCGACATTCAAAGTAGCTATTGATAAGTATGTACTTATTGCCATTTTGTTACTTTTCTTCGTGAGGAAGATTAGCCCTGAACTAACCTCTGATGTCAATCCTCCTCTTTTGGCCGAGGAAGATTGGCCCTGGGCTAACATCCATTCCCATCTTCCTCTACTTTATATGGGACACCACCATAGCATGGCTTGACAACCAGTGCATTGGTCCGCACCCGGGATCCAAACCTGCGAATCCCGGGCCGCAGAAGCAGAACGTGCGAACTTACCTGCTAGGCCACTGGGCCAGCTTCCAGTTTGTTACTTCTTTTCTGTGTGTTTTAGTAGTTCTTCTCTGTACCTTTCTTCTTCTCTTGCTCTCTTCCCTTGTGGTTTGACGGCTTTCTTTAGTATTATGTTTGGGTTCCTTTCTCTTAATTTTTTGTGTATTTATTTTAGGTTTCTGGTTTGTGATTACCATGAGGTTCATATATAATAACTTACATATATAGCAATCTATATTAAGTTGATGGTTTCTAGTTTGACTTCTTTCTAAAAGCTCTACTCTTTTACTCCTCTCCTCCCACATTTTATGTTTTTGATATCATATCTAACCTCTTTTTTTTGTGTCTGTTTCCGTTACCCTCTTATCATGGAAATAGGTAATTTTAGTGCTTTTGCCTTTTGACCTTCATATTATCTATAGGCGGTTGATCTACTACCTTTTCTGTATTTTTGCCATTACCTGTGATTTTATTGCTTTTTTAACAAATAATTTTCTTATTCCTATTTGTGGTCTTCTCTTCCCACTTAAATAATTCCCTTTAGCATTTCTTTGTAAGACTGCTTTCTTGGTGATAAGCTCCTTAATTTAATTTTTGCTATCTGGGAAACTCTTTATCTCTCCTTCCATTCTGAATGATAGCATTTCTGGGTTGAGTATTCCAGTCTGTAGGTTTTTTTCCTATCAGCACTTTAAATATGTTGTGCCACTCCCTTCTAGCCTTATAGGGTTTCCTTTGTATGTAACTTTTTGCAACAAATTCTTGTTGCAGTTTTTCTCTTGAGTAGGCCCCAGCATGGCTAGTTGCTAGGCTCATGGGCTCGTAATTGCTGTAGTCCTCTGGCCTACAAGGCTATTATCAGCACTCTCAGGATTGCAGCTGAGTGGGGTTGGCCCTAGGCATGGGAGCACCCAATTGTTTCAGGCTTTGGAAGGTGGGGCCAATCCCTTCTGTGGCTATTTGAGAAGCACAAGTCTTCTACAGCTGACAAGCCCCACCACCCACAGGGCCATACACACTGTCAACACAGACTTGCCTTGTGTGTGTGCCTGAACCCCCAAAATGGACCCAGTCACCCCACTGCAGATGCTCCACACACTCCACCAATTCTCCACACACTCCACCCACTTCTCATGCACACCCTGCCCCACAGAGGCGGACCCACTCACCCAGCTGCAGAGGACCCAGGCACCCAGCCTGTGCAGGACCTCAATTTGCCCAAGGGCTTGCTGTTGGGTGGAGCCCGTCCCTAGGGCAGGCTGCCTGACCTGGCTGAGCTGGATTAAATCAGTGCTCTAGCGGGTGGCGAGACCCTGGGTTAACAGGCCAGGGGAAGAACTCCAATGGTGTCTGCCAGCATCTGTGTCAGCTCGCCTGTGCTAGGTCACAATAATGGCTGCTGCCAATGTCTCACTCCCTGGAGAGGTCTCAGTCCTCACCAAGATGCATCCAGAGCCCATCAGGTGAGTCTCTTTTCACCAAAGAACTGTGCACCTTTCTTTCTGGTGATTTTAGGTTGCTTTCCAAAATGAGTGAATTTGTGCACAGGCCCTTTCAGAGAAGGCTTTTTCCCCTTTATGTCTGGTAGCTTTTCTGGGGGTATTCCTCATTGTAGTTACTAGCCAGCAAAGCCAGATATTATGACACTCATCTCAGTTGTGCTGAGTCCAAAAGATGCTCATAGCAGTAATGCTCCCCTGCTCAGGTCCCCGACTCCTCCAGAGAAAGCTGCATACCTTAGGATTTCTCCCAGCCAGCCATGAAGCACCACAGCTTGTGACGGTTGACTTTTTTCTCTCCAGAAACGAATTTCTGCCTCTTACACCTCAGTCAGGACTGTCCCTTGTTACAGTGGTTCTTTTTATCCAATTTTCAGTTCTCTCTCAGGGGTAATTGTTCCAAGAGTAGTTGTAAATTTATTGTGTCCATGGGAGGAGGTAAGTTCAGAGTCTGCCTACGCCGCCTTCTTGACACTTCCCTTAAAAGAACTCTTAAAACTCAACAATAAGAAAACCAACAATCTAACTAAAAATGGGCAAAAGATCTGAACAGATACCTCACCAAAGAAGATATACAGTTGGCAAATAAGCCTATGAAAAGATGCTTCATATCTTATGTCATTAGGGCTTTGAAAGTCAAAACAATGAGATACCACTACACATCTGTTAGAAGGGCAAAAGTTCAATTATGGACAACATCAAGTGTTGCTGAGGATGCAGAGCAACTGGAACACTTATTCATTGCTGGTGGGAATGCAAGGTGGCACAGCAATTGTGGAAGACAGGCAGTTTCTTACAAAACTAAACATACATTTACCACGTGACTCAGCAAGCACACTCCTTGGTATTTACCCAAATGAGTTGAAAACTTATGTCTACACAAGAACCTGCACATGAGTGTTTACCACAACTTTATTCATAATTGCCAAAACTTGGAAGCAACCAAGATGTTCTTCAGCAGCTGAATGGATAAATAAGCTGGTACATACAGACAAGAAATATTACTCAGCACTAAAAATAAAGGCGCTATCAAGCCATGAGAAGACATAAGACGACCTAAATGCATATTACTAAGTGAAAAAGGCCAGTCTGAAAAGGCTACATGCTGTATGATTCGATTCCAACTATCTGGCATTCTAGAAAGGCAAAACTGTGGAGACAGTGAAAAGATCAGTGGTTCCCAGGGTTTAGTGAGGAGGGAGGGATGAGTAGGCAAAGCAGGGATGAATTTTAGGGCACACTGTAACTGTGTATATATGTCACTATACATTTGTCATAACCCATGGCATGTGCAACACCAAAAGTGAGCCCTAATGTAGACTATGGACTTGAGGTGATAATGATGTGTCAAGGTAGGTTCATCAGTTATAACAAATGTACCAATCTGGTGGGGATGTTGATAGTGGGGGAGGCTGTGCACGTGTAGGGGCTGGGAGATATGGGAACACTCTCTCCTGATCTATTTTGTTGTGGACCTAAAACTGTTCTAAAAAATAAAGTCTATTTTTAAAAACTGAATTGGCCATAAATTTAAATTGGCCATAAATTTTTAAAAATTAATTGCCAGTAGTTTTGGACTCTCAATTCTATTTCACTGATCCATATGTCTATCCTTAGGTCAGTAACACTGTCTTGATCCCTGTAGCTTTGTAGTCAATTTAGAAATCAGAACATGTAAGTCCTTCAACTTTGTTCTTTGTCAAGATTGTTTTGACTGTCTTGTGTCCCTTGCATCTCCATATAAATTTTAGAATCAACTTGATAATTTCTGCAAAATAGGCAATTAGGATTTTGATAGGGATTGGACTGAATCTGCAGACCAATTTGGGGGGTATTGCTATCTTGACAACATTAAGTTTTCCAGCCCATGAACGTGGGATGTCTTTCGACTTATTAAGTCTTCTTTAATATTTTTCAATGATGTTTAGTGGTTTTCAGTGCACAGGTCTGTATTTCTTTTGTTAAATTCATTCTAAGTGTATTCATACATAAATTTATTCTTTTTGATGCTATGTAAGCAGAATCATTTTAATTTCATTTCTGGAAAGTTCATTGCTAGTGTATAGAAATACAATTGATTTTTGTATGTTGATCTTGTGTCCTGCACCTTCACTGAACTTGCTTATTAGTTCTAATGTGTTGTGTGTGGATTTCTCATGATTTTCTCTACATAAGATCATGTCATCTGTAGCTAGAGATTTTTACTTCTTCCTTTCCAATCTGGATTCGTCTTATTTCACGTTCTCACCTAATTGCCATGGCCAGAGCCTCCAGTAAAATGTTGAGTACAAGTAGTGAGAGAGGACATCCTGATGTTGTTCCTGATCAAAAGGAAAGCTTTCAGTCTCTCACCATTGAGTACAGTAGCCAAGGGTTTATCTTAGATGGTCTTTATCAGTTTGAGGGCGACTTTTCTATTCCAGGTTTGTTGACTGTCTTTTTCTGTGTCTGTTGAGACGATTATGTGGTTTTGTCCTTTATTCTATTAGTACGACATATTACATTGATTGATTTTCATATGTTAAATCAATCTTGCATTCCTGGGATAGGTCCCACTTGGTCCTTTTTATATGTTGCTGGATTCTATTTGCTAGTGTTCAGTTGAGCAATTCTGCATCTATATTCATGAGAGATATTGGTCTGTAGTTTACTTTTCTTGTGATGTCTTTGTTGGGTTTGGTGTCAGGGTGATCCTGGCTTTGTAGGATGAGGTGGGAATGTTCTCTCTTCTTCTTGTACTTTTTGGTGCTTTCTCTTCACTACATCTTCCTGGTGTTGCTCTGTGTAACTGCCTTGCTCAGTGGGGTCCAGCACTTTGCCCAGCCACGTCCCTGGAATTTTACACTTCACTGTGTGAACCATGCTTGGATGTTGGTGCCTGGGAAAGGGGATGTGGTGAGAGCCCCTCTCTGGGTAGATAAGAAGTCAGTGCTCTGAAACCAGCTCTCACGCGGTCATCGGTAAGGCCTTGGGGGAGCTCCTGTTACAAAACTGCCCAAGCCTATTGGTTGGAAATGCATTTTTCTGTTTTTTTCTGAAGGCATTTAAGAACAAGAACACCTGCTCAGTTATGTTCAGGCCCCACAGGAGCGAGGTAAGGGAGACATCCTCCCTGCAGGAAGTGGGAGCCCATCTGAGAAGTTCCTCAAGACAATATCAGCCAAATACCAGAAGGGAGCAAGGGGGCCAGCTAAGGCAGAGTGTTCTAAGTGGCACCATCATGTCTGGGAGTCCACCATCCTGTCATCTTCCCACTGAGGGAGACAGCCTGCAAGTGCACCTAAAATCCTAGTCCACAAACCACAAATAACCCTGAAAACGTGGAGAAAGTTCTGGGGCAAGAGGATGTCTGTGTTGGTTTTGCTTTGCTTTGATAGATGGTCATCATTTTGCTGTAAACAAGTTCACACCCTGTGACACCAACCTTTCGACTTTCACAGAAGTAGGAGAAGCAGAAGGACAAAGACCCCTCAGCCCCAGGAGTAAATAAGTCTGAGGGGGAGGGTTTGTGATGGTCACGTGATGAGACATGTGATGTGTCTCCCGTGATGCGGGGACTGGCATGGAGTAGGTGCTCAGTCCATGATACTCTCATGGATATCCACAAGTGGGGAGCTGCTGTTAGGGTCCCCCAGGGTCCTCCAGGCTTGACAGGTGCTCCTGGGCTAGGAGGGGGCTGCCATTGGTGTCTGAGGGGCCCTAGGGGTGTCCTAAGCTAGAGGGCTGTAGTCGTCCCCAGGAGTCTGCTTGCCCCCTTTCAGGACACGCTCTGTAGCTAAAAGCTCAGAACAGCCAGCATGAGTTCTGCCCATTCACAGAACACTCCCCAAAGCTGGGCACTCCCTCATCAGTGGATGAGGGTGGCTTCCTGCCATCCCATTGTGCTGGGAGGTCAGGGACTGCCCAGGGCCTCTCAGCCAGATTCATACCCTCCTCGTACCAGTCTCCCCTGACTCCTGCAGCCCCCACACCTCCCACTGTTGAGGGGCCTGGATGGTGTCCAGGTGGTAGAGTACATGTGTTGGGATGAGGGATCAAGGAGGGTGTCTTCAGTACTGGAAAGCGGGTGGGCTCCATACCCCTCCCAGACCTGGGCTTTAACCTTCATGAGCCTCTCAATGCCACCTCAGTGACCTGGGCTAGTCACTTACGTGGTGGCCTGGGCTTCCTCATCTGTGAACCAGGCACAGTAATAGGGCTTCCCTAGAACCCGGTGAGCTTTGGTTTCGAGGGCATGAGGTGTGGGTAGGGTGGGCTGAGTGCCTGTGGGACCTGGAGGTGGTGCCCAGTTCTGGATATGTTCCCAGGGGTGGGGGTGGGCACAGAGCGGTGGCAGCCATGGTGACAGAAAGTGAGTCCCAGCAACTCCTGTGGGGACAGACTCAGGCCAGAGGAGAGGTGAAGGCTCGGGAACTGGGGACAGGGGCACAGCAGTAGATGTGTCAGTGGTGTGGTGGTGGCCTGTTGTACTCTGGGGCCTTGGCTTCAGGCGCAGGGCCCAGGGCGCCCCCCACTCCTGGCAGCATGCGCTGATACACTAGTTTGGTGGAGCAGGGAGGAGGGTGATGAACACTGCTGTCTGGAGCCAGGTGGCCGCCTCTGCCAGAACACTCCTGTTCCTGGTCCTGGAGTTCTGACCCAGCTGCTGGGAAGCCTCGAGTTTCCATTCTCTTCTGGGATCCCAGACCACTGGAGAGGTTCCTAGCTGGGATCCCCAGGGCTGCCCCTTTCCCACTCTCAGGGCCTCTCCCAAACCCACTCAGGTCCAGCTCCACCAGGGCCCCTCGCTTGCCTGGGAGGGAGGCCAAAGGGATCTCCATGCTTCCCTGTGACTTCCTGCCCACTCTGCTCATGGGCCCTGACCCCTGCCTCATCCAGCCCTCCAGCTGGCCAGTGGTTCAAGGCTTGGGGCCCCAGGGCAGGATCAGAGCAATGATTGATGGCTGGTCAGCACACAGCTGGGCAGCTTGTCACTCCCTCTCACCCTTGTAGGTGCTGGCAGCTGGCTTGCCCACCATGGCCCGGGGGCTGCCCAGCACTGAGAGCCTGGTGCACTTCTGCCAGAAGCTGAACCGACTGAAGACAGTGGAGGAGACCACCAGGGAGACGTCGCTGCGGCGCCACCTGACCACGCTGGACCTGACCTTGCTGGGTGTGGGTAACATGGTGGGCTTCGGCCTATACGTCCTCACGGGCACCGTGGCCAAGGACATGGCTGGCCCTGCGGTGCTCGTGTCCTTCAGCGTGGCTGCCGTGGCCTCCCTGCTGGCAGCCCTATGCTATGCAGAGCTTGGGGCAAGTGTGCACAGCAAAAGCTCTGCCTACCTGTTCACCTACATGTCCATGGGCGAGCTGTGGGCCTTCCTCATTGGCTGGAACACGCTCCTCCGGTGCCTCATCGGTGGTGCTACTGTGGCTCGCGCCTGGAGCGGCTACCTGGACACCATCTTCAGCTACCACATCCGTAGCTTCACTGTGGCGCATGTGGGCATCTGGCGGGTGCCCTTCCTGGCCCAATACCCAGACTTCTTGGCTGCTGCCATCACACTTTTGACCTCAACAATCGTCTCGTGTGGAGTCCGCGTCACCTACTGGCTCAACCGCACCTTCTCCGCCATCAGCCTGGTTGTCATCCTCTTCATCATCATCCTGGGGTTTGTCCTGGCCCGCCCGCACAACTGGGGTGCTGAGGAGGGCGGCTTTGCACCCTTGGGCTTCTCTGGAATCATGGCTGGTGCTGCCACCTGCTCCTACGGCTTTGTGGGCTTTAGTGACATTATTACCTCCAGCGAGGAGGCCCAGAACCCAAAGCGAGCTGTGCCTATGGCCATTGTCATCTCGGTTGGCCTGGTGGCCGGTGCCTACATCCTCATCTCCACTGTGCTCACCCTCATGGTCCCCTGGCACAGCCCGCACCGTGATTGGGCACTTGCTGATGCCTTCTACCAGCGGGGCTATAGCTGGGCAGGCTTCATCGTGGCGGCTGGCTTCATCTGTGGTAAGGGCCCTTCTGGGCAAGGTGGGAGGGGACAGGGCGGTGGGGCCCTGCCCTAAGCCTCCCAGGGAGCACATCTCCATCTGGGCCTGTGTTCCCAGTTGCATCATGGGCCCAGGGAGGGGCTAATGATTAGACTCTCCACCCAGGCTTGTTGGCAGAGAACTGCTCACCGCCCCTCCCAATTGTACATAGAATGCCAGCTCTGGGCATGTGCTTCCAGATCCTTTCCTGGCAGAGGGACTCAGCCCTCATCAGATTGTCCAGTGGTCCTGTCAACTAAACAGAGCTGTCCATTCCTGGGTGGTGAGGGGGAACAATCCAGCACCCCACATACACTCAGGCTCACTCTGAGAGACCAAACTCATGCCCTTGTTCGCAAGGAGCCAGCCCTGCCCTGGTCCACAGAGCGGCCCCTGGTGGGCCTGTCCACCATGCTGACCAGTCTCCCACCCTCTGCCACAGCCACGACCACTGTCCTGATCGGCGCCCTACTTTACGCGTCACGCACCGTCTGTGCCATGGCCGCCGACGGGCTCTTCTTCCAGGTGTTTGCCCACGTGCACCCCAGGACACAGGTGCCTGTGGTGGGCATCCTGGTGTTCGGGGTCCTCATGGCTTTCCTGGCTCTGCTGCTGGACTTCAAGGCACTGGTCCAGGTCCTGTCCTTCGGTGCACTGCTGGCCTACACCTTCATGGCCACCAGCATTATCGTGCTACGCTTCCAAAAGGCCCCTCCATCCAGTTCCCTGGGCACAGAGCAGGCCTCAGCCCCTGAGCCTGGGCAGCTGCGACCAGCCCTGAGGCCCTACCTCGGCTTCCTGGGTGGGTGCCGGCCTGGAGCTGCCGTGACTTGGGCACTCCGTGTCCTGGTGGCCTCAGCCATCACTCTGGACTGCGTGCTGGTCTTCGGGGACTCGGCCCTGCACCTCCCGCTCTGGGGCCACACCCTGCTGCTCCTGCTCAGCTCCGTCATGTTTCTGCTCAGTCTCCTCGTCCTGGGGGCCCACCAGCAACAGCGCCGGCAGGACACCTTCCAGGTACTTCCTCCAGCAGCACCCATCACTCTCAGCCCAGCCAGCTCCCCTCACCCCTCCCTCCTCTGCCGTGGCAGAATACACCAGGGCTCACGGGGAGGGGGAGGCCAGTCCCCCATCCCCCTCTTTCTGCATGGCTAGTGGGCCCTTGTCTCCAGAATCTCCAGAGGTGGAGAAAGGCTCTGTGGACTCCCAAAAAATCAGGCCCTGGGCCAGCAGACCGTCCCACAGCCAGCCCAGCCCTGCCCTTGTCCCCTCAGGTTCCCCTGGTGCCCCTGACTCCAGCCCTGAGCATCCTCCTCAACATCTTCCTCATGCTGCACCTGAGCCACCTGACCTGGCTGGGCTTTTCCATCTGGTTGCTGGTCGGTGAGTGGGCGCCAGGCTGGGACCCTGGGTAGCTGCAGGAGGAGGGCAAGCAGGGAGCAGGGCTAGGACCTGCCCCTCAGACTTGTGTCCCCCTTGCAGGACTCCTGGTGTATTTTGGCTACGGCATCCGGCACAGCAAGGAGAACCAGCGGGAGCGGCCGGGGTTGACTGCCCCACGCGGCAGCCTGGAGGAGACGGTGCAGGCCCTGCAGACCCCCAGCCAGGCACTGGCCCAGAAACCCGGACACGCAGAGTAGACCACCAGAGCATGAGGACTGCTGGGGGCCATACCACCCTCCCCTACTTCCTCAGGGGGCTGGAGGGGCTGGCAGCACATACTATCCAGAGCAGGTCAGGTTTGCACCCCTGCCCATGCCAGAAGGACTTTAGGACCTTAAGCCAGGGGCCACGTTTTGAGTCCTTGGGAGTGGGCCGTGGCCAGTGCTGGTGTGGTGGACTCTGCCCAGCGCCTTCCAGTTTATGACCAGCTCTAGCTACCTGGGCAGGTGGAGAAGGGCGGGCAGGGAAGAGGCCCGCAGCCCCAGGGAGCCACAATAATAACTGCTGGGCCAGCTACATGGCCTGTTGCTGTGTCCACCTGGCATTCTTTGTAGCACTGAGTCTTCACCTGCCCCCGGGAACCAGGTGATTTTCCCCAATCCAAGGCAAAGGCGCCAAGGTTCTGTAAGGGAGGTTCAGCCAGGGAAGAGAGAGCCCTGAGTCAGGGACACGGCCAGGCCTGGGTCCCAGGGTCATGCCCTCAAGCCAGTGCCCTCTGCCCAGCTCAGAAGGGAGGTACACACAGCAGTACAGAGAGGTTCCTGACAGGGTAGGGTCAGGCTTCCTCCCATGGGGGCTGATCCTGAGGGCAGAGCTTGGACCCCAACGAGGCTGCCTGGAAAGGGCAGTGGAGCTCCAAGGTTCCTTCGCTTTCCCAAGGTTCCCGGAAAGCAGGGCATGTGCCTGAGGCCTGCCCCGGGATGCAGAGGCCCACTTGCCCGGGTACATGCATCTCTCAGGCACAGGCCCTCCTGCCCACACGGCTCCCCTGGGGGTGCACACCCACATGCAGACTGAGGCACAGCTGGTTCCAGGCTCAGGGCTGCCAGTAGTCGTAGCTCCTCTCCTGCAGCTGGAAGGAGTCGTGGGGCCGCAGCCAGAGCCCCTGGCATCCAGGTCACAATCCCAGCCTGCACAGATGCCCACAGCCCCGCCCTGCACACAATGAATTACTGCTCCACTAGCACGCAGGCATGGACCCTCTCCCTGAGCCCTCCCAGAACCCTTTCCCCTACGGAGCCACCAGCAACACCAGGTCCTCACAGACCCCCTCCAGCCGCAGCCACGAGGTCCCTGATGCGGAAAACAGGGCAGTAGAGGCTGAAGCCTGGGTCACCGTGGCAGCACTTGAAAAAGATGGCGTCCCAGGTCTCCAAGGTATTGGATGTGAGAGATGGTGGGGTGAGGGGGTCCAGTCAGGCAGGGGACAAGGAGGATCTGGGACAGCCAGGACACGCCATGCTGACCTGGAGAAGTTGAACTTGCTGAAGGTGACGGTGTTTTTGATGAACAGCGTGGAGTTCTCAGCCTGGACCAGTAGGGGCTTCCTGCAGGTGGGGGAGGTCAGGGGCAGGCTCTGTTGGTCCTGGGACCTGCCCTGGGTGTCGGGGACACTTACACGGGCACAGTGTCACTCTCCATGGGGCATCAGCCCCGGATCTCACAGGTCCTGTGGGTCCCATTGAACTCTACACACTGGCCTATTTTTATGCCTTGAAAACACAAGACAAACTCTAGGTCCTCAAGTCTCCACAGGGCCTGGGAAGGGAGTGGGCAGGGGGCTGTTGGCAGAAAGAAGAGGTGCAGAGGCACCACAGGGCCTGCATGCGGGAGCCATCCAGGGTCCCAGCATGGCCCCCGGAACCCCCCTCCCAGTGGAGGCGCTGGAAGACAGGCCCACAGTTACCGTGGCTGTGCATCCCCGTCTCCCCTCAGGACAGTCCTCATCAGCCCAGCGGTTCACAGTGGGGTGGAGGGTGGTGAGGTGGTGAGAGAAGAGTTGTCCAGGCCCAGGAGGTGCCTCCCTTCTGTGACCCAGCCCTGCAGTCTGCAGGGACACGCACCTCCTCCTGTTAGCCCCCAGGGTTCCCTGAGTTTGGGGGCACATGGGAAAGCTGGGGGGAGCAAATAAAAGGAGGTGGTCAGAGGGGGGAGGGTGAGCAGCCTCAGCCAGATCGGGGTGCAGTGCTGTATCCCAAGAAAGAGCAAGACTCCTGCCCTCTTGATAGTTCTGTCCCCGGTGGGGGCAGAAGTGACTCCTTGAGGCCCAGCTCCTCTGGTCCAACTCAGATGACAGAATAGGGAAGGTGGAGGGACTCTGGGAGGGTAAGTTCATGCCAGGGTGGAGGTGCTAGGTGTGGCAGACAAAGGGAGGGACCCTCCTGAGAGAGGCCTGTAGGGAAGTGGGACCCCACACACTGACCAAGGGACCACAGGCCAGCCCCTTCCCAGCTTGTTCTGCTGTGAAACAGGGACATTAGTGCTTGCACACGGTCACAGAGTTCTGGGCATCAGCCAGGAGGGGACGTTGGCAAGCTTTCTGGGAGTCCCTGACCCCGGAGAGTAAGCACCCTCAAGGGTCAGGTACTCACACGGATATGGTTCTGCCAGGCGGAGGGTGGACGCCGCTGTCCAGGGCCCCGGGCTCAGGGGCAGCAGGAGGAATGCAGCAACAGCGGGGCAGGAAGGGCTTGGGACTCTGAGAAGCCTAATGAGAGGGTGGGACTTTGTAGGGGGATGGGACTGTGAGAAGGGGACAGAGGACAGTGTGGGGCTACCTGCTCTGCTTCCCTGTCCCTACCTATGTCCTGAGTCTCCACCCTGGCTGGGCCACCATCTCCTCCGACCAGACCCCATGGTGACCACCATGGGGCCCCACCTCTGCCCTCATCCAGCTCCCTCCAGCAGCCCGAGTGGCCCATCCCAATGACAGACTATCGAGCACCCCTCCCCTGAGCCCATGGGAGGCTCCCCCCTCTGCCTTCTCCAATTCAGCTCCTTCGAGGGGCTCCCAGGCCCCTGTGATCTGGGGCTACCCCCTCCCTGCCCCAGTCCAAATCTAGGCTCCACCCCACTCAGCAGCAGGGAACCCTGGTGGTGCCTCCTCTCACACAGTTGGGGCCTTTGCCCACACAGCCCCTCTGCCTGGACATCCTCTAGATCCTACTCAGCCTTCCATCCTGCAGGAAACCCTTCCTGAGGCCCCGGGTTGGCTGACATGCCTCCCTGGGTCTCCCAGCTGCAGCTTCCGTCCCATCACAGGCCCTGCCACCCTGGCCGGGCTGTGTGTGCAGGAGCTCCGGGAGGTGGGGAGGGTGGAGTTCTGCAAGCCTGCTCTGGGGGAGGCTCGGAAGGTGTTTGCTGGAGGCTGTGACACTACAAGGAGCACAGAGCATGTGCTGGGAGGGACCAGACGACCAGACCCTGAGAGGAGCTGGCAGGAACTCTGCTATTCTCAGGAAGCCAGGGTGTCAGGTCTGATGAATTACCCAGTCCCGGCAGCTTTGAGGAAAGGGCCAGAAGCCCAGCTGTGGGCAAAGAGGAACCTCGTGGATTCCAGAAAACACAGAACTGTAGCCACAGAACAACTTCAGGACAGTCTACAAACCGAATATCAACTAGACGTCTTGGAGCATTCAGAAAGGGGGGGACATCGTGTATGTTTCCGAAAGTCAGCACATCCTCTGTGCACGTGCCTCACCTCGTCTGTGGACGGGGCCAACCAGGGACATGTGCTCTCCAGCAACTGTGGTGGGACCAACGACCCGGACTAGGGACAGGGGCCGTACGGTGACCCTCCAGCCCAGCAAACGAGCCATGTTGGGTTCAGTTAAAGAAAGATGTCACCATGGAGGGAGGCTTCCAGGGCTATTTTCCAGGTCACAACTATCCAGACAAAATCCACAACTGGGGAACTGTACACGTGAAAATGGTTAAGATGGTAAATTTCATGTTATGTGTATTTTATGGAGTAAGAAAATTGGAAACAAATCCACAACTGGGAGGAGAGCAAGTGCACTCTGGGACAGACACTGGATCCCTGGGACGCCCCCAGGCGAGAAGAAAAGGTGAGATTTGGGGCAGAGTCTGCATTTCTGCATGATTGGGCCAGAAGAGGGTGGGGTACTCTGGCTTGATCTCAGTTGTGGTGAAAAATACCCAGAGATCATGGGTGACCCTGCACTCAGCACAAGGAGTGTGCTGTGTTTGCCCACAGAAAATGGAGCTGCCCTGGGACACATTAACAGAGCCTGGGCATAGAGAAGGGAGGTGATCTTCCAGCTTGGCTCTTGTTATTAGAGCCCACCTGGGCATTGTGCCCAGTTCTGGGGGTTACACTGACAACCTGGAGACTGTCCAGAGAAGGGACCATCATGGGGCAGGGCCTGGATACCTCATGAAGAGCAACAGCGGAAGGCTCCAGAAGCACGCTGCTCAGAAGTGCAGAGTCCCCAGGTGGGGCTGGGAGGCCTTGGGTCAGTGACTCAACCTGGCTGGGCCTCAGTCCTCTCATCTTAAATGGGGACTGCAGTACTTCCTGCCAGGCAGGATGTTTGGGAGACTGAATGAAATGATTCACGAAAAGGTTTTAGCTCAGTGCCTGGGACACAGCAGCACATACTGAGCCCTCAGTCACCTGGGAAGGAGAAGTGGGGAATTGCTGGTGACCCAGGGCTGGTAGAGGAACAAGGACCCACGGGGAGGCTCCCAGGCTGCCTTACCTCTGGGCATCTGCCCTGAACTTGTTCTGGTGTCACAAGGAAATTGCTCACAAGAAGAGCATGATCTCTCCCTGGAAGGCAAGGGTCAGGGTGGGCCCCTGCTTGGCTCCTTCAGTGGGAGAGGCCAGAAGCTGGCAGCCGGGTCTGTGAGAGAAGGGGTCCTGGCCCATCCAGTCATCAATGCTGTGCCCCAGGAAAACGCCTCCAGTGAGGCAAGTTGAGGCACAGGCGGGAAGCTGGCTGGGTTTCTGCCATTTCTGAGCCCACGTCCACTTCTTTTTTTTTTTTTTTAATTTTTTTCTTATTTATTTATTTTTCCCCCAAAGCCCCAGTAGATAGTTGTATGTCATAGCTGCACATCCTTCTAGTTGCTGTATGTGGGATGCGGCCTCAGCATGGCCGGAGAAGCGGTGCGTCGGTACGCGCCCGGGATCCGAACCTGGGCTGCCAGTAGAGGAGCGCGCGCACTCAACCGCTAAGCCACGGGGCCGGCCCCCACATCCAAATCTTTGAGGCAAATTTTCTTCTCATATTCACTCTCATTTGCTCAACCACAATTTTCCAAGAGCCTCCTGCTTCTAGGCACTGAAGATCCCGAGCCAAATTGGGCCGGGCTCCCACCCAGGCTGGCGGGGACTGGACCCCTCACTGCACACATGGCTGGGGGCCAGGGGAGCAGGTGGTGAGCTCTGCCTGGGACAAAAGCAGGGTGGCTGTGGAGATGGGTGGCCTGCCACCTGTGTGCTGTGTGTGACAGCTCTGTACATTTGGGGGGATGCACACCAGGGAAGGGGAGGGGAGGGCTGGGCAGAGGGCAGGGGTGTGGCAGTGGTCAGGATCTACAGGGACTTGGTGGCCACCATCTTGGAGAAGGAGCCTTCCCAGGGTGGAAAGCAAGGGCTGGCAGGCTCTGATGGTGTCACCTGTGAGGGCTCAGCCTGGCTGCTGCATGGAGTGCACCTGGGGGCCCACAAGCAGACCACAGGCACAGCGGGGGCAGCAGGGAAACCAGTCAGGAGACGGAATGGACAGGAAGGGGGCAGGGAGGTGGGGAGCTGGGTCCAGCTTTGGCCCTGGTAGACGGCATGGCCCTCAGTGGATGGAAAGAGGCTGCACTGGGAGAGGGAGAGGGTTTCTCCTTGGACGTGGTGGGTGCGCATCAGGAGGCAGCTGTGCTCGGGGCAGGTGGTCACCGGGGCTACAACTTGGGCATCAACAGAACAGAGGTGGAAACTGGGGCTGTAGAGGATCTGGGTGGAGGGAGAAGGGGCTGGAAATGCAGCATGAGAAGAACAGAGGAGGCAGACCACAGTGCCCAGGTCAGGGAGGAGAGCACTCAGGAGCTCCAGGCCCTGGCCCCTGCCCCTCCACCCCTCCCTCAAGATCAAACCTTGAGTTCCCAGGCCCCCCACTCTTCCGGATGCAGCCTTTGTGAATGCAGTACCTATGGCCTGGCTTCCTGACTTGTCCATTTGTCCACCCAGAAAGCTCTTACACATCCCCGAGAGCCCTGTCCAGGGCCGCTCCTCTGTCAGGCCCTTCCTGAACCCGGACTGTGCCAGTGCTAGCACCCCTTCTGGCATCACATGCCCCTCTTGCACACACTCGCTGCAAGGGTGGGGTCAGAGATGTCAGCGCCTGGCAGCAGCACCAAGGCACCCACCTGTGGCGGCTTCACGAATTCAGTCACGTCCCACAGCCGGATCCCTAGCTCCTTGATCTGGGTCACGGAAACCCCTTTGAGTTTGGTGATGACAGAAATCTGGGGTCCAGGTCCTGCTCCTGGTAGCCTTTTGTGGCGAGGAGGGCCCACCTTGGGAGGAGACGATGGGCAGTGTGGTGTGTCCCTGGCACTCAGTGAGCAGTGGCAGAGCTGGGCCCCACCCACTCAGCCCCTACACACCCTGTAAGGCTCCCAGCACCACGTTCAGGGCCCCCACCTCTTTTCCAGCCTCATTTCCAACCCAAACACCCTGCACAGGCCAGAAACCCCGGCCATGCATCAGAGAGCCAATGCTCTCAGACCCAGATGCCCACCACCACCTCCTACCCCAGCCTTCCCCCTCCCCTGCCCCCGCCAGACCCAGCTCCCTCCTTAAAGTCTCCCCTGACCCAACCACCACGGTGGTCTTTCTCAGGGGCCCCAGGGCTCCAGCTCTCACAGGAATCAGGGACTACCTCCTGCCTCTCCCACGTCCTCCTGGGCAGAGTGAGACCCATTCTGCTCTGTGCCCAGAGCCCAACACGGGGCTGGGGACAAGGTCCAGGAAAGGAGGCAGGTGGGCACACAGGAGGACACGAGCACACGGCTTACTCTTGTACCTGCTGCCTCTAGACAGACGGAGATCCTACCTTCTGCCCCTACCCTGTCCCAACCTGCCCCCTCACTGCCACCAGTCCAGCCCCTGAGGGTTCACACTCCCACCCTCAGCCCAGCAGGACCAGTCAGGGTCCCTCCAGCCAGCCTGCCCAGGAGCCACTCTCTTACCCCACCACGAGGAAAATGACCCCGAGCTGCAGCAGCCTCTGTGGGGCGCCTACCCCCCAGTTCCTGGTCATCACCTACTTCTCAGTTTGTAATCAAGAAGCCCCCAGCCTGTCGCGGCCCCCGGGGAGCCCACGCTCTCAGCTCCTGCTGGCTGCCAGGGAGCAGTGTCAGCACTGCAGCTGCAGCCCCAGCTGAACAGGAGGAAAAGCAGGCCCCCAGGCCAGGCCAGGCCAGCAGCTGGTAAAGGGACACTCCCACTGGGGGCAGGACCCAGCCCCACCCCCGCCCTGGGCTCAGTCCCCACCCCCAGCTGCCCTGGGCCTCCCTTCCTCTCTGACTCCCTCTGCCTGGCACTGGGGCGCAGAGAGGAGTAGCCTCTCTCCCCTGCCCTTTGGCCTCACTTCCTTGGGGGCTGAGGGGATGACAGGTGTTACAGGTACTTTGAGAGGGCGGCAGGAGGAGATAGGAGCCCAGAGGAGGGACCAAGGAAAGCTTCAGGAAGAAGGCACCTCTGAGCTGACACCAGCAGATTGTGAAGTTCAACAAGCACAGCAGGGGAGGAATGTTCCTGGAGGAGGAATCCTCATATGCGACGCTGGAGCCTGAGAGAGAACTGGCACCCACAGAGGGAGCGGGACTCTGGCTCCAGAGAGGAGGGTGGCTGGCTCTGGGAGGTTCCCAGGTCATCCTGTGCGATGCCAGGCAGAGCTGCCCCTCCCCACAAGTGCAGGGATTAAAGCCCAGCTCTGGAGTTAGGCAGGGTCCCCAGTCTGCGGAAGGGGGGTGATGCTGGACCCACACGGGACAGCAGGGGGTCAACGCCTGCAAGGCGCCCAGCCCTGCGCCTGGCCCATGGGGCGCTCCCTTCTGTGCCCCGACCAGGAGCAGGCTCAAGGTCAGTGCAGGCTGCTGGTGGTTTCTGCAGCAAGGAACAACAGGGGGTTGTCCTGATGACTGCCCCCAGGAGAGTGCGTCTCTACTGGCTGTTGGGGGCTACTGTTCACTGCATGCCACATTTGATTGGCCCATGCAGCTGGCAGGTCAGTCCACGTCCCAGGGCTGTGCTCTAGGAGGGGCCTGACTCAGTCCCAGCCTCAGTGCCTGGGACTGTGAAATAGGCGTAACCATGAGGGGTCCCTTCGAGAGGTCCCGAGAGAATGAAGAGCAGGAGGAAGAAGGGGCCGCTGGGCGTCCTGCAGGGGTCCCGGAGGCCGAGGATGGTTCAGGTGCGGATTCAGACTCTGAACTGAAGACAGGTGCCCCAGGCAGGGGGTTCAGGCCTGTCTCTTCACCTTGTGGGATCTAGGCAGGGGTGGAGGGGCGGGCTGGGGCTGAGGGCAGGGGACCACTGTCCAGCAGAGAGTGCATCCCTCCATGGGATACCCTCAGGGCAGCCCACGGCCCCTCCAGCCCCCTGCCCTCCAAGAAATGCTCTTGGCAGCATCAGTTGTTCCACCTTCAGAACCCGCTTCCAGAATGACGTTAAAATGCAGAAACCTAGCCAAACCATCTAAGAAGGGCTGTCCCACTCCTTCCTGAAATGGGATGAGGGCTGGGTTTTCCCAAGCCACAGGAGAAACTAAGCTGATGCATATATAGAACTTAGAAGTATTTCAGTGTTTTCTCCTATAAAATGTTCATAAATCATTTGTGGTCTGCAATCCCACAGAAAAGGCACAGCATGCACTTCGGTGTCAGACAAGCAGGGTCCTAAGCCTGGCTCTGCCGGGATCAGCTACTACTCGCTGTGTGACTTTGGGGAAAGGATTTGCTTTCTCTGAGTCTTGATGTCCCCATCTGTATATGGGGCAGGAGTCCCTACTAGCACAGGAAGTAACGCCTGTAGAGGGAAACAGGCTGGGTAGTGACGGAGGGCAGGGGAGGAGGCAGGCGGCTGTGCCTGGGGAGGGGGCCACATGGACCCCTGTCTCTATCAGGCACCCATGGGCTCGGAGAACTGGTCAAGGATACCGTCCACCTGAGGTCTTGCTGGGCCCACAGCCTCGTGCCTGCCTCCTGCTTCCTGCGCCAGGGAAGCGCCCCAGAGCTGAGCCTGCGGCGTCGTGGCCTGGGGCCCCAGGTACCCCCAGAGGGACCCTGGGCCAGGCTTGGAGGGGAGGACCTGGGAGGAGAAGCCATGGAATGGCCCTCCCTGAGCCCTCTCCACACATTCCCCAGTCTTGCTCTATGCTTGGTGTGTCCCATCCCCCACATCTGGGTGACATGGGATCCAGGCTCTGATGGAGATCAGTGTAAGGACTGGGGAGCCTGCAGGGGCCCCTAATGCATTGGGGGTCAGGGAAGGCCCCAGGTGGTCTGTAGGAGCCTAGAAGGAGAAGCAGGTGGCCCCTGGGCCTGTGGGAACGGGTGGGCCTTTCAGTTGGAGGGCATCGAGTGGGCTCAGCCCTGGGAACAGGAGCCCGGGTAGTGACCAGCTATGCATGGGGCCTTCAGCTCTGGGAAGGACCAGGCCTCTCAGGACTCTCGGTCCCAGGGCGCCTGGGCTCTCCCTTCTGCATTGACCTCCAATCCCGGTGTCAAGCGGCTGGATTCGGGACAACGGGCTCTGTGGGGCCGGTGCAGAGGCCTTGGCACGTGCCCTGAGCAAAAGCAGCAGCATCTGTGGGAGGTGCCAAGCCTGGGACAGGTGGGCAGACCTGAGTCTTCCCTTTCCTGAGGGGTGTGGACTCCCCCAGCCAGGCCTTCTCCCCGTGGACCTGCTGGTGTTGCTGGGGGCAGGGCCTCATCACAGGGTGGGGTGGGTGGGGGTGGTGCACCCAAGGCTGGACGCCACTCCCTTCCTGACCCACCCCACCCCTCCAAACCTGCTTCTGCTGGACAGCACCCCCTGCAGATGGTGGCCTCCTGGTGTCTGAATGCAGTCTTTCAACACAGAGAGAGGGGGGCTGGCAGTGCGAGAGGAGGGAGGGCTGGGGGGAGTTTGGCGGGGCTGGATCCAAATGCAACCTCTGCCACAGAAGAGCAGGGTGACCCTGAACAAGCAGCAAACCTCGCTGAGCCTCAGTTTCCAATCTGTGAAATGGACCCAACCACACCACTTAGCCCTTGGGGTTGTGATGAGCATTAAAAGCTCAGCAGAGAGTCTGGCCATGTAAGTGCTCTGTGCAGGGCACATTGCCTGTCATTGCCAGTCCCCAGAGATGCGGCCATGAGGGCTTCTGTGTGGGGTTATATTGCTGCCAGGCACGAGTCATCAATGGGGTGGCTGCGGCCCCATCACAGGTTCCTGCACAGCACCACAAAGGAGGGGGTTTAACCCCTTGACAGAGAAGCTTGTGGACACATGGGGTGGGGATGGGGCATCCAGCCAATGGGTTGCAGAGGTGCCATGCAACCTCAGGACAGTCTGCCTGCAAAGCCCCTTCCACCTCCTCAAGCCTGGAAGTTTGGGGGATGGAGGAAGGTGGAGGAGGGCGGTGTCTGACTTTGGATCCCACTGACTGGTGAGTGATGTCGGACCCCAGACGTGGAGCTGTCGGAGAACCAGCTGGGAGCAGTGGGCAGCCAGGCTGTGTGTGCCACCCTCACAGTGAACCTGGCCGTCAGAGGGTACAGCTGGCAGGGAACGGCCTGGAGGAGCAGGCGGCCCAGTATCTTGCTGAACTCCTGCTGGCCCACACTGGCCTGAAGTCCCTGGGCCTGAGCTATAAGCAGCTGACTGACCCAGCAGGTACCATGCAGACTTGGCCACCATGGGGCCCGTCTTCCTTGGGCAGGGATGGGGGGAGGTTGGCAGGACCACTCTGAGCATCCATGCTCTGGCCCCTCTCCCCACGTCCTACTTTGCCTGCCCCTTCCCCACTCCTTCCACACAGAACTCTTAGGTCACTCCCTGGACATCTCATTGCCTGTTGCTGCCTGTGCTGGGTGCTGATTTAGCCACGAGGAACCCAGCATGAACACAACAGAGGCCCTGGCCTCAGGGAACACACATTAACAAGATCATTCTCCATAATTATTGGCGCTACAAAAGAAACAAACAGGGGTGATTCTAGAGAAGAATGAGGATCCCTGATACATGGGTGGCTGGGGTGGCCTCTGTAAGGAGGTGACATTGAAGCTGAAATAGGCAGGCTGTGGAGAAATCAGCCATTACAAGACCAGAGGGAGCACATTTCAGGCAGAGGAACAGTGAACACGCAGACTTATTTCTCAGTCTGACGGACACCAGTGTGACTGGGCTATTTGGCCAGGGCAGAGTGGCTAGGCTGCGGAGTGGAGAGGTGACAGGGGCTATAGGGCTACAAATCATGGCAAAAGGCATGAAGATTTTATTTCAAGTCTGTGGAGAACAACGGTGGGATCCCTGATCTCACCACTTTCTCTCATGCCCCAGGACCTTGGCATGGGCAGTCTGCTTTGCGAGGTACATGCAGTTTGACCTGCCTGTCCTCAACCACTCCAATCAATTATAAGAAACACCTGGGACCCTGGGTTAGGAATACAGGTTCGTGCACCTTGGATCTGCTGAACCAGACTCTTGGGGGGAGGCCTGTGTGTCTGCATTTTAGCAGGTGTCCCAGGAGATTTGTCTGATTGAGAAATTTTGGGAGTCACTGCTCTGTGTCAGACTGCTTAGAGTGAGTGGGGTGGCGCCAGCTTTGGCCTGTGAGAATCAGCCCTAGAATCTAACTGCCAGAGAGTCAGTTTACCTTCTAAGAAAATTACTGTGGGAAGTCAGTGAAACGAGAAGAGAAGCTCATTTCAGACTTTTGACAAACCAACTAGACGCCTCCCTCTGGGCCTACATGGTCAGAGGGTGAGCACCAGAGAGGCAGCCAGGAGGGAGGGGCTGGAGGCTAAGGCCCTGTGAAGGCTGCAGAACTACGGGAGGGGGCGGTCTTCAGCCTGGGAAAGGACAGACTCAGCAGGGACATTTTGTTTCCCCAAGTGGGGATCTGTGGGTGGGCCCGATTCCCTGGAGGGTGAAGTAGCTTGGGTCCCAGTCTCCCCACCTGACCCACGGTGATTGTAGCACCTGCCACATATGTTGTTTTCAGGGGTCACGAAGACCAAGATTCAGAACTACAAGAGGCTGATTCCTGTGTGTAGAACCTTCTCACCTTCTAGCTGTTCAGCAAAGAAGGGGCTTCCCGACAAAGTGGGAGGCCGCTGTCCTCTCCTCCCAGCCCTGGGAGTGTCTGAGGAGGAGGAAAGTACCCCTATCTGAGACGTGCGGGGGTCAGACCCAGCGCTGGGCATGGAGTCTGGAGCCCTGTTCTCAGGGAGGCAGCACAGGGGCCTCCCCACCTTGCGGGGAGCTCTCCAAGGTTCTGAAAGTGTCTGCCCTGGCTGTTCTGGCCCCGAGGGCTGGCTGAGCATTCTGCTCGGTCACTGCATCTGTTTTCCTCTGTGCATTTCTTTAGACCAGCCTTACTAGCCCTGTGCTCGGTGCTGGGACCACGGAGAGGGGTCAAATTCAGATCTCTGAGAAATTCCTAGGCTGGCAGGAGAGACTGGCTGGGCAGAGAGAGGTCTAATGGCCAGATACTGGAAGGATAGAAGCAAATTGAACTTGAGGTCCGAGGTGGCCCAGCCCAGGCAGGTGGGCAAGGTTTCCTGACACCGTGACCCCAGGTTAGAAGGATGAGGAGCTTCTAGCCAGGTGAAGAAGGGGATCAACAGTTGCACACAGGGGGACAGCCTGGAGGCACGTTGGTCCCAGCACTTCTGAGAACTGGACACGGGTCAGACTGGCTGAGTGCTGACAGAGTGGAGAGCAGGGTGGGTGGATGAGTGAGGCTTCTGCCCATTTTACATGCTGAATATCTCTCAGGGTTTCTTAACCCCACAGGGCCCCACTTTCCTTTTTCTACCACCACTGCCTCCTCTCTGCCACAGCTGCACTGGCCTTGTCACTTCTTGCCTACAGACTATCGCACAAGCCTCCTGGACTCTCGTCTCTGCCCCTGCCCACCCTAGTCCATCCCCTACACCCACTGCTAAGGAATCCAGCCTTGTCACTTCTTAAAGCCCTCCCTGCCTCCCCACCCCCGATAGGGCAACGCCCAATACCCTTATCCTAGCATTCAAGGCTCTCAGCATCTCTCAAGTGCCCATGGCTCCTACCTCATTTTGCTAGCTTCCCCCCTCCCTCCGCCAGCGCCAGACTTGCTGCATTTCCACAAGTGCCCCATGCTCCCTCATCCTCTGCACATTCACTCTGTCTTGTATCTGCTCTCCACTGTGTGTGCACATGTACCTGGGAGAGTCCCATAGTCTTCAAGGTTATCTCCTCTGTCTTCAGTTTCCTGACCCCTCAGGCAGGGTTAGCCACCACTCTGTTCCCACACCTCTCTTTTTGTAGACCAGAATAGCTCACATCCCATCAATTTGTATTTATGTCTCCCCCGTTAAATGTGAAATCCTCGAGGGCAGGGCAGGCCCATTTTGGGTTCAACCCCCTGACCTTCATGCCCAGCAGAGACCCTGGCACACAGCGGGCATCAGTGTCATTTTTTGAAGGAATAAACAGTGACTAATGTCTCCCTTGGTATTTCTGAAGGGGAGACGCTTGGACCAGCCCTGGCAGAAAACTCAGGACTCACCGAGCTTAACATAAGTTGGAATCACCTTTGAAGCCCGGGAGCTATGGCCTTTGCCATGGGTCTGGAGGTATGAGGCCCTCTCCTATCAGCCCGTCTGGCCTGTCTTTTGGGGGCAGGTCTCCCAGGTGCCAGCTCCCAGTCTTTGCAGCTCTTCCGAAATGAACCTTGGATCTTTTCAGCAGAGCTTCAAGAATATTTCTTTAAGTGACATTGATGTTCCCAGCTCCACTTAATGATGACAATGTTCCGTCTCCCTGTGTCCACTGTCACATCACTTACTGAGGAGTCTGAAGCTGACTGTCGCATAGCTTCCCCAGACGGCACAGACACTTGGCTGGTGGGGACATGTTGCACTCTGGTGACATATGCTGGCTGTTGGGAGTATGCAGATGCTTCCTGAGACACCCTGGCACCCCTTGGTCCCAGCACACTCTCCAACAGCCCACTTACTCCCTTGGATGTTGTGGCTTGTAGGCCTCAGGAACAGGTGGCTCCAGCCCCTTCCAGGATGGCACAGGGGCCTCCAGTGCTCCTGGTGCCAGCTCCCTTGGTGGGTCCTCCTCAAGGAACAGGAGCTGTTGCCCTCTGACAGGGGTGACCTGGGAGTCCTGCCCACAAGGTGACAGGTTGGGCTCTGTCTTCTCAGCACATCCACAAGCTCTATCCTACTCCCCATCACACCCCCAAGCAGCCCTTCACTGGAGCCCTTCTGGGTCCCTGGGTGGCTCTGTACCTCGGGATCTCTGCCCTTGAGAGGCCCCCAAGTGGGCATGGGGCCTGATGGCTTGTCTCTGGCACCTGATGCCACGTGGCAGCCCCCCAGGCTCTGAGGGTCATTCACATCCACACCCCTCTCTCCACTGTGCTTCCAGGGGTTCGGCTCCACTGCTCACCACCATCCAAGCCACAAGACTCTAAACTGGACTCTGCCCTTTCACACTCGGTCCACACTCTTTGCGCCTTGGGTCTCTGGGCCCCTGAGGCTGAGACCCTTGACTTTCTCCGCTGTCACATGTGGTCGCATGGCTTTGCTCTCTTGCGTTCCAGGCAAACATCTTCCTGGGAGTCCTGGACACCTCAAACAATGGCTTTGAAGATCCTGGAGCCTCCACGGTAGGTGAGGCACTTAAGATCGACAATGTGTTGGAGGAACTCGATATGAGGTGAGTAGCATGGGATGCCCCCAGTGTCACAGTCTTTGGTTCCATAGCACCCCAGGGACCAGGGACTCCACGATCTTGCTACTGTTCACCACTTTAATTCCCAAACCTACCACACTCTACCCATGATGGGACCTGAGCTGCAACCCAAGAGTGCCCAGTTCTGTCCTTGTCACTCGAGTTCATCAATCAAACACTGGGGCTCATAATTCCCACTGCACAGGCGGGGGGCTGGGAATCACACACGTACATGTGAAGCATCCTCAGAAAGCCTGGTGCCGGGTGGGTGCTCACATGCTCTGCTCGGCACATGGCTGCTGGGGGCCTGCTGTGTGGGAGCTGCCCCTCCAGGCCCAGGCAGGGTCCCAGGCCTCAGCAGGTCACCAGAGCAGGGGCTGCAAGCCAGAAGGAGAAGAAAGAGGCAGAAGCTCCACAGGTGATGGGCTGCCAGAGGGGGCAGGGGCTGCAAGCCAGAAGGAGAAGAAAGAGGCAGAAGCTCCACAGGTGATGGGCTGCCAGAGGGGGCAGGGCCTGCCTGCTGCAATCTTGCCCACCTTTGCTCCCCATGGTAGGAGCTAAGGCCAGAGGAGACCATGGGGGATACTGAAATTCAAGGCCAAGCTGGGGTCTGAGAAGTCAGAGAGAAGTGGGACTGGCTCTGAGAAGAAGTGGCCAACAGCCATTCTAAGCCCTGGAGCTCAGGTCCAGCAGGAGGAGGAGGAGGAGGAGGAGGAGTTGGAGGAGGTAGAGATGATGTGGGGAGAGAGCTGGGGGGTTTTCCAGAACAGATGCTGTCATAGTGACAGATACAGGGTGCCAGCTGGGGCAGAACTCTTGGGAGCACCTGCTGAGCTCTCAGGGCCAGGGAGCAGCTGCTGGTCTCCACCAGGGGAGGGACGGTCTAGGTGTGTTTGCTGGGGGATCTCCTTGAACACTGGGAGCCTCCAATGAAGTAGGGTCCTTTCCAGTTTTTACTCACTGACCTGGCCAGGGTCCCCAGGGCTTGTGTGGAGACTGGAATGTGAAGCCTGACCCGGTGGATGCACCAGCAGCTCCAGCTGGGACCCTGGGGAGATCTGTGTGCAAGGCAGCACAATGCATATGCCTTTCTGCTGCAGCAACAACCACATCTCTGCGGTGGGAGCCCTGAGCCTGGGCCTGCGCCTCCGGGTCAACCAGACACTGAGGATTCTTGCTGTGAGTGCTGCCTGATTGGGGAGGCCCCACACAGACCTGCTTGTGCGTGTCCACACAGATCCTTGCTTTGTCACATCTCCCCACCCCAGTGGCAGCAGGGGACACTCCTTCAAGAGTCCGGATGAGGAGGGAGCCTCCTGGCTTCTTGTGACCACTTCTTCATTTTGCCATTCACTCACCCATCTGGCCTGGCCCATGCACTTCTGCAGACTCCTCCCCCTCCCTCTTTCCCTCCCAGCTGCCCTTCCTCCTTCTCAGCCCACTGGGTGCTGCTCTGCTGAAGATGGCCAGGGCACCCTTGCTTCCCCTTCATCTTCTCCCCTGCTCTTCCTCTGGCCTTGCTGGACCCAGGCTCAGACCTACCTGAGGCCTTGGGTGCACAGCAGGGGTTCCTTCCTCCAGGGTTGCCAGTGGGGAGGGAGCTGCTGAGCAGGGCTGAGAGCCAAAGACAGAGAAGGGAGGGTGTGATCGAGGGTGGAGCAGGTCCACGAGAACCACTGTGCCAACAGCATGTGCTCAGAGGACAAAACCACCAGCTCCAGGGGATCCAGTGGTGCCTGGCCCTCAGCTCCCTCAACTGGCAGAGGAGTCCCCTATAGCACCCCCATCCCCAGCCTGAGGCTCACTCCTCTCTTGCCCTTGGCTGGAACCCAGATCTCTCTCTTAAGCTCTGGATCCCCATCTCCAGCCACCTGCTGATGATCCCCCAGATGGCTCGTAGGCACATCGGATTCTGAGAGTCCGACATGAAGGCATCGTCTTCTTCTAAGGGCTGCCTCTTGGTCGGGGGTACTCCTTCCCTTCAGAAGCTGGGGCCCAGTGCTCGCCTCTCCATCTCTTTCTCACATCTTCCCTCCTCCATCTCACCTCCTGCAGAGTGCCCAGGCTGCCTGCTCCTCCTTCTCACTTCCCCTCCCACAGTCCTGTGGTCCTGCTGCTTTCTCCTCTCTGGCCCTTCCTTCCCACCTGCTCCCAGGTGATCATCTAAACCAGAAATGTGCCCCTGTCCCTCATGCTTTAAACCTGTCAGCAGCTCCTCTCTGGATAAATCCAAGCTTAGTAGTGTGTCACTCACAGCATGTCCTCAGGATCTGGGTTCTGCCAACCCCCCTCTTCCCTCCCACTTTGAAACACATCCTCTCATTCCCAGCTGCCTGGGATTCTCCATGCACACGGGGCGGGATCTCACCTCTGCTTTGCTCCTGCTGCTCCTCTTGCTAAAATGCCCAGCTCCCCCCACCTCACTTGTGGAGTTCAGCTCAGGGACTCTGTGCCCATCTGACCTTAACCCCCAGGGAGAGCTGAGGCACACTCTCTATTGCACTTATCACAGTGCATTTTTATGATGTTCCTTTTCCTCTCCTCTCTTTATGGAGGAGTGAGCTCTTTATGGGCAGAGGTGTGTCTTGTGTGTCTGTACCTTTGTCCTGGCACAGAGCTGGCACTGGGTGGGCACTCAGCCAGTACTCTCTCCCTTCCTCTCTCCCTGGCCCTGCAGCCTCACCCAGGGCATTCTGTCCCATGGAGACACCTTCTGCGCCGAGAGAGTGGGGTTGTCCTCGACCATGTCACCAGAGATGAGGAATCCCTCCTTCTCTTTCACGCTGCTCTCCCGGCCTCCCAGGGCTCAGCTGTTCTCAGTGTGTGTGTGGGTTTCTCAGGTGTCAAGGAATCCCAGGCGAAGTGCAGGCTGATTTGCTGTTCTCAAGTCTGCCCAGGAGAGTCCAGTGTCTGCCCTGGAACTGCTGGATTTCTCTGCAGGAGCTTTTCATAAACCCCACCTTGGACACTCCCCACAGCCCCGTGAGGGATCATTCAAAGGGAGAAAGTGGGGATTAGAGAACTAGAGCACCCTGCCCAGATCCATGGTGTGGCTGAGTCCACGTTCCAGCCAAGGCCTGAATGTGGGTCATGATGCCCCTCTGGCTCCACTCCTGCTCCCGACTGGGGTATCACCCTGGTCTCACCTCAGACCCCTGCCTAGTTCTTCACTGGCTGAGAGAGAATAGCTGGCTTGGGGGTCATGATGCTCACTGTTCTCTGATGTTTGGATTTGTAGGTTCATTCCTTGCAAGACGGCCCCTTCTCCCAGGCCATCCGGCCTGCAGGTGGATCCTGGTGCTGGAAGATTCCCTTGTGTGGCTGTGAGAGATACCAGGACCCATTTTCACTCAATTTTGTCTTTTTAATGTAGGAAAAAAGGTCATTCTTTTCCAAAGCAGTTAAACACTAAAGAGAGACTCCCCAAATACAAATTATTAAAAGAAATATCACTGCTTATTCTTACCCTGATTTATTTCCATCCAGACTTGAGTCAAAGCCTCTCCAGAGATGTGTTTTCACAGTTCAGCCCTCAGGCTTTAGACACTTGGTGCCGAAGGTGCTTGTTTCCTTCCACCTGCCTCGTCTCTACGGCTCCACAGGCAGAGATGAGCTTGCCTTGACTGTGTTATCTCTGCTCTGAGAATGCCTGTTGGCATGGACTCTATCATTTGAAAACAAATGGAGTGACGTATGAAATTGTCCTGCAACAATACAGCTTATTCACTATGATGTGTGGTTATTAGCAGAAGCTTTAGTATAATGAAAATCCCATGGGCTTTGGCATCAGACAGGCCTGGGACCAAATCTTGATCCATCAACATTGGATCTTGGATTCTGAATCAGAGATCAGCCCTAGTCTAGATGTAATGTTCTATTTCCTGTTCCTTCACTGCTATCATTAGTCTAATCTGCTGAGCCCAGATTGTATCCTCAGCTTTAAGGAGAATACGTCTGAATCCTTACAGTCCATGTAAATCCCTTCCCAAGACTCAGCCTTGTGTTTGTGTGAAACAGGGCTAGTACCCACCAGCCAGGGTCACTGTGAGACCGGATGAGATGACAGACCCCACAGAAAGGGTCTGTGCAGAGAAAGACTCAGTGTTCCTTCTCTTCCTCCAACCTCCTTGGTTCATTTTTCATTGAGGAAGAATATTTATGCTGAAAAGTGCATCTGGATCAAGGGCAGGTCCCGGTGAGTTTTCACAAACAGTATAGACCTCTGTAACCAGCCCCCAGATCAAGAAATAGAGCAGGCCCCCAGAAGCCCCCTGAGCCCTTGCCCTTCTCTATTTTAGTAGTTTGGGGAGTAATGACATTGTCACCCATAGGAGAGAAGCTGTTCTGAGGAGCTTCTTCGAGACCCTGTATAAGTAAAAGAAGTCAAGTTCTCAGAAAGTGATGATGTGCTGCCTTGTCCTGGGTTTCTCCTCAGGATTCCAGGTGAGCAGAGAGTTTGATGACCTCACTGCTCAGTGAAGGTCATTCTTCCAGGGCTTTGCATAAAGACTGCAGCCCACAGAGTGGAGCACAAACAAGAGTTGCTGCCAGTCTTCAGACCATCCTCACCATTATCTGCCCCTAAATGTCTGTGGAGTGTGGCTTCCTCATCATCCATAGGCCACTTCAACTTCCACATGGAGGGTTCTGGGCCTCGCCATGCCTTGTTACCACTTGAGTCTGCACTGAGTCCCCATGACAACCAGGGAGTACCTCCTATGGAGCCAGCCTTCGCGACGACTCAAAGACCTGTACCTCCTCGGCCCCTATGGTCCTTGCACTAATCTGGGCCTCCCTCTGCTCTCACTTATTTGGAGAATTCACTCATGGGTGAATTGCATGGTATGTGAACTATATCTCAAGAAAGCTATTACCAAAAAAAAAAAAATTATATTGTTTGATCCAAATTGTGTAAATAAAAAATGTATGATTGTGTATACACAGAAAAAAAGACCAACAAGACCCATCATCTTAATAATGTTTATGTCTAGGTTGTAGGTTTATGTATTTTAATTTTCTTTATATTTTTGTGCATTTTCCACACTTTCTACTCTAAGTATGTGTTATTTTAGAATCAGAAAATAAATAGCACTTAAAAACACAACATGATACAGGTTACAATTCAGTCATGTGAATGGCCTGGTTGGAGCCTTGAGGAAAGAGGGTGCTATTGACTGAATTTTTCCCCCCAAAATTCATATGTTGAAGCCCTAACCCCAGCGTGACTGTATTTGGAGACAGGAAGTAATTAAGGTTAAATGAGGTCATAAGGATGGGGCCCTGATCCCATAGGATTAGTATCCTTATAAAAAGAAGCACCGGAAAGCTTGCTTTCTCCCCCTCCCCCCATGTGAGGACAAAGCCAGAAGGCAGCCCTCTGCAAGCCAGGAAGAGAGGCCTCACCAGAAATCAACCCTCCCAGACCTTGATCTGGGACTCATGGCCTCCAGAACTATGAGATGTCAACTGAGGAAAAATTCACTGCAATTCAAATAGCAGGTACTCATTTGGGCAATTAGACTTGAAACTCACGAGACACAGATTCAGGCAGAAACCCAAAATGTGTTCAGAGGAAAACAAAGGAGGTAAGGGTTTATAAAGGCAAAAAAAGACAAATTATACAGGTTGTTTTGCAAAATTTGTGATGGGTGCCAGCAACAACTGTTACTACTTGGCTACATGTGATTGGTTGCTACGGCTATCTCTAAGGAAGAAAGTTCTTATCTATAAGTAAGCATATTTCTTGAAAGAAGGTCAAGATGACAACAGTGAAGCACAGTTCAAAAGCTACATTCCCTCTGGGTAGAGACGTAGTGTGCCTGCATAAGCCCCATTTCCTTAATGGCCACCCAGCTCCATTTTAGAAGCCTTGACATATGATACTCCATTTCGTTATCACTGTCTACATTGTCCCCTTCTCATCAAGATCTTTGAGAACAAAGAATCGTGGATCAACCATTTGCTATATTGATATTTCCCTCATTGCCAGGAAGGCTCAGTCCTGGGAAGTCATATCCCTCATGAGGGGGGAAGGGAGGTGCTCGGTCATCAGTAGGGTTAACGCAGTCAGAGGCTCTGGCCCCATCTGAGCAATAAGGATGCAGTCAGGAAATGAGTCTTAGGCACAGTCTCTATCCAGAAAAAGTGTCAAACTCTGTTTGGAGTTTCAAGATTGGTCGATCATCTCAAGTCATTAAGCAATCATTATTCTGGAGGTAGAGACAGACACACAACATCGATAAATACAAATCTTTAGTAGCTTGAACCTGACAAAGATCTCATAAATCAGAATAATCATTAGTACAACTTGGAGCAGATCTGAGTGAGTAGTAGCATAAGAAGCTTAAATACAAGTACACATAGCAAAATTCTAACAATAATCATAAACAGTGTTGGAAGTCCTGATCTCAGCTAAGCACATATACCTGAAGGAGATCAGCTGAAAACATCAATAGGGAACCAGAGAGTGTCATTAAAAGACACTGGACTGGAAACCTCCTGTGCTATTTTTATGATTTTTCCAAGTTCTAACTCAACTTCACAAGAAGAGTTGATGCAGGTGCAGCAGGAGGTCTTGGCTACAGCACAGATGCCACCCTGTTCTGCAAGGAGATAATTGAGTGCCATTCAATTATCTAATATAACCCCCGCTAGGGAAACAGGGATTGTTGTTGTTGAACTAAGGCTCCAGTGGTAGAATTTGCCACTTTAGCTATGGTTAGGGATAAATTTTTAATCAACTGGTCATTATGGACTACATCAATCAAACAGACAAAGCCTTCGACAATGATAACCAATAGAGAGTATATGGGGTGTAAAACAGGGCAGCACATCTTGCCTAGGCCAATGAGACTGCGGTTGGGTTTTTTCTTTAACAAGAACTTGAAAAGGAATCCTAAAAGGCATTGTCCCGCCATATGCCAGCTGTCTAGACATTCATAAGCCCGTGATTCCCCATAGTAATCACACACAAAGGTGTACCCAAAAGGGACACAGAATATGCAATGCCTTCTAATTCTGTAGCAGTGTCAGTGGTCAGGAGCACTTGGTAAGGTCCTTTCCAATGGGGCTTGAGGGCTGTCTTCCTCTGGTGATGCTTCCAGAAGACCCAGTCACCAGTCTCTAGACTGTGACCAACAGGATCCTTCAAATTGGAATCTGGGACAGTGTCTTTAACCTGTTGATAATAGGCTTGAGCATAAGACAGTGGAGACACAGTAGCTGGTCTGACTCACATAAGACAACAGAGGATAAGTAGAAGGTTTATGCCAACAGACACTGATCTGCTGGGGTCATATGGAGTCAGTTCTTGTTTTCCAAGGAGGGCACTGCGAACAGTCAGCAAGACCAAAGGCAATACCTTAGGCCAGGGTGTCCAGTCCACAGTATATAACAAACCTCAAAGACAATTAACGGGACTAGAATCTAATATCTACAAAGGTGCAAACATCATTTTTCTCTCTACAATTATCCTCTTTTTTTTTTTGGCCAAAGACAGTCACAGTAAAACTAATTTCTTTATATTAAAAACTTGGCCTGATTATACAAGTGAAAATAAGAATACTCACTGAGTGCTGCTGAATTCTAGAAGGATCAGGTAGGGAGAAAAAGTCAATGTTTCATCTTTGTTCACAAAGGTTGGTCTTACCAAATTGTTGATAGGCTAAGAGAAAAGCCTTGTTTAAATTTGGAAAAACAAAACATTAGAACATCCTCCTCAGCTCATGTAGCCCCAGGTAACTAATACTTGTTCTGCTTCAATCCGGTTTTCCCATTAGTTTTCTTGACTTTGCCTGATGATTGAGGGTGATAGGACAGTGAGAATCCCAAGAAGTTTGCAAAGTTTTCATTACGGTCCGTATGATTTGCCCAGTGAAGTGGGTGCCTTGGTCACCAGAGATTGTGGAAGGAACATCCCAAGTGGGAAGCATATGTTCTAACAGTTTCTTTACCATTGTGAGGGCACCAGCTTTGTGGTGAGGGAAAGGCTTTAACCCATCTGGAAAACACAGACAATAATGAGAACATATTGATGAGCCATAGGAAGTGGCAGTTGAATGAAGTCCAGGTGCAGGTGCTCAAAGGACCCAGGTTTTACATAGCTGCCAACCTGTAGCTGGAAAAATCTGGGACCCTGTCACCGTAGCCAAATCAATGAACACAATGACCAGGGATTGAGGAAAAGAAAAATGGTTTAATTTTGCCAGCAAAATCAGGCTGCGGTGGGCTCATGTCCCAAAACCCATAGTCCTCCTGAAGCATTAGGAGTTGGGGTTTTTAAAGGAAAGTCTGTGGGAAAGAATGTATCCTTGGTGACTGTGATTATTTGTTGGAGGAGGGATCCCAGTCTTCTGGCGCCAAACCAGCAGTTAATCTCTGTCTACAGCAGGAGATTTAGAGCTCCATCAATCAATCTTCTCACATCACCGGAAATTTGGTTGGGGAGTGGACGGCAACTGCTGCCAATTAACGATTGCTAAGTTTATGAGGTTTTAGGTGGGGGAGGGGGAGCTGTGGCTTTGCAATTCGGTGTCTTCCCATCAGCCTGCATTTAGCTGAGTTAGGGAAGTTGCAAGTGTCCCCTGTTCGTCTGTCCCTGTGAGGAATGGTGGATTCAGTGCCAGGAACCAGGAGTTGGGGAGCTTCAGCTTCTTGATAATTTCAAGATATCAGTCTCCCTGTAACAAACCTCAAGAACTGGTAATTAGCCAGAGTTTCAGTTTGTAGCTACCTGGGCTTTTAATAATTTATTACCTCCACTTGCCTTGTGGAATTCAGGGACACAAAGGATAAGACAACCAATATCTACACGTGAATGTAACTTAGAGAGGCAGGGAAGGGGGAATGAGTGCTTTTTGGTTTTAACCCCATATATGCTGGGTTCAACGCGGGGGAACGGATATCAGGGCCGGCATCAAACCCTTAGCTCTTTCTTATAGGAAAGACTCAGCTTTTAACATAAAGCATTGGAAATTATTTTGGTAAAACATAAAATCTCTGCCTTTTAGGCAGTGTTGGGGAAAAGGGAGAATCCCCTTCTGCCCTTTCCCTTAAGGTTCTTATGGCTGGCCAAATAATTAAAAGACAGGTTAGCAGGAGAAAATAATACCAAGTTTAATAACATGTATACATGGGAGAAACCAGGGAAACTGAGTTATCAACAAAATGGTGGAGATTCTCATTTTAAATACTATCTTCAGCTAAAGACAAAGGAGGATGTTGGGGGTGGGGGCAGTCAGTTATGGGAGATTGCCAGAAAAGCACAGTAAACAAGAGTAACGTTATTATGCAGATTTCAAACCTCACCTTCCACATTGATAAGTTTCTAGAGATGAGGTCATCCCCCCTCTTCCCACTACAGAGAGGGAGATACCTTTACAAATGGATATTTCCCTTATAAATGTAAATGTTTGTCTGACAAGCCTTTGCAGGGCCACCTAGAGGATATGGCCTGGGAGAGACAGAATTTTTGATAAGATGGGTTTGGTGGTGCCTTTCCTATTGTAACATCTATTTTACATTATATTACAGCCATCATATGGTAGTGGCTCCTTCCTGAAACAGACTTTCTATGTTAAATTCTTTAGGCAGTTTGGGGGAAGTCAAATGTCCGACAGAGAAAATAATCAAGGTAAAGAGACATATTTCAGGGTGGCCAATTTTGATGTCCCACAGCAGATTACTCAAAGGTAAAGAAAAACTTTTCATAATCTCTTTATCAAGAGTAGATTAGGGGCTGGCCCAGTGGCACAGCAGTTAAGTTTGTGTGTTCTGCTTCAGCGACCCGGGGCTTGCTGGTTAGGGTGCTGGATGTGGACCTACTCACCTCTCACCAAGCCATGCCGAGGCAGCATCCCACATAGAAGAGCTACAACTCTACAACTATGATACCCAGCTATGTACTGGGGCTTTGGGGAGAAAAAGGAAAAAGAGAAAGATTGGCAACAGATGTTAGCACAGAGCCAATCTTCCTCAAAAATAAATAAATAAATAAATAAATAAATAAATAAAGGGGCTTGAGAATTCATTGATTTAAAAAAAAAAAAAGAGTATATTGAAAGCCCAAGAAACCCTGTCCTTATAACAGAGAGAGAAAACCAAATACTAATTTTGCACCAGCTTATTTTTGATATTAAAACTCATTTACTCAATTAAATTCACTCCAATCTTAGCCAGCTTGACTATGCACAAGACTCTTCTCAAGGTTCCTCTTCCATAAACTTTCTTTTTTACATTGAGAATTTGTCTTTTCTTCTTCCCCAAAACCAGTTCTATTTTAGGACCAATTTACTTTCTTAACAAAAATATCTCCTTTCCTTAGACCTTCTTTTATGTACATTTTCATACATTTTCTCACAACATGAATTTTTAATGTGACACAAGTTGTGTTTATTAATAAACCTTAACATCTTTTTGTTTTTCTATAAGAAGAAGCCAAAAGTAGAGAAACCTCTGTTCACTAATTAACATTTTCCTGTTTTATCTTATCTGGAGATCTGTTTTATCCTAACTAGATATTCAATGAATTTTCCATCATTTACTTTCAGTTAGCAAAAATCTAAAGTTTCAAGTTACCAAAAGATTTGGAGAAGCTATTTTAAAGTACACATACCATAAAACATAATTGTTGCACTTAAAATTCTTTATTTCATTAACATCTTTATAATTGATTCTTAACAATCATACTTAGATTATTCATGAAAATTTCATGGACTTTAAAGCAGTTAGCTATCATTTGAAGTTAATTTCTTGCTGACAAATGTTATAGCAGTGATAACATGAACTTATCTGATTAATAACCCAGGTAGAATAAAAGTTGTATGTTTCCATTATATCCAGTGCTGATAACTCTGAAGACACGCCTTTTCATTAAAGCAACAAACTTAAGTGAGGTTTTCTTGACCAAAGATGATTTTATATCACGTTAACTTGAAAAACATTTGGGTTAGCTTCTATTATATTTAGTGTCAATGCAAATAATCCATAACCAATCTATAAATTGAAATTGTAGTGAGTTTATTATGAGCCAGATCTGAGGACCATATAGCCCAGGAGAGTCCTTTCACAAAGGAATGGAGCACTCCACAGAAGCGGGGTGTACAGAGTGCTTATATACCGTTAAAGAGCACATATCACATACAATTGGAATGTCCCTTTTACAACAGTCACGAGATTGCTTTGCTGGCACAGCAGTTCTGTGAACACAGTGGGTCAGTGGTCTCTAGGTGGGTGGTCACAAGGTGAGCACAGCAGGTCAGCAATCAATCCCTAGTCTCCTCAAGGAAATGCTGATGTGGGGGAAGTTACATCCTTATCTTTAAGGGCATTGTTCTTGTCTTTGAGACGTAGTAAGTACTTAAAGCAGATGTACAATGCACGCTCAATGGCCATGTCAGGCCCTTTTGGAAAAAAAAAAGTTCAGGCTGAATTAGTTTAACACCAAATGGCTTCCTCATATACTCCAATATAATTTATATAAGCACTTACTTTAAGTTCATTAAATAGAACTCTTTTTAGAAATCAACTTTGTTAATACCATCTGGAGGTAGAAAAATATCACACATATATAATGTATGTACATATATATAGACCAACACAGACAGAGATCTTACAGCTTTTATTTGAAAAATTTCAGCCATGAATCAGGTATGACACAAAACTCACTAGTTTACAAATAATTGTGTCTCTAGCAGATGGAACAAGTCAAGGTTACCTACTTAAAATTTTTGTTTTTGTTAATATTTTGGGGAGAAGACTTTAAGATTTATCTTTGCTGTAGATAAGGAGGCTGTGAATTAGATTTGCGGTGAGAGAGCCTGCCTAGCAGCCTGCATTTAAAAGGAAACATTTTTCCCCGTTTTTTCTTTAACCTCAGGCTTTACTGATTCAGCTAGCCAGGTTTAGTCTCAGGTGACTGTGGGCTGTTATCTCCTGGGGTGTGTACATTCTAAAGATATGGACAGATTTACTACTTCAAAGGACAGAGAGAAAAAACGCAGGTTTTGTCCTAGGAGTTTCGGGTAATTTTAATTTAAAATTTTCCTTGAGTCTTAGGAATTGGGGATGGTCTAAATAAGAGTTCCTGGAGAGGTTACCAGGCTGTGAGTCAGATCAGGGAGCTTTTAGGATTGGTGAAAGGGAAGGGGTGGAATCTGAACTGCCTGTAGAGCTGCATCTTCAGTTTTACAAAGATTTCTGAGACAAGGACAGTTGCTCTCAATGCCTCAGAAATCGGGCTGTAACTTAAATGACAACATAGGTTGATTTACCCTTTCAATTACAATATCCCTAATTTGCTTCTTTCTCTCTGGGTGTGTTACCACCCAAAAGTGGGGTTCGTCTGCCCACCACAAGACATGCCAATAGGCAAGAGGCAAGGTGATAGGAGAGAAAGGCTGGTTTATTACAGCTTGCTAGCAAGGGGGAAGATGGCTGACTAATGTCCAAAAAAACCATCTTAAGGGGGCACAAAACCTTACAGCAGTTATATAGGCCATTGTGTTATTGGGGAGGGTGTTAGGAATGTTGACCTTCTGGTGTTACAGACTGGGAGTGCCACACCAGATCTTTCATTTGTCATTGATGATGGCTATCAGCATAGACTGTCTGTTCGGGGGTCATCACATTGCTAAGGAACTCAAAAGAACAAAGTTATCATCTTACCCCAGCTGGAAGGTACATGCACAAGGAGGGGTCGTAAAATCTGCAGAGCAATTAGATCTCCTGGAGGGTGCATATCCAGCTGGGTTAGTTTGTCAGAGGTCATTCAAAGTTACAATAGGATTTCTTGTCTACAATATGGCTTCCCTTATGTTAACCTTGTGTTGAGCCGGTATCAGGTTCATAGCTTTATTTTAATTTAGGGAAGAAAGCCTATTAAAAATTCTCTATCATGTTCTGATTATCAGCTTTCAATCTGGCCAATTTTTGACCATAGAGCTACTAAAAAAAAAAAAAAATCCTTCTAAATATCTTTTTAGTTTACATCCAGGAAAAACAGTAAACATTTCTGGCAGTATTAAACAACCCCATTAATTCTAATTTCAGTTTCCCCTGCACTGTTTAAGGGAATAACATAGCAGTTTACCAGGAAAACCCTCAGAGTCTCATCAACTCTGGAGGGGCCCATCCAGGGGCCTTCCTACGAGAGTGGATATGAGGGTGTCAGTAAGGCCACTAACTTGGTGGACTTCTGTTTATGGCTGTGTGGTCTTTTCTTTAAGGTCCCTCTTATATCTTTAATTTTTCATTAGCTTTTTGCAACAAAACTTCTAATGAAGCTATTTTAGAATTTTGAAGCCTTTGCTTTTGAGTGCATTTTGAAATGATCTTATTTAATTGGCATGTTCCCTCTACTGTCCATTGTGATTTTAAATCATTCTTAGTAATTTTGTTCCATTGAGACAGAAATTTACAAGGGAAGGGACCATAGTTCTTATACATAAAACCAATGGGTGTTCCTGAGGGAGAAACTTTAGAAAATGAAAATCTCATGTGAAAGAAAAGCACACAGACAGGAATGACAATAGGGAAATCCCTCAATTTAGTGAGAGTACTCACAGACCAAGGAAAAACCCTGCTAATGGAATCCCCTCCTGTGGCAATGGCCGCCACAGCAGACTGAGACAGTCATCTCCTGGATGGTCACCCCCTGGTCCCAAAAAAAAGGCACTGACTTACCCCAAGTGGAGACAGGTCAGAACCTGAGAGGACCCACAATTGGAAGAGTCTGTGATCCATGGAGACAGTGAGCCCCAGGTGGCTCGTGTGGCTACCATACCTGGTTCCAGGGGAGGCCGGTCCATGAAGGTGAGATCATTTCAGGTCCTGCTTCCTGACACCATATATGTCAAGATAGAAGTAAAGAACAAAAATGAGAGGCACAGAGGCATTTATTTGGGGATCAGAGAATTGCAATTCTAGGGGCACAGATTCAGGTAGAAACCCAAATATGTCCCACCAGGGAGTAAAATTCAGGAGCTTTTAAAGGCACAGAAGGGAGGTTTGCATTACAAAGCATCTTAATTGGGCTTGGCAGGAGAAAGCTAATCTTGGCTAAAAATAATTGACTGCCAAGGCTAGCTAGAGGGAGGCAACAGTCCCTCACTGTGAGGAGCTGCAGGTTTCTTGCAACATTACTCAGTTCAACAGTTCATGTTCTGCCTGATGAGACGTGCATGAGACCCATTTCCTTCGTGGCTTCTCAGCTCCGTTTTAAAGCCCTTAGACATAAGTGAGTCTGTTTTGTTTCACATTTCACAACCTCAGTCAGGTAATGCACAAGGGGCCAGCTCGGGGGAAACACTGGTCTCCTGACTTCTCACTCTGTCCCTCTGTTCACCAGGCTGCATCTCTGTCAGGCACTCAGCCCTTCCTGCCCCTGGAGTTCTCTCTTGGAAACAGTTTGGTGATTTATCTTTTATTTTGGTAACAACTTTGTTCACATACCGTAATACTCACCAACTGAAAATGTATGTTTCAGTGGGTTATAGTGTATCCACAGAATTGTGCAACCATCACCACTATCCAATTTCAGAATATTTTAATCACCCCAAAAGAAACTCTGTACCCATTAGCAGTAACTTCCCATTCCCCTCTCCCCCATCCTCTGGCAACTGTCACCCAGAGAAGTCCCTACAACCGTTTCCATGTCTAATGCTTTCTTTTTAAGTTGTGCTTGCTTATAGGAACCAAGGCAGAACACTGCCAGATGGCCAAACCACAGAACTGATCCAAACCAGAGAGGTCCAAGATGGTGATGGGGTGCCATATGCAAAAGGAAACATGTGCAAAAAGAGTGGTGTACAAGAAGGGAAGATTTACACGTGCCCCAAACGCCCCCACTCCAAGTGATGATGAGGTAACCCCCCCTTCACATCCCATAAGAACCCTGCTCACCTTCCCTTCAGGGAGAAGGTGTTTTAGAGCATGATCTCTGCCACCTCCCTTCATTGATCAAGTTTTGTTTCTGCTCTGCTATTCCGAACCCAGTCTCATTCTATTGGTGTGAGCAGCTCTGGGCAAAAGGACCCACTTGTGGGTCACGGGTCCCTTGGGGCTCGGTAACACAACCACTAATCTACTCTCTGTCTCTATAGACTTGCCTATTCTGGACATTTCATATCAATGAAATCATACAATATGTGGTCTTTTCTACCTGGCTTCTTTCACTTAGCATAGTGTTCTCAAGATTCATCCATGTTGTATCACCACTTTGTTCTTGTGGACAAATAATATTCCATTGCATGGATATTTCACATTTTATTTCTCCATCATGAGTTGATGGGCATTTGGATTGCTTCTATTTTGGGACTATTCTGAGCAACGCTGCTATGAAAATCCATGTGCAAGTTTTTGTGCAGACACATGTTTTCATGTCTTGGGTATAGAATGGCTGGACTATACAATAACTTCATGTTTGGCATTTTAAGGAACTGCTCGATGGTTTTCTAAAACAGCTGCACCATCTTACATTCTCATCAGCAGTGTATGAGGGTTCCAATCACTCCACATCATCTTCAACACTTGTTCTTATCCGACTTTTACCCTAGCCATCTTAGGGGGTGCACTGCACTGTGGTTTTGATTTGCATTTCCCTAAGGACTAATGATGTCAAGAAACTTTTCATGTGCTTATTGGACATTTGTATATCTTCTTTGTGTTGCTGCACAAAATTGAGGTTTTCTTGCCTGATGTGCATAAACAAGCCAATTAATTACGGCATCGGTGTTTGGGAAAGAAATCACCTTTATACTGTGAGATTGATCTGCAGGGAGACAGGGGGCATGTGCCCTCAGATCTATCTCCCTGATTCAGGATTTACGAGGATTCAAAATTTAAGAGGTTAGGAAGAACAGGTTGGCACGTGGAAATGCTCCTGGGACAGGTTTTGATTGGTGGGCTTCAAGCAGTTATGATGAGGTTCTAATCATTTATGATAGAGTTCTAAACTTTTATGATATGGCTCTAAACATTTATGATGAGGTGGGGAAGGAAATTAACACTGGATCTTCCTGAATGAGGGACCCCTCACTTCTGATCAGAGCCTGACTTTTAAGTTGCAGTCATGTCACGGTCCTTCGGTTCTATGGGGAGGAGAATATTTGGTTCTGCGGTCTTTTCAGGTCAAGATTTCTTCTTATGCACATGTCCTGGCTACGTGACTTTGTAAATTTTCTGAAATACAGTTCTTAATCACTCTGTTGATAAGGGATGGGGTCAGTTGAACTGCTCCTGCAGGGCCCAGGGTTACATTTGGAGAAATGTCTATTCAGATCATTTGCCCATTTTTAAATTGGGCTATTTATCTTTTTATTGCTGAGTTGTAAGAGTTTTTTTTATATATTCTGGATCCATTTCCCTTATCAGATATATGATTTGCAAATATTTTCTCCTGCTCCGTGGATTATTCTCTTTTCACATTCTTGATGGTATCCTTTGAAGCACACAGTTTTTAATTTTGATAAAGTCCAATTTATATTTTTCTTAGGTTGCTTGAACTTTTGGTGTCATATTTATAGAAAACAATGGGCAGAGGGTGAAATGGGTAGAGGGGGTCAATTATATTGTGATGGATGGAAACTACACTTTTGGTTGTAAGCATGCTGTAGTGTATAGAGGTGTCAAATTATAATGTTGTACCCCTAAAACTGTCAACCAGAGAATTCCCTAAAACATTTTGCATGTCTAATGCTTTGTTTTTAAGTTGTTCTTGATTATAGGAACCAAGGGAGAACATTGCCAGATGGCCAAACCGTAGAACCGGTCCAAACCAGAAAAGTCCAAGATGGTGATGTGGTTCCATGCACAAAAGGAAATGTGTGCAAAAGGTGCTTTGTGCAAGAAGGGAAGATCTGCACATGCCCCAAATGCCCCCGCCCGAGCGATGATGCGGAGACCCCTCCCCCTTCACATCCCATAAGAATCCTGCTCACCTTCCTTTCGGGGAGAAGGTGTTTTAGAGCATGAGCTCTGCCTCCTCCATTCATTGATCAATGAATAAATTTTCTGCTCTGCTATTTTGGACCCGGTCTCCTTCTATTGGCATGAGTGGCTCCACGCAAGGGGACCCACTGCGGGTCACTGGTACTTTAGGGCTTCATAACAAAACCTATACAATGTTATAAACCAAGGTTACCTCAATAAAAGTAAAAACTAAAAGAAAGAAAGACAGAAACCATTGCCTACTCCATGGTCATGAAGATTTACTCCTAAGTTCTCTTCTAAGAATTTGTGGTGAGTTTAGCTAAACTGCCCCACAGCGTTGCTGCCTTGGCATCCATCTTGTGTGGCCAAGCAGCCTGCAGGGGCCTTGAAGTGACACTAGCCCCTCCCGAGAGTGCACGCCCCAGATAACCACCCGCAGAGCCACAAGTCAATGTAAGTTCCTGAGATGACTCCCGCCACTGCCCTGTGAGAAGCATTCTCCCCGCCTCCCAGGGCCTTCCCCTGTGCACCCCTTAGATAAGACCCCTGTGAAGCTTACCAAAACCTTGCTTTTTTTGCTTTCAGTTGACCAATCCAGACAGCCTGGGGACCTCAAAGCACTCTGCCTGTGGACCCCAATGAAGGCATATGCCCCAGGTCCTGCCCTGCTCTCTGCCTCCGTTCTGGCTTAACCTCCCAGTGTGGCCCCTCAAGGTGTGCTGTGGACCTTCTCCAGGACCTGTGAGTAACTGACTTCTCTATTTCAGTTGCTTTGTGGTCTGTTGTTAACCCAGGCTCACCATCCAATACCCCAAGGGCTCTATGTAACGAATATTAATTGGACAAAATCTCAACACATATTGCAGGTATACCTCATTTTGTTGTGCTTTGCAGAAATTGCATTTTTTACAAATGGAAGGTGTAGGGGAAGAGGGAGAATAACCCCCTTTTCCCCTTCTGGTTCTTATGGCTGGTCAAGGGATTTAAAATGACATAAGGCAGGTTAGCAGGAGACATCAAACAGAGTTTAAAACATGCACACAGGGAATGCACATTAGCATGAAGAATTACAGGGACAGTCAGGCAAAATGAGGTATTTATGTCCTTCCGGACTAAGGAGAGGGAGCTAGAGGTCTAAGACTTCAAAGGGGGAGAAGGCAACCTACTAAAAGATGAAAAAAGCTCATATTTGGTAAACAAATGTTTGCATTGTCACATCTATAGACAATGGGACCCTAAAGAGATATTTTGATAAAATAGCCCTTGTTAGATGCCTTCCTGCCTACCACACCTAGAATTATCCATGGTAAGAACTCCTTCCAAGGACAGGTCCTTCTCTCTGAAATTCTTTTAGGCAATTTGGGGCAAGGTCAAATGTTATTCCAGAGTCTTCTGAGCCTTGATTGTCTTCAGCTGAAAATAATCCACATACCAGAGTGACACACCTTGGGGTGGCCTGCCCTGAACCCCATCACTTCCCTCCTCTGAAACTGCCATGAGAGGTCCACATGTTAAAAGCTGAGCTGGTGACTATGGAGAGAGAAAATGAGTTAGTAGGCAAGTGGTAAAAAATCTGCAAAGGGAGAAAATATCATAGATTAGAATGAGGATGAACAAGGAGAAAGGAAGGGATCAGAGCACATCTCCTCACACCCCATTAAACCAGTTCCCCAATCCTGGGAATAAGTCAGTCTGGTAAAATGGGTGAGCTTCATTCATCTGATGGAAAATGTTAATCTTCTCTTTTAATAGATGTAAGTTAGACACTACTGGCCCTGTTTGGTTCACACAAAAGTTAACATTTTTCACTGATGACTGCACAAGCTTCTCCTTGCTGGGCAGTCAGTGTGTCCAGAGCAGGTCAATTGTGGAGGATCACAGAGGCTAGGCTGTTAATCTCTGGCTGGAGTATTTTCAAAGTTTGCATGGTGGTGCTGAACTCCTGTTCCATTACCATGGAGAGATTTAAGATCGCCTGTCCCAACCCGTAATGTCCAAAGCTGGGGAATAAGACTCTCGATGCTGAAAAGAACTTGGAGTTGTGATAAACGAGCAGATTCTCTATGATTTCTCAACTGGCACGTTTTGTGTTTTTTTTTTTCCCCCCAGGCTTTCACTTAAGTCTTTATTTATTTTTCATTTTTTATTTTTTTAATTTTTTGTTTATTGCAGTAACATTGGTTTATAACATTGTAAACATTTCAGGTGTACATCATTGTACTTCTATTTCTGCATAGATTACATCATGTTCACCACCAAAATACTAATTACAACCCATCACCACACACATGTACCGAATTATCCCTTTCACCCTCCTCCCTCCCCCCTTCCCCTCTGGTAACCACCAATCCAATCTCTGTCCCTATGTGTTTGTTTATTGTTGTTATTATCTACTACTAAATGAAGGAAATCATGTGGTATTTGACCTTCTCCCTCTGACTTATTTCACTTTGCATTATACCCTCAATGTCCATCCATGATGTCACAAATGGCTGGACTTCATCATTTCTTATGGCTGAGTAGTATTCCATTGTGTATATATACCATAGCTTCTTTATCCATTCGTCCCTTGATGGGCACTTAGGTTGCTTCCAAGTCTTGGCTATTGTGAATAACGCTGCAATGAACACATGGGTGCATGTACCTTTACGAATTGGTGTTTTCAAGTTCTTTGGATAAATACCCAGCAGTGGGATGGCTGGATCATATGGTAGTTCTATCCTTGATTTTTTGAGGAATTTCCATACTGTTTTCCATAGTGGCTGCACCAGTTTGCACTCCCACCAGCAGTGTATGAGAGTTCCCTTCTCTCCACATCCTCTCCAACACATGTTGTTTCCTGTCTTGTTAATTATAGCCATTCTGATGGGCGTCAGGTGATATCTCATTGTAGTTTTGATTTGCATTTCCCTGATAGTTAATGATTTTGAACATCTTTTCATGTGTCTGTTGGCCATCTGTATATCTTCTTTGGAGAAATGTCTGTTCAGGTCCTTTGCCCATTTTTTAATTGGGTTGGTAGTTTTTTTGTTGGTAAGATGCATGTGTTCTTTATATATTTTGGAGATTAAGCCCTTATCAGAAGTATGGTTTGCAAATATCTTCTCCCAATTGTGATAAACAATTTTATCTTTTCGTTTTGTTGATGGTTTCCTTTGCTGTGCAGAAGCTTTTTAGTTTGATGTAGTCCCATTTGTTTATTTTTTCTATTGTTTCTCTTGCCCGGTCAGACGTGGTGTTTGAGAAGATGTTGCTAAGACTGATGTCGAACAGCGTACTGCCTATGTTTTCTTCTAGAAGTTTCACAGTTTCAGGTCTTACATTCAAGTCTTTAATACATTTGGAGTTAATTTTTGTGTATGGTGTAAGGTAAGGGTCTACTTTCATTTTTTTGCATATGGCTATCCAGTTTTCCCAACACCATTTGTTGAAGAGACTTTCTTTTCCCCATTGTATGTTCTTGGCTCCTTTGTCAAAGATTAGCTGTCCATAGATGTGTGGGTTTATTTCTGGGCTTTCGATTCTATTCCATTGATCTGTGTGTCTGTTTTTGTGCCAGTACCATGCTGTTTTGGTTACTATAGCTTTGTAGTATATTTTGAAATCAGGGAGTGTGATACCTCCAGCTTTGTTCTTTTTTCTCAGGATTCCTTTAGCTATTCGGGGTCTTTTGTTGTTCCATATAAATTTTAGGATTCTTTGTTCTATTTCTGTGAAAAATGTTGTTGGAACGTTGATAGGGATTGCATTGAATCTATAGATGGCTTTAGGAAGTATGGACATCTTAACTATGTTAATTCTTCCAATCCAAGAGCACGGAATATCTTTCCATTTCTTTGTGTCTTCTTCAATTTCTTTCAGAAATGTTTTATAGTTTTTGGTGTACAGATCTTTCAGCTCTTTGGTTAACTTTATTCCTAGGTATTTTATTCTTTTTGTTGCAATTGTAAGTGGGATGGTATTCTGAATTTCTCTTTCTGCTACTTTGTTGTTAGTGTACAGAAATGCAACTGATTTTTGTATGTTGATTTTGTATCCTGCAACTTTACCATATTCGTTTATTACTTCTAAAAGTTTTCTGGTGGATTCTTTGGGGTTTTCTATATATAAAATCATGTCATCTGCAAATAGTGACAGTTTCACTTCTTCCTTTCCAATTTGGATCCCTTTTATTTCTTTCTCTTGCCTGATTGCTCTGGCTAGGACTTCCAGTACTATGTTAAAGAGGAGTGGTGACAGTGGGCATCCTTGTCTGGTTCCTGTTCTTAGAGGGATGGCTTTCAGTTTTTCACCATTGAGGATGATATTAGCTGTGGGTTTCTCATATATGGTCTTTATTATGTTGAGGTACTTTCCTTCTATACCCATTTTATTCAGAGTTTTTATCATAAATGGATGCTGTATCTTGTCAAATGCTTTCTCTGCATCTATTGAGATGCTCATGTGATTTTTATTCTTCATTTTATTAATGTGGTATATTACGTTGATTGATTTGTGAATGTTAAACCATCCCTGCATCCCTGGAATAAATCCCACTTGATCATGGTGTATAATCTTTTTAACGTATTGTTGTATGCGATTTGCTAGTATTTTATTGAGGATTTTTGCATCGATGTTCATCAGTGATATTGGCCTGTAATTTTCTTTTTTTGTGTTGTCCTTGTCTGGTTTTGGTATCAGGGTAATGTCAGCTTCGTAGAATGAGTTAGGGAGCTTCTCCCCCTCCTCAATTTTTTGGAAGAGTTTGAGAAGGATAGCTATTAAGTCTTCTTTGAATGTTTGGTAGAATTCACCAGGGAAGCCATCTGGTCCTGGACTTTTATTTTTGGGGAGGTTTGTGATTACTGTTTCGATCTCCTTACTGCTGATTGGTCTATTCAAATTCTCTACTTCTTCTTGATCCAGTTTTGGAAGGTTGTATGATTCTAAGAATTTATCCATTTCTTCCAGATTGTAGAATTGGTTGGCATATAGCTTTTCATAGTATTCTCTTATAATCTTTTGTATTTCTGTGGTGTCTGTTGTAACCTCTCCTCTTTCATTTCTGATTTTACTTATTTGTGCCTTCTCTCTTTTTTTCTTGGTGAGTCTAGCTAAAGGTTTGTCAATTTTGTTGATCTTTTCAAAGAACCAGCTCTTGGTTTTATTAATTTTTTCTATTGTTTTTTTGGTCTCTATTTCATTTATTTCTGCTCTGAGTTTTATTATTTCCCTTCTTCTACTGATTTTGGGCCTGGTTTGTTCTTCTTTTTCCAGTTCCTTCAGGTGCATTGTTAGATTGTTTATTTGAGGTTTTTCTTGTTTGTTGAGATAGGCCTGTATCGCTATAAACTTCCCTCTTAGAACCGCTTTTGCTGTATCCCATAAATTCTGGCATGTCGTATTTTCATTTTCATTTGTCTCCAGGTATTTTTTGATTTCTTCTTTGATTTCTTCGTTAACCCAGTCGTTGTTCAGTAGCATTTTGTTTAATCTCCACGTATTTGTGGCTTTTCTGATTTTCTTCCTATAGTTGATTTCTAGTTTCATACTGTCGTGGTCAGAAAAGATGCTTGGTATTATTTCAATCTTCTTAAATTTATGGAGACTTGTTTTGTGGCCTAATATGTGATCAATCCTGGAGAATGTTCCATGTGCCTTTGAAAAGAACGTATATTCTTTGGTTTTTGGATGGAATGCTCTGTATATATCTACTAGGTCCATCTGTTGTAGTGTGTCGTTTAAGGCCAATGTTTCCTTATTGATCTTCTGTTTGGATGATCTATCCATTGGTGTAAGTGGAGTGTTAAAGTCCCCTACTATTATTGTGTTACTGTCTATTTCTGTTTTTATGTCTGTTCATAATTGCTTTATATATTTAGGTGCACCTACATTGGGTGCGCAGATATTTACAAGTGTTATATCCTCTTGTTGGATTGTTCCCTTGATCATTATGTAATACCCTTGTCTCTTTTTACAGTTTTTGTTTTAAAGTCCATTTTGTCTGATATGAGTACTGCTACCCCAGCTTTCTTTTCATTGCCATTTGCGTGGAGTATCTTTTTCCATCCCTTCACTTTCAGTTTGTGAGTGTCTTTAGGTCTGAAGTGTGTCTCTTGTATGCAGCATATATATGGGTCTTGTTTTTTTATCCAGTCAGCCACCCTATGCCTTTTAATTGGAGCATTTAGTCCATTGACGTTTAAAGTAGCTATTGATAAGTATGTACTTACTGCCATTTTTTAACTTTTTTTTTTCTCAGTGTTTCAGTAGTCCTTCTCTGTTCCTTTCTTCTTCTATACAGAATTGATGGTCACTTTAGTTTGACCTCTGTCTGAAAGCTGTACTCTTTAACTCCCCTCCTCCCTCATGTTTTTGATATCATATCTAACTTCTTTGTTGTGCATTTGTATCCATTACGTTCTAATCACGGAAATAGATAATTTTTCCTATTTGTGGTCTTTTCTTTTCCCCTTAAATCAGTCCCTTTAACATTTCTTGTAGCACTGGTTTCTTGGTGACAAACTCCTTTAATTTTTGCTTGTCTGGGAAATTTTTGATCTCTCCTTCCATTTTGAATGATAACCTTGCTGGGTAGAGTATTCTTGGCTGTAAGTTTTTTCCTTTTAGCACTTTAAATATATCGTGCCATTCTCTTCTAGCCTGTAAGGTTTCTGCAGAGAAGTCAGCTGACAGCCTTATGGGGTTTCCTTTGTACGTAACTTGACATTCTCTTGCGGCTTTTAGGATTCTCTCTTTATCTTTAATTCTGGACATTTTGATTATGATGTGTCTTGGTGTGGGCCTCTTTGGGTTTATCTTGTTTGGGGCTCTCTGTGCTTCCTGTACCTGGATGTCTGTTTCCTTCCTTAGGTTAGGGAAGTTTTCATCTATTATTTCTTGAAATACATTCTCTGACCCCTTGTCTCGCTCTTCTCCTTCCGGGACACCTATAACACGGATGTTAGTGCGCTTAATGTTGTCCCAGAGGTCCCTTAGACTGTCCTCAGTCTTTTTAATTCTTTTCTCTTTTACCTGTTCACCTCAGGTAATTTCTTCTAGTCTTTCGTCCAGCTCACAGATCCGTTCTTCTGTATCCTCTACTCTGCTTTTGAGTCCCTCTAATGAATTTTTCATTTCCAGTATTGTATTCTTCATTTCTGATTGGTTCTTTTTTATATCTTCCATTTCTTTGTTGACATTCTCACTGAGTTCATCTATTCTTCTCCCCAGATCAGTGAGCATCCTTAACACTCTTAGTTTGAACTCTCTGTCGGGTAGGTTGCTCATTTCTGTTTCACTTAGTTCCTTTTCTGGGGTTTTGTCCTGTTCCCTTACTTGGAATGTATTCTTTTGCTTCTTCATTTTGCCTCTTTCCCTGTGTTTGTGTCTACGTATTAGGTAGGTCAGCTACGTCTCCTGCTCTTGGATAGGTGAGCTTATGTAAGTGATGGCTTAGGAGGCTTCCAGTGTGCTTCCCTCAGTTCTCAATGTTCCAGGGGTGACCCATATGTGGGCTACGTGTATCCTTCTGCTGTGGCCTGTTTGCTCTCCCTGTAGGCGCCCAGGGAGGCTGAGTTATGCTCCTGGCCAGCTGTTGTAATGCTCAGCTGCTTGTAGTTGTTGTGGGCCCTTCAGTCTCTTTATCAGGTGTGGGGATCCCCAGCACAGTTGGCTGCAAGTTCTAATACCACATTTGTGTTGCAGTATTTCTTTTAAGTGAGTAGGCCCCCACCATGGCAGATTGTTAGGCTCAGGGCCTTACAATTGCTGTAAGCCTCTAGCCTATTAGGTCTCTTGTCAGCTCTCTGAGGATTGCAGCTGGGTGGGGCTGGCCTCATGCACAGGAGCACCCAATTGTTTCAGGTTTTGGAAGGTGGAGCAAACCTCCTATGTGGGTCTTTGAGAAGTACAAGTCTTCTGCGGCTGAGAAGCCCTGCCGCCCACAGGTCCACACACACAGTCAACACAGTCCTGCCCCATGTGAGCGCCCCGACCTCCCCCAGCAGACCCAGTCTCTCCACGGCGGGAGCCCCACACACTCTGCCACCGCCCCACACTCTCCACCCGCTCCTTGTGCACACCCTGCCCCGCTCAAGTAGGCTCAGTTGCCAGGCTGCAGAGAATCCAGTCACCAATCTATGCAGGCCCACAAGTTGCCTGAGGGCTTGTTGTTGGGTGGGGCCAGTCTCTAGGGTGGGCTGCCTGCCCCAGCTGAGCTGGATTAAATTGGTGCTCTAGCGGGTGGGGCAGACCCTGGGCTAGCAGGCCTCAGGGAGAACTCCAATGGCGTCTGTGTCAGCACGCCCACACCAGGCCACAACAATGGCCGCCGCCAATGTCCCAGTCCCTGGAGAGGTCTCACCCCTCACCGAGATGCACTCAGGGCCTATTAGGTGAGTCTCTTGTCACCAAAGCACTGTACACCTTTCTTTCTGGTGATTTTAGGGTGCTTCCTGAAACGGGTGAGTTTGCGCACGGGCCCTTTAAGAGCCAGTTTTAGTTTCTTTGTGAACCGGGTTTTCTGGGGGTGCTTCCCAGTGTTTTAGTAGCAGGCACAGTCAGATATTATGCCGCTGGTCTCGATTGTGCTGGGTCCACAAAATGCCCACAGCGGGGGTGCTCCCCGGCTCAGGGCCCCGCGTCTCCAGGGAGGGCTGCGTACCTGTGAGCTGCTCCCGGCGGCTGTGAAGCTGGCGGCTTGTGAAGGTGGCGTTTTTCCTCTCCAGAAGGGAGTCTCTGCCTCTTCCACCTCAGTTAGGATTGTCCGTTGTTGCAGGAGTTCCTCTTATCCAGTTTTCAGTTCTGTCTCAGGGGTAATTTTTCCACGAGTAGTTGTAAATTGGCTGTGTCCACGGGAGGAGGTGAGTTCAGAGTCTGCTTACGCCGCCATCTTGTCAAGACTCACTTCAACTGGCACGTTTATGTGGTGCACTCTTATGAACAAAAGAACCCAAGTTTGCAACATGGCTGGCATTTAGGGTGGAGTATCTGGGGACAGAAGGGGCCAGGTATCCAAGTCCACATCATTCTGGACTCGGACCAATTAGGTGGGAACCCTTCCTATACTTTGTTGCCACATAAAATAAAAAGACCAGTGTGGTTTACAGGCAGCCCTAGAACTGAACCTGTAGTTCCCAGGGTCTAGAGTATTTCATGACGTTTGCTACCGGCACTGTTAGCGCCTAAACAGTTCCATTTTCCATGCACTCCTGTCAATCTGGGAGAGCAGAATAGATTGTGGAATAGCTGGTACAGGAGGACTGCAGTCTTATTTGGCAGCTATAAAGCCCTGGTCCTGTCACCTGACCAATTGAGTTCAGAGTTTGGGTCCACCCATATATAATTTGTGGTATTGGGCAGCTTAACCATGTGAGCAGTTGCTATACCCTAAGTTGTACAAGGGTGGTTTGCATGCCATCCAGAATGTTTGATGATTTGGAAAATGTTTGTGCTGAAGGGAGGAGTGTTAGAGTCACAATTTCCTTGAGAGGTTTGAAGATGCCACCTGTGGAATCAAACTCCAGAATTTGATTGCAATATTGTGCTGGAATGTCACCCAGGAGAGGTCCAGTGTCGTGTTTACTTTCAATGCAAAGGGAAAAACATCCACCTATTGTCTTTATCTGGGCAAGGGACAGTCCTTGAGCTTCTCTAGAGGTTTTCTGGGGCCCAAGTGACTCACCAGAAGAAGAGGCAGAGTGATGTTTTCCTTGTCGTGGATACCATACCCTGTTGTTCCTCCATCTTCCGTACTTAGTCCACCAGGTGTTCACAACAGCAGGAACAGAGACTAGTTCAGGTTCTTTTGTGCTCTCTAGCTGTTGACATAGCTAACAGTCAGATTGATTAGTTGGCATGGCCAGGGTTTGGTAAACTGGCATAAAGAGGTATTTGGTCTGTGCTCGATCTGTTGAGAAAAAGAGAGTTAGTAAGAGCAAGACACAGACGGAAAAGAGCCCTTAGTGACAACTCAGAGAGGGGAAGAGGGACAAGTAAAGACCAATGCTCTCCATTCAGCTTTCTAATAAATGATTAAAAGGAGAATATATGTTTGTTAGTAGGAAAAGTGTTGTTTGAGTGTGTGTGTCTGTGTGTGCATGTGTGTAGGGAGTTTTAAAAGCAAGGGGGGAAATAGGTGAAACCGAGGTTTCTTGATCCATGATTTGGGAAAAGCTGTCTACTCCATGAGGCCAGCTGCTTTGGGGGCCAGGGAATTGGCCCCAGAAATCCTTAGTTTAAGGTCACCTGTGGGGGCTGTCTCCCAGTTGTCATGAGATGGATGTTCTGTGTCTATTTTGGCATGGCTTGCATGGATCCAAGGAAGATTTTTCCTTTATTTTGATGGCAGTGTAGGTGGTCAGTAAGACTTCATAAGGTCCTTCCCGGCAAGGTGACAGTGTGTTTTTTCTTCTAAAGACCTTGATGTACACCCGATCTCCTGGTCCAAAGGGATGGCAAGCTTTGTCAGAAGGTGGGGACCACACTTCTTTTACTCATTGATGATATGCTTCAACTAACTAGTTAATTGTTGTTTATAGCTTGTCATAGCATCAAATTGTTCACTTAAGTTCTCATAATATTCACTTAATCCAGATATGGAAGCTGTAGAGACGGCAGTAGGCATTGGGCATCAAAAAACTATTTCAAAAGGAGTCAATCGATGTCTCCTATTTGGAGTATTCTGGATCTTTATAAGGGCCAAGGGCAGAGCTTCTGCCCACTTGAGTCCAGTTTCTTGGCAGACCTTTGCTAAAGTCCTGTTGATGTCTAGATTTTTATGTTCCACTTGCCCTGATGATTGAGGGTGATATGGGGTATGAAATTTTAGGAAGTACCCCAGAGTTTCTACAAGCAAATGGTTTATCTGCTATAAAATGAGCTCCTTGGTCTGATTCAGTCCATAAAGGAATGCCAAAACAAGGAATAACTTCAGTCATTAATTTCTTTACCACTGTTGTGGTATCTGCATGACTAGTTGGATAGCATTGGCTCCATCCACTAATTTTGCAGATGATAACCAAGCAGTGAGAATAGCCTAAAGCTGGGAGCACATCTATAAAGTCCATTGGGAGTGCCAAAAAGGGCGGTGTGGGCCTGGGAGGACTTCCTGGGGTACAGTGATTTCTCCCAGAAACTCGGTGAGATTTGCAAGTAGTGCACTGGAAAACAATTGGGTCAGAAATTTTGTGGATGCCAGGCAGGGCAAAACCAATTGTCTTTTAGTGCTTTAACTATCTCCTGCCTGCACATAGGTCTCATTTGGTGGGAGATAAGTGCAAGCCAAAAATCCAAAGGAAAAGGAGCTACAGAAAGTCCCTGGGCCCAGTGTCTAATCCATCTGATCACTGTTTGGCATCCTTTTTTACCCAGTTGTCTTTTTCAGATTGTGGGGAATTTGCCTGAGAGTTAATAATATCAGTCAGGAAAAGGCAGGTTTAAAAACTGGATGGAGAAAGGACAAGGGGTACATTGTGAGCTGCATATGTAGCAGCTCTGTCAGCCTGTCATTTCCTGAAGATATGACATCAGTCTCCTCAGTGTGGGCTGAATAGTGAACAATGGCAATTGAGAAAGAAAGTGAATAGCTTGTAACGGGGCAGCAATTAGTGTCTGTTAGCAATAGGAGTTCCTGCAGAAGTTAAGAATCCATGGGATTTCCAAATTGTGCCGACAGCATGGCAGACTCCAAAAGCATACCTGGAGTCAGTGTAAAGAGTAGTAGTTTTCTCTTTTGCTCATGTGCAGGCTCTAGAAGGAGCTATGAGTCCAGCAGCTTGGGCTGATTTCACAGTGGGCAAAGAACAAGCTTCAAGCATTTCATGGGGGGACACTGTGGCATAACCAGTTATTATGATTCCCTGGAAATTCCACTTACAGGAGCCATCACAAAATAGAATTAAGTCTGGAGTGTCTAAAGGGATGTCTGAGACCCTCTTGTGGCTTTGAGACCATTTCTGTAGTTGCAGGGCAATCCTGTGGGATGGAGTGGGCTCTACATCATCAGGGAGGGGTCATAAGGTAGCTGATTCAAAGTATCACAACAATGTAAGATGATGGGAGGGTTAGTTAAAAGAGCCTGCTCATAAGTGGTCTGTGGCCATATATAGAGGTGTGGTGTCCTGTGAACTTGCAAAATAGCTGATACAGCATGGAGAACATAAAGATGAATGGGAGAGCCTAACGTTAGAGTACTGGCTTTGTCAGTCAGGGTGGCAGCTGTGGCCACCACACACAAGCATGGGGACATATCTGATGCCACAGCATTCCTTTAAGCCAACAACTAATCCAGAGCAAGGCCCTAACAGTCTTCAATTCTACCAACTCTGAGAGAGGTGAGAAAGCTGCTGAAGAAAAGGTCGAAGCTAGCAGAAGTTGGTTCAAGAGTTTAAGGAAAGAAGCCATCTCCACAATGTAAAAGTGTGAGATGAAGCGACAAGTGCTGATGTAGAAGCTGCAGCTAGTTATCCAGAAGATCTAGCTAAGATCATTAATAAAGGTGGCTACTCTAAACAACAGATTCTCAATGTAGATGAAACAGCCTTATATTGGAAGAAGATGCCATCTAGGACTTTCTTAGCTAGAGAGGAGAAGTCAATGCCTGGTTTCAAAGCTTCAAAGGACAAACTGACTCTCTTGTTAGGGGCTAATGCCGCTGGTGACTTGAAGTTGAAGCCAATGCTCATTTCCCATTCTGAATATCCTAGGGCCCATAAGAATTGTACTAAATCTACTCTGCCTTTGCTGCATAAATGGAACAACACAGCCTGGATGACAACACATCTGTTTACAACACGGTTTACTGAATATTTTATGCCCACTGTTGAGACCTATTGCTCAGAAAACAGATTCCTTTCAAAATATTACTGCTCATTGACAAAGCTCTGGTCACCCAAGAGCTCTGATGGAGATGTACAATGAGATGAATGTTGTTTTCATGCCTGCTAACACAATGTCTGTTCTGCAGGATCAGGGCAGTCATTTTGATCATGCATCAAGGAGTAACTTTGACTTTCAAGTCTTATTATTTAAGAAATATATTTCATAAGGCTATAACTGCCATAGGTCATGATTCCTCTGATGGATCTGGCAAAGTAAGTTGAAAACCTTCTGGAAAGGGTTCACCATTCTACATGCCATTAAGAACATTTGTGATTCATGGGAAGAGGCCAAAATATCAACATTAAAAGGAGTTTGGGAGAAGTTGATTCCAACCCTCATGGATGACTTTGAGGGGGTTCAAGACTTCAGTGGAGGAAGTAGCTGCAGATGTGGTGGAAATGGCAAGGGAACTAGAATCAGATGTGTGAGCCTGAAGAGATGACTGAATTGCTGCAGTCTAATGATAAAACTCTCATGGACGAGGAGTTGCTTCTTATGGATGAGCAAAGAAAGTGGTTTCTTGAGATGGAATCTACTGCTGAAGGTGTTGTGAAGGTTGTTGAAATGTCACAGGACTTAGAATATTACATAACTTAGTTGATAAAGCAGTGATAGGGTTTGAGAGGACTGACTCCAATTTTGAAAGAAGTTCTACTGTGGGTAAAATGCTACAAAGCAGCATCTCATGCTACAGAGAAATTATTATTGAAAGGAAAAGTCAATCTATGCAGCAAACTTCATTTTTGGCTTTGTTAAAGAAATTGTCACACTCACCCCAGCCTTCAGCAACCACCACCCTGATCAGTTAGCAGCCGTGAACATTGAGGCAAGACCCTCCACCAGTAAAAAGGCTTAGATGATGCTTAACAGTTTTTAGCAATAAAGTTTTTTTGGTGAGGAATATTGCTCATGAACTAACATCCATTGCCAATCTTTCTCTATTTTGTATGTGGGATGCTGCCGTAGCATGGCTTGATGAGTGGTATGTAGATCTGCATCTGGGAACAGAACCTCTGAACCCTGGGCCGCTGAAGTGGAGTGTGCCAAACTTAACCACTATGCCACTGGGCTGTCCCCAGCAATAAAGTATTTTTTTAATTAATGTATGTACATTTTCTTTAGATATAATGCTATTGCACACATAATAGAGTACATTATAGTTGAAACATAACTTTTATATGCACTGGAAAACCAAAACTTCACGTGACTTCCTTTATTGCAACATTCCTTTTATTGTGGTGGTCAGGAACCAGACCTGCAATATCTCCAAGGTACGCCTGCACAGTTTCAGCTCTGAGATTTAGGTCTTTGATCAATTTTGAGTTAATTTTTGTATGTGGTGTGAGGCAGGAGTCTGACTTTATCATTTGCATGTGGATATCCAGTTGCTGCAACACAGTGTGTTGAAAAGACTATTGTTTCCCACAGTGAATTGTTTTGGAACGCTTACCAAAAATCAATTGGCCATCAAGAGAATGAGAAGACAAGGCATAGACTAGGAGAAAATATTTGTGAAAGACATATCTCATATAGAATTGTTATCCAAAATATACAAAGAACTCTTAAAAATCACCATTAAGAAAACCAACAACCCAGTTAAAAATAGACAAAGATCTGAACAGACAACTCACCAAAGAAGATGTACAGTTGGCAAATAAGCTTATGAAAAGATGCTCCACATCTTATGTCATTAGGGAATTGCAAATTAAAACAACAATGAGATACCACTACACATCTGTTAGAATGGCAAAAATCCAATACACAGACAACACCAACTGTTGCTGAGGATGCAGAACAACAACACTCCTTCATTGCTGGTGGGAATGCAATATGGTACAGCCATTTTGGAGGACAGTTTGGCAATTTCTTACAAAACTGAACATACTTTTACCATATTTCAGCAGTCACACTCCTTTTTTACCCAAATGAGTTGAAAACTTACGTCCACACAAAAACCTGCACGTGGATGTTTACAGCAGCTTTATTCATAATTGCCAAAACTTGGAAGCAACCAAGATATCCTTCAGTAGGTGAATGGGTAAATAAACTGCTCCATCCAGACAAGAAATGTTACTCAGCACTAAAAAGAAAGGAGTTCTCAAGCCATGAAAAGACATAAGACAACCTTAAATGCATATTACTAATGAAAAAGGCTAATCTCAAAAGGTCACATACTGTGTGATTCAATTCCAAGTATATGACATTCTGGAAAGGCAAAACTGTGGAGACAATGAAAGGATCCATGGTTGCCAGGGGTCAGTGATGAGGGAGGGATGAATAGGCGAAGCAGGGAGAAATTTTAGGGCATGCTGTAACAGCGAATACACGTCATTATACATTTGTCAAAACCTATGGAATGTACAACACCAAGAGTGAACTTCAATATATCTATGGAACTTAGGTGATAATGACGTGTCAGTGTAGGTTCATCAATTACAACAAATGTACCAATCTGGTGGGGATGTTGATAGTGGGGGAGGCTGTGCATGTGTAGGGGCTGGGGGTATACAGGAACTCCACCTTCTGCTCAATTTTGTTGTGAACCTGAAACTGTTCTAAAAAGGAAGTGTAATTTTTAAAAATCAGTTGGCCATAAATGTAAATGGCCATACATTTTAAAAAATTAATTGCCCATATTTTTTGACACTCAATTCTATTTCATTGATCCATATGTCTATCCTTATGTCAGTAACACACTGTCTTGATTACTGTAGGTTTCTAGTCAGTTAGACCAGAATGTGTAAGTCCTTCAACTTTGCTCTTTGTCAAAATTGTTTTGGCTCTTCTGGGTCCCTTGCATGTCCATATGAATTTTAGGGCCAACTTGATAATTTCTGCAAAATAGGCAGTTGGGATTTTGATAGGGATTGCACTGAACCTGCAGACCAATTTGGGAGTATTACCATCTTGACAATATTAAGTTATCCAGTCCATGAACAAGGGATGTCTTTCCACTTACTTAGGTCTTCTTTAATTTTTTTCAATGATGTTTAGTAGTTTTCAGTGTACAAGTTTTGCATTTCTTTTGTTAAATTTATTTTAAGTATGTTTATACATAAATTTATTATTTTTGATGTTATGTAAGCAGAGTTGTTTTCTTAATTTCATTTGTGGATAGTTCACTGCTAGTGTTTAGCAACACAATTGATTTTTGTATATTAATCTTGTATCCTGCACCTTTGCTGAACTTGCTTATTAGTTCTAATATTTTTATGTGGATTTCCTAGGATTTTCTCTACATGAGATCATGTCATCTGTAGCTAGAGAGTTTACTTCTTCCTTTCCAATCTGGATTCCTTTTATTTCATGTTCTCACCTAGTTGTCATGGCCAGAGCCTCCAGTAAAATGTTGAATACAAGTGGTGAGAGAGGACATCCTGATGTTGTTCCTGACCGAAGGGAAAGCTGTCCGTCTCCCACCATTGAGTGTAGTAGCAGAGGGTTTTTCCACAGATGGGCGGTCCCTTCTATTCCAAGTTTGTTGACTGCTTTTTCTTTGTCTATTGAGACCATCATGTGTTTTTTGTCCTTTTTCTATTAGTATGGCATATTACATTGATTTTCAGGTGGTAAATCGGTCTTGCATTCCTGTAATAAATCCCACTTGGTCCTTTTTATATGTTGCTGGATTCGATTTGCTAGTATCCACTTGAGCAATTCTGCATCTATATTCATAAAAGATATTGGTTTGTAGTTTTCTTTTCTTGTGATGTCCTTGTTGGGTTTGGTGTCAGGGTGATCCTGGCTTTGTAGTATGAGGTGAGAAGTGTTCTCTCTTCTTCTTGTATTTTTTGGTGCTTTCTCTTTACTGAATGTTCCTGGTGTTGCTCTGTGTAACTACCTTGCTCACTGTGGTCCAGCACTTGGCCCAGCCACAACCCTGGAAGTTTACAGTTGAGTACGTCAACCATGCTTGGCAAAAAATATCCATTGGATGTTGGTGCCTGTGAAAGGGGGTGTGGTGAGAGCCCTTCAGGGTAGATCAAAAGTCAGTGCTCTGAAACCCTGTACACCAGCTCTCAGGTGGTCATCGGTAAGGCCTTGGGGGAGCTCCTGTTACAAAATTGCCAAGGCTCTTGGTTGGAAATCCATTTTCCTGGATTTCTGTGAAGGCATTTCAGAACAGGAACATATGCTCTGTTATGTTTAGGCCACATGGAGCGAGGTAAGGGAGATGACACCCCTGCAGGAAGTGGGAGCCCATCTGAGAAGTTCCTCAAGACAACATCAGGCAAATATCAGAAGGGGCAAGGGGGCTGGCTAAGGCAGAGTGTTCTAAGTGGCACCATCTTGTTTGGGAGTCCACTATCCTGTCACCAGACCACTGAGCCAGACACCCACAGGTACCCATAAAGTCCTATTCCACAAACCACATATAAACCTGAAAACATGGAGAGAGTTCTGGGGAAAGAGGATCCCTGTTTTGGTTTTGCTTTGCTTGGATGGATTGTCATCATTTTGCTGTAAAGAAGTTAACACCCTGTCACACCAACCTTTCCACTTTCAAAGAAGTGGGAAGAGCAGAAGGACAAAGAGCCCTCAGACCCAGGAATAAATAAGCCTGAGGGGGGTTTGTGATGGTTACGTGATGAGACAGATGATGTGTCTCCCCATGATGCGGTGTCTGGCATGGAGTAGGTGCTCAGTCCATGATGGTCTCACAGATATCCACAAGTGTGGAGCTGCTGTTAGGGTCCCCCAGGGTCCTTCAGGCTTGACAGGTGCTCCTGGGCTAGGAGGGGCTGCCATTGGTGTCTGAGTGGCCCTAGGGTGCCCCAAGCTGGATGCCTGGAGGTCATCCTCAGAAGTCTACCTGCCTCATTTCAGGACACTGTCTGTAGCTAGAAGCTCAGAACAGCCAGCATGAGTTCTGCCCATTCACAGAACACTCCCCAAATCTGGGCACTCCCTCGTCAATGGATGAGGGTGGCTTACTGCCATCCCATTGTGCCGGAAGGTCAGGGATTGCCCAGGGCCTCTCAGCCAGATTCATACCCTCATCTTGCCAGAGTCTCGCCTGATGCCTGCAGCCCCCACACCTCCCAGTGTTGAGGGGGCCTGGATGGTGCCCAGCTGGTAGAGTATATGTGTTGGGATGAGGGATCAAGGAGGGTGTCTGCAGTAGCGGAACGTCCGTGGGCTCCAGACACACCCCTCCAGACCTGGACCTTAACCTCCACCACCTCTGGAGACCATCCCAGTGTCCTGAGCTAGTCACTTACCTGGTGACCTGGGCTTCCTCATCTGTGAACCAGGCACAGTAATAGGTCTTCTCTAGAGCCTGGGGAGCTCTAGTCTTGACCGTGTGAGGTATGGGTAGGGTGGGCTGAGTGTGTGTGACTGTGAGGCAGGCCCAGTGCTGGATCTGGCACCCAGGGCTAGGTGCAGGCCCCGTGGCAGGGGGTGGCAGTGACAGTAGGTGAGTCACAATAAGTCCTGCGTGGACAGACTCAGGCCAGAGAGGAGATGAAGGCTCTGGCACCAGGGGACAGTGGTGTGGCAGAACTGGTTCCAGTGGAGTGTCAGGGCACAGGCATGGGACAAAGGGCCTTGGATTCCAGGCGCAGGGCCCAGGGAACACCCCACTCCAATCGAGGTGCATTGATACACTAGCCCGGCAAGTCAGGGGATGGGAGGATGAACACTGCTATCTGAGGCTGAGTGGCCGCCTGGGCTGTCTCGGGCCACAGAGCTCCTCCTGTTCCAGGTCCTGGCTCCCGGGAAGCCTCAGATTTCCACCCTTCCCTGGAATCCCAGATCATTGAAGCGGTTCCCAGCCAGGCTCCCTCAGGCTGTCTCCTCGCCACCCTCAGAGCCCCTCCCAAACACACTCAGATCTGGCTCCACCAGGCTCCCTCCCTTGCATGGGAGGCAGGCCACAGGGATCTCTGTGCTTCCTGTGACCTCCTGCCCACCCTGTTCACGGGCCCTGACGCTTGCTTCAGCCCTGCCCTCCAGCTGGCCAATGGTTCCAGGATTGGATCCCCAGCGCAAGGTCAGAGGAAGGACTGAGGGCTAGTCAAGACCTAGCTGGGCAGCCTGTCACTCCCTCTGGCCCTTGTAGGTGCCGGCAGCTGGCTTGGTGCTCTTCTCAGCTGGCCACTATGGCCCGGAGACTGCCCAGCACCGCCAGCCTGGCACGCTTCTGCCAGAAGCTGAACCGGCTGAAGACACTGGAGGAGTCCACCAGGGAGACACCGCTGCAGTGCCACCTGACCATGGCGGACCTGACCCTGCTGGCTGTGGGCGCCATGGTGGGCTTGGGCCTCTATGTGTTCACGGGCACAGTGGCCAAGGAGATGGCTGGCCCTGTGGTGGTTGTGTCATTTGGCGTGGCCGCCATGGCCTCCCTGCTGGGAGCCCTATGCTATCCAGAGTTAGTGGCACTTGTGCCCGGCCAGGGCTTTGCCTACCTGTTCACCTGCATGTCCATGGGTGAGCTGTGCGCCTTCCTCATTGGCTGGAACATGCTCACTGGGAACCTCATTAGTGGTGCTGCCATGGCCTAGGTCTGGAGCAGCTACCTGGGCGTCATCTTCAGCCACCACATCCACAGCTTTATCGAGCCACATGTGGGCATCTTGCAGGTGCCCTTCCTGGCCCAGTACCCAGACATCTTGCCTGCTGGGATCACACTTTTGGCCTCTGCATTTGTCTCCTGCAGAGCCAGTGTCTCTTCCTGGCTCAATCGTACCTACTCTGCTATCAGCCTGGTCGTCATCCTCTTCATCATCATCTTGGGGTTTGTCCTGGCCCGCCCGCGCAACTGGAGCACTGAGGAGGGTGGCTTTGCACCCTTCGGCTTCTCTGACATCATGACTGGTGCTGTCACCTGCTTCTTCGCCTTCATGGGCTTTGGTGCCATTGCTGCCTCCAGCGAGGAGACCCAGAACCCAAATTGAGCTATGCCTACAGCCATTGCCATCTCACTTGGCCTGGAGGCTGGTTCCATCATCCTTGTTTCCACTGTGCTCACACTCATGGTGCCCTGGCACAGCCTGGACCCTTACTGGGCACTCACTGATGCCTTCCACCGGTGGGGCTATAGCTGGACAGGCTTCATTGTGGCGGCTGGTGCAATCTGTGGTAAGGGGCCCTTCCAGACAAGGTGGGAGGGGACATGGCAGTGGGACCCTACCCCAAGCCTCCCAGGGAACACGTCTCCATCTGGGCCTGTGTTCCCAGCTTCATCATGGGGCCAGGAATGGGCTAATGATTAGATTCTCCACCCGGGCTTGTTGGGAGGGACCTACTCAACGACCCTCCTAATTGTACATAGAATGTCAGCCCTGGGCATGTGCTTCCAGGTCCTTTCCTGGCAGAGGGACTCAGCCCTCATCAGATTCTCCAGTAGGTCTGTCACCTGTACTGGGGCATCTCATTCCTGGGTGGTGAGGGGGAACAATTCAGCACCCCTCATACACTCAGGCTCACTCTGAGAGCCCAAACTCATGCCCGTGTTCCCAAGGGGCCACCCATGCCCTGGCCCCAGCAGCAGCCCCTGTGGGCCTGTCCACCATGCTGACCAGTCTCCCACCCTCTGCCACAGCCATGACAACTCTCCTGCTTGGAAACATCTATTTCCTGCCACGTATCATCTATGCCATGGCCACCGATGGGCTTTTCTTCTAGGTGTTTGCCCACGTGCACCCTCAGACGCAGGTCCACATGGTGGGCATCCTGGTGTTCGGGGTCCTCATGGCTTTCCTGGTGCTGCAGCTGGAACTCACAATACTGATCCAATTTGTGTCCATCAGCACACTGCTGACCCACACTGTCATGATCACCAGCATGATCATGCTACACTTCCAAAAGGCCCCTCCCTCCAGTTCCCTTGGCCCAGCCAGCCCTGTGGGCACAGAGCAGGCCTCAGCCCCTGAGGCCAGGCAGCAGCAACCAGCCCTGAGGTCCTATCTTAGCTTCTTGGGTGGGTGCCAGCTTGGAGCCGCCGTGGCTTGGGCACTTTGTGTCCTGGTGGCCTCAGCCATCACTCTGGACTGTGTGCTGGTCTTTGGGCACACGGCCCTACACCTCCCACCACGGGGCTACACCCTGCTGCTCCTGCTCAGCTCCATCATGTTTCTGCTCAGTCTCCTCATCCTAGGGGCCCACCAGCAACAGCACCGGCAGGACACCTTCCAGGTACTTCCTCCAGCCAACACCCATCACTCTCAGCCCAGCCAGCTCCCCTCACCCCTTACTCCTCTGCCATGGCAGGAGGAACCAGGGCTCACAGGGCAGGGGAGGCCAGTGCCCCATCCCCCTCTTTCTGCATGGCTAGTGGACACTTGTCTCTGGAATCTCCAGAGGTGGAGAAAGGCTCTGTGGACTCCCGAGATATAGGCCCCTGGGGCAGCAGATCTTCTCACAGCCCAGTCCGGCCCTGCACTTGCCACCTCAGATCCCCATGGTGCCACTGTCTCCAGCCCCGAGCATCCTCCTCAACGTCTTCCTTACGCTGCAGCTGAGCTACCTGACATGGCTGCATTTCTCCATCTGGCTGATGATCAGTGAGTGGGGGCCAGGCTGGGTCCTTAGGTGGGCTGCAGGAGGAGGGCAAGCAGGGAAGCAGGGCTGGGACCTGCCCCTCAGGCTTGTTGCCCCCCTTGCAAGACTCGTGGTGTATTTTGGCTACGGCATCTGGCACAGCAAGGAGAACCAGCGGGAGCAGCCCGGGTTGACTGCCCCAGGTGACAGCCTGGAGATGGCACAGGACCTGCAGCCCCCCAGCCAGGCACCAGCCCAGGAGCCCGGCTGCATGGAGCAGCCCGCCAGTCCATGAGGATCGCTGGGGCTTCCCTGCCCTCCCCCACCTCCTCAGGAGACCAGCGGGGCTAGCAGCCCCTTCTATCCAGGGCAGCTCGTGTTTCCAGGCCTGCCCATGCTGGAAGGTCCTCAGGACCTCAGCCCAGGTGTCAAGCTTTGAGTCCTTGGGAGTGGGCTGTGGCCAGCATTGGTGTGGTGGACTCTTCGCCCAGTGCCTTCCAGTTTATGACCAACTCCAGCTACCTGGGCAGGTGGAGTAGGGTGAGCAGGGAAGAGGCCTGCAGCCCCATGGATCTACAATAACAACTGCTTGGCCAGCCATGTGGCCTGTCACTGTCTACTGTGGTGTTATTTCTGGTACTGAGTCCTCGCTTGTCCCCGGGACCCAGACGATTGTCCCCAATCCACAGCAAAAGTGCTGAGGTTCTGTCATAGGGACGCACCAGCCCTGGGACAGCCCTGAGTCAGGGACATGGCCAGGCCTGGGTCATGGGGTCATGTCCTAAAGCCAGCTCAGAAGGGAGCTACACACACCAGGCACAGAGGGGTCCCACCCAGGGTGGAGTCAGGGTCCCTCCCAGGCTCCCCACATATGCCCTTGCGGGCAGATCCAGAGAGCAGAACCTGGATGCGAAGGAGGCTGCCCAGAAAGGGCAGTGGAGTAGTGGGGTTCCCTCAGTTTCCCAGGGATCCCAGAGAGCAGGGCATGCGCCTGAGGCCCCAGGGTGTAGAGGCCCACCTGCCCGGGTACACACATCTCTCAGGTGCAGGCCCACATGGCTCCCCTGGGGGTGCACACCCACGTGCAGACTGAGGCACAGCTGGTTCCAAGCTCAGGGCTGCCCGCAGCTCCCCAGCTGCCTCTCCCCCTGCCCGCCCCTCAGGGCTTTGTGATAAAGGCTCAGGACGGACACACGCGTGCAGGTGGGGGCACAAGCGCCTGGGCCTGCTCCAGGTACCTTCCACACTCCTGGTGGCTATCGGTTCCCAGTCCTTGGGGGTCCCCAGGCCCACCCTGCTCCCCCACTGGTCTCCCCAAGGCTACATCTACCATACGTGCCTTCCCCCCCCTCCCTGTTCCTGCCTGTAAGGGCCACACAGGAAGCTGCTGGCTCTGGCAGCTTTACTCCTCGGCTCTCTGCAGCCTTGACCTCAGCTTTCTCTGGGCCCCAAGGACAACGAGGTACCCGTGACCCCGCTCCAATAACCAGGTTCAGGGCTGTGTTCTCTCACCCTGGCCCTTCTGAACCCGCCTCCCACGGACACGGCTCTGGGGATTGAGAGGAGCAGGGACCCGAAGGCTTTCCTGGGGCTCCAGGTGCCAGATGATTCCAGATGCTGCCCAGCCTGAGCCCCAGCCCTGGCCCTCCCCAACCGGGCCCAGCTGCCTGCATGCCCCTGGTCACCAGGGACCCATGGGAAGGCAGCCCCTGTCTTCCTGAGGTGGGTTCCCCCAAATCCCTGCCCCACCCTGGGACCAAGAGAGGGCTTGGCTCCTGCAGCCCCCATCCCTCCTCTCCTGACCATGGGCCCATGGGGAAATACTCCAGCAGGCAGGACTCAGGCCCCCGGGAGGATTCCAGAACAAGAACTAGGCCAGCGTATGGAGGCTTCCATGTCCTCTGTTAAGCACATTCTTTCCAGCCCCTGGGCTCTACCTGGGGTCTTGGTCACAGCGTGGTTCTCAGGCAGTTGCCTCAGGCTGGGTGGGCAGCTGCCCAGACATGTTCTCAAGTGTGACTTTGGGCAGCAGTGACATATGTGTGCAGATATACAGCCTCCCAACCACCATGGCTCCCAGGAGCCTGGTGAGCGGGTTCCAGGGGGGTGGGCTGGGGTCACCAAGCAAACATACAGAAGGTCCCAAAAGACCCCATGCCCACCAACTCAGCCCCTGCCCCCTCCCCATCCCAGCCCCCCGCAGCCCGAGGGCTGCCACCAGGAAGGGGCTGGTGCTCACAAGCTGAGCAGGTTTGGGTCCAAGAGGTGCCTGTGCCCTTGCCTGGGGTCCTAGGGGGTCAGATCATCTGCCCACCGCACTCCTCACTCCTCATTCTCAGGAGAGTGTTGAGAGGGGTGAGTATCTAGATATCAGTCACTTACCTTCAAAAAGTTTCCTGTGAAATCTGTCTAAATATATCTGGCTTACTAGAGAGAGGGAGAGAGAGAGCAAACGGGGCAAAATGGTGAAAAAAAAAACCTCGTGAACTCAGATGAAAGCTATGGGTTTTTATGGTACTAATCTTTCAAGTTATTCTATAGAGTTTTGTAATTTTTTAGATAAAACCTGAAGGGAAAAGTAAAGAAGGCCCCCCCTGTGCCATGGAGGGAGATTCTGGAGGCAGGGTGGAGTGGAGGAGGGACTGGGGTGAGGGGTCCGAGCTGCAGCGGGGGTGAGAGGACACATGGGGTGGAGGCCAAAGGGCTCAGGAGGGAGGCTGGATGGAGCCTGTGCTGGGGGACCTGGAGCTGAGAGCCCCCCCTCCTGCCCTGGGGACCCCTCCACACACAGCAGAGGGTCCAAAGGGATGGGCCTGGCTGGGGTCTGTCCCGGCCGCCACAGGAGGATAGTTGGAGGGGCACCTGGCTGTGGGGCCGCAGCTGAAGTCGTAGCTCCTCTCCTGCAGCTGGAAGGAGTTGTGGGGTTGCCGTTGGAGCCCCCGGTGTCCAGGTCACAATCCCAGATGACATGGATGCCCACAGCCCCGTCCTGTACACAGCGCATCACTGCTCTACCAGCACGCGGGCAGGGACCCTCTCCTCGAGTCCTTCTAGAACCCCGCCCCCAGGGGCCCACCAGGAACACCAGTTCCTCAGAGACCCCTCCAACCCCGGCCACAAGGTCCGCAATGAGGAATACAGGAGGTAGGGGTTGAAGCCTGGGTCACAGTGGTAGTGCTTGAAATAGTGGTGTCCCAAGTGTCCAAGGCATTGGACCTGAGAGGGGGTGAGGCCAGGGGGTCGGGCCAGGCAGGGGACAAAGAGGATCTGGGGCAGCCAGGACCCACCACGCTGACCTGGAGAAGTTGAACTTGCTGAAGGTGACAGTGTTTTTGATGAACAGCATGAAGTTCTCAGCCTGGAGCAGCAGGGGCTTCCTGCAGGTGGGGGAGGTCAGGGGCAGGCTCTGCTGGTCCTGGGACCTGCCCTGGGTGTTGGGGACACTTACACAGGCACAGTGTCACTCTCCATGGGGTGCCAGCCCCGGATCTCACAGGTCCTGTGGGTCCCATTGAACTCCACACACTGGCCTGTTTTTATGCCTTGAAAACACAAGACAAACTCCAGGCCCCCAAGTCTTCACAGGGCCTGGGAAGGGAGTGTGCAGGGGGCTGTTGGCAGAAAGAAGACACACAGAGGCACCACAGGGCCTGCACGGGGGAGCCACACAGGGTCCCAGCACGGCCTCCTGAACCGCCTCCCAGTGGAGGTGCTGGAAGACAGGCCCACAGTTACTGTGGCTGTGCGTCCCCGTCTCCCCTCAGGACAGTCCTCGTCAGCCCAGTGGTTCACAGTGGGATGGAGGGTGGTGAAGTGGTGAGAGAGCAGAGTTGTCCAGGCCCAGGAAACGTCTCCCCTCTGTGACTCAGCTCTGCAGTCCACAGGGACACGCCCTTCCTCCTCTTAGTCCCCAGGGTTCCCTGAGTTTGTGGGCACATGGGAAAGTTGGAGGGTGCGAAAAAAAAAGAGGTGGTCAGAGGGGGGAGGGTGAGCAGCCCCCGGCCAGATCGGGGTGCAGTGCTGTATCCCAAGAAAGAGCGAGACTCCTTACTTCCTGTTAGTTCTGTCCCCGGTGGGGGCAGAAGTGACTCCTCGAGGCCCAGCTCCTCTGACCCAATTCTGATGACAGAATAGGGAAGGTGGAGGGACTCTGGGAGGGTAAGTTCATGCCAAGGTGGGGGTGCTCGGTGTGGCAGACAAAGGGCGGGACCCTCCTCATAGGGGTCTGTAGGGAAGTGGGACCCCACACACTGGCCAAAGGACCACTGGCCAGTCCCTTCCCAGCTTGTTCTGCTGTGAAACAGGGACATTAGTGCCTGCACATGGTCACAGAGTTCTGGGCATCAGCCAGGAGGGGACGGTGGCGAGAATTCTGGGAGTCCCAGACCCCGGAGAGGAAGCATCCTCAAGAGTCAGGCACTCGCACAGACATGGTTCTGCCAGGCAGAGTGTGGACACCACTGTCCAGGGCCCCAGGCTCAGGGGCAGCAGGAGGAACACAGCACCAGGGTGGCAGGCACCTGGGGACTCTGAGAAGCCAAATGAGACACTGGGACTTTGTAGGTGGTGGGACTGTAAGAAGTGGGCAGGGAACAGCATGGGGGCACCTGCTCTGCCTCGCTGTCCCTACCTATGTCCTGAGTCTCCACCCTGCAGGGCCACCATCTCCTCCAACCGGACTCCGTAGTGACCATAATGGGTCCCCACCTCTGCCCTTATCCGCCTCCTTCCAGCAGCCCGAGTGGCCCACCCCAATGACAGACGATTGAGTGCCCCTCCCCTGAGCCCATCTGTGGCTCCCACCGCTGCCATCTCCAGTTCAGCTCCTTCGAGGGGCTCCCAGGCCCCTGTGATCTGGGGCTACCCCCTCCCTGCCCCAGTCCAAATCTAGGCTCCACCCCACTCAGCAGCAGGGAACCCTGGTGGTGCCTCCTCTCACACAGTTGGGGCCTTTGTCCATGCAACCCCTCTGCCTGGACATCCTCTAGATCCCACTCAGCCTTCCATCCTGCAGGAAACCCTTCATGAGGCCCCAGGTTGGCTGACGTGCCTCCCTGGGTCTCCCAGCTGCAGCTTCTGCCCCATCACAGGCCCTGCCTCCCTGGCCGGGCTGTGTGTGCAGGAGCTCCGGGAGGTGAGGAGGGTGGAGTTCTGCAAGCCTGGTCTGGGGGAGGCTCAGCAGGTGTTTGCTGGAGGGTGTGACACTACAAGGAGCACAGAGCATGTGCTGGGAGGGACCAGATGACCAGACCCTGAGAGGAGCTGGCAGGAACTCTGCTATTCTCAGGAAGCCAGGGTGTCAGGTCTGATGAATTACCCAGCCCTGGCAGCTTTGAGGAAAGGGCCAGAAACCTGGCCGTGGGCAAAGAGGGACCTCGTGGATTCCAGAAAACACAGAACTGTGGCCCCAGCACAACTTCAGGACAGTCTACAAACCGAAAATCAACTAGACGTCTCTGAGCATTCAGCAAGGGAGGGATATCGTGTGTGTTTCTGAACGTCAGCACATTCTCTGTGCACGTGCCTCACCTCGTCTGTGGACGGGGCCAACCAGGGACATGTGGCCCCTCCAGCAAGTGGGGGGGGACCAACGACCAGGACTCAGTGGACAGGGGTCAAACAGTACCCTCCAGCCCAGCAAGCGATTCCACGTTGGACTCAATTAAAGAAAGACATCACCATGGAGGGCGGCTCCCAGGGCTACGTCCCGGGTGCCAACTGTTCAGACAAAATCCACAGCTGGGGAACTGTACACGTGAAAATGGTAAATTTTATGTTATATGCATTTTATCACACTAAAAAATTGGAAACAAATTCACAGCTGGGGAGGAGAGAGAGTGTGCTCTGGGACACACGCTGGATCCCTGGGACGCCCCCAGGCGAGAGGAAAAGTTGAGATTTGGGGGAGAGTCTGCATTTCTGCATGAAGGGGCAAGAAGAGGGTGGGCACTCTGCCTTTACCCCAGCTGTAGTGAAAAATACCAGAGATCATAAGTGACCCTGTGCTCAGCATAAGAAGCAGTGTACTGTGTTTGCCCACAAAAATGGAAGCTGCCCCGGGACACATTAACAGAAGCTGCCCCGGGCATAGAGAAAGCGAGGTGATATTCCAGCTTGGCTCTTGCTATTAGAGCCCACTTAAGTATTGTGCCCAGTTCTGGGAGTTACACTGACAACCTGAAGTGTGTCCAGAGGACAGGATGGGGAGGGTCCCGGACACTTCACAGAGAACAACAGTGGAAGGATCTGGAGGCATACTGCTCAGTGGTGCAGAGTCCCCAGGTGGGGCTGGGAGGCCTTGGGTCAGTGACTCAACTTGGCTGGGCCTCAGTCCTCTCATCTTACATAGGGACTGCAGTAATTCCTGCCAGGCAGGGTGTTTTTGGGAGCGAATGAAATGATTCATGAAAAGCAGAGTGTCTGGGATAGGTAGCCCATACTGAGCCCTCAGTCACCCGGGAAGGAGAAGGGGGGACATTCCTGGTGACCCAGGGCTGGTGGAGGAACAGGGACCCACTGGGAGGCTCTCAGGCAGCCTTACCTCTGGGCATCCGCCGTGAACTTGTTCTGGTGTCACAAGGGAATTGGTCACCAAGAAGAACACGTTCTCTCCCTGGAAGGCAAGGGTCAGGGTGGGCCCCTGTTTGGCTTCCTCAGTGAGAGAGGCCAGAAGCTGGCAGCCGGGTCTGTGAGGGAGGGGGTCCTGGCCCATCCAGTCATCAACCCTGTGCCTCAGGAAAACACCTCCAGTGAGGCAAGTTGAGGCAGAGGTGGGAGGCTGGCTGGGATTCTGGCCATTTCTGAGCCCCTGTCCGCCTCTCTGAGGCAAGATATTTTTCATATTCGCTCAAATTCGCTCACCCAGAATTTTCCAAGAGCTTCCTGCTTCTAGGCACTGAAGATCCAGAGCCAAATTGGGCTGGGCGCCCACCCAGGCTAGTGGAGAGTGGAGCCCTCATTGCACACATGGCCAGGGACAAGGGGAGCAGGTGGTGAGCTCTGCCTGGGACAAAGGCAGGGTGGCTGTGGAGACGGGTGGCCTGCCACCTGTGTGCTGTGTGTGACAGCTCTGCACATTTGGGGGGATGCACACCAGGGAAGGGGAGGGGAGGGCTGGGCAGAGGGCAGGGGTGTGGCAGTGGTCAGGATCTACAGGGACTTGGTGGCCACCATCTTGGAGAAGGAACCGTCCCAGGGTGGAAAGCAAGGGCTGGCAGGCTCTGATGGTGTCACCTGTGAGGGCTCAGCCTGGCTGCTGCAGGGAGCGCACCTGGGGGCCCACAAGCAGACCACAGGCACAGCGGGGGCAGCAGGGAAACCCGACAGGGTTTGGGAATGGACAGCAGGGAGGTGGGGAGCTGGGTCCAGCTTTGGTCCTGGTAGACGGCATGGCCCTCAGTGGACGAAAAGAGGCTGCACTGGGAGAGGGAGAGGGTTTCTCCTTGGACGTGGTAGGTGTGCATCAGGAGGCAGCTGTGCGCAGGGCAGGTGGTCACCGGGGCTACAACTGGGACATCAACAGAACAGAGGTGGAAACTGGGGCTGTAGAGGATCTGGGTGGAGGGAGAAGGGGCCAGAAATGCAGGGTGGGAAGAGCAGAGGAGCCAGACCACAGGGCCCCAGGTCAGGGAGGAGAGCACTCAGGAGCACCAGGCCCTGGCCCCCTGCCCCTCCACCCCTCCCTCAAGCTCAAGCCTTGAGTTCCCAGACCCCCCACTCTTCCAGGTGCAGCCTTTGTGAATGCAGTACCTCGGGCCTGGCTTCCTGCTCCGTCCCATTGTCCACCTGGAAACCTCTTACACATCCCTCAGCCGTGTCCAAGGCCACTCCTCTGTCAGGCCCTTCCTGAACCCGGACTGTGACAGCGCCAGCACCCCCTCTGGCATCACATGCCCCTCTTGTACACACTTTCTGCATGGGTGGGGTCAGAGGTCTCAGCACCTGGCAGCAGCACCAAGGCACCCACCTGTGGCAGCTTCACGAACTCAGCCACATCCAACAGCCTGTTCTGCAGCTCCTCGATCTGGGACAAGGAAACCCCTTTGAGTTTGGTGATTACGGAAATCTGGGATCCACGTCCTGCTCCTAGTAACCTTTTGTGGCGAGGAGGGCCCACGTGGGGAGGAGGTGATGGGCAGTGTGGTGTGTCCCCAGCACTCGGTGAGCAGTGGCAGAGCTGGGCCCCACCCACCCAGCCCCTACACACCCTGTAGGCTCCCAGCACAGCGTTCAGGGCCCCTGCCTCTTCTCCAGCCTCATTTCCACCCCAAACACCCTGCACAGGCCAGAAGCCCCGGCCACGCATCAGAGAGCCAATGCTCTCAGACCCACATGCCCACCACCACCTCCTTCCCCAGCCTTCACCCTCCCCTGCCCCAGCCAGACCCAGCTCCCTCCTTAAAGGCTCCCCTGATCCAGCCACAGCTGTGGTCTGTCTCAGCGGCCCCAGGGCTCCAGCTCTCACAGGTGTCAGGGACTACCTCCTGCCCCTCCCAGGGCCTCCTGGGCAGAGTGAGACCCATCCTGCTCTGTGCCCAGAGCCCAACATGGAGCTGGGGACAAGGCCTAGGAAAGGAGGCAGGTGGGCACACAGGAGGACACGAGCACGCGGCTTGCTCTTGTACCTGCTGCCTTGAGACAGACGGAGATCCTTCCTTCTGCCCCCACCCTGTCCCAGCCTGTCGCCTCCACTGCCACCAGTCCAGCCCCTGAGGAGTCACACCCCTCCCTCAGCCCAGCAGGACCAGTCACGGTCCCTCCAGCCAGCTTGCCCAGGAGCCACTCTCTTACCCCACCACGGAGACCATGACCCCGAGCTGCAGCAGCCTCTGTGGGGCGCCAACCTCCCAGTTCCTGGTCATCACCTACCTCTCAGTTTGTAATCCAGAAGCCCCCAGCCGGTCACAGCCCCTGCGGGTCCCATGCCCTCAGCTCCTGCTGGCTGCCAGGGAGCAGGGTCAGCAGAGCAGCTGCAGCCCCAGCTGAACAGGAGGAAAAGCAGGCGCCCAGACCAGGCCAGGCCAGCAGCTGGTAAAAGGACACTCCCACTGGGGGCAGGACCCAGCCCCACCCCCGCTCTGGGCTCAGTCCCCACCCCCAGCTGCCCTGGGCCTCCCTTCCTCTCTGACTCCCTCTGCCTGGCCCTGGGACTCAGCGAGGAGCAGCCCCTCTCCCCTGCCCTTTGGCCTCACTTCCTTGGGCGCTGAGGGGATGACAGGTGTTATAGGTACTTTGAGAGGGGAATAGGAGGAGACAGGAGCCCAGAGGAGCGGCCAAGGAAAGCATAAGGAAGGAGGCACCTCTGAGCTGACACCTGCAGATTCTGAAGTTCTACAAGCACAGCTGGGGAGGAATGTTCCTGGAGGAGGAAGCCGCATTTGCGACGCTGGAGCAAGAGAGAGAACTGGGATCCACAGAGCGGGAGCAGGACTCTGGCTCCAGAGAGGAGGGTGGCTGGCTCTGCAAGGTTCTCAGGACTTCCTGTGCGATGCCCGGCAGAGCTGCCCCACGCCCTTAGCACAGGGACTAAAGCCCGACTCTGGAGTCAGGCACGGTCGCCAGTCCGCGGAAGGGGGCGATGCTGGACCCACACGGGACGGCAGGGGGAACAAGCGCCGGCAAGGCGCCCAGCCCTGCGCCTGTCCCGTGGTGCACGCCCTTCTGTGCCCTGGCCAGGAGCGGGGTCAAGTGCAGTGCCCGCCAGCGGCGGTTTCTGCGGCAACAACAACATGGGGTTGCTGGGGCGAATGCCCCAGGTGAGCGCTTCTCTACTGGCTGCCAGGGGCACTTGTTCACTGCACGCCACATTCGTTGGTCCATGCAGCCGGCGGTTCCGCCAACACCCCCGGATGTGCTCTAGGAGAGTCCTGGCTCAGTCCCAGCCTCAGTGCCCAGGACGGTGAAATGGGCGGAACCATGAGGGGTCCCTGTGAGAGGTCTGGGGAGAACAAGGAGCAGGAGGAGGTGGCGGTGGCAGCTGCTGGGCGTCCTGCGGGGGTCCCAGAGGCCGAGGAGGGTTCAGATGCGGATTCAGACTCTGACATGAAGACAGGTGTCCCAGGCACCTTGGGGGCTTCTAGTTAGGAGTGGAGGGGACAGGCTGGGTCCGAGGGGGCAGGGGAACCCTGTCCAGCAGAGAGTGCATCCCTCTGTGGGACCCCTTCACGGAGGCCGGCGGCCCCTCCAACCCCAGGCCCTCCCAGAAATGCTCTTGGCAGCATCATTTGTTCCACTCTCAGAACCCGCTTCCAGAATGATGTTAAAATGCAGAAACCTAGCCAAAAAGTCTAAAAAGGGGTGCCCCACTCCTTCCTGAAATGGGATCAGGGCTGGGTTTTCCCAGCCCACAGGAAAAACTAAACTGATGGACGTATAGAACTTAGAATTATTTCAGTGTATTCCCCTATAAAATGTTCATAAATCACGTGTGATATCCAATCCAATAGAAAAGACACAGCATGCACACAGTGTCAGACAGGCAGGGTCCTAAGCTTGGCTCTGCCGGGATCAGCTACTACTCGCTGTGTGACTTTGGGGAAAGGATTTGCTTTCTCTGAACCTCCATGTCCCCATCTGTATATGGGGCAGGAGTCCCCACTAGCACAGGAAGTAATGCCTGTAGAGGGAAACAGGCTGGGTAGTGACAGAGGGCAGGAGAGGAGGCAGGCGACTGTGCCTGGGGAGGGGGCCACATGGACCCCTGTGTCTATCAGGCGCCCACTGGCTTGGAGAACTGGTCAAGGACGCCCTCCACCTGAGGTCTTGCTGGGCCCACAGAGTCGTGCCTGCCCCCTGCTTCCTGCGCCAGGGACGCACCCCAGAGTTGAGCCTGTGGCACCGTGGCCTGGGGCCCCAGGTACCCCTGGAGGGACCTTGGGCCAGGCATGGAGGGGAGGACCTGGGAGGAGCAGCCATGGGAGTGGCCCTCCCTGAGCCCATCCCACACATTCCCCAGCCTTGCTCTGTGCCAGGTATGTCCCATCCCCCATATCTGGGGGACAGTGGGACCCGGGCTCTGATGGAGATCAGTGTAAGTGTTGGGGAGCCTTCAGGGGACCCTAATGCACTGAGGGGTCAGGGAAGGCTCTAGGAGGTCTGGTGGAGCCTAGAAGGAGAAGCAAGAGACCCCTGGGCATGTGGGAAGGAGTTGGCCTTCCAGTTGGAGAGCATCGAGCGGGCTCAGCCCTGGCAACAGGAGCCCGGGTAGTGACAAGCTATGTGTGGGACCTTCAGCTCTGGGAAGGGCCAGGCCTCTCAGACCCCTCGGTGCCATGGGGCCACGGGCTCTCCCTTCTGCATTGACCTCCAATCCCCATGTCAAGTGGCTGGATTCCATACAATAGGCTCTGTGGGGCCGGTGCAGAGGCCCTGGCAGGTGCCCTGAGCAAAAGCAACAGCATCTATGGTAGGTGCTAATCCAGAGACAGGTGGGCAGGCTTGAGTCTTCCCTTTCCTGAGGGGTGTCGACCTCCCCCCCAGCCAGGCCTTCTATCCCTGGGCCTGCTGGTGTTGCTGGGAGAGGGGCCTCATCACAGGGTGGGGTGGGTGGGGGTGGAGTTAGACCCTCTGTGGTCCACACAAGGCTAGATGCCACTCCCTTCCTGAGCCACCCCACCCATCCACCCCCTCCTCAGCTGGACAGCACCCCCTGCAGACAGTGGCTTCCCAATGCCTGAGTACAGCGTGGGAGAGTCCTTTGGCACAGAGAGACGGGGGCTGACAGTGCAAGAGGAGGGAGAGCTGAGTGGGAGTTTGGCGGGGCTGGATCCAAAGGCCGCCTCTGCCAGCAGGGTGACCCTGGGCAAGCAGTTCAACCTCGCTGAGCCTCAGTTTCCAATCTCTGAAATGGACCAACAATGCCGCTTAGCCCTCTGGGTTGTGATGAGCATTAAAAGCTCGGCAGAGTCTGACCCACATAAGTACTCTGTGCAGGGCCATTTAGGCTGTCATTGACAATCTCCAGAGATGCAGCCATGAGGGATTCTGCTGGGGGTTATATTGCTGCCAGGGTGGAGTCATCAACAGTGTGGCTGCAGCCCCATCACAGCATCCTCCACAGCACCACAAAGGTGGGGGTTTAGTCCCTTGACAAAGAAGCTTGTGGGCATGTGGGGTGGGGGTGGGGCATCCAGCAGATGGGTTGCAGAGTTGCCATGCAACCCCAGGACAGTCCGCCTGCAAAGCCCCTGCCACTGCCTCAGGCCTGGAGGTTTGTGGGATGGAGGAGGGTGGAGGAGGGTGGTCTCTGACTTTGGATCCCACTGACTGGGGTGCTGGCCCCCAGATGTGGAGCTGTCAGAGAACCAGCTGGGAGCGGTGGCCGCCCAGGCTGTGTGTGTTGCCCTTACGCTGAACCCGGCCATGCAGAGAGTAGAGCTGGCAGGGAACGGCCTGGAGGAGCAGGCGTCCAAGTATCTTGCTGAACTCCTGCTGGCCCACACGGGCCTGAAGTCCCTGGACGTGAGCTATGACCAGCTGAGTGACCCAGCATGTCCCATCCAGCCTAGGCTACTGTGGGGCCCATCATCCTGGGGCAGGGGCAAGTGGAGGTTGGCAGGACCACTCTGAGCCTCAGGGAACACACATTAACAAGGTCGTTCTCCATGATTATTGGTGCTACAAAAGAAACAAACAGGGCATGATTCTAGAGAAGAATGGGCATCCCTGCTTGGGTGGGTGGCAAGGGAGGCCTCTGTGAGGAGGTGACATTGAAGCTGAAATGTGCAGGGTGGGGAACAATCAGACATTGCAAGACCAGAGGGAGCACATTTGAAGCAGAGGAACAGTGGACATGCAGGCCTGTTTCTCAGACTGACGGACACCAGTGTGACTGGGCTATTGGGCCAGGGCAGAGTGGCCAGGCTGTGGGATGGAGAGGTGAGGGGGTTACAGGACTACAAATCATGGCAAAAGGCATAAAGATTCTATTCTGAGTCTGTGGAGGACAACAGGGGGATTCCCTGATCTCACCACATTCTCTCATGCCCCAGGGCCTTGGCATGGGCAGTCTGCTTTGCAAGGTACCTGCAGTTCTACCTGTCTATCCTCAACCACTCCAATCAATTATAAGAATCACTTTGGACCGTGGGTTAGGAATAAAGATTCCTGAGCCTTGGACCTGCTGAACCAGACTCTTGGGGGCATGCCTGTGCATCTGCATTTTAGCTGGTGCCCCAGGAGATTTTCCTGATTGAGAAATTTTGGGAGTCACTGCTCTGTCAGACTGCTTAGAGCACATGGAGCGGCACCAGCCTTGGCCTGTGAGAATCAGCCATAGAATCTAACTGTTACAGAGCCAGTTTACCTTCTAAGAAAATTATTGTGGGAAGTAGGTGAAATTAAAAGAGAAGCTCATTTCAGACTTTCAACAATCCACTATAGGTGTCCCTCTGGGCCTGCACGGTCATGGGGTGAGCACCAGAGAGGCAGTCAGGAGGGAGGGGGCTGGCTAAGGCTCTGTGGAGGCAGCACAAATACAGGAGGGGGGTGGTTTTCATCCTCGAAAAGGACAGACTCAGCAGGGCCATTTTGATTCCCCAGGTGGGGATCTGTGGGTGGGCCTGACTCCCTGGAGGGTGAAGGAGCTTGGGTCTCAGTCTCCCCACCTAACCAACGGCGATTGTAGCACCTGCCACATAGGTTGTCTGCAGGGGTCATGAAGACCAAGCATTGGATCTACAAGAGGCTGATTCCTGCCTGTAGAACCTTCTCACCTTCTAGCTATTCAGCAAAGAAGGGGCTTCGCTACAAAGTGGGAGACCACTGCTCTCTCCTCCCAACCCTGGAAGTGTCTGAGGAGGATGAAAGTACCCCTATCTGAGAAACTGCGGGAGTCAGACCCAGTGCTGGGCGTGGAGTCTGGAGCCCTGTTCTCAGGGAGGCAGCACAGGGGCCTCCCCGCCTTGCGGGGAGCTCTCCAAGGTTCTGAAAGTGTCTGCCCAGCCTGTTCTGGCCCCGCGGGCTGGCTGAGCATCCTGCTCAGTCAGTGCATCTGTTTTCCTCTGTATGTTTCTTCAAACCAGCCTTACTAGACATGTACTCGGTGCTGGGACCACGGAGAGTGTCAAATTCAGGTCCCTGAGGGCCTCCTAGGATGGCAGGAGAGACTGGCCAGGCAGAGATGCCTAATGGTCAGAGCCTGGAAGGATGTAATCACAGTGGACATGGGGCCTAAGGCAGCCCAGCTCAGCCAGGTGGGCAAGCCTTCCTGACACCGTGACCCCATGTTGGAAGGATGAGGTGTTGTTAGCCAGGTGAAGAAGGGGGTCAACAGTTCCACACAGGGGACAGCCTGAAGGCACTTTGGTCCCAGCACTTCTGAGACCTGGACGCAGGCCAGACTCGCTGAGTGCTGACAGAATGGAGAGGTGGGTGGGTGGGTTTGGCTGCTGGCCATTTTACATGCTGAATATCTCTCAGGGTTTCTTAACCCCACAGGGCCCCACTTTCCTTTCTCTACCACCCCTGCCTCCTCTCCACCACAGCTGCACATACCTTGTCACTTCTTGCCTATAGACTATGGCACACACCTCCCGACAGTCCCCTGGCCTCTCGTCTCTGCCCCTGTCCACCTCAGTCCATCCCCTACACCCACCGCTAAGGAATCCAGCCTTGTCACTTCTTAAAGCCGTCCCTGCCTCCTCACCCCTGATAGGGCAGTGCCCAAGGCCCTTGTCCTAGCATTCAAGGCTCTTAGCATCTCTCAAGTGCCCATGGCTCCTACCTCATTTCATTGGCTTCCCCCCCGCACCAGCACCAGGCCTGTGTGCATTTCCACAAGTGCCCCATCCTCACTTGGCCTCCACAAATTCGCTCTTTCCTGTGTCGGCTCTCCACTATGCATGCACATGTGCATGGGGAGTCCCACAGTCTTCAAGGTTATCTCCTCTGTCCTCACTTTCCTGAACCCCTCCCCAGGTAGGGTTAGCCCCAACTCTTCTTCCACGCCTCCCTGTTTGTAGTCTAGAATAGCTCACATCCCATTAATTTGTATTTATGTCTCCCCCACTAAATGTGAAACCCTTGAGGGCAGGGCACGCCCACGCTGCGTTCAACTCCATGACTCTCATGCCCAGCAGAGACCCTGGCACACAGCGGGCATCAGTATCATCTTTTGAAGGAATAGACAGTGGATAAGAAGGTCTCTCTTGCTGTTTCTGAAGGGCAGATGCTTGGACCAACCCTGGCAGAAAACACAGTATAACCGAGCAAAAAGGGGCTCATTCTGCACACCACAATCCAGCGCCAATCAATTGGAAATGATTCAGTGGTTGAGAAAGAAAAGTATATACAATTAGCCAGCATAATTGTAAGATGGCAGATTAGTGTCCTAAAGAACCATCTTAAAGTCATACAGAATGTTGAGACAGTTATATAGGGGAAATGGGCAGGGAAGGAGGGGGTTTAGGGATATCGATCATCCAGTGTGATGCAATTCAAGGCGCCTTATTGTCTCTTTCTTCTGTCATTTGTGGTGGGTACCAATGCAGAGTTTTTCCTTCTGGAGGTCATCATATTCCTGGGGAACTCAGAAAACAAAGTTATGCTTATCACGGCTGGGAGATATATGTAAGCAAGCATCATAGAACTAGCAGATCATGTATTTTGCAAAAGCAAAAGGTGCTTAATTGTCTAAGCTACAGATAGGCTAGAACGTATTCACAGAGACTAGTGAGTCAGAGTCATAGTCACAATATTGCTTCCTTTCCCTAAGGTGGCTTCCCTCATGCTAACTTAAGATCTAGCTGTTACAATTTCCCACTGTCAGTTGTAACTTCATAATCTTATGAAATACTTGGGAATAAGGCTGTTGATACCTTCTGGCTACCTCCTGCTGATGAGGGTGGTGTCAAGGGGGACGACTATGGAAGCTTAAACTGACAATGTGGGTCAAAGCAAGTCTTTTAAATTGTGTCATTCTTGGAACTGAGGGTTAGTTCTGACCTTCATTAAGACTATTTGTTCTCCTGATTGTTTTGATAGGGACCAACAATATCGTTGGAGACACCAGCAACAACATTTTCTACATTTCCAACAAAGGAAGAAAAGGAAAATGATGGCACACCAGGACAATGGTTCCAGAGGGGGTAGATGGTGAGGTTGAGAGAGCAGAAAAAAAGCAGGTCACGCCACTTATGAATCCTGTACATGTATGTTCATATTCATTGACCAACTGGACAATTGTCTTTCCCCCACTGTCTACTGTGATCAGCAATTTATGATATGCTTGTCTAGTTTGGTTTAGGGTCTGTGCTAATTCTTCATTAAGGAAAGCTAATTTCTCTTATAGCCAAGCAGTTTCTAGACCTGTACTGCAGAGTCAGGTCTAAGTTCTAGTTCCCATGTTAAATAGGATTTTATATCAGTGTTGTCCAACTTTAGTTTGCAGGGCTTCAGGAAAAAGGGTGGTTTTAGTTTTCAATGATTCCAAATGAAAAGGACAGAAAAATATTGAAAATATTAATTTGGAGATCTGTACCCGATATTTGAGGAAACTAGAAGAATTCAGGATCCAGTCCAGTTTACAGATAGAAAACAAAAACCTCAAAGACAATTAACAGAACCAGAATCCAATATCCACAAATTTGTATTTTAGTCTCCACTGAAACGTAATTTTTCTCTCTAAAATGACCCTAATTTTTACCAAAGATAGCCAAATGAAGACTTATTGGTTTTCAAAATAAGTCTGGTTTCAATAAAGCTGGCCCAATTATTTACATAAGCACAGCAAGAACAGCAATTGATCATATAGGCTCTTTTAAATCTGTTTTGCTGGAACTTTTTATAAGGACTCTCAGATTGAATTTTAAAGGCCTCTCAAGGCCAGGAAACCTAAGCCAAGGACTTGTCATCAGACTCTGCCTGCAATACCTATAGATTTGGGTGAATTCCTCTCTTCTTGAGGTCCCCAAAATATCCTGGGGTTCTCTGTACCTGCCAGAGGAGCAACTTTCCTTACTCAACTGGAAATGTTTCTGGGAACCCTGTAAGCAAAGTACCAGGCCAATATTTCCAAATGGCTTTATTTCATAAAGTGCAATCTTTGTTTCTCAAAGCTGTATGGTCATATCTGAGTTTATGGATGTTTTTCTCAAATATGACATTCCAGTAAAAGCCTTGGTAATATAACCAATCTTTCCAGTTGTGTCCTGCTATAAGGAGAACAGATTATTATTGAACTTATGCAAACAACCATATTTCCATGAAACTAATACTGATTCACTTAGTTTCCAAATACTGGATGGATGAGGTATGGAGAAAAAGGTAAATGTTTCAATTCTGTTTACAAAAGTATAATTTACCAAATTGTTATAAACCATAGTTAGCTTAGGAGTTTTCCTTAAACTCCCCCCAAAAACATTAAAAAATCAGCAATATTTCAAACAAAAAGTCGTAAAAATTATAATTATCCTCATCAACTTATTCAGTCCCATGATATCAACTTTTGATCTTCTGGTAGCAGTTTCATGAGGCCATCGGTTTCTCTGTTAAGGTTTTTAAATATTTTTTTACTCAGCTCATTTTCATAATCTGAAAATTTGTCAGACATCTGCATTCTAGAGCAAATGTCAGAGTCCTTTCCATGAATCCCTCTGAAGATGAAACATATTTGCAAAAACATCAGAGTAAAACAACAACCTTCTGCAAATGACAACACATTAAAAAATGGCAATTCATAAAGACACTTGGCTATTTCTGTAACATACAACATTTTGAGATAATAACTAGAATTATCACTGACAACCAGGACAGATCAGAATTTTTGGAATGTTATATAATTTTTAAAACACTTATATTAATAAAATTTACTCACACAATGTAACCAGGAAGACTTATGATCATTTATTGGATAATGTTTTCCATGTAATTTAACATACCAAATAAGTCTGATTAGTTTAATATGTTTCTTTCTCTCTCTCTTTTTTTTTTTGTGAGGAAGATCAGCACTGAGCTAACATGTGATGCCAATCCTCCTCTTTTTGCTAAGGAAGATTGGCCCTAGGCTAACAGCTGTGCCCATCTTCCTCTACTTTACATGGGATGCTACCACAGCATGGCTTGACAAGTAGTGCATTGTTGCGCACCCGGGATCCAAACCTGCGAACCCCAGGCCCCCCAGCAGAGCACACACACTTAACTGCTGCAGCAGTGGCCCGGCCCCAATATCTTTCTCCTTATAGAAAAAGAGAACAAATTCATTGAGACATCCCTGGGCTAATTGGAAATTTTCAAAGTTTCCTTTTTAAGTGAAAAGAAAGACTTTGATTTTGGGAGAAGTTTGTCAAAAATATCAAAAGGCTTTAAAACACTTGGTTAAATAGGAAACAATGCCTAGTTATCCATTTAATCAAGGTGACAACAGAAACAGTCAAAGGCAAACACAGAGTTAAAACAGTCAAAAGAACCCTAGTAGAGAGACCTCAGTCCTTTTGAACATAGGAAATTATTTTAACAAAACATAGATTTTCTGTCTTTTAGGTAAACTTGTTCAAAGGTAAAGAAAAACCTTTTATAACCTTTTTATCAAGAGCAGACCAAAAGTTTAAGAAAACTACCTTTATAAGAGAGAAAGCCAAATTCTAATTTTCCAGCAGCTTACTTTAGCCGACTTGACCACGCACAAAACTCTTCAGGGTTTTACTACCGCAAACCTTCTGCCACTTACTTTTTACATTCAGAATTTGTCCCATGTCTTCTTTCCTTTTTTTTCTCTCCTAGTACTTTAGGATAAATTTCTCTTTCTTAACAAGACAAACAAAAATATCTCTATTTTTTTTATACCTTCTTTACTGAAAATGTACATTTTACTTTCCTTGTATAGAGACCTTCCAGAAATATATGCTTTCTCATAGAAAATTCCTTGGCATGCACAAAACACGTTTATCAATAAACTCAAGTATCTTTTAGCTTCTTTGAGATAAGAAACCAAAGGCAGAAATATCTATGCTTAGTAATCAAGTTTTAATATTTTATCTTGTGTGGAAATGACCCAGATACTCAATCAATTTTTATCATTTAACTTAATTTAGCAAAACTCTAAAGTTTCAAGTTACCAAAAAGATTTTGGAAGTTGTTTTTCAAGTATACAAACCATGAAACAAAATTATTGCACCCCAAAAACTCCTACATGTTTTTATCCACCTAAATTATTTGTTCTCAACAATCATGTTTAGAGTACTCTCAAAAACTTTATGTGACATTAAAACAGTTATCCATCATCTTGAATTGTTTTAAGTGTATACACCATAACACATAATTATTGTTAAAATGTACCCCAAGAACTTTCATCCTTTTTACACCTATTTAGTGTACTTGTTCCAAATAATTATATTTATATTGTTTACAAAACCCTCATGAGACATCAGACAGAAACAGTTATTATTCTGTTATTACTTTTGCTGATGAATTTTATAACAGAGATAACATGTTTGCATAATATCCAATATTGATAACTCTGAAAACATATTTATTTCAATTAAACCAACAAACTTAAACAAGCTTTCATTTAGCAAAGATTATTTTATATCATGTTAACTTGACAGACATCTGGGCTAGTTTCTATTACAATTAGAAATAACTTATAAAAGTGTTTACTCCAAGCCAATTAAATAGAGCTCCTTCAGAAACTGTCCTATCCAGAGGCAGACAAATACATGTAGAGACAGATAAACACAGAGATCTTCAAAATTTTAACCAGGTCTCGGGTACAAAACTCAAAAGAATAGCTAGATCTAAATTATTTTCTAGCAGGTGGATCTGCTCAGATAGCCAAAAATATTTACTAAAGATTCTTTTTTTTGCTGTAAGGCCTTTTTACAGCTGTTTTTGAAATAACTTTGTCTTTTAGAAGTTTCTTTATATTAATCAAAGATTGCATCCCATCATGAGATGTTTTGAATCCTCTCTTTTAAGGATATCCCCTTAAGGTGGCCTCATCTGAAACAGAGGCTCCCCAGAATGACCGATATAATTCCAAATTATCTCAAAAGTTTACTTATTTTCACTTGCTTAATTTTAGATCAGGAATTTTGGGGAGAGTTGAAGTGGGGAAGCTCACCAGGAGAGCAGCTTTGGTTTCATTTTGCTAGCAGGGCCGCTGACATCCCCCAGTCTGGCATGTTTAATTATTTAATTATTTTCTTTTAAAGAGGCAGTAAAGTATTCCTGATTTCATTTATAAGCCTCAAAAGATTAAAATAAGCTTCCCATTCATTGTTTAATTTTATAGCTAGCTTTTTCCAATTGCATATGCAAATACATCAGTTTGGGTAAAGTGAAATTCTCCCATTTTGGTCACTTTCTCTCTGGAGTCTATGGATTTGTGGCCATGTGGTGTTACAAAGGAACTATCTTCTTCTTGGACATGGGCTCATGGCTGAAGTCAGCCCATTTAGCCAAGAGGTGGCCCAGAGGGCTTTTCTTGGGGACAGATGGAGTTCCCTGCATTTCAGAATTATGTAGAGATGGACAGACATACAGACCCAGATACAGAAAAAACAGACACCAGTGAACCGGTTTCCAGTTTTAGGGTAGAAGGTCCTACAACTGTTCCCACTCTGAATGTGCCCCCTGATCGCCCCTCTGCCAGTGGAAAGGACCCCAGATGGAGGAGAAGGGAGTTCACGGGCATCCCCAAGGTGACTTACCCTATTCCAGATTCAACCTGTCAACTCACCAGAAGAAAAAACAAACAAACCAACAAATCCAGAGTCTTTTTTTGTTTCTTCAGCCACCAGGAAGTGTTGAAGGCAGTTAAAAATCAGGAGAACTCAGGAGACAGTCCCCAGGAGAAAGAGCATCCTGGCAGCTTCTGGGAGAGTTCTCAGATTTCTCCTGGAGTCAACTAGCCGTGGGCAGAGTCATGTCCCATCTGGGTCACAAGAAATTGTAACTGAGCAAAAAGGGGCTCGTTCGGCTCACCACAATCTGGTGTCAATAAATTGCAAATGAGTCAGTGGTTGAGAAAGGAAAGTATATATGATTAGGTAGCATAATCAGAAGATGGTAGAATAGTGTCCTAAAGAACCACCTTAAAGTCATACAGAATCTTGAGACAGTTATATAGGGGAAATGGGCAAGGAAGGAGGGGGTTTAGGGATATCGACTATCCAGTGTGATGAACTTCAAGGTGCCTCATTATCTCTGTCTTCTGTCATTTGTGATGGGTACCAATGCAGAGTTTTTCTTTCTGGAGGTCATCATATTCCTCGGGAATTCAGAGAACAATGTTATGCTTATCACGGCTGGGATATATATGTAAGCAAGCTTTATAGAACTAGCAGATCATGTATTTTGCAACAACAAAAGCTGCTTAATCATCTAGGCTACATGTAAGCTAGAATCTATTCACAGAGACTAGTGAGTCAGAGTCATAGTCACAATATTGCTTCCTTTCCCTAAGGTGGCTTCCCTCATGCTAACTTAAGATCTAGCTGTTACAGTAGGACTCACTGAGCTTAACATGAGCTGGAATCACCTTCAAGGGCCAGGAGCCTTGGCCTTTGCCAGGGGACTGGAAGTATGAGGCCCCTGACCATCAGCCCCACTGGCCTGTCTTTTGGGGCCAAGTCCCCATCTCTGTAGCTCTTCAGAAATGAACCTTGGATCTTTTCAGCAGAGCTTAAAGAATATTTCTTTAAGTGACTTTAATGTTCGCAGTCCACTTAATGAGGACAATGTTCTGTCTTGCTGTGCCCATTCTCACATCAGTTACTGACGGATCTGAAACTGAACGTCACACACCTTCCCCAGACATCACAGACACTCAATTGTTGGGGACATGGTGCAGTCTGGTGATACATGCTCACTGTTGGGCTACGCAGATGCTTCCTGAGATGACACCCTGGCACCCTTGGGTCCCATTACACTCTCAACAGCCCACCTACTCCCTGGGATGTTGTGGCTTGCAGGCCTCAGGAACAGGTGGCTTCAGTCCCTGCCAGGGTGGCTCAGGGGCCTGCAGTGCTCCTGGTGCCAACTACCTTGGTGGGTCCTCCTCAAGAAACAGGAGCCGATGCCATGCCCTCTGACAGGGGCTGACCTGGGGTTCCTGCCCACAAGGTGGCATCTCAGGCTCTATCTTCCCTGCACATCCATAAGCTCCACCCTTCTCCCAATCACAGCCTCCCAACAACCCTTCACTGAAGCCCCCTTGGCCCCTGCTCTGCTCTGTGCCTCAGGGTCCCTACCCTTGAGAGGCCCCCAAGTGGGCATGGGGCCTGATTGCTGTGTCTTTGGCACATGCTGCCACGTGGCAGCCCCCCAGGCTCTGAGGGTCATTCACATCCACACTCCTCCTGGAATGTGAAGCCTGACCCCGTGGATGCACCAGCAGCTCCAGCTATGACCCTGGGGAGATCTGTGTGCAAGGCAGGACCATGCACATGTCTTTCTGCTGCAGCAACAACCACATCTCTGTGGTGGGAGCCCTGATCCTAGGCCTGGGCCTCCGGGTCAACCAGACACTGAAGACTCTTGTTGGGAGTGCTAGTCTGATGGGGGAGGCCCCGCACAGACCTGCCTGTGCCTGTCCACACAGATCCCTCCTCTGTCACATCTTCTCATCCCAGTGGCAGCAAGGGACACAGGTTCCAGAGCCCTGAGTGGGAGGGGACTCCTGGCTACTTCTTGTGACCATTTCTTCAATTAACCATTCACTCACCCATCTCTGGCCTGGCCCATGCACTTCTGCAGACTCTTCCCCCTCCATCCTTCCCTCCCAGGTGCCCTTCCTCCTTCTCAACCTACTGGAGTGCTGCTCTGCTCAAGATGGCCAGGGCACCCTTGCTTCCCCTTCATCTTCTTTATTTTATTTTATTTTTTATTTTTTTGAGGAAGATTGGCCCTGCACTAATGTCTGTTGCCAATCTTCCTCTTTTTCTTTTTTCTTACCAAAGCCCCAGTTGTGTATCATAGTTGTAGAATTGTAGCTCTTCTATGTGGGACACCACCTCGGCATGGCTTGATGAGCTGTGAATAGGTCCGTGCCCAGGATCTGAACTGGTGTACCCCGGGCCGCCTAAGCAAAACTTGCAAACAACTGCTATGCTACCGGGCCAGCCCCTCCCCTTCATCTTCTCCCCTGCTCTTCCTCTGGCCTTGCTGGACCCAGGCTCAGACCTACCTGAGCCTTGTGAGCACAGCAGGAAGGGGTTCCTTCCTCCAGGGTTGCCAGTGGGGAGGGAGCTGCTGAGCAGGGCTGAGAGCAGGAGATGGAGAAGGGAGGGTGTGATAAAGGGTGGAGCAGGTCCATGAGGACCACTGTGCCAACAGCATGTGCTCAGAGGACAGAACCACCAGCTCCAAAGGGATCCAGCCCAGCCTGGCCCTCAGCTCCCTCAACTGGCAGAAGAGTCCCCTGCAGCACCCCCATCCCCAGCCTGAGGCTCACTCCTCTCCTGCCCTTGGCTGAACACATATTCTCTCTTAAGCTCTGGATCCCCATTTCCAGCCTCCTGCTGGATGGTACCCCTGATGGGCCATAGGCACATCGGATTCTGAGAGTCTGACATGAAGGCATTGTCTCCCTCTAAGGGCTGCCTCTTGGTCAGGGGACTCCTTCCCTTCAGAATCTGGGGCCGAGCACTCGCCCCTCCCTCTCTTTCCCACATCTTCCCTCCTCCATCTCACCTCCTGCAGAGTACCCAGGCTGCCTGCTCCTCCTTCTCACTTCCCCTCCCCCAGTCCTGTGGTCCTGCTGCTTTCTCCTCTCTAGCCCTTCCTTCCCACCTGCTCCCAGGTGATCTTCCTAAAGCAGAAACCCGCCCCCGCCCTCCCTCCTCTAAGCCCATCAGCAGCTCCCTTCTGGATAAATCCAAGCTTAGCAGTGTGTCATTCACAGTGTTTCATCAGGATCTGGGCTCTGCCAACGCCCCTCTTCCCTCCCACTTTGAAACCCATCCTCTCACTCCCAGCTGCCTGGGATTCTCCATGCTCACGGGGCGGGTTCTCACCTCTGCTTTGCTCCTGCTGCTCTTCTTGCTGAAATGCCCGTCTCCGCCCACCTCACCTGTGGAGCTCAGCTCAGGGGCTCTGTCCCCATCTGACCTTTACTCCATGGAGAGCTGGGGCACACTCTCTGGCTGCATTTATCACACCGCATTTTTTTTTTTTTGTGCGGAAGTTCAGCCCTGAGCTAACATCCATGCTAATCCTCCTCTTTTTGCTGAGGAAGACCGGCTCTGAGCTAACATCTATTGCCAATCCTCCTCGTTTTTTTTCCCCCCAAAGCCCCAGTAGATAGTTGTGTGTCATAGTTGCACATCCTTCTAGTTGCTGTATGTGGGATGCAGCCTCAGCATGGCCGGAGAAGCGGTGCGTCGGTGCGTGCCCGGAATCTGAACCCGGGCTGCCAGTAGCGGACTGCGTGCACTTAACCGCTAAGCCACGGGGCTGGCCCATCACGCTGCATTTTTATGATGTTCCTTTTCCTCTCCTGCCCCAGCAGGAGCTCTTTATGGGCAGAGTGTGTCTCCTGTGTCTGTACCTTTGTCCCAGGCACAGAGCTGGCACTGGGTGGGCACTCAGCCAGCACTCACTCCCTTCCTCTCTCCCTTGCCCTGCAGCCTCACCCGGGGCATTCTGTCCGTGGAGATGCCTTCTGAGCAGAGACAGTAGGGCCCTCCTTGGCCGTGTCATCAGAGATGAGGAATCCCTGCTTCCTTGCACGCTGCTCTCCCGGCCTCCCCGGGCTCAGCTGTTCTCAGCATGTGCGCGTGTGTGTTTCTTAGGTGTCCAGGAATCCCAGGCAAAGTGCAGGTTGCTTTGGTGTTCTCAAGTCTGTTCAGGAGAATCCAGTGTCTGCCCTGGAACTGCTGGATTTCTCTGTAGGAGCTTTTCATAAACCCCACTTAGGTCCCTCCCAACAACACTGTGAGGGACCATTTAAAGGGAGAAAGTGGGGATTAGACAACTAGAACGCCCTGCCCAGATCCACGGCATGGCCCAGTCCACGTTCCAACGCAGGCCTGAATGTGGGTCATGACGCCCCTCCGGCTCCACTCCTGCTCCTGACTGGGGTGCCGCCCTGGGCTCACCTCAGACCCCCGCCTTGTTCTTCACTGGCTGAGAGAGAATAGCTGGCTCGGGAACACGATGCTCACTGTTCTCTGATGTTTGGATTTGCAGGTTCAGCCCTTGCAAGGCGGTCCCTTCCCCCAGCCCGTCCTGCCTGCAGGTGGATCCTGGTGCAGGAAGATTCACTTTTGTGGTTGTGAGGGAGATCAGCATCCCTTTTCACTCTTTTTTGCCTTTTTAATGTAGAAAAAATGTTATTTTTTAAGGCAGTTAAACCTTAAGGAGAGAATCCCCAAATACAAATTATTAAAAGAAAGTCTAGTCCCAAATCACTGCTTATTCTCACTCTGATATATTTCCATCCAGACTTGAGTCAAAGCCTCTCCAGAGATGTGTTTTCACAGTTCAGCCCTCAGGCTTGGGACACCTGGTGCTGAAGGTCCTTGTTTCCTTCCACCTGCCTCGTCTCTATGGCTCCACAGCCAGAGGTGAGTTTGCCTTGACCGTGTTCCCTCTGCTCTGAGAATGCCTGTCAGCATGGACTCTATCATTCTAAAACCAATGGAGTGATGTATGAAATTGTCCTGCAACAATACAGCTTATTCACTATGATGTGTGGTTATTCACAGAAGCATTAGTATAATGGAAGTCCCATGTGGTTAGGAGTCAGACAGGCCTGGGACCAAATCCTGATCCATCAACGTTGGATCTTGGATTCTGAATCAGAGATCAGCACTAGTCTAGGTACAATGTTCTATTTCCCGTTCCTTCACTGTTATCATTAGTCTAATCTGCTGAGCCCAGATTTTATCCTCAGCTTTAAGGAGAATACGTCTGAATCCTTACAGTCCATGTAAATCCCTTCCCAAGACTCAGCCTTGTGTTTGTGTGAAACGGGGCTCATACCTACCAGCTAGGGTCACTGTGAGACAGGATGAGATGACAGACCCTACGGAAAGGGCCTGTGCTGAGAAAGACTCAGTGCTAGTTCTCTTCCCCCAACCTCGCTGGTTTCCATTTTTAGTTGAGGAAGAACATTTATGCTGAAAAGTGCATCTGGATTAAGGGCAGGTCCCAGTGAATTCTCCCAAACAGCATAGACCTATGTAACCAGCCCCCAGATCAAGAAATAGAGCAGGCCCCCAGAAGCCCCTTGAGCCCTTCTCCTTCCCTATTTTAATAGTTTGGGGAGTAATGACATCATCATCCAGAGGAGAGAAGCTGTCCTGAGGAGCCCTGTGTGTGTAAGTAAAAGAAGTCAAGTTCTCAGAAAGTGATGATGTGCTGCCTTGTCCTGGGTTTCTCCTCAGGATTCCAGGTGAGCAGAGTTTGATGACCTCTCCAGCTCAGTGAAGGTCATTCTCCCAGGGCTTTGCATGAAGACTGTTGCCCAAGAGTGGAGTGCAATACAGAGTTTCTGCAAGTCTTCAGACCATCCCCATCAGCGTCTGTCCCTAAATGACTGTGGAGTGGCTTCCTCATCTTCCACTGACCACTTCAACTTCCACCTGGAGAGTTCTGGGCCTCTCCATGCCGTGATACCACCTGATTCTGCACTGAGTCCACATGTCAACTGGGGGGTAAGTCCTATAGAGCCAGCCTTCACGACTCCGACACCTGTGCCCTCCTCGGCCCACATGGTCCCTGCACTAACCTAGGCCTTCTTCTGCTCTCGCTCATTTGTGTAACACGAACTCATATAATGTGCTACACATTGAGCTGAGCACAGGGTCAAAAATGCCCCAAATCCCTGCCCTGGTGACCTCAGGAGACAATGAAAATATAAGGTGGTGTGCAACTGGCATTCCCAAACTCAACGTGTGAGAATGCAAGCTGACATAACTCTTTCAGAAGGCAATATGTCATTACGCACCAAGAGCCTTAAAACTGCCTGTGCCTTTTGACCAAATGGTCTATTTTGCTCTACAGAAATAACCAGAGATGCAGAAAAAGATTGGTGTCCAAAGATGTTGACTGAAATGCTATTTATAATATGAAAATTGGAAATAATCTGAAAGCTTGATAACAAGGGATTGTTTAACTAAGATTTGGAACTCTGCAAACATTAAAGCCAAGTGGGCTAACAACACTTAAGGATTTGTGAAAATGCACATGATTGACAAAGTGAGACAATTTGGATTAAAAAATCACTTTGTTTTCCTGGCAGTTCCTCAGAGGGGTAAACATGGAGGTGAACATATGACCCAGCAGTTCCACTCCTGGAGAAGTGAAAACATACGTCCACACCAACACTTGTACACAGATGCTCACAGCAGCATTCTTCACAGTGTCCACAAGGTGCAGATGTCCACCAGCTGATGAGTGGATAAATACTGTGGTACACCCATACAATAGAATGTGATCTGGCAATAAAAAGGAATGAAATTTGGGGTGTTGAAAATATTCTAAAATTGATTATGGTGGTGGTTGCACAACTCCATGAATGTAGTAAAAGAAATCGAATTGTCTACTTTAAATAGGTGAATTGTATGGCATGGGAATTGTCGCTCAATACACCTGTTTAATAGAGAAAAGAATGGAGTAGCACGCTGTTGCAGGAATGGATCATGTAGCAGAAGGATTGTGTGCCGCACAACATGAGTGGACCTGGAAACATTCTACTGAGTGAAAGACGTTAGTCATGAAAGACCACATTGTAGGATTCTGTTTATACAAAATGTCCAAAACAGGCAAATTCACAGAGATAGAAAGTAGATTAGAGGTTGCCTAGGGTTGGGGAGAGGGGAGGGATTGGAGGCTGACAGCTAAAGGGCGTGGGTTTCTTTTGGAGACAATAAAAATGTTCTAAAATTGATTGTGGTGATGGTTGCACAACTCTGTGAATACACTACACACCATTGGGTTCTCCATCACTTTAAAAGGGTGAATTGTATGGTATGTGAGTTATGTCTCAAGAAAGCTGTTACCAAAAAGAAAATCATGTTATTTGATCCAAATTGTGTAAAAGAACATGTCTGAATGTACATACTGGGAAGAAAAAGACTAAAAAACCTATGGCATATTAATAATGTTTATCTCTGGGATTTGGGTTTACATATTTTTATTTTGTTTATATTTTTCTGCATTTTCCACATTTCCTACTCTAAGTATGTGTGACTTTTAGAATCAGAAAAATTAATAGTACTTAAAAACACAATGTGATAGCCTACAATTCAGTTATGTGCATGGTGTGCCTGGAGCCCTGAGGAAGAAGGGTGCTATTGACTGAATTTCTTCCCCCAAAACATCACATATTGAAGCCCTAACCCCAATGTGACTGTATTTGGAGATAGGAAGTAATTAAGGTTTAATGACATCATAAGGGTGGCGCCCTGATCTGATAGGATTAGTATCCCTATAAGAAGAAGCACCAGAAAGCTTGCCCTCTCCCCCTCCGTCTCCCTCAATGTGAAGACACAGCAAGAAGGCAGCCCTCTGCAAGCCAGGAAGAGAGGCCTCACCAGAAATCAACCCTCCCGGACCTTGAGCTGGGACTCCTAGCCTCTAGAACTATGAGATGTTGATTGAGGAAAAATTGACTACAATTCAAATAGCAGATATTTATTTGGGCAATTAGAATTGCAACTCATGAGACACAGATTCAGGCAGAAACCCAAAATGTCTTCTGAGGAGGACAGGGAGGCAAGGGTTTATAAAGACAAAAAGAGACAAATTAAATAGGTTGCTTTGAGATATTTGTGATTGGTGCTGAAAACAACTGTTAATTCTTGGCTGTACGTGATCAGTTGCTATGGCCATCTCTAAGGCAGGAAGTTCTTTTCTATGAGAGTAAGAATATTTCTTGAGAGAGGGTCCAGATGACAACAGAGGAGCACAGTTCAAAAGCTACATTCCCTCTGGGTAGAGATGTGGTGTGCGTGCATAAGCCCCATTTCCTTAATGGCCTCCCAGCTCCATTTTAGAAGTCTTGATAATGTTACTCCACTTTGTTATCTCTGTCCACATTTCCCCTTTTGATCAAGATCTTTCAGGAGAAAACATCGTGAACAACTGTTGAATATATTGATATTTCCCTCATTGCGAGGAAGGCTCCGTCCTGGAAGGCCATGTCCCTTGTGGCGGGGAAGGGAAGTGCTCAGTCATCAGTAGGAGTAACACAGTCAGAGGCTCTGGCCCCATCTGAGCAATAATGAGGCAGTCAGGCAATGAGTCTTAGTCATAGTCTCTATCTGGAAAAAGTATCAAGTCCTTTGGAGTTTCAAAATTGGACAATCATCTCAAGTCGCTGAGCAATCATTATTCTGCAAGTAATGCCAGACACACAGCATCAGGAAATTCAAATCTTTAGGAACCTGAAGGCGACAAGGATTGCACAAATCAGAACAATAATCATTAGTATAACTTGGAGCAGATCTGAGTGAGTAGTAGCATAAGAAGCTTAAATACAAGTACACACAGCAAAATTATAATAATAATCATAAACAGTAATTGAAGTACACATCTCATGAAAGCACTTATACCTGAAGGAAGCCAGCTGAAAACCTCCATAGGGATCCAGAGGGTGTAATTAAAAGACATTGGACTAGAGACATCCTGTGCTATTTTTATGATTTTTCTGAGTTCTAACTCAACTTCACCAGAAGAGTTGATCCACATACAGCAGGAGGTGTTGGCTATGACACAGATGCCACTTGATTCTGCAAGGAAATAGTGGGCTGCCGTTCAATTATCTAATATAACCCTTGCTAGGGAATCAGGGATTGTTGTTGAGCTAAGGCTCGAGCGGTAGAATTTGCCACTTTAGCTATGGTTAGGGATACATTTTTTATCAACAGCTCATCAGGGGCAATGTCAATCCAAGGGACAAAGCCTTTGGCCATGGTAATCAAGGAGAGTAGATGGGGTGTAAAAAGGGAGTCTTCAAGTCTTGTCTAGACCTCTGAGATGGCGGTTGAGTTTCTTCTTTAACAAGAACTTGAAATGGAATACTATGGTATCCTAAAGGCACTGTCCTGCCATATGCCAGCTGTCTATACATTCATAAACCCATGGTTCCCCATAGTAATCACACACAAACGTGTACCAAATGGGGGCACACAGGATGCAATGCCTTCTAGCTCTGTAGCAGTGTCAGTGGTCAAGAGCACTTGGTAAATCTTTTCCAACAGGGCTCAAGGGCTGCCTTCCTCTGATCATGCTTCCAGAATATCCGGTGACCAGGCTCTAGACTGTGACCAACACGATCCTTTAAATTGGAATCTAGGAAGGTGTCTTTAACCTGTTCATGATGGGCTTGAGCATAAGACTGTAGAGACTCACCTTAGCTGGTCAGACTTGCATAAGACAACAGGGGATCAGCAGAAGGCTGTGTACCAACAGACACTCATGTGCTGGTGACTGTCTCATGTGGAGTTGGTTCATGTTTTCCAAAGAGGGGACTGTAAACAGTCAGCAAGACCAAAGATAATACCTTAGGCCAGTGGAGTCTAGACCACAGTATATAATAAACCTCAAAGACAATTAACAGAACAAGACTCTAAAATCCACAAAGGTGCAAACAGAATTTTTCTCTTTACAGTTACCCTCAATTATTTTTGCCAAAGATAATCACAGCAAAACTAATTTGTTTATATTAAAAATTTGGCCTTATTATTTAACCAAGTGAAAATAAGAATATTCACTGAGACTTTCTGAATTCTGGAGGGATCAGGTAGAGAGAAAAAGTCAAAGTTTCATCTTTGTTCACAAAGGTATGTCTTACCAAATTGTCAATAGTTTAAGAGAAAATATTTCTTTAAGTCTGGAAAAACAAAACATTAGAGCATCTTTCTTGGCTCGTGTAGTCCTATGTAATTTAATATTTCTTCTGCTCAAATCCAGTTTTTCCATTAGTTTTCTTGACTTTGCCTGATGATTGAGGGTGATAGGGACAGTGAGAATCCTAAGAAGTTCACAAAATTTTCGTTAAGGTTCATATGATTTCCCCAGTGAAGTGGGTGCCTTGGTCACCAGAGATTGTGGAAGGTACATCCCAAGAGGGAAGCACATGTTCTAACAGTTTCTTTGCCATTATGGGGGCATCAGCTTTGTGGCAAGAGAAAGGCTTTATCTCATCCAGAAAACACAGACAATAACAAGAACATATGTATGAGCCATAGGAAGTGGCAGTTGAATGAAATCCAGCTGTAGGTGCTCAGAGGACCCAGAGGGAGGGGTTCTGAGGCCTCTGGGGACAGAAATAGTCTTTCCTATAGTGAGTGAAGGAATGTAAAAACTGAAAAATAGGATTTGCCAGAGAGCCAGGAAGAGCCCAGTGGCTGTCTTGGGTCTCCCATAGCCCTGACCATTTGTTAAATTTACAGCCATTGTTTACCCACCTTAATTTCTCTGCTTCGGGAGCAGACTGTTGTCATGTTATAAGGATATCAGGATGGCAAAAGTCTGGCAGTGAGGGACTGTTCTTTGCAGAGGCAGAATGGACCTCATCCACATTTGCCAATCTTTATAGATTCTGTTGTTGCTGCCTTTACATAAAAATCAGTCAAGACACAGTCCTGATATTTAGTGTGAGCCTCAAATTTTATGACAGACAACATTTTATACCAGGACTTCTTAGACTCCCAGGAATTTCACATAATTTCTGAAACTGTTATAACATATACTTTTAAAGACATAACATAAAGAAGGCCTAATATTATTCCTTATTTGACAATGCTTCCCATGTAACTTTACATATCAGATATGCCTAATTAGTTTAATATCTCACTTTTTAAAAAGAGAAAAAACCAATCTTTTGAGATGTTTCAAGTAGAGGGGAGGAAGACATATCCTCTATCCACTCTGGGTCCTTCCGGCTGGGCTATGAATTAAAAATGACATGAAATATTATAACAGGAGAAAATCAAACAAAGCTTTATAACATGTATACATGGGAGAGACCCAACTGAGAAACTCACCAAAATGGCAGAGGCTGTCATCTTAAATACCACCTTCATCTAAAGACAAAGGAGGATGTTGGGGGTCGGGGAGTCAGTTATGGGAGATTACCGGAAAAGGACAGTAAACAAGAGTGAGGTTATTATGCAGATTTAAGTCCTTCACCTTCCACTTTGATAGAGTTTCTAGAGATAAGGTCATTCCCCCTTTCTTCCTGGTACAGAGAGGCAGATACCTTTACAGATGGAGATTTCTCTTGCAAAAGTAAATGTCTCTTACAAAGGGTAAATTCTGCTTTTCAGAGCTTCTCCTGTGTCTGCAGTTTTTAAAGGTAACCAGTCCCAAATAATCTTCATGCCAAAGAGACACATTTTGGGGTGGCCAATTCTGATCCCCCACACAAGGATCCTCTGGAAAATCCCAATGTTAGCTAGAGGTCAAAAAAGACTTCATTTAGAATCTGATTTGGGGAAGTTTGCCAACAAACATCAAAGAAGGTCTTAAAATACTTGCCTAAATAGGATCACAGATCACTATGAAACTTAATGTTTACTGATCTATTTAACCAAGATGACAAAAAGATCTCAAAGATTGGTATAGAAGGTAGCATAGCTGCAAAACCTTCGCTCTTTGTAATAGGAATGACTCAGCTTTTAACATAAAGCACAGGAAATTGTTTTGATAAAACATAACATCCCTGCCTTTTAGGCAGAGCACTCAAAGGTAAAGGAAATCTTTCATAATCTCTATATCAGGAGTAGGTTAAAAGCCCAAGAAACCTTGTCCCTATAACAAAAACAGAGAAAACCAAACACTACTGTTGCAGCAGCTTATTTTCTATATTAAAACTCATTCACTTAATGAAATTCATTCCAATCTTCGCCAGCTCGACCACGCATAAGACTCTTTTCTCAGGGTTCCCCTTCCACAAACTTTCTTTTTCACATTCAAAATTTGTCCCTTCTTCTTTCCCAAAACCAGTTTTACTTTAGGACATGTTTACTTTCTTAACAAAAATATCTCCATTCCTTATACCTTCTTTTACTGGAAACATATATTTTGTCAGCATAGTTTTTAATGTGGCACAAGATGAGTTTATCAATAGACCCAAACATCTTTTAGTTTTTCTGTAATAAGAAGCAAAAAGTAAATAAACTCTTGTTCAGTAATTAACATGTTTCTGTTTTATCTTATCTGGAGATCTGTTTTATCTTTTCTAGATGTTCAGTGAATTCTCCACCATTTACTTTCATTTAGCAAAACTCTAAGGTTTCAAGTCACCAAAAGATTTGGGGAAGCTGTTTTAAAGTTCACATACTATAAAATATAATTATTGCACTTAAAATTCCTACTTCATTAACATCTATATAAGTCATTAAGTCTTAACAATCATACTTTGATTATTCATGAAAATTTCATGAGACATTAAAGCAGTTAGCCTTCATATTAAGTTGATTTATTCTTCCTGACAAATTTCATAACAGTGATACCATGAGCTTATTTGGTTAATAACCCAGGTAGATTAAAAGTGGTATGTTTCCATTATCTCCAGTGCTGAGAACTCTGAAGACATGCCTATTTTAATTAAACGAAAAAACTTAAGCAAGCTTTTATTGACCAAAGATTATTTTATAGCATGTTAACTTGAAAAACATTTGCGTTAGTTTCTATTATATTTAGAAATAATTTATATAAGCTCTTACTTTAAGTTCATTAAATAGAACTCTTTTTAGAAATTAATTTTGTTGATACCATCTGGAGGTATAAAAATATCACACATGAATAATGTACATACATATATATAGACTGACACAGACAGAGATCATATAGCTTTTATTTAAAAAATTTTAGCCATGGATTAGGTACAATACAAAACTCAATAGTTTACAAATAATTGTGTCTCTAGCAGATAGAACAAATTAAGATGCCTTCTTAAAGCTGTTTTGTTGTTATTGTTAATATTGGTGGAGATGAATTTAAGATTTATCTTTGCTGTAGATAAGGAGGCTGTGAATTAGATTTGGGGTGAGAGAGCCTCTCTAGCAGCCTACATTTAAAATGAAACATTTTTTTTCCCTTTTTTCTTTAATCTCAGGCTTTACTGATTGTGCTACCAGGCTTAGTGTCAGGTGACTGTGGGCTGTTATCTCGTGGGGTGTGTTCATTCTGAAGATATTTACCACTTCAAAGGACAGAGAGAAAAAATGCAAGTTTTTCCTAGGAGATTCAGGGTAATTGTGATTTAAAATTTTCCTTGAGTCTTAGGAATTGGGGATTGTCTAAATAAGAGTTCTTGGAGAGGTTACCAGGCTTTGAGTCAGACTGGGAGCTTTTAGGATTGGTGAAGGGGAATGGGATCAATGTGAACTGCCTTTAGAGCTGCACTTTCAGTTTTGAAAATATATATGAGATAAGGACACTTGCTCTCAATGCCTCAGAAATTGGGTTGTAACTTTTTACATTATCCCTAATTTGCTTCATCTCTGGGTATATAGTTTTATTTTAACTTATGTAACTGTGGGCCCTCCAGGCCCATTCTACTGACCCTGTCTCTTATCAACAGAGTGATTAATAATTGCCTTTCAGAAAATGTGCAAAGTCACGTAGCCAGAGCAAGTGCAGAGGAAGAAATCTTGACCTGAGATGATGGAGAAACCAAATATTCTCCTCCCTGTGGATCCCAAAGGACCAGGGGGACATGACCAGAGCGTGAAGTTGGACCCTTATCAGAAGTGAGGGGTCCCTCATTCAGGAAGATCTGATGTTAAAATTCCTTCCCCATCTCATCATAAATGTTTAGAACCCTATCATAAAAGTTTAGAAACTCATCATAAATGTTTAAAGCCTTACCATAAATGCTTGAAGCCTACCAATCAAAACCTGTACCACGAGCATTTCCTCAAACCACCTTGTTCTCCCTAACCTCTTAAATTTTGCCCCAAATTCTGAATCAGGGAGATAGATCTGAGGGCACATGTCTCCTACCTCCCTGCAGATGGATTTTGCAGAATAAAGCTGATTTCTCCCCCAAAGGCTGATTCCGTAATTAATTCACTGTTTATGCACATCAGGCAAGACAACTCCAATTTTGTGTAGTAACTATTGGCGACCATGAAGAGACAAAGTCCTGTGACTGCCTGCCCAGGGCTCTGGAACCCCCAGCGGGGTGTGGGGTCTTTTCATAGACCCTAAGTGGCTTCCCAGACAATTTTGTCTAGAGGCTCACCTGTTTGTATTCCCATTTCCCACTGTGGTGCTCCAGACCACAAGGATATTTATTTTTTTCTCTCTGGGAGAAGACACAGCTTCTGGATCAAGACATTTCTGGGCTCTGGGTGAGTAACTTTAAGAAAGCAAGTGTCCCTTACCTCATCTGTCTGGTTTGATTTCCTGGAAATGTAAGTTTGGCTTGTATTCTGGGGAATCCTGGTGGACTGAGACCTGAACCTTGGGCCTGAACCCCCCAAGGTCATTAGAGGCAGGATAAAAGGTTCACTTGTGAAGTTGCTTCTGGATCTGGGAAATTCTTGGGACTGGTTGTGACCTGCTCCTGGCAATCTGGTTTTGAGTACCTCCTGGCAGTGGTTCTGAGCTACCTCTGGAGAACTAGCTAGTAGTCTGGTCTGTTATATGTAGAACTGTATTGTGTGTTAATGTTTGTCTGAATTGAATAGGCTGTTTGGGGACTGAGATTCTCAGTGATCGTAACAAACTATCTTTAGAAATTACATTGTATGTTGTGGCCACTTTGGAAAAAGCCCCCTAAAATGAGGACAACCATAAAAAGCTGACAAGGTAACCTGGGATAACTTAAAATTACCATGGCCACATTGGGGCTCCTTTTGTACAGCCAGATAATAGAGAAATTTCTTTAAAGAGTTGAGCTTACCATCTTCCAGTATCTAAAGGTTCCAGAAGCTGTAAATGTTTACAAAGAACTGCAGAATCTCACCAAGCTTGTTTAGTGTCCCGAAGGCTTGGTTTAATAACAATCAGGTTGGAGGTCCCAAACTACAGTTGGGCAAAACTGAAGTTGCCCTCCATTTTGTGGCTAGGATCCTACCAAACTGCCATCAGCCTCAGGGGAATTACATTCACCATTAAAATGAAGCCTTGGTTTGGCCTTCATTGTGAGGGTCTTGGTTTCAGGGATGCTTGCAATTTTCATGATCTGATTCTAGCTGCAGCATAAATATACTTTTGACCAGCTGTCTCTAAATTCTGAAACAATGGGAAACCCTAATTCTATCCCACATGTAGCCCATTAGGCTGCATTATCCAAAACTGGGCAATTTTTAGCTACAAGAACATGAAGCAAGAAAAGGTGATATTCTTTTTTAACACCGTATGGCCACAATGTTCTTTAAACTCCAGAGAAAATGGCCAGATGATGGATCATTCTGCAACTCTTAGAAATTTGATCTGAGTACTCATTGGTTTATTGATCCTTATCTTTTCAGACATGGTCACTATTTTTCCTTGACTCTGTCTTTTGTGTCATTTGTCATAATAAGGAAAAAACCATAGGGCAAGATGCAAGCATTTCCACAAGCCTATTGTCTGGGCGTGCCCGAAGTGCCTTTGCTGCAGGTTAAGTATGTGCATAAGGTGACAGCTATTGCTAAGGGGCCTCTTTGAAGCCACAAAAGGCCACAAAATTGATGGACACAGGTTGAGAAGTTAAGAGCTATTAGGATGCTACATTTTCAGTTTGTGAGTATTATGGTATGTGAATAAAGGTGTTATCAAAATAAAAGAGCATCAAACTGTTTCACTACAAGTTAAGGTCTGTAAGGTTAAAAATTTTAATTAACGTGTGTTAATTAAAGTTACTAAATGTTAATAACGAAAACATCTTTGTATTCAAGTAAGAAATATATTTTCAGTAAACGAGGTATAAATAATGGAAATACTTTTGTTTGTTTTGTTAAGAAAGATAAATTTGTCCTGAAATACTAGAAGGGAAGAAAGAATGCATGGGACAAATTCTGAATGTAAAAAAGAAAGATACAGAGGATTTGTGAAAGAGGAAGTGTGATGAAAGAATGTTGTGCAGTAACACTTAGGGAGGAAAGCCTATTAAAAAAATTCCTATCAGGCTCTGAATATTGGCTTTTAATTTGGCCAATTTTTGACAAGAGAGATAATTACAAAAGAAAAATCCTCCTAAATATATTGTCAGTTTTCAGCCAGGACAATGACTAAGTATATCTGGCAGTATTAAATAACCCCATTAATTCTAGTTTTAATTCCACTGACCTGTTTAGGGAATAGCATAGCAGTTTACCAGGAAAACCCTCAGAGTCTCATCAACTCTGGAAGGGGCCAATCTGGGGCCCCTCCTACAAGAGTGGATATAAGGGTGTCAGTAAGGCCACTAACTTGGTGGACTTCTGTTACAGTTGTGTAGTCTTTTCTTTTAGGTACCTTTTTAGGTATAGCTTTAATTTTTCGTTAGCTTTTTGCAACAAAACTTTCAATGAAACCATTTTAGAATTTTGAAGGCTTTGCTTTTAAGTGCACTTTTTAAATGATCTTATTTAACTAGAATGTTCCTCCTACTGGCCACTGTGACTTTAAATCATCCTTAGGAATTTTGGTCTGTTGAGATAGAAATTTACAACAGAAGCGACCATAGTTCTCAAACATAAAACTGGCTTGAGTTCCTGATAGAGAAACCCCTCGGAAACTTTAGAAAATGAAAGTCCCATGTGAAAGAAAAGCACACAGACAAGAATGACAATAGAGAAATCCCTCAATTTAGTGAGAGTACTCACAGACCAAAGAAAAAACCCTGCTGAGGAAATCCCCTCCTGCGACAATGATGGCCACAGCCGACTGAGAAAATCGTCTCCTGAGCGGTCATCCCTGATCCCAAAAAAAGGCACTGACCTCGACCAAATGGAGGGAGGTCAGAACCTGAGAGGACCCACAATTGGAAGAGTCTGTGATCCATGGAAATGGAGATCCTAAGAAGGCTCATGTAGGTACCATACCCGGTTCCAGGGGAGGCCAGTCCACAAAGGTGAGATCACCTCAGGCTCTGCTTTCTGACACTATATTTGTTAACCTAGAAATAAAGAGATAAAATGAGAGGCAGAGAGGTCTTTATTTGGAGATCACATAATTGCAATTCTGGGAGCACAGATTCAGGTAGAAACCCAAATAGTGTCCCACTAGGGATTAAAGTCAGGGGCTTTTAAAGGCACAGAAGGGAGGTTTGCATTACAAAGAATGTTATTTGGGGTTGGAGGCAGAAAGCTAATCTTGGCTAAAAATAATTGATTGCTAAGGCTTGCTAGAGGGAGGTAAAAGTTCATTGCTCTGATAGCTGCAGGTTTCTTGCAGCATTACTCAGTTCAAAAGTTCATGTTCTGCCCGATGAGGACGTGCAAAAGACCCATTTCCTTCATGGCTTCCAAGCTCCATTTTAAAGCCCTTAGACATAAGCAACTCTTGTTTTGTTTCACATTTCACAACTTCAATCAGGTAATGCACAAGGGGCCAGCTTGAGAGAAACACTGGTCTCCTGACTTCTTACTCTGTTTCTCTGTTTCCCAGGCTTCATCTCTCAGTGGCACTCAGCTCTTCCTGCCCCTGGAGTTCTTTCCTATCTCAATGCAAATAACCGATAACCAATCAATAAATCAAAATTGGGGCGAGTCTATTATGAGCAAGATCTGAGGACCATATAGCACAGGAGAGTCCTTTCACAAAGGAATGGAGCACTCCAAAGAAGTGGGGGTATGCCAAGTGGTCAAAGAGCATCTATCACATATGACTGGAGTGTCCCTTTTACAATAGTTATGAAATTGCTTTATTGGCACAGCAATTCTGGAATGCACCAGGTGGGTGGTCTCCAGGTGGGTGGTCATAGCAGCTCAGCATTCAATCCCTAGCCTAGGGAGCAGTGCTTATCCTTAAAGAAATGCTGACGTGGAGGAGGTTACATCCTTATCTTTAAGGGTATTCTTCTTGTCCTTGGGACATAGTAAATACTTAAAGCAGATATAGAATACATGTTCAACAACCATGTCAGCCCTCTTTTTGAAAAACAAGTTCAGGCCAAATTAGTTTTAAACCAAATGGCTTTCTCACATACTCCAATATATCCTATTGCTTGTCATTTATTCATTACTTGGAAACAGTTTGGTGCTTTATATTTTATTTTGATAACAACTTTATTCACATACCATAATACTCACAAACTGAAAATGTACACTTCAGTTGGTTGTAGTATATCCACAGAATTCTGCAACCATCACCACTATCTAATTTCAGAACATTTTCATCACCCCAAAAAGAAACGCTGTACCCATTAGCAGTCACTTCCCATTCCTCTCTCCCTCCATCCCCTGGCAACCACTAATCTACTCTCTGTCTCTGTGGATTTGCCTATTCTGGACATTTCATGTCAATGAAATCATACTATGTGATTTTTTTTGACTGGCTTCTTTCACTTAGCATAATGTTCTCAAGATTCACTTATGTTGTATCACCACTTTACTCGTTCTTATGAACAAATAACATTCCATTCTATGGATATTTCACGTTTTGTTTCTCCATCATGAGTTGACGGACATTTGGATTGCTTCTACTTTTGGGCAATTATGAGTAATGCTGCTATGAAAATTCATGTACAATTTTTTGTGTGGACACATATTTTCACGTCTTGGTTATATACCTGGTGATGGAAGGGCTGGCTCATACATTAACTTCATGTTTAGGATTTCAAGGAACTGCCCAGTCATTTTCCAAAACAGCTACACCATCTTACATTCCCAACAGCAGTGTGAGAGTGTTCCAATCACTCCACATCATCTTCAACACTTGTTCTTATCTGACTTTTTGACTGTAGCCATCCGGGGCGATGCATTGCACTGCGGTTTTGATTTGCATTTCATAATGACTAATGATGTTAAGAATCTTTCCATGTGCTTATTGGATGTTTGTACATCTTCTTTGGAGAAATGTCTATTCAGATCCTTTGCCCATTTTTAAATTGGGCTATTTATCTTTTTATTGTTGAGTTGTAAGTGTTCTTTATATATTCTGGATACAATCTCCTTATCAGATACATGATTTGCAAATATTTTCTCCCATTCTGTGGATTATTCTCTTTTCACTTTCTCGATGGTATCCTTTGAAGCAGATGAGTTTTTAATTTTGATGAAGTCTAATTTATCTATATTTTTCTTAGGTTGCTCTAATTTTGGTGGCATATTTAAAGAAACCATTGTGGGGAGGGAAAAATGGGTAAAAATGGTCAATTATATGGTGGTGGATGGAAACTACATTTTGGTGGTAAGCATGCTGTAGTGCATAAAGTTGTTGAATTATAATGCTGTACACCTGAAACCTATGCAATGTAATAAACCAATGTTACCTCAAAAAAATAAAAAATAAAAGAAAGAAAGACAGGCACCATTGCCTAATCTGTGCTCATGAAAATTTAGTCGTATGTTTTCTTCCGAGTTTTATGGGAGTTTAGCTAAACTACTCCACAGCATTGCTGCCTCGGCATCCATTTTCTGTGGCCAAGGGGGCTGCAGGGACCTTGAGGTGACACTAGCCCCTCCCAAAAGTGCTTGCCCTAGATAACCACCCACAGAGTCACAAGTAAATGTCAGTTCCTGATATGACTCCCACCACTGCCGTTGTGAGAAGCATTTGCCCCACATCCCAGGGCCTTCCCCTTGTGTGCCCCCTACATAAGACCCCTAGGAAGCTTACCAAAACCTCTTTTTGCTTTGAATTGACCGATCCAGACTTAGCCTTGGAACCCCAAAGCACTCTGCCTGCGAACCCCAATGAAGGCACATGCCCCGCGTCCTGCCTTGCTCTCTGCCTTAACCTCCAGGTGTGGCCCCTCAAGGTCTGTCTGCTGTGGACCTTCTCCAGGACCTGTGAGTAATAGACTTCTCTAGTCCAAGTCCTTTGTGGTCATTTGTTGAACAGAGGCTCACCATCCAATACCCCCAGGGCTCTACTTAACAAATGTTAACTTGACAAAGTCACAATAGGTATTAGAGTCATACCTCCTTTTATTGCACTTTGCAGATATTTTGTTTTTTAAAAATTGAAGGTGTATGGGAAGAGGGAAAATTCCTCCGCTTGTTCCTTTCTTGTTCTTACGGCTGGTCAGAGTTAACGATGACATAAGGCAGGTTGGCAAGAGAAAATCAAACAAGTTTAATACATGTACATGGGGAATTCACATAAGCATGAAGAATTCAAAAACAAACAGGCAAAATGAGGTATATATGTCCTTCTGGACTAAGGAGAGGGGGATAGAGGTCTGAGACTACAACGGGGGAGAAAAAGATGAAAAGAGTTCATATCTGGTAAACAAATGTTGCATTGTCCCATCTATAGACAATGGGACCTGAAAGAGATCATTTGATAAAATGGCCCTTGCCAGATGCCTTCCTGCCTACCATACCTAGAATTATCTATGGCAACAGCTCCTTTCTGGTGTTGATGCAAATCATCCATAGTCAATCTATAAATCAATGTTGGCGTGAGTTTATTATGTGCCAGATCTGAGGACTAGCCTAGGACCATCAGGAAGGTCACCAAAGAAGTTGGGTGTACAGAGTGGTTATATACCATCTTTGAACAAAGAGCGTACTTCACATATGATTGGGATGTCTCTTTTACAATAGTCATGAGATTGCTTTCCTGGAACAGCAGATCCATGAACACAGCAGGTCAGTGGTCACAAGGTGAGCATAGCAGGTCAGTAATTGATCGTTAGTTTAGGGAGAGATGCTTGTCCTTAATGAAATGCCAATATGGGAGGAAGTTACATCCCTATCTTTAAGGCATCATTCTTGTCTTTGGGACATAGTTAATATTTTAAAAAGATGTACAATGCATGCTTAACAGGCCATGTCGGGTCCTTTTGGAAAAACAAAATCAGGCCAAATGAGTTTTAAGCCAAATGTCTTCCTTATATACTCCAATATATCTTATTGTTTTTCATTTATTTATCACTGGGACAAGGCCTTCTATCTTAAATTCTTTTAGACAATTTGGGTGAAGGTCAAATGTTCTTTTAGAGTCTTCTGAACCTTGACTGTCTTCAGTTCAAAATCGTCTGCATACCAGAGGGGCACAGCTTGGGGTGGCCTGCCCTGAACCACACCAGTTCCCACCCCTGAAACTTCCCTGGAAGTTTCACATATTAAAAGCTGAGCCGGTGACTATGGAGAGAGAAAAGTTGTAGCTGAGTGATAAGAAATCTGCAAAGATAGCAAAGGACACAGATTAGAGTGAGGATGAACAAGCAGAAAGGAAGGGATCAGAGCACATCTCTTCATACCCCATTAAACCAGTTCCCCGATCCTGGGAATAAGTCAGTCCAATAAAATGGGTGAGCTTCATTCATCTGGTGGAAAATGTTAATCTTCTCTTTTAATAGATGTAAGTTGGACACTACTTGCCCTGTTTGGTCCACATAATAGCAACATTTTCACCGATGACTGCACAAGCTCCTCCTTGCTGGGCAGTCTGTGTGTCTAGAGCATGTCAATTGTGGAGAAGCACAGAGGCCAGGCTGTTCATCTCTGACTGGAGTATTTTCAAAATTTCCATGGTGATGCTGAACTCTTGTTCTATTACCATGGAGAGGTTTAAGATCATCTTTTCCAACCCATAATTCCCAAAGCTGGGGAATAAGACACTCAATGCTGAAAAAGAACTTGGAGTTCTGATACGCAAGTGGATTCTTTATGATTTCTCAACTGCCACATTTATGTGGCACAATCTTATGAACAAAGGAACCCAAGCTTACAATGTGGCTGGCATTAGGGTGGAGCATCTGGTGACAAAAGAGTCCACATCATCCTGACCAATTAGGTGAGAACCCTTTCTATAGTTGTTGCCATATAAAACAAAAAGACCAATGTGGTTACAGACAAGGTTAGAACTGAACCTGTAGTTCCCAGGGTCTGGAGTATTCCATGACCTTTGCCACTGGTACTGTTTGTGCCTAAGCATTTCCATTTTGCATGCACTCCTGTCAATCTGAGTGAGCAGAACACCTTGTGGAAGAGCTGATATAGGAGGCCTGCAGGCTGACTTTGGCAGCTGTAAAGCCTGGCCCTGTCACCTGACCAAGTGAGTCTAGAGTTTTGATCCACCCGTGTATAGTTTGTGGTTTGGGGCAGCTTAACCATGCAGGCAGCTTCAATACCCCAAGTTGTACAAGGGCAGCTCATAAGCCATCCAGAACTTTTAGTGTTTTGGCAAATGATGGTGCCAAAGGGTGTAGTGTTACATTCACTTACAATTTCCTTGAAAGGTTTAAAGATGTCACCTGTGGAATCAAACCACAGAGTTTGATTGCAATGTTGTCCTGGAATGTCACTCAGGAAAGGTCCAATGTCGTGTTTACTTTCAATGCAAAGGGAAAAACTTTCACTTACTGTCTTTATCTGGACAAGGGATGGTCCTGTAGCCTCTCTAGAGGTTTTCTGGGTCCCAAGTGACTCACCAGAAGAAGAGGCAGAGTGATGTTTTCCTTGTCGTGGATACCATACCCTGTCGTTCATCCATCTTCTGTACTTAGTCCACCAGGTGTTCACATCAGCAGGAACAGAGACTAGCTCAGGCTTTTTTGCAATCCCTAGCTGTTGACATAACCAGCAGTCAGATTGATCAGTTAGCATGGCCAGGGTTTGGTAAACTGGCATAAAGGGGTGTTTGGTCTGTGTTCGACCTGTTGAGAAAGAGAGGGTTAGTAAGAGCAAGACACAGATTGGAAAAGACCCCATAGTAGAAACTTTGAGAGGGGAGGTAGGACAGATAGAGACCAGCACTCTCCAGTCAGCTTTCTAATAAATGATTAAAAGGAATATTATATATTCATTCATAGGAAAAGGATTGTGTGTATGTGTAAAGTTTTAAAAGCAAGGGGAAAATAGGCGAAAGCGAGGTTTCTTGATCCACGATCTTGCAAAAAGTCTCTACTCCATGTGGCCAGCTGCTTCTGTGGTCTGGGAACTGGCCCTGGAAATCCTTAGTTTAAGGTCACCTGTGGGGACTGCCCCCTAGTTGTTCTGAGAGTCACGTTCTGAGTCTATTTTGGTGTGGCTTGCATGGATCCAGGAATACTTTTCCTTTAATTTGATGGCAGTTAGGTGGTCAGTAGGGCTTCATAAGGTCCTTCCCAGCGAGATGACAGCATATTTTATCTCCTAAAGACCTCAGAGAGTGTACTTACAGTTGTTTGGGTGGTAGTTTTTCCTGGTCTCCTTGGAAATCACCGGATCTCCTGGTCCAAATGGATGGCAAGGCATTTCAGAAGGTGGGGCCACACCTCTTTTACCTGTTGATGATATGCTTCAAGTATACCTGTTAATCTTTGTCTATAGCTAGTCATAGCATCCAGTTACTCATTTAAGCTCCAATAATATTCACCTAATCCAGGAATGGAATGCTTAGAGATGCCAGTAAGTATCGGGTGTCCAAAAACTATTTCAAAAGGAGTCAATCCATGTCTATTTGGGATATTCTAGATCTTTATAAGGGGCAAAGGCAGAGTTTCTGCTCATTTAAGTCCAGTTTCTTGACAGACCTTCCCTAAAGTCCTTTTGATGTCTAGATTTTTATGTTCCACTTGCCCTGATGATTGAGGATGATATGGGGCATGAAATTTTAATGAGTACCCAGAGTTTCTGTAAGCAAGTAGTTGTCTCTGCTATAAATGAGCTCCTTGGCCTGATTTGATCCATAAAGGAATGCCAAAACAAGGAATAACTTCAGTTACTAATTTCTTTACCACCGTTGTGGCATCTGCATGTCTAGTCGGATAGCATTTGGTCCATCCACTAACCATGTAGACAATAACCAAGCAGTGAGAATAACCTAAAGCTTGAGGCATGTCTATAAAGTCCATTTGGAGTGCCACAAAGGGCAGTGTGGGCCTGGGAGGACTTCCTGGGGTACACTGATTTCTCCCAGATACTTGGTGAGATTTGCAAGTATTGCACCGGGAAATAATTGAGTCAGAAATTTTGTGGCTGCCATGGCAAAACCAATTGTCTTTTAGTACCTTAACTATCTCCTGTCTTCACATATGTCCCATTTGGTGAGAGACAAGTGCAAACCAAAAAGTCAATGGAAAAGGAGCTACTGGAAATCCCTTTTGCCCAGTGTATAATCTGTCTGATCATTGTTTGGTGTCCTTTTGTACCCAATTGTCTTTTTCAGAATGTGAGGCATTTGCCTGAGAGTTAACAATGTCAGTCAGGGATAAAGGCAGGTTTAAAAATTGATAATTATTGGCAATTATCTACAGTAAGAGCTCCTTCCTAGGACAGGCCATTCTATCTTAAATTCTTTTAGGCAACTTTGGGGAAGGTCAAGTGTTCTTCCAGAATCTTCTGAGCCTCGTCTTCAGATCAAAAGATTCTGTATATCTGAGTGGCACATCTTGGGATGGCCTGCCATGAACCCCATCAAAGGTTCGTGGCAACTCCGCATCAAGCAAGTCTTTTGGCCCCATTTTTCCAACAGCATTTGCTCACTTCATGTCTTCGTGTCACATTTCAGTAATTCTCGTAATGTGTCCAACTTTTTAATTATTATAAATTTGTTGTGGTGATCTGTGGTCATTGATCTTTGATGTTAGTATTGTAATTGTTTTGGGTTGCCACCAATTGCACCCATGTAAGACAGCAAACCTAATAGATAAATGTGTTGTTGTGACTGCTCCACCGACCGGCCGTTCCCCCATCTCTCTCCCTCTCCTCAGGCCTCCCTATTCCCTGAGATGCAACAATATTGAAATTAGGCCAACTAATTACCCTACAACAGTGCCCAAGTTCTCAAGTAAAAGAAGAGTCGCATGCCTTTCACTTTAATCAAAACCTAGAAATGATTAGGCTCAGTGAGGAAGGAACGTCAAAAGCCAAGATAGGCCGAAAGCTAGGCCTCTTGTGCCAAACAGTTAGCCAAGCTGTAAATGCAAAGGAAAAGTTCTGGAAGGAAATTAGAAGTGCTACTCTAGTGAACACATGAATGATAAGAAGGCAAAACAGCCTTATTGCTGATATGGAGAAAGTTTTAGGGGTCTGGATAGAAGATCAAACCAGCCATGACATTCCCTTAAGCCAAAGTCTAATCCAGAGCAAGGCCCTCACTCTCTTCAATTCTATAAAGATTGAGAGAGGTGAGGAAACTTCAGAAGAAAAGGTTGAAGCTAGTAGAAGTTGGTTCATGAGGTTTACGGAAAGAAGCTGTGTTCATAACGTAAAAGTGAGGGGGAAGCAGCAAGTGCTGATGTAGAAGCTGCGGCAAGTTATCCAGAAGACCTAGCTAAGATCTTAGATCACTAATGAAGGTGGCTACTCTAAAGAATGGATTTTCATTGTAGGTGAAATCCCCTTTTATTGGAAGAACATGCCTTCTAAGACTTTCATAGCTAGAGAAGAGAAGTCAATTCCTGGCTTCAAAACTTCAAAGGACCAGCTGACACTCTTGTTAGGGGCTGATGCACCTGGTGACTTGTAATTGAAGCCAATGCTCACTTAACATTCTGAAAATCCTAGGGCCCTTAAGAATATTGCTAAATCTACTCTGCCTGTGCTCTATAAATGGAACAACAAAGCCTGGATGACAGCACATCTGTTTACAACTTGGTTACTCTATATTTTAAGCCCACTGTTGAGATGTACTGCTTAGAAAAAAAGATTCCTTTCAAAATATTGCTGCTCATTGACAATGCACCTGGTCACCCAAGAGCTCTGATGGAGATGTGCAACGAGATTGATGTTGTTTTCATGCCTGCTAACACAACATCTCTTCTGCAGGGTCTGGGCAGCCTTTTTGATCATGGATCAAGGAGTAACTTTGCCTTCCAAGTCTTATTATTTAAGAAATATATTTTATAAGGCTGTAGCTGCCATAGATAGTGATTCCTCTGAAGGATCTGGCCAAAGTAAATTGAAAACCTTCTGGAAAGGATTCACCATTCTAGATGCCATTAAGAACATTTGTGATTCATGGGAAGAGGTCAAAATATCAATTAATAGGAGTTTGGAAGAAGTTGATTCCAAGCCTCATGGATGACTTTGAGGGCTTCAAGACTTTAGTGGGTGAAGTCACTGCACATGTGGTGGAAATAGCCAGAGAACTAGAATTAGAAGTGGAGCCTGAAGATGTGACTGAATTGCTGTAATCTCATGATAAAACTTTAAGGGATGAGGAGTTGCTTCTTAAAGATGGGAAAAGAAAGTGGTTTCTTGAGATGGAATCTACTCCTGGTGAAGATGCTGTGAAGACTGTTGAAAGGACAACTAAGGATTTAGAATATTACATAAACTTAGTTGATAAAACAGTGACAGGGTTTGAGAGGACTGACTCCATTTTGAAAGAAGTTCTACTGTGATTAAATGCTATCAAACAGCACCGCATGCTACAGAGAAATTGTTTGTGAAAGGAAGAGTCAATCAATGTGGCAAACGGTTGGCTTATTTTAAAAAATTCCCACAGCCACCCAAACCTTCAGCAACCACAACCCTGATGACTCAACAGCCATGAACATTGAGACAAGACCCTCCCCCAGCAAAAAGAGTACAACTCACTGAAGTCTCATATGATGGTTAGCATTTTTTAGCAGTAAATATTTTTAAATTAATGTATGTACATTCTTTCTTTAGACATAATGCTATTCGCAGTTATAGACTACAATATAGTATAAACATAACTTCTTTTTTTTTTCTGAGGAAGATTGGTCCTGCACTAACATCTGTTGTCAATCTTCCTCTTTTTCTTTTTTTTCCCCATAGCCCCTAAATATATCATTTTTATGTTTTGAGGAAGTTTGGTCCTGAGCTAACATCTGTTGCCAATCTTCCTCTTTTTTCCTTTTTTCTTCCCAAAGCCCCAGTAGATAGTTTTATGTCATAGTTGTACATCTTTCTAGTTACTCTAAACATAACTTTTATATGCACTGGGAAACCAAAAAGTTCATGTGACTCACTTTTTTGTGACATTCATATTATTGCGATTGTCTGGAATTGAACGTACAATATCTCCAAGGTACGCCTGTATGGTTTTACCTCCTAGATTTAGGTCTTTGATCCATTTTGAGTTAATTTTTGTATGTGGTGTGAGGTAGGAGTCTGACTTCATTCATTTGCATGTGGATATCCAGTTGTTGCAGCATAGTGTGTGGAAAAGACTATTCTTTCCCCTGTTGAAAAGATTTGGCACTCTTGTCAAAAATTAACTGGCCATCGGGGCTGGCCCAGTGGTGTAGCTCTTAAGTTCAAACATTCTGCTTCAGTAGCCCGGGATTTGCTGGTTCGGATCCTGAATGTAGACCTACTCACTGCTTATCAAGGGCAGTGTCCCATATAGAAGAGCTACAACTCTGCAACTATGATATACAACTGTGTACTGGGGCTTTGGGAGAATAAAGAAAAAAAGAGGAAGATTGGTAACAGATGTTAGTGCAGGGCCAATCTTCCTCACAAAAAACAAAATAAGTCATCTTTTAAAAAAAATCAACTGGCCATCAAGAGAAGAAGAGGACAAGGCCAGACTATGAGAAAATATTTGTAAAAGTACATCTGATAAAGGACTGCTATCCAAAATATACAAAGAACTCTTAAAAATCAACAATAAGAAAACCAACAAGCCAATTAAATACGGGCAGAAGATCTGAATGGACACCTCACCAAAGAAGACATACAGTTGGCAAATAAGCCTATGGAAAGATGCTCCACATCCTATGTCATTAGGGAATTGCCAGTTAAAACAACAATGAGATGTCACTACACACCTGTTAGAAGGGGAAAAATTCAGTACGCTGACAGCACCAAGTATTGCTGAGGATGCAGAGCAACAGGAACGCTCCTTCATTGCTGGTGGGAATGGAATGTGGCACAGCCATTTTGGAAGACAGTTTGGAAATTTCTTACAAAACTAAACATGACTTGACTTTATGAATCAGCAACGACACTTTTTGGTATTTCCCCAAGTAAGTTGAAAACTTATGTTCACACAAAAACCTGCACATGGATGTTTACAACAGCTTTATTCCTAATTGCCAAAACTTGGAAGCAACCTAGATGTCCTTCAGTAGGTGAATGGATAAATAAGCTGTGGCCCATGCACACAAGAAATATTACTCAGCACCAAAAAGAAATGATCTATCAAGCCAAGAAAAGACATAAGACAACCTTAAATGCATATGACTAAGTGAAAAAGGCCAATCTGAAAAGGCTACACACTGTGTGATTTCAACTATCTGACATTCTGGAAAGGCGAAACTGTGGAGACAGTGAAAAGATCAGTGGTTGCCAGGGGTTAGTGGGGAGGGAGGGATGAATAGCTGAAGCACAGACGATCTTTAGGGCATACTGTAGTATGCATTTATACATTTGTCAAAACCCATGGAAGTACAACACCAAGAGTGAACCCTAATGTAAACTGTGGACTTTAGGTGATGATGACATGTCAATGTAGGTTCATCAATTATAACAAATGTACCAATCTGGTGTGGGTGTTGATAGTGGGGGAGGCTGTGCATGTGTAGGGGCTAGGGGATATGGGAACTCCACATTCTGCTCAATTTTGTTGTGAACCTAAAACTGCTCTAAAAAGTAAAGTCTATTTTTTTAAAAAAGCAATTGGCCATAAGTTTAAATTGGCCATAAATTTTAAAAAATTAATTGCCCATATTTTTGGACTGTCAATTCTATTCCATGGATCGGTATGTCTATCCTTATGTCAGTAACACACTGTCTTGATTCCTGTAGCTTTGTGGTCAGCTTAGAAATCATAACATGCAAGTCCTCTGACTGTGTTCCTTGTCAAAATAGTTTTGGCTCTTCTGGGTCCCTTGCATCTCCATATGAACTTTAGGATCAGCTTGATAATTTCTGCAAATTAGGCACTTGGGGTTTTGATAGGGATTGCACTGAATCTGCAGACCAGTTTGGGGAGCATTGTCATCTTGACAACATGAAGTGTTCTGGTCCTTGAATGTGGGGTGTCTTTCCATTTATTTAGGTCTTCTTTTACTTTTTTCAATGATGTTTAGTAGATTTCCATGTACAAGTCTTGCATTTAATTTGTTATATATTTATACATAAATTTATTCTTTTTGATGCTATGTAGGCAGAATTGTTTTCTTAATTTCATTTCTGGATAGTTCATTGCTTGTGTATAGAATAACAATTGATTTTTGTTTACTTATCTTGTATCCTGCACCTTTGCTGAACTTTTTTATTAGTTCTAATTTTTTTTTGTGCAGAATATTTAGGATTTTCTCTACATAAGATCATGTCATCTGTGACCAGAGATAGTTTTACTTCTTCCTCTCCCATCTGAATTCCTTTGATTTCATGTTCTCCCCTAATTGCCATGGCCAGAGCCTCCAGTAAAATGTTGAATACAAGTGGTGAGAGAGGACATCCTGCTGTTGTTCCTGATCAAAGGGAGAGCTTTCAGCCTCTCACCATTGAGTGTAGTAGCCGAGGGTTTGTGATGGATGGTCTTTATCAGTTTGAGGGCAGTCCCTTCTGTTCCAGATTTGTAGACTTTTTTTCTGTGGCTGTGGTTTTTGTCCATTATTCGGTTAATATAGCATATGGTATTGATTAATTTTCATATGTTAAATCAATCTTGCATTCCTGAGGTAAATCCCACTTACTCCTTTTTATGTGTTGCTGGATTCGATTTGCTGGTATTCAGTTGAGCAATTCTGCCTCTATATTCACAAAAGATATTGGTCTGTAGTTTTCTTTTCTTGTGATGTCTTTGCTCGGTTTGGTGTCATGGCAATCCTGGCATTATAGGATGAGGTGGGAAGTGTTCTCTCTTCTTCTTGCACTTTTTGGTGCTTTATCTTCACTGCATCTTCACGGTGTTGCTCTGTGTAACTGCCTTGCTCAGTGGGGTCCAGCACTTGGCCCAACCACATCCCTGGGAGTTTCCACTTCACTGCGTCAACCAGGCTTTGCCACAAATATCCATTGGATGTTTGTACCTGTGAAGGGATGTGGTGAGAGCCCTTCTCTGGGTAGATAAGAAGTCGCTGCTCTGAAACCCTGCATACCAGCTCTCAGGTGGTAGTCAGCAAGGCCTTGGGGGAGCTCCTGTTATGAAACTGCCCAAGCCTCTTGGTTGGAAATGCGTTTTTCTGGATTTTTGTGAAGGCATTTCAGAACAAGGAACATCTGTTCACTCATGTTTAGGCCACAAGGAGCAAGGTAAGGGAGGTGTCATCCGTGCAGGAAGTGAGAGCACATCTGAGAAGTTCCTCAAGATGGTATCAGCCAAATATCAGAAGGGGCAGGGGGCCGGCTAAGGCAGAGTGTTCTAAGTGGCACCATCTTGTCTGGGAGTCCACCTTCCTGTCACCAGCCCACTGAGCCAGACAGCCTGCAGGTGCCCCTAAAGTCCTATTCCACAAACCACATATAAACCTGAAAACATGGAGAAAGTTCTGGGGCAAGAGGATGTCTGTGTTGGTTTTGCTTTGCTTGGATGGATTGTCATCATTCTGCTATTTTGCTGTAAAGAAGTTAACACCCTGTGACACCAACCTTTCCACATTCAAAGGAGTGGGAAGAGCAGAAAGACAAATGTCCCTCAGCCCCAGGAATAAATAAGCCTAACGGGGCGGGGGGTGTGTGTGAGGGTCACGTGATGAGACATGTGATGGGTCTCCCCGTGATGTGGGGACTGGCATGGAGTAGATGCTCAGTCCATGATACCTCTCATGGATATCCAAAAGAAGGGAGCTGCTGTTAGGGTCCCCCAGGGTTTTGCAGACTTGACAGGTGCTCTTGGGCTGGGGGAGCTGCCATTGGTCTCTGAGGGGCCCTAGGGGTGCCCCAAGCTGGAGGGCTGTAGGTTGCCCCCAGGAGTCTGCTCACCTCCTTTAAGGACACTGTAGCTAGAAGCTCAGAACAGCCAGCATGAGTTCTGCCAATTCACAATACACTCCCCAAAGCCCTTGTCAACAGATGAGGGAGGCTTCCTGCCATCCCATTGTGCTGAGAGGTCAGGAACTGCCCAGGGCCTCTCAGTCAGATTCATGCCCTCATCCTACCAGAGTGTCCCCTGAGTCCTGCAGCCACCACACCTCCCAGTGTTGAGGGGCCTGGATGGTGCCCAGCTGGTGGAATACGTGTGTTGGGATGAGGGATCAAGGAGAGTGTCTGCAGCAGGGAAAGCGGAGGGGCTCCAGACACACCCCCAGACCTGGACCTTAACCTCTACCAGCCTCCCGAGGTCACCATGGTGACCTGGGCTAGTCACTTACTTGGTGGCCTGGGCTTCCACATCTGTGAACTGAGCACAATAATAGGGCTTCCCTAGAAGCTGGGGAGCTCTGGTCTTGACCGTGAGAGGTGTGGGTAGGGTGGGCTGAATGCCTGTGGGACCTGGAGGTAGCACCCAGTTCTGGATATGCCCCTAGGAGTTGGGGTGGGCACAGAGCGGTGGCAGCAATGGAAACAGCAGGTGAGCCACAGCAACCCCTGCAGGGACAGACTCAGGCCAGAGAGGAGGTGAAGGCTCGGGTACTGGGGACAGGGGCACAGCGGAAGTAGATGTGCCAGTGGTGTGGTGGTGGCCTGTCAGGGTGCAGGGCCTTGGCTTCAGACACAGGGCCCAGGGTGCCCCCCCGTCCTGGCAGAGTGCACTGATACACTAGCCTGGTGGGGCGGGGAGGAGGGTGATGAACGCTGCTGTCTGAGGCCAGGTGTCTGCCTGGGCCAGAACAGTCCTGTTCCGGGTCCTGGAGGCCTGGCTCAGCTCCTGGGAAGCCTCGGGTTTCCACCCTGCTCTGGGATCCCAGATCACTGGAGAGGTTTGTAGCCGGGGTCTCAGTGGCTGCCCCATCCCCACCTTCAGGACCCCTCCCAAACACGCTCAGGTCCTCTCCACCAGGCTCCCTTGCTTGCCCGGGAGGCAGGCCAAAGGGATCTCCATGCTTCCCTGTGACTTCCTGCCCATCCTGCTGGCAGGCCCTGACCCCTGCCTCATCCATCCTTCCAGCTAGCCAGTGGTCCCCAGGACAGGGTATGGCAAGGACTGAGGGCTGTTCAGGGCCTGGCTGGGCAGCCTGTCACTCCCTCTGGCCCTCGTAGGTACTGGCAGGTGGCTTGGTGCTCCTCTCAGCTGCCCACTATGGCCCAGGGACTGCCCAGCACTGCCAGTCTGGGGCGCTTCTGCCAGAAGCTGAACCGGCAGAAGACACTGGAGGAGACCACCAGGGAGACGTCACTGCAGCGCCACCTGACCACGCTGGACCTGACCCTGCTGGATGTGGGTGCCATGACGGGCTTTGGCCTCTACGTGTTCATGGGCATTGTGACCAAGGCGATGGCCGGCCCTGCAGTGCTCGTGTCCCTCAGCGTGGCTGCTGTTGCCTCCCTGCTGGCAGCCCTATGCTACGCAGAGTTCAGAGGACTTGTGCCCACCACAGGCTCTGCCTACCTGTTCACTTATGTGTCCATGGGCGAGCTGTGGGCCTTCCTCATTGGCTGGAACATGCTCCTCCGGTGCCTCATTATTGGCATCGCTGTAGCCCGCACCTGGAGCGGCTACCTGAATGCCATCTTCAGCCACCGCATCCGCAGCTTCATTGAGGCCCATGTGGGCATCTGGCAGGTGCCCTTCCTGGCCCAATACCCAGAGTTCTTGGCTGCTGGCATCATACTTTTAGTCTCTACATTTGTCTTTTGTGGAGTCCATGTCTCTTCCTGGCTCAACCGCACCGTATGTGCCATCAGCTTGGTCGTCATCCTCTTCATCATCATCCTGGGGTGTGTACTGGCCCGCCCACACAACTGGAGCACAGAGGAGGGGGGCTTTGCTCCCTTCGGCTTCTCTAGCATCATGGCTGGTGCTGCCACCTGCTTCAAAGCCTTCGTGGGCTTTGGTGCTATTTCTGCCTCCAGTGAGGAGGCCCAGAACCCAAAGCGAGCTGTGCCTATGGCCCTCGCCATCTCTCTTGGCCTGGTAGCTGGTGCCTACATCCTCGTCTCCACTGTGCTCACCCTCATGGTGCCCTGGCACAGCCTGGACCCTGACTGGGCTCTTGCTGATGCCTTCTACCAGCGGGGTTATAGCTGGGTGGGCTTCATTGTGGCAGCTGGCGCAATCTGCGGTAAGGGGCCCTTCCGGGTAAGGTGGGAGGGGACACGGAGGTGGGTCCCTGCCCTAAGTCTCCTAGGGAACACATCTCCATCTAGACCTGTGTTCCCAGTTGCATCATGGGCCCAGGAAGGGGCTAATGTTTAGACTCTCCACCCAGGCTGGTTGGGAGGGACCTACTCACTGCCACTCCCAATTGTAAATAGAAGGTCAGCTCTGGGCACGTGCTTTCAAGTCCTTTCCTGGTGGAGGGACTCAGCCCTCATCAGACTCTCCAGTGGGTCTGTCACCTAAACTGGGGTATCCCATTCCTGGGTGGTGAGGGGGAAAAATCCAGCACCCCACCTACAGGCAGGCTCACTCTGAGAGCTCAGAAAATCTCATGCCCGTGTTCCCAAGGGGCCACCCATGCCCTGGCCCCCAGCAGCAGCCCCTGGTGGGCCTGTCCACCATGCTGACCAGTCTCCCACCCTCTGTCACAGCCATGACCACTCTCCTGCTCAGCAGCCTCACTTCCCTGCCACACATCGTCTCTGACATGGCCGCCGATGGGCTCTTCTTCCAGGTGTTTGCCCACGTGCATCCCCGGACACAGGTGCCCATGGTGGGCATCCTGGTGTTCGGGGTCATCATCGCTTTCCTGGCATTGCTGCTGGACCATGAGGCACTGGTCCAGTTCTACTCCATCAGCTCGATGCTGGTCTACACCTTCACGGCCACCAGCATTATCATGCCACGCTTCCAAAAGGCCCCTCCATCCAGTGCCCCGGGCCCAGCCAGCCCTGGGGGCACAGAGTGGGCCTCAGCCCCTGAGCCCAGGCAGCTGCGACCAGCCCTGAGGCCCTACCTCAGCTTCCTGGGTGGGTGCAGGCCTGGAGCTGCTGTGGCTTGAGCACTCGGTGTCCTGGTGGCCTCGGCCATCACTCTGGACAGCGTGCTGGTCTTCGGGGACTCAGCCCTGCACCTCCCGCTCTGGGGCTACACCCTGCTGCTCCTGCTCAGCTCCGTCATGTTTCTGCTCAGTCCCCTCATCCTAGGGGCCGACCAGCAACAGCGCTGGCAGGACACCTTCCAGGTACTTCCTCCAGCCAACACCCATCACTCTCAGCCCAGCCAGCTCCCCTCGCCCCTTCCTCCTCCACCATGGCAGGGTGTACCAGGGGTCCCAGGGCAGGGGAGGCCAGTACCCCACCCCTTCTTTCTGCATGGTGAGTGGGTACTTGTCTCCAGAATCTCCAGAGGCGGAGAAAGGCTCTGTGGACTCCCAAGAAATCAGGCCTTGGGCCAACAGACCTTCCCACAGCCCAGCCCAGCCCTGCCCTTGCCCGTCAGGTTCCCCTGGTGCCCCTGACTCCAGCCCTGAGCATCCTCCTCAACATCTTCCTCATGCTGCACCTGAGCTCCCTGACCTGGCTGTGCTTCTCCATCTGGCTGCTGATTGGTGAGTGGGCGCCAGGCTGGGAGCCAGGGTGGGCTGCAGGAGGAGGGCAAGCAGGGAAGCAGGGGTGGGACCTGCCCCTCAGGCTTGTGCCCCACTTGCAGGACTCATGGTGTATTTTGGCTACAGCATCCGGCACAGCAAGGAGAACCAGCAGGAGCAGCCGGAATTCACTGCCACACGTGACAGCCTGGAGGAGACGGTGCAGCCCCTGCAGCCGCCCAGCCAGTCAGTGGCCCAGGAGCCCACCCTCATGGATCAGCCCGCCAGTCCATGAGGACTGATGGGGCCTACCTGCCTTCCCCACCTGCTTGGGAGGCAGGAGGGGCTGACAGCCCCTTCTATCCGAGGCAGCTCAGGTTTACAGACCTGCCCATGCTGGGGCGTCCTCAGGACCTCGGGACCTTAGCCCCGGTGCTGAGCATCGAGTCTTTGGGAGTGGGCCGTAGCCAGTGCTGGTGTGGTGGACTCTGCCCAGCACCTTCCAGTTTATGACCAACTCCAGCTACCTGGGCAGGTGGAGTAGGGCAGGCAGGGAAGAGGCTCCCAGCCCCCGGGATCCACAATAATAACTGCTTCGCCAGCCACGTGGCCTGTTGCCATGTACACTGTGGCGTTCTTTGTGGCACTGAGTCCTCACCTGCCCCCAGGAACCAAGTGTTTGTCTCCAATCCGGAGCAAAGATGCCGAGGATCCATAAGGTGGAGGCACCAGCCCTGGGACAGCCTGAGTCAGGGACATGGCCAGGCCTGGGTCTCAGGGTCCTGCCCTCAGGCCATGCCCTCTGCCCAGCTCAGAGGGGCCTATACACGCCAAGCACAGAGTGGTCTCTGACAGGGCAGAGTCAGGGTCCCTCCCAGGCTCCCCACATGTCCCCTTGGGGGAGGATCCAAAGACAGACCCTGGACCCCAAGGAGGCCGCGTAGCAAGGGCAGTGGAGTTCCAGGGTTCCCTCGGTTCTCCAGGGCTCCCAGAGAGCAGGGCATCTGCCTGACACCTGCACCAAGATGTAGAGCCCACCTGCCTGGGCACATGCATCTCCCAGGCACAGGCCGACAGGCCCACACGGCTCCCCTGGGGGTGCACAGCCACGTGCAGACTGAAGCACAGCTGGTTCCAAGCTCAGAGCTGCCCGCAGCTCCCCAGCTGCCTCTCTCCCTGCCCGCCCCTCAGGGTTTGTGATAAAGGCTTCGGACGGGACACACATGTGCAGGTGGGTGCACAAGCACCTGGGCCTCTCCAGGTACCTTCCAGCCCACCTGGTGGTGGTGGGGCCCCAGTTCTTGGGGGTCCCCAGACCCACCCTGCACTCCCATTGGTCTCCCTAAGGCCATGCTACGTCTATCATAGACGCCTCCCCCTCCCCGTTCCTGCCTGGAAGGACCACACAGGAAGCTGCTGGCTCTGGCAGCTTTACTCCTCGGCTCTCTGCAGCCTTGACCTCAGCTTTCTCTGGGCCCCAAGGACAACCAGGTACCTGTGACCCCGCTCCAATAAGCAGGCTCAGGGCCGTGTTCTCTCACCCTGGCCCTTCTGAACCTGCCTCCCACGGACTTGGCTCTGGGGATTGAGAGGAGCAGGGACCCCCAAGGCTTTGCTGAGGCTCCAGGTGCTAGATGATTCCAGATGCTGCCCAGCCTGGGCCCCAGCCCTGGCCCTCCCCAACCTGGCCCATGGCACTCCAGCAGCAAGCTGCCAGCATGTCCTTGGTCACCAGGGACCCATGAGAAGGCAGCCTCTTGTCTCCCTGGGGTGGGTACCCCCAAATCCCTGCCCCTCCCTGGGACCAAGAGGGCTTGACTCCTGTAGCCCCCATGCCTCTCCTCCTGACCATGGGCCCAGGGGCACAGGGAAATTCTCCAGCAGGCAGGACTCAAGCCCCTGGGAGGACTCCAGAACAAGAACTAGGCCAGTGTATGGGGGCTTCCATGTCGTCTGCTAAGGACATTCTTTCCAGCCCCTGGGCTCCACCTGGGGTCTTGGTCACAGCGTGGTCCTCAGGCAGTTGCCTCAGGCTGGGGTGGGCAGCTGCCCAGACACGTTCTCAGGTGTGACCTTGGGCAGCAGTGACATATGTGTCCAGATATACAGCCTCCCCAACCCATGGCTCCCAGGAGCCGGGTGAGCAGGTTCCTGGGCAGTGGGCTGGGGTCACCAAGGAGACATACAGAAGGTCCCAAAGGACCTCATGCCCACCAGCTCAGCCCCTCCCCCCTCCACATTCCAGTCCCTCACAGCCTGAGGGCTGCCACCAGGAAGGGGTTGGTGCTCACAAGCTGAGCAGGTTTGGGACCAAGAGGTGCCTGTGCCCTTGCCTGGGGTCCTAGGGGGTCTGATCCTCTGGCCACTGCTCTCCTCACTCCATGGATGAGGCCCAGAGCTGGGAGGGGACCTGCCCTAGGAGCCCAGCCCCAGAGCAGCTGAGACAACTCCTCTTGTCAGGCTTCTTTCTTCCTTGCCTTAGACTCTGGCTGCACAGACCCTGGGGCAGGGCCGGTGAGAGAGGAGAGATTCTACTGTGAGAGGAGTGCTGGCAGGGAAGGAGGGCTGGGAGCCAGGCAAAGCCAGAGGAGACCACAGCCAGTGTGGGGACAGCTGGTGAGCGGGAGCTGCTGGGAACACTGGAGACAGACTGGGAGAGCGTTCTCCAGACCCAGACCCAGCAGGAGCCCCACTGGACCAGCGCCCTGCGTGGTGTTTCCCTGCAGGTCTCTATACAAAACTGGCTTCTGTCGTGCCAGCCAGCACCCTGCCAAGGCTGGAGTTGGGGGAGGGAGAGTCTGTCTGGGAGCTAAAGGGTGGAATTCTCCCCCGACCCCCTGCTCTGGTCCTGCTAGGGCTTCATCCATGAATCCTGAGGGTGGGGTCCCAGCCTTCCCAACCCCCAGTCTCTAAAGAGAAGAGAAAGGCTACAGGCCTGAGGAATGGGCTAGAGAATGGGTTCCAGGGCCACCCCGATGATGGTGTCCAGCTCCCAGCAGCAGCGGTGGGGCAAGTGCTGGGACCCCTCTAAGGCACCTGGGCAGCTGGATGTGGGCGTGGGGAAGCTGTCTGTGTCTGCTCAGGGTTGGCAGTGGCCTTCGGGGCCTTTGCCTGCAGACGAGGACAGCAGGCCGAGGCTCCAGCCACCATCCTCCAAAGTGTGGTCCAGAGTCCAGGCAGGCCCACAGCTCCCCTCCTCAGACTTGGTCCTCCAGGGGAAATGGGCTTCCCCATCCACGTACAGCAGCAGCAGGTCACAGGAGAAGGTGAGCTGGGAGAGGCAGGGCAGACCCACGTCCTGGCCCCCACCCTGCCGTCCCGCCATCTCCCCTGCCCTCACCCCGAGACTCATGTCAGCACAGGGGCTCGGATGTGCACTCAGGGGGCACATGCTACCAGCAGCCAGAGGGAGCCACGTTGGCCAGACTCACCACACCCAGCCAAGCCGCTCTAGTGCCCACAGTGTGGGTTGTGGGGATAAGCCCACGTTTCCCTGCCTGAGGGAGACCTGGGCTGAGCCTCTCCTGCTGTGGCTGTTGCTCGCTCCCACCCCTTACCCCTGCCCCACCCACCCCAGCCTGGCCCCTAAGTGCCCAGTGATGAGGATGTCGAAGGATTTCATAGAGCTGGAGCCTGTAGCCTTAAGGGCCTCCACTCCTGAGGCCTCCCACCAGTGAGCGGCTGTCCTGGGGCAGGAGAGTGTCTAGTGACCTGCTCTGCCCACTCCTGGGCTGGGCTGCCCCTCACAGGCCTGGTCTTACTCATCCATTGACTCCATCACCCCCAGCCTGAGTCCTGGGTCTCAGCCCTGTGTCGTTGCTGAGGACACAGGGGACAAGCAAGCTGGCAGCAGCCTCTCAGAAGCTCCCTGCCTGCTGAGGGGATGGGGACCGAGGGTCCCTAAACAGACACCAGCAGTTGGAGTGGGGGAGTGGGGGCAGACCCAGGGCTGTGGGGGTCCAGAGAGGGGCACTCCCTCTCCCCTAGGAACCAGGGAAGGCTTCCTGCCGGGAGACTCTCAGGCTGGTTTCCCAGGGGTCAGGAAGGAGTTCTAGGCAGAGACGCAGGGCGGGCAAGAGCACAGAGTGAGGGGAGAAGGGCGTGGGTGGGGTCCAGCCCCACATGGTTGCAAAGGGCTGGGGAGGTCAGTGACACCAGGCCCGGCTGGGCCCAGTGAGCAGTGTCAGGGGCTTCACCTCCACACCAGGTGGCTGTGTGCACATATGTGTGAGGGTGACGAGGTGACATAAGGTGACAGAAGGATGGGAGGCCTGCTTAGGAGACTCAGACAGGACAACACATGCAACACAAGACCCTTGAGTGCATCCTGGGTAGGAAAATAAAACGATTTAGGACTGTTATTGGCACAGTTGGGGAAATTTACATATTAGATTTATCCACCAATGTTAGATTTCCTGAGTGTGACAAGAGGCCAGTGGTCACCCAGGGAAGCTCCTCATTCTCAGGACAGCGTTGAGAAGGTGAGTGTCCGTATCTGCCACTTACTTTCCAGCGGTTTCCTGTGAAATCTATCTACATATATCTGGCTCACTCTAGAGAGGGAGCAAGAGAGCAAATGGGGAAAATGGTAAACAAATAAAATAAAATAAACCACCCTGGTGAACCCAGATGAAGGCTATATGGGTTTTCACAGTACCAATCTTTTAAGTTTTATATAGATTTTTGTAATTGTTTAGATAAAACCTTAAGGGAACAGTAAAGACCCTGCTGTTCCATGGAGTGCGATGCTGGAGGCAGGGTGGAGTGGAGGAAGGGTGTGGGGTGAGGGGTACCTGCTGCAGCAAGGGTGTGGGGACACACGGGTGGAGGCCAAAGAGCTCAGAAGAGAGGCAGGATGGAGCCTTGCTGGGGGACCTGGAGCTGAGAGCACCCCCTCCTGAGCTGGGGACCCCTCACACACACAGCAGATCATCCAGAGGGATGGACCAGGCTGGGGTCTGTCCCGGCTGCCACAGGAGGACAGGTGGAGGGGCACCTGGCTGAGGAGCAGCAGGTGGGCAGTGGGGCCGCACCTGAAGTTGTAGGTCCTCTCCCGCAGCTGGAAGGAGTTACGGGGCCATAGTCGGAACCCCCAGCGTCCGGGTCACAATCCCAGCGGACGTGGGTGCCCACAGCCCCACCCTGCACACAGCACATCACTGGTCCACCAGCACGCAGGCAGGGACCCTCTCCTCGAGCCCTCCCAGAACTCTGTCCCCCACGGAGCCACCAACACCGGGTTCTCACAGACCCCTCCAGCCATGGTCACGAGGTCCCTGATGCAAAACATGGGGCAGTGGGGCTGAAGCGTGGGTCACAGTGGCAGCACTTGAAATAGGCAGCATCCTACATCTCCAAGGGATTGGATCTAGGAAGGGGTGGGACCAGGGGGTAAGGCCAGGCAGGGGACAAGGAGGATGTGGGGCAGCCAGGATCCCCCATGCTGACCTGGAGAAGTTGAACTTGCTGAAGGCGACAGTGTTTTTGATGAACAGCGTGAGGTTCTCAGCCTGGAGCAGCAGGGGGTTCCTGCAGGGGGGGAGGTCAGGGGCAGGCTCTGCTGGTCCTGGGACCTGCCCTGGGTGTCAAGGACACTTACACGGGAACAGTGTCACTCTCCATGGGGCACCAGCCCCAGATCTCACAGGTCCTGTGGGTCCCATTGAACTCCACACACTGGCCCGGTTTTTATGCATTGAAAACAAGACAAACTCCAGGCCCTCGAGTCTCCACAGGGCCTGGGGAGGGGAGTGAGCAGGGGACTGTTGGCAGAAAGAAGACATGCAAAGGCACCACAGGGCCTGCACGGGGGTTCCACCCAGTGTCCCAGCACGGACCCCTGAACCCCCATCCCAGTGGAGGCGCTGGAAGAGAGGCCCACAGTTACCGTGGCTGTGCGTCCCCGTCTCCCCTTCAGGACAGTCCTCTTCAGCCCAGCGGTTCACAGTGGGATGGAGGGTGCTGAGGTGGTGAGAGAGCAGCATTTTCCAGGCCCAGGAGGTGTCTCCCCTTCGTGATTCAGCCCTGCCGGCCACAGGGACACGAACCTCCCCCGCTTAGCCCCCAGGGTTCCCTGAGTCTGGGGGCACATGGGAAAGCTGGGGGGTGCAAATAAAAGGAGGTAGTCAGAGGGGGGAGGGCGAGCAGCCCTGTCAGATCGGGGCGCAGTGCTGTATCTCAAGAAAGAGCAAGACTCCTTCCCTCCTGAGTGTTATCTCCCTGGTGGGGGCAGTAGTGACTCCTCGAGGCCCAGCTCCTCTGGTCCAGTTCAGATCACAGAATAGGGAAGGTGGAGGGACTCTGGGAGGGTAAGTTCATGCCAGGGTGGAGGTGCTAGTTGTGGCAGAGAAAGGGCGGGACCCTCGTCAGAGGGGCCTGTAGGGAAGTGGGACGCCACACACTGGCCAAGGGACCACTGGCCAGTCTCTTCCCCACTTGTTCTGCTGTGAAACAGGGACATTAGTGCCTGCACACGGTCACAGAGTTCTGGGCATCAGCCAGGAGGGGATGGTGGTGACAATTCTGGGAGTCCCTGAACTGGAGAGGAAGCACCCTCAAGCATCAGGCACTCGCACAGGCATGGTTCTCCCAGGTGGAGGGTGGATGGCATTGTCCAGGGCCCTGGGTTCAGGGGCAGCAGGAGGAATGGAGCACCAGGTGGCAGGAAAGGCTTGGGACTCTGAGAAGCCAAATGAGATGGGGGGCCTTTGTGGGAGTGTGACTATGATAAGTAGGCAGAGGACAGTGTGAAGCTACCTGCTCTGCCTCGCTGTCCCTATGTCCTGAATGTGTCCCTCTTATCCACCCAGGGTGGCCCACGATCTCCTCCGACCAGACCCCACGGGCACCACTACCAGACCCCATGATAACCACCACCAGACCCCGTGGTGACCACCATCCACTTCTGCCCTCATCCTCCTCCCTCCAGCAGCCTGAGTGGCCCATCCCAAACACAGTCAATCGAGCGCCCCTCCCCTGAGCCCATCTGTGGCTCCCACCACTGCTGTCTCCAGTTCAGCTCCTTAGAGGGGCTCCCAGGCCCCTGTGATCTGGGGCTACCCCCTCCCTGCCCCAGTCCAAATCTAGGCTCCAACCCACTCAGCAGCAGGGAACCCTGGAGGTGCCTCCTCTCACACAGTTGGGGCCTTTGCCCACACAGCCCCTCTGCCTGGACATTCTCTAGATCCCACTCAGCCTCCCATCCTGCAGGAAACCCTTCCTGAGGCCCCGAGTTGGCCGACGTGCCTCCCTGGGTCTCTCAGCTGCAGCTTCTGCCCCCATCTCAGGCCCTGCCACCCTGGCTGGGCTGTGTGTGCAGGAGCTCCAGGAGGTGGGGAGGGTGGAGTTTGCAAGCCTGGTCTGGGGGAGGCTCGGCAGGTGTTTGCTGGAGGCCGCGACACTACAAGGAGCACAGAGCCTGTGCTGGGAGGGACCAGATGGCCAGGGCCCCTGAGAGGAGCTGGCAGGAACTCTGCTATTCTCAGGAAGTCGGGTGTCAGGTCTGATGAATTACCCAGCCCCGGCAGCTTCGAGGGAAGGGCCAGAAGCCTGGCCGTGGGCAAAGAGGAACCACGTGGATTCCAGAAAACACAGAACTGTGGCCCCAGCACAACTTCAGGACAGTCTACAAACCGAAAATCAACTAGACGTCTCTGAGCATTCAGCAAGGGAGGGATATCGTGTGTGTTTCTGAACGTCAGCACATTCTCTGTGCATGTGCCTCACCTCGTCTGTGGATGCGGCCAACCAGCGACATGCGGCCCCCAGCGACTGTGGGGGGACCAACGACTAGGACTCAGGGGACAGGAGGCCACACACTGACCCTCCAGCCCAGCTAGTGATTCCATGTTGAACTCAGTTAAGGAAAGACGTCACCATGGAGGGAGGCTTCCAGGGCTATGTCCTGGGTCCCAACTGGGGAACCTCATGGAGAACAATGGTGGAAGGATCAGGACTGCTCAGAGGTGCAGAGTCCTGTCACCCACAGGCTGAAGGCCTGGGTCAGTGACTCAACCTGGCTGGGCCTCAGTCCTCTCATCTTAAATGGGGACTGCAGTAATTCCTGCCAGGCAGGATGTTTGTGAGACCAAATGAAATGATTCACGATCAGCTTTCAGTTCAGTGCCTGGGACACAGCAGCATATACTGAGCCCTCAGTCACCTAGGAAGGAGAAGGGGGGCATAGCTGGTGACCCAGGGCTGGTGGAGGAACAGGGGCACGCTGGGAAGCTCCCAGGCAGCCTTACCTCTGGGCATCCGCCCTGAACTTGTTCTGGCGTCACAAGGAAATTGCTCACAAGAAGAGCATGATCTCTCCCCGGAAGGCAAGGGTCAGGGTGGGCCCCTGCTTGGCTCCCTCAGTGGGAGAGGCCAGAAGCTGGCAGCCGGTCTGTGAGGGAAGGGGTCCTGACCCATCCAGTTATCAACCCTGTGCCCCAGGAAAACGCCTCCAGTGAGGCAAGTTGAGGCAGAGGCAGGAGGCTGGCTGGGTTCCTGGCCATTTCTGAGCCCCCGTCCGCCTCTTTGAGGCAAGTTTTTTTCTCATGTTCACTCTCATTCGCTCAACCAGAATTTTCCAAGAGCTGCCTGCTTCTAGATACTGAAGATCCAGAGCGAAATTGGGCCTGGTGCCCGCCCAGGCTAGGAGGGAGGTAGACCCCACATGGCACACATGGTTGAGGGCCAGGGGAGCAGGTAGTGAGCTCTGCCAGGGAGCTCTTTCCCTGCGTGGCTGTGGGGAAAGGTGGCTGGCAACAGTGTGCTGCATGTGAAAGCTCTGCACGTTTGGGGGTATGCACACCGGGGAAGGGGAGGGGAGGGCTGGGTAGAGGGCAGGGGTGTGGCAGCGCTCAGGACTATAGGGACCTGGTGGTCACCATCATGTAAAGGGACACTTGCCAGGGTGGAAAGCAAGGGCTGGCAGGCTCTGATGGTGTCACCTGTGAGGGCTCAGCCTGGCTGCTGCGTGGAGCGCACCTGGGGGCCCACAAGCAGACCACAGGCGCAGCAGGGGCAGCAGGGAAACACGTCGGGAGAAGGAATGGAGTGGGGGACAGGGAGGTGGGGAGCTGGGTCCAGTTTTGGTCCTGGTAGACGGCATGGCCCTCAGTGGATGGAAAGAGGCTGCACTGGGAGAGGGAGGGGTTTTCTCCTTGGACATGGTGGGTGCGCAACAGGAGGCAGCTGTGCTCAGGGCAGGTGGTCACCGGGGCTACAATTGGGGCATCAACAGAACAGAGGTGGAAACTGGGGCTGTAGAGGATCTGGGTGGAGGGAGAAGGGGCCTGAAATGCAGTGTGGGATGGGCAGAGGAGCCAGACCGCAGGGCCCAGGTCAGGGAGGAGAGCATTCAGGAGCTCCAGGCCCTAGGCCCCCTGCCCCTCCACCCCTCCCTCTAGATCAAGCCTTGAGTTCCCAGACCCTCCACTCTTCTGGGTGCAGCCTTTCTAAATGCAGTACCTCTGGCCTGGCTTTCTGACCCGTCCCCTTGTCCACCTGGAAACCTCTTACATATCTCCGAGAGCCCTGTCCAGGGCCACTCCTCTGTCTGGCCCTTCCTGAGCCCGGCCCTGTGACAGCGCCCGGCCCATCACATGCCCCTCTTGTACACACTCGCTGCAAGGGTGGGGTCAGAGGTGTCAGCGCCTGGCAGCAGCACCAAAGCACCCACCTGTGGCGGCTTCACGAAGTCGGCCATGTGCCACAGCCGGTTCCCCAGCTTCTCAATCTGGGTGACAGAAAGCCCTTTGAGTTTGATGACTGTAATCTGGGGTCCAGGTCCTGCTCCTGGTAGCCTCTTGTGGCGAGGAGGGCCCACCTGGGGAGGAGGCGATGGGCAGTGTGGTGCGTCCACAGCACATGGTGAGCAGTGGCAGAGCTGGGCCCCACCCACTCAGCCCCTACACCCTGTAGGCTCCCAGCACAGCGTTCAGGGCCCCCACCTCTTCTCCAGCCTCATTTCCACCCCAAACACCCTGCACAGCCCAGAAGCCCCGGCCACGCATCAGAGAGCCAATGCTCTCAGACCCACATGCCCACCACCACCTCCTTCCCCAGCCTTCACCCTCCCCTGCCCCGGCCAGACCCAGCTCCCTCCTTAAAGGCTCCCCTGACCCAGCCACAACTGTGGTCTTTCTCAGCGGCCCCTGGGCTCCAGCTCTCACAGGAGTCAGGGACTACCTCCTGCCCCTCCCAGGGCCTCCTGGGCAGAGTGAGACCCATCCTGCTCTGTGCCCAGAGCCCAACACGGTGCTGGTGACAACGCCCAGGAAAGGAGACAGGTGGGCACACAGGAGGACACGAGCACGCGGCTTGCTCTTGTACCTGCTGCCTCTAGACAGACGGAGATCACTCCTTCTGCCCCCACCCTGTTCCAACCTGTCCCCTCCACTACCACCAGTCCAGCCCCTGAGGAGTCACACCCCACCCTCAGCCCAGCAGGACCGGTCACGGTCCCTCCAGCCAACCTGCCCAGGAGCCACTCTCTTACCCCACCACAGAGACCATGACCCCGAGCTGCAGCAGCCTCTGCGGGGCGCCCACCCCTCAGTTCCTGGTCATCACCTACATCTCAGTTTGTAATCCAGAAGTCCCCAGCCTGTCGTGGCCCCTGGGAAGCCCACGCGCTCAGCTCCTGCTGGCTGCCGGGGAGCAGGGTCAGCAGAGCAGCTGCAGCCCCAGCAGAACAGGAGGAAAAGCAGGCGCCCAGGCCAGGCCAGCAGCTGTTAAAGGGACACTCCCACTGGGGGCAGGACCCAGCCCCACCCCCGCCCTGGGCTCAGTCCCCACCCCCAGCTGCCCTGGGCCTCCCTTCCTCTCCAGACTCCCTCTGCCTGGCCCTGGGGCTCAGTGAGGAGCAGCCCCTCTCCCCTGCCCTTTGGCCTCACCTCCTTGTGGTATGACAAGATGACAGGTGTTATAGGTACTTTGAGAGGGGGACATGGGGGAGACAGGAGCTCAGAGGAGGGACCAAGAAAAGCTTCAGGAAGAAGGGACCTCTGAGCTGACACCCGCAGATTCTGAAGTTCTACAAGCACAACTGGGGAGGAATGTTCCTGGAGGAGGAAGCCGCATATGCGACGCTGGAGCCTGAGAGAGAACTGGGACCCACAGAGTGGGAGCGTGACTGGGGCTCCAGAGAGGAGGGTGGCTGGCTCTGCAAGGTTCCCAGGCCCTCCTGTGCGATGCCTGGCAGAGCTGCCCCACCCCCCAGCACAGGGACTAACGCCCAGCTCTGGATTCAGCACGGTCCCCAGTCCGTGGAAGGGGTGCGATGCTGGACCCACATGGGACGGCAGGGGGAACAAGCGCCCGCAAGGCGCCCAGGCCTGGGCCTGGCCCGTGGCGCAACCTCTTCTGCGCCCTGACCAGAAGCAGGCTCAAATTAGCGCAGGCTAGTGACAGCACCAACAACACAGGGCTGCCCCAGCGACTGCTGTTGGGGATCGTGTCTCTACTGGCTGCCTTGGGCGCCTGTTCACTGCACTCCACATTTGATTGGTCCATGCAGCCGGCAGTTCCGCCAACACCCCCGGATGTGCTCTAGGAGGGGCGTGGCTCAGTCCCAGCCTCTGTAACCGAGACTGCGAAATGGACATAACCATGAGGGGTCCCTGCGAGAGGTCTGGGGAGAACGAAGAGCAGGAGGAGGAGGCGGTCTTGGCTGCTGGGCGTCCTGCAGGGGTCCCGAAATCCGAGAGGTGTTCAGATGCGGATTCAGACTCAGACCTGAAGACACGTGCCCCAGGCAGGGGGTTCAGGCTTCCCTCCTTACCTTTGGGATTCCAGGCAGGGGTGGAGGGGGCAGGCTGGGGCCGAGGGGTCAGGGGACCCCTGTCCAGCAGAGAGCGCATCCCTCCGTGGGACCCCTTTACGGCAGCCGGTGGCCCCTCCAGCCCCGGGGCTTCACCAAAATGCTCTTGGCAGCATCATTTGTTCCACCCTCAGAACCTGCTTCCAGGATGATGTTAAAATGCAAAATCCTAGACTAACCATCTGCGAAGGGGTGTCCCACAGCTTCCTGCAATGGGATCAGGGCTGGGTTTTCCCAACCCACGGGAAAAACTAAGCTGATGAATGTATAGTACTTAGAATTATTTCATTGTTTTCTCCTATAAAATGTGCATAAAACATAAGTGGTCTGTGATCCCATAGAAAAGACACAGCACGCACTTCGGTGTCAGACAGGCGGGGTCCTAAGTCTGGCTCTGCTGGGATCAGCTACTACTCGCTGCGTGACTTTGGGGAAAGGATTTGCTTTCTCTGAGCCTCGATGTCCCCATCTGTATATGGGGCAGGAGTCCCTACTAGCACAGGAAAAAATGCCTCTAGAGGGGATATAGGCTGGGTAGTGACAGAGGGCAGGGGAGGAGGCAGGCGGCTGTGCCTGGGGAGGGGGCCACATGGACCCCTGTCTCTATCAGGCACCCATGGGCTTGGAGAACTGGTCAAGGATACCGTCCACCTGAGGTCTTGCTGGGCCCACAGCGTCGTGCCTGCCTCCTGATCCCTGTGCCAGGGAAGCGCCCCAGAGCTGAGCCTGCGGCGTCGTGGCCTGGGGCCCCAGGTACCCCTGGAGGGACCCTGGGCCAGGCTTGGAGAGGAGGACCTGGGAGGAGAAGCCATGGGAGTGGCCCTCCCTGAGCCCTCTCCACACATTCGCCAGCCTTGCTCTGTGCCAGGTGTGTCCCATCCCCCACATCTGAGTGACAGATGGGATCCAGGCTCTGATGGAGATCAGTGTAAGGGCTGGGGAGCCTGCAAGGGGCCCCTAATTGCTGGGGGGTCAGGGAAGGCTCCAGGTGGTCTGGTGGAGCCTAGAAGGGGAAGCAGGAGTCCCCTGGGCATGTGGGAAGGTGAAGGCCTTCCAGTTGGAGGGCAGCGAGCAGGCTCAGCCCTGGGAACAGGAGCCAGGGTAGTGACCAGCTATGTGTGGGCCCTTCAGCCCTGGGAAGGACCAGGCCTCTCAGGCCCCTTGGTCCCAGGGGTCCCAGGCTCTGCTTTCTGCATTGACCTCCAATCCCTATGTCAAGCGGCTGGTCTTTTGGGACAATGGGCTCTGTGGGGCTGGAGCAGAGGCCCTGGCAGGTGCCCTGAGCAAAAGCAGCAGCATCAGTGATAGGTGCCAAGCCAGAGACACATGGGCAGACTTGAGTCTTCCCTTTCTTGTGGGATTGGGCCCCCCCAGCCAGGCCTTCTCCCCCTGGACCTGTAGGTGTTGCTGGGAAAGGGGCCTCATCATAGGGTGGGGTGGGTGGGGGTGGAGATAGACCCTCTGTGGAGCACCCAAATCTGGATGCCACTCCCTTCCTGACCTGCCCCACCCCTCCAACCCCCCTCTGCTGGGCAGCACCCCCTGCAGGTGGTGGTCTCCCAATGCCTGACTGCAGGGGGAGAGTCCTTCAACACAGAGAGACGGGGTCTGGCTGTGCCAGAGGAGGGAGGGCTGGGGGGTTTGGTGGAGCTGGATCCAAATGCTGCCTCTGCCAGGGAAGAGCAGGGTGACCCTGTGCAAGCAGCTCAACCTCGCTGAGCCTCAGTTTCCAATCTGTGAAATGGACTCAACAATACCACTTAGCCCTCGGGGTTGTGATGAGCATTAAAAGCTCAGCAGAGAGTCTGGCCATGTAAGTGCTCCGTGCATGGCCACTTGGGCTGTCATTGCCAGTCCCCAGAGATGCAGCTGTGAGGGCTCCTGTGGGGATTGTATTGCTCCCAGGCAGGAGTCATCAACGGGGTGGCTGCAGCCCCATCACAGCATCCTTCACAGCACCACAAAGGAGGTGGTTTAATCCCTTGACAAAGAAGCTCGTGGACACATGGGGTGGGGGTGGGGCATCCAGCCGATGGGTTGCAGAGTTGCCATGCAACCCCAGGACAGTCTGCCTGCAAAGCCCCTTCCACTGCCTCAGGCCTGGAGATTTGGGGGATGGAGAAAGCTGGAGGAGGGCGGTGTCTGACTTTGGATCCCACTGAGTGGGAAGTGGTGCTGGCCCGCAGATGTGGAGCTGTCAGAGAACCAGCTGGGAGCAGTGGGCGCCCAGGCTGTGTGTGCCACCCTCACAGTGAACCTGGCCATGCAGAGGGTACAGCTGGCAGGGAATGGCCTGGAGGAGCAGGTGGCCCAGTACCTTGCTGAACTCCTGCTGGCCCACATGGTCCTGAAGTCCCTGGACCTGAGCTCTAACCAGCTGAGTGACCAAGCACGTCTCATCTGGGCTGGGCCACCATGGGGCCCGTCTTCCTGGGACAGGGGTGGGGAGAGGTTGGCAGGACCACTCTGAGCATCCATGCTCTGGCCCCTCTCCCACGCCCCCTCCAGCCTGTCCCTTTCTCACTCCTCCCACACAGAACTCTTAGTCCACTGTCTGGACATCTCATTGCCCACTGCTGCCTGTGCTGGGTGCTGACTTAGCCAGTAGGGACCCAGCATGAACACAACAGAGGCCCTGGCCTCAGAGAACACACATTAACAAGGTCATTCTCCATAATTATTGGTGCTACAAAAGAAACAAACAAGGTGTGATTCTAGAGAAGAATGGGGGTCCTTGCTTAGGTGGGTGGCCAGAGTGGCCTCTGTGAGGAGGTGACATCGAAGCTGAAATGTGCAGGGTGGGGAGGAATCAGCCATGGCAAGACCAGAGGGAGTGCATTTCAAGCAGAAGAACCGTGAACACGCAGACCTGTTTTTCAGACTGATGGATACCAGTGTGACTGGGCTATTGGGCCAGGGCAGAGTGGCCAGGCTGTGGGGTGGCGAGGCGACAGGGGGCTGCAGGGCTACAAATCATGGCAAAAGATGTGAAGATTGTATTCCAAGTCTGTGGAGGACAACAGTGGGATTCCTTGATCTCACCACTTTCTCTCATGCCCCAAGGCCTTTGCACGGGCAGTCTGCTTTGCAAGGTACATGCATTTCTACCTGCATGTCTTCAACAACTCCAATCAATTATAAGAATCACCTGGGATTGTGGGTTAGAAATAGAGATTCCTGGGCCTTGGACCTGCTGAACCAGACTCTTGGGGGCATGCCTGTGCATCTGTATTTAGCTGGTGCCCCAGGAGATTTGTCTGATTGAGAAGTTGTGGGAGTCACTGCTCTGTGTCCAACTGCTTAGAGCACGTGGGGTGGCACCAGACTTGGCCTGTGAGAATCAGCCCTAGAATCTAACTGCCAGAGAGTCAGTTTACCTTCTAAGAAAATTATTGTGGGAAGTCAGTGAAATTAACAGAGAAGCTCATTTCAGACTTTCAAGAAACTAAGTATAGGTGTCCCTCTGGGTCTGCACTGTCAGAGGCTGAGCACCAGGGAGGTAGCCAGGAGGGAGGGGCTGGAGGCTAAGGCCCTGCAGAGGCTGCTGAAATATGGGAGGGGGTAGTCTTCATCCTGGAAAAGGACAGACTCAGCAGGGCCATTTTGTTTCCCCAAGTAGGGGTCTGCGGGTGGGCCCAACTCCCCGGAGGGTGAAGGAGCTTGGGTCTCAGTCTCCCCAAGGGAGGAGGTTACGAAGGGGTCAGGGGTCACGAATGCAGGGGTCACGAAGACCAAGCTTTGGAACTGTAAGAGGCTGATTCCTGCTTGTAGAACCTTCTCACCTTCTAGCTATTCAGCAAAGAAGGGGCTTCCGTACAAAGTGGGAGACCACTGCCCTCTACTCCCAGCCCTGGAAGTGTCTGAGGAGAAGGAAAGTACCCCTATCTGAGAACCTGCGGGGGTCAGACCCAGCGCTGGGTGTGGAGTCTGGAGCCCAGTTCTCAGGGAGGCAGCACAGGAGCCTACCCGCCTTGCTGCGAGCTCTCCCAGGTTCTGAAAGCGTCTGCCCCGGCATGTTCTGGTCCCGCGGGCTGGCTGAGCAACCTGCTCAGTCAGTGCATCTGTTTTCCCCCGTGCATTTCTTCGGACCAGACTTACTAGACCTGTGCTCGGTGCTGGGGCCATGGAGAGGGGTCAAATTCAGATCCCTGAGGGAGTCCTAGGCTGGCAGGAGAGACTGGCAAGGCAGAGAGAGGTCTAATGGTCAGAGCCTGGGAGGATGGAAGAACAGTGGACCTGGAGCCCAAAGCGGCCCAGCCCAGCCAGGTGGGCAAGCCTTCCTGACACCGTGACCCCAGATGAGAAGGATGAGGAGCTGTTAGCCAGGTGAAGAAGGGGGTCAACAGTTGCACACAGGGGGACAGCCCGGAGGCACGTTGGTCCCAGCACTTCTGAAAACTGGATGCAGGCCAGACTGGTTGAGTGCTGACAGAGTGGAGAGCAGGGTGGGTGAGTGAGGCTGCTGCCCATTTTACATGCTGAGTATCTCTCAGGGTTTCTTAACCCCACAGGGCCCCACTTTCCTTTCTCTACCACCCCTGCCTCTTTTCACCACAGTTGTGCTGGCCCTGTCACTTCTTGCCATAGACTATGCCACATACCTCCCAACAGTCCCCTGGCCTCTCATCTCTGCCCCATCCACCCCAGCCCATCCCCTACACCCACCACTAAGGAATTCAGCCTTGTCACTTCTTAAAGCCCTCCCTGCCTCCCCACCCCCGAAAGGGTGGCGCCCAAGACTGATGTCCTAGCATTCGAGGCTCTCAGCATCTCTCAAGTGCCCATGGCTCCTACCTCATTTCACTGTCTTCCCCCCACCCTGCTGCCAGTGCCAGGCCTGCGTGCGTTTCCACAAGTGCCCATCCTCCCTCGGCCTCCACACATTCACTCTTTCCTGTGTCTGCTCTCTGCTGTGCATGCACACGTGCGTGGGGAGCCCCTCAGTCTTCAAGGTTATCTCCTCTGTCCTCACTTTCCTGACCCCCCTCAGGCAGGGTTAGCCCCTACTCTGTTCCCATGCCTCCCTGTTTGTAGTCTAGAATAGCTCACATCCCATTAATTTGTATTTACGTTTCCTGCACTAAATGTGAAATCCTTGAGGGCAGGGCAGGCCCCTGTTGGGTTCAACCCCTGACCCTCATGCCCAGCAGAGACCCTGGCACACAGCGGGCATCAGTATCATTTTTTGAAAGAATAAACAGTGAATAAGAAGGTGTCTCTTGGTGTTTATGAAGGGGAGATGCTTGGACCAGCCCAGGCAGAAAACACAGTGTGACTGAGCAAAAATGGGCTCGTTCTGCTCACTACAATCTGGTGCCAATCAATTGCAAATGAGTTGGTGGTTGAGAAAGGAAAATTTATATGATTAGGTAGCATAATCAGGAGATGGAGGAATAGTGTCCTAAAGAATCATCTTAAAGTCCTGCAGAATCTTGAGGCAGTTATATAGGGGAAATGGGCAGAGAAGGAGGGGGTTTAGGGATATCAACCATCCGGTGTGATGAACTTCAAGGTGCCTCATTATCTCTGTCTTCTGTCATTTGTGATGGGTACCAATGCAGTTTTTCTTTCTGGAGGTCATCATATTCCTGGGTAACTCAGAGAATAAAGTTATCCTTATCACGGCTGGGAGATATACGTAAGCAAGCATCACAGAACTAGCAGATCATGTATTTTGCAAAAGCAAAAAGTGCTTAATCATCTAGGCTACATGTAGGCTAGAATGTATTCACAGAGACGAGTGAGTCAGAGTCATAGTCACAATATTGCTTCCTTTCCCTAAGGTGGCTTCCGTCATGCGAACTTAAGATCTAGCTGTTACAATAGAACTTAGCAAGCTTAACATGAGCTGGAATCACCTTTGACAGCTGGGAGCCTTGGCCTTTGCCAGAGTTCTGGAGGTATGAGGTCCCCACCTGTCAGTCCCTCTGGCTTGTCTTTTGGGGGCAGGTCTCTCAGGTGCCAGTCTCCATCTCTGCAGCTTTTCAGAAATGAACCTTGGATCTTTTGGCAGAGCTTCAAGAGTATTTCTTTAAGTGACTTTAACGTTCCCAGCTCCACTTAATGGATGACAGTGTTCCATCTCCCTGTGTCCACTCTTACATCACTTACTGAGGGATCTGAAACTGAACGTCACACACCTTCCCCAGTCGTCACAGACACTTTGGTGGGGACATGGTGACATCTGGTGACACATGCTGGCTGTTGGGCGTATGCAGATGCTTCCTGAGATGATACCTGGGCACCCTTGGGTGCCAGCACCCTCTCAGCCCACCTAATCCCTTGGGTGTTGTGGCTTGTGGGCCTTGGAATGGGTGGCTCCAGCCCCTGCCAGGGTGGTATAGGGGCCTGCAGTGCTCCTGGTGCCAGGTCCCTTTGTGGGTCCTCCTCAAGGAACAGCAGCCACTGCCGTGCCCTCTGACAGGGCTGACCTGGGCTCCTGCCCACAAGGTGGCATCTCAGGCTCTGTCTTCCCAGCACATCCACAAGCTCTGCTCTTCTCCCAATCACAGCCCCCAACAGCCCTTCACTTGATGCCCCTGGGCCCATGGGCTGTTTTGTGCCTCGGGGTCCCTGCCCTTGAGAGGCCCCCAAGTGGGCACAGGGCCTGATCGCTGTGTCTCTGGCACCTGCTGCCATGTGGCTCCCAGGGTGTGAGGGTCATTCACATCCACACCCTCTCTCCACTGTGCTTCCAGGGGACCAGCTCCACTGCTCACCACCATCCAAGCCACAAGACTCTAACCTGGACTCTGCCCTTTCATGCTCTGTCCGCACTCTTTGCACCTTGGGTCTCTGGGCTCCTGAGGCTGTGGCCCCTGACTTTCTCCACTGTCATATGTGGTCCCATGGCTTTGCTCTTTTGTGTTCTAGGCAAACATCTTCCTGAGAGTCCGGGACATCTCATAAAATGGCTTTGCAGATCCTTGCTCCTCTGTGGTGCGTGAGGCACTTAAGATCGACAGTGTGTTGGAGGAACTCCACACGAGGTGAGGAGCATGGGTTGTCCCCCGTGTCACAGTCTCCGGGCCCATACCACCCCAGGGACCACGGGCTCTGTGATCTTGCTGCTCTTCACCACTTTAGTTCCCACATCTACCACACTCTGCCCATGATGGAGCCTGAGCCACAATCCGAGAGTGCCCAGCTCCATCCTTCTCACTGGAGTTCACCATTTGAACACTGGGGCTCTTAATTCCCATTGCCCAGGCGGGCGGCTGGGAATCACACACGTATGTATGAAGCATCTTCAGAGAGACTGGTGCAGGGTGGGTGCCGCTCACATGCTCTGCTCAGCACGTGGCTGCTGGGGCTCTGCTGTGTGGGGGCTGCCCCTCCAGGCCCAGGCAGGGTCCCAGGCCTCAGCAGGTTGCCAGAACAGGGGCTGCAAGCCAGAGGGAAGGAAAGAGGCAGAGGCCCCACAGGTGATGGGCTGCCAGAGTGAGCAGGGCCTGCCCACTGCAATCTTGCCCACTTTTGCTCCCCATGGAAGGAGCCAAGGCCAGAGGAGGCCATGGGAGATGCTGAAATTCGAGGCCAGAGCTGGGGTCTGAGGAGTCAGACAGAAGTGGGACTGGCTCCGAGACAAAGTGGCCAAGAGCGGTGCTGAGGCCTGGAGTTCAGGTCTAGCAGCAGGAGGAGGAAGCGGAGGAGGAGGAGGAGGAAAAGGAGGAGGAGGGGGAGGAAAAGGAGGAGGAGGGGGAGGAGGAGAGGACGTGGGGAGGGAGCTGGGGGGTTTTCCAGAACAGATGCTGTCATGGTGATAGGTAGAGGGTACCAGCTGGGGCAGAACATGTGGGAGCAGCTGCTGAGCTCTGAGGGCCAGGGAGCAGCTGCTGGTCTCCACCAGGGGAGGGACGCTCTAGGCGTGTTTGCTGGGGGATCTCCCTGAACACTGGGAGCCTCTGATGAAGCAGAGTCATTATCCAGCTTTTAGTCACTGACCTGCCCAGGGGTCCCCAAGGCTTGCGTGGAGGCTGGAACGTGAAGCTTGACCCGGTGGATGCACCAGCAGCTCCAGCTGGGATCCTGGGGAGATCTGTGTGCAAGGCAGCACCACGCATGTGTCTTTCTGTTGCAGCAACAACCACATCTCTGCAGTGGGAGCCCTGAGCCTGGGCCTGGGCCTGCGGGTCACCCAGACACTGAGGATTCTTGTTGTGAGTGCTAGCCTGATAGGGGAGGCCCTGCACAGACCTGCTTGTGCCTGTCCACACAGATCCCTCCTCTGTCACATCTCCCCACCCCAGTGGCAGCAGGGGACACAGGTTCCAGAGCCCAGATGGGGAGGGGCCTCCTGGCTTCTTCTTGTGACCACTTCTTCCTTTTGCCATTCACTCACCCATCTGGCCTGGCCCATGCCCCTCTGCAGACTCCTCCCCCTCCCTCCTTCCCTCCCAGCTGCCCTTCATCCTTCTCAACCCACTGGGTGCTGCTCTGCTGAAGATGGCCAGGGCACCCTTGCTTCCCTTTCATCTCTTTTATTTTATTTTTTATGTTTTGAGGAAGATTGGCCCTGCACTAACATTTGTTGCCAATCTTCCTCCTTTTCTTTTTTTTCCCCAAGGCCCCAGTGCATTGTTCTGTGTCATAGTTGTGGAGTTGCAGCTCTTCCATGTGGATGCTGCCTCGGGCATGGCTTGATGAGCTGTGAATAGGTCCGCACCCAGGATCTGAACTGTTGAAACCTGGGCCTCCAAAGCAGAACATGCAAACAACCACTATGCCACTGTGCTGGGCCCTCCCCTTCATCTTCTCTTCTGCTCTTCCTCTGGCCTTGCTGGACCCAGGCTCAGACCTACCTGAGGCCTTGTGAGCACAGCAGGGATTCCTTCCTCCAGGGCTGCCAGTGGGGAGGGAGCTGCTGAGCAGGGCTGAGAGCAGGAGATGGAGAAGGGAGGGTGTGATAAAGGGTGGAGCAGGTCCATGAGGACCACTGTGCCAACAGCATGTGCTTAGAGGACAGAACCACCAGCTCCAAAGGGATCCAACCCAGCCTGGCCCTCAGCTCCCTCAACTGGCAGAGGAGCCCCCTACAGCACCCTCATCCCCAGACTGAGGCTCACTCCTCTCCTGCCCTTGGCTGGAACCCAGACCTCTCTCTTAAGCTCTGGAACCCCATTTCCAGCCACCTGCTGGTTGCTCCCCCAGATAGTCCATAGGCACATTGGATTCTGAGAGTCTGACATGAAGGCATCGTCTCCCTCTAAGGGCTGCCTCTTGGTCTGGGGGACTCCTTCCCATCAGAACTGGGGTCCAGCGCTCGCCCCTCCCTCTCTTTCCAGCATCTTCCCTCCTTCATCTCACCTCCTGCAGCATGCCCAGGCTGCCTGCTCCTCCTTCTTACTTCCCCTCCTCCAGTCCTGTGGTCCTGCTGGTTTCTCCTCTCTGGCCCTTCCTTCCCACCTGCTCCCAGGTGATCTTTCTAAATCAGAAACCCGCCCCTGCGCTCCCTCCTCTAAGCCCATCAGCAGCTCCCTTCTGGATAAATCCGAGCTTAGCAGTGTGTCACTAACAGCACGTCCTCACGATCTGGGCTCTGACATCCCCCTCTTCCCTCCTGCTTTGAAATCCATCCTCTGACTCCAAGCTGCCTGGGATTCTCAGTGCACACAGGGCGGGTTCTCACCTCTGCTTTGCTCCTGCTGCTCCTCTTGCTGAAATGCCCAGCACTGCCCACTTCATCTGTGGAGCTCAGCTCGGGGGCTCTGTCCCCATCCGACCTTTACTCCCAGGAGAGCAACTCTCTAGTTGCACTTATCACACTGCATTTTTATGATGTTCCTTTTCCTCTCCTCCCCACACTGGGTGAGCTCTTTATGGGCAGAGTGTGTTTCCTGTGTCTGTACCTTTGCCCCCGGCACAGAGTTGGCACTGGGTGGGCACTCAGCCAGCACTCACTCCCTTCCTCTCTCCCTGGCCCTGCAGCCTCACCCAGGGCATTCTGTGCATGGAGATGCCCTCTGAGCAGAGACAGTGGGGCCGTCCTCGGCCATGTCATCAGAGATGAGGAATCCCTCCTTCCCTTTCATGCTGCTCTCCTGGCCTCCCCAGGCTCAGCTTTTCTCAGTGTGCGCGTGTGTGTTTCTTAGGTGTCCAGGAATGCCAGGTGAAGTGAAGGCTGCCTTAGTGTTCTCACATCTGTCCAGGAGAATCCAGTGTCCTCCCTGGAACTGCTGGATTTCTCTGTAGGAGCTTTTTATAAACCCCACCTCAGATCCTCCCAACATCCCCGTGAGGGAACATTTAAAGGGAAAAAGTGGGGATTAGAGAACTAGAGCGCCCTGCCCAGATCCATGGCGTGGCTGAGTCCACGTTCCAGCCCAGACCTGAATGCGGGTCATGACACCCCTCTGGCTCCACTCCTGCTCCTGACTGGGGTGCCGCCCTGGGCTCACCTCGGACCCCTGCCTGGTTCTTCACTGGCTGAGAGAGAATAGCTGGCTCGGGGGTGGGGGGGGCACGATGCTCACTCTTCACTGATTTTTGGGTTTGCAGGTTCAGGCCTTGCAAGGTGTCCCCTCCTCCGAGCCTGTCCTGCCTGCAGGTGGATCCTGGTGCTAGAAGATTCCCTTGTGTGGTTTTGAGGGATACCAGGACGCTTTTTCACTCTATTTTGCCTTTTTAATGTAGAAGAAAATGTCATTTTTAAAGGCATTTAACCATTAAGTAGAGAATCCCCAAATGCAAATTATTAAAAGAAAGTCTAGTCCCGTATCACTGCTTATTCTCACCCTGATTTATTTCCATCCAGACTTGAGTCAAAGCCTCTCCAGAGATGTGTTTTCACAGTTCAGCCCTCAGGCTTGGGACACCTGGTGCTGAAGGTGCTTGTTTCCATCTACCTGTCTGGTCTCTACGGCTCCACAGCCAAAGATGTGCTTGCCTTGACCGTGTTCCCTCTGCTCTGAGAATGCCTGTCAGCACCGACTCGATAATTCTAAAACCAATGGAGTGACGTATGAAATTGTCCTGTAACATTACATGCTTATTCACTATGATGTGTGGTTATTATCAGAAGCTTTAGTATAATGGAAATCCTATGGGGTTTGGAGTCAGACAGGCCTGGAACCAAATCCTGATCCATCAATGTTGGGTCTTGGATTCTGAATCAGAGATCAGCACTAGTCTAGATACAATGTTCTACTTCCTGTTCCTTCGCTGCTATCATTAGTCTAATCTGCTGAGCCCGGATTGTATGCTCAGCTTTAAGGAGAATACGTCTGAATCCTTACAGTCCATGTAAATCCCTTCCCGAGACTCAGCCTTGTGTTTGTGTGAAATGGGGCTCGTACCCACCAGCCAGGGTCACTGTGAGACCGGATGAGATCACAGACCCCACGGAAAGGGCCTGTGCAGAGAAAGACTCAGTGCTCATTCTCTTCCCCCAACCTCTCTGGTTTCCATTTTTTGTAGAGGAAGAACATTTATGCTGAATAGTGCACCTGGATTAAGGGTAGAGCCCGGTGAATTTTCACAAACAGCATAGACCTATGTAATCTGCCCCCAGATCAAGAAATAGAGCAGACCCCCAGAAGCCCCCGTGAGCCCCTGCACTTCTCTGTTGTAATAGTTTGGGGAGTAATGACATCATCATCCAGAGGAGAGAAGCTGTCCTGAGGAGCTTCTTCGAGACCCTGTGTGTGTAAGTAAAAGAAGTCAAGTTCTCAGAAAGTGATGATGTGCTACCTTGTTCTGGGTTTCTCCTCAGAATTCCAGGTGAGCAGAGAGTTTGATGATCTCGCCAGCTCAGTGAAGGTCATTCTCCCAGGACTTTGCGTAGAGACTGCTGCCAGCAGAGTGGAGTGCAAAACAGAGTTGCTGCCCATCTTCAGACCGTCCCCACCAGCGTCTGCCCCTAAATTACTGTGGAGTGACTCATCTTCCATTGGGCACTTCAACTTCCACATGGAGGGTTTTGGGCCTCGACAAGCCTTGTTACCACCTGAATCGGCACTGAGTCCCCATTTCAACTGGGTAGTAACTCCTACGGAACCAACCTTCTAGATGACTCAGACACCTGTACCCTCCTCGGCCCCCACGGTCCCTGCACTGCCTTCCTCTGCTCTCACTCATTTGTGTAACACAAACTTGTACGGTGTGCTGTACATTGAGGTGGGCGTGGGGTCAAATATGCCCAAAGTCCCTGCCCTGGTGACCTCAGGAGACAATGAAAATATAGGGTGGTGTGCAACTGGCATTCCCAAACTCAACTTGTGAGAATGAAAACTGACGCAACTCTTTCAGAAGGCAATATGTCTTTATGCACCAAGAGCCTTAAAACTGCCTGTGCACTTTGACCCAATGTTGTGACTATTTTGCTCTACAGAAATAACCAGAGATGCAGAAATTGATGGCCAAAGATGTTCACTGAAATGCTGTTTATAATATGAAAATGGGAAATAATCTAAATGTGGGATAACAAGGGATTGGTTAACTACAATTTGGAACTCTGAAAACATTAAAGCCAAGTGTTACAAGAACATTTAGGAATTCGTGAAAATGCACATGATTGATAAAGTGAACAAATTCAGATAAAAAATCTCATGGTTTGCCTGGCAAAGTCCTCAAAAGTGTAAACATGCAGTTGACCAGATGACCCAGCAGTTCCACTTCTGGAGAAATGAACACATGTGTGCACACCAATACTTGTACACAGATGCTCATAGCAGCGTTCTTCATAATGTCCACAAGGTGCAGCTGTCCACCAGCTGATGAGTGGATGAATGCTGTGGTGCACCCATACAATGGAATATGATCTGACAATAAAAAGGAATGATATTTGGGGTGATGAGAATGTTCTAAAATTGATTATGGTAATGGTTGCACAACTCTATGAATGTAGTGAAAGAAATCGAATTGTCTACTTTAAATAGGTGAATTATATGGCATGTGAATTGTCTCTCAATACGGCTGTTTAATAGAGAAAAGAAAGGAGTAGCACGCTGTTGCAGGAATGGATCATGTAGCAGGAGGAATGTGTCCCACACAACATGGGTGGACCTGGAAACATTCTGCTGAGTGAAAGACGTCAGTCATGAAAGACCACATTGTAGGATTCTGTTTATACAAAATGTCCAAAACAGGCAAATTCACAGAGATAGAAAGTAAATCAGAGATTGCCTAGGTCTGGGGAGATGGGAGGGATTGGAAGTTGACAGCTAAAGGGCATGGGTTTCTTTTGGAGAGGATAAAAATGTTAAAAAATTGATTGTGGTGACGGTTGCACAACTCTGTGAATATACTAAACACCATTGGGTTCTCTACCACTTCAAATGGGTGAATTATATGGTATGTTAGTTATGTCTCAAGAAAGGTGTTGCCAAAAAGAAAAGCATGTTATCTGATCCAAATTGTGTAAAAAAAATGTATGAACGCAAATACTCAGAAGAAAAAGAGCAAAAAAAAAAAAACCCTTGCATATTAATAATGTTTATCTCTAGGTTTTGGGTTTACATATTTTTATTTTGTTTATATTTTTCTGCATTTTCCACATTTCCTACTCCGAGCATATGTTACTTTTAGAATCAGAAATGTAAATACTCCTTAAAAACGCAATGTGATATCTGACTACACTTCAGTTATGTGTGTGGCACCAGGCCTTCTTCCTGGCGAGGAAGGAGGGTGCTATTGACTGAATTTTCCCCCCCAAAACATCTTATGTTCAAGCCCTAAGCCCAATGTGACTGTATTTGGAGAAAGGAAGTAATTAAGGTTAAATGACATCATAAGGGTGGGGCCCTGATCTGATAGGATTAGTATCCTTATAAGAAGAAGCACCCAGAAAGCTTGCTGTCTCCCCCTACCCCCACGTGAGGACACAGCAAGAAGGCAGCCCTCTGCAAGCCAGGAAGAGAGGCCTCACAAGAAATCAACCCTCCCAGACCTTGATCTGGAACTCCTAGCCTCTAGAACTGAGATGCTGATTGAGGAAAACTTCACTACAATGCAAATAGCAGATATTTATTTGGGCAATTAGAATTGCAACTCAGGAGACACAGATTCAGGCAGAAATCCAAAATGTGTTCTGAGGAGGACAGGGAGGCAGGGGTTTACAAAGGCAAAAAGAGATAAGTTACACAGGTGGTTTTGTAGGATTTGTGATTGGTGCTGGAAACAACTGTCAATTCTTGGTTATATGTGATCAGTTGCTATGGCAACCTCTATGGCAGAAAGTTCTTATCTATGAGAGTAAACATATTTCTTGAGACAACGTCCAGAAGACAACAGAAGAGCACAGTTCAAAAGCTACATTCCCTCTGGGTAGAGACGTGGTGTGCGTGCATAAGGCCCATTTCCTTAGTGGCCTCCCAGCTCTGTTTTAGAAGCCTGGACATACGTTATTCCGCTTTGTTATCTCTGTCCACATTTCCCCTTTTGATCTAGATCTTTCTGCAGAAAGCATCACAGAACAACTGTTCAATATGTTGCTATTTCCCTCATTGCCAGGAAGGCTCTGTCCTGGGAAGCCATGTCCTTCAGTCACTAAAGTCCTTTCCAACAGGGCTTGAGGGCTGCGTTTCTCTGATGATGCTTCCAGAATATCCAGTCACCAGGCTCTAGACTGTGACCAACAGGATCCTTTAAATTGGAATCCAGGAAGGTGTCTTGAACCTGTTGATGATGGGCTTGAGCATAAGAAAGTAGAGACTCAGTAGCTGGTCAAACTCATGTAATGCAACAGGGCATCAGCAGAAGGCTGTGAACCAACAGACGCTGATCTGCTGTTGACAGGCTTATGTGGAGTTAGTTCTTGTTTTCCAAAGAGGCGACTGTGAACAGTCAGCAAGACCAAAGGCAATATCTTAAGCCAGAGGAGTCTAGTCCACAGTATACAACAAAACTCAAAGACAATTAACAGGACTAGAATCTAATATCTACAAAGTTGCAAACAGAATTTTTCTCTCTACAATTACCATAGATGTTTTTCCCAAAGATAATCGCAGCAAAACTAATTTGTTTATATTAAAAATTTGGCTTTATTATTTATACAAGTGAAAATAAGAATATTCACTGCGACTTTCTGAATTCTGGAGGGATCAGATAGGGAGAAAAAGTCAATGTTTCATCTTTGTTCTAAAAGATATGTCTTACTATTTGTCGATAGATTAAGAGAAAACATTTCTTTTTTTTTTTTTGAGGAAGATTGGCCTTGACCTAACATCTGTTGCCAATCTTCCTCTTTTTCTTTTTTCTCCCTAAAGCCCCAGTACATATGTGTATCATAGTTGTAGAGTTGTAGCTCTTCTACATGGGATGCTGCCACAACAGGGCTTGATGAGCCATACATCAGTCCATGCCCAGGATCAGAACCGGTGAACCCTGGGTTGCCGAAGTGGAACATGTGATCTTAACTGCTACGCCACTGGGCCGTCCCCAAGAAAACATATTTTTGAGTCTGGAAAAACAAAACATTAGAGCATATTTTTCAGCTCATGTAGCCCAGTGAAGTGGGTGCCTTGGTCACTGGAGATTGTGGAAGGTACATCCCAAGTGGGAAGCACATGTTCTAACAGTTTTTTTGCCATTATGGGGGCATCAGCTTTGTGGTAGGGGAAAGGCATTATCCCAGTCAGAAAACACAGACAATAACAAGAATATATTGATGAGCCATAGGAAGTGGTAGTTTAATGAAGTAGGTTCTCAGAGGACTCAGAGGGAGGAGTTCTGAGGCCTCTGGGAACAGAAATAGTCTTTCCTATAGTGGGTGAAGGAATGTAAAAACTGAAAAATAGGATTTGCCAGAGAGCTGGGAAGAGCCCAGTGGGCATCTTGGGATTCCCATAGTCCTGACTGTTGAATTACAGCCATTGTTTACCCACCTTGATTTCTCTGCTTTAGGAGCAGACTGTTGCCATGTTGCAAGGACATCAGGATGGCAAAAGTCTAGCCATGAGGGACTGTTCTTTACAGAGGCAGAATAGACCTCATCCGCATTTGCCAATCTTTATAGATTCTGTTGTTGCTGTCTTTATATGAAAGTCAGCTAAGGAGCTGTCCTGATATTTAGTGTGAGCCTTGATTTTGATGACAGACATTTTATCCCAGGACATCTTAGACTCCTAGGAATTTCACATAATATTTGGAACTCTTTTACTTGTAAAGACATAACATAAAGAAGGCTTAATGTTATTCCTTATTTGACAATGCTTCTCGTGTAATTTAACATATCAGATAAGCCTAATTAGTTTAATATATCTCTTTTTGAAAGGAGAGAAAACCAATTTTTTGAGATGTTTCAAGGATCCTTTGAAAAATCCAATGTTAGCTAGAGGTCAACAAAGACTTCATTTAGAATCTGACTTGGAGTAGTTTGTCAAAAATATCAAAGAGGGTCTTAAAATACTAGCCTAAATAGGATCACAGATCACTATGAAACTTAATATTTAATTATCTGTTTAACCAAGGTGACAATAAGATTTCAAAGACAAATACAGTAGGTTACATAGCTGCAAAACCTTGGCTTTCTGTAATAGGAGAGATTCAGTGTTTAACCTATAGCACAGCAAATTATTATTATTTTTTCTTTTTTGTGTGTGAGGAAGATTAGCCCTGAGCTAACATCTGATGCCAATCATCCTCTTTTTGCTAAGGAAGATTGGCTCTGAGATCACATGCATGTCCATCTTCCTCTACTTTATATGGGACGCCAATACAGCATGGCTTGACAACCAGTGCGTTGGTGTGAGCCTGGGATCCGAACCTGCGAGCCCCTGGCCGCCAAAGTGGAGCACACACACGCAACTGCTACGCCACCAGGCTGGCCCCAAAGCACACGAAATTATTTTGATAAAACATAACATCCTTGCCTTTTAGGAAGATTACTCAAAGGTAAAGTAAAACTTTTCATAATCTCTTTATCAGCAGTAGATTAAAAGTCAAAGAAACCTCGTCCTTATAACAAACAGAGAGAAAGCCAAATTCTAATATTGCACCAGCTTATTTTTTATATTAAAACTCAGTTACTTAATTAAATTCATTCCAATCTTAGCCAGCTTGACCACCCACAAGACTCTTTCTCATGGTTCCCCTTCCACAAACTCTCTCTTTTATTCAGAATTTGTCCTCTCTTCTTTCCCAAAACCAGTTTTACTGTAGGACAAATTTACTTTCTTAACAAAATTATTTCCATTTCTTATACCTTCTTTTACTGAAAACATACATTTTTCTCATAGCATAAGTTTTTTAATGTGGCACAAGATGTATTTACTCATAGACCCAGACATTTTTTAGTTTTTCTATAGTAAGAAGCCAAAAGTAGAGAGACACCTCTTCAGTAATTAACATTTTCCTGTTTTAATTTATCTGGAGATCTGTTTTATCTTTTGTACATATTCAATTAATTTTCTATCATTTACTTTCACTTATAAAAACTCTAAGGTTTCAAGTTACCAAAAGATTTGGGGAAGCTATTTTAAAGTACACATTCCAGAAAACATAATAATTGTGCTTAAAATTCCTTATTTCATTAAAGTGTATATAATTCATTCATTCTTAACAATTACAGATTATTCTTGAAAATTTTATGAAATGTTAAAGTAGTTAGCTATCATTTTAAGTTAAATTTTTCTTGCTGACAAATTTTATAGCAGTGATAACATGAGATTATTTGATTAATAACCCAGGTAGAATAAAAGTTGTATATTTCCATTATCTCCAGTGCTGAGAACTCTGAAGACATGCCTTTCATTAAACCAGTAAAATTAAGCAAGCTTTTATTGACCAAAGATTATTTTATATCATGTTAACTTGAAACACATTTGTGTTAGTTTCTATTATATTTAGAAATAATTTATATAAGCCCTTACTTTAAGTTCATTAAATAGAACTCTTTTTAGAAGTTAATTTTGTTAATACCATCTGGAGGTAGGAAAATATCACACATGTATAGTGTACATACGTATTTATAGCCCAACACAGAGATCTTACAGCTTTTATTTTAAAAATTATAGCCATGAATCAGGTACAATACAAAACTCAGTATTTTACAAATAATTGTGTCTCTAGCAGATAGAATAAGTTAAGGTTACCTGCCTAAAAGTTTTTGCTGTTGTTGTTAATATTTGGGGAGAAGACTTTAAGATTTATCTTTGCTGTAGATAAAGAGGTAATGAATTAGATTTGGAGGAGAGAGCCTCTCTAGCAGCCTGCATTTAAAATGAAACTTTCCCCCACTTTCTTTTTCTTGAACCTCAAGCTTTACTGATTCAGCTAGCCAGGCTTAGTCTCACGTGACTGTGGGCTGTTATCTCCTGGGGTGTTTACATTCATTCTAAAGAGGAGTGACGTCAGCATCATGGCGGAGTGAGCTTTCCCGTGAATTCTTCCCCCACAAGATACAACTAAAGCAACAGCCACAGACCAACAACGGAATCCCAGACAGTGAAAAGCTAGAGCGGAGTGATCCACACTGCCGCACATCTGAGAGCGGAACGTGCTGGGCCCCCGGAGGAAGTGGGGAGAGGTAAGGAGAACTCCACTCCCTCCCCATCAGATCAGCGATCTGGTCCGCGCGGCTCCCAGAGAGGGGGGAGGGGCGGCCCTGGGCGGGAAACTGTAGCTCTTCGGGCTCTCTCAGCCAGTGGGAAACTCCCGCACAGAGGGCTCAGAGGAGCCACAGGGCTACCATCAACATCTGAGCACCCCAGAGAGCGGATAAAGAGGGGCAAACGAGAAGCCTCCCCCGTCAGGGACCCAGAGGGCAAAAGAGAGAGCTCCCCCCTCTCCGCAACCCGGAGTCTGCAGCTCGACCAGATCTAGCGATCCGAGGCAGACCGGAACAAACTGGACTGGACCCGTGGATCGCAGTGGGGAAAAAAAACAAAACAAAACAAAACAAAACTGCGGATTGCAGCAGAAAAACTGGGGCAGAACGCAGGGGGCTTAGACTACACAGCCCTTTACCACCAGACAGTGGCGGCAGGTGGAAATTGCAACCAGAGACTTCCAGGATGAGGAAAATCAAAACCAACACAGGAACCACAATGCAAAAATATATGAAATCACCAGACCAGAAACAAAATGACAAGCACCCAGAAATCAACCCCGAAGACACAGAAATCCATAAACTAAATGACAGAGATTTCAAAATAGCTATCATAAAAACACTCAACGAAATACGAGACAACACAGACAAACAATTAAATGAGATTAGGAGTTTCTTCACAAAAGAGATTGAAATCATAAAGAAAAACCTATCAGTGCTGACGGAGATGAAGAACACAATGGAGGAGATAAAGGAGAATCTGGAATCTTTAAAGAACAGAGCTGACAATATGGAGGAAAGAATTAGTACTTTAGAGGATAGGAATACAGATATACTCCAGATGGAAGAAGAGAGAGAACTAAGACTAAAAAGAAATGAAGAAAGACTCCGAGAAATATCGGACTCTATTAGAAAATGTAACATAAGAATTATAGGTATTCCTGAGGGAGAGGAGAGGGAAAGAGGAACAGAGAGCCTATTCAAGGAAATAATAGCTGAAAATTTCCCAAATCTGGGGAAGGAGCAGGAAATACCAGTAAGCGAAGCCAACAGGATGCCTATATATATTAACAGACAAAGGCCTTCACCATGACACCTAGTGGTAAGGCTAGCCAGGGTCAACGACAAAGAAACCATATTAAGGGCAGCTAGACAAAAACAAAAAATAATGTACAAAGGAACTCCCATCAGGCTCTCAGCGGATTTCTCAACAGAAACTTTTCAGGCTAGAAGAGACTGGAATGATATATTCAAAATACTAAAAGACAAAAACTTTCAGCCAAGAATACTCTATCCAGCAAAAATATCCTTCAAATATGATGGAGAAATAGTAACTCTCCCAGATAAACAAAAGCTAAGGGAGTTCATGGCCACGAGACCCCCACTACAAGAAATACTCAAGAAGGCCCTCAGGCCTGAAAACAAGAAGAGAAAGGGAACACAAAGCTTGGAGTAAGGAGAAAAGTAGGTAGACAAAATCAGAGAAATAGTAGATCTTTACCGGAATAGGTTAGCAACCACTTAAATACTAAACTCAAAGATCAAAGGAAGAAATTCACCAAAAATAAATTTAACCTCATCACTGTAAACACACAGCCACAACACAAGATAGAATAAGGCATAACAAGAGCAACTTAGAAGGGGAAGAGGAAAGTGACTGAATTGACTTAGTATAAGGAAATAGGAGGCTATCAGATAATGGACTATCTCATACAGAAGATTTTTCGCCCAAACCTCAAGGTAACCACTAAACAAATAATCAAATTAAAACCACATATGATAAACAAAGAGAAAACTAGAAGAATCACAAGACAGAACAACCAAACTGAATTGGCAGTCCAAAACAAATGGGACAAGAAACAAAGGAAATGCAAAAGAACCAGAAAATAAATGACAAAACAGCAACATTCAACCCTCATATTTCAATAATTACCCTAAATGTAAATGGATTGAACTCTCCAATCAAAAGATACAGAGTGGCAGGATGGATTAAAAAGCAAGACCCAACAATATGCTGCCTTCAGGAAACACATCTTAGCACTAAAGACAAGCACAGGCTCAGAGTGAAAGGATGGAAGACAATACTCCAAGCTAATGGCAAACAAAAGAAAGCAGGTGTTGCCATACTCATATCAGACAAAGTAGACTTCAAGATAAAACAGGTTAAGAAAGACAAAGAAGGGAAATATATAATGATAAAAGGGACACTCCATCAAGAAGACATATCACTTATAAATATATATGCACCCAACATAGGAGCACCAATGTACATAAAACAACTATTAACAAACCTAAAAGGAGAAATCAACAACAACACAATAATAGTAGGGGATCTTAACACCCCACTTACAGCAATGGATAGATCATCCAGACAAAAAGTTAATAAAGAAATATTAGACTTAAATGAAAAACTGGACGAGATGGACCTAGTAGACATATACAGAGCACTCCACCCAAAAACAGCTGACTACACGTTCTTCTCAAGCGCACATGGAACATTCTCTAGGATAGACCATATGTTGGGAAACAAAGCAAGCCTCAATAAATTTAAGAAGATTGAAATCATAACAAGCATCTTTTCAGACCATAAGGCTATGAAACTGGAAATGAACCAGGAAAAAAAAACTGGGAAAGTGACAAAAATGTGGAGATTAAACAACATGCTACTGAACAACCAATGGATCATTGATGAAATTAAAGGAGAAATCAAAAACTATCTGGAAACAAACGAAAATGATAACATGCCATATCAAACCATATGGGATGCAGCAAAAGCGGTCCTGAGAGGGAAACTCATAGCGATACAAGCCCACCTTAACAAACAAGAAAAAGCCCTAATAGGCAACCGTAAATTACACCTAACAGAACTAGAAAAAGAAGAACAAACAAAGCCCAAAGCCAGCAGAAGGAGAGAAATAATAAAAATCAGAGCAGAAATAAATGATATTGAGACCAAAAAAACAGTAGAAAGGATTAATGAAACAAAGAGTTGGTTCTTCGAGAAGATAAACAAAATAGACAAACCCTTAGCCAGGCTAACTAAGAAAAAAAGAGAAAAGGCTCAAGTAAATAAAATTAGAAATGAAAGAGGAGAAATTACAACGGATACCATGGAAATACAGAGGATTATAAGAGAATACTATGAGAAATTATATGCCAACAAATTGGACAATCTAGAAGAAATGGATAAATTCTTAGACTTATACAACCTCCCAAAATTGAACCAAGAAGAAATGGAGAATCTGAATAGACCAATCACAAGTAAAGAGATTGAAATAGTAATCAAAAACCTCCCAAAAAATAAAAGTCCAGGACCAGATGGCTTCTCCAGTGAATTTTACCAAACATTCAAAGAAGATTTAATACCCATCCTCCTCAAACTATTCCAAAAAATAGAGGAAGATGGAACACTTCCTGAATCATTCTATGAGGCCAACATCACCCTGATATCAAAACCAGACAAAGACAATACAAAGAAAGAAAATTACAGACCAATATCGCTGATGAACATTGATGCAAAAATCCTCAACAAAATATTGGCAAACCGAATACAACAATATATTAAAAAGATCATACACCATGATCAAGTGGCATTTATACCAGAGACGCAGGGATGGTTCAACATCCGCAAATCAATCAACGTGATACATCACATCAACAAAACAAAGAATAAAAACCACATGATCGTCTCAATAGACGCAGAGAAGGCATTTGACAAGATACAACATCCATTTATGATAAAAACTCTCAATAAAATGGGAATAGAAGGAAAGTACCTCAACATAATAAAGGCCATATATGACAAACCCACAGCTAACATCATACTCAACGGGGAAAGACTGAAAGCCATTCCTCTGAGAACAGGAACGAGGCAGGGCTGCCCACTCTCACCACTCCTGTTCAACATAGTACTGGAGGTTTTGGCCAGAGCAATTAGGCAAGAAAAAGGAATAAAAGGAATCCAAATAGGTAACGAAGAAGTGAAACTCTCACTATTTGCAGATGACATGATTGTATATATAGAAAACCCTAAAGAATCTGTTGGAAAACTGTTAGAAACAATCAACAACTACAGCAAAGTTGCAGAGTACAAAATCAATCTACAAAAATCAGTTGCATTTCTATATGCTAATAATGAACTAACAGAAAGAGAGCTCAAAAAGATAATACCATTTACGATTGCATCAAAAAGAATAAAATACCTAGGAATAAATCTTACCAAGGAAGTGAAGGACCTATACAATGAGAACTACAAGACATTATTGAGGGAAATCTACGATGACATAAAGAAATGGAAAGATATCCCATGCACGTGGATTGGAAGAATAAACATAGTTAAAATGTCTATATTACCTAAAGCAATCTACAGATTCAATGCAATCCCAATCAGAATCCCAATGACATTCTTCACAGAAATAGAAAAAAGAATACTAAAATTTATATGGGGCAACAAAAGACCCCGAATAGCTAAAGAAATCCTAAAGAAAAAGAACAAAGCAGGAGGCATCACAATTCCTGACTTCAAAACATACTACAAAGCAATAGTAATCAAAACAGCATGGTACTGGTACAAAAACAGACACACAGATCAATGGAACAGAATTGAAAGCCCAGAAATAAAACCACACATATACGGACAGCTAATTTTTGACAAAGGTGCTAAGAACATGCAATGGAGAAAGGAAAGTCTCTTCAATAAATGGTGTTGGGAAAACTGGACAGCCACATGCAAAAGAATGAAAGTGGACCATGTGCTATCGCCATTCACAAAAATTAACTCAAAATGGATCAAAGACCTGAAGGTGAGACCTGAAACTACATTCATTCTAAAGATATGGACAAATTTACAACTTCAAAGGACAGAGAGAAAAGAACACAAGTTTTTTCCCAGGAGATTCAGGGTAATCTTGATTTAAATTTTCCTTCAGTCTTAGGAATTGGGGATGGTCTAAATAAGAGTTCCTGGAGAGGTTACCAGGCTTTGAGTCAGGGGAGCTTTTAGCATTGGTGAAAGGGAAGGGGTGGAATCTGAACTGCCTGTAGAGCTGCATCTTCAGTTTTATAAAGATTTATGGGACAAGGATACTTGCTCTCAATGCCTCAGAAATTGGGTTGTAACCTTTTATGTTATCCCTAATTTGCTTCTTTCTCTCTGGGTACATAGTTTTATTTTAATTTATATAACTGCAGCCCTTCCAGGACCAGTTCAACTGACCCCATCTCTTATCAACAGAGTGATTAATAATTGCCCTTCAGAAAATATGCAAAATCACATAGCCAGAGCATGTGCAGAAGAAGAAATCTTGACCTGAAATGACTGAGGAACAAAAGATTCTCCCGCGGAACCCAAAGGACCTGGACATGACTGGAACTTGAACGTCAGACTCTTATCAGATGCGTGGGGTCCCTCACTCTGGAAGATCCTGTGTTAAAATGCCTTCTCCACCTCATCATAAGTGTTTAGAGCCCTATCATAAAAGTTTAGAACCTCATAAAACAAGTTTAAAGCCTTACCATCAATGCCTGAAGCCTAGCAACTAAAATCTGTCCCACCAAGCATTTCTGTGTCACCATGTTCTCCCTAACTTCTTAAATTTCACCCCAAATCCTGAATCAGGGAGACAGATCTGAAGGCACACCCCCCAGTCTCTTTGTAGATCAATCTCATAAAAATAAAGTTGATTTCTCCCCCAAAGTCTGATGCCATAATTAATTGACTCTTTATGTACATCAGGCAAGAGAACCCAAATTTTATGTAATAACAACTGGTGACCATAAAGGGACAAGGTCCTGTAACCACCTGCTCGAGGCTCTGGAACCTCTAGCAGGTTGTGGGATCTTTTTGTTGACCCTAAGTTTCTGCCTAGACAATTTTGTCCACAGGCTCGACTGATTGGATTTCTGTTCCCTGCTGTGGTGCTCCAGGCACCAAGGTGGTTTTTTTCCCTTTGGAAGAAGAAACAGCTTCTGGATCAAGATGTCTCTGGGCTCTGGGTGAAGAACTTTAAGAAAGCAACTGTCCCTTACCTTGTCTCTCTGGTTTCACACCCTTGAAACGTAAGTTTGGCTTATATTGCGGGAAATCCTAGTGGACTGAGGCCCAACCTTTGGGCCGGAACCACCCAAGGTAATTAGAAGCAGGATAAAAAGTTCACTCATGAAGTTTCTTCTGGATCTGGGCAACTCCTGGCACTGGTTGTGAGCTGCCCCTGGTAATCTGGTTTTGAGTAGCTCCTGGCACTGGTTCTGAGTTACTTCTGGAAAACTAGCTAGTATTCTGATCTGTGTTATAAGTAGAATTGTATTTTGTGTTTACCTGAATTGAACTGACTGGGCACTGACTTGCATAACAAACACTTTTTAGAAATTACTTTGAGAGTGGTGTCAGCATCATGGCGGAGTGAGCTTCCCCCATTGAACTCTCCCCCTCTAAGACACAACAAAAAGGACATTCATATTCCAACAGAAGCTATTCACACAACACAGGGGATGTCTGAGGCACCCAGGAAGCCATATACCCGAGGTCTGAGGTCCTGGAATCTCTAGAGTAAGTGGAAGGAGGTAAGAGGAGCTCCCTTCCTCCCCCAAGGACTGCAACCCAGAGACTGAGACCATGTGGGTCTCAGAGGAGGTGGCTTGCCACGTGAAAAACGGTGCTCTCCAAGACCCCTCACAGTCTGAGGGGATCCCCCTACCGAGGGAGCGGAACTGTTGTTAGGGTAGTTTCAATAAGCTAGCCCCTCAGGAGAGCAGAGAGCCACAGCGAGGTGAGAAACCTCTGAGATCGGGGAGATGAAAGTAAGCGCCCATCCCCCACCCGGCCTGCCTGACTGGTGCTTCAGCACAGCAGCGCCTCAGCTCAGCCCTGTCCCCAGAGGCAGCGGCCCCCAGGTTCCTGGTCCAACCAGCAGTGGGGCGAGCCTGTGCCTCTGCACCAGAGGCAGTGGCAGCTTAGTCCACCTTGCCACAGCCCCAGCTGCTCCAGCTAGACCAAGCCACGGCCCCAGCTTCCCTGGCTCCACTGTGCCACAGCCCCAGCTCTTTTGGCTGGAGCGTACCATGCAGCTCCTTCTCCTTCGGCTTGACCACCCCCTCTCCCACTGGTTCCAGCTGCTTCATCTTGGCCTGTGCACAGGCTCCAGCTGACTTGGTGCCAGCAACTTTGGCCCATCGCACTCCAGCTTCTTTGGCCCAGCGGTGCTCCAGTTCCTCCTTCTTCGGCCCAGCACACTCCAGTTCCAGCTTCTCTGGCCCACCACATTCCAGTTCCAGCTTCTTTGGCTCAGCGGCACTTCAGCTGCAGCTGATTCAACCCACCTGCACCCGAGCACCAGCTGCTTTGGCCTTGCTGCACTCCAGCTCTGGCTGTTTGCACACTTCCCCCACAGCAGCCTCCACTCAGCCACACCACAGATCAGCCAGGGGCTGACAAGAGTGCCCAAGGATTGAGGTGGGCCAGAATACACAGCACTTGACCCCCACCCAGCAGCAGCAGGAGGAATCTGCAACCATATATTTTCACTATGAGGAAAGGTAAGCCAACACCAACAGGCACCATGCAAAAATATATTAAATCTCCAGACCAAAAGGAAAATGACACGCACTCAGAAGTGAACCTGGAAAGCACAGAAACGTATAACCTTGATGACAGAGAATTCAAAATAGCCATCATAAAAAAAGCTTAATGAAATACAAGAAAACACAGACAGACAATTCAGTGAAATCAGGAGTTTCTTCACAAAAGAGATTGACTCTATAAAAAAAAAATCAGAAATCTTAGAGATGAAAAATACGATAGAGGAGATAAAGACAAATCTAGAAGCCTCAAGCACCAGAGCTGACAATATGGAGGAAAGAATTAGCAAAATTGAGGACAGCAATGCAGAAGTGCTCCAGATGGAGGAGGAAAGAGAACTAAGACTAAAAAGAAATGAAGAAACTCTCCGAGAAATATCCGACTCAATTAGGAAATCCAACATAAGGATTATAGGTATTCCAGAGGGAGAAGAGAGGGGAAAAGGAGCAGAGAACTTGTTCAAAGAAATAATATCTGAGAAATTCCCAAACCTGGAGAAGGAGCTGGAAATACCAGCGAATGAAATTAATAGATCTCCTAAATATATCAACATGAAAAGACCCTCTCCAAGGCATATAGTAGTAAAGCTGGCAAAAATCAATGACAAAGAAAAAATATTAAGAGCAGCTAGACAAAAAAAAAAAATACCATACAAAGGATTTCCTATCAGGCTCTCAGCCGATTTCTTGACAGAAACTTTACAGGCTGGGAGAGAGTGGAACGATATATTCAAAATTCTAAAGGACAAAAACTTTGAGCCAAGAATACTCTATCCAGCAAAAATATCCTTCAGATATGATGGAGAAATAATAACTATCCCAGATAAACAAAAGCGAAGGGAGTTCATTGCCACAAAACCCCCACTACAAAAAGTGCTCAAGAAGGCCCTCATCCCTGAGAAAAAAAGAGAAAGGGGATTCAAAGTTTTGAACGAGGAGGAAAATAGGTTGAAAAAACCAGAAAAATTGCAGTCCTCTATCAAAATAGATTAGTAAACACCAAAGGTCAAGGGAAGGTAAGCACCAAGCATAAATATAACCTCATCATGTTAAACATGAACTCACAACACAAGAAGGAATAAGATGTGTCAACAATAACATAGAAGGGGAAGAGGAAAGGGATCAAATCAACTTAGTCTAAGGGAATCAGAGGCCATCAAAAAATGGACTATGACATCCACGAGATTTTTTATACAAACCTCATGGTAACCACTAACCATATAATCAGAACAGAATCACACGTGATAAAGAAAGAGAAAACTAAGAGAACCCCCATACAGAGCTACCAAACTGCATTGGTAGTCCAAAACACATGGGATGAGAAACAAAAAAAATGCAAAAGAACCAGAAAAAGAGCGATAAAATAATAACAACAAGCCCCCAAATATCAATAATTACCCTAAATGTAAATGGACTAAACTCTCCAATCAAAAGACACAGAGTGGTGGGATGGATTAAAAAACAAGACCCAAAAATATGCTGCCTCCTGGAAACACATCTCAGCTCTAAAGACAAACACAGGATCAGAGTGAAAGGATGGAAGACAATACTCCAAGCTAAATGCAAACGAAAGAAAGCAGGTGTTGCCATACTTATAACAGACAAAGTTGACTTCAAGATAAAACAGGTAATGAGAGACAAAGAGGGGCATTATATAATGATAAGAGGAACACTCCACGAAGAATACAAATCACTTTTAAATATATATGCACCCAATATAGGAGCACCAAGGTACATAAAGCAACTATTAACAAACCTAAAAGGAGATATTAACAACACTATAATAGTAGGGGATCTTAACACCCCACTCCAATCAATGGACAGATCATCCAGACAGAAAATAAATAAGGAAATAATGGAACTAAATGAAAAACTAGATGAGATGGACTTAATAGACATATACAGAGCACTCCATCAAAACACAGCAGATTACACATTCTTCTCAAGTGCACATGGAACATTCTCAAGAATAGACCATATGTTGGGAAACAAGGCATGCTTATATAAATTTAAGAAGATTGAAATCATAACAAGCATCTTTTCAGACCATAATGCCATGAAGTTAGAAATCAACTACAAGGAAAAAACCGGGAAAGTGACAAAGCTGTGGAGACTCAACAACATGCTACTAAACCACTAATGGATCATTGATGAAATTAAAGGAGAAATCAAAGAATATCTGGAGACAAATGAAAATTAAAATACACCATACCAACTCATATGGGATGCAGCAAAAGCGGTCCTGAGAGGGAAACTCATAGCAATACAGGCCCACCTTAACAAACACAAAAAGCCCAAATAAGCAACCTCAAACTACACCTAACAGAATTAGAAAAAGAAGAACAAACAAATCCTAAACTCAGCAGAAGGAGAGAAATAATAAAAATCAGAGCAGAAATAAATGAAATTGAAATTAAATAAACAGTAGAAAGGATCAATGAAACAAAGAGCTGGTTCTTTGAGAAGATAAACAAAATTGACAAACCCTTAGCCAGACTCACCAAGAAAAAAAGAGAGAAGGCTTAAATAAATAAAGTTAGAAATGAAAAAGGAGAGATTACAACAGATACCACAGAAATACAAAAGATTATAAGAGAATACTATGAAAAAGTGTATGCCAACACATTGGATAATCTAGAAGAAATAGATAAATTCCTAGACTCATACAACCTCCCAAAACTGAGTCAAGAAGAAATAGAGAACCTGAATAGACCATCACAAGTAAAGAGATTGAAACAGTAACCAAAAAACCCCCCAAAAATAAAAGTCCAGGACCAGATGGCTTCTCTGGAGAATTTTACCAAACATTCAAAGAAGACTTAATACCCATCCTTCTCAAACTATTCCAAAAAATAGAGGAAGATGGAATACTTCCCAACACATTCTTTGAGGCCAACATCACCCTGATACCAAAGCCAGGCAAAGACAATACTAAGAAGAAAAACTACAGACCAATATCGCTGATGAACATAGATGCAAAAATCCTCAACAAAATATTGGCAAACCAAATACAGAAATACATTAAAAAGATCATACACCACAATCAAATGGGATTTATACCAGGGACACAGGGATGGTTCAACATCCACAAATCAATCAATGTGATACACCACATTAAAAAAATGAGGAATAAAAACCATATGATCATCTCAATAGATGCAGAGATGGCTTTTGACAAGATCCAACATCCGTTTATGATAAAAACTCTCAACAAAATGGGTATAGAAAGAAAGCACCTTAACATAATAAAGGCCATATATGACAAACCCACAGCCAACATCATACTCAATGGGGAAAAACTGAAAGCCATCCATCTGAAAACAGGAACAAGACAAGGGTGCCCACTCTCACCATGCTTATTCAACACAGTACTGGAGGTTCTGGCCAGAGCAATTAAGCAAGAAAAAGGAATAAAAGGAATCCAAATAGGCAACGAAGAAGTGCAACTCTCGCTGTTTGCAGATAACATGATCTTATATATAGAAATCCCTAAAGAATCCATTGGAAAACTATTAGAAATAATCAACAACTATAGTCAAGTGGCAGGGTATAAAATCAACTTACAGAAATCAGTTGCATTTCTATATACCAACAACAAACTAACAGAGAACTCAAGAAGACAATCTCATTTACAATTGCAACAACAACAACAAAAAATAAAATATCTAGGGGTAAATTTAACCAAGGAAGTGAAAGACCTATACAATGAAAAATATAAGACATTATTGAGCGAAATCAATGATGACATAAAGAAATGGAAAAATATTCCATACACTTGGATTGGAAGAATAAACATAGTTAAAATGTCCATACTACCTAAAGCAATCTACAGATTCAATGCAATCCCAATCAGAATCCCAAGGACATTCTTCACGGAAATAGAACAAAGAATACTAACATTCACATGGGGCAACAAAAGACCCCGTATAGCTAAAGCAATCCTGAAAAAGAAGAACGAGGCTGGAGGCATCACAATCCCTGACTTCAAAACATACTACAAGGTGAAAGTAATTAAAACAGCCTGGTACTGGTACAAAAACAGACACACAGATCAATGGAACAGAATTGAAAGTCCTGAAATAAAACCTCATATCTATAGGCAGCTAATCTTTGACAAAGGAGCTAAGGGCATATAGTGGAGAAAGGAAAGTCTCTTCAATAAATGGTGCTGGGAAAACCGAACAGCCACTTGCAAAAAAGAATGAAAGTAGACCACCTTCTTTTGCCATACACAAAAATTAACTCAAAATGGATCAAAGACCTGAAGGTGAGACCTGAAATTATAAAACTCCTGGAGGAAAATACAGGTAGTACACTACTTGCCATCAGCCATATAGGGATCTTCTTGAATTCCATGTCGACTCAGACAAGGGAAATAAAAGAAAAAATAAACAAGTGGGACTTCATCACATTAAAGATCTTCTACAAGGCAAATGAAACCAGGATCAAAATGAATAGGGAACCCACCAGCTGGGAAAACATATTTGCAAACTGTATATCTGACATGGGATTAATCTCCATAATATATAAAGAACTCACACAACTGAATAACAAAAAAACAAACAACCCAATCAAAAAATGGGCAGAGGAAATGAACAGACACTTTGCCAGAGAAGATGGCCAATAGGCACATGAAAAGATGCTCAACATCACTAGTCATCAGGGAAATGCAAATCAAAACCACACAAAGATATCGCCTTAGACCCGTTAGAATGGCTATAATCACCAGGACAAAAAGCAACAAATGCTGGAGAGGCTGTGGAGAAATGGGAACCCTAATCCACTGCTAGTGGGAATGCAGACTGGTGCAGCCTCTATGGAAAACAGTAAGGAGATTCCTCAAAAAATTAAAAATAGAAATACCTTATGATCCAGCTATCCCACTAGTGGGTGTCTACCCAACGAACCTGAAATCAACGATCTAAAGAGACTTCTGCATCCCTATGTTCATCGCAGCATTATTCACTATAGCCAAGACATGGAAGAACCCGAGTGTGCCTCGACTGATGAATGGATAAAGAAGATGTGGTATATATATACCATGGAATACTACTCAGCCATAAAGAAAGACAAAATCATCCCATTTGCAACAACATGGATGGACCTGGAGGGTATTACGTTAAGTGAAATAAGCCAAAAAGAGAAAGACAAACAGGGCATGATTTCACTCATATGCGGAAAATAAACCAACACACGCACAGATAGAACTGTTTGGTGGTTACCAGGGTCTAGGGGGGTGGGGGGTGGGGGGTGGGCACAAGCTGTGGAGGGATGCACTTATATGGTGACTGACAAACAATAATGTACAATAAAAATTTCACAATAAAAAGAAAAGAAATTACTTTGATTGTTGCAACCACTTTGGAAAAATCCCCCTAAAATTGGGATAACTGTAAGCAGCTGGCAATATAATTTGGGATAATTTAAAATTACAGTGGCCACTTGGGGGCTTCTTTTTAAGAGCCAGGTAATAGAAAAATTTCTTTAAAGAGCTGAGCTCACCACCTTCTGACACCTAAAGTTACCAGAAGCTATAAATGTTTATGAAGAACTGCAGAACATTACCAGGCTTGTTTAGTGTCCTGAGGGCTTGGCTTAATAATCATCAGGTTGGAGGTCCCAAGCTACAGTTGGGTAAAAATATGGTTGCACTCCATTTTGCAGCTAAGAGTCCTACCAAACTGCTGTCAGCCTCAGGGGAATTACATTGGCCATCAAAAGGAAGTTTTGGTTTGGCCTTCATTGTGTGGGTCTTGGTTCTAGCTGAAGCATATATATAATTTTCACCAGCTGTCTCTAAATTAGGAAAAAATGGGAAAGGCTAATTCAATCCCCACCTGTAGCCCATTAGGCTGCATTCTCCCAAACTGGGTGACTTTTAGCTATGAGCCCATGAAACAGGAAAAGGTGATATTCTTTTTTTTTTTTTTTTTGTGAGGAGATCAGCCCTGAGCTAACATCCACCAATCCTCCTCTTTTTTTGCCGAGGAAGACGGCCCTGGGCTAGCATCGGTGCCTATCTTCCTCCACTTTATATGGGGCGCCGCCACAGCATGGCTTACCAAGCAGTGCGTCGGTGCGCGCCCGGGATCCGAACCAGCGAAGCCCGGGCCGCCGCAGCGGAGCGCGTGCACTTAACTGCTTGCGCCACCGGGCCAGCCCCAGGTGATATTCTTTTATAACCCTGCATCACCACGATGTTCTTTAAACTCTGGAGAAAATGGCCAGATGATGGATCATTCAGCAACTGTGAGAAATTTGGTTTATTGATCCTTCTCATATCAGAGATGGTCACTATCTTTCCTTGTCTCTGTCTTTTGTGTCATTTGTCATAAAAAGGAAAACACCATAGGGCAAGACTTCGGCATCTCCATAAGACTGGCCCTCACTAAACTTTGCTCAGGTTAAATATGTGCATAAGGTGAAAGCTAGTGCTAAGGGGCCTCTTGGAAGCCAAAAAAAGACCACAGAGTATATAGACACACAAACAGAGAGACTCTACAGCTATTGTTTTGAAATTACTGCCATGAATCAGGTATAGTAATACAAAGCTCCCTAGTTATGAATACAAATTTTGTTTTATGACTTTTTTACTAATATTTGTGGAGAAGACACTCAAGATGCTAGATTTTTGTCAAGGGCACTCTTATGGCTGTTTTTCTTTCCTTTCTTCCTCTTTTTTTCAGTCCTAGGAATTAGTGATGAGCTTGATATTTCCTGGAGAGTTTGCAAGCTCTTTAAGATAAGGGAAATGGAACCTGAACTGCCTCTAGAGCTGCATTTTGAGTCTTGCAAGGATCTTTTTAAGGACAGCTGCTCTTGATTTCTCAGAAATTGGGTTGTAACTCAAATGACATTATAGGTTGATCTACCTGTCCAACTACATCACAAAGGCACAGAGAAACCATGCAAGTTTTCTCCAAGATGGAGTATGTAGGGCATATTTGCCTTATCATTTTCTAACATCCCAATATCTGTGAGCATTTTGAGAGGAACAGAGGAGACTTTGGGATTGGAAAAAGGACAAGTGAACTTTGAACCAGCTTCTAGAGCCATACCACTGACCCTGCAGGGATTTCCAAGACAAAGATGGTTGTTTCCAATTCCCCAAAGAACTGGAAAGGTGGACCCACACTTTCAGCTACAGTTTTCCAATTTAGAAGTTTTTCCAGTTTAAGGATCCATCTTCCCACCTTTGATGAGTAGGTTCTTAATAGCAACTCAAACCAATAAGCATTCATGGCTTAACTAGGATGCAAGAGGCATCCCCAAAAGAGAGTGCAAAAGAAGCAGCCCTCACAAGATCCAGAAAGTTCACTCCTAAAAATAGCCCAAGAAAGCAAAGGCTTCTGCTACACAGGTGGTAGTGCACTAACAAACAATGAAGGTTGCGATGACTAAGGTCCCCTGCTGAGGTCCCCTGATGGACTGGGACCTCTAATGACAAACTCCCCTGAGAGCTGACACAGCTGGACAAAGAGAGCACATCTCAGATCCCCAGTCTACTCCACTGGCCACCAAGATGCACTTCAGCACATGCATCCTCCAGATGATGGAGACCAAAGAGGTCACAAAGCCAAGCTCTCAAGACATAGAAGAAGGCAAAAGAAAAAAAGGCACCTCATGTTATATACACATTAACAGCTTTAGCTATGCTTTGGGTCTCTTGGAGCCAGATTAATTCCTGGGGAGAGGTGCTACATGTTGGGGACTGTGTGTGCTATACAGAGTAGCTCGTCATTGCATGGATATTGAGGTTGGTGGGGGACCTGTCATCATCTACCCCATTCCAGGACCAACTTTTCCTATCACAGGAGTCTTCTGGTTGTGGCAAATGCCCTAAAGGCTCTTAACTGCTCCATCTGCATCCACCAATTTTGTGGACCTTTTTGGTTTCCAAGATGCCCTTAGCAACAGCTTCCACTTTATGCACATACTCCGTAGATGGGCCTTACAGTGAAGTTTACTGCAGGCCCACCCAGACAATAGGCCTATGGAGAAGCTTGCCTCTTGCCCTATGTTTTTTTCTTTTTATGATGAACAACACAAACAAAAGAGAGACAAGGGAAAATAGTGACTATCTCTAGGAGTAGAAGATTAATAAACCAAAGAGTATTCAGTAGTAGCTAAAAGTTGCCCAATTTGGGAAAATGCAGCCTAAGGGCTACAGGTGGGGATCAAATTCGCATTTCCCATTGTTTCAGAATTTAGACACAGCCAGTTAAAAGTACATTTATGCTGCAGCTAGAACCAGATTGTAAAAATTTCGGTGTTCCTGAGACCGAGACACTCATAATGAAGGCCCAAGCAAAGCTTCCTTCTAATGGCCAATGTAATTCCCCTGAGGCCGACGGCAGTTTGGTAGGACCCTTAGCCTCACACGGGAATGCAACCTGCATTTCTGTCCAGCCATCTCTGATTGCAAAATGAAGTGCCATCGCATTTGTGTCCCACTGTAATTTTGGGACCCCCCAACCTGGTGATTATCAAGCCTTGCCCTCAGGACACAAAACAAACTTGGTGAGACTCCGCAGTCCTCTGCAAACATTTACAGCTCCTGGAACCTCGAGGTCGAATGGTGAAGCCCTTGACTATTTAAAGATTTCTTTGTTTCTGGGTTCAAAAGCTCAAAAGGAGCCTAAAGAGGCTGCTGTAATTTTAAGTTATCACAGGTTATCTTGCCAGCTGTGCACTGTTAGCCCCATTTTAGGGGGTTTTTCCCAAAGTAGCCGCAACAAACAGGGTAATCTCTAAAGAGAGTTTGTTACGGTTACTGAGAAACTCAGTTCCCAAAACAGCTAGTTCAATTCAGACAAACATTAACACACAATACAGTTCAACATATAACACAGACCAGAATACTAGCTAGTTTTCCGGGAGTAGCTTAGAACCAGTGTCAGGAGCTACCAGAAATCAGATTGCCAGAGGCAACTCAGAACCAGTGCCAGGACTTGCTCAGATCCAGAAGCAACTTCATGATGAGCATTTTATCTTGCCTCTAATTACCTTGGGTGGTTCAGGCCCAAGGTTCAGGTCTCAGTCCACCAGGATTCCCCAGAATACAAGCCAAACTTACATCCAGGAATTCAAACCAGAGAGATGAGGTAAGAGACAGTCACTTTCTTAAAGTTACTTACCCAGAGCCCAGAGACATCTTGACCCAGAAGCTGTTTCTTCTCCCAAAGGAAGAAAAATGCCTTGGGCCTAGAGCAGTGCAGCGGGAAACAGGAATCCAATCAGTTGAGCCTCTAAATGGTGTTGTCTAGGCAGTTGTGTAAGGTCGATGAAAGGACCCCACACCCCTCTGGGGGTTCCAGAGCCTTGGGCATGTGGTCACAGGACCTTTGTCCCTTCTTGGTCGCCAATTGTTGCCACACATAATTGGGGTTCTCTGCCCAATGTGCATAAACACGCCAATTAATTATGGTATCAGCCTTTGGGAAAAGAGATCGGCTTTATTCTGTGAGATGGATCTGCCAGGAGACAGGGGCCCTGCATCCTCAGATCTGTCTCCCTGATTCAGGATTTGGGGTGAAATTTAAGAGGTTAGGCAGAACAGGCGACCACATGGAAACCCTGGACAGGTGTTCATTAGTGGGCTTCAAGCATTTACGGTAAAGTTATAAATGGTTATGACAGGATTCTAAACATTCACGATGGGGTTCTAAACATTTTCGATAAGGTGGGGAAATAATTTTAACATAGGTTCTTCCTGAATGACGGACCCCCTACTTCTGATGAGTCCGACTTTCAAATTCTGCTCATGTCCCTGTCCTGGGGTTCGGTGGGAGGTAGGGTCTTTGGTTCTGAGGTCATTTCAGGTCACAATTTCTTCTTTTGTGCATGCCCTGGCTATGTGACTTTGCAGATTTTCTGAAAGGCAGTTCTCAATCACTCTGTTGATAAGAGATGGGGTCAGTTGAACCGGTCCTGGAGGGCCTGAGTTTACAGAATGACAATAGAGAAATCTCTCAATTTAGTGATCATGGTCACTGATCAAGGAAAAACCCCTGCTGAAGGAGTCCCCTCCTGTGGCAATGGCCTCCACACTAGACTGAGGATCATCTCCTGGATGGTCACCCCCTGGCCCCAGAAAAAGGCACTGACCTCGACCAAATGGAGGGAGGTCAGAACCTGAGAGGACCCACAATTGGAAGAGTCTGTGATCTATGGAAACAGTGAGCCCCACGTAGCTCGTGTGGCTACCATACCTGGTTCCAGGGGAGGCAGGTCCTTGAAGGTGAGATCACTTCAGGTCCTGCTTTCTGATACCATGTATGTTAACCTAAAAATAGAGAGCCAAAATGACAGGCAGAGAGGCATTTATTTGTGGATCAGAGAATTGCAATTCAGGGAGCACAGATTCAGGTAGAAACACAGAGTGTCCGCTAAGGAGCAAAAGGGGTTTTTAAAGGCACAGAAGGGAGGTTTGCATTACAAAGAATGTTAATTTGGTTTAGGGGCAGAAAGCTAATCTTGGCTAACAATAATTGATTGCTGAGGCCAGCTAGAGGGAGGCAACAGTCCCTCACTGTGAGGAGCTGCAGGTTTCCTGCAGTGTTACTCAGTTCAACAGTTCATGTCCTGCTGGATGAGGACGTGCATGAGACCCATTTCCTTCATGGCTTCCCAGCTCCATTTTAAAGCCCTTAGACACAAGTGACTCTGTTTTGTTTCACATTCACAGCCCCAGTCAGGTAATGCACAAGGGGCCAGCTCGGGGGAAACACTGGTCTCCTGACTTCTTACTCTGTCCCTCTGTTCACCAGGCTGCATCTCTGTCGGGCACTCAGCCCTTCCTGCCCCTGGAGTTCTCTCTTGGAAACAGTTTGGTGCTTTATCTTTTATTTTGATAACAACTTTATTCACATGTCATAATACTTACCAACTGAAAATGTACACTTCAGGTGGTTGTAGTATATCCACAGAATTGTGCAACCATCACCACTATCTAACTTCAGAACATTTTCATCACCCCAAAAAGAAAAGCTGTACCCATTTGCAGTCACTTCCCATTCCTCTCTCCCCCCATTCCCTGGCAACCAGTAATCTACTCTCTGTCTCTGTGGATTTGCCTATTCTGGACATTTCGTATCAGTGAAATCATACAATATGTGATCTTTTGTACCTGGCTTCTTTTGCTTAGCATAGTGTTCTCAAGATTCCTCCATGTTGTATCACCACTTTGTTCTTATGGATATTTAATATTCCACTGTATGGATATTTCACATTTTATTTCTCCATCATGAGTTTATGGACATTTGGATTGCTTCTACTTTTGGGCTATTATGAGTAATGCTGCTATGAAAATCCATGTACAAGTGTTTGTGTGGACACGTGTTTTAATGTCTTGGGTGTATACCTAGGGATGGAATGGCTGGATCATACAGTAACTTCATGTTAACATTTTAAGGAATTGCTCAATGATTTTCCAAAACAGCTGCACCATCTTACATTCCCACCAGCAGTGTGAGAGAGTTCTAGTCACTCCACTTCATCTTGAACACTTGCTCTTCTCGGACTTTTTCACTGTAGCCATCCTAGTGGGTGTATCGCACTGTGGTTTTGATTTGCATTTCCCTAATGACTAATGACGTCAAGAATTTTTCCATGTGCTTATTGGACATTTGTATATCTTTGGAGAAATGTCTGTTCACATCCTTTGCCCATTTTTAACTTGGGTTATTTATCGTTTTATTGTTGAGTTGTAAGAGTACTTTATGTATTCTGGATACAATCCCCTTGTCAGATATATGGCTTGCAAATATTTTCTCCCATTCTGTGGATTATTCTCTTTTCATTTTCTTAATGGTATCCCTTGAAGCACACAAGTTTTTAATTTTGATAAAGTCCAATTTATCTATGTTATTCTTAGGTTGCTTGAACTTTTGGTGTTGTGGGGGATCAGAATTGGCCACCCTAAAATGTGCCTCTTTGGCGTGAGGATTATTTTGGGCTGGTTACTTTTAAAAACTGCAGACCAGGAAGAAGCTCTGAAAACCAAGTAGAAGTTACCCTTAGTAGGAGACATTTACATTAGTAAGAGAAATCTCTGTTTGTAAAGATGTCTCCCTCTCTGTACCAGGAAGAGGAGGGAAGATCTTTTCTCTAGAAATGCTTATCAGTGCAGAAAGCAAGAACTTAAATCTGCAGAATAACTTTACTCTTGTTCACTGTTCTTTTTCTTTCTTTCTTTTTTTTTTTTTGTAAGGAGATCAGCCCTGTGCTAACATCTGCCAATCCTCCTCTTTTGTTTTTTTTGGTGAGGAAGACTGGCCCTGGGCTAACATCCATGCCCATCTTCCTCCACTTTATATGGGATGCCGCCACAGCACGCCTTGCCAAGCAGCACGTCGGTGCGCGCCCAGGATCCGAACAGGCGAACCCCGTGCCGCTGCAGCGGAACGCACGCACTTAACCGCTTGTGCCACCGGGCCGGCCCCCCACTGTTCTTTTTCTAGTAGTCTCCCATGACTGACTCCCCCCAGTCCCAATGACTGCCTTAGTCTTTAGCTAAAGATGGTGTTTAAGGAGGTGACCTCAGTCGTTCTGGCGAGTTTCTGTTTTCCTGGGTTTCTCCCATGTATAGATGTTATAAAGCTTTGTTTGATTTTCTCCTGTTATTCTGTCTCATGTCAATTTAATTCTTAGGCCAGCCAGAAGGACCTAAAAACTAAAGAAAGAAAGAAACCATTGGCTAATCCACCATCCAAGGGTCATGAAGATTTACTCTTACATTTTCTTCTAAGAGTTTGTTGAGAGTTTAGCTCAACTACTCCATAGTGTTGCTGCCTCGAAATCCATCTTGTGTGGCCAAGCACCCTGCAGGGGCCTTGAAGTGAATCTAGACCCTCTTGAAAGCTCACGCCCTGGATAACCACTGGCAGAGTTGTTACCAGTTTCACTCCGGTGGGACTCAAACCCACAATCGGATTCCAATTCTGTTACCAGTTATGCCTCCCTCTGGTGGGACTTGAACCCACAGTCAGAGGGCACCTGAAGAAGAGTCCATGGGTGGGACTCCAACCCACAATCCCCAGCTCTTCCTCAGAGGGTTCTTTACTGTTCCATATGGCAGAGTTGATACAACTGAAACTGAGTGTTCAGTAGCACAAGCTTTATTCGATGACCAAAGAATGGAAAAGGATTGACAAAGTTCACAGAACAACTTCTCAGCTCTGGGGGGATTGAGCAGGTGTTATAAGGGGTCAGGGTAATGAAGAGGAGGAATATGCATAGCAATATGGGGAACTGAGCAGGCTTTTCTGGAGAATGGGGCACACCCCTTTTCTTCCCTTATCTGGTCTGGAATTTTCTGTCATCTGTGGGTAGGTGTGTCATGTAGCATGATGATGTATTACAATGAGCATATAATGAGCTGCAGGGTCTATGTCAGATGAAGTCAGACTGTCATGTTGCCTTCAACTTGTTTTAGCTGGTTTTGACCATGTGTCTCAGCCATCTTCTCTTTCCTCTCTCTGTGGTTTCCTGTAAGCTAAAGATCATATTAGGTTTGTTCTGAGCAGGGTTGTGGTTAATGTCTTACAAGGTTGGTGGGCCAGGTAACAGTGTTGCAAGTAAATGTAAGTTCCTGATATGACTCCTGCAACTTCCCTTGTGAGAAGCATTCTCCCAGCCTCCCAGGGCCTTCCTGTTGGGCGCCCCTTAGATGAGACCCCTGCACAGCTTGCCACAACCTCTCCTTGCTTTGAATTGACCAATCCAGACTTAGCCCGGGATCAGCAAAGCACTCTGGCTATGGACCCCAATGAAGGAATATGCCCCAGGTCCTGCCCTGCTCTTTGCATGAACCTCTCAGTGTGGCCCCTCAAGGTGTGCTGTGGACCTTCTCCAGGACCTGTGAGTAACAGACTTCTCTATTTCAGTTCCTTTGTGGTCTTTTGTTGAAGAGAGGCTCACCATCCAATACCCCCAGGGCTCTACTTAACAAATGTTAATTTAACAAAGTCACAACATGTTTTACAGGCCTATCTCATTTTATTGTGCTTTGCAGATATTGCATTTTTTACAAATGGAAGGTGTAGGTGAAGAGGGAGGATAACCCCCTTTTCCCCTTCCAGTTTTCATGGCTGGCCAAATAATTAAAAATGACATAAGACAGGTTAGCAGGAGAAAATGAAACAGAGTTTAATATGTGTACGTGGTGAATTCACATAAGCATGAAGAATTCCAAAGACAGTCAGGCAAAATGAGGTATTTATGTCCTTCTGGACTAAGAAGAGGAAGACAGAGGTCTGAGACTTCAAAAGGGGAGAAGGTAATTTACAGGAAGATGAAAACAGTTCATATCTGGTAAATAAATGTTTGCATTGTTCCATCTATAGACAGTGGAACCTGAAAGAGATCCTTTGATAAAATGGACCTTGCTAGATGCCTTCCTGCCGACCACACCTAGAATTATCTATGATAAAATTTCCTTCCTGGAACAGGTCTTTCTATCTTAAATTCTTTTAGCCAGGTTGGGAGAAGGTCAAATGTTCTTCTAGTCCTCTGAGCCTTGATTATCTTCAGCTCAAAATAATCCTTGTACCAGAGTGGCACATCTTGGGGCAGCCTGTCCTGAACCCATCAGTTCACTCTGTTGAAAGTTCCCTATTGTTTCACATTTTAAAAGCTGACCTGGTGACTGTGGAGAGAGAAAACGAGTTAGTAGCTGAGTGGTCAGAAATCTACAAAGGGAGAAAAGAAGATAGATTTGAATGAGGATGAATAAGCAGAAAGGAAAGGATCAGAGCACATCTCCTCACACCCCATTAAACCAGTTCCCCAGTCCTGGGAATAAGTCAGTCCAATGAAATGGGTGAGCTTCATTCATCTGATGGAAAATATTAATTTTCTCTTTTAATAGATGTAAGTTAGATACTAATTGCCCTGTTTGGTTCACATAAAAGCAGCATTTTTCACTGATGACTGCACAAGCTCCTCCTTGCTGGGCAGTCAGTGTGTCCAGAGCACATTGACTTTTGAGGACCACAGAGGCTAAGCTGTTCACCTTTGACTGGAGTATTTTCAAGGTTTGCATGGTGGTGTAGGGGAGGAAGAACTATTGCCCTACCCTCTAGGTCTTTCTGGCTGGTCTAAGAATTAAAGTGACATGAGATAGAATAACAGGAGAAAATCAAAGTTTAGTAACACGTATACATGGAAGAAACCCAGCAAAACTGTGTAACTCACCAAAATGGCAGAGGCCACCACCTTAAATACCATCTTCAGCTCAAGACAAAGGAGGATGTTGGGGGTAGTGGTTTGGAACTTCAAAGGAGAGGAGGGGAATTTACTTAGAGATGGAAAAGAAAATATTTCATAACAGATATTTATTGGGCTATCTATAGACAATATGATGAGAGAAGGAGAGAAAGAGAACTTTGATAAAAGTGGGCTTAGCAAGGATCCTCCCAGTCTATTGTTCCCAGAGTTATGTATGGTGATGGCTTGTCCTGGGGACATGCCTTCTATCTTAAATTCTTTTAGGCAGTTAGGGGGGAAGTGAAAATTTCTTTCAGAGTCTTTTGTCTTTAAAAATAATCAAGTCAAACAGACACATTTTGGGGTGGCCAATTCTGATCCACCAGAGTGGTGTTCAACTCTTGTTCCATCACCATGGAGAGATTTAAGATCGCCTTTTCCAACTCGTTAATTTCCAAAGGTGCAGAATAAGGCTCTTGATGCTGAAAAGAACTTGGAGTTGTGATATGCAAGTGGATTCTCTACGATTTCTCAACTGTGTCATTTATGTGGCACAATCTTATGAAGAAAGGAACCCAAGTTTGCCATGTGGCTGGTGTTTAGGGTGGAGTATCTGGTGACAGAAGTTTCCAGGTATCCAAGTCCACATTGTCCTGACCAATTAGGTGGGAACCCTTTCTATACTTTGTTGCCACATAAAATAAAAAGACCAGTGTGGTTTACAGACAAAGTTAGCACGGAACCTGTAGTTCCCAAGGTCTGGATTGTTCCATTTGTCACTGGTACTGTTCGTGCCTAAACTTCTCCATTTTCCACGCACTCCTGTCAATCTCAAAGAGCAGAAGTTGAATAGCTGGTACAGGAGGCCTGCAGTCTGACTTTGGCAGCTGTAAAGCCTGGTCCAGTCACCTGACCAAGTGAGTCCAGAATTTGGATCCACCCATATATAGTTTGTGGTTTGGGGCAGCTTAACCATGCTGGCAACTGCAATACTCCAAGTTGTACAAGGGTGGCTCATAAGACATCCAGAACATTTGGTGATTTGAAAATGCTTGTGCCAAAGAGAGTAGTGTTAGAGTCACTTAAAATTTCACTGAGAGGTTTGAAGATCCACCTGTGGAATCAAACCACAGAGTTTGGTTGCACTATTTTCCTGGATTGTCACCCAAAAAATGTCCAGGGTCATGTTTACTTTCAATGCTAAGGGAACAATTTTCACCTATTGTCTTTATCTGGGCAAGGGACAGTCCTTGAGCTTCTCTAGAGGTTTTCTGGGCCCAAGTGACTCACCACAAGAAGAGCCAGAGTGATGTTTTCCTTGTTGTGGATACCATACCCTGTCGTTCACCAATCTTCTGTACTTAGTCCACCAGGTGTTCACAACAGCAGGAACAGAGACAAGTTCAGGTTCTTTTGTGCCCTCTAGCTGTTGACATAACCAACAGTCAGATTGACTGGTTAGTGTGGCCAGGGTTTGGTAAACTGGCATAGGGGGTGTTTGGTTTGTGCTCGACCCATTGAGAAAGAGAAAGTTAGTAAGAGCAAGACACAGATTGGAAAAAAGCCCATAGTGGAAACTTAGAGAGGGGAGATAGGACAGACAGAGACCAGCACTCTCCAGTCAGCTTTCTAATAAATGATTAAGAGGAATATATATATATTCCTTAACAGGAAAAGGGTTGTTGTTGATGGTGTGTGTGTGTGTGTGTGTGTGTGTGTGTGTGTGTATTTAGGGAGTTTTAAAATCAAGGTGGAAAATAGGTGAAAACAAGATTTCTTGATCCATGATCTTGGGAAAATCTATTTACTTCATGAGTCTGGCTGATTCTCTGATCTGGGAATTGGCCCTGGAAATCCTTAGTTTAAGGTCACCTGTGGGGACTGTCTCCCAGGAGTCTTGAGAGTGATGTTCTGGGTCTATTTTGGCGTGGCTTGCATGGATCCACAGAGACTTTTCCTTTATTTTGATGGCAGTGTAGGTGGTCATTAGGACTTTATAACGTTTTTCTCAGTGAGGTGACAGTGCATTTTTTCTTCTAAAGACCTGGATGTACACCCAATCTCCTGGTCCAAAGTGATGGCAAAGCTTGTCAGAAGGTGGGGGCCATGCCTCTCTCCCCTGTTTACCATGTGCTTCAAGTAGACTAGTTAATTTTTCTCTATAGCTAGTCATAGCATCAAATTGTTCACTTAAGTTCCCATAATATTCACTTAATCCAGGAATGGAAGGTATAGAGAGGTCAGTAGGCATCAGGCATCCAAAAACTATTTCAAAAGGAGTCAATCCATGTCTCCTATTTGGAGTATTCTGGATCTTTATAAGGGCCAAGGACAGAGCTTCTGGCCACTTAAGTTCAGTTTCTTGACAGACCTTTCCTAAAGTCCTTTTTTTTTTTTTTTGTGAGGAAGACCAGCCCTGAGCCAACATCTATTGCCAATCCTTCTCGTTTTTCTCCCCAAAGCCCCAGTAGATGTACGTCATAGTTGCACATCCCTCTTGCATCTATACGTGGGACGCTGTCCCAGCACGGCCAGACAAGCAGTGTGTCGGTGCGCTCCCGGGATCCGAACTTGGGCTGCCAGCAGCGGAGTGCGTGCACTCAACTGCTAAGCCACGGGCCGGCCCCATCCTAAAGTCCTTTTGATGTCTAGATTTTTACATTCCACTTGCCCTGATGATAGAGGGCGATACAGGCTATGAAATTTTAATGAGTAACCCAGAGTTTCTGAAAGCAAGTGGTTTATCTGCTGTAAAATGAGCTCCTTGATTTGATCCATAAGGGAATGCCAAAATGAGGAATAACTTCAGTTATTAATTTCTTTACCACTGTTGTGGCATCAGCACGTCTAATTGGATAGCATTCAGTCCATCCACCAACCATGCAGACAATAACCAAGCAGTGAGAATAACCTAAAGCTGGGGGCAGGTCTATAAAGTCCATTTGGAGTGCCACAAAGTGCAGGGGGGGACTGGGGGGACTTCCTGGGGTACACTGATTTCTCCCAGAAACTCGGTGAGATTGGCAAGTAGTGCACTGGGAAATAATTGGGTCAGAAATTTTGTGACTGCCAGGGCAAAACCAATTGTCTTTAAGTTCCTTAACTTTCCCTTGTCTGTACATATGTTCCATTTAGGGGGAGATAAGTGCAAGCCAAAAGCCAAAGGAAAAGGAGATACAGGAAGTCCTTTTGATCCAGTGTCTAATCTACCTGATCACTGTTTTGTGCCCTTTTGTATCCAATTGTCTTTTTCCAATTCTGGCACATTTGCCTCATAATTAATAATATCAGTCAGGGATTAAGGCAGGTTTAGAATTTGGATGGAGAAGTGGAAATTTGAGAAGGGAGGTGAATAGGTTTTAATGGGGCAGGAATTAGTGTCCATTACCAACAGGAGTTCCCGCAGAAGTCAAGAATCCAAAAGATTTCCAAATTGTGCCAACAGCATGGCAGACTCCAAAAGCGTATCTGGAGTCAGTGAAAAGAGTGGCAGTTTCCCTTTGCTCGTGTGCAGGCTCTAGAAAGAGCTATGAGTCCAGCAGCTTGGGCTGATCTTACAGTGGACAAAGAACAAGCTTCAAGAATCTCATGTTGGGATAGTATGGCATAACCAGTTATTATGATTCCCCGGAAATTCCACTCACAGGAGCCTTCACAACACAGAAGTCAGTCTGGAGTGTCTAAATGGATGTCTGACAGACCCCCTCATGGCTTTGAGACCATTTCTGTAGTTTCAGGGCAAACAGTGGGATGGAGTGGGGCTCTCCCTCAGCAGGGAGAGGTCATAAAGTAGCTGATTCAAAGTGTTACAAGGATGTAAGATGATGGAAGGGTTAGTTAAAAGAGCCTGATCATAGGTGGTCTGTCACCCTGTAGAGAGCTGTGGTGCCCTGTGAACCTACAAAATAGCGGACAGAGCATGGGGCACATAGAGATGAATGGGAGAGCCTAACGTTAGAGTACTGACTTTGTCAGTCAGGGTGGCAGGTGTGGCCGCTGCACATAAGCATGGGGACATACCTGATGCCACAGGGTCTAGTTGGCATGGGAAATATGCTATAGGACATATATGAGAGGTAAAGACTGTCCTAGAATGCCTGCAGCAATTCCATTATTTTCATGGCAGTGTAGATGAAAAGGTTTGTCAAAATTAGGTAAGCCATGACCCGGGGGTTTGGCCAAAGCTAATTTTAAGGCTTCAAAGGAGTTTAATGCCTCTGAAGGCCAGGAAATAGGCTTTGGGGTGATATCTGGGAGAAGAACATACAGAGATTTAGCAAGGGCTGCAGAATTAGGAATCCACTGGGGCAGTAACCAGCTGCCCCTAGAAATTTACACAGCTGTTGTTTTCATTTTTGGGAGTGGGATGGACAAAATGAACTCAAGGTGTTTGGGTCAGCTTTCGAATGTCTTTTGACAGCTCATGTCCTGAGTAGGTAGCAGTCATTTGCACCCGCTGAAGTATAGATCTGGAGGGTTTATGGCCTCGTGCAGCTCGTGCCTTCAGGAGAACAAAGGAGTCTGTAAGGGCTCCTTGTTGAGTTTGATCACAGAGTAGAAGGTCATCCTCATATTGAACAGGAGTGGAACCTTGAGTAAAGACTACAGAATCCAAGTCGGCTGTAAGGATTTGGAAAAATATTGAGGAGGACTCATAATATCCCTGAGATAGGTGAGTCCATGTGAATTGCCTCCCTTTAAAGGTAAATACAAAAAGAACTTGTAAGTCAGGGTGCAAAGGGATTGAAAAGAAAGCTGAGGAAGTGTCAACTCCTGTCACCCAGGCTGCACCTGCAGGAACTGAGTTCAGGATGAAGGCTGGATCAGGGACCATGGATGCTGAGGGATACAAAAGACTTTATGGCCTGAGGTCTCGTAGAAATCAATAGATTTGGTTCCCCTCTGAGTCACACATGCCTTCTTTTCTCACTGGCAAGGTTAGAGAATTACATGGTGAGGAAGTAAAAACTAGTGCACCCTGTTGCAGAAGAGGAGTCTGTTATACATTCAATTCCTTGCTCTGCATCTCTGGAGAGTGGTTATTGGTCTACTGGTGGGCAAGGTTCATTCTTTTTCCAAGCCCATGGGTTCTGCACTAACAATCCTACCTCATTTGCATGTGTAGCCCAAAGACAAATTGGGACATCTTTTAAAGACTCCTCATCTTCAGAAGAATTTAAAGCATGATGAGTTTCCAGCAAGGAAAGTAGGAGACTTGGTGTTTGATCTGAGGGCAGGGAGATAAAAACATCTTTCTCATTACAATTTCTAGTGGCTTTAAATTTACATAACAAACCTCTGCCAAAATGGTTTGCTGGTGAACTGTGGGAGACTAGACAGGCAGGAAGAGTGTTAAGGGGCCTAAAGATATAGGAGTGGGCTGAGATATGGGCCATGAAACAGGTTGCCTAGAAACTCCAAGAGCTTGAGTAGAATCAGAGGTGATGAGTAGAGATAAATCCTCTGAAGGGATAGTATAGAATATCACACCACTGTCAATTAAGAAATCCAGTTCCATATCCTCTGTTTTAAGTTTAATGGTAAACTCAGGGGTGAGACTGAGGATAAGCTGGCCCAATTGTAGTTGGAAAAACCCGGGACCCTGTCACTGTAGCCGAATCAATGAACACAATGAGAGGGGATCGAGAAAAAGAAAAATGGTTTAATTTTGCCAGCAAAATGGGGCTGCGGTGGGCTCATGCCCCAAGACCCACAATCCTCCTGAGGCATTAGGCGTTGGGGTTTTTAAAGGAAAGCCTGTGGGAAAGAATGTATTCTTCATGACTGTGATTAGAATATTGTGGGGGGGTCTCAGACCTTCTGGCAGCAGACCAGCTGTTATCTCTATCTATGGCAGGAGGTTTAGGGCTCCATTGTTCAATCTTCCTGGGCCACCTGAAATTGGGCCCTGGGGAGTGGAAGGAAACTGCAGCCAATTAACGATTACAAAGTTTACAAGGTTTAGATAGGGGAGGGGGAGCTGTGGCTTTGCAGTTCATTGTCCTCCCATCAGCCTGCATTTGGCTGAGATAAGGGAAGCTGCAGGTGTCCTCCATTTGGCTGTCTCCATGATGAATGGTGGATTTGGCACCAGGAACAAGAATTTGGGAGCTTTAGCTTCTTGGTAATTTCAGGATATCAGTCTCCCTGTAACAAACCTCAAGAACTGGTAATTAGCCAGAACTTCAGTGTGTAACAATTTATTATCTCCACTTGCCTTGTGGAATTCAGGGACACAAAGGCTAAAACAACCAAGATTGACATGTGAATGTACCTTAGAGAAGCAGGGAAGGCGAATGAGTGCTTTTTGGTTTTTAACCCCATATATGCTGTGTTCAATGTAGGGGAACTGATATCAGGGCCAGCATCACCATCATTTAAGGGGAAAATGCCCCTCAGGAGGAGAAAACCAAGCCTTCTGGGAGTGCTGGGGCCAAGGGAGGGGTATGTTTTCATCTTTCCCTTCTCTTCAGAGCAGGACAATCTCTTTTCTGATGCCCTGGTTTCTTTCAAAACCTGCCATTGTCTGGAGACAAATAGGGAGGCCTCTGAGTGGGCTTTAATTAACTTGCAGGGCTATGTTTTTGCTTCTCTAATTATTCAAGTTGTAAAACCTGAAGAGTTGCTTTTAATTCTTTTTTCCTTTCCTGCTGACTATTTTCAAAGAATTGTGTAGCAGTCTCCATTATTATACCTAGTGTTTGCCCTGACCCACCAACTACATTATTTTGAATCTGTTTTTTATATCAGGAAGACCATTTCCTACTAAAGCAGAAATTAGGAGGTTCCTGTTCTCTGGGGCTTCCGGATTTAATGCAGCGTGCCTTTGAAAAAAGTTTGTGTGAAGCGTTCAGCAAAGGCTTTTGGATGTTCCCCATCATTCTGAGTGCATCATTTAATTTTTGACCAATGCAATGTCGATGCAAAATAACCAGTAACCATTCTATAGATAAGAGAAATAAGATGAGTTCACTTGAGCCAGAGTGAGGATTATAACCTGGGAAGACATTAGAAAGTGTTCCGGAGAAGCATGGTTTTCAATATAGTCTTATATCTTTTTAGAACAGAGAACATACATGAAACAGACCCAGGATACATTTTCATCAAAATTTCAAAGAGGTATCCAGATGCAAATTAGCAGGTCAACGTGGCCCTGATGTCAGGAAAAGGACTAATCCAGGTGTTACCAATAGGGCGTTACCAATAGGGCATAGGAGGGGAAGCATGTATTCTTATCTTATGAGAGTGTATTCTTTAACGGTTAAGCATATGTACAATGTATGCTTGATAGGCCATAAGTCAGCCATTTTAGTTCAAGCCAAATCAGTTTTGAACCCGAATAGTTACCCTGTATACCTCAATATGTGAGAATCTCTTGTCATAACTTTAGGAGGAAACGCCTCTAAAATCTCACCTATTAAACCTTGAATATTAGCCTCTAGCAGAGTCACTTCCTAGTTATTTGCAGGAGGGCCTGAGAGAGGGTCTGGCCATCTATTTCCTCTACTAGAGGGGTTTCCTACAGGGGGCCCTCTGGCCTGTCTGATAACTACAGTGTAATCCCAGGCTGGAAGATCGCCCCTTAGCAGCCAGTCAAGATCTCTGTGGGTGGGGTTATGAATAGCCACTAATCTTTCTAATTCCTCTCTAAATTTAGTGGCATCTTCTGACAATGGAGGCAGGAGAGTTTTATAATTTAATAGATCACCTGCTGTCCAGGGGTCATGAATTCTCTGCAGTGGAGGTCCAGGACACATCCACAGTGGACACTGTGGAGGAATGCCTGAAGCTGGCAGATCCTGATGACAGAGCCCTGGGAAGTAGGTGGACTTAGGAGGGACAGCACAGCCAGCCTTCCTGCCTCTCCTGGCTGCTTCTACTGAATCACTTTCTGACTTTCAGCATTTACACAAGTGACCTGTATGCCCCTGGCTTGGAGGGCAGGCCTGAGTGCTCCCTGTAAGTCTGCTAAAGAGAGGGAAGTGAAAATGGGCAGCTGAGTGCTGCTGGGGAAGTCAGAGTTTTAGGATCTGAAGGAACTGCCTGAGGAGTTAAGTCTTGAGATGGGGAGTTGAAACCAGGGGCCCAGAGATCCAACAGATCTTCTGGGGAGTCAGGGACAGGGAGTTGGGGATATAGGGGAGTATAGGAGGGAGGAGAGGGGAATTTTCATTATAATTGCCCCCCCCCCCGCTATATGCCAGGTCCTCTTATTATTTCATTTCATCTTCACAACGGTCTCATGAGGCAAGTACTATTATTTTCTCTCTTGTGTAGATGCAGAGACTGAAGTTCAGAGGAGTGAAATAACCTGCCCAGGGCCACCCGGCTGGTAAATGTTCTCAGTAAATTCCCTCTGGCCACTGCACAGAGAATCAATAATGTAGGGGTGAGAGGAGGGAGCAGGGAGACTTGCTAGGAAGCCGGTGCAGTGATGCAGATGAGAGAGAAGATGGTGGTGGTGGCGGTGGAGGTGGTAAGAATAGATCAGATTCTGGATATATATATATACATTTTATTTAATTATTTTATTGAGATCATATTGGTTTATAATGTGTAATTTCAGGTGTACATTATTATATATCAGTTTCTGTGTAAACTGCATCGTACTCATCACCAATAGTCTAGATTTTATCCATCACCATACATATGTACCCCTTTACTCCTTTTGCCCTCCCCTAACCACCTTCCCCTCTGGTAACCACTAATCTATTCTCCTTATCCATGTGTTTATCTTCCACATATTGGTGAAATCATATGGCGTTTGTCTTTCTCTGGCTTTTTTCACTTAGCATAATATCCTCAAGTTCCATCCATATTGTCACAAATGGCACACTTTTGTCTCTTTTTATGGCTGACTAGTATTCCATAGTGTATATATACGACACCTTCTTTATCCATTCATCCATTGATGGTCATTTGGGTTGCTTCCACATCTTGGCTATTGTGAATAATGCATAGATCTCTTTGAATTGTTGGTTTCATGTTCTTTGGATAAATATTCAATAGTGGAGTAGCTGGATTGTATGGTATTTCTATTTTTAATTTTTTGAGAAATCTCCATACTATTTTCCATAGTGGCTGCACCAGTTTGCATTACCAGCAGCAGTGTATGAAGGTTCCCTTTTCTTCACACCCTTTCCAACATTTCTTATTTTTTGTCTTGTTAATTATAACCATTCTGACGAGTGTAAGCTGATATCTCATTGTAGTTTTGATTTGCGTTTCCCTAATAACTAGTGACATTGAACATCTTTTCATGTGCCTGTTGGCCACCTGTATATCTTCTTTGGAAAAATGTCTATTCATATCCTCTGCTCATCTTTTAATCAGGTTGTTTGCTTCTATTGTTGTTGAGTCTTCAGAGTTCTTTGTATATTTTGGATATTCACCCCATTATCCTGGCAGGATAAACGATTTGCAAATATTTTCTCCAAGTTGGTGGGTTGTCTTTTCATTTTGTTCATAGTTTCCTTTGCCTTGCAGAAGCTCTTTAGTCAGATGAAGTCCCATTTGTTTATTTTTTCTTTTGTGTCCCTTGCCTGAGAGGACGTGGTATTCGAAAAGATACTGTTAAGACTGATGTCAAAGAGTACATTGCCTGTATTTTCTTCTAGGAGTTTCATGGTTTCAGGTCTTACACTCAAGTTTTTAATCTGTTTTGAGTTAATTTTTGTGTATGGTGTAAGATACTGGTCTACTTTCATTCTTTTGTGCCTGGCTGCCCAGTTTTCCCAACACCATTTATTGAAGAGACTTTCCTTTCTCCATTTTATGATCTTGGCTCCTTTGTCGAAGCTCAACTGCCCATAGATGTGATTTTATTTCTGGGATTTCAATTCTGTCCCATTGATCTGTGTGTCTGTTTTTGTGCCCGTACCATGCTGTTTTGATTACTATAGCTTTTTAGTACATTTTGAAATCCGGGAGTGTGATACTTCCAGCTTTATACGTTTTCTCTGGATTGCTTTGGCTATTTAGGTCTTTTGTTGTTCCTTACAAATTTTAGGATTCTTTGTTCTATTTCCGTGAAGAATGCCATTGGGATTCTGATTTAGATTGCATTGAATCTGTAGATTACTTTAGGTAATATGGACATTTTAACTATGTTTATTCTTCCACTCCATGAGCATGGAATATCTTTCCATTTCTTTATGTCTTCTTTGATTTCTTTCAATAATGTCTTATAGTTTTCAGTTTAAAGGTCTTTCACCTCCTTGGTTAAATTTATTCCTAGCTATTTTATTCTTTTCATTGCAATTGTAAATGGGTTTGCATTCTTGACTTCTCTTTCTGCTATTTTGTTATGTGTATAGAAATGCAACTGATTTTTGTATGTTGATTTTGTACCCTGCAACTTTGCTGTAGTTGTTGATTATTTCTAATAGTTTTCTGGTGTAATCTTCATGGTTTTATATATAAAGAATCATGTCATCCAGAAAAAGTGAGAGTTTTACTTCTTCCTTTCCAATTTGGATACCTTTTATTTCCTTTTCTTGCCTAATTGCTCTGGCCAAAATCTCCAGTATTATGTTGAATAAGAGTGGTGAGAGTGGGCACTGTTGCCTTGTTCCTGTTCTCAGAGGGATGGCTTTCAGTTTTTCACCATTAAGTATGATCTTAGCTGTGGGTTTGTCATATATGGCCTTTATTATGTTGACATACTTTCCTTCTATACCCATTTTATTGAGAGTTTTTATTCTAAATAGATGTTGGATCTTGTCAAATGCTTTCTCTGCATCTCTTGAGGTGATCATGTGATTTTTATTCCTAATTTTGTTAATGTAGTGTACCACACTGATTAATTCATGGATATTGAATCATCCTTGCAACCCTGGAATAAATCCCACTTGATCATGGTATATTATCCCTTTAATGTATTGCTTTATTTGATTTGCTAATATTTTGTTGAGGATTTTTGCATCTGTGTTCATCACTGATATTAGCCTGTAATTTTCCTTTTTTGTGTTGTCCTTGTCTGGTTTTGGTATCAGCGTAATGTTAGCCTCATAGAATGAGTTAGAAAGTGTCCCATCTTCTTCAACTTTTCAGAATAATGTGAGAAGGATATGTATTAAATCTTCTTTGAATGTGTAGTAGAATTCTCCAAAGAAGCCATCTGGTCCTGGACTATATTTACTTTTTAATCTTTATTATAAGTCTCACTCCTGGTCTTTCATTTTATTAAGAGATTCCCTGAGGTTAGCCATTATATTTTTGGAGGTTTTCTTTTCAATTTAATCTTCCCACAAATACCAATAAGGCAGCTGCTTGTGATGAGAGCTCTCTAAAATAGTTTTCAAATATAGAAGTTCCCAATTCAAAAGATCCATCATGTGGTCATTGATTAAGAAGATTTCCATTTGTATATTTATTCCAATAGTGACTCAATCCAATAAGCCTTTTTAAGGAAAGATGTGGAGGTAAATTTTCAGGCTTAGAACACATCTTTACCGTGGACACAAGAGGTGTTCCTGGGGAGGACACAGATTATGTAGCCCCCACGATCCAAAAAGTTCACTCTCCAAAATAGCCAGAGAGAGTAAAGAGATTTGTTGCACAGACGGTAAGGATGGAGTAGTGAAAACAATGTCTCTGGTCTCTCATGAGAGTGAGGGATGCATCCATTCAAAGACCAACTAATCTGTGACACCAGGAAACACTACAGGAATAGGATTTTTCCAGTACTAACAAGCAAGGAATGTTGAGACAACAAAGGCCTTTATGGACGAGACCATTTATGAGAAAATCCCCTAAGAGCTTGGCACAGCCAGACAGAGAGTGCTCAAAGCCCCAGTCTATTTGACTGGCCACCAAGGTGCACTCTGGTAAATGCACCTTCCAGATGGTGGAAACCAAGGACAATCTTCTCACTCGTCAAAAAGCCAAGTTCTCAGGACATAGAACAAGATGGAAGGAAAAACCTCACCTTTTTTGTTTTTCTTATATGCACAATAACAGCTTTAGCTATACCTTGGATCTCTTGGTGCCAAACAAACACCTAGGAGGGATATGCCACAGAGTTGGGGGTGGTGTTTGTTTCATAGAGTACCTCATGAAATAATCTTCAGGTCATTGGGGGACCTGTTGTCATCTACCCTGTTCTGTGACCAATTACTCTATCACGGGAGTCTTCTTGAGGAGGTGAGCGCCCTAATGGCTCTTAACTGCCTGACCCATGCTCACCAATATTGTGGCCTTTTGGCTTCCAAGATATCCCTTAGCAACAGCTTTTACCTCATGTGCATATGAACACACAGCAAAATTTCTCTCAATAGATGCTGGTCTGATGAGACTGCAAACTCACCAGCCTATGGGGCTGGCCCAGACAACAGGCTTATAGGGCCTATGCCAGCATCCTCCCCTATGGTATTTCCTTCTTATGACACATGACACAAAGTGCAGAGACAAAAAAGAGATAAAACAGTGACCATCTCTCTGAGGAAAAGGGTCAATAAAGCCAAGAGTACTCTACCAAATATACAAGTCACTAAAAAGCACAAGAATCTAGTTTCCCAAACATTCTCTCCTGTAAATCTAAATTTAGAAAAACAAAAAAAGTTCTCACCACTTATTTCCACTGGACCCTGCAGATAGAGATTCTAGGAGGCTGATGTGGTCAGAAATCTTACCTCTTGCCGCCTTTCATCAGGCGACCCAGAATCTCCTCATCTGCAGTCATGCTGGGGAGAAAGTAGTTCTTCCAGTCAGAGAACACAGCTTGCCAGCCAGTGGAAATCCTGCCAGCTATGCCAAAACTGTAGGGGAAGAGGGAGAATTCCCCCCACTTTTTCCCTTCTAGTTCTCATGGCTGGTCAAAGAATTAAAAATGATATAAGGCAGATTAGCAAGAGAAAATCAAACAAACTTTAATATGTGTTCATAGGGAATTCACATAAACATGAAGAATTCCAAAGACAGAGAGGCAAAATCGGTTTATATGTCTTTCTGGACTAACGAGAGAGAGATAGAGGTCTGAGACTTCAACGAGGGAGAACACAATTTACAGGAAGACGAAAAGAGTTCATATTTGGGAAACAAGTTTATGCATTGTCCCATCTATAGACAATGGCACCCCAAAGAGATCTTTTGAAAAAATGACCCTTTCTAGATGCCTTCCTGCCTACCACACCTAGAATTATCTATGGTAAAACCTTCTTACTGGAGAAGACCCTTCTACCTTAAATTCTTTTAGGCAACGTGGCAGAAGGTCAAATGTTCTTCCAGGCTCTTCTGAACTTCGATTGTCTTCAGCTCAAAATAATCCACATACCAGAGTGGTGTATCTTGAGGCAGCCTGCCCTGAAACCCATCAAAGGTTTGTGGTAACCCCACCTCAATGAAGTCTATTGGTGCCATTTTTCCAACATCATTTGATCATTTTGCATCTTAGCCTCACATTGTATTAATTCTTACATTTTTCTTACAATTCTTACAATTCTTATATTTCAAACTTCTTCATTATTATTAATTTGTTTTGGTGATCTGTGATCAGTGATTTTTGATGTTAGTACTGTAATTGTTTTGGGTTGCCATGAACTGTAAGACAGTAAACTTAATTGATAAATGTTGTATGTGTTTTGACTGCTCCACTGATGGGCCATTCCCCCATCTCTCTCCCTCTCCTCAGGCCTCTCTATTCCCTGAAACACAACAATATTGAAATTAGGCCAATTAACAACCCTATGATGGTCTCTAAGTGTTCAAGTGAAAGGAAATGTCACACATCTCTCACTTTAAGTCAAGAGCTAGAAATGATTGAGCTTAGTGAGGAAGGCATGTCAAAAGCCTAGAGAGGTCAAAGGCTAGGCCTCTTGCAACAAAGAGTTAGCCAAACTGTGAATGCAAAGGAAAAGTTCTGAAGTAAATTAAAAGTGCTCCTCCAGTGAACACATGAACGATAAGAAAGTGAAACAGCTTTATTGCTGATAAGGAGAAAGTTTTACTGGTCTGGATAGAAGATCAGACCAGTCACAAAATTCCCTTAAACCAAAGCCTATTCCAGAGCAAGGCCCTAAGTCTCTTCAATTCTATGAAGCCTGACAAAGGTGAGGAAGCTGCCAAAGAAAAGGTTGAAGCTAGCAGAAGTTGATTCATGAGGTTTAAGGTAAGAAACTGTCTTCATAACATAAAGGTGAAGGTGAAGCAGCAAGTGCTGATGTAGAAGCTGCAGCAACTTATCCAGAAGATCTAGATAAGATCACTAATGAAGGTGGCTACTTTAAACAAGAGATTTTCAAAGTAGATGAAACAGCTTTATTTTGGGAGAAGATGTCATCTAGGACTCTCATAGCTAGAGAGGAGAAGTCAATGTCTGGCTTCAAAGCTTCAAAGGACAGGCTGACTTGCTTGTTAGGGGCTATTGCAGCTGCTGACTTGAAGTTGAAGCCAATGCTCACTTACCATTCTGAAAATCCTGGGCTCTTAATAATTGTGCTAAATCTATTCTGCCTGTGCTCTATAAATGGAACAACAAAGCCTGGATGACAGCACATGTGTTTACATCATGGTTTACTGAATATTTTACACCCACACAGTTGAGACTTAGAGCTCAAAAAAAAGATTCCTTTCAAAATATTGCTCCTGGGGCTGGCCCGGTGGCATAGCACTTAAGTTTGCATGCTCCGTTGTGGCTGCCCTGGGTTCCGAGGTTCGGATCCCATGCTTGCATCGATGCACCACTTGTTAAGCCGTGATGTGGCAGCATCCCATATAAAGTAGAGGAAGATGGGCATGGATGTTAGCCTAGGGCCAATCTTCCTCAGCAAAAAGAGGAGGATTGGCATCGGATGTTAGCTCAGGGCTAATCCTCCTCCCCACCCCCCAAAAAAGTATTCCTCCTCATTGACAGCGCACCTGGTCGCCCAAGAGCTCTGATGCAGATGTAAAATGAGATTGATGTTGTTTTCACTCCTGCTAGCATAACATCCATTCTGCAGGATCTGGGCAGCATTTTTGATCATGGATCAAGGAGTAATTTTGACTTTCAAGTCTTATTATTTAAGAAATATATTTCATAAGGCCATAGCTGCCACAGATAGTGATTCCTCTGATGGATCTGGGCAAAGTAATTTGAAAACTTTCTGGAAAGTATTCACCATTCTAGATGCCATTAAGAACATTCGAGATTCATGGGAAGAGGTCAAAATATCAGCATTAATAGGAGTTTGGAAGAAATTGATTCAACTCTCATGGATGACTTTGAGGGGTTCAAGGCTTCAGTGGAGAAGGAACTGCAGATGTGGTAGAAATAACAAGAGAACTAGAATTAGAAGTGGAGCCTGAAGATGTGATGAATTGCTGCAGTCTCATGATAAAACTTTAATGGATGAGGAGTTGCTTCTTATGGATGGAAGAAGAAAGTGGTTTATTGAGATGGAATCTACTCCTCGTGAAGATGCTGTGGAGATGTGGAAATGGCAACTAAGCATTCACAATATTACATAAACTTAGTTGATAAAGCAGTGACAGGGTTTGAGAGGACTGACTCCAATTTTGAAAGAAGTTCTACTGTGAGTAAATGCTATCAAACAGCATCACATGCTACAGGGAATTGTTCAAGAAAGGAAGAGTCAGTCGATGCAGGAAACTTCACTGTCTTATTTTAAGAAATTCCCATACCCATCCCAACTTTCAGCAACCACCACTGTGATCAATCAGTAGCAATCAACACGGAGGCAAACCCTCCACCAGCAAAAAGTTTACAACTTGCTGAAGGTTCAGATGATGGTTAGCATTTTTTAAACAACAAAGTATTTTTAATTAATGTGTGTACATTCTGTTTTTAGACAAAATGCTACTGTACACTTCATAGACTACAGTATAGTGTAAACATAGCTTTTATATGCACTGGGAAACCAAAAAATTCATGTGGCTCACTTCGTTGTGATATTCATTTTCTTGCAGTGGTCTGGAACCGAACCCCAATATCCCCCAGGTTTGTCTGTATAGTTTCAGCTTTTAGATTTAGGTCTCTGATCCATTTTGAGTTAATTTTTGTATGAGGTGTGAGGTAGGAGTCTGACTTCATTCATCTGCATGTGGATATCCAGTTGTTGCAGCACAGTGTGTTGAAAAGACTATTGTTTCCCCATTGAATTGTTTTGGCACTCTTGTCAAAAATAAATTGATCATCAAGAGAATGAGAAGACAAGGCATAGACTAGGAGAAAATATGTGTAAAAGACATATCTGATAAAAGATTCTTATCTAGAATGTAGAAATAATTCTTTTTTTATTTTCAATTTCTGTGTAGGCTACATCATGTTCACCCTCAAAGTCTAATTTCAATACATCACCACACACATGTGCATAATCCACCCTTTTGTACTCCTCCCTCCCCCATCCCCTCTGGTAACCAACAATACAGTCTCTCTCTCTGTATGATTGTTTATCGTTGTTATCTTCTAGTTATGATTGAGATCATATGGTTATTTGACTTTGTCCCTCTGACTTATTTCGCTTGGTATAACACTCTCAAGGCTCAAGGTCCATCCATGTTGTCACAAATGGCTGGATTTCAACATTACTTATGGCTGAGTAGTATTCCATTGTGTATATATACAACATCTTCTTTATCCATTCATCCCTTGATGGGCACTTAGGATGCTGCTAAGTCTTGGCTATTATGAGAAATGTTGCAATGAACACAGGGTACATGTATCTTTACACATTTGTGTTTTCATGTTCTTTGGATAAATACCCAGCAGTGGAATAGCTGGATCATATGGTAGTTCTATCCTTAATTTTTTGAGGAATCTCTATACTGTTTTCCACAGCGGCTGCACCAGTTTTCACTCCCACCAGCAATGTATGAGAGTTCCCTTCTCTCCACATCCTCTCCAATACTTGTTGTTTCCTGCTTTGTTAATTATAGCCATTCTGATGGGAGTGAGGTGATATCTCATTGTAGTTTTGATTTTCATTTCCCTGATAGTTAATGATGTTGAACATCTTTTCATGTGCCTATTGACCTTTTGCATATCTTCTTTGGAGAAATTTATGATCACATCTTTTGCCTATTTTTTAACTAGATTGTTAGTTTTTTTGTTGTTGAGATATATGAGTTCTTTTTGTATTTTACATATTAGCCCCTTATCAGACATATGGTTTGCAAATATTTTCTCCCAATTGTTAGGTTGTCTTTTTGTTTTGTTGATGGTTTCCTTTGCTGTGCAGAAGGTTTTTTGTCTGTTGTGGTCCCATTTGATTATTTTTTTCTATTGTTGCCCTTGCCTGGTCAGACATGGTACTTGAAAATATGCTTCAATGACCAATGTCAAAGAGCATACTGCCTATGTTTTCTTCATGGTTTCAGGTCTTAAATTCAAATCTTTAATCCCTTTTGAGTTAATTTTTGGGTATGGTGTAAGATAATGGTCCACTTTCATTCTTTTGCATGTGGCTGTCCAGTTTTCCCAACACCATTTATTGAAAAGACTTTCCTTTCTCCATTGTATGTTGTTGGCTCCTTTGTTGACAATTAGCTGTCCATAGACGTGTGGTTTTATTTCTGGACTCTCAATTCTCTTCCATTGCTCTGTGTGTCTGTTTTTGTGCCAGTACAATGCTATTTTGGTTACTATAGCTTAGTAGTATATTTTGAAATCAGGGATTATGTGAAATCAGTGATACCTCCAGCTTTGTTCTTTTTTCTCAGGATTCCTTTGGCTATTTGAAGTCTTTTGTTGTTTCGTATAAATGTTAGGATTCTTTGTTCTATTTCTGTGAAAAATGTTGTTGTAACTTTGATAGGGATTGCATTGAATCTGTAGATTGCTTTAGGAAGTACAGACTTTTTAACTCTGTTATTTCTTCCAATCCAAGAGCATGGAATATCTTACCATTTCTTGTGTCTTCAATTTCTTTCAAAAATGTTTTGTTGTTTTCAGTGTATAGATCTTTCACCTCTTCAGTTAAGTTTATTCCTAGGTATTTTATGCTTTTAGTTGCAATTGTAAATGAGATTGTATTCTTAATGTCTCTTTCTACTACATTGTTGTCAGTGTATAGAAACGCAACTGATTTTTGTATGTTAATTTTTTATCCTGCAACTTTACAGTATTCATTCATTATTTCTAAAAGTTTTTTGGGACATTCTTTAGAGTTTTCTATATACAAAATAACGTCATCTGTGAATAAATAGTGACAGTTTCATTTCTTCCTTTCCAATTTGGATCCCCTTTTTTTCTTTTTCTCACCTGATTGCTCTGGCTAGGTCTTCCAATACTATGTTAAATAAGAGTGGTGAAAGTGGGCATCCTTGTCTGGTTCCTGATCTTAGAGAGATAGCTTTCAGTTTTTCTCCATTGAGAATGATATTAGCTGTGAGTTTGTCACATATGGCCTTTATTATGTTGAGGTACTTTCCTTCTATACCCATTTTATTCAGAGTTTTTATCATAAATGGATGCTGTATCTTGTCAAATGCTTTCTCTGCATCTATTGAGATGATCATGTGATTTTTATTCTTCATTTTCTTAATGTGGTGTATCACATTGATTGATTTGCAGATGTTAAACCATCCCTGTGCCCCTGAAATAAATTCCACTTGATCATAGTGTATGATCCTTTCAATATATTGTTGTATTCAATTTGCTAGTATTTTGTTGAGGATTTTTGCATCAATGTTCATCAGTGATATTGGCCTGTAATTTTCTTTTTTTTGTGTTGTCCTTGTCTAGTTTTGGTATCAAGGTAATGGCTTCATAGAATGAGTTAGGAAGCTTCCCCTCCTCTTTAACTTTTTGGAAGAATTTGAGAAGTAGAGGTATTAATTCTTCTTTGAATGTTTGATAGAATTCACCAGGGAAGCAAACTCGTCCTAGACTTTTATTTTTTGGGAGGTTTTTGATGACTGTTTCAATCTCCTTACTGGTGATTTGTCTGTTTAAATACTCTACTTCTTCTTGATTCAGTTTTGGAAGGTTTTATGAGTCTAAGAATTTATCCATTTCTTCTAGATTATCCAATTTGTTGGCATATAGCTTTTTGTAGTAGTCTCTTATAATCTTTTGTATTTCTGAGGTGTCTGTTGTAATTTCTCCTCTTTCATTGCTGATTTTATTTATTTGAGGCTTCGGTCTTTTTTCTTAGTGAGTCTAGCTAAAGGTTTGTCAATTTTGTTTATCTTTTCAAAGAACCAGCTCTTCGCTTCATTTATTTTTTCCATTTTCTTTTTTAGTCTCTATTTCATGTATTTCTGCTCTGATTTTTATTATTTCCTTCCTTCTGCTGATTTGGGGCTTTGTTTGTTCTTGTTTTTCCACTTCTTTTTAGGTGCGCTGTTAGATTGCTTATTTGAGATTGTTCTTGTTTGTTGAAGTAGTCCTGAATTGCTATAAACTTCTCTCTTAGAACTGCTTTTGCTGTATCCCATAAATTTGGCATGTTGTATTTTCATTTTCACTTGTCTCCAGGTATTTTTTAATTTCTCCTTTGATTTCTTCAATGACCCAGTCATTGTTCAGTAGCATTTTGTTTAATCTCCACAAATTTGTGTCTTTTCTGATTTTCTTCCTGTAGTTGATTTCTAGCTTCATACCATTGTGGTCAGAAAAAACGCTTGGTATTATTTCAATCTTCTTAAATTTATTGAGACTTGTTTTGTGGCCTAATATGTGATCAATCTTGATCCATGTTCCATGTAAATTTGAGAAGAATGTGTATTCCGTGGTTTTTGGATGGAATGTTCTGTATACATCTACTAAGTCCATCTGGTCTAAAGTGTCATTTAAGGCCAATGTTTCCTTTTGGATCTTCTGTTTGGATGATCTATCCATTGGTGTAACTGGGATGTTAAATTCCTCTACTATTATTGTGTTACTGTCTATTTCTCCTTTTATGTCTGTTAATTATTGCTTTATATATTTAGGTGTTCCTATGTTGGGTGCATAGATATTTACAAGTGCTATATCTTCTTGTTGGATTATTCCATTTATCATTATGTAGTGCTCTTGTCTCTCAATACAGTTTTTGTTTTAAAGTCTATTTTGTCTGATATGTGTATTGCTACCCCAGCTTTCTTTTCATTCCCATTTGTGTGGAATATCTTTTTCCATGCCTTCACTTTCAGTTTGTGAGTGTCTTTAGGTCTGAAGTGTGTCTCTTGTATGCAGCATATATATGGGTCTTGTTTTTTTATCGAATCAGCCATCCTATGCCTTTTGATTGGAGCATTTAGTCCATTGACATTTAAAGTAGCTATTGATAAGTATGTACTTATTGCCATTTTGTTACTTTTTTTGTGTGAGGAAGATTAGCCCTGAGCTAACATCTGATGCCAATCCTCCTTTTTGTTTTTGCTGAGGAAGATTGGCCCTGGGCTAACATCCATGCCCATCTTCCTCTGCTTTATATGGGATGCTGCCACAGCATGGCTGGACAAGCAGTACATTTGTCCACACCCAGGATCTGAACGTATGAACCCCGGGCCGCTGGAGCAAAGCATGTGAACTTACCTGCTACACTACCAGGCTGGCCTCCAGTTTGTTACTTTTTTTTAATTGATGTTTTAATAGTTTATAATATTGTGAAATTTTTGGTTGTACATTTTTGTTTGTCCATCACCATATACATGTCTCCCTTCACCCCTTGTGCCCACCTCCTACCCCCATTGCCCCTGTAACCACAATACAGTTTTATCTGTCCATGTGTTCGTTTATACTCCACATATGAGTGAGATCATACAGTGTTTGTCTCTCTCTTTCTGGCTTATTTCACTTAACATAATATCTTCCAGTTCCATCCATGTTGTTGCACTTGGGATGATTTTGTGTTTTTTATGGCTGAGTAGTATTCCATTGTATATATATACCACATCTTCTTGATCCAATCATCCATCGAGGGACACTTGGGTTGCTTCTACTTCTTGGCTATAGTGAATAATACTGCAATGAACATAGGGATGCATAAGCCTCTTTGGATTGTTGATTTCAGGTTTATTGGATAGAGTCACAGTAGTGGGATAGCTGGATCGTAGGGTATATCTATTTTTAATTTTTTGAGGAGTCTCCATACCATTTTCCATAGAGGCTGCACCAGTTTGCTTTCCCACCAGCTGTGTATGAGGGTTCCTGTTTCTCCCCATCCTCTCCAACATTTGTTGTTTTTTCAGTTTGTTACTTTTTTTCTGGGTGTTTTAGTAGTTCTCTATTCCTTTCTTCTTCTCTTGCTCTCTTCCCTTGTGGTTTGATGGCTTTCTTTAGTATTATGTTTGGGTTCGTTTCTCTTAGTATGTTGTGTATTTATTATAGGTTTCTGGTTTGCGATTACCATGAGGTTCATATATAGTAACCTATGTATATAGCAATCTATATTAAGTTGATGGTCTCTTTAGTTTGACCTCTTTCTAAAAGGTCTACACTTTTACTCTTCTCCTCCAACATTTTATGTTTTTGATATCATATCCAACCTCTTTTTGTGTGTGTTTCCCTTACCCTCTTATCATGGAAATAGGTAATTTTAGTACTTTTGTCTTTTGACCTTTATATTATCTTTATAGTTGTTGATCTACTACCTTTAGTGTATTTTTGCCATTACCTGTGATTTAATTGCTTTTTTAACAAATAATTTTCTTATTCCTATTTGTGGTCTTCTCTTTCCCACTTAAACAATTCCCTTTAGCATTTCTTTTAAGACTGGTTTCTTGGTGATAAACTCCTTAATTTAATTTTTGCTTGCCTGGGAATCTTTTCATCTCTCCTTCCATTCTGAATGATAACCTTGCTGGGTAGAGTATTCTAGTCTATAGGTTTTTTTCCCTTTCAGCACTTTAAATATGTTGTGCCACTCCCTTATAGCCTGTAAGGTTTCTGCTGAGAAGCCAGCTGATAGCCTTATGGAGTTTCCCTTGTATGTCACTTGTTACCTTTCTCTTGCAGCTTTTAGGATTCTCTCTTCATCTTTAATTCTTGACACTTTAATTATAATGTGTCTTGATGTGGGCCTTTGTGGGTTTATCTTGTTTGGTGCTCTCTGTGCTTCCTGTATCTGGATGTCTGTTTCCTTCCTTAGGTTAGGAAAGTTTTCAGCTATTATTTCTTCAAATAGATTCTCTGCCCTTTTGTCTCTCTCTTCTCCTTCTGGGACATCTATAATACAAATGTTAGTGCACTTGATGTTGTCCCAGAGGTCCCTTAGACTATTCTTGTTCTTCTTAATTCTTTGGTCCTTTATCTGTTCAGCTTGGGTGATTTCTTCTACTCTTTCATCCAGCTTGCTGATCCATTCTTCTGTATCATCTACTCTGCTATTGAGTCCCTCTAATGAATCTTTCATTTCCAGTATTGTATTCTTCATTTCTGATTGGTTCTTTTTTATATTTTCTGATTCTTTGTTAACATTCTCACTGAGTTCATCCAATCTTCTTCCAAGATCAGTGAGCATCCTCATGACTTTTTGTTTGAACTCTTTGTCAGGTAGACTGTTTAATTCTGTTTCATTTAGTTCTTTTTCTGGGGTTTTGTGTTATTCCCTTACTTGCAATGTATTCCTTTACCTCCTCATTTTGCCTCTTTCTCTGTGCTTATATCTATGTATTAGGTGGGTCAGCTATATCTCCTGATCTTGGTGAGGTGGCCTTATGTAAGAGATTCCCTATGAGGCCCAGTGGTGTGCTTCCCTCTCATTACCAGTTCCAAATATTCCAGAAGTGACCTGTGTGGGCTATGTGTGTCTTCTGTTGTGGCAGGATTGCTCTTGCTGCAGGTGCCCAGGGAGTCTAGGCTGTCTCCCTAACCAGGTGGTTGTAATGTTCAGCTGCATGTGGCTGCTATGGATGCTTCAGTCACTTTATAGGGTGTGGGGAGCCCCAGTACAGTTGGCTGCAAGGTCTAATAGCACATTCCTGTTGCAGTTTTTCTGTTGAGTAGCCCCGCCAGCATGGCTATCTGCTAGGCTCAGGGGCTTGTAATTGTTGTACAAGGCTCTTGTCAGGTATCTCAGGTTTGCAGCTGAGTGGAGCTGGCCCCAGGCATGGGAGCACCCAATTGTTTCAGGCTTTGGAAGGTGGGGCCAATCTCCTCTGTGGCTATTTGAGCAGCACAAGTCTTCTACAGCTGACAAGCCCCACCACCCTCAGGGCCACACAGACTCTCAACACAAACCTGCCTCGTGTGTGTGCCCGAAACTCCTGAAGTAGACCCAGTCAGCCCACTGCAGAGGCTCCACACACTCCACCGACTCCTCATGCACACCCTGCACCACAGAGGCAGACCCACTCACCCAGCTGCAGAGCATCCAAGCACCCAGCCTATGCAGGCCCACAATTTGCCCAAGGGCTTGCTGTTGGGTGGAGCCCGTCCCTAGGGCAGGCTGCCTGACCTGGCTGAGCTGGATTAAATCAGTGCTCTAGTGGGTGGGGCAGACCCTGGGCTAACAGGCCAGAGGAAGAACTCCAATGGTGTCTGCCAGCATCTGTGTCAGCTTGCCTGTGCTAGGTCACAATAATGGATGTTGCCAATGTCTCAGTCCCTGGAGAGGTCTCACCTCTCACTGAGATGCATCCAGATCCCATCAGGTGAGTCTCTTTTCACCAAAGAACTGTGCAACTTTCTTTCTGGTGAATTTAGGTTGCTTTCCAAAATGAGTGAATTTATGCGTGGGCCCTTTCAGAGCAGGCTTTTTTCCCCTTATGTCTGATAGCTTTTCTGAGAGTATTCCTCATTGTAGTTACTAGCCAGCAAAACCAGACATTATGACACTCATCTCAGTTGTGCTGAGTCCAAAAGATACTTATAGCAGTAATGCTCCCCCACTCAGGTCCCCCACTCCTCCAGAGAAAGCTGTGTACCTTAGCATTGCTCTCAGCTGGCCATGAAGTGCCACAGCTTGTGAAGGTGGCTTTTTTTCTCTCCATAAAGGAACTTCTGCCTCTTCCACCTCAATCAGGACTGTCCCTTGTTGCAGTGGTTCTTTTTATCCAGTTTTCAGTTCTCTCTCAGGGGTAATTGTTCCAATAGTAGTTGTAAATTTGTTGTGTGCATGGGAGGAGGTGAATTCAGAGTCCTCCTACACCACCATCTTGACACCTCACTCTGAAAGAACCCTTAAAAGTCAACAATAAGAAAACCAACAACCCAATAAAAATTGAGCAAAAGATCTGAACAGATACCTCACCAAAGAAGATATACAGTTGGCAAATAAGCCTATGAAAAGATGCTCCACGTCTTATGTCATTACGGAATTACAAATTAAAACAACAATGAGATACCACTGATACTGGCTCAATACAAGGTTGACATAAGGGACGCCATATTGTAGAAAAGACACCATGTAGTAACTTGGAATGACCTATGACTAACTCTGGACTTTATGGCCCCTCCCAGCTGCTATAAGTTGATAACTTTGTTCTTTTGAGTTCCTTAGGAATGTGATGACCCCTGGGCAGAGAGTCTATGCTGATAGCCATCATCAATCACGACTGAAAGATCAGCGTATAGGGCACTGCTCCAGTCTCTGTTGCATATCAAGTAAAACAAAAGACTGCCAGGAACTAAGACCAGATGGTTGCCCCCACCCTGAAACCAGATGCCTCCACCCTGTAATCACATGGATGCCCCCACCCTGGGACCAGCTGCCTCCCCTACTCAGAGACCAGCCCTCTATATAACTGGCCTGTAGTCTTTGTTCTGTAAGATGGTTCTTTGAGACATTAGTTGGCCATCTTCCCCCTTGCTAGCAAGCTGTAAAAAACTGCTCTTTCTTTTCCATCATCTTGCCTCTTGATGATTGGCCATTGTCTTGCAGTGAGCAAATCGTGCCCTTTGTGTGGTAACACCACTACACACCTGTTAGAATGGCAAAAACCAATACACTGACAACACTAAATGTTGCTGAGGATGCAGAGCAACAGGAACACTCACTCATTGCTGGTGGGAATGCAATATGGTACAGCCATTTTAGAAGATAGTTTGGCAGTTTCTAACAAAACTAAACATGCACTTACCACATGATTCAGCAACCACACTCCTTGGTATTTACCCAAATGGGTTGAAAACTTGTGTCTACGTAAGTACCTGAGCATGAGTGTTTACAGCAGCTTTATTCATAATTGCCAAAACTTGGAAGCAACCAAGATGTCCTTCAGTAGGTGAATGGATAAATAAACTGTGGTACATCCAGACAAGAAATATTACTCAGCACTAAAAAGAAAGGAACTATCAAGCCATGAGAAGATGTAAGATGACATAAATGTATATTAGTAAGTGAAAAAGGCCAGTCTGGAAAGGCTACGTATTGTATGATTCAATTCCCAATATATGACATTCTGGAAAGGCAAAACTGTGGAGACAGTGAAAAGATCAGTTTGTTCCCAGGGTTTAGAGGGGAGGGAGGGATGAGTAGGCAGAGCAAGGATGAATTTTAGGGCATACTGTAACAGTGTATACATGTCACTATACATTTGTCATAACCTATGGCATGTAGAACACCAAGAGTGAGTCCTAATGTAAACTGTGGACTTTAGGTGATAATGACATGTCAATGTAGGTTCATCAATTATAACAAATGTACCAATGTAGTGGGGGATGTTGATAGTGGGGGAGATTGTGCAAGTGTAGGGGCTGGGGGTATATGGGAACTCCACCTCCTGATCAATTTTGTTGTGGACCTAAAACTGCTCTAAAAAATAAACTCTATTTTTAAAAAATCAATAGGCCATAAATTTAAACTGGCCATAAAATTTTTAAAATTAATTGCCCATATTTTCAGACTCTCAATTCTATTCCATTGATCCATATGTCTATCTTTACATCAGTAACACACTGTCTTGATTTCTGTAGCTTTGTAGTCAATTTAAAAATCAGAACATGTAAGTCCTCCAACTTTGTTCCTTTTTTTTTGTTTTTTGTGAGGAAGATCAGCCCTGTGCTAACATCTGCCAATCTTCCTCTTCTTTTTGGCTGAGGAAGACTGGTCCTGGGCTAACGTCCATGCCCATCTTCCTCCACTTTATATGGGACGCCGCCACAGCATGGCTTGCCAAGTGGGGTGTCGGTGTGTGCCCAGGATCCAAACCGGTGAACACTGGGCTGCCTCAGCAGATCGCGCGCACTTAACCGCTTGTGCCACTGGGCTGGCCCCCCAACTTTGTTCTTTGTGAAGATTGTTTTGACTATTCTGGGTGCCCTGCATCTCCATATAAATTTTAGAATCAACTTGATAATTTCTGCAGAATAGGCAATTTGGATTTTGTTAGGGATTGCACTGAATCTGCAGACCAATTTGGGGAGTATTGCCATCTTGACAACAATAAGTTTTCCAATCCATGAATGTGAGATATCTTTCCACTTATTTAGGTCTTCTATAACTTTTTTCCAATGATGTTTAGTAGTTTTCAGTGCACAAGTCTTGTATTTCTTTTGTTAAATTAGTTCTAAGTGTGTTCATACATAAATTTATTCTTTTTGATACTATGCAAGCAGAATTGTTTCAATTTCATTTCTGGATAGTTCATCGCTAGTGTATAGAAATACAATAGATTTTTGCATGTTGATCTTGTATCCTGCACCTTCGCTGAAGATGCTTATTAGTTCTAATGTTTTCTGTGTGGATTTCTCACGATTTTCTTTACATAAGATCATGTCATCTGTAGCTAGGGAGTTTTACTTCTTCCTTTTCAATCTGGATTCCTCTTATTTCATTTTCTCATCTAATTGCCATGGTCAGAGCCTCCAGTAAAATGTTGAGTACAGGTGGTGGGAGAGGACACCCTGATGTTGTTCCTGATCAAAGGGAAAGCTTTCAGTCTCTCACCATTGAGTGTAGTAGCCCAGGGTTTATCTTACATGGTCTTCATCAGTTTGAGGGTGGTCCCTTCTGTTCCAGGTTTGTTGACTCTTTTTTCTGTGTCTCTTGAAACGATGATGCAGTTTTGTCCTTTATTCTATTAGAATGGCATATTAAATTGGTTGATTTTCATACGTTAAATCAGTCTTGCATTCCTGGGATAAATCCCGCTTGGTCCTTTTTACATGTTGCTGGATTCGGTTTGCTGGTATTCAGTTGAGCAATTCTGTGTCTATATTCATAAAAGATATTCTTCTGTAGTTTTCTTTTCTTGTGATGTCTTTGTTGGGTTTGGTGTCAGGGTGATCCTGGATTTATAGGATGAGGTCAGAATGTTCTCTCTTCTTCTTCTTGTACTTTTTGGTGCTTTCTCTTCACTGCATCTTCCTGGTGTTGCTCTGTGTAACTGCCCTGCTCACTGTGGTCCAGCACTTGGCCCAGTCACATCCCTGGAAGTTTACAGTTTACTGCATCAACCATGAGTGGCCACAAGTATGCACTGGATGTTGGACCCTGTGAAAGGGAGTGTGGTGACAGCCCCTCTCTGGGTAGATAAGAAGTCAGTGCTCTGAAACCCTGCACACCAGCTCTCAGGTGGTCATCAGTAAGGCCTTGGGGGAGCTCCTGTTATGAAACTGCCCAAGCCTCTTGGTTGGAAATGCATTTTTCTGGATTTTTGTGATGGCATTTCAGAAGAAGGAACATCTGCTCAGTTATGTTTAGGCCACAAGGAGTGAAGTATGGTAGATGTCATCCCTGCAGGAAGTGGGAGCCCATCTGAGAAGTTCCTCAGAACAACATCAGCCAAATATCAGAAGGAGCAAAGGGGCCGGCTAAGGCAGAGTGTTCTAAGTGTCACTGTCATGTCTGGGAGTCACCATCCTGTCATCAGCCCACTGAGGCAGACAGCCTGCAGGTGCCCCTATAATCCTATTCTAAAACCACATATAAACCTGACAATATGGAGAGAGTTCTGGGGGAAGATGATATCTGTTTCGGTTTTGCTTTGCCTGCATGGATTGTCATCATTTTGCTGTAAAGTTAACACCCTGTGACACCAACCTTTCCACTTTCAAAGAATTGGAAGAGCAGAAGAACAAAGACCCCTCACCCCCAGGACTAAATAAGCCTGAGAGTGGTTTGTGATGGTCACTTGATGTGTTTCCCTGTGATGAGGGGACTGGCATGGAGTAGATGCTCAGTCCATGATACTCTCATGGATATCCACATTTGGGGAGCTGCTGTTAGGGTCCCCCAGGTCCTCCAGGCTTGACAGGTGCTCCTGGGCTTGGAGGGGCTGCCACTGGTGTCTGAGGGGCCCTAGGGTGCCCCACGCTGGAGGGCTATAGTCATCCCCAGGAGTCTGCTTCCCTCCTTTTAAGTCATTGCCTGTAGCTAGAAGCTCAGAAGAGCCAGCATGAGTTCTGCCAACTCACAGAACTCTCCCCAAAGCTAGGCACTCCCTTGACAATGGATGAGGGTGGCTTACTGCCATCCGATCATGCCAGATCAGGGACTGCCCAGGACCTCTTAGCCAGATTCATACCCTCATCTTACCAGAGTCTTGCCTGATGCTCGCAGCCCCCACACCTCCCAGTGTTGAGGGGCCTGGATGGTGTCCAGCTGGTAGAGTATGTGTGTTGGGATGAGGGCTCAAGGAGGGTGTCTGCAGCAGTGGAAAGCAGGTGGGCTCCATACCCAACCCCCAGACCTGGACCTTAACCTTCACAAGCCTCCCAAGGCCACCCCAGTGACCTGGGCTAGTCACTTACCTGGTGGCCTGGGCTTCCTCATCAGTGAACCCGAGCATGGTAGTAGGGTTTCCCTAGAACCTGGTAAGCTCTGATCTTGACCGTGTGAGGCGTGGGTAAGGTGGGCTGAGTGCCTGTGGGATTTGGAGGTGCTGCCCAGTTCTGTATATGTCCCCAGGGATGGGGGTGGGCACAGAGTGGTGGCAGCAATAGTGACAGAATGTGAGTGGCAGCAACTCCTGTGGGGACAGACTGAGGCCAGAGAGGAGGTGAAGGTTTGGGTACTGGGGACAGGGGCACAGAGGAAGTAGGTGTGTCAGTGGCATGGTGGTGGCCTGTCAGGGTGCGGGGCCTTGGCTTCAGGCGCATGGCCCAGGGCGCCCCCCACTACTGGCAGAGTACGCTGATACACTAGCCTGGTGGGGCGAGGAGGAGGGTGATGAACGCTCCTATCTGAGGCCAGGTGGCCGCTTCTGCCAGAACACTCCTGTTCCTGGTCCTGGAGGCCTGGCCCAACTGCTGGGAAGTCTCGGGTTTCCACCCCACTCTGGGATCCCAGACCACTGGAGAGGTTCCTAGCTGGGCTCCCTGGGGCTGCCCCTCCCCACCCTCAGAGCCCCTTCCAAAGACACTCAGGTCCAGCTCCACCAGGGCCCCACCCTTGCCTGAGGGGCAGGCAAAAGGGATCTACGTGCTTCCTGTGACCTCCTGCCCACCCTGCTCACAGGCCCTGACTCCTGCCTCATCCAGCCCTGCAGCTGGCCAGTGGTTCAAGGCTTGGGTCCCCAGGGCAGGATCAGAGCAAGGACTGAGGGCTGGTCAGGACCTGGCTGGGCAGCCTCTCACTACCCTCTGGTCCTCGTAGGTGCTGGCAGCCGGCTTGGTGCTCCTCTCAGCTGCCCACCATGGCTTTGGGGCTGTCCAGCACTGCGGGCCTGGTGCGCTTCTGCCAGAAGCTGAACCGGCTGAAGACACTGGTGAAGCCCACCAGGGAGACGGCACTGCAGCGCCTCCTGACCACGCTGCACCTGACCCTGTTAGGTGTGGGTGGCATGGTTGGCTTTGGGCTGTACGTGTTCACAGGCACCGTAGCCAAAGAGATGGATGGTCCTGCGGTGCTTGTGTCCTTCAGCGTGGCTGCTGTGGCCTCCCTGCTGGCAGTCTTATGCTATGCACAGTTGGGGACACATTTGCCTGGCAAGTGCTCTGCCTACCTGTTCATCTATGTGTCCATGGGTGAGCTGTGGGCCTTCCTCGTTGGCTGGAACGTGTTCATCTGGTACCTCATTGGTGGTGCTGCCATGGCCCGCACCTGGCACGGCTATGTGGACACCATCTTCAGCCACCGCATCCATAACTTCACTGTGGCCCTTGTGGGCATCTGGCAGGTGCCCTTCCTGGCCCAGTACCCAGACTTTTTGGCTATGGCATCATACTTTTGGTCTCTGCATTTATCTCTTGAGGAGCCTGCATCACCTCCTGGCTCAACCGCACCTTATCTGCCATTAGCCTGGTTGTCATCCACTTCATCATCATCCCGGGGTTTGTCCTGGCCCGCCCACACAACTGGAGCACTGAGGAGGGTGGCTTTGCGCCCTTTGGCTTCTCCGGCATCATGACAGGTGCTGCCACCTCCTTCTACAGCTTTGTGGGCTTTAGTGTCATTATTACCTCCAGCGAGGAGGCCCAGAACTACCAGCGAGCTGTGCCTATGGCCATCACCATCTCGCTTGGCCTGGTGGCTGGTACCTACATCCTCGTCTCCACTGTGCTCACCCTCATGGTGCCCTGGCACAGCCTGGACACTTACTGAGCACTTGCTGATGCCTTCTATCAGCGGGACTATAGCTGGGCGAGCTTCATCATGGCGGCTGGCTCCATCTGCGGTAAGGGGCCATTCTGGGCAAGGTGGGAGGGGACAGGGAAGTGGGTCCCTGCCCTAAGCCTCTCAGGGGACCCAATTCCATCTGGCCCTGTGTTCCCAGTTGCATCATGGGCCCAGGAAGGGGCTAATGATTAGACTCCACACCCAGGCTTGTTGAGAGGGACCTACTCACCACCCCTCCCAACTGTACATAGAACGTCAGCTCTGGGCATTTGCTTCCAGATCCTTTCCTGGCAGAGGGACTCAGCCCTCAGCAGATTGTCCAGGGGGCCTGTCAACTAAACTGGGGTGTCTCATTCCTTGGTGATGAGGGGGAACAATCCAACACCCCACATCACTGAGGCTCACTCTGAGAGCCCAGACAACCTCATGGCCTCGTTCCCAAGGGGCCACCCCTGCCCTGGCCCCAGCAGCAGCCTGTGGTGGGCCTGTCTACTATGCTGATCAGTCTCCCACTCTCTGCCACAGCCACGACCGGTGTCCTGCACAGAGAATTCATTTATTTGCCACACACAGTCTGTGCCGTGTCTGCTGATGGGCTCTTCTTCTGGGTGTTTGCCCACATGCGCCCCTGGACATAGGTCCCTGTAGTGAGTATCCTGGTGTTCAGGGTCCTCATGGCTTTCCTGGCGTTGCTGCTGGACCTCAAGGCACTGGTGCAGTTCCTATCCTTTGGTGCATTGCTGGTCTACAACTTCATGGCCAGCGGCATCATCGTGCTACGCTTCCAAAAGTCCCCTCCATCCAGTTACCTGGGCCCAGTCAGCCCTGTGGGCACAGAGCAGGCCTCAGCCCCTGAGCCCGGGCAGCTGCGACCAGCCCTGAGCAACAGCGCTAGCAGGACACCTTCCAGGTACTTCCTCCAGCCAACACCCCTCACCCTCAGCCCAGCCAGCTCCCCTCGTCCCTTCCTCCTCTGCCATGGCAGGATGAACCAGGGATCACAGGGTGGGAGAGGCCAGCACTCCATCCCCCTTTTTCTGCATGGTGGTGGGCATTTTTCTCCAGAATCTCTAGAGGCAGAGAAAGGCTCTGTGGACTCCTGAGAAATCAGGCCCTGGGCCACCAGACCTTCCCACAGCCCAGCCCAGCTCTGCCCTTGCCCCCTTAGTTTCCCCTGGTGCCCCTGACTCCAGCCCTGAGCATCCTCCTCAACATCTTCCTCATGCTGCAGCTGAGCCACCTGGTCTGGCTGAGCTTCTCCATCTGGCTGCTGATTGGTGAGTGGCGGCCAGGCTGGGAGCCCAGGTGGGCTGCAAGAGGAGGGCAAGCAGGGCTTCAGGGCTGGGACTGCCCCTCAGGCTTGTGCCACCCTTGCAGGACTCGTGGTGTACTTTGGCTATGGCACCCGACATAGCAAGGGGAACCAGTGGGAGCGGCCAGGGTTGGCTGCCCCACGTGGGAGCCTGGAGGAGATGTTGTAGGCCCTGCAGCCCCCCAGCCAGGCACCAGCCCAAGAGCTGGGCACCACAGAGTAGCCCACCAGTCCATGAGGACCACTTGGGGCCTGCCCACCTGCCCCCACTTCATCAGGGGGCCGGAGGTGCTGGCAGCACATTCTATCCGAGGCAGGTCAGGTTTGCAGGCCTGCCCATGCTGGAAGGTCCTCAGGACCTCAGCCCAGGTGCCAAGCTTCGAGTCCTTGGGCAGGGGCCATGGCCAGCACTGGTGTGGTGGACTCTTTGCCCAGCACCTTCCAGTTTATGACCAACTCCAGCTACCTGGGCAGGTGGAGAAGAGCAGACACGGAAGAGGCCTGCAGCCCCAGGGATCCACAATAATAACTGCTGGGCCAGCTGCATGGCCTGTTGCTGTGTCCACCTGGCATTCTTTGTGGCACTGAGTCTTCCCCCTTCCCCGGGAACCGAGAGATTTTCCCCAATCCACGGCAAAGATGCCGAGGTTCTGTTAGGGGGGTTCATCCAGGACAGAGAGAGCCCCGAGTGAGGGACATGGCCAGGTCTGGCTCCTGGGGCCCTGCCCTCAGGCCAGTGCCCTCTGCCCAGCTCAGAGGGGACCTACACACCCGGTACAGAGGAGTCCCTGAGAAGGTATGGTCAGGCTCACTCTGAGCCTCCCCACATGTCCCCTTGGGGGTGGATCCAGAGAACACAGCCTGGACTCCAAGGAGGCTTCCTGGAAAGGGCAGTGTAGTTCCTGGGTTCCCTTGGTTTCCCAGGGCTCCCAGAGAGCAGGGCATCTGCCTGTGTTCCTGGGATGCAGAGGCCCACCTGCCCAGGCACACGCATCTCTCAGGCACAGGCCCACAGGCCCACACGGCTCCCCTGGGGGTGCACACCCACGTGCAGACTGAGGCACAGCTGGTTCCAAGCTCAGGGCTGCCTGCAGCTCCCCAGCTGCCTCTCCCCCTGCCCGCCCCTCAGGGCTTTGTGATAAAGGCTCAGGATGGGACACACGTGTGCAGGTGGGGGCACAAGCGCCTGGGCCTGCCCCAGGTACCTTCCACACCCCTGGTGGCAGTGAGGCCCCATCCTTGGGGGTCCCCAGTCCCACCCTGCACCCCCACTGGTCTCCCCAAGGCCATGCTACATCTATCATAGACGCCTCCACCTCCCCGTTCCTGCCTGTAAGGGCCACACAGGAAGCTGCTGGTTCTGGCAGCTTTACTCCTCGGCTCTCTGCAGCCCTGACCTCAGCTTTCTCTGGGCCCCAAGGACAACCAGGTACCCGTGACCCCACTCCAATAACCAGGCTCAGGGCTGTGTTCTCTCACCCTGGCCCTTCTGAACCCGCCTCCCATGGATATGGCTCTGGGGACAGAGAGGAGCAGGGACCCCAAGGCTTTGCTGAGGCTCCAGGTGCCAGATGATTCCAGATGCTGCCCAGCCTGAGCCCCAGCCCTGGCCCTCCCCAACCTGGCCCATGTTCCTCCACCAGCAAGCTGCCAGCATGCCCCTGGTCACCAGGGACCCATGAGAAGGCAGCCCCTTATCTCCCTGGGGTGGGTACCCCCAAATCCGTGCCCCACCCTGGGACCAAGAGAGGACTTGGCTCCTATAGCCCCATCCTTCCCCACTTGACCATGGGCCCGGGGGCACAGGGAAATTCTCCAGCAGGCGGGACTCAGGCTCCCAGGAGGATTCCAGAGCCAGAACCAGACCAGCCTGCTAGAGGCTTCTGTGTCCTCTGTTAGGGACATTCTTTCCAGCCCCTGGGCTCCACCTGGGGTCTTGGTCAGAGCGTGGTCCTCATGCAGGCCGTTGCCTCAGGCTGGGGTGGGCAGCTGCCCAGACACGTTCTCAGGTGTCACCTTGGGGAGCAGTGACATATGTGTCCAGATATACAGCCTTCCCACCCCATGGCTCCCAGGAAGCCTGGTGAGCATGTTCCAGGGCAGTGGGCTGGGGGTCACCAAGGAGACATACAGAAGGTCCCAAAGGACCCGATGCCCACCAGCTCAGCCCCTCCCCCCTCCCCATCCCAGCCCTCCACAGCCCGAGGGCTGCCACCAGGAAGGGGCCCAGGAGGTGCCTGTGCCCTTGCCTGGCATCCTAGGGGGTCCTATCGTGTGCCCACTGCACACCTCATTCCCTGGATGAGGCCCTGTTATGAGAGGTTTGGGGATTCGATTGGAGACGTAAAAGACACTTTCCACTCCAAACAAATGGACTGAAGGTATATTTTATTATATAGAGGATAGTAAAGGTGACAGTCTGCAAACAGATCTGAATAGGTCAAATATTAAGAGGGAAAAAACATCAGCCCAACTGGAAAGGGAAAACATCCACATCGGCTGAAGAGAAATGACACAACTCAACCGGAAAGAGAAACACCAGGTTGACCGAAAAGAGAACACATCAAATCAATTACTTCATATCAAATCAATTACTTCACATCAAATCAGTTACTCACAGCATCCACGCCCCACTGCCGGGAGAGCCCTGTCAATCGACACGGCTGGGCAAGGATCACACGTCCTGGGCAAGGTGTCCCTTCCACAGGTGGAACTCGCACTAGGGCTCAGTTTCCAGCAGTTTTTATACCATCAGTAATTTTCAGAGTAAGCAATTACAGAGTTTGCAGAGCAAGCATTTAGTGTTTCCATGCACAAATGGTTATCAGTGGCGTACGTGCACTGAGCCCCCTGGCTAACGTCCCAGCCCAGTAGTTGTGTACGTGCATTGCTCTCTTTGGTTATCGTCTCAGCCCAGCACAGATGGCCAGTCCATTCCGGGCTACGACGCTCCAAGAGCCTTGAAATGTTACAACTTGCAACTCTCTCCGTGGGAGAAAGGCCAGTTCCCGAGAAAAGGCCAGTTCCCACCACACAGAAAGCAGCTTTTATATTTCTTTTTGTGCTGGTGGCTGGAGGTCAACGGAGAGGCCAAACATGGCTGTACTTATGTCAAGACAGGCCCAGAGCTGGGAGGGGACCTGCCCTAGGAGCCCAGCCCCAGAGCAGCTCAGATGACTCCTCCTGTCAAGCTTCCTTCTTCCTTGCCTTGGACTCTGGCTGCACAAACCCTGAGGCAGGGCCGCTGAGAGGGGAGGGGCTCTACTGTGAGGGGAGTGCTGGCAAGGGGAGGAGGGCTGGGAGCCAGCCAAGGCCAGAGTTGACCACAGCCAGTGTGGGGACAGCTGGTGAGCGGGGAGCTGCTGGAAACACTGGAGACAGACTGGGATGGCTTTCTCCAGACCAGACCTAGCAGGAGCCCCACTGGTCCAGTGCCCTGCGTGATGTTTCCCTGCAGGTCTCTGTACAAAGCTGGCTTCTATGGTCCCAGGCAGCACCCTGCCGAGGCTGGAGTAGGGGAGGGACAGTCTGTCTGGCAGCCAAAGGGTGCAATTCTCCCCGCAACCCCTATCCTGGTCCTGCTAAGTCTTCATCCATGAGTCCCCAAGGCAGGGCCCCAAGCCTTCCTAACCCCCAAACCCCAACCAGCAGAGAAAGGCTACAGGCCTCAGGAATGGGCCAGCGAGTAGGTTCCAGGGCCACCTTGATGACGGTGTCCAGCTCCCAGCAGCAGCGGTGGGGGCAGGTGCTGGGCCCCCTCTAAGGCACCTGGGCAGCCGGGTGTGGGGGTGGGGAAGCCGTCTCTGTCTGCTCAGCGTTGGCAGTGGCGTTCGGGACCTTTGCCTGCAGACGAGGACAGCAGGCCGGGGCTCCAGCCACCATCCTCCAAAATGTGGCCCAGGGTCCAGGCAGGCCCGCAGCTCCTCTCCTTAGACTTGGTCCTCCAGGAGAAACGGTCTTCCCTGTCCACGTACATCAGCAGTAGGTCACAGGAGAAGGTGATCTGGGAGAGGCAGGGCAGACCCACGTCCTGGCCCCCAACCTGCCATTTCGCCGCCTCCCCAGCCCTCATCCCGAGACTCATGTCAGCACAGGGGCTCGGGTGTGCACTCGGTGGCACATGCTTGCCGGCAGCCAGAGGGAGTTGGCCAGACTCACCACACCCAGCCAAGGCACTCCGGTGCCCAGAGTGAGGATTATGGGGATGAGCCCGAACTTCCCTGTCTGACGGAGACCTGGGCTGAGCCTCTCTGGCTGTGGCAGTCGCCCCTCCCACACCTCACTCCTAACCACTCCCAACAAACCCAGGCTGTTCCCTACCTGCCCAGTGACAAGGATGTCTAAGCATCCCATAGAGCTTGAGCAGGCTCTGGGTCCCCACTTCTGAGGCCTCCCACCAGTGAGTGGCTGTCCTGGGGGCAGGAGAGAGTCTAGTGGCCTGCTCTGCCCACTCCTGGGCTGGGCTGGGCTGGACTGGCCCTCACAGGTCTCATCTTCCTCATCCATTGATTCCATCCAGTCCTAGCCCGAGTTCTGGGTCTCAGCCCGATGTCATTGCTGAGGACACAGGGGACAAGCAAGCTGGGACCGGCCTCTCAGAAGCTCCCTGCCTGCCGAGGGAACAGGGACAGAGGGTCCCTAAACAGACACCAGCAGTGGGGGTGGGGGAGGTGGCGGCAGGCCTGGGGCTGTGGGGTCCAGAGAGGGGCACTCACTCTCCCCTAGGAACCAGGGAAGTCTTCCTGCTGGGACACTCTTGGGCTGGTTTCCCAGGGGTCAGGAAGGAGTTCCAGGCAGAGACGTAGGGCGGGCGAGAGCCCAGGGTGAGGGGAGCAGGGCATGGGCGGGGTCCAGCCCTCCATGGTTGCAAAGGGCTGGGGAAGTTGGTGAAGCCAGGCCAGGTCGGGCCCAACGAGCAGTGTTAGGGGCATCACCTCCAGGCCTGGTGTCTGTGTGCACGTATGTGTGAGGGTGACGAGGTGACATGAAGTGACAGGATGATAGGGGGTCTGCTTAGGAGATTCAAAGATAGGACAATATATGAAACACACGATCCTTGAGCGCATCCTGGATTGGAAAAGAAAAGATTTAGGACTGTTATTGTCACAGCTGGGGAAATTTGAATATTAGATTTATCTGCCAATGTTAGATTTCCTGAGTGTGACAAGAGGCCAGCGGTCACCGGGGGAAGGTGCTCATTCTCAGGACAGCGTTGAGAGGGCGAGTGTCCGGATATCTGCCACTTACTTTCTAGCGATTTCCTGCGAAATCTATCTACATATATTGGGCTCACTCTAGAGAGGGAGGGAAAAAGTAAATGGGGGAAAATGGTAAAAAAAAAAAAATACAACCCTGGTGAACACAGATGAAGGCTATATGGGTTTTCATGCCACTAATCTTTGAAGTTTTCTATAGATTTTTCTAATTTTTTAGATAAAACCTTAAGGGAAAAGTAAAGAAAGTCCCTGTACCATGGAGGCAGATGCTGGAGGCAGGGTGGAGTGGGGGAGGGGCCAGGGCTGAGGGGTCCCAGCTGCAGCAGGGGTGTGGGGGACAGATGGGGTGGAGGCCAAAGGGCTCAGGAGGGAGTCAGGATGGAGCCTGTGCAGGGGGACCTGGAGCTGAGAGCACCCCCTCCTGATCTGGGGACCCCTCCACACACAGCAGAGCGTCCAGAGGGATGGGCCAGGCTGGGGTCTGTCCCAGCCGCCACAGGAGGACAGGTGGAGGGGCACCTGGCTGAGGAGCAGCAGACGAGCAGTGGGGCCGCACCTGAAGTCACAGCTCCTCTCCCACAGCTGGAAGGAGTTGTGGGGCAGCCGTCGGAGCCCCTGGTGTCCAGGTCACAATCCCAGTGGACATAGATGCCCACAGCCCCGCCCTGCACACAGCGCATCACTGCTCCACCAGCACGAGGGCAGGGACCCTCTCCCTGAGCCCTCCCAGAACCCTGTCCCCCACGGAGCCACCAGCAACACCAGGTCCTCACAGACCCCTCCAGCCGCAGCCATCAGGTCCCCGATGGGGAACAGAGGGCAGTAGGGCTGAAGCCTGGGTCACAGGGGCAGCGCCTGAAATAGGTGGCATCCGAGGTCACCAAGGCATTGGGCCTGAGAGTGGGTGAGGTGGGGGCGTCCGGCCAGGCAGGGAACAAGGAGGATCTGGGGCAGCCGGCAACCAACATGCTGACCTGGAGAAGTGGAACTTGCTGGGTAAGCTCATGCCAGGATGGAGGTGCTGGGCGTGGCAGACTAAGGGAGGGACACTCAGAGGGACCTGCGCAGAAGTGGGACCCCACACACTGTCCAAGGGACCGCAGGCTAGTCCCTTCCCGCCTTGCTCTGCTATGGACCAGGGACATTAGTGCCTGTATATGGTCACAGAGTTCTTGGAATCAGCCAGGAGGGGATGGTGGTGAGCTTTCTGGGAGAGGAAGCACCCTCAAGCATCGGGCACTGGCACAGACAAGGTTCTGCCAGTTGCAGGGTGGACACCTTTGACCTTGGCCCCGGGCTCAGGGGCAACAGAAGGACCACAGCACGAGGGTGGCAGGAAGTACCGGGGACCTGGTGGCCACCATTACGGAGAGGGCACCTTCCAAGGTTGCAAAGCAAGGGCTGGCAGTCTCTGATGGTGTCACCTGTGAGGGCTCAGCCTGGCTGCTGCATGGAGCGCACCTGGGGGCCCACAAGCAGAGCAGAGGCACAGCGCGGGCAGCAGGGAAACCCGTCAGGAGACGGAATGGACAGGAGTGGGGGGCAGGGAGGTGGGGAGCTGGGTCCAGCTTTGGTCCTGGTAGACGTCATGGCCCTCAGTGGATGGAAAGAGGCTGCACTGGGAGAGGGAGAGGGTTTCTCCTTGGACGTGGTGGGTGCGCATCAGGAGGCAGCTGTGCTCGGGGCAGGTGGTCACCAGGGCTACAACTGGTGCATCAACAGAACACAGGTGGAAACTGGGGCTGAGAGGATCTCTGTGAAGGGAGAAGGGGTCGGAAATGCAGCGTGGGAAGGTCAGAGGAGCCAGATCACAGGGCCCCAGGTCAGGGAGGAGAGCACTCAGGAGCTCCAGGCCCTGGCCCCCTGCCCCTCCACCCCTCCCTCAAGCTCAAACCTTGAGTTCCCAGACCTCCCCCCTCTTGTGGGTGCAGCCTTTGTGAATGCAGTACCTCCGGCCTGGCTTCCTGCCCCGTCCCCTTGTCCACCTGGAAACCTCTTACACATCCCCGAGAGCCCTGTCCAGGGCCACTCCTCTGTCAGGCTCTTCCTGAGCCCGGCCCTGTGACAGCGCCAGCACCCCCTCTGGCATCACGTGCCCCTCTTGCACACACTCGCTGCAAGGGTGGGGTCAGAGGTGTCAGCGCCTGGCAGCAGCACTGAGGCACCCACTGTGGTGACTGCACGAAGTCGCCCACGTCCCACAGCCGGTTCCCCAGCTCCTCGATCCGGGTCATGGAAACCTCTTTGAGTTTGGTGATGACAGAAATCTGGGGTCCACGACCTGCTCCTGGTGGCCTTTTGTGGCAATGACGGCCCACCTGGGGAGGAGATGATGGGCAGTGTGGTGTGTCCCCGGCACATGGTGAGCAGTGGCAGAGCTGGGCCCCACCCACTCAGCCCCTACACCCTGTAGGCTCCCAGCACAGTGTTCAGGGCCCCCGCCTCTTCTCCAGCCTCATTTCCACCCCAAACACCCTGCACAGCCCAGAAGCCCTGGCCATGCATCGGAGAGCCAATGCTCTCAGACCCAGATGCCCACCACCTCCTTCATCAGCCTTCACCCTCCCCTGCCCCGGCCACCCCCAGCTCTCTCCTTAAAGGCTCCCCTGACCCAGCCGCCACTGTGGTCTTTCTCAGGGGCCCCAGGGCTCCAGCTCTCACAGGTGTCAGGGACTACCTCCTGCCCCTCCCGGGGCCTCCTGGGCAGAGTGAGACCCATCCTGCTCTGTGCCCAGAGCCCAACACGGGGCTGGGGACAAGGCCCAGGAAAGGAGGCAGGTGGGCACACAGGAGGACAAGAGCACGCGGCTTGCTCTTGTACCTGCTGCCTCGAGACAGACGGAGATCCTTCTTTCTGCCCCCACCCTGTCCCAACCTGCCCCCTCCACTACCACCAGTCCAGCCCCTGAGGAGTCACACTCCCAACCTCAGTCCAGCAGGACCAGTCACGGTCCCTCCAGCCAACCTGCCCAGGAGCCACTCTCTTACCCCACCACGAGGACCATGACCCAGATCTGCAGCCGCCTCTGCGGGGCGCCCACCCCCCAGTTCCTGGTCACCACCTACTTCTCAGTTTTTTATCCAGAAGCCCCCAGCCTGTCCAAGTCCCTGGGGAGCCCACGCCCTCAGCTCCTGCTGGCTGCTGGGGAGCAGGGTCAGCACTGCAGCTGCAGCCCCCGCTGAACAGGAGGAAAAGCAGGCGCCCAGGCCAGGCCAGGCCAGCAGCTGGTAAAGGGACACTCCCACTGGGGGCAGGACCCAGCCCCACCCCCGCCCTGGGCTCAGTCCCCACCCCCAGCTGCCCTAGGCCTCCCTTGCTCTCTGACTCCCTCTGCCAGGGCCTGGAGCTCAGAGAGGAGCTGCACCTCTCCCCTGCCCTTTGGCCTCAATTCCTTGGGGGTGAGGGGATGACAGGTGTTACGGGTACTTTGTGAGGGGGGTATGGGGGTCGCAGCAGCCCAGAGGAGGGGCCAAGGAAAGCTTCAGGAAGAAGGCACCTCTGAGCTGACACCTGCAGATTCTGAAGTTCTACAAGCACAGCTGGGGAGGAATGTTCCTGGAGGAGGAAGCCGCATATGCGACGCTGGAGCCTGAGAGAGAACTGGGACCCACAGAGTGGGGGCGTGACTGTGGCTCCAGAGAGGAGGGTGGCTGGCTCTGCAAGGTTCCCAGCCCCTCCTGTGCGATGCCAGGCAGAGCTGCCCCACCCCCAGTGCAGGGAATAAAGCCCAGCTCTGGAGTCTGGCACAGTCCTCAGTCTGTGGAAGGGGGCGATGCTGGACCCACACCAGACGGCAGGGGGAACAAGAGCTCGAAGGGCGCCCCGGCCTGGGCCTGGCCCGTGGCGCGCGCCCTTCTGCACGCTGGCCAGGAGCAGGTTCAAGGGCAGCACAAGCCAGTGGTGGTTCCCACCACTCCAACAACACGGGGTTGCGGGGGCGACTGTCACTGGGGATCGTGTCTCTACTGACTGCCTTGGGCGCCTGTTCACTGAACCCCACATTCGATTGGTCCATGCAGCCGGTGGTTCCGCCTACATCCCCGGATGCGCTCTAGGTGGGGCCTGGCTCAGTCCCAGCCTCAGTGTGCATGACTGCAAACTGGGCGGAACCATGAGGGGTCCCTGCGAGAAGTCTGGGGAGAATGAAGAGCAGGAGGAGGAGGCAGCAGCCGCTGGGCGTCCTGCAGGGGTCCCGGAGGCCGAGCGGGGTTCAGATGTAGATTGTGACTCTGACCTGAAGACTGGTGGCCCAGGCGGGGGGTTCAGGCCTGTTTCCTCACCTTAGGGCTTCTAGGCAGGGGTGGAGGGGGCAGGCTGGGGCCAAGGGGGCAGGCTGGGGCCAAGGGGGCAGGGAACCCCTGTCCAGCAGATAGTGCATCCCTCCCTGGGACCCCCTCAGGGCAGCCCACGGCCCCTCAAGCCCCAGGACCTCCCAGAAATGCTCTTGGCAGCATCAGTTGTTCCACCATCAGAACATGCTTCCAGAATGATGTTAAAATGCAAATACCTAGCCAAACTGTCTAAGATGTGTCCTACTCTTTCCTGAAATGGGATGAGGGCTGAGTTTTCCCAACCCACAGGAGAAACTAAGCAGATGGATGTATAGAACTTATAATTATTTCAGTGTTTTCCTCTATAAAATGTTCATAAAACATAAGTGGTCTGTGATCCCATAGAAAAGACACAGCACGCACTTTGGTGTCAGACAGGCGGGGTCCTAAGCCTGGCTCTGCCGGGATCAGCTACTACTCGCTGTGTGACTTTGGGGAAAGGATTTGCTTTCTCTGAACCTCAATGTCCCCATCTGTATATGGGGCAGGAGTCCCTACTAGCACAGGAAGAAATGCCACTAGAGGGGATATAGGCTGGGTAGTGACAGAGGGCAGGGGAGGAAGCAGGCGGCTGTGCCTGGGGAGGGGGCCACATGGACCCCTGTCTCTATCAGGCACCCACGGGCTTGGAGAACTGGTCAAGGACACCCTCCAACTGAGGTCTTGCCGGGCCCACAGCATTGTGCCTGCCTCCTGCTCCCTGCACCAGGGAAGCGCCCCAGAGCTGAGCCTGCAGCGTCTTGGCCTGCAGCCCCAGGTACCCCTGGAGGGATCCTGGGCCAGACTGGGAGGGGAGGACCTGGGAGGAGCAGCCATGGGAGTGGCCCTCCCTGAGCCCACTCCACACATTCCCCGGCCTTGCTCCGTGCCAGGTGTGTCCCATCCCCCACATCTGGGTGACATGGGATCCATGCTCTGATGGAGATCAGTGTAAGGGCTGGGGAGCCTTCAGGGGGACCCTAATTGCTGGGGGGGTCGGGGAAGGCCCCAGGAGGTCTGGTGGAGCCTAGAAGAAGAAGCCGGTGTTCTCTGTGCATGTGGGAAGGGGAGGGCCTGCCAGTTGGAGGGCAGCGAGCAGGCTCAGCCCTGGGAACAGGAGCCCGGGTAGTGACCAGCTATGTGTGGGGCCTTCAGCTCTGGGAAGGACCAGGCCTCTCAGGCCCCTGGGTCCCAGGCCCTCAGGGGGCCCGGGCTCTGCCTTCCACATTGACCTCCAATCCCGATGTCAACTGGCTGGATTCGGGACAGTGGGCTCTGTGGGGCCGGTGCAGAGGCCCTGGCAGGTGCCCTGAGCAAAAGCAGCAGCATCTGTGGGAGGTGCCAAGCCTGGGACAGGTGGGCAGACTTGTGTCATCCCATCCCTGAGGGGTGTGGACTCCCCCAGCCAGACCTTCTCCCCCTGGACCTGCTGGTGTTGCTGGGGGAGGGGTCTCATCACAGGGTGGAGTGGGTGGGGGTGGAGTTAGACCCTCTGTGGTGCACTCAAGGCTAGACGCCCCTCCCTTCCTGACTCATCCCACCCCTCCTCCTCCTCCTCCGCTGGGCAGCACCCCCTGCAGATGGTGGCCTCCCAATGCCTGAGTGCAGGGTGGGAGAGTCCTTCGACACAGAGAGACGGGGGCTGGCAGTGCGAGAGGAGGGCTGGGGGGAGTTTGGCAGGGCAGGATTCAAATGCTGCCTCTGCCAGGGAAGAGCAGGGTGACCCTGGGCAAGCAGCTCAACCACGCTGAACCTCAGTTTTCAATCTGTGAAATGGACCTAACAATACCACTTAGCCCTCAGGGTTGTGATGAGCATTAAAAGCTCAGGAGAGAGTCTGGCCCATGTAAGCACTCCATGCATGGCCCCTCAGGCTGTCATTGCCAGTCCCCAGAGATGCGGCCGTGAGGGCTTCTGTGGGGGGTTATATTGCTTCCAGGCACGAGTCATCAACAGGGTGGCTGTGGCTCCATCACAGCATCCTACACAGACAACACCACAAAGGAGGTGGTTTAATCCCTTGACAAAGAAGCTCCTGGACATATGGGTGGGGGTGGGGCATCCAGCCGATGGGTTGCAGAGTCGCCATGCAACCCCAGGACAGTCTGCCTGCAAAGCCCCTTCCACTGCCTCAGGCCTGGAGGTTTGGGGATTGAGGAGGGTGGGGGAGGGTGGTGTCTGACTTTGGATCCCACTGACTGGGGAGTGGTGCCAGGCCCCAGATGTGGAGCTGTCAGAGAACCAGCTGGGAGTGGTAGGTACCCAGGCTGTGTGTGCCACCCTCACAGTGAACTCGGCCATGAAGAGGGTACAGCTGGCAGAGAGCTGCCTGGAGGAGCAGGCGGCCCAGTACCTTGATGAACTGCTGGCCTACACGGGCCTGAAGTCCCTGGACCTGAGCTATAACCAGCTGAGTGACCAAGCAGGTCCCATCCAGCCTGGGCCACCGTGGGGCCTGTCATCCTGGGGCCAGTGAGGTGGAGGTTGGCAGGACCACGCTGAGCATCCATGCTCTGGCCCCTCTCCCCACGTCCTACTTCGCCTGCCCCTTCCCCACTCCTCCCACACAGAACTCTTACTCCATCCCCTGGACATCTCATTGCCTGTTGCTGCCTGTGCTGGGTGCTGATTTAGCCACGAGGGACCCAGCATGAACACAACAGAGGCCCTGGCCTCAGGGAACACACATTAACAAGGTCATTCTCCATAATTATTGGTGCTACAAAAGAAACAAACAGGGTGTGATTCTAGAGAAGAATGGGGATCCCTGATACATGGGTGGCTGGGGTAGCCTCTGTGAGGAGGTGACATTGAAGCTGAAATGGGCAGGCTGTGGAGGAATCAGCCATGGCAAGACCAGAGGGAGTGCATTTCATGCAGAGGAACGGTGAACACGCAGAATTGTTTCTCAGACTGACGGACACCAGTGTGACTGGGCTATTGGGCCAGGGCAGAGTGGCCAGGCTGTGGGGTGGAGAGGTGACAGGGGCCTGCAGGGCTACAAATCATGGCAAAAGGCATGAAGATTTTATTCCAAGTCTGTGGAGGTCATCAGTGGGATTCCCTGATCTCACCACTTTCTCTCATGCCCCAGGGCCTTTGCACGGGCAGTCAGCTTTGCGAGGTACATGCAGTTCTACCTGCCTGTCCTCAAACACTCCAATCAATTATAAGAATCACCTGGGACCCTGGGTTAGCATACAGATTCCTGGGCCTTGGACCTGCTGAACCAGACTCTGGGGGGAGCCTGTGCCTCGGCATTTTAGCAGGTGCCTGAGGAGATTTGTCTGATTGAGAAAGTTTGGGAGTCACTGCCCTGCGTCAAACTCCTTAGAGTAAAAGGGGTGGCACCAGCCTTGGCCTGTGAGAATCAGCCCTAGAATCTAACTGCCAGAGAGCCAGTTCCTTGTCTAAGAAAATTATTGTGGGAAGTCAGTGAAATTAAAAGAGAAGCTCATTTCAGACTTTCAACAAACTAAGTATATGCGTCCCTCTGAGCCTGCATGGTCAGAGGGCGAGCACCAGAGAGGCAGCCAGGAGGGAGGGGCTGGAGGCTAAGGCCCTGTGAAGGCTGCTCAAATATGGGAGGGGACGGTATTCACCCTGGAAAAGGACAGACTCAGCGGGGTCATTTTGTTTCCTCAAGTGGGGATCTGTGGGTGGGCCTGACTCCCTGGAGGGTGAAGGAGCTTGGGTCTCAGTCTCCCCACCTGACCCACGGCGATTGTAGCACCTGCCACATAGGTTGTCTGCAGGGGTCATGAAGACCAAGCACTGGATCTACAAGAGGCTGATTCCTGCGTGAAGAACCCTCTCACCTTCTAGCTGCTCAGCAAAGAAGCAGCTTCCCTACAAAGTGGGAGACCACTTCCCTCTCCTCCCAGCCCTGGAAGTGTCTGAGGAGGAGGAAAGTACCCCTATCTGAGAACCTGCGAGGGTCAGACCCAGAGCTGGGCATGGAGTCTGGAGCCCTGTTCTCAGGGAGGCAGCACAGGGGCCTCCCAAGCTTGCAGGGAGCTCTGAAGGTGCTGAAAGTGTCTGCCCCGGCGTGTTCTGGCCCCGCGGGCTGGCTGAGCAACCTGCTCAGTCAGTGCATCTGTTTTTCCCTGTGCATTTCTTCAGACCAGCCTTACTAGACCTGTGCTCGGTGCTGGGACCACGGAGAGGGGTCAAAGTCAGATCCCTGAGGGAGTCCTAGGCTGGCAGGAGAGACTGGCCAGGCAGAGATGTCTAATGGTCAGAGGCCGGGAGGATGGAAGAACAGTGGACCTGGGGCCCAAAGCGGCCCAGCCCAGCCAGGCAGGCAAGTCTTCCTGACACCGTGACCCCAGGTTAGAAGGATGAGGAGCTGTTAGTCAGGTGAAGAAGGGGGTCAACAGTTGCACACAGGGGACAGCCCGGAGGCACGTTTGTCCCAGCACTTCTGAGAACTGGATGCAGGTCAGACTGGCTGAGTGCTGACAGAGTGGAGAGCAGGGTGGGTGGGTGAGTGAGGCTTCTGCCCATTTTACATGCTGAATATCTCTCAGGGTTTCTTAAACCCACATGGCCCCCACTTTCCTTTCTCTACCACCACTGCCTCCTCTCCATCACAGCTGCACTGGCCTTGCCACTTCTTGCCTATAGACTATGGCACAAGCCTCCTGGCCTCTCATCTTTGCCCCTGCCCAGCCTAGTCCATCCCCTACACCCACTGCTAAGGAATCCAGCCTTGTCACTTCTTAAAGCCCTCCCTGCCTCCCTACGCCCAATAGGGCATTACCCAAGACCCATGTCCTAGCATTCATGGCTCTCAGCATCTCTCAAGTGCCCATGGCTCCTACCTCATTTCATTGGCTTCCCCCCACCCGCCGCCAGCACCAGACCTGCTGTATTTCCAACAGTGCCCCATCCTCCCTCGGCCTCCACACATTCAAACTTCCTGTGTCTGCTCTCCACTGTGCAGGCACACGCACATGGAGAGTCCCTCAGTCTTCAAGGTTGTCTCCTCTGTCCTCACTTTCCTGACCCACCCAGGCAGGGTTATCCCCCACTCTGTTCCCATGCCTCCCTTTTTGTAGTCTAAAAGAGCTCACATACCATTAATTCGTATTTATGTCTCCCCCATTAAATGTGAAATCCTTGAGGGCAGGACAGCCCCATGTTTGGTTCAACCCCTGACCCTCATGCCCAGCAGAGACCCTGGCACACAGCAGGCATCAGTATCATTTTTTGAAGGAATAAACAGTGAATAAGAAGGTTTCTCTTGGTGTTTCTGAAGGGGAGATGCTTGGACCAGCCCTCACAGAAAACACAGGACTCACCGAGCTTAACATAAGCTGGAATCACCTTTGAGGCACAGGAGCCATGGCCTTTGCCAGGGGTCTGGAGGTATGAGGCCCTCTCCTATCAGCCCGTCTGGCCTGTCTTTTGGGGGCAGGTCTCCCAGGTGCCAGCTCCCAGTCTTTGCAGATCTTCGGAAATGCACCTTGGATCTTTTGAGCAGAGCTTCAAGAATATTTTTTTAAGTGACTTTAGTGTTCCCAGCTCCACTTAATGGTGACAGTGTTCTGTCTCCCTGTGCCCACTCTCACATCAGTTACTGAGGGGTCCAAAGCTGACTGTTGCATAGCTTCTCCAGACGTCACAGACACTCGGCTGGTGGGGACATGGTGCAGTCAGGTGACACATGCTCACTGTTGAGCATATGCAGATGCTTCCTGAGATGACACCCTAGCACTCTGGCTCCCAGCACACTCTCCAACAGCCCACCTACTCCCTTGGATGTTGTGGCTTGTAGGCCTCAGGAACAGATGCTTCAGCCCTTGCCAGGGTGGCGCAGGGGCCTGCAGTGCTCGTGGCTGGCTCCCTCTGTGGGTCCTTGTCAAGGAATGGCAGCCACTGCCTTGCCCTCTGACAGGGGCTGACCCGGGGTCCTGAACACAAGGTGGCAGGTCAGGGTCTGTCGTCCCAGCACATCTACAAGCTCCACACTTCTCCCCATCACACCCCCCAAACAGCCCTTCACTGGAGCCCCACTGGGTCCTTGGGCTGCTTTGTGCTTCGGAGTCCCTGCCCTTGAGAGGCCCCCAAGTGGTCATAGGGCCTGATCGCCGTGTCGCTGGCACCTGCTACCACGTGGCAGCCCCCCCGCCCCTGGCTCAGAGGGTCATTCACATCCACACCCCTCTCTCCACTGTGCTTCCAGGGGTTCGGCTCCACTGCTCACCACCATCCAAGCCACAAGACTCTAACCTGGACTCTGCCCTTTCACACTTGGTCCACACTCTTTGCGCCTTGGGTCTCTGGGCCCCTGAGGCTGTGGCCCCTGACTTTCTCCACCATCACATGTGGTCCCATGGCTTTGCTCTTTTGCGTTCCAGGCAAACATCATCCTGAGAGTCCTGGACATCTCATGCAATGGCTGTGAAGATCCTGGATCCTCCATGGTGGGTGAGGCACTTAAGACTGACAACGTGTTGGAGGAACTCGATATAAGGTGAGCAGCCTGGGATGCCCTCTGTGTCACAATCTCTGGGTCCATAGCCACTCCAGGGACCAGGGACTCCATGATCTTGCTGCTATTCACCACTTTAATTCCCAAACCTACCACAGTCTACCCATGATGGGACCTGAGCTGCAACACAAGAGTGTCCAGCTGTGTCCTTGTCACTCGAGTTCATCATTTGAACATTGGGACTCGTAATTCCCACTGTACAGGTGGGGGTCTGGGAATTGCACACATATGTGTGAAGCATCTTCAGAGAGCCTGGTGCAGGGTAGGTGCTCACATGCTCTGCTCAGCACATGGCTGCTGGGGGCCTGCTGTGTGGGGGCTGCCCCTCCAGGCTCAGGCAGGGTCCCAGGCCTCAGCAGGTGACCAGAGAGGGGCCACAAGCCAGATGGAGGGAAAGAGGCAGAGGCCCCACAGATCACGGGCTGCTGGAGTAATAAGGTCTGCCTGCTGCAATCTTGCCCACCTTTGCTCCCCATGGAAGGAGCTAAGGCCAGAGGAGGTCATGGGGGATACTGAAATTCAAGGCTGAGCTGGGGTCTGAGAAGTCAGAGAGAAGTGGGACTGGCTCTGAGACAAAGTGGCCAACAGCTGTTCTGAGGCCTGGAGTTCAGGTCCAATAGAAAGAGGGGGAGGCAGAGATGACGTGGGGAGGGAGCTGGGGGATTTTCCAGAACAGATGCTGTCATGGTGATAGGTACAGGGTGCCAGCTGGGGCAGAACATGTGGGAGCAGCTGCTGAGCTCTGAGGGCCAGGGAGCAGCTGCTGGTCTCCACCAGGGGAGGGACGCTCTAGGCGTGTTTGCTGGGGGATCTCCCTGAACACTGGGAGCCTCCAATGAGGCAGGGTCCTCATCCAGCTTTTACTCACTGACCTGCCCAGTGTCCCAAGGGCGTGTGTGGAGGCTGGAATGTGAAGCCTGACCCAGTGGATGCACCAGCAGCTCCAGCTGGGACCCTGGGGAGATCTGTGTGCAAGGCAGCACAGTGCACATGTCTTTCTGCTGCAGCAACAACTGCATCTCTGCGGTGGGAGCCCTGAGCCTGGGCCTGGGCCTCCGGGTCAACCAGACACTGAGGATGCTTGTTGTGAGTGCTAACCTGATGGGGGAGGCCCCACACAGACCTGCCTGTGTCCATCCACACAGATCCCTCCTCCGTCACATCTCCCCACCACAGTGGCAGCAGGGTACAAGTTCCAGAGCCCCAGTGGTGTGAGGGCCTTCTGGCTTCTTGTGACCACTTCTTCCATTTGCCATTCACTCAGCCATCTCTGGCCTGGCACATGCACATCTGCAGACTCCTCCCCCTCCATCCTTCCCCACAAGCTGCCCTTCCTCCTTCTCAGCCCACTGGGTGCTGCTTTGCTGAAGATGGCCAGGGCACCCTTGCTTCCCCTTCATCTTCTCCCCTGCTCTTCCTCTGGCCTTGCTGGACCCAGGCTCAGACCTACCTGAGGCCTTGGGTGCACAGCAGGGGTTCCTTCCTCCAGGGTTGCCAGTGGGGAGGGAGCTGCTGAGCAGGGCTGAGAACAGAAGACAGAGAAGGGAGGGTGCAATCAAGGGTGGAGCAGGTCTACGAGGACCACTGTGCCAACAGCATGTGCTCAGAGGACAGAACCACCAGCTTCAGAGGGATTCAGCCCTGCCTGGCCCTCAGCTCCCTCAACTGGCAGAGGAGCCCCCTACAGCACCCCCATCCCCAGCCTGAGGCTCACTCCTCTCCTGCTCTTGGCTAGAACACATATTCTCTCTTAAGCTCTGGATCCCCATTTCCAGCTCCCTGCTGGAGGGTCTCCCTGATGGGCCATAGGCACATCGGATTCTGAGAGTCCAATCTGAAGGCATTGTCTCCCTCTAAGGGCTCCCTCTTGGTCAGGAGGACTCCTTCCCTTCAGAAGCTGGGGCCCAGTGCTCGCCCCTCCCTCTCTTTCCCACATCTTCCCTCCTCCATCTCACCTCCTGCAGCGTGCCCAGACTGCCTGCTCCTCCTTCTCACTTCCCCTCCTCCAGTCCTGTGGTCCTGCTGCTTTCTCCTCTCTGGCCCTTCCTTCCCACCTGCTCCCATGTGATCTTCCTAAACTGGAAATGTGCCCCTGTCCCTCCTGCTTTAACTGGGTCAGTGGCTCCCCTCTGGATAAATCCCAGCTTAGTACTGTGTCACTCACAACACGTCCGCAGGATCTTGGCTCTGCCAACCCCCCTCTTCCCTCCCACTTTGAAACCCATCCTCTGACTCCCAGCTGCCTGGGATTCTCTGTGCACACGGGGCGGGTTCTCACCTCTGCTTTGCTCCTGCTGCTCCTCTTGCTGAAGTGCCCAGCTCCGCCCACCTCACCTGTGGAGCTCAACTCAGGGGCTCTGTCCCCATCGGACCTTTACTCCCAGGAGAGCTGGTGCACACTTGCTCATTGCACTTATCACACTGCATTTTTATGATGTTCCTTTTCCAGTCTTCCCCCGAGTGGGTGAGCTCATTACGGGCAGGGGTGTGTCTCATGTGTCTGTACCTTTGTCCCCAGCACAGAGCTGGCACTGGGTGGGCACTCAGTGAGCACTCACTCTCTTCCTCTCTCCCTGGCCCTGCATCCTCAGCCAGGGCATTCTGTCCGTGGAGACGCCTTCTGAGCAGAGACAGTGGGGCTGTCCTCGGCCATGTCACCAGAGATGAGGAATCCTTGCTTCTTTTCACGCTGCTCCTCAGGCCCCCCCGGGCTCAGCTGTTCTCAGTGTGTGTGTGTGGGTTTCTTAGGTGCCCAGGAATCCCAGACAAAGTGCAGGCTGCTTGGGTGTTCTCCAGGCTGTCCAGGAGAATCCAGTGTCTGCCCTGGAACTGCTGGATTTCTCTGTAGGAGCTTTTCATAAGCCCCACCTCGGACACTCCCCACAGCCCCGTGAGGGACCATTTAAAGGGAGAAAGTGGGGATTAGAGAACTAGAGCGCCTTGCCCAGATCCATGTGGTGGCCGAGTCCACGTTCCAGCCCAGGCCTGAATGTGGGTCATGATGCCCTTCCGGCTCCACTCCTGCTCCTGACTGGGGTACTGCCCCGGTCTCACCATGGACCCCTGCCTGGTTCTTCACTGGCTGAGAGTGAACAGCTGGCTGTGGGACACGATGCTCACTGTTCTCTGGTATTTGGATTTCCAGGTTCAGCACTTGCAAGCCGCAACCTCTCCGCAACCCGTACTGCCCGCGGGTGGACCGTGGTGCTGGAAGATTCACCTGTGTGGCTGTGAGGGCAATCAGGACCCCTTTCTATCAATTTTGCCTTTTTAATGTAGAAAAAAAGGTCATTTTTAAAGGCATTTAAACCTTAAGGAGAGAATCCCCAAATACAAATTATTAAAAGAAAGTCTAGTCCGGTATCACTGCTTATTCTCACCCTGATTTATTTCAATCCAGACTTGAGTCAAAGCCTCTCCAGAGATGTGTTTTCACAGTTCCAGCCCTCAGGCTTGGGACACCTGGTGTCGAACGTCCTTGTTTCCTTCTACCTGCCTCATCTCTACAGCTCCACAGGCAGAGGTGAGCTTGCCTTAACCATGTTCCTCCTGCTCTGAGGATGCCTGTCAGCACGGACTCTATTGTTCTAAAACAAATGGAGTGCTGTGTGAAATTGTCCTGCAACAATACATACTTATTCAATATGATGTGTGGTTATTATCAGAAGCTTTAGTATAATGGAAATCCCATGGGGTTTGGAGTTAGACAGGCCTGAGACCAAATCCTGATCCATCAACGTTGGATCTTGGATTCTGAATCAGAGATCAACACTAGTCTAGATACAATGTTCTATTTCCTGTTCCTTCGCTGCTATCATTAGTCTAATCTGCTGAGCCCAGATTGTATCCTCAGCTTTAAGGAGAATACGTCTGAATCCTTACAGTCCATGTAAATCCCTTCCCAGGACTCAGCCTTATGTTTGTGTGAAACGGGGCTCGTACCCACCAGCCAGGGTCACTGTGAGACGAGATGAGATGACAGACCTCACGGAAAGGGCCTGTGCAGAGAAAGACTCAGTGCTCGTTCTCTTCCCCCAACCTCTCTGGTTTCCATTTTTTGTTGAGGAAGAACATTTATGCTGAAAAGTGCACCTGGATTAAGGGCAGAGCCCAGTGAATTTTCAGAAATAGCATAGACCTATGTAATCTGCCCCCAGATCAAGAAATAGAGCAGACCCCCACAAGCCCCCATGAGCCCCTGCCCTTCTCTATTTTAACAGCTTGGGGAGTAATGACATCATCATCCAGAGGAGAGAAGCTGTCCTGAGGAGCTTCTTCAAGACCCTGTGTGTGTAAGTAAAAGAAGTCAAGTTCTCAGAAAGTGACAATGTGCTGCCTTGTCCTGGGTGTCTCTTCAGGATTCCAGGTGAGCAGAGAGTTTGATGACCTCACCAGCTCAGTGAAGGTCATTCTCCCAGGGCTTTGCATAAAGATTGCTGCCTGCAGAGTGGAGTACAAAACAGAGTTGCTGTCCCACCAGCGTCTGCCCCTAAATGACTGTGGAGTGTGGCTTCCTCATCTTCTGTCGGCCACTTCAACTTCCACATGGAGGGTTCTGGGCCTTGCCATGCCTTGTTACCACCTGATTCTGCACTGAGTCCACATGTCAACTGGGGGTTAAGTCCTACAGAGCTGGCCTTCATGATGACTCAGACAGCTGTACCCTCCTCTGCCCCCATGTTCTCTGCACTAACCTGGGCCTTCCTCTGCTCTCACTCATTTGTGTAACATGAACTCATATGATGTGCTGCACATTGAGGTGGGCACTGGGTCAAAGATGTCCGAAGTCCCTGCCCTGATGACCTCAGGAGACAATGAAACTATAAGGTGGTGTGCAACTGGCATTCCCAAACTCAACTTGTGAGAATGCAAATTGACACAACTCTTTCTGAAGGTAATGTATCATTGTGTACCAAGAGCCTTAAAACTGCCTGTGCCCTTTGACCCAATGGTGTGACTATTTTGCTCTACAGAAATAAACAGAGATGCAGAAAAAGATTGATGTCCAAAGATGTTCACTGAAATGCTGTTTATAATCTGAAATTGGAAATAATCTAAATGCTTGATAACAAGGGATTGGTTAACTAAAATTTGGAACTCTGCAAACCTTAAAGCCAAGTGTTCAAAGAACATTTAAGAATTTGTGAAAATGCACATGATTAATAAAGTGAAAAAATCCAGATAAAAAAATCACATGATTTGCCTGGCAGGTCCTCAGAAGGGTAAACATGGAGTTTCCCATATGACCCACAGTTCCATTCCTGGAGAAGTGAAAACATATGTCCACACCAACACTTGAACACAGATGCCCATAGCAACATTCTTCATAATGTCCACAAGGTGCAGATGTCCACCAGCTGATGAGTGGATGAATGCTGTGGTGCACCCATACAATGGAATATGATTTGGCAATAAAAAGGAATGAAATTTGGTGTGATGAAAATGTTCTAAAATTGATTATGGTAATGGTTGCACAACTCCATGAATGTAGTAAAAGAAATTGAATTGTCTACTTTAAATAGGTGAATTGTATGGTATGGGAGTTCTCTCTCAATACAGCTGTTTAATAGAGAAAAGAATGGCATAGCATGCTGCTACAGGAATGGATCATGTAGCATGAGGAATGTGTCCTGTACAACATGAGTGGACCTGGAAACATCCTGCTGAGTGAAAGACGTCAGTCATGAAAGACCACATTGTAGGATTCTGTTTATACAAAATGTCCAAAACTGGCAAATCCACAGAGACAGAAAGTAGACTAGAGGTTGCTTAGGGCTGGGGAGATGGGAGGGATTGGAGGTTGACAGCTAAAGGGCATGGGTTTCTTTTGGAGAGGATAAAAATGTTCTAAAATTGATTGTGGTGATGGTTGCTCAACTCTGTGAATATACTAAACACCATTGGGTTCTCCATCACTTTAAATGGATTAATTGTATGGTATGTGAGTTAGGTCTCAAAAAAGCTGTTACCAAAAAGAAAATCATGTTATTTGATCCCAATTGTGTAAAACACATGTCTGAATGTATGTATTCTGAAGAAAAGACCAAAAAAACCCCTGGCATATGAGTAATATTTATCTCTAGGTTTTGGGTTTATGTATTTTTATTTTGTTTATATTTTTCTGCATTTTCCACATTTCCTGCTCTAAGTATGTGCTACTTTTAGAATCAGAAATGTAAATACTCCTTAAAAACACAATGTGATAACAGGCAATGTGATAACAATTCAGTTATGTGCATGATGTGCCTGGAGCCCTGAAGAAGGAGGGTGGTATTGACTGAATTTTCCCTGCAAAACATCATATGTTGAAGCCCTAACCCCAATGTGACTGTATTTGGAGACAGGAAGTAATTAAGCTTAAATGACATCATAAGGGTGGGGCCCTGATCTGATAGGATTAGTATCCTTATAAGAAGAAGCACCAGAAATCTTCCTCTCTCCCCCTCCCCCCATGAGGACACAGCAAGAAGGCAGCCCTCTGCAAGCCAGGAAGAGAGACCTCATAAGAAATCAACCCTCCCAGACCTTGATCTGGGACTCCTAGCCTCTAGAACTATGAGATGTCGATTGAGGAAAAATTCGCTACAATTCAAATAGCAGATTTTTATTTGGGCAATTAGAATTGCAACTCAGGAGACTCAGATTCAGGCAGAAATTCAAAATGTATTCTGAGGAGGACAGGGATGCAGGGGTTTATAAAGGCAAAAAGAGCTAAGTTACACAGGTCGTTTTGTGAGATTTGTGATTGGTGCTGGAAACAACTGTTACTCTTGGCTATGTGATCAGTTGCAAGGCCATCTCTACAGCAGAAAGTTCTTATCTATGAGAGTAAACATATTTCTTGGAACAAGGTCCAGATGACAACTGTGAAGCACAGTTCAAAAGCTACATTCCCTCTGGCTAGAGACGTGGGGTGCGTGCATAAGGCCCATTTCCTTAGTGGCCTCCCAGCTCCATTTTAGAAGCCTTGATAATGTTACTCTATTTTGTTATCTCTGTCCATGTTTCCCCTTTTGATCAAGATCTTTCAGGAGAAAGCATCGCAGAGCAACTGTTCAATATATTGATATTTCCCTCATTGCCAGGAAGGCTCTGACCTGGGAAGCCGTGTCCCTCAGTCACCAAGGTTCTTTCCCACAGGGCTCGAGGGCTGCCTTCCTCTGATGATGATTCCAGAATATCCAGTTGCCATGCTCTAGACTGTGACCAGCAAGATCCTTTAAATTGGAATCCAGGAGGGTGTCTTTAACCTGTTGATGATGGGCTTGAGCATAAGACAGTAGAGACTCACAGTAGCTGGTCAGACTCACATAAGACAACTGGGCATCAGCAGAAGGTTGTGAACCAACAAACAGTGATGTGCTGGTGATGGGCTCACGTGGAGTTAGTTCATGTTTTCCAAAGAGGGCACTGTGAACAATCAGCAAGACCGAAGGCAATATCTTAAGCCAGGGGAGTCCAGTCCACTGTATATAACAAACCTCAAAGACAATTAACAGGACTAGAATCTAATAGCTACAAAGCTGAAAACAGAATTTTTCTCTCCTCAATTACCATTGATTTTTTTCCAAAGATAATCACAGCAAAACTATTTTGTTTATATTAAAAACTTGGCTTTATTATTTATACAAGTGAAAATAAGAATATTCACTGAGACTTTCTGAATTCTGGGGGGATAAGGTAGGGAGAAAAAGTCAATGTTTCATCTTTGTTCAAAAAGATATGTCTTACCATTTGTTGATAGATTGAGAAAACATTTCTTTTTTTTTTTTTGAGGAAGATTGGCCCTGCCCTAACATTTGTTGCCAATCTTCCTCTTTTTCTTTTTCCTCCCCAGAGCCCCAGTACATAGTTGTGTATCATAGTTTTAGAGTTGTAGCTCTTCTGTGTGGGATGCAGCCTCAGCATGGCTTGATGAGTAGTGAGTAGGTCTGCAACCAGGATCCGAACCGGCAAACCCTAGGCCGCTGAAGTGGAACATGTGAACTTAACCACTACGCCACTGGACCAGCCCCGATAAAACATTTCTTTAAGTCTGGAAAAACAAAACTTTGGAACATCTTTCTCAGCTCATGCAGTCCTATGTAATTTAATGTTTCTTCTGCTTGAATCCAGTTTTTCCCTTAGTTTTCTCAACTTTGCCTGATGATTGAAGGTGATAGGGACAGTGAGCATCCTAAGTTCACAAAGTTTTCATTAATGTTCATATGATTTTCCCAGTGAAATGGGTGCCTTTCCATTAGGAGGGCATCAGCTTTGTGGCAAGAGAAAGGCTTTAACCCATCCAGAAAACACAGACAATAACGAGAACATATTGATGAGCCATAGGAAGTGGCAGTTGAATGAAGTCCAGCTGCAGGTTCTCAGAGGACCCAGAGGGAGGAGTTCTGAGGCCTCTGGGGACAGAAATAGTCTTTCCTATAGTGGGTGAAGCAATGTAAAAACTGAAACGTGGGATTTGCCACAGAGCCAGGAAGAAACCAGCAGCCATCTTGGGTTTTCCATAGCCCCGTTTGTTGAATTTACAGCCATTGTTTCCCCACCTTAATTTCTCTGCTTCAGGAGCAGACTGTTGCCATGTTGTAAGGACATCAGGATGGCAAAAGTCTGGCAGTGAGGGACTTTTCTTTGCAGAGGCAGAATGGACCTCACCTACATTTGCTAACATTTATAGATTCTGTTGTTGCTGCCTTTACATAAAAATCAGGTAAGGAGCTTTCCTAATATTTAGTGTGAGCCTCAATTTTGATGACAGACAACATTTTATGCCAGGACAATTTAGAGCCCCAGGAATTTCACACAGTTTCTGGAACTCTTATAACACATATTTATAAAGACATTACATAAAGAAGGCTAATGTTATTCCTATTTGACAATGCTTCCCATGAAATTTAACGTATCAGATAAGCCTAATTAGTTTAATACCTGTCTTTTTAAAAGGAGAGAAAACCAATCTTTTGAGATTTTTCAAGGATCCTCTGAAAAATCCCAATGTTAGCTAGAGGTCAAAAAAGACTTCACTTAGAATCTGATTTGGGGAAGTTTGTCAAAAATATCAAAGAAAGTCTTAAAATACTTGCCTAAATAAGATCACAGATCACTATCAAACTTAAATTAAGTATCTGTTTAACCAAGGTGACAAAGCGATTTCAAAGACAAATACAGAAGGTTACATAGCTGCAAAACCTTAGCTCTTTGTAACAGGAATGAGTCAGCTTTTGACATAAAGCATAGGAAATTATTTTGATAAAACATAACATCCCTCCCTTTTATGCAGGTTAGTTAACCGTAAAGAAAATTTTTCATAATCTCTTTATCAAGAGTAGGTTAAAAGCCCAAGAAACCTTGTCCCTATAACAAAAACAGAGAAAACCAAATTCTAATTTTACACCAGCTTATTTCTGATATTAAAACTCATTTACTTAGTGAAATTCATTCCAATCTTTGCCAGCTTGACCATATACAAGACTGTTTTCTCAGGGTTCCCCTTCCACAAACTTCCTTTTTTACATTCAGAATTTGTCCTTTCTTCTTTCCCATAACCAGTTTTACTTTAGGACAAATTTACTTTCTTAACAAAAATATCTCCATTCCTTATACCTTGTTTTATTGGAAACATATATTTTCTCAGCATAAGTTTTTAATGTGGCACAAGATGTGTTTACTAATAGATCCAAACATCTTTTAGTTTTTCTGTAATAAGAAGCCAAAAGTAAATAAACTCTTGTTTAGTAATTAACATTTTCCTGTTTTATCTTATCAGGAGATCTATTTTATCTTTTCTAGATATTCAATGAATTTTCCATCATTTAATTTCATTTAGCAAAACTCTAAGGTTTCAAGTTACCAAAAGATTTGGGTACGCTATTTTAAACTACACATACCATAAAACATAATTATTGCACTTAAAATTCCTACTCCATTAACATGTGTATAATTCATTAATTCTTAACAATCATACTTTGATTATACATGAAAATTTCATGAGACATTAAAGCAGTTAGCCTTAATTTTAAGTTAATTTTTTCTTGCTGACAAATTTCATAACAGTGATACCATGAGATTATTTGATTAATAACCCAAATAGAATAAAAGTTATATGTTTCCATTATCTCCAGTGCTGAGAACTCTGAAGACATGCCTTTCTTAATTAAACCAACCAACTTAAGCAAGCTTTTATTGACCAGAGATTATTTTATAGCACGTTAACTTGAAAAACATTTGGGTTAGTTTCTATTATATTTAGAAATAATTTAGACAAGCTCATGCTTTAAGTTCATTAAATAGAACTCTTTTTAGAAATTAATTTTGTTAATACCACCTGGAGGTAGAAAAATATCACACATGTATATATGTACATACATATATATAGACTGACACAGACCACATAGCTTTTATTTTAAAAATTTCAGCCATGGATCAGGTACAATACAAAACACAGTAGTTTATAAATAATTGTGTCTCTAGCAGATAGAACAAGTTAAGGTTACCTGCTTAAAAGTTGTTGTTGTTAATATTTGTGGAGAAGACCTTTAAGATTTATCTTTGCTGTAGATAAGGAGGTTATGAATTAGATTTGGGGTGAGAGAGCTTCTCCAGCAGCCTGCATTTAAAATGAAACATTTCCCCCCTTTTTTTCTTTCACCTCAGGCTTTACTGATTCAGCTAGCCAGGTTTAGTCTCAGGTGACTGTGGGCTGTTATCTCCTGGGGTGTTTACATTCTAAAGACATGGAAAAATGTAGAACTTCAAAGGACAGACAGAAAAAAATGCAAGTTTTTTCTAGAAGTTTCAGGGTAATTGTGATTTAAAATTTTCCTCCAGTCTTAGGAATTGGGGATGGTCTAAATAAGAGTTCCTGGAGAGGTTACCAGGTTGTGAGTCAGGTCCAGGAGGTTTTAGGATTGGTGAAAGGGAAGGGGTGGAATCTGAACTGCCTGTAGAGCTGCATTTTCAGTCTTACAAAGATTTATGGGACAAGGACAGTTGCTGTCAATGACTCAGAACTTGGGTTGTAACTTTTTACATTAGCCCCAATATGCTTCTTTCTCTCTGGGTATATAGTTTTATTTTAACTTATGTAACTGTGGGCCCTCCAGGACCAGATCAACTGAACCCATCTCTTATCAACAGAAGTGATTAATAATTGCCTTTCAGAAAATGTGCAAAGTCACGTAGTAGTAAGAGCATGTGCAGAGGAAGAAATCTTGACCTGAGATGATGAAGAAACCAAAGATTCTCCTCTCTGTGGATCCCAAAGGACTAGGGGGACATGACCAGAATGTGAAGTTGAACCCTTATCAGAAGTGAGGGGTCCCTCATTCAGGAAGATCTGGTGTTAAAATTCCTTCCCCACCACATCATAGATGTTTATAGACCTATCATAAAAGTTTAGAACCTCATCATAAATGTTTAAAGCCTTACCATAAATGCTTGAAGCCTACCAATCAAAACCTGTACCATGAGCATTTCCTCAACCACCCTATTCTCCTGAATCTCTTAAATTTTGCCCAAAATCCTAATTCAGGGAGATAGATCTGAGGGCACATGCCTTCTGCCTCCCAGCAGATGGATCTCACAGAATAAAGCTGATTTCTTCCCCAAAGGCTGATTCCATAATTAATTCACTGTTTATCCACATCAGGCAAGACAACTCCAATTTGTGCAGTAACAATTGGCGACCACGAAGGGACAAGTTCCTGTGACTGCCTGCCCAAGGCTCTAGAACCCCCAGTCGGGTGTGGGGTCTTTTCCTCGACCCTAAGTGTCTTCCCAGACAATTTTGTCTAGGGGCTCAACTGATTGGATTCCCATTTCCCACCGTGGTGCTTCAGACCCCAAGTGTTTTTTTTTTTTTCTCTTTGGGAGAAGACACAGCTTCTGGATCAAGATGTTTCTTGGCTCTGGGTGAGTAACTTTAAGAAAGCGACTGTTCCTTACCTCATCTCTCTGGTTTGATTTCCTGGAAATATAAGTTTGGCTTATTCTGGGGAATCCTGGTGGGCTGAGACCCAAACCTTGGGCCTGAACCCCTCAAGGTAATTAGAGGTAGGATAAAAGTTTCACTCGTGAAGTTGCTTCTGGATCTGGTCAATTTTGGGCACTAGTTGTGAGCTGCCCCTGACAATCTGGTTTTGAGTAGCTCCTGGCACTGGTTCTGAGCTCCTGCTGGAAAAGTAGCTATTATTCTGGTCTGTGTTGTATGTAGAACTGTACTGTGTGTTAATCTTCTTCTGAATTGAACAGGCTATTTGGGGACTGAGTTTCTCGGTGATAGTAACAAACTTTCTTTAGAAATTACCTTTTTTGTTGTGGCCACTTTGGAAAAAGCCCCCTAAAATGGGCATAACCATAAATAGCTGGCAAAATAACCTGGGATAATTTAAAATTACAGTGGCTGCTTTGAGGGTCCTTTTGTAGAGCCAGGTAACAGACAAATTTTTTTAAAGAGTTGAGCTCACCACCTTCTAGCACCTAAAGGGGCCAGAAGCTGTAAATGTTTACAAAGAACTGCAGAATCTTACCAAGCTTGTTTAGTGTCCTGAGGGCTTGGCTTAATAACCATCAGGTTTGCCAAACTACAGTTGGGCAAAAATGCAGTTACACTCCATTTTGTGGCTGAGGGTCCTACCAAACTGCCATCAGCCTCAGGGGCATTACATTGGCCGTTAGAAGGAAGCCTTGGTTTGGCCTTCGTTGTGAGGGTCTTGGTTTCAGGGATGCCTGAAATTTTCACAAACTGGTTCTAGCTGCAGCATAAAATATACTTTTGACCAGCTGTCTCCAAATTCTGAAACAATGGGAAACAATAATTCAATCCCCATCTGTAGCCCCTTAGGCTGAATTCTCCCAAACTGGGCGACTTTTAGCTACAAGCCCATGAAACAGGAAAAGATGATATTCTTTTATAACACCATATGGCCACAATGTTCTTTAAACTCTGAAGAAATTGGCCAGACGATGGCTCATTCAGGAACTCTGAGAAATTTGGTTTGAGTACTCAATGGTTTATTGATCCTTCTCCTATCACAGATGGTCACTATTTTTCCTTGTCTCTGTCTTTTGTGTCATTTGTCATAAAAAGGAAAAAACCATAGGGCAAGACACAGGCATCTCCACAAGCCTATTGTCTGGGTGGGCCCCAAGTAAAGTTTGCTGTAGGTTAAGTATGTGCATAAGGTCAAAGCTATTGCTAAGGGGCCCCTTGGAAGCCAAAAAAGACCACAAAATTGGTGGGTACAGGTGGAGCAGCTAAGAGCCATTATGGTGCTCGCCACCTCCGGGAGACTTCTGTGATAGGATAAGTTGGCCTCAGAATAGGCTAGATGATGACATGTCCCCTGCCAACCTCAAGAAAATTTTGGTGGAATGAGGTACTCTGTAAAACAGCACACAATCCCCAACCCTGAGGCACTTCCTTCCTAGGTATTACTTTGGCTCCGAGAGACCCATGGCATAGGGTTAAAGCTATTAATGTGCATATAAGATGAGTTTTTTTTTTTTTCTTTTGTCTTGTTCTATGTCTTGAGAGCTTGGCTTTGTGACCTCTTTGGTCTCTGCCATCCAGAGAATGCATGTACCAGCGTGCTTTTGGTGGCCGGTAGCACAGACTGGGGTTCCGAGATGTATTCTCTTTGTCTACCTGTATCATCTCTCAGGGGAGTTTGTCATGAGGAGTCCCAGTCCATCGGGTGCCTTTGTTGTCTCAACCTTCATTGCTTGTTAGTGCACTAACATCTATGCAGTGCAAGCCTTTGCTTTCTTGGACTATTTTTGGGAGTGAACTTTCTGGATCTTGTGAGGGCTGCTTTGTTTGCACTCTCTTTTGGGGACACCTCTTGTGTCCATAGTTAAGCCATAAATGCTTATTGGTTTGAGTTGATATTAAGATCCTACTCATCAACGGTCATAGGATGGATCCTTAAATTGGAAAAATTTCTGAATTGGAAAATTTATTAGAAAGCTATCATAATGACTAGTTTTAAGAACTTAAGCAAATTTGGAGTCTCAGCCTCCTCTCATGATCTTATAGATGCTAATGAAAGCTCCAGCTGCCACCCCCCCAGGGTAAATTTGTCTAGAGTTTAATTGTTCACTTGGAAAAGGTGCCTTTATTAAACACTTTGTGCAGACTTTTTAAAGGTATGTGATACGTTGTCCTGAAGTTTTAGAATACAAAAACCTTTTGATTCACCTCTTAAGTTAAAAATATCCCTGATATAAAGGAGCAATTGGAAAAATGTAGCTTAAAGGGTGGGTCAGACCCTTTTATCATTCAGACTGTAATCCAGTTCTTTGGGGAACTGGAAACAAGCCTCTTTGTCTTGAAAATCACTGCAGGGCCAGAGGTATGCCTCTAGAATGTGATTCAAAGTTCACTGGTCATTTTTCCAATCCTAAATCCTCCTCTGTTCCTCTCAAAATGCTCACAGATATTGGGATGTTAGAAAATGATAAGACAAATATGTCCCAGAAATTGCATCATGGAGAAAACTTTAATGATTTCCCTGTGCCTTTGCAATGTAGTTGGACAGGTAAATCAACCTATAATGTCATCTAAGTTTACAACCCAGTTTCTGAGGCATGAAGAGCAACTGTCCTTTAAAAAAATCCTTGCAAGAGTGGAAACACAGCTCTAGAGGCAGTTCAGATTTCACCCATTTCCCTTATCTCAAAGAGCTGGCAAACTTTCTGAGAACTATCTAGCCCATCACTAATTCCTAAGACTGAAGAAAAAAAGAAAAAGGAAAGAAAAATGGTCATAAGAGTGCCCTCATCAACAATCTAGCATCTTGTGTCTTCTCCACAAATATTAGTAAAAAGGTTAAAACAAATTTGGATTCATAACTAGGGAGCCTTGTATTACTGTGCCTGATTCATGGCAGTAATTTTAAAACAGTAGCTGTGGAGTCTTTGTGTCTGTGTGTGTGTGTGTGTGTGTGTGTGTGTGTGTGTGTGTGATATCTGTACTCTGGATGGTGTACCTTCTAAAGGGCTTTATTCAATTGGTTTAAGGTAAGCGCTTATATAAACCATTTCTAAATGTAATGGCAACTAACCCAAATGTCTTTCAAGTTAGCATGATAAAAATTAATCTTTGGTAAATGAAAGCTTATATAACATTGCTGGTTTAATTAAAATGGACACGTCCTCAGAGTTATCCGCACTGGATATGATGCAGACATGTAGTCTTTATTCTACATTTATTGGTCAAATAAGCTGATGTTATTCCTATTACCAAACTGGTTAGCAAAAATAATAACTTAAAATGATAGCTGATTTTGCCTACTGTCTCATGGAGTTCTGTAGGCAATCTAAGTAATTATTGGGAATGAGTAAACTAAATAGACATGAAAAGATAATGTTGGGTGAACTTTTTAACAATAATTATGTTATGGCATGTACATTTAAGATAACTTCCAAAATCTCTCTGGTAACTTAAAACTTTGAAGTTTTGCTAGATGAGATTAAATGATAAAAAACACATTGAATATCTGGGTCATTTTCAAATAAGATAAAATACTGAAACATTATCACTAAACATGTCTAAATTTATCTACTCTTGGCTTCTTATTGCAGAGAAACTAAAAGATGTTTTGGTCTATTAGTAAACATGTCTTGTATTTTATTAAAAATTGTATTATGAAGTATCATGTTTCTGGAAATTATGAAAAGTGTTTATAACCTTGCCAAGCCACAGAATGTTAATGTAAAAGAAAGTTCATAATTACTTACTTTTTAGTTTTCACTACAAATTAAGGTCTGTAAGAGTTAAAAATTTTAATTAATATATGTAATTAAAGCTACTAAATATTAATAATGAAAACATCTTTCTATTCAAGAAAAATAAGGTCTATATTTTCAGTAAAGAAGATATAAAGAATGGAAATATTTTTGTTTCGTTAAGAAAGATAACTTTATCACGAAATACTAGAAGGGAAGAAAGAAGGCATGGGACAAATTCTGAATGTAAAAAAGAAAGTTACAGAAGGTTTGTAGAAGAGGAACACTGAGGAAAGACTTTTGTGTGGTAACACCTATGGAAGAAAGCCTATTAAAAAAATGCCTATCAGGCTCTAAATATCTGCTTTAATTTGGCCAATTTTTGAACATAGAGCTAATTTTAAAAAATCCTCCTAAATACCCCATTAGTTTTCAGCCAGGACAAACAGTAAATATTTCTAGCAATATTTAATAACTCCATTAATTCTAATTTATTTTCCACTGTGCTGTTTAAGAGAATAGCATAGCAGATTTTTACTGGGAAAACCCTCAGAGTCTCATCAACTCTGGAGCGGCCTATCAGGGAGCCCTCCTACGATAGTGGATATGAGAGTCTCAGTAAGGCAACTAACTTGGTGGACTTCTGTAACAGTTGTGTAGTCTTTTCTTTTAGGTACCTTTTTACGTATAGCTTTAATTTTTCATTAGCTTTCTGCAACAAAACTTTAAAAGAAACCATCTTAGAATTTTGAAGCCTTTGCTTTCAAGTGCACATTTTAAATGATTTTATCTAATTAGAATGCTCTGTCTACTGGCTATTGTGATTTTAAATCATTCTTAGTAATTTCGGTTGATTGACATAGAAATTTACAAAAGAAGGGACCATAGTTCTTAAATCTAAACCCAGTTGGAGTTACTGATAGAGAAACCTCTCAGAAACGTTAGAAAATGAAAGTCTCATGTGAAAGAAAAGCACACATATAAGAATGACAGTAGAAAAATCCCTCAATTTAGTGAGAGTACCCACTGGTCAAAGAAAAAAACCCTTCTGAGGAAATCCCTTCCTATAACAATGGCTGCCGCATGGGACTGAGACAATCATCTCCTGGATGGTCACCCCCCAATCCCAAAAAAAAGCACTGACCTCAACCAAAGGGAGGGACGTCAGAACCTCAGAGGACCCGCAATCAGAAGAGTCAGCTATACATGGAAATGGTGAGCCCAGGGAGGCTTGTGCAGGCACCAAACCTGGTTCCAGGGGAGGACAGTCCATGAAAGTGAGATCACTTCAGGTCCTGCTTTCTGACACCATATTTGCTAACCTAGAAATAAAGAGACAAAATGAGAGGCAGAGAGATCTTTATCTGGGGATCAAGAATTTCAATTCTGGGAGCACAGATTCAGGTAGAAACCCAAATAGTGTCCCACCAGGGAGTAAAAGTCAGGGGCCTTTAAAGGCATAGAAGGGAGGTTTGCATGACAAAGAATGTTAATTATGGCTTGGTGCAGAGAGCCAATCTTGGCTAAAAACAATTGATTGCTAAGGCTTGCTAGAGGGAGGTAAAAGTCCATCACTGTGAGGAGCTGCAGTTTCTGGCAGCGTTACTCAGTTCAAAAGTTCATGATCTGCCCAATGAGGACGTGCATAAAACCCATTTCCTTCATGGCTTCCAAGCTCCATTTTAAAGCCCTTAGACTTAAGTGACTGTTTTGTTTCACATTTCACAACTTCAATCAGATAATGCACAAGTGGCCAGTTTGGGGGAAACACTGGCCTCCTGACTTCTTACTCTATTCCTCTGTTTGCCAGGTTTCATCTCTCTCTGGCACTCAGCCCTTCCTGCCCTTGGAGTTCTTCATGGTGTTTACACAAATAATCCATAACCAATGTATAAATCAAAATTGGAGTGAGTTAATTATGCGCTAGATCTGAGGGCCATATAGCATGGGAGAGTCCTTTCACAAAGGAATGGAGCACTCCAAAGAAGTGGGGGTATGCCAAGTGGTCAAACAGTGTCTATCACATATGATTGGAATGTCCTTTTTACAGTAGCCATGAAATTGCTTTACTGGCACAGCAATTTTGGGAATGCAGCAGGTCAGTGGTCTCAAGGTGGGTGGTCACAGCAGGTGAGCAATCAATCCCTAGCCTAGAGAGAGATGCTTATCCATAAGGAAATGCTGATGTGGAGGAAGTTACTTTATCTTTAAGGGCATTATTCTTGTCTTTGGGACATGGTAAATACTTAAAGCAGATATACAATACATGCTCAACAGCCAAGTGAGGTCCTTTCAGAAAAACAAGGTCAGGCCAAATTAGTTTTACATCAAATGGCTTCCTCATATACTCCAATATATCCTATTGCTTGTCATTTATTCATCACTTGGAAACAGTTTGGTGCTTTATCTTTTATTTTGATAAAACCTTTATTCACATGCCATAATACTCACAGACTGAAAATGTACACTTCAGTGGGTTGTAGTCTAGCCACAGAATTCTGCAACCATCACCACTATCTAATTTCAGAACATTTTCATCACCCCAAAAAGAAACACTGTACCCATTAGCAGTCATTTCCCATTCCTCTCTCCCTCCATCCTCTGGAAGCCATTAATCTACTCTCTGTCTCTGTGGATTTGCCTATTCTGGACATCTCATATCAATGAAATCATACAATACGTGATCTTTTGTGACTTGCTTCTTTCACTTAGCATAATGTTCTCAAGATTCATTCATGTTGTATCACCACTTTATTCATTCTTATGGACAAATAACATTCCATTCTATGGATATTTCACATTTTGTTTCTCCATCATGAATTGACGGACATTTGGATTGCTTCTACTTTGGGGCAATTATGAGTAATGCTGGTATGAAAATTCATGTACAATTTTTTGTGTGGACACATATTTTTCATGTCTGAGTATATACCTAGGGATGGAAGGGCTGGCTCATACAGTAACTTCATGTTTAGCACTTTAAGGAACTGCACAGTTGTTTTCCAAAACAGCTGCACCATCTTACATTTGCAACAGCAGTGTGAGAGGGTTCCAGTCACTCCACATCATCTTCAACACTTGTTCTTAACTGACTTTTTGACTGTAGCCATCCTGGTGATGCATTGCACTGTGGTGTTGATTTGCATTTCCCTAGTGACTAATGAAGTCAAGAATCTTTCCATGTGCTTCTTGGACATTTGTATATCTTCTTTGGAGAAAGGTCTGTTCACTTCCTTTGCCCATGTTTAAATTGGGCTATTTATCTTTTTATTGTTGAGTTGTAAGTGTTCTTTATATATTCTGGATACAATCCCCTTATCAGATATATGATTTGCAAGTATTTTCTCCCATTCTGTGGATTATTATCTTTTCACTTTCTTGATGGTATCCTTTGAAACAGATGAGTTTTTAATTTTGATGAAGTCTAATTTATCTATATTTTTCTTAGGTTGCTTGAATTTTGGTGGCATATTTAAAGAAACCATTGCAGGGAGAGCAAAATGGATAAAAAGGGTCAATTATATGGTGATGGATAGAAACTACATTTTGGTGGTGAGCACACTGTAGTGTATAAAGCTGTTGAATTATAATGCTGTACACCTGAAACCTATGCAATGTAATAAACCAATTTTTTCCTCAATAAAAATAAAAAATAAAATAAATAAAGAAAGAAACCATTGCCTAATCTGTGCTCATGAAAATTTACTCGTATGTTTTCTTCTAAGAGTTTTTTGGGAGTTTAGCTAAACTCCACAGCATTGCTGCCTCGGCATCCATTTTGTGTTTCCAAGTGGCCTGCAGGGGCCTTGGGGTGACACTAGCCCCTCCTGAGAGTGCACACCATAGATAATCACCAGCAGAGTCACAAGTAAATGTAAGTTCCTGGTTTGACACCTGCAACTGCCCTTGTGAGAACCATCCTCCCCACATCCCAGGGCCTTTCCCTTGTGTGTCCCCTACATAAGATCCCTGGGAAGCTCACCAAACCCTCTTTTTGGTTTGAATTGACCAATCCAGACTTAGCCTGGAAACCCCAAAGCACTCTGCTTGTTGACCCCAATGAAGGCATATGCCCTAGGTCCTCCCCTGCTCTCTGCCTTAACCTCCAGGTGTGGCCCCTCAAGGTCAGTCTGCTGTGGACCTTCTCCAGCACCTGTAACAAACTTCTCTACTCCAAGTCTTTTGTGGTCATTTGTTGAACAGAGGCTCACCATCCAATACACCCAGGGCTCTACTTAACAAATGTTAACTTGACAAAGTCACAATAGGCATTACAGGCATACCTCCTTTTATTATACTTTGCAGATATTTTGTTTTTTACAAATTGAAGGTGTAGAGGAAGAGGGAGAATTCCTCCCACTTTTTCTCTTCTTGTTCTTATGGTTGGCCAAAGAGTTAAAAATGACATAAGGCAGGTTGGCAAAAGAAAATCAAACAAAGTTTAATACATGTACAGGAGGAATTCGCTTAAGCATGAAGAATTCCAAAACAGTCAGGCAAAATGAGGTGTATATGTCCTTCTGGACTAAGGAGGGGGAGATAGAGGTCTGAGACTACAAAGGGGGAGAAAGTAACTTACAAAAAGATGAAAAGAGTTCATATCTGGTAAACAAATGGTTGCATTGTCCCATCTACAGACAATGGGACCTGAAAGAGATATTTTTATAAAATGGCCCTTGCTAGATGCCTTCCTGACTACTACATCTAGAATTATCTATGGTAACAGTTCCTTTCTGGTGTTGATGCAAATAATCCATAGTCAGTCTATAAATCAAAATTGGGGTGAGTTTACTATGTGCCAGATCTGAGCACTAGCCCAGGACGTTCCTTAAGGAAGGAAAGTCACCAAAGAAGTTGGGTGTACAGAGTGGTTATATACCATCATGGAACAAAGAGCATACTTCACGTATGATAGCAATATCCCTTTTACAATAGTCATGAGATTGCTTTCCTGGCACAGCAGATCCATGAACACAGCAGGTCAGTGGTCACAAGGTGAGAACAACAGGTCAGTAATTAATCCTTAGTTCAGGGAGAGATGCTTATGCTTAAGGAAATGCCGATATGGGAGGAAGTTACATCCCTATCTTTAAGGGCATTCGTCTTGCCTTTGGGACATAGTAAATATTTAAAGCAGATGTACAATGCATGCTTAACAGGCCATGTCAGGTCCTTCTGGGAACACAAAGTCAGGCCAAATTAGTGTCAACCCAAATGGCTTCCTCATATACTCCAATATATCCTATTGCTCTTCATTTATTTATCACTGGGACAAGCCCTTCTATCTTAAATTCTTTTAGACAATTTGGGGGAAGGTCAAATGTTCTTCTAGAGTCTTCTGAGCCTTGACTATCTTCATTTCAAAATAGTCTGCATACCAGAGGGGCACATCTTGGGGCGGCCTGCCCTGAACCCCATCAGTTCCCTCCCCTGAAACTTCCCTGGAAGTTTCTCATATTAAAAGCTGAGCCAGTGACTGTGGAGAGAAAAAAGTTGTAGCTGAGTGATAAGAAATCTGCAAAGATAGCAAAGAACACAGATTAGAGTGAGGATGAACAAGCAGAAAGGAAGGGATCAGAGCACATCTCCTCACACCCCATTAAACCAGTTCCTCGATCCTGGGAATAAAGTCAGTCCAATAAAATGGGTGAGCTTCATTCACCTGATGGAAAATGTTAATCTTCTCTTTTAATAGGTGTAAGTTAGACACTACTTGCCCTGTTTGGTTCACATAAAAGCAACATTTTCACTGATGACTGCACAAGCTCCTCCTTGCTGGGCAGTCAGTGTGTCCAGAGCAGGTCAATTGTGGAGGACCACAGAGGTCAGGCTGATAATCTCTGACGAGTATTTTCAAAGTTTCCATGGTGGTGCTGAACTCTTGTTCTATTACCATGGAGAGGTTTAAGATCATCTTTTCCAACCCATAATTTCCAAAGCTGGGGAATAAGACACTCAATGCTGAAAAGAACTTGGAGCTGTGATACACAAGAAGATTCTCTATGATTTCTGAATTGGCACATTTATGTGGCACAATCTTATGAACAAAGGAACCCAAGCTTGTAATGTGGCTGGCATTTAGGATGGAGCATCTGGTGACAGAATGGTCCACATCGTCCTGACCAATTAGGTGGGAACCCTTTCTATACTTTATTGCCACATAAAATGAAAAGACCAGTGTGGTCTGCAGACAAGGTTAAAGCTGAACCTGTAGTTCCCAGCGTCTGGAGTATTCCATGACCTTTGCCACTGGTACTGTTAGTGCCTAAACATCTCCATTTTCCATGGATTCCTGTCAATCTGAGAGAGAAGAAGACATTGTGGAATAGCTGGTACGGGTGGCCTGCACTCTGATTTTGGCAGCTATAAATCCTGGTCCTGTCACCTGACAGAGTGAGTCTAGGGTTTTGACCCACCCGTACATAGTCTGGGGTATTGGGCAGCTTAACCATGTGGGCAGCTGCAATACCCCAAGTTGTACAAGGGTGGCTCATAAGCCATCCAGAACATTTGGTGATTTGGCAAATGTTTGTGCCAAAGGGAGTAGTGTTAGAGTCACTTACAATTTCCTTGAGAGGTTTGAAGATGCCACCTGTGGGATCAAACCACAGAGTTTGATTGCACTATTGTCCTGGAATGTCACCCAGGAAAGGTCCAGTGTCATGTTTACTTTCAATGCAAAGGGAACAATTTTCACCTATTTTCTTTCTCTGGACAAGGGACAGCTTCTATGGAGGGTTTCTGGGCCCAAAGTAGCTCACCAGAAGAAAAGGCAGAGTGAAGTTTTCCTTGTTGTGGATGCCATACCCTGTCGTTCATCTATCTTCTGTACTTAGTCCACCAGGTGTTCACACCAGCAGGAACAGACATGTTCAGGTTCTTTTGTGCTCTCTAGCTGTCAACATAACCAGAAGTCAGATTAATTAGTTAGCATGGCCAGGGTTTGGTAAACTGGCATAGGGGGTGTTTGGTCTGTGCTTGATCTGTTGAGAAAGAGAGGGTTAGTAAAAGCGAGACACAGGTTGGAAAAGAGCCCATAGTGGAAACTTAGAGAGGGGAAGATGGACAGGTAAAGACCAGTGTTCTCCAGTCAACTTTCTAATAAATGATTAAAGGAATATATATATTTCTTAATAGGAAAAAGATTGTGTGTGTGTGTGTGTGTGTGTGTGTGTGTGTGTGTGTGTGTGTGTGTTTGTGTCTGTAGAGAGTTTTAAAAGCAAGGGGGAAAATAGGTGAAAGTGAGGTTTCTTGCTCCATGGTCTTGGGAAAAGTCTCTACTTCATGAGGTCAGCTGCTTGTGTGGTCTGGGAACTGGCCCTGAAAATCCTTAGTTTAAGGTCACCTGTGGGGACTGTCTCCTAGTTGTCTTGAGAGTGATGTTCTGAGTCTATTATGGCATGGCTTGCATGGATCCAGGAAGATTTTTCCTTTAATTTGAGGGCAGGTATGTGGTCAGTAGGACTTCATAAGGTCCTTGACAGCATGTTTCTTTTCCTAAAGACCTCAGAGAGTGTACTTCCAGTTGTTTGGGTGGTAGTTTTTCCTGATCTCCTTGGAAATCACCCGATCTCCTGGTCCAAAGGGATGGCAAGGCCTCTCAGAAGGTGGGGCCACATCTCTTTTACCTGTTGATGATATGCTTCAAGTATACCTGTTAATTTTTGTCTATAGCTAGTCATAGCATCAAATTATTTAAGGTCCAATAATATTCACTTAATCCATGAATGGAAGGTTTAGAGATGCCAGTAGGCATCAGCTGTCCAAAAACTATTGAAAAGGAGTCAATCCATGTCTCCTATTTGGAATATTCCAGATCTTTATAAGGGCCAAGGGAAGAGCTTCTGCCCACCTAGGTCTAGCTTCTTGACAGACCTTTCCTAAAGTCTCTTTGATGTCTAGATTTTTATGTTCCACTTGCCCTGATGATTGAGGATGATATGGGGTATGAAATTTTAATGAGTACCCCAGAGTTTCTGCAAGCAAGTTGCTTATCTCTGCTGTAAAATGAGTTCCTTGGTCTGATTCAATCCATAAAGGAATGCCAAAACAAGGAATAACTTCAGTCATTAATTTCTTTACCATTGTTGTGGCATCTGTATTTCTACTCAGATAGCATTCAGTACATCCAATAACCATGCAGATGATAACCAAACAGTGAGAATAGCCTAAAGCTGGGAGCAGGTCTATAAAGTGCATTTGGAGTGCTGCAAAGGGCGGTGTGGGCCTGGAGGGACTTCCTGGGGTACACTGATTTCTCCCAGAAACTTGGTGAGATTGGCAAGTAGTGCACTAGGAAGTAGTTGAGTCACAAATTTTGTGGCTGCCATGGCAAAACCAATTGTCTTTTAGTTTCTTAACTATCCCGTCTGCAAATATGTCCCATTTGGTGGGAGATAAGTGTAAGCCAAAAAGTCAAAGGAAAAGGAGCTACAGGAAGTCCCTTGGCCCAGTGTCTAATCCATTTGATCATTATTTGGCATCCTTTTGTATCCAATTGTCTTTTTCAGAATGTGGGGCATTTGTCTGAGAGTTAACAATGTCGGTCATGGATAAAGGCAGGTTTAAAAATTGGTAATTATTGGCAATTATCTATGGTAAGAGCTCCTTCCTAGGACAGGCCTTTCTATCTTAAATTCTTTTAGGCAATTTCGGGGAAGGTCAAATGTTCTTCCAGAGTCTTCTGAGTCTGGATTGTCTTCAATTCAAAAGAATCTGCACATCAGAGTGGCACACCTTTGGACGGTCTGCCCACAAACCCCAAAGGTTTGTGGCAGTCCACTTCAAGCAAGTGCTTCAGTGACATGTTTCCAACAGCGTTTTCTGGCTTCATGTCTTTGTGTGACATTTCAGTAATTCTCACAATGTTTCCAACTTTTTAATTATTATTAATTTGTTATGGTGAGCTGTGATCATTGACCTTTGATGTTAGTATTGTAATTGCTTTGGGTTGCCACGAATTGCACCATGTAAGACAGCAAACCTAATCGATAAATGTTGTGTTGTTCTGACTGCTCCAATGATGAACCATTCCCCCATCTCTTTCCGTCTCCTCAGGCCTCCCTAGTCCCTGAGACACAACAGTAGGCCAACTCATAGCCCTACAACAGTGCCCAAGTGTTCGAGTGAAGAAAGAGTCGCATGACTCTCACTTTAAATCAAAAGCTAGAAATGATTAGGCTTAGTAAGGAAGGAATGTCAAAATCCTAGATGGGCCAAAAGCTAGGTCTCTTGTGCAAAACAGTTAGCCAAGCTGTGAATGCAAAGGAAAAGTTCTGGAAGGAAATTAAAAGTGCTACTCTAGTGAACACATGAATGATAAGAAAGCAAAACACCTTATTGCTGATATGGAGAAAGTTTTAAAGGCAGGTTTAAAAATTGGTAATTATTGGCAATTATCTATGGTAAGAGCTCCTTCCTAGGACAGGCCTTTCTATCTTAAATTCTTTTAGGCAATTTCGGGGAAGGTCAAATGTTCTTCCAGAGTCTTCTGAGTCTGGATTGTCTTCAATTCAAAAGAATCTGCACATCAGAGTGGCACACCTTTGGACGGTCTGCCCACAAACCCCAAAGGTTTGTGGCAGTCCACTTCAAGCAAATTCAAAATTTGTCCCTTCTTCTTTCCCAAAACCAGTTTTACTTTAGCACATGTTTACTTTCTTAACAAAAATATCTCCATTCCTTATACCTTCTTTTACTGGAAACATATATTTTGTCAGCATAGTTTTTAATGTGGCACAAGATGAGTTTATCAATAGACCCAAACATCTTTTAGTTTTTCTGTAATAAGAAGCAAAAAGTAAATAAACTCTTGTTCAGTAATTAACATGTTTCTGTTTTATCTTATCTGGAGATCTGTTTTATCTTTTCTAGATGTTCAGTGAATTCTCCACCATTTACTTTCATTTAGCAAAACTCTAAGGTTTCAAGTCACCAAAAGATTTGGGGAAGCTGTTTTAAAGTTCACATACTATAAAATATAATTATTGCACTTAAAATTCCTACTTCATTAACATCTATATAAGTCATTAAGTCTTAACAATCATACTTTGATTATTCATGAAAATTTCATGAGACATTAAAGCAGTTAGCCTTCATATTAAGTTGATTTATTCTTCCTGACAAATTTCATAACAGTGATACCATGAGCTTATTTGGTTAATAACCCAGGTAGATTAAAAGTGGTATGTTTCCATTATCTCCAGTGCTGAGAACTCTGAAGACATGCCTATTTTAATTAAACGAAAAAACTTAAGCAAGCTTTTATTGACCAAAGATTATTTTATAGCATGTTAACTTGAAAAACATTTGCGTTAGTTTCTATTATATTTAGAAATAATTTATATAAGCTCTTACTTTAAGTTCATTAAATAGAACTCTTTTTAGAAATTAATTTTGTTGATACCATCTGGAGGTATAAAAATATCACACATGAATAATGTACATACATATATATAGACTGACACAGACAGAGATCATATAGCTTTTATTTAAAAAATTTTAGCCATGGATTAGGTACAATACAAAACTCAATAGTTTACAAATAATTGTGTCTCTAGCAGATAGAACAAATTAAGATGCCTTCTTAAAGCTGTTTTGTTGTTATTGTTAATATTGGTGGAGATGAATTTAAGATTTATCTTTGCTGTAGATAAGGAGGCTGTGAATTAGATTTGGGGTGAGAGAGCCTCTCTAGCAGCCTACATTTAAAATGAAACATTTTTTTTCCCTTTTTTCTTTAATCTCAGGCTTTACTGATTGTGCTACCAGGCTTAGTGTCAGGTGACTGTGGGCTGTTATCTCGTGGGGTGTGTTCATTCTGAAGATATTTACCACTTCAAAGGACAGAGAGAAAAAATGCAAGTTTTTCCTAGGAGATTCAGGGTAATTGTGATTTAAAATTTTCCTTGAGTCTTAGGAATTGGGGATTGTCTAAATAAGAGTTCTTGGAGAGGTTACCAGGCTTTGAGTCAGACTGGGAGCTTTTAGGATTGGTGAAGGGGAATGGGATCAATGTGAACTGCCTTTAGAGCTGCACTTTCAGTTTTGAAAATATATATGAGATAAGGACACTTGCTCTCAATGCCTCAGAAATTGGGTTGTAACTTTTTACATTATCCCTAATTTGCTTCATCTCTGGGTATATAGTTTTATTTTAACTTATGTAACTGTGGGCCCTCCAGGCCCATTCTACTGACCCTGTCTCTTATCAACAGAGTGATTAATAATTGCCTTTCAGAAAATGTGCAAAGTCACGTAGCCAGAGCAAGTGCAGAGGAAGAAATCTTGACCTGAGATGATGGAGAAACCAAATATTCTCCTCCCTGTGGATCCCAAAGGACCAGGGGGACATGACCAGAGCGTGAAGTTGGACCCTTATCAGAAGTGAGGGGTCCCTCATTCAGGAAGATCTGATGTTAAAATTCCTTCCCCATCTCATCATAAATGTTTAGAACCCTATCATAAAAGTTTAGAAACTCATCATAAATGTTTAAAGCCTTACCATAAATGCTTGAAGCCTACCAATCAAAACCTGTACCACGAGCATTTCCTCAAACCACCTTGTTCTCCCTAACCTCTTAAATTTTGCCCCAAATTCTGAATCAGGGAGATAGATCTGAGGGCACATGTCTCCTACCTCCCTGCAGATGGATTTTGCAGAATAAAGCTGATTTCTCCCCCAAAGGCTGATTCCGTAATTAATTCACTGTTTATGCACATCAGGCAAGACAACTCCAATTTTGTGTAGTAACTATTGGCGACCATGAAGAGACAAAGTCCTGTGACTGCCTGCCCAGGGCTCTGGAACCCCCAGCGGGGTGTGGGGTCTTTTCATAGACCCTAAGTGGCTTCCCAGACAATTTTGTCTAGAGGCTCACCTGTTTGTATTCCCATTTCCCACTGTGGTGCTCCAGACCACAAGGATATTTATTTTTTTCTCTCTGGGAGAAGACACAGCTTCTGGATCAAGACATTTCTGGGCTCTGGGTGAGTAACTTTAAGAAAGCAAGTGTCCCTTACCTCATCTGTCTGGTTTGATTTCCTGGAAATGTAAGTTTGGCTTGTATTCTGGGGAATCCTGGTGGACTGAGACCTGAACCTTGGGCCTGAACCCCCCAAGGTCATTAGAGGCAGGATAAAAGGTTCACTTGTGAAGTTGCTTCTGGATCTGGGAAATTCTTGGGACTGGTTGTGACCTGCTCCTGGCAATCTGGTTTTGAGTACCTCCTGGCAGTGGTTCTGAGCTACCTCTGGAGAACTAGCTAGTAGTCTGGTCTGTTATATGTAGAACTGTATTGTGTGTTAATGTTTGTCTGAATTGAATAGGCTGTTTGGGGACTGAGTTTCTCAGTGATCGTAACAAACTATCTTTAGAAATTACATTGTATGTTGTGGCCACTTTGGAAAAAGCCCCCTAAAATGAGGACAACCATAAAAAGCTGACAAGGTAACCTGGGATAACTTAAAATTACCATGGCCACATTGGGGCTCCTTTTGTACAGCCAGATAATAGAGAAATTTCTTTAAAGAGTTGAGCTTACCATCTTCCAGTATCTAAAGGTTCCAGAAGCTGTAAATGTTTACAAAGAACTGCAGAATCTCACCAAGCTTGTTTAGTGTCCCGAAGGCTTGGTTTAATAACAATCAGGTTGGAGGTCCCAAACTACAGTTGGGCAAAACTGAAGTTGCCCTCCATTTTGTGGCTAGGATCCTACCAAACTGCCATCAGCCTCAGGGGAATTACATTCACCATTAAAATGAAGCCTTGGTTTGGCCTTCATTGTGAGGGTCTTGGTTTCAGGGATGCTTGCAATTTTCATGATCTGATTCTAGCTGCAGCATAAATATACTTTTGACCAGCTGTCTCTAAATTCTGAAACAATGGGAAACCCTAATTCTATCCCACATGTAGCCCATTAGGCTGCATTATCCAAAACTGGGCAATTTTTAGCTACAAGAACATGAAGCAAGAAAAGGTGATATTCTTTTTTAACACCGTATGGCCACAATGTTCTTTAAACTCCAGAGAAAATGGCCAGATGATGGATCATTCTGCAACTCTTAGAAATTTGATCTGAGTACTCATTGGTTTATTGATCCTTATCTTTTCAGACATGGTCACTATTTTTCCTTGACTCTGTCTTTTGTGTCATTTGTCATAATAAGGAAAAAACCATAGGGCAAGATGCAAGCATTTCCACAAGCCTATTGTCTGGGCGTGCCCGAAGTGCCTTTGCTGCAGGTTAAGTATGTGCATAAGGTGACAGCTATTGCTAAGGGGCCTCTTTGAAGCCACAAAAGGCCACAAAATTGATGGACACAGGTTGAGAAGTTAAGAGCTATTAGGATGCTACATTTTCAGTTTGTGAGTATTATGGTATGTGAATAAAGGTGTTATCAAAATAAAAGAGCATCAAACTGTTTCACTACAAGTTAAGGTCTGTAAGGTTAAAAATTTTAATTAACGTGTGTTAATTGAAGTTACTAAATGTTAATAACGAAAACATCTTTGTATTCAAGTAAGAAATATATTTTCAGTAAACGAGGTATAAATAATGGAAATACTTTTGTTTGTTTTGTTAAGAAAGATAAATTTGTCCTGAAATACTAGAAGGGAAGAAAGAATGCATGGGACAAATTCTGAATGTAAAAAAGAAAGATACAGAGGATTTGTGAAAGAGGAAGTGTGATGAAAGAATGTTGTGCAGTAACACTTAGGGAGGAAAGCCTATTAAAAAAATTCCTATCAGGCTCTGAATATTGGCTTTTAATTTGGCCAATTTTTGACAAGAGAGATAATTACAAAAGAAAAATCCTCCTAAATATATTGTCAGTTTTCAGCCAGGACAATGACTAAGTATATCTGGCAGTATTAAATAACCCCATTAATTCTAGTTTTAATTCCACTGACCTGTTTAGGGAATAGCATAGCAGTTTACCAGGAAAACCCTCAGAGTCTCATCAACTCTGGAAGGGGCCAATCTGGGGCCCCTCCTACAAGAGTGGATATAAGGGTGTCAGTAAGGCCACTAACTTGGTGGACTTCTGTTACAGTTGTGTAGTCTTTTCTTTTAGGTACCTTTTTAGGTATAGCTTTAATTTTTCGTTAGCTTTTTGCAACAAAACTTTCAATGAAACCATTTTAGAATTTTGAAGGCTTTGCTTTTAAGTGCACTTTTTAAATGATCTTATTTAACTAGAATGTTCCTCCTACTGGCCACTGTGACTTTAAATCATCCTTAGGAATTTTGGTCTGTTGAGATAGAAATTTACAACAGAAGCGACCATAGTTCTCAAACATAAAACCGGCTTGAGTTCCTGATAGAGAAACCCCTCGGAAACTTTAGAAAATGAAAGTCCCATGTGAAAGAAAAGCACACAGACAAGAATGACAATAGAGAAATCCCTCAATTTAGTGAGAGTACTCACAGACCAAAGAAAAAACCCTGCTGAGGAAATCCCCTCCTGCGACAATGATGGCCACAGCCGACTGAGAAAATCGTCTCCTGAGCGGTCATCCCTGATCCCAAAAAAAGGCACTGACCTCGACCAAATGGAGGGAGGTCAGAACCTGAGAGGACCCACAATTGGAAGAGTCTGTGATCCATGGAAATGGAGATCCTAAGAAGGCTCATGTAGGTACCATACCCGGTTCCAGGGGAGGCCAGTCCACAAAGGTGAGATCACCTCAGGCTCTGCTTTCTGACACTATATTTGTTAACCTAGAAATAAAGAGATAAAATGAGAGGCAGAGAGGTCTTTATTTGGAGATCACATAATTGCAATTCTGGGAGCACAGATTCAGGTAGAAACCCAAATAGTGTCCCACTAGGGATTAAAGTCAGGGGCTTTTAAAGGCACAGAAGGGAGGTTTGCATTACAAAGAATGTTATTTGGGGTTGGAGGCAGAAAGCTAATCTTGGCTAAAAATAATTGATTGCTAAGGCTTGCTAGAGGGAGGTAAAAGTTCATTGCTCTGATAGCTGCAGGTTTCTTGCAGCATTACTCAGTTCAAAAGTTCATGTTCTGCCCGATGAGGACGTGCAAAAGACCCATTTCCTTCATGGCTTCCAAGCTCCATTTTAAAGCCCTTAGACATAAGCAACTCTTGTTTTGTTTCACATTTCACAACTTCAATCAGGTAATGCACAAGGGGCCAGCTTGAGAGAAACACTGGTCTCCTGACTTCTTACTCTGTTTCTCTGTTTCCCAGGCTTCATCTCTCAGTGGCACTCAGCTCTTCCTGCCCCTGGAGTTCTTTCCTATCTCAATGCAAATAACCGATAACCAATCAATAAATCAAAATTGGGGTGAGTCTATTATGAGCAAGATCTGAGGACCATATAGCCCAGGAGAGTCCTTTCACAAAGGAATGGAGCACTCCAAAGAAGTGGGGGTATGCCAAGTGGTCAAAGAGCATCTATCACATATGACTGGAGTGTCCCTTTTACAATAGTTATGAAATTGCTTTATTGGCACAGCAATTCTGGAATGCACCAGGTGGGTGGTCTCCAGGTGGGTGGTCATAGCAGCTCAGCATTCAATCCCTAGCCTAGGGAGCAGTGCTTATCCTTAAAGAAATGCTGACGTGGAGGAAGTTACATCCTTATCTTTAAGGGTATTCTTCTTGTCCTTGGGACATAGTAAATACTTAAAGCAGATATAGAATACATGTTCAACAACCATGTCAGCCCTCTTTTTGAAAAACAAGTTCAGGCCAAATTAGTTTTAAACCAAATGGCTTTCTCACATACTCCAATATATCCTATTGCTTGTCATTTATTCATTACTTGGAAACAGTTTGGTGCTTTATATTTTATTTTGATAACAACTTTATTCACATACCATAATACTCACAAACTGAAAATGTACACTTCAGTTGGTTGTAGTATATCCACAGAATTCTGCAACCATCACCACTATCTAATTTCAGAACATTTTCATCACCCCAAAAAGAAACGCTGTACCCATTAGCAGTCACTTCCCATTCCTCTCTCCCTCCATCCCCTGGCAACCACTAATCTACTCTCTGTCTCTGTGGATTTGCCTATTCTGGACATTTCATGTCAATGAAATCATACTATGTGATTTTTTTTGACTGGCTTCTTTCACTTAGCATAATGTTCTCAAGATTCACTTATGTTGTATCACCACTTTACTCATTCTTATGAACAAATAACATTCCATTCTATGGATATTTCACGTTTTGTTTCTCCATCATGAGTTGACGGACATTTGGATTGCTTCTACTTTTGGGCAATTATGAGTAATGCTGGTATGAAAATTCATGTACAATTTTTTGTGTGGACACATATTTTCATGTCTTGGTTATATACCTGGTGATGGAAGGGCTGGCTCATACATTAACTTCATGTTTAGGATTTCAAGGAACTGCCCAGTCATTTTCCAAAACAGCTACACCATCTTACATTCCCAACAGCAGTGTGAGAGTGTTCCAATCACTCCACATCATCTTCAACACTTGTTCTTATCTGACTTTTTGACTGTAGCCATCCGGGGCGATGCATTGCACTGCGGTTTTGATTTGCATTTCATAATGACTAATGATGTTAAGAATCTTTCCATGTGCTTATTGGATGTTTGTACATCTTCTTTGGAGAAATGTCTATTCAGATCCTTTGCCCATTTTTAAATTGGGCTATTTATCTTTTTATTGTTGAGTTGTAAGTGTTCTTTATATATTCTGGATACAATCTCCTTATCAGATACATGATTTGCAAATATTTTCTCCCATTCTGTGGATTATTCTCTTTTCACTTTCTCGATGGTATCCTTTGAAGCAGATGAGTTTTTAATTTTGATGAAGTCTAATTTATCTATATTTTTCTTAGGTTGCTCTAATTTTGGTGGCATATTTAAAGAAACCATTGTGGGGAGGGAAAAATGGGTAAAAATGGTCAATTATATGGTGGTGGATGGAAACTACATTTTGGTGGTAAGCATGCTGTAGTGCATAAAGTTGTTGAATTATAATGCTGTACACCTGAAACCTATGCAATGTAATAAACCAATGTTACCTCAAAAAAATAAAAAATAAAAGAAAGAAAGACAGGCACCATTGCCTAATCTGTGCTCATGAAAATTTAGTCGTATGTTTTCTTCCGAGTTTTATGGGAGTTTAGCTAAACTACTCCACAGCATTGCTGCCTCGGCATCCATTTTCTGTGGCCAAGGGGGCTGCAGGGACCTTGAGGTGACACTAGCCCCTCCCAAAAGTGCTTGCCCTAGATAACCACCCACAGAGTCACAAGTAAATGTCAGTTCCTGATATGACTCCCACCACTGCCGTTGTGAGAAGCATTTGCCCCACATCCCAGGGCCTTCCCCTTGTGTGCCCCCTACATAAGACCCCTAGGAAGCTTACCAAAACCTCTTTTTGCTTTGAATTGACCGATCCAGACTTAGCCTTGGAACCCCAAAGCACTCTGCCTGCGAACCCCAATGAAGGCACATGCCCCGCGTCCTGCCTTGCTCTCTGCCTTAACCTCCAGGTGTGGCCCCTCAAGGTCTGTCTGCTGTGGACCTTCTCCAGGACCTGTGAGTAATAGACTTCTCTAGTCCAAGTCCTTTGTGGTCATTTGTTGAACAGAGGCTCACCATCCAATACCCCCAGGGCTCTACTTAACAAATGTTAACTTGACAAAGTCACAATAGGTATTAGAGTCATACCTCCTTTTATTGCACTTTGCAGATATTTTGTTTTTTAAAAATTGAAGGTGTATGGGAAGAGGGAAAATTCCTCCGCTTGTTCCTTTCTTGTTCTTACGGCTGGTCAGAGTTAACGATGACATAAGGCAGGTTGGCAAGAGAAAATCAAACAAGTTTAATACATGTACATGGGGAATTCACATAAGCATGAAGAATTCAAAAACAAACAGGCAAAATGAGGTATATATGTCCTTCTGGACTAAGGAGAGGGGGATAGAGGTCTGAGACTACAACGGGGGAGAAAAAGATGAAAAGAGTTCATATCTGGTAAACAAATGTTGCATTGTCCCATCTATAGACAATGGGACCTGAAAGAGATCATTTGATAAAATGGCCCTTGCCAGATGCCTTCCTGCCTACCATACCTAGAATTATCTATGGCAACAGCTCCTTTCTGGTGTTGATGCAAATCATCCATAGTCAATCTATAAATCAATGTTGGCGTGAGTTTATTATGTGCCAGATCTGAGGACTAGCCTAGGACCATCAGGAAGGTCACCAAAGAAGTTGGGTGTACAGAGTGGTTATATACCATCTTTGAACAAAGAGCGTACTTCACATATGATTGGGATGTCTCTTTTACAATAGTCATGAGATTGCTTTCCTGGAACAGCAGATCCATGAACACAGCAGGTCAGTGGTCACAAGGTGAGCATAGCAGGTCAGTAATTGATCGTTAGTTTAGGGAGAGATGCTTGTCCTTAATGAAATGCCGATATGGGAGGAAGTTACATCCCTATCTTTAAGGCATCATTCTTGTCTTTGGGACATAGTTAATATTTTAAAAAGATGTACAATGCATGCTTAACAGGCCATGTCGGGTCCTTTTGGAAAAACAAAATCAGGCCAAATGAGTTTTAAGCCAAATGTCTTCCTTATATACTCCAATATATCTTATTGTTTTTCATTTATTTATCACTGGGACAAGGCCTTCTATCTTAAATTCTTTTAGACAATTTGGGTGAAGGTCAAATGTTCTTTTAGAGTCTTCTGAACCTTGACTGTCTTCAGTTCAAAATCGTCTGCATACCAGAGGGGCACAGCTTGGGGTGGCCTGCCCTGAACCACACCAGTTCCCACCCCTGAAACTTCCCTGGAAGTTTCACATATTAAAAGCTGAGCCGGTGACTATGGAGAGAGAAAAGTTGTAGCTGAGTGATAAGAAATCTGCAAAGATAGCAAAGGACACAGATTAGAGTGAGGATGAACAAGCAGAAAGGAAGGGATCAGAGCACATCTCTTCATACCCCATTAAACCAGTTCCCCGATCCTGGGAATAAGTCAGTCCAATAAAATGGGTGAGCTTCATTCATCTGGTGGAAAATGTTAATCTTCTCTTTTAATAGATGTAAGTTGGACACTACTTGCCCTGTTTGGTCCACATAATAGCAACATTTTCACCGATGACTGCACAAGCTCCTCCTTGCTGGGCAGTCTGTGTGTCTAGAGCATGTCAATTGTGGAGAAGCACAGAGGCCAGGCTGTTCATCTCTGACTGGAGTATTTTCAAAATTTCCATGGTGATGCTGAACTCTTGTTCTATTACCATGGAGAGGTTTAAGATCATCTTTTCCAACCCATAATTCCCAAAGCTGGGGAATAAGACACTCAATGCTGAAAAAGAACTTGGAGTTCTGATACGCAAGTGGATTCTTTATGATTTCTCAACTGCCACATTTATGTGGCACAATCTTATGAACAAAGGAACCCAAGCTTACAATGTGGCTGGCATTAGGGTGGAGCATCTGGTGACAAAAGAGTCCACATCATCCTGACCAATTAGGTGAGAACCCTTTCTATAGTTGTTGCCATATAAAACAAAAAGACCAATGTGGTTACAGACAAGGTTAGAACTGAACCTGTAGTTCCCAGGGTCTGGAGTATTCCATGACCTTTGCCACTGGTACTGTTTGTGCCTAAGCATTTCCATTTTGCATGCACTCCTGTCAATCTGAGTGAGCAGAACACCTTGTGGAAGAGCTGATATAGGAGGCCTGCAGGCTGACTTTGGCAGCTGTAAAGCCTGGCCCTGTCACCTGACCAAGTGAGTCTAGAGTTTTGATCCACCCGTGTATAGTTTGTGGTTTGGGGCAGCTTAACCATGCAGGCAGCTTCAATACCCCAAGTTGTACAAGGGCAGCTCATAAGCCATCCAGAACTTTTAGTGTTTTGGCAAATGATGGTGCCAAAGGGTGTAGTGTTACATTCACTTACAATTTCCTTGAAAGGTTTAAAGATGTCACCTGTGGAATCAAACCACAGAGTTTGATTGCAATGTTGTCCTGGAATGTCACTCAGGAAAGGTCCAATGTCGTGTTTACTTTCAATGCAAAGGGAAAAACTTTCACTTACTGTCTTTATCTGGACAAGGGATGGTCCTGTAGCCTCTCTAGAGGTTTTCTGGGTCCCAAGTGACTCACCAGAAGAAGAGGCAGAGTGATGTTTTCCTTGTCGTGGATACCATACCCTGTCGTTCATCCATCTTCTGTACTTAGTCCACCAGGTGTTCACATCAGCAGGAACAGAGACTAGCTCAGGCTTTTTTGCAATCCCTAGCTGTTGACATAACCAGCAGTCAGATTGATCAGTTAGCATGGCCAGGGTTTGGTAAACTGGCATAAAGGGGTGTTTGGTCTGTGTTCGACCTGTTGAGAAAGAGAGGGTTAGTAAGAGCAAGACACAGATTGGAAAAGACCCCATAGTAGAAACTTTGAGAGGGGAGGTAGGACAGATAGAGACCAGCACTCTCCAGTCAGCTTTCTAATAAATGATTAAAAGGAATATTATATATTCATTCATAGGAAAAGGATTGTGTGTATGTGTAAAGTTTTAAAAGCAAGGGGAAAGTAGGCGAAAGCGAGGTTTCTTGATCCACGATCTTGCAAAAAGTCTCTACTCCATGTGGCCAGCTGCTTCTGTGGTCTGGGAACTGGCCCTGGAAATCCTTAGTTTAAGGTCACCTGTGGGGACTGCCCCCTAGTTGTTCTGAGAGTCACGTTCTGAGTCTATTTTGGTGTGGCTTGCATGGATCCAGGAATACTTTTCCTTTAATTTGATGGCAGTTAGGTGGTCAGTAGGGCTTCATAAGGTCCTTCCCAGCGAGATGACAGCATATTTTATCTCCTAAAGACCTCAGAGAGTGTACTTACAGTTGTTTGGGTGGTAGTTTTTCCTGGTCTCCTTGGAAATCACCGGATCTCCTGGTCCAAATGGATGGCAAGGCATTTCAGAAGGTGGGGCCACACCTCTTTTACCTGTTGATGATATGCTTCAAGTATACCTGTTAATCTTTGTCTATAGCTAGTCATAGCATCCAGTTACTCATTTAAGCTCCAATAATATTCACTTAATCCAGGAATGGAATGCTTAGAGATGCCAGTAAGTATCGGGTGTCCAAAAACTATTTCAAAAGGAGTCAATCCATGTCTATTTGGGATATTCTAGATCTTTATAAGGGGCAAAGGCAGAGTTTCTGCTCATTTAAGTCCAGTTTCTTGACAGACCTTCCCTAAAGTCCTTTTGATGTCTAGATTTTTATGTTCCACTTGCCCTGATGATTGAGGATGATATGGGGCATGAAATTTTAATGAGTACCCAGAGTTTCTGTAAGCAAGTAGTTGTCTCTGCTATAAATGAGCTCCTTGGCCTGATTTGATCCATAAAGGAATGCCAAAACAAGGAATAACTTCAGTTACTAATTTCTTTACCACCGTTGTGGCATCTGCATGTCTAGTCGGATAGCATTTGGTCCATCCACTAACCATGTAGACAATAACCAAGCAGTGAGAATAACCTAAAGCTTGAGGCATGTCTATAAAGTCCATTTGGAGTGCCACAAAGGGCAGTGTGGGCCTGGGAGGACTTCCTGGGGTACACTGATTTCTCCCAGATACTTGGTGAGATTTGCAAGTATTGCACCGGGAAATAATTGAGTCAGAAATTTTGTGGCTGCCATGGCAAAACCAATTGTCTTTTAGTACCTTAACTATCTCCTGTCTTCACATATGTCCCATTTGGTGAGAGACAAGTGCAAACCAAAAAGTCAATGGAAAAGGAGCTACTGGAAATCCCTTTTGCCCAGTGTATAATCTGTCTGATCATTGTTTGGTGTCCTTTTGTACCCAATTGTCTTTTTCAGAATGTGAGGCATTTGCCTGAGAGTTAACAATGTCAGTCAGGGATAAAGGCAGGTTTAAAAATTGATAATTATTGGCAATTATCTACAGTAAGAGCTCCTTCCTAGGACAGGCCATTCTATCTTAAATTCTTTTAGGCAACTTTGGGGAAGGTCAAGTGTTCTTCCAGAATCTTCTGAGCCTCGTCTTCAGATCAAAAGATTCTGTATATCTGAGTGGCACATCTTGGGATGGCCTGCCATGAACCCCATCAAAGGTTCGTGGCAACTCCGCATCAAGCAAGTCTTTTGGCCCCATTTTTCCAACAGCATTTGCTCACTTCATGTCTTCGTGTCACATTTCAGTAATTCTCGTAATGTGTCCAACTTTTTAATTATTATAAATTTGTTGTGGTGATCTGTGGTCATTGATCTTTGATGTTAGTATTGTAATTGTTTTGGGTTGCCACCAATTGCACCCATGTAAGACAGCAAACCTAATAGATAAATGTGTTGTTGTGACTGCTCCACCGACCGGCCGTTCCCCCATCTCTCTCCCTCTCCTCAGGCCTCCCTATTCCCTGAGATGCAACAATATTGAAATTAGGCCAACTAATTACCCTACAACAGTGCCCAAGTTCTCAAGTAAAAGAAGAGTCGCATGCCTTTCACTTTAATCAAAACCTAGAAATGATTAGGCTCAGTGAGGAAGGAACGTCAAAAGCCAAGATAGGCCGAAAGCTAGGCCTCTTGTGCCAAACAGTTAGCCAAGCTGTAAATGCAAAGGAAAAGTTCTGGAAGGAAATTAGAAGTGCTACTCTAGTGAACACATGAATGATAAGAAGGCAAAACAGCCTTATTGCTGATATGGAGAAAGTTTTAGGGGTCTGGATAGAAGATCAAACCAGCCATGACATTCCCTTAAGCCAAAGTCTAATCCAGAGCAAGGCCCTCACTCTCTTCAATTCTATAAAGATTGAGAGAGGTGAGGAAACTTCAGAAGAAAAGGTTGAAGCTAGTAGAAGTTGGTTCATGAGGTTTACGGAAAGAAGCTGTGTTCATAACGTAAAAGTGAGGGGGAAGCAGCAAGTGCTGATGTAGAAGCTGCGGCAAGTTATCCAGAAGACCTAGCTAAGATCTTAGATCACTAATGAAGGTGGCTACTCTAAAGAATGGATTTTCATTGTAGGTGAAATCCCCTTTTATTGGAAGAACATGCCTTCTAAGACTTTCATAGCTAGAGAAGAGAAGTCAATTCCTGGCTTCAAAACTTCAAAGGACCAGCTGACACTCTTGTTAGGGGCTGATGCACCTGGTGACTTGTAATTGAAGCCAATGCTCACTTAACATTCTGAAAATCCTAGGGCCCTTAAGAATATTGCTAAATCTACTCTGCCTGTGCTCTATAAATGGAACAACAAAGCCTGGATGACAGCACATCTGTTTACAACTTGGTTACTCTATATTTTAAGCCCACTGTTGAGATGTACTGCTTAGAAAAAAAGATTCCTTTCAAAATATTGCTGCTCATTGACAATGCACCTGGTCACCCAAGAGCTCTGATGGAGATGTGCAACGAGATTGATGTTGTTTTCATGCCTGCTAACACAACATCTCTTCTGCAGGGTCTGGGCAGCCTTTTTGATCATGGATCAAGGAGTAACTTTGCCTTCCAAGTCTTATTATTTAAGAAATATATTTTATAAGGCTGTAGCTGCCATAGATAGTGATTCCTCTGAAGGATCTGGCCAAAGTAAATTGAAAACCTTCTGGAAAGGATTCACCATTCTAGATGCCATTAAGAACATTTGTGATTCATGGGAAGAGGTCAAAATATCAATTAATAGGAGTTTGGAAGAAGTTGATTCCAAGCCTCATGGATGAACTTGAGGGCTTCAAGACTTTAGTGGGTGAAGTCACTGCACATGTGGTGGAAATAGCCAGAGAACTAGAATTAGAAGTGGAGCCTGAAGATGTGACTGAATTGCTGTAATCTCATGATAAAACTTTAATGGATGAGGAGTTGCTTCTTAAGGATGGGAGAAGAAAGTGTTTTCTTGAGATGGAATCTAATCCTGGTGAAGATGCTGTGAAGACTGTTGAAAGGATAACTAAGGATTTAGAATATTACATAAACTTAGTTGATAAAACAGTGATAGGTTTTGAGAGGAGTGACTCCAACTTTGAAAGAAGTTATACTATTGGTAAAATGCTATCAAACAGTATTGAACGCTACAGAGAAATTGTTTGTGAAAGGAAGAGTCAATCAATGTGCAAACTTCACTGTTGGCTTATTTTAAGAAATTGTCACACTCACCCCAGCCTTCAGCAACCACCACCCTGATCAGTCAGCAGCCATGAACACTGAGGTAAGACTCTCCCCCAGCAAAAAGATTGCAACTCACTGAAGTCTCAGATGATGGTTAGCATATTTTAGCAATAAATATTTTTAAATTTATGTATGTACAGTATTTTTTAGACATAATGCTATTGTGCATCAATGCCAGTGTAAACATAACTTCTTTTTTTTTTGAGGAAGATTGGCCCTGCACTAACATCTGTTGCCAAGCTTCCTCTTTTTCATTTTTCTCCCCAAAGCCCCAGTAGTTGTATATCATAATTGTACAGTTGTAGTCCTTCTATGTGGGACACCGCCTCAACATGGCTTGATGAGCGGTGAGTAGGTCCACATCCGGTATCTGAACTGGCCAACCCTGGACCACCACAGCAGAATATGTAAACTTAACCACTACGCCACCAGGCCGGCCCCTAAACATAACTTTTATATGCACTGGGAAAGCAAAAAATTCATGTGACTTACTTCTTTGTGATATTCATTTCATTGCAGTTGTCTGGAACTGAACCTACAATATCCCCAAGGTATGCCTGTATAGTTTCAGCTTCTAGATTTAGCTCTTTGATCCATTTTGAGTTAATTTTTGTATGTGGTGTGAGGTAGGAGTCTGACTTCATTCATTTGCATGTGGATATCCAGTTATTGCAGCATAGTGTGTTGAAAGGACTATTCTTTCCCCCATTGAATTGTTTTGGCACTCTTGTCAAAAAACAATTGGCCATCAAGTGGAGGAGAAAACAAAGCATAGAGAAAATATTTGTAAAAGTATATCTGATACAGGATTGTTACCCAAAATATACAAAGAACTCTTAAAAATCAACATTAAGAAATCAATAATCTAATTAAAAATGGGTAAAAGATCTGAATGGACATGTCATCAAAGAAGATATAGAGTTGGCAAATAAGCCTATGAAAAGAGGCTCCACATCCTATGTCATTAGGGAATTGCAAATTAAAACAACGAGATGTCACTACACATCTGTTAGAATGGCTAAAATCCAATACACTGACAGCATCAAATGTTGCTGAGGATGTAGAATAGCAGGAATATGCCTTTGTTGCTGGTGGGAATGCAATATGGCAAAGCCATTTTGGAAGACAGTTTGGCAGTTTCTTACAAAACTAAACATAATTTTACCCTATGAATCAGCAACCATGCTGTTTGGTATTTACCCAAATGAGTTGAAAACTTATGTCCACACAAAAACCTACACATGGATGTTTACAGCAGCTTCATTCATAATTGCCAAAACTTGGAAGCAACCAAGATGTCCTTCAGTAGGTGAACGAATAAATAACCTGTGGTCCATGCACACAAGAAATATTACTCAGCACTAAAAAGAAAGGATCTATCAAGCCATGAAAAGACACAAGACAACCTTAAATGCATATGATTAAGTGAAAAAGGCCAATCTCAAAGGCTACATACTGTGTGATTACAATTATATGACATTCTGGAAAGGCAAAACTGTGGGGAGAGTAAAAAGAGCAGTTATTGTCACGGTTTAGTGGGGAGGGATGGGTGAATATGTGAGGCATAGAGGAATTTTAGGGCACACTGTAACAGTGTATACATGTCGCTATACATTTGTCATAACCCATGGAATGTACTACACCAAGAGTGAGCCCTAATGTAGACTATGGACTTTAGGTGATAATGACAAGTCAATGTAGGTTCATCAATTATAACAAATGTACCAATCTGGTAGGGGATGTTGATCGTCGGGGGAGCTATGCATGTGTAGGGGCTGGGGGTATATAGGAACTCTACCATTTGCTTAATTTTGTTGTGAACCTAAAACTCCTCTAAAAAATAAAGTTTATTTTTAAAAAAGTGATTGGCCATAAATTTAAATTGGCCATAAATTATTAAAATTTAATTGTCCATATTTTTGGACTCTCAATTCTGTTCCGTATGTCCATCTTTATGTCAGTAAAACACTGTCTTGATTACTGTGGCTTTGTAGTCAGTTTAGAAATCAGAAAATATAAGTCCTCCAACTTTGTTCTTTGTAAAGATTGTTTCGGATATTCTGGGCCCCTTGCATCTCCATATGAATTTTAGGATGAGCTTGATAATTTTTGCAAAATAGGCAGTTGGGATTTTGACAGGGATTGCACTGAATCTGCAGACCAATTTGGGGAGTATTGCCATCTTGACAACATTACGTTTTCCAGTCCATGAACGTGGGATGTCTTTCCACTTATTTAGGTCTTCTGTTACTTTTTTCAATGATGTTTAGCAGATTTCAGTGCACAAGTCTTGCATTTCTTTTGTTAAATTTATTATAAGTATGTTTATACATAAATTTATTCTTTTTGATGCTATGTAGACAGATTTGATTTCTTAATTTCATTTCTGGATTGTTCATTGCTAGTGTATAGAAATACAACTGATCTTTGAATGTTGATCTTGTATCCTGCACCTTTGCTGAACTTGTTTATTAGTTCTAATATTTTTTGTGCAGATTCCTTAGGATTTTCTCCACATAAGCTCATGTCATCTGAGGCTAGAGATAGTTTTACTTCTTCCTTTCCAACCTGGATTCCTTTTATTTCATGTTCTCACCTAATTGCCATGGCCCGAGCCTCTAGTAAAATGTTGAGTACAAGTGGTGAGAGAGGACATCCTGATGTTGTTCCTGATCAAAGGGAAAGCTTTCAGTCTCTTACCGCTGAGTGTAGTAGCCAAGGGTTCATCATAGATGGTCTTTATCAGTTTGGGGGAGGTCCCTTCTGTTCCAGGCTTGTTGACTGTTTTTTTCTGTGTCTTTTGAGATGATCATGTGGTTTTTGTCCTTTATTAATATGGCGTCATACATTGATTGATTTTCATATGTTAAATCCATCTTGCATTCCTGAGATAAATCTCGCTTGATTTTTATATGTTGCTGGATTCGATTTGCTGGTATTCAGTTGAGCAATTCTGTATCTATACTCACAAAAGATATTGGTCTGTAGTTTTCTTTTCTTGTGATGTCTTTTTGGGTTTGGTGTCAGGGTGATCTTGGCTTTGTAGGATGAGATGAGAAGTGTTCTCTCTTTTTCTTCTTATATTTTTTGATGCTTTATCTTCACTGCATCTTCCTGGTGTTGCTCTGTCTAACTGTCTTGCTCAGTGGGGTCCAGCACTTGGCCCAGCCATATCCCTGGAAGTTTACAGCTTACTGTATCAACTATGCTTGGCCATGAATATCCATTGGGTGTTGATGCCTGTGAAGGGGTGTGGTGAGAGCCCTTCTCTGGGTAGATAAGATGTCAGTGCTCTGAAACCCTGCACACCAGCTCTCAGGTTGTCATTGGTAAGGCCTTGGGGGAGCTCCTGTTACAAAGTTGCTCAAGCCTCTTGGTTGGAAATGCATTTTTATGAACTTTTGTGAAGGCATTTCAGAACAAGGAACATTTGCTCAGTTATGTTTAGGCCCCACAGGAGCAAGGTATGGGAGATGTCACCCCTGCAGGAAGTGGGAGCCCATCTGAGAAGTTCCTCAAGACAACATCAGCCAAATATCAGAAAAGGCAAAGGAGTCTGCTAAGGCAAAGTGTTCTAAGTGGCACCATCTTGTCTGGAAGTCGCCCATCCTGTCACCAGCCCACTGAGTCAGACAGCCTGAAGGTGCCCATAAAATCCTATTCCAAAACCACATATAAACCTGACAATATGGAGAGACTTCTGGGGGAAGAGGATATCTGTTTTGGCTTTGCTTTTCTTGGATGGTATGTCATCATTTTGCTGTAAAGAAGTTAACATCTTGTGACACCAACCTTTCCACTTTCAAAGAAGAAGGAAGAGCGGGAGGACAAAGACCCCTCAGCCCCAGGAATAAATAAGCCCAATGGGGGTTTGTGATGGTCACATGATGAGATACATGACATGTCTCCTCGTGATGGGACTGGCATGGAGTAGATGCTCAGTCCATGACACCTCTCACAGATATCCACAAGTGGGGAGCTGCCATTAGGGTCCCCAGGCTTTACAGGTGCTCCTGGGCTAGGAGCGGCTGCCATTGGTGTCTGAGGGGCCCTAGGGTGCCCCCAGCTGGAGGGCTGTAGTCATCCCCAGGAGTCTGCTTGCCTCCTTTCAGGACATTGTGTGTATCTAGAAGCTCAGAACAGCCAGCATGAGTTCTGCCAACTCACAGAACACTCCCCAAAGCTGGGCACTCCCTTGTCAGTGGATGAGGGTGGCTTACTGCTATCCCATTGTGCTGTGATGTCAGGGACTGCCCAGGGCTTCTCAGCCATATTCATACCCTCCTCTTATCAGAGCCTCGCCTGACTCCCGCAGCCCCCACACCTCCCAGTATTGAGGGGTCTGGATGGTGCCCAGCTGGTGGAGTACATGTGTTGGGATGAGGGGTCAAGGAGAGCGTCTGCAGCAGTGGAAAGTAGGTGGGCTCCATACCCTACCCCCAGACAGGGACCTTAACTTCCACCAGCCTAGCAAAGCCACCCCAGCGATCTGGGCTACTCGCTTTCCTGATGGCCTGGGCTTCCTCATCCTTGAACCAAACACAGTAATAGGGCCTCCCTTGAACCTGGGGAGCTCTGGCCTTGACACTCTGTGAGGTGTGGGTAGGGTGTCCTGAGAGCCTGTGGGACCTGGAGGTGGTGCTCAGTTCTGGATACGTCCCCAGGGGTGGGGGTGGGCACAGAGCAGTAGGAGCAATGGCGACAGAAGGTGAGTGGCAGCAACACCTGTGGGGACAGACTGAGGCCAGAGAGGAGTTGAAGGCTCAGGTACTGGGGACAGGGGCACAGCAGAAGTAGATGTGTCAGTGGTGTGGTGGTGGCCTGTAGTGCTGTGGGGCCTTGACTTCAGGTGTGGGGCCCAGGGCACCTCCCACTCCTGGCAGAGTGCGCTGATACACTAGTCTGTGGGGCAAGAAGGAGGGTCGTGAACGCTGCTGTCTGAGGCCAGGCGGCCACCCCTGCGAGAACACTCCTCTTCCGGGTCCTGGAGGCCCGGCCCAGCTCCCAGGAAGCCTTGGGTTTCCACCCTGTTCTGGGATCCCAGATCACTGGAGAGGTTCCTAGCTGGGATCACTGGGGCTGTCCCTTCCCCATCCCAGGGCCTCTCTCAAACACGCTCAGGTTCTGCTCCAACAGGCTCCCTCGCTTGACTGGGAGGCAGGCCAAAGGAATCTTCCATGCTTCCTGTGACCTCCTGCCCACCCTGCTCATGGGCTCTGACCCCTGCCTCACCCAGCCCCTCAGCTGGCCAGTGGTTTCTGGCTTGGGTCCCCAGGGCAGGGTCAAAGAAAGGACTGAAGGCTGGTCAGGACCCAGCTGGGCACCTGTCACTCCCTCTCGCCCTTGTAGGTGCCGGTAGCTGTTTTGGTGCTCCACTCAGCTGCCCACCATGGCCCGGGGGCTGCCCAGCACCGCCAGCCTGGCACGCTTCTGCCAGAAGCTGAACCGGCTGAAGACACTGGAGGAGTCCACCAGGGAGATGTCGCTGCAGCGCCACCTGACCACACTGCACCTGACCCTGCTGGGTGTGAGTGGCATGACGGGCTTTGGCCTCTATGTGCTCATGGGCACCGTGGCCAAGGAGATGGCTGGCCCTGCAGTGCTTGTGTCCTTCAGCATGGCTGCTGTGGCCTCCCTGCTGGCATCCTTTTGCTATGCGGAGTTTGGGGCACGTCCGCCTGACAGGGGCTCTGCTTACCTGTTCACCTACGTGTCCATGGGTGAGCTGTGGGCCTTCCTCATTGGCTGGAATGTGCTCCTCCGGTGCCTCATTGGTAGCGCCGCCATGGCTCGCACCTGGAGCAGCTACCTGCATGCCATCTTCAGCCACCAAATCCGCAGCTTCACTGATGGCCATGTGGGCATCTGGCAGGTGCCCTTCCTGGCCCAGTACCCAGACTTCTTGGCTGCTGGCATCATACTTTTGGCCTCCACATTCATCCTCTGTGGAGCCCGTGTCTCTTCCTGGCTCAACCGTACCTTCTCTGCCATCAGCCTGGTCGTCATCCTCTTCACCGTCATCCTGGGTTGTGTCCTGGCCCGCCTGCACAACTGGAGCACTGAGGAGGGCGGCTTTGCACCCTTTGGCTTCTCTGGCATCATGGCTGGTGCCGCCACCTGCTTCTATACCTTCGTGGGCTTTGATGTAATTGTTGGCTCCAGCGAGGTGGCCCAGAACCCACAGCGAGCCATGCCTATGGCCATTGTCATCTCTCTTGGCCTGGCGGCTGGCACCTACATTCTCACCTCCACTGTGTCCACCCTCATGGTGCCCTGGCACAGCCTGGACCCAGACTCAGTGCTCTCTGATGCCTTTTACCAGCGGGGCTATAGTTGGGCGGGCTTCATTGTGATAGCTGGTGCGATCTGCGGTAAGGGGCCCTTCCCCCTTACCGCAGGTAAGGTGGGAGGGGACAGGGTGGTGGTCCCCTGCCCTAAGCCTCCCAGGGAACATCTCCATCTGATCCTGTGTTCCCAGTTGCATCCTGGGCCCAGGAAGGGGCTAATGATTAGACTCCCCACCCAGGCTGGTTGGGAGGGACCTACTCACACCGCACAATTGTACATAGAATGTCAGCTCTGGCCACGTGTTTCCAGATCCTTTCCTGGTAGAGGACTCAGCCATCATCAGATTCTCCAGTGGGTCTGTCACCTAAACTGGGATGTCCCATTCCTGGGTGGTGAGGGGGAACAATCCAGCATCCCACATACACTCAGGCTCATGCTGAGGGCCCAGATAACCTCATGTCTGTGTTCCCAAGGGGCAAACCATGACCTGGCCCCCACTAGTGGCCCCAGGTGGGCCTGTCCACCATGCTGACCAGTCTCCCACGCTCTGCCACAGCCATGACCGCTCTCCTGCTCAGAATCCTCATTTTCCTGCCACGCATGGTCTATGCCACGGCCGCCGATGGGCTCTTCTTCCAGGTGTTTGCCCACGTGCCCCTGGATGCAGGTGTCCGTGGTGGGCATCCTGGTGTTTGGGATCCTCATGGCTTTCCGGCACTGCTGCTAGATCTCAGGGCATTGGTCCAGTTTGTGTCCATCGGCACACTGCTGGTCTACACCTTCATGGCCAGCGGCATCATCGTGCTAGCTTCCAAAAGTCCCCTCCATCCAGTTACCTGGGCCCAGTCAGCCCTGTGGGCACAGAGCAGGCCTCAGCCGCTGAGCCTGGGCAGCTGCGACCAGCCCTGAGGCCCTACCTCGGCTTCCTGGGTGGGTGCTGGCCTGGAGCCACCGTGGCTTGGGCACTTGGTGTCCTGGTGGCCTCAGCCATCACTCTGGACTGCGTGCTGGTCTTTGGGAACTCTGCCCTGCACCTCCCACTCTGGGGCTACACCCTGCTGCTCCTGCTCAGCTCCATCATGTTTCTGCTCAGTCTCCTCATCCTGGGGGCCCACCAGCAACAGCGCCAGCGGGACGCCTTCCAGGTACTTCCTCCAGCCAACACCCCTCACCCTCAGCCCAGCCAGCTCCCCTCGTCCCTTCCTCCTCTGCCATGGCAGGATGAACCAGGGATCACAGGGTGGGAGAGGCCAGCACTCCATCCCCCTCTTTCTGCATGGTGGTGGGCACTTTTCTCCAGAATCTCTAGAGGCAGAGAAAGCCTCTGTGGACTCCTGAGAAATCAGGCCCTGGGCCAGCAGACCTTCCCACAGCCCAGCCCAGCTCTGCCCTTGTCCCTCAGGTTCCCCTGGTGCCCCTGACTCCAGCCCTGAGCATCCTCCTCAACATCTTCCTCATGCTGCACCTGAGCCACCTGGTCTGGCTGAGCTTCTCCATCTGGCTGCTGATCGGTGAGTGGGGGCCAGGCTGGGAGCCCAGGTGGGCTGCAGGAGGAGGGCAAGCAGGGAAGCAGGGCTGGGGCCTGCCCTCAGGCTTGTACCCCCATTGCAGGACTCGTGATGTATTTTGGCTACGGCATCTGGCACAGCAAGGAGAACCAGCGGGAGCGGCCGGGGTTGACTGTCACACTTGACAGCCTGGAGGAGACAGCACAGGCCCTGCAGCCCCCTAGCCCTGCACCGGCCCAAGATCCTGGCTGTACAGAGCCGTCCACAAGTCCATGATGACCAGTGGGGGCCTGCCTGGGCTGGCAGCCTCTTCTATTCAGGGCAGCTTGTGTTTCCAGGCCTGCCAATGCTGGGAGTTCCTCAGGATCTTAGCCCAAGTGCCGAGCTTCGAGTCTTTGGGAGTGGGCCATGGCTGGCACTAGTGTGGTGGACTCTGCCCCGCACCTTCCAATTTATGAAGACCTCAAGCTACCTTGGCAGGTGGAGTAGGGTGGGCAGGGAAGAGGCCCCTAGCCCCTGGGATCCACAATAATAAGCGCTCAGCCAGCCACATGGCCTGTTGCCATGTCTACTGTGGCATTCTTCATGGTAATGAGTCCTAATCTGCCCCCAGGAACCAGGCAATTGTCTCCAATACATGGCAAAGATGCTGAGGTTCTGTAAAGGGGAGGTGCCAGCCCTGGGACAGCCTGAGCCAGAGACACAGCCAGGCCTGGGTCCCGGGGTTCTGCCTTCAGGCCATGCCCTCTGGCCAGATCAGAGGAGAGCTAGACACACCAGGCAGAGGGGTCCCAGGCAGGGTGTGAACAGGCACCTCCCAGGCTCCCCACATGGCCGCGTAGGGGCAGATCCATAGAGCAGAGCCAAGATACCAAGGAGGTTGCCTAGAGAGGACAGTGGAGTTCTGGGGTTCCCTTGGTTTCCCAGGGCTCCCAGAGAGCAGGGCATGTGCCTGAGGCCTCCCCCAGGATGTAGAGCCCACCTGTCTGGGTACATGCATGTCTCAGGCACAGGCCTACAGGCTCTCCTGGGGGTGCACAGCCACGTGCAGCCTGAGGCACAGCGGTTTCCAAGCTCAGGGCTGCCCGCAGCTCCCCAGCTGCCTCTCTCCAGGGCTTTGAGATAAAGGTCCGGGATGGGACCCACGCCTGCAGGTGGGGGCACAAGCGCCTGGGCCTGCTCCAGGTACTTTCTAGCCCACCTGGTGGCTGTGAGTTCCCAGTCTTTGGGGGTCCCCAGGCCCACCCTGCACCCCCACTGGTCTCCCCAAGGCCACGCTACATCTGCCATAGACGCCCCCACCTCCCCGTTCCTGCCTGTAAGGACCACACAGGAAGCTGCTGGCTCTGGTAGCTTTACTCCTCGGCTCTCTGCAGCCTTGACCTCAGCTTTCTCTGGGCCCCAAGGACGACCAGGTACCCGTGACCCAACTCCAATAAGCAGGCTCAGGGCCATGTTCTCTCACCCTGGCCTTTCTGAACCTGCCTCCCATGGATACAGCTCTGGGGACAGAGAGGAGGAGGGACCCCAAGGCTTTGCTGAGGCTCCAGGTACCAGATGATTCCAGATGCTGCCCAGCCTGAGCCCCAGCCCTGGCCCTCCCCAACCTGGCCCATGTCGCTCTACCAGCTAGCTGCCAGCATGCCCCTGGTCACCAGGGACCCATAAGAAGGCAGCCCCTTATCTCCCTGGGGTGGGTACCCCCAAATCCCTGCCCCTCCCTGGAACCAAGAGAGAGCTTGGCTTCAGCAGCCCCCATGCCTCTCCTCTAGACCATGGGCTCAGGGGCATGGGGACATTCTTCAGCAGGTGGGACTCAGGCCCCTGGGAGTATTCCAGAGCCAGAACCAGGCCAGCCCGCTGGGTGCTTCCGTGTCCTCTGTTAGGGACATTCTTTCCACCCCTTGGGCTCCACTTGAGATCTTGGTCAGAGTGTGGTCCTCGTGCAGTTGCCTCAGGCTGGGGCGGGCAGCTGCCCAGACACGATCTCAGGTGTGACCTTGGGCAGCAGTGACATATGTGTCCAGATATACAGCCTCCCCACCCCATGGCTCCCAGGAAGCCCCGTGAGCAGGTCCCATGGCTTTGGGCTGGTGGGTCTCCAAGGAGACATATAGCAGGTCCCAAAGGACCATGTACCCACCAACTCAACCCCTCCAACCTCCCCCATCCCAGCCCTCCACAGCCAGTGGGCTGCTACCAGGAAGGGGCTGGTTCTCACAAGCTGAGCAGGTTTGCACCCAAGAGGTGCCTGTGTCCTTGCCTGGGGTCCTAAGGCATGAGATCATCTGCCCACCATACTCCTTACTCCATGGATGAGGTCCAGAGCTGGGAGGGGACCTGCCCTAGGAATCCAGCCCCAGAGCAGCTGAGACGACTTCTCCTGTCAGGCTCCTTTCTCCCTTTCCTTGGACTCTGGCTGCACAGACCCCAGGGCAGGGCTGCTGAGAGGGGAGGGGCTCTACTGTGAGGGGAGTGCTGGCAGGGGGAGAAGCGCTGGGAGCCAGGCAGGGCCAGAGTTGACCACAGCCAATGTGGGGACAGCTGGTGAGCGGGGAGCTGCTGGGAACACTGGAGACAGACTGGGAAAGTGTTCTCCAGACGCACACCGGCAGGAGCCCCACTGGACCAGCGCCCTGTATCATGTTCTCCTGCAGGTCCCTATCCAAAACTGGCTGTGGTGGTCCCAAGAAGCACCCTGGCTGGAGTTGGGGTAGGGAGAGTCTGCCTGGGAGCTGAAGGGAGGAGTTCTCCCCCCACCCCCTGCCCTGGTTCTGCTAGGGCTTCATCCATGGTTCCCAAGGTTGCGCCCCCACCCTTCCCAACCCCCAACCCCACACCAGCAGACAAAGGCCACAGACCTCAGGAATGGGCGAGCAATTGGGTGCCAGGGCCACCCTGGTGACAGTGTCCAGCTCCCAGCAGCAGCAGTGGGGGCAGGTGCTGGGCCCCCTCTAAGGCACCTGGGCAGCCGGATGTGGGGGTGGGGAAGCCAGCTCTGTCTGCTCAGGGTTGGCAGTGCCTTTCGGGGCCTTTGCCTGCAGATGAGGACAGCAGGCCGGGGCTCCAGCCACCATCCTCCAAAGTGTGGCCCAGGGTCCAGCCAGGCCCGCAGCTCCCCTCCTCAGACTTGGTCCTCCAGGAGAGATGGTCTTCCCCAACCACGTACAATAGCAGCAGGTCACAGGAGAAGGGGATTTGCGAGAGGCAAGGCAGACCCATGTCCTGGCCCCCAACCTGCCATTCCGCTGCCTCCCCAGCTCTCACCCCGAGACTAAACGTCAGCACAGGGGCCCGGGTGTGCACTCCGGAGGCACACGCTTGCCGGCAGCCAGAGGGAGCCATGTTGGCCAGACTCACCACACCCAGCCAAGCCGCTCCGGTGCCCAGAGTGAGGGTTGAGGGGATGAGCCCGAGCTTCCCTGCCTGAGGGAGACCTGGACTGAGCCTCTTTGGCTGTGGCTGTTGCCCCATCCCACCCCTCACCCCTGCCTATCCCCACCCACCCTAGCCTGGCCCCTACCTGCCCAGTGATGAGGATGTTGAAGCGGATCCCGTACAGCACGGACTCTCTCTCCAGACCCTGTCCACCACGGAGCCACCAGCAATGCTAGGTCCTCTGAGACCCCTCCAGCAGCAGGCACGAGGTCCCTGATGCAGAACACGGGGCAGTAGGGGCTGAAGTGTAGGTCACAATGGCAGCACTTGAAATAGGTGGCATCCCAGGTCTCCAAGGCATTGGGCCTGAGAGGGGGTAGGGCGAGGGGGTCAGGCCAGTCAGGGGACAAGGAGGATCTGGGGCAGCCAGGACCCACCATGCTGACCTGTAGAAGTTGAACTTGCTGAAGGTGACAGTGTTTTGAAGAACAGCATGAAGTTCTCAGCCTAGAGCAGCAGGGGCTTCCCACAGGTGGGGGAGGTCAGGGGCAGGCTCTGCTGGTCCTGGGACCTGCCCTGGGTGTTGGTGACACTTACATGGGCACAGCGTCACTCTCCATGGGGCACCAGCCCTGGATCTCACAGGTCCTGTGGGTCCTGTTGAACTCCACACACTGGCCCATTTTTATGCCTTGAAAACACAAGACAAACTCCAGGCCCTCAAGTCTCCACAGGGCCTGGGAAGTGCGTGGGCAGGGGGCTGTTGGCAGAAAGAAGAGACGCAGAGGCACCACTGGGCCTACATGCGGGAGACACCAAGGGTCCCAGCACGGCCCCCTGAAACCCCACCCCAGTGGAGGCGCTGGAAGACAGGCCTACAGATGTGGCTGTGCGTCCCCGTCTCCTCTTCAGGACAGTCTTTGTCAGCCCAGCGGTTCACCAGTGGGGTGGAGGGTGCTGAGGTGATGAGAGAATAGCGTCACCCAGGCCCAGGAGGTGTCTCCTCTTCGTCACCCAGCCCTGCATTCCCCAGGGACATGCTACTCCCCTGCTTAACTTTCCGGTGTCCCCTGAGTCTGATGGCACATGGGAAAGCTGCAGGGTGCAAAGAGAAGGTAGTGGTCAGAGGGGGGAGAGTGAGCAGGCCCGGGCAGATCAGGGTGCAGTGCTGTATCCCAAGGCAGAGCAAGACTCCTTCCATTCTGATATTACTGTTCTTGGTGGGAGCGGAAGTGACTCCTCAGGGCCCAGCTTCTCTGGTGCAAATAGGATGACAGAATAGGGAAGGTGGAGGGACCCTGGGAGGCTAAGTTCATGCCAGGGTGGAGGTGCTGGGCGTGGCAGACAAAGGGCGGGACCCTTATCGGAGGACTTTTAGTGATGTGGGACCCCACGCACTGTCCAAGGGACCACAGGCTAGTCCCTTCCAGGCTTGTTCTGCTGTGAAACAGGGACATTACTGCCTGTACACGGTCACAGAGTTCTGGGCATCAGCAAGGAGGGGATGGTGGCGAGCTTTCTGGGAGTCCCAGACCTGCAGAGGAAGCGCCCTCAAGCGTCAGGCACTCGCACAGACAAGGTTCTGCCAGGTGGAGGGTGGACGCCTCTGTCCAGGGCCCCGGGCTCATGGGCAGCAGGAGGAACGCAGCACCAGGGTGGCAGGGAAGGCTCGAGGACGTGGTGACCACCATCACGGAAAGGGAGACTTCCCAGGGTGGAAAGCAAGGGCTGGCAGGCTCTGACGGTGTCACCTGTGAGGGCTCAGCCTGGCTGCTGCGTGGAGCGTACCTGGGGGCCCACAAGCAGACCACAGGCACAGCGGGGGCAGCAGGGAAACCCGTCAGGAGACGGAATGGACAGGAGGAGGGGCAGGGAGGTGGGGAGTCGGGTCCAGCTTTGGCCCTGGTAGACGGCATGGCCCTCAGTGGATGGAAAGAGGCTGCAGTGGGAGAGGGAGAGGGTTTCTCCTTGGACGTGGTGGGCGTGCATCAGGAGGCAGCTGTGCTCGGGGCAGGTGGTCACCGGGGCTACAGCTGGGGCGTCAACAGAACAGAGGTGGAAACTAGGGCTGTAGAGGATCTGGGTGGGGGTAAAAGGGGCCAGAAATGCAGCATGGGAAGGGCAGAGGAGGAGACAGACCACAGTGCCCAGGTCAGGGAGAAGAGCTTTAGGGGCCCCAGGCCCCTCCACATCAAGCTCAAGCCTTTAGTTCCCAGGCCCCCCACTTTTCCAGGTGCACCTTTGTGAATGCAGTACCTCTGGCCTGTCTTCCTGCCCCGTCTCCTTGTACACCTGGAAACCTCTTACACATCCTCGAGACCCCTGTCCAGGGCCACTCCTCTGTCAGGCCCTTCCTGAGCCCGGCCGGGTGACAGGGCCAGCACTCCCTCTGGCATCATGTGCCCCTCTTGTACACATTCGTTGCAAGAGTGGTGTCAGAGGTGTCAGCGCCTGGCAGCAACACCAAGGCACCCACCTGTGACAGCTCCACGAAGTCAGCCATGTCCCACAGCCGGTTCCCCAGCTCCTCAATCTGGGACACGGAAACCCTTTGAGTTTGGTGATGATGGAAATCGGGGGTCCAGGTCCTGATCCTGGTAGCCTTTTGTGGCAAGGAGGGCCCACCTGGGGAGGAGGCAATGGGCAGTGTGGTGTGTCCCGGCACTCAGTGAGCAGTGGCAGAGCTGGGCCCCACCCACTCAGCCCCTAAACCCTGTAGGCTCCCAGCACAGAGTTCAGAGCCACCGCCTCTTCTCCACCCTCATTTCCACCCCAAACACCCTGCACAGCCCAGAAGCCCTGGCCATGCATCGGAGAGCCAATGCTCTCAGACCCAGATGCCCACCACCACCTCCTTCACCAGCCTTCACCCTCCCCTGCCCCGGCCACCCCCAGCTCCCTCCTTAAACGCTCGCCTGACCCAGCCACCACTGTGGTCTTTCTCAGGGGCCCCAGGGCTCCAGCTCTTGCAGGAGCCAGGGACTACCTCCTGCCCCTCCCGGGGCCTCCTGGGCAGAGTGAGACCCATCCTGCTCTTTGCCCAGAGCCCAACACGGGGCTGGGGACAAGGCCCAGGAAAGGAGGCAGGTGGGCACAGAGGAGGACACGAGCACGCGGCTTGCTCTTGTACCTGCTGCCTCTAGACAGACGGAGATCCTTCCTTCTGCCCCCACCCTGTCCCAACCTGCCCCCTCCACTACCGCCAATCCAGCCCCTGAGGAGTAACCCCCTCCCTCAGCCCAGCAGGACCAGTCACGGTCCCTCCAGCCAACCTGCCCAGGAGCCACTCTCTTACCCCACCAGAGAGAAGATGACCTCGAGCTGCAGCAGCCTCTGCAGGGCGCCCACCCCCCAGTTCCTGGTCATCACCTACTTCTCAGTTTGTAATCCAGAAGCCCCCAGCAGGTCACAGCCCCTGGGGAGCCCACGCTCTCAGCTCCTGCTGGCTGCTGGGGAGCAGGGTCAGCAGAGCAGCTGCAGCCCCAGCTGAACAGGAGGTAACGCAGGCGCCCAGGCCAGGCCAGGCCAGCAGCTGTTACAGGGACACTCCCACTGGGGGCAGGACCCAGCCCCACCCCCGCCCTGGGCTCAGTGCCCACCCCCAGCTGCCCTGGGCCTCCCTTCCTTTCCAGACTCCCTCTGTCTGGCACTGCGAGTCAGAGAGGAGCAGCCCCTCTCCCCTGCCCTCTGGCCTCACTTCCTTGGGGGCTGAGGGGATGACAGCTGTTATAGGTACATTGAGAAGGAGACAGGGGGGTCGTAGCGGCCCAGAGGAGGGATCAAGGAGAGCTTCAGGAAGAAGGGACCTCTGAGCTGACACCCGCAGATTCTGAAGTTCAACAAGCACAGCTGGGGAGGAATGTTGCTGGAGGAGAAAGCCGCATATGCGACGCTGGAGCCTGAGAGAGAACTGGGACCCACAGAGTGGGAGCGTGACTCTGGCTCCAGAGAGGAGGGTGGCTGGCTCTGCAAGGTTCCCAGGCCCTCCTGTGTGATGCTGGGCAGAGCTGCCCCACCCCCCTAGCACAGAGACTAAAGCCCAGCTCTGGAGTCAGGCATGGTCCCCAGTCCGCAGAAGGGAGGTGACGCTGGATCCACACGGGACGGCAGGGGGAACAAGCGCCGGCGAGGAGGCCAGTCCTGCACCTGGCCCATGGGGCGCGCCCTTCTGCGCCCTGACCAGGAGCAGGCTCAAGGGCAGCATGGGCCAGCGCTGGTTTCTGCAGCACCAACAGCACGGGGTTGCCTGGGCCACAGCCTACTGGCTGCTGGCCACGCCTGTTCACTGCACGCCACATTCAATTGGTCCATACCGCCCGCGGGTCCGCCCACATCCCCGGATGTGCTCTAGGTGGTGCCTGGCTCAGGCCCAGCCTCAGTGCCAGAGACTGCGAACTGGTCATAACCATGAGGGGTCCCTGTGAAAGGTCTGGGGAGAACGAAGAGCAGGAGGAACAAGCGGCGGCGGCTGCTGGGCGTCCTGCAGGGGTCCTGGAGGCCGAGGAGGGTTCAGATGCAGATTCAGACTCCTACCTGAAGACAGTTGCCCCAGGCCAGTGGGTTCAGGCCTGTATCCTCACCTTGGGGGCTTCCAGGCAGGGGTGGAGGGGGCAGGCTGGGGCCAAGGGTGCGGACGACCCTTGTCCAGCAGAGAGCGCATCCCTCTGTGGGACCCCTTCAGGGCAGCCCGCGGCTCCTCCAGCCCCCTGCCCTCCTGGAAATGCTCTTGGCAGCATCAGTTGTTCCACCATCAGAACACGCTTCCAGAATGATGTTAAAATACAAAAACCTAGCCAAACCATCTAAGAAGGGGTGTCCCACCCTTTCCTGAAATGAGATCAGGGCTGGGTTTTACCAACCCACAGGAGAAACTAAGCTGATGGATGTATAGAACTTAGAGAAGGAATAAACGAAGGTAAAATAAAACAATGTTCAGTTTTTATTTTTCTTATTCTTAACTGATCTAACAGATTCATTTTGTTCAAAATAATAATCGTAAAATTAAATTTAGTGATAATAGGTCATGGATAAGAGAACTGTAGGAGAGCCATTTTATAAGCGATGGGAGGGAGAAACTGGGGAGACTGTCATAAGGGAGCTGCACTAACCATGAAGAAACACAGTGTTATTTCAAAGTGAACTGAGCTTAGTTGTAAATTTATATTGTAAGCTCTAGGGAAACCATTTAAAAACTTTAAAAGAAGTGTAAATCATATGCTAAAAGAAAAGAAAAAGAGGAATCATATAAAATGCTCAATTAAAACCAGAGAAGACAAAAAATGATTTAAAAAGTGCAAAACAAAAAAAGAAAGATCAAAAGCAACGGATAGAAACAGTTGCAAATATGGTGGATATTAATCCAACTATATCAATCATCACTTTAAATAGAAATGGTCTAAATACAGCCACTAAGAGACAGAGACCATGAGAATGGATTAAAAAACTAAGAAGGAACCACATGCTGTCCACAAGAAACCCACCTTCATTATAAACACACAGAGAGGTTAGAATTAAAGGACACAACAAGATCAGCCAGGAACACACATCCAAAGAAAGCTAGAGCGGCTGAATTAACGTCAGACAAAGCCGACTTCAGAACAAGGAAAATTCTCAGGGATAAAGAATGGCATTCCATAATGTTAAAGGGGTCAATTCTCCAAGAAGACGTAACAGTCCTTAAGATACATGCATCTAACAACAGAACATCAAAATATGTGAGGAAAAACCTATAAAACTGCAAAGAGAAATAGACAAATCCACTATCCTAGAGGACAGACACAGAAATAGACAAATCCACCACTACAGCAGAAAACACTGCTCTCTCAGGAACTGATAGAGGCAGCAGGAGAAAACCAGTCAGGACAAACTGAACTGTTCACCATCAACTGGATCTGATTAACATTTATAAAATACTGCATCCAACAAAGAATATTCAGTCTTCAAAAGCTCATCCTGAACATTCACCAGACAGACCACATTCTGGCTTAAAAAAGCCCACACCTCAGCAAATTTAAAACAATAGAAATCAGATAAAGTATTTCTCAGACCAAAAAGCACTTCCAAGTAGGAAACAAAAACAGAAAGATAGCTGGAAAATCCCAAAATATTTGCAGATTAAACAAAACATGGATCAAAAAAAGAAGTCTCAAGAGAAATTGCAAATATTTTCCACTAAATGAAAATGAACATACAGCTTATCAAAACGTGTGGAACGCAGTGAAAGCAGTACCCAGAGGGAAATTTATAGCATTGCACGCATAGATTAGAAACAAGAAAGATCTGAAACAATAATCTAAGCTAGAGGACCAGGAAGAAAGTAAGCCTAAAACAAACAAAGAGAGGAAATAATAAAAATTACAGCAGAAATTAATGACACTGAAAATAGGAAATCAATAGTGAAATCAATAAATATGAAACTAGTTCTTTGAAAAGATCAAAAGAATGGATAAACCTCTAGCCAGGCTAACTGAAAGAAAAAAGAGAGAAACACAAATTAGTAATATCAGGAATGAGAGAGGGGCTATAATTACTGATCCCATGAACATTAAAAGTCATCTTCCCTGATGAGTTCTGTTGGATCTATAGCAAATCTTCAAATGAACTAATTCAAATCTTTCCCTAACACTTTCACATTTGCCCTTTAATTTATATAAACAAAATATTGATGAAGATATGATTTAATGTTTAAATCATTTCCAACTGGTAAGACTCTGTTATTCATAAATTAGACATCACCAACATGCAAAACTTTTGGGATTCAAAGGACACCATTAAGAAAGTGAAAAGACAATCCACAATACAGAGAAAAAGTTGCAACTCACACCTGATAAGAAACATACCTAGAATACATAAAGAACTATGACAACTCAGGTATAAAAAGACAAATAACCCAATTTAAAAATGGGCCAATGAGCTGAACAGACATTTCTCCAAAGATATGCAAATGGCCACTGAGCACGTGAAAAGATGTCAACATCATTAGCCATCAGAGAAACACCAATCAAAACCACAGTGTGATATCATTTCACACCTGTAGGATGGCTATAATCAAAAAGACATATGGTATGTGTTGGTGAGGATGTGGAGAAACCAGAACCCTCACACACTGGCAGGAATGTAAATGGTGCAGTCACTTTGGAAAAACGTCTTGCAGGTATTCAAATAGTGAAACAGACAGTTACCATGTGACCCAGCAATTCCACCCCTGGGTATACATCATGAACGCAGATAGCCACACAAAAACTTGTACAGGAATGTTCATAGCAGCAATATTCATAATAGCCAAAAAGTGGAAACAACTCAAATGTCCCTCAACAGAGGAAAGGAGAAATACCCTGTGCTACAGCCACACAGTGGATATTATTCAGCATCAGAATCAATGAAGGGCTGACACATGCTACAACATGGATGGACCCTGAAACCATTATGCTGAGTGAAAGAAGCCAGACACAGAAGGTCACACATTGTACAATTCCACTGATATGGAATGTTCAAAATGGGCCAAACCATAAAACAGAAAGTGAATTTGTGTTTGCCTAGTGGGGGTTAGGGGAAATGGGACTGTCTCCTAACGAGGAACGTCATTCTCTTAGGGGGATGATGGGAAACTTCCAGAATCGATGGTGATGATGTTGCAGAATTCTGTGAATATTCTAAAAAACACTGAATTGCACACTTTCGAGTGTGACTTGTATTGTATGTGAACTATATCTCACTAAAGCTGGTACCATGACTAACACACTGCATTGTGCATTGTCATAGAAAGTATGCCCCAGAAGGGAGCACAGAATCTTGTTCACTCACTTTAAAGGATCTGAACTAGGGTAACGAAAACCCAGAGGAATTCTGTTAGTTAACATTCTAGGAAACATGACATCCTGAAATATTCATGAGGATTTCCATGTTTTAACGTTTTTTACAAAAAGGCACCTAAGGTTTAAAGAAACATATTCACAAGTGTCAGGAAAGAATCATCATCACTCAGGGGGAGGGGAACACGGGGAAGTCATCAAATGGGAGAGAAGTGTACGAGTTTGTGTCACATGAGTGTGCACCCTGAATATGAAAGTGGACCCACATTTATTACTGCTTAACCCAAAAGATGACCTCAGAAGTCAAATAGCACAGTTAACAATACCTGTTTCAAAAGCATCAGTTTCTGAAAAACTAAAATATTAAGAAATAAATACTTTGCAATCATGAAGAACTGAATCTTCTAAATTCCCAGTTTTAACACCAAAAACTCCTGAAGATTCCATTGCATACTCCTTGGAGTGACTCTCCTCCTCCTGGTTGGAATGGATTCTGGAAGTGATAGACGCCTTAAGGATAAAACTAGAAAGAATCCAACGGTGTTTTTAAAAGGCTATTTGTTGATCCTGAATCTAATCCTAAACTTTGTATCAGAAAACAGACATCAATGCAGATCACCAGAACCAGCAGGCAGAGCAGCAAAGGATCATGAATAATTCAGTACTTTTGCAGTGATAGTTCAGGACTTGTGTCTATTAAGATTCATCAGGCTTTAATGTACTTCTCACGAGTGATCAAAAACAAACGCATTCAGATTTGTCACAAAGGTGTGTTCCTGTTCTTCATACCAATCTTTGTACCCCCCTTAGTTCACGTGACCATCACGGACCACAGTACACTCCCCTGGGCGCACACTGCTCTCCAGGGCCGAGGTGCCTGAGGTGCTGGAGCCACGGAAGTCCCCGCTGCTTAGCCAGGTGACAGCTCCAAGCTCTGCCTCCTCCACTTCTGCCCTGGGCAGGTTAGGAGGACCCACGCCCACCCCAGCCCGGGCCTCTCAGGTGGTTGTCATGACCCAGTCAAGGTTTAATGACTTTTAGGGCCCAGGGTCACCAACTATGAACACACAAAGAAGCTACTCTCTACGCACATTACGATCATATCAAGGAACATTCTTGACACTAAAAACGAAGAATGTTGTTTCCAGAATAAAGGACAGACCTTCCTGTGAAACAGCAGTTGCCAAGCTTCCCCTGATGTGTGTGTGTACATAACATATAAATCACACACACCCACGCCTTTCTAAGGGGTTTCCTCTTCTCTAAATGGAGATGATGACTAAGCTACCTCCCAGGGATGTGGTGAGAATTAAGCACAGGGACAGTGTTGGATCCAGTCCCAGCAGAGAGTAAGAGGGAAGAAGTGTCAGCCACCTGATTCTCACACACACGTCTCCTCCTGTACTTGATCTGCTCACTGCCCTCTGTCAGGGGATACTGTCATGGGCTAGCCTGGAGCAGAGCCTGGTCGTGGGAACCAGGCCTTGGAGAGGCCTGGGTGGGGACACCAGGTCACTGGGCAGGGGCTCCATGGTTTCATTTGTACAATGCAGGGACAGCCCTTGGAATGCAAAGAAGGAAATGCTGAGGGCAGAGGGAGCCCCAGGAGCAGCTGCCTCAGGTCCCCAGGAAGAGTAGAACCGCAGCCCCCACCACAGCAGGAAGGCCCGAGAGTCTTACCCAAGCGCAGGAGCCCATGGCTAACTGCATGCAGCCCCACAGGAAGGCCAGCAGCACAGCACAGGCGGGCTCACGGAAGGTGCAGAAGGAGACCAGGAGGGACATGATGGCTGTGGGGCCCAGAGTCACATCCCGGGAGGTGCCCGGGAAGAAATGCAGGGAGCACCCATGAAGGCAGGGCAGAGGCCGTACTGTGGGGAAGAGAGAGGGATGAGCATCCAGGAGGCAGGCGGCACGCCCACGGGGTCCCTGTGGTTGTCGTCTGAGCAAAGGAGTCTGTGTGTCCACTGGGTACTTGGGGCACACCAGTGCACACAGGCAGGGTAAACGCTCACTCTCTATTATCCACAGTGTGACCTGCAGGGATCAGGGGACCTCTTTTCTCCCCCACCAAAATGGGGCCCTGGGTGCCACCTGCAGGAGCACAAAGGCCTGTGAGCTTCTGTGTGTGAGTCTGAGAAAGCGTTCTTAAGGCTGCAGTGAGTCATCCCGCTGCCCCATCAGGAAATCCAGAACTAGCCGGGTGCCTAAGTGTGACAAGTGTGACAAGAGCAGTTACAGGGACGAGTGTCTGCCCAAAGGCAGTCACAGGCTCTAGATTGTAAACCAAGGCTTCTTGGCCCCATGGGGCTGGAACCCTGGGTGCCCCGCTTGTCTGGAGGGGATACTATGCATTTCTACTCTGCTTCTGGGTGGGCTCTGAGGCTTGGAGTGGGGTCAGGGCTTGGGGAGGGCATGTGGCCAGCAGCAAGGACAGACTTCTCATCCGGGGCAGGAGTCAGGCCACCTCAGCATAGGCCAGCGCCTGGGGAATGACCTTGAGCCCCACCAAGAACCTGGCAATGAAGCCCATCTTCAGCCACTGCACACAGGGACAGCCAGGTGGGGATGGACAGCTTTCTCTGCAGGGCAGCAGCGGGGCAGCAGAGGGCTGGCTGGGCCAGGCAGGGGCCTGAGGGCCTGGCCTAGCTGCAACTTCCCAGAAGACGGCATGCCTGAGGGCGACACAGACCAGCAGTCAGGGTCCAGGCTTCAAAGAACCCAGCAATAGGGCCGGGGGGCCAGGGACGTCAGGAGAGGCACAACCTGTCTCCCCTCCAGGGGGTCTGACCCAGATGGTTAAATCCCCTCTTGCTGGTCTGAGATGGGAAGCCAACCACCTGTGCAGAGGGGGCCTCAACCAAAGGTGGAGTGTCACTCTCCCCTGCTCACTGCTCCTAGGTGAGCAAACTCTAGGTACCCAAACCCTAGGTGCCTTCTCTCCCTCCATCAACGCTGGCTGGGAAGAATGTGAGAAAGGATTTCTCAATGAGAAGCCTAAACGCTAATTAGACTCAAGGTTTCTCCTCCTGGGAGAATTTGTTTGCTTTTCTTTTTTCCCCTCCCCAGAGAATTTAACGGGGAGCAGTGCAGAGAGAAGCAAGGTCCAGGGTGCACCCTCGCCTGGCTGGTGGGGTGTGGGTGGGGGGATTGGAGGCCCTGAGAGACCAGAAAATTTCCACGGGCGCAACATGGGGGACTCCACTCACTAAGGTGGGCTGCAGTGCTGGAGGGGGTGTCTCCTATCCTGAGGCCCCGTCTTACCTGTGGCATTTGCATCCCTATGAAGGTCCCATGGATTCTAGTTGTTTCTGGAGAACTTTAGAGGCTCCTCGATTAATTCAGGGTGCGCAGCATTCTTTAGGATCCCGGCGCCCCCTGTCGCAGAGCCGGCCTCAGAGCCCCCTCACCCCGCGCCCCGGGAGGCGGCTCTGGACAGAACCCGGCCGCCACCCCCGAAGCCGCCTGCCCGAACCCTGGGGTCTAAGGGTGGGACCCCACGCCGGCTAACGGTCCGCGGCCCGCCAGGCCCAGCAAGGGGGAGGGCGGCGGGGACCCAGGTGGGGACGCGGTGGGTGGAGAATGGGGGTCCCCGGTGGAGGCCCCCGCACCCTCGGACTCCGCACCGCCCCTGGAGTCCGCTGCGCCAGGGGCGACCCCGGCCCGTCCCCGGCAGCTCGCCCACCACGTGCCGGGCCTGCCGCCCGCCGCGGACTCACTTGTCGCCGCAGCTCGCGGTCTCTGGATGTCGCCTCAACCGCGTCCGCAGGAACCACAGAGGGAGGGGGAGCGAGGGGCGGGGCCTGAGGTGCACATGTCCTGGGGCGGGGCCGGGAAGTCCGGGGGTGGGGCCTTGACGAGCAGGTGTCCTCAGGGCTGGGCGGATCCGGGGCGGGGTCTGGCGGGAACCTGCTCCCCGCGCGGAGTTGGGCGCGGTAGCCGCTTCCCTGAGCTGCCCGGGGATGGGCAATGACCCAGTCAGTGGGCATCGCTTATGGGGACAATGGTGCCACTCTGTGTCCAGGGCTCCCTATTTTTCTTATGCCTGAGATTCCCAAACCTCAGCTGCCCTGGCACAGACTGGAGGGCGGGGTGAGGGAGGCCTCTGTGTTTTGGGTTTCAGGAGCCATCCCTGCGCGGTCGGGTCCTGTGGTCGCATTGACGAGGCCTGGCTCTGGTGTGGGAACGGGCTGTGCTCTGCCTGGAGCAGCCCTCACCACTCGGGGCACCCAAGCCCCACACGGAGGCACTGAGCAGGGTGGCGGGGGACACAAAGCCGAGAGCTGATTGATGCCGCTGGGCGGATGGTTCTGGAGAGAAAGGACTTGTAGGCAGACCGTGGAAGGTGGGCCTGTGGACAACTGAGAATAGTCAGCATCTGTGTGGGCTCCAGGACCGGGTCTTAGCCTGAACCGGAGGCCCTGGGGTGAAGAGCCTTTTGTGCCAGTCCGAGCAGGCGGGGCTGCGGCTGGGCTGTGCAGGAGGGGAGTGTGCAGCCAGCCTCAGCCCGAGGGTGAACTGGGACCTTGTGAGCCTTAAACCTGGGGCATCTGGGCCAGCTCTCCCCAGGAGACTTTCCTGCCTCAGCAGCCGCCGCCTGTGCTCCTCTGACCCCTCCTCAACCTCGCTGGCCCACAGCCTCCCTGGGAGGCTGCAGGCAGGCTCTTTCCCGCAGGTGCTGCCCACCCTACCTCTGCTGGCGCGTGCCATGCCATCACCCCAAATTCTTGTGTGGACAGATGTCCCCAAGGAAAGGGAATTGGCAGGAGGAGTGTGGTGGCGGGCACGGAAGTGGGGAGAGGCTGCCCAGGTGTTGATGATGCTCCAGCCAAGGAGGAGGACTTGGGGGGCCAGGTTCATGCCCTCTCCAAGGCAGACTTCAGCTGCTAAGCGGTTTTCTGGGCCCAATTTTGTTTGCTTGTTTTAACATAATTTCAGACTTATGAAAAGCTGCTACACACAACATAAAGAACTTTCAGAGACCCTTCACCCAGATTTCCGAATTGTTTCATCCTCTCTCTGTTTATCTGCATAGCTTTCTTTCTGGGCCATTGTAGTAAGTTATAGACATGATGCCCCATAACCTCTTAACATTTCAGAATGTTATTTCCTAAAAGTGAGTGCAGTCTCCTTCATAACCACAGCACTTCTTTCCATTCAGGGGGTTACTATTGCTACCAGGCCACCATCTGATCCTCAGACCCACTCGGGTTTCACCAGCTACCCGACTAATGTCCACTACCCAGGTGGGACCCAGTGCAGGGTCACTCGCTGCGTGCAGTTGTCTCTCTAGTGCCCATCAGTCAGGAACGGTCCCTCAGGCTTTCCTGACCTTGACGCCTGTAAAGCGTGCAGCCTGGGTGTGTGTTCTCGGATGTTTCCTCGGGTTTAGGCCCAGGTTGGGCGTTGTTGGAAAGAGCACTGCAGCCGTGGCCCAGGGTGTCTGTAGCCCATCACTGGGGACATTAGCTTGATCACTGGGCTAAGGGGTGTTGGCCAGGTTTTCCTGCTGTATAGTTGAATAAGTACTTTGTGCCTAAATTAAGTAACAAGGGGGATTTAGTGAGAAAATATACAGAGACTATGCGGTTATCACTAGTGTTCGCATCCCTTGATGATCCTCGGCCAGATCAGTTATTAATAGGTTGGTTGCCAAATGATGATTTTCTGATGTCATCCCTCTTGCATTTATTAGCAGGCACTCTGTGGTAAGGAAGACTTTTCTCGTTTATTTGTGTATATCAACCTGGACTTGGGGGTCGTTGTGTGATCCACCAGGCTGTAATCGTTACTGCTGTCATTGATTTTGATGTCCAGATCGCCCCTGGTTGTGCCAGCAGGAGCCCCTACCTAAGGCCTGTTTCTGTGTCTCCCTCAGGACATCAGCCATGCCTTTCCCTTCCTACGGCCTCCAGCACACCCGCCTCTTGAAGTGACACATCTCTTATCAGACCCTGCCTCCCACGAGATCTGGAGGTCAGAAACTCTGCTCCAGGTGAGAGCCGAGGCAGCTCTTCTCTGCTTCCATTTCAAAATAAACAGCTCAGCCACCTTCCACCCCATGGAGCAGAGGCCTAAAGACTGCCCCTCATCCTGGGGGTGGTTCTAAATTGTTAGTGTTTTCCTGCTGTGACGTGTAGAAAACAGAGACAGAAGAAAGTTACCCACCTGTCTAACCTATATGTCATGGGCAGTGTTTTTCATCCCAGGATTCCCTCTCCACAGGGTTTGGTTTGGTTTTTCTCATGGTGATGTAATTGCTGCCTAGTCTTTTAGTTTCCAGTGGATCCGTGTAAATGCTCTCCCCACCCTACTCCGCCTCTCTGACCCACTCCCCTGTCTATGGAGATGGTTCCTGTGATCACCCTCGTGTGGGTATAAACCCTGCCCCGGCAGCAATCTCATGACGCTGAATGGAGAAAGCCCTCAAAGCCTTCACCTTGGTCGGCAGGCAGCCCCCGGCCCTTCCATGTCAGGGGATCAAAACAGGAGATGGCAGGGCCCCTTGTCTGCCATGTGCAGGCTCCAGACTCTGCCTCAGGCTTGGGCTGGCTCCCTCCCTCAGCGCACCGCTGACCGCCCCCCAGGCCAGCCTGTCTCTTCCCAGCATGGCTCAGAGGAATTTGGCCAATTCTGACCCTGGACTCTGGGGCTTGGTTGGTAACCGGGAGCATTGCTTGTTGACACCTGGAATGTGGATAAGATGGGATTCTGTCCCTCCTACCTTGTACATGACCCATGGCGTGTGGGTTGCTGTGCTTTTTGAGGCTTCCATGTCATTGTCACAGCAGCACCGGGAGGTGGGACAGCTGGAAACATCACCCTGTTCACAGAAGGGGGCCCCGGTGCTTCCCCTGGCTCACAGCTAATGTGGGCTCTGGGCTCTGCCAGCCCGGGGGGAGGACAGGTGACCAAGACCTGGGCTTACAGGGCAGAACTGGAGGGTTGTTTCCTGGACTGAAACGCTGATGCTCTTTTTTTTATTTAAAAAAATTTTTTGGAATTATGGTAAAATACATATATAAAATTTACCATCTTAAGTAATTTAAAGTGTACAGTTCAGTAGTGTTAAGTATCTTCGCACGGTTGTAATGGATCTCCAGAACTTTTTCATCTTGTAAAACTGAAACTCTGTACCCATTAAACAACAATTCCTCATTTCTGCCTCCTCCCAGCCCCTGGCAACCACGACTCTCCTTTCTGTCTCTATGAATTTGACTCCTCTAGGTACCTGGATAAGTGGAATCACACAGTATTTGTCTTTTCATGACTGACTTATTTCACTCGGCATAGTGTCTTCAAGGTTTATCCACATTGTTGCATATGTCAGAATTTCCTTCCTTTTTAAGGCCGAATAATATTCCATTGTATGGATAGACCACATTTTGTTTTTCCATTCATCTGTTGATGGACACTTGGGTTGCTTCCACCTCTTGGCTATTGAAAATAATGCTGCTATGAACATGGGTATGCAAACATCTCTTGGAGACCCTAGTTTCAGTTTCTGGGAGGTATATACCCAGAAGTGGAATTGCTGAACCATCTGGTCATTCTGTTTAATTTTTTGAGGAACCACGATACTGCTTTCCACAGTGGCTGCAGAATTTTACATTCCTTCCATCAGTGCACAAGGGTTCCGGTTTCTCCACATCCTCACCAATGCTCGTTATTTTCTGTCTTTTGACTATAGCCATCCTCATGGACGTGAGGTGGTATCTCATTGTGATTTTGGTTAGCGTTGTCCTAATGGTTAGTGCTGGTGAGCATCTTCTCAGCTCCTTATTGGCTATTTTTTTGTCTTGTTTGGAGAAATTTCTGTTCAAATCCTTTGTCCATTTTTGAATTGGATTGTTGTTTTGTGGTTTTTTATTAATTTCATAATAGTTTATAACATTGTGAACTTTTGGTTGTACACTATTATTTGTCAGTTACCATATAAATGTGTCCCTTCACCCCTTGTGCCCTCCCCCAACCCCCTTCTCCCTGGTAACCACCAAACTGTTCTCTATGTCTAGGTGTTAATTTATCTTGCGCATATGAGTGAAGTCATACAGTCTTTGTATTTCTCTGTCTGGTGTATTTCACTTAACATAATACCCTCCAGGTCCATCCATGTTGTTGCAAATGAGACGAGTTTGTCTTTCTTTATGGCTGAGTAGTATTCCATTCTGTGTATATAACACATCTTCTTTGTCCAGTCATCAGTCGAAGGACACTTGGGTTGCTTCCACTTCTTGGCTATAGTGAATAATACTGCAATGAACGTAGGGGTGTATAAGCCTCTTTGGATTGTTGATTTCTGGTTTGTTGGATAGATACCCACTAGTGGGATAGCTGGATCATAAGGTATTTCTATTTTTAATTTTTTATCTCTATACTGTTTTCCATAGAGGCTGCACCACTTTGCATTCCCACCAGCAGTGAATGAGGGTTCCTGTTTCTCCACAACCTCTCCAATATTTGTTATTTTTTGTCTTGGTGATTGTAGCCATTCCAATGGGTATAAGTTGATATCTTAGTGTAGTTTTTATTTGCATTTCCCTGATGATTAGTGATGTTGAAGATCTTTCCATGTACCTATTGGCCATCTGTATATTTTCCTCTGCCCATTTTTTGATCAGGTTGTTTGTTTTTTTCTTTGTTCACTTGTGTGAGTTCTTTGTATGTCATGGAGATTAACCCCTTGTTGGATATATGATTTGGAAATATTTTCTTCCAGCTGCTGGGTTGTCTTTTCATTTTGATCCTGGTTTCATTTGTGTTGCAGAGGCTCTTTAGTCTAATGAAGTCTCACTTGTTTATTTTTTCTTTTGTTCCTCTTTTCTGAGTAGACATGAAATTCAAAAGGATTCCTCTATGACATATGTCAAAGAGTGTACTGCCTGTATTTTCTTCCAGGAGTTTTATAGTTTCAGGTCTTACCTTCAAGTCTTTGATCCATTTTGAGTTAATTTTTGTGTATGGCAAAAGCAGATGGTCTACTTTCATTCTTTTGCATGTGGCTGTCTAGTTTTCACTGCACCAAACTTTCCTTTCTCCATTGAATGTTCTTAGCTCATTTGTCGAAGATGAGCTGTCCGTAGATGTGTGGTTTTCTTTCTGGCCTTTCAATTCTGTTCCACTATCTGTGTGTCTGTTTTTGTACCAGTACCATGCTGTTTTAGTTATTATATCTTTGTAGTATATTTTGAACTCAGGGATTGTGATGCCTCTAGCTTTGTTCTTTTCTCTCAGGATTGCTTTAGCTATATGGGGTCTTTTGTTGGCCCGTGTGAATTTGAGTATTCTCTGTTCTATTTCTGTGAAGAATGTCATTGGGATTCTGGTTGGGATTGCATTGAATCTGTAGATTGCTTTAGGTAGTATGGATATTTTAACTGTGTTTATTCTTCCAATCCATGAGCATGGGATATCCTTCCATTTCTTTATGTCATCTTCAATTTCTTTCAATAATGTCTTATAGTTTTCATTGTACAGGTCTTTCACCTCCTTGGTTAAATTTATTCCTAGATATTTTATCTTTTTTTGTTGCGATTGTAAATGGGATTGTCTTCTTGAGTTCTGTTTCTGTTAGTTCGTTATTAGCATATAGAAATGCAACTGATTTTTGTAGGTTCATTTTGTACCCTGCAACTTTGCTGTAGTTGTTGATTATTTCTAATAGTTTTCCAATGGATTCTTTATGGCTTCCTATATAGAAAATCATGTTGTCTGCAAACAGCAAGAGTTTCACTTCACTGCCTATTTGGATTCCTTTTATTCCTTTTTCTTGCCTAATTGCTCTGCCAAAGCCTCCCGTACTATGTTGAATAAGAGTTGGGAGAGTGGGCACCCTTGTCTTGTTCCTGTTCTCAGAGGAATGGTTTTCAGTTTTTCCCTGTTGAGTATGATGTTTGCAGTGGGTTTGTCATATATGGCCTTTATTATGTTGAGGTACTTTCCTTCTATACCCATTTTGTTGAGAGTTTTTATCATAAATTGATGTTGGATCTTGTCAAATGCTTTCTCTGCATCTATTGAGATGATCATGTGTTTTTTATTCCTCGTTCTGTTGATGTTGTTTATCACATTGATCGATTTGTGGTTGTTGAACCATCCCTGTGTCCCTGGTATAAATCCCACTTGATCATCGTGTATGATCTTTTTAATGTATTGCTTTACTCAGTTTGCCAATATTTTGTTGAGGATTTTTGCATCTATGTTCATCAGTGATATTGGCCTGTAATTTTCCTTCTTTGTATTGTCCTTTTCTGGCTTTGGTATCAGGGTGATGCTGGCCTCTTAGAATGTGTTCCTGTGTTAGGAAGTGTTCCATCTTCCTCTATTTTTTGGAATATTTTGAGAAGGATAGGTATTAAATCTACTTTGAATGTTTGGTAAAAGTTTCCAGAGAAGCCGTCTGGTCTTGGACTTTTATTTTTTGGGAGGTTTTTATTACACTTTCAATCTTTTTACTTGTGATTGGTCTATTCAGATTCTGTGTTTCTTCTTGATTCAGTTTTGGGAGGTTGTATGAGTCCAAGAATTTATCCATTTCTTCCAGATTGTCCAATTTGTTGGCATATAGTTTTCATAGTATTCTTTTATAATCCTTTGTATTTCTTTGGTATCCATTGTAATTTCTTCTCTTTCATTTCTAATTTTATTTATTTGAGCCTTGTCTCTTTTTTCTTAGTGAGTCTGGCTACGACTGTGTCAATTTTGTTTATCTTATCAAAGAACCAGTTCTTTGTTTCATTGATCCTTTCTACTGTTTTTTTGGTTTCAATTTCATTTATTTCTGCTCTAATTTTTATTATTTCCCTCCTTCTGCTGAATTTGGGCTTTATTTGTTCTTCTTTTTCTAATTCCATTACGTGTAATTTAAGGTTGCTTATTTGGGATTTGTCTTGTTTGTTAAGGTGGGCCTGTGTTGCTATGAGTTTCCCTCTCGGGACTGCTTTTACTCCATCCCATATGAGTTGGTATGGTGTATTTTCATTTTCATTTGTCTCCAGATGTTTTTTGCTTTCTCCTTTAATTTCTTTAATGATCCATTGTTTGTTCAGTAGCGTGTTGGTTAGACTCCACATCTTTGTCACTTTCCCAGTTTTTTTCTTGTAGTTGATTTCTAGATTCATAGCATTATGATTGGAAAAGATGCTTGCTATGATTTCAATCTTCTTACATTTATAGAGGCTTGCTTTGTTTCCCATCATATGGTCTATCCTTGAGAATGTTCCATCTGCGCTTGAGAAGAATGTGTAAACTGCTGTGTTTGGATGGAGTGCTCTATGTATATCTATTAAATCCATCTGGTCTAGTTTTTCATTTAAGTCCACTATTTCTTTATTGACTTTCTTCCTGGGTGATCTAATCATTGATGTAAGTGGGGTGTTAAGATCCCATACTATTATTGTGTTGTTTTTAATATCTCCTTTTAGGTTTGGTAATAGTTGCTTTATGTACTTTGGTGGTCCTGTGTTTGGCACATATATATTTATAAGTGATATGTCTTGGTGGAGTGTCTCTTTTATCATTGTATATTGCCCCTCTTTGTCTCTCATTACCTGTTTTATCTTGAAGTCTACTTTGTCTGATATAAGTATGGTGACACCTGCTTTCTTTTGTTTGCCTTTAGCTTGGAGTATTGTCTTCCATCCTTTCACTCTGAGCCTGTGTTTGTCTTTAGAGCTGAGATGTGTTTCCTGGAAGCAGCATATTTTTGGATCCTGTTTTTATATCCATCCCACCACTCTGTGTCTTTTGATTGGAGAATTCAATCCATTTATATTTAGAGTGATTATCAATATATTAGGGCTAATGTTGCTCTTTTATGGCTAATTTTCCTGTTCTTTTGCATTTCTTTTGTTTCTCATCTGGTGTTTTTTGGGCTACCAATTCAGTTTGGTAGTTCTGTATGATGGTTTTCTTAGTTTTCTCTTTATTTATCATATGTGGCTCTGTTTTGATCATTTGTTTAGTGGTTACCATGAGGTTTGTATAAAAAAATCTCATGGATGAGATAGTCCATTTTCTGATGGCCTCTTATTTCCTTAGACTAAGTCGATTCAATATTTTTCCTCTTCTCCTTCTAAGTTATTATTGTCACAACTTATTCCACCTTGTGTTGTGAGTTTCTGTGATAAGGTTATATTTATTTTTGGTGTTTTCCTTCTCTTAATCTTTGATGTTATAGTTAAGTGTTTGCTAACCTATTCTGATAGATAGCTGCAATTTTTCTGATTTTGTCTACCTATTTTTCTCCTTGCTCAAAGATTTGTATCCTCTTTCTCTTTTTTTTCCCCCCAGGCCTGAGGGCCTTCTTGAGCATTTCTTGTAGTGGGGGTCTGCGGCAATGAACTCCCTTAGCTTTTGTTTATCTGGGATAGTTATTGTTTCTCTATCATATCTGAAGGATATTTTCACTGCATAGAATATTCTTAGCTGAAAATTTTTGTCTTTAAGAATTTTGAATATATCATTCCACTCTCTTCTATCCTATAAAGTTTCTGCTGAGAAATTGGCTAAGAGCCTGATAGGAATTCCTTTGTATGTTATTGTTTTTTGTCTTGCTGCCCTTAATAATTTTTGTGTCATTGACTTTTGCCAGCTTTACTACTATATGCCTTGGAGAGGGTCTTTTCATGTTGATATATTTAGGAGATCTATTGACTCATTCACTAGTATTTCCAGCTCTTTCTCCAGGTTTGGGAAGTTCTCAGCTATTATTTCTTTGAATAAGCTCTCTGCTCCTTTTTGCCTCTTTTCTCCCTCTGGAATACCTATAATCCTTATGTTGCATTCCTAATTGAGTCAGATGTTTCTCGGAGAGTTTCTCTTTTTTTCTTTTCTTGGGGAGGAAGATTAACCCTGAGCTAACATCTGTTGCCAATCCTCCTCTTTTTGCTGAGGAAGATTGGCCCTAGGCTAACACCCATGCCCATCTTCCTCTACTTTATATATGGGATGCCTGCCACAGCCTGGCTTGATAAGTGGTGCATAGGTCCACACCCAGGATCTGAACCTGTGAACCCTGCGCTGCTGACACAGAGTGCGCGAGCTTAACCACTACACCGCTGGGCCGGCCCCTCAGAGAATTTCTTCATTTCTTTTTAGTCTTAGTTCTCTCTCCTCCTCCATCTGGAGCATTTCTGCATTCCTATCCTCAGTATTGCTAATTCTTTCCTCCATATTGTCAGCTCTGTTCCTTAAAGATTGCAGAATTTTCCTTATCTCCTCCATTGTGTTTTTCATCACCAACATTTCTGATTGGTTTTTCTTTATAGTTTCAATCTCTTTTGTGAAAAGTGGCTGATTTCATTGAATTATCTATGTGTATTTTCTTTAAATTCATCGAGCCTTTTATGATAGCTATTTTGAATTCTCTGTCATTTAGCTTATAAATTTCTGTGCTTTCAGGATTGATTTCTGAGTGCTTGTCATTTTCCATCTGGTCTGGAGATTTAATATATTTTTGCATACTGCTTGAGGGTGTGGGCTCATTTTTCCTCATGCTGAAAATATGGGTCACAGCTTCCACCTGCCACCACTGGGTGGGGGTCAAGAGCTGTGTATTCTGAGCCTGCTGCAATCTGCAGGCACTCTGGCCATCCGGCTGTACTGAAGCACTGGGCAAGGGGACGAGTTCTTTCTCTTGCCTGACCCATCCTGGGGGCTTCTCACTCTTCCCCCACTATCTGCTCTCCTGGGGTGCTAGGTTGCTGAAGATACTCCTGCAACAGTCAGTCCCCTCCATATGGGAATTTCCCACAGGCTGTGAGAGAACTTGGAGAGTGACAGCTTTCCCACAGAGGGCCGACCCTCCCCCCTCTCTCTCTGAGAGCCCCACAGTCCTGGTCCCAGGGTTTCTGTCACTGGGGAAAGAGCAGAGCTCTTCTTACTTACTTCCTCTCCCTCCAGATGTTCCAGCACCTTCATCTTCGGACGTATGGCTGCATCACTCTCTGATGTCTTTTGTGTTGTGTGAATGTCCTCTGTTGGTATATGAATGTCCTTTTTGTTGTATCTCAGGGGAAGAGAGTCTAAGGGGGAAGCTCACTCTGCCATGATGCTGATATCACTCATTGTTTGATTTTTTTTGCTGACTTTTAGGAGTTCTCCTCATATTCTGGATATTAATCCCTTATCAGATACGTAATTTGCAAATATTTTCACCTGTTCCATGGGTTGCCTTTTTACTCTGTCAATAGTGTCTTTTGATGCACAAAAGCTTTTAATTTTCATGAAGTCCAATTTGTCTATTTTTTTCTTTTGTTGCATGCGCTTTTGGAGTCATATCTAAGAAATCATTGCCAAATTCAATGTCATGAAGCTTTGCCCATGCTTTCTTCTAGGAGTTTTATAGTTTCAGCTCTTACATTTAAGTCTTCAATGCATTTTGAGTCATTGTTTGTACATGGTGTGAGGTAAGGGGCCAGCTTCGTTCATTTGCTTGTGGAGATCCAGTTTTCTGGAAGCATCTGTTGAAAAGACTGTCCTTTCTCCGTGAGTGGTGTTGGTGCCCTTGTCAAAAATCATTTGAGCAGATAATGCTCTTTTGCAGGTTTTTGTTGAAATGTGGCTTCATCGTTATTCCTTGGAGTTGTACCAAAATGCCCCTCATGCCAAGGTATGTTGCTGCAGTCTGTCTCCCCATCTCCTGCTCTGGCCCTGGTGCATGGTCAACCTGCTGCTTCCTGTCCTTGATCACAGCTGGTTTCCAAGGGCTGGAGGAGGGGAAGCAGAAACACACCTTCATCCCTCACTCAGTTGCTGAACAGCAGGTGGGTTTTGTTCTGTGGTGGGCGTGTGCCCTAAGGGCTGGAGGCCAGTCCTCTCTGGGGTCCTCCCCGTGCTGCTCCCAGAGCCCCCTCCCTGGCAGCAGGAATGGATGAGGTTGTGGTGCTTGTGCTCTGGGGGTGGGAAGCCTAGATGCCTCTGGTAGTCAAGTCCGGGTCTGTCCCCTCTACCATCTCAGTGCCTCTTGCTTTCCCACGGAGGTGGCATACGGCAGCTCCCGCCCACCCTGGTGCCCACACTGCCCTCCACTTCCTCCAGAGCATCCGCAGGCAGGGGTTTTTGTGGTGGGTGGGTCTGACATCTTCCTGCATGCGTCCTTTCCTCATCTCCCCATCACCCCCGTAGCAGACACATCTCCTCTGAGTCGTCAGCAGAGGTGTATTTTCTGGATTGCACCCATGGTCCGGGTTTCACTAGGGGTCGCCTCTCTACCTGCTTCTAGATCATCAATGGGCTCTGCAGGTTTGACATCGAGGACTAGGGGACGCGGAACTGCAGCCCATCTGAAGCTGTGAGATCGCCAGCCTGGTCTGCCTGATCTTCTGGCCTCTTCCACCATCAACCGCAGGGTGAGTGTTGGGCGGGAGGGCTGACCCTTATCTCTGCGCCCCTTCCTGTCAAGGCAGTCTTGGGGAGAGGCCAGGGGTAGAGTGCAGCCCTCACCTGTCCCCACTCCCCGTGCCTCTGTCTGTGCTCCAGTTTGCAGGCCAGATGACAGCACTGTGTTCCTGGGCTGACTTCCTCAGCAGCCTTTGTCACTACCACCTCAGGGATCCTGGGCTGGGGACAGGCGCCTGCTGAGCCCTGTGCAGTGAGGTCGAGTGGCCAGCGGTGCCCAGGGCCCCAGTCTCAGCCTGTGCTTCCTGGGAAGCTACCGGACGCTGCTGTCCCTGCTACTGCCTTCTTTGTGGCCTCTCTCTCCTGCATCAGGCCCCTGCCCTGCACCCTCCTCCTCGTGCTGGGCTACCTCCTCTACGCCATGGCCATGACGCTGCTGACTGAGCGGGCAAGCTGCACCAGCTCTGACCGTGGGATGGCTGTGTCCCTGGGCAAGTCAGTGGGATGGCCACCCTGCCCCTCCCTAGTACCTGGAAGGCCACCTCCAAGCTTGAGCCCGGTCACCTTTGAGCTTATAGGGGACGTTTTCCTACAGCTATGGCACCTTCCAGAAGAACCTGAAATGAGAAGGGCACAGTGTCAAAGGGTCACAAGTCACCCAGCCGCCAGGCCCTCCCTCCTCCCCTCAGCTGGAGGCCCCGCAGTGCGGTGGCTGTCAAGGCCTTTTTCTTCTTTAGCCATTTGAGGGTTTAGCCGTGTGAGGCTCAGGAGTCAGTGCGTCCCCAAGAGGGCCTTTGGCCTCTGTTCTCACTGTCCTTGAGGTGGGCAGTGTGTGGCATGAGTCTCCTGTCCCCGGGTGATACCAGGACAGTAGCTCAGCCTCCGGCTCCAGGGAAGAAACAAAGACCCTAAAAGAGATTGCTGAGAAAATTAGATGGTGGTTCTCTGATTCCTAATTTTAAGGTTAAATTTTGCCGCATTTGGCAAAGCAGGGTCATTCTCCAGCAGGGGTGTTCTCCCAGCGATTCCAAGGCTGGGCCGTACGATTCCCTTTTGAGGAGAAAAGATCCTCTAGGAGCACAGGTGCTCGGGGGACAGTGCTCCACCGCTGGCTCCATTCCAGCCCCCGAGCCAGCGAGCCCGTGGCTCAGCGGCTGCCCAGCACCCCCAGCTCGTCCGTGGTCTCTCATCCCCGTGGACGGAGGGGATGCGGCAGGGCCGCAGGAGCTGGGCGTCTGGTCTACAACCAAAGACGGTCCAAAGCATTGTTTGTATCTTCAATAAAACCCAGTGCTCAAATACACAGGGACCTTTTGATGAAACCTGAACGTTCACACCACAAGACAGTTACACGTTTGCCGTCAGAAATCATCCCCCGGGGTCGCGAGCACCTCCCTTCACCCCACAGATGATGCACCAGAGAGAACAACGTCTCAACGGTGATTTTACACCAAGCCTGCTTTGTTCTTAAGTTTTCCAACTGTACATGGGGGGCTTGGTATTTTGATGTAAACTCAAGACAATGTCATTTTGGGGCCTGTGACCAAAAATCAACCCAGATTTGTAACCGACCACAGATGCGCATAAACCTGTTCTTGCTCCTGAGTCTTGCGGTGCCTGGGCTCAGCCTCCACTGAGGTCACCCTCACAGTCCCTTCAGCACTTGGGGACTGCAGAGACCGCTGTTTATGCCGTCTTCGCCCAGAGGGACAGTGAGATCATTTGCAGTGGCGACAGGCCAAGGCGGGTGTAACACTGAAGTGGCTGGAAGAGGGGGGCCCCAGGAGCTCGGGGAAGCGGGCCCAGAGTGGGCCTCGGGCAGCACAGGCCCGGAGCTGGGCTGAGCCAGAGGATTTTGCTGCCTCCTCTGTAGGTCAGAGTTGGCCTCAGTATGAAAAGCTGAGGATCCTGGGACATGCGCTGCATTTTCTGTGGCTCTAGAAGCTCAGAGGGTCCTGTGTGCTTCTGGGGACTGAGCTGCACTGACCAGCCCCAGAACATGATCATCTCGCAAGGAGTGCACCGTCCTGGCCAAGTGTCCGCGTCCCCCTTTCCCTGGGCAGGGCAGGTGCTCTTGTTGTATTAGAGGGAAGTAAGACACCATAGTTTCTACAAGTTCAACATGAACAGATGACAGGCTTTGTCAGCAGACTCATTAAGTCAAGAGAAGGGCTGTGAACACGGTTTGTGAGATGATGGTCTGGGGTCAGACAGCAACGGCACTGTTTCCCCACGACACCCCCAGTGGATGTCTACCCCTGCCCCCGAGGATGCGGTGTCCCATTTACCCTCCATCTCTCTCCATGGCTTCACTTGTCCCCCACACACCACCCTCATCCACATTTCTCTCGTGCTCTCTTTTCTTCACCTGAAAACACTCTCCAGCAACCTACAAAAGAAAAACCGTAATGCTCCACTTCACCCACACATCTATTAACTGTGAAACAGCCACCTACTGTGTGCACCTCAGCTGTGCTGGGGACATGGAGGAAACAGGCAGGACCACCCACTGCCCCGGGACCTCGTGGTGCAGAGCCCAGAAGTCATAAAGAGCAAAGAGGAACGGCAAGGTCAAGGAGGGCACAGGGCCCAGTGGTCGGGGGCCTGGGAGGCGGTATCTGGGGGAGAGCAGACTGCATGTGGGAAGGGCAGCCCACCGCCCGCAGTGGCTGGCGCCCAGGGAGGCAGGAGCAGAGTGGGTGGCTGGGGCTCCAGCTGCTTCCAGGAGAGGGTTTGGGGACCTGACCTTCACAATGATCCCGAGTTCAAGGTTGCAAAGGGCTCTCACTGCAGTTGAGAAAGGAATGGGGGCCGAGAGCAGAGGCTGAAGTACAGTAGAGAGGATGCTCTGGGGGCTGGACGTGGACTTTGGGAGGAGTCCTGGAGTCACGGCAGCTGGGGTGATGGGGTTGGGGGCAGGGGGACACATCAAGGAGGAAATAGACATCCAAGGAGAGAGGTGCTGGCTCGGCTGAGGGGAGGTCAGGCTGGGGACGGGTATCCTTGCTGTGCCATTCTCTTCCTCTCTCCCGGGAGCCTCAGGAGTGTTTGTGCTCTCTGCCTCCACCTCCTCAGCTCCCACTCACATCTCGTCTTTCCATCCTCTGGCCGCCACCCTGACTGCTACCAAAGGGCCAAATCCAGACGCCTCTCAGACCACACGGTCCCAGCCTTCTGGCAGTGCTGAGTGTGGGAGCCACAGCTCTGTGGTTCTCCTGAGGCTCCACTCCAGCGATTCACCAGCCCCTCAGGCTACACTGTTCCTCGGCATTGTCTAGTGGCATCTGGTAATATCCCGAGCGTGCTGTGTTCTACAGGATGTCACCTGGAAAGCTCTGAGTCTGTGCCTCTGAAACTTTCCCCGTTAAGATCTACATTCTAGGCAACCCAGGAAGGTGGGTGAAGCCAGCTGTCTGCATCGGTTGGCCCCCAACAACCAGCCACTGATTTCCTGTGTCCCCTTTCCAAGTGAAAGGGGTGCTGTTTTCACTACACACAGCCCCGTGCTCATTGATGAGATGCACAGTCCTCTGGTCCTCAGGCCAGGTCTCTGAAGGTCTGCTTGGTCCCCCTGCCTCCTCAGCCAGCTGACTTCCTCCCATTCAGTCAGCACCTCCTCACCCTCCCTCCACCTCCCACCCAGCAACCCCTCCTTCCGGGTTGGATTTATTGCCCCCCTCTGCACTTACCTCACACTCCGCAAATAAAAGCAGAGAGGTACTTCTTTACCACTGCTTGGTGCTGGGCCCTTCAAGATGCTGAATAAATAAATATTGTGACTGAATCTCCAACTAGTGTGTTTGCTCCTTGAGAACAAGCAGTAGAGCTCACTCATCTTTCTAGCTCCAGCACCACAGTAGCTGCCCAATAAACACACTGTCTGACAAATACTTATTCTACCTGTTACATACACATCCAGCTCCTAACCTCTCAGGAACCAACATATGAACTACTTGGGTAAATTAATTTATACATGAACAGACAAGGATTGGCACAGGGACAGGGCTACTGAGTCTAATGTTGAACAAAAATCGTTGGACAAAAACACGGTCACTGCCTTGGAAGGGACCTGTCCAATATTCAGATTGTAGAGCTAGGTATGAGAGCGAAACCTGTAAACTGTTAGGAGAGAACATAAGAGGCAATTTTCATAACCTTGCATCAGTCAATGTTTTTTTTTGATATGACATCAAAAGTACAAGTGACGAGAAAAAATCAGATTTCATCAAAATTAAAAATCTTTGTACCGCAAATGATACTATCAAGAAAGTGAAAAGACAACCTACAGTATGGGAGAAAATATTTGGATCTCATTTATTTGATAAGGCGCTTGTATCTAGATTATACAAATACTTACATTTCAACAATAAAAAGGTAAATAATCCAAATTAAAAATGGGTGAAAGATTTGAAAAGACATTTCTGCAAAGAAGATATACAATTGCCAATTAGCACGTGAACAGATACTCAGCATCTTTAGTCATTAGGGAAATGCAAATCAAAACCACAATAAGATATTACTTCATAATCACCGGGATGGCCATAATCAAAAAGACATACAATAACGAGAGTTGGTGACGTGGAGAAATTGGGACCCTCACACATTGCTGGTGGGAATGTAAAATGAGGCAACAGCGTTTTGGCAATTCCTCAAAAAGATAAACACATGGCCCAGCAATTCTGCTCCTAGGTATATATCCAAGAGAATTGAAAACATATCCACGCAAAAACTTGTCCACAAATGTTCATAGAACCATTATTCATGATAGCCCCAAAGTGAAAGAAACCCCAATATCCACCAACTGAGGAATGGATAAATAAAAACTGGTATGACCCATGATGGAATATTATTTGGCCATAGAAAAGAATGGAGTACAGCTAGGTGCTACAACATGGGTAAACTTGAAAACACTATGCTAAGTGGAAGAAGCCATTCACAAAAGACCACATATTGTGAGAGTCTGTTTATATGAAACGTCCAGAATAGGCAAATCTATGGAGACAGAAAGAAGATTAGTGGTTGCTTAAGACTGGGGCAAGGAGGGAGAACGGGGAGTGGCTGTGAATGGGTACAAGGTTTCTTTTGGACAGGACAGAAATGTTCTAAAATCAGATTGTGGCGATGTTTGCAGAACTCTGTGAATATACTAAAAAACACTGAATTCACTTTAAATGGATGAATTGTATGGTATGTGAATTCTATTTCACTAAAGCTATTTTCTTAAATTATGGAATGTGTCAAATCCTGGGGTGTTTTACTTCTGGGAATGTATTCTGAGAACTTCCTTGTACAGGAATTCAGGAGGTTATTCTTGCTACATCCACCAAACATCCAGGTCCCCAGTGAGTGCTGGGATATAAAGGGGAACAAAAACAGACCCCACGTCTGACAGCCAGGAGTTTAGAGTCAGAAAGATCAATGTGAACGTGAAACTTTGATAAATGCTCCCAAAATAGGTCCACTGGAGCAATAATAGGAAGACTTGACCCCTCCACGGAGGTCAGGGAGCCTGTTTTTCCAGAAGACTGACTGATCCGAGGTCTGAAGGCAGAGCAGGGCTCACTTCTCTGAGAGATGGAGGAATGTGTTTCAGGTAGAAGATGCAGCACAAGGAGGCCCAGGAGGGAGTGCGGGGAGAGGATGGGGCGGAGAGGGTGAGAGGAAGCCTGAAGCCAGGGGAGGGCCAGAGAGGAGCTGGCTCATGCAGAACCTTAAAGCCCATGGTGACAGTTTGGTGTCCATCCTCAGAGGGTCAGCAAGTCCTCGACAGTTTTATATGAGGGGGGTGAATGTGACATCAGAATGTCACATCAGAATGTCACCTTGAGGAGGTCACTCTGCCTGTCCACTCCTTCCTGGGGCCTTCTGTGGCCTGGGTGGGCACCAGCCTCTCAGCCGCCCCATTACAAGCAGCAGACAACCTGCACCAAGGAGCACCCAGGCAGCCAGGGCAGCAGAAGCAGGAGGCGCCCAAGGTGGAGGGGAGAGACCGGCTTCTAATTTCCAGGAATTTTTATGTCTTTCTCATGAACACAAACAGCCTTTGAATACTTTTGAGGATATTATTATATTTATTTGTGAGTCTCTTTCTGATTGGTCTATTAACTCTGTTTCTTCAGGTGTTAGTGCTTTTTATTGCATTTCTGCTTTCATGGTGTGTCCTCAAATGCAGGATGATTCTCTGTCTCTATGTCTGAGGACCCTCAATCGTTGGTGGACTCAGCTTGCTGACAGTGACTGTGGGGGAGAAGGCGGGTTCTAACAATGTTTGAAAGGTCGTGTTGGTAGTTTACAGTAGGGGTTCATCAGCTACCAGGGCAGTTTCAGCCTCTCCAGCCCCAGATCCTGGTGTCTGCTTCATCCTGAGAGCAGATGTCACTGTCGTCTGCTGCTCGGCCCAGTCAGAAACTGGCCAACTGCTCGAAGAGCATGTCCTGATGAGTCACCCAGTGTTGGCCCCTGAGTCTCTCCTGGCACCTTTATTTCCTGGGACACACCCTCCACTTTTACAGGAGTTCTCTCCTGCACCCACCTTGGATAAGGTTCCCTCCAGATTCATTTCTCTGTAAAGGTGGCCCTGTCTGCTTTCCCTCTTTCAGGACTTTCTCACAGTTTCTAGCGTCCTGATGGCACTTTCTCACTTTCCAGTGCACTGACAGTTTAGTAAAGTTCACTCTTTTTTGCTTCAAGCCATTCCAAGAGATGTTGATTGATAGAGGAGGCAGATGCCATAGTAAACATAATCTAAGTTTTCCTGAATGATGTAGAAAGAAGTTTAGAATGCTGTGGGCCTTCGGGATCACCCTTATGAAGATCAGTCATAGAAAGTGGCATGCTCTGCAGGAAATCGGATGGCATCAAATAGGAAAAGTTCTGCTAAAAGTAGCAAGTTGCACAGAAGCTATCCTGGTGCTCTTGTACAGACAGGGTTTCTCTGCAACATTTGACTTTACTCCTTCCCGGGATAAAACTGTTGAGTCTGTGTCAATACGCTGAGAACACAGGCTCACAATGGAGACCGTGTGTAGCTGCTTGAGCAGATCCACATCATCTTTTGAGAGAACAAAGAAAGCCTCTTTCTACCTGCATTAGCCACACACACATTAGTCTTTTGTGTCATCAAGAATATAACTCAATCTCCTAAAATACAGATATATTAATAGAACAAGTTTACCCTCTTCCCACATGGTACCTAAAGCATTTTGTCTAGTATTTTTAGCATAAATTAATACCTGCATCCTAGGAGACTATGACTCTGAGAACTAGATAATTTATCATCCAAATGAGAACACTCTGAGAATAAAAGTGGATGCTATTCATCATGACTCCCAGAAAACAAGCACAAGGTTTCAGAGAAACCAGGATGGATGATCACCCTGGACAAGATCCAGTGCCTTTCCAATGTCTGATGAAGAGTCTGCCGTGTATGTTACACGTTCATTCCTCCCAATTGCCTTTCCACCAGTGTGATTGGGATATGAAGGGAGAGCAAACGTTTCTGTACAGGGCCAGAGCAGGAAACGCGAAAATGTCCTTCCAGTTACAGTCCTACTGAATCTCATGGGGGAATATTTTATAACTGGAATCATCTACTTATTTAAATGAAAGAATATCAAGTGGGAAAATTGTTTCCATCTTTTTAGTCGTATCTCAGGGTTGCAACACGGAGGCCGCTTTCTCATCTTTCATTCCTTTGTATCATGTAAGAGTTGAGAGTTCTTGTACATTATCTCATTGAGTCCTTGACAGGAATTCATCAAGGCAAGTGTTGTTACACTTCCAATTTACTGACCAGGGAAAACAATGTGCAGAGAAGTAAGGATTTTTTAAATAATCTAATGGGAAAACGTATATTATTGTTGTGCATATTTGCATTTCTCTGATTTTTTAGTGTGAGTATTTTTTTTTCGTGTCAATTTGTTCTTTCTTTTTTGTGAATTGCCTATGAGTGTCCTTGCCCATGTTTTTCTATTAGGATGTCCATTTTTCTTACTTTTCTCTGATGTTTAATTTCTACTTTTTGTCAGAGCAATAAATATATCTAATTTAAAAGTCCAGTAGTGCTCTCAGGATTGTGGGGAAACTAGCAGTGTCCTCCCTATTCTTCCTCTCTCAACTCCCTCTGGCTTCCTTTCAACTCTTTCATCTGTTTCTTCTGATATTTATCTTCTTATTTCTAAATAATAGTCTTTAATTTCTACTTCTTCCTTGATTACTCTGAATATTATATACTGACTTCTTCTGATGGAACATAAGAAATCAGCACTGGTACAAAGCACCCACTCACCTCACCCCACACACGGACCCTTCTCCCTTCTCCCAGCCCAGCTGTGTCACGATTTCTGATTACGTTGATACTTAACGTTGAACTTACGACTTTGGAAACACTGTTCACTCGTGAGCTATACAGTGTAGCACAATTATATTTCCCTTCTGGTACAACATTTTGTTCTTCCAGGAGTTAGTAATTGGCCCCTCTGCACACTTGCTTCATTTTCTATGTCCTGTTACCGATTCTTCCCAAACCCTCTGACGGGGCTGAAGTCTCCTCTCACTGGGTCGTCTACTGGTTCCATTTGTTTTCCCCTTTCTATCCTCCTGCCCAATTGGCCGACCAGGTCTTCAGGCCCATCACATAGCTGCCGTGCTGGGACATCCCTCCACCACCACCCTGTGAACTCTCGTCATCTCTCCCCATGTTGGCTTCCTTGTTTCCCAGATTCTATATCTGTTTCTTGGTTTTTGCCCTCATTTTCTAATTTTAATGTTGTGTATCCTTCAGTAGCATCCTGAGAAAAGTGGAGGAAAGTAAAATTTTGAAACTGGGCATGTCTGAAAATGTCTTCATTTTACCCTTACTGTTGATTAATCATTTAGCTGGATATAGAATTCTGACCTGCAAATCAATGTCCCTCAGAATCAGGAAGGCTGTGCTCTATTTTCTTCTGGCTTCCAGTGTGGCTGTTCATATGTTCAATGCCATGCTGTTTTCTCATTCTCTGTGTGCATGCCGATCTTTTCTCTCTGGAAGCTTTTAGAACCTTGCAACAGTCAGATTATTGTCAGAACAAAGGAAGTCATTTTATGTATGAAGAAAGCACTCTGTGAAGCTTCTATCAAACCCAGAAATGGTGGCTGCTTTCATGGAAACAGAAGACACACAGGTCCCCTCTGGCGACCCCGGAGAAGGCTCAGTTCACCCTGCAAGCTCTGAGCCCTTCTTGGTGCCAGGCAGGGAGCCAGGAGAGCAGGGTGCTGGTTTCCAGACAAGGAAAACAGGGAAAGAGGAGCCCCAGAGTCGGCCACCCTGGCTAGGTCCCAAGCTGCCTGAAGGGCTGTGTCCCAGCAATTGTGACATGTGATAGGTGCCCAGGTGACAGGACTGTCTTCCTTCTCAAAAGGGACACTGCTTTGGATTCTTTGTATGTTATTTTCTACACAGGCTTCAACAAAATGGGGATTAATTTCTGTGGCTGAAACCTTTTCCACCCAGACAGATTCAGAGGACACAACTGTGGTTGTATCTCGAGGGAAGGTCATATCCCCTGCTTTCCCACCAAACGAGTCAGTCTGTACAGAGCAGGGTGACAGGCACACCGTCAAGGTCCTGGGACTGCTGGCAGCACTGCACCAGGAGGTGGTCGATGTGTGCGCTCAGTAGGAGGAAGGGGGGTGACATTCTAGGGCTGAGACCAAAGGGGAGGCATTCCAAGTTTCAGATCCAAGGGACAACATGACCAGAGGTTTTGGCAGCAGCACGCAGGGTCAGCTGGAGCCCAGTCAGCAAACCTTGTCTATAAAGGGCCAGACACTACATATTCTAGGCTGGGTGGGCCATGCGGTCTGTGTTACAGCTCCTCAGTTCTGTCTTTGCAGCAAAAGCAGCCACACCAATACACCCATGAGCAGGTGTTGCTGTGTTCACACAAAAATTTACAGAACTGGGCCGCTTGTCCCCCTACCATGCTGACCCCTGAGCTAGAGGAGGAGGACCAGAGGAGGAAGGCCTAGTTCAGAACCCACCGCAGCAGGCCCAGCAGAAGCAGTGAGGGTCTGAGCTAGCAGAGGAGGCCTGAAAAGGCTCAGGGAAGCACATCTCGAGGGAAAGAATCTACAGGGTTCAGTGGCCCAGGATTGGACAAAGCTGGAGAGTGACAGCAAGGTTTCTGGCCCATATCCAATGGAAGGTAGAGACACACTGTGGTCTGAGGCAAACTCTGGCCCAAATTTCTAGGCTTCCCAAGAGAGAAATAAAGATGTTGCTATTTTCTTCACAAAAAGATTCGTGATAGTTTTTTTTTTTTTTATATCCAACACTGCACAGGACATTTAAATTGGATGAAGTTTCTACATACTATGGAATGAAGTAAGATTTAGTGACAGCAATCAGTTTATAGTAATTCCCCAATTTCAAATATCCACATGAATTACCAGAATGCCCTGACAATGCCTACATTTCTCAGTCCAACCTACATTTCCCACACTAATTCTACCAGCCAGCAAAGGGAAAAAAAAAATCCTTCAAAAAATTCTCTATTCTGTTAAAGAAAAAATACTCTCACCACCAATATATAGTGTGATGACTCAGGAAGGAAGTTCAAAAGATGCCACTGAATAAATGATCACTCTGGTTCCCTAAGTTATGACCAAGAGCTGAGCTGCCGGGGAACAGAGGAATTCTCTGCAAAGGGCCATGTTCTATTGCAGGGTCTGCTGCTTGCAAACAGGTAGACCCACTCCACACCACCCAGTCCTACCTTAAATCCAGTCGGGCACCAATCCACAAACTGGATGGTGCGCTTGGTCTTAATGGTGGCGATGGCCACGTTGACGTCTTTCGGAACCATGTCCCCCCTGTACAACATGCAACAGGCCATGTACTTGCCATGATGAGGGTCACACTTGACCATCTGGTTGGCCTGCTTGAAGCAGGCATTGGTGATCTCGGCCACGGACAGCTGCCCATGGTAGGCCTTCTCTGCTGAGATGACCGGGGCGTAGGTGGCCAGGGGGAAGTGGATGCGGGGGTACAGGACCGGGTTGGTCTGGAATTCCATCAAGTCCATGTTCAGGGCCCTGTCAAATCGCAGGGAGGCCATGATGGAGAATACGATCTGCCCGATCAGATGGTTGAGGTTGGTGTACGTGGGCCACTTGATATCCAGGTTGTGCTGACATATGTCATAGATGGCTTCATTGTCCACCATGATGGCACAGTCAGAATGTTGCAGGGTCACGTGGGTGGTCAGGATGGTGTTGTAGGTCTCCACTATGGCCATGGAAACTTGGGGGGCTGGGTAAATGGCAAATTCAAGCTTGGATTTCTTGCCATAGTCCACCAACAGGCTCTCCATGAGCAGAGATGCAAAGCCAGAACCGGTGCCACCCCCGAAGCTGTGGAAGATGAGGAAGCCCTGCAGCCCTGTGCACAGATGCGCCTGAGAGAGAGCAGAGAACGTGAGCCAACACCTGCAGAAGCCACACCGCCCACCTCCAACCAGGCACAGTCACTTCTCTTCCTCTGCAAGATGATATGACTCACAACCTCCCCAGGTAACACCCATTACACTTAGAGGCAGAGCAGAGCAGACGTTCAAGATGTATGGTGCACCGCAGCCACCCTGGAGAGTCAGACTGTGGACTCTTGATTCTGGCCTTGGTTTTGCCAAAATGTCCTCCTGGTCGCAATCCAAGGCCTACCCTCCCGTCCAGGACAACGTCCACAGGGAGCTTTCTCGGCACTCTTGTCACCAGTTTGTGGATCCAGTCCAGGACCAGGTCAACGATCTCCTTGCCGATGGTGTAGTGGCCTCTGGCGTAATTATTGGCTGCGTCTTCCTTCCCGGTGATCAGCTGCTCCGGGTGGAAGAGCTGCCTGTAGGTCCCTGTGAGCACTTCATCTACAGAGGACACAGGGGCCATGAGTCTTTAAGGCCTATTGTTAACTCACCAGGGTGGACAGATTCGCGACTGTTCCATTCTACCAAGCACATGCTGTTCCTTGTAAGTCAACAGCATCAGTGTCTCATAGGAAAGTCTCTGTGTAATACACAGACTAGAACTGCAACCTATGGCTCTAGGAGAGAAGAGTCAACTCACAGTACAAATGTCAGGGTGACCAGTTCCCAAGGAAGGGAGTAGAACTCTCACACCTGCACACAGGCAATTCTACACATTCATGGTTTGTCATACCCCTAGTACAGCCAAGGGTATAACTGAAAATTCCCTTACATACTAGACAGTCACCAGGTCAGCGTGACTTTTGCTGGGCAGTCTGATCAGGGCACCCTATGTGGCCTGGGTCTCACAGATTTTAGGGTGACATTCTGTCATCTCCCGGGGGGCCAATGAAAGGTGCTTTCTTCACAGTTCTCCTTAGAAACTACCTCAGATTCCTAATCTGGAGGAACCCAATGAATGTTCTATCCTTACCTTTTTATGTCTAAGATGCAGGTCAGGACTTGTGCACCAGCCAGAGGGAGCGCACAGCATTAAGGAGGGACCAGTGCCCGGACACCCTGCAGACAGAGTCTACATAACCACCTGACCACGGCTGAGGTGCCACCTCCAGCTCCAGGCCCCACCACTGCACCCTTGAGTGGTGAGCTGGCCCAGTCACCATCACCACACCCTGAGCCAGGTCCTTCAGCTGTCCCTGCCCCCGGTGCTGCCGACAGCAAGCCCAACACCACAGGCAGGGTGCAGGCACAAGAGTGTAATCGTGACAAAGGTTTGGAGAAGAATGAAATGTTCAATGTAAGAAATGGGTATGGTTTCATCAACGGGAAGGACACCCAGGAAGATGTACACAGACAGCCACAAACAGGAAGAACCCCAGAACTGAGGACCTTTGCAGTGCAGGAGACGGGGAGACTATGCAGTCTGACGCTGTGGAAGGAGAAAGGGCGCAGAGGCTGCAAGTGTGACAGGCCCTAGGGGGGCTGCAGTGCAAGACAGCAGACATGCAGCAGACCAGGACCCTCATAGATGCTCTCCACGTCACAGGGGTCCTCCCCACAACCGCCAGCAGAATTAGCAGAATAGTGACAGCAGGGAAAGAACAGGGACCAGAGAGTGCTCCCGAAGGCCAGGCCCCACAGCGCCAGCCCGACCCCAAACAGGCCACGGTCCCCACCTTACTGCATGCAGAGACCCTATGGGTGAAGACACAGTGTTCCAACCCTCCTGTGCAGGGAAGAGTGATGGAGGGGACTGACAACCAGCGTGCAGGAGAACAAGGGAGACCAGTGAGACAGAAGCTGTATCGGGGTGTAGACCACAATTCCACAGGGGCCCTCCTCACCAAAGACAGCCCAGAAAGGACGGCCATGAAGATCAGGAAAGTCAAGGAAATGAGAACCTAACGTAAGCAGCTACCTCAACGTTAGCACCGCTGCACCTTCAATGACCTACACAGATGCCAAGAAAACCCTAAACCACATGATGGCAGAGAGACAAAGGCAGTTCTTCCACCAGCTGAGAATTCCTCCCCTCCTGAGGCTGAGCAGGGTAGGCTGAGGAAATGCAAGCTTACCATCTCTACCATCATCTGCTTTAGTCATCCAAGAAGAAGAAACAAATATGAAATTCCAGCAATAAGAAATGAAGACAAGATGGGAGCTGAAGACCTTAAGTGCTTGCTTTTTCCCTCTTTACCAGATAACTAGAAGTATCTGTTTATCTACGCAGCATGGCACTTTCATTATTTTATCTAAAGTTGTCTCTTTTTGGTAATAACAATGTGTTTTATTTTTTTCTGAAGCCTGGTTTTTCTCAATACACCTTTAAATTTTTAAATTGTTTCATATCTGGTCAAGTTAAATATTTTAAAACCTCATTTTTAATTTGTATCAAAACTTTACAACTTGATATTTTAAAAAAACTCAACAAACTGCAAGTGCCTGTTAATAAAGACCTTAATAAAAAATTCAATTACTACAAAATATGTTTTCTGAATGTTGGAATTAAATTAGAAATCAGTAACACAAAGATATCTGAAGCCCCCTCCACCAAATAGTTGGAAACTAATAACAAGGGGGATTAGAAATTATTTTGACTGGAATTAAAAGGAAAACACAACATACTAAAATTTGTGGGCTGCTGCTAAAACAGTGCTTAGAGGGAAACATATATAAAACACTCATATCAGAAAAAGCTGGAAAGGTCTAAAATCAATGACCTATAAAACTCTTCCAGAAAATAGAAGAGAAAGAAATGCTTCACAACTCACTCTATGAGTGCAGTATCACCCTGGCACCAAAACTAATGACAGTACAAGGAACCACAGACCAGTATCCCTCATGAACACAGACCCAGAAAGTCCTTCAAAAGTTTCAAAATCAATGACCTAAGCTTTCAACTTAAGAAACTAGAAAAAGAGCAAATATCCAAATTATGCACAAAAAAAGGAAATAATAAAGAGCAAAAATAAACTAAACAGAGAAAGAAAAAAAGAGAAAAATCAATGAAACCAAAACCTGGTTCTTTGAGCTGAACAATCACATTGATAAACCCCTAGACAAATTGATTCAGAAAAAGAGAAGACACACATTACCAATACCAGGAACAAAAAAGAAGATGTCACTACTGATACTAAGATCCATATTGAAAGCATAGAAGAGTATTATGAATGACTCTGTGCAAATAAATTCAACAACATAGATGAAATGGAAAAATTCCTTACACCTACTACTGGAGCTAACTCAAGGAGAGAGAACCAGAATCAAAATGAAATAGGCAGTCAAAATGGTCACATCAGGACCCAGATAATTTTAAGCATGGGTATTCTTTCCTTATCATGTAATTATGATCACGTTACAGTTCAGAAGTCGCAAACTACTTCAAGTTCTTTCTGATTTCCTAACCCAGCACCGTAATCTCCTAGCTAGTAAGAGTGATGGTCTGGAAGACTAGAAACTCTACTTCTGGTAGTAAGTGAAAGACAAGGGGCTAATTCACAGCTGATAGGCTAATTCTGGTTCCAAGCAAACTGCAATACCGAGCAGGAAAAAAATGCAGCTGGGATTTCCGTTAAATTCATCTTGAGACACAAACCCTTCTATCACAAAAGGAAAGTAATTGGAATGGCCAACATTGTCTCAGAGAAGATCAGTGTAAGTTCTGATAAATATATGGCAAGCAATAAGATATATTGGAGCATATGAGGAAGCCATTTGGTGTAAAACTAATTTGGCCTGATCTTTCTTTTCCAAAAAGGGCCTGTGGCCTTTGAACATGCATTGTATATCTGCTTTAAGCAATTAACATGTCCCAAAGACAAAAACAAATGCCCTTAAGATAAGGATGCAACTTCCCACACATTGGCATTTCCTTAAGGATAAGCATCTCTCCCTAGGGTAGGATTTGATTGCTGCATGCATCCTGTGACTGCCCGACTCGAGACAACAGACCTGCAACCAGCTGTGCCCATGGAGACAGCAGACCCGATACCTGCTGTGTCCATCAATCACTGTGCTGACAGGGCAGTCTTGTGACTATTGTAAGAGGGACATTGTAATCATAAGTGACACATGCTCTTTGATGGTATATAACCACTCTGTACACCCCACTTCTTTGGAGTGCTCCACTTCTTTGTGAAAGGACTCTCTCAGGCTATATGGTCCTCAAAGTTGGCTCATAATAAACTCACCCCAATTTTGGTTTATAGACTGGTTATGGATTATTTGCATCAACATTTCTTGGTGTAGTTGTGGCACGATTTCAGAGAAACCCACCAGAGACTACCTGGAATCTACACTGAACCAGCACTTGGTACCGCAGGGGCACTTTGAGCACACCCGAATCACTGCATTCTTCAGGTGACCCTGGTGAATTCTCCTGAAACCCGGACCTCCTTATTTTAAGTTGATGGTCCAAGAGTTTATATGAGCTGTTTAAGGTCTTAAGACTAGAGGCTTTGATGGGTACTGGTACATTTCCTGGGTGGAGAAAAACCTAGGGGGAATTTCCTAGGCCAAGGGAGCTTAGGGGAAGCTTGGAGTGAAGTGGGTTGTTTGTTCTTTTAATTTGGCTTTAAAATTGGAAAGAATTATGTTTATAAGGTCTGAACAAAACTGCTTGATAGAGAAATGAGAGTCTGAACATGTTCAGCTCTGAAGAAAAAGGACATTGCTCCTCTTGACAGAAAGGTGTTTTTCAGGTGACTGAAAAACTCAGCGGGAGTGTCAGAGGCGAACCTCATGACATGCGGCAGTCCCCTAGGGAACTCCACTATCATTCATGTTAATTAATTACAGGTTCATTTGGGGAAGTGCATATGAGGGTTGGTCACCCATGCTTCAAACCCCCACAGTGGTACTAGGCTGCCGGCGGGAAAAAACAATAGACGTAAGAGAATGATTATGGCCTTCCTTTAGAGAGTAACACTCACAAGCAGCACACTTCTGACCCACTAAGCTGTACTTAGAAGTTGTTCAAACTTTATAAAAAACAAACACAAGCAAGCAAACAAACAAACAAAAACTAAAAGAAAATGGGAAACCATGCTTCAAAAGCTGGCCAGCTCCCGGATGGACAACCTCCGACTGGGACTCCAGTGGGTTTCATGTATAATGCATACAGAATCAATGATTGCAAGTATTTAACTAAATGGGAAAGATTAACTAAGGATGACTTAAGTCGTAAATGGCCAAAATGGGAAAAGTTTGACCTCTCAAAACTACTATATTTGCCCGCACAGTTTAAAAAAGCTGGTTATAAAACTAAAACAAAAGAATGGGAAGCTTATTATGATTGGCATTTAGAGGCATCAAAGTGAAATAATGATAAAATGACTTCTTTACAGGAGACTACTGTAACTTGACAGAGACTATTTCTGAATTAAAGAGGGATAAGAAGTCAGAAGCTGTCCCCCCCCGACCCCTTATCTCCTCTACCTCCTCCACTGCCACTTTTGGCACCTCAGAGCTCATCTCCTTCTTCTCCCTCAGTGCTCTTGTATCCTTTACTTTCTGAGCTTCTGTACCCTGACCTATCCACTCTGCCTCCTCCTCCTTCACCTCCCCCTCCTCCACCCCTAGAGAAAACAAGGAGTAACTCTCAGGGAGCAGATACTGAAAGTCCTAAAGTTATAGTGGCTCCCTTTAAGGAGAAACCTGTTACAGGGAGAGGCAAGCCTGTTCTTCTGTATACTGCCCGGACTAGAACTGAACTTAAGAATTTGATGAAGGACTTCCCAAACTCTTTGCAAGATCTTTTAAGGTTTGCTTGAGAATTTGATTTAATTGTTAGAACATATACACCAGGATATTCATATTTATATCAGCTTGTGCATTTGCTGGTGTCTGAGAGCAAAGCAAGTGAATGGATAGAAGAGGCAGATTGGAGAGACCCCCCTGGAAGATTTGCATAAGTATGAGCCTCATGACCTTAAGGAGTGCAGGGATATTGCTCGAAACTTACATAAAGCCATTCCTGTAGTTTTCCCCAGGAAGATAGACTGGGCTAAGGTCCATCAATGTAAGCATAGACCCAAGGAATCTATCTTTGATTGTTTTGAAAGGCTTGAGAAAACCTTCAAACAGCACACTGGGATGGCTTCTGAAAGTTTTGAGGATCATCAAAATGATTCAATTTCATTTTATTTTTTTATTTTTTAAATTTTTTGTTTATTGCAGTAACATTGGTTTATAACGTTGTATAAATTTCAGGTGTACATCATTAGACTTCTATTTTTGCATAGATTACATCATGTTCACCACGCAAATACTAATTACAACCCATCACCACACACATGTGCCGAATTATCCCTTTCGCCCTCCTCCCTCCTCCCTTCTCCTCTGGTAACCACCAATCCAATCTCTGTCTTTATGTGTTTGTTTATTGTTGTTATTATCTACTACTTAATGAAGGAAATCGTACGGTATTTGACCTTCTCCCTCTGACTTATTTCACTTTGCATACTACCCTCAATGTCCATCCATGTTGTCACAAATGGCTGGATTTCATCGTTTCTTATGGCTGAGTAGTATGCCATTGTGTATATATACCACATCTTCTTTATCCATTCGTCCCTTGATGGGCACTTAGGTTGCTTCCAAGTCTTGGCTATTGTGAATAACGCTGCAATGAACACAGGGGTGCATGTATCTTTATGCATTGGTGTTTTCAAGTTCTTTGGATAAATACCCAACAGTGGAATAGCTGGATCATATGGTAGTTCTATCCTTGATTTTTTGAGGAATCTCCATACTGTTTTCCATAGTGGCTGCACCAGTTTGCACTCCCACCAGCAGTGTATGAGACTTCCCTTCTCTCCACATCCTCTCCAACACATGTTGTTTCCTGTCTTGTTAATTATAGCCATTCTGACGGGTGTGATGTGATATCTCATTGTAGTTTTGATTTGCATTTCCCTGATAGTTAATGATTTTGAACATCTTTTCATGTGTCTGTTGGCTATCTGTATATCTTCTTTGGAGAAATGTCTGTTCAGGTCTTTTGCCCATTTTTTAATGAGGTTGGTAGTTTTTTTGTTGTTGAGACACATGAGTTCTTTATATATTTTGGAGATTAAGCCCTTATCAGATGAACGGTTTGCAAATATCTTCTCCCAATTGTTAGGTTTTCTTTTCATTTTGTTAATGGTTTCCTTTGCTGTGCAGAAGTTTTTTAGTTTGATGTAGTCCCATTTGTTTATTTTTTCCATTGTTTCTCTTGCCCGGTCAGACATGGTGCTAGAAAATATGTTGCTAAGACCGATGTCGGAGAATGTACTGCCTATGTTTTCTTCTAGAAGTTTCATAGTTTCAGGTCTTACATTCAAGTCTTTAATCCGTTTTGAGTTAATTTTTGTGTATGGTGTAAGGTAAGGGTCTACTTTCATTTTTTTGCATGTGGTTATCCAGTTTTCCCAACACCATTTGTTGAAGAGACTTTCTTTTCTCCATTGTATGTTCTTGGCTCCTTTGTCAAAGATTAGCTGTCCATAGATGTGTGGGTTTATTTCCGGGCTTTTGATTCTATTCCACTGATCTGTGTGTCTGTTTTTGTGTCATTACCATGCTGTTTTGGTTACTATAGCTTTGTAGTATATTTTGAAATCAGGGAGTGTGATACCTCCAGCTTTGTTCTTTTTTCTCAGGATTCCTTTACCTATTCGGGGTCTTTTGTTGTTCCATATAAATTTTAGGATTCTTTGTTCTATTTCTGTGAAAAATGTTGTTGGAATTTTGATAGGGATTGCATTGAATCTATAGATGGCTTTAGGAAGTATGGACATCTTAACTATGTTAATTCTTCCAATCCAAGAGCATGGAATATCTTTCCATTTCTTTGTGTCTTCTTCAATTTTTTTCAGCAATGTTTTATAGTTTTCCATGTACAGCTCTTTCACCTCTTTGGTTAAGTTTATTCCTAGGTATTTTATTCTTTTTGTTGCAATTGTAAATGGGATGGTATTCTTAATTTCTCTTTCTGCTACTTCGTTGTTAGTGTATAGAAATGCAACTGATTTTTCTATGCTGATTTTGTATCCTGCAACTTTACCATATTCGTTTATTACTTCTAAAAGTTTTCTGGTGGATTCTTTAGGGTTTTCTATATATAAAATCATGTCATCTGCAAATAGTGATCCTTTCCAATTTGGATCCCTTTTATTTCTTTCTCTTGCCTGATTGCTCTGGCTAGGACTTCCAGTACTATGTTAAATAGGAGTGGTGACAGTGGGCATCCTTGTCTGGTTCCTGTTCTTAGAGGGATAGCTTTTAGTTTTTCACCATTGAGGAAGATATTAGCTGTGGGGTTCTCATATATGTTCTTTATTATGTTGAAGTACTTTCCTTCTATCACCATTTTATTCAGAGTTTTTATCATAAATGGATCTTGTCAAATTCTTTCTCTGCATCTATTGAGATGATCATGTGATTTTTAGTCTTCATTTTGTTAATGTGGTGTATCACGTTGATTGATTTGCGAATGTTAAACCATCCCTGCATACCTGGAATAAATCCCACTTGATCATGGTGTATAGAATTTTTAACATATTGTTGTATGTGATTTGCTTGTATTTTTTTGAGGATTTTTGCATCGATGTTCATCAGTGATATTGTCCTGTAATTTTCTTTTTTTTGTGTTGTCCTTGTCTGGTTTTGGTATCAGGGTAATGTTGGCTTATTAGAATGAGTTAGGGAGCTTCCCTCACTCCTCAATTTTTTGGAAGAGTTTGAGAAGGATTGGTATTAAGTCTTCTTTGAATGTTTGGTAGAATTCACCAGGGAAGCCGTCTGGTCCTGGACTTTTATTTTGGGGGAGGTTTTTGATTACTGTTTCGATCTCCTTACTGGTGATTGGTCTATTCAAATTCTCTACTTCTTCTTGATCCAGTTTTGGAAGGTTGTATGATTCTAAGAATTTATCCATTTCTTCCAGATTGTCGAATTGGTTGGCATATAGCTTTTCATAGTATTCTCTTATAATCTTTTGTATTTCTGAGGTGTCTGTTGTAATTTCTCCTCTTTCATTTCTGATTTTACTTATTTGTGCCTTCTCTCTTTTTTTCTTGGTGAGTCTAGCTAAATGTTTGTCAATTTTGTTTATCTTTTCAAAGAACCAGCTCTTGGTTTTATTAATTTTTTCTATTTATTTTTGGTCTCTATCTCATTTATTTCTGCTCTGATTTTTGTTATTTTCCTTCTTCTACTGATTTTGGGCTTTGTTTGTTCTTCTCTTTCCAGTTCCTTTAGGTGCATTGTTAGATTGTTTAATTTCTCCTCTTTCATTTCTGATTTTACTTATTTGTGCCTTCTCTCTTTTTTTCTTGGTGAGTCTAGCTAAATGTTTGTCAATTTTGTTTATCTTTTCAAAGAACCAGCTCTTGGTTTTATTAATTTTTTCTATTTATTTTTGGTCTCTATCTCATTTATTTCTGCTCTGATTTTTGTTATTTTCCTTCTTCTACTGATTTTGGGCTTTGTTTGTTCTTCTCTTTCCAGTTCCTTTAGGTGCATTGTTAGATTGTTTATTTGAGGTTTTTCTTGTTTGTTGAGATAGGTCTGTATTGCTATAAACTCCCCTCTTAGAACCACTTTTGCTGTATCCCATGAATTCTGGCATGTCGTATTTTCATTTTCATTTGTCCCCAGGTATTTTTTGATTTCTTCGATTTCTTTGTTGACCCAGTCGTTGTTCAGTAGCATTTTGTTTAATCTCCACGTATTTGTGGTTTTTTCTGATTTTCTTCCTGTAGTTGATTTCTAGTTTCATATCGTTGTGGTCAGAAAAGATGCTTGGTATTATTTCAATCTTCTTAAATTTATGGAGACTTGTTTTGTGGCCTAATATGTGATCAATCCTGGAGAATGTTCCATGTGCATTTGAAAAGAAAGTGTATTCTTTGGTTTTTGGATGGAATGCTCTATATATATCTACTAGGCCCATCTGTTCTAGTGTGTCATTTAAGGCCAATGTTTCCTTATTGTTCTTCTGTTTGGATGATCTATCCGTTGGTGTAAGTGGAGTGTTAAAGTCCCCTACTATTATTGTGTTACTGTCTATTTCTATTTTTATGTATATTAATAATTGCTTTATATATTTAGGTGCACCTACATTGGGTGATTAGATATTTACAAGTGTTTTATCCACTTATTGGATTGTTCCCTTGATCATTGTGTAATGCCCTTCTTTGTCTCTTTTTACAGTTTTTGTTTTAAAGTCTATTTTGTCTGATATGAGTACTGCTACCCCAGCTTTCCTTTCATTGCCATTTGCATGGAGTATCTTTTTCCATCCCTTCACTTTCAGTTTGTGAGTGTCTTTAGGTCTGAAGTGTGTCTCTTGTATGCAGCATATATATGGGTCTTGTTGTTTTATCCAATCAGCCACCCTATGCCTTTTAATTGGAGCATTTAGTCCATTGACGTTTAAAGTAGCTACTGATATGTTTGTACTTACTGCCACTTTTTAACTTTTTTTCCCTCAGTGTTTTAGTAGTCCTTCTCTGTTCCTTTCTCCTTCTATACGGAATTGATGGTCTCTTTAGTTTGACCTCTGTCTGAAAGCTCTACTCTTTAACTCCCCTCCTCCCTCCTTTTATGTTTTTGATATCGTATCTAACCTCTTTTTTGTGCATTTGTATCCATTACCGTCTTATCACGGAAACAGATAATTTTTCCTGTTTGTGGTCTTCTCTTTTCCCCTTAAATCAGTCCCTTTAACATTTCTTGTAGCACTGGTTTCTTGTTGACAAAGGCCTTTCATTTTTGCTTGTCTGGTAAATTTTTTATCTTTCCTTCCATTTTGAATGATAACCTTGCTGGGTAGAGTATTCTTGGCTGTAAGTGTTTTCCTTTTAGCACTTTAAATATATCATGCCATTCTCTTCTAGCCTGTAAGGTTTCTGCTGAGAAGTCACCTGATAGCCTTATGGGGTTTCCTTCGTATGTAACTTGACTTTCTCTTGCGGCTTTTAGGATTCTCTCTTTATCTTTTTGATTATGATGTGTCTTTGTGTGGGCCTCTTTGGGTTTATCTTGTTTGGGGCTCCCTGTGCTTCCTGTACCTGGATATCTGTTTCCGTCCTTAGGTTAGGGAAGTTTTCATCTATTATTTCTTGAAATAGATTCTCTGCCCCTTTGTCTCGCTCTTCTCCTTCTGGGACACCTATAACAGGGATGTTAGTGTGCTTGATGTTGTCTCAGATGTCCCTTAGACTGTCCTCACTCTTTTTAATTATTTTCTCTTTTACCTGTTCAGCTTAGGTAATTTCTTCTAGTCTTTTGTCCAGCTCACGGATCCGTTCTTCTGTATCCTCTACTCTGCTTTTGAGTCCCTCTAGTGAATTTTTCATTTCCAGTATTGTATTCTTCATTTCTGATTGGTTCTTTTTTATATCTTCCATTTCTTTGTTGACATTCTCACTGAGTTCAGCTATTCTTGTCCCCAGATCAGTGAGCATCCTTAACACTCTTTGTTTGAACTCTCTGTCGGGTAGGTTGCTCATTTCTGTTTCACTTAGTTCCTTTTCTGGGGTTTTGTACTGTTCCCTTACTTGGAATGTACTCCTTTGCCTTCTCATTTTGCCTCTTTCCCTGTCCTTGTGTCTACATATTAGGTAGGTCAGCTAGGTCTCCTGCTCTTGGATAGGTGATGTTATGTAAGTGATGGCTTAGGAGGCCTGCAGTGTGCTTCCCTCAGTTCTCAATGTTCCAGGGGTGACGCCTATGTGGGCTACATGTGTCCTTCTGTTGTGGCCTGTTTGGTCTCCCTGTAGGAGCCCAGGGAGGCCGAGTTATGCTCCTGGCCAGCTGTTGTAATGCTCAGCTGCTTGTAGTTGTTGTGGGCCCTTCAGTCTCTCTATCAGGTGTGGGGAGCCCCAGCACAGTTGGCTGCAAGTTCTAATAGCACATTTGTGTTGCAGTATTTCTTTTAAGTGAGTAGGCCCCCAGCGTGGCAGGTTGTTAGGCTCAGGGCCTTACAGTTGCTATAAGCCTCCAGTCTTTATGTCTCTTGTCAGCTCTCTGAGGATTGCAGCTGGGTGGGGCTGGCCTCAGACATGAAAGCACCCAATTGTTTCAGGCTTTGGAAGGTGGGGCAAACCCCTTACGTGGGTCTTTAAGAAGCACAAGTCTTCTGCAGCTGACAAGCCCTGCCGCCCACAGGTCCACACACAGTCAAGACAGTCCTGCCCCATGTGTGCACCCCAACCTCCCGAAGCGGACCCAGTCTCTCCACAGTGGGAACCCCACACACTCCACCACCGCCCCACCCTCTCCACCCACTCCTTGTGCACGCCCTGCCCCACTGAAGTGGGCTCTGTTGCCAGGCTGCAGAGAATCCAGTCACCAATCTATGCAGGCCCACAAGTTGCCTGAGGGCTTGTTGTTGGGTGGGGCCAGTCTCTAGGGTGGGCTGCCTGCCCTGGCTGAGCTGGATTAAATTGGTGCTCTAGCGGGTGTGGCAGACCCTGTGCCAACAGGCCTCAGGGAGAACTCCAGTGGCGTCTGTGTCAGCACGCCCACACCAGGCCACAACAATGGCCGCCGCCAATGTCCCAGTCCCTGGAGAGGTCTCACCTCTCACCGAGATGCACACAGGGTCTATTAGGTGAGTCTATTTTCACCAAAACACTGTGCACCTTTCTTTCTGGTGATTTTAGGTTGCTATCTGAGATGGGTGAGTTTGTGTGTGGGCCCTTTAGGAGCCCGTTTTAATGTCTTTGTGAACCAGGTTTTCTGGGGGTACTCCCCAATGTTTTAGTAGCAGGTGTCAGGAGAGGGAGAGAATCTCCCTCTGCCCCTTTCCTTAAGGTTCTTATGGCTGGCCAAATAATTATCCAGACAGGTTAGCAGGAGAAAATAATACCAAGTTTAATAACATGTATACATGGGAGAAAGCAGGGACACTGCATTTCTCAACACAATAGCAGAAATTCTCGTCTTAAATACCACGTTCAGCCAATGACAAGGGGGGATTTTGGGGGTGGGGGGAGTCAGTTACAGGAGATTACCACTAAAGCACAGTAAACAAGAGTAAGGTTATTATGCAGATTTAAGGCCTCACCTTCCACATTAATAAGTGTCTAGAAATGAGGTCATCCCCCCCTCTTCCCAAAACAGAGAGGGAGATACCTTTACAAATGGAGATTTCCCTTATAAATGTAAATGTTTGTCTGGCAACTCCTTGCAGGGCCATCCAGAGAATGTGGCCAGAGAGACAGAACTTCTGATAAGATGGGTTTGTTGGTGTCTTTCCTATTGTAACATTTATCCTACATTATCTCTACAGTCATCATGATAGATCTGTTCCAGGAAGGAGCCACCATGTCAAATTCTTTAGGCAGTTAGTGTGGGAGGTCAAATGTCCCTCAGAGAAAACAATCAAGATAAAGAGATATATTTTAGGATGGCCAAATCTTGATCTCCCACACAGGCAAAGTCAGATATTATGGTACTCGTCTCGATTGTGCTGGTTCCACAAAATGCCCACAGCGGGGGCGCTCCCCAGCTCAGGACCCTGCTCCTCCAGGGAGGGCTGTGTACCTTTGGGCTGCTCCAGGGCAGCCGTGAGGTGCTAAGGCTTGTGAAGGTGGCATTTTTCCTCTCCAGTAGGGAGTTTCTGCCTCTTCCACCTCAGTTAGGATTGTCTGTTGTTTCAGGAGTTCCTCTTATCCCGTTTTCACTTCTGTCTCAGGGGTAATTTTTCCACAAGTAGTTGTAAATTGGCTGTGTCTGCGGGAGGAGGTGAGTTAGGAGTCTGCCTATGCTGCCATCTTGACTTCCTTTCAAAATGATTCAATTTCAAATTCAATTTTCTTAGAGGGATTAGATGAGGAATTAGCAAAGTTAGTTAAGAGACATGAACTGGACTGGACTTCAATGCACACTAGTGCTCTTGTCACTATTACGGATAAACTATCTAAAACCCTACTGAAAAAAGAAAAAGCCACTAAGGCTATGAGTACACAGCTACAACAGCTTAGTGGCCCAACAAAAGCCATCCTTTTAAAATCTAACCAGAAACAAATGACCGTGACTGTTACTATTGCAAAAAGCCTAGTCATTTCAAATGAGATTGCCTTAAGCTCAAATGGGATTTAGGGCATGACAACAATAAACAGGAATAAGGCTGCTCCAAGGGTTATGAGAGGGCATTTCCCCTCCTCCTCATAAATGCCTTAGAGGAAATTGAGATAACTATTGGAGGGGAAACTTTAAAGGCCCTTGTAGATACTGGGGCTACCTTATCTGTCCTCAATCCTACCCTTATTCATTGCCCTCTCCCTTGGAGTAAACAGGCATTTCAAATGGTAGGGGTTACAAATTTTCCAATGCAGGTTTTTAAATCAGAACCAATAATTTTTCAATTAGGAACCATCACAGGAAAACATGTGTTTCTCCTGGTTAAATTGCTCCAATTCATTTGATTGGATGAGATCTTCTAGAAGCATACAATGCCCATATTTCCTTTTCACAAAAGGGGGAAATGCTTCTAGATTTAGAAAATTGGGATGCTGACCAAAATGTAGTTACTGAAAGGCTGATGATTGTGAAATCAATGACTCAAATAGAAGAAGAGAGGGGCCGGCTCCGTGGCTTAGCAGTTAAGTGTGCGCGCTCTGATGCTGGCGGCCCGGGTTCGGATCCCGGGCACGCCCTAAGGCACCACTTCTCCGTCCAACGCGAGGCGAGTCCCACGTACAGCAACTAGAAGGATGTGAACCTATGACATACAACTATCTACTGGGGCTTTGGGGGAAAAAAATGAATAAATAAAATTAAAAAAAAAATAGAAGAAGAGAAAACTGATGACCTGTTATTACAGGTGCCTAGAGAATTATGGTTATCACCTTCTTCAGATATTGGGAAAATTAAATCAGCCACTCTTATTAAGGTGACTGTTGACAGCTCTAAGCCTTTACCTAATATTTGGCAATATCTACTTAGACCAGAGGCATTAAATGGGATAAGGCCTATCATTCAGGAATTTCTTGAAAAGGGACTTATAATTCCTTGGACTGGTCCCTGTAATACACCTATCTTGCCAGTAAAAAAGCCTAATAGAAAAGGCTGGAGATTTGTTCAAGATCTGAGAGCTGTAAGTAACATCGTGATTCTCCAACATCTTGTGGTACCAAATCCCCACACTTTGCTCTTGGCCATTCCGTCTAACAGCTGCTATTTCTCAGTCACTGATTTATGCAGTGCCTTCTTTAGCATTTCCCTAGAAAAGAATAGTCAATATCTTTTTGCCTTCAGGTGGGATGATCACCAGCATACCTGGACAGTTATGCCACAGGGCTATACTGAAAGCTCCACTTACTTTTCCCAGATACTCAAGGCTGATATAGTGAATATAGAGTTCCCTAACAACTCCACTTTAATTCAATATGTGGATGATTTGCTCTTGTGTTCAAAGAATGAGTTGGATTCTCAGAAGGACACAATTTATCTGTTGCAACAGCTAGCATCTAAGGGGCATCAATTGTCCAAGGACAAATTACAATTTTGCCTGCCTATTGTATCTAGGACACAATATCTAAGGATGGACTATTGATTGATTCTGAAGGATTAAAGGAATCTTGGCTTTTTCTTTTCCTAAGACAAAGAAACAGTTAAGAGGATTCCTAGGACTAACTGGATATTGCAGGAACTGGGTACCTAACATTTCACTTATTGCCCAGCCCTTATATATATTACTAAAGTCTGACCAGCCTGATTTAATTGAATGAATACCAGAAAGAGAGAAGGCAGTACCTACCTTAAAGTCTGTTTTGGCTCAAGCACCAGCCTTAGGGCATCCTAATTACAGCATGCCATTTTACCTCTTCATACATGAAGATAAAGGAAATGCCTTAGGCATCTTAACTCAAAAACATGGGGATCAACATGGACCTATAGGGTATTATAGTCAGCAATTGGACTCAGTGGCAAAAGGGCTTCCACTTTGTATGAGAGCCATTTCAGCAGCAGCCCTCTTATGCAAGACCACTGAAGAAATAGTGATGAGGTCGCTTTAACTATGTTCTTCAGTCGAATCTCTCCTAAATTCTCATCACACTGAGCATTACTCTCTAAGCCAACTAGCCTCCTATGAAGTTTTGTTGCTCTCTGCTCCTAATGTTACCTTAGCCCGATGTAATAATCTTAACCCTGCAACTTTACTTCCATCATCAAAGGAAGAAGATGCCTATGACTGCATTTTATTAACTGATTATTTACTTACTCCTAGGAATGATTTGCAAGAAACTCCCATTGATAATGCTGATCTAATTTGGTTTACAGATGGGTCTTACTTAAAGGATGAATAAAGACATTATCAGGCTGGATATGCAGTAACGTCCTCAGTGGACGTAAACGAGAGTTCTTATTTACCAGAGCTCAAATTGTCACAGCAAGCTGAGTTAATTGCTTTGACTTGAGCTTGTCAATTGGCCAGAGACCAGGTAGCAAATATCTACAATGACAGCCGTTATGCTTTCAGAGTAGCACATGACTTTGGAATGCTGTGGAAATAATGAGAGTTTTTAACCTTTTCAGGTCAGCCTATAAAGAATGGGAAACACGTTGCAGAATTATTCAATTCTATACAGCTACCGAGGCAACTAGCAATTATTAAAGTACCAAGGCATTCCAAATCTGATACTTTGGAATCTAAAGGAAACTGGCTTGCTGATGCACCTGCTAAACAAGCAGCCTTGAAGCCTTGCCCTACCCAGCCCTGAGAATGCCTGCTGCTTCCTATTAACTCTGCTAACCCAGTAAAAGATTTCCTTCTACAGGCTTAAGAAATTGTCACAGAAGAAGAGAAATAGATATGGCAATCAAAAGGGGGAATTTTTGAGACCCCCCTCACAGATGTGGTTTGGGCCCAATAGGAAACCCACAGTACCTATTGGAGCACAATGGCCACGGCTCCAGCATATACACCAACTAACCCATTGGGCACCTGAAAAGATGATTTTATGAGGAAGACAATACTTTTGGAAACTTTCTCCCACAGTGGACCATAAAGCCTACACTTGTTGTGTTATATGCCCAAAGTATAATCCAGGGAAACTGCTCCATGGGTCACAAGGCCACTTTCCCTTTACTAAAGGACCCTTTGAGGTATGGCAATTGGACTTTGTCCAAATGCCACCATCTCAAGGATATAAATACATCTTGGTAATGATCTGTATGTACTCACATTGGGTTGAGGTCTTTCCTTGCAGAAGAGCAATGACTCTAACAGTAGGTAAATTACTTTCAGAGAGAATAATTCCTGTTTGAGGAATTCCTACCGAGTTACATAGTGACTGGGGAACTCCTTTCACCACACAAATAATTAAATCTATTTGTAATATTTGGCCGATAATGCAGCATTTCTACTGTGCTTACCATCCCCAATCCTCAGGATTGGTGGAAAGAACTAAGGACATGATCAAAACTCAATTGGCAAAGCTTTCAGAAATATTTAATCTCTCATGGCCAAAAGCTCTTCTGCTAGTGCCTCAATCTTAGACCTACACCCTTTGGTAAAGATTGACTCTCTCCTTTCGAGATAATAACCGGACGACCTATATAATTGGACGAAGGAATGTATGAACCAACTTTACTTAAAGGAGATATTTTACATTATTGTCAAGGTCTCATTGATGCTCTTAAAAGAAATGAGAGATTAGTAGCTAGTTCTTTTCACAGTGAACTCCCGGGAGACGAAGACCTTAAGGATCATGGATTACAACCTGGAGATTTTGTTTATGGGAAAAGACACCAGATAAAGGACCACATCAGGTGATTTAACCAACCCATGCACCACAAAATTAAAAGGAGTAGACTCATGGATTCACATTTCTCATTTAAAAAAGTCTTCTCCACCTGAATGGGCTTCAACTCCAGTCTCTGACACCTGACTTTGACTGACCAAGATGAGTATCTCTAAACCAGGATGAGAAGAAGATGACATCTGTTGTACACAGCTGTCCCAAGACTCTGGACCAGGGCTGTATTCCTAACCTTATATCTCCTCATTTAAACCCTTATAATGTTTAAGCTTTAAGTAATTGCTAAAATAACCAATTCCTAGATTGCCTTACTTTTTTCCTACCCCAATACTTTACCCTCCAACTTTATAAGATAGAATAGAACCTAACTACAAAACTTTTTATCAATTACAAAAATGCCATTTAAGATTTCCCTAATACTACTTTTGTTTTTCCAATCTGCATCCAAATGGACCTCTGAAGGCAATGTTTTTCTGTAATGGGCACATTCCTTTGCTACACAGAAAAATCAGTCCAGTTGTTGGATATGTGGCCAACTTCCACTTTCTAGCACCTCTGGGTTGCCTTGGTGGGTCTCTCCCTTTCAAGGCACGGATTGGAAAGCTTTAAAGCAATTTATTATAATGGAAAGTTCTAGTTCCAATGTTCACAGTTCATCTGGTATTACTAATTATGATCCTGAAACGTGGCCAGTAGCCCATACTATTAATGATACAGGGCACGGCTATTCTTTTTCTGTTACTTAAACCATCCAATTATCCCAACAAATTGAGGATGAATAAAAGAAACCAGACATTACAGTAAGAGCTATGGAAGGTTTCACACAAATTTGGGATGGATATGTTTGGCTTACTCCTAGCCATGGATCTTTAAACATATCAGCACCTTTATGTTGGGAACAGAGAAATCATTCCAAATAAAATCTACCAAATTACACTCAAAAGATGGGCTGGGTATTCCAAGAGTCATGTCAGAATACTATCATACTTAAAGAAAGTGATTGGTTTGGAACAGACTGGTCTCAGAGACCAGGCATTTATTGGGTGGCTCCTAAGGGAACTCAGTGGTTATGTGTAGCAAACCTCTGGCCTTGGCTGCTGCCTGGATGGCTAGGGCACTGCACTCTGGGATTCCTTTGGATACAAGGAAGGATTCACCCTGCGCTAACATCTGTTGCCAATCTCCCTCTCCTTAAGGCCAGATGGACTCATTCAGTGTCCCACTGTTATGAGCACCTATCGGCTATATTTGCTCCTTCCTTGGGGCTAGAGCATGTCATATCACATATAGATGCTCTGACTGAATTTACTCAACAAGCCCTTAACAATAGTCAAGCAGGAATAGCCTTATTAAATGCTGAAATGTCTTTAATGAGAAAGCCTGTCCTTCAATATAGAATGGCATTAGATATTCTAACAGCATCCCAAGGTGGTACATGCGCAATCATTCAAACTGAACGCTGTGTTTTTATACCTGATGAGTCTTCCAATGTGTCTTCTCTGCGAAAGCACATGAAAAAACAGGTGAATGCCCTAAGCGATCCTACACCCAGCCTTGACTTATTCGGTTGGCTCCCCTCTGGTATTGGTTCCCTTTTTAGATCTGGATTGCAATTCCTATTTCTGTTACTTCCTGGAATTCTTGTACTAATCATAATATTCAAACTAATTGTTGTTTTCTTTACTCAGTGTTGTAAGACTGGCATGCAAACTAGAGTAATGATCGCTTGGTGACTTGAGATGGTCATTCAATCTTATAACCCTGGACAAATTTCCTTTTCTGATAAGGGCTATGCCTAAGAACTCATTTTAAACTATCTTTTCAAAAATCTTTAATTATTATCATTGTTACTGTACCTGTTCTATAATTGTGAACAATGTAAATGTAAGGAGTCATAAAAAAGCACATATACAATGTTTGTGCAACAACCTAAAATTAATTCAAAACCCGTGAAATGCTTCCTCTGTTAGTATATATACCTCTTTGCTTGTCCACTATATCTGATTAATTCCCCCCAACGTAGACAACTGGGGAAATAAATGAGACAAAAACCTGGCACCAAGGGACATTATGGACCCAGGGCAGGCAGCAACCACCTTGGCACCGAGGGACAATATTTTGATCATCAATGCTTTCTATTGAAAGATTATAGATCAAAAGGGAGGAAATGATAAATAAATGGCAAGCAATAAGATATATTGGAGCATATGAGGAAGCCATATGGTGTAAAACTAATTTGGCCTGATCTTTCTTTTCCAAAAAGGGCCTGTGGCCTTTGAACATGCATTGTATATCTGCTTTAAGCAATTAACATGTCCCAAAGACAAAAACAAATGCCCTTAAGATAAGGATGCAACTTCCCACACATCGGCATTTCCTTAAGGATAAGCATTTCTCCATAGGCTAGGATTTGATTGCTGCACTCATCCTGTGATTGCCCAACTCGAGACAACAGACTTGCCACCAGCCATGCCCATGGAGACAGCAGACCTGATACCTGCTGTGTCCATCAATCACTGTGCTGACAGGGCAATCTTGTGACTATTGTAAAAGGGACATTGCAATCATATGTGATACATGCTCTTTGAGGGTATATAACCGGTCTGTACACCCCACTTCTTTGGAGTGCTCCATTTCTTTGTGAAAGGACCATCCCAGGCTATATGTTCCTCAAAGTTGGCTCATAATAAATTCACCCCAATTTTTATTTATAGATTGGTTATGGATTATTTCATTGACAGTTCTTTTAGGTTAAATTCACATCAACTCATCACCACTTCCCCCTCAGCTGAAATTTCTTAATTTAATTGGTTCAACTAAGTACTATGAACTCTTAAAATCGTATTTAGGCATTTCAACTTGAGAAAACCCTATTATACTAGCAAACAATGACTGAATAGCTCTTCTGAAAGTATTAATCATGGTATTTTTCTTTTTCAAGACAAATCCTTTGCTAAAAATAACAGCCCCTAAAAATGATGATATGCACACATTTCTTCCAGTCCTGAAGCTTCCTTTTACCTGCCAGGTAATAGAAGATACTTCCTCTTTACACTTGGAATACTTCACCTCTAGAAACATTTTTTTGAGCAGCTTGATTACATGCTGTGCAATGACCAATAAGAGAAGCCTCAAAACCAACTTTTACGAAAGGAGAACGCAGAGGTTAGTGTGAGTTATTATACAGTTACATGCTTTTTATCAAATTTGGAAGCTACCACAGGGGTCAGGAGGAGGGCAAAATGGGTAAAGGGGGTCAATTATATGGTGATGGATGGAAACTACACTTTTGGTGGTGAGCATGCTGTAGCATATACGAGTATTGAATTATAATGCTGTACACCTTAAACCTATGCAATGTTATAAACCAATGTTACCTCAGTAAAAATAAAAACCAAAAGAAAGAAAGAAACCATTGCCTAATATGCGGTCATGAAAATTTACTCCTATTTTTTTTCTAAGAGTTTGTTGGGAGTTGAGCTGAACTACTCCACAGCATTGCTGTCTTGGCATCCATTTTGTGTGGCTAAGTGGCCTGCCGGGGCCTTGAAGTGACACTAGTCCCTCCCGAGATTGCACACCCTAGATAACCACCTGCAGAGTCACAAGTAAATGTAAGTTCCTGATATGACTCCTGCAACTGCACTTGTGGGATGCATTCTCCCTGCCTCCAAGGGCCTTCCCCTATGCACCCCTTAGATAAGACCCCTGCGAAGCTTACCACAACCTCTTTTTGGTTTGAATTGACCAATCCTGACTTAGCCCGGGAACCCCAAAGCACTCTGCCTGTGGACCCCAATAAAGGCATATGCCCCAGGTCTTACCCTGCTCTCTGCCTTAACCTCCCAATGTGGCTCCTCAAGGTGTGCTGTGGACCTTCTTCAAGACCTGTGAGTAACAGACTTCTCTATTTCAGTTCCTTTGTGGTCCATTGTTGAACCCAGGCTCACCATCCAATACCGCCAGGTTTCTATTTAACAAATGTTAATTTAACAAAGTCACAACACATATTACAGGCATATCTCATTTTATTGTGCTTTGCAGATATTGCATTTTTTACAAATGGAAGGTGTAGGGGAAGAGGGAGAATAATCCCCTTTTCCCCTTCTGGTTCTTATGGCTGGTCAAAGAATTACAAATGACATAAGGCAGTTAGCAGGAGAAAATGAAACAGAGTTTAATATGCGGTCAGGGGGAATTCACATAAGCATGAAGAATTCCAAAGACAGTCAGGCAAAATGAGGTATATAGATCTTTCTGGACTAAGGAGAGGGAGATAGAAGTGTGAGACTTCAAAGAGGGATAGGCAATTTACAGGAAGATGAAGAGTTCATATTTGGTAAACAAATGTTTGCGTTGTCCCATCTATAGACAATGGGACTTTAGATAGATCTTTTGATAAAATGGCCCTCACTAGATGCCTTCCCACTTAGCACACCAAGAATTACCTATGATAAGAACTCCTTCCTGGGACAGGCCCTTCTCTCTTAAATTCTTGTAGGCAATTTGGGGGAAGGTCAAATGTTCTTCCAGTGTCTTCTGAGCCTTGATTGTCTTTAGAGTGAAATGATCCACATACCACAGTGGCACATCTTGGGGTGGCCTGCCATGAACCCCATCAGTTCTCTCCTCTGAAATTTCCCTGGACGTTTCACGTTATTAAAAGCTGATCTGGTGAGAGTGGAGAGAGAAAATGAGTTAATAGGCAAATGGTAAGAAATCTGCAAAGGGAGAAAGGATCATAGATTAGAATGAGGATGAACAAGCAGAAAAGAAGGGATTGGAGCACATCTCCTCACACCCCATTAAACAAGTTCTTCAATCCTGAGAATAAGTCAGTCCAATAAAATGGGTGAGCTTCGTTCATCTGATGGAAAATGTCAATCTGCTCTTTTAATAGACGTAAGTTAGATACTACTTGCCCTGTTTGGTTCACACAAAAGCAACATTTTCACTGATGACTGCACAAGCTTCTCCTTGCTGGGCAGTCATTGTGTCCAGAGCACATTGATGTTTGAGGACCACAGAGGCTAAGCTGTTAACCTCACTGGATTATATTCAAGGTTTGCATGGTGATGTAGAGGAGGAAGAACTGTTACTCTGCCCTCTAGGTCCTGCTGGCTGGTCAAAGACCTAAAGTGACACGAGACAGAATAACAGGAGAAAATCAAAGTTTAGTAACATGTATACATGGGAGAAACACAACAAAACTGAGTAACTCATCAAAATGGCAGAAGCCACCACCTTAAATACCATCTTCAGCTAAAGACAAGGAGGATGTTGGGGGTAGTGGTTTGGGACTTCACGGGAGAAGAAGGCAATTTACATGGAGATGGAAAAGCAAATATTTGATAAACAAATGTTTGCTGGGCCACCTATAGACAACATGATGTGAGAAAGAGAGAGAGAGAGAGAGAGAGAGAGAACTTTGATAAATATGGGCTTAGCAAGGATCCTTCCTGTCTATTATACTCAGAGTTATCTATGGTGACGGCTTTCCCTGGGGATAGGCCTTCTATCTTAAATTCTTTTAGGCAGTTGGTGGGAGGTCAAAGTTTCTTTCAGAGTCCTTTGTCTTCAAAAATAATCAAGTCAAACAGATACATTTTGGGGTGGCCAATTCTGATAAACCAGAGTAGTGTTGAACTCTTTTTCCATTACCATGGAGAGATTTAAGATCACCTTTTCCAACTCATAATTTCCAAAGATGGAGAATAAGGCTCTCGATGCTGAAAAGAACTTGGAGTTGTGATAAACAAGTGGATTCTCTTTGGTTTCTCAGCTGGCACATTTATGTGGCACAATCTTATGAACAAGGACCCCAAGTTTGCAATGTGGCTGGCATTTAGGGTGGAGTATCTGGTGACAGAAGGGGCCAGGTATCCAAGTCCACATCGTCCTGACCAATTAGGTGGGAACACTTTCTATACTTTGTTGCCACATGAAATAAAAAGACCAGTGTGGTTTACAGACAATGTTAGAAGTGAACCTGTAGTTTCCAGGTTCTGGAGTAGTCCATGACCTTAGCAACTGGTACTGTTAGTGCCTAAACATTTCCATTTTCCATGCACTCCTGTCAACCTGGGAGAGAAGAGCACATTGTGGATTCACTGGTACAGGAGGCCTGCAGTCTGATTTTGGCAGCTATAAAGCCTGGTCCTGTCACCTGACCAAGTGAGTCTAGAGTTTTGACCCACCCGTATATAGTTTGTGGTTTTGGGCAGCTTAACCATGTGGGCAGCTGCAATACCCCAAGTTGTACAAAGGTGGCTCATAAGCCATCCAGAATATTTGGTGATTTGGAAAATGTTTGTGCCAAAAGGAGTAGTGTTAGAGTCACTTACAATTTCCTTGAGAGGGTAGACGATGCCACCTGTGGAATCAAACCACAGAGTTTGATTGCACTATTGTCCTGCTATGTCCCCCAGGAAATGTCCAGTGTCATGTTTACTTTCAATGCAAAGGGAACAGTTTTCACCTATTGTCTTTATCTGAGCAAGGGGCAGTCCTTGAGCTTCTCTAGAGGTTTTCTGGGCCCAAGTGACTCACCAGAAGAAGAGCCAGAGTGATGTTTTCCTTGTCGTGGATACCATAGCCTGTTGTTCACCCCTCTTCTGTACTTAGTCCACCAGCTGTTCACATCAGCAGGAACAGAGACTAATTCAGGTTCTGGTGCTCTATCTAGCTGCTGACATAACCAACAGTCAGATTGATTGGTTAGCATGGCCAGGGTTTGTTAAACTGGCATAGGGGTTGTTTGGTCTGTGATTGACCGGTTGAGAATGAGAAGGTTAGTAAGAGCAAGACACAGATTGGAAAAGAGCCCGTAGTGGAAACTTAGAGAGGGGAGGTAGGACAGATAGAAACCAGTACTCTCCAGTCAGCTTTCTAATAAATGATTAAGAGGATCATATATATTCTTGAATAGGAAAAGAGTTGTTGTTGTTCTTCTTGGTGTGTGTGTGTGTGTGTGTGTGTGTGTGTGTGTGTGTGTAGTTTTAAAAGCAAGGGGGAAAATAGGTGAAAGCAAGATTTCTTGATCCGTGATCTTGGGAAAATCTACTCCTTGAGGCCGGCTGCTTCTCTGGTCTGCCAATTGCCCTGGAAATCCTCCGTTTAAGGTCACCTGTGGGGACTGTCTCCCAGTTGTCTTGAGAGCACCCTTCTGTGTCTATTTTGGCGTGGCTTGCATGGATCCAGGGAGACTTTTCCTTTATTTTGATGGCAGTGTAGGTGATCAGTAGGACTTCATAAGGTTTTTCCCAGCAGGGTGACAGTGCATTTTTTCCTTCAAAAGACCTGGACATACACCCGATCTCCTGGTCCAAAGGGATGGCAAAGCTTGCCAGAAGGTGGGGGCCATGCCTCTTTGACTTGTTGATGATATGCTTCAAGTATACTAGTTAAGTTTTGTCTATAGTAGTCAAAGTTTCAAATTTTTCACTTAAGTTCCCATAATATTCACTTAATCCAGGAAAGGAAGGTGTCGAGATGCCAGTAGGTATCAGGCATCCAAAAACTATTTCAAAAGAGATCAATCCATGTCTCCTATTTGGAATGTTCCAGATCTGTATAAGGGTCAAGGGCAGAGCTTCTGGCCATTTAAGTCCAGTTTCTTGACAGACTTTCCCTAAGACCTTTTGATGTCTACATTTTTACATTCCACTTACCCTGATGATTGAGGGTGGTAAGGGGTAAGGGATTTTAGTGAGTACCCAGAGTTTCTGCAAGCAAGTGGTTTATCGGCTGTAAAATGAGCTCCTTGGTCTGATTCAATCCATAAAGGAAGGCCAAAACAAGGACTAACTTCAGTCACTAATTTCTTTACCACTCTTGTGGCATCTGCATGTCTAGTCGGGTAGCATTCGGTCCATCCACTAACTATGCAGACAATAACCAAGTAGTAGAGAATAGCCTAATGCTGGGGGCAGGTCTATAAAGTCCATTTGGAGTTCTGCAAAGTGCAGTGTGGGCCTGGGAGGACTTCCTGGGGTACACTGATTTCTCCCAGAAACTTGGTGAGATTGGCAAGTAGTGTATTAGGAAATAATTGGGTCAGAAATCTGTGGATGCCAGGCAGGGCAAAACCAATTGTCTTTTAGTTCCTTTACTATCCCCCATCCATATGCATGTCCCCTTTAGGGGGAGATAAGTGCAAGCCAAAAAGCCAAAGGATAAGGAGCTACAGGAAGTCCGTTTTGTCCCGTGTCTAATCCACCTGATAATTGTTTGGTGCCCTTATGTATCCAGTTGTCTTTTTCCAATTCTGGCACATCTGCCTGATAATTAATAATATCAGGGGCCTGCCCCGTGGCTTAGCGGTTAAGTGTGCACGCTCCGCTACTGGCGGCCCGGGTTCGGATCCCGTGCGCGCACCTGTCGCACCGCTTCTCCAGCCATGCTGAGGCTGCATCCCACATATAGCAACTAGAAAGATGTGCAGCTATGACATACAACTATCTACTGGGGCTTTGGGGGAGAAATAAATAAAATTATTAAAAAAAAATATATCAGTCAGGCATTAAGGCAGGTTTAAAAATTGGATGGAGAAATGGACATTTGAGAAGGGACGTGAATAGCCTGTAATGGGGCAGCAATTAGTGTCCATTAAAATAGGAGTTCCTGTGGAAGTTAAGAATCCACGGGATTTCCAAATTGTGCCAACAGCATGGCAGATTCCAAAAGCGTACCTGGAGTCAATGTAAAGAGTGGCAGTTTTCCCTTTTGCACATTTGCAGACTCTAGAAAGAGCTATGAGCCCAGCAGCTTGGGCTGATTTTACAGTGGGCAAAGAACAAGCTTCAAGCATTTCATGGGGGGAAACTGTAGCATAACCAGTTATTATGATTCCCAGGAAATTCCACTTACAGGAGACGTCACAATGCAGAAGTCAGTCTGGAGTGTCTAAAGGGATGTCTGAGAGACCCTATCGTGGCTTTGAGACCATTTCTGTAGTTTCAGGGCAAACAGTGGAATGGAGTGGGGCTCTCCCTCAGCAGGGAGAGGTCATAAGTTAGCTGATTCAAAGTGTTACAAGGATGTAAGATGATGGAGAGTTAGTTAAAAGAGCCTGCTCATAGGTGGTCTGTCACTCTGTAGAGAGGTGTGGTGCCCTGTGAACTTGCAAAATAGCGGACAGAGCATGGAGCACATAGAGATGAATGGGAGATCCTAACGTTAGAGTACTGGCTTTGTCAGTCAGGATGGCAGGTGTGGCCGCTGCACATAAGCATGGGGGCATGCCTGATGCCACAGGGTCTAGTTGGCATGGGGAATATGCTATAGGACATATCTGAGAGGCAAAGACTGTCCTAGAATGCTTGCAGCAATTCCACTATTTCCATGGCAGTATAGATGAAAAGGTTTGTCAAAATCAGGTAAGCCAAGAGCCAGGGGTGTGACAAAGCTAATTTTAAGGCTTCAAAGGAGTTTAATGGCTCTGACGGCCAGGAAACAGGCTCTGGGGTCATACCTGGGAGAAGAGCATACAGAGGTTTAGCAAGGGCTGCAGAATTAGGAATCCATTGGGGCAGTAACCAGCTGCCCCTAGAAATTTACACAGCTGTTTTTTTCATTTTGGGGACAAAGATGGACAAAATGGACTCAAGGTGTGTGGGGTCACCTTTTGAATGCCTTGAGACAGCTCATGCCCTCAATAGGTACCAGTCATTTGCACCCACTGAAGTTTAGATCTAGAGGCTTTATGGCCTCGAGCAGCTTGTGCCTTCAGGAGAACGAGGGGGCCTGTAAGGGCTCCCTGTTTTGTTTGATCACAGAGTAGAAAGTCATCCACATACTGAACAGGAGTGGAGCCTTGAGTAAAGACTACAGAATCCAAATTGGATGTAAGGATTTGGAAAAATGTTGAAGGGGACTCACAATATCCCTGAGGTAGGCGAGTCCATGTTGATTGCCTCCCTTTAAATGTAAATGCAAAAAGAACTTGTGAGTCAAGGTGTAACGGGATTGAAAAGAAAGCTGAGGAAGGGTCAACTCCTGTCACCCAGGCTGCACCTGCAGGAACTGAGGTCAGGACGAAGGCTGGATCAGGAACCAAAAATGCTGAGGAATACAAAAGACTTTATGGCCTGAGGTCTTGTACACATCTGTAGATTTGGTTCCCCTCTGAGTCACACTTGCCTTCTTTTTTCACTGGCAAGATTGGAGTATTACAGGGTGAGGAAGTAAAAACTAGTGCACCCTGTTGAAGAAAGAGTCTGTTGTAAATTCAATTCCTTGCTCTGCATCTTTGGAAAGTGGTTATGGGGCTCCTGATGGACAGGGTTCATTCTTTTTCCAAGTGCATAGCTTCTGCCCTAACAATCCTACCTTATTTGCATGTGTAGCCCAAAGACAAATCGGGACATCTTTTAAAGACTCCTCATCTTCAGAAGAATTTACATCAGGATGAGTTTCCAGCAAGGAAAGTAGGAGACTTGGGGTTTGGTCTGAGGGCAGGGAGATAAAAACATCTTTCTCACTACAATTCCTAGTGGCTTTAAATTTACATAACAAACCTCTGCCAAAATGGTTTGCTGGTGAACAGTGGGAGACTAGAAAGGCAGGAAGAGTGTCAAGGGGCCTAAAGATGTTGGAGTGGGCTGAGATACGGGCAGTGAAACAGGTTGCCCAGAGACTCCAACAGCTTGAGTAGAATCAGAGGTGACATGTAAAGATAAATCCTCTGAAGGGATAGTAGAGAAAGTCACAACAGTGTCAATTAAGAAATCCTGTTCCGCATCCTCTATATTAAGTTAAATGGTAGGCTGAGGGGTGTGACTGAGGATCAGCTGACCCCATTGTAGCCAGAAAAATCTGAGACCCTGTCACTGTAGCCGAATCAATGAATACAATGACAAGGGATTGAGGAAAAGAAAAATGGTTTAATTTTGCCAGCAAAATGAAGATGCGGTGGGCTCGTGCCCCTAGACCCACAATCCTCCTGAGGCATTAGGAGTTAGGGTTTTTAAAGGAAAGTCCGTGGGAAAGAATGTACTCTTCGTGACTGTGATTAGAATATCGTGGAGGTCCCAGACCTTCTGGCAGCAGACCAGCTGTTATCTTTATCTATGGCAGGAGGTTTAGGGCTCCATTGGTCAATCTTCCCATGCCACCCAACATTGGGCCCTGGGGAGTGGAAGGAAACTGCCGCCAATTAACAGTGACAAAGTTTACAAGGTTTAGATAGGGGAGGGGGAGCTGTGGCTTTGCAGTTCAGTGTCCTCCCATCAGCCTGCGTTTGGCTGAGATAAGGGAAGCCGCAGGGGTCCTCTGTCTGTCTCCGTGATGAATGGTGTATTCGGCACCAGGAACCAGGAGTTGGGAGCTTCAGCATCGTGATAATTTGAAGGTGTCCGTCTCCTTGTAACAAACCTCAAGAACTGGTAATTAGCCAGAACTTCAGTGTGTAATAATTTATTACCTCCACTTGCCTTGTGGAATTTAGGGACACAAACGCTAAAACAATCAATATCTACATGTGTATGTACCTTAGAGAAGCAGGGAAGGGGAATGAGTGCTTTCTGGTTTTTAACCCCATATATGCTGTGTTCAATGTAGGGGAACTGATATCAGGGCCAGCATCACCATCATTTAAGGGGGAAATGCCCCTCAGGTGGAGAAATCCAAGCCTTCTGGGGGTGCTGGGGCCAAGGGAGGGGTATGTTTTCAACTTTCCCTTCTCTTAAGAGCAGGACAATCTCTTTTCTGATGCTCTGGTTTCTTTCAAAACCTGCCATTGTCTGGAGACAAATAGGGAGGTCTCTGAGTGGGCTTTATTTTACTCTCAGAGTTATGTTTTTGCTTCTCTAAAGATTCAAGTCATAAAGCCACAAGAATTGCTTTTAATTGTTTTTTCCTTTTACTTTCCTGCTGACTATTTTCAAAGAATTGTGTGGCAGCCCCCATTATTACACTTAATGGTTGCCCTGACCCACCAACCACACTATTTTGAATTTTTTTTTTTATATCAGGAAGACCATTTCCTACTACAGCAGAAATTAAGAGGTTCCTGTGCTTTGGGGCTTCTGGGTTTAATACTGTGTGCCTTTGAAAAGTTTGTATGAAATGTTCAACAAAGGCTTTTGTATGTTCCCCCTCATTCTGAGTGCATAATTCAATTTTTGACCAATGAAATGTCGACACAAAAAAAACCAATAACCATTGTATAGATAAGAGAAATAAGGTGAGTTTACTTGAGCCAGAGTGAGGATTATAACGTGGGAAGGCATTAGAAAGCGTTCCAGAGAAGCATGGTTTTCAGTATAGTCTTATATCTTTTTAGAACAAAGAACATACATGAAACACACCCAGGATACATTTTCATCAAAATTTCAAAGAGGTTTCCAGTTGCAAATTAGCAGGTCAATGTGGCCCTGATGTCAGGAAAGGGATTAATTGGGCATTACCAATAGGGTGATACCAATAGGGCCTAGGAGGGGAAGCATGAATTCTTATCTTAAGAGAGTGTATTCTTTAACGGTTAAGCAGATGTACAATGTATGCTTGATAGGCCATTAGTCAGGCATTTTCATTCAGGCCGAATCAGTTTTGAACCCGAATAGTTACCCCATATACCTCAATTTCTGAGAATCTCTTGTCATAACTTTAGGAGGAAATGCCTCTAAAATCACTCCTATTAAACCAAGAATATCAGGCTCTAGCAGCACCACTTCCTGGAAATTTGCAGGAGGCCCTGGGAGAGGGCCTGGCCATCTCTTTCCCCTATGAGGGGGGTTTCCTCCAGGGGACCCTCTGGCCTGTCTGATAACTACAGTGTAATCCTGGGCTGGAAGAACCCCCCCTTAGCAGCCAGTCAAGATCTCTGTGGGTGGGGTTATGAATAGCCACTAATCTTTCTAATTCCTCTCTAAATGTAGTAGGAGGCAGACAATGGAGGCAGGAGAGTTTTATAATTTAATAGATCAGCTGCTGTCCAGGGGACATGAACTCTCTGCAGTGGAGGTCCAGGACACATCCACAGTGGACACTGTGGAGGAATGCCTGAAGCTGGCAGAGCCGGACGACAGAGCCCTGGACAGTAGGAGGACTTAGGAGGGACAGCAAAGCCAGCCTTCCTGCCTCTCCTGGCTGCTTCTACTGAATCACTTCCTGGCTTTCAGCATTTACACAAGCGACCTGTATGCCCCTGTCTTGGAGGGCAGGCTTGAGTGCTCCTGTAAGTTGGCTAAAGAGAGGGAAGTGAAAACGGGCCGCTGAGTGCCGTTTGGGGATGTTGGGGTTTTAGGATCTAAGGGAACTGGCTGAGGAGCTGGCTGAGGAGATAAGTCTTGAGACAGGGAGTTGAAACCAGGGGCCCAGAGATCCAACAGATCTTCTGGGAAGTCAGGGACAGAGAGTTGTGGATATAGGCGAGTATAGGAGGGAGGAGAAGGGACATTTTCATTAAATTTGCTTTTTTTTGCTATATGACAGGTCCTTTTATTATTTCATTTCATCTTCACAACGGTCTCATGAGGCAAGTACTATTATTTTGTCTCTCGGTTAGATGCAGAGACTGCAGTGCAGAGGAGTGAAATAACCTGCCCAGGGCCACCTGGCTGGTAAATGTTCTCAGTAAATTCCCTCTGGCCACTGCCCAGAGAATCAATAATGTAGGGGTGAGAGGAGGGAGCAGGGAGACCTGCTAGGAAGCCAGTGCAATGATCCAGATGAGAGAGAAGATGGTGGTGGTGGTGGAGGTGGTAAGAATAGGTCAGATCCTGGATATACATGTGTTTTTTATTTAATTATTTTATTAAGATCATATTGGCTTATAACTGTGTAATTTCAGGTGTACATTATTATATATCAGTTCTGTATAGACTGCATCACACTCACCGCCAATAGTCTAGATTTTATCCATCACCATACATATGTGCCCCTTTACCCCTTGTGCCCTCCCCTAACCCCCTTCCACTCTGGTAACCACTAATCTGTTCTCTTTATCCGTGTGATGATCTTCCACATATTGGTGAAATCATATGGTGTTTGTCTTTCTCTGGCTTTTTTCACTTAGCATAATACTCTCAAATTCCATCCCTCTTGTTGCAAATGGCACAATTTAGTCTCTTTTTAAGGCTGAGTAGTATTCCATAGTATATATATATATGACACCTTATTTATCCATTCATCTGTTGTTGGACATTTGGGTTGCTTCCACATCTTGGCTATTGTGAATAATGCATAAATATCTTTGAATTGTTGATTTCACGTTTTTTGGATAAATATTCAGTAGCGGAATAGCTGGATTGTATGGTATTTCTATTTCTAATTTTTTGAGAAATCTCCGTACTGTTTCTATAGTGGCTGCACCAGTTTGCGTTCCCTGCAGCAGTGTATGAGGGTTCCCTTTTCTTCACATGCTTTCCAACTTTCGTTATTTTTTGTCTTGTTAATTATAGTCATCCTGACAGGTGTAAGGTGATATCTCATTGTAGTTTTTATTTGCATTTCTCTAACACCTAGTGACATTGAACATCTTTTCATGTCCTGGTTGTCCATCTGTATATCTTCTTTGGAAAAATGTCTGTTCACATCTTCTGCCCATTTTTTAATCAGGTTGTTTGCTTCTATTATTGTTGAGTTTAATGAATTCTTTACATATTTTGGAAATTAACCCCATTATTCTGGATGGGCAAATGATTTGCAAATATTTTCTCCCAGTTGGTGGGTTGTCTTTTCATTTTGCTCAGTTTCCTTTCTTACAGAAGCTCTTTAGTCAGATGAAGTCCCATTTGTTTATTTTTTTCTCTTGTTTCCCTTACCTGAGTAGACATGGTATTCGAAAAGATACTGTTAACTTAAGACTGATGTCAAAGAGTATATTGCCTATATTTTCTTCTAGGAGGTTTATGGTTTCAGGTCTTACAGTCAAGTCTTTAAGCCATTTTGAGTTAATTTTTGTGTATGGTGTGAGATAATGGTCTACTTTCATTCTTTTGCACATGGCTGTCCAGTTTTCCCAACACCATTTACTGAAGAGACTTTCCTTTCTCCATTGTATGTTCTTGACTCTTTTGTCAAAAATTAGCTGTCCATAGATGTGTGGTTTTATTTCTGGGCTTTCAATTCTATCCCATTGATCTGTATGTCTGTTTTTGTGCCAGTATCATGCTGTTTTGATTACTATAGCTTTGTAGCATATTTAGAATGTAGCATATTCAGGGAATATGAGGCCTCCAGCTTTGTTCTTTTTTCTCCAGATTGCTTTGGCTATTCAAAGTCTTTTGTTGTTCCTTATAAATTTTAGGACTCTTTGTTCTATTTCCGTGAAGAATGTCATTGGGATTCTGATTGAGATTGCATTGAATCTGTAGATTGCTTTAGGTAGTATGGACATTTTAACTATGTTTATTCTTCCATTTCATGAGCATGGAATATCTTTTCATTTCTTTATGTCTTCTTTGATTTCTTTCAATAATATCTTATAGTTTTCAGTGTATAGGTCTTTCACCTCCTTGGTTAAATTTATTCCTAGAGATTTTATTCTTTTCATTGTGATTGTAAATGGGATTTCATTCTTGAATTCTCTTTCTGCTATTTTGTTATTAGTGTATAGAAATGCAACTGATTTTTGTATGTTGATTTTGTACCCTGCAACTTTGCAGTAGATGTTGATTTTTTCTAATAGTTTTCTGGTGCATTATTTATGGTTTTCTATATAGAGAATCATGCCATCCACAAAAAATGAGAGTTTTACTTCTTCCTTTCGAATCTGGACAGATTTTGTTTCCTTTTCTTTCCTAATTGCTCTGGCCAAATCCTCCAGTACCATGTTGAATAAGAGTGGTGAGAGTGGACACCCTTGTCTTGTTCCTGTTCTCAGACAGATGGCTTTCAGTTTTTCACCATTAAGGATAATGTTGGCTGTGGGTTTGTCATATATGGCCTTTGTTACGTTGAGATATTTTCCTTCTATACTCGTTTTATTGAGATTTTTTATTTTAAATAGATGTTGGATCTTGTCAAATGCTCTCTCTGCATCCACTGAGATGATCGTGTGATTTTCATTCCTCATTTTGTTAATGTAGTGTATCACATTGATTAATTTGTGGATATTGAACTATCCCTGCCACCCTGGAATAAATCTCATTTGATCATGGTGTATTATCCCTTTAATGTATTGCTCTATAAGTTTTGCTAATATTTTGTTGAGGATTTTTGAATCTATGTTCATCAGCAATATTCACCTGTAATTTTCCTTTTTTGTGTTGTCCTTGTCTGGTTTTGGTATCAGGGTAATGTTAGCCTCATAGAATGAGTTAGAAAGTGTCTCATCTTCATCAATTTTTCAGAATAATTTGATAAAGATATGTATTAAATCTTCTTTGACTGTGTAGTAAAATTCTCCAGAGAAGCCATCTGGTCCTGGACTATATTTACTTTTTAATCTCTGTTCTAAGTCTGACTTCTGGTCTTTCATTTTATTAAGCGATTCTCTGAGCCTAGCCATTATATTTTGGGAGGTTTCCTTTTCAATTTGATCTTCCCATAAATACCAATAAGGCAGCTGCTTGTGACGAGAGCTCTCTAAAATAGTTTTCAAATACAGAAGTTTCCCAATTCAAAAGATCCATCATGTGGCCATTGATTAAGAGGATTTCCATTTGTATGTTTATTCCAATAGTGACTCAATCCAATAAGCCTTTTTAAGGAAAGATGTTGAGGTAACTTTCCAGGCTTAGAACAAATCTTTACCATGGACACAAGAGGCATCCCTGGGGAGGACACAGATGATGTAGCCCCCATGATCCAAAAAGCTCACTTCTAAAATAGCCAGAGAGATTAAAGAGATTCGTTGCCGAGGAGGTAAGGATGGTGTAGTGAAAACAGTGTTTCTGGTCTCCCATGAGAGCGAGGGACGCCTTCAGTCAAAGAGCAACTAATCTGTGACACCAGGCAGCGCTACTGGAATGGGATTTTTCCAGTACTAACAAGCAAGGAATGTTGAGACGACAAAGGCCTTTATGGACTAGATCCTTTATGAGAAAATCCCCTGACAGCTTGGCACAGCCAGAGAGTGCTCAGAACCCCAGACTATTTGACTGACCATCAAGATGCACTCTGGTAAATGCACATTCTGGATGGTGTAGACCAAGGAGAATCTTCTCACTGGTCAAAAAGCCAAGTTGTCAGGACATAGAATGAGACAGAAAGAAAAACCTCACCAGTTTTTTTTTTTTTCCTTATATGCACAATAACAGCTTTAACTACACCTTGGATCTCTTGGAGCCAAACTAACAGCTAGGAGGGATATGCCACAGTTTTGGAGATGATGTGTGTTTCATAGAGTACCTTGTTGCACAGAAATACTCTTGAGGTCATTGGGGGACCTGTTGTCATCTACCCCACTGTGTGACCAACTTACCCTATCCTGGGAGTCTTCTTGAGGATGTGAGCACCCTAATGGCTCTTAACTGCATGACCCATGCCCACCAATATTGTGGCCCTCTGGCTTCTGAGATATCCCTTAGCAACAGCTTTTACCTCATGTGCATATGAACCCACAGCAAAGTTTATCTCAATAGATGCCAGTCTGATGACTACAAACTCACCAGCCTGTGGGGCTGGCCCAGACACTAGGCTTATAGGGCTTATGCCAGCAATCTACTCTATGGTATTTCCTTCTTATGACACATGACACAAAACACAGAGACAAAAAAGAAATAAAACAGTGACCATCTCTTTGAGGACAAGGGTCAATAAAACCAACAGTACTCTACCAAATATACAAGTCACTAAAAAGCACAAGAATTAAGTTTCCCAAATATTCTCTCCTACCAATCTAAGTTTAGAAAGACAGAAAAAAATTCTCACCACTTACTTCCACTGGACCCCACAGATAGAGATTCCAGGAGGCTGATGTAGTCAGAAATCTTACCTCTTGCCACCTTTCATCAGGTGACCCAGAATCTCCTCATCTGCAGTCATGATGGGGAGAAAGCAGTTCTTCCAGCCAGAGAAGGGAGCTTGCCAGCCAGTGGGGATCCTGCCAGTATTGCCAAAACTGTAGGGGAAGAGGGAGAATTCCCCCCACTTTTTCCCTTTTGGTTCTTATGGCTGGTCAAAGAATTAAAAATGATATAAGGCAGGTTAGCAGGAGAAAATCAAACAACGTTTAATATGTGTACTTGGTGAATTCACAGAAGAATGAAGAATTCCAAATACAGTCGGGCAAAATAAGGTTTATATGTCTTTCTGGACTAAGGAGAATGAGATAGAGGTCTGAGAATTCAACGAGAGAGAAGGCAATTTACAGGAAGATTTGAAGAGTTCATATTTGGTAAACAAATGTCTTCATTGTCTCATCTATAGACAATGGTACCCCAAAGAGATCTTTTGATAAAATGGCCCTTTCCAGATGCCTTCCTACCTTCCACATCTAGAATTATCTGTGGTAAGAGTTTCTTTCTGGGACAGGGCCTTCTATCTTAAATTCTTTTAGGCAACTTGGGGGAAGCTCAAATGTTCTTCCAGAGTATTCTGAGCCTTGGTTGTCTTCAGCTCAAAATAACTCACACACCAGAGTGGCACATCTTGGGGCAGCCTGCCCTGAAACCCATCAGAGTTTTGTGGCAACCCCACATCAAGTAATTCTATTGGCGCCATTTTTCCAACATCATTCACTCATTTTGTGTCTTAGTCTCACACTGTATTAATTCTTACAATGCTTCAAACTTTTTCATTATTATTAATTTGTTATGGTGATCTGTGATCAGTGATTTTTTATCTTAGTATTGTAATTGTTTTGGGTTGCTATGAACTGCACCTACATAAGACAGCAAAGTTAATTGATAAATTTATGTGTCCTGACTGCTCCACTGATGGGACATTCCCCCATCTCTCTCCCTCTCCTCAGGCCTCCCTATTCCCTGAGACACAATATTGACATTAGGCCAATTAATAACCCTACAATGGCCTCTAAGTGCTCAAATGAAAGGAATATTTGCACATCACTCACTTTAAGTCAAAAGCTAGAAATGATTGAGCTTAGTGAGGAAGGCATGTCAAAAGCCTCGACAGGCCAAAAGCTAGGCTTCTTGCCACAAAGAGTTAGACAAACTGTAAATGCAAAGGAAAAGTTCTCAAGGAAATTAAAAATGCTACTCCAGTGAACCCAAGAATGATAAGAAAGTGAAACAGTTTTATTGCTGATAAGGAGAAAGTTCTAGTGGTCTGGGTAGAAGATCAAATCAGTCACAACATTTGCTCAAACCAAAGCCTATTCCAGAGCAAGGCCCCAACTGTCTTCAATTCTATGAAGGCTGAGAAATGTGAGGAAGCTGCCAAAGAAAAGGTTGAAGTTAGCAGAAGTTGGTTCATCAGGGTTGAGGCAAGCAGCCGTCTTCATAACATGAAAGTGAAGGTGAAGCAGCAAGTGCTGATGTAGAAGCTGAAGCAAGTTATCCAGATCTAACTAAGATCACTAACGAAGGTGGATACTCTAAACAAGAGATTTTCAATGTAGATGAAACAGCCTTATTATGGAAGAATATACCATCCAGGACTTTCACAGCTAGGGAGGAGAAGTCAATGCCTGGCTTCAAACTTGAAAGGATAGGCTGACTCTCTTGTTAGGGGCTAATGCAACTGGTGACTTGAAACTGAAGCCAATGCTCACTTACCATTCTGAAAATCCTAGGACCCTTAACAATTGTGCTAAATCTATTCTGTCTGTGCTCTATAAATGGAACAACAAAGCCTGGATGACAGCACATGTGTTTACATCATGGTTTACTGAATATGTTACACCCACACACTTGAGACCAACTGCTCAGAAAAAAGATTCCTTTCAAAATATTACTCCTCATTGATAATGCACATGGTCACCCAACAGCTCTGATGGAGATGTGAAACAAGATTGATGTTGTTTTCATTCCTGCTAGTATAACATCCATTCTGTAGGATCCGGGCAGCCATTTTGATCATGGATCAAGGAGTAATTTTGGCTTTCAGGTCTTATTATTTAAGAAATACACTTCATAAGGCTATAGCTGCCATACATAGTGATTCCTCTGATGGATCTGGGCAAAGTCATTGGGAAACCTTCTGGAAAGGATTCACCATTCTAGTTGCCATTAAGAGCATTCGTGATCCATGGGAAGAGGTCAAAATATCAACACTGACAGAAGTTTGGAAGAAGTTGATTCAACTCCCATGGATGACTTTGAGGGGTTCAAGATTTGGGGAGGAAGTAATTGCAGATGTGGTGGAAATAGCAAGAAAATTAGAATTAGAAGTGGATCCTGAAGACATGACTGGATTGTTGTAACCTCATGATAAAACTTTAATGGATGAGGAGTTGCTTTGTATGGATGGAAGAAGAAAGTGGTCCCTTGAGATGGAATCTGCTTTTGGTAGATGCACAGGAGATTGTGGAAATGACAACTAAGGATTTAGAATATTACATAAACTTAGTTGATAAAGCAGTGACAGAGTTTGAGAGGACTGACTCCAAGTTTGAAAGAAGTTCTACTGTGAGTAAATGCTATCAAACAGCATCGCATGCTACAGAGAAATTGTTCAAGAAAGGAAAAGTCAATTGACACAGGAAACTTCATTGTCTTATTTTAAGAAATTGCCACAGCCACCCCAACCTTCAGCAACCACCACCCAGATCAGTCAGCAGCCATCAACATGGAGGCAAAACCCTCCAACAGCAAAAAGTTTACAACTTGCTGAAGGTTCAGATGATGGTTAGCATTTTTTTAAGCAACAAAGTATTTTCTAATGTGTATACATTCTGTTTTTAGACATAATGCCATTGTACACTTCATAGACTACAGTATAGTGTAAACATAGCTTTTATATGTACTGGGAAACCAAAAAATTCATGTGGCTCACTTTATTCTGATCTTCATTTTCTTGCAGTGTTCTGGAGCTAAACCCCAATATCCCCAAGGTATGCCTGTATATTTTCAGCTCTTAGATTTAGGTCTTTGATCCATTTTGAGTTAATTTTTGTGTGTGGTGTGAGGTTGGAGTCTGAATTCATTCATTGGCATGTGGATATCCAGTTGCTGCAGTACAGGGTGTTGAAAAGACTATTGTTTCCCCATTGAATTGTTTTGGCACTCTTGTCAAAAATAAATTGATCATCAAGAGAATGAGAAGACAAGGCATAGACTAGGAGGAAATATTTGTAAAAGACATATCTGATAAAAGATTCGTATCTAAAATGTAGAAATAACTCTGTTTTCAGTTTCTGTGTAGACTACATCATGTTCACTAAAGACTAATTACAATCCATCTCCACACACATGTGCATAATCCACCCTTTCGTCTTCCTATCTACCCCCTTCCCCTCTGGTAACCACCAATCCAATCTGTCTCTGTGATTGTTTGTTGTTGTTTTTATCTTCTACTTACGAGTGAGATTATATGGCATTTGACTTTCTCTGACTTATTTCACTTAGCACAATACTCTCAAGGCTCAAGGTCCATCCAAGTTGTCACAAATGGCCAGATTTCATCATTCCTTATGGCTGAGTAGTATTCCATTGCATATATATACCACATCTTCTTTATCCGTTAGTCCCTTGATGGGCATTTAGGTCGCTGTCAAGTCTTGGCTATTATGAGTAATGGTGCAATGAACATAGATGTGCATGTATCTGTACACGTTTGTATTTTCATGTTCTTTGGATAAATACCCAGTAGTGGAATAGCTGGATTGTACAGTAGTTCTATACTTAATTTTTGAGGAATCTCCATACTGTTTTCCATAGTGGCTTCACCAGTTTGCACTCCCACCAGCAGTGTATGAGAGTTCTCTTCTCTCCACATCCTCTCCAACACTCGTTCTTTCCTGTCTTGTTAATTATAGCCATTCTGATGGGAGTGAGGTGATATCTCATTGTAGTTTTGATTTTCAATTCCCTGATAGTTAATGATGCTGAACATCTTTTCATGTGCCTGTTGGCCATTTGCATATCTTCATTTGAGAAATGTCTGTTCAGATCTTTTGCCCATTTTCTAATTGGATTGTTAGTCGTTTTGTTGTTGAGATCTATGAATACTTTATGTATATTTTTTTATTTATGTATTTTGGATATTGACCCCTTATCAGATATATGGTTTGCAAATATTTTCTCCCAATTGTTAGGCTGTCTTTTTGTTTTGTTGATGGTTTCCTTTGCTTTCCAGAAGGTTTTTAGTTTGTTGTAGGATTATTTGTTTATTTTTTTCTATTGTTTCCCTTGCCTGGTCAGAAATATTTCATACTTGAAAATATGCTGCAAAGACCAATGTCAAAGAGCACACTATGTTTTCTTCTAGAAGTTTCATGGTTTCAGGTCTTAAATTCAAGTCTTTAATCCATTTTGAGTTAATTTTTGTGTATGGTGTAAGACAATGGTCTACTTTCTTTCTTTTGCATGTGGCTATCCAGTTTCCCCAACACCATTTGTTGAAGAGACTTTCCTTTCTCTGTTGTATGTTCTTGGCTCCCTTGTCAAAAATTAGCTGTCCATAGATGTGTGGGTTTATTTCTGGGCTCTTGATTCTTTTCCGTTGATCTGTGTGTCTGTTTCTGTGCCAGTACCATGCTGTTTTGGGTACTATAGCTTTGTAGTATATTTAGAAATCAGGGAGTGTGATACCTCCAGCTTTGTTCTTTTTTCTCAGGATTCCCTTGGCTATTTGGGATATTTTGTTGTTCCATATAAATTTTAGGATTCTTTGTTCTATTTCTGTGAAAAATGTTCTTGGAATTTTGATAGGGATTGCATTGAATCTGTAGATTGCTTTAGGAAGTATGGACATTTTAACTATGTTAATTCTTCCAATCCAAGAGCACGGAATATCTTTCCATTTCTTTGTCGTCTTCAATTCCTTTCAACAATGTTTTATAGTTTTCAGTGTACAGACATTTCACCTCTGTGGTTAAGTTTATTCTTAGGTATTTTATTCTTTTTGTTGCAATTGTATTAATTTCTCTTTCTACTTCTTCATTGTTAGTGTATAGAAACACAACTGATTTTTGTATGTTGATCTTGTATCCTGCAACTTTACCATATTCATTTATTATTTCTAAAAGTTTTTTTGTGGATTTTTTAGGGTTTTCTATATATAAAATAATGTCATCTGCAAATAAATAGTGACAGTTTTACTTCTTCCTTTCCAATTTGGATCCCTTTTATTTCTTTTTCTTGCCTGATTGCTCTGGCTAGGACTTCCAATACTGGGTTAAATAAGAGTGGTGAAAGTGGGCATCTTTGTCTGGTTCCTGATCTTAGAGGGATAGCTTTCGGTCTTTATCCATTGAGAATGATATTAGCTGTGGGTTTGTCACATATGGCCTTTATTATGTTGAGGTACTTTCCTGCTATCCCCATTTTATTCAGACTTTTTATCATATATGAATGCTGTACTTTGTCAAATGCTTTCTCTGCATCTATTGAGATGGTCATGTGATTTTTATTCTTTATTTTGCTAATGTGGTGTATCACGTTGATTGATTTGCAGATGTTGAATCATCCCTGAACCCCAGGAATAAATCCCACTTGATCATGGTGTATGATCTTTTTGATGTATTGTCATATTCAATTTGCTAGTATTTTGTTGAGCATTTTTGCATCAATGTTCATCAGTGATATTGGCCTGTAATTCTTTTTTTGTGTCATCCTTCTCTAGTTTTGGTATCAAGGTGATGTCAGCTTCATAGAATGAGTTAGGAAGCTTCATCACCTCTCCAATTTTTTGGAAGAATTTGAGAAGTATAGGTATTAAGTTTTCTTCGAATGTTTGGTACAATTCACCAGGGAAGAAAGCTCGTCCTGGACTTTTATTTTATGGGAGGCTTTTGATTACTGTTTCAATCTCCTTACTGGTGATTGGTCTATTCAAATTCTCTATTTCTTCTTGATTCAGTTTTGGCAGGTTGTATGACTCTAAGAATTTATCCATTTCTTCTAGATTATCCAATTTGTTGGTGTATAGCTTTTTGTAGTATGCTTTTATAATCTTTTGTATTTCTGAGGTGTCTGTTGTAATTTCTCCTCTTTCATTTATGATTTTATTTATTTGAGCCTTCTGTCTTCTTTTCTTGGTGAGTCTAGCTAAAGGTTTGTCAATTTTGTTTATCCTTTCAAAGAACCAGGTCTTGGTTTCATTGATTTTTTCCATTGTTTCTTAATTCTCTATTTCATTTATTTCTGCTCTGATTTTTATTATTTCCTTCCTTCTGCTGATTTGGGGCTTTGTTTGTTCTTCTTTTTACAGTTTCTTTAGGTGCACTGTTAGATTGTTTATTTGAGATTTTTCTTGTTTGTTGAAGTAGGCTTGTATTCCTATAAACTTCCCTCGTAGAACTTTCTTTGCTGTATCCTATGAATTTTGGCATGTCGTATTTTCATTTTCACTCCAGGTATTTTTTGATTTCTTCTTTGATTATTTCATTGACCCAATTGTTGTTCAGTAGCATTTTGTTTAACCTCTACATATTTGTGGTTTTTCTGATTTTCTTCCTGCAGTTGATTTCTAGTTTTATACTGTTGTGGTCAGAAATGATGCTTGGTATTATTTCAGTCTTCCTAATTTTATTGAGACTTCTTTTGTGGCCTAATATGTGTTCAATATTGGAGAATATCCCATATGCGTTTGAAAAGAATGTGTATTCTGTGGTTTTTGAATGGAATGTTCTGTATATATCTACCAAGTCCATCTGGTCTAATGTGTCATTTAAAGCCAATGTTTCCTTATTGATCTTCTGTTTGGATGATCTATCCATTGGTGTAACTGGAGTGTTAAATTCTTCTATTATTATTGTGGTACTATCTATTTCTCCCCTTATGTCTGTTAATTATTGTTTTATATATTTAAGTGCTTCTATGTTGGGTGCATTGATATTTACATGTGTTACATCCTCTTGTTGGATTGTTCCCTTTATCATTATGTAGCACCCTTCTTTGTCTCATTACAGTTTTTGTTTTACAGTCTATTTTGTCTGATATATGTATTGCTCCCCCAGTTTTCTTTTCATTCCCATTTGCATGGAATATCTTTTTCCATCCCTTCACTTTCAGTTTGTGAGTGTCTTTAGGTCTGAAATGTGTCTCTTGTATGCAGGATATATACGGGTCTTGTTTTTTTATCCAATCAGCCACCTCATTCCTTTTGATTGGAGCATTTAGTCCATTGACATTTAAAGTAGCTATTAATAAGTATGTACTTACTGCCATTTTTTACTTTTTTGTGTGAGGAAGATTAGCCCTGAGCTAACATCTGATGCCAATCTTCCTCTTTTTTTGCCAAGGAAGATTGGCCCTGGGCTAACATCCAATTCCATCTTCCTCTACTTTATATGGGACTCCACTACAGTACAGCTTGACAAGAGGAGCATTAGTCCATGCCCAGGACCCAAACCTGCAAACCTTGGGTAGCAGAAAGAGAGTGTGCGAACTTACCTGCTATGCCACTGTGCTGGCCTCCAGTTTTTTGTTCTTCTGGGCATTTTAGTAGTTCTTCTCTGTTCCTATCTTCTTCTCTTACTCCCTTTCCTTGTGGTTTGATGGCTTTCTTTAGTATTATGTTTGGGTTCATGTCTCTTAGTATGTTGTGTATTTATTATAAGTTTCTGGTTTGCAATTACCATGAGGTTCATATATAGTAATCTATGTATATAGATTTATATTAAGTTGATAGTCTCTTCAGTCTCATTTACTCCTCTCCTCCCACGTTTTGTTTTTGATATCATATCTAACCTCTTTCTTTGTGTGTGTGTTTCCCTTACCCTCTTATCATGGAAAAAGGTAATTTTAGTACTTTTGTTTTTCGACCTTCATATTACCTTTATGGGTGGTTGATCTACTACCTTTACTGTAATTTTGCCATTACCTGTGATTTTATTGCTTTTTTAACAAATAATTTTCTTATTCTTATGTGTGGTCTTCTCTTTCCTACTTAAATAATTCCCTTTAGCATTTCTTTGTAAGACTGGTTTCTTGGTGATAAGCTCCTTAATTTAATTTTTGCTTGTCTGGGAAACTCTTTGTCTCTCCTTCCATTCTGAATGATAACCTTGCTGGGTAGAGTATTCTAGTCTGTAGGTTTTTTTCCCTTTCAGCACTTTAAATATATTGTGCCACTCCCGTCTGGCCAGTAAGGTTTCTGCTGAGAAGTCATCTGATAGCCTTATGGGGTTTCCTTTGTATGTAACTTGTTACCTTTCTCTTGCAGCGTTTTGGATTCTGTCTTTATATTTAATCCTTGACATTTTAATCATAATGTGCCTCGGTGTGGGCCTCTTTGGGTTCCTCTTGTTTGGTGGTCTCTGTGCTTCCTGTACCTGGATGTCTGTTTCCTTCCTTACATTAGGAAAGTTTTCAGCTACTATTTCTTCAAATAGATTTTCTGCCCCTTTGTGTCTCTCTTCTCCTTATGGGATGCCTATAATACAAATGTTAGTACACCTGATGTTGTCCCAAGGTCCCTTAGACTGTTCTCATTCTTCTTAATTCTTTTTTGTTTTATCTGTTAAGCTTGGGTTATTTCCTCTAGTCTTTTGTTCAGCTTGCTGATCTGTTCATCTGCATCATCTACTCTGGTATCCAGTCCCTCTAATGAATTTTTCATTTCCAGTATTGTAATTCTTCATTTCTGATTGGTTCTTTTTTATATTTTCCAATTCTCTGTTGATGTTCACACTGAGTTCATCCAATCTTCTCCCAAGATCAGTGAGCATCCTTACGACTTTCTGTTTGAACTCTTTGTCAGGTAGATGGTTTAATTCTGTTTCATTTAGTTCATTTTCTGGGGTTTTGTTCTGTTCTCTTACTTGAAATGTATTCCTTTGCCTCCTCATTTTGCCTCTTTCTCTGTGCTTACATCTATATATTAGGTGGGTCAGCTATGTCTCCTGATCTTAGAGAGGTGGCCCTATGTAAGAGATGCCTTATGAGGCCAGCAGTGTGCTTCCCTTTCATCCCCAGTTCCATATGTTCCAGGAGTGAGCCCTGTGTGGGCTACATGTGTCCTCTGTTGTAGCAGGGTTGCTCTTGCTGCAGGTGCCCAGGGAGTCCAGGCTGTCACCCTGGCTGGGTGGTTGTAATGTTCAGCTGCATGTGGCTGCTATGGATCCTTCAGGCACTTTATAGGGTGTGGGTAGCCCCAGCACAGTTGACTGCAAAGTCTAATAGCACATTTATGTTGTAGTTTTTCTGTTGATTAGGCCCCCAGCATGGCTAGTTGCTAGACTCAGGGGATTGTAATTGCGGTAGGCCTCTGGATTGCAAGGCTCTTGTCAGGTATCTCAGGATCGCAGTTGAGTGGGGCTGGCCCCAGGCATTGGAAAACCCAATTGTTTCAGGCTTTGGAAGGTGGGGCCAATCCCTTCTGTGGCTATTTGAGAAGTAAAAAGTCTTCTACAGCTGACAAGCCCCCACCCACAGGGCCATACATACTGTCAACATAGACCTGCCTCCTCTATGTGCCTGAACCCCATGAAGCAGACCTAGTCACCCCACTGCAGAGGCTCCACCCACTCCACCCACTCCTCATGCACACTCTGCCCCACAGAGGCAGACCCACTCACCCAGCTGCAGAGGATCCAGGCAGCCAGACTATGCAGGACCTCAATTTGCCCAAGGGCTTGCTGTTGGGTGGGGCCAGTCCCTAGAGCAGCCTGCCTGCCCTGGCTAAGCTGGATTAAATCAGTGCTCTAGTGGGTGGGGAGACCCTGGGCTAACAGGCTAAGGGAAGAACTCCAATGGTGTCTGCCAGCATCTGTGTCAGGTCACCTGTGCTAGGTCACAATAATGGCTGCTGCCAATGTCTCACTCCCTGGAGAGGCCTCACCCCTCACCAAGATGCATCCAGAGCCTATCAGGTGAGTCTCTTTTCACCAAAGAACTGTGCAAATTTCATTTTGGTGATTTTAGGTTTCGTTCCAAAATGAATGAATTTGTGCACAGACACTTTAAGAACAGGCATTTTCCCCCTTATGTCTGATAGTTTTTCTGGGGGTATTCCTCATTGTAGTTAGTAGCCAGTAAAGCCAGATATTATGTCACTTATCTTAGCTGTGCTGAGTCCAAAAGATGCTTATAGCGGTAATGTTCCCCTGCTCAGGTGCCCCTCTCCTCCAGAGAAAGTTGCGTACCATAGGATTGCTCTCAGCCAGCCATGAGAGCCAAGCTCTCACCACAGCTTGTGAAGGTGCCTTTTTTTCTCTCCAGAAAGGAATTTCTGCCTCTTCCACCTCAGTCAGGACTGTCCCTAGTGGCAGTGGTTCTTTTATCCAGTTTTCAGTTCTCTCTCAGGGGTAATTGTTCCAAGAGTACTTGTAAATTTGTTGTGTCCTTGAAAGGAGGTGAGTTCAGAGTCTGCCTATACTGCTATCTTGACACCTCTCTCTGAAAGAACCCTAAAAAATCAACAGTTAGAAAGCCAACCCCAATTAAAAATGGGCAAAAGATCTGAACAGATATCTCACCAAATAAGATATACAGTTGGCAAATAAGCCTATGAAAAGATGCTCCACATCTTATGTCATTAGGGCATTGCAAATTAAAACAATGAGATACCACTACACATCTGTTAGAACGGTGAAAATCCAATTCAAAGGACAACAGCAAGTGTTGCTGAGGATTCGGAGCAACAGGAACACTCATTCATTGCTGGTGGGAATGCAACATGGCACAGACATCTTGGAAGACAGTTTGGCAGTTTCTAACAAAATTAAACATACACTTACGACATGATTCAGCAATCACACTCCTTGGTATTTATCCAAATGAGTTGAAAACTTATGTCTGCAGAATAGACCTGCACATGAGTGTTTACCACAACTTTATGCATAATTGCCAAAACTTGGAAGGAACCAAGATGTCCTCCAGTAGAAGAATGGGTAAATAATCTGTGGTCCATCCAGACAAGAAATATTACTCAGCACTAAAAATAAAGGGGCTATCAAGACATGAGAAGACATAAGATGACCTAAATGCTTATTACTAAGTGAAAAAGGCCAGTCTGAAAAGGCTACATACTGTATGATTCAATTCCAAATATCTAACATTCTGGAAAGGCAAAACTGCAGAGACAGTGAACAGATCAGTGGTTCCCCGTGTTCAGTAGGGAAGGAGAGATGAGTAGACAAAGCAGGGTCAATTTTAGGTTACACTGTAATAGTCTATATACGTCCTTATACATTTGTTATAACACATGGAATGTACAACACCAAGAGTGAGCCCTAATGTAGACTATGGACTCAAGGTTATAATGATGTGTCAATGTAGGTTCATCAATTATAACAAATGTACCAATCTGTTGGAGGAAGTTGATAGTGGGGGAGGCTGTGCATGTGTAGGGGCTGGGGGTATATGGGAACTCCACCTCCTGATCAATTTTGTTGTGGACCTAAATTGGCTCTAAAAAATAAAATCTATCTTAAAAAAATCAATTGGCCATAAATTTAAATTGGCCATAAACTTTAAAAAATTGCCCATATTTTTGGACTCTCAATTCTGTTCCATTGATCTATATGTCTATCCTTATGTCAGTAACACACTGTCTTGATTCCTGTAGCTTTGTAGTCAATTTAGAAATCAGAACATGTAAATCCTCCAATTTGGTCTTTGTCAAGATTGTTTTGAATATTCTGGGTCCCTGCCATTTCTATATAAATTTTAGAATCAACTTGATAATATCTGCAAAATAGGCAATTGGGATTTTGATACGGATTGCACTGAATCTGCAGACAAATTTGGGGAGTATTTCCATCTTGACAATATCAAGTTTTCCAGTCCATGAACGTAGGATGTCTTTCCGCTTATTTAGGTCTTCTTTTACTTTTTTCAATGATGTTTAGTAGTTTTCAGTGCAAAAGTCTTTTATTTTGTTAAATTCCATCTAAGTGTGTTCATACGTAAATTTATTCTTTTTGATACTATGTAAGCAGAATTGTTTTCTTAATTTCATTCCTGGGTAGCTCATTGCTAGTGTATAGAAACACAGCTGATTTTTGTATGTTGATCTTGTATCCTGCACCTTCACTGAACTTATTAGTTCTAATGTTTTCTGTGTGGATTTCTCATGATTTTCTCTACATAAGGTCATGTCATCTGTAGCTGGAGAGTTCTACTTCTTCCTCTTCAACCTGGATTCCTTTTATTTCATGTTCTCCCCTAATTGCCATGGCCAGAGCCTCCAGTAAAATGTTGAGTACAAGTGGTGAGAGAGGACATCCTGCTGCTGTTCCTGATCCAATGGAAAACTTTCTTTCTCTCACTATTGAGTATAGTAGTCAAGGGTTTATCTTAGATGGTCTTTATCAGTTTGAGGGTGGTCCCTTCTATTTCAAGTTTGTTGACGGTGTTTTTCTGTGTCTGTTGAGATGATAATGCGGTTTTGTCCTTTATTCTATTAGAATGGCATATTAAATTGATTGATTTTCATATGTTAAATCAATCTTGCATTCCTGGGATAAATCTCGCTTGGTGATTTTTATATGTTGCTAGATTCGATTTGCTGGTATTCAGTCGAGCAATTCTGCATCTATATTCATAAAAGATATTGGTCTGTAGTTTTCTTTCCTTGTGATGTCTTTGTTGGGTTTGGTGTCAGGGTGATCCTGGCTTTGTAGGATGAGGTGGTAAGTGTTCTCTCTTCTTGTATTTTTTGGCGCTTTCTCTTCACTGCATCTTCCTAGTGTTGCTCTGTGTAACTGCCTTGCTCAGTGGAGTCCAGTACTTGGCCCAGCCACTTCCCTGGGAGTTTACAGTTCACTGCATCAACCACAAGCAGCCACAAGTATGCACTGGATGTTGGGCCTGTGAAAGGGAGTGTGGTGACATCCCCTCTCTGGGTAGATAAGAAGTCAGTGTTCTGAAACCCTGCACACCAGCTCTCAAGTGGTCATTAGATAGGCCTTGGGGGAGCTCCTGTTAGAAAATTGCCCATGCCTATTGGTTGGAAATGCATCTTTCTGGATTTTTGTGAAGGCATTTCAGAACAAGGAACATCTGCTCAATCATGTTTAGGTCACACAGCAGCGAGGTACAGGAGACGTCATCCCTGCAGGAAGTGGGAGTCCATCTGAGAAGTTCCTCAAGACAACATCATCGAAATGTCAGAAGGGGCAAGGGGGCTGGCTAAGGCAGAGTGTTCTAAATGGCACCATCCTGTCTGAGAGTCCATGATCCTGTCACCTTCCCACTGAGGCAGACAGTCTGTAGGTGCCCCTAAAATCCTATTCCACAAACCACATATAAACCTGAAAACATGGGGAATGTTCTGGGAGAAGAGGATATCTGTGTTGGTTTTGCTTTGCTTGCATGGATTGTCATTTCACTGTAAACAAGTTAACACCCTGTGACACCAACCTTTCCTCTTTCAAAGAAGTGGGAGAAGCAGAAAGATAAAGACCTCTCAGCCACAGGAATAAATAAGCCTGAGGGGGGTTTGTGATGGTCACATGGTGAGACACATGGTGCCTCCCCATGATGCAAGGACCGGCATGGAGTAGACAATCAGTCTATGATACGTCTCATGGATATCCACAAGTGGGGAGCTGCTGTTAGGGTGCCCAGGTTTGACAGGTGCTCCTGGGCTAGGAGGGGTTGCCACTGGTGTTTGAGGGCCCCTAGGGGTGCCCTAAGATAAAGGGCTGGAGGTCATCCCCAGGAGTCTGCCTGCATCTTTTCAGGACACTGTCTGTAGCTAGAAGATCAGAACAGCTGGCATGAATTCTGCCAATTCACAGAACTCCCCAAAACTGAGCACGTCCTCATCAATGGATGAGGGTGGATTCCTGCTCTTATTGTGCCAGGAGGTCAGCGATGGCCCAGGGCCTCTCAGTAAGATTCATACCCTCATCTTACCAGAGTCTCGCCTGACATCTGCAGGCACCGCCCCCTCAGTGTTGAGGGGCCTGGATGGTGCCCAGCTGTTGGAGTATGTGTGTTGGGATAGGGATCAAGGAGGGTGTCTGCCTCAGGACATTAACCTTCATGAGCTTCTCGAGACCACCCCAGTGACCGGGGTTACTTACCTGGTGGCCTGGGCTTCCTCATCTGTGATCTGAGCATGGTAATAGGGTTTCCCTAGAACATGGTGAGCTCTTGTGGAGAGGGGTGAGGTGTGGGTAGGGTGGGCTGAGTGGGACCTGGAGGTGGTGCCCAGTTCTGGATATGTCCCCAGGGTTTGGGGTGGGCACAGAGTGATGGCCGCAGTATTGAAAGAAGGTGAGTGGCAGCAACTCATTTTACAATAACAGACTCAGGCCAGAGAAGAGGTGAAGGCTTGGGTACTGGGGACAGGGGCACAGCGGAAGTAGATGCGTCAGTGGCGTGATGGTGGCCTGTTGTACTGTGGGGCCTTGGCTTCAGGCGCAGGGCCCAGGGTGGCCTGCACTCCTGGCAGCGTGCGCTGATATACTAGCCTGGTGGGGCGGGCAGGAGGGTGATGAACGCTGCTGTCTGAAGCCAGGTGACCGCCTCTGCCAGAACACTCCCGTTCCTGGTGCTGGAGGCCTGGCCCAGCTTCCAGGAAGCCTCAGGTTTCCACCCTGCTCTGGGATCCCAGACCACTGGAGAGGTTCCTAGTTGGGTTCCCCAGGCCTGCCCCTTCCCCACCCTCAGAGCCCCTTCCAAAGACACTCAGGTCTAGCTCCACCAGGCTCCCTCCCTTGCCTGGGAGGCAGGCCAAAGGGATCTCCATGCTTCCTGTGACCTCCTGCTGAACCTGCTCACAGGCCCTGATCCCTGCCTCATCCAGCCCTCCAGTGGGCCAGTGGTTCCAGGCTTGGGTCCCCAGGGCAGGATCAGAGCAAGGACTGAGGGCTGGTCAGGACCTGGCTGGGCAGCCTGTCACTCCCCTCTGGCCCTCGTAGATGCTGGTGGCTGGCTTGGTGCTCCTCTCAGCTGCCCAGCATGGCCCCTGGGGGCTTCCCAGCACCTCCAGCCTGGCGAGTTTCTGCCAGGAGCTGAACCAGATGAAGACACTGAAGGAGTCCACCAGGGAGACATCACTGCTGTGCTACCTGACCATGCTGGACCTGACCTCGCAGGGTGTGGGTGGTATGATGGGCTTTGGCCTGTACATGCTCACGGGCACCATGGCCAAGGAGATGGCCGGCCGTGTGGTGCTTGTGTCCTTCAGCGTGGCTGCTGCGGTCTCCTTGCTGGCAGAACTATGCTATGCAGAGTTCAGGTCACATGTGCCCACCACGGGCTCTGCCCACCTGTTCACTTACGTGTCCATGGGCGAGTTGTGGGCCTTCCTTGTTGGCTGGAACATGCTCCTCTGGTGCCTCATTGGTGGCACCGCCGTGGCTCACACCTGGTGTGGCTACCTGGACACCATCTTCATCTACCGTATCTGCAGCTTCACTGTGGCCAATGTAGGCATCTGGCAGGTGCCCCTCCTGGCACACTACCCAGACTTCTTGGCAGCTTCCATTCTACTTTTGACCTCTCCTCCTCTCTTTTGACTTCATCTCCTGCAGAGTCCATATCTCCTCCAGAGTCTGCATCTCTTGCTGGCTCAATCACACCTTCTCTGCCATCAGCACGCTCATCATCCTCTTCATCATGATCATGGGGTTTGTCCTGGCCTGCCCACACAACTGGAGTGCTGAGGAGGGCGGCTTTGCACCCTTCGGATTCTCTGGCATCATGGCCGGTGCTGCCACCTGTTCTATGCCTTTCTGGGCTTTAGTGTTATTACCTCCGGTGAGGCCCAGAACCCAAAGCGAGCAGTACCTATGGCCATCGTCATCTCCCTTGGCCTGGTGGCTGGTGCCTATGTCCTCGCCTCCAGTGTGTTCACCCTCATGGTGCCCTGGCACAGCCTGGACCCTAACTGGGCAGTCGCTGATGTCTTCTACCAGCAGGGCCATAGCTGGGCGGGCTTCATCGTGGCGGCTGGCTCCATCTGTGGTAAGGGGCCCTTCTGGAACAGTTGGGAGTGGACAGGGCGGTGGGGCCATGCCCTAAGCCTCCCAAGGAACACATCTCCATCTGGGCCTGCGCTGCGTGTTGTATCATGGGCCCAGGAAGGGGCTAATGATTAGACTCTCCATCCAGGCTTGTTGGGAGGGACCTACTCACCACCCCTCCCAATTGTACATGGAATGTCAGCTCTGGGCACGTACTTCCAGGGCCTTTTCTGGCAAAAGGACTCAGCCCTCATCAAAATCTCCAGTGGGCCTGTCACCTAAACTGGGCTGTCCCATTCCTGGGTGGAAGGGGGGAACAAGCCAGCACCCCACATACCGTCAGGCTCACTCTGAGGGCCCAAACTCATGCCCATGTTCCCAAGGGGCCAATGCCCTGGCCCCAAGCAGTGGCCCCTAGTGGGCCTATCTACCATGCTAACCCATCTCACACCCTCTGCCACAGCCACGACCACTGTCCTGATCAGCAACCTACTTTACCTGCCACACATCATCTATGGCATGGCCACCGATGGGCTCTTTTTCCAGGTGTTTACCCACGTGCACCCACAGACGCAGGTGTCTGTGGTGGGCATCCTGGTGTTCGGGGTCCTCATGGCTTTCCTGGCTCTGCTGCTGGACTTCAAAGCACTGGTCCAGTTCCTGTCCTTTGGTGCACTGCTGGCCTACACCTTCACAGTCACCAGCATTATCATGCTATACTTCCAAAAGGCCCCTCCATCCAGTTCCCAGAGCCCGGTCAGCCCTGTGGGCACAGAGCTGGCCTCAGCCCCTGAACCCAGGCAGCTGCGACCAGCCCTGAGGCCCTACCTTGGCTTCCTGGGTGGGTGCCGGCCTGGAGCTGCCGTGGCTTGGGCACTTGGTGTCCTCGGCCATCACTCTGGACTGCGTGCTGGTCTTCGGGGACTCGGCCCTGCACCTCCCACTCTGGGGCTACACCCTGCTGCTCCTGCTCAGCTCCATCATGTTTCTGCTCAGTCTCCTCGTCCTGGGGGCCCACCAGCAACAGCGACGGCAGGACACGTTCCAGGTACTTCCTCTAGCCAACACCCATCACTCTCAGCCCAGCCAGCTACCCTCGCCCCTTCCTCCTCTGCCGTGGCACGCGCACCAGGGCTAACAGGGCGGGGGAGGGCAGTACCCCATCCCCCTCTTTCTGCACAGCAAGTGGGCCCTTGTCTCCAGAATCTCCAGAGAAGAAGACTGTGCACTCCCACGACATCAGGCCATTGGCCAGCAGACCTTCCCACAGCCCAGCCCAGCCCTGCCCTTGCCCCCTCAGATTCCCATGGTGCCCCTGACTCCAGCCCTGAGCATCCTCCTCAACATCTTCCTCATGCTGCAGCTGAGCCACCTGACCTGGCTGCGTTTCTCCATTTGGCTACTGATTGGTGAGTGGATGGCCAGGCTGGGAGCCAGGGTGGGCTGCTGTACAAGGGCAAGCAGGGAAGCAGTGCTGGGACTGCTCCCTCAGTGTTGCGCCACCCTTGCAGGATTTGCAGCGTATTTTGGCTACAGCATCCGGCACAGCAAGGAGAACCAGTGGGAGCGGCTGGGGTTGGCTACCCCACGTGGCAGCAGGGAGGAGACAGCACAGGCCCTGCAGACCCCCAGCCAGACACTGGCACAGGAGCCCAGCTACATGGAGTAGCCTACAAGTCCATGAGGACCACTTGGGGCCTGCCCACCTGGCCCCACTTCATCAGGGGCCAGAGGCGCTGGCAGCACGTTCTATCCGAGGCAGGTCAGGTTTGCAGGCCTGCCCATGCTGGAATGTCCTCAGGACCTTAGCCCACGTGCCAAGCTTCGAGTCCTTGGGAGTGGGCTGTGGCCAGCGCTGGTGTGGTGGACTCTTCGCTCAGTGCCTTCCAGTTTATGACCAACTCCAGCTACCTAGGCAGGTGGAGTAGGGTGGGCAGAGAAGAGGCCCACAGCCCCAGGGATCCACAATAATAGCTGCTGGGCCTGTCACGTGACCTGTTGCTGTGTCCACCTGGCATTCTTTGTGGCAGTCTTCTCCCTTCCTCAGGAACCGAGAAATTTTCCCCAATCCACAGCAAAGATGCTGAGGTTCTGTTGGGAGGTTCAGCCAGGGCAGAGAGAGCCCTGAGAGGGACGTGGCCAGGCCTGGGTCACAGGGCCCTGCCCTCAGGCCAGTGCCCTCTGCCCAGCTCAGAGGGGAGCTACACACCAGGTACAGAGGAGTCCCTAACCAGGTGGGGTCAGGCTTCATCCCAGGTTCCCCACCTGTCCCCTGGGGGTGGATTCTGAGGGCAGAGCCTAGACCACTAGTAGGTTTCCTGGAAAGGACAGTGCAGTTCTGGGGTTCCCTCGGTTTCCCAGGACTCCCAGCGAGCAGTGCTTGTACCCGACGCCTGCCCCAGGATGTAGAGGTCCACCTGCCCGGGTACATGATTCTCTCTGGCACTGGTGCACAGGCCCACACGGCTCCCCTGGGGGTGCACACCCACGTGCCGACTGAGGCAACAGCTGTTTCAAAGCTCAGGGCTGCCCACACATCTCCAGCTGCCTCTCCCCCTGCCCGCCCCTCAGGGCTTTGTGATAAAGGCTCGGGATGGCACACGTGCAGATTGGTGCACAAACGCCTGGGCCTGCTACAGGTAACTTCCAACCCACCTGGTGGCAGTGGGGCCCCATCCTTGCAGGTCCCCAGGCCCACCCTCCATCCCTACTAGTCTCCCCAAGGCCATGCTACGTGTACCATAGACGCCCCCACCTCCCCGTTCCTGCCTGTAAGGGCCACACAGGACTCTGCTGGCTCTGGCAGCTTTACTCCTTGGCTCTCTGCAGCCTTGACCTCAGCTTTCTCTGGGCCCCAAAGACAACCAGGTACCTGTGACCCAGCTCCAGTGACCAGGCTTAGGGCTGTGTTCTCTCACCCTGGCCCTTCTGAAACCGCCTCCCGTGGACACTGCTCTGGGGATTGAGAGAAGCAGGGACCCCAAGGCTTTGCTGAGGCTCCAGGTGCCCGATGATTCCAGATGCTGCCCAGCCTGAGCCCCAGCCCTGGCCCATGTCGCTCCACCAGCAAGCTGCCATGTCCCTGGTCACCAGGGACCCATGAGAAAGCAGCCCCTTGTCTTGGTGCGGTGGGTTCCCCCAAATCCCAGCCCCTCCCTGGGACCAAGAGAGGGCTTGGCTCCTGCAGCCCGTCTCTCCCCTCCTGACCCTGGGCCCAGGGGGCACGGGGAAATTCTCCAGCAGGAGGTCCTCCAGGCAGGACTCAGGCCCCCTGGAGGATTCCAGAGCCAGAACCAGGCCAACCTGCTGGGGGCTTCCATGTCCTCTGTTAAGGACATTCTTTCCAGCCCCTGGGCTCCACCTGGGGTCTTGGTCAGAGCGTGGTCCTCATGCAGTTGCTTCAGGCTGGGGTGGGCAGCTGCCCAGACACGTTCTCAGGTGTGACTTGTGGCAGTAGTGACATGTGTCCAAATATACAGCCTTCCCACCTCATGGCTACCAGGAAGCCGGATGAGCAGGTTCCTAGGTGGTGGGCTGGGGATCTCCAAGGAGACATACAGAAGGTCCCAAAGGACCCCATGCCCACCAGCTCAGCCCCTCCACACTCCTCCCCACCCCAGCTCTCCACAGCCTGAATGCTGCCACTGGGAAGGGCCCAAGAGGTGCCTGTGCCCTTGCCTGGCATCCTAGCAGGTCCTATCGTGTGCCCACTGCAATCCTCATTCCCTGGATGAGGCCCCCCTGCTGGGAGGGAACCTGCCCTAGGCACCCAGCCCCAGAGCAGCTGAGATGACTCCTCCTGTCACGCTTCTTTCTTCCTTGCCTTGGACTCTGGCTGCACAGATCCCCATGCAGGGCTGCTGAGAGGACCAGGGGTCTACTGTGAGGGGAGTGCTGGCAGGGGAAGGAGGGCTGGGAGCCAGGCAGGGCTGGCGTCAACCACAGCCAGCTTGGGGACAGCTGGTGAGTGGGGAGGTACTGGGAATGCTGGAGACAGACAGGGAGAGTGTTCACCAGACCAGACCCAGCAGGAGCACCAAAGCACCAATGCCTTGTGTCGTTTCCCCCTGCAGGTCTCTAAACAAAACTGGCTTCTTTGGTCCCCAGGCAGCACCCTGCCGAGGCTGGAGTTGGGGGAGGAAGTCTATCTAGGAGCTAAAGGGTGGAGTTCTCACCCCACCCCCTATCCTGGTCCTGCTAAGGCTTCATCCACAAGTCCCCAAGGCAGGCCCCCACCCTTCCCAACCCCCAAACCCCAACCAGCAGAGAAAGGCTACAGGCCTCAGGAACGGGCTGGCAAGTGCCCAGCTCCCAGCAGCAGCAGTGGGGGCAGGTGCTGGGCCCCCTCTAAGGCACTTGGGCAGCCGGATGTGGGGGTGGGGAAGCTGGCTCTGTCTGCTCAGGGTTGGCAATGCCCTTGAGGGCCTTTCCCTAGAGATGAGGACAGCAGGTCAGGGCTCCAGCCTCCATCCTCCAAAGAGTAGCCAAGGGTCCAGGTAGGCCCGCAGCTCCTCTCCTCAGACTTGGTCCTCCAGGAGAAATGGGCTTCCCCATCCACGTACAGCAGCAGCAGGTCACAGGAGAAGGTGATCTGGGAGAGGCAGGGCAGACCCACGTCCTGGCCCCCTACCTGCCATCCCTCCGCCTCCCCAGCGCTCACCCGGACAATCATGTCAGCACAGAGGGCTCAGGTATGCACTTGGGAGGGCACGTGCCAGCAGCCAGAGGGAGCCACGTTGGCCAGACTACCCACACCAAGCTAAGCAGCTTCAGTGCCCAGAGTGAGGGCTGTGGGGATGAGCTTGAACTTCCTTGCCTGAGGGAGACCTGGGCTGAGCCTCTCTGGCTGTGGATGATGTCCCCTCCCACTCCTTACCCCTAACCACTCCCACCCACTCCAGCCTGTCACCTGCCTCCCCAGTGACAAGAATGTCTAAGTAGACCCCATAGAGCCTGAGCAGGCTCCGGGCCTCCACTCCTGAGGCCTCCCACCAGTGAGCGGCTGTCCTGGGGGTAGGAGAGAGTCTAGTGACCTGCTCTGGCCACTCCTGGGATGGACTGTCCCTCAAAGGCCTCATCTTCCTCATCCATTGACTCCATCCACCCCCAGCCCGAGTCCTGAATCTCAGACATATGTCATTGCTGAGGACACAGGGGACAAGCCCCCTGTGCTATGGAGGGAGATACTGGAGGCAGATGGAGTGGAGGAGGAACTGGGGTGAAGGGTCCCAGCTGCAGCAGGGGTGTGGGGACATATGGGGTGGAGGCCAAAGGGCTCAGGAGGGAGGCTGGATGGAGCCTGTGCTGCGGGACCTGGAGCTGAGAGCGCCCCCTCTCGCCCTGGGCACCCCTTGCACACACAGCAGAGCGTCCAGAGGGATGGGCCAGGCTGGGGTCTGTCCTGGCCGCCACAGGGGGACAGGTGAAGGCGGACCCGGCTGAGGAGCAGTAGGGGACAGTGGGGCTGCACCTGAAGCCGTAGCTCATCTCCTATAGCTGGAAGGAACTGTGAGGCCACGGTGGGAGTCCCCGGCGCCAGGTCACAAGGGCAGCAGACGTGGATGCCCACAGCCCCGCCCTGCACACAGTGCATCACTGCTCCACCAGCACGCAGGCAGGGACCCTCTCCCCGAGCCCTCCCAGAACCCTGTCCCTCACGGAGCCACCAGCAACACCAAGTCCTCACAGACCCCTCCAGCCGCAGCCACGAGGTCCCTGATGCGGAACACGGGGCAGTGGAGCTGAAGTGTAAGTCACAGTGGCAGCGCTTGAAATAGGTGGCGTCCCAGGTCTCCAAGGCATTGGACCTGAGAGGGGGTAGGGCCGGGGGGTCAGCCCAGGGAGGGGACAAGGAGGAACTGGGGCAGCCAGGACCCACTATGCTGACCTGGAGAAGTTGAACTTGCTGAAGGTGATAGGGTTTTTCATGAACAGCGTGAGGTTCTCAGCCTGGACTAGCAAGGGCTTCCTGCAGGTGGGGGAGGTCAGGGGCAGGCTCTGCTGGTCCTGGGACCTGTTCTGGGTGTTGGGGACACTTACACGGGCACAGTGTCACTTTCCATGGGACACCAGCCCCGGATCTCACAGGGCCTGTGGGTCCCATTGAACTCCACACACTGGCCTGTTTTGATGCCTTGAAACAAGACAAACTCCAGGCCCTCAAGTCTCCACAGGGCCTGGGGAGGGAGTGGGCAGGGGGCTGTTGGTAGAAAGAAGAGATGCAGAGGCACCACCAGGCCCACAGTGGGAGCCATGCGGGGTCCCAGCACGGCCCCCTGAACCCCACTCCCAGTGGAGGCGCTGGGAGACAGGCCCACAGTTACCGTGGCTGTGCGACCCTGTCTCCCCTCAGGACAGTCCTCGCCAGCCCAGCGGTTCACAGTGGGATGGAGGGTGGTGAAATGGTGAGAGAGCAGAGTTGTCCAGGCCCAGGAGGTGTATCCCATTCATGAAACAGCCCTGCAATCTCCAGGGACACGCCCCTCCCCCTCTTAGCCCCCAAGGTCCTGTGTTTGGGGGCAGATGGGAAAGCTGGAGGGTGCAAATAAAATGAGGCGGTCAGAGGGGCGAGGGTAAGCAGCCCCGAACAGATCGGGGTGCAGTGCTGTATCCCAAGGCAGAGCAAGACTCCTTCTCTCCTGATAGTTCTGTCCCCGGTGGGGGCAGAAGTGACTCCTCGAGGCCCAGCTCCTCTGGTCCTATTCAGATGACAGAATAGGGAAGGTGGAGGGACTCGGGGAGGGTAAGTTCAAGCCAGGGTGGAGATGCTGGGCGTGGCAGACAAAGGGAGGGACCCTCATCAGAGGGCCTGTAGGGAAGTGGGACCCCACACACTGACCAAGGGACCACAGGCCAGTCCCTTCCCAGCTTGTTCTGCTGTGAAACAGGGACATTAGTGCCTGCACACAGTCACAGAACTCTGGGCATCAGCTTGGAGGGGACAGTGGCAAACGTTCTGGGAGTCCCAGACCCGGAGGGGAAGCACCCTCAAGTGTCAGGCACTCATACAGACAAGGTTCTGCCAGGCAGTGGGTGGACGCCGCTGTCCAGGGCCCCAGGCTCAGGCGCAGCAGGAGGAACGCAGCATCAGGGTGGCAGGAAGAGCTCAGGGACTTGGTGGCCACCATCATGGAGAGGGAGCCTTCCCAGGATGGAAAGCAAGGGCTGGCAGGCTCTGATGGTGTCACCTGTGAGGGCTCAGCCTGGCTGCTGCGTGGAGCGCACGTGGGGGCCCACAAGCAGACCACAGGCACAGCGGGGGCAGCAGGGAAACCCATCGGGAGAAGGAATGGACAGGAGTTGGGGCAGGGAGGTGTGGAGGCGGGTCCAGCTTTGGTCCTGGTAGACGGCATGGCCCTCAGTGGATGGAAAGAGGCTGCACTGGGAGAGGGAGGGGGTTTCCTCTTGGACGTGGTGGGTGCGCATCAGGAGGCAGCTGTGCTCGGGGCAGGTTGTCACCGGGGCTATAACGGGGGTGTCAACAGAACAGAGGTGGAAACTGGGGCTGAGAGGATCTGGGTGGAGGGAGAAGGGGCCGGAAATGCAGCGTGGGAAGGTCAGAGGAGCCAGACCACAGGGCCCCAGGTCAGGGAGGAGAGCACTCAGGAGCTCCAGGCCCTGCCCCCTGCCCCTCCACCCCTCCCTCAAGCTCAAACCTTGAGTTCCCAGGCCCCCCACTCTTCCAGATGCAGCCTTTGTAAATGCAGTACCTCTGGCCTGGCTTCCTGATCTGTCCCCTTGTCCACCTGGAAACCTCTTACACATCCCCGAGAGCCCTGTCCAGGGCCAATCCTCTGTCAGGCCCTTCCTGAGCCCGGCCCTGTGACAGCGCCAGCACCCCCTCTGGCATCACATGCCCCTCTTGTACACACTCGCTGCGAGGGTGGGGTGAGAGGTGTCAGCGCATGGTAGCAGCACCGAGGCTCCCACCTGTGGTGGCTTCATGAAGTCGGCCACGTCCCACAGCCGGTTCCCCTGCTCCTCTATCTGGGTCATGGAAATTCCTTTGAGTTTGCCGATGACAGAAATCTGGGGTCCAGGTCCTGCTCCTGGTAGCCTTTAGTGGCGAGGAGGCGATGGGCAGTGTGGTGTGTCCTGGCACTCAGTGAGCAGTGGCAGAGCTGGGCCCCACCCACTCAACCCCTACACCCTGTAGGCTCCCAGCACAGCTTTCAGCTCCCCGCATCTTCTCCAGCCTCATTTCCACCCCAAACAGCCTGCACAGGCCAGAAGCCCCGGCCATGCATGGGAGAGCCAGGGCTCTCACACAAGATGCCCACCACCACCTCCTTCACCAGCCTTCACCCTCTCCTGCCCCGGCCAGACCCAGCTCCCTCCTTAAAGGCTCCCCTGACCCAGCCACCACTGTGTTCTCAGGGGCCCCAGGGCTCCAGCTCTCACAGGTGTCAGGGACTACCTCCTGCCCCTCCCTGGGCCTCCTGGGCAGAGTGAGACCCATCCTGCTCTGTGCCCAGAGCCCAACACGGGGCTGGGGACAAGGCCCAGGAAAGGAGGCAGGTGGGCACACAGGAGGACACGAGCACGCGGCTTGCTCTTGTACCTGCTGCCTCTAGACAGACGGAGATCCTACCTTCTGCCCCCAACCTGCCCCCTCACTGCCACCAGCCCAGCCCCTGAGGAGTCACATTCCCACCCTCAGCCCAGCAGGACCAGTCACAGTCCCTCCAGCCAACCTGCCCAGGAGCCACTCTCTTCCCCCACCACGGAGACCATGATCCCAAGCTGCAGCAGCCTCTGTGGGGCGCCCACCCCCCAGTTCCTGGTTAACACCTACTTCTCAGTTTGTAATCCAGAAGCCCCAGCCTGTCACAGCCCCTCGGGGGCCCATGCCCTCAGCTCCTGCCGGCTGCCGGGGAGCAGGGTCAGCAGAGCAGCTGCAGCCCCCGCTGAACAGGAGGTAAAGCAGGCGCCCAGGCCAGGCCAGGCCAGCAGGTAGTAAAGGGACACTCCCACTGGGGGCAGGACCCAGCCCCACCCCCGCCCTGGGCTCAGTCCCCACCCCCAGCTGCCCTGGGCCTCCCTTCCTGACTCCCTCTGCCTGGCCCTGGGGCTCAGAGAGGAGCAGCCCTTCCCCTGCCCTTTGGCCTCACTTCCTTGGTGGCTGAGGGGATGACAGTGTTTTAGGTACTTTGAGAGGGCAGCAGGAGGAGACAGGAGCCCAGAGGAGGGACCAAGGAAAGCTTCAGAAAGAAGGGACCTCTGAGCTGACATCCGCAGATTCTGAAGTTCTACAAGCACAGCTGGGGAGGAATGTTCCTGGAGGAGGAAGCTGCATATGCGACGCTGGAGCCTGAGAGAGAACTGGGACCCAGAGAGTGGGAGCGGGACTCTGGCTCTAGAGAGGAGGGTGGCTGGCTCTGCGAGGTTCCCAGCCCCTCCTGTGCGATGCCCTGCAGAGCTGCCCCACCCCCGTAGCTCAGGGACTAAAGCCCAGCTCTGGAGTCAGGCACCATCCCCAGTCCGTGGAAAGGGGGGCAATCCTGGACCCACACGTGACGGCAGGGGAACAAGTGCCCACAAGGTGTCCAGCGCTGCACTGGGCCCGGGGTGCACCTCCTTCTGTGCCCTGGCCAGTAGATGGCTCAAGGTCAACACAGGCCCTTGGCGGTTTCCATAGCACCAACAGCACGGGGTTGCTGGGGTGACTGACCCCAGTCGCGTGTCTCTACTGGCTGCTGTGGTGCACCTGTTCACCTCATGCCACACTGGACTGGTCCATGCAGCTGGCGGGTCCACTCACACCCCTGAGCTGCGCTCTAGGAGGGGCCTGGGTCAGTCTTAGCCTCAGTGCTCGCAACTCCGAAGTGGGTATAACCACGAGGGGTCCCTGCCAGAGGTCTGGGGAGAGCGAAGAGCAGGAGGAGGAGGCGGCGGCTGCTGGGCCTCCCGCAGGGGTCCTGGAGGCTGAGGGGGGCTCGGACTCAGATTTGGACCTTGACCTGCAGATAGAAGTTGCCTTGGGCAGGGGTTAGGCCTATGTCCTCACCTTGGGGGCTTCTATGCAGGAGTGGAGGAGGCAGGCTGGGGCCGAGGGAGCAGAGGACCCCTGTCTAGCAGAGAGCGCATCCCTCTGTGGGACCCCTTCAGGGCAGCCGGCGGCTCCTCCAGCCCCGGTCCTCCTGGAAATGCTCTTGGCAGCATCAGTTGTTCCACCATCAGAACACGCTTCCAGAATGATGTTAAAATGCAAAAACCTAGCCAAACTGCCTATGACAGGGTGTCCCACCTCCTCTTGAAATGGGATCAGGGCTGGGTTTTCCCAACCCACAGGAGAAACTAAGCCGATGGATGTATAGAATTTAGAGAAGGAATAAACAAAGGTAAAATAAAACAGTGTTCAGTATTTTTCTTATTCTTAACTGATCTAAAGGATTCCTTTTGTTCAAAATAATAATTGTAAAAATAAATTTAGTGATAAGTCATGGATAAGAGAAATGCAGGAGAGCCATTTTATAAGGGTTGGGAGGGAGGAAATGGGGAGACTCTAAGGGAGCTGCACTAACCACAAAGAAAACAGTGTTATTTCAAAGTGAACTGAGCTTAGTTGTAAATTTATATTGTAAGCTCTAGGGAAACCATTTAAAAATTGTAAAAGAAGTATAATTGATATGCTAAAAGAAAAAAGGAATCATATAAAATGCTCAATTAAAACCAGAGAAGACAAAAATAATTTAAACAGTACAAGACAAAAAAAAGAAAGATCAAAAGCAATGGATAGAAACAGTTGCAAATATGGTGGATATTAATCCAACTATATCAAAGATCACTTTAAATAGAAATGGTCTAAATACAGCCATTAAGAGACAGAGACCATCAGAACGAATTAAAAAACTAAGAACGAACCATATGCTGTCCACAGAAAACTAAGAACGAACCATATGCTGTCCACAGAAACCCATCTTCATTATAAACACAGAGAGAGGTTAGAAGTAAAGGACAGAACAAGATCAGCCAGGAACACACATCCAAAGAAAGCTAGAAGAGCTGTATTAATTTCAGACAAAGCCAACTTCAGAACAAGGAAAATTCTCAGGGATAAAGAGAGGCATTCCATCATGTTAAAGGGGTCACTTCTACAAGAAGACCTAACAGTCCTTAATGTACATGCATCTAACAACAGAAAATAAAAATATTGAGGAAAAACCAATAAAACTGCAAGGAGAAATAGACAAATCCACTATCCTAGTGGACAGACACAGAAACAGACAAATCCACCACTAAAGCAGAAAACACTGCTCTCTCAGGAACTGATAGATGCAGCAGGAGAAAACCAGTAATGACAAACTGAACTGTTCACCATCAATTGGATCTGATTAACATTTATAAAACACTGCATCCAACAAAGCAGAATACACAGTCTTCAAAAGCTCACATGAAACATTCACCAGACAGCCCACATTCTGGCTTAAAAAAGCCCACACCTCAGCAAATTTAAAACAACAGAAATCAGATAAAGTATGTTCTCAGACCAAAAAGCACTTCCAAGTAGGAAACAAAAACAGAAAGATAGCTCGAAAATCCCAAAATATTTGGAGATTAAACAAAACATGGATCAAAAAAAGAAGTCTCAAGAGAAATTGCAAATATTTTCCACTAAATGAAAATGAACATACAGCTTATCAAAATGTGTGGAATGCAGTGAAAGCAGTACCCAGAGGGAAATTTATAGCATTGCACTCATAGGGCCGGCCCCGTGGCTTGGCGGTTAAGTGCGCGTGCTCCGCTACTGGCGGCCCGGGTTCGGATCCCGGGTGTGCACCGACGCACCGCTTCTCCGGCCATGCTGAGGCCGCGTCCCACATACAGCAACTAGAAAGCTGTGCAACTATGACATACAACTATCCACTGGGGCTTTGGGGAAAAAAAGGAGGAGGATTGGCAATAGATGTTAGCTCAGAGCCGGTCTTCCTCAGCAAAAAGAGGAGGATTAGCATGGATGTTAGCTCAGGGCTGATCTTCCTCAAAACAAAACAAAACAAAGCATTGCACGCATAGATTAGAAACAAGAAAAGATCTGAAACAATAATCTAAGCTAGAGGAACAAGTAGAAAGTAAGCCTAAAACAAACAAAGAGAGGAAATAATAAAAATTACAGCAGAAATTAATGACACTGAAAATAGGAAATCAATAGAGAAATCAATAAATACGAAAACTAGTTCTTTGAAAAGATCAAAAGAATGCATAAACCTCTAGCCAGGCTAGCTGAAAAAAAAGAGAGAAACACAAATTAGTAATATCAGAAATGAGACAGGGGCTATAATTACTGATCCCATGAACATTAAAAGGATAATAAAGAAATATTTGAACAGGGGAATGATATCTTCCCTGATGAATTCTGTTGGATCTATAGCAAATCTTCAAATGAACTAATTCAAATCTTTCCCTAACACTTTCACATTTGCCCTTTAATTTATATAAACAAAATATTGATGAGGATATGATGTAATGTCTAAATCATTTCCAACTAGTAAGACTCTATTATGGATAAATTAGACATCACCAAGATGCAAAACTTTTGGGATTCAAAGGACACCATTAAGAATGTTAAAAGACAATCCACAATACAGAGAAAAACTTGCAACTCATACACCTGATAGGATACATCCCTAGAATATATAAAAGACCATGACAACTCAGTTATAAAAAGACAAATAACCCAATTTAAAAATGGGCCAATGAGCTGAACAGACATTTCTCCAAAGATATACAAATGGCCACTGAGCACATGAAAAGATGTCAACATCATTAGCCATCAGAGAAACACCAATGAAAACCACAGTGAGATATCATTTCACACCCATAGGATGGCTATATCAGAAAGACAGATGGTAAGTGTTGGTGAGGATGTGGGGAAACTGATACCCTCATACACTGCTGGCAGGAATGTAAATGGTGCAGTCACCTTGGAAAAACGTCTTGCAGGTATTCAAATAGTGAAACAGAGAGTTACCATGTGACCCAGCAATCCCACTCCTAGGTACACACCCAGAAGAAATGAAAGCAGATGTCCACGCAAAAACTTGTACAGGAATGTTCACAGCAGCAATATTCACAATAGCCAAAAAGTAGACACCACCCAAATGTCCATCAACTGAGAAACGGAGAAATACCCTGTGCTACAGCCACACAATGGATATTATTCAGCAATCAAAATCAATGAAGGGCTGACACATGCTACAACATGGATGGACCTTGAAACCATTATGCTGAGTGAAAGAAGCCAGACACAGAAGGTCACACATTGTACGATTCCACTGATATGGAATGTTCAAAATAGGCCAAACCATAGAAATAGAAAGTGAATTTGTGTTTGCCTAGTGGGGGTTAGAGGAAATGGGACTGTCTCCTAATGAGGAAGGTCTTTCTCTTGGAGGGATGATGAGAAGCTTCCAGAACCGACTGTGGTGATGCTGCAGAATTCTGTGAATATACTAAAAAACACTGAATTGCACACTTTCGAGTGTGACTTGTATTGCACGTGAACCATATCTCACTAAAGCTGTGACGATGATTAACAGACTGCATTGCGCATCGTCATAGAAAGTAACCCCCTGAAGGGAGCATAGAATCTTGTTCACTCAATTTAAAGGATCTGAACTAGGGCAACGGAAACCCAGAGGAATTCTATTAGTTAACATTCTAGGCACCAGGACATCCTGAAATATTCATGAGGCTTTCCATGTTTTAATGTTTTTTACAAGAAGGCACCTAAGGTTTAAAAAAACATATTCACAAGTGTCAAAGAGAATCATCACTCAGCGGGAGGGGAACATGGGGAAGTCATCAAATGGAAAAGAAGTGTAAGAGTTTGGGTCACAGGGATCTGCACCCTGAATATGAAAGTGGACCCACATTTATTACTGCTTAACCCAAAAGATGACCTCAGAAGTCAAACAGCCCAGTTAACAATATCTTTCAAAAGCATCAGTTTCTGAAAAACTAAAATATTAAGACATAAATACTCTGCAATCGTCAAGAATTGAATCTTTGAAATTTCCAGTTTTAACACTAAAAACTCCTGAAGATTCCATTGCATACGCCTTGGAGTGACTCTCCTCCTCCTGGTTGGAGTGGATTCCGGAAGTGACAGATGCCTTAAGGATAAAACCGAAAAGAATTCAACAGTCTTTTTAAAAGGCTATTTGTTGATCCTGAATTTAATCCTAAACTTTGTACCAGAAAATAGACCTCAATGCAGATCACCAGAACCAGCAGGCAGAGCAGCAAAGGATCATGAATAATTCAGTACTTTTGCAGTGATAGTTCAGGACTTGTGTCTATTAAGATTCATCAGGCTTGAATGTATTTTCCCGTGTGATCAAAAACACATTCAGATTTGTCACAAAGGTGTGTTCCTGTTCTTCATACCAATCTTTTTCCCCTTCAGTTCACGTGACCATCACCGACCGACCACAGTACACTCCCCTGGGCGCACACCGCTCAGCTGGGCCAAGGTGCCTGAGGTGCTGGAGCCACACAAGTCCCCGCTGCTTAGCCAGGTGACACCTCCAATATCCACCTCCTCCACTTCTGTCCTGGGCAGGTCAGTAGGACCCACCCCCACCCCAGCCTGGGGGCTCTCAGGTGGCTGTCATGACCCAAAGTTTAACGACTTTGGGAGGCTTAGGGTCACCAAGTATGAATACATAAAGAAGCTACTCTCTACGCACATGATGATCATATCAAGGAACATTCTTGACACTAAAAAGGAATGATGTTGTTTCCAGAATAAAGGACAGACCTTCCCGCGAAACAGCAGTTGCCAAGCTTCCCCTGACGTGTGTGTGTACATAATATATGAATCACATTCACCCACACCTTTCTGAGGGGTTTCCTCCTCTCTAGATGGAGATGATGAGAAACCCACCTCCCAGGGGTGTGGCGAGAATTAAGCACAGGGACAGTGTTGGATCCAGTCCCAGCACAGAGTAAGAGGGAAGAAGTGTAGCCACCTGATTCTCTCACACACGTCTCCTCCTGCCTGTGATCTGCTCACTGCCCTCCGTCAGGGAAGACAGTCACGGGCCAGCCTGGAGCAGAGCCCAGCAGTGGGAACCAGGCCTTGGAGAGGCCCGGGTGGGGACAGCAGGTCACCAGGCAGGGGCCCCATGGCTTCATTTGTACAACGCAGGGACAGCCCTTGGAATGCAAAGAAGGAAACGCTGAGGGCAGGGGGAGCCCCAGCAGGCAGGTACCTCAGGTCCCCAGGAAGAGCAGAACCGCAGCCCCCACCACAGCAGGAAGGCCCGAGAGTCTTACCCAAGCGCAGGAGCCCATGGCTAACTGCATGCAGCCCCACAGGAAGGCCAGCAGCACAGCACAGGCGGGCTCACGGAAGGTGCAGAAGGAGACCAGGAGGGACATGATGGCCGTGGGGCCCAGAGTCACATCCCGGGAGGTTCCCAGGAAGAAATACACCCATGAAGGCAGAGCAGAGGCCGTACTGTTGGGGAGAGAGAGGGATGAGCACCAAGGAGGCACGTGGCACGCCCACGGGGCCCCTGGTATAGACATCTGAGCACAGGGGTCTGTGTGTCCACTGGGTACTTTGGGCACACCAGTGCACACAGGCAGGGTAAACACCCCCCTTCTACCATCTACGGGTGTGACCTGCAGGGATCAGGGGACCTCTTTTCTCCCCGCACCCAAACCTGCGGGAGCACAAAGGCCTGTGAGCTTCTGTGTGAGTGTGAGTCTGAGAAGGCGTTCTTAAGGCTGCAGTGAGTCATCCCGCTGCCCCATCAGGCAATCCAGAACTAGCCGGGTGCCTAAGTGTGACAAGTGTGACAAGAGCAGTTACAGGGACGAGTGTCTGCCCAAAGGCAGTCACAGGCTCTAGATTGTAAACCAAGGCTTCTTGGCCCCATGAGGCTGGAACCCTGGGCACCATGCTTGTCTGGAGGACATACTATGCATTTCTACTCTGCTTCTGGGTGCTTGGAGTGGGGTGAGGGCCTGGGGAGTACATGTGGCCGGCAGCAAGGAGAGATATCTCACCTGGGGGAGGAGTCAGGCCACCTCAGCATAGGCCAGTGCCTGCGGAATGACCTCGAGGCCCCCCCCCCCCTCCCCGAGAACCTGGCGATAAAGTCCATCTTCAGCCACTGCACAGAGTAGTGGGACAGCCAGGCGGGGATGGGCAGCTTTCTCTGCAGGGCCGCAGGGGGGCAGCAGCGGGCTGGCTGGGCCAGGCAGGGGCCTGAGGGCCTGGCCTGACTCAGCACCTTCACAGGAGAGGGCGTGCCTGGGGGCAACACAGACCAGCAGTCAGGGTCCAGGCTTCAAAGAACCCAGCAATAGGGCCGGGAGTCCAGGGGCATCAGGAGAAGCACAATCTGTCTCCCCTCCAGGAGGTCTGACCCAGATGGTTAAATTCCCTCCTGCTGGTCTGAGAGGGGAAGCCAACCACCTGTGCAGAGGGGGCCTCAACCAAAGGTGGAGTGTCCCTCTCCCTTGCTCACTGCTCCCCCTGAACCCCATCTGCCCAAATCCTAGGTGCCATCTCTCCCTCCATCAACGCTGGCCGGGAAGAATGTGAGAAAGGATTTCTCAATGAGAAGCCTAAACGCTAATTAGACTCAAGGTTTCTCCTCCCGGGAGAATTTGTTTGCTTTTTTTTTTTTCCTCCTCAGAGAACTTAACGGGGAGCAGTGCAGAGAGAAGCAGGGTGCAGGGGGCTACCCTCGCCTGCCTGGTGGGGTGTGGGTGGCGTGACTGGAGGCCCTAAGGGACCAGAGGATTTCCACGCGTGCACCATCGGGGGGCTCCACCCATAAGGGGGACTGTAGCGCTGGAGGGGGTGTCTCCCATCCTGAGGCCCCTTCTTACCCAACCCCCACCTGTGGCATTCGCATCGCTATAATGGTCCCAGGAGTTCTAGTTGCTTCTGGAGAACTTTAGAGGCTCCTCGATTAATTCAGGGTGCGCAGCGTCCTCTAGGATCCTGGCGCCCCCTGTCGCAGAGCCGGCCCCAGAACCCCCTCACCCCGGACCCCCGAGCCTGCTCTGGGCAGAACCCGGCCCCCACCCCCAAAGCCGCCTGCCCGAACCCTAGGGTCTAAGGGTCGGGATCCACGCCGGCGAACGGTCCGCGGCCCGCCGGCCCAGCAAGGCGGAGGGCGGCGGGGACGCCGGTGGGGACGCGGTGGGTGGGGAATGGGGTCCCCGGTGGAGGCGCCGCACACTCGGACCCACACCGCCCCTCCCGTCCGCCGCCCCCGGGCGACCCCGGCCCGTCCCCGGCAGCTCGCCCACCCCGTCCCGGGCCCGCAGCGGACTCACCTGGCGCCGCAGCTCGCGCTCTCTGAACGTTGCCTCAGCCGCGTCCGCAGGAAGCACAGGGGCAGGTGGACTGAGAGGCGCGGGCAGAGCCCCCGGGGGCGGGGCCTGAGGTGCACGTGTCCTCAGGGCGGGGCCGGGAAGTCCGGGGGTGGGGCTTGACGAGCAGGTGGCTTCCGGGCAGGGCGGAAGCCGGGCGGGGTCTGACGGGAACCTGACCCCCGCGCTGCGCTGGGCCCGGTAGCTGCTTCCCTGAGGTGTCTGGGGCTGGGCAGTGGCCCAGTCAGTGGGCATTGCTTATGGGGACAGTGATGCCAATCTGTGTCCAGGCCTCCCTGATTTTTCTTATACCCGAGATTCCCCACCCTCAGCTGCCCTGGCACAGACTGGAGGGCGGGGTGAGGGAGGCCTCTGTGTTTTGGTTTTCAGAGGCCATTCCCCGCAAGGTCAGGTCCTGTGGTCACATTGACGAGGCCTGGCTCTGGTGTGGGAACGGGCTGTGTTCTGCCTGGAGCAGCCCTCACCACTCGGGGCACCCCAGCCTCACACTGAGGCAGTGAGCAGGGCGGCGGGGGACACGAAGCCGAGAGCTGATTGATGCCGCTGGGATGATGGTTCTGGAAGCAAAGGAGTTGTAGGCAGGCCGTGGAAGGTCGACCTGTGGACAACTGAGAATAGTCGGCATCTGTGTGGGCTCCAGCACCAGGTCTTGGCCTGAACCAGAGGCCCTGGGGTGAAGAGCCTTTTGTGCCTGTCCGAGCAGGCAGGGCTGCGGCTGGACTGTGCAGGAGGGGAGTGTGTAGCCAGCCTCGGCCCAAGGGTGAACTGGGGCCTTGCTGAGCCCTAAACCTGGGGCCTCTGGGCCAGCTCTCCCCAGGAGACCCTCCTGCCCTTGCAGCCTCCACCTGTGCTCCTCTGACCCCTCCTCAACCTCGCTGGCCTACCGCCTCCCTGGAAGGCTGCAGGCAGGCTCTTTCCTGCAGGTGCTGCCCACCCCACCTCTGCTGGCACGTGCCATGCCATCACCCCAAATTCCCCTGTGGATAGACGTCCCCAAGGCAAGGGAATTGACAGGGGGAGAGTGGTGGAGGACTGGGGGCACAGAAGTGGGGAGAGGCTGCCCCGCCATTGATGATGCTGTGGCAGAGGAAGAGGACTTGGGTGGGGGCAAGTTCACGCCCTCTCCAAGGTAGACTTCAGCTGCCAAGCAGTTTTCTGGGCCCAATTTTGTTTGCTTGTTTTAACATAGTTTCAAACTTACGAAAAGCTGCTGCACACAACATAAAGAACTTTCCGACACCCTTCACCCAGATTTCTGAACTGTTTTGTTCTCTCTGTTTAGCAGCCTAGGTTTCTTTCTGGGTCATTAGAGTAAGTTATAGACATGATGCCCCATAACCTCTGAACATTTCAGAGTGTATTTCCTAAAAGCGAGTGCAGTCTGCTTCATAACCACAGCACTTCTATCCAAATCAGGGCGTTAGTATTGCTACCAGGCCACCATCTGATCCTCAGACCCACTCGGGCTTCACCAGCTACCCCACTAATATCCATTGCTCAGCTGGGACCCAGTGCAGGGTCGCTCACTGCGTGCAGTTGTCTCTCTAGTCCCCATCAGTCTGGAACAGTCCCTCGGTCTTTCCTGACCTTGACGCCTCTAAAGCGTGCAGCCTGGGTGTGTGTTCTCGGGTGTTCTCAGGAGTTTCCTTTGGATTAGGCCCAGGTTGGGCGTTGTTGGATAGAGCATTGCGGCCGTGGCCCAGGGTGTCTGTACCCCATCACTGAGGACATTAACTTGATCACTGGGCTAAGGGGTGTTGGCCAGGTTTTCCTGCTGTAAAGTTGAATAAGTACTTTGTGTCTAAATTAATTAACAAGGTGTCTTTAGCGGGAAAATATACTGAGACTATGCAGTTATCACTAGTGTTTGCATCCCTTGATGATCATCAGCCAGATCAGTTATCAATAGGTTGGTTGTCAAGTGATGATTTTCTGATGTCATCACTCTTGCATTTATTAGTGGGCACTCTGTGGTAAGGTAGACTTTTCTCGTTTATTTATTTGTGTATATCAACATGGACTTGGGGGTTATTGTATGATTCAACAGGCTGTACTCGTTACTGCTGTCATTGATTTTGATGTTCAGGTCGCCCCTGATTTTGCCAGCAGGAGCCCCCACCTAAGGCCTGTTTCTGTGTCTCCCTCAGAATGCCAGACACACCGTTTGCTTCCTGTGGTCTCCACCACACCCGCCTCCTGAAGTGACACATCTCTCATCAGAGGTCTGTGAATGCAGACCCTGCCTCCCACAAGATCTGGAGGTCAGAAACTCTGCTCCAGGTGAGAGTCAAGGCGGCTGTTCTCTGTTTCCATTTCTGAATAAACAGCTGAGCCACCTTCCACCCCGTGGGGCAGAGGCCTAAAGACTGCCCCTCATCCTGGGGGTGGTTCTAAATTGTTAGTGTTTTCCTGCTGTGACGTTTAGAAAACAGAGACAGAAGAATTTACCCACCTGTCTAACCTATATGTCATTCACAGTGTTTTTCATCCCAGGATTCCCTGTCCACAGGGTCTGGTTTTCTTTTTCTCATGGTGATATCACTGCCCAGTCTTTTAGTTTCTAGTGGATTGGAGTAAATGCTCTCCCCACCCCACCCCGCCTCTCTGACCCACTCCCCAGTAGATGCAGATGGTTCCTGTGTTCACCCTCCTGTGGGTGTAAACCCTGCCCCAGCAGCATTCTCATGACGCTGAATGGAGAGGGTCCTCGAAGCCTTCACCTTGGTCAGCAGGCAGCCCCTGGCCCTTCCGTGTCAGAGGATGCAAATGGAGGTGGCAGGGCCCCTCGTCTGCCATGTGCGGGCTCCAGACTCTGCCTCAGGCTTGGGCTGGCTCCCTCCCTCAGCGCACCACTGGTTGCCCCCAGGCCAGGCTGTCTCTTCCCAGCAGGGCTTGGAGGAATTTGGTTGGTTCTGACCCTGGACTCTGGGGCTGAGTTGGTAACCAGGAGCATTGCTTGTTGACACCTGGAATGTGGATAAGATGGGATTCTGTCCCTCGTACCGTGTACATAACTCTTGGCGTGTGGGTTGCCGTGCTTTTTATGGCTTCTGTGTCATTGTCACAGCAGCACTGGGAGGTCAGACAGCAGGAATCATCACCCTATTCAAGAAGGGGGCCCCGGTGCTTCTGATGGCTCACAGCTAATGTGGGCTCTGGGCTCTTCCAGCCCGTGGGGAGGGCAGATGAACAAGACTGGGGCTTACAGGGCAGAACCGGAGGGTTGTTTCCTGGACTGAAATGCTGAAGCTCTTTTGTGTATTTAAAATTTTGGGGGGGAATTATGGTAAAATACACAAAACATAAAATTTACCATCTTAAGTATTTTAAAGTGTACAGTTGAGTAGTGGGTAAATATATTCGCATGGTTGTAATGGATCTCCAGAACTCTTTCATCTTGTAAAACTGAAACTCTGTACCCATTAAACAACAATTTCTCATTTCCCCTCCTCCTAGCCCCTGGCAACCACCACTCTACTTTCTGTCTCTATGAATTTGACTCCTCTAGGTACCTGGATAAGTGGAATCACACAGTATTTGTCTTTTTATGACTGACTTATTTCACTTAGAATAGTGTCTTCAGGGTTCATCCACACTGTAGCATGTGTCAGAATTTCCTTCCTTTTTAAGGCCGAATAATATTCCATTTTATGGATAGACCACATTTTGTTTTTCCATTCATCTGTTGATGGACACTTGGGTTGCCTCCACCTCTTGGCTATTGAAAATAATGCTGCTATGAACGTGGATATGCAAATGTCTCTTTCAGACCTTACTTTCAATTTCTGGGAGGTATATACCCAGAAGTGGAATTGCTGAACCATCTGGTAATTCTGTTTAATTTTTTGAGGAACCACAATACTGTTTTCCACAGTGGCTGCACCATTTTACATTCCTTCCATCAATGCTCAAGGGTTCCAGTTTCTCCACATCCTCACCAATGCACATTATTTTCTGTCTTTTGATTATAGCCATCCTCATGGATGTGAGGTGGTATCTCATTGTGATTTTGGTTAGCGTTGTCCTAATGGTTAGTGGTGGTGAGCATCTTCTCAGCTCCTTATTGGCTATTTGTTTGTCTTCTTTGGAGAAATTTCTATTCAAATCCTTTGTCCATTTTTGAATTGGGTTATTGTTTTTGTGTTTTATTATTAATTTCATAATAGTTTATAACATTGTGTACTTTTGGTTGTACACTGTTATTTGTCAGTCACCATATAAATGCGTCCCTTCACCCCTTGTGCCCACCCCCAACCCCCTTCTCCTTGGTAACCACCAAACTGTTCTCTATGTCTAGGTGTTAATTTATCTTGCGCATATGAGTGAAGTCATACAGTCTTTGTATTTCTCTGTCTGGTGTATTTCGCTTAACATAATACCCTCCAGGTCCATCTATGTTGTTGCAAATGGGACGAATTTGTCTTTCTTTATGGCTGAGTAGTATTCCATTCTGTGTATATAACACATCTTCTTTGTCCAGTCATCAGTCGAAGGACACTTGGGTTGCTTCCACTTCTTGGCTATAGTGAATAATACTGCAATGAACATAGGGGTGTATAAGCCTCTTTGGATTGTTGATTTCTGGTTTGTTGGATAGATACCCACTAGTGGGATAGCTGGATCATAAGGTATTTCTATTTTTAATTTTTTGAGGAATCTCCATACTGTTTTCCACAGAGGCTGCACCGGTTTGCATTCCCACCAGCAGTGAATGAGAGTTCCCGTTTCTCCACAACCTCTTCAACATTTATTATTTTTTGTCTTGGTGATTGTAGCCATTCCAATGGGTATAAGTTGATATCTTAGTGTAGTTTTTATTTGCATTTCCCTGATGATTAGTGATGTTGAACATCTTTTCATGTACCTATTGGCCATCTGTATATCTTCCTTGGAAAACTGTCTGTTCATGTCCTTTGCCCATTTTTTGATCAGGTTGTTCATTTTTTTCTTTGTTCGCTTGTGTGAGTTCTTTATATGTCATGGAGATTAACCCCTTGTCAGATATATGATTTGGAAATATTTTCTTCCAGCTGCTGGGTTGTCTTTTCATTTTGATCCTGGTTTCATTTGCATTGCAGAAGCTCATTAGTCTAATGAAGTCTCACTTGTTTATTTTTTTTGTTTCCATTTTCTGAGTAAACATGAAATTCAAAAGGAGCCCTCTATGACAGATGTCAAAGAGTGTACTGCCTATATTTTCTTCCAGGAGTTTTATAGTTTCAGGTCTTACCTTCAAGTCTTTGATCCATTTTGAGTTAATTTTTGTGTATGGAGAAAGCCGATGGTCTACTTTCATTCTTTTGCATGTGGCTGTCTAGTTTTCACCACACCAAACTTTCCTTTCTCCCGTGTATGTTCTTAGCTCCTTTGTTGAAGATGAGCTGTCCGTAGATGCGTGGTTTTCTTTCTGGGCTTTCAATTCTCTTCCACTATCTGTGTGTCTGTATTTGTACCAGCACCATGCTGTTTTAATTATTATAGCTTTGTAGTATATCTTGAAGTCTGGGATTGTGATGTCTCTAGCCTCGTTCTTTTCTCTCAGGATTGCTTTAGCTATATGGTGTCTTTTGTTGCCCTGTGTGAATTTTAGTATTCTCTGTTCTATTTCTGTGAAGTATGTCATTGGGATTCTAGTTGGGATTGCATTGAATCTGTAGATTGCTTTAGGTAGTATGGACATTTTAACTATGTTTATTCTTCCAGTCCATGAGCATGGGATATCTTTCCATTTTTTTTGTCATCATCGATTTCTTTCAATAATGTCTTATAGTTTCATTGTAGACGTCTTTCACCTCCTTGGTTAAATTTATTCCTAGATATTTTATTCTTTTTGTTGTGATTGTAAATGGGATTGTCTTCTTGAGTTCTGCTTCTGTTAGTTCGTTATTAGCATATAGAAATGCAACTGATTTTTGCAGGTTGATTTTCTACCCTGCAACTTGGTTGTAGTTGTTGATTATTTCCAATAGTTTTCCAATGGATTCTTTATGGTTTCCTATATAGAAAATCATGTTGTCTGCAAACAGCAAGAGTCTCACTTCGCTGCCTATTTGGATTCCTTTTATTCCTTTTTCTTTCCTAATTGCCCTGGCCAAAACTTCCAGTACTATGTTGAATAAGAGTGGGGAGAGTGGGCACCCTTGCCTTGTTCCTGTTCTCAGAGGAATGGATTTCAGTTTTTCCCTGTTGAGTATGATGTTTGCAGTGGGTTTGTCATATATGGCTTTTATTATGTTGAGGTACTTTCCTTCTATACCCATTTTGTTGAGAGTTTTTTATCATAAATGGATGTTGGAGTTTGTCAAATGCTTTCTCTGCATCTATTGAGATGATCATGTGTTTTTTATTCCTCGTTCTGTTGATGTTGTTTATCACATTGATTGATTTGTGATTGTTGAACCATCCCTGTGTCCCTGGTATAAATCCCACTTGATCATGGTGTATGATCTTCTAATGTATTGCTTTACTCAGTTTGCCAATATTTTGTTGAGGATTTTTGCATCTATGTTCATCAGTGATATTGGCCTATAATTTTCCTTCTTTGTATTGTCCTTGTCTGACTTTGGTATCATGGTGATGCTGGCCTCATAGAATGTGTTAGGAAGTGTTCCATCTTCCTCTATTTTTGGAATAGTTTAAGAAGGATAGGTATTAAGTCTTCTTTGAATGTTTGGTAAAAGTCTCCAGAGAAGCCATCTGGTCCTGTACTTTTATTTTTTGGGAGATTTTTATTACACTTTCAATCTCTTTACTTGTGATTGGTCTATTCAGATTCTATGTTTCTTCTTGATTCATTTTTGGGAGGTTGTATGAGTCTAAGAATTTATCCCTTTCTTCCAGATTGTCCAGTTTGTTGGCATATAGTTTTTCATAGTATTCTTTTATAATCCTTTGTCTTTCTGTGGTATCCATTGTAATTTCTCCTCTTTCATTTCTAATTTTGTTTATTTGAAACCTGTCTCTCTTTTCTTAGTGAGTCTGGCTATGAGTTTGTCAATTTTGTTTATCTTCTCAAAGAACCAGTTCTTTGTTTCATTGATCCTTTCTACTGTTTTTTTTTTTTGTTTCAATTTCATTTATTTCTGCTCTAATTTTTATTATTTCCCTCCTTCTGCTGACTTTGGGCTTTGTTTGTTCTTCTTTTTCTAATTCCATTAGGTGTAATTTAAGGTTGCTTATTTGGGATTTGTCTTGTTTGTTAAGGTGGGCCTGTGTTGCTATGAGTTTCCCTCTCGGGACTGCTTTTGCTCCATCCCATATGAGTTGGTATGGTGTATTTTCATTTTCATTTGTTTCCAGATGTTTTTTGATTTCTCCTTTAATTTCTTTAATGATCCATTGGTTGTTCAGTAGCATGTTGGTTAGACTCCACATCTTTGTCACTTTCCCAGTTTTTTTCTTGTAGTTGATTTCTAGATTCATAACATTATGATTGGAAAAGATGCTTGCTATGATTTCAATCTTCTTACATTTATAGAGGCTTGCTTTGTTTCCCATCATATGGTCTATCCTTGAGAATGTTCCTTGTGTGCTTGAGAAGAATGTGTAATCTGCTGTGTTTGGATAGAGTGCTCTATGTATATCTATTAAGTCCATCTGGTCTAGTTTTTCATTTAAGTCCAGTATTTCTTTATTGACTTTTTGCCTGGATGATATAATTATTGATGTAAGCGGGGTGTCAAGATGCCCTACTATTATTGTCTTTTTGTTAATATCTCCTTTTAGGTTTGCTAATAGTCACTTTCTGTACTTTAGTGGTCCTGTGTTTGGCACATATATGTTTATAAGTGATATGTCTTCTTGGTGGAGTGTCTCTTTTATCATTATATATTGGCCCTCTTTGTCTCTCATTACCTGTTTTATCTTGAAGTCTACTTTGTCTGAGATAAGTATGGTGACACCTGCTTTCCTTTGTTTGCCTTTAGCTTGGAGTATTGTCTTCCATCCTTTCACTCTGAGCCTGTGTTTGTCTTTAGAGCTGAGATATGTTTCCTGGAAGCAGCATATTTTTGGATCCTGTTTTTTAATACATCCTGCCACTCTGTGTCTTTTGATTGGAGAATGCAATCCATTTATATTTAGAGTGATTATCGATATATGAGGGCTAATGTTGCTCTTTTATGGCTAATTTTCCTGTTATTTTACATTTCTTTTGTTTCTCGTTCAGTGTGTTTTGGGCTACCAATGCAGTTTGGTAGTTCTCTATGATGGTTTTCTCTTTATTTATCATATGTGGCTCTGTTTTGATCGTTTGTTTAGTGGTTACCATGAGGTTGTATAAAAAAATCTCATGGATGAGATAGTCTATTTTCTGATGGCCTCTTCTTTCCTTAGACTAAGTCAATTCAATCACTTTCCTCTTCCCTTTCTAAATTATTATTGTCACAACTTATTCCACCTTGTGTTGTGAGTTTCTGTGATGAGGTTATATTTATTTTTGGTGTTTTCCTTCTCTTAATCTTTGATGTTATAGTTAAGTGTTTGCTAACCTATTCTGATAGAGAGCTGCAATTTTTCTGATTTTGTCTACCTATTTTTCTCCTTGCTCAAATATTTGTATCCTCTTTCTCTTTTTTTTTCCCAGGCCTGAGGGCCTTCTTGAGCATTTCTTGTAGTGGGAGTCTGTGGCAATGAACTCCCTTAGCTTTTGTTTATCTGGGATGGTTATTATTTCTCTATCATATCTGAAGGATATTTTCACTGGATAGAATATTCTTGGCTGAAAGTTTTTGTCTTTCAGAATTTTGAATATATCATTCCACTCTCTCCTAGCCTATAAAGTTTCTGCCGAGAAATTGACTGAGAGCCTGATAGCAATTCCTTTGTATGTTATTGTTTTTTGTCTTGCTGCCCTTAATAATTTTTGTCATTGACTTTTGCCAGCTTTACTACCATATGCCTTGGAGAGGGTCTTTTCATGTTGATATATTTAGGAGATCTATTGACTCCATTTACTAGTATTTCCAGCTCCTTATCCAGGTTTGGGAAGTTCTCAGCTATTATTTCTTTGAATAAGCTCTCTGCTCCTTTTTTCCTCTTTTCTCCCTCTGGAATACCTATAATCCTTATGCTGCATTCCTAATTGAGTCGGATGTTTCTTGGAGAGTTTCTCTTGTTTTCTTTTCTTGGGGAGGAAGATTAGCCCTGAGCTAACATCTGTTGCCAAGCCTCCTCTTTTTGCTGAGGAAGATTGGCTCTGGGCTAACATCCATGCCCATCTTCCTCTACTTTATATGTGGGATGCCTGCCACAGCATGGCTTGATAAGCAGTGCATGTGTCCGCGCCCAGCATCTGAACATGTGAACCCTGGGCTGCTGACGCAGAGTATACAAGCTTAACCACTACACCACTGGGCTGGCCCCTCAGAGAATTTCTTCATTTCTTTTTAGTCTTAGTTCTCTCTCCTCCTCCATCTGGAGCATTTCTGCATTCCTATACTAAGTATTGCTAATTCTTTCCTTCATATTGTCAGCTCTGTTCTTTAAAGATTCCAGAATTTTCTTTGTCTCCTCCATTGTGTTTTCATCTCCAACATTTCTGATTGGTTTTTCTTTATAGGTTCAAACTCTTTTGTGAAAAAGTTGCTGATTTCATTGAATTATCTATCTGTATTTACTTGTAATTCATTGAGCCTTTTATGATAGCTATTTTGAATCCTCTGTCATTTAGGTTATAAATTTCTGTGCTTTCAGGATTGATTTCTGAGTGCTTGTCATTTTCCCTCTGGACTGGAGATTTAATATGAGGGTGTGGGCTCATTTTTCCTCATGCTGAAAATATGGGTCACAGCTTCCACCTGCCGCCACTGGGTGGGGCTCAAGAGCTGTGTATTCTGAGCCTGCTGCAATCCGTGGGCACATTGGCCAACCGGCTGTGCTGAAGTACTGTGCGAGGGGAGTGGCTCTTTCTTTCACCTGCCCAAGCCCATGGACTTCTCACTCTTCCCCCGCTATCTGCTCTCCTGGGGTGCTAGGTTGCTGAAGATACCCCTGCAACAGTCAGTCCCCTCCATATGGGAATTTCCCACAGGCCGTGAGAGAACTTGGAGACTGACAGCTTTCCTGCAGAGGGCCGCCCCTCCCCCTCTCTGAGATCCACACGGTCCTGATCCCAGGGTTTCTGTCACTGGAGAAAGAGAGGAGTTCTTCTTACCTCCTTCCTCTTCCTCCGGAGGTTCCAGCAGCTCCACCTTCAGATATATGGCTGTGTCACTCTCTCATGCCTTTTGTGTTGTGTGAATGTCCTCTGTTGGTATATGAATGTCCTTTTTGTTGTATCTCAGGGGGAGAGAGTCTAAGGGGGAAGCTCACTCTCCAATGATGCTCATATCAGTCATTCTTTGGGTTTTTTTGCTGACTTTTAGGAGTTCTCCTCATATTCTGGATATTAATCCCTTATCAGATACGTAATTTGCAAATATTTTCACCCATTCCATGGGTTGCCTTTTTACTCTGTCGACAGTGTCTTTTGATGCACAAAAGTTTTTAATTTTCATGAAGTCCAATTTGTCTATTTTTTTCCTTTGTTGCATGTACTTTTGGAGTCATATCTAAGAAATCATTGCCAAATTCAATGTCATGAAGCGTTGCCCATGCTTTCTTCTAGGAGTTTTATAGTTTCAGCTCTTACATTTAAGTGTTTGATCCATTTTGAGTCATTGTTTGTACATGGTGTGAGGTGAGGGGCCAGCTTCATTCTTTTGCATGTGGGGATCCGGTTTCCGGCAGCATCTGTTGAAAAGACCTTCCTTTCCCCATGGATGTTTTTGTTTTGCCCTTGTTGAAAATCATTTGTGCAGCTAATGCTCTTTTCCAGGTTTTTGTTGAAATGTGGCTTCATCGTTATTCCTTAGAGTTGTACCAAAAAGTCTCCTCTCGCCAAGGTATGTTGCTGCAGTCTGTCTCCCCATCTCCTGCTCCGGCCCTGGTGTGTCTGGTCAACCTGCTGCTTCCTGTCCTTGATCATAGCTGGTTTCCAAGGGCCGGAGGAGGGGAAGCAGAAACATACCCTCACCCCTCACTCAGTTGCTGAACAGCAGGTGGGTTTTGTTCTGTGGTGGGCTTGAACCCTGAGAGCTGGAGGCCAGTCCTCTCTGGAGTCCTCCCCACACTGCTCCCCAAGCCCCCTCCCTGGCAGCGGGAAAGGTTGAGATTGTGGTGCTCATGCTCTGGGGTTAGGGGAGCCAAGATGCCTCTGGGAGTCACGTCCAGGTCTGTCCCCTCTACCATCTCAGTGCTTCCTGCTTTCGCACGGAGATGGCGTGCAGCAGCCCCCGCCCACACTGGTGCCTGCGCTTCCTGGGCAGCTACCAGGCGCTGCTGTCCCTGCTGCTGCCTTCTTTGTGGCCTCTCTCTCCTGCATCTGGCCCCTGCCCTGCCCCTCCTCTTCATGCTGGGCTACCTCCTCTCCGCCGTGGCCATGTTGCTGGTGACCAAGCTGGCAAGCTGCACCAGCTCTGACCATGCGCTGGCTGTGTCCATGGGCAAGTCAGTGGGATGGCAACCCGGCCCCTCCCTTGCGCCTGGAAGGCCACATCCAAGCCTGAGCCTGGTCACCTTTGAGCTTCTAGGGGACGTTTTCCTACAGCTACGGAACCCTCCAGAAGAACCTGAAATGAGAAGGGCACGGTGTCAAAGGGCCACGTGTCGCCTGGCCGCCAGGCCCTCCCTCCTTCCCTCAGCTGGAGGCCCCGCTGTTCGGTGGCTCTCAAGGCCTTTCCCTTCTTTAGCCATTTGAGGGTTTAGCCGTGTGAGGCTCAGCAGTCAGTGTGTCCCCGGGAGGGCCTTTGGCCCTCTGTCCTCGCTGTCATTGAGGTGGGCAGTGTGTGGCATGAGTCTCCTGTCCCCGGATGATACCAGGACAGTAGCTCAGCCTCCGGCTCCAGGGAAGAAACAAAGACCCTAAAAGAGATTGCTGAGAAAATTAGATGGTGGTTCTCTGATTCCTAATTTTAAGGCTAAATTTTGCCACATTTGGCAAAGCAGGGTCATTCTCCAGCAGGGTGTTCTCCCAGCGATTCCAAGGCTGGGCCGTACAATTCCCTTTAGAGGAGAAAAGATCCTCTAGAAGCACAAGTGCTCGGGGGACAGTGCTCCACTGCTGGCTCCCTTCCAGCCCCCAAGCCAGTGATCCCGTGGCTCAGCGGCCGCTCAGCATCCCCACCTTGTCTGGGGGCTCTGGTCCCCGTGGGTGGAGGGGATGCGGCGGGGCCGCTGGAGCTGGGCGTCTGGTCTACAACCAAAGACGGTCCAAAGCGTTGTTTGTATCTTCAATAAAATCCAGTGCTCAAAGACACAGACCTTTTGATGACACCTGAACGTTCACACCACACGACAGTTACACGTTCGCCATCAGAAATCATCCCCCGGGGTCGCGAGCACCTCCCTTCACTCCACAGATGACGCACTGGAGAGAACAACGTCTCAACGGTGATTTTACACCAAGCCTCCTTTGTGCTTAAGTTTTCCAACTGTAAATGCTGGGCTTCGTATTTTGATGTAAACTCAAGACAATGTCATTTTGGGGCCTGTGACCAAAAATCAAACCAGATTTGTAACCGACCACAGATGCGCATAAACTTGTTCTTGCTCCTAAGTCTTGCAGTGCCTGGGCTCAGCCTCCACTGAGGTCACCCTCACAGTCCACTCTGCCCTTGGGGACTGCAGAGACCACTGTTTACGCCGTCTTTGCCCAGAGGGACAGTGGGTTCATTTACATGGTGACAGGCCGAGGTGGGTGTAACACTGAAGTGGCTGGAAGAGGGGGGCCCCAGGAGCTCGGGGAAGCGGGCCCAGAGTGGGCCTCGGGCAGCACAGGCCCGGAGCTGGGCTGAGCCAGAGGATTTTGCCTTCTCCTCCTCAGCAGGTCAGAGTTGGCCTCAATATGAAAAGCTGACGATCCTGGGACATGCGCTGCATTTTCTGTGGCTCCGGAAGCTCAGAGGGTAGTGTGTGCAGCTGGGGACTGAGCTGCACTGACCAGCCCCACTTGATCATCTCGCCAGGAGTGCACCATCCTGGCCTGACTGTTCATGTCCCCCTTTCCCTGGGCAGGGCAGGTGCTCTCGTTGTATTAGAGGGAAGTAAGACACCATAATTTCTACAAGTTCAACATGAACAGATGACAGGCTTTGTCACCAGACTCATTATGTCAAGAGAAGGGCTGTGAACACACTTTGTGAGTTGGTGGTCTGGGGTCAGACAGCAATGGCACTGTTTCCCCACGACACGCCCTGTGGATGTCCACCCCTGCCCACGAGGATGGGGTATCCCCCTTTACCCTCGATCTCTCTCCATGGCTTCACTCATCCCCCACACACCACCCTCGTCCATACTTCTCTCATGCTCTCTTTTCTTCACCTGAAAATACTCTCCAGCACCCTAAAAAGCAAAACCGAAATGCTCCACTTCACCCACACATCCATTAACTGTGAAACAGCCACCTACTGTGTGCACCTCAGCTGTGCTGGGGACACGGGGGGGCAGGACTACCCACTGCCCCGGGACCTCGTGTTGCAGAGCCCAGAAGTCATAAAGAGCAAAGAGGAATGGTAAGGTCAAGGAGGGGACAGGGTCCAGTGGTCGGGGGCCTGAGAGGCAGTATCTGGGAGAAAGCAGACGGCACGTGGGAAGGACAGCCCACCGGCCGCAGTGGCTGGTGCCCAGGGAGGCAGGAGCAGAGTGGGTGGCTGGGGCACCAGCTGCTTCCAGGTGAGAGCGATGGGGACCTGACCTTCACAATGATCCCGAGTTCAAGTTTGCAAAGGGCTTTCACTGCAGTTGAGAAAGGAACGGGGGCTGAGAGCAGAGGCAGAAGTACAGTTGGGAGGATGCTCTGGGAGCTGGGCATGGAATTTGGGATGAGTCCTGGAGTCACGGCAGCTGGGGAGACGGGGTGGGGGACAGGGGGACACATCGAGGAGGAAACGGACATCCAAGGGGAGAGGCTTCTGGCCCGGCTCAGGGGAGGTCAGGCGAGGACGGGCATCCTTGCCGTGCCATTCTCTTCACCTCCTCTGGGACCTTTAGGAGTGTTTGTGCCCTCTGCATCCACCTCCTCAACTCCCACTCACGCCTCGACTTTTTGCTATCTGGCCAGTACTCCGACCGATGCCAAAGGGCCAAATCCAGACATGTCTCAGACCACACGGTCCTGGGCCTTCTGGCAGTGCTCACCCCGGGAGCCACAGCTCCATGGTTCTCCTGAGGCTCCGCTCCAGCGACTCACCAGCCCCTCAGGCTACGCTGTTCCTCGGCATTTCTCTAGTGGCAGCTGGTAATATCCCGAGCGTGCTGTGTTCTACAGAACGTCACCCGGAAAGCTCTGAGTCTGTGCCTCTGAAATCTTCCCTGTTAAGCTCTATGTTCTAGGCAACGCAGGAAGGTGGGTGAAACCAGCTGTCTGCCTCGGTAGGCCCCCAACAGCCGGGCACTGATTTCCTGTGCCCCCTTTCCAGGTGAAAGGGGTGCTGTTTTCACTGCACACAGTCCCATGCTCACTGCTGAGATGCACAGTCCTCTGGTCCTCAGGCCAGGTCTCTGAAGTTCTCCTCGGCCCCCCTGCCTCCTCAGCCAGCTGACTTCCTCCCATTCAGTCAGCACCTCCTCACCCTCCCTCCACCTCCCACCCACCTACCCCTCCTCCCCGGTTGGATTTAGTGCCCCCCTCTGCACTTACTCCACACTCCACAAATAAAAGAGAGGTACTTCTTTACCACTGCTTGGGGCCGGGCCCTTCAAGATGCTGAATAAATAAATATTGTGGCTGAATCTCCAATGGGTGTATTTGCTCCTTGAGGACAAGCAGTAGAGCTCACTCATCTTTCTAGCTCCAGCACCACAGTAGCTGCCCAATAAACACATTGTCTGACAGATACTTATTCTACCTGTTACATACACATCCAGCTCCTAACCTCTCAGGAACCAACATATGATCTACTTGGGTAAGTTAATTTGTACATGAACAGACAAGGACTGTGACAGGGACAGGGCTATTGAGTCTAAAGTTGAACAAAAATTGTTGGGGAAAGACACGGTCACTGCCTTGGGAGGGATCTGTCCAATATTCCAATCGTAGTGCTAGGTATGAGAGCAAAACCTATAATCTGTTAGGAGAAAATGTAAGAGGCAATCTTCATAACCTTGCATCAGTCAATCATTTTTTAGATATGACATCAAAAGTACAAGCAACAAGAGAAAAAATAGATAAATCAGATTTCATCAAAATTAAAAATTTTTGTACTGCAAATGATACTATCAAGATAGTGAAAAGATAACCTACAGAATGGGAGAAAGTATTTGCAACTCATATATTTGATAAGGCGCTTGTATCTAGACTATACAAAGAATACTTATAATTCAACGATAAAAAGGTAAATAACCCAAATTAAAAATGGGCGAAGGATTTGAATAGACATTTCTCCAAAGGAGATAAACAAATGGCCAAGAAGCATGTGAACAGATACTCAGCATCTCTAGTCATTAGGGAAATGCAAATCAAAACCACAACAAGACATTACTTCACAATCACCAGGGTGGGCATAATCAAAAAGACATACAATAACGAGAGTTGGTGATGTGGAGAAATTGGAACCCTCACACATTGCTGGTGGGAATGTAAAATGATGCGACAGTGTTTTGGTAATTCCTCAGAAAGATAAACACATGGCCCAGCAATTCTGCTCCTAGGTATATACCCGAGAGAACTGAAAACATGTCCACAAAAAACTTGTCCACAAATGTTCATAGCACCATTATTCGTGATAGCCCCAAAGTAGAAGAAACCCCAATGTCCACCAACTGAGGAATGGATAAATAAAAACTGGCATGGGTCTGTGATGGAATATTATTTGGCCATAAAAAGGAATGGAGTACGGATAGGTGCTACAACACAGGTAAACTTGAAATCACTATGCTAAGTGAAAGAAGCTGTTCACAAAAGACCACATATTGTGAGAGTCTGTTTATATGAAATGTCCAGAATAGGCAAATCTATGGAGACAGATAGTAGGCCAGTGGTTGTTTAAGACTGGGGCAAGGAGGGAGAACAGGGAGTGGCTGTTAATGGGTACAGGGTTTCTTTTGGAAAGGACAAAAATGTTCCAAAATTAGATTGTGGCGATGTTTGCAAAACTCTGTGAATATACTAAAAAACACTGAATTCACTTTAACTCGAGGAATTGTATGGTATGTGAATTCTATTTCACTAAAGCTTTTTTTTTTTTTTAATTATGGAATGTGTCAAATCCTGGGCTGTTTTACCTCTGGGAACGTATTCTGAGAACTTCCTTGTACAGGAATCTGGAAGGGTTATTCTTACTACATCCACCAAACATCCGGGTCCCCAGTGAGTGCTGGGATATAAAAGTGAACAAAAACAGACCTGACATCTGACCGCCGGGAGTTGAGAGTCAGAAAGATCAATGTGAACGTGAAACTTTGATAAATGCTCCCAAAATAGGTCCAGTGGAGCAATAATAGGAAGACCCGACCCCACCACGGAGGTCAGGGAGCCTGTTTTTCCAGAAGACTGACTGATCCGAGGTCTGAAGGCAGAGCAGGGCTCACTTCCCTGAGAGATGGGGGAATGTGTTTCAGGTAGAAGATGCAGCACAAGGAGGCCCAGGAGGGAGTGTGGGGAGAGGATGGGGCAGAGAGGGTGAGAGGAAGGCTGGAGCCAGGGGAGGGCCAGAGAGGAGCTGGCTCACGCAGACCCTTAAAGCCCACGGTGACAGTTTGGTGTCCATCCTCAGAGTGTCCGCAAGTCCTTAACAGTTTTATACGAGGGGGCGAATGTGATCTGATGCCACCTTGAGGAGGTCACTCTGCCTGTCCACTCCTTCCTGGGGCCTTCTGTGGCCTGGGTGGGCACCAGCCTCTCAGCCGCCCCATTACAAGCAGCAGACGACCTGCACCAAGGAGCACCCAGGCAGCCAGGGCAGCAGCAGCAGGAGGCGCCCAAGGTGGAGGGGAGAGACTGGCTTCTAATTTCCAGGAATTTTTATGTCTTTCTTATGAACACAACAGCCTTTGAACACTTTTGAGGATATTATTATATTTATTTCTGACTCTCTTTCTGATTGCTCTATTAACTCTGTTTCTACTAGCTTTTTATTGCATTTCTGCTTTCATGGTGAATCTCCTCAAATACAGGCTGACTCTCTGTCTCTCTGTGTGTCTGAGGACCCTCATTTGTTGGTGGATGCAGCTCGCTGACAGTGACTATGGGGGAGGGGGCAGGTTCTAACAATGTTAGAAAGGTCATGTTGGTAGTTTACAGTAGGGGTTCATCAGCTACCAGGGCACTTCCAGCCTCTCCAGAGCCCAGGTGTCTGCTTCATCCTGAAAGCAGATGTCACTGTCGTCTGCTGCTTGGCCCAATCAGAAACTGGCCAAGCTGCTCGAAGAGCATATCCTGACAAGTCACCCAGTGACGGCCCCTGAGCCTCTCCTGGCACCTTTATCCCCCAGGTCACACCCTCCACTTTTAAAGGAGTTCTCTCCTGCACCCACCTTGGATAAGATTCCCTCCAGATTCATTTCTCTGTAAAGGTGGCTCTGTCTGCTTTCCCTCTTTCAGGACTTTCACATAATTTCTAGCATGCTGATGGCACTCTCTCACTTTCCAGTGCACTGACAGTTTAGGAAAGTACACTCTTTTTAATTCAGCCATTCCAAGATATGTTGATTGATAGGGGAGGCTGATGCCATAACAAACATAATCTAAGTTTCCCTTAATGATGTAGAAAAAAGTTTAGAATGCTGTGGACCACCCTGGCTAGGTCCCAAGCTGCCTGAATGGCTGTGTCCCAGCAACTGTGACATGTGATAGGTGCCCAGGTGACAGGACTGTCTTCCTTCTCAAAAGGCACATTGCTTTGGATTCTTCATACGTTATTGTCTCCACAGGCTTCAACAAGATGGGGATTAATTTCTGTGGCTGAAACCTTTTCCAACCAGACAGATTCAGAGTACACAATTGTGGTCGTATCAAGAGGGAAGGTCATGCCCCCTGCTTTCCCACCAAATGAGCCAGCCTGCGCAGAGCAGGGTGACAGGCACACCATCAGAGTTCCTGGGACTGCTGCCACCACTGCACCAGAAGGTGGTCTGTGTGTGTGCTAAGTAGGAGGAAGGGGGTTACGTTCTACGGCTGGGACCAAAGTGGAGGCATTCCAAGTTTCAGATCCAAGGGACAACGTGACCCGAGGTTTTGGCAGTAGCACGAAGGGTCAGCAAACCTTGTCTGTAGCAGGCCCAGCAGAAGCAGTGAGGGTCTGAGCTAGCAGAGGAGGCCTGAAAAGGCTCAGGAAAGCACAGTCCCAAGGGAAAGAATCCACAGGGTTCGGTGACCCAGGATTGGATAAAGCTGGAGAACGACGGCAAGGTTTCTATCCCATATTAAATTCACACCAACTGCTCACAAGCTCCCCTCACCTGAAGTTTCTCAATTTAGTTGGTTCAACTAAGTACTATGAACTCTTAAAATCATATTTAGGCATTTCAACTTGAGAATACCCTATTATACCAACAAACAATGGCTGAAGAGCTCTTCTGAAAGTATTAATCATGGGATGTTTCTTTTTCAAGACAAAGCCTTTGCTAAAAATAACTGCTCCTAAACATAATGAAACACACAAATTTCTTCCAGTCCTGAAGCTTCCTGTCAGGTAATGGAAGATACTTTCCTTTTACACATGGAATACTTCACCTCTGAAAAACATCTTTTGAGCAGCTTGATTTCATGCTGTGCAATTACCAATAAGAAAAACCTCAAAACCAACTTTTACAAAAGCAGAATGCAGAGGTCAGTGTGAGTTATTATATAGTTACATACTTTTTATAAAGTTTGGAAGCTACCACAGGGGTCAGGAGGAGAGTGAAATGGGTACAGGGGGTCAATTATATGGTGATGGATGGAAACTACACTTTTGGTGGTGAGCACGCTGTAGTGTATATGGGTGTCGAGTTATAATGCTGTATACCTGAAACATATGCAATGTAATAAACCAATGTTACCTCAGTAAATATAAAAAATAAAAGGAAGAAAGAAACCATTGCCTAATCCACAGTCGTGAAGATTTACTCCTATGTTTTCTTCTAAGAGTTTGTTTGGAGTTTAGCTGAACTACTCCTCAGCGTTGCTGCCTCGGCATCCATTTTGTGTGGCCAAAAGTCCTGCAGGAGCCTTGAAGTGACACTAGCCCATCCCAAGAGTGCACACCCTAGATAACCACAGACAGAGTCACAAGTAAATGTCAGTTCCTGATATGACTCCCGCCACTGTTCTTGTGAGAAACATTCTCCCTGCCTCCCCGCGGCTTCCCCTGTGCACCTCTTAGATAAGACCCCTGTGAAGCTTACCAAAACCTCTTTTTGATTTGAATTGACCTATCCTGACTGAGCCTAGGAACCCCAAAGCACTCCACCTGTGGACCCCAATGAAGGCATATGCCCCCAGTCCTGCCCTGCTTTCTGCCTGCAATCTGCCTGAACCTCTTGGTGTGGCCCCTCGAGGTGTGCTGTGGACCTTCTCCAGGACCTGTGAGTAACAGACTTCTCTATTTCAATTCCTTCATGGTCTGTTGTTGAACAGAGGCTCACCATCCAACATCCCCGGGTTTCTACTTAACAAAGGTTAATTTAACAAAGTCACAACACCTATTACAGGCATATCTCATTTTATTGCACTTTGCAGATATTGCATTTTTTACAAATGGAAGGTGTAGGGGAAGAGGGAGCATTCCCTGCGTTCTCCCCTTCTGGTTCTTATGGCCGGCCAAAGAATTAGAAATGACATAAGCCAGGTTAGCAGGAGAAAATCAAACAGAGTTTAATATGTGTACTTGGGGAATTCACATAAGCACGAAGCATTCCACAGACAGTCAGGCAAAATGAGGTATTTATGTCCTTCTGGACTAAGGAGAGGGAGATAGAGGTCTGAGACTTCAAAAGGGGAGAAGGTAATTTACAGGAAGATGAAAAGAGTTCATATTTGGTAAATAAATGTTTGCATTGTCCCATCTACAGACAATGGGACCCAAAAGATATCCTTTGGTAAAACGGCCCTTGCTGGTCCCTGCCTACCACACCTAGAATTATCCATGGTAAGAGCTCCTTCCTGGGACAGGCTCTTCTCTCTTAAATTCTTTTAGGCAATTTGGAAGAAGGTCAAATGTTCTTCCAGTCTTGTGAGCCTTGATTATCTTCAGCTCAAAATAATCCTCATACCAGAGTGACGCATCTTGGGGCAGCCTGTCCTGAACCCATCAGTTCCCTCTGCTGAAAGTTCCCTGTTGTTTCACATTTTAAAAGCTGACCTGGTAACTGTGGAGAGAGAAAACGAGTTAGTAGCTGAGTGGTCAGAAATCTGTAAAGTGAGGAAAAACACAGATTAGAATGAGAATGAACAAGCAGAAAGGAAGGGATCAGAGCACATCTCCTCACACCCCATTAAACCAGTTCCCCAGTCCTGGGCATCAAGTCAATCCAATGAAATGGACTGACTTTTTTTTCCATTCATCTAATGGAAAATATTAATTTTCTCTTTTAGTAGATGTAAGTTAGATACTACTTGCCCTGTTTGGTTCACATAAGAGCAGCATTTTTCACTGATGACTGCACAAGCTTCTCCTTGCTAGGCAGTCGGTGTGTCCAGAGCACATCGATGTTTGAGGACCACAGAGGCTAAGCTGTTAAACTCTGACTGGAGTATTTTCAAAGTTTGCATGGTGGTGTAGGGGAGGAAGAACTGTTACTCTACCCTCTAGGTCCTTCTGACTTGTCTAAGAATTGAAGTGACATGAGACAGAATAAGAGGGGAAAATCAAACAAAGTTTAGTAACACGTATACGTGGGAGAAACTCAGCAAAACTGAGTAACTTAGCAAAAGGGCAGAAGCCACCACCTTAAATACCATCTTCAGCTAAAGACAAGGAGGATGTTGGGGGTAGTGGTTTGGGGCTTAAAGGGGAGGAGGGCAATTTACATAGAGATGGAAAAGCAAATATTTGATAAACAAATGTTTGCTGGCCATCTATAGACAGTGTGACGAGAGAAAGAGAGAGAGAGAGAGAACTGTGATAAAAGTGGGCTTAGCAAGGATCCTCCCAGTCTATTATACCCAGAGTTATCTATGGTGATGGCTTTTTCTGGGGATAGGGCTTCTATCTTAAATTCTTTTAGGCTGTTAAAGGGGAGGTGAAAGTTTCTTTCAGAGTCTATTGTCTTTAAAAATAATCAAGTCAAACAGACACATTTTGGGGTAGACAATTCTGATCCACCAGAGTGGTGTTGAACTCTTGTTCCATTACCGTGGAGAGATTTAAGATCACCTTTTCCAACTCATAATTTCTAAAGCTGGGGGATAAGACACTCAATGTTGAAAAGAACTTGGAGTTGTGACACACAAGTGGATTCTCTATGATTTCTCAACTGGGACATTTATGTGGCACAATCTTATGAACAAAGGAACCCAAGTTTGCAATGTGGCTGGCATTAGGGTGGAGCATCTGGTGACAGAAGGGGCCAGGTGTCCAAGTCCATATCATCCTGGCCAATTAGGTGGGAACACTTTCTATACTTTGTTGCCACATAAAATAAAAAATCAATGTGGTTTACAGACAAGGTTAGAATGGAACCTCTAGTTCCCAGGGTCTGGAGTATTCCATGACCTTTGCCACTGGTACTGTTAGTGCCTAAACATCTCCATTTTCCATGCAATCCTGTCAATCTGAGAGAGCAGAACACACTGTGGAATAGCTGGTACAGGAGGCCTGCATTCTGACTTTCACAGCTATAAAGCCTGGTCCTGTCAGCTGACTAAGTGAGTCCAGAGTCTTGACCCACCCATATATAGTTTGTGGTATTGGGCAGCATAACCATGTGGGCAACTGCAACACCCCAAGTTGTACAAGGGTGGCTCATAAGCCATCCAGAACATTTGGTGATTAGGCAAATTTTTGCACCAACGGGGGTAGAGTTAGCGTCAGTTACAATTTCCTTGAGAGATTTGAAGATGCAACCTGTGGAAGCTAACCACAGAGTTTAATTGCCATATTTTCTGGGTGTGTCCCCCAGGAAAGGTCCAGTGTCATGTTTACTTTCAATGCAAAGGGAACAATTTTCACCTATTGTCTTTATCTGGGCAAGGGACAGTCCTTGAGAGTCTCTAGAGGTTTTCTGGGGCCCAAGTGACTCACCAGGAGAAGAGGCAGAGTGATGTTTTCCTTGTCGTGGATACCATACTGTGTCGTTCATCCATCTTCCGTACTTAGTTCACTAGGTGTTCACATCAGCAGGAGCAGAGACAAGATCAGGTTCTTTTGTGCTCCCTAACTGTCAACATAACCAGCAGTCAGGTTGATTAGTTAGCATGGTCAGGGTTTGGTAAACTGGCATGGGGGTGTTTGGTCTGTGCTCGACCTGTTGAGAAAGAGAGGGTAAGTAAGAGCAAGACACAGACTGGAAAAGAGCTCATAGCGGAAACTTAGAGAGGGGAAGTAGGACAGATAGAGACCAGCGCTCTCCAGTCAGCTTTCTAATAAATGATTAAGAGGAATACATATATTCATTCATAGGAAAAGTGTTGTGTGTGTTTGTGTGTGTGTGTGTAGGGGGTTTTAAAAGCAAGGGGTGAAAAGAACTGAAAGCATGGTTTCTTGATCTGTGATCTTGGGAAAGTCTACTCCATGAGGCCAGCTGCTTTTAGATCCTGGGAATTGGCCTTGGAAATCCTTAGTTTAAGGTCACCTGTTGGGACTGTCTCCCAGTTGTCTTGAGAGTGATGTTCTGGGTCTATTTTGGCGTGGCTTGCATGGATCCAGGCAGACTTTTCCTTGTTTTGATGGCAGTGTAGGTGGTCAGTAAGACTTCATAAGTTTTTCTCAGTGACATGACAGCATATTTTCTCTTTTAAAGATCTTGATGTACACCCAATCTCCTGGTCCAAAGGGATGGCAAGTCCTGTCAGAAGGTGGGAGTCATGACTCTTTTACCCATTGAGGATATGCTTCAAGAATACTAGTTAATTTTTGTCCATAGCTAGTCATACCATCAAATTATTCACTTAAGTTCCAATAATATTCACTTAATCCAGGAATGGAAGGTTTAGAGATGCCAGTAGGTATCAGGCATCCAAAACCTATTTCAAAAGGAGTCAATCCATGTCTCCCATTTGGAATATTCCAGATCTTTATAAAGACCAAGGGCAGAGCTTCTGCCCACTTAAGTCCAGTTTCTTGACAGAACTTTCCTAAAGTCTTTTTGATGCCTAGATTTTTACGTTCCACTTGCCCTGATGATTGAGGATGATATGGGGTATGAAATTTTAATGAGTACCCAGAGTTTCTGCAAGCAAGTGGTTTATCAGCTGTAAAATGAGCTCCTTGGTCTGATTCGATCCATAAAGAAATGCCAAAACAAGGAATAACTTCAGTCATTAATTTCTTTACCATTGTTGTGGCATCTGTATGTCTAGTTGGATAGCATTCAGTGCATCCACTAACCATGCAGATGATAACCAAGCAGTAAGAATAGCCTAAAGCTGGGGGCAGGTCTATAAAGTCCATTTAGAGTGCCGCAAAGGGCAGTGTGGGCCTGGGAGGACTTCCTGGGGTACACTGATTTTTCCCAGAAACTCGGTGGGATTGGCAAGTAGTGCACTGGGAAATAAGTGGGTCAGAAATTTTGTGAATGCCAGACAAGGCAAAACCAATTGTCTTTTAGTTCCTTAACTGCCCCCCGTCTGCACATATGTCCCATTTAAGGGGAGATAAGTGTAAAGGAAAAGAAGCTACAAGAATTCTGTTTGGTCCAGTGTCTAATCCACCTGATCATTGTTTGGTGCCCTTTTGTATCCAATAGTCTTTTTATGATTCTGGCACATTTGCCTGATAATTAATAATATCAGTTAGGGATTAAGGTAGGTTTAAAAATTGGATGGAGGAATGGAAATTTGAGAAGGGAAGTGAATAGCTTGTAATGGGGCAGCAATTAGTGTCTTAGCAATAGGAGTTCCTGCGGAAGTTAAGAATCCACACGATTTCCAAATTGTGCCAACAGCATGGCAGACTTCAAAAGCATATCTGGAGTCAGTGTAAAGAGTGGCAGTTTTCCCTTTTGCTCATGTGCAGGCTCTCGAAAGAGCTATGAGTCCAGCACCTTCGGCTGATTTTACAGTGGGCAAAGAATTAGCTTCAAATGTTTCATGTGGGGAAACTGTGGAATAACCAGTTATTGTTTCCCTGGAAATTCCACTTACAGGAGCCATCACAATACAGAAGTAAGTCTGGAGTTTCTAAAGGGACGTCCAAGAGACCCTCTTGCGGCTTTGAGACCATTTCTGTAGTTTCTGGGCAATCAGTGGGATGGAGTGGGTCTCTCCGTCAGCAGGGAGGGGTCATAAGGTAGCTGATTCAAAGTGTTCTAAGGATGTAAGACGATGGGAGGGTTAGTTAAAAGAGCCTGATTATAGGTGGTCTGTCACCCTGTGGTGCCCTGTGACCTTGCAAAATAGCAGACAGAGCATGGAGCACATAGAGATGAATGGGAGAGCCTAATGTTAGAGTACTGGCTTTGTCAGTCAGGGTGGCAGGTGTGACTGCTGCACATAAGCATGGAGACGTGCCTGACACCACAGGGTCTAGTTGGCATGGGAAATATGCTATTGGACATATCTGAGAGGCAAAGGATGTCCTAGAATGGCTGAAGCAATTCCATTATTTCCATGGCAGTATAGATGAAAAAGTTTGTCAAAATTAGGTAAGCCAAGAGCCCGGGGGTGTGGACAAAGCTAATTTTAAGGCTTCAAAGGAGTGTAATGGCTCTGATGGCCAGGAAACAGGCTCTGGGGTGATATCTGGGAGAAGAGCATACAGAGGTTTAGCAAGGGCTGCAGAATTAGGAATCCATTGGGGCAATAACCAGCTGCCCCTAGAAATTTACACAGCTGTTTTTTTCATTTTGAGGAGAAAGATGGACAAAATGGACTCAAGGTGTTTGGGTTCAGCTTTTGAATGTCTTGAGACAGCTTATGTCCTCAGTAGGTACCAGTCATTTGCACCCACTGAAGTGTAGATCTGGAGGTGTTACCACCCAACGTGGGGCCTTCTGCTCACCGCAAGACGTGCCAATATTCAAGAGGCAAGGTGGCAGAAGAAAAAGGACTTTTTTATTTCAGTTTGCTAGCAAGAGGGAAGATGGCCGACTAATGTCTAAAAAAACCCATCTTCTGGTCTTGTAGACTGGGAGTTGCCACACCAGATCTTCCACTTTTCATTGATGATGGCTATTAGCATAGATTCTCTGTTCAGGGGTCTTCACATTCCTATGGAACTCAAAAGAACCAAGTTATCATCTTATTGCAACTGGGAGGTACACGCACAAGCAGAGGTTGTAAAATCTACAGAGCAGTTAGATCTCCTGGGGGGTGCATATCCAACTGGGTTAGTTTGTCAGAGGTCATTCAAAGTTACAACAGAGTTTTTGTTTTCTACAATATGACTTCCCTCATGTCAACCTTGTCTTGAGCTGGTATCTGAGGCTTTACAGCTTCGTGAAGCTCGTGCCTTCAGGAGAACCAGGGAGTCTGTAAGGGCTCCGTGTTTAGTTTATTACAGAGTAGAAAGTCGTCTTCATATTGAACAGGAATGGAGCTGTTACCACACCAGGTCCATGTTTGCCCGCCACCCAGAAAGCCAATCACGGAGACGACGAGATTGCAGAGAGAGAGGGTTTAATCACAAGGCAGCCAAGTGGGGAAAATGGGAGAACAAGTCTCAAATCCACCTCCCCGAAAATAGGGACTCAGGGGTATTTATAGGGAAGGGCGCAAGGTGGTCTGAAATGATTGGAGGTGAGGAGACATCAGGTAATTGATGATGTGCGCAAGCGTAGTCAGCCTTCATGCCTCTTTGTAGGACACATCTTCACAGAATTGTGGCATTAGCATGCCCTGAGGATGGAGTTCCAACCTCTTGCCGTTAAAAGGGCCCGGTTGATGGGTTGGTGGTCTCAATCCAGCCTGAAGTGGACAAGGGGTTCAGTTCCGGAAAAAATAGCTCAAACATCCATTACCATGGTGACCCGGACTCCAAGGGGATGTTACCTGTAGGAACGTAGTGGGAGTCAGATAGCATATTACCTAAACAGCACAGTTAACAATGGGTAAGTTTATTATGCAGATTTAAGTCCTCATCTTCTGTTCTGATAAGTTTCTAGGTAAGGCCATCCCCCCCTTCTTCCTGGTACAGGGAAGAAGATACCTTTACAGATGGAGATTTTCTTTTCAAATGTAAATGTATCTCATTAAGGGTAACCAGAACTAAGACTGAGCTTAGCACAGACCCACCCAGACACCGGAGATGTCTATGGTGATGGCCTATTCTGGGGGCAGGCCTCCCATCCCAAACTCCTGTGGTTAGTTAGTGGAGGTGGGGGCCAAAATGTCATTCAGGCAGAGATATATTCTGAGCTGGCAAATTCCAATCTCCCATAGTTACTAGCTGCTTAATCGTCAATGGCCGTTTGCCAGTTTCAGAGCCTGGAGTAAAGACTACAGAATCCAAGTCGGCTGTAAGGACTTGGGAAAATATTGAGGGGGACTCACAATATCCGTGAGGTAGGGGAGTCCATGTTAATCGCCTCCCTTTAAATGTAAATACAAAAAGAACTTGTGAGTCAAGGCACAAAGAGATTGAAAAGAAGTCAAGGGTCAGCTCCTGTCACCCAGGCTGCACCTGTAGGAACTGAGGTCAGGGTGAAGGCTGGATCAGGGGCCAAGGATGCTGAGGAATAGAAAAGACTTTATGGCTCTGAAGTCTTGTACAAATCTATAGATTTGGTTCCCATCTGAGTCAAGCTTGCCTTCTTTTTTCACTGGCAAGATTGGAGTATTACAGGGTGAGGAAGTCAGAACTAGTGCACCCTGTTGCAGAAGGGAGGCTGTTATAAACTCAATTCCTTGCTCTGCCTCTCTGGAGAGTGGTTATTGGGCTATGATGGACAGGGTTCATTCTTCTTCCAAGTGCACGGGTTCTGCACTAACAATCCTACCTTATTTGCATGTGTAGCTCAAAGACAAATTGGGACATCTTTTAAAGACTCATCCTCTTCAGAAGAATTTAAACCAGGATGAGTTTCCAGCAAGGAAAGTAGGAGACTTGGGGTTTGGTCTGAGGGCAGGGAGATGAAACATCTTTCTCATTACAATTTCTAGTTGCATTAAATTTACATAACAAACTTCTGCCAAAATGGGCTGCTGGTGAACAGCGGGAGACTAGAAAGGCATGATAGTGCTAAGGGGCCTAAAGATATTGGATTGGGCTGAGATATGGGCCATGAAACAGATTGCCTAGAGACTCCAGCAGCTTGAGTAGAATCAGAGGTGATAGGAAGAGAGAAATCCTCTGAAGGGATAGTAGAGAAAGTCACACCGGTATCAATTAAGAAATCCAATTCCTGATCCTGTGGGAGATCAAAATTGGCCACCCTGAAATATGTCTCTTTACCTTGATTATTTTCTCTGATGGACCTTTTACCTCCCCCACTAACTGCCTAAAGGAATTTAACTCTGGCTATGGAAAGACTGGCAGGGTCCTTGCTAAACCCATTCTTTTCAAAGTTCTGTTTACCAAACATTTACATTTGTAAAGGTATCTCATTCTGTGTCCTGGGAAGAGGGGAGAATGACCTTATCTCTGGAAACTCTTATCTGGATGGAAGAAGAGGACTTAAATCTACATACTCTTGATTACTATAATTCCTGTCTCTCTGGCCACATTCTCTATATGTGGCCCTACAAAGAATCCTCTGACAAACATTTACATTTTCCTCTCCATGTAAATTGTCTTTTTCCTCTCTGAAATCCCAAACCCCGCACCCCCAACATCCCCCTTTGTCTTTAGCTGAAGATAGTATTTAAGATGAGAACCTCTGCCATTTGTTGGGAAACTCAGTTTCCCTGGTTTCTCCCATGCATACATGTTATTAAACTTGGTATTATTTTCTCCTGCTAACCTGTCTTTTAATTATTTGGCCAGCCATAAGAACCTCAAGGGAAAGGGCAGAGGGGATTCCCCAACAATCCTCTATTTAAAGTTTAATTGTAGGCTCAGGAGTGCCACTGAGGATCAGCTGACCTCATCACTTAAGGGGGAAATGCCCCTCAGGAGGAGAAAACCGAGCCTTCTGAGGGTCCAGGTGCCAAGGGGGGTATTTTTTCAACTTTCTGCTCTCTTGAGAGCAGGACAATCTCTTTTCTGATGCCCTGGTTTCTTGCAAAACTTGCCATTGTCTGATGGCAGATAGGAAGGCCTCTGAGTGGGCTGTAATTTACTCTCAGAGTTATGTTTTTCTTTTCTAAAGATTCAAGTTGTGAAGCCAGAAGACTTGCTTTTAGTTCTCTTTTCCTTTTCCTTTCCTGCTGATTATTTTCAGAGAATTGTGTAGCAGCCTCCATTATTACACTTAATGGTTGCCCTGACCCACCAACCACACTATTTTGAATTTGTTTTTTATATCAGGAAGAAAATTTCCAAATAAAGCAGAAATTAGGAGATTGCTGTGCTCTGGGGCTTCCGGGTTTAATGCAGTGTGCCTTTAATAAGTTTGTATGAAATGTTCAACAAAGGGTTTTGGATGTTCCCCTCACTCTGAGGGCATAGTTCAATTATTGACCAATTAACTTTAGGAGGAGCACCTCTAAAATCCCTCCTATTAAACCTTGGATATCAGACTCTAGCAGCGCCACTTCCTGGTATTTGCAGGAGGGCCTGGGAGAGGGTCTGGCCATCTATTTCCCCTACTAGAGGGGTTTCCTCCAGGGGACCCTCTGGCCTATCTGATAACTACAGTGTAATCCTGGGCTGGAAGAACTCCCTTTAGCAGCCAGTGTTGAATGGCTGTGGGTGGGGTTATGAATAGCCACTAATCTGTCTAATTCCTCTCTAAATGTAGTAGGATCATCTGACAATGGAGGCAGGAGAGTTTTATAATTTAACAGATTGGCTGCCGTCCAGGGGACGTGAATTCTCTGCAGTGGAGGTCCAGGACACATCCACAGTGGACACTGTGGAGGAATGCCTGAAGCTTGCAGAGCCTGACGACAGAGCCCTGGACAGTAGGAGGACTTAGGAGGGACAGCAAAGCCAGCCTTCCTGCCTCTCCTGGCTGCTTCTACTGAATCACTTCCTGGCTTTCAGCATTTACACAAGTCACCTGTATGCCCCTGGCTTGGAGGGCAGACCTGAGTGCCCCTGTAAGTCTGCTAAAGAAAGGGAAGGGAAAATGGGCAGCTGAGTGCTGTTTGGAGAAGGTGGGGTTTTAGGATCTAAGGGAATCGGCTGAGGAGCTAAGTCTCAAGAGGGGGAGATGAAACCAGGGGCCCAGAGATCCAACAGATCTTCTGCAGAGCCAGGTTCAGGGAGTGGGGGATATAGAGGAGTATAGGAGGGAGGAGAAGGGGAATTTTCATTAAATTTGCTTTTTAATTTTTTCTATGTCTGATTTCACTTCTTTCATTTTATTAAGGGATTCCCTAAGCCATTATATTTTGGGGGATTTTCTTGTCAATTTGATCTTCCCATAAATACCGATAAGGCAACTACTTGTGATGAGAGTTCTCTCAAATATTTTTCAAATTTAAAAGTTTTTTGAATTCAAAAGATCCATCATTTGACCATTGAAGAGTAGGATCTCCATTTTTATATTTATTTCAATAGTCACTGAATCCAATGACCCTTCTTAAGGAAAGACCAGGAGGTGACTTTCCAGGCTGAAAATAAATCTTTACCATGGATGCAAGAGGCATCCCTGGGGAGGGCACAGAATATGTAGGCCTCATGATCCAAAATGTTCACTCCCCAAAACAGTCAGAGAGATTAAAGACCTTTTTTGCACAGGTGGGAAGGATGATGTAGTGAAAATGGTGTCTCTGGTCTCTCACGAGAACATGGGACACCTCCAGTCACAGACCCACGAATCTGTGATAAAAGGCAAGTACTACTGGAATGAGATTTTTCCAGCACTAACAAGCAAAGAAGGTCAAGATGACAAAGGCCTTTACGGACTGGACCCTTTATGACAAACTACCCTGAGATCTTTGCACAGCTAGACAGAGAGTGCTCAGAACCCCAGACTATTTGACTGACCACTGAGGTGCACTCTGGCAAATGCACCTTCTGGATGGTGGAGACCAAGGAGAATAGTCTCACTGGTCAAAAACCCAAGTTCTCAGGACATAGAACAAGATGGAAGCAAAAGCCTCATCGGTTTGTGTTTTTTATATGCACAATAACAGTTTTAGCTATGGTTTAGGTCTCTTGGAGCCAAACTAACACCTAGGAGGGATGTGCTATAGGCTTGGGGACTGTGTGTGTTTTACAGAGTACTTCATTGCATTGACATTTCCTTGAGGTCGGCGGGTGACCTCTTGTCATCTACCCTGTTCTGTGACCAACTTACACTATCACGGGAGTCTTCTTGAGGAGGTGAGCACACTAATGGCTCTTAACTGCATGACCCATGCCCACCAATATTGCAGCCTTTTGGCTTCCAAGATATCCCTTAGCAACAGCTTTTACCTCATGTGCATATGAACATACAGGAATGTTTGTCTCAATAGATGCTGGTCTGATGAGACTGTAAACTCACCAGCCTGTGGGGCTCACCCAGGCAACAGGCTTATAGGGCCTATGCCACCATCCTGCCCTATGGTATTTCCTTCTTATGACATATGACATGAAATGCAGAGACAAAAAAGAAAAAAAACAGTGACCATCTCTGGGAGGAAAAGGATCAATAAAGACGAGAGTACTCCATCAAATTTACCAGAGTCAATAAAAAGCACAAGAAACTAATTTCCCAAATACTTTCTCCTGCCAACCTAAATCTAGAAAGAGAGAAAAAAATTCTCACCACTTGCTTCCACCAGACCACACAGATAGAGATTCAGGGAGGCTGACGTGGTCAGAAATCTTACCTCTTGCCTGCCTTCATCAGGCAACCCAGGATCTCCTAAATGTGATCACCCTGGGGAGAAATCAGTCCTTCCAGCCAAAGAAGGCAGCTTGCCAGCCAGTGGGGATCCTGCCAGCTATGCCAAAATTTTAGGGGAAGAGGGAGAATTCCCCACCTTTTCCCCTTCTTCTTCTTATGGCTGGTCAAAGAATTAAAAATGACATAAGGCAGGTTAGCAGGAGAAAAACAAAGTTTAATACGTGTACATGGGGAATTCACATAAGCATGAAGAATTCCAAAGACAGACAAAATGAGGTATATATGTCTTTCTGAACTAAGAAGAGGGAGATAGAGGTCTGAGACTTCAAAGGGGGAGAAAGCAACTTACAGGAAGAGGAAAAGAGTTCATATTTGGTAAGCAAATGTTTGCTGGGCCATCTATACACAATGGGACCCAAAAGAGATCTTTTAATAAAATGGTCCTTATCCTTGCTAGATGCCTTCCTGCCTACCTCCTCTTACCTAGAGTTATATATGGTAACAGCTCCTTCCTGGGACAGGCCCTTCTATCTTAAACTCTTTTAGGCAATTTGGGTATGGTCCAATGTTCTTCCAGAGTCTTCTGATCCTTGATTGTCTTCCGCTTGAAATAATCCATATACTAGAGTTGCACATCTTGGGGAAGCATGCCCTGGACCCCATCAGTTCCCTCCTCTGAAACTTCCCTGGAAGGTTTGTTACTGAGCAATGGGCTTGCTCTGCTCACCACAATCTGAGCCAATTAATCACAACAAGTTAGGGATGGAGAAAGGAAGCTTTAATTCAACTAGCCAGCATAATCAGAAGATGGGCGACTAATGTCTCAAAAAGCCCATTTTCAAGAATTACAGAATCTTGATGTAGTCATATAGGGAAAATGAGCGGTAAGGAGCGAATTTAGAAATGTCAGCCTTTGGGCCGGCCCCGTGGCTTAGCAGTTAAGTGTGCGTGCTCCACTACTGGCGGCGCGGGTTCGGATCCCTGGCACGCACTGACGCACCACTTCTCCGGCCATGCTGAGGCCATGTCCCACATACAGCAACTAGAAGGATGTGCAGCTATGACATACAACTATCTACTGGGGCTTTGGGGAAAAAAACAATAAAAGGAGGAGGACTGCCAATAGATGTTAGCTCAGAGCTGGTCTTCCTCAGCAAAAAGAGGAGGATTAGCATGGATGTTAGCTCAGGGCTGATCTTCCTCACAAAAAAAAAAAAGAAAGAAATGTCAGCCTTCAGGCATGATGGACTCCAGGGTCTTTCATTGTTCTTTTCTTCTGTCAGTGATGATGAATATCTTGTAGGTGTGTTTCCTGCCTGTGGTCAGACTGTTCCTGGAGAGAAACTCATAGAAAAAAGTTTAATTTATCAAGCTATAGGGGAGTACATATGTAAGCAGAGGCCACAAATCAGGAGAGCATGTGACTTCTTTTAGAGTATGTGCAGAGCAGCAAGTAGTCACACAGAGGAGGAGATGGGCCATTTAGTGTAATAAGATCGCCTCACTTTTGCTTACTTACAATTTGTAACCCGTAATCTTATGGTCAAGGGGGAGACAGAGTGTCATAATTCCTCTAGCTATTTCCTGCTGAATCAGGACATCATAGGGGGACCATAGCATGGAAAAGGGTTACTTTCTTTTTGACTATGAGAAGAAAGGTTAGATAGAAGAGATCAAAGTTCTCTTTTAAAGACCTGTTTTGGCTCTGCAAGGGGCTCTGCCACCCACTTATCTCTCGATACAGGTGGGATACGTTCCTGTGATTTTGGGGCTGCCTTGATCTGGCGTGATGTATCCAGGGTTTCACGCCTGCAAGTTTTTTGTATGAGTGAGTGGTGAGAAGAATCTCAAAGGGGCCCATCCATTTGGGTGACAACTGGTTTTTGGGTCCCTGGTCTTTCCAAGTTTTCAGCGAAACATGATCACCAGGTTGGAAGGCATGTAGAGGAAAGTCAGACGGCTATGCAGACCTATGAGAAGCAAACTCAGGGATAGAAGTTAATACAGAGCTTAATGATTTGACAAAATTAGCAATCATAACATTTCTTAAAAAGTCCAGAGATTCAGTCCCAGGGGAAGATGCCTGAAAGGATCTCCCATATAGAATTTCAAAAGGACTCAATTTAAGTCCACTTCAGGGAGCTACTTTAACCCACAGCAGGGCAAGGGAGAGCGCCTTAACCCAAGTTGTATTTCCTGACAGATTTTGGCAATGGTTTTCTTTAAGGTGTGATTCATTTTCTCTATCTTTCTAGTTGATTGAGGTTTCTAAGCTGAGTGTAGTAACCATTGGATGGCTAAGCTTCTGGACACATGTTGGGTTATTCAGGAGACAAAAGCTGGTCTGTCATTACTCTGCAATGTATTAGGCAGACCAAACCTAGGGATGATTTCTTTTAGCAACATGTGGGTGACCTCTGATGTTTTCTCAGTCTGACTGGGAAAGGCTTCTACCCACCCGGTGAAGGTGTCCACAAGCACCTGAAATTCCCAGTTGTCTGGGGTATCTGGGTAAAGTCTATTTGCCAGTCTACAGTAGGCTAATATTCTCTATATTGGGTGCCCAGATGTGGAGGATCGGAAGCAGTCTTGGGATTGTTCTTTGCACAGAATATGCGATTTTTAGTCACCTGTTGTGTAGTCTTTTGTAAGTGAGGCCCTATGATGTACTTCTGGACCCATTAGAGGGTAGCATCTCTTCCATAATGGGTGCTCTCATGTAGTTGTCTCAAAATAGGATATAAGAGGGCCTCAGGTATTAGAATCACCCCGCAGGCATCCCCTTTCCAGGCTGCTGGGTGTTCAATGTCATATCCCCATTCTTTAGCCCGTTCTTTATCCTTTTCAGAATATATCGGCTTGCAGACAGTAAAGTTTATCTGTGGCAGGAGGGAGCCCATCATAGCAGGGGTGTGTGTCTTGGCAGCCCATTTGGCCACTTGATCAACCAGTCTGTTTCCTTGGGCAACAGGGGTGTTGTCCCTCTGGTGGCCAGGGCAATGCGTGATAGCTACCTGAGCAGGCTCATCAATAGCATCAAGCAGTTTTAAGACTTTAGGGCCATGTCTGATTTCCTTTTTCCCTGCTGTTGAGTCCCCTTTCTTTCCTGATTGCCCCATAAGCATAACTATGGCAAAGGCATAACTGGAATCTGTGTATATATTTACTTTTTTTTTCCTTGAGCTAGATGTAGAGCCCAAGTGAGGGTGATGATTTCCGCCTTTTGAGCCAATGTCACTGGGGGTGAGGCTTAGTCTCTAAAGTCTTTCGTAAAGTTATGACCTCATACTCCATGAGTCTCTTACCTTGATCCATGAAGCTGTTGCCCCCTGTGAATAGTTCCAAGTCTGGTTCTTCCAGCAGACAGTCCAACAAATCAGGTTGGCTAGAATACACTGTCTCCATAACTTGTAATCAGTCCTGTTCTAAGGCTTCTGATGTCTCATTAGGGATCAAGGTGGCTGGGCCAAAAGGATGGTCTGGTATTTGCCCATCCTTCCTGAAGTGAGCCAGTATCTCCCTTTTGGTTCCAATAATGTTAGTACTTGATGTGGCACATATACCATGGTGGGTTGGCTCTGGGTGAATTTCTCAGCTTCCTGTAGGATGTTGCAGACAGCAGCCACTGCCTGAGGTGGGGGCAGCTAGCCCTTGGCAGTCTGATCCAATTGTTTGGAAAAATGAGCCACCGGATGGGGAGTCATGCCCAGTTTTTGAGTTAAAACCCCCAAGCTTATTCCCTGCCTTTTATGTACATATAGGCTGAAGGGCTTGTCCAAGTTAGGAAGCCCCAAGGCTGGGGCTGAAATTAACTTTGTCAAATGGTACCAATGGTCCACCTGACACTCCTTTGTCTATTCTAGTAGCTCCCAGTCTAGCCATTTTAGAGCCTCATAGAGGGGTTTTACTATGAGACCATAGTTAGGAATCCAGATCTGACAGAAACCAGTCATGCCCAAGAATCCTCATAGGATGAGGGTGGTGAGAGGGCTTAGGCATGCTGTAGTTTTCTTTTGGTCTGTCAGCAGTTCCTTATGGCCTTTTGATGATGTAAATCCTAAATATGTAACTTTTTGTTTGCACATCTGTGCTTTCTTTTGTGAGACCTTGTGCCCACATTCAGCAAAATGATTTAAGGTCTTTATTGTGTTGGCCAGACACTGCTCATAAGTGGGGCTCACTATCAGCAAGTCATCCATCTGTAACAGCAATCCTTTTTGTAATTGTAAGTGGCTCAAGTCTTTAGCTAGGGCCTCCCCAAATAGTATGGGGCGGGGTTTGAAGCCCTGGGGGAGCACTGTCCAACAATACTTTTGAGTGGCCTGAGTGTCTGAGTCATGCCATTCAAAGGCAAAGAGTTGTTGTGATTCTTCTGTTGAGTGGTATGCAGAAGAATGCATCCTTTAAGTCCCCAAACTGAAAACAAGCCATATTCACCCAGAATGTTGGTTAGCAAGGTGTAAGGGCTGGGCACCACAGGGTGCAGGTCCTGAACCACCTCATTTATGGCACGAAGGTCCTGAACAAACTGATATTCCTCTGAATTGGGCTTTTTTTTTTTTGACTGGGAGAATAGGCTTATTATATGGTGACTGGCAAGGTCTGATTAATCCTGCCATCAGGAATTTCTGCAGCACTGGCTGAATGCCCTTCTGAGCCTCCTGTTTCAAGTTAGGCTTTATCTTTTGGGTTTTCAAGGGTATATGTATCGGTTGAACATTCTTTGTTTTCCCAGGCTTCCCATCTCCCCACACATCCTGTCTTACCTCCTTGAGAGTCTCCGGTGGCAGTGGGTCTGGCAGTGGTGTTTGAACACCTAGCAGGGCCATCTGGAACCATAAGGATTGTTCCAGCAGCAGTTGTACCTTTAGCTGGCCTGGAGCAAAAGTCACTTGAACATTCAGTTTACATTGAAGGTCTCATCCCAGGAGGGGAACAGGGCATTTAGGCATATATATAAAAAAGTCTGTATATCTGCCCATGTGGGGTGACAGGTGGAAAAGATGGAGGAAAACAAATCAGTCATCCTATGAGGGTCCTCTCCATATGGTGGGTTATTATTTTTCCAGTTAAAAAGATACAAGGTAGAGAAAGGAGAGTGCATCCAAACAAAGCTGGCCAGCTGCTCTTGTCCATTTACGCCATGAGACATTGTCACAGCAGAAATTGCCCCGCTCTGAGAAGGGCCCCCTGACCGAATTGTGCCCTTTGCTAGGCTTGAGAATGAGAAAGTCCCTCTCTTACACCTGGAAATCCATCAGGTCATCTCCCCTTGGGCAAGCAGTGGACCTGGGAAAAGGGGAGGAGGAGGAGGAGCTGGGGCTGCTGTTGGTGGATTCAGGGCCTGTAGGACCATTAAATCCTCATCCTCCTTTTTCCCCTCCTTCATGACAGAAGGTCTTTGTACCATTAGGTGACTCCTTGGTCCATTGCCCCCCTTCGTGATCTAGATATAGCAGCATAAAGGCTTGAACCTAGGTGATTTCCTCTTCCTTTCCTTCCTTATTGCAGAACAATTCTAGCTGTAAAATGGTGTCATAATTAAGCGACCCTTTTGAGGACCACTTTTCTCCTGAGCCCACTGTATACTGGGGCCAGGCTACATTACAGTAAAAGATCATGCTTTTCCTTGTCATGGGCTCATAACTGAAATCAGCCCAATTGGCCAGTATGCACCCAGGTGGGCTTTTTTCTTGGGATGGATGGTGTGGTGCCCATGGCGATAAAGCTTGTGTCCAACAATTAACAGACTGGGAGAAGGGTGCAGGACTTGACTCCGAGCATCCAGATAGCTATAGGACTTATCCAAATCCCATTCTGCCCGAGCATACAGTTCTCCCACCAGTGCTAAACAAGCCAAAGAAGCAAAAGGTAATCGTTTAAGGTGGGGTAAAGATCTAATTTCCCAACAATGGTGTGGGAGGTCAGATGCCTAACAGAAAGTTTTTAAATCTTCTATTTTGCAGAAAGTCCAAGTCCAGCTTACTTTAAGACCAAACCTAACTTCCACACAATTGATGGCAAAGAAGATGCCAGATAAGACAAAGACGGGGCAAAGATGGTCAGGCTGTGCTTTCACAGCTTCTTCCCAAGGGTTAACACACAAACAGCAGTGACTGCATTGAGGCATACAATTTCGGCTTGACACTCTGCAGAAAATGTCCCCACAGATGATGTAGCAAGCACTGGAATTGTGCTGCAGGGTTCTGACAGAGAAAAACTGGTGCACAGACTAGTAGAATGACACATACATTCAGGAGAACAGAACAAGCAGGCGTGCACACCACTGAGAAACCAGAGACTAGTCTTCCAGGTAATATGCTAGGCAGTCTGTACTTTCCTTTATCCCTCAATAATGGCCCCTAAACCAGATGGACCTTGGCCTGACTAAGGCCCCCAGACGAGGAAAAAGGAATATAGCACCCGGGAGTGCACTCCGGGATGACTCCCCTAGCTGCAGACACAAGCTCATCAGCTTACAAACCAGTCCTTCATTTCCTGATCACTGAAGCATTAGAGGCAGTCAGCAAGTGAAGAAGCCATCATGCGAATTGCCCCAGGAAAAAAAGCTGCCTGGCAGCTCCTGGGAAAGTCCAAAACCAGCTTCTTCCAAGTCGATTAGCCACAGGCAGAGGCTATGGTCCCATCTGGGGTGCCAGATTTGTTACCGAGCAATGGGTTCACTCTGCTCGCTGCAATCTGAGCCAATTAATCACGAGTTAGTCGAGAAAGGAAGCTTTAATACAATTAGCCAGCATAATTGGAAGATGGGTGACTAATGTCTCAAAAACCCATTTTCAAGAATTACAGAATTTTGAGATAGTTATATAGGGAAAATGGGCAGTAAGGAGGGGTTTTCCTTCAGGCATGATGGACTCCATGGTCTTTCACTGTTGTTTTCTTAGGTCAGTGATGATGAATATCTTGTAAGTGTGTTTCCTGCCTGCGGTCAACCTGTTCCTGGAGAGAAACTCATAGAACAAAGTTTTAATTTATCAAGCTATAGGGGAGTACATACGTAAGCAGAGACTGTAAATCAGCAGGGCACATGGATTATTTTAGAGTATGTGCAAAGCAGCAAGTAGTCACAGAGAGGAGGGGCTGGGGCCATTTAGCATAACAAGATGGCCTCACTTATGCTTACTTACAGGTTCACATATTAAAAGCTGAGTTGGTGACTGTGGAGAGAGAAAATGAGTTAGTAGCTGAGTGGTGAGAAATCTGCAAAAGGAGAAAAGAACATAGATTAGAATGAGGATGAACAAGCAGAAAGGAAGGGATCAGAACACATCTCCTCACACCCCATTAAACCAGTTCCCCAATCCCGGGAATAAGTCAGTCCCATAAAATGGGTGAGCTTCATTCATCTGATGGAAAAATGTATTAATTTATTATGGTGATCTGTGACTAGTGATCTTTGATTTTAGTATTGTAATTGTTATGGGTTGCCACAAACTGCGCCCATGTAAGACAGCAACTTAATTGATTAACGTTGTGTGTATTCTGACTGCTCCACTGACTGGCTATTCTCCTATCCTTTTCCCTCTCCTCAGGCTTCCCTATTCCCTGAGACATAACAATATTGAAATTAGGCCAATTAATAACCCTATGATGGCCTCTAAGTGTTCAAGTGAAAGGAAGACTCCCATGTCTCTCACTTTAAACCAAAACCTAAAAATGATTAAGCTTAGTGAGGAAGGCATGTCAAAAGCCCAGATAGGCCAAAAGGTAGGCCTCCTGTGCCAAACAGTTATCCAAGCTGTGAATGCAAAGGAAAAGTTCTGAAAGGAAATTAAGTGTCATTCCAGTGAACATAAGAATGATAAGAAAGCAAAACAGCCTTATTGCTGATATGCAGAAAATTTTAGTGGTCTGGATAGAAGATCAAACCAGCCACAACATTCCCTTAAGCCAAAGCCTAATCCAGAGAAGGCCCTAACTGTCTTCAATTCTAGGAAGGCTGAGAGAGGTGAGGAAGCTGCAGAATAAAAGATTGAAGCTAGCAGAAGTTGGTTCACGAAGTTTACGGAAAGAAGCCATCTCTATAACATAAAACTGGAAGGGGAAGCAGCAAGTTCTGATGTAGAAGCTGCAGCAAGTTATCCAGAAGATCTAGCTAAGATCATTAATGAAGGTGGCTGCTCTAAACAACAGATTTTCAATGTAGATGAAACAGCCTTACATTGGAGAAGATGCCATCTACGACTTTCATAGCTAGACAGAAGTCAATGCCTGGATTCAACACTTCAAAGGACAGGCTGACTCGCTTGTTAGGGGCTAATGCAGCTGGTGACTTGAAGTTGAAGCCAATGCTCATTTACCATTCTGAAAATCCCAGGGTCCTTAAGAATTGTGCTAAATCTACTCTGCCTGTGCCCCATAAATGGAACAAAGCCTGGATGACAGCACATCTGTTCACAACATGGTTTACTGAACATTTTAAGCACAATGTTGAGAAATACTGCTCAGAAAAAAAGACTCCTTTCAAAATATTACTCCTCATTGACAATGTACCTGGTCACCCAAGAGCTCTGATGCAGATGTACAATGAGATTGATGCTGTTTTCATGCCTGCTAACACAACCTCCTTTCTGCAGGAACTGGGCAGTCATTTTGATCATAGATCAAGGAGTAATTTTGACTTTCAAGTCTTATTATTTAAGAAATATATTTCATAAGGCTACAGCTGCCATAAACAGTGATTCCTCTGATGGAACTGGGCAAAGTAAATTGAAAACCTTCTGGAAAGAATTCACTGCTGTAGATGCCCTTAAGAACATTTGTTATTCATGGAAAGAATACAAAATATCATCATTAACAGAAGTTTAGAAGAAGTTGATTCCAACCCTCCTGGATGACTTTGAAGGGTTTAAGACTTCGGTGAAGGAAGTAACTGTGGATGAGATAGAAATAGCAAGAGAACTAGAATTAGAAGTGGAGCCTGAAGATATGGCTGAATTGCTGCAATCTCATGATAAAAACTCTCACGGGGGCCAGCCCCGGGGCTTGGTGGTTAAGTGCTCGCTCTCCACTGCTGGCGGCCTGGGTTCGGATCCCGGGCGCAAACCGACGCACTGCTTCTCCGGCCATGCTGAGGCGGCGTCCCACATACAGCAACTGGAAGAATGTGCAACTACGACATACAACTATCTACTGGGGCTTTGGGGGAAAAAAGGGAGGAGGGTTGGCAATAGATGTTAGCTCAGAGCCCGTCTTCCTCAGCAAAAAGAGGAGGATTGGCATGGATGTTAGCTCAGGGCTGATCTTCCTCACACACACACAAAAAAAACTCTCACGGATGAGGAGTTGCTTCTTATGGATGAGCAAAGAAAGTGGTTTCTTAAGATGGAATCTACTCCTGGGGAAGATGCTGTGAAGATTGTTAAAATGACAATGAAGAATTTAGAATATTACATAAGCTTACTTATGCAATAAACTAAGTTACAGGTTTTGAGAGGACTGACTTCAATATTGAAAGAAGTTCTACTGTGGGTATAAATGCTATCAAACAGTATCACATGACACAGAGAAATCGTTCATGAAAGGAAGAGTCAAATGATGCAGGAAACTTCACTGTTGGCTTATTTTAAAAAATTGCCACAGCCACCCCAACTTTCAGCAACCACCACCCTGATCAGTCAGCAGCCATCAACATCGAGGCAAGACCCTCCTCCAGCAAAAAGATTACAACGCGCTGAAAGATCAGATGATGGTTGGCATTCTTTTAACAATAAAGCAGTTTTTAATTAATGCATATGCATTCTTTTTTCAGACATAATGCTATTGCACACTTAATAGACTATAGTATAGTGTAAAGATAACTTTTATATGCACTAGGAAACCAAAAAATTCATCTGACACACTTTATTATGACATTCATTTTGTTGCAGTGGTCTGGAACCGAACCCACGATATTTCCAAGCTATGACTGTATAGTTTCAGCTCTTAGATTTAGGTCTCTGATCCATTTTGAGTTAATAATGTGTGTGGTGTGAGGTAGGAGTCTGACTTCATTCATTGGCATGTGGATATCTAGTTGCTGCAGCACAGTGTGTTGAAAAGACTATTGTTTCCTCCATTGAATTGTTTTGGCACTCTTGTCAAAAATCAACTGGACATCAAGAGAATGAGAAGACAAAGCATAGACTAGGAGAAAATATTTGTAAAAGATATATCTGATACAGAATTTTTATCCAAAATATACAAAGAAATCTTAAAAATCAACAATAAGAAAACCAACAACCCAATGAAAAATAGGCAAAAGATCTGAACAGACACCTCACCAAAGAAGATATACAGTTGGCAAATCAGCCAATGAAAAGATGCTCCACATCATATGTTATTAGGGAACTGCAAATTAAAGCAACGAGATACCACTACACAACCTGTTAGAATGGTGAAAATCCAATACACTGACAGCACCAAATGTTGCTGAGGATGCAGAGCAACAGGAACGATCCATCATTGCTGGTGGGAATGCAACGTGGCACACGCATTTTGGAAGTCAGTTTGGCAGTTTCTTACAAAAGTAAACATACTTTTACCACATGATTCAGCAACCACATCCCTTGGTATTTGCCCAAATGAGTTGAAAACTTATGTTCACACAAAAACCTGCACATAGATGTTTACAGTAGCTTCATTCATACATAATTGCCAAAACTTGGAAGCAACCATGATGTCCTTCAGTAGGCGAATGGATAAAATGTGATATGTCCAGACAGAAATATTACTCCACACCAAAAAGAAAGGAGATATCAAGCCATGAAAAGACATAAGACAACCTAAATGCATAGGACTAAGTGAAAAAGGCCAGTCTGAAAAGGCTAAATACTGTATGATTCCAACTATATTGCATTCTAGAAAGGCAAAACTGTGGAGACAGTGAAAAGATCAGCAGTTGCCAGACGTCAGTGGGGAGGGAGGGATGAATAGGTGAAGATGGGATGAATTTTAGGGCATACTGTAACAGTGTGTACAAGTCATTATACATTTGTGAAAACCCATGGAATGTACACCACCAAGAGTGAGTCCTAATGTAGACTATGGACTTGAGGTGATAATGACATGTCAATGTAGGTTCATCAATTGTAACAAATGTACCAATCTGGTTAGGGATGTTGATAGTCAGGGAGGCTGTGCATGTGAGTGGCTGGGGTATATGGGAACTCCACCTTCTGCTCAATTATGTTGTGAACCTAAAACTGCTCTAAAAAATAAAGTGTATTTTTTTTTTTTTTTTTTTTTTTTTTTTTTTGTGAGGAGATCAGCCCTGAGCTAACATCCGCCAATCCTCCTCCTTTTTTGCTGAGGAAGACGGCCCTGGGCTAACATCGGTGCCTATCTTCCTCTACTTTATATGGGACGCCGCCACAGCATGGCTTACCAAGCAGTGCGTCGGTGCGCGCCCGGGATCCGAACCAGCAAACCCCGGGCCGCTGCAGCGGAGCGCGCGCACTTAACCGCTTGCGCCACCGGGCCGGCCCCTAAAGTGTATTTTTTAAAAACTTAATTGGCCATAAATTTAAATTGGCCATAAATTTTTAAAAATTAATTGCCCATATTTTTGGACTCTCAAGTCTATTCCATTGATCCATACGTCTATCCTTATGTCAGTAACACACTGTCTTGATTCCTGTAGCTTTGTAGTCAGTTTAGAAAACAGAATGTGTAAGTCCTCAAACTTTGCTCTTCATCAAAATTGTTTTGGCTATTCTGGGTCCCTCCCCTCTCCACGTGAACTTTAGGGTCAGCTTGATAATTTCTGCAGAATAGACAGTTGAGATTTTGATAGGGATTGCACTGAATTTGCAGACGAATTAAGGGAGTACTGCCATCGTGACAATATTAAGTTATCTAGTCCATGAACGTGGGATGTCTTCCCACTTATTTAGGTCTTCTTTTACTTTTTTCAAAGATATTTAGTAGTTTTCAGTTTAGTAGTAGTAGATATTCCTGCACAAGTCTTGCATTTCTTTTGTTAAATTTATTTAAGTATGTTTATACAATAATTTATTCTTTTTGATGCTATGTAGACAGAATTGTTTTCTTAATTTCATTTCTGGATAGTTCATTGCTAGTGTATAGAAATACAATTGATTGTTGTATGTTAATCTTGTACTCTGCACCTTTGCTGAACTTGCTTATTAGTTCTAATATTTTCTATTTGGATGCCTTAGGATTTTCTCTACATAAGATCATGTCATCTGAGGCTGGAGATAGTTTTACTTCTTCCTGTCTAATCTGGATTCCTTTTATTTCATGTTCTCACCTAATTGCCATGGCCAGAGCCTCCAGTAAAATGTTGAAGACAGGTGGCAAGAAAGGACATCCTGATGCTGTTCCTGATCAAAGGGAAAGCCTTCTGTCTCTCACCATGGAGTACAGTAGCTCCTGGTTTTTTGTAGATGGTCTTTGTCAGTTTGAGGGCGGTCCCTTCTATTCTAGGTTTGTTGACTTTTTTTTTCTGTGTCTGTTGAGAAGATTATGTGCTTTTGTCCTTTATTCTATTAGTATGGCATATTACATTCACTGATTTCCATAAGTTAAATCAATCTTGCATTCCTGGGATAAATCCCACTTGGTTGTTTTTACATGTCACTGGATTTAATTTGCTGGTTTAGTTGAGCAATTATGCATCTATATCCATAAAAGATATCGGTCTGTAGTTTTCCTTCCTTGTGATGTCTTTCTTGGGTTTAGTGTCAGGGCAATCCCGGCTTTGTAGGATGAGGTGGGAAGTGTTCTCTTTTCTTCTTCTTGTACTTTTTGGTGCTTTCTCTTCACTGCATCTTCCTGGTGTTGCTCTGTGTAACTGCCTTGCTCACTGTGGTCCTGCACTTGGCCCAGCCATGGCCCTGGAAGTTTACAGTTCACTGCGTCAACCAGGCTTTGGCACAAATATCCATTGGATGTTGGTGCCTGTGGAGGGGTGTGGTGAGAGCCCCTCTCTGGGTAGATAAGAAGTCAGTGCTCTGAAACCCTGCACACCAGCTCTCAGGTGGTCATCGGTAAGGCCTTGGGGGAGCTCCTATTACAAAACTGCTCAGGCCTCTTGGTTGGAAATGCATTTTTCTGGATTTCCGTGAAGGCATTTCAGAACAGGAACATCTACTCAGTTATGTTTAGGCCCCACAGGAGCGAGGTAAGGGAGATGTCACCCCTGCAGGAAGTGGCAGCCCACCTGAGAAGTTCCTCAAGATGATATCAGCCAAATGTCTGGGGGCAAGGGGGCTGGCTAAGGCAGAGTGTTCTAAAAGTAGCACCATTTTGTCTGGAAGTGCACCTTTCTGTCACCAGCCCACTGAGGCAGACAGCCAGCAGGTCCCCCTAAAGTTCTATTCCACAAACCACATATAAACCTGACAACATGGAGAAAGTTCTGGAGGAAGAGGATATCTGTTTTGGTTTGCTTTGCTTGGATGGATTGTCATCATTTTGCTGTAAACAATTTCATACCCCTCTAGGCTTGACAGGTGCTCCTGGGCTAGGAGGGGCTGCCATCGGTGTGTGAGGCGCCCTAGGGGTACCCCAGGCTGGAGAGCTGGTAGTCGTCCCCAGGAGTCTGCTCGCCTCCTTTCAGGACACTGTCTGTAGCTAGAAGCTCAGAACAGCCAGCATGAGTTCTGCCAACTTACAGAACACTCCCCAAAGCCGGGCACTCCCTCATCAATGGATGAGGGTGGCTTCCCGCCATCCCCTTGTGCCGGGAGGTCAGGGACTGCCCAGGGCCTCTCAGCCAGATTCATACCCTCCTCTTACCAGAGTCTCGCCTGACGCTTGCAGCCCCCACAACTCCCAGTGTTGAGAGATATGGATGGTGCCCAGCTGGTGGAGTACATGTGTTAGGATGAGGGATCAAGGTGGGTGTCTGCAGCAGTGGAAAGCAGATGGGGTCCAGACATACCCCCCTAGACCTGGATCTTAACCTCCACCAGCCTCTAAGGCCACTCCGGTGACCTGGGCTAGTCACTTACCTGGTGGCCTGAGCTCCCTCATCTGTGAACTGGGTACAGTAATAGGGTTTTCCTAAAATCTGGTGAGCTCTGTCTTGACCGTGTGACGTGTGGGTAGGGTGGGCTGAGTGCCTGTGTGACCGTGAGGCAGGGCCCAGTGCCGGATCTGGTGCCCAGGGGTTAGGGCAGGCCCTGGGCACAGAGGGGCAGTGGTGGCGACAGCAGGAGAGTTGCAGCAAGTCATGCAGGGACTGACTCAGGCCAGAGAGGAGGCCAAGGTTAGGGTACCTGGGGACAGGGGCACAGTGGAACTTACTCTGGCCACAGCACCATGGCAGAGTATCTCCGTGCAGGGGTGGGGCCCGGGGCCCGTGGCCCACGGCCCAGGGGGACCCCACTCCTGGCGGTGTGCTGTGATAGGGGTGGGTGGTGAATGCCTCAGTCTGAGGCCAGGTGGCCACCTAGGCATAGCCCAGGGCCACGACATCACTCCTGTTCTGGGTCCTTGAGGCCTGACCCAGCTCTGGGGAAGCCTCAGGCTTCCACCCCGCTCTGGGATTCCAGACCACTGGAGGGGTTCCTAGCTGGGCTCCTTGGTGCTGCCCCCTCCACAACCTCAGGGCCCCTCCCAAACATGCCCAGATCTGGATCCACCAGGCTCCCTTGTTTGCCTGGAGAGCAGGCGAAAGGCATCCCCACGCTTCCCTGTGACCTCCTGCCCACCCTTCTGATGGGACCTGACGCCCTCCTCATCCAGCCCTGCAGCTAGCCAGTGGTTCCAGCCTTGGGTCCTCAGGGCAGGGTCAGAGCAAGGACTGAAAGCTGGTCAGGACCCATCTGGGAAGCCTGCCACTCCCCTCTGGCCCTCGTAGGTGCCGGCAGCTGGCTTGGTGCTCCTCTCAGCGGCCAACCATGGCCCGGGGACTGCCCAGCACTGCGAGCCTGGGCACTTCTGCCAGAAGCTGAACAGGCTGAAGACACTGGAGGAGTCCACCAGGGAAACACTGCCGCGACACCACCTGACCACGATGCACCTGACCCTGCTGGGTGTGGGGGCCATGGTGGGTGTGGGCCTCTATGTGTTCACAGGCATCGTGGCCAAGGAGATGGCTGGCCCTGCAGTGCTTGTGTCCTACAGCTTGGCTGCCATGGTCTCCCTGCTGGCAGCCCTATGCTATGCAGAGCTGGGGGCACGTGTATCTCACAGGGACTCTCCATACCTGCTCACCTACTTGTCCATGGGCGAGCTGTGGGCCTTCCTCATTGGCTGGATCATGCTTCTTCGGGGTCTCATTGGTGGCGCTGCTATGGCCCGGGTCTGGAGCAGCTACCTGGACACCATCTTCAGCCACTGCATCCGCAGCTTCACTGAGGCCCATGTGGGCATCTGGCAGGTGCCCCTCCTGGCCCAGTACCCAGACTTCTTGGCTGCTGGCATCATACTTTTGGCTTCCATATTCGTCTTCTGTGGAGCCCGCATCTCTTCCTGGATCAACCTCACCGTATTTGCCATCAACTTGGTCATCGTCCTCTTCATCATCATCCTGGGGTTTGTCCTGGCCCGCCTGCACAACTGGAGCACTGAGGAGGGCGGCTTTGCACCCTTTGGCTTCTCCGGCATCATGGCCGGCGCCGCCATCTGCTTCAACACCTTCATGGGCTTTGATGTCATTGTTGCCTTCAGCAAGGAGGCCCAGAACCCAAAGCGAGCTGTGCCTAAGGCCATCATCATCTCTCTCGGCCTTGTGGCTGGCATCTACATCCTTGTCTCTAGTGTGCTCACCCTCATGGTGCCCTGGTACAGCCTGGAGCCTTTCTGGGGACTCACTGATGCCTTCCACCAGCGGGGCTATAGCTGGGCGAGCTTCATCGTGGCAGCTGGTTCAATCTGCGGTAAGGGGCCCTTCTGGGCAAGGTGGGACAGACCAGGTCGGTGGGGCCCTGCCCTAAGCCTCCCACAGAGCACATCTCCATCTGTGCCTGTTTCCAGTTGCATAATGGGCCCACTGGGTCTGTCACCTAAACTGGGCTATCCCATTCCGGGGAGGTAGGGGGGAACAATCCTGCACCCCACATATACTCAGGGTCACTCTGAGAGCCCAAACTCATGCCCATTTTCCTGAAGGGCCACCCATGCCCTGACCCTAGCAGTGGTCCCTGGTGGGCCTGTCCACCACGCTGACCAGTCTCCCACCCTTTACCACAGCCATGATTACTGTCCTGCTCAGAATCCTCATTTTCCTGCCACGCGTGCTCCATGCCATGGCCGTCGATGGGCTCATCTTCCAGGTGTTTGCCCACATGCACACCCGAACACAGGTGCCCGTGGTGGGCATCCTGGTGTTTGGGGTCCTCATGGCTTTCCTGGCGCTGCTGCTGGATCCTGAGGCACTGCTCCAGTTCCACTCCATCAGCGCACTGCTGGTCTACACCTTCATGGCCACCAGCATCATCGTGCTACGCTTCCAAAAGTCCCCTCCATCCACTTCCTCGGGCCTGGTCAGCCCTGGCCCTGTTGCCAGGGAGTATGATGACTCATCAGGCCACACAGAACTGCTGGGTACAGAGCAGGCCTCAGCCCCTGAGCCCGGGCAGCTGCGACCAGCCCTGAGGCCCTACCTCGGCTTCCTGGGTGGATGCTGGCCTGGAGCTGTCGTAACTTGGGCACTGGGTATCCTGGTGGCCTCGGCCATCACTCTAGACTGCGTGCTAGTCTTTGGGGACTCCGCCCTGCACCTCCCGCTCTGGGGCTACATCCTGCTGCTCCTGCTCAGCTCCGTCATGTTTCTGCTCAGTCTCCTCGTTCTGGGGGCCCACCACCAACAGCGCCAGCAGGACACCTTCCAGGTACTTCCTCCAGCAGCACCCATCAATCACTCTCAGCCCAGCCAGCTCCCCTCACCCCTCCTCTGCTGTGGCAGGAGGTACCAGGGCTCACAGGGCAGGGGAGGCCGGTACCCCACTGCCCTCGTTCTCACAGAAAGTGGGCACTTGTCTTCAGAATCTCCAGAGGTGGAGAAGGCTCTGTGGACTTCCGAGAAATCAGGCCCTGGGCCAGCAGACCTTCCCACAGCCCAGGCTAGCCCTGCCCTTGCCCTCAGGTTCCCCTGATGCCCCTGACTCCAGCCCTGAGCATCCTCCTCAACATCTTCCTCATGCTGACTCTGAGCTCCCCAGCCTGGGCGTGCTTCTCCATTGGTCTGCTGATCGGTGAGTGGGGGCCAGCCTGGGACTCAGGTGGGCTGCAGGAGGAGGGCAAGCAGAGCAAGCAGGGCTGGGACCTGCCCCTTAGGCTTGTGCCACCCTTGCAGGATTCGCGGTGTATTTTGGCTACGGCATCTGGCACAGCAAGGAGAACCAGCGGGAGCGGCCGGGGTTGACTGCCACACGCAGCAGCCTGGAAGAGACAGTGCAGGCCCTGCAGCCCCCCAGCCAGACACCTGCCCAGGAGCCCAGACACACGGAGCAGCCTGCCAGTCCATGAGGACCACTGGGGGCCTGCCTGCCATCCCCTACCTCCTTGGCAGGCCGGAGGTGCTGGAAGCCCCTTCTACTGGGGGCAGCTCGGGTTTGCAGGCCTGCCCATGCTGGTGGTCCTCAGGAACTTAGCCCACGTGCTGAGCTTCAAGTCTTCTGGAGTGGGCTGCGGCCAGCATAGGTGTGGTGGACTCTGCCCAGCGCCTTCCAGTTTGTGACCAACTCCAGCTACCCGGGCAGGTGAAGTAGGGAGGGCAGGGAAGAGGCTCGCAGCCCCAGGGATCCACAATAATAAACGCTCAGCCAGCCATGTGGCCTGCTGCCATGTTCACTGCGGTGTTCTTCATGGCATTGAGTCCTCACCTGCTCCTGGGAACCAGATGACTGTCTCCAATCCACAGCAAAGTTGCTGAGGTTCTGTAAAGAGCAGGTGCCAGCCCTGGTACAGCCTGAGTCAGGGACATGGCCAGGCGTGGGTCCTGGGGTCCTGCCCTCAGGCCAGTGCTTTCTGCCCAGCTCAGAGAGGAACTACACACACGAGGCACAGAGAGGTCCCTGACAGGGCGGGGCCAGGCTCCCTCCCAGGCTTCCTCCATGTACCCTAGGGGCAGATACAGAGAGCACAGCCTGGATCCCAAGGAGGCCGCCTAGAAAGGGCAGTGGAGTTCCGGGGTTCCCTCGCTTTCCCAGGGCTCCTAGAGAGCAGGGAATCTGCCTGAGGCCTGCCCTGGGTATAGAGGCCCACGTGCCCGGGTACACGCATCTCTCAGGCACAGGCCCACGTGGCCCACACGGCTCCCCTGGGGGTGCATACCCACGCGCTGACTGAGGCACAGCTGGTTCCAAGCTCAGAGCTGCCCGCAGCTCTCCAGCTGCCTCTCTCCCTGCCCGCCCCTCAGGGCTTTGTGATAAAGGCTCAGGACGGTACACACGCGTGCAGGTGGGGGCACAAGCTCCTGGGCCTGCTCCAGGCACCTTCCAGCCCACGTGACGGCAGTGGGGCCCCATCCTTGCAGGTACCCAGGCCCACCCTGCAACCCCACTGGTCTCCACAAGGCCATGCTACGTCTACCATAGACGCCTCCCCCTCCCTGTTCCTGCCTGGAAGGACCACACAAGAAGCTGCTGGCTCTGGCAGCTTTACTCCTCGGCTCTCTGCAGCCTTGACCTCAGCTTTCTCGGGGCCCCAAGGACAACCAGGTACTTGTGACCCTGCTCCAATAGCCAGGCTCAGGGCCGTGTTCTCTCACCCTGGCCCCTCTGAACCCACCTCCCATGGACACAACTCTGGGGATTGAGAGGAGCAGGGACCCCAAGGCTTTGCTGAGGCTCCAGGTGCCAGATGATTCCAGATGCTGCCCAGCCTGAGCCTCACTCCTGGCCCTCCCCAACCTGGCCCACGTCACTCCACCAGCAAGCTGTCAACATGTCCCTGGTCACCAGGGACCAATGAGAAGGCAGCCCCTTGTGTCTCTGGGGTGGGTACCCCCAAATCCTTGCCGCTCCCTGGGACTGAGAGAGGGCTTGGCTCCTGCTGCCCCCATCCCTCCCCTCCTGACCGTGGTCCTGAGGGCATGGGGAAATTCTCCAGCAGGCAGGACTCAGGTTCCCTGGAGGATTCCAGAGCCAGAACCAGGCCAGCCTGCTGGAGGCTTCCATGTCCTTTGTTAAGGACATTCTTTCCAGCCCCTGGGCTCCACCTGGGGTCTTGGTCAGAGCGTGGTCCTTGTGTAGTTATCTTCGGCTAGGTGGGCAGCTGCCCAGACATGCTCTCAGGTGTGACCTCGAGTAGAGTGACATAATATCTAGATAGGCAGCCTCCCCACCCCATGGCTCCCGGCACGCTCGGTGAGCAGGCTCCAGGGCGTTGGGCTGGGGGTCACCGAGGAGACATACAGAAGGTCCCAAAAGACCCCAAACCCACCAACTCAGCCCCACCACCCTCCGCATCCCAGCCCGAGGGCTGCCACCACGAAGGGGCTGGCGCTCACAAGCTGAGCAGGTTTGGGCCCAAGAGGTGCCTGTGCCCTTGCCTGGGGTCCTAGGGAATCAGATCATCTGCCCACCGCACTCCTCACTCCATGGATGAGGCCCAGAGCTGGGAAGGGACCCGCCCTAGGAACCCGGCCCCAGAGCAGCTGAAACGACTCCTCTTGTCAGGCTTCCTTCTCCCTTGCCTTGGACTCTGGCTGCACAGACCCCGGGGCAGGGCTGCTGAGAGGGGAGGGGCTCTACTCTGAGGGAAGTGCTGGCAGGGTGAGGAAGGCTGGGCGCCAGGCAGGGCTAAGAGTCGACCACATCCAGTGTGGGGACAGCTGGTAAGCGAGGAGCTGCTGGGAACACTGCAGACAGACTGGGAGAGCGTTCTCCAGAACCAGACCCCACAGGAGCCCCACTGGACCTTTACCCTGTGTCGTGTTCCCCTGCAGGTCTCTAGACAAAAGTGGGTTTTCTAGTCACCAGGCAGCACCCTGCCGAGGCTGGAGTTGGGGTAGGGGCAGTCTGCCTGGAAACTGAAGGGTGGAATTCTCCTGCCACCCCTGCCCTGGTCCTGCTAGGCTTTCATGCCTCAGTCCCCAAGGTTGGGTCCCCACCCCTCCCAGTCCTGAACGCCGAACCAGCAGAAAGGCTACAGGCCTCAGGAATGTGCCAGAGGGTGGGTGCCAGGGCCACCCTGGAGACGGTGTCCAGCTCCCAGCAGCAGCAGTGGGGGCAGGTGCTAGGCTCCAAGGCACCTGGGCAGCCGGGTGTGGGGGTGGGAAGCCGGCTCTGTCTGCTCAGGGTTGGCTGTGCCCTTCAGGGCCTTTGCCTGCAGATGAGGACGGCAGGCCGCGGCTCCAGCCACCATCCTCCAAAGTGTGGCCCAGGGTCCCGGCAGGCCCGCAGCTCCCCTCCTCAGACTTGGTCCTCCAGGAGAAACGAGCTTCCCTGTCCACATAAACAGCAGCAGGTCACAGAAGGTGATCTGGGAGAGGCAGGGCAGACCCACGTCCTGACCCCCAACCTGCTGTCCTGTGGCCTCCTCAGCCTTCACCCCGAGACTCATGTCAGCACAGGGGCTCAGGTGCACACTTGGGGGGCACATGCTTGCTGGCAGCCAGAGGGAGCCACGTTGGCCAGACCCACCACACCCAGCCAAGCCGCTCTGGTGCCCAGAGTGAGGGTTGTGGGGATGAGCCCAAACTTCCCTGCCTCAGGGAGACCTGGGCTGAGCCTCTCCTGCTGTGGCTGTTGCCCTCGTCCCACCTCGTACCCTGCCCTCTCGCACCCGCCCCAACCTGGCCCCTACCTACCCAGTGGTAAGGATGTTGAAGCATATCCCATAGAGTTTGAGGAGTCCCCGGGCCTCCACGCCTGAGGCCTCCCACCAGTGAGCGGCTGTCCTGGTGGCAGGAGAGGGTCTAGTGACCTGCTCTGCCCACTCCTGGGCTGGGTTGCCCCTCACAGGCCTCATCTTCCTCATCCATCGACTCCATCCACCCCCAGCCCGAGTCGTGGATCTCAGCCCTGTGTCATTGCTGAGGACACAGGGGACAAGTAAGCTGGGACCTGCCTCTCAGAAGCTCCCTGCCTACTGAGGGGATGAGGGCAGGAGGGTCCCTAAACAGACACCGGCAGTGGGCTTGGGGACATATGGGGTGGATGCTAAAGGGCTCAGGACGGAGGCCAGATGGAGCCTGTGCAGGCGGACCTGGAGCTGAGAGCACTCCCTCCTGCCCCTGGGGACCCCTCCACACACAGCAGAGGGTTCAGAGGGGTGGGCCAGGCTGTGGTCTGTCCCAGCCACCACAGGGGGACAGGTGGAGGGGGACCTGGCTGAGGAGCAGCAGGTGGGCAGCGGGGCCGCAACGCCCCCGGCGTCCAGGTCACAATCACAGTGGACGTGGATGCCCACGGCCCCGCCCTGCACACAGCGCATCAGTGGTCCACCAGCGCTCGGGCCGGGACCCTCTCCCAGAGCCCTCCTGGAATCCTGCCCCCCACAGACCCACCAGCAATACCAGGTCCTCACAGACCCCTCCAGCTGCGGCCACGAGGTCCCCCATGTGGAACATGAGGCAGTGGGGCTAAAGCCTGGGTCACAGTAGCAGCACTTGATATAGGTGGCATCCCAGGTCTCCAAGGCATTGGACCTGAGAGGGGGTGGGGCCGGGGGTCGGACCAGACAGGGGACAAGGAGGATCTGGGGCAGTCAGGATCCTCCATGCTGACCTGGAGAAGTTGAACTTGCTGAAGGTGACGGTGTTTTTGATGAACAGCATGAAGTTCTCAGCCTGGAGCAGCAGGGGCTTCCTGCAGGGGTGGGGGAGGTCAGGGGCAGGCTCTGCTGGTCCTGGGACCTGCCCTGGGTGTCAGGGACACTTACATGGGCACAGTGTCACTCTCCATGAGGCACCAGCCCCAGATCTCACAGGGCCTGTGGGTCCCATTGAACTCCATGCACTGGCCCGTTTTTATTCCTTGAAAACAAGACAAACTCCAGGCCCTCAAGTCTCCACAGGGCCTGGGGAGGGAGTGGGCAGGGGGCTGTTGGCAGAAAGAAGACACACAGAGGCACCACCGGGCCTGCAAAAGGGAGCCACCCAGGGTCCCAGCACGGCCCCCTGAACCCCCTCCCAGTGGAGGCGCTGGAAGACAGGCCCACAGTTACCATGGCTGTGCATCCCCGTCTTCCCTCAGGACAGTCCTCGACAGCCCAGCGGTTCATAGTGGGATGGAGGGTGCTGAGGTGGTAGAGAGCAGCATTGTCCAGGCCCAGGGGGCGTCTCCCCTTTGTGACACAGCCCTGCTGTCCCCAGGGACGTGCCCCTCCCTTGCTTAGCCCCCAGGGTTCCCTGAGTTTGGGGGCACATGGGAAAGCTGGAGGGTGCAAATAAAAGGAGGTGGTGAGAGGGGGAGGGTGAGCAGCCCCGTCAGATCGGGGTGCAGTGCTGTATCCCAAGGCGGAGCGAGACTCCTGCCCTCCTGGTAGTTCTGTCCCCGATGGCAGCAGAAGTGACTCCTCGAGGCCCAGCTCCTCTGGTCCAATTCAGATGACAGAATAGGGAAGGTGGAGGGAGTCTGGGAGGGCAAGTTCATGCCAGGGTGGAGGTGCTGGACGTGGCAGACAAAGGGCGGGACCCTTGTCAGAGGGGCCTGTAGGGATGTAGGTCCCCACAAACTGGCCAAGGGACCACAGGCTAGTCCCTTCCCTGCTTGCTCTGCTGTGAAACAGGGACATTAGTGCCTGCACACGGTCACAGAGTGCAGCCAGGAGGGGACGGTGGCGAGCTTTCTGGGAGCATCAGACCCCGGAGAGGAAGCACCCTCAAGCGTCAGGCACTCGCACAGACATGGTTCTGCCAAGTGGAGGGTGGATGCCGTTGTCCAGGGGCCCAGGCTCAGGGGCCGCAGGAGGATCGCAGCACCAGGGTGGCAAGAAGGGCCAGGGACCTGTTGGCCGCCATCTTGGGGAGGGAGCCTTCCCAGGGTGGAAAGCAAGGGCTGGCAGGCTCTGATGGTGTCACCTGTGAGGGCTCAGCCTGGCTGCTGTGTGGAGTACACCTGAGGGCCCACAAGCAGACCGCAGGTACAGCAGGGGCAGCAGGGAGACCTGTCAGGAAATGGAATGGACAGCAGGGAGGGGCAGGGAGGTGGGGAACCGGGTCCAGCTTTGGTCCTGGTAGACAGCATGGCCCTCAGTGGACGAAAAGAGGCCGCACTGAGAGAGGGAGAGGGTTTCTCCTTGGACGTGGTGGGTGCGCATCAGGAGGCAGCTGTGCTCGGGCCTGGTGGTCACCGGGGCTACAACTGGGGCATCAACAGAACAGAGATGGAAACTGGGGCTGTAGAGGATCTGGGTGGATGGAGAAGGGGTCAGAAGGGCAGAGGAGGAGCCAGACCACAGTGCCCAGGTCAGGGAGGAGAGCATTCAGGAGGCCCAGGCCCTGGCCCCCTGCCCCTCCACTCCTCCCTCAAGCTCAAGCCTTGAGTTCCCAGACCCCCTGCTCTTCCGGATGCAGCCTGTGTGAATGCAGTACCTCTGGCCTGGCCTCCTGCCCCATCCCCTGTCCACCTGGAAACTTCATAGATATCCCCGAGAGCCCTGTCCAGGGCCACTCCTCTGTCAGGCCCTTCCTGAGCCCGGCCCTGTGACAGCGCCAGCATCCCCTCTGGCATCACGTGCCCCTCTTGCACACACTCGCTGCATGGGTGGGGTCAGAGGTGTCAGCGCCTGGCAGCAGCACCAAGGCACCCACCTGCAGCAGCTTCACCAAGTCGGCCATGTGCCACAAACAGTTCCCCAGCTCCTCGATCGGGGTCATAGGAACCCCTTTGAGTTTGGCGATGACAGAAATCTGGGGTCCAGGTCCCGCTCCTGGTAGCCTTTTGTGGCAAGGAGGGCCCACCTGGGGAGGAGGTGATGGGCAGTGTGGTGCGTCCACAGCACATGGTGAGCAGTGGCAGAGCTGGGCCCCACCCACTCAGCCCCTACACCCTGTAGGCTCCCAGCACAGCGTTCAGGGCCCCCACCTCTTCTCCAGCCTCATTTCCACCCCAAACACCCTGCACAGCCCAGAAGCCCCGGCCATGCATGGGAGAGCCAAGGGTCTCACACCAAGATGCCCACCACCACCTCCTTCCCCAGCCTTCACCCTCCCCTGCCCCGGCCAGACCCAGCTCCCTCCTTAAAGGCTCCCCTGACCCAGCCACCACTGTGGTCTTTCTCAGGGTCCCAGGGCTCCAGCTCTCACAGGTGTCAGGGACTACCTCCTGCCCCTCCTGGGGCCTCCTGGGCAGAGTGACACCGCTCTGTGCCCAGAGCCCAACACGGGGCTGGGGACAAGGCCCAGGAAAGGAGGCAGGTGGGCACACAGGAGGACATGAGCACGCGGCTTGCTCTTGTACCTGCTGCCTCTACACAGACGGAGACCCTTCCTTCTGCCCCCACCCTGTCCGAATCTGCCCCCTCCACTACCACCAATCCAGCCCCTGAGGAGTCACACCCCCAACCCTCAGCCCAGCAGGACCAGTCATGGTCCCTCCAGCCAACCTTCCCAGGAGCCACTCTCTTACCCCACCCCGCAGACCACGACCCCGAGCTGCAGCAGCCTCTGTGGGGCACCCACCACCCAGTTCCTGGTCATCACCTACTTCTCATTTCTGTAACCCAGAAGCCCCCTGCCTGACGCGGCCCCTGGGAAGCTCATGCTCTCAGGTCCTGCTGGCTGCCAGAGGGCACAAGGAAAGCTTCAGGAAGAAGGGACCTCTGAGCTGACACCTGCAGATTCTGAAGTTCTACAAGCACAGCTGGGGAGGAATGTTCCTCGAGGAGGAAGCCGCATATGCGACGCAGGAGCCTGAGAGAGAACTGGGGCCCACAGAGTGGGAGCGGGACTCTGGCTCCAGAGAGGAGGATGGCTGGCTCTGCAAGGTTCCCAGGCCCTCCTGTGCGATGCCCGGCAGAGCTGCCCCACCCCCAGTGCAGGGACTAAAGCCCCACTCTGGAGTCAGGCAGGGTCCCCAGTCCGTAGAATGGGGGCGATCCTGGATCCACACCAGTCGGCAGGGGGAACAAGCGCCCACGAGGTGCCCAGACCTGCGCCTGGCCTGTGGCACGCCCTTCTGTGCCCTGGCCAGGAGCAGGCTCAAGGTCAGCATGGGCCAGCGCTGGTTTCTGCAGCACCAACAGCACGGGGTTGCCAGGGCGACTGCCGCCGGGGGGGATCACGTCTCTACTGGCTGACGGGGCACCTGTTCACTGCATGCCACAGTGGATTGGTCCATGCAGCCAGCGGGTGTGCCAACACCCCCGGATGTGCTCTAGGAGGGGCCTGGCTCAGTCCCAGCCTCAGCGCCTGCAACTGCGAAATGGGCGTAACCATGAGGGGTCCCTGCGAGAGGCCTGGGGAGAGCGAAGAGCAGGAGGAGGAGGCTAATGGCTGCTGGGCCTCCTGCAGGGGTCCCAGAGGCTGAGGGGGGTTCAGACGTGGATTCGGACTCTGATCTGAAGACAGAAGGTGCCCAGCGAAGGGGGGTCAGGCTTGTCTCCTCACCTTGGGGGCTTCTAGGCAAGGGTGGAGGGGGCAGGCTGGGGCCAAGGGGGCAGGGGACCCCTGTTCTGCAGAGAGTGCATCCCTCCCTTCGTGGGACCCCTTCAGGGCAGCCGGCGGCCCCTCCAGCCCTGGGCCCTCCCAGAAATGCTCTTGGCAGCATTAGTTGTTCCACCATCAGAACACACTTCCAGAATGATGTCAAAATGCAAAACCCCAGCAAAACCATCTAAGAAGGGGTGTCCCACATCTTCCTGAAATGAGATCAGGGCTCTGTTTTCCCAACTCACAGGAGAAACTAAGCTGACAGATATATAGAACCTAGAGAAGGAATAAACCAAGGTAAAATACAAGTGTTCAGTCTTTATTTTTCTTATTCTTAACTGATCTAACAGATTCATTTTGTTCAAAATAATAATTGTAAAAATACCTTTGGTGATAATAGTTCATGGATAAGAGAAATGTGGGAGAGCCATTTTATAAGGGATGGGAGGAAGGAACTGGCAAGACTCTGTTAGAAGGGACATGCACTAACCACGAAGAAACACAGTGTCATTTCAAAGTGAACTGAGGGTTAGTTGTAAATTTATATTGTAAGCTCTAGGGAAACCATTTAAAAACTGTAAAAGAAGTAAAACTGATAAGCTAAAGGAAAAAGTGGAATCACATAAAATGCTCAACTAAAACCAGAGAAAGCAAAAAATAATTTAAAAAGTGCAAGATATGGGGCTGGCCTGGTGGCGCAAGCGGTTAAGTGCACGTGCTCCCCTGCGGTGGCCCGGGGTTCACCGGTTTGGATCCCAGGCGCACACCGACGCACCGCTTGGCAAGCCATGCTGTGGCGGCGTCCCATATAAAGTGGAAGAAGATGGGCACGGATGTTAGCCCAGGGCTAGTCCTCCTCAGCAGAAAAAGAGGAGGATTGGCAGATGTTAGCACAGGACTGATCTCACAAAAAAAAAAAAAAGTGCAAGACGAAAAAAGAAAGATAAGAGCAACGGATAGAAAGTTACAAATATGGTGGATACTAATCCAACTATATCAATCACTTTAAATAGGAATGGTCTAAACACAGCCATTAAGAGACAGATTTTATCAGACGACATTAAAACAATAAGAAGGAACCACATGCTGTCCACAAGAAACCCACCTTCATTATAAACACACAGAGAGGTTAGAAGTAAAGGACAGAACAAGATCAGCCAGGAACACACATCCAAAGAAAGCTAGAGCAGCTGAATTAATGTCAGACAAAGCCGACTTCAGAACAAGGAAAATTCTCAGGGATAAAGAGAGGCATTCCATAATGTTAAAGAGGTCAATTCTCCAAGAAGACAGAACAGTTCTCAACATACATGCATCTAACAACAGAACAAAATATGTGAGGAAAAACTGATAAAACTGCAAGGGGAAATAGACAAATCCACTATCCTAGTGGACAGACACAGAAATAGACAAATCCACCAGTACAGCAGGAAACACTGCTCTCTCAGGAACTGATAGATGCAGCAGGCAGATCAGTAAGGACGAACTGAACGGTGTCACCATCAACTGGATCTGATTCACATGTATAAAACACTGCACCCAACAAAGAATACACAGTCTTCAAAAGCTCATATGAAACATTCATCAGATAGACCACATTCCGGGTAAAAAAAAAAAAAATTCCAATCCTCAACAAATTTAAAACAATAGAAATTATATAAAGTATGTTCTCAGATCAAAAAGGACTTTAAAGTAGGAAACGAAAGTAGAAAGATAGCTGGAAAATACCAAAACATTTGCAGATTAAACAACATATGGGTCAAAAAAAGAAGTCTCAAGAGAAATTGCAAATATTTTCCACTTAATGAAAATGAATACACAACTAATCAAAATGTGCGGAATGCAGTGAAAGCAGAGCGAAATTTATAGCAGTAAATGCACATATTAGAAAAAAGAAAGATGTGAAACAATAATCTAAGCTAGAGGAAGAAGAAAGTAAGCCTAAAGCAAACAAAAGAGAGTAAATAATAAAAATTACAGCAGAAATTAAGGACAACGAAAACGGGAAATCGATGGGGAAATCAATAAAAACAAAACCAGTTTTTAAAAAAGATGAAAAAGTGGATAAACCTCTAGCCAGGCTAACTCAGAAAAAAAAGAGAGAAACACTAATTACTAATATCAGAAATGAGAGAGGGGCTATAATTACTGATCCCATGAACATTAAAAGGATAATAAGGAAATATTTGAACAGAGAAATGATATCTTCCCTGATGAGTTCTGTTGGATCTACAGCGAATCTTCAAATGAACTAATTCAAATCTTCCCCTAACCCTTTCACATTTAGCCTTTAATGTGTATAAACAAAATATTGATGAGGATATGATTTAATGTTTAAATCATTTCCAACTAGTAAGACTCTATTATGCATAAATTAGACATGACCAAAATGCAAAACTTTTGGGATTCAAAGGACACCATTAAGAATGTGAAAAGACAATCCACAATACAGAGAAAAATTTGCAGCTCATAACACCTAATAAGAAACATAACCTAGAATATATAAAGCACTATGACAACTCAGTTATAACAAGACAAATAACCCAATGTAAAAATGGGCCAATGAACTGAACACACATTTCTTCCAAGAAGATATACAAATGGCCACTGAGCACATGAAAAGATGTCAACATCATTAGCTGTCAGAGAAATATCAATCAAAACCCCAGCGAGATATCATTTCACACCCAGAGGATGGCTATATCAGAAAGACAGATGGTAAGTGTTGGTGAGAACGTGGGGAAGCTGGAACTTCTGGCTGGCAGGAATGTAAATGGTGCAGTCACCTTGGAAAAACGTCTTGCAGGTATTCAAATAGTGAAACAGAGTTACCATGTGACCCAGCAATTCCACTCCTAGGTACACACCCAGAAGAAATGAAAGCAGATGTCCACGCAAAAACTTGTACAGGAATGTTCACAGCAGCAATATTCATAATAGCTAAAAAGTGGAAACAACCAAATATCCCTCAACTGAGGAAAGGAGGAATACCCTGTGCTACAGCCGCACAATGGATATTATTTGGCAATCAAAATCAATGAAGGGCCGACACACGCCACAACATGGATGGACTTGAAACCATTATGCTGAATGAAAGAAGCCAGACACAGAACGTCACACATTGTATGATTCCATTGATATGGAATGTTCAAAATGGGCCAATCCATAGAAACAGAAAGTGAATTTGTGTTTGCCTAGGCCTTAGGGGTTAGGGGAAATGGGACCGTCTCCTAATGACAAAGGTGTTTCTCTTGGAAGGATGATGGAAAGCTTCCAGGATCGACTGTGGTGATGTTGCACAATTCTGTGAATATACTAAAAAACACTGAATTTCACACCTTCAAGTGTGATTTGTATTGTATGTGAACCATATCTCACTAAAGCTGTGACAATGATTTTAACAGACTGCATTATGAATCGTCAACACAGAAAGTAACCCCCAGAAGGGAGTCCAGAATCTTGTTCACTGAAGGATCTGAACTAAGGCAACGGAAACCCAGAGGAGTTCTATTAGTTAACATTCTAGGTACCAGGACATCTTGAAATATTCATGAGGATTTCCACGTTTTAATTAAAAAAAAAATGCATCTAAGATTTAAAAGAACATATTCACAAGTGTCAAAAAGAATCATCATCACTCAGGGGGAAGGGAACACAGGGAAGTCATCAAATGGGAAAGAAGTGTAAGATTTGGGTCACAGGGATCTGCACCCTGAATATGAGAGTGGACCCACATTTATCACTGCTCCACCCCACAGATGACCTTAGAAGTCGAACAGCCCAATGAACAATATCTCTTTCAAAAGCATCACTTGTGCAAAAACTAAAATATTAAGAAATAAATACTTTGCAATCATGAAGAACTAAATCTTCTAAATTCCTGATTTTAAAACTAAAAACTTCTGAAGATTCCATGTCATAGGCACTGAAGTGACTCTCCTCCTCGTGGTTAGAATGGATTTCAGAAGTGATGGATGCCTTCAGGATAAAACTAAAAAGAATCCAACAGTGCTTTTAAAGGCTATTTGTTGACCCTGAATCTAATCCTAAATTGTACATTAGATAATAGACATAAACGTGGATCAGCACAACCAGCAGGCACAGTAACAAAGGATCATGAAAAATTCAGTACTTTTGCAGGATACTTCAGGGCACGTGTCTATTAAAATTCATCAGGCTTTAATGTACCTTTCCCGAGTGATCAAACACAAATACAAACACATTGGGATTTGTCAACGACGCGTGTACCTGTTCTTGACATCAACCTTTGCCCCCCTTCAGTTCACGTGTCCATCACTGACCACAATACACTCCCCTGGGGGCACACCGCTCACCAGGGCTGAGGTGCCTGAGGTGCTGGAGCCACACAAGTCCCCGCTGCTTAGCCAGGTGACACCTCCAACCTCCACCTCCTCCACTTCTGTCCTGGGCAGGTCAGGAGGACCCACCCCCACCCCAGCCTGGCGGCTCTCAGGTGGCTGTCGTGACCTAGTCAAGGATTTAATGAGTTTGGCAGAGCTTAGGATCAGCAAGTATAAACACACAAAGAAGCTACACTCTACACGCACTATGATCGTTTCAAGGAACACTTCTGACACTAAAAAGGAAGGATACTGTTTCCAGAATAAAGGACAGACCTCCCCGTGAAACAGCATTTGCCAAGCTTCCCCTGACGTGTGTGTGTACATAATATATAAACCACACTCACCCACACCTTTCTAAGGGTTTCCCTCCTCTCTAGATGGAGATGATGAGAAACCTGCCTCCCAGGGGTGTGGTAGAATTAAGCACAGGGACAGTGTTGGATCCAGTCCCAGCACAGAGTAAGAGGGAAGAAGTGTCAGCCACTTGATTCTCACACACATCTCCTCCCGGCCTTGATCTGCTCACTGCCCTCCATCAGGAAAGACTGTCACGGGCCAGCCTGGAGCAGAGCCTTGCCGTGGGAACCAGGCCTTGGAGATGCCCGGGTGGGGACACCAGGTCACGAGGCAGGTGCCCCATGGCTTCATTTATACAATGCAGCTCAGGTCCATCCTGCACACCTGAGCGCTGACCCACTTTATACCAAGCACACGCTGGGCGGCCACGATCGGAGCAAAACAGCTCCTGCCTCCCAGGAACTTCAACCCAGTGAAAGGAGAAGAAGTGACGTCCTCAGATAACCGGTGATCATCCATCTAGCACTTCTTATAGAGGTTTAAATAGAAATATAAAAACACACGGCATTTGAAAATAGTCAACAGAAATTGGAAAAAACCATAAAAATGAAATCACCTAGCTAAATGAGCGTGGGGGAATCATTTGCTCGTGGAAATTTTGGCAGCATGCTTGTGACCTGTGAAGGCTGCTGGCTGAGCGTGCAGCAGAGACAGTGGAACAGAACCACTCTGTGAGGGATCCAAGCACACCGGGGGAACACTCCACCAAGAGCGGGGGCTGTCATTACCGGTCCCCAAATGACTTGATGTAGAATCTGACCCTCTGCCAAACCAAAGGGTCATTTCATTTATGGCCCCACGCGAGCACCACGTCCTTCGAGCTCTGGAACAGCAAGATGTCCATTGGCCCACACATATCAGGACCCGGCCTTGGTCCTGCTACCCTGCAGGTGCCCCGGTGCCCACTAGCGAGTCTACCTTCATCTGCCCGAAGCCCATGGTGACGGCAGCAGCAGAGGTGAAACCTTTAATGGCTGACGGGGCAGGAGACGAAGTCCAGCAGGAACCCTGGCCGCCCAGGAGGAAATACCGAGGTGGCCACAGCTCTGCCCCGTCCCAGAGGACACAGGTGGACGTGGGCCGGGAGAGGGGGTGTGGGTGGGATTGGGGCTAAGGTGGTGGGTGACCTGTCCTGTTTGGGCTGGTCTGGAGAGCAGGAAAGGGAGGCTGGGGTCTGAGGCCCTGGGCACTTCTCCAAGTGTCCTGGCCTCTAAGCAGAATGGGGTAGGGCTGATGGCACATCCCCCCCAACACACACACACGCACACACACACACACACACACACACACACACACACAGGGACAGCCCTCGAAATGCAAAGAAGGAAAAGCTGAGGGCAGGGGCATCACCAGGAGGCAGGTGCCTCGGGTCCCCTGGAAGAGCAGAACCACAGCCCCCACCACAGCAGGAAGGCCCGAGAGTCTTACCCAAGTGCAGGAGCCCATGGCTAACTGCATGCAGCCCCACAGGAAGACCAGCAGCACAGCGCCAGCAGCACAGCACAGGCGGGCTCATGGATGGTACAGAAGGAGACCAGGAGGGACATGATGGCCGTGGGGCCCAGAGTCACATCCCGGGAGGTGCCTGGGAAGAAATGCAGGAAGCACTCATGAAGGCATGGTAGAGGCCGTACTGTTGGGGAGAGAGAGGGACGCGCACCCAGGAGGCACACGGCACGCCCACAGGGTCCCTGGTGTAGACGTCTGAGCACAGGGTCTGTGTGCCCACTGGGTACTTTGGGCACACCAGCGCACACAGGCAGGGTAAACACTCACCCTCTATTATCCACGGGTGTGACCTGCAGGGATCAGGGGACCTCTTTCCTCCCCCCACCCAACTGGGGCCCCGGCTGCCACCTGCAGGAGCACAAAGACCTGACCTGTGAGCTTCTGTGAGCGTGAGTCTGAGAAAGCGTTCTTAGGGCTGCAGTTAGCCATTCCGCTGTCCCCTCAGGCAACCAGAACTCGCTGGGTGCCTGTCTGTGACAAGAGCAGGTACAGGGGCGTGTGTCTGCCCAAAGGCAGTCACAGGCTGCCAAGGCTGTAAACCAAGGCTTCCTGGCCCCATGGGGCTGGAACCCTGGGTGCCCCGCTTGTCTGGAGGGGATACTATGCATTTCTACCATTTCTAAGTGCAAGCTGAGGCCCAGAGTGGGGTCAGGGCCTGCACAGGGCATGTGGCCGGCAGCAGGGACAGACATCTCACCTGGGGCAGGAGTCAGGCCACCTCAGCATAGGCTGGTGACTGGGGAATGACCGTGAGCCACACCGAGAACTTGGCCATGAAGTCCATCTTCACCCACTGCACAGAGTAGTGGGACAGCCAGGGAGGGATGGGCAGCTGTCTCTGAAGGGCTGCAGGAGGGCAGCAGAGGGCTGGTGGGCCACGCAGGGGCCTGAGGGCCTGGCCTGAGCCAGCACCTTCACAGAATAGGGCACGCCTGGGTGGGTGAGGGGGCAACACAGACCAGCAGTCAGGGTCTAGGCTTCAGAGAACCCAGCAACAAGGCTGGGTGGGGGGGAGGGTCCAGGGGCATCAAGAGAGGCACAATCTGTCTCCCCTCCAGGGGCTCTTACCCAGATGGTTAATAGCCCCCTTGCTGGTCTGAGAAGGGAAGCAACAACCCATGCAGAGGAGGCCTCAACTAAAGGTGGAATGTCCCCCCTACTGGCTCACTGTTCCCCCTGAACCCCACCTGCCCAAACCCTAGGGGCCTTCTCTCCCTCCATCAACGCTGGCCGGGGAGAATGTGAGAAAAGCTTTCTCAATGAGAAGTCTAAACACTAATTAGACTCAGGGTTTCTCCTCCTGGGAGAATTTGTTTGCTTTTTTATTCCCCTCCCCAGAGAATTTAATGGGGAGCAGTGCAGAGAGAAGCCCGGGGGCACCCTCACCTGGCTGGCGGGGTGTGGGTGGGGGGACTGGAGGCCCTGAGGGACTAGAGGATTTCCATGTGCACACCATGCGGGGCTTCACCCACTAAGGGGGGCTGCAGCGCTGGAAGGGGGTGTCTCCCATCCTGAGGCCCCGCCTTACCCCAACCCCCACTGGGCCATTCACATCCCCAGAGGAGCCCCAGGGCTTCTAGTCGGTTCTGGGAGAAGACCAGAGGCTCCTCGATTAATTCAGGGTGCGCAGCGTCCTCTAGGATCCTGGCGCCCCCTGTCGCAGAGCCGGCCCCAGACCCCCCTCACCCTGGACCCCTCGAGCCTGCTCTGGACAGAACCCGGCCCCCAGCCCCGAAGCCGCCTGCCCGAACCCTGGGGTCTAAGGGTGGGGACCCCACGCCGGCTAACGGTTCGCGGCCCGCCGGCCCAACAAGGCGGAGGGCGGAGGGGACCCGGGTGGACACGCGGTGGGTGGGGAATAGGGGTCCCCGGTGGAGACGCGGTGGGTGGCGAATGGGGGTCCCCGGGGGAGCCGCCCGCACCCTCGGACCCGCACCGCCCCTCGCGTCCGCCGCCCCCGGGCGACCCCGGCCCGTCCCCGGCAGCTCGCCCACTCCGTCCCGGGCGCGCCGCCCACCGCGGACTCACCTGGCGCCGCAGCTCGAGGTCTCCGGGTGTCGCCTCAGCCAGGGCCGCAGGAACCACAGAGGCAGGGGGAGCGAGGGGCGGGGCCGGGGCGTCCGGGGGCGGGGCCCGACGTGCCGGTGTCCTCGGCGCGGGGCGGATCCGGGGCGGGGTCTGGTGCTAACCTGATGCCCGCGGAAGGTTGGGGTCTGGAGCCGTCTCCTTGCGCTCACTGTGGCCGGGCTGTGCTGCAGGTCCTGGGGCTCCGCTGCGCGAACCGGGCGGCCCCGGAACGTGCTGTGGACCCTCGGTGAGTGCGACCGGCCACCCGCCGCCACCCCGGGCACAGCCTCCACGGTCGCTTGTTGTCGCCCCCAGAAGTGGCCACTCGCCCCTCCCACCGGCAGTCAGTGCTCCCTCCAGCGTGCCCTGCAGCCATATTACCGCCCCCCATCTCGCCTCTCTGCTGCCCCCAGACTCTTCGTGGTCGGCTCCTGGGAGAGAGGCAGGGGCGGCCTCTCCCTCCGCGGGCTCTGCAGGGATCGGCCCAGCATTCAGCACCCCTCTCCTGCCCCGGCTCTGACCCTGCACTCCCACCGGTGCCCAGAGCAGCCTGGGCTAACCCTGCGGACCCCCAGCTCGGGAAGCTCCGGCGGCTTTCCGGAACTCAGGGATCCACAGATCCCAGAGGGGATGCCAGAAGAGGGGCTGGTGCCCAAGTCCCCAGAGACCAGCCAGGGTGCCCTGGGGCTCTCACCTCCTCCCCACCGTTTTCTCAGACCCCATAGCGCTGTGGCTCAGCTCTCCTTCTCCTGGCTGAAGGGCGCAGCCCACCCCCCACCTCCCCGAACCCCATCCCCTCCCAGAAACCCCAAGTTCCTCCAGCTCTCTTCTGTTCAGGAGACTTCCAGCCTGGGTGACCCAGGCCCAGCTGTCACAAGGCAACTCGATTTTTTCCTATTTTGAGGTCTGGCCCTCTGTCAGGTTCACTCTTTCTGATGAACTTTGTGGTCTGGGCCAGGCCCTTCAGCTAACTGTGCCATGAACAGCTCTCCCCTGAGGGGCTCCCATCAACTTCCCCTCTCCCTGGGACACAGGCACAGAATCTGCAGGTGGATCCACATCCTGCCAGGACTGGGGTTAGTGCTGGAACCTTCCAGAGCCCGGGTGATGTGGCCCCTGGGTTAGATCCTGTCTTGGTCAGCTAGGGCTGCTGTAACAAATACCGTAGACTGGGGAGGGGGGGGCTTCAACAACAGGTGTTTCTTCTTCACAGTTCTGGAAACTGGAAGTCCAAGATCAGGGTCAGAGAGGTCAGGTGCTGGTGAAGATTCTCTTCCTGGCTTGCAGATGGCCACCTCCTCGCTGTGTCCTCACGAGAGGAGGGAGAGCTCTCTCTTCCTCTCCTTATAAGGCCACAATCCTGTGGGATTAGGGCCCCACCCTTATGACCTCATTTAGCCTTAATTAAAGACCCTGTCTCCAGACACAGTCACAGTGGGGTTAGGGCTTCCACTCGTGAATTTGGGGGGCACAGCTCCATCCATGGCAGGTGCAGAGCCAAGTGCTGAGACCCTCTGAGCAGGTCTGGAGAAGGGTAGCTTCCCCTCCTGGGCCTGCGGGCAGGCTGCGTGTCAAACGGGTGCAACCCCAGCACCCCCGTCTCCTCAGCAGCCATCAGCTCACGCCCCAGTGGGTTTGGTGGGGGGAGGATGATGGCCCAACAGCAGGTTGACTATGCCCCTCTGTTCAAGGACACCTCACCAGTTGCTGCTGGGGGAGTGGGGCAGGTGCTGGCCCTGGGGGTTCCCACTGGCTGCTTTCCAGTGCCCCTGACCTCCTCCACTTCAGAGTGGTTGGAAGTAGCTTGGTATGATTGTAGAAGCCAGGTGGCCGTCCCTGGTCCCCACTGCCCAGCAGTGCGGCCTTGGGTGCTGCGCCTCGCCTCTCTGGGCCTCTCGCTTTCCTGTAGGGTGAAGGGGTGGACTAGACAGTCTTCAAGGTCTCAGTAGGTTTGGGGATGGGTCCTGAGCATCAGTGAGAGGCCGTGGGCGAGATGCACACACACTCACCCAGGTCCTCAAACGTGCCCTGGGCATGGCCCTCCTGCCTCTGCCTCCTGCAGTGTCTGCACAGCCCAGGACGGCCCAGGAGTGCTCTGCGTCCACCCGTTCAGCCACTGCCTGCTGACGTGCCTGCCCGAGTATCATGCCTGCTAGAGGATCATGCCCCCCAGGTGTCATGCCCCCCCAGGTGTCATGCCCACCTGCTAACATGTCTGCCTAACATGCTCACCCAGGTATCACACCTGCCTGGTGGCATTCCCCATCAGGTATCATGCCTGCTGACTCTCATGCCCACCTGGGTATCACAGCTGCCTGGTCTCACACCTGCCTGGGTATCACACCCCCCTGGGCATCACCTGTGTATAACCACCTCAGTGTCACACCTGCCTGGTCTCACAGCTGTCCAGATATGATGCCCACCCAAGGATCACACCCACCTGGGCATCGCTGGCCCAGGCCACCTCAGCAGGACCCCAGGTCTTCCTCACTCACACATGCTGCTCATCCTGAGCCCAGCCCACCATGTCTGTCCTTTGTGTTTCCACCTTCCTCAGTGGACGACGGAGGCTTTGAGAGTGGCGTCTGCAACAGCTGCACCATTCCGCCGGTTCACCCTGACGCCTTGGCCCACCGCAGCCTGACCCTCCACCATGCCTGCACCTCCGCCAGCAGCTGCGCTCCCAGCCGCAGCAGCATCCTCACCTACCTGCTCAGGGGATGGGGGAGGGAGGCAGGAGGAGGGTGTGGGGGAGGGAGAGCCACCGATGCCTCTGCTGCAGGGAACACCTTCCGTCTCCCCCCCCCCCCCGGCGTGCACCCACCTCCCCTCACCCACCCCCAGCTGAATGGTCCAAGTGTGGGCTGGGGCTCCAACCACCCACATGTAAGCCCTTCTCCACCCCTCTGTGTGACAGAGAGCAGGTCACTTACTGCTGTGTGCCTCGGTCTCCTCCCCTGTCACATGGGGTCATGATAACACCTCATCGCGGGATTATTATGGGATTGGCCAAGTTAACACTTTCTGTGTACAGCACATAGCAAGGTCCCTGGCATGCGCTCACCCACTGTTAACTCCTATTATGATGTCATCCCAGGAGCTCCAGTGACGATAAGAGCTGCCATTTAAGGCACTTACTCTGTTTTCATCGTGCTAAGAGACACATAATGTAAAATGCACCATTTTAAGCCTTTTTAAGGGTACAGTTCAGTGGCATTAGGTACATTCACATTGTTGTGCAACCATCACCACCTCCAGAACATCTTTATCTTCCCAAACTGAAGCTCTGTTCCCAGTAAACACTAACTCCCTGTTCCCCCTCTCCCCAGTGCTGGCAAACCTCCATTCTACTTTCTGTGTGTATGAATCTGACTACTCTAGGTCCCTCATAGAAGTAGAATCACACAGTATTTGTCCCTTTGTGATTGGTTGATTTCACTTAGCATAATGTGCTCAAGGTTCATCCATGTGGCATGTGACAGTACTTCATTATTTTTCAGGGCTGTATAGTATTCCAGTGTATGGATACAGCATGTTTGTTTATCCATTCAGCTGTCAATGGATGCTGGTTGCTTCCACTTCTTGGCTACTAGAATCATACCGCCATGAACCTGGGTGAACCCGGGCTCCTACAATTGATGTATTCTCCCATGATATTAGCTAATGGTGAGCAGGTGTGCTCCATGCGGCCCCATCTGAGAGACGAGGCTAGGAGTAGAAGACTTCAAGCAGAGGAAGGCTGAGGCCTGTGCACAGATGCTTCCTGAAAGGTCCATCAGGCAGCTGTGGACCACACTCCGTTCTGGGCGGTGGGCCACAGGAATACGGAGGGGCCTTTTCCTCCTCACCTGACATCTTTGTAGTCTGCTTGAGTTTGTGACATGTGCCCCAATCTCTCATACACTAGGAAAAAGCTAGTTAATAAAAAGAGGCCTGCTGCCATCATTTTCAGTCTACAATATGTGCTCATCATAGAAGAGTTGGAAAGAACGGAGAAGCAGAAAGAAGAAAATAAAAGCCCCCTTACCCCAACGTTGGTGTGTATCCTCCCAGTCTACTGTATTTCCTGCCGATGTCCCTCCAGAGGGAACTGTGGGCCTGTGGGGCGAGGAGGGAGAGGCGGGGAAATCTCCCTGGGTGCGGCCACCTGAAGTCTACACCGGGGCCCAGGTGAGGGGGGAGAGCAGCAGGACCCTGGGTGCCGGCAGCCCTGCCTCACTGGCTCTCTGCTGCAGCGTCAGAGCGGAGTGGATGGCCGGCATCAGGACAGCCACCACCTCACCTCCTGGGTCAGGGTGTGGAGCCTGTCGCTGCTGCTCGCCAAGCCGGCATTCACACAGGGAAGGGGGACCTTGTCCTGAGCCACCCTCAACCTCATGTCGCCTGCTCTGAGAACACATCCCCTAGGACCTGGGCCTCCTGGCTGGGCCACGGGTCCATGAGAACAAAGGCCTGGGCTGCCCTCGTAGAGGCCACGATGGGTCGCAGGGCTAGGGGGGCGAAGGGAGCAGAGGGCAGTGGGGACCGAAGGAGCTCTGGACAGGCCTGTCTCCGCCTCCAGGCATCAGTGGGAGGAAGCCCGTGGGTGGAGACGGTGTCCCCGTTTGACTTTGCGTCAGGAGGAGGACGGTTGTCTCCTCCCGGTGGGGCGGACATCACTGGAATTAAGCTGCTGGTTCGGAAAGTCCTGCAGACTTGGGATGACAGGGGTGATGAGGGCCTGTTTCCTTTACCCTCCCTCACACTGCAGCACCTCTGGGCAGTTAACACAAGACACATGTCCCAGAGTCCTTAGTTGGGAGTATTGGAGTCCCCAGATGACAGAGTGGGGGTGAGGGAGAAGGTTCCAGATACATTAACCTGGTCAGAGGAAGAGGGGTCATGGGGAAACTGAGGCGGTGCGGATCACAGGAGACTTTCAGTTCTAGGGGAGCAGGCAAAGCCGAGAGCGCTGTTGCTTCCTAAGGACTAGGGCTCCTGAGGGTTGACAGGCAGGTGGTGTCAACCAGCTGACCTCAGCACTCCAGCCCCCGCTCCCCATGCAGGCCCTGCTTCCTCTGTGTCACCTTCCATGGCCCCCACCACTGCGGACACCCCCAGCCCCAGTGCGGGACTTTCTGTGAGAAGTTTGGCAATGGGGAGAGTGGCCTGGGCGGATCCCAGACTGGACTCCAGACCTACGACCCACAGGATGTGCTGGTAGGAGGGCCCCTTGCCGTGTTTCCAAGCTGCCCCCCACCTTTCTTCCTCCACCTCGTAAATCTGGGGCCTGTGCCCCTCCTGTGGGCTTGCAGGCCTGGCCTCAGATGTGTGACTACAGCATCTAAGAAGAGACCCTCTGACTCATTGGATCCAGGTCCCCCCCCAGTGGGGCCGTTGGGGAGAAGCGTAAGAATGTAGAACGACGTATCCAAAAGCATGGAGTTTCTGGGCTAATCCACTCACAAAAAGGAGGTGACTTCAGGCCCCGGGAGAAAGGCTGGTGCCTCCATCTCCTACCCCAGTTCAAGGGCTGGCCACCCCGCCCCCCAACCTATCCACTCTAACCTTGACTTTCCACCCACTCACCCCCCTAGGTGCCTTACTTCGTCACTGACACCCCAGCAGCCTGAGCTGACCTGGCCCTCAGGACACCACCAGGGGCCAGATGGACCATGGTGGGTTCAAGAAGCCCGGGCAGTAGGGTGTGCTGCGGCTTGGGCCCCCATCCTGTGCCAGGAGTCTGAAATCCCAGTGTCGGCAGGGCTTGTTCCCTCTGGGGCCTTTAGGTTCCTTCCTGCCTCTTCCAGCTTCTGGAGGCCCCAACGTTCCTTGGCTCGTGGCTGCACCACTCCAGACTCTGCCTCTGTCATCACGTGGCCTTCTCTGTGTCTTCTGTTCTGTGTCTGTGTCTCTCCTCTTCTTATAAGGACACTTATCATTGGATTTAGGGCCACCTGGGTACTTCAGGATGATCTCACCTTGAGATCCTTGACAATTACATCTGCAAAGACTCTTTTTCCAAAGAAAGTCACGTTTACAGGTTCCAGGGGGACGTATCTTTTGGGGGAGTGACTGTTCAACCCACTGCTGGATGTGGGTACCTTTATCATTTCCCTTTTGGTGCTGCTAGTTCACGGTGACCTGGGAAGGGGGTGGGGGTGAGGGATCCTCTCTTCTAGCCCCTGCCCAAGACTGTCCCCGTTAGCTCCATGGGGCAGACACAGGATCCCAGAAAACACAGACCAGTGTGTGGCAGGTAGCAGCTGCGCAGGGGGCACATGGAAGTGCTGAGGGATGGCCGGGGTCCCTGGAGGGAGGGTTCAGGTGGAGGCTGTGCAAGGCCGGTTCCAGGATGGGGCACTGGTGGAGCCACTGGCTCCAGCCTGGGCTCTGAGCCCCCACTCCACAGTGTCCTCCTCACCCCTGAGACGTGAGTACATTCCTGACTCCGCACCTTTGCTCAAGCCATTCTCCCTGCCTAGCGTGCCCCGTCCTCTCTCCATCCCAATGCTCTCTGTGTCAAGAGTCCTCCTGCCTGGTGGCCCCTCCTCAGAGGGCCCGTGGCTCTTTGTCCCTGGACCACTGACTGGTCGAGCTCCCCTCGCTGCTTAGTGTGGGCACCCAGTCTCCCCAGCCAGAGGACGAGCTCCTGCAGGACTGGGGTGGTCCCACTGCCTCCCTCCCATGCCCTTCAGGCCTCCATGGGTCTGCCTGACCACAGGCCCGTGAGAGCTCCGGGTCAGGAGGAGGCGGGCGAGGACACAGGCCTGCAAGAGAGGGTCCTTCCTTAGTGCGTTCTCACTCACGGGCCTGTGCTCATGCACAGCAGAGGCTGGCCTCAGAGGGGCAGGGGAGCCACGACTGTCACAGGAAGGGGCTCCTGCCCAGAATCTCTGACATCCCCACAATAGAACAGAGTACAGCCTTCAAGCTGGAGGAGACTCTACAGGTGGACTGTTCCAACCGGCCCATCTCACAGACAGGGATACTAAGGCCGAGGAGGAGGGGAGTGGGGAGTGGCCAAGTCCACTGCAGGCCCTGAGCGGCAGACCCAGCCCTGGAGTCCAGGTTCGAGGCCTGCCCGTGCCCAGCAGACAGCACATCCCAGGGATAGAGAGAGGCTGGGGCAGCCCTTCTGTGGGCAGGACCAGAGCCCCAGAGGACAAGGAGCTGTGAGGGCTGGGCTGGGGGACCAGGGAATAGAATGGAAACTGCTTAGCACAGTGCCTAGCACACAGTGAGTACACAATAGTCATTTATTTTTATTATTATTTGTTATTTGTTTTTGCTAGAATTCCTCATCAGTCCACTCAGTCATCAAACACTTCTTGTGCTTCAGGGGTCAGCTCTCAGAAAGGAATCAAATGCGCTGTTACCCTCACAGGCTGAATCTAAGTATCAGTGTGTCCTCTCAGGAAAGGGGAGGTTTGTTTCCAGAAGAGAGGGGCGAGGAGAGCAGGAAGGCAGAAATAACGATGCAATCTGGACTTCCAAACCTGGAGCCTCGTGACCACATGAAATAGGGCTGCTTCCCAGCAACATCTGTCAGAAACCCCCAGGGAAGCCCTCTGATTGGCTGAGCTTGGGTCACGTGCCAATTCCTGGACCAATCACTGTGGCCAGGGCGCTGGGACTCAGGCTGGCCCGGCTAGACTCAAGGATGCCCCCCCATATCCAGGCTGGCTTCCTCCAGACACACAAGGTTGGAGTGGGGAGGAGCAGGTCCCACAGATGGGATATGCTCTTCTGGGCAAGTAGACCAATAAACGTGGGGAGAGGGGTGGAGGGAGGGTTTCCAGCTCTGTAAATGGCGGTTGAAAGGTATTTCTTTGAGCTGGACCGGAGACATAGAATTGCCTTCTCTGATTACGTCAAAAGGCATAAGGAGAATAATAAGATTTCATTGGCGAAACTGGTTTCCCTGTACTCTGCCTGACACAGCTACGCGAGTGAGGCTACGTGTTCCGGAAACCAAGGCATCCCGAGGGAAGGCACCATATGAACTGGAAGCTGAGCAGGAGTTCGCTGCATGGAGAAGTGGCAGGAGGGAAGGAACACTCCAGGGAGGAGAAACAGCACGCGCAGGGGCGAGGCGGCGGGCACAGCGGGCGCAGCGGGTGGGGGCGGAGGGCGGAGCCCGCTGTGGGGGTGGCGGGAGCGGCGGAAGGAGCCGGAAGTGGACTGGAGGCCAGAGCGCAGGGGGCCCCGGTGCCGACGGGGGGAGCCTGGGCTCTCGGCGGTGGGAAACGGGGAGCCACCGGGGGTCTTAATCGGGGGGTGGAGTCAGACCTGCGTGTTCTGAGACATTGCTGGGGCTGGGTTTGGAGGACGGACACGCTGGGCGCGAAGGACGAGGCTGTGCCAATTTGTCGTTAAGGAACTGCTGCCTCGGGGCGGCGGGGCACCAAGCTCCGTTCAGGCTGCCGTAAGTTTAGAATTACAGAAAAGTTGCAGAGACGGGACAGAGAGCTCCCATGTCCCCTCACCCGGTCTCCCCTGTTGTCAGCACCTCACGTCGCCATGGACATTTGTCACGGCTCAGAAACCAGCGTGGGAGTATTTCCATCAGCTCAACTCCAGGCTCCTCGCACCAGCTGCTCCATTAGCGTCCTTTTCCTTTGCGGGATCCAGCCCAGGGCACCACCCTGCACTTGGTTGTCCTGCTGCCCGGGTCCTCTGGTCTGGGCAGTTCCTCCTTCTTTCCTTGTTCTTCATGACCTTGACAGTTTGGAAGGGTGCTGGTGGGTGTTTTGTAGAATGTGCCTCAATTTGGTTTGTCTGAGGCTCTTCTCGTGAGTAGACGAGGGTGTGGGGTTTTGGACAGAACAGCACAGAGGTGAGGTGCCGCCGTGCCTTGTCCTCCCTCCCGGCAGGGAGTGCACGAGGTGCACGCGACAGGACGCTGACCTTCCTCACTTGGTGAAGGTCATGTGTGCCAGGCTGCTCCACTGTGAAGTTACTCTCTTTCCTTCTCTCTATACTCTTATTGGGAAGCACGTTCTAGATCTGGCCCACCCTTGGGGAAGGGGAGGGGAGGATCCAGCTTCACCTCCTAAAGTGGGGAGTCTACTGTTTGGAATTCTTTGCGAGGAAAATTTGTCTCTTCTCTCCCGTTTACTTGTTTGTTGATTCATTTGTTGATATCAATATAAACTCATGTATGTTTATGTCATACTTTGGTTATAATCCAATGCTGTGTTATAGGAAATCTTTTTGAATGACAGAATGAATGAATTTCAGCATCACAGAAGCTCTCTGAGGTTGGTACTGTTATTATGCCCACTTTACAGGTCAGGAAACTGAGTCCTAATGTCAAAATGGCAGAGGCGAGTTTTGAATCTGTCTGGGTCAAGCAGAAATTGTCCCCCCTCCCCTGGAGGAGTTGTCTCTTCTAGACACCAAACCAGCTCTCTCCTCCCTCTGGATTCAGAGTCCAAACCATCCGGCCTCCCCCAACAACTGGCCTCTGTCCCCACCCTCATCCCACTGTCTCTCTCTGCACTTGTACTTTCATGAAGCCTCTCCCACCAGAATGTGGAGAAGTCACTTCCACCAGCGCCACTCAGTCGTTGTTTCTGTCTCTTAAGTGCCCTCCCTGTCTTAACCCCCAGGCGTCCATTGTTTTGTGTTCTGTGAGCTCATGCGGCACAGGGCTTTACAGTTTATAATGTGCTCTCACACATCCCCTGGTCCTCACGATGACCTTGTGAGGTGATGTCACAACCTGTATGTTTCCCATCTGTACATGAGGTCAGTGGGCCTGAGAAACTTGCCCGGGGACCTGCTGCTGGGACGTGGCAGATCCCGGAAGGGTCTGAAAAGCAGAAGGAAGAGCATGTGGAAGGGCTCAGAGGCGACTGCCAGGATGAGACATTTGGGCCACTGCTCCTTACAGAGTGGAGCATTAGTCTGTGGAGTACTGGGGCCTCTTCAGATGGTCTGTTTCTGTTCATTCAGTCTCGGTTGGTTGTGTTTCTAGGAATTTATCCATTTCTTCTAGGTCATCCCATTTGTTGGCGTGTAATTGTTCACAGTCGTCTCTTGTGATGCAGGTATTTCTGGAGTCAGTTGTAATGTCTCATCTTCCATTTCTGATTTTATTTATTTGAGTCTTCTCTCTTTTTTTCCTGTTTAGTCTAGCTAAAGGTTTGTCAATTTTGTTTATCTTTTTGAAAAAGCAGCTCTTAGTTTCATTGATCTTTGCTATTGTTATTCTGGTCTCTTTCACTTATTTTCATCCTGATTTTTCTTATTTCCTTCTGTCTGCTAACTTTGGGCTTAGTTTGTTCTTCTTTTTCTACTTCCTCGAGATATAAAGTTAGGTTGTTTATTTGAGATATTTCTCTTATCTTAATATATGCATTTATCACTATAAACCTCCCTTTCAGAATTGCTTTTGCAGTGTCCCATGGGTTTTGATATGCTATGTTTCCATTTTCATTTGTTTTAAGAAATTTTTTATTTCGATTTCTTCTTTAGCCTATTGGTTGTTCAGGAACATGTTTTTTAATTTCCAAATATTTGCAGATTTTCCAGCTTTCCTCTTGTTGATTTCTAATTTCATACTATTATCTTCAGAAAAGATAGTTGGTATAATTTCAGTCTTCTTAAATTTGCCAAAACTTGTTTTGTGTCCTGTCATATAATCTATCCTGGAGAATGTTCCATGTGCACTTGAGAGGAATATGTATTCTGCTTCTCTTGGATGGAATGTTCTATAAATGCCTGTTAGGTCCATTTGGTCCAATGTATAGTTGAAGTCCAATGTCCCCTTGTTGATTTTCTGTCTGGATGGTCTATCCATTACTGAAAGTGGGGTATTGAAGTCCTCTACTATTATTGCATCATTGTATATTTCTCCCTTCAGATCTGTTAGTATTTGCTAAAGATATTTTGGTTGTCTGATGTTGCATGTATATATATGATTGTTATATCTTCTTGATAATTTGATTCCTTTGTTATTATATATAACCATCTTTGTTTATTATTAGCATTTTTGGCTTAAAGTTTATTTTGTCTGTGGTTTCTCAGCCTTTTCGCTAAGATGGAGTGTAGTATCTGTTCTTATCAGTGTAAAGTCTATTTTGTCTGATATGAGTAGAGCTACCCCCACTTGCATGGAATACCTCTTTCCCTCCCTTCCCTTTGGACTGTGTGTGTCTTTAAAGCTGAAGCGAGACTCTTGTAGGCAGCATATAATAGTTGCATCTTGTTTTTTTTTTCCCTTCCATCCGCCCTGTGCCTTTTGATTGATGAATCTGATCCACTTACATTTAGAGTGATTTCTGATATGGGAGGACTTCCTAATGCCATCTTGTTGATTGTTTTCTGGTTATGTTGTATTTGTTTTCTGGTTATGTTGTATTTCCATTGTTTCTTTTTCCCTCTGTTTCTGCCTGCCTGTGTAAATTGGTGATTTTCTGTGGTGGAATGCTCCATTCCTCCTTTCTTTATCTTTTGTGCATCTGCTCTAGGGCTTTGTTTTGTGGTAGCTGTGAGGGTTACATAAGGCAGCTCATAGGTAAAATAGTCCATTTTAAGCTGACAGCATCTTAACTTCTATTGCGTACAAAGGTTTCACCCTTTTACTCCCCCCTTTCATTCTTTGAATGTCATTATTTACCTCTTTTGTATTGTATATTCATTAATACATTATAGTAGCTGTAGTTATTTTTTAATACTCTTTTCCTTTGGCCTTTATACTGTAGTTAAGTGGTTAACAGCCATCCTATGGCAGATTTAGAGTTTTCTAAGTCAGACTGTGTATTTACCTTTACCAGTGTGCTGTCAACCTTCATGTTTTCATGTCACTGATTGGCATCTTTTCACTTTAGCTGGGAGAACTCCTTTCAGTGTTTCTTGCATGGCAGGTCTAGTGGCCATGAACTCCCTCAGCTTTTGTTTGTCTAGGAAAGTCTTTCTTTCTCCTCCAAATCTAAGGATAACTTTGCTGGATAGAGTATTTTTGGCTGGCAAATTTTTCCTTTCAACATTTTGAATATGTCATTCCACTCTCTGCTGGCCTGTAGGGTTTCTGCTGAGAAATCTGCTGATAGCCTAATGGGGGTTCCTTTGTAGGTTGCCATCCTTTTTTGGCCTGGCTGCTTTTAGAATTCTTTTTTTGTCCTTGATTTTTGACACTCTCATTATAATGTGTCTTGGAGAAAGTCTTTTTGTATTGAGAGAATAGGGTGATCTGTTAGCTTCGTGAACTTGGATGTTATTGAATTTAACCTAGTATTAAATTCAAGTTAAGACTGTTATAACTTGAGGATGTTAAACGTAATCCCAGTGGTAACCACAAAGAAAATAGCTAAATATACTCAAAAGGAAATGAGAAATAAATTTAAACATTTCTCTATAAAATCAGCTAAAAACAGAAGAAGACAGGAATGTAGGAAATGCAGGACAAAAAAGCAACAGGGCATCTAGAAAACACATAGCAGGATGACAGAAGTGAGTCCCTCCTTATCAGTAGTTACTTTAAATGTAGATGGATTAAACTCTCCAATCAAAAGGTGAAGACTGGCAGAATGGATAAAAACACATGATCCAACTATATGCTGTCTACGGGAGACTTACTTGAGATCCAAAGACACAAACAGGTTAAAAGTGAAAGGATGGAAAAAGATATTCTGTGCAAATAGTAACCAAAAGAGAGCAGGAGTGGCTATACTAATATCACACAAAATGGACTTTAAATCGAAAATGGATCCAAGACTTAATTGTAAGAGCTAAACTATACAAATCTCCAAGAAAAAAGGGGATAAATCTTCATGGTCTTGCATTTGGCTCTGAATTCTTAGGTATGATACCAAAAATGCAAGCAACAAAAGGAAAAATAAATAGGACTTGATCAAAATTAAAATCAAAGAACACCATCAAGAAAGGTATAACACAAGCTACAGATTGGAAGACAATATTTGCAAATAATATCTCTGATAAGGTCTATTATCCAGAGTATATAAAGAACACTGGCAACTCAACAGTAAAATGTCAGAAAACCAAATTATAAAAATTAATCAAGGATTTGCGTAGATATTGCTACAAAGAAGAGACACAAATTGCCAATAAGCACATGAAAACATGTTCAAAATCATTAATCATTAGGGAAATGCAAATCAAAACCACAGTGAGGTACCACTTCTCACCCACTAGTATGGATATAAGTTTCCAAAAAAACAAGTGTTGACAATGATGTGGAGAAATTGGAAACTTCATACATTTCTGGTGCAGATACACAAAAGAAAATAGTTTGACAGTTCCTCAAAAAGTTAGACACAAGGCTACCATATGGCCCAGATATTCCACTCCTAGGTATATGCCCAGGAGAAATGAAAAACATTTGTTCACACAAAAATTTTACATGAGTGTTCACAGCAGCACTATTTATAGTAGCCAAAAAGTGGAAACAACCCAACTGTCCATCCACCGAGGAATAGAAGAACAAAATGTATTATGTCCAAACAGTGGATGTTATTCAGCCATAAAAAGGATGTAGTACTGATGTGTGTTACAACATGGATATTGCTTACTGAAAATGTTTACTTGCCAAAGAAAGTCAGACACAAAAAGCAACACATTGGCTGGCTCTATGTATATGATATGTCTGGAATAGGAAAATCCATAGAGACAGAAAGAGCCAAGGCTGGGGGACAGGGGGCAGAGAGAATGAGATTAACTGATAAGAGGTATGGGGTTTCATTTTGGGGTGATGAAAATGTACTGGAATTAGAGATGATGATTGCAAAAACCTGAAGATACTAAAAACCAAGTGGTACAATTTAAAAAAGGTGATATTGGGGCTGGCCCGGTGGCATAATGGTTAAGTTTGCACACTCTGCCTTGGCAGCCCAGCGTTCACTGGTTTGCATCCTGGCCACTGACCTACACACCACTCATCAAGCCATGCTGTGGTGGCGTCCCACATACAAAATAGAGGAGGATTTGCACGGATGTTAGCTCAGGGACAATCTTCCTCAGCAAAAAAAAAAAAAAAAAAAAGTGATATTTATGGAATGGGAATTATATCTCGATAAAAAAAGAATGTGACAACATTTTCGTAGTCCATCTCTCAATGCGGTGCACTGATTAAACTGCAGTCGTTACCCTTGAATCAACTTGATGCAATCCCACAGTGACTTCAGTGGAGCAGCTTGTGCGGGATGGCATTTGAGGCCCCAACTTGTTTGGCCAGAGCCCATTCTGTTTTTTTTTTTGTGAGGAAGATCAGCCCTGAGCTAACATCTGTGCCCATCTTCCTCTACTTTATATGGGACGCCGCCACAGCACGGCTTGACAAGCGGTGCCTCGGTGCATGCCCGGGATCCGAACCTGCGAACCCTGGGCCACCGAAGTGGAGAGAGTGTGCTTAACCACTACACCATTGGGCCGGCCCTCAACCAGGGCCCATTCTGACACTGCTGAATGACTGCAAGGCTGGAGGGAATATTTTCTTCACTGAGGATCAACCCCTACATGTACCCTTGGTTTGAATCCATTGTCTTTTTCTTTTCATATTCCTGAAGCAAGGTTCCAGGAAATGCATTCACAATAGTGACAGCTGTTGACAGCTTCCTGGCAAAAGTATTAATAATTTATTATTAAGAAGTATAAATAATTTATTCCTAGGTCAAATTTCAGATCTTGTCACTAGCTGCCCAAAGAGCGGCCTGAATCAAAGGAGGGCTTAGGCAGGTGGGTCTTGCAGTTTGGTGTGAACTTAGAGCACCAGCAGACTGCTGACATGGGATAATAACTTTATTATGTAGATGAGACGAGTAGGAGGTAGGCACCACACAGTGATCTGGCCTGGGTGCTGGTGCCTGGTGGCCTGACATCAATCCCATTTGAAAGCCACATGAACCTGGGAAGGCTCCTGAGCCCTCTCTTTCTCGGTTCCCTGGTCTGTGATGTGGAAATGTTAATAGGACCTGCTTCTCAGTGTTGTGTTATGAAGCTGAAAGTAAGTAAATACAAAGCTCGAAGAAAAATGATTGGTGCCTCCTAAGTGCCACCTCCATCAGTGTTCAGTTATTAAAGTTCTGGAAGAATAAGCAAGAGTGCAGTACTAGTCGCCTCCAGAGAGGGCACGTGGAAGGCCACGAAGGAGGAGGCTGGAACCTTCCTTTTCCACACTGACGTGGGATGTTTTAGAGCTCATGGAAACATCTTTCTTGTGAGGCTTACATCAGCACTGTGGGGTGGGCAGAGGACGAGCTGTGACCCATCTTTTATGGTCCAGGGCACTGAAATGTAGCGAGAGTCAGTGACTTGCCCAGATTCCCAACACTTATGGCAATGGATCTGAGGCAGGGGATCTGGAAGGTTCCCTGGGATGGAGATCCCTGCACACCTGGACCTAAGATCACGCCCTGGACACCGAACCAAGAGCTCTCTCACTCCCCCACATCCTCCTGCCCCGAGGTTGCTGCAGGGAGACCGCTGGTGCCCCGAGGAGGTGTCTGTTCCAAGAGAATGGCTCCAATCCTGACCAGACGCCTGGCTGTACATTTCTGTCTCTGACCCAAAATTCAATGCCTTTCCCCCAAATAAAGATGCCCTTATGGGGCCAGGGGGATCCAAGCATGTGTCCAACTCCCCCTCACGTGCCCCCAGCCCTTGCAGAGAGACTTTCTGGTGGTCAGGTGACCACCCAGAGTGACCAGTAGTCTGCTTGAACCCCACCTGCCTCAGAACCCAGGACAGTCCACACGAACTGCCTCCACAACAGTTGCACCAGAATTAGCTTCACCGTCAACTGACCAAAGCTGGATGACGAGCAGTTACTATTAACTAACTGGGAAGGGGGTCTGCTGGGCTGGAGCTTAGGTGGTTTAATGAATGACGTCTGCAGGCCTCCATGTCTCGCTGACTGAAGAGCTGAGCAGCCGTCTGATCAGTGAGAGCGGGCAGTGGCTGCACTGGCCCCAAGCGTGCCCCTTCCCTGCCCAAGTCCTTCCTCACCAAGACCCAGTCTCTGCTCTACAAACTGAACTCATTACTCTTGAATTTCCATGGGACCTTCCATGGAGTGGGTGGTGGGGTGACAGTTGTGGCTCTACCCTGCCCTTTGGCCGGATGCTCATTTGGATGCTGCTCAACCACTTCCGGGGATGGCCAGGAGGTTTCCTTGACTGCAGGTGATTTTCTTGTGCATCCTGTTTGAATCCCCTGTGATCTTCCTTTTCATTTTGTAACCCGAGCAATGATCCTGGAAAAGACACTACAAATAGATGTGTTGATGGCAGGAGACCGTGGGAAAGTATTCCTTCATTCCCAGGTCGACACTTCTGTTCTCCTTGTTTACCAGCTGCCTAGGGAGCCAAGTAGATCAGAGTTGGGCTTAGAAGAGGGATGCAAAGTGGTGCGCCCTTAACATACCCAGCAGACTGGTTGTCTGGGGACATGACTTTATTTAGACGAGACAACCTAGAAAGACAGCACAGTGACCAAGAGCGTGGGAGCTGGTGTCTCATAACCTGTATCAAGGATTCTAGAAGCCACACGTACCTGGGAAAGTGATTAACCTCTCCTTCCTCAGTTCCCTGTTCTGTGATATGGATGTGTTAATAGGGTCTACTTACTGTATTACGTTAGGAAGCTTAATAAGAGAAAATTAAGATAGCGCCTGAAGAAGAATGACTGGTACTTCATAAGCGCTACCTAAGTGTTCAAATATGAAATGTCTGGAAGAATAAGCAAGAAACGTAGTAGTGCCTGCCTGCAGAGAGGAGACTTGGATGACGACAGGACAGGGAGGGTGGAAGGTTCCTTCTCAGCCTTCATGTGGGTGATGCTTTATGTCTCATGGAGAATTTCTGTGGTCATCTCCCATGATCCCACATCGGCCCTGTGGGATGCACAGAGCAGGCGCTGTGACCCGTATTTTGTGGTTCATGGCAGTGAAATTTACAGATTTTAAGTGACGTGCCCAGAGTCACAACACTGATGCAGTGGATCTGGGACAGGAATGTAGTTAATTCTCTGCGGATAGAGACCCCTGAACCCCCAAGTTCTCTAGATCATGTCCTGGACTCATGAACAAGGGGTACCCTCCCTCCACTCCCCACGCTTTCCTGCCTCAAGGTTGCTGTGGGGACATAGGGGGCATGCCAGCCAAGAGAGGGCACACACCCCACCAGCCTCCACCCACACCTGTCAATCCCTGCCCCCAAAGCTGTGACGTTTCCTGAAAGGAAGTCCATTGAAGGGTCAGGGGGTCCAATCTGTGTCCTCTCCCCTGGCATCCTCACACATCAGCCACCTCCAGGTGAGCCTCCTGAGGGGCTGACCAGTGGTCTGCTTGGCTCCCATGCTGCCCAGAGCCCAGGACTTTCCAAACCAGCTGCCCACATGGCACCTCTAATGAACTGGCTGACTGGGAGCTGTGGCTCGCTGCCACTGCCCAGCATCACAGGAGGCTATCATACTGTATTTTGCCTGCCCAGAAAAAGGTCAAAATTCAAAGTACAGTTTCTAATAAATGTATATCATTTTCACACCATTGTAAAGTCGAAAAATTGTAAGTTGAACCATCATAAATTGGAGACATCTGCATTTGTCTTTTTGATTATAGCCACCCCAGTGGGTGTGAGGTAGTATCTCATTGTAGTTTTAATTTAATACATATTAAATTAATCATGTTGAACATATTTTCATGTACTTATTGGCCATTTGTATATCTTTTGTGGATATATATCTTTCGTCTATTTCGGTCCTTTGTACTTTTTTCATTTGGGATGTCTTTTTATTATTGAGTTGTCAGAGTTCTCTATATATTCCAGATATAAATCCCTTGTCAGATATATGATTTGCAAATATTTTCCCCATTCTGTGAGTTGTCTTTTCACTTTTTTTTTTATTGATGTTTTAATGGTTTCTAACATTGTGAAATTTTGGGTTGTACATTTTTGTTTGTCCATCACCATATATATGACTCCCTTCACCCCTTGTGCCCACCCCCCACCCCCACTGCCCCTGGTAACCACAGTACAGTTTTCTCTGTCCATGTGTTGGTTTATATTCCACATATGAGTGAGATCATACAGTGTTTGTCTTTCTCTTTCTGGCTTATTTCACTTAACATAATACGCTCCAGGCCCATCCGTGTTGTTGCAAATGGGACGATTTTGTCTTTTTTTATGGCTGAGTAGTATTCCATTGTATATATATACCACATTTTCTTAATCCAATCGTCAGTTGAGGGACACTTAGGTTGCTTCCACTTCTTGGCTATGGTGAATAATGCTGCAATGAACATAGGGGTGCCTAAGCCTCTTTGGATTGTTGATTTCAGGTTCGTTGGATAGATTCCCAGTAGTGGGATGGCTGGATCATAGGGCATCTCTATTTTTAATTCTTTGAGGAATCTCCATACCATTTGCCGTAGAGGCTGCACCAATTTGCATTCCCACCAGCTGTGTATGAGGGCTCCTGTTTCTCCACATCCTCTCCAACATTTGTTGTTTTTTGTCTTGGTGATTATAGCCATTCTAACAGGCGTGAGGTGGTATCTTAGTGTTGTTTTGATTTGCATTTCCCTGATGATTAGTGATGTTGAACATCTTTTCATGTGCCTATTGGCCATCTGTATATCTTCCTTGGAGAAGTGTCTGTTCATTTCCTCTGCCCATTTTTTGATCGGGTTGTTTGTTTTTTTGTTGTTCAGTTGTGTGAGTTCTTTATATATTATGGAGATCAACCCCTTGTCAGATGTATGTTTTGCAAATATTCTCTCCCAGCTGGTTGGTTGTCTGTTCATCTTGATTCTGGTTTCATTTGTCTTATAAAAGCTCTTTAATCTTATAAAGTCCCACTTGTTTATTTTTTCTTTAGTTTCCCTAGTCTGGGTAGGCATGTCATCCGAAAAGATTCCTTTAAAACCAATGTCAAATAGTGTGTTGCCTATATTTTCTTCTATGAGTTTTATAGTTTCAGGTCTCACCTTCAGGTCTTTGATCCATTTTGAGTTAATTTTGGTGAATGGCGATAGCACATGGTCCACTTTCATTCTTTTGCATATGGCTGTCTAGTTTTCCCAACACCATTTATTGAAGAGACTTTCCTTTCTCCATTGCATGTTCTTAGCACCTTTGTTGAAAATTAGCTGTCCATATATGTGGTTTTATTTCTGGGCTTTCAATTCTGTTCCATTGATCTGTGTGTCTGTTTTTGTACCAGTACCATGCTGTTTTGATTACTATTGCTTTGTAGTATGTTTTGAAGTCAGGGATTGTGATGCCTCCTGCTTTGTTCTTTTTTCTTAGGATTTCTTTAGCTATTCGGGGTCTTTTGTTGCCCCATATAAATTTTAGTATTCTTTTTTTCTATTTCTGTGAAGAATGTCATTGGGATTCTGATTGGGATTGCATTGACTCTGTAGATTGCTTTAGGTAATATAGACATTTTAACTATGTTTATTCTTCCAATCCATGTGCATGGGATATCTTTCCATTTCTTTATGTCATCGTGGATTTCTTTCAATAATGTCTTGTAGTTCTCATTGTATAGGTCCTTCACCGCCTTGGTAAGATTTATTCCTAGGTATTTTATTCTTGTTGATGCAATTGTAAATGGTATTATCTTCTTGAGCTCTCTTTCTGTTAGTTCATTATTAGCATACAGAAATGCAACTGATTTTTGTAGATTGAATTTGTACCCTGCAACTTTGCTGTAGTTGTTGATTGTTTCTAATAGTTTTCCAACAGATTCTTTAGGGTTTTCTATATATACAATCATGTCATCTGCAAATAGTGAGAGTTTCACTTCTTCGTTACCTATTTGGATTCCTTTTTCTTGCCTAATTGCTCTGGCCAAAACCTCCAGTACTATGTTGAACAGGAGTGGTGAGAGTGGGCAGCCCTGCCTCGTTCCTGTTCTCAGAGGAATGGCTTTCAGTCTTTCCCCATTGAGTATGTTGTTGGCTGTGGGTTTGTCATATATGGCCTTTATTATGTTGAGGTACTTTCCTTCTATTCACATTTTATTGAGAGTTTTTATCATAAATGGATGTTGTATCTTGTCAAATGCCTTCTCTGCGTCTATTGAGATGATCACGTGGTTTTTATTCTTTGTTTTGTTGATGTGATGTATCACGTTGATTGATTTGCGGATGTTGAACCATCCTTGCGTCCCTGGTATAAATCCCACTTGATCATGGTGTATGATATTTTTAATGTATTGTTGTATTCGGTTTGCCAATATTTTGTTGAGGATTTTTGCATCAATGTTCATCAGTGATATTGGCCTGTAATTTTCCTTCTTTGTATCGTCTTTGTCTGGTTTTGATATCAGGGTGATGTTGGCCTCATAGAATGATTTAGGAAGTGTTCCATCTTCCTCTATTTTTTGGAATAGTTTGAGAAGGATGGGTATTAAATCTTCTTTGAATGTTTGGTAAAATTCACTGGAGAAGCCATCTGGTCCTGGACTTTTATTTTTTGGGAGGTTTTTGATTACTATTTCAATCTCTTTACTTGTTATTGGTCTATTCAGATTCTCCATTTCTTCTTGGTTCAATTTTGGGAGGTTGTATAAGTCTAAGAATTTATCCATTTCTTTTATATTGTCCAGTTTGTTGGCATATAATTTCTCATAGTATTCTCTTATAATCCTCTGTATTTCTGTGGTATCCATTGTAATTTCTCCTTTTTCATTTCTAATTTTATTTACTTGAGCCTTTTCTCTTTTTTTCTTAGTAAGCCTGGCTAAGTGTTTGTCGATTTTGTTTATCTTCTCGAAGAACCAACTCTTTGTTTCATTAATCCTTTCTACTGTTTTTTTGGTCTCAATTTCATTTATTTCTGCTCTGATTTTTATTATTTCTCTCCTTCTGCTGGCTTTGGGCTTTGTTTGTTCTTCTTTTTCTAGTTCTGTTAGGTGTAATTTAAGGTTGCCTATTTGGGCTTTTTCTTGTTTGTTAAGGTGGGCTTGTATCGCTATGAGTTTCCCTCTCAGGACCGCTTTTGCTGCATCCCATATGGTTTGATATGGCATGTTATCATTTTCGTTTGTTTCCAGATAGTTTTTGATTTCTCCTTTAATTTCATCAATGATCCATTGGTTGTTCAGTAGCATGTTGTTTAATCTCCACATTTTTGTCACTTTCCCAGTTTTTTTTTCATGGTTCATTTCCAGTTTCATAGCCTTATGGTATGAAAAGATGCTTGTTATGATTTCAATCTTCTTAAATTTATTGAGGCTTGCTTTGTTTCCCAACATATGGTCTATCCTAGAGAATGTTCCATGCGTGCTTGAGAAGAATGTATAGTCAGCTGTTTTTGGATGGAGTGCTCTGCATATGTCTACTAGGTCCATCTCGTCCAGTTTTTCATTTAAGTCTACTATTTATTGACTTTTTGTCTGGATGATCTATCCATTGATGTAAGTGGGGTGTTAAGATCCCCTACTATTATTGTGTTGTTGTTGATGTCTCCTTTTAGGTTTGTTAATAGTTGCTTTATGTACATTGGTGCTCCTATGTTGGGTGCATATATATTTATAAGTGATATGTCTTCTTGATGGAGTGTCCCTTTTATCATTATATATTTCCCTTCTTTGTCTTTCTTAACCTGTTTTATCTTGAAGTCTACTTTGTCTGATATGAGTATGGCAACACCTGCTTTCTTTTGTTTGCCATTAGCTTGGAGTATTGTCTCCCATCCTTTCACTCTGAGCCTGTGCTTGTCTTTAGTGCTAAGATGTGTTTCCTGAAGGCAGCATATTGGTGGGTCTTGCTTTTTAATCCATCCTGCCACTCTGTATCTTTTGATTGGAGAGTTCAATCCATTTACATTTAGGGTAATTATTGATATATGAGGGCTTAATGTTGCTGTTTTGTCACTTATTTTCTGGTTCTTTTGCATTTCCTTTGTTTCTTGTCCCATTTCTTTCGGACTGCCAATTCAGTTTGGTTGTTCTGTCTTATGATTCTTCTAGTATTCTCTTTGTTTATCATATGTGGTTTTGTTTTGATTATTTGTTTAGTGGTTACCTTGAGGTTTGGGCAAAGAATCTTGTGTATGAGATAGTCCATTATCTGATGGCCTCCTATTTCCTTATACTAAGTCAATTCAATCACTTTCCTCTTCCCCTTATAAGTTGTTCTTGTTATACCTTATTCTATCTTGTGTTGTGGCTGTGTGTTTACAGTGATGAGGTTAAATTTATTTTTGGTGAGTTTCTTCCTTTGATCCATCAATTTAGTATTTAAGTGGTTGCTAACCTATTCCAGTAAAGATCTACTATTTTTCTGAGTTTGTCTACCTACTTTGCTCCTTGCTCCAAGCTTTGTGTTCCCTTTCTCTTCTTTTTTTTAGGCCTGAGGGCCTTCTTGAGTATTTCTTGTAGTGGGGGTCTCGTGGCCATGAACTCCCTTAGCTTTTGTTTATCTGGGAGAGTTACTATTTCTCCATCATATTTAAAGGATATTTTTGCTGGATAGAGTATTCTTGGCTGAAAGTTTTTGTCTTTTAGTATTTTGAATATATCATTCCAGTCTCTTCTAGCCTGTAAAGTTTCTGTTGAGAAATCCGCTGAGAGCCTGATGGGAGTTCCTTTGTACATTATTTTTTGTTTTTGTCTAGCTGCCCTTAATATTGTTTCTTTGTCATTGACCCTGACTAGCCTTACCACTAGGTGTCGTGGTGAAGGCCTTTGTCTGTTAATATATATAGGTGACCTGCTGGCTTCGCTTACTGGTATTTCCTGCTCCTTCCCCAGATTTTGGAAATTCTCAGCTATTATTTCCTTGAATAGGCTCTCTGTTCCTCTTTCCCTCTGTTCTCCCTCAGGAATACCTATAATTCTTATGTTACATTTTCTAATAGAGTCAGATATTTCTCGGAGTCTTTCTTCATTTCTTTTTAGTCTTAGTTCTCTCTCCTCCTCCATCTGGAGTATATCTGTATTCCTATCCTCTAAAGTGCTAATTCTTTCCTCCATATTGTCAGCCCTGTTCTTTAAAGATTGCAGATTCTCCTTTATCTCCTCCATTGTGTTCTTCATCTCCATCAGCACTGATTGGTTTTTCTTTATGATTTCAATCTCTTTTGTGAAGAAACTCCTAATCTCATTGAATTGTTTGTCTGTGTTGTCTCGTATTTCGTTGAGTGTTTTTATGATCGCTATTTTGAAATCTCTGTCATTTAGATTATGGATTTCTGCGTCTTCAGGGTTGATTTCTGGGTCCTTGTGTTTTGTTTCTGGTCTGGTGATTTCATATATTTTTGCATTGTGGTTCCTGTGTTGGTTTTGTTTTTCCTTATCCTGGAAATCTCTAGTTGCAATTTCCACCTGCCGCCACAGTCTGGTGGTAAAGGGCTGTGTAGTCTAAGCCCCCTGCACTCTGCCCCGATTTTTCTGCTGCGATCTGCAGTTTTGTTTTTTGTTTTTTTGTTTGTTTGTTTTTCCCACTGCAATCCACGGGTCGGGTCGTTTGATCAGGTCTGCCACGGATCGCTAGGTCTAGTCTGGTCGGTTGAGCTGCAGGGTCCAGTTTGCAGGGAGGGGGGAGCTCTCTTTTGCCCTCTGGGTCCCTGACGTGGGAGGCTTCTCGTTTGCCCCTCTTTATCCGCTCTCTGGGGTGCTCAGATGTTGATGGTAGCCCTGTGGCTCTTCTGAGTCCTCTGTGCCAGAGTTTCCCACTGGCTGAGAGAGTCCGAAGAGCTACGGTTTCCCCGCCAAGGGCCGCCCCTCCCCCCTCTCTGGGAGCCACGTGGACTGTGATCGCTGATCTGATGGGGAGGGAGAGGAGTTCTCCTTACCTCTCCCCACTTCCTCCGGGGGCCCAGCACGTTCCGCTCTCAGATGTGCGGCAGTGTGGATCTTTCTGCTCTAGCTTTTCACTGTCTGGGATTCCATTACTGGTCTGTGACTGTTCCTTTTGTTGTATCTTGTCGGGGGAAGAGTTCACGGGAAAGCTCACTCCGCCATGATGCTCTTCACTTTCTTGATAGTGTCTTTGAGGCATGAAAGTTTTTAATTTTGATAAAGTCCAATTCATGTATTTTTTTCTTTTGTTGTTCATGCTTTTGGTATCATGTCTAGGAAATCGTTACCTGATCCAAGATCATGAAGATTTATTCATAATGTTTTCTTTTGAGAGTAATATATTTTAGCTCTTACATCTAGATTTTCAATCTATTTTCAATTAATTTTTGTATATGGTGTGAGGTAGGGGTCTGGTTTAATTCTTTTGCATGTGAATGTACATTCCTACCACCATTCATTGAAAAGACTATCCTTTCTCCATTGAATGGTGTTGGCAACCTTCCTGAAAATCAATTGTCCACAGAAATATATTTTTTTCCCCCCTGGACTCTTAATTCTGTTCCATCGACCTGTATGTCTATCCCTCTATCAGTACCACATTGTCTTGATTATTGTTACTTTATAGTGAGTTTTAAAATAGAAAACCATGAGTCCTTCAATTTTGTTTTCAAGATTGTTTTGGCTATAATGGGTCCTTTGACTTTCCATACTATTTTTAGGATCAGTGTGCTAATTTCTATAAAGAAGCCAGCTGAGATTCGTATAAGGATTTGGTTGAATCTGTAGACCACATTGGAGAGCACTGTCATCTTACCAATATTTATTCTGTTCCATGAACATAGGATATATCTCCATTTATTTAGATCTTCTTTAATTTCTTTTCACAATGATTAGTCATTTTCAGAGCATAAGTTTTGCACTACATTTGTTAAATTTATTCCTAAGTGTTATACGCTTTTTGATGTTATTGTAAATAAAATTATTTTATGACTTTCATTTTTAGATTGTTCATTGCTAGTTTGTAGAAATACCATTGATTTTTTTCCAGCTTTAGTGAGGTATAATTGACAAATAACAATTGTATATATTTACAGTGTACAATGTGATGTTTTGATATACATATACATTTGAAATGATTATCACAACCAAGCTAATTAACATATCCATCACCTTACACACTTACAATTTTTATTTTGTGGTGGGAACATTTAGGATCTCTTTTCTTAGCAAACTTCAAATATACAGTATAGTATTATTAACTACAGCCATCATTCTGTACATTAGATCTCCAGAATTTATTCATCCTGTGTAACTGAAACTTTGTACCCTTTGGTCAACATCTCACAATTGATTTTTGTATATTGATCTTGTGTTGTGCAATCTTTCTTAACTTGTCCATTAGTTCTGGTAGTGTTTTTGTGGATTCCTTAGGATTTTCTATATACAAGATCATGTCATTTGTGAATAGAGATAGTTTTACTTCTTCTCTTTCAATCTAGATGCCGTTTTTTTCCTTGCCTAGTTGCCCTGGCTAGAACCTCTTTTCCTGACCACGTCCATCTGATAAGCTTCACTAATTGCAGCCGATTGCTCCATGATTTTTAACAATGCCCTGGGGCATCCATTGCTTCACAGACTAATCCAATTAAATTTAGGCTCATTTGCAGGGATAGTTTCTGAGGTCAGTGTTTGAGAGTTGTTCTAATCCCAGGAGGGCTCTTTTTAGTGATCTCTTTTCCTGATTCTTTCTGGTAAATTAGCTGGCCTGTGGTTTAGCTTACATCTGATGAAGCTACCAGTCTCCTCTTAATTGCTTCTCACCACAAGCTCCATTGTTTTGTGAGTGCCTTTAGGTTTGCACTTCCTCACACGCTGTTGTGAATAAAGTCAGCTCATTTGGGAAGGACTTCATAGCTCTTTGTTTTACCTGCCTTTCTCTTTGTCTTGTCCTACCTTTCTCCCTGGGAAGAAGCTCTGGGGCTGGGGGCAGGGACATTGGTGGTTTCTCTGAATGACAACCCTGCCTTAGGAGCTGGGCACTCCTCAGAGGGCCTTTGATCTTCTCAGCTTGCTTCTCCCAGCATGGAATCTCCACTTTACAAATGAGCCTGGGCAGAGCAACGGTGTCCCAGTATTTTCAGTGTGCTGACCAAAAGGTAGAGCCTCTGTGTCACAGTGAAGGCTGAGCAGGAGAGAGCCCCCATTTCCTGCCACACTCACCTGAGATTCAGCCTCTGCAACAGGTAGCTGGGGGCGAGTGGAATGAAAAATGCTGATGGACTGCCCCTCTCTGGAAGATGCCATCACCCTTGACTTGGAGCTGGGTGGAGAGGGTGCCCTGTGTTCCTGGCTGCACTATCTGGAGTGGAGTTTCTGTCATGTTGGACTGGGATGAGGAAGGAGGGGAACAGGTCATGGTTGAAATGCTATGGACTCTCACTGCTCTTGCCAAATTTTAGTAGATTTTCTTGAATAAATACTTCGTTTACTGTATGCTCTTAGGTCCGTTTCCAGAGACTTTAAATATACATATAAAAAAACTTCAAATACATATATAAAGACTTAAATATTTATACCTAAGACTATGTATATTATTTAAAAAAAATTTATATATATGTATAAACTGTGGGAGATAAGATTTAGCCACCTTGAAATATGTCTCTTTACCTTGATTGTTTTCTTTGATGGACATTTGACCTCCCCCACTAACTGCCTAAAGAATTTAACATAAAAGACCTGTTCCAGGAAGGAGTTACTATCATATGACGGTTGTAATATAATGTAAAATAGATGTTACAATAGGAAAGGCACCAACAAGCCCCTCTTATCAAAAATTCTGTCTCTTCCCAGCCACATTCTCTAGGTGGCCCTGCACGGAGTTGCCAGACAAACATTTACATTTATAAGGGAAATCTCCATTTGTAAAGGTATCTCCCTCTCCGGGGGGAAGGGGGAATGGCATCTATAGAAACTTATCAGCGTGGAGGATAAGGCCTTAAATCTACATACCCTCTATTACTGTGAATTTTGTCTCCCTCCCCACCCCCAACAGCCTCCTTTTTCTTTAGCTGAAGATAGTATTTAAGATGAGAATCTCTGCTATTGTATTGAGAAACTCAGTTTCCCTGGTTTCTCCCATGTATATGTGTTATTAAACTTGGTATTATTTTCTCCTGCTAACCTGTCTTTTAATTATTCGGCCAGCCATAAGAACCTTAAGGGAAAGGGTGGAGGGGGATTCTCCCTCTTCCCCGACAAAACTTTTCACCAGTTTTGCTGGGGAGCAGGTCTGTAGAGCTCTTCACATTGCCATTCTGGAACTGGAACTCTCCCCTCTCCAGCTGGTTTTTGAAACTCCAGATGTGAATGCCCAGCTGGATGCTGACACTAACCCCCACTGCAGGAAGACTTGAGAGTAGACGCCCCAGTGACTCAAACCTCCTATCTTCTTTTTTAATTAATTAATTAAAATTTTTGGGGGGTGGTCACACACTAGTTCGTTACCTTGCCTTTACCTTATTAAAGTCAAGGTTACCTTGTTACCTTGACTTTAAATTTTCTGAGCCCTTTTGGGGTAAGGAGCACTCATAAGCGAGGTAGCCCCTAAGGCAGTCTCTTTCAGGATTGGAATCATCCTCTCCACACCATCAGAGGACAGGGGGACATGGGAACAATCGAGTTGTAAGTGCCAGCCCTCTTCCAGCAGCCGTACCACCTGGTGGGCAGGTTTTGTCTGGACCACCTGGAGCCTGGGCTGGATTTGGTGGTCTCTGGCACCCTCCAGTGATGAGCCATCTCAGCCTGGTGTGTTGTGGTGGTTGGACCATATTTCATTTGTGATGAGTGCTGTTTGACCCAGTGAGTAAGATCACCCTTTACAAGGAAGCTAGTCTGGAGCTGGTTGGCTGAGGGGCCAGAGTAATCAGCCTGTGTCCACGTCCACAGGCTGCTGGCTGGCACTGCCCCTGGGGCGGGTCAGGTGTGGGCTCATTGTGAGGCATTCAAGACATGTGCTTCCCCAGGTCTCTAGTTCAGAATTCCCCCCAGGTCAGTGTCCAGAATTGGACTCATGCAGCCAACTCGGCAGATTTGGGTGGTAATTCTGAAGGGTATAAGGGGGGTGTCATATATAGTCCTCCTCCCAGTTTGCTGGCCAGCAGTGAAAAGACCAAGAAGAGAGACTGGTTTGGGGTTATTGTTTTACAACTCGACCTTCAAAGGACGTAGAGCATCCATCTCCCTCCTTTGCTGGGTTCCTACTATCCCAGATCCTTTTCCCCATCCCACTGAGCACTGAGGGATCACCATAACGATTTAGAGCCAAATCTTCTCACAATTTCCTTCCAGGAGATGGGGCATCCATCGGTATTGATCTAATTGCAGATGACCCACCACCCCAGCCCTCTATTGGTTGTTAGCCCAAATTGCCTGAATTTGTGACCCACAGGTTGAGAAGCCTGTTGTCCCTGTGGCCGGTCAGAAGCTGTGCTCTTGTGCTCCTGAGCTGCAACCTGTGCTCCATGTAGCTAATTGGACGACTGGTACGGGGACTCCAGGTCCTTGTCTTATTTGTGAAGGATCATTTAGAAAAAACAAAATCCAACCTCCTTGGTAGTAGTTTGTCCTGGAAGGTTGGTTTTAATTACTGCAGGCCAGGCCTCCCCTGCCTTCTCCCCTTCCAAGAGCTTTCCCATATGAAAAGCCCTAAAACTGATTGAGGGATGGTCATTTTTGAAAATCATGACATTGGGGGCCATCCTGTGTGAGGCCACCCGTGAAGTCAGAAGTTCTGCACTCTCAGACATCAGTAGGGGTGCGGAGAGAGGACAGGGTGATGTCCTCCGTCCGTGAAACCTGGAAACAGGGAAATGTTTGAAGAGACAGAAAGTCGAGCGCCCAGCCTCACCCTCACCATATGAAGCCTCTGGGAGAGGCAAGGGTAAAGGAAAATTGGTCCCTCTTTGTTGACATGCAAGGCAGCCTGTACGTGCTCTTGGACACATGCCTGGCCATCGCTCTTTACTCGAGCTACGCCTGATGTATTTGGTCCCAAGCTGTCGCTTCTGAGTCCGTCAGAAACTCTTGCTTTCTTTTATACACCCCTGGGCAGGCTTCTCTAACGCAGCTGTCCTGGGATTAAGTCTCACGAGCCCTAGTAGACCTTGCACCCCACGTTGCTCATGGAGAGGGAAGAACACCTGTGTTCATTCTTTGCCCCCTCCCGCCATGGCCAGCCCAAAGGAAGCTGCCTGTGTTCCCAGTGGCTGATCTCCCCCATCCGGTGTGACCCAGCCTGGACTGGGCTGACCAGCAGTCGGGGTATTTGGTCACCACACTTGCCTTCCGCTGCTCCCTGTGGCAGCTGGCTGTGTGCATTCTGCAGACCCAGTGCCTGGAGGCTTCATCCATTAGAACCCAGAGGACGTGGGATAGAGGGGAGGGGGTGAGCCCGGAGGTTCTGAGAGAGCCAGATGCAAAATAGTGGACTGTGTCCCACAGGAAGGCAGTTTTCTCACGAAGACTTGGATAAAGACGACCCCGTATCCATCGGCCTGATCTACTGTGGAGCAGTGGGTTTCTCCCTTCAGCGAATGGTAAGTGATTTCCACCTGTACCAGGGGATTTATGTTTGAATTAATCTTTCCCACTCCCCACACTCCCCCCATTCCAGGTCCCTTTAGGTTTATCTGACTACACAGGGCCATGGGTGAGTGAGCTGTATCTACAGACCCTGAACTAATTCCCTCACAGTACCTCCCATTTCCCATCTCCCCCTTCTCTCTGGAAGAAGGTATTTTCACTTTGGTTTTGCCTTTTAGATCAATTATAGCAACAGTTTGCAGATGACCCTGGTTTGCAGGCTATCTTTGGATGCTGTGTTGTTGTGTCAACCAGGGTCGAGTCAGGACAAACCACACCGATAACTGGAACAGAAACCTTTACTATAAAGAGTTGTTAACTCATGAAAAGGACAAAGAGGGCTCTGAGAGGCACTACTGTACTGCCTACTACATCTAGGCTGAGGAAGACTGGACAGTGGAGTAACTAAAGGCTGAGGAGAGGGACTCCGCACAAGGCTGAGACTCACACCTTGTTGAGGAGGGCATGGCTTTGCAGGGACGTGCAGCCTGTCATAGGCACGGAAACACGTCACAGGGCATGGGCCAGATCTGGTCCCTGGAAGTGGCCCACCCTTGCAGAGGGTGTGGGTGGGCTGGGCAGGTCTGCAGGAGCAGCTCCTGGGGTGGGGAGACGGTTGCCTGAGGATGCAGCAGGAGCTGGTCTGTAGAAGTGGCAGCAGGGGACATATGTTTAAATTAGTAATCTTGTTTTCTATTGCCCCTCCCAGGATCTGGAAAATGGAGTCCTGGGCTAAGCAGATGCTTTCTAGAAGAATACACTATGGGAGGGGAGGTCAGCCTTTGGTGGTCAGCAGTCTGGGTGGCTACGGGCTGTGTAATGGTTTTGCTATTACAGGGCGACCCTCATTTCCCCACCTACACTACAATAGAGGATTACACATAGAATCAGAGGGAAGTCTTGAACCAAAGAAAAGCCCTGGGTATGGGGCCAGATTCCAGGTCCCAGGAGGAAAGACTCACCATGAACAAGTGCTTCTAGGTGTGTCAGCTGGGTGACTCTTGTTCTCGGGATGCTGTGGTGACTGCTTCAGGCTGGGACACTCTTCTGGTAATTCTCAGTCAGTGGCGTAGCTGGTGGCCTGCAGGGGTGACCTGCTGGCAGGATGTGGGAATTTACTGCCGTACAAGGTCACTTCTTACTCCAATCCCAGAAGCCAAGCCACCCCACCCCAGCCTCAACCTGGAGGGAGACCTGTAGGTGTCCCCCTATGGGAGCCCCCCAGGCATTGAGTCTTTCCTGGAGATGATGGGCCCTGGGGCTAAACAAGAGAGAGGAGAGACCCTCTCCTCTCTAGGGAGGTGGGGGTTGGGGGTGGGAGTTTCCTACCCCTTTTCCCACATTCTAGGCCCTTCTCTCTGTGGTCCGGGATTTGCTTGGCTTTGCCACCAGGTGTGGCTGTCTACTCGTACAGAGGCACAGGCAGGCGACTAGTGAATTAGGATCAGGGCACTGCAGAGAGTCAGTGGTGTGCTGGAGCCTGCTTGCACCAGCTCACGAGGACTGATGACTGAACACATCTCTTCCCAGCTCTGTGCTCAGTGATGTACCTCAGAAGCTTGAAATCAGCCATGGTGGGAGTATTTACCCAGTGGATGTGAAATTGGCAAATGCTACAGGTTAGGGTTCCTTCCCTCACCTTGCCCTCCAAGTTAGTTGTTCAACACTTACCAGCACATCACTGGCTGTAGTAACCGACTGGGAAACTGAGGCTGGGGGAGTTTATTGAATTAGTGGCAGAACAAGAAAAGAACCCTGCTGTGTGTGAGGCAGTGCGTTAGGTGCGGACATAACGAGTGAAGCGTCCCTCTCCTCTGCCCAGTAGGGAGAGGGAGACTCCACACGTCACTGCAGTGGAGGGCTCACCTGGCACCTGGCACATATGTGGGGTTTCGCCTGCATCATTTGAGAGCTATAAGGCACGGTGGGGTAACAGCATCGGGGAGTGAAAATGGAAAGCTTGATAAAATCAAGAGTTGCAGAGACTTAGGGAAGTATACATTATCTATCTATCTATCTATCTATCTATCTATCTATCTATAGATATAGTGGTACCTTTATATGATGGACTATTCAGCAATTAGGATGAATGAACTAGATCTATATGTATTATTATGGTCAGATCTCAAGAACATAATGTTGAGTGAAAGAAAATGTAGCCAGATGATATGTACAGCATAAATCCATTCATGTAAAATTTAAAACTTGGAAAAAAATTCAAATTTCTTATCACAGCTTCACGTGACCTGTTATGACCTTTTATGTGTATAAGTTTACTTGTTTATGGTCTCTCTCCCTCTCTTAAATGTAAGGCAAAGACTTTGTTGTGTTCACTTCTGTGTCCACACTGTTTGTGGAAAAGTAGAATTGTACATCCACTTTGGAAAACAGGTCAGTGGTTGCTTAAGAAGTTAAGCAACGAACTACACCTATCAAATGATCCAGTCATTCCACCCCTAGGTATATACCCAAGAGAAAAGAAACAAATATCTATGTGAAGATGTGTACACAGATGTTTGTTAGAACACTGCTTGGCTCATAGTAAGTGATCAGTAAATACCTGAACGAATGAATGAGTGGTTCAGAAAGGAAAAGATGTAGTCTGAGAGGAGAGGCTGTGTACCACCGGCTGCCCTCAGGTAACAGCCTGAATCTGGTGGCAGATCATCTGGCCCCTGGCCAGAGGGCATGGGCCAGGGCTGGTGCAGAGAAGTGGTCCACCCTGGCCAGAAGGTGTGGGAGGCTGGAGCTGGTCTTTTGCCTGGGGGAGGGCTGGACCTTTTGTGAAAATGGCTGTCAGGTGGACAGAGTGGGGCCTGAGTGCAAAGCTGGAACTGGTCAGCCAGGGCTGCTGAGGTGAGACTGGGCCATCCACACACCCCTCACTGGTTCCTGGGCTCAATAAAAAGAAAGGAAAGCCAGAACTCCAGAGAGGTGCCTTCTTTCCTCTATGGGCTTGCAGCCGCTCTCCAGCACCCTCTATTGGCAAAGCCCAGCATTGCACCAGCTGGGAACAAACCTGCTTGCATGTAATAAGATGCGGCTACCCTTTATACAAAGACCTCACCTGCTCCCCCAAAGGAGGAAACCCACGCTCTCAAGGGTCATTGTATCCACAGTTAACTACATTAATTTCTCCTCAAATTCAGTCACCGTTCCACCGAATATTCTGCTAACCTCCAAGAATTTGTATATAAAGTAATAACGAGAGGAAAAGGGAACATGCTTAATAAACACAAATACGTACTTACACGTAACAAGCAAAGACAAAAGGTGCAAAGTTCCCACAGTTCCCCTTTTCTCGTTGGTCATGAATAGGGTTGCCAGATAAAATACAGGATGTCCAAACAGTGAATAAGTTTTTAGCATAAGTCCGTCCCAAATATTTAGGGACTTACACTAAAAAGACTATTTGATGTCTATCCAAAATTCAAATTTAACTGGGCATCTGTATTTTTATTTGCTAAATCTAGTGCTCCTAGTCATGAGGTCATAGTTGATATCTATGACTTCTTCTTCCTCCACCCATTCGATGTTTCTCTTGTCCTCAGCTGGAACCTCAGCTGGTCACGCATCTTTACCTGGTGCGTGTGGGGGGATCCAAACCTCCATTCTTGAAGACTCTGAGGACTAAGAAGTACAAAGTCCTCGCTGCCTCCATTGTGTCCCAGCCGCCCAATTTCTCCTTTGTAGTCTGGATCCATCAGTCCAACCAGGAGAGTGGCCCTTTTTCTCCTTGTTGGTTTCAACTCAATGGAACCATTGTAGTGCCCCCTGGTGGAAGCATTATTTTCTTGGGAACTAAGATCTCCAAAGCAGCAGAGCTCAAAGTCGCTAGGACAGAAAGCAAACATTCTTTGAGTGAATTATTAGGATTAGAATAGAGTGAGAGAAGCCCCTCTCACTTCTATGCCTTGATTCCCAGTCTCATGTATTCTGGCTTTGGGGGAGACTGCACCTTATGACGGCCTTTGATCCAAAGCATAAACTGCATCCTGTGAGACAGAAGCCCATGTTTCAGGGTGTTATCTCTCATCTCATGCCATAACTGAGTCTTCAGTAAGCCGCCACGCTTTTAATTAGGCCAGTTGCCTCTGGATGGTAGGGTTTGTGGTAAGACCAATTAATTCCGTGCTGCACTTCCTTTGCTGTGGAATAAGTTCCTTGATTAGATGCAGTGCTGTGGGGAATGACATGCGGTGGCTAAGGCATCCCGAGTCCAGGGGTCGTGGTGCTGGAAGAAGCAATACAGGTGGAGAAGGCAAATCCATATCCAGAATTTGTACCCCTTTCGTGATGGAAGAGGTGCAGTGACATCAACCTGCCACCAGGTGGCTGGCTTGTCCCCCAGGGAATGGTGCTATATAGGGGGCTCCATGTTGGTCTCTACTTTTGGCAGATGAGCCACTAGGTGGCAGCAGTAGCCAGGTCAGCCTTGATAAGAGGGAGACTGTGTTGATGAGCTCATGCCCAGCCTCCATGCCTGCCACCAGGGCCCCTTTGTTCATGAGCCCACTCGGCAAACCCTCGGATAGTTGGGAACAAGGTTGACTGACATTGTGGAGTGTGTCATTTTGTCCACTTGATTAGTGAGGCCTCCTCTGCAGAGTGTTCGTATGCCACTTGGTGATGTGGGATGCGAGTATCTTCACACACTGTACATTCTAAGAGGCCCATCCCTATACCTCTTCCATCCTCCCTTGTCATTAATGTTTAAATACAGATCCTGTTCCTTCCGGGTCCCTGCCTGTCTTAGTCTGCTTGGGCTGCCATAACGAATACCATAGACCAGATGGCTAAAGCAACAGACATTTATTTCTCACAGTTCTGGAAGCTGGGACGTCCAAGATCAAGATCCTAGCAGATTCGGTTCCTGGTGAGGTCCTGCTTCCTGGATTGTAGATGGCTACCTTCTCAGTGTGTGATCACATGGCCTTTCCTTGGTGCTGGCGTGTGAAGAGAGAGAGCAAGAGAGTGAGAGAGATATCAAGAGATCTCTTCCTCCTGTTATAAGGACACTAGTCCCATCATGAGGGTCCCCACATGACCTCATCTAAACCTAATTACTTCCCAAAGGCCCCATTTCTAATACCGTCATATTGGCGGTTAGGGCTTCAACATACGAACTTTGGGGGGAACACAGACATTCAGCCCTTAACACTGGCCATCCAGCCAAACCACTGGTGCCTCCTACGAATCACGGTAGATCTGTATTTCTTGCCTTCTCTCAATGCAGACCAAATAGACAATGAAATGTACCTCTCAGTTCTGTCCCTGAGAGAGCTGTCCTTCATAGCTGTCCTTCAGGGTCACCCCTGAGTGAGGCTGCAGCTGGCCACTTTCAGTGGGTACCAGCATAGCGTGCAGATCCATCTGGAAACCAGGCTCAAGACCTCCTCCTTCTTTGGGTGTGTTGTACGCAGGGGTGAGGCCCTGCTCTGCAGGAGCCATTTTGCCTCCCTGAGGGAAGCCAGCCAATGCAGGGTCGAGGGCAGGGCAGGGAGAATCCTAGAGAAACAGGGCTAGGGCCTCTGGGTTCAGGCAGCCCTGAATGCCCATGTCTGGATTCCCAGTCATGTGAGCCAGCAATTCCTCCTCTGTTTGAGGCCATTGTTTTGTGTGCCCCACAGGGCCACTGACCTACAGCGTCTATGACAGAGGTCTGCACACATGCTCTGGGAGCATGGAGAGGTGCCTGCTAATTCTGCCCCAGCCTCAGACACGGGGGAGAAAACGCCAAGAAATTCCATCTTAAAAAGGCAACCACATTTTTGGAAATCTAAGGAGCACAGACATGACTCTTGCACAATGTAAGTGCCTGGTACACGTTTCACAGATGAATGTTGCATGAAGAAAGTCATTGGAGAAGTGCTCCCATTTCCAGGACTGGGGAGCTAGTTATTAAGCTGAGTTAAAGGAAATGGATGGAAAAAGATACCATGTAATTCCTACCCCAAGGAAAGCTGGTGTAGTTATATTGATACCAGATTTAACAGCTTTGTGGCCAAGAAGCATTACCTGAAATAACTTGAAGAAGAAAACAGCAGATTGGAAGACTTAATTGACTTGCCCTAAAAGGGTTCTATATAGAGCATGCTCCCAGAATTACAGTGTGTATATGCCCTTCAAACAGAAAAGGAAAATTGACAAAAATTGACCATCTCCTGAGTCATAAAGCAAGCCTAAGCAAATTTCAGATGACTGAAATCCTTCAGCATATGTTCTATAAGAAAATGCTAGAAATCCACGACAAACCAGAAATCAATAACAGAGAGATACTAGACTTCCTCATATGTTTGGAAATAAAGAAATGTGCTCCCAACGGTTTAGAAAAGCACTCAAATTCGAAATTAGGTAACACTTTGAACTGAATAATGAACTCACGACATAAAAACCTCGTGGGATACAGCTAATATAGTACATAGAGGAAAAATGATAACTTAAAATGTATATAGAAATTTTGTAGAAAATAAAAAGCCTGAAAATTAAGGAGCTGAATATATATCTCAGAAAGGTAGAAAACAACAAAATAATCTCAAAGAAAAGTAGAATAAAGGAAATAAGAAAGAGAAGAATAAATACTAAAGAAATAGGTAAATATCCAGTGGGAGTTCATGGGCCGGCCCGATGGCGTAGCGGTGAAGTGTGTGTGCTCTGCTGCAGTGGCCCAGGGTTCGGATCCCGGGCGCGCACTGATGCACCGCTTGGCAAGCCATGCTGTGGTGGCGTCCCATATAAAGTGGAGGAAGATAGGCATGGATGTTAGCCCAGGACCAGTCTTCCTCAGCAAAATGAGGAGGATTGGCAGATGTTAGCTCAGGGCTGATCTTCCTCACACAAAAAAATAAAAAAAATAAAAGCATATTAAAAAAAAAAGCAAGCAGAGAGTTTGTTGCTTTATGATACAACTGAAGTGGAAAACAATTTGGTGAATTTATCAAGAACAGAAGAAAGAAGGGAAAAATTACCCACATCAGGAATGAAAAAAGGGACATTTTTACAGACGTGGAATAATGAGGGTCTATTATAATAGCGTTATGCCAATAATTTGAGATGAAATGAGAACATTCCTAGAAAACCCTAATCAAACACATATTTGACTCAAGAAGAAATAGGAAATCTCGATTCTTTTAAAGATGTTGACTCACTAGCCAAAAATCTTCCCACAGAGAAAACTGGCTCAGAGAGCTTCACTAGTAAGCAATTCCTTACACAAATTCTTCCGGAGAAGAAAACGGTTCTTCTAGAGAATAAATAATCTCTCGTTTTATGAAGCTGACCCACCCCGATTGTGAAACCTGACCAGGGCAGCGAGGGGGGGATTACAGCTGTTCCCCACTCAGGAACACAGATGCAAACAGCCAACAAGATATTAGCACGCAGAATGCAGCTGCGGTGCAGGATGACACACAGTCGACAAGTCTGGTTCATGCATTCCAGGAATGCGGGAGTGGTTCACCATCAAAAAATCCACACAATCTGCAACATGGAAAGAGAAAACTCAAAAGATGCAGAAAGACCAGTGAATACAATCCAACAAATGATTCTTAAAAACCCACTTATCATACAAGGAATATTAGAGAATTTCCTTAATCAGGTGAAGGAATCGTTAAAGAAAATTATAGCAGGCATCGTGTTTCATAATGAAAAGTTTAGAAACATCGCTTTGTGACAAGACAAGGACGCCCATTATCCTCCTTGCTGCTGCAGATGGTCCTAGGACACCAGCAGAGGGAGTACGGCCAGAAAGAAAAGAAATGAAATGTGTGAGAATTGAGAAGATAGCAGCAAAATTGTCATTCTTTCCAGATGATATGTTTATGCAGAAAATCCCACAGAATGCACAGATAAACTAAGAGAATCTATGAAAAAGTGTAGCAAATTTACCAGATCCAATTTCAAATACAGAAACTTACTATCTCCCTGTAAATCAGCAAATGAGTAGAAAATAACATTTAAGAAGGATGCAATTTACAATTGCATAAAAATATCAGTTAGCTAGGGATTAATCTAAAGAGCTAGCCAAGCTGTTATGGAGAAAACTGCACAACTTCGTTGAGAATTATTAAAACCTATTAATGGGAGAGAGAGGATATTCATGGATTGAAAGATTCAGTGTGGTAAAGATGTCAATTCTTCCCAAATTGATTGGTAAATTCCCTGAGAACTCGTTCAAGGTGCGAAATTCCTGTACCTGTTTTAGGGGGGCAGAGGTCGAGGAGCTGGTTCTAATTAAGAGAAGCTCAGATCCTCTTGACGGAGAAGAGCGCTCTCCTCCTTCCTGGTCATCTGGGCAGCTTCAAGGTCATGCCCAGAAGCACCTGGTTCCCTCCGTCGCCTGCTCACAATTCTCGCTCTCTGTCCTCAAGGACCCAGAAGCTCGGTCACCTTGTCCCCAAGTGAGGGGGCGACCTGGAGGGGTCTTCGCTATGGGCACACCCCACCCCAGGCTCAGCTTCTGCCCGGAGTGTGGGTCCCAGGGGAAGGACTTCGGGAATCCCTCAGCTCTCCGAGGGTCGCCCCGCCCCATCCCGTCTCCCCTCAACCCGCCTCGCCCTACCTCTCTCCATCCCGCCCCGGCTCCGGAACCCGCCTCACCCTCCCCGGCCGCCAGGGGTCTCCGTCCCCTCACTAGAAGCGCAGGGACCGGCTCCAGCGCGCGCAGACCTGGAGGAGTGGGGACAGGACAGCTGGCGGGCTCAGGGAGCTCCGAGTGATGCCACGGGGACACTGAGGCTCAGAGCCCAGGGTCACACCAAGAACGGGCAGAGTGGGGACCAAGATGGCAGAGTTTAGTGACCGCCGAGTGACGCCCGTGGGCTGTGCCTGGTTCTCACTTAACGCAGCACCGAGGGGCTGTGCACGGCTGGGGACCACAGCGTCTGAGCATCAGCCGTCCCAGGCAGGGGAAGACGGGAGTGGGACCGTGGCCTGTCGCTGGGCTGTGAACTATCCAGCTGCTCTGCAGAGCTGGCTGCAGCATACAGTACACCCGAACATAGATGCCCTGTGTCCCCGCGGTTCCAGGTCAGGGTGTGTGCCCTCCAGAAGCTGGTGTGTGCCCCAGGGGACATGCAGGGATTCCCTGGGCTGTGTTTGTGACAGAAGAACCGGAACTGCCCAAATGGACTGGCCATTCTGTTATCTGTATATACGGTGCTGTCTGTTCACATGCTGAGCCTTCTAGCTCTCTGTATTTGATGTGGTTGGATCCTAGCCTTAGAGAGATATACGTATGAAGTTAGAAGGAGCGTGGTGTGTCTTCAGGTACATTTGGAAACTTGGAACAAAATGCAAGGTGCACAGCACGATGTGCAAGGCCCCCAGCGTCCCACTGGCCCCCTCTCCTGCCCCAACCCCACTTCCTTGGATCCACCACACAGGCCTCCTTGCTGTTCCTGCAACTTGTCAGGCACACCCCACCCCAGGGCCTTTGCACTTGCTGTTCCTCCTGCTGGGAGCACTCCTGCCCAGGCACCTCCCCAGGTGGTCCCCTCCCTTCATTCAGGGGTGGCCTCTCTTGACCGTTAGTCTAAACCAACAGTTGTCACTCTCTCTCTGCTTGACCCCTTCCTTTTCCTAAAGAACTCATCACACCACATGTCACAGCATAACGTGCTGTTTGTCCTGGCCCATGTCATGCACTGGAACTTGGCTCCAGGACCTGGTCTCTGAGGCCCTGGCCGTGTCCCCAGGGCCTCAAGCAGTGCTGGGCTTCGGAGCTCATCAGTGGCTACGTGTGGAATGAATGGTGCTCGGTTTCTTCTGGGGAAGGAGGGAGCGCACGGGAAGGGGGGCGGGGGGAACAAGGGGACTCCAGCATGACCCATGGTTTTTCTTCTCTTTGTAAAAGCATCTGAGCTAGTTGGCCACAGGTTAGCATTTGTCACTTCTGTGTGGCGGGCGTGTCGAGTCTGTGTCAGTGTTCTTGGCATTTTTGTGTTTCTGTAAAGTCCAGTCCCCTCCCCTCCCGACACCCTGCCATCAAGCACTAAGGAGACCCATCTCGGGGACTCTGGCCTGGAAATTTCTCTCCCCCAAGGTGACTTCTTCCTTCCTGGGGGGCTGCACACCCTGTGTGTGAGGGTGTGGGGTACAAGACCCCCAGCTCCTCTGCCCAAGCCCCTTCTCTGGGACAGGACTGGGCCTCTGGGCTCTGGCAGGGCCCTGCGAGCTGGAATGAACTGGAATCTGGGCACCTGGTCACATGGGAGAGGGCGAGAGCACTGGCCCCGGAGTTGGGGGTTATTCCTGGCATGACTGTGACTTTTAGAGACCAGACAACAGCGGCCACTAGAGGGCACTGTCAGCTGCAGCTTCCTTGTGTGCACCTGTGTGAGTGTGAGCGTGAATGTGTGTGAGTTGTGTGTGCATGTGGGCGTGTGAATGTGTGCGCGGGGGGGCGGCACTGGACAGGGACACTCGGGATATGTTGACCAGGAATGCAGCTGGGACACCTCCATGTGGCCCATGGAGGACAGTCAGGTGAGGGTGGTGACGTCCCTGTGTGGGTGACACTCCTGTGAGGTGCGTGGTGACCAACTGGCTGGGCTCCTGGCACCTTGGCCGTCGTGCTCCTGGGTCAGCTCTGATAGGCCCGAGCCCCAGTCCCCGGGCGTGGACCTGAGGCCCCTTTGGGCTGGGGGTGGGGCCTGGCCCGTCACAGGGACCTGGGTCTGGGGGTGAATGTGAGGTGTGGGGCAGTGGCCACGCTTTGCTCCCCGAGGCCTGAAGGAGGGGTGGCAGGAGGGGATGGCTTCTCCTCTGGACGCTGTGTATCCTTCATGTTCATCACAAATAAGCGCCAGACACCATTCCTGTGGCCACTCATGTGCTGTCTGCTATGGGCGGGACCACTCCCTCTTACAGAGAGGTCACACAGGGGCTCCCTGCTCCTGGTGGGCCCCAGCCCTGAGCCTGGGTCTTGGCTGGGGGTGCGGGGTGGGAGGCTGAGAGACTGGCCTGTGATGTTCAGTCTTGAATGTGCTTCGGGTCTGAAGGCCCAGAGGAGGGCAGGAAGGCGCTGGGCCTGTATGAGGGAGCTGGGCCGGGGCCTGTTGACCAGAGAGGAGCCTGAGGCCAGGCGGCCTGGAGAGGGGAGTGCTGGCTCTCTGGCCTTGACTGCAGACCCTCAGGGCTCCTCGGCTCAGAGTGGCTGATGCGGACTCTTAGGGTACAGGTCACAGGCTGGAGCCAGGCTGAGAGGGGGCTCCCTGGGGCTGAGGGCACGTGTGTGCCATGTGTAGGGGGGAGCACTGGGCCTTGAATACTGCTGGGGGGCTCACAGTGTGACCTGGGGCGAGTCCTTTGCCCCCTGTGGGCCTCAGTTTCTCCTGTGTAAGCTGAGTGGATGGGACACACTCTCTAGTGCCCCTTTTGGCCTTCCCCAGTGACCCCCTCCAACCCCTGTCTCCTGGGGCAGCCGAGCTGGGTAGCCAGGACACCTATGGGCCTGACAGGTCAGACTCTGAGACCAGGGCCAGGATGGGGGGCACCAGGCCCTGCTGCTGGAGGTGCTGGGGCTGGAGGTCTCCCCTCCAACCCCCTATCAAGGGGTCTCTGTCCTCAGAAACTGAGGGGCCAGGTGTTATCTGGGGCAGAGGGGACCAAATTCCCTCCCTGGGCCCTGACCGTGGGGACCACCCACAGGGCCTCTCATGTCCTCCCACAGCCCCACACGTGCAGACCCCACAGACCCCAACCCACAGCCCACTGACCTGGGGCCTCATTCCCCAGCCCCCCACTCCCAGAGCTCACACACTCCCAGCGCCCTCAGAGCAGCCAGAGACTGAGCTCAGAGCCCTGAGTCTTCTCCTCCCCAGGAAGAGACACCAAGCAACTCTGGGGGGAGAGTCTGAGGCCTCCCTGAGGAGGAGGCTTCCCCCCTGGTTCAGGCCACCTTGTGCTGCTCCAGGGAGCCGGGAAGAGGCCCTGGGGCCCCTTTCTGCCCCCTGCCTCAGAGCAGAGCTGGAGTCAAGGTGGGCCAGGTGGGAGGGCAGTGTCCATGGGCCCTTCTCTGTCCATGCCTGTGCCGTCCCTTCCTTAGGATCCAGGGGGTCCTCCCAGCTCTGAGGGGTCGGGGGTGGTGGTGCTTGCTGCCTTTCTGGAAGTCGGCCTGGAACACACTTCCAGAGCTTTAGTCAAGCACGACCTTTGACCCCTTCCAAACCTAAGTCAATGGTGGGACCCGTGCACAGGGATGGCGGCCAGGGGAGTTGGCTGCATCCCGTGGTGGGACAGGGAGGGGTTGTCTGAGTGTCATTAGAGCCACACGTTCACGAGTGTGATGTCTGGTTACCCACGCCTGTGTGGGTGTGCTGTTCTGTGACAACAGGAAGAACTCTGCCTCTCTGCCTGTCAATCTGTTCTCTCTCTCTCTCTGTCTGTCTATCTCTCTATCATCTATCTATCTATTATCTGTCTCTCTATCTATCATCTATCTACCTCTCATCTCTCATCCATCTGTTGTCTATGTGAAAGGCAAGGTCAAGTCTGGAAGGACACACATCAGGCACAAGCAGCACAGATCTCCAGGCTTTGCTGGAAACTTTTCTTCTTTAGACTTTTTTTCTGTTTATTTTTAAATTTTCTGGTGAGGAATATTAGCCCTGAGCTAACACCTGTTGCTAATCCTCCTCTTTTTGCTGAGGAAGATTGGCCCTGGGCTAGCATCCGTGCCCATGTTCCTCCACTTTATATATGGGACGCGATCACAGCATGGCTTGATAAGCAGTGTGTAGGTCCATGCCCAGAATCCGAACCCGCAAACCCCGGGCCACCAAAGCAGAGCATGAGAACTTAACTGCTATGCCACCGGGCCGGCCCCAACATTTTTCTATTTTATTTTTAAAGAATTTTTGTTTAATCAGGAAAAAATTCAGCTGTCTCCATTTTTGAAGACAAAACACACTGAAACAATGCGTTGCATAATGACAGGGCCCTGGAGAAACCCTCACTTGGGGCTCCAGACAGTGTGGGTGGGTCATGCTCAGGGGCAGATCTGCCCAGTGTCGCCGGCGCACAGCAAAAAACCCACGCGGGCTAACTTAACCTATGTGAAGTGTGGAAACAGGCAGAGATGAAAAATAGTTGATTTAAGGGCACAGACAGAGGAGGTAAAACTATAAGGAAAAATAAAGAGGCGATGAACTCAGGGGCTCTGTGGTCCTGGCCACGTTCTTAGCCCGGGTGGCTGATTGGTGGGAAGTTCCCGTCTCCCAGAATTCACCATTTTAAAAGGAGCAATTCGGTCACCTAGTACATTCACAGTGTTGTGCAGACATCACCACTATTATTACTACTTTTTAAGCTCTGCAGGTGCAATTTATTTATTTATTTTGTGGTTGTTACAGTTTACAATTAAAATAGCATTAAAATAGAAGGAGAGCCATCAAAATCTCAGCGACAGCTCTTCTGAGTGAAGTGTGAGGGAGGTGCATTATTTTTCTCCTGTTTGTTTTTCTGCACTTTTCATGTTGTTTACAGTGAGCAGTTACTGTTTTTAAACTAAAGACCAAGACTGCTCAACTCTATTTTAAGAAGAACTCAGACAACAAACAAGGAGATTCTCCCTCACGCTGGGCTGACACCTGCGTCCTTGTAGCTCCTCTTCACCCTGTTGCCTCCACCTGGGCCTGGAGTTTGGGGGCCCCAGTGGCACCTGCACCTCTCCGCCAGGGTGTCCCCCGAAACAGGAGAGTAATCTCTCCGAGGCTCAGCAGTTCCCTTCCCGGACGATCTGTCCAGGCCCTTTGGCCGACTCCACATCACGCTGGTGTTTGATAAGCTCTCTTTTCCTTTGTTTTGGCCTATCATTTGGTTGATTTTTGTAGCACAAGCTCATGAACTAGAGAACTGCAGGTCCCCTGGGGGAGCGGGCAGAGATGTTTCGCCACCAGCCACTACCTCTTTCTCCCTCAAGTTTAACTTATTGTAAAGCCCTCTTGTAACAACCTTTACAGATAAATTTAAAAAGAAAGTTGAAATTCCCCCACAATCCTGCTTGATCCAAATGGTGGCCCCTGCTCTTTCCATTCCCCCACCCACCCACTCTGGCAGCCTCTGCCTGGTGCACGCTGCTCCCAAGTGGTGGTAATTCTATCTCAGGCCAGGTGTTCCAAGGCAGGCCCCTGCTCCTGGGCAGGGAGAGTTTCCCAGTGGACGGAAGGCCTGTGTGCTTTGTTGTCCCCTCACCCACCGAGTGCTCTTGGGTGGACCTCGGGTCCTGGTTTCCTAAATGAGGGTCTTGGGTTAGATCACGGTGGTAGACCCTCCATGGGTCATGGCCTCTTTCTGTACAAAGCCCTGGGCCTCTCCCCACAATGAACATTTATACAGACACATCTCAGGGTTTTGTGAACCCTTGCGTTAGATGTCCTACAACATCTCCAGGCCTCTGGGACTCCCTACTCCAGAGAAGGGGGTTGGGCCTCTTTTTTGTGACTCCAGATGGAAGACCTTGGATCTGTCATTGTACCCCTGCGGGTGCTGTACTGAGTGCTTTCCAGAATTATCCCACTGAATCCCCTCGCAGCCCCAAGATGTGGCTACCACTATCATCACCACACATCACAGAGGAGGACACACAGAGGAAGTCACCTGCCCAAGGTCACACACTTGGAAGTGGTGGAGGCAAGACTACAACCGAGGTGTGTCTGGGCTCCAAGCTCAGGCTTTTACTGAAAGTTATGATCCAACCTCAAGGGCAGTCAGCTCGATGACCTGCAAGGTCCTTCCAACACTAAGAGCGCACCTGAGAAGCCCTCTGGGGTTTCTAAAGCATCTTCATGCATGTGTGTCCTTTCAGTGTCTTTCCCGGCAGTTTGTGACATGGGCAGAGCAGGGACTGACATCCTCTTTGCCTGTGAGGGGACAAAGCTTAGAGACATTACGGAAATGGCCCAAGGTCACACCAAGTCAGCATCAGAGCTGGATTTGGAACCAAGTATTGGGTTTAGTCTGTCTCCACAGAGCTGCCAGGCACCAAGTTTCTGTGCTTCTTGTGATTAGGATCTACTCACTCACTCAAACATTCATCCATCCATCCATCCATCCACTCATCCAAGTACTAACCTACTCATGAACTCACCAGTCTGCCCACTCATCTACTCATCTATCAATCATCCATCCATCCATCCATCCATACAGCCACCCATTGACTCAACTACTTATACATCCATCGATCATCCCCCCATCTCCCCATCCATTCACCCACCCACCCAACTATCCATCCATTCACTCACCCAACTACCCACCCACCCATACACTCGCCAATCCACCCACTCATCCATCTACCCACCCATCGTATCTTCCTTCCTTCCCTCCTTCTCTCCTTCTTTCCTTCCTTCCTTCCTCCCTCCCTCCCTCCCTCCCTTCCTTCCTTCTTTCCTTCCTTCCTTCCTTCCTCCCTTCCTTCCTTCCCTCATTCAGACTGTTTACTGAGACCTTCAAGTTGCCAGGCACTGGGCTGGGGATGAGGTAAAGAGTCTGCAGACTTGGGAGGGGGCTGCACCTCTTGGGGCAACAGCTTTTCCTTTGTCAGTGAGAGTCCTGGAAGGGGGAGCTGAGGCAGGAGGCAGGCAGGCTGGAGAGGTGTCTATTGAGTTCCTGCCTTTTTGGGTGGAAGGTCATAGCACTAGACCCACTGAATTGGGTTAAAAACCCATAGTTTCCAAGGGAGAAATTGAGGAGTGAACAACTGAGGTAAGATGTCTGTCCTCACGTCACTTATAGAACAGAGAGCTGGCCATGACCTTAAGTGGAGAGTTTAAATACAGATTTTAGGAATATAAGGAATGACATGTATACAAGCTACTATAGCTAATATGCATATAATTAGAATGAACAAACTATACATAATGTAGAGTGAGGTTCCAATTATAATTTCTAACCTATTCCTACCATTCATTGAACCAGGTATTCTGTTAAGCGATTTATGCACATTCTCTCATGCATTCCTCATAATGGACATGTGACTAATATCAACACCCACTAGATCAGAACATGGGGAGAGAGATTAATTGCCAAAGTAAATATCACCTATGTGACTGAGAAGTTTGTCAACCTAGGTTTTCCCACCTGCACATACCATGCTCTGGCCTGCCACATAATTCTTCCTGTCCAAGGAACTGGGGAAAACTCTTGAAGTCTATTCCGGTCTGCTTCAGATGGTGCTTCTTTTCTTCACAACTTCTGCCCATCCTGGACTAACCATCCCATGCTGATCTGCTTTCTTTGTAGGAAGGTTTTTATTACTGTTTGCAGAAACTGCTTACACTTTTGGTTTGCAATTTCTCACTCTTCTGTTTTTACCTGTGTTTAAAGGGGGTTGCTTTTCTCCAACCCTCTTTGCTAAATGTCTGCTGTTTGGTATTCACCACCCCTGAAAGACCTCTCTTTTTTTTCAATGGCCCAACTTTCCCTCTGCGTCCTGCCTCTGGGTGCAGCTGGAGCTGTGAGAGTTTCATGGATTTGGACAGGACCTAAGACTTAGGGGGTAAGAATCCATATTAGTATTGTCATTACCTCCTTCCATATGCATTTCCCCCATTGGACTGCTGCCCAAGAGGGGCAGCTCTCTGTCTTGTCATCAGCATGATCCCTGCCCCGGCCTGTCATGGATGTGGCAGGCAAGCAATAAATATTTGTTGAATGTTAAGTGAATTGGCATAAATATGCTTACTTAAGTGAAAAAACAACACTTCTGTTTTTTGTAATTACACAATAAATATATAATCACTGTAGAAATAAACTGAAAAGTCAAATGTGCAAAATGGAAACCAACATTACCTATCGTCTCTGCTTCATGGGTGGCCTCGGTTAATAGATACAGATATGGACATAGATACAGATACAGATAGAGAGACACATGCTTACATACATCACATCTTGTCTTGTGACTTCTTTGGGATAATGCTATGTTCGAGACTTTTCAGATGCCGTTCAAATCTAATACATCATTTTTAGAGGATCATTGATCTTAAATCAGTTTATTGTTTTGTTTTCTGATTGGAAAAGTCATACATGTCCTTTGAGAAATCAGAAAAGACAGAGAAGTATAAAGAAAAAAGTAAAGCAAACATCTGATCTCACTGCTGAAAAGGACCCTGTTAGTATTGGTGTGGATCCTTCCAGACTTTTCTCTGCATACAGTTGTGTCCTTTTCACAAAGATGGGCTTAGGGGAGACTTTCTCTTGTGACCTGCCTGAGTCCCACTGTCCCCCACTGTGGAACCTCCGTGGCACGTCTCCAAGGCTGTTTGGAGTTACAGACACACCGCAGGGCCCACTTTGGCGCCTCTATGCACTGGCCTAGTGACGTGTTCATGATGAATTCCTCTGAACAGGCCTACTGGGTCAAGGGGAGTGCATTCCCAGGCTGTGGCCACAGAGGGTGAATCCCTCCTGAAAGGCTGAACTGCGTCTCAACCTCCGAGGCCCCTCAGAATCACAGAATCGCGGGGTCTTGGGCAGTGAGGATGCCTGTGCTGCCCCACTGGCCCGCTCATTGCTCATTCTGCTGTGGGAAGGGCCTGGGGCTGGGGCCCCACGGGCCAGCTCCTCCCTCTTGTGTTGACTGATTCTGTGATCCTGGTCATCCCCTCCCCGGGGCGCTGCTGACAATGAGGGCCACCACGCGCAGGTTCTGAGATCCCTTAAGGTCAGGCCCTCCAGGATTCCAGGATTTGGGATGGCGCTGCGGAGGACGTGTGGAAGCAGCCAGGGGGCAGCGCCAGGCCCGCCCGGTGGCTGAGAGGGGGCTCCTTGGGGGGAGGGCTCTGATACCCCCAGCTGTGAGCTGCACAAACATCCGGTTACAGCTCTGAAACTGCCCTGGCCCTTCCCAGGCCACACCTGGCCCTGTTTGTCGCCTGCCCATCCCATGCCCCACTGGCTGCAGTCTCAGTTTCTCTTCCCCTTCTTCTCCTTTTTTGTCACCCTGAGTTCTAGTTTCAGCCAACGGGGTGTTAACTTTAGCCCGGGGATTCCCAGGGGCAGCCAGCTGCTGGCAGGGCGACCACTCCACCCCCCTCGTTGCGCTGGACTGGCCCCCACCCTGCTCCCACCTCGGCTTCACTATCCCTGCAGGCCCAGGGCCTCTGAGCCCAACCCCTTCATCCAGGAATCCTATAGTTTTCCTATAGTTTCTGGCACTCAGGACCCCTTACCTAGCTCTCCTTGAGCAGAGGGGAAGGCTGGGACCCAGAGAGGGAAGCCACTTGCTCAGGGTCACACAGCATGTCAGAGGCAGGCCTGGGGCCCAGAAAAAGACAGCAATAACTGGAGTTGTTGAGAGTCACCATGGGCCAGACAAGTCACAGGCATCATCTCCTTTAATTCCCAAACCCACCCTGTGGGGGAGACACTCGTTATCACCCCCTTGTACAGATGAGGAAACTGAGGCCCACAGAGGGGAGGCAAATCACCAAGATCAAGGGCTGAGAAGGGCTGATCGTGGGTGGGGGAACCCCTCCCTGTCCAACCCTGAGGTCTGGGCTCCTACCACAGAGTCTGCCCCAGGCCCTTGGCCAGCCAGCCCTCCCTTCTCCCAGCTATGGGGTGGAGAGGTGGCCACCAGGTCCACTCTCGGGCCTCCTTTCTGCACCCCTGAAATTGGGTCGGGATTGGGGAATAGTGGAGGTAGGTCACCCCACATGAGCAGGTCTGGAGCTTGGCAGAGGGCAGAGCTCCATACAGACACACTCCTGTGTGAGCTTAACCAGACCCCTTTCTCTCCTGGCCTCAGTTTCCCCATCCATCAGATGGGACCCCAGAGAACTCCTGTGCACCCCCTGGTGCCCTGCCCTGGGCCTTCCTCCCAGCATCCTCTGCACAGCCCCTCTCTGCCGGGCGGTCACTGTCTGAGTCGGATTCTCCTTCCTCCCCAGGGCAGGACCTGGCCACGTGGCACAGAATGCAAGGGCTTTCTGGGTGGTGAGCAGGATGGTGGCCCAGGCGGCATGGGAGACAGGAGTCTGGGGTCTTCGAGGCGGTGGGATCAAGGTGCTTCAATGGGGGCCTGAGTGCATCAGCTGAGGAGTGCTGCAGTCCCCCTCTGTGTCCCTGCTCATGCTGCCCCCCAGAATGCCCTTCCTCCCCGTGCCCCTCCAGCCCCACGGTTCCTGCTCCCAGGCCCTGTTTTGAGGTGGCTGAAGCTGCTGTGGCCACCAAACTACCTTTGCTGACTGCACAGGACCCCCAGGGTCCCCCACCCCTTGTCTTCTCCATTAATGTTTGTAGGGCGAGGGTCTCCTTTGTGCCGTGAGCTCTGGGCTGGGCAGGGATAAGTCTCCCAACTCAGCTTCACCCCCAGGGGCTGGCCTGGCCCGGGCATGTGCAGGGGAGGTGAGGGGCAATGGGGGTGAACAACGGTTGGTAGGCCCATTGATCATGACTGGAGTGAAGGCCACACTCCCCCAGGCCTGACCACTGGACACTGCACATCTCATGTTGGGTGACATGGTGTTATGGCTGTGGCCAGCAGGACTGGCTCCTGGCTTCCCTGGGCTGGGGGAGCTATTGGCAATGTCCCCCGAGAAAGAGTCTGTGAAGTTCCACCAGTGGAAGGGATTTGCCACCTTTGGGGGTGAACTCAGGAAACTGTGGCTGGGTACTTGGTCCCCAGTCTCCACCCCCATCAGGACCTTGGAACCCTGGAATGTCCTGGGAACCTCTCTGATTGGAGAAGGTCAGGGAGGACAGGAGAGAAGAGGAGGGTCAGCCTGGAGGGTGGATCAGGGAGACCTATAATGGGGGGCTTGGGGAATCTGGTCACCCACTGGGCAGGAGCATCAGGCCTTGCCACACTGGCCCGTCTGTCACACTTCTGGCCCTCTCTTTGCCCTCAGCCTCTAGATCTAGCATGAGGCAGACTGGGAAGGAATGGGGCACTCAGTGCCTGAAGCCCCTTCCTCCCATGTGAAGCAAGCACATTCCAGGTCTCACTTTGGCCTTGACTGGGCCAGTCCCACGTTGCCTGGGACATGAACCCCACACAAGCCAGGCCCTCAGGGAGGCTCTGTCGATGGATGGAAGGATGGATGGATGGAAGTATGGATGGATGATGGGTGGATGGATGGGTGGATGGACAGATGGACAGACAGATGGACAGACAGATGGATGAGTAAATGAACAATCTGAGGTTCTGTCCACTGGGGAAGGAGCCTGTGAGGCCTCTGGGGGACAGCTGTGCTTCTGGGCTACATATTATTACTCCAGAC